>NC_090446.1:241295122-243795122 GCF_031143425.1 Pleurodeles waltl | reverse complement strand
AACAGAGCCACACTTTCCTCATTAGTTAAGTGAGATTCTTGTAAAATGAATATGTGTGTTGGGGAAGCCCTTAGAAACTGCAAAACCTTGCTGGTCCTCCCTTTAGTCCGTAGACTATTAATGTTCCTGCTACTGTCTCCCTGGCTTCTGCTAACCTTATTCAGTTAGAAACTGGTGAGCTGAGGTTTATGAGGTTATTTTTTCTATTTTCCACAGATGCTCCCCATCCTGTGCCCACCTACTTCCCTCCTCCATGCCCCACACCCTGAAGAACCCCCCTTTTCAATAACTGACCAATTGGCTCGATTTTAGAGTGCCTATGGGACCCCGGTTTGTCAACACCTGGAATAGCCTTCATTTCTCAACATTCCCACTCTTCATGGCCACCAACAGATCGTCAGCTGCTGTATGGTCCCTAACATTATGCATTTTATTGTTGTGCATTACTTGAAGATGCGCTGAAACTTTAAACTGGGACACTGCACCTAGATTTTTTAATTCCTCCAATCATCTCCCCAACTTCCATTGCTTATTCAATGTTGCCCTAGACAGGTCTGACCTAATATTGAAGGAAAAGTCCTCCACTCTTAGCGATTTCATTTTTAGCGCCTTTGTCAATATCTTTTTTTCAAGAGATACATTTAGTAATTTAACAAAATCTTACGTGGCTTTTTTTTTATTTGGATTCCTCCTACACAGGTCTCTATGGATCCTCTGAATTACGCTTGTAATCTCTTCCTTACTTTCTTCCAGTGAGACTGCATTCTTAATAAGAGAGGCTACATACATTTTAAGGTTGTTCCCCCTCCAATCCTTCTGGTACATCCAGAACTCTCAGGTTGTTCCTTCTGGGATTATTTTCCAACTGTTCTAAATCCCGCTCATTCCCTTTTACCTGTTGGATTTCTTCTTTATTCTTTCTCAGTTTCTCCTTCATAACATCAACTGACTCCTAGAGAGCCTGAATTTTAATTGCCAAGAGGTCAAATTTATTTTTCAGATTCTCACATGCTACCCTTATCGCTGCTTGATTTGCCTCCAAGACCGCAAAACCCTATTTAATATTGTCTGAAAGCGCTGAGAACATAGGTAGTCATTATGACCCTGGCTGTATTCTGACCGCCAGGGTTAATGTGGTGGTTTCACTATTGACAGGCTGATGGTAATGACAGACAAATAATGACCATGGCGGTGAACCCTCCCATAGACAGCCAATGTACCACACTGTTGTGTAGCCATTTTAGTTATAGCTTTATACACGTTATTTTAGCAAACTAGGCCTGCCGCTGTGCACTTTAACCTAGACATATTCTATTCATCTTCGTATTATTATTTTAACAATAGCCACATTTCGGGTCTTGCTTTATTTTCTCTATCTACCTGTTCTTTGCCTAGGCCAGTATGAGATCTTAAACAAGATATTTATTTCACTGTACTTTTCTCAAGGCTGCAGTAAGATAGGTTGCCAGCAAACGTGGCAACGCTTTGTCTCTAGTGTTCATAGAAATACACACACTCTTACATGGAGATCCTTTCCTGGAACATCAGCTCTTTGATTATAAAAACCCTACTTTGACCTATGTACGTGAGAGGGAGATTCCAGCCAGATGACCACGACTGTATGCTGATTGCTGAGTGCTCCATTGCAGCTGCTAGACTACAGGCCTCTTGCTCAAGTATGAGGGATGATGTCTTCCCAGGGGAACCTGAAGGCAGAATTAGAGCTCAACATGCTGTGCTCTAACAGAGCCTAGGTAGGAGCTATTTTAACGATTCTAGTGACAATATGGAAGCATTATTTTTTATGTTTCACTCTCCTTGTCACAATTTTATTCCTGCCATGCTTCATTGTCCTAGTTATTGCATTACATGCTTTATTATCTAAGATGCAGTTATTTCAATAAAACCTTATTTAGCTCTATTCTGCCTCTGATTGTCCTTGTTTATCTGAGAATAATGTAACTGAGAGAAACAGACAAAATCTGAGTGACCAAGATTTCCCTGAGGAGTCAATTGTGTCATGCGCTCAGTTGCACAATCATCCCTACTCTGGGGTGGAGATGAGGCACTGCTAGTTAGCCGGAACTAAACCCGGATTAGGCCAAAAGGTGTCACCTGTAGTGGGTTCAGACTCAGTCCCCCACAGTGCAAGTGATTCTGCTGCCCAAATCCAGTAGTCTCATTAGGATAATGAGAGCCTACACGACAACACCAACCACCAACGCAGTATGAACACTGAACACGTCAGTAGCCACCTACAGGCAGGTGGAAGACAAGGATCTGCTCACCATATTATGAACTAGCACACCACCAGGATTTCCGGGGCAGTAGCAATGACACCAAAAGCCTGGCGGAAACACATCATATAAAAGGAGACACTAACCTACAGGGGCACACAGGAGTCGGTGGCCGCAAAGGAACCTGAACTGGTAGTCTTCCCGATGCTGTACCACGCCTTGGGTGTCCTGGAGCAACAACGCTGATGAAGACGATGATGGTGAGTACAGCCACCTAGCACACAAGGGAGGGAGGGAAGGAAGGGAGAGTGCCACACACACACACAACACACACAATACACACAAACCACAATCCCAGAACCATCTGAAGAGTAAAACAACAGTCTGCAAGTGAGGTGGGTGTGCTGCATGAGGTGGTGATGGTGGTGGTGGTGACTGTGCATATGGTGTTTGGGGTGCATGTTGGTGGGTCTGCTGTTTTGATGACTGTGGGCAAGGCTGTGCAGGTGCCATGTTCTTGGACTGTTGATGCAGTGCATATAGGTGTGAGTGAGGGTGTGACTGTGAGGGAGAGAAAGTGGAGTCTGTGGATGATGTTGTGTGTGCATCTGTGTGTTGGCTGTGTGGGTGCTTGTGGACTGACCTGTGCTGCCTGTGTTTGCCTGTACGAGTCATGTGTGTTGTTTTGGGTGCATGCTAGTCAGAATGTGTGCATGGAATGGGTCGGGGTGTGAGGAGACCTGGACTGGGAAGTGGTAGTTGGTGGGGGTACAGATGAAACAGGGACACTGGCTGCCATGAGTGAAGAGGCCAGAGCCTGAAACGATCTCTATAGGGCCACCAATCCATTGTGAATGCCCTCCAGGAAGGCATTGCATTGCTGCATCTGAGATGCCAGCCCCTTGATGGCATTCACTATGGTTGACTTTCTTACAGAGATGGATCTCAGAAGGTCAATAGCCTACTCACTGAGGGCAGCAGGGCTGACTGGGGCAGGGTCTGAAGTGCCTTTGGTGAAGGAGATGCCCACACTCCTGGGTGAGCAAGCACGGGCAACTGGGTGGGGGCTACTGGGAGGGCGGTGCTGGTAAGGGGTGGCACTGGAACCTGTAGCTGGGGTGGTGCCAGAGGGGTCTGCCATCACCAGGTAGCTCCCATCGGAGGAGGAATCAGAGTCAGTGGTATCACCTCCTGTCCCCGCCATGGTGCTCCCCCTCGCTCTCCGTCTCACGGGTCCCCTAGGCATTGGTGGACTCCTCCTCCTGGGTCCTGTGGGCTGCAGCTCCCTCACTCACCGGTGCCCTTGCTCCTTCGCCAGATGATGCTAATGCACACATGGACAGGATGACAAAAGGAGGTGGGGAGAAAGAAAGGGAGCACATGGTCAATCACAGCACCAAGAGCACAAATGGCATACACATCACTGTCACACACTGAGACTGGGATATGGGAAGTATGGCCACACTGGCATACCATTGGCTACATACCACATCAGGTAGGAGCCAAACACTGCCAACTACATACCAACTGGGACCAGCTAAGCCCTGTCTGACATGGGAAGCCAGCTACCTAGCTATCAAAAACATGCACTTCACCCTATTAACAGCCTCAGGAACCTGTACTATTTGAGCAAAATTGGCATCCAGACAAAAACAGAATCTGCATTGCATCCACATGTGTCAAAATAGTAAGGCCATTTGATGTAATATGATCAGTATAAATGCACATTATTTAAAAGCACACTAAGGGCCTCATTATGACCCTGGCGGGCGGCGGAGGCCGCCCGCCAGGATGCCGCCCTCAAAAATACCGGTATTACAAGTTTTCCCCTGGGCTGGCGGGCGGTTGCTGAAAAACCGCCCGCCAGCCCAGGGGAAAACGACCTTCCCACGAGGATGCCGGCTCGGGCAGTGGCACCCGTCGCGTATTTCAGTGTCTGCAAGGCAGACACTGAAATACTTTGCGGGGCCCTCTTACGGGGGCCCCTGCCGTGCCCATGCCATTGGCATGGGCACGGCAGGGGCCCCGAGGGGCCCCGCGACCCCCCCTACCGCCATCCTGTTCATGGCGGCTTTCCCGCCATGAACAGGATGGCGGTATGGGGGGTCAGAATCCTCATGGCTGCGGAGCGCGCTCCGCAGCCATGGAGGATTCACACGAGCAGCGGAAAGTCAGCGGGAGACCGCTGACTTTCCGCTTCTGACCGCGGCTGAACCGCCGCGGTCAGAATGCTCGTTGGAGCACCGCCAGCCTGTTGGCGGTGCTCCCGTGGTCGGTGGCCCTGGCGGCCACCGGCCGCCAGGGTCAGAATGACCCTCTAAATGGCAAAGTAAAACGATTCAATTAATTTGATAGCTTTACCGCATTCAACGACGTGTGATACACAGGTGATTAAGTTGTAATAGAATTGAATAGAGTGTACATTATTAACAGACTCAAGACACTGACACAGTTGACCAGTAGATTGTATGTAAGTTAAATGGTGTATTTGCTGTCGCTTGCACCAAGCTGTTTAAAGGAGTGAGTGAGACGTGTTTGGCATCTGTAGTAGAATGTCCAGAGCGAGGTCACATGAGGCTCAGACTGAATAAGCCTAAATATTTATTGGCGTGGAGTTTTCACACCTCAAAGGCCTATACCTGTGCACAAAAGAATCATTTTTATTATCAGGAGGTATGGATCTTTCAGTGTTGATCTACCACTGAGCACACCCACTAGCATGCAGTTTTGGAAGTTTGCAACATTATCACAGAGAACATTTTTTTAACGATCTCATATATATTTTGGCGCTTGTATATTTTGGTTCACAGAGTGTTTGAGCAGACTTTTCAGATAAAAGACCACTGGGGTCATTGAGCGAATGTTTGGTGGCGTGCTCACTACCATTGAGAGAGAACAGCCCACTATAATTAGAGATCCCTACTTGTCTGATAGGTGGGACCTCTAATGCCTTCATTGCAGCCGTCACCTTGGCAGCTGCACTGAAGGCAGAAAGCTTTCCCGGGGGTATCCATGTTTGTTTTGCTCTCTCTGAAACAGCTGCTTTTTCGATAGCACACTCACAGAGTTTGTTATCAACGAACAACGAGTCAGTGGTCATGATGTATGAGAGTTTTAAGCTCCTATTTGGGGCTCTTTTCCTTTGCTTTTTACATTCCTGGTACCGCCCAGCTTTTGTTGCACACTAGAGTTGTACCAATATTTGATAATATATCTTTTATTAGCGTTTATATTTGCACCATACCAAAAGTTCACAATCAGCAAACAGCATCTTTAATTTGTAACACATCACTTTCTTGTTCCATGACATTAGTCAAGATTTCGGAGTCTTAAACAGTTTTTTTTTTTATCAAGAATGTTTATTGAATTTTCAACAATTAACAATGAACTTTTTGACAGGTCTAAAATGACACAAAATCTTCAGGAAGAAGAAAGGACCCACCTGGTTCTCTCACAGTTGGCGGGCCAGACAGGAAGGAGGAAGCTAAGACACTGGAGAAGTACGTAATACGGCAAATGGAGGTAAGGTATTATCTTGGGTAAGTGTGAGGAAATGTTTACAAACCGTATACCACACAGGGGATATGGTTTACCTACAGATGCACCAGGCCTCATTGAAGCTCAAGGCATCGCTGTTGGCTTTCCCCCTCCGTTTAAAAATCACTAGAGTCACCAGGAGTTCTGTAACCTCACGAAGTGTAGTGTGTATCATTTTCCAATAAGTGAAGATGGAGGAGCAGGACCAATGCATGTGCCGGAGCTCTGTCACGACCTCCAGGTAGCACCGGAAGCCTAGGCGGGCCATGGGAAAGAAACGGTTAAGTTTATGTGGTGTGAGGTACACTCAATGGAGCATTGTGAACTGTATGCTCTGAAAGCAGGCATTGCAGGAGACTTTGGGGGTTATTCCAACTTTGGAGGAAGTGGTAATCCGTCCCAAAAGTGACGGTAAAGTGACGGATACACCACCAGCCGTATTACGAGTCCATTATATCCTATGGAACTCGTAATACGGCTGGTGGTAAATCCGTCACATTTGGGACGGATTACCACCTCCTCCAAAGTTGGAATAACCCCCTTTATGTGGATGTTCTAGGGCTCTCTCCCATTCAAAACTGTGGAGTGCCCGACCCATATTGGTGCTGCATTCGTCTCTGAGGGACGCAAGTGGAGTCCCCGTGTGGTCCTGTAGGGTCATGTAATAAGGCGATGACTCATTACCTTAGTGAGCAGAGTCTGAATGACTGTGTGCACGGGATGTTCAGTGTCGACTGTGGACCAACGAACACGGAGGACATGCCGCATCTGGTGATACTGTAGGAACTGACCCCTAGGGAGTGTGAAGTCTTCGATAAAGTTGTAGATGGTTCAAAGTTGGCCATCTAAAATAGGTCACCTATAGTCCTGTCAGGATGTGAGGTCTCTGGGTGAGCGAGAGCCAGGGGAATGTGAAAGACCCTGTAGCTCGAATGTGAATTTACCTTGAAAAAACAAAGACAAGAGGTGTTTGGCAAAACAGGAACAGTTGGTTTGATTAAACTCTATGGCCAGGAGAACAGTTACAGAAAAGGGGTCTGAGGGCTGTCTCAAAGTACAATCAATTTGAGCCTACTTTATACATTTCTCTGAGCACCACAAAACAATTTAAGCATTCCTTTTTAGTTAAGTACTTTGGTCAGTTGTCTTGGAGTCATAAATAAGGTCCTGATAACAAATGAAGGCCGGGCCTCAACCTTGTATGGACACAATGTGGGCCAGTGGGTAACGTGTCTAGATGTCCGGCCTGATGGGCGCATGCTCGCTGTGTGTTACTGTGTGTGCTGTGTTCTAATTGGCTGTGTTCCTAACTTCATGTGGCATCTGACCTTATGGTGTTTTGGGAATGTGGCACCCCTCCAGCTATGTGTGTTTTATCGGGCCCAGTTTCCTTGGAAATTTGTGGTGCCTGCGTCTATGTGTGTGATTGATCTGAGATTCCTGTTTACATGTTTGTCTGCTGGCTATGTGCTGTCCCACCTGTCACTTGTCAATCAGTAATCGCAGACCTAGGTCTCAGAGCCTGCCTGACGCCCATACTTTTGGGTTGTAGTTGACGGGAGTTCATGATGGGTGAATTCAGCAATAGTGATGTGATTTCATTTTATATGTGAACGTATCAAGGTGCACATCGACATCGAGTTTTCCAGTATTAACATCCCCCCGTCCAGTTGATTTTTCAATTACACCATCTAACCCATTCCCCATGACTGTCACATTATTGGGGGCTTGTTGTCATACTTCCCTAGTTACTTGCATTCTACCCAATTTGAGGACTGGGTTTTTATGGCAGGAGGCCCCCACTTGCAGGAAACCACACAAAAAGAATAATAATATGAAAATGGGTAACAATGAAGTGCACAGACTGGTGAGTCAACTGGGGAGCCAGGAAAACCAGTTTGTGAGCCACTTCTGCTCAGGGGCGCCTCCCACCTCATGCATGTCTCCCTGTAAATGGTGCAATGCTTGGATGTCCCATTGTCCATGTCATTGCCCATGTCATTGTCTGGTATAAATGTGCAGTAGAATACACCAATTCTGGCACACACCCACACTCTACTGTGGTAATTAAATCCAATACATATCAATGTTGCATCACTATGAGGCAGATGGCTCTCAGTTTTTCTTTGAAGGAATTAAGGCTGAGCTCAGTGCTGTTCCTCATCTTGAGCATTGTTATTTGCAATGAGTGGGTGTTTGCTTTTGTCTGCACAGTGAAGAAGGGTCTGGACCCTCCCACTACTATCTGTACATCAGAGAACAGTCTGAATTCTTCCGGAATGTCTTTGTACTGAGCCAAGCCAAAATAATCAGCATGTTTTTTTTTTTTCCTCAAGCCTTTTGCAACAGAGTCGTCTTCTTCTTTGGTGTTGGTACACCTCTGACAGAACTTCTCCGGGTGTGACCAGGGTCAGGTGCGGATGGTGATGAGAGAGCACAGACTATTCCATCCGGGAATGAGCTGAGTGTAGGTAAACTTGCGCATTGCCAGTAAGTATCCATCATTGTGGAGGTGCCCTATTGCATGTCCGGATTGTGCAGGATTGTGCCATAGTTTTCTTTTGTTACCAGTGGAATTGTTCCTTTACCTCTGAATCACAAGGAATACAGTGTAAGTTCCAGTACAATTAGGGGTTGCCCCTTCAGTTTTATCCACATATATCTATCTATCTCAATAGCCCAGATTTCCTGATATGGGGTATCTCTGCTGTTATTCACCTCTCCCCTACGAGTCTCATTTCCTTTGTATTATCAAGGTACATGGCCCTACACTGGAACTCCATGTCTGAGGTCCATTTTTTGTTAGAGAAGACAGCCCCAGATATGGTAAGGGCCATCCAGGGACCTCAGATAAAAACAGGACTGGACATGTTTGTGCATTGGTTTCGTGGCTTTGCTAATTCTAAAAATCTATTTTCTCGAATGTCTTGATTCCATACAGTTTCCTCCCCTATATGCACCCTATCTAGCTCAGTTTGAATATCGCTAGGGTGAGTGAGAAGGTACAGTGCTGTGGGACTGGTTTCCCATCAGGTCAGATTCACTATTACTCTATGGTGGTCATTCTGACCTCGGCGGTAAAAGGCGCCTACCGCCGGTCAGAAATCCTCCATAATCCCGCCGCGGTCGCGGAAACCCGCCACGGTCATTCTGACCCGCAGAAGGCAAACCTCCGAAAATCCGACCGCCACAACAGACCGCCAGACCAGCGGTCGGTGGAAAGGTGGAGGTGACAAAACCTCCACCGTCACGCCAACAGAAATACGCCCATGCCATTACGACCCACGAATCCACGCGGCGGTCATTCAAACGCGGTATTCCATTGGCGGGACACACCGCCGCGGTCAGAATACACACAAACGAACAAAACCCAGCCACATTGGACGATTTGAATCCCACACACCTGATACACATACACACACCACTCCCACACACACAATACAATATAAAACACCCACTCACATCACCCACAAACCCCTACGCTAAAAAATTCGTAAAGAAGGCAAGAGCGAGACACCAGCATCCAAAAAATAACAGCCACAGCCACTCAACACCATCACCCACACACTATCCACACACAAAACAACACACACCACCACACTCAACTCACTTAAATACACATACTCCACCCCACACATCATACACACCACCCCATGGCACCCCAAAGACAACCCCGCTTCACAGACGAAGAACTCAGGGTCATGGTGGAGGAAATCGTTCGGGTAGAGCCTCAGCTGTTCGGCACACAGATACAATACACTAGCATTGCCCGGAGGACGGAGCTATGGCAGAGGATTGTCGACAGGGTGAACGCAGTGGGACAGCACCCCAGAAATCGGGAAGACATCAGGAAGCGATGGAACGACCTACGGGGGAAGGTGCGTTCCATGGTATCCAGGCACAACATCGCCGTGCAGAAGACTGGCGGAGGACCCCCACCTCAACCCCCACAATTCACATCATGGGAGGAGGAAGTCTTGAACATCCTGCATCCTGACGGCCTCGCAGGAGTCGGCGGAGGAATGGATACTGGTAAGTTGAAGCTTCAATACTGCTTCCCCCCCACCTGCATGCCAAATCAGACCCCAACCCTCACCCCCATCCTCGAACCCCACCCTCACCCCCACCCCCATCCTTACCCCCACCCTCACCCCCACCACCATCCTCACCCCCACCACCATCCTCACCCCCACCCCCAGCACACCTATTCCCCGCCAATGTCTCGCCATCACAACCCACACATCCCAAAACCTAGGCCTGCATGCGTCCACTAAGCATGGACACCCATCACCAAAGCATGCCCAATGCATATACACATCCCCCCCACAAGCCACCCTCACCAAAGCCCCCACACACGAATGCCAGCACTTGGGGACACGAGAACCCACAGATACACCCATATGCCACACATTGAAACTATAACCATACCTCTATACCCCTGCAGGACCCGACCGTCAACACACCGCGGCGGAGGGGCCAGAATTATCCACACCCCCCACCCAAGAGGCCGTTAGCGATGACAGCAGCTCTGTCGACCTGGACACCGATGACCAGCCCGGACCATCGGGGACCTCTGGACAGTCGGTTCCCCTCACACAGGCCCAGGCCACTACAGACCCTAACCCCTCTGGGAACACCAGCACAGCTCCCACCCAGCGGGCCCATGCCTCTGTCTCCAGGGCGCGTCAATCTGCGGTGTGTCTACCACTACAGGGCACCCAGGATAACCCACCACCCCAACAACAACAGGGACCTGGGGGCAGTGGTAGTGGGCACACCGGCCAGGGGGCAGAGGCCCAGGGAAACAGGGGAACTCGGAGGGCAGCTGTGCGACAGGGGGGGGAGGAGAGGCCCAGGGAACCCACTCTCCACGAGGTCCTCACCACCATCATGGGAGCATACAACCGCTCCCAGGAGACGATGGCGACGGTACTGGCCCGGTTCCAGGAGATCCAGGCACTGCAGGAGGAACACTATCGGGGGTACAGGGAGGACATCAGAGCCATCAACACCACCCTGGTTACCATGGTAGGGCTGCTGCAGGACCTCGTAAACACCAGGGCGGACACTGAACAACACCCAAGGGCCCCTGCCACTAGCCTGGACCAAGAACAGCCAACCACCTCCGCCGGCGCTAGTGGACAGGAGGCCCCCGCACAGCAGCAGCCCACCAGACCCCCACCTCCTGCAGGAGAAGAACCACCCCGCAAGAAGGCCCTGAGATCTCGCAAGAAGACAGAGTAGGATGTCAAGACCCCCGCCAGCAATGGATACCACCTGATGTCATCCCACTGTCCCACATTGTCACCCTGTCCATCCTTGAACTGCCCATGCTCCATCTCTCCACAGGCCTCTGGACAATGCACCTGTGTGACTGTTACTCTGGACTCTGCCATGGACATTCCTTCACCATAGCCCCCACCCACTTGAAACCACCCATCCCATTTTGAGCACTTCAATAAACACCTATTTTGCACCAAAATATCTGGAGTCTGGCTGTGATTTCAATAGATTGTAATTGACATGACAGTGCAAATATGTCCTTGTACATGGTGAAGTCAACAAACAGCTGCCACAAAGCTGTAGTCCATGGGGAAACGAAGCACAGGACTCGTAGTGGGGACCCCAGATCTGAAATAGGGAGGGAAAAGCCAAAACTCAGTCATCATACACTGGGGCAAATAGACAGGCAGCAGAGATGCTGGAGAGTAGTTAACATTTACTAAATTCTCTTTGAAATGTTACCTGTGTCCTATTGGAAGTACTGTTCAATGATTCTGTCCCTGTTGTCTGTTTCAGCCCCGTCGTCTTCCTCCTCGTCACTCTCCTCAGGTTCCACCGCTGCCACAACACCACCGTCTCGACCATCCTCCTGCAGGAAAGGCACCTGGCGGCGCAAAGCCAGGTTGTGAAGCATGCAGCAGGCCACGATGATGTGACACACCTTCTTAGGTGAGTACATTAGGGATCCACCTGTCATATGCAGGCACCTAAACCTGGCCTTTAGGAGGCCAAAGGTGTGTTCGATCACCCTCCTAGTACGCCCATGGGCCTCATTGTACCGTTCCTCTGCCCTGGTCCGGGGATTCCTTACTGGGGTCAGTAGCCACGACAGGTTGGGGTACCCAGAGTCCCCCACTAGCCATACACGGTGTCTCTGTAGCTGTTCCATCACGTAAGGGATGCTGCTATTCCTTAGGATGTAGGCGTCATGCACTGACCCTGGGAATTTGGCATTTACATGCGAGATGTACTGGTCAGCCAAACACACCACCTGGATGTTCATTGAATGGTAACTTTTTCTGTTCCTGTACACCTGCTCCCTGTCTCTTGGGGGAACCAAAGCCACATGGGTCTCATCAATGGCACCAATTACGTTGGGAATATGTCCAAGGGTGTAGAAATCACCCTTCACTGTAGCCAATTCGCCCACCTCAGGGAAAATGATGTAGCTCCTCACGGATTTCATCAGGGCAGACAACACTCTGGATAACACCTTCGAAAACATGGGCTGAGACATCCCAGAAGCAATTCCCACGGTTGTCTGAAATGACCCACTTGCCAAGAAATGGAGTACTGACATGACCTGCACCAGAGGGGGAATCCCTGTGGGTTGGCGGATGGGGGACATCAGGTCGGGCTCCAGCTGGGCACACAGTTCATGGATAGTGGCACGTTTAAGATGGTAGGTCAGGATAATGTGGCGTTCTTCCATTGTCGACAGGTCCACCAGCGGTCGGTACACGGGAGGATTCATCCGTCTCCTCGCCCAACCCAGCGGACGGTGCCTAGGAAGGACAACATGGAGCACACAGTCAAGCAACCCACAGGTGCGTACTCACAGCTAGCACAGTATACGATTCTCTATGCAGTGAATGGCGTGTCTGAGTGGCTATGCAAGGCCTAGGCCTGTGTGACGCAGTTGAAATTGAGCCATGTGGACCCTCGAAATGGCGGCTGCCTGACCTGTGAAGTGTGACAATGGGATGTGAGGTCAATGCGCTGGCGTGGCACACCGCGGCGGGCGGCGGGCGAAGACCGCGGCGCAAAGCCGCATTGGTTAACATTGAAGCCTATGGGTTTCAGGAGCCAATGGCGAAGTGCGCCGGCGGTGGCGGGCCGCACCGCCGCGGTACGCACCGCCATGGACGTGACCGCCATTTTCTATCTACTTATCCACTTGCGACTTGAACTTTCACAGGAGAGGACCTATACTGCAAGTGTTGCTGTGACCTCGGTCTGGAAGGGACAATGGCTGCTGCACCTGGGGAAAGGGACCCTGCCTTCACTGGAGAGGAGTTGGAGAAACTCGTGGAAGGGGTCCTCCCCCAGTATGCGCTACTCTACGGTCCTCCAGACCAACAAGTGAGTTTAATTCAATCTGGATTTGGGGACACTGGCTTGTTTGGGGGCCTGGCGGGGGGCCTGGCGGGGATGGGGGGCATGTTGGGCCTGGCGGGGGGCCTGGCGGGGGGCCTGGCGGGGATGGGGGGCATGTTGGGCCTGGCGGGGGGCATGGCGGGGGGCCTGGCGGGGATGGGGGTCATGTTGGGCCTGGCGGGGGGCATGGCGGGGGGCCTGGCGGGGATGGGGGGCATGTTGGGCCTGGCGGGGGGCCTGGCGGGGATGGGGGGCGTTGGGCCACTGGAAAGGAAAATGCTGACAAACTTGAACGTGGTATTTCTCCCTCCCTGTACGTGTCACATAGGTCCGCGCCCATGAGAAGATCGGGATTTGGCGTGCCATCGCCAAGGAAGTCCGGACCCTGGGGGTCCACCATCGACGGGGCACCCACTGCCGCAAGAGGTGGGAGGACATCCGCCGCGGGACCAAGAAGACCGCCGAGTCTCTGCTGGGGATGGCCTCCCAACGTAGGCGGGGTGCCTGCCGTCAACTGAGCCCCCTGATGTTCCGGATCCTGGCGGTGGCCTACCCTGAATTGGATGGGCGCGTGAGGGCAGCACAGCAGACACAAGGGGGTGAGTACAAGCATTATCTACTCTGTTGTCGCGCAGTGGAGGTGTCTGGTTGGGGGAGGATGGCTGGGGGTCCCCCTAGGCCAGGGCGATATCTGTAGGCTGGGCACCCCCGTAAGCCCCTGTGTCCCCAGCCACCACCCTCAGTAGTTTGTCGGTACAGCCATCCCTGGGCCGTGTCATCCATGGGTGCAGTTGTCAACTCTAGGCGTGTAGGGCATGTTCCACGGAATGCGTAGCGGACCCCAAGTGCGCAACTTAGTGCAGGGGGCATCTGTGTCTGTCATGTCCGCTAACTGTACCGGAGATCCATGTACTCAATATCCCTTTATTTCTCTCTCCCCCCCCCTTTTTGTTTGTCTTTCTGTGCTTGTGTGCATCAGCATCATCAGGCGGAGGAGAAGTGGCATCGGGGCAGGAGGGAGCTGCATCTCACATGGCCCAGGAGGGCCATGCCACAGAGTCAGACTGGACCAGTGAGACGGAGGGCGAGGGGAGCTCCACGACGGGGACGACTGGAGCCTGCAGCGACACGGACACGTCCTCGGAAGGGGGCTCCCTTGCGGGGGTGGCACCATCCGTGCCCCCCGCCATTACAGGTACAGCCGCCACCCAGCGCACCATCTCCGACCTCCCAGCAGCCCCTCAGCGTTCGCCCCGTGCCCGCTCTGCCAGGAAGCCGGGCATCTCCTTCGCCCCAGGCACCTCAGGCCCTGCCCCTGTTACCCCCGCTGCCCTCAGTGAGGAGGTCATTGACCTCCTCCGAACGCTCATTGTTGGGCAGACTACCCTTTTGAATGCCATCCAGGGGGTGGAGAGGGAGGTTCATCGCAGCAATGCGTACCTGGAGGGCATTCATTCGGGTCAGGCTGCCCATCAGCGATCGTTCCAGGCTCTGGCCTCAGCACTGACGGCAGCCATTGTCCCTGTCTCCTGCCTGCCTCTACTAACTCCCTCCTCCCAGTCTCCTGTTCCTCTGCCTGTCCCACCCACACCATCAGACCAGCCTGCACACACCTCAACACCCAAGAGAAGCTCATCCAAACATAAGCACCACAGATCACGCAGACATTCACACACTCAACATTCCGATGCAGACATGCCAACAGTCACTACCACCTCTGTGACCCCCACCTCCTCGTCTCCCTCCTCCCTCCCTGTGACGTCTACACTCACACCTCCATTCACCTCACCATCAGCCAGTGTTTCCATCACCAGCACACCCTCCACTCCAGTCCGCACACGTGCAGTCACCACCCCCACTGCCATTTACACGTCCCCTGTGTCCTCTCCCACTGTGTCTGTCACCCCCTCTTCCACACCACACAAACGCAGCCACCCACCCACCCAACAGCCATCCACCTCACGACAGCCTATCCCTCCTGCACCTGCACCCAAAGACAGCAAACGTGACTCACCTACAACCACATCCTCTCCCTCCACTCCCATTCCCACTGTACCTACCACTCTCCATTGTCCCAAGAAGCTCTTCCTCGCCACTACTAACTTCTTTCCTGACCCTGAGACCCCCCCTCCTTCTCGTCGGGGTAAGAAGAGCACCTCAGCCACCACCAGCCCTGCAGCCCCCTTGACAAGGGTGCAGGGGTATTGGAGCCCGCCAGCCCGCATGTCTGGATCTTCGCCCAGCAGCAAGGGGACAGGCAGCCCACCCCCTGGGAAGAGGAGCAGAAGGCGGAAGGGGCGCCGCAGGAGCCCGCCTTCTACATCCCCCCCGGACACCACCCAGAGACAGTCACCAGCCACAGCTCCAAAGGGAGGAAAGGGCCACAGGCCCACGACTAAGGAGGGCAAGGGCAGCAAGTCGGAGAGGTCAGGCAGCAGGCCTGCTGCCCAGGAGGAGCCCACAACCCCCATAGCCGCTGCCCCGGGAGGAACCGGCACAGCTGCCCCGGGAGAGCCCACCACCCCCATAGCCGCTGCCCAGGGAGGACCCAGCCCAGCTGGCCAGGAGGGCCCCACCACCCACAGCCCAGGTGGGCATTGAAGGAGCACCATCCCCGCTGCCCAGGAGGGCACCACCAGGCAATTAGCAGTTGGCCATAGACCGGCCGCCGTCTCAAGAACCGCTGAACTGGGCCCCGCCGTCTCAAGAACCGCTGAACTGGGCCCTTCAAGGCAAGTAGCGCTGACCTGGGCCCCACCGTCTCAAGAACCGCTGAACTGGGCCCCGCCGTCTCAAGAACCGCTGAACTGGGCCCTTCAAGGCAAGTAGCGCTGACCTGGGCCCCACCGTCTCAAGAACCGCTGAACTGGGCCCCGCCGTCTCAAGAACCGCTGAACTGGGCCCCGCCGTCTCAAGAACCGCTGAACTGGGCCCTTCAAGGCAAGTAGCGCTGACCTGGGCCCCACCGTCTCAAGAACCGCTGAACTGGGCCCTTCAGGGCAAGGACCGCTGAACTGGGCCCCGCCGTCTCAAGCACCGCTCCGCTGGGCCCCGCCGTCTCAAGAACCGCTGAACTGGGCCCTTCAAGGCAAGAACCGCTGGCCCTTTGGCAGACGTGGCAGGGCAGGATCTATCTCGGGCAGGGCTGCAGGATGTCCTCTGGCCAACTTGCCTCCTCCAGTGGCAGTGGGGTCTGTTATGGACTGTATGGACTGTGGCTTTGCTCTCCCCAGGATGGCCCAGTGGGCAGGCCACCCACTGTATGGACTGTATGGACTGTGGCTTTGCTCTCCCCAGGATGGCCCAGTGGGCAGGCCACCCACTGTATGGACTGTATGGACTGTGGCTTTGCTCTCCCCAGGATGGCCCAGTGGGCAGGCCACCCACTGTATGGACTGTTTGGACTGTGGCTTTGCTCTCCCCAGGATGGCCCAGTGGGCAGGCCACCCACTGTATGGACTGTTTGGACTGTGGCTTTGCTCTCCCCAGGATGGCCCAGTGGGCAGGCCACCCACTGTATGGACTGTATGGACTGTGGCTTTGCTCTCCCCAGGATGGCCCAGTGGGCAGGCCACCCACTGTATGGACTGTTTGGACTGTGGCTTTGCTCTCCCCAGGATGGCCCAGTGGGCAGGCCACCCACTGTATGGACTGTATGGACTGTGGCTTTGCTCTCCCCAGGATGGCCCAGTGGGCAGGCCACCCACTGTATGGACTGTTTGGACTGTGGCTTTGCTCTCCCCAGGATGGCCCAGTGGGCAGGCCACCCACTGTATGGACTGTTTGGACTGTGGCTTTGCTCTCCCCAGGATGGCCCAGTGGTCATGGAGTCCCCTCGTGGATCTGGCGTCGTGTACTCAAGTGGCTGAGGTGCCCCCCCTTCCCTTCCCCCTGAGGTGCCTGTCCGATTTTCTTTCTGATGCCCCTGCAGTGTTCTCTCCGTGGAGTTCTTGTCGTGGGACTGGGCCTTGCCCCTTTGCACAGGAACCCTGTGATCCACGGACAGTGGTTGGACTACATTTAGTAGATGTATATATTTTGTATATAGTTTATTTATTTATTGGGATTACTGGTGTCCATATTTCAATATATCTGCCCGTTTATGATCTCTTCTTTTGGTCTTTGCATTATTTCGGAGGGGGGTGGTTTGTGGGTTGTGACAGTGATCTGTGGGAATGCATTGATGTGTGTGTTGTAGTGGGTGTGGGTGGGTGGGTGTGTGCCGGTAATCTTTTCCCTCCCCTGTGTCGTAGGTGCAGTACTCACCGATGTCTTCCGCGCCGCCGGGCGTGCTCCTGGTATATGAGCAGGAATAGGAGTGCGGGGATGACCTGCAACTCTGGTTCCATGCTGCCGAAATCTCGCGTGGAGTGCGTAGAGGTGAGCGTTTTCCCGTTCGTAGTCTGTTTCCGCCGTGTTCTTATCGGCGGTGCTCCCGCCCCGGAAAAGGTGCCAGATTGGTGGGTCGTAATAGGGTGGGCGGTACATTGTCTGCCGCCTGGCTGTTGGCGGGAACCGCTGCGCTGTTTGTTTGTACCGCTGTGGCGGGCGGAGTGTTAAGTTGGCGGGCTGTGTTGGCGGTTCCCGCCAGGGTCAGAATTGCATATTTTAGACCGCCGGCCTGTTGGCGGCTTGGCCGCCGCTTTATCACCGACCGCCAGGGTCAGAATGAGGGCCTATGGGTTCTACTGTACTGGGTTGTATCTTGACCATAATCCTACATAAGTATAGGTGGAGAAGACATTTTGCTTTTTCAGGGGCTACGTCTTGGGACAAGCAACGCGTGTCTGTGCCTGCTGTATGCGGTATCAGCAAATAGACATAACATGACTTGGTTGATGTCTTGGAACCTATGTCAGTGCTGATACCCTGGGTTGTGTAAGAGGACGCTGTGTGGAATGTGTATAATGCTTGTGTTGGCTGTGGTGTAATTATAAGTGACATGGGAGAGGTCCCTACACAATGCCTGTTACAATTTCTAGGTGGGCTCCATTTGACTCAACAGTTCTTTGGCAATGAATGTATGCGGCACCACCCATAAAATACAGAGGGTATGCAAATGTGCAACCATACATCATTTTGTGAACATTGCAGGTCTTGAAATTAATCAAGGTGAGATGTCTGTAGTCCTCTGGTGATTGGGGATTTTTCAGTTTTTAACAGTTCAAAAATTTCACATTGCAGAGCACCGCTCTTGATCTTGTTGGGATTATTGATGTGGTCCCTGATAAAGGGATGGTCCACTGTAAAGCTGGTGCACATGGATGCTCGATTTCAGACCTGTTAGAGAAGAGCTAGGTTTGTTCGTCTACAAAACATTGCATCCTTGCATGTGTTGTTGCCAATCATTTCTTAGGGATTCCTGTGTCTTTCTTTGGGGATGTGTTTCTTTCATACTTCATTCAAGTAATTTTTAGTGAGGCACCAGAAGGTAGCCCAAACTAGGGAATCTATTTTGAAAAAAGTGGGGTGTTGATCATGGGCATATTAATTTTCTGGGTTGTTGAGCCTCTGCCCTCTCCATGGCTGATTAGGTGCATGACAGTAAAGCATTTTTTACGAGGTGATCTCAAGCGCATATGGATTATTTCAGTTAATAATTAGGCCCGTATTTATACTTTTTTTGCGCCGCATTTGCGTTGTTTTTTGATGCAAAAACGGCGCAAACTTGCAAAATGCCATTGTATTTTGTAGGTTTACGCCGTTTTGCGTCAAAAAGCGGCGCAAATGCGGCGCTAAAAAAAGTATAAATACGGGCTTTAATGCTTTGTTGGAGTTGCCAGCCCTCCAGTATCCTATCTTTTGGAGTGTGTGCATGGGGGTGCCATTGATGTGGGTTGTGTCTTTCCATACATGTGCATGGGGCAATATAGACAGAAGAGGTGTGATGTAACTCATTATTGTTTGGCAATCGGAATGTGCCATGATGTTACTAGTATACCCCTCTAGTCCCGGCATGTGTCGAGCAACATGACGCTCCCTAGTCCTTCACTCTTTTTCTAGAGGCTTCTTTTGGGCTAGCTTTGAGCTTCTTTTTATTGGTCTTTGGGCACTTCCCTAGATCTTCACATGATCTGTTATTTAAATTGTCGGAGAATTTTGATGCAGCCCCAATAATTCTCTGATGTTGCAGTGTCTGACATTGAGACTTGGTGATTGAAATCCTTCAATATTGATATGTGGGTGCAGGGACATGGGTGCCTGCTTTTAAGCACTGGATAGAGAGTGACCCTGCCCCCTCTTCAGACTGTCCTCCCCATGGGGTGTGGTCAATCAACCCTGCACTGGAGATCAGCAGCAGAGTGGGGCATAGGCACCTGCAGACACCCTGTATGGTGGACTCTAGTGAGCTTACCCAATTGACAGAACACGTACAGCAGCCTTGAGCTTCCTGAACACAAGTAAAGGCTTGAATCCCTAATGTTATCTTGATGGTCCTTCTTTTGAGTCTGGTTACAGTGAATTTTGAGCTGTGCGTGAAATGGATGAGGTGTTAACCTACTGCACATTGGAATCTGTGTTTGTGTGAAAGCATTGCTTCCCAAACATTTATTCCTTCCTGCAGTGGTTGTGGTCCTGATCCTTGTTGGGCTAGGTTCCCTGTCTGTGGTTGCTGCTGCCATATGAGTGCCCAACCTGTTGCAGTGGTGCGGTGGTGGACTGGGGTCCCTGCGGCTGAGTGTATGGTGCATTTGGGTTTCCCTGGGCTTGGTTTAATGGATGGAGATTTTGCAGGAACTGGCCCTGGCTCATCGACCTCTGTTTGTAGTACCCCTTTGTCCAGCATCTGTTGGCCACATGGTCTATCCTGTGGCAATGGTAACTGTTGGACCTGGCCCTTTAGGCAGGTTCATCCCCTGACTTTTTGCCTCCTTCCTCCTATTTTTTCTGACCTCTCGCGGTTGGCTCTATGACTCTAAGCACTTTATCACTGCTCATCAGTGCTAAAGTGCAGGTGCTCTCCCTTCTAAAGTAGGCTTATACCTAATTGGCATGTTTAATTTACCTGTAAGTCCCTTGTACAGTGGTATCTCTAAACCCAGGTCCTGTAAATTAAATGCTACTAGTGGGCCTGCAGCGCTGCTTGCGCTACCCACTGAAGTAGCCTTTCAAACCTGTTTCAGGCCTGCTAGAACAGGACCTGCATGTGCAATTTTCTGCCACAGGGACCTGGCATCTAAATTTACTTGCGAGGCCCAGAACTCCCCTTTTACTACATGTAAGTCACCCATAAGGTAGGCCCTAGCTAGCCTTATGGCCAAGGTGTTATGTATGTAGAAGGCAGGTAGGCCCTAGCTAGCCCTATGGGCAAGGAGTTATGTATGTAGAAGGCAGGACATGTGCCTGGTTGTGTGGCCTTTTCCTGGTAGTGACAAACAGCCTATTTGGTTTCTCACTTCTGTGAGTGCTGCCTTCTCATAGGATTGCATTGAGAATGCCCTGCCTTATGTCTAGGGGTATTGTCTGATTTATGAGGGGTAGCGTAGGCATGTTTGGTATGATTGTAATGGTATTGAGAAATGCTGCTTACTGGTGTAAGTAGAATTTTTATTACTATTACATTACTTCTAGAAAGTGAGCATTTCTCTGTGCTTATGACTATGGTGTTTTACAGATTAACTCCAATCCACGTCTAGGTAGAATGACAGCTGGGCTTTGTGCATACTTTTCAGACAGGATGTACAGAGGGAGGGTGGAAGTGTCACAGAGGTGCATCTCCATTTTAAATAGTCTTCCTGGGCTAAGAGAAGGGGGAGGAGGGGCAACACTGCATCTGTAAATGCGGTGCCCTGGCCTCACACAAAAGGGTTGTTTACCCTCAACTGATGTTTGGAGCCTGTGCTGGAGGAGAGAGGGGGCACTCCCAGAACCAGTTGGAACTGGTTGGAACCTCCTCTTCTTCTTTGTTGACACACTGTAAAACTGAGTATAAGTACAGGGGAGTTTTCCCCACAATTTGGGAACTCTTTGGAACTGAACTTACTTTAAACTGGACACAGAATGCTGGAGGACTCACCAGGAACTGCCATGGACTGCTGCTGCTGTGCTGACCTGTGACCTGCTGGGTCACTAGGAGAGACTGCCATCTGCCTGCATCTACCTTGTGCTGGCCTGCTGCTGGGCCCTGCCATCCTGTGCTCCATCTTTATGTGTCCCCCAGGGGCGCGGTGCTATGGCCTCTGACCCCCTACAACTTGTTGTTCACAGCACATGAGGAGCGCAGTCTGTGCTGTACTGGATGGACCCTAGCACCTTGGGAAGCGCCTTTCCCGGGTACATAGCCCCTTGGGAGCGCTGGTCTGTTCCCCCTGCTCTTCGTGAGTGCATTGCCGTGGAAAACAAATCACCGCCGCGACCCGGACCAGATGCGTGGCAGAAGCGCGCTGCTCACTGTGCCCCGGGGCACCACACAGTGAAGAGAGGAGCGAGTGTGCTCCAGTCAGTGCCCCTGGGGCGAGGCATGCTTCGAGGAGCGCCCCCGGGACACCTGAAGGCCCTCACTCAGAAGCAATCACCAATCACTGCTGCGGCCCTGGCGGGCTGCAGGAGACTTGTGCACCAGGTCGGGTGCAGGTGAGTCAAGGACCAGAAGGGCAGGGTGGAGGCCTCATCGGAGGCTTCCCCACTCCATCATGGCCCCCAATTACCACAAGAGGTTGCGGGCAGGGAGGAAGCCTCATCAGAGGTTCCCTGCACCACTTGGCCTCTAGTACCATTCGTGGCTCTGCTTTCCCCACCCCCTTTTTGGAAGGCCGGTCAGGGCCCGGTGAGGGTGCAGAAGGCATAAGAGTCCATTGTAAGCGTGGGCCTTAGGAAGGGCCCCAGTATAGAAACAGAGGGGGGGCGTGCCCCCCTCCTCCCCCAATCATCGGAGTTCCCCCCCAGAGTGAGCACACAGAGTGCCGGGGCTCCCTTTTGTACATCGTGGCACTGGACGAGCCTCCACCATAGAAGGACAGGTACTTTGTAATCTTTTTGAAGTAGAAACACTCCTGAAGGTTCATCATATGTATTTCTAGTGTTCCTGCTCTGAGCATGCTGAAAGTACTATGCTAACCTGGTTCTTTTATGATGTGCTACATATATGTGCTGATGTTCCATTTATGGGCATGACACATTGTTATGTTTTTATGACTTGCCATATGTTTTATAATGTTCCTGGGATGGGCATTTAGGATATTTTTTATTACAAGTGCATTTCTTTTAGTAATGTGTTACTGACTACTGCTTATGTTGCAGAATAATAAGTAACCTGTGTGTTATATGTTTTGTTTGGTCTAATAATTGTGTTCTGTACAATACAGTCCATTTTCATATAACTTGGTGTTGTGTTTCCTTTGTGGTGGGGATAGCGCGTCACTGGTGTTGTTTGTGTTGTACAAAAGCTTTACACATTGCCCCTGTGATAGGCCTGACTGCTCGTGCCAAGGTACCAAGGGGGTGCGCATCGGTTATCCTGGACGAGTATCTCCTTTGCCCTGACTAGAGTGAGTAGGTTCTGCCTGGCTTAGGTGCATATCCTAGCCAACCAGAAACCCCATTTCTAACAGACACATTCTCTAAGCTTTGGCTGCTGCCAACCGCCCTGGTTTCTGCCATTATAGTTAGGTTGAAACCCTCTAGGGTTTTGTGCTGGAGTTCCCTTCGGAACTGGCGCAATTCGCATGCCCGCGGCCAACGTGACCCCATCAAGGGCTGTCTTTTTCACTTATGTTGGACCAACTTTGCAGAGTCTCTCTGGGCTTGCTCCTGTCTTACCCTCCCCTATAATGACTATCTGGAGAGGCTTGGAACCCAGCCATAAACCTGTCCTCGAATTTTGCCTGAGACTCTTTCCCGAATGGGGCTCTGTACATACCCCGCTGTTCTCAGGTGGAGGGTTCCCTGCTCTACCTTCTCATTGTTCTTTCAGGGTGCAAGCTCTCTCTCTCTTCCTTCTTAGTTTGTGCCTATCATTTAAATTCCACCCGCATAGCCCTCTTCATTTTGAGCTATGCATTGTTACTTTTGGTTGGGACTTGCCATCAAACTGACTTTCTCTAGTTTCTTTGGCTGACTGAGCAAATCCTGTGGCTCTGCCCTCATCATCGGATTCTGTGGGACCCCTTTCCTCATCCCGCTACTTGTGACACTGTCCATAACCGCTATGAATTTCCATGTCACTCGAGTGTGGAACCAGTGGGAGTGGACCTGTTCCCCATGCTGCTGGGGATCAATGGGCTGAACGCAACGGATGGGGGGGGTCAAACTTCGGGTGGCTCGAGCCCGGAATTGAGGTGGTGCTGGGATTGCCTTGGCCTGCTGGCCTGTTAGACACTCATGCCTGGGACTAACAGTTCATTATTCGGTAGGGGACCTTCCAGTTCCCTCGACCCGCTGGTCGGTATAAACTAATGTGGCGATAGCAGGCATTGGGTGAGAGCACCTCCATTCCTTCCTATGGTGGGGGAAGTGTGCATGCTTTGCTTGCTGATTGTGGGATAGGGGTATTGGTCTGGGCCTTCTAGAAGAACAGTGCTTCTCTCCTTTCTTTCTTTTGCCCTACGTACCGGGGCCCTTATTTACAAGTGGTCTGTGCTGCTGCAGCATCAATATTTGTGATGCACTAGCGGCGCAGGCTGAATGGCCATATCTACCAGGCCCAGCAAAGCTACTTTGCGTGGCTTTTCATGGCCTTGTTGGTATGGAGTAAGGCAATGCAGCACAAGTCACTGCTGCACTATGAACCAAGGAGGTGTTCCATGGGTGTTGCGGTGTGTGTTCCCAAGCAAAACCAATGGATTTTGACGCATTCCAATTTACAAGATTTTGTTTTCTTGGGAATGCGTAAAAAGCCTACACCACCCCAGGGGTGGTGTGAGGGTGGCACAAGAGGGAGAAAAGATAATTTCTCCCCATTTTTTCCTCTTGCTATGTGTGTTGCATTTTGCAGCACACATAGAGGAAAACACCTCTTGTGATTGTTTTTGTTCAGGGAGGTGTCCCTTCCAGCACAAAAACAATCATCCCATCAACGCAGGCACCCTTGCACCATTGTGCATTGGGAGCAATATTGCACCTGCACAGAGGACAAGGACATCAATGTGCTATATCTCATAGATACAGCACATTCCTGTCCTTTTGTTTTGATGCAGGGCACCACAGCAAGAACACCCTCCACCAAAATGTTCTAAATGAGGCCCTTGGTCTGAAAGTGTGCGCTTGTGTGTTTGATTATGTTAGTGTTAAAGATTTCCTCCTTTGGCCAGGGAAACACATGTGCCTTAGTGTGTGTAAGCCATTCATGGCAAAATATGTTATTTTTTTAGCTTGTGTGGTGAACCAGGTTTGCACCTGTTTTAGTGGCGACTCGATGATAAGTTGGGCAGTTTTTTAGATGACAGATACACTTCCAGCTTTTATGAGTTTAGGAAATCTTTTACTGTGGCAGTGGAGAAATATATACACAGGAATTATTAGTTCTTAATTCTTTACTATGATCTCAGCATTATTTATAGATGCATCAACAAGAACATTTCAAAAACACAAATAGCAATGCATATGAAGGGTCACAACCTAGAAGAAAGTGCAATGGTTAATTCCAAAATCGTGAAATTAGGCATCAAATAGCAAACTTTACTTTGATATTAAAAATAGTGATTGTGAGAAATAGCAATGCCTTCAAATAGCACATGAGTCATCAACAAACACAACACTCAAGACAAAATACGCTGCATTAATTTACCAGCACCACAACATCAAAGAGACATAAATTTTCATGAAAATTGACAGAGAGAAAAAATGATGGCTTTGAGAAAAGTACCTTAGCCCACTCCTAGTACATGCTATTCTGTGACCAGGGAAAGCTAAGCGTGGTACAAGGGTCAAAGTGAGCCTGATATTCTGACAATATCAGCTGCGGGACAAAGATAATAATTTATGGCAAGAAAAAGGAATAACTCAACAAACCCAGGCCCTTCTTGGCCCAACACAAGCTACACCTAATCTCCCAGATCCATATCCTTTACCCTAATGTCCGAATCATACCCTATATCACACCCAGGGGTCACATGTACCATTTGTGTCATGCCCAACAGTCCAAGGAAACAACACCTCTCACTTGTTTCAGATACCAACAGTGTAAAGAAACCAGTGACACTGAGAAAAAGGCCTTTAGACTAAAAATAAGATTGAGGTGTGCTCCTTATGCCACACCAAGGGTCAATGCACACAATCTGTGTCACGTCTAGCAGTCCAAGTAAATGGCTCCTTTAGAAATTGAAGTGCCAGCCCTATATCAGACCCAGGGCCCACGTGTACGATCTATGTTACGCCCAGTGGTCCTAATGACAAAGTCTCAACGGGTTATCACACCCAGAGGACCAGCATACTCTCTGTGTCATACCCAGCGGTCCAAGTGAAAAACTTCAATCCTGTATCACACACAGGGAACAAGCGTACCATCTGTGTCATACCCAGTGGTCCAAGCGAACATAAACAAACAATATTCACCTTTCCTAGCATGCTGACTATCCAAAAAAGGTGACTTCTGTGGGAACGCCTCAGAGACCGCCTTGCGACTACTCAGTTCGGGCACATAAAATAGGTAACATGCCAGGTTTCTGTCAGTGGCAGGGCCCTCAGGTTACATTTGTATGCTTCTTCCTAGTTTGCCATATGCCAAAAGCTAGACTAAGGATCTCATGTAGTCTCTTACTTTGTGATGGCAGCTTCAGGGTGGACCACTGCCCTGCGGATTCAGCAGAACCTCAAATCAATTGCGGTGTCTGTTCATCTTTCCTTGTTGCCCAAGTGTAAATCCATCTTGCTAGGGTCCGCTTCCTTTGGCTACTGTTAGTTTCACAGTACCAATCAGCTCCTGGCTAGCTCGCCAAAATGTTCCTCAAATGTGAATGTACCTTAAAAAAATAAAAGACTAGAGGCGTTTACCAAAACAAGAACATTTGGTTTAATCAAACACTACCACCAGAACAGTTACAGAAACGGGTTCTGAGGACTGTCTCAAAGTACAATCAATCTGAGTGGTCTTTTACACATTTTTTTAGCACCATAAAACAATTTCAGCATTTCATTTTTAGGTAAGGAATGAGGGCCATTGCCTTGGAGTCATAAATGAGGTCCTGATAATAAATGTAGGTGGGCCTCGACCTTGCGATGGTCTCAACATGTGCCAATGAGTAACGTGTCCAGATGTCCAGCCTGAGAGGCGCATAAGCACTTCATGGTACTGGGTTTGCTGTGTTCTGAGTTGGCTGAGTGTTCCTAACTTCATGTGGCATCTGACTTTAAGGTGTTTTGGGAATGCGCGCACCCCTCCAGCCATGTGTATTTTATTACTGCCAATTTCCTGCTATTGTGGTGCTGCTGAGCCTATTAGTGGCATTTATCTGAAAGTCCTGTTTGCACGTTTGTCTGCTGGCTAAGTGCTGCCCCACCTGTCACCGGTCAATCAGTAACCTCAGGTCTAGGTCTCAGAGCCTGCCTGACCACATACTTTTGAGTAGAGGTTGACAGGGAGTTCATGATGGTTGAATCCAGCAATAATGATGTGATTTTGCTTTTAAATGTAACGTATCATAGTGAACATCAACATAGATTTTTCCAATATTAACAACCCCATAGAGGGGAAGTACGAGGTGTACAGGATTATGTGGTGTGTAAGAGCCAGTATCCGCCCAATGTATATGTGTGCTATAGACATCAAGTGTGGCGGGTATCGAGCCAAGGAGAGCAAAGGTCAAGTTGTCTGTGCCAACCACTGGGAGAGACACTAAAGTTGAGCTCAAACAAGGGTGTGCCTAGACCCCTCCCTCTCCACTGGCAGCTGGAGTTTTTGTAGAGCTATATGATGGAGATTGTTGTTCTAGATAAGCTCTCAAAGTAGAACATCTAGATTAAGAAAAAATCTGCGGGGGACAACTGGAAGGTTGATGAAATTATAAAGACGGGGGAGAATTATCATTTTGGATAGGGTAATTTTATCCATTGGGGCTTGCGTGAGCGACTTCCAGAACTGGACCTGGGATTTTAGGGCTATGTAGGTTCTCTGGAGGTTGCCCTCAGAGAGGTCCACAGGGGAGTGTTAAAGAAGTACTCTGAAATATTGGACAGCATCGCACTTTCATTCCAATTGATGTCTGCCCAGCCGAACCATGACAAGGGGCAATGAATACCCCAAGGGCAAAACCCACAATTTTGTTCAGTTGACCTGTAATCTGGTTATGTGTGCGAAAGAATGCAATGTGTTGGAGATTGGAGTGAGATCTGCACGGACATCCAGAATGTAGAGAAGCAGATCATAGGCATAGAGGAAAACTTTGTGGGTCAAACGCTTTTTCTAAGTGAAGAATAAGGCAAGCGGCACAGGAGAAATTGTGAGGAGCCTGGGTTATCAGGTAGAAAATGCGGCGTATATCTTGGGAAGTGCTCCACCCGGGGACAAAGTAGTTTTCAACAGGGTGGATCAGGCTTGGCAGTATTTCGGCAAGTATCTTTCCCAAAATTTTGCAGTCCATACCTAATATCGCAGTGGGGTAATAGGACACCAGGAGGGTCGGATCACGGTCAGGCTTTGAAAGCAGTGTCAGGACGAGTCATGCACTCGAGCGCCTCTTATCCTCTGTCACTCTTCCTTCTCCACCTCTTCCCCCATCCTGGGGAACCAGAAACAATTATAGTGGGCCAGCGCGGAGGTGACTATGGGCTCCTCCTTATTCCCCGAGGCTAAGGTAAGAACACTCTAAACACAGTCAGTGAGAGATCCCCAGGGCCAGAGGGCAACGTGCCCCTAACAAGCAGTGGCTTGAGGTGGGAACACCATGCAGTACATGCATTGCACCACTTTGTAACCCCTTACACCAAATTATGCCTGCTCCAGGCATAATGTATGCAAGGGGGCATTCCCACTTTAGGTGGACCAAAACAATAGCACAAAGAAATCTAAAGAAAATTTTGATTCATTTTTTTTGGCCATTTTTAGAGCCTGCTAATAGCAGGCGTTAAACGGTGACACACCATTATTTATAATGGGCCCCTACGTACTATTCAGAGTTAGCACCAAAATGTTGGAGTTAACCCTGAACAGTACATAAATAGTGTAAAAAATGTTGGCGCTATTGCTCCCTACCCTGCGCCATGGTGTGCCGTATTTTAAATATGGTGCCCACATGGTGGCAGTAGGGCGGCACTAGGGGGAGCAAGAAAGGTGGCACTGCACTGGGTGCAACGCCACTTTTCTGAAATCTGCCCCTAGTCTCTTTATTGGTACCAAGGATGCATGGGAGGGTTAGAGCTCTGAGAGGGGCAACTGACCCTCCTGACATGCAGAAGTTGACCTCCCACAAAGAACCCCTATGAAATGGCAAGAGGAGGCCTGGGGTGCCGACCGCATGACTCTCTGCATTTACCCTGCTTCCTAGACCTGGAACAGTTGATACAGGAACACAGGCTTGCTCTGCAGGCACCCCGGCCTTCTGCGATCCTGTCCCATCTTTGGACACTGAGGATGGTGATGCCAGATCCACCAGCCAAGAAGGCTCTACATCCTCCATCCTCCTCCCACTGGAGTCTGGCACACCACTAAACGTTATTCAACAAACTGCAAATTATGTTATTTGATCACGGTGCTATTCTACCTTCACATACCTAACTTCTGTGTCATATAGAATGGGCACACACTTTAACCTCCCCATCTCATTCCACACCGCTTCTCAATTCTGCGTAAGAGAGACCTAGCTCCTTCTGACCTGGCCTGCAACTGCTCCCAGGGTAACGGGCCTCCTTCCTTCCTGCAGCTTAGCACATTTACACAGATCTAGCAGATCATTCTTTTCCCCTCCTCCCTCCTTTCCTCCAGAGTTCCCCCCTCTCTTTATCACAATGATCTCAGGTAATAGATTGGCACACCAGTAGCACCTTTCCCTCCTCTCCCCTCCCCCTTCCTGCTTGGGGGCCTGGCACGATCTCTAGCACAGTTGTGCCTACTCTGGGCAGCAGCCGTTTATAGCGGTGGTGGACGGAGAGCAGGGTTGCATGTCTCCTGTATATATATATATATATATATATATATATACATATATATATATATATATAGTGATCACTGCACTTGAGCATCACAGATCATGTCACCTACCTCCCAGTTGATGAACACAGGATGGCTCACATGGTATGAATGTTTGAGCAGGGTGCAGTTGTATCTCTGCTCTTTTTGGCATAATGTTTTACTCTTAGTTATGTTGGCACTTGTTTGATGTCTGCATCTGTCAAAAATACTCACCCACACAAACCCTTACTTCTCATGTTGTGAGTAGGAGCCAGGGCTATCCCTCTCCCTGTTCCCTCTCTTTCATTCCCCCCTGCAATTGGCATGTCAACTGATAATTATGCATTGACATGGAATGTCCATGGAATGCACCTCCCCACTTTCAGGTATTTAGTGCACTTACACCTGCATCGCAGGAAAATGCAGATAGCATTCCTCCAAGACACTCATCTCACACAGACTGAAGCCACATGCCTACAAAAAAGGTCTACTCTACCAATTACTCTATGTATGCCATTTAGGCACTGGTGTGGATACATGCAGGGTGAACATTCAAGACTTTCACTGCAGTTGGGAAACTAGGGGCTGGTATCTATTCATGAAGGGCCACCTGGTATGTCGACAACTTGCTTGCCACAATCTATGAGCCCAGAGGGACCTAGCTCACTTTTCGAATGACTTATTGGGAGTCCTAGCTCACTGGAGTTGGTTGCCCTGGGCAATAGGGGGTGACTTTAAAAGCATCCTAGATGTGAGCCATGACAGGTCGTTCCCTCCCCTCTGCGCACTTCTGCCACCTATAACGCTCAGTCACAGACAGGTTAGCTACAACACTGGCACCTCACAGACATCTGGCGACACCTCAATGGCACACCAGGGTCTACTCATTTTAATCACAACTGCACAATATACATGTACGCATAAACCATAATACTCGAAACCTGTGACTATGCTGGGATGATAGACCCCCTCCGATTTCCATCTGGTGACTATACACAGAAGCCCACCTCTTTGTAACTCCCTGGACAGCTACATTACAGAAGATTTCAATATTAGCATGGGTACGGCTTCATCTGGCCTAATCAAGTGGAATGCCTTTAATATAGCAATCAGTGGACATTGCTAGGGTAGCACCATAAATATGAGACATTGACTGAACAGGGATATCGGGAACATAGAACAGGGACTGCTGCACTTGGAGGGAAAAACTTGAGAGGCCCCTCTTGGCAGGGAGTGGATGTGGTGTGTGAGACAGGATCATGCAGTGCTACTGGAGCGCTTGTGATGTCTCAACTATGCAGCCCATACCGTTAGAATGAATGCATATTAAGACAAGGCTAGGAAGCTATTAGTGTGGCTAATCTGACAGGACCAACCCAGGCACCCTATACTGGCCATGCGCCAGCCCTCGGGTGACTGAGTGTGCATGCAGTGGGCCAAACATGAAGCATTTATGCAACACTACACATCGCAATACCAATCCACACTAGTGGCTACAATGGCATCCAGGCATTCCTGGAGCCAGTGACATTTCCCTGCATCTCGTCCGATCAATGATAGAAACTAAGCGGGAGATAACCCTATATGAGGATCAGGAGGCCATCAGGGCACTGGCGTGGAGAAGACCCCTGGCCCAGATGGACTGTCACTTTAAATGTATTAATCTTATACCAAGCTATTGGCCTCAAAACCATATATGATGAGTCCCAGGCAGCCTCAGCTTTCCCACCCTCCCTGCACAAGGCTCTTCTTACATCACTTCCACAACTGGGTAGGGATGCTGAAGAGTTATCCACTAGCATGCCATAATATGGACCATAAGGCCATAAGGTACTTGCTAAACTTCTAGCTGACAGGCTGGCCCCCTTGGTCCCACAGCTTGTACTCTCAGATCAGAATAGGCTTGTGCCAACCAAGAACACTTCCCTGAGCCTACGTAGGCTTTCTGGGTCCTTGAGTTCATCCCTGCTGCCTGGCCGAACTCCGTGTGCTTGGTCCTTGATCTGGAGAGGGCCTTTGTGTCTCTGGAGTGAGCCTAGCACTTTTAGGTGCTCCCTCGCTAAGGACTGGGGGCATGGTTCATCTACCTGGTCCAATTGTTGTACACAGACGAATTGCCTGGGTTAAGATGGTCCCATAAATCTCAGACCCATTCCAAATATACTGTCCCTGCTGCTAGATTTCCAGAAGTGTCTGGCGTCAGGGTTAACTGGAGCAAGTACTGTCTTTTTCTCTTTGAGGCTTCAACACGGACCCTATGCTTCAGATAAACAACACATCTCTGTCATAGTGCCCTGACACATTCCACTCTCCGGGAATCTGTATATATATTACTCCTCTTTAGATTTATGGAAGGTAATTTGGGCAGGACAGTCACCAACTGATGGTTTCAAATGGCATTTTGACAAAACCTGTGGCTTTCCATGACAGGATGCTTAGCACTTGTCAAAATGGTCATCTTACCACATCTCCTCCACTTTTTCTCCAACCTCCCACTCTGCATCACAAAACTCTTCTTTTGATCTCTGGAGTGAATCATGAGAGATTTGTTTTGGCATATGTCCAGCAGCTGAGTGGCTTCGACCAAAGTATGGCCCAGATTTAAGAGGGCCTAGCTCCTCCTTGTGCCACATTAGCATAATTGTTTTTCACGCTAATGTGACGCTAAGAGTACAAAATGGTTGCACTAGATTTACAAAGTGGTGCAATGCATTAATTGCATCACTTTATAAACCCCTGCACCACCTTATGCCTGTGCCAGGCATTTTTAATGCCTACTCAGAGCAGGCATTGGTTACAATGGTCCCCTATGTACTGATCAGGATTATCGCCAAAATGTTGGCAGTAACCCTGAACAGTAAATCAACAGTGTAAAAAATGTTGACGCTATTGCCCCCTACCCTGCACCATGGTGTGCCGTATTTTAAATACATAACACACATGGTGGCAGTGGAGGGAGGGCTCAGGGCACAAGAAAAGTGGCGCTGCACTGAGTGCAGTGCCACTTTTCTTGAAACTGCCTCTCTATCTCTTGCTAAGTCAGGGTGGCCTAGACATTCTCAAATTTGAACAATCCTACCTGGCCTTCCTGCTGCATTGGGTGACTGGGTGGTTAGCCGGCAGCCAACTGAAAGACACGGCATTGGTTTGCTCCACATGGGATGTGTTCTAAGTGCTGTGCTTGTTCCACCTTCACACAAGGCTGAAGATGTCAAAGCTGTGCCTGCTACAGGTGGCATGCTGATGCTACTGCTGGACCCTTCTCATCACAAGAACAACAAGACCATATGCGCCAGTCCTCCCGCACTTGGCCATGCAGCGTGCCCCAGTAAGCACAATGTCGCAGGAAATGGTACCCTGGAATGCTGCAGGGATACTTAATTTGGGTGATCTCTACAGCAAGGGAGCACACCTACTATGGAGGAGCTCATAGCGGATACCTGCCTACCTCCAAGACAGTTCCTACTATACACCTTCCTAACTAGATCCCTGTCAGCATGTTGGGGTGACATACAACAGGAACCAGACATGCAACTAACAATACATGCATGTAGTTGGAGGTGGCCGACATCTGGACTAGTGGCTTGCAAACTCCATTAGCACCCATACTAGTAGCCCTGTGACCCTGCTGCGGCAGCATTAGGATGCCAATGTGAGTAGACCACACACCGATCAGGAGTTGCGACACAAGGTGGAGTACCCTACCTTGGTGCCCTGTGTTAGACCTGACAGCTTTAGGTTGGCCTTCCCCACACTTTTTCCCTCCCTCCCTCCTGCCATTTTCTTGCCTAATTGTTGCGGGCTTTAGTAGTCAGTGCACTTTACCCCTGCTAACCAGAGCTAAAGTGCTTGTGCTCTTCCCCTAAAACATGGTGCTATTGGCTTAACCTCCAATTGGCATATTTAATGTAATTATAAGTCCCTAGTGAAGTGCACTACATGTGCCCAGGGCCTGTAAAATAAATGCTACTAGTAGGCCTGTAGCACTCATTTTGCCACCCAGCTAAGTAGCCCCTTAACCATGTCTCAGGTCTGCCATTGCAAAGCCTGTGGGTGCAGTTTTAATCTGTCATTTCGACTTGGCAAGATAAATCTGCTGCCAAGCCTAAATCTTCCCTCTTTATACATATGTCATCCTTAAGGTAGGTGCAATGCCTTTCAAATTCAGGACATGTACCTTTAATTTTAACATTCCCTGGTAGTGGAAAACTCCCACATTCGTTTTTCACTACTGCTAGGCCTATCTCTCCCATAGAATAACATTGGGATTACATTTTATGAGTGTAATTCCCAATCTGAAAGACATAGGTTTGTAAAGTTTGGGGTCTCTGAACTCATGATTTCAAATCACAACCTATGGTGAAGTCAGATTTTAAATTGCAGTTCGGAAAATGCCCTTTTTAGAAAGTTAGCATTTTCTTACTTTAGCCATTTGGTGCCTACTGCCTGTCTCCAATAAACTTTTGGGGTGGTGTGATATCTGGGTCTGTGCATTCCCTCTAGAGAGCCATACACAAATGAAATCTGGTGTGACAAGCCATCAATATCCTGATGAGCCATACTTGGCAGGGTGGGGGGAGGGGCTGACATATATAAAAGAGCAGTGTCGTACAACGCACGGAAGGCTGGAGTCAGGGCAGGAAGGGAGGGCCTATGTGTACATCTTTGAAGTCTACCCCACTTCAAAGGCACATCTGGGTATAAGTACCAGACCTCTGACAGAACCAACTCAGTACACTTCTGGACCGGTAGACACTCTATCAGGAAGAAGGACTGTTGTGCTGCTACAAGGACTGTCACTCTGCTAAGCTGTTACTCTGCTCGACTCCTGCTTTGCTGAGCTGACCTGCTGCCTGCTGCTCTGTTGCCTGAGAGTGAGAAGGACTAGACCTCCATCTCTCCATTCCAGAACCAAAGAGATTCCAAGGTCGTGTTGGCTTGCCTCCTGTTTTCTGAAGTCTCATGGACACAAAATACTTCCAACTCTTCTGCTACATCTTCTGTACCCATCTTCAACCAGCTCCTGACCTCCAAGAGTTGTCCTTCCAGTCCTGGGACCTTAAAAGTGGTGCTGGCAAGAGGAATCAGCATGATCTGCAAAAGTTTGTCTCTTCACACAATGAACACTACCGCTTATGACCATGAGGCTCTAGTCTGCCCGTCCATGACAGCTGGCTGACCCTTCATGTCTGTGGACAACCTCCAGCGACACTCTCCTTGCTCCCAGCAAACTTCTTCAACGTGAGTGGGATGCTTGGCTCAATTCTGAGGAGATAAAACTACACCTGGACTTGCCTGGGACAGGATCTGACCTGTTCACCCTGCCTGAACTTTTCAATTTACCCCATTCTAGCGCAACCAGATATCCCCGGTTGGCGCTTTATGCTTTTTAAGCATTATATTGCATTTTAATCTTTAAACCTTCATGACTTGGCTCCTACTTATTAGATGTTTGTTGTTTTGGTCTTGCTTTACTCATAAAATTAAGCTCAATTTTTCAAACTAGGTGTAGTGTCGTTTTGTGTGGCGTGTTCACTGTTTTACTGTTTGAAGGGTTGCACAAATACTTTACACATTGCATTTTAAGTTAAGCCTGACTGCTTTGTGCCAAGCTACCAAAGGGTAAGCACAGGTTAACTTTTAGTGTGTATCTGACTTACCCTGACTAGGATTTGGGTTCCTACTTGAAAAGGGCTCATACCTCTGCCAACCAGAAACCCAATTTCTAATACCCTACAATGCCTGCTTCCTCCTTATTCAGTGCCATGAGCTCCACAGGGCATACCTCACTCCACAGGAAAATCAATAGATAATTTCCCTGCATCGATACAGCTTACCTACCCTTCTGCACAATAGAAGCAGACCACCTTCACATGTTCTGGCCATTCCTGCAACTCTCTCAATACTGGAGCATGGTCACAACCGACTTAGCAAGATGCACAGGACATGCAACACTGCCTAACTGGGAAGAATGCCTTCTAGGCCAGCTGTCCGGCACCAAGAAAAAGAGGTTCTTAGCTAGAGTCATTGATCTAGCCACACTACTCACTAAGTGACAGATCATGCACAAATGAAAATGATCTGATCCCTTCACCCTGAACGGTCTGGGCACTCTCAAAGACCTGAACATAAGCCAAATCCAGGACCCTGCACTGAGAAGTTGCTAAGAGGCTGTGAAAATAACCCGGAGCAGCCATGTTGGACACAGTATTGATGGAATTTCAGGATGCCACATGGGATGGGGGTTGCCCTCTCACACCTGGACATGAGGCACCAGCCAACTGCCCGTCAGAGCCACCCAGAATGCACAACATGGCAAGCACCCCACAGCCACACATTCACACAATATTACACATGTAAGGGCACTGCAACCCTACCCCCAGGCCCCTGAAGACATGTGCAGCCCTGTTTTAATACAGTTTATCAGTTCAAAAACTCTTATTTGTTAACATGTGTTTATAAATCTGTACAATTTGAGTTCATGCTAGACACCTAATTATGTTGAAATAGTGACCTGTGGGTCCTGTGGAATGATGAAGAGTTAAACTGTTGTTGATATTGCACCGTCATACCCAGTTAAAGAAAGGCAAAGTTGAAGAAATATGAAATGCCTAAAAAATAGCTAAAAAATTCATAAACAAATGATGAACTTGTCTGAAATCCTGTTGGAAATTACCCTTTCTGCAGGTTTTCCCTGGTCTTTTTGCTTCTGATCTCCTGTTTTTGATCCTGTGCTGAGTTTCGTTTTTGCTGGCTTTAGGGCTCAGGGAACTTTACTGCTGCTAACCAGTGGTAAAGTGCAAGGGCTCTCTGTCTAAATGGTATTCGTGATTGGTTTATCCATGATTGGTATATTTGATTCACTAGTAAGTCCCTAGTAAAGAGCACTATGTGTGCCCAGGGCCTGTAAATCAAATGCTACTAGCGGTCCTGCAGAATTGACTGTGCCACCCCCATGAATAGCCCTGCAAACATGTCTCAAGCCTTCCATTACAGTGTCTGGCTATGCAGTTTTAAACTGTCAGTTCGACCTGGCAAATGCACACACTAGCCAGGTCCAAACCTTGCCTTTTTCTTACATGTAAGTCACCCCTAAGGTACGCCCATGGCTGCTCCATGAGCAGGGTGAAGTGTTTTTTTAAATGGTAGGACATGTACTGGTGTGTTTGATATGTCCTGCTAAATTTGTTCACTATTGCAAGGCCTATCTCTCCCTATAGGTTAACATGGGGACTGCCTTGAAACATATTTCAAGTATAATTTCCTATTGGGAGCAGATAGAGGTGTGGAGTTTGGGGTCTCTGAACTCACAGTTTTAAAATACATCTTTTGGGGAATTTGTTTTTTAAATTGCAAGTTTGAAAATGCCAATTTTAGAAAGTGTGCATTTTCTTGGTTAAGCATTCTGTGCCTCTGCCTGTCTGTGAAATAAACGTCTGGGTCAAGTTGACAGTTGGGCTGTTTGTGAATTCACTCTACACAATCCCCCAAAGGGAGCTCAGGTGTGCCCTGCATTTCCTGATGGGTCTTCCAGGGCTAGAGTGGTGCGAGGAGCTGACACTTGCACCTGAATAAGTCTGTGCCTGTCCTTACACAAAGTAGTCTCTAAACCCCTAGAGTGTGTCTGGGGCCAGGGCAGGAAAGGCAGATTCTTGTGTGCTACAAAGACTTTCCTTTGATGTTTGCCTACTTAAAAGGCAAACATGAGTATAAGTACTGGCCCTCTGAGACTACGAATTTAGAACACTTATGTTTGTTGCTTTTATGTGCTGGTCTGCTGCTTGCTGCTTCTGTCCTGTGAGTGAAAGGATTGGTCCTTGCTTTCTACATCCTGCTTTCCAAGATTCTCCAAGGGCTTGAACTGTGCTTTCCTTCTGTTAAGAAGTCTCAGGGACATCAAGGCCTTCATCTACCAGTGTTAGGGCTCTTCTGCTGAGAATCCTGACTTGCCAAGTGGCGCCAACTCCAGTCCCTTTGGCCCTTGGAAGTGTAAACTGATGACTTGAAGGAGAAAATCTATGCACCGATGTACTGACAAAGAAAAATCAATACAGTGCCTTTCCGGCATCTGGAGAATCAATGCAGTGCCTGTCTTGCAGCTGCAATATTGATGCAGTGCCTGTTTCACCACAGCTCCAGCAACACAGCATTTTCCATGCATCGTCCCCAGGGCATCGATTTCTCATCAAGCTTGCACCACAGTAAGGAACCGAGGCTGCATGTCTGGAAAGCAACACATCGCCTTTCCTTCAAGGAAAGAATCAATGCATCACCTCCCCTGCCAGTAAGGAACCGACGCATCGCCTCTCCTGTGAGGAAAGATACAATCATGGATTCACATGGATTAAGACTCATTTCAACCTTTAAAAAGTGATATCTTTACTTGTGTATGTTGGATTTTTTTTGTTTTGATCTTGTTTCAGTTATTTAAATATTGCTATTATTCTAAACTGGTGTGGAGTCATTTTGTAGTGTTTTCACTGTGTTACTGTTTGTGTGTTTGTGCAAATACTTTACGCATTGCCTCTTAGATAAGCCCAACTGCTTGCGGCAAGCTGCAAAGGGGGTGAGCAGGGGTTAGCTTCGCTGTGTGGCTCCCTTATGCTGACTTGAGTGAGAGTCCATACTTGGGCAGGATACAAACCATGCCAACTAGACACCCCATTTTTAACAAAGCCCTAGTCCTCAAAAGATAGAAAAACAAAATCCTATTAACTTCTAGAGTATGTGAATGTAGACCAGGGCACACCATAAGTAGTTCAGCATAGTTCATCCAAGTGGATAGCAAGTGAAAGTCCAAAGCCACATAGTTGGTGATGATAAAGTTTTATTCTTATCAAGGTGGAATAGGTCCAATATACAATTTACAGTCAACACATGCTGCGTCACATTGACTTTCTCAAGGCTAATGTGGATATGTGATCATAAAATGCCCAGTAGTAAGGACGAAATGCGTTACCGCATTTAATGTATGGATCAGTATTTAAGCCATCCAAGGCTGCGAGAGTCCTCATGTAGAAAACGCTAATATCAAGGGATACAACTCGGAGAATGATCATGGTAAGCCTTATTGTTTTGTTGCCTGTGCTCTTAGGCGTCGGGTTCACATCATAACTTCTAGAGTATGAAGTGATGTTTCTGATGTAGAAGATAAAGAAGGGAAAAACTGGTCATTTTTAAGCCCTGATCACAGTGAAAATGTGATGGAACTTTGGGCGTAAAATCAAGACCATTTCTTAAAACTCAACAGCTTTGTGACTCTCTGTATCAGAAATAAGACTTTATAAGCTACAAAAAATCAGGTCAATGAGCTATAATACAACTAAGACTAAGAGCAAATCCATGATGCAACTAGATAGTGAATTACTGAACTCCTCAAAAAGGTTTTATTATTCTAGGTCCAGATTTACAAAGTGCCTGCGTCACCCTTGCATAACCCATAGTGGATTTACTAAGCCACGCAAAGTCACCTTGCTATTTGATGTTACTGGTATTCTGGCCTCATAATCGTTTGAGGCTGAATTCCAAAAGTGAAGTAGCTGTGTCACTAAGGCTGAAGATGGAGTTTTCCCTAAGATAGAAGTTTCAAGGTTGTAGCTATCTAAAGATAGGTAGTTATCTCCGTTCATTAGAAATATAATAATTGGAAGTGTTGAGGGAAGACGTCCTCTTTTTCAAGAACAGATGAAACCTAAGTCTTTAAGGAAGCCATATTGGAATGGTGGGTTTTGTTTAAACTTGGATAGGTAGTCAGGACTGTGAATGGAGACAAATTACTAATTAGGCAAGGAATGGGACAAGGAAGTAATGCAGTGTTCTGAATGGAATACTTTCCTATCCTTGCAATGTACAATAAATATTCCACCCTTCTGAGTTGGGTACATTTAATATTAATAGATTTGATAATAAAAACATCTATTGTAACAGTGCTTAGCACCTTTTTCAATTCAATTAGAGTTTATTAGTTAATTAAAATTCATAAACATACATAAAACCCACAAAGTAATCAGCATACAATACGTATTAAATCAATAAATCTCTGCTTCATGCATTCTAAGGACCAGTGTGACTATCACAAACCTAGTCTAAAGATTGTGATTACAACAAGATAATCAATATGGGGTTTTGACTAATTTAAAACCATTGGCTTCCCTGTGTCATGCATATGAGCGTGTTGTGAGAGCACATTATAAAACTGACAATTGAATATATAATCCTGAACTAACAAGGGTCGTACAACCTGTGGAGCTTACAGAAATCCACAGGTTACTGTGCAAAGAAACAAAGAAGATGTTTACATTTTTAGGACAAAGCGGCTACTCCTGTCACCTGCTTGAGTTACGTGCATTACAACATTATTTATAATGCTTAATGCAAACTTGACGCTGTTGTGCAAAAGAGGCATTATCAGGGCTTAACTGTATGTTAATGCAATTTGTGCAAAAAACATAGGCATTATAAACCTAGTAATATTACTCCTACCCGCCTAGTAGGAGTTTGTACACACTGTGCTTAACCAAGATGCCTAGTGCAATAATCTTTGTGCAATTAAACGTGTGCCTAGGCATTTTAAACCTATTAATAATACTCCGACCAGCCTAGTAAACGTTTATACACAGAATGCTTTACCAAGGTGCCTAATGCAATGATATTTGTGCAATGAAATCACTACTGACCATTTCCTCACATTTCAGGGCATATTTAACAAAAAGCCATGCAACGGGGTGCAAGAGCAACACAGCTGTTAAGTTACATTTATCAAACTACCTTGCTTGGCAGGTACAAATCGCCGCATTGCGTTACTCTGCCCTGGGAAGGAGTTCCATGGGTGGAGCCTGGTTCTTCCCACCCATGGAATCTGGTGCATTCCCAGTGTTATCATTACTGGCAGGCCTGGGAATGTGTCAAAAACTATACCTCACTTGGTGAGGCGTAACATGGAGAAATATCTTTATTTATCTGCATTACTTCCTTTTTGTATACGTGCTGCAGCACACATAGAAAGAGGAAAATGTCTCTCAGAAAACAATCTTGCCTACAACGCTGGTACCCTTGCACCATGGTGCATGGGTACCTGTGTTGGCACTAGGCAGCACATTGTGTGACAGTGCAAGAAAAAGCCAGGAATGCGCTGTACTGTGTTTAGTGTGGTGCATTCCTGCCCTTTCTCTGTCACGCAGAGAAGCAAGGTGTCATTCAGCGCTCCTCTGCATGATTTTTTCTTATAAATATGCCCGTGGGCTCTCATTAGGAAGTAGGGATGTGCATTTTATTGTTCACACTAGTCTTCGGTGCTTCTTTTTCTATATAGACTATTTTACTTTCTTAGTGCTTTAGCCTGACAAAATGTCCTCCCAAAATGATTATTACAGAAAGAAGGTTGGCCTGAAGCTTGCTTGACTGGCAGGAGAATAACGAATTAATTGTGTTGCGATCTGTGCAAGTATGATGAGGGCAACCTTTTCTTGTTGATACACATCATTTGGTCATACAAATTGCGTTGACCTTTAGACTTAACTGATGCAGCGACCTTTGCAACAAAGAAGTTCCGGAAGTGTAACAGCGTTCTCCAGTAACAAATTCAGCAAGGTGAAGATAGAAAAATGCCTTTACAATAAAGCTGAAGGTAAGTTTGCAAAAGGTTAAACGTAAGCACATATTTTCAGTCTTTGCTCTAGGTAATTTACAGTATGTCCAGTGGAACCAAAATACAATCCCACACTTTAGAATATGAATATTGAGTTCTCAGAGACTGCTCTCAGAGGTAGTGGATTAAATCACCAACATATTACAATAAGTGCCCTGCAGTTACAGCTCTGGTCTCAATGTTAATCTTCTACATATTAGCGAACTGCAAATCTCTTCTACAGAGACAGGAGAGCGAGAGAGCGGTAATGTAGGCATTTCAATGGTTTATGGATTATTCCAGCGCATTGTCTTCGGTATGAAGGTCATGCTATTGTTAATCAAAAGAAATATACGTCTAAGGAGAGCCTATTCTGAAGATGATGCTAGTGTGAGAGAAATGACCTCCAAATTCTGAAGAATAGAACAGAAACTGCAATAGAGAAACACTTTAAAAAAATACATTATATGGCCTGAAATTCAGGAGCAAAATCTAAGGTTGCTATGGACTGTGGACTGGTTTTATGCTTCAAACAGTTTCTGACAAGAATGGGAAGCTCATGTTTATTTTTTTATTTCATATTATTGTTTTTATAACGTCCTGCACAGCAAAACAAAAGACTAAGGCCCAGATTACAAACTAGGAGTCGAATCTCGCCCTCTTTGCAAAAAAAGCGTTTGGAGGTCATCATATTTACAAGTTACAATCGATTTCACTCTTGCAGTTCTTTCCTGATATATTCCGGCAGTTGAAACCTACTGGGATTTATCAGATGAAAGTTCCTAACAAGGGTAAAAAAGGCAGAATCTGATTTGCTAAACATCAAGGGGCAGATGTATCACTATTTCATGCTGTGTAGCAAGCCCCCTTAACATGATGCAGCACATTCCTGTCCTTTCCTTGCCCTGGCGCACAATGGGGCATATTTATACTCCGTTTGCGCCGAATTTGCGTCGTTTTTTTCGACGCAAATTCGACGCAAAACTAACTCCATATTTATACTTTGGCGTTAGACGCGTCTAGCGCCAAAGTTCATGGAGTTAGCGTCATTTTTTTACGTGAACACCTTCCTTGCGTTAATGATATGCAAGGTAGGCGTTCCCGTCTTAAAAAATGACTCCGATGCATATGCGTCGTATTTATACTCCCGGGCAAAAATGACGCCCGGGAGTGGGCGGGTCTAAAAAACCCACATTAGCGCCGGATTTTAGCGCCTGGGTCAGGGCAGGCGTTAAGGGACCTGTGGGCTCAGAATGAGCCCAGAGGTGCCCTCCCCTGCCCCCAGGGACACCCCCTGCCACCCTTGCCCACCCCAGGAGGACACCCAAGGATGGAGGGACCCATCCCAGGAACATTAAGGTAAGTTCAGGTAAGTATTTTTTTTTATTTTTTTTTGTGGCATTGGGGGGCCTGATTTGTTCCCCCCTACATGCCACTATGCCCAATGACCATGCCCAGGGGACAGAAGTCCCCTGGGCATGGCCATTGGGCAAGGGGGCATGACTCCTGTCTTTGCTAAGACAGGAGTCATTTCAATGGGGGTTGGGAGTCGTAAAAAATTGGCGCAAATCGGGTTGAGGCGATTTTTTTGCCTCAGCCTGACTTGCACCATTTGTGGACGCCCATACTCCATTTTCCCCCTACGCCGGCGCTGCCTGGTGTACGTGGTTTTTTTTAACGCACACCAGACAGCGCCGGCGGCTAACGCCGGCTAACGTCATTCAATAAATACGGCGCCCGCATGGCGCTTCAGAATGGCGTTAGCCGGCGCTAATTTTTTTGGCGCAAAACTGCGTTGGCGCAGTTTTGCGTCAAAAAGTATAAATATGGCCCAATGTGCTGCCTTCCAGGCAGGATTGTTTTTGTGCAGGAGGGGGCACCTTCCTGCACCAAAACAATCCCTAGAGGCGTTTTCCTCTCTAAGGGTTCTGCGAATGCAGAACACTTAGAAAGAGGAAACAACAAAGAGAAAAAAAGATATTTCTCCTTGTTGCGCCTCCCCTGGAAAGCAGTGCATTTTGACGCATTCCCAAGTTTACCAGTGTTAGTAAATCTGAAAATATGCCAAAAGTCATGGGTGGATGCATTGAACACTCATGCATCAGCCCATGGAAAGCCTCCCTGGGTCAGAGTAACACAAAGCAGTGATTTGCAATGCCTTGCATTACTCCAGTTTTATCAAGCCGTTGAGGGCCACATAAGATGGCCTTGCATGATCTGAAAAATCTGTCTTTGTTGTTCCGTCGCTCTTGCGCCCCCTTGTGTGACAAAGATTTGCACATCTAAGCCCATCTACTGTGCAAAGTGCAAAAAAATCAAGCTAATTTATAAATTCCAAAATGGTAATTCACAGAACCAAAATCAGGAAACGTTCATGCACAGAGAAAGGACTATAGGCCTGAGTAAGGTCTTGGTGGATGACATAATCCAATACAAATGTGGCAAATCGCTGTCCGCTGTATTACAAGTTCATTATATCCTATAGCACTTTAAACATGGCGGACTGGATGTCCGTCAAGTTTGTGACTGAGTATCTCATCTGTCAAGATCTTAATCAGACCTTAGGAACCCAGTGTAGGAGCACGAGGGAGTCACAAAAACTGCTTTATGACTTCAAAAACAGGACTGAAAGATACACAAAAGGCAGAAAGTTAACCCCTTAGCTGCTGGGCCTTGCCCCCCCCCCCCCCAGTGCTGAGCCCTTTTTTGGCTATTTGGGGTAGTTTGCGCTTAGGCCTTCATAACTTTTTGTCCACATAAGCTAACCATGCCAAATTTGCGTCCTTTTTTCCCAACATCCTAGGGATTCTAATGGTACCCAGAGTTTGTGGTTTACCCTGGAGGAGACTAAGAAAAAAGCCAAAATACAGTGAAAATTTAGTTTTTTCTAAAAAAATGGGAAAAAAGGGCTGCCGAAGAAGGCTTGTGGTTTTTTCCCTTAAAATGCCATCAACAAAGGGTTTCTGGTGCTGAAATCACTATCTTCCCACCTTTCAGGAACAGGCAGACTTGAATCAGAAAACCACATTTTTCAACACAAATTTTGCATTTTACTGGGACATACCCCATTTTTACTATTTTTGGTGCTTTCAGCCTCCTTCCAGTTAGTGACAGGAATGGGTGTGAAACCAATGCTGGATCCCGGAATGCTAAACATTTCTGAAAACTAGACAAAATTCTGAATTCAGCAAGGGGTCACTTGTGTAGATCCTACAAGGTTTTCCTACAGAAAATAACAGCTGAAATAAAAGAATATTGAAATTGAGCTGAAAACAACAGCTATTTTTCTTTATGTTTTACTCTGTAACTTTTTCCTGCGATATCAGATTTCCAAAAGCAATATACCATTTTGTCTGCTGGACTCCTCTGGTTGCGGGGATATAAAGGGCTTGTAGGTTCATCAAGAACCCTAGGTACCCAGAGCCAATAAATAAGCTGCACCCTGCAGTTGGTTTTCATTCTATACTGGGTATACAGCAATTCATTTGCTGAAATATGAAGAGTGAAAAATAGGTATCAAGAAAACCTTTGCATTTCCAAAATGGGCTCAAGATAAGGTTTTGAGGAGCCGTGGTTATTTGCACATCTCTGAATTCCGGGGTGCCCATACTAGCATGTGAATTGCAGGGCATTTCTCAAATAGACGTCTTTTTTACACACTCTCTTATATTTGGAAGGAAAAAATGTAGAGAAAGATAAGGGGCAATAACACTTGTTTTGCTATTCTATGTTCCCCCAAGTCTCCTGATACAAATGATTCCTCACTTGTGTGCGTAGGCCTAGCGCCCACAACAGGATATGCCCCAAAACACAACGTGGACACATCCCATTTTATTGACAGAAAACAGAGCTGTTTTTTGCAAAGTGCCTAGCTGTGGATTTTGGCCTCTAGCTCAGCCAGCACCTAGGGAAACCTACCAAACCTGTGCATTTTTGAAAACTAGAGACCTAGGGGAATCCAAGATGGTGTGACTTGTGGGGCTCTGACCAGGTTCTGTTACCCAGAATCCTTTGCAAACCTCCAAATTTGGCTAAAAAAACACATTTTCCTCACATTTCGGTGACAGAAAGTTCTGGAATCTGAGATGAGCCACAAATTTCCTTCCACTCAGCGTTCCCCCAAGTCTCCCGATAAAAATGATACCTCACTTGTGTGGGTAGGCCTAGCGCCCGTGACAGGAAATGCCCCAAAACACACCGTGGACACATCACATTTTTTGACAGAATACAGAGCTGTTTTTTGCAAAGTGCCTAGCTGTGGATTTTGGCCTCTAGCTCAGCCGGCACCTAGGGAAACCTACCAACCCTATGCATTTTTGAAAACTAGAGACCTAGGGGAATCCAAGATGGGGTGACTTGTGGGGCTCTGACCAGGTTCTGTTAACCAGAATCCTTTGCAAACCTCAAAAAGTGGCTAAAAAAACAAGTTTTCCTCACATTTCGGTGACAGAAAGTTCTGGAATCTGAGAGGAGCCACAAATTTCCTTCCACCCAGCGTTCCCCCAAGTCTCCCGATAAAAATTATACCTCACTTGTGTGGGTAGGCCTAGCGCCCGCGACAAGAAATGCCCCAAAACACACCGTGGACTCATCACATTTTTTTGACAGAATACAAAGCTGTTTTTTGCAAAGTGCCTAGCTGTGGATTTTGGCCTCTAGCTCAGCCGGCACATAGGGAAACCTACCAAACCTGTGCATTTTTTTAAACTAGAGACCTAGGGAAATCCAAGATGGGGTGACTTGTGGGGCTCTGGCCAGGTTCTGTTACCGAGAATCCTTTGCAAACCTCCAAAAGTGGCTAATAAAACAAGTTTTCCTCACATTATGGTGACAGAAAGTTCTGGAATCTGAGAGGAGCCACAAATTTCCTTCCACACAGAGTTCCCCCAAGTCTCCCGATAAATATGATACCTCACTTGTGTGGGTAGGCCTGGTGCCCGCGACAGGAATAGATCACACAACGGTCAATGTTGGTCCTTATGTGAGGCAGCTGTTGACCCTGGGGTGATCCATTCCTGACGCAGGCACTAGGTGTAGGCACTCAAGTGGGGTAGTGTTTTTATCAGGACAGGTGAGGAGTCACTGGGTGGTAGGAATTTTGTGGATCCCAGCATATTCCTGTAGTTTGTGTGACAGAAATGCGAGAAAAATAGAGTTTTTATTCACCTTTTCAGCTTTGCAGGGTATTCTGGGTAAGAAAACTTTGGGGAATCCACACAAGTCACACCTCTGTGGACTCCCCCGAATGTCTAGTTTCCAGAAATGTTTGGGTTTAGTGTGTTTCTCTATATGGCCGCCGAATCCAGGACCAAAAACACAGGTGCCTGCCTTACGAAACCAGTTTGTTTTGCCATAGATAATTTTGATGTCTCCACAATACGATTTGGGTGGTGGAATTTGGGGCTGAAATTGGGGAGCTCCCAAGAGAGAACTCTCTCTCTCTCTGCTTGCCGCCGCATTCACCTGCTCTCTGGGTTGGCCTAACCCACAATTACAGAGTTGCACAAACAGCTTGCGAAGGGACAGCAGGACTGTCCTCATCACCTTCCTCATAATGTACTGGAAGAGGAGTTATCGAATGGGACTCCTCCGACTGAAAAATCACTCCCAGAGTCTGCGCCATTGTCCTATCCCTCAGATGCTGTCTTAGTATCTGATATCTCAGTCTCTGATCCTATGTCAGAGCGGTCCTCTATAACCCGAGTGCAGGCAGCAATCATCCATCAAGATGCCATCTCTGCTATTGGCTAAACTGTTGCTCTAAAACACTAGCCTACGTAGACAGTCACAAAATCGATGGTGTGTGTGAGATACGTGCAACAGTAGAGGCCACCTTACCTGCGCTTCTTCCCTCAATCAGCACGTTCTTTCAAGACACTCAAAAAACACCTTGTCACATACCATTCGTCACAGTCTTTAGCACCTCCTGCGCCCAGTCCAACAATCATTATTGGTGCTCCCACTCCCTCTTCCTAGGATTCCCTTATTACCACCCAGCAAAAGTGCCCTTCATCTCTCCATAGCCGCCCTACACCCCGCACATACATTTCATTTGTATTATAGCGCAGGTAATGGCTGACTTTACTAATGTACTCAGCTATTTACATAAAATACAGATTTGCTCTTTGCAGTAGGCATATAAACCTTCTGCGCTTCTTTATGGCACTAAAACTGCCACTAGACAAGTCTGACCCTTTTCCCCCAGGGAAGCCACACACATATTGACAAAAGTGATATATATATGACACCCAACCACCTGAAACTCAACTCAAGCAAAACCGATATAATCCTCTTTGGCCCACACAAAAACACCTGGGACCCCTCATGGTGGCCCACCACACTAGGCCCTGCACCCACCCCCGCCAACCACACACGCAACCTCGGCATCATCCTAGACTCCTTCCTCTCGATGACCCAACAAATCAACGCTCTCACCTCCTCATGCTTCAACACACTCCGTATACTGAAAAAAACATTCAAATGGATCCCCACAGAGACCAGAAAAACTGTCACTCACGCACTCATCAGCAGCAGACTTGATTACGGAAACGCCCTCTACGCCGGCACCACTCTAAAACTCAAGCGCAAACTACACGCATCCAGAACTCAGCAGCACGACTCATCCTCGACCTCCCCGGACACATCTCTCCACACCTCAAATCCCTCCACTGGCTCCCCATTGACAAAAGGATCACCTTCAAGATCCTCATCCTCGCACACAAATCACTCCACAACACAGGCCCTGCCTACCTCATCGAGAGTCACCTTCCACACCCGTACATGAAACCTCCGCTCAGCTGACCTCTCTCTTGCCTCTGTCCCCCGCATCAAACACACCACCACCGGGGGCAGATCCTTCTCCTACCTTGCACCCAAAACCTGGAACGCCCTCCCAACCCACCTTCGCAAGACCCAAAACCTACTTCTTTTCAGGAAGGGCCTCAAAATCTGGCTTTTCGAACAGTGAACCTCCCAGCCCATTCCCCCCCCCCCCCCAAGCGCCTTGAGACCCTCACGGGTGAGTAAAGTACTTTATAAATCTCTTTGATTGATATATATAGATCTATCTATATATATATCTGAATAGATATATCTATAGATATATCCATGTACATAGATATATCTACATAGATATATCTATATATATATATTTAAAGATCTACATATAGTTCTATTTTTTTTTAGTTGTTGTATGGTTCCTTGGGGGCCAAAATGCCCCCCAGGGAAACCCTACAACATCTAAAAAAAAAATATTGCCCCCACAGGGGGTCAACATGCCCACGGGCGACCCCCTGTCTTTTTATTTTATTCATTTTTAAAAAACAAAATTTAATAAAATTTCCCCTGGGGGGGGGGGGCGATTGGGACACCCCCCCCCCCCCCCCCAGGGGGCACCTACCTTTTTTTTTTTTTTCTAAATGGGGGGGGCGGCCCATTTTCAGAGGCGTCTAGTGGTGTTTCCTGGCCCCCGATCACTTTCAGGAAGGCCTCGTAGGAAAGGGGAGACTCTCCCCTTTCTTACGAGGCCTTCCCGAACGTGGGGAAGGCCGTTTTCCCCATCGAAGCAGGAAGCGGCTGCAAGGCTGCTTCCTGCTTTGATGGGGAAAACACCTTTGAGGCGCGCTGACGTCACAAAGGGGCGGGTGGGGGGCGGGGGGGAGACACGGAAGCTTCCGTGTCTCCCGGGGAAAGGAAAAAAAAATTAAAAATCCTCGGGTGCGACGCACCCGAGGATTTATTAATACCCTTCCTGGTGTCGCCCACTGGTCGTCGAGTAAAGCATCATAGCACAGCAAACTAAACCCATTACAAATCAGAATTTGTTTTCGATTACCAATATGTGATCTCCAGTCTGTGATTCACACATGTTGTGTATGAACCATTTGAAAATTGAAAATTGTGAACAGTTACAGGACAGTTGATTTGCACATGCACATTTCAAAATACCTCTAGCAGGTAGTAACCAAATGCAAACTATAAAAGATAAAAAGAGCCCAAAAATATAAATAACTAGTGCCGGATTTCCAAGGCACTCGAGCTACCACAGCATCACATTTTGTGATGCTTCAGTGGAGCTGTGCAGTGTGCCACATTTCAATCAATCAATCAAATTTATTAAGCGCGATACTCACCCGGTAGGGTCTCAAGGTGCTGGGTGGGTTACTGCTCAAAAAGCCAAGTTATGAGGTGCTTTCTGAAAGTTAGAAGGGCCTGGGTCTTGCGTAGGTTGGTGGGGTTGGAGTTCCAGGCCTTGGCGGTGAGGTGGGAGAAGGATCTGCCACCGGAGGTGGTGCATTGGATACGGAGGACTGTTGCGAGGGCGAGGTCAGCGGAGCGGAGCTGTCGAGTTGGGTTGTGGAAGTTGATGCGTTCGTTGAGGTAGGTCGGTCCGGTGTCGTTGAGAGCTTTGTGAGCGTGGATTAGGATTTTGAAGATGATCCTTTTGTTGATGGGCAGCCAGTGTAGGGATCTGAGGTGGGTGGGGATGTGTTTGGGGCGAGGGAGGTTGAGGGTGAGACGTGCGGCTGCGTTCTGGATGCACTGGAGTTTTTTCTGTGGTACCTGCGTAGAGGGCATTTCCGTAGTCCAGTCTGCTGCTTATGAGCGCATGGGTGACCGTTCTTCTTGTTTCTAGGGGAATCCATTTGAAAGTCTTGCGTAGCATGCGGACAGTGTTGAAGCAGGAGGATGATATGGCGTTGATTTGCTGAGTCATGGAGAGAGAGGAGTCCAGTATGATGCCTAGATTGCGTGCGTGGGTGGTGGGTGTTGGGGGTGGTCCTAGGATGGTGGGCCACCATGAGTTGTTCCATGCTGTCCTGTTGGGACCAAAGATGATGATCTCGTTTTTTTCTGACTTCAGTTTGAGGTGGCTTGCTGTCATCCAGTTGCCGATGGTGATGGCGAGGAGTCCGGTGAGTAGGTTATTCTTGACGGTAGATGGGTTCCTCATGAGGGAGATGATGAGCTGGGTGTCATCAGGGTATGAAATGAGGTTGAGGCCGTGGGGGGTGGATGATGCTGGTGAGCAGAGCCATGTAGATATTGAAAAGGGTGTGGCTGATGGAGGATCCTTGGGGGACCCCACAGATGGTCTTGGTGGCAGTAGACCAGAAAGGAGGGAGGCAAACTCTTTGGGTTCTTTCGGAGAGGAAGGAGGCAAGCCAGTCCAGGACTTTGTGGTGAATTCCGGCGTCAAAGAGGCATGTGTGCGAAGGGTTTGGTGGCATACGGTGCCAAATGCTGCGGAGAGGTCTAGGAGGATGAGGGCGATGGTTTTGTCTGCAGAATCCATACTGGGAGACATAAAGTTTTTTTGTTTAGCTCTGCCTTGTAAATATGTCCCCCTCCGATGCAGTTTTCTGTATCAGAGTAGCATGCAATGGGTTTGCTTTGGGTCTTCCACCGCAACACCCATTGCTTTTGATGCTGTCCCATATTTACAAGAAGTCTGCATTCTGTGGCAGCCCAAAACAAAACAAGGAGGAATATTTCCATTTGTGCTGCAGAAAGAGGCACACAAAGAAAGAGCAAAAGGCCATGGATGATTATTTCACGAACAGGAAGGTGCCCCTTCCTGCACGAAAACAATCAGTAAAAAATGGAGATTTGTCACTTCTATGTGTTGTGCATCCCTTCCTGCATTTAAACAATCAATCCCCTCAACTCTTACACCTTTGCACTATGGCGCGAGGATGCCTGCATTGGTGCTGGAAGCTAAATGTAGTGCCAGTGCAGGTGTAAACACAGGGGTGCTCCATATTTTAGCACTGCACCACTTTTTAGAAAATCTAGCTCCTAGCATTCTCTGTGTTATGGTGAGGAGAATGCAGGTTTTAAGAGCTCAAAAGAACATGGGCCACTAGTCACACCATGTGATCAGACAGAGAAGTAGCTGTAGGGGAAGACTAGCTTAATGATGCAGGTCATATTAGACCATATCTAAGATACAAGTATACAATAGACTTTATAAACATAAAGAGTTGAATGACTCATGTAGTTCATTGCAAAACTTTTAGTTCACCCAGGGCAACTGTGGCTTCGAACAGTCAGTCTTAAGAAAGAAACAAGTATAAAGCATTTATAAGTATCACAACAATCAAATATAAAAGTGACACAACATGCAATCAGTCCAACACCAATTTATAAAAAAAGATCCTAATTTCAAGCAATATTAGACACCAAAATAAACAAAATCCATCTAAGGAATGTGATGATATAGGGGGTCATTATGACCCCAGCGGTCGGTGTTAATGTGGCAGTAGTGCTGCCAACAGGCTGGTGGTACATACTGCCACATTATGACATTGGCGGGTTGGCTGAAGCCAACCTGCCAATATACCACATCAACCGCCATGGCAATAGCAGCCGCTGGGCCAGAGATAACAATCTCTAGCCCGGCGGCTGCTAATATACCGCTAGCGGCATTTTGTTCGTAACACCACATAAACCATGGCGGTAGGCCCTACCAGTGACAGAGAATTCCTTCCCTGTCACTGGTAGGAGGCAAACCCACCCCCCTAACACTCCCCAGACACCCCAACCCCCCTCCTTTCACTCTCCCCCTTCCGATCCCCCACCCTTGCATACACGTACACTCTCAGACACGCACCACACATTCACACACTCACTCACACAGGCATACACGCATTCATACACACATGCATCCATTCATTCATGCACACATCCATACACACATTCACACTGACACGCATTCACTTTTCCATTCATACACACATCCTCACACATGCATACACACACACAAACAACACTACACATACATTTGCATTTACGCACACACTCACACATTCATGCACACACACCCCCACCACACACAACACCCCCACCCACCTCCCCTGTCCGAAACCCAAGTTACCTGCATCCAGGGGGTCTTCCGGCAGGGGACATGACAGGACACTGCTACCGCCAGCAGCACCCGCCAGCAAAACACTGCCAGGCTGAATTATTTGACATAATATGGCTGAAGGCGGTCTACTGGCCTGGCGCTGCTGGTGGTGGCAGTGCCACCTTAACACCATCCACCAGTATGGCCAAAGTGGATTTCCACCCTTCTTGTGGATGTATGTTAGCCACGGCGACAGTCTTTTGGCAACCATCTCTGAGGCGGTAGGCGGCATTTATCGCCATTCTCAAGATTTGGCCCATAGATTTTTAAGTAAAATGTAATTTACTGTTTTGTTTTTAAATGTAAACAAGCATTTGAAACTGCCACCATTTTTAGAAAGTTTATAAACTTTGTAAACCTTTTAAAAATGTGTGTTCGGGTACTCAGACCCACTTTGGGTAACCAACACTAACAGGGAGCAGGGGCCTGTGAGGATTTGAGGAACAGTTACCTTGTCACCAAAGCAATCTCAAGTCCAGTTCCACGCTCTATGGGGGAACCACCATAGACATTCATTGAGTGATCCTGATGCAATAGACACAGGATGCCGAAGATGCTGTATGATGCTGACAATGCTGTGCAGTCAATGGGGAGCTTCTTGGGGCTACTCTTCAGTCCATGGTGATTGTGGGGAAATTTTGGTAATAGTGTTTGATGTCCCTCGATGTCCTGGGGTACTGGTCTCCAGTCACAGGAAACCAGCAGTTTCCATTGGTGAAGGCTGGTGTCCTCCTTGGGCCACCAAACTGCACTCTAACAACTCTCACAGGGCTTGCAGACAAGGGTGCATTTTTTGGGGCTTGGGATTCAGTTTCCACATGGCTACACATCAGTCTCCACATGGCGGGCTCCTTCAGCTTTTGTGGCACTAGAGCTGTTCCAGCAAGTCGGTCAACTCACTCTTGGAATTCACCTCTTCTGTCTGGGGCTCAGGGGTCAACTTTTCCCCTAACAGGGCGCCACAGGCTCAGTCTTCTCTTTGCTAGCTCCAGTGCAGCACGTGTGGTCCAGTCATTGGTGAAGCCTCTCTTGCCAGGTCCATAGAACAGCAGGGCAGTCTTTCTTTGGTCTTCTCTCCAGTACAAATGTTATCTGAGGGCTAGGTGCCATATTTATGCCCATAATATTGTTCTGGGGATGTGGCTGACACTAACCAATGGGCTACCAGGCACCCTCCCACCTGATGATGACTTCCTGCAATGTTTGGTATCTATCTATCCCAGAATGCAAAATTCTGCTCACTACCAAGATAGCTGAACCTCTTTCTCTGTGTAAAGCATGGTAGACAACCTTAGTGGTGTGGCTACCGGAGGCCTACATGCCCAAAGGAAAATTGGTTTGACAACTGGTTTAATCGCTGTCCCCCATGCCAACCCATCTACCAGAGAAAAAAGAGCAGCCCCTCTTGCGTGTGTCCACCATTTGCCCTTCAAAGGCAGCTTCCCCTTAGTCGCTCTCGTTTTGGGCTCACATCCTATCTGGCTTCCTGCTGGAGAGAGGAGACACCTCTACCAACAGCAGGCCTCTATTGTTTCCTTTCCGGGGGAGTCAGTCATGCTTTTCCCCAGGAAAGTGTAAGGCTGTTTTGTGACCAGCATCTATGAATGGTCACTGGACAACTTGGGCAACAGAGTGGCAACTTTCTAAAAGTTGCACTTACTCAATGGTTAAATTAAATTCAACTTGGGTGTTAGAAATGGGGTCTTTGGTTGGCAGTCAGGTTACTCCCTGTCCAAGCAAGGACCCTCACTCTAGTCAGTGTAATGGAGACTCACCCTCAGTTAACCCCCGCTCACCCCCTTGGTACCTTGGCACAAGCAGGCAGGCTAAACTTCACAGTCTAGGTGTAAAGTATTTGTACCAACACACACAGTAACTCAGTAGAAACACTATAACCTGACACAACAGAGGTTTAGAAACAAAAGTAATATTTATCTAAACAAAACAAGACCAAAACAACAAAAATCCTCAATACACAATTCGAGTTATGAATTAAAAAACAAAAAGAGCCTGAAATCCTTTAGAAAATAGGGCTAACACTGTTAGCGTGAAAAAGTAACTAGGATGTGTCGGCGGGTGTTGATTTTCCTCTCCGCGGGAGATCAATGCGCCCATCCGGACAGGCACCTCGGCTCTGGGCAGACTTTGCGTTGTTTTTCTATGCCCATCGAGGTTTGCGTCAAAAATCTGGTCACACGGTATCAGAAAACCGTGCTATGTGGGGTTGCGACGTCAACAGCCTCCGTAAGTGGGTGTTGCGCATCGTTTCTCCAGCCACGTGCATCTATCTTCCGGCCGCAATGCAGGTGGAGCATTATTCTCAGCCCCATCTCGGAAGGCGCGTCGAAAATTTCCCCGCACAGCAGTCTATTTTTTTTTTAATATGTTTTTATTGTTTTTGCTTCAAACATACATACAATTAACTACCTTCCCCTCGTCCCCCTCCCGCCTCCCCTGTATTGTATCCCAATCCAGGTCTCAGTACTCCATCCCCCTCCTAGGCAGTTGTTTATTGTCTTGCATGGTGCGAATCTCTTAGCGTGTTCATGTTATTGTTCTCAGCGAGTCTGATTCCTCTGATGTTGTGTCTTGCTCCTGAGAGTCATTAGTCTGGTTCTTCAGGCGGTCCAGTAGATTGTCCCACTGCTGCACCCCCGCTGCACTCCCTGCTCCTTTTGTCAGCTCTAGGCGTAGCGCCTCCCCCTCTGCTTCTGCCCATTTGGTTAAAGTGGTCATCCACGTAAGAGCCCTTGGTCCCTTGGGGTCCTTCCAGTGCATTGTAATTTCCCTTCTTGCTAGGATTAGTGCTAGGTCTACAAATTTATTCTTCACTTTTTTTGAGTGGGGTCTGTGAAAGCTTCCTAGTAATGCTACCGCTGGAGTGATCGCCAGCTTCCTGCCTGTGATCATTTTGGTGTTGCATACCCCTTCCCAGTAACACGTCAACTCGATACAGGCCCATAGCATGTGCAATAAATCTGCCCTTAGTTCTGCACATCTAGGACATACGCTGCTCGTGTTGTTGTACATTGATGCTAATTTCTCAGGGCTAAGGTATGCTCCATGGTATATGTATATTTTTATCAATTTGAACAGGGCATTTCTAGATACTTTTTATACCAGGGCTGTGATGTTACTCCAACGCTCATTGTCTATGTGTTCCCCAATATCTGCTTGCCATTGGGTTTTTAGGGCTTCAAGAGGATTTAGGCCCTCATTCCAACCATGGCGGGCAACGGAAGCACCGCCAACAGGCTGGCGGTGCTTCCAGGGCCATTCTGACCGCGGCGGTAAAGCCGCGGTCAGAAAAGGGGAGCCGCCGGTTTCCCGCCGGTTTTCCCCTGGCCCAGGGAACAAGGATGGCGGTAACGGGTGTCGTGGGGCCCCCTAACAGGGCCCCATGAAGATTTTCACTGTCTGCTTTGCAGACAGTGAAAATCGCAACGGGTGCTACTGCACCCGTCGCACCCCTGCAACACCGCCGGCTCCATTCGGAGCCGGCTTCTATGTTGCAGGGGCTTTCCCGCTGTGCCGGCGGGCGGCCTTTTGGCGGTCGCCCGCCGGCCCAGCGGGAAAGCCAGAATGGCATCCGCGGTCTCCTGACCGCGGAGCGGCCACTTGGCGGTGACCGCATGGCGGGCGCCGACCGCCGCCCGCCGCGGGCAGAATGACCGCCTTAGTGTGTCTGTTTGGAGTGTTTTGTAAATCATTGACACTACTTTTTTGGCTCCCCCTATTGTGCAGATGGTGTGCCATCCTGCATATGTGGGTGGTTCCCGTAATCTCTGCTTCCAATGCCGCTGTACTAAGGCTGTTAGGGATCTGTGCATGAGGAACATCTCGGGCGGGACTCCGCAGTGTGCCATCATGTCTATATATGTCATGAGCTCTCCATTCCTGTAGAGTTCTCCTGTCGTGGTGATTCCATGTGTCTCTAGTTTTTGGATCCCCTTTATGGAGCTTCCACCGAGGAGTAGAGTCAGGTATCTTCGCTGAGTATGGGGACTTAACTCGTGTGCGCTGTAGGCTACGTTTCCTGCATGCGTTTATGACTTGATGTTCCAGTGATTTTCCCTTCTCCCTTGTGCTAGTAGTATCCCTGCGAGAGTTGCTGCCACTTTCTCCCCTGGGGTTTTCTGCATCTGCGTTTATTGCTGTATGCCATTCTTTGGCCAGCCACTGGAGCTGCCCCGCCAGGTAATATAGCTCCATGTCCGGAGCTGCTAATCCACCTTCTGCTGTGGGTCGCTGAAGTTTTTGCATGGCCAGTCTGTGGCTCCCGCCCCCCAGATGAAGCTGGTAAGGATGGAGTTAATTTCCCTGAAGGATGTTTGGGGTATCAACACCAGTAGAGTCGAAAAGCTTTATGGCATTCTTGGTAATGCCACCATTTTAATCAGGGCCACTCGGCCGGTCACTGATAGTGGCAGTATCTTCCAGAACTGGGTGGTTGGTTTTAATGACCGTATGGCATGTTTCACATTTCCTTCTAGCAGGTCTCCCTGCTCATGATAAATCTTAACACCTAGATATCTGAACATTGTTGGAGACCATCCCAGATTCTGGATGGTTGTGATCCGGGCGGTCCCTTTCTGCAGTGGGAAGAGAAGGGTTTTCTGTCAGTTGATGTAGAGACCTTAGTTGCCCCCAAACCAATCCAACAGGGCCATTACTTTGGGAAGATCCCTGTTTGGGTCCTTCATATATAGTGTCTTGTCGTCTGCGTACAGTGCGATCTTGTGCGTTCTTTCCCCTATGACTATTCCCTCATAGTGTTCTTCTGTTCCAGCCATCACCGCCAATGGTTCTACCGCGATGGTGAACAGCAGTGGCGATAATGAGCATCCTTGTCTGGTGCCCCTCCCTACATTATATGAGTTCGATATTGTTTGCCCCTTACGGACTCTTGCTGTAGGGGAGGTATATAACAGTCTAGACCATTTAAGGAACCCCGGACCCAGACCTATTTTGCTCATCATTATTTGTAGATAGTCCCATCTGAGGCTATCAAATGCTTTCTCAATGTCCACCACTAACACTGCAGCAGTAGAGAGATTTGGGGAGCCCAAGTGCATTATTCCTTTCAGTCTTCTAATGTTTATGGCTGTGTTGCGATTTGGAATGAAGCCTGCTTGGTCGGGGTGGATTCGTTTTTCCATGTGGGGCATCAACCTGGTGGCGAGGATACGACTCAATATTTTATAGTCCATATTCAACATGGCTAGTGGGTGGTATGATCTCACGTCTGTGGATAGGCGATCTTGTTTTGGCAATGGGACCACAATGGCTTCATTTGTGGAGCTGGGCAGGCTACCAACCTCAAACGCCTCTTCATATATATCACTGAGCTGTGGTGCTAGTAGGTCCACGTATTCCTTTAAGAATTCTGCTGCCAAACCGTATGCTCCTGGTACTTTCCCTCTGGCCATTGCCTCCAACGCAGTAGACACCTCCCGTGGGGTTATCGTCTCCCCCAATATTTGTTGATCCTCTCCACTCAAGGTTTGAAACTGGATGTTCTCCAAACACCCCAGCCGATCTGGTTCTAGGGGTGCTGAGGGGCGGGCATATAGTGCCTCGTAGTATTCAGCGGAACTGGCATTGATTTCCCCCTGACCGAACAATTTTCTACCCTCTGCGTCTTCTATTTTCATCACCAGGGACTGTTGCCTCGGTGGGGACGCTAACCAGGCCAGTAATGCTCCCGCCTTGTCCCCCTCCATGTGTTGTCTACTGATATATTTCTTCTAATCAAATCGCCTGAGTTTTTCAAGGATGCTTGTTATCTTATTCTTGTCTCGGATATACTAGGTGTCAGATCTGGTTGATCTGGTCTATTACGCTCCAAGTTTCTCAGTGTTTTCTCATATTTATCAAGTTCCCCTTCTATTAATCTCCTAACCCCCTGCATTCCTGCTAAGCATTGGCCCCTGATTGTCACCTTGAACGCCTCCCATTCCTGCGCTCGGGTAGAGGCTGAGCCTGCGTTGTTTGTGAAAAACTCTTTAATTGCTTCTCGGATGGTTTGCCGGTAGGCGCTATCTTCTAAGGATTCTACGTTCATTCGCCAATCTGGTGTGGGGGGCGGTCTCTCTACCAGTCTAGAATAAGCAGTAGCGGGTTGTGGTCTGATACTGTGTGACATAGATATTACGCACTGCGTACCGTGCAATTTAAATCCGGGGATGTTAGGATTGCGTCCAGTCGGACGTGTAAATCGTGCATAGGTGAGTAAAGCGACTAGTACATTTCTAGTGGGTGGAGGTGCTTCCAAGAGTCAGTCAATCCTCAGTTCCTCTGCCAGTCTGTAAAGCTCTTGGCTGTCCTGTGTATAGGGGATGACTCCAGGGGTGGGTGAGATCTATATAGTACTGTGTTCGATATGCAATTGAAATCTCCCCCCATTACTGTTGGTTGAGTCAGGTGGGGACCCCAAGTGCGGGACAGTGCTTGTAGGAAAGAGCTCTGGTCCTGATTGGGGGCGTAAATTCCTGCCAATGTGATGTCCCTTCCCCCTAGTTGACCATTTACCAGCACATAGCGCCCCTCCTTATCTATAAGTACTTCAGTTTTTTGGAAGGGGGTCCACAGGCGTATCCATATCAGGATCCCTCACGCGTATGCCGAGTATTCTGTGGCATATATCTAACCTCTCCATCTCTTTGTCAGCACTGTTACCTCTTTCCCCATCAGTTGGGTCTCCTGTAGGATTGCTATTTGCACCCCTCGTCTTTTAAGCTGATTATATACCCTGTATCATTTACCTGGGCTGTTCAATCCCCTAATGTTCCATGTGAGGAGTTTGTAATCTAGCAGTTTATCCTTGTGTCTTCTTTGTGTGTGAATCTTTGGTATAGTTGCACCCATACCCCCGTATCATGTGTGACAGCGCCCCAGAGCCTGGTCGATTACTTCTGCTAGATGAACCTATTTCCCTTATTTGAAACCCTCTACTTGCTAACTTGTCAACTTTTCTATAAACCAAACTCCCTTTCCCCAGGACCAGTGTAGGAACTTTCCCCGTCCAAACTTTCCGAAACTTAATAACCATTGTGTGTAGGGTGGGTGAGCAGGGGCCGTGTGCCTAGCCCATGAGCCCCGTATCAACGCATATGTACTGCATTACGTGTGCTTTCTCCCTGGTATCCCTGCACCCCGGTTATACTTGCGGTGGGTGGGTTGCGACACAGTCCCATGGTTGTGGAGCATGCTATGTTGTGTCATTGTCTGTTGTTGAACACTCGGTCTGTCCGGTTCTGCCAGTTCTTGTGTCTGCTTTCGGTGTATGCCATCTGTCCATGTTTCTCCAGTTTTCCGCTTGGGCACACATATATCTTCATTGGTGTTTCAAATGATCTCATCCGATGGCCCGGGAGTGAATCGCGGGAGGCCCTCAGCTGTGTCCTGTGATGAGCAGGAGATTTCATCAGGTCCCGTGTCCTGTTCTGACAGTGATTCAGGCCGATGCGGGGAGACCGTGCCTCCAAGTCCCAAGGACACCACTGCCTTCACAGCTTCTTGTTGTTTCCTGAATTGTTTGATTGAGTGGCGGGCCATATCCGCGATGAGTTTCTCTCTCCACCGGGAAGGCCCTCCTCTGTTTCACTCATTCCATCCCTGTATTGTTTCTCCGTCGGGTCTATCTCGTCCAACCATTCCTGCGCTTGTTTTGGCGTCGTGAAAAAAAGTGTCTCATTATTTGTGGTGATCTTTAGTTTGGCAGGGAATAGCATAGCATACTGGATGCCTTGTTCTCTAAGACATACTGGATGCCTTGTTCTCTAAGACGTTGTTTGACCTCCAGGAAGGTGGCTCTTTGCTTCTAGGTGTCTTTAGTAAAATCCGGGAAGATCATTACTCGTTGTCCCCCCATATTGATCTCACCCTTTTTTTGTGCTTGTGACAGGATAAAGTCTCGATCTTTGAAATGCAAAAGTTTTGCTACAATCGGACGCAGCCTTGCACCAGGTGGGGGAGGTCTTGCAGGTACCCTGTGGGCTATTTCTATTGCAAAGTATTGTGTTAGGCCCGCTGGTGCTATTTCTTTGAGTATCCACTGCTCTAAGAAGGATTCTATGTCCGGCTCTTCACATTCCGATTTCTCGGGGATGCCCACCAGGCGTAACTCAAGTATTTTAACCTTGGATGTCAGAGATGTCACGGTTTTGGCAAGTGTCTTACATTCAGGAGTAAGTTGTTCTGGTGACTTTTCATTGGCCACCACTCTGTCGGTTAATTTCCTGTGGTCGTCTCTTAAGAGCGTCAAATCTACAGACAGGGTGTCTATTTTGAGTTCCAGGGCTTCTCGAGATGCTTGAATTGCCTGTAGTAGGGTGTCCAGTGTAGTGACCCCATCGGCCTCTCCGTGTGTTCCTTCCTTTTGCGAGCTGCTATCCTCTCCTGGGCCTTTGCGTTTCTTGGGTTTGCCCATTTTCAGTTGTGAGTGCGGGGACACCATTACACGCGTGCACTACATATAGGTCAATACCTCATGTGAGAAAATGGAAGGTTTAGGCCTGACAAAAAGGTACACTTGCCAAGTCGAATTGGCAGTTTAAAAACTGCACACACAGACACTGCAGTGCCAGGTCTGAGGCATGATTACAGGGCTACCAATGTGGGTGGCACAACCAGTGCTGCATGCCCACTAGTAAATTTGATTTATAGGCACTGGGCACCTCTAGTGCACTGTACTAGGGGCTTACCAGCAAATCAAATATGCCAATCATGGAAAGCCAATTACATACACATTTTATATAGGAGCACTTGCACTTTAGCACTGGATTGCAGTGGTAAAGTGCCCAGAGTAACAAAAACAGCAAAAAGAGTCCAGCAAACATCAACAGACTGGGAAACAGAGGCCAAGGATGCCAAGTGTAACACATCTCCCCCCAGCTGAAAGTGGGGAGCAACTACCCAACCTCATGGGAGTTCCCATCACTAACACAGAAGAATCTGGACAGACCATCAGCATTGGCGTATTCTGTGCCAGGGCGGTGTTCCACCATAAAGTCCATCCCCTGTAGGGAAATGGACCACCTCAACAGTTCTGGATTCTCACCCCTCATCTGCATTAGTCATCTGAGGGGCCTGTGGTCAGTCTGAACCCGGAAGTGAGTCCCAAGTGAGTCCCAAACAAGTAGGGTCTTAGCTTCTTCAGTGCCCAGACCATAGCAAAAGCTTCACGCTCTATAGCACTCCACCTACATTCCCTGGGAAGTAACTTCCTGCTAAAGAAGGCTACAGGTTGATCTAAGCCTTCTTCATTAAGCTGTGAAAGTACTGCTCCTATACCATGCTCTGAGGCATCTGTTTGCACAACAAACTCCTTGGAGTAGTAAGGTGCCTTCAGCACAGGTGCTGTACACATGGCAGCCTTCAGGGCATCAAAAGCATTCTGGCAAGCCTCTGTGCAGATCACTTTCTTTGGTTGCTTCCTCGAATTCAACTCAGTCAAGGGGGTAACAATGGTACCCTACCCCTTGACAAACCTTCTGTAATAGCTAGTGAGGCCTAAAAAGGCTCTCACCTCAGTCTGGATCTTGAGGGGCTCCCAAGCCAGAATGGTATCAATCTTTGGCTGCAGGGGTGCACCTGGCCACTCCCCACCTGGTGTACCAAATACACCACAGATCCCTGCCCTACTTTGCACTTGCTTGCCTTAATAGTGAGAACTGCCTTTTGCAGGGCCCCCAACACTTTGGAGCGGTGTTGCAAATATTCCTCCCATGTGGAACTAAAGACAGCAATGTCATCCAAGTAGGCGGCACTGAACTCATCCAGCCCAGTCAACAACTGGTTGACCAACCTCTGAAAGGTGGCAGTGAGAAGGTAGCCTCTTTCTAGGATTGTTACCCCCACTTTTGGCCTGTTTGTAAGTATATATCAGCGTGTTTTTTAGCATCTCACTGGGATCCTGCTAGCCAGGACCCCAGTCTTCATAGTGAAAACTCTATTTGTCAGTGTGTTGCCTGTCTCACTGGGACCCTGCTAGCCAGGACCCCAGTGCTCATAGTTTGTGGCCTAAATGTGTATGCCTCTGTAGTGCCTAACTGTTTCACTGAGGCTCTGCTAATCAGACACCCCTTATAAGTCCCTAGTGTATGGTACCCAAGTACCCAAGGCATTGGGGTTCCAGGAGATCCATATGGGCTGCAGCATTTCTTTTACCACACACAGGGAGCTCAGACATACCTTTTCACAGGACTGCCATTGTAGCCTGAGTGAAATAACGCACATGTTATTTCATAGCCATTTTCACTGTACTACAAGTCACCTATATGTCTAACCTTCACTTGCTGAAGGTTAGGTACAAAGTTACTAAGTGTGAGGGCACCCTTGCACTAACAAAGGTGCCCCCACATAGTTCAGGGCCATTTCTTTCCTCAGACTTTGTGAGTGCAGGGACACCATTACACGCGTGCACTACATATAGGTCAATACCTCAATGTAGCTTCAAAATGGTAACTCCGAATATGGTCATGTAACAAGTCTAAGGTCATGGAATTGTCCTCCATCCCAAATCTGGTTTTGGGGAGCCAATTAAATGCATCCTGTGGGCTCAACCATGGACCCTCAGTACTGCCAAGCCAGCTTTCTGGGGTTTTCTCTGCAGCTACAGTTGCTGCCACCCCACAGACAGGGTTATGCCCTCCTGGGGTCTGGGCAGCATAATCCCAGGAAGGCAGAACAAAGCATTTCCTCTGAGAGCAGGGTTTTACACCCTCTCTCTTTGGAAATATGCGTTAAAGCTGGGGAGTGGTAGCCTCTCCCAGCCTCTGGCAATGCTTTGAAGGGCACAGATGGTGCCCTCCTTGCATAAGCCAGTCTACACCGGTTTAGGAAACCCCCAGTCCCTGCTCTGGTGCGAAACTGGACAAAGGAAAGGGGAGTGACCACTCCCCTGGCCATCACCACCCCAGGGGTGGTGCCCAGAGCTCCTCCAGTGTGTCTCAAACCTCTACCATCTTGTTTCCAGAGGTGTGGGGGCACTCTGGAGGCCTCTGAGTGGCCAGTGCCAGCAGGTGACATCAGAGACCCCTCCTGATAGGTGCATACCTGACTAGGTGGCCAATCCTTCTCTGAGGGCTATTTAAGGTTTCTCCAGTGGGCTTTTCCTCAGATTACGGCTTGCAAGAATTCATCAGGGTTCCTCTGCACTTCTCTCTTCGACTTCTGCCAAGGATAGACCGCTACCGCTGACTGCTCCAGGACACTTGCAAAACTGCGACAAAGTAGCCAGAAGACTACCAACGACATTGTAGCGCCTAATCCTGCTGGTTTTCTCAACTGTTTCCTGGTGGTGCATGCTCTGGAGGCTGCCTGCCTTCACCATGCACTGGAAGCCATGAAGATATTTGTGGGTTGATGAAATCTTCCTCCTGCTTCAGCAGGCACCACACATCAGCTTCACCTGTACTCTGGGTCCCCTCTCATCCTGACGAGCGTGGCCCCTGGAACACAGGTGGTGGACCCAAGTGACCCAGACTGTCCAGAGGTCCAACTGTTCGAATTTAGAGGAGGTAAGTCCTTGCCTCCCCTCCCCAGACAGTAATCCTGTGCACCATGTGATCTGCAGCTACAAGGGCTTCTTTGCACATTTCCAAGAAATCCTGCATGCACAGCTGAGCCTAGGTCCCCAGCACTCCGTCCTGTGATGCTCAGCTCCCTGAGTTGACCTCCAGTGCCGTGGGACCTCTCTTTGCAGTGTTGGGATGACCACCATGTTCAGTCTTCTTGAACCTGTGTTCAAGGACTTCTGCGGGTGCTTCCTTCCTGTTCGTGGGCTCTCTCCCAAGTGGCGACATCCTGGTCCTTCCTGGACCCAGGCAGCACCCTTTATCTCCAACTGTAACTCTTCCAGGTAGAAAAGCTTATTTCCAGTATTTTGCCAAGGAAACAACTTTGCATCCTCCAGCACGCTATGGGACATCTTCTGTATGAAGAAGAACTTCCTACCTCCTTTCACTGTTGCAAAATCTGCAGCTTCTCCCGACCAGAGGAAAACATTTTGCACCTTCATCTGGGATTTAGTGGGCTCCTGCCCCCTCTGGACACTTTAGCGACTCTTTACTTTGTCCCCTTCCTTTGCAGGTCTTCAGGTCCAGGAATCCATCTTCAGAGCTTTGCAGTCTTTTGTGGTCCTTGCAAAATCGTTTATCACGACTTTAGTGTGTTTTTGGGGAAATAGCAGTATTTTACTCCTACTTTCCAGGGTCTTGGGTTGGGGTCTCCTTTACACCATTAGGGGCATATTTATACTCCGTTTGCGCCGGAATTGTGTCGTTTTTTTTTACGCAATTCCGACGCAAAACTAACTCCATATTTATACTTTGGCGTTAGACGCGTCTAGCGCCAAAGTCCATGGAGTTAGCGTCATTTTTTAGCGTGGACACCTACTTTGCGTTAATTATATGCAAGTTAGGCGTTCCTGTCTAAAAAATCGACTCCGAGGCATGTGCGTCGGATTTATACTCCCGGGCAAAATTCACGCCCGGGAGTGGGCGGGTCAAAAAAAATGACGTACGGCCGCTTTGGCTGAAGGAGCCCAGAGGTGCCCTCCCATGCCCCAAGGGACACCCCCTGTCACCCTTGCCCACCCCAGGAGGACACCCAAGGCTGGAGGGACCCATCTCAGGGACAGTAAGGTAAGTTCAGGTAAGTTTTTTTTTTAAAAAAAATTGTGCCATAGGGGGGCCTGATTTGTGCCCCCCTACATCCCACTATGCCCAATGACCATGCCCAGGGGACAGAAGTCCCCTGGGCATGGCCATTGGGCAAGGGGGCATAACTCCTGTCTTTGCTAAGACAGGAGTCATTTCTATGGGGGTTGGGAGTGAAAAAAAAATGGCGCAAATCGGGTTGAGGCGAAAAAATTGCCTCAACCTGACTTGCCCCATTTCTTGACGCCCAAGCCCCATATCCCCCTATGCCGGCGCTGCCTGGTGTACGTCGTTTTTTTTTACGAACACCAGACGGCGCCGGCGGCTAACGCCAGCTAACGTCATTCAATAAATACGGCGCCCGCATGGCGCTTCAGAATGCCGTTAGCCGGCGCTAATTTTTTTGACGCAAAACTGCGTTAGCGCAGTTTTGCGTCAAAAAGTATAAATATGGGCCTTAGTGTTTTCTGACACTCCCAGCGACCCTTTACACACTACACTTGCCTAGGGGTGCATTCATGGTTCGCATTCCACTTGGTTTCTGTTGCCCCTAGGCCTATTGCATCCTATTGTGTTTTACAGTGTTTGCACTACTTTCTGACTGTTTTACTTACCTGATTTGGTTAGTTGTGTATATTTGTGTATGTTACTTACCTCCTAAGAGAGTATATCCGCTGAGATATTTTTGGCACATTGTCACTAAAATAAAGTACCTTTATTTTTAGTATCTATGAGTATTGTCTTTCTTATGATATAATACCTATGTGATATAAGTGGTATTGCATGAACTTTTTGTCTCCTAGTTCAGCCTTGGCTGCTCTGCTATAGCTACCTCTATCAGCCTGAGCTGCTAGAACACTACTACACTCTAATAATAAGGGATAACTGGACCTGGCACAAGGTGTAAGTACCATTGGTACCATTGTACCCACTACAAGCAAGGCCATCCTCCTACAGTGGCCCGGGCATTTTTCATCCCAAATGGCATCACTTTAAACTGAAAGTGCCCATCTGGGGTAGAAAATGCAGACTTCTTCTTGGCCCCTTAAGTCAAGGTAATCTGCCAATACCCAGACGTTAATTCAGATGTGCTGAGGTATTTGGCAGCTCCCAACCGACCTATGAGCTCATCAGCTTTCAGGATGGGGTGTGCGTCAGTCTTACTGACCGCATTGAGTCCCCGGTAGTCCACGCAGAACGGGAGTTCTAGAGTGGCACCAGGTGCAGCAGCCTTTAGGATCAAAACCACAGGGCTGGCCAAAGGACTGTTGGAATGCTCAATAATCCCTATTGTTAACATCTTGAATACCTCCTCCTTGATGCTAGCCCTGACCTTGTAAGTCACCCTGCAAACTTTTGGTTTAATGGGTATACTGTCCCCTGTGTCCACATAATGTGTGCACAAGTGTGATCCCTGGGATCAAGGAGAACAGTGACATGAACTGTCCCACACCTGCAACAATCCCTCTGCTGCTCTGCAGTCACGCAGAGGGAGAGGTTCAATCCCTCCACACACCCATCTTTCACTCCTGCAGACAGGAGGTCAGGAAAAGGCTCACTCTCCTCCTTCACCCCGTCATCTGTTGCTAAGAGCATGAACAATTCAGTCCGCTCAAAGTGTGGCTTGAGCCAGTTCACGTGCAGGATTGTCAAAGGGTTCCTGGGAGTCTGCAAGTCCACCAGGTAGGTGACTTCACTCTTGCACTCCACCAACTCAAATGGCCCAGTCCACTTGTCCTGGAGCCCTCTAGGCTCCACTGGTGCCATCAACCACACTTTCTGACCAGGTTGAAACTCGACCAGAGTGGCATTCTGGTCATACCAGCATTTCATATCCTCCTGGCTTGCTTCTAGATTCTCTTGTGCGAGACCCCTGAAGCGGGCAGTCTGGTTTCTCAGAGCCAGCATGTGACTGAATACATCCTGGGTGGGTTTACTAGGAGCTTTTTACAAACCCTCCTTCACCAGACTTAACAATCCCCTCACAGAGTGGCCATAGATCAGCTCAAAAGAACTAAAGCCAAGTCCCTTTGAGACACCTCCCTGTAAGCGAACAGAAGGCATGGCAAGAGGACGTCCTACTTCCACCCTAAGGGCTCTGACAGGCCCATCATTATGCCCTTCAAGGTGCAGTTGAATCTCTTAACCAGACTATTGCTTTGGGGGTGATAAGGGGTGGTAAACCTGTATGCTACCCTACACACCTTCCATATAAGTAGATATGAAGTTAGTACCCCTATCAGATACCACTTCATTGGGGAACTCCATGCGGGTAAAAACCCCCATCAATGCACGACCCACCACAGGGGAAGTGATTGAGTTCAGAGGAATGGCTTCTGGGTACCGGGTGGCATGGTCTACCAAGACCAGGTTGAACCTGTTGCCCATGGCTGTCTTGGAATCCAGACGCCCCACAATGTCAATACCAACCCTTTCAAAGGGGGTACTAACTACATGAAAAAGTTGGAGGGGAGCCTTACATTTCCCCCAACTCTTGCTACTTGCCTGACAAGTTTGGTAAGACCTACAATGAGCATCTGAGTGCCTGTGCATTAGAGGCTAGTAGAAGTAGGTGACAAGCCATTCAAAGGTCTTGTCTTGCCTCAAGTGTCCTGCTAAAGGCACATCATGAGCCAAACCCAGTAGGAAGGACCTGAAGCACTTGGGTACCACCAGCACAAGGGCTGACCCAGGCTCAGGAACCTTAGGCTCACTGTACAGGAGGCTGTCCTCTCAGTAGATCAGGTGAGATCCTGGCTCCTTGCCAGCTGCCTGGTCTGCAGCCTGCTGTCGCAAACCCTCTACAGTAGGGCATGTCTTCTGTGCCTCACAGAATGCCTCCCTGGTGGGTCCCCCTTCCTGCTGCCACTGTGACAACTCAGGGACCTCCCTCAGTTCAGCCACCTGATCCCCTGTAGGCTCTGGGGCGTCACCATCAGGCTCTGCCTCCTCCCAGATGGTGGGAACTTCTGGGGACGGTTTTCAGTGCCCCCTGCCCTTTCTCTTTTTGGCGGTCCCCTGGGCCACTTTTTCAGGCTCCAGGGGTTCTTGACCACCCTGACGAGCTACCATTGACCTGGTGGATACACTCACCCACCCAGGCAGACCTAACATCTCCAGGTGTGACCTGTGTTCCACCTCCTTCCGAGGGGAACCCTCCAGGTCATTGCCAAGCAAACAATCTGCAGGCCTGGTTGGACTCACAGCTACCTTCAAGGAACCTGAGACCCCCTGCCATTCAAAGGGACCTGCGCTACTCTGCACAGGTGCTCTGAGCTGTCCACTGCAACTACTTGGTGAAGTACCTGGGGATCTATCTGCTCTTCCGACACCAGGTGACTCCTCACTGTAGTCACACTGGCTCCTGTGTCTCTCAGAGCCTCCACCCTCTGTCCATTGATGGTTACCCACTCCATGTACTTCTTAGTGTTCTCAGGCACTAGGGTTCTCTGGACAATCTCACTGTCCCCTAGTGAGACAAGGGTCATCTCAGCTGGCTCCCACCCACCTGGAACCAACTCCTCCCCAAGCGCTACACTGGCCAAACCCTAGGACTGCGCACCAGTGGGTGCCGGTGTACTCTTGGGTCATTAGGGGTCCCCCCTCACATGACCCAACTGGTCACATGCATAACACTTACGTGGGGGACCCCCTTCCACAGGTCTTCCTTTGGAGAACCATGCCTTCTTTTCACTGGGGGGTTGGGAAACCTATCTCTGGGAAATAGGTTGGGGTCCTATAGAGAACTCCCCCTGTTAACCCTTATCCCCCCTTTCTTCTGAGAGGGACCCTGCCCACCCTTGGCGTGGTCCCCCCCATACCTCTTCTGGACCCTGGTGCTCTCCCAGGGGTCCGCTTCCTGCACAAGCTTCATGGGGTCAGTCAACTTGCTGTCAATGAGGTGCTGGCGCAGCTCTGGAAAACATAAATTGTACAAGTGCTCCCAAGCAATCAAATTGTATAGCTCCTCAGATGTTGTCATCTTACTGCCCTTCACTCAACCATCCAGTGGCCTGCAGAACGAACTGACACATTCCAACCATGTTTGGGATTCCTTCTTCTAATAGGACGTGACATTTTCCTTATATAGCTCAGGGGTGAGACCATACCTTTTGAGTAGGGCTTCCTTCACAATAGAATAGGTGATTGCCTGAGGATCCCCTAAGGATGTCAGAGTATCCCTCCCCTCTACCTTAACGTGCTTCCACAAACCCACCCCCCCCCAATAAGCTTCAGGGACCAGATTCATATGGAGAGCAGACTCATACCCCTTAAACCACAAGAATATGTCATCCTCCTTTTTGTAATCCTTCACAGGATCTTTAGGACTGTGCACCCTCCTCTCAAGCTGCACTGTGATAATGCTGCCACCATCCCTACTAGACTGGCTCCTCTGATCCAGCTCCCTCAAGCTGAGCTCATGAGCCAACAATAACTCTTTTTCCTCCATGGCCATCCTCATTTTCTCCAACTCCAACTGGTGAGTCCTCTCTGTCTGTCTGTTCTGCAACTCTTCAGGAGTCAGACCCTTAGATGAGACAATGCTACCTCCCTGGACATAACAGGCCCACCCACAATACAATTGTGTATGGAATGCTCTTCCTCATCCTTTCTGTGCCCTTCAGTTTCCTTGGCTGTCACCCCGGCCCTCAGCACCTTTTGCAGCTCCTCCTTCCTGGTGGAGACCTTAATGGGACGGGCAAGATTTCTACAGAACTACTTCAACTGAGCCACTATATAGCTCTCCAGTTTCTCTAGATCAAAAGCAGCTCCAGCTAATGTATCTCCACATTGAGACATGATAAAGAGTTTGTGCAAAGTTCCAAAGGCAGAAAAACAAGTTCCCAATGAAGTTCAAAAGTCAATCAAGGATTACCAAAAGATGGAAGTAGGGAAAGATCAGAAAAAGCTAAATCACAAAGACAAGTAGTATGTGGTCACTTAGTGGTCTGCACTGAAAACAGTAGTGTACACTTAATCACTGTGTGTCAAGTACAAATACAAGTCCAATCCCAACCACTGATCACCAATATTAGGAATGGGGTCTTTGGTTGGCAGTCAGGTTAGCCCCTGTCCAAGCAAGGACCTTCACTCTAGCCAGGGTAAAGGAGAATCACCCTCAGTTAACCCCCACTCACTCCCTTGGTAGCTTGGCACAAGCAGGCAGGCTTAACTTCAGAGTCTAGGTGTAAAGTATTTGTACCAACACACACAACAACTCACAACAAACTGACACGACACAGGTTTAGAAAAATAGGTAATATTTATTTAAACACATAAAGACCAAAAGACAAAAATCCACAATACACAAGTCAAGTTATGAATTAAAAAGCAAAAAGAGTCTTAAAATCCTTTAGAAAATAGGGCTAACACTGTTAGCATGACAAAATACCTGGGTTGCATCAAAACAACACCACACGGGTGAGTGTGCGTTGGAAAAGGCCAGCGATGGGTCAATTTCTCACTCCAAGCAAGACCATGCTTCGTTCCTCCTCCGGTCGGGTCGACGGGCATCGTTTTTCCTCTCTGCAGGACAGCGATGCGTCGATCCGGACAGACACCTTGGGTCTGCGCAAGCTTTGCCTTGTTTTTACGCGCTCAGCGAGGTTTGAGTCAAAAATCTGGTCACACGGTATCAGAAAACCACACTATGTGGGGTTGGGAAGTTAAACCTCCGTCAACGGGTGTTGTGCGTCGTTTCTCCAGGCACATGAGTCGATCTTCTAGCCACGATGCAGGTGGAGCTTTGATTTCAGCCATGAGGCCAGCGGCGTGTCGATTCTCAGCCACGTCTCGGAAGGTGCGTCAAAAATTCCCCCGCACTGCGCTCTGCACGTAGATTTTCAGTCTTTGTCAGCCAGCTGCACCTTTCAAGGGCCAAGGAACTGGATAGGGCACCACTTGGTGGGCAGGAGTCTCAGCAGAGAGTCCAGGTGCTGGCAGGGGAAGTCTTTGATGGCTCTGAGACTTCAACAACAGGAGGCAAGCTCAGGACAAGCCCTTGGAGATTTCTTCACAGGCAGGAATGCACAACAAAGCCCAGTCTTTGTCCCCTTGCACAGGCAGAAGCAGCAACTGCAGGATAGCTCCACAAAGCACAGTCACAGGCAGGGCAGCACTTCTGACCTCTTCTCCAGGCAGAGGTTCCTCTTGATTTCCAGAAGTGACCACATTTTTCATGGCTTTGGGTGCTCTTCTTATATCCGTGTTGGTATTTGAAGTAGGCCTACTTCAAAGGAAAGTCTCTCTTGTTTGTGAGATCCTGCCTTGCCCAGGCCAGGCCCCAGACACACACCAGGGGTTTGAAGACTACATTGTGTGAGGGCTGGCACAGCCCTTTCAGGTGTAAGCGACCACTCCTCCCCTCCCTCCTAGCACAGATGGCTCATCAGGATATGCAGGCAACACCCCAGCTCCGTTTGTGTCACTGTCTAGAGAGAGGTGCAAACAGACCAATTGTCAAACTAACCCAGAAATGGAATCCACAAACAAGCAGAGTCACAGAATGGTTTGAGCAAGAAAATGTCTACTTTCTGAAAGTGGCATTTTCAAACACACAATCTCAAAACCAACTTTACTAAAAGATATATTTTTAAACTGTGAGTTCAGAGACCCCAAACTCCATATGTCCATCTGCTCCCAAAGGGAATCTACACGTTAATCATATTTAAAGGTAGCCCCCATATTAACCTATGAGAGAGATAGGTCTTGCAACAGTGAAAACCAAATTTGGCAATATTTCACTGTCAGAACATATAAAACACATTAGTATATGTCCTACCTTAAACATACACTGCACCCTGCCGGTGGGTCTACCTAGGGCCTACCTTAGGGGTGTCTTACATGTGAGAAAAGGGAAGGTTTAGGCCGGGCAAGTGGGTACACTTGCCAAGTCGAATTGGCAGTTTAAAAACTACACACACAGATACTGCAGTGACAGGACAGAGGCTTGAATACAGGGCTACTCATGTGGGTGGCACAACCAGTGCTGCATGTCCACTAGTAGCATTTGGTTTACAGGCACTGGGCACCTCTAGTGCACTGTTCTAGGGACTTACCAGTAAATCAAATATGCCAATCATGGAAAGCAATTACATGCACATTTTAGATAGGAGCACTTGCACTTTAGCACTGGATAGCAGTCGTAAAGTGCACAGAGTAACAAAAACTGCAAAGACAGAGTCCACCACACATCATCAACCTGGGAAACAGAGGGAAAAAGTTAGGGGAGACTACGCAAAGTTTGGCAAGTCTAACAGGTTTAATGTAATGATTATTTTGATCCCATGATGTACCAACTTAAGTAGTGCCATTCCAAAGTAAGCACAGCTGCTTGGTCAGTGTGTAATACTTTACTTGCCAATGGGGTTACTAGCCTTTCCACAAAAATCGCAATTTGGGTTTTTTTCTTCAGAGAATATAAGAACACATGCCTTACTTAGTGTAAAGCACCCTGTCATAAGGCTTTGTAGGCCTGCTTTTGATGTGGCATATGTATTAAAAAGGAAAGTTTGAAATTTAAAATAGTTTAAATGGCAAAGTTGAGTTAGCATTTTAAAACTGCTCTATCAGTCTACAGTGGCAGACTAGGAGATGTTTTATTTTGTCACAAGCAGGGTGGCACAGTAAGTGCTGCAGCCCCTGAGGGACACTTTAACTTACAGGCTCTGAGTACCCCTGGTACAATATACCAGGAACTTATGAGTAAGATAATGTATGTCAATTGGGAGTAGTCCAACATATACTTTTAGGGGTCAGAGCACTAGAACTGAGATCTGGTTAGCAGTCCTCAGTAAACTTTCAGAATGGAAAAACTAGCAGTGTAAGTGCAAACCTTTGTGGGTGATCATGCAAAAAGAAGTATTCCTTTACACCTCCATATCGACCCATAGGATTATGACTCCAACAATGATTATATTTTTCAATAGAGTGGACAATTATCAGATGAGTATATTGGATCATAGAACAATATACTTGAAAGAATGCTTTTCCCTTTTTCTTACCCTCTTTATTTGTCGACAGTGGGTCTGTTATCTCTTTGCTTAGGGGACACATATTGTGCTTACTACTAAATACTTTACTCCAAAAGATGCCATACACATTGAAAAATATCAAATGTATTTTCTTCTTGCACTTATTTTTAGACATTGAAAAACAGTTCAGTATAAACAATTGTTAATTTATAACAGTTGACATATCTCCTTAAATAAATTCTAACATATGAAAGATACCCAATACACAAAACAACCCTAAAGTTTGTGTTGTGTTTTTTTATGAGAACCAGCAAATATGGCCTTCTATGTTTCCATCAGAATATTACCACTTGTGCTGTCTATCTACATTGAACTCAAAGTTATGACTTCTTGATAATCTTCATCTACCTCAGCATTTTCATTAATTCAGTGTGCTTTAAAACCACTCATTTATTCCAAAAATAAAGTATATCTGAAAAAACCAATAAATATGGGCAGGTCTTTTTACCTGTGTCACTGGAATGTGACCTCCTTGCCTACTCATGTAAAGTTCAGTGGCTGTGTGCTTAAATCACTCCTGGCCTGCATGGTTTGTGCGTAGCGCGAGACAGCACACCATACATGTGTGTGCATTGTGGGATGCATGTGTGTGCCTGTGTGTGGTACATAAGATGGAGGCCTGTGCTTTCATTTTGGAAGCACAGTGCCTGTAGAGTTTAGAGAAGAGAGGAGACATGTTTTGCAGATATTCCTGAGGGCTGGGATGGGACACAAACACACACTGAAGCAACAGCAGAAGGGCATCCTTTGTGTATATCAAAGGTCTCTTTGACTCCAGGTCAGTGGAGCCTGAGATCATTGTTAGGGAGATGGTGGGGCTGATAAGGCTAGCACTGTGGAACAGGTAATTGCCAAAGAGAGGAGGGCTTGTGCTTTTGAACCTTTTTAGGGCATATTTCAGGGAAGGCTGACAGCCAGGTGGGATCCCCGGTTACTCCCTTGACCTGTGTTGTGGGTTATTCAGAACTGGAGCCATTCCAGCTGTGGCACATAGGCCTGATTCATATATTTTGACGCAAACCTGCGTTAGCGCAGGTTTGCATCATAAAGTATACCGTCAGCTAGCGCCATTCCTGGATGCCAGCCAGGCGTCATATTTAAGCTATGACGCTAGCCGGCAGTAAGGTCCAGTTAGCGTAAAAATTATTGATTCTAAGCGGGTGGGGGAGGCGTAGAGGAAACTGGAGATTGTGCGTGAAAGAATGGCACTAGTCAGGTTAGAGTACAAAAAATGAGTCTAACCTGATTAGCGTCATTATTTCCACACACAACCCACATGGACATGACTCCTGTCTAAGTAAAGACAGAAGTCATGCAATGTAGGGGGGCCAAAGTTAGGCCCCCCATGGCACTTTGCAAAAAAGAATAAAAATACTAACCTGGACTTACCTGGGACGGGTCCCCCCATCTTTAGGTGTCCTCCAGGTGTGGGTGCGGTTGGGTGGGGGTGTCCCTGGGGGCCAGGGAAGGGCACCTGTGGTCTGTTTCCATGGTCTCTAACCATGGAAAAGGCCCACAGGTCCCCTAACGCCTGCCCTGATCCAGGCGTTAAATAATGGTGCAAAGCAGGCTTAGTGCCATTATTTAAGGCCCTCCTCTTCCCGTGCGTGAAGGGAGGATAAATAAGGCGCTGGGGCCTTTAAGTCATTTTTTGCCCGGAATCGCCTACCTTGCATCTCATTGATGCAAGGTAGTTTTCCGCAGGCAAAAAATGACTTTAACTCCAATATTTTGGCACTAGACATATCTAGCGTCAAAATATAAAAACAGAGTTAAGTTTGCGTCAAAACAATTATGTAAATCCGGTGCAAACAGAGTATAAATATGCCCCATAGTGCCTTTGATTAAGTAGTGTACTGCAGACGAGAGAGCACTTAAAAGGAACCGGCACCCACAACATAACTTTCAAAGGCCATGCACTAAATCAAATTTGTGTGTGGATCTGGACTATAGAGATGGGAGCATGACTCTCATATTCTATTGGACAGCACCGTCTCATCAGGAGAGGGATGATTGCCAAGTCTTCTTGCTTCTTCTATAGCTAGGGCTGGGGACCAATCCCTGCCAGTCTCCATGCTGGTCAAGGATCCATCCCTCAGGACATCAAGACCACTGGCTCTGATACTGGAGCACTAGCCTTCTGCCTGCCTGCCAAGACCAGAGTACCTTGTGAGGAGGAGGAGCGCTCCAGGGGGGAGTGAAGCCCAGCAGGGATCCTACCAAGTGAATCCCACTGAGCAGAGTGAGAGACAGTTAATCTAGTCTACACAGTTGCAGAAGTGCAGGCCGTCCATCCTACTCTACCAAGTCAGTGACCTCCTTGTGCAAGGAAGGGCCATGGAGAAATTTAGGCCACTGCCCATGTGTACTCCAAGTCAGATGACCTCCATGTCCTGGGGGGACACCTTTAAATTCAGTCCATTACTCGTGTGTGTGCTAAATGCAAAGCTCTCTGTGCTGGAAAAGGGGGCACTGTTAAGGCAGAGGTGCTGCCTACATGCAAGCTAATGTGGATGACCCCTGTGTGTCCAAAAAGTGATCACTGGTGCGCATGGGCTGTCACCCTGACTTATTGTGCCAAGGGATCTGCTGGATAAACTCTATGCTTTCTGGAGGAGCCGAGCGGGGAAGTCTGACATTAACACAGTCATCCAGAGATTGAGGAGGCTGGGGTGACCTTGAGGAAACACAGCAAGAGAAAGCAGGCCCTCAGCTTTGAAGACTGAAGCCTTAGAATAAGCTTTACTGGTCCTTTGGAGTTGTTGGTTTCCCTTGGGTCAGGGAAGACTATTAGAAAGCCCCAGGCCTGCAAGAGAGGTTCACAAACTTAGCAGCTCAGTTCCACAGACTTAACTCTTAAGGCCAAACATAGGGCCTCATTCTGACCCTGGCGGACGGCGGAGGCCGTCCGCCAGGGTACCGCCGCTGAATGACCGCACTGCGGCCATTCAGACATTTCCTCTGGGCCGGCGGGCGCTCTCCAAAAGAGCGCCCGCCGGCCCAGAGGAAATGCCCCTGCAACGAGGACGCCGGCTCAGAATTGAGTTGCAGGGGTGCGACGGGTGCAGTTGCACCCGTCGCGTATTTCAGTGTCTGCTTAGCAGACACTGAAATACTTTTTGGGGCCCTCTTATGGGGGCCCCTGCCGTGCCCATGCCATTGGCATGGGCACGGCAGGGGCCCCCAGGGGCCCCGCGGCACCCCCTACCACCATCCTGTTCCTGGCGGGCAAACCGCCAGGAACAGGATGGCGGTAGGGGGTGTCAGAATCCCCCATGGCGGCGCAGGGGATTCTAAGGGCAGCGGTAAACCGGCGGAAGACCGCCGGTTTGCCTCTTCTGACCGCGGCCGAACCGCCGCTGTCAGAATGCCCTGCGGGGCACCGCCGGCCTGTCGGCGGTGCTCCCGACGACCCTGGCCCCGGCGGTCTTGGACCGCCGGGGTCAGAATGACCCCCATAGACTTTGTTTTTGTTGGGCTATCATGTGGCGCATTTGGAAGTCACCTCTTGTCTCAAAATAAAATAACAGACCCCACTAGACGAGACATAGGGACTCAGGGATTCTGTCCAGTACGACGCTAGTGCTCCAATATTAAGAGATTTTGGATGTTATTGTAGTGTACAGATTTTATGCTTTATGTGTTACCTTAAACCATTCTTTAAAAAATAAAAAAATAAAAATTACAAAAAAACAACATTGACCAAACATTCACCTGTTGTTACTATTTTTACTTTAAGGTGTGAGCCTGGGTATGTGTTACACCTACATCCTCCTGAAGAGCCTTGAACTGATCGACTTGTGCTACTATCGAGAGCCAAGTACTACACGTGTGCATGAGGTAGTATTTGGCCCAGTTATTCAGGACCCATAGTAGTTTGGGCCCCTGGAATTCTGGAGTAAAAGGTCTCACCCCCACAATGGGTCCTAGTATCTCCTGCTTGCCCCGTGGCCTCTGAAAGGTAGTTTACAGTTATCTCTATTTTAAATACCACTTTTTATGTCTTGCTAATGAATTTTTTTAATCTAATCAATCCCAAGCCTATTACACAGTACATATGAAAATGAGACACTGCCCTGATGTCTATTAGAGGCCCAACTTAGTTTCTTCTATTTTGGGATTTTATAAAGCACATGGCTGCCGAAAGGCTTCCCAGCGCTACTGCGGAACCAAAGAAAAAGCCAACCACCAGGAGGCCTTATAAGGGAAAAAGAAAAGTTTTCAGAGATTTCCGAAAGGCAAGTTCAGAGTTTATTGATCGAACTTCGACCGAGAGAGAATTCCACATTTGAGCCACCCTAAGAGCAAAGTATCTACCTCCCCATCTCGATCTTTTAAACCAAGGTACGCTAATCAGGGATGCAGAGCAGGATCTGAGCAATCGTTGGGGAGTATAGGGGGTTATAATCTGTTTAAAAAAGGCCGGACCTCTATTGTGGAGGGCTCGATGAACCAAGCAGGCTGCTTTAAACTTTATATGCTGTTCTATAGGTAGCCAATGAAGGGAAGCCAGAGTGGATTTTATCGAAGTATAGCTCGGGGTCCCAGCAGAAGATGGGCAGTGGCGTTCTGTATTACCTGTAGCCTCCTCAAGACATATTTAGGAGAGCTCATGAACAAGTCATTGCCATAATCTAGACGTGAAAGAATTAAGGCCTGGGCAATAAGACTTTTGGCTAGAAGTGGAAGGAAGGGGAAAATCTTCCTACAGGTCCTCAGTGCACAGAAGCAGGAGGAGGCTAGTTTCTTTGCCTGGCATTCCATTGTAAGTTGTGTGTCTATCCAGAAACCCAAGCTCTTAATAATATCTTTTCATGGAGGAAGAATATAGAGTCCTCCTGACGCATGTAGGGAGGGCTGGGAGGTTAGTGTCCCACCATCAACACCTCTGTTTTTCCATCATTTCATTTCAATTTACTGTTGAGCATCCAACCCGCAATGTCCGACAGACAGGAAGAGAGGGGCGCCAACTCTGAGTTGCTTTTAGTGCAGAAGGAAAAGACCAACTGAGTATCGTCTGCTTAGGAGACAACAGATAATCCATATGGTTCGACAATCTTTGCGAAAGAGGCCACATAGATATTAAATAGCGTAGGACTTAAAGAAGAGCCCTGTGGAACACCACATAATAAGGAAAAAGTATCTGAGTAATGTGACTGATTCAAGACTTGAAATGTCCTATGCGAGAGAAAACATGTTAGCCATTTAAGGCATTTATCCTCAAAGCCCATTGGAGCAACTCTGCGTAGCAGAATCTCATGATCTACTGTGTGAAATGCTGCACTAAGATCAAGAAATGATAGCTGCATAGCCGCCTCCATCTAGACAGCGTCTAACATCTTCAGTAACAGCTAAGAGGGCCGATTCAGTACTATGGAAATGTCTGAAGCCCATCTGGGTGTCAGGAAGACAGTTGTGCTTTTCCAAGAAACCTGACACCTGGGAATTGACATGTTTCTCCATAATTTTAGATGCAATAGGAAGAAGGGCAATAGGTCTAAGATTCTCAAATAGGGCAGGGTCAAGATTTTTTTTATTTAGCAAAGGCTTGACCACAGCATGTTTTCAGCGATGGGGGATGCAACCAGATGACAGAGTATTGTTGATAATCCTAGTTAGGACAGGCGTTACAAGTTCCGATCCCAAAGCCAGCAGAGATGTAGGGGAAGGGTCTAGCGGGGAGCCCGATTTAATAGAGCAGAGATTTTGAAATACCTCATCTTCCTTAATAGACTGAAATACTGAGAGAGATGCACATGGGGCTAATTCATCCGGGCTCAGGACCCTGTTATCCCTCTGATCCGAATTAGACCGTTTGACCCAGAAGGAAGCTTCAAAGTTAAATATCTTTCCCAGAAAGAAGCGGGCTAGTTCATTGCTATGCTCCTTTGAGCCTTCTCTTGAGGTTGTCCCTGATGGAAGCTGAGTCATTTCTCTAACAATAGAGAAGATCTCTTTGGGGGAGCCCGAGGCCTGTTCAATCTTAGCAGTATAGTAGGATGCCTGGGCTGCTTTAAGTTTTAGATGGAAGGAACGAGTTTCGCTTCTATAAGCTTTTTTTAAGACCGGATCATAAGATTTCCTCCATCTCCTCTTCATCTTCTTACATTCCTTTTTTAAACATAGCAGATGAGGAGAAAATCAGGGAGAATTCTTTGATCGAATAGTCTTAGTTATAGTCTTGGTGGGAAGTACTGTGTCTAAGGATTGGGAAATCTTCACTTTGGGGTTTGTTGAACATTGCACTGAACTGCGGCTGTGGAGAGTTGTGCAGAGGTATAAAACTGCAGTCAGTACCTCGAACAGAAAGGTATATTTGATTATTTCTTTCATGGGTTTGGCGGTGGTTTATTCGGAGTGCCTCCTCCATTGCCTGAAGCATGTCTTCCCCTAGTTGCAAGTTTTTTTTGCAAAGTTTTTTCATGCCTTAGGTCATACAAATGTATTTGATGCTGCACTGAATCACACCAACAACTCACCTGAATGCCTTACTGTGCTGTGCTTTTAGCAGCTTCCTGTTTTGGAGTTTTCCGAAAGCACTTTTTCTTTATTTGGCACGCATTCCTCCACTAGAATTTCCAGTTCTACACCAGAAAACCATTTTCAGCTTCTTTTCACCTCTCTGAGACTCCTGATTTGTCATGGTAGAACTTGGGTCACAGGTTTCAGTGTGCCAGCTCTCTAAGTTCTCGCGGACAGCTATGCGATCCTGACTGTGATGTCTTAAGTCGCTGCTGATGTGATATTGGCAAAGTTAGATTTTTACAGAAAATTATATGGAAACCAGTGAATTGCAATTTAGGAGAATAAAGTAATGGCAAATTTGTACAGATAATGTTCTGTATTGTTATTTGCAGTTCATAAAGTGCGGCACAGTAATTTTTACAATTTCTGAATAAAAATGACTACATTAGTACATTAGGTCCTAAATACTAAAAAAAATCCGCAAGCGTTTAATATTGTCTGCACTGCTGAGTTTAAAAGTAAGGAAGGGGTTGTTCCAAGGTAGGGCTAACCCTAAAAAAATTATTATTTTACACAGGGAAAATATTTTCAATGTGAAACATAAAAGGAATACAAAATTACACACCTAATTGACAATTCTGTCAGGCTTACTCATGCAGAAAACTTCGGAAATAAACAAATTTCGGAGAATTAGTGAGTACACCTGTGAATTTTTGTGGAATACATGTTTATTTATGGATAACTGGTATTTCATGTACACCCAAATGCAAGCACACTGTTACAGAAAACATTTTAGTTGCAACGCGAGCATCAGGAACTTGAAGTGCTGTATACAGAGCATTATTTTTGAGTGAGGTGTTGCTGAAGTCAGATTACAGAAATTAGGATGTAATGGGGCTGTGGGCTGGGAATTTATTATTGGAACTGTACTAGACAGGACGATTATTTTTTGTACACGACACAAGCAGTTACAAAGGGTGAATAAGTAATTGATTTTGAATGACCCAATTTTTGCATCTCAAAGCTAAAGCCTACTTTTTGCACCCGGTGCACTACTGTATCACCGAAGCATCGCCATAGTGTGGCTCTATTTCATATAAATATTTATCGCATGGGCATGAACTTTGCACCCATCTAATGCTACCTCAGTATCATCTCTTTTGCATAGGTGGTGCCCCAATGCAAATGAAGGCGTGACTGTACATTAGAGAATGCACCCAGATTAAAGTTAAGGGCACATGTTCTAAGAGGCTCTCAGGAGGTGCACTGTGTGCCGCTCAGTTATCCCACCACCTGAAACAACCCTTTGGGAAAATGCGCTTAGAGGAGTAGAGGTACCGTAGACAAACCTCCCGTGGGGGTAACATTTAAAGGTTGCACCCTCTTATCTGGGGCCTGTGCCACTCTCTGATAGCTTGACAGTTTGCTGGGAGAGATGTGCTCACTTCACCATAGCCAAAATCTGTCAATGTTACGTATGCACTGTATAAAAATATTTTTTATTTCCTCAATGACATTGCCCCCATTGGGTCGGGGTACACAGAGAGAGAGACAGAGAGAGAGTCAGAGAGAGAGATGATCCGACTTTAAAATGCTTGACCTCCAAAATGGAATGTAGCCGTAATATAATATTATGGTAGCCCTCCTCCGTTTTTCCAACATATATATCCAAGGATCTCACATGAAACTCTCTTCTCCTTTCTCTTTCATTATTTATCGCCTATTTAGAATCACGGTCGTCAATAGAGGAATTTTGGGAGGGATTCAAAATGTGTTGCTCGTTGTGTTCTGTCCCACAGGTGTTATCTGATCCATATACGCGGCTTTACATTCCATTGCAAGTATTAATTCTTAATGACCTTCTTACTGACATCTCTAGGCTTTCCTCTTTCCCTCATTCAGCTGAATAATGTTTTATTTTTACGCACATATCTAATTTTTACATATGAGTATGAGTTCAAAAAGCACGGACATATTCCTCTGGTACGTAAGTCAACTTTTAGATACGGACTCTGAGAGGGGCGGGATTACAGCATCAGCAGTCATGCTTCTAGAATTAGTGATGCCGTAAGTAGAAGCGTTAATACTGGGATGCAGGTATAATGTAGAATAAATCTATGCTGTTTTAAATAGCACAGACGCGTCCCTAGGGCGTTAGAGTGCTTTTTCAAACATAACTTAATTGAAAATCTCGACTTAAGCAAAGATGAAATCAGAGATACACACGTCAATATCCAATTGCAGTCAAAGTGCAGGTAGTTATTAAAGTATTGCATATAGCGAACAACAAACTGAATTCAATGCCAGCTTTGTCAAAATCTGGCAACATAGTTAATTTTAAGTCCATCTGCAGAGCCGTCATCATCTACATCCCCACACTCCGCCAGTGACAAGGTGCATCTTCCTTATCCCCCCCAATAAAGAATAATGTAAGCTTAACAACTAACCACAAAGAAAAACACATACATCCTGCCCAGCTGTGTCGGACAAATCAGCACTTAAAATTATTGAAGAGTGTTTTATCCGCAGAAGGGAGAAAACTAATGGCATCGCAAGAAACACCGGGAAGGAGAATAAGGCTTATAATATCCGGAGCGCTAGGGCCTATCAGTCCCCTGCACCCATCCCCGGCAGTAAGCCATTCAGATGGTACCCTGCTGGAACTCTCTTTAAGAGGTCAATGCAAAGGGACACTCCCAGGGGGCACCAGCACTAGCGACCTCTATGGGTTGCAGTTTGAAAGGCCAGTAGCCACCTCTATACACAATCAACAAAATGATTTCAGACTACCTCTTTGTACTCCTCAGCCCACTTCACTACCTCCACCTGCCATCTACTAAGAGATGGGCCTACGGACATTTCAAGTGGCGGGCTATCTCTGTGGGCTGCCACCAATGCTAGGTCCAAAAATATATTACCAACTTTTTTCTAGGGTTTCCGGGCATATAACCCAAGAAAGCAGATTTACATTTTGTGAAGCAGGCTGCAGCCCATTGTATGCTTCAGTTTTGCTGTGACCTGAAACCAGAAGCAGTTTATGGCGCATCTCCACACCCTGCAGATAAAGCCAGCATTGGTCATAGCACATCTGTTGCAGCTCACAACATTTGTGTGCAACATGACATTTAATCTATGTGCCATAAAATGTGAAAAGTCAAACATGAATGAGTTTGCAATACAAAACATCAACAGCTGTAGCATTGATTAAAACACATCTAAACAGAGGCTAAAGATAAAGGAGGAGTATAATTCATGGAATATGAAGATTATCTAGGAGACAGAAACTGATAACATAATATCATAACATTATAATGCAAAAACCTACAACTAACATAGGAATATATAAAAATATCATATTAGGCAAAACAAATATTGATATGGCAGGGAATGAGTGCTGATCATAATATATAAAAGTCAAGTGGGTAGGTATTAGGAAGGTCGACCAACTGGGATTAGTATACCGTACTAACTCCACTAATATTGATGAGTGAGAATAGAAAATGAAAATGTGGAGGCCAGTGGCCTAACATTAGCCAGAGCTGAGCGGAGGGGCACCCGAGTTCCATGCACTCTCTCTCACTCTGTGCTCGGGTGGTGGGACCCAGACCTAAGAGCTCATGACTGAGTGCAAAGCGAAGAGTGCCCCCTCCGTGTATTTTGCAGGGGCCCCCCTCAAGTTTCAATAAGCAACTGGTGGCGGCAGGTAACAGTTTTAGGAAATTGCACTCAGGACATAAAAGAGAGACATGACATGAGAGTTTGGAGATGTTGAACCTTAGGGAAACAGAAGAAGTAAAGTGGGTGAGATTGTAGAGAGGTGCATTGATCTAGATGTGGAACCCAAGGAAGTGAAGTCAGAAATGTAGAGCGGCCATCTAGAGGAGGCATGGGTGAAACATTTTTGGTTGTATTATTTAAGCAAACTCAGCATTCCCATGGTCAGATATCATTAAAAAATCAGTAGCCACTGGCTACTGACTTTTGTATATACTACAATCAAGTTTATCTTTTGTCATAAACGTCTTTAAACAAAGTGGTGGTTTAAAGGATTACATCGCATCATCGACCATATTGCTCCATTATTTACTTGAGTCATCCTAATGATATGACAGTAGGGGAGGCTCATTTAGCTTTTTAGGAGTATTGTATTTGGCAAACAATATGGGAGGACTTTACCAAGGGACTTTGGTGGTTAATCTCTTTGAACCTGGTCACCCAAGTTTGTGACTTCTTTGATTTTGGACTGTTTAGTGATATACTTGGCTTATGTCCCTTGTAAATCATTTGATATCTTTGGTTGCATGTCAGAATATAGTACCACAAGAATACTTTCTGACTTAAATATCATGACTTGAATAACAATTACAAAAATATTCCATTGTATGTCAATTTATCATTATAAACTCAAATGGGATGATATGATTGTGAACGACATTTAGGATGCAATATTCTGACAAAGACATTCTGGTACGACATCCAAAAAATATACTTAGCATTTATGTGTGTTAAACTGTCAAAACAGCATGCCGATGCTGCACTATAGCACTATGCTGCATAATTTGTCTTTTTTACATGTAGATTTTATTCAATGCTATTTTATCATTTAGTTCTCCTTTGTCTCATACAGTAGGTCTTGTGTTTTTAAACTATGTTGTGGCATTTAATAATGTCGTTTTGTCACTCAAGTCTTCTTTATTTATTCTTAATTAATTTGTATATTGGCCTTGAAGACTCACCTGTCAACTGTTCTCCTTGGAGCCTGGGGTAAGAAGAGCCTTGCCTATCAGTTTCTGTTATAATTGTGGCACTGGAAAAGGAATTTACAGGCCATTCCCCCTTTGACATACACTTCAGTGGAAGTGACAAATAAGAATAAAGCAGCAATCTGGCACCTTTAATTTTTTCAAAGGAAGTGAAGCAGTATTAACTTATTACTAGACACAGTATAAACAACATCAACAACAGAGGGATAAGAATCAATAATCAGATTAGAAGACAGTCCAGGTGAAGAGGTACGACTACACATTTGAATTAGTTTTTGTATGAAGACTTAGAACAATTAGAATGCCATTATATTCAGACAGTCAAGACGAAACATACAAGTAATTCACATACTTTCGTAACTTCTAGAAGATGTTGTAAATTTAAAAATAGAAGATATAAGTCTAGATCTCATTTACAATATTTTGGTACAGGGCAGCGTTGCAGACCTTTTTGCTGTGCTGCCCGGCATCAAAACCAAAGGGCAGGAATGGGCCATACCTACAAGATATGGCACATTCCTGTCCTTGTCCCCTGCGCTGGTGAACAAATAGCTGCCATGCCCCAACTCAGGCTTCCTTGCACCATGGTGCAAGCATGCCTGCATTATGGGGAGGATTGTTTTTGTGTAGGGAGGGGCATGTTCTTGTACAAATACAAACACAAAAGGCATTTTCCTCCTTCGATGTGTGCTGCAGAATGCAGCACATATAGAAAGATGAACAAATGTGGAGAAATAATGCTATTTCTCCCCATTGCGTCACACTTACGCCCCCCGTGTGGTGGCATAGGAAACCAACACATTCCCAGGATTACAAATCCTTGTAAATCTGTGAATGCCTCAGATTCCATGGGTGTTGTGTGGGAACAACCACAGCAAAACACCCATGGAATACTACTTTCACACAGAGTATTGCGTGAAAGGGAGCCATGTCTACAAGGCCATATAAAGTAACACAAAGTGGATTTGCCTAGTGTTGTAGAAATGGCCCTACAGCATGCACCACTGGTGCATCAAACAAGTGATGCACTGGCGGCACAGGCTGCTTGTAAATGATGTCCTGAATATGATCAATAGGAAATCATCTTGCAGCATTGAAAAGCAAACTTGGTAACTGGAAACTCCTGGGTCTAATGACACGAGAAGAAGTATCTAATTTATAGCTTTCCCAGTTTACTACAATGGTGCTTTCCATGTCAACTAAAACCCACAAATGTAGTCACCCTGTAGGAGGCTGACTGATTATTCTGGTGTAAACCCAGTGACATAAAAACTGCTATGGGCATTTGTATATACATATATATATATATATATATATATATATTAGGTATGCTGCAGGCATCCTTGGCAAAGTCAAGACCATAAATAGGCAAGATAACTATATCGGATTGACCATTGATATCACCAACCTTCATATATCAAACAAACTGAAAAGTCAGTTTCCTCCCTCTAAAAAGAAATTTCAGCCATTAGTTTTTGTGCTTAATAATGGAGTACTGAGAATTACATTTGGGCCATCATACTTCCCACACTTTACTCCAATAAACTGAACTGAAATAGAGCAATATTTTGTTTAATTTCTAAATGTTTGCCCATAAAGGTATTTGTGTTTGTGAAAATTTTAATCATGTGGGTTTAGCATGCACTAGTTATGTAAAAAAATGTGTTGTTTTGATGTATATGATTGGTGAATTTTCTTTCTCTAGACGCAAAAGCTATGAACAAGGTGCTGACCTACAAATGTTGGTAAATCTAAATGATGATACAAATTTAAATTCTTCATCATAGGGATAAATGTGGCTTTTTACATTGTTTTAGGAAAGGTATGTATTCTTTGTTTTCAATTTGTTGTGGTCCAACCTTGCCTCTTTACAAGAATTCAACCCCCTCTTTTATATTGATTTTAGGAAAGTTGGCATTTTCCTGGGCTATTAGGTGCTTGCAGCCTGCTCCTAGGTTACCTGAGTGGGTGCAGTTGGGAGTCAGACTTTGTTTATTATTCCCAGACAGCCACACAATAGAGGGATTATGTTTGCCTTGATAGGCCATACACTATCAGGATGAAGGGTGGAGCTGGACACAACACAGCCCCACATGAAAATGACTAGGCTGTGCACTATCTTCATGCAAAGGACTTCTCACTTTTGAATTGGTCATTCAGCAAGTTTGGAGCCAGGCAAGGGAAGTGAGGAAACTTCAAGAACTTCAAAGGGAATTCTCGAGAAAATGATTCCACTTTAAAGGAGGCACCAGGTATAAAAATGTGACCTTCAGACCCACTGCTGCTTCTGTGGCCTGCTGTAAAATGTAGATTGCTTTGCTGAACCTGTATGGACTGCTGTGCTGGCTGAAGCCTGCCTTGAACCATCAAAGGCCTATCCTGCCTATTGAACCCTGGTCTACTGCTGAACCCAGGACTACCAGAGTAACTTCAAGGGCTAGGTGGCTGACCTTCTGATCAGATTTTCAGGAGAGAAAAGGCTTCAACCTTCTTTAACCCACACCTGGACCCAGTCTGAGTGAGTCCCAACCACCAATTGGTGCCTCTCCAGTCCTGAGCCCTTGGTAGCGGTGCTAAAGGTGGTAATATTGCCAAAATCCAAAACTTGGGCCTGGGGAACCTTTTGGCTGAAAACTGCTCTGAGAACCAGCAGGAGACTGGGACCAACCAGCTTGTCTATCTACCCAAGGTGCATCTCTGATCAGCCTGACTTTGCAGCAGCTCCCTTGTTCTTTTCTGCAGCTGCAAATCATGTTAATCAGTCCTTTGCCAAAGGGGTACCTAGCTGCATAGAATTCCCATTGGTTACAGAAATCAGCCTCACCCTGAAAGAGATGTTCCACTTCCAAAAGAAGTGACCAAATCTGAATGAAGAAATCTTCACTGTGGTTCGCTTGCTCCTCCAACAGTGGCTGCAGTCTTGCCCTGCTGAACTTTACCTTCTCAGGAAATGTTCTTCAAAATGTCTTGTAAGTCAGTAGGTAAGCGCTGACGGGCCTAGTCCACTTTTTATATCTGGCCGGTGCTGCATTGCTGACGGCCATAATTTTTTACATTGACCTAGTCTTGTGCGACTAGATGTCTGTGGTTGGCGCCTTGGCCTTTTAGGTTCAAGTTTTTACCTTAAGAATTACAAGTTCATAACTCTTGTTCTACTAATTGGAATACAGTCATTTTGGGGCCAAAAATGCTATTACAATTTACTCTGTTGTTCGGAATTGGTGTGGGAATTTTCCTGTGTTTTGATTTTACTGTATTACTGTTTATGTGCTGCATAAATACTTTACACATTTCCTGCAAGGTAAGCCTGACTGCTTTTGTGCCAAGATACCATACAGTTGTGGACAAATTAATTTAGTGACTTTTATGGTTCACCCTGACAGGATGTGAACCCTGCTGTTGTTTCAGCAGGGCAAACATCCCACTCAACCACCAACCCAATTTCTCACATTAAGGATCTAGCAAAGCAGCAATTCATTCCTGTGAAACAACCTTAACAGTGTCATTAGGATCAATCCATTCTTCAGTGCAATGATTCCATGGGGCCAGAAACTCTGATCCCAGAACTTCTAATGGCATCAAAGAAGAGCCATCAAACGGTATTGCATACAAAATGAGATGTGCCATGTGGACTCGGGCATCAAGGTCCAATTCAGCATGTCGTTTTGAAAGCCAGGTTTAAAAATGGTGGGTAGGTTTCCTTGCAACCCACTGCCCCTGCTCACAGTGTCACCAGATGGAGTTTCTATGGCTGAAACAAGGTTCAGTATTTCCAAACCTAGAATTATACTATCTGTAATTTGCAGACCCAGTAATCCAGGGTCCAGAAACATTTATTTCAGTAGCCTAGAGAAGTGTACCCTTGTCTTGCAGGAATACCAGTCCAAGAAACTCACAAAGAAGTCCTGAGTGTTTTAATAAAAATGCCAGTTATTGTTGACCTGTTCCAAATGCAGAAGAAGAGTACAAAAACCCCAGTCTGAGCTAGTTCAGAAGCCACGTATATTCAGTTCACCTTTACATGTTCAAAACAATAAATCTGCTCAACAAATTATAAAGCATCACAAAGGGAGAGCGTTCATCTATCATATGTACCTGCTTATAAGATGTGATAAAGAAATGTCCTGAGAGGCAACTGCAAGATTCTAAGTGAAACTACTGTTTTCCAGAAGACAAAAATACTAACTACGCTAAGAGATTTGAATCATTACTACAAATATAGAATGACCAGAAGATGTGTTTAAGAATGACTCTGCTCTTAATTCTTGTCTGTTTAGAAACCCATCCTTCACCTTAATCACAGTATCTCAATCCCATATTTGTCTACTAGAGTTTATGGTATAAAAACTCAATATTAACACTATCATTTTCAGATACTACCTGGTTTTTGTATCAGCCACAATTGCTCTAGCTACAAGAAGAGACTGAGAAAAAGACAGAATTCTCAATACCTACATTGCTCTAAGGGCCAGATGTATGAAAGCATTTTGCATTCGCAAACGGTGCGAATGCCTGTTTGCGAATGCAAAATGCCATTTCAGAAAGTATGAAATACATTCTGAACGCAATTTTAAGGAATCGCTAAAATAGCGATTCCTTAAAATTGCGACCCTGTTTAGAGAGTCGCAAATTGCGACTCTCTAAATTAGAAATCGCAAATAAGGATTGATTATTTGCGATTCCCTAGCACATGTATGAAGCAATTCCTAAATGCGATTTTGGCATTTAGAAATCGCTAATTACCACCAAGTTGAACTTGGTGGTAACCACGTGCAAAATTTAAAAATGCATTTAAATTGTACATGTAAACCACACATGCCCTTTTGGCATGTGTGTACCTTATATGTCCCCCCAAATTTTTGTGGGGGTGCAGCAGAGGGGGCCTTAGGCTCCCAGCACCCTGGGGTTTTGCATTTCCAAAATTCGATTTCTGTTTCAGAAATCGGAATTTTGGAAATGCAAAACATTTGCAGATATGGGCCAACAGGCCCATAGGTGCGAATGGGGCCGGTATCGCAATTTGCGAGTCGGAAATAGCGATTTCTTAAAAATCGCTATTTCCGAATAGCAAATGGCCTTGATGATACATCTGGCCCTAAGTCATTTAGAAGTAGTGGATAAACTGTAATTACACATGTTTCTTTTACACTCTGTACTGTGTTTAGAACCAAACATATGTTGGCAGCATTAACCAACAATGTAAATTAACTCTTTCACTTACCAATTGATTTATTTATACATCATGAAAGGGTGTCTGTAGGACAACCTTAAAATGTGTTTATGTGACAATATGGAAAGGTCCCTCAAAGCCTATCAGACATTTTTCTCATTTTTATTTTGTCCTGTGGGCGGTCAACATCCTTCTTCAGTTTCATGGGTGGGCTCAATTTGTTTTCAGTACCTGATCCTTTCTGGGAGATGCCAGGCACCCTATTGAGGTGTCCAAATGCTCACGCCTGGGCTTACTCTTTCATATCTGTATGATGTCATAAGAAATGTCACACGTTTATCAAATGGACGAAGAAAGGGTTACGTAGCTCCTCCTACGTCCTTTCAAGGATAGAGCCGGTGCGTATGATATGGGAAGGGCTTAAGGCATGTTTTACTGTTTCCATGCTTCTCATAAGCCATTGGCACCAGCTTGTGTCACATTTATTCTGTTTGTGGAAGTGAAGTATGCAGGAAATAAAGCAAGTGGAGCAGGTCTGTGAGGAATGGTTCTGTGCCCCAGCAAGCAACTGGATGCTGTTTGATTTTTCTCTTGGCCTAAGAGAAACTAAAATTATATTATAAATGACTTCCAACCTATTTCCCTTCAAACAAAATTAAACAACCTAAAAAAATAAAGAGCTGAAAAATAATTTATGTCTCATTATAATTTGCCAAACATAATAAAAACAACAATATTTGAAAATTATAAATAACACAGACATTAAAGTATTCATTTGATAATTTCACAAAACAAACACTCATAACATTCTCCCCAAAAATATTTCAAAAAAATTGCATATTTAATAAAAAACATATTTACTTAAAATTTAAATAAATAATTTAATCATTGACAAATATATGTTTAGCATACTTCCCACCCTACTCCCCTACAAACTCAACACCCACCCATACAAAATCAAACTAGTATTTAAAAATAGTATAAAAACTATAATATATAAATTACACATATGAATTACACTAAAAATAGTTAATGTAAAATTACTCAACACAATACAGTAAAACACACAGAACTTTGGATATAAAAGTAGATCAAATTACTATTTTCCTATTTAACCAATGAAAATGTTAAAAATTACTTGAGTTTATCAAGTATTTTTACAATATCTGCTTTAAAGCATTTGATCCTTTTGTTCTAAAGCTCAACAATCCAACAAAACATGTGATCAAATATTTGAAATAAAATATAATTCCTTAAATACATTATCAACCCTCAAGAATACGCTTTTCTAAAATATAAATGCAAATACATAGCTTTTAAACAAAAACATCTTATGACAACATAACTAAACAATTTAAAAAAAGATATTAAATACAAAATTACACAAAATTAAATGTAATACTTTGATATTTTATCAAGGCAAAAAAAACAACATTATTCTCTGTGGGAACTAAATCCCATGATGTTATTGTCAACACAATGGTGGTCTTTGCAACCCTGGCGTACGGTGTTAAAGCGGCGGTAAGACCGCCAACAGGCCGGCGGGAATTTTTTGGGAATTACGACTGTGGCGGAAACCGCCAAAAAAGACAGCCACTTTAACACTCCGACCGCCACGGCGGTACAAACAAACAGCTCGGCGGTCACCGCCAACAGACAGGCGGAGGACAATGTACCACCCACACTATTATGACAGGCCAATCCGCCACCTTTTCCGGGGCGGATTCACCGCGGATAAAAACACAGCGGAAACAGGAATTTCGAAGGGAAAACGCTCACCTCTACACACTCCACGAGGTAGGAGGACACCATGGACCCAGAACTCCAAATCCTACCTGCGATAGTCTTCCTGCTCCAGTACCAGGAGCACCAACGCCGGTGGCGAAGAACACGGTGAGTACTGCACCTACGACACAGGGGAGGGGGGAGGGAAAAAACAGGGACACACATGCAGCACGCAACACCCCCACCCTCACCCACTACAACACACACACTAATACATATCTAAACATTATAGTTGCACCCCCCAATCCCCCTGGAAGAATGCAAAGACAAAAGGAAATTAGTGTAACCATTGTAATATATCAAAATGCAGTACGCAAAAATATACATATATACACTATTAACAAAATATACACCAAGAATAGTAGTCCAGGTATTGCACCATTCATAGTCCGTGGACCACTGGGCCCAAAATGCATGGGTGAGGCCCACACACGATACCAGATCAAAACAGACAGTACATTGCAGGGGCATCAGATAGAAATACAACAGGCACCTCAGGGGGAAGGGAAGGGGGGGCACCTCAGCCGGATGAGTGCACAACGCCAGATCAACGAGGGGGCTCCATGCCCATTGATGTATCCTGGGGAGAGCAAAGCCACAGTCTCTCAAGTCTCTGCAGTGGGTGGGTTGCGCACTGTTCCATCCTGGGGAGTGCAGAGCCACAGTGTCTCAAGTCTAACAAGTGGGTGGGTTTCCCACTGTTTCATCCTGGGGAGGTCAAAACCACAGTCTCTCAAGTCTCTACAGTGGGTGGTTTGCCCACCGTTCCATCCTGGGGAGTCCAAAGCCACAGTCTCTCAAGTCTCTACAGTGGGTGGTTTACCCACTGTTCCATCCTGGGGAGTGCACAGCCACAGTCTCTCAAGTCTCTACAGTGGGTGGGTTGCCCACTGTTCCATCCTGGGGAGTGCAAAGCCACAGTCTCTCAAGTCTAACAAGTGGGTGGGTTGCCCACTGTTCCATCCTGGGGAGTGCAAAGCCACAGTCTCTCAAGTCTCTACAGGGGGTGGTTTGCCCACTGTTCCATCCGGGGGAGTGCAAAGCCACAGTCTCTCAAGTCTCTACAGTGGGTGGTTTGCCCACTGTTCCATCCTTGGGAGTGCAAAGCCACAGTCTTTCAAGGCTCTACAGTGGGTGGGTTGCCCACTGTTCCATCCTGGGGAGTGCAAAGCCACAGTCTCTCAAGTGGATAACAGTCTACACAGGTTCTGGAGGGGGACTGGTGCCCAGAGTGCTTCATCCTGTTAAGGACAGACGGAGTGGATGCATGTCTCCACTGGTTCTGGAGGGGGACTGGTGCCCAGAGTGCTTCATCCTGGGAAGGACAGACGGAGTGGATGCATGTCCCCACTGGTTCTGGAGGGGGACTGGTGCCCAGAGTGCTTCATCCTGGGAAGGACAGACGGAGTGGATGCATGTCTCCACTGGTTCTGGAGGGGGACTGATGCCCAGAGTGCTTCATCCTGTTAAGGACAGACAGAGTGGATGCATGTCTCCACTGGTTCTGGAGGGTGACTGGTGCCCAGAGTGCTTCATCCTGGGAAGGAAAGACGGAGTGGATGCATGTCTTCACAGTTTCTGGAGGGGGACTGGTGCCCAGAGTGCATCACTCACCCCGTGACGGTCCCTGTTGCGTCAGTACCCCTGCCGCTCATGGGCTAGCGGTGCTTGAGTTGGCGGTGCTTGCCCTGTTCAGCGGTGCTTGAGTTTGTGGTGCTTGAGTTGGCGGTGCATGCCCTGTTCAGCGGTGCTTGACTTGGCGGTGCCTGCCCTGTTCAGCGGTGCTTGAGGTGGCGGTGCTTGAGTTGGCAGTGCATGCCCTGTTCAGCGATGCTTGAGGTGGCGGTGCCAGCCCTGTTCAGCGGTGCCTAAGTTGGCGGTGCTTGCCCTGTTCAGCGGTGCTTGCCCTGTTCAGCGGTGCTTGAGTTGGCGGTGCTTGCCCTGTTCAGCGGTGCTTGAGTTGGCGGTGCTTGCCCTGTTCAGCGGTGCTTGCCCTGTTCAGCTGTGCTTGAGTTTGCGGTGCTTGCCCTGTTCAGCGGTGCTTGAGTTGGCGGTGCTTGCCCTGTTCAGCGGTGCTTGCCCTGTTCAGCGGTGCTTGAGTTGGCGGTGCTTGCCCTGTTCAGCGGTGCTTGAGTTGTCGGTCCTTCATTGCCCAGCTGGGCTGGGGCTGGCGGTCCTTCATTGGTCAGCTGGGCTGTGGCTGGCGGGGCCCTCCTGGGCAGCTGGGCAGTGGCTGGCAGGGCCCTCCTGGGCAGATGGGCTTTGGCTGGCGGGGCCCTCCTGGGCTGCGAGGATGGGGCTGGCGGTGGCCTCCTGGGCAGTGAGGATAGGGCTGGCGGGGCCCTCCTGGGCAGCGAGGGTGGGGCTGGTGGTGGCCTCCTGGGCAGCGAGGATGGGGCTGGCGGGGCCCTCCTGGGCAGCGAGGATGGGTCTGGCGGTGGCCTCCTGGGCAGCGAGCATGGGGCTAGTGGGGCCCTCCTGGGCAGCGAGGATGGGGCTGGTGGTGGCCTCCTGGGCAGCGAGGATGGGGCTGGCGGTGGCCTCCTGGTCAGCGAGGATGGGGCTGGCGGTGGCCTCCTGGGCAGCGGGAATGATGGCGGTCTTCTCCGCCGTGCTGCTCCTCCCAGACTTGCCGGCTTTCTTGTGGGCCTTCCCCACCTTGGGAGGAGTCACAGCTGAGTCCACACTCCCACCGGGACCCCTGGGAGCAGCTTGGGTGGCTGGAGTCTTCCCCCTCTCCCGCCGGGCACTGGCCAACTTCTGGTGCTTCACGGGGGGACTGGCTGTGCTGTGGCTCCGTGACACACTGGCTGTCCTGGTGGCCGGTGCACTCCACATACCTGTGACAACAGGCACCACTGGTCCCGGAGATGTTGTGGCTGAGGTGCTAGTTCGGGACCTATGAGTTGGACGGAGGGGGGTGGGAAAGAGGTCAAGGCTGGCCAGGAAAAGTTTTTGGGACACACTGGGACGGGTAGCTGGAGGGGGTTTGGGAGTGGAGGAAGAGGTGGTGGTTGTAGGAGTTGTACGTTTTGTGGCTTTGGGTGCAGGTGCATGCGCTGGAGGCTGTCGTGAGGTGGATGGCTGTTGGGTGGGTGTGTGCCTGCATTTGTGTATCTTGAGAGGGGGCGTCACAGACACACTGGGAGAGGACACAGGAGATGTGTATATGGTAGTGGGGGTGGTGACTGCACGTGAGTGGGGTGTGCTTGTGGGTGTGCTGGTGATTGACGTAGTGGCTGTAGAGGTAGTGCATGCAGGTGTGAGTGTAGACGAGACTGGGAGGGAGGAGGGAGACGACGAGGAGGGGGACACAGTGGAGGCAGTGGATGTTGGTGTGCAGTGGAGGCAGTGGATGTTGGTGTGTCTGTATGTGTGTGATGCTTGCGTGAGTGCCTGTGGGATGTGTGGTGCTTATGTTTGCCTGAGCTTCCCTTATGTGGTGAGGTGTGTGCATGCTGGTCTGTAGGTGTGCTTGGGATAGGCAGAGGTAGAGGGGATTGGGTCTGGGTGGAGGAAGTTGGAGGGGGGAGGCTAGACACAGGGGCAATGGCTGCCATCAGTGCTGAGGCCAGAGTTTGAAAGACTCGGTGAAGGGCCGTCTGACCAGAATGAATGCCCTCCAGGAATGCATTAGTTTGTTGCAACTGCCTTTCTACACCCTGGATGGCATTCAAAATGGTAGACTGCCCAACAGTGAGTGACCTGAGGAGGTCAATGGCCTCCGCACTGAGTGCAGCAGGGGTGACTGGGGCAGGGCCTGAGGTGCCTGGGGTGAAGGTGATGCCCACCCTCCTGGGTGAGTGGGCATGGGGCGACGGCTGAGGGGCTGCTGGGAGGGCGGTGCTGGTAGGGGGGTGGCGGCTGTACCTGTAGATGCTTGGGGCACAGATGTTGCCGCCACCACAAGGGAGCTCCCATCAGAGGACGTGTCCGTGTCGCTGGTTTCAACTCCTGTCCCCGCCGTGGTGCTCCCCTCGCCGTCTGTCCCACTGGTGTATTCTGAGTCCGTAGTGTGGCCCTCCATGGCCATGTGGGATGCAGCTCCCTCGTGCTCCGGTGCCACTGCTCCTCCACCTGATGATGCTAATACACACAAGAACAGGGAGACCACAAAAAAGGGTGGGGGAAACAGAAGAAACATATGTTGAGTGCATTGATTACCGCTACCGTTGGCAGACAAGACAGGCACAGAAGCCCCCTGCACTACATCGCGCTCTTGGGCTCTACAATGGCCTACAAGGCTATGGACGACATCTGCACACATAGATGACACAGGTGCATGAATAGCTGTACTTGTCACTCTACAGAGGTGAGGTGGGGGGCCACAGGGCCATGCCTTACGGAGGGGCCTAGCCTACGGAACTCGCCCTGGCCTAGGGAAACCCACAGCCCTTCTCCCCCACCCAGACACCTCCACTGCGTGCAAAGTCAGCTGATTGAGAGTGTAATCACCCCCTTGTGTCTGCTGTGATGCCCTCAAGTGCCCATCCAACTCCGGGTAGGCCACCGCCAGGATCCAGAACATCAGGGGGGTCATGGTTCGACGGGACGTCCTTGGCAATGGCACGCCAAATATCCTTCTTCTGGTGGGCGCTGACCTACATGAAATCTGCAGGGGAAGAAGAGAAGTCATTACCAACTGCGCTGTCAAAGTGAGTGGCCCCCATCCCTACCCTTGCCATGTGGCACATGCACCCACCGTCTTTTATGCATGCAGAACTCTGCCCCCTTCCTTCTTACAACCAGCCCTCTTCACACAGGCATAGCCCATACAACATGCTCCCTGTGTACTTACCTGTTGGTCTGGAGGACCGTAGAGTAGTGTGTACTGGGGGAGGATCCCATCCACGAGCTTTTCCAACTCCTCAGATGTGAAGGCAGGGGCCCTTTCCCCAGACGCACGAGCCATTGTCTCTTCCAGACCGAGGTCACAGCAGCACTTGCAGTGTAGGTCCTCTCCTGTAGAAGATCAGGTATTGTGTGATTATACAGATAGAAAATGGCAGTCACGTCCGTGGCGGTCACGTCCGCGGCGGTGCGTACCATCACTGCCGTCGTACATCGTCATTGGCTCCTGGGACCCATAGGGTCCTTTGTTAACCAATGCAGCATTGCGCCGCGGTCTTCGGCCGCCTACCGCGACGGTGTACAACGCCAGCACAGTTACCTCACATCCCATTGTCCCACTTTAGAGGTCAGGCAGCCGCCATTTCAGGGGCCCACATGGCCTAATTTCCAACTGCGTCACACATACCTAGGCCTAGTCTCAACACACATACAGGCCACATTTTGTGTATGATTGGTGTTCTGTGTAGACTGTGGGTACATACCTCTGAGTTGTTTGACTCTGTGCTCGCTGTTGTCCTTCATAGGCACCGTCCGCTGGGACATGTGAGGAGATGGCGGAATCCTGGTGAACCTGTTGACAATGGAGGAAAGAAATTTGATTATCACCTACAGGTTTGACCGTGCCACAATCCAGGAACTGTGTACCCAGTTGGAGCCAGACCTGATGTCAGCAATCCGCCATCCCACAGGAATCCCCCCTCAAGTGCAGGTGCTATCAGTGCTCCATTTCCTTGCAAGTGGGTCTTTTCAAACAACTGTGACCATAGCATCAGGGATGTCCCAGCCTATGTTTTCCAACCTATTGTCCAGAGTGTTGTCTTCCCTTCTGAAACACATGCGGAGTTACATCGTTTTCCCTTAGGTGGAGGATTTGCCAACAGTGAAAGGTGATTTCTATGCCCTTGAACATATCCCCAACATCATAGGTGCCATTGATGGGACCCATGTGTCTTTGGTCCCCCCCCACAGGAGTGAACAGGTGTACAGAAACCGGAAGAGTTATCATTCGATTAATGTAAAGATGGTATGTTTGGCAGACCAGTACATCTCCCATGTGAATGACATGTTCCCTGGCTCAGTGCATTACGCCTACTCCTGTGGAATAGCAGCATCCCTTATGTGATAAGTCAATTCCAGAGGCACCGTGTGTGGCTATTAGGTGACTCTGGTTACCCCAACCTGTCATGGCTACTGACCCCAGTGAGGAATCCCAGGACAAGGGCAGAGGAACGCTACAATGAGGCCCATGGGCAAACTAGGAGGGTGATCGAGCGGACCTTCGGCCTCCTGAAGGCCAGGTTCAGGTGTCTGCATATGACAGGTGGATCCCTATTCTACTCACCAAAGAAGGTGTGCCAGATCATCGTGGCCTGCTGTATGCTTCACAACTTGGCTTTGCAACAACAGTGCCTTTTCTGCATAGGATGGTCCAGATGGCGGTGTTGTGGCAGCTGTGGAGCCTGTGGACAGTGATGAGGATGAGGCAGAGGAAGAAGACATGCAGAACAGGGACTCAGTTATTCAGCAATATTTCCAGTGAAACACAGGTGAATATACATTCCTGCCTACTACGTGTACTTTTACACTTCTACCTCTATCCTGTCTGTCGTTTTCACCCAGTGTATGGTCACTGAGTTGTCACTTTCCCTTACGGTTTCACAGGTGTGGGTCCCACTGTGTCTCATCTGCTTAGATGCCTCATGGATCAGACCTGTGTGACATAGGTATGTTGACATTAGTAGTTCAAGAACAATTTGCAAATACACTATTTCAAAATCACAGACAGACTCCAGATCTTTTAATGCTTTAGGTGTGTTTATTTAAATATAAATTATTGGAGGGGGAAGTTAAATGGTTAGGGGTGATGGCGGAGGAGTGTCCATGGCAGAGTCCAGTCTATTAGTCTCACAGGTGCATTGCCCATATGGGCATAGAAAGTGGAGCTGGGGCAGTTTCAATATGGACAGAGTGACAAAGTGGGACAGTGGGATGACAATCAGGGTGGTCTCATTTCTTGGCGGGGGTCTTGGCATCGTTCTCTGTCTTGTTCCTGGATCTCAGGGACCGTTTGTGGGGTGGTTCTCCCTCTGCAGGGGGTGGGGTGCTGGTGTGGTGGTCCTGTGGCGGTGCCTCCTGTCCACTAGCGCCGGCGGAGGTGGTGGGCAGTTCATCGTCCATGCTAGTGTCAGGGGCCCCTTGTAGTGCCACAGTGTCCCTCCTGGTGTTGAGTACTTCCTTCAGCACGCCTACGATGGTGCCCAGGGCGGAGCTGATGGTTCTGAGTTCCTCCCTGAAACCCAAATACTGTTCCTCCTGCAGGCTCTGGGTCTCCTGAAACTTGGCCAGTACCGTTGCCATTGCCTCTGAGTGGTGGTAGGCTCCAATGATGGAGGAGAGGGCCTCGTGGAGAGTGGGTTCCCTTGGCCTGTCCGCCCCCTATCGCCCAGCAGCCCTCCCAGTTCCCCTGTGTTCCTGGGCCTCCGTCCCCTGGACCGTGTGCCCACTTCCACTGCCCCCAGGTCCCTGTTGTTGTTGGGGTGGTGGGTTATCCTGGGGTCCCTGTAGTTTTGGACACCCAGCTGATTGACGTGTCCTGGGGACGGAGATATGGGCCCGCTGGGTGGGTGCTGTGCTGGTGTTTCCAGAGGGGGGAAGGTCTGTGGTGGCCTGTGCCTGTGTGAGGGGAACCGACTGTCCCAAGGCCCACGATGGGCCGGGCTGGTCATCTAGATCCAGTTGGACAGAGCTGCTGTCATCACTGTGGGCCTCTTCTGTGGGTGGATGGACATGTCTGGACCCTCCTGTCTGGTGACGATGGGTAGTGGTCCTGCAGGGGTGGAAAGGTATGATTATTGCATCTGTGTGTGGCATGGTGTGCAATGGGTGGGTGACTGTGTACCCCAGTGCTGGCATTCCTGTGTGTGAGCTTGTGTGATGATGGTTTAGGGGGGTGTATGGGTATGTGCAGTGGGCATGCTTCAGTGATGGGTGTCCATGCTTTGTTGTTGCATGCAGGGCTTGGTGTTGGGATGTGTGGTTTGTGATGGTGGGACATTTGTGAGGAGTTGGAGTGATAGGGGTGAGGGCGAGGGCGGGGGTATGTGATGGCATGCAGGTACAGTGGGGGATGTAATAGTTACGATTTGACTTACCAGAGTCCATTCCTCCACCGACTCCTGCGAGGCCCTCAGGATGCAGAATCGCCAAGACCTGCTCCTCCCATGTTGTTAGTTGTGGGGGAGGAGGTGGGGGTCCGCCGCCAGTCCGCTGAACTGCCTGGTGGTGTCTTGAGACCACTGAACGCACTTTCCCCGTAGGTCATTCCACCTTTTCCTGATGTCCTCCCGATTTCTTGTGTGTTGTCCCACTGCGTTGACTCTTTCGACTATTCTTCGCCATAGCTCCATCTTCCTTGCAATGGAGGTGTGCTGCACCTGGGATCCAAATAGCTGTGGCTCTACCCCGACGATTTGCTCCACCATAACCATGAGCTCCTCCTCCGAGAACCTGGGCTGTCTTTGCCGTGCCATGAGGTGGTGTAGGTGATGTGTGGGGTGGTGTGTGTGGTGATAAGTGTGGTGATATGTAGTGGTGTGTTGTGTGAGGTGCGTGGAAATTGTGTGGGTGATGGATGTTGTGTGCCTGTGGATGCTAGTTTGTTGATGGTGGTGTCTCTCTCTGGCCTTCGGTCGTGAATTGTGGTCGTAGGGGTTTGTGGGTGATGTGGGTGTGTGTTTTATATTGTATTGGGTGTGTGGGAGTGGTGTGTGTATGTGTATCAGGTGTGTGTATTTCGAATTGTCCAATGTGGCTGTATTTTGTAAGAGTGTGTGTATTTTGAGTGCGGCGGTGTGTACCGCCAATGGAATACCGCGGTTGAAAGACCGCCGTGTGGATTTGTGTGTCCTGATAGTGTGGGCGTATTTCTGTTGGCGTGACGGTGACGGTTTTGTTTTCGCCAGTTTATCACTGACCTTTTGTGTGGCGGACTTGTGTAGGTGTCTGAATTTTGTCGGATTCCGGCCTTTGGGTCATAATGACCGTGGCAGAATTCCGCGGCCGCAGCGGTGTGTTGGTGGTCTTCTGCACGGCGGTAAGCGGCTTTTACTGCCAATGATGTAATGACCCCCAATGTTTTTTCCAATGATTTTAGTGTTCCACAATATTTCCTCACAATATCAATGTCAAACATAACAAACATCAAACTGATAAACGCATCTCTCCACACTGAGACTTACTTCACAGTAATTCCTTACATGAACAAAGCAACACACTCTGGGAATTATAATGAAATGTGTAATGCCCTACTATGAGTTATACAGTTACACAAAGAGAAGATAAATATATCAGAATTGGAAAATAAAAAAAATGGATCTCAAGCAGAGCAGTGCCCCATTACTGCTACCCTTCACCACCCCAAAAGGCCTAAAAAAGTGGAATATTAACATTCATTCTACTTGTGGCCCTAAATCGAACACAGTTTCTAATATGGTAGAATATCAGAAGGACCTACGTATTTCTTTACTCTTATGGACATATTTGAAACATATTCTTAGGGTGGGCCCCGGGTGATATACACTGATTCTCATTAATCGCACATTGCAACACTACTGATGGACAAGATTAAAGAAATCACATGGAATATCATAGGACTTGGCAATCCAATTAAGAAATATCAGGTACAGATATATAGACGGGCAAAATGTGAATACAGAATTTCAGCTGACAGACACTGACACATTTGCCCAGGCATGGGGACTGGCTGCTTACTATGCATCATACAACACGTATTCTAGGGGTGTCACACTCATCAAGAAATCTCTATATTTTCTAATATTTCTCCATAAGGACACAGAGGGCAGGCACATTTATGTGGGGAGCACATCAAATGGAACACACATTTCCCTAATTAACATGTATGCCCCAAAAGTTGATAACCTCAAATTGTGCAAAAACTTGATTTAGCTGACCAGATGGCAATCTGCTGATAATATACTATGAGGGAGATATTAACCGGACAGTACGCCACATGATTGACAACAAACACCTATATGGGTTGGCCAGCTAAGGGCTACCAGTGTGCTGAGACATATCTCAAACATAGATGTAACGCATAATGCACAGTGGCCAAAATATATTGGGGCATGGTCTAATCTTATTAACTCACAGTACACAATTCACACTCTTGTATAGATCCCTGTCTCCCCTGTACATTATCTGACCACTCTCCTATAGTGTTTCTGTGCTTGACCTCCCTTGCTGTTCCTATAGCTGTGGGCGCTGGCCCAACATGACCTTAAGGGATGCAGTCTTTATAAAAGACCTACAAGACATCATATTTTTAATTTTGTGAGATCAATACTGATTAAACCCCAACTCTGGTACAGACTGGGAATTTTTTAAAGCTTACATTCGGAGTTCACATTGAGTAAATATGTTGGAGGGGAAACAGCCTTTATACCTTTACTATGCAAAATTTTACAACAAAAATATAAGTATTTTGCAGATAACTGTGTATATATGTATGTATATACACATACATATATATATATATATATATATATATATATATATATATTTATAGATAGATAGATAGATAGATAGATAGATAGATAGATAGATAGATAGATATAGATAGATAAATATATATATAGATATATATATAAAACATAAACATGTACAAAACGTTTCTAGCAAGGATTTTAAGTATAGGATTAAACACTTTGCTGTATGCATGGCAAAAGACCTTGGACCTCATCACGAGTTTGGCAGTTGGACCACCAAACCGGCATGTTTGCAGTCCCAAAAAGTCCTTCAGACTGCCCTATTACGAGTCATACAGGCAGGACGGCCATACCAAAAAAGGCAGAACAGCAGCAGCACAGAGGCCTGGAAATAGGCGGTCCAACTTACAGTGCTGACAGCACAGTGATCAACCACTGACCATATTACAGCACAAAGTCACTGTGGCAGGCACCCATGGTGGTCAGCCAATGGCCAGCCAATGGGTTTCTGACAACAGCGGTTCGCGGTCACCAAAGTAATACACAATGGCACTTTGGATGGATTTGAAAACAACACAGCTGACACACATTGCCACACCTGACACACCTTCAAAGGACACTATAAAGCACATCCCTTCACATACCACCATCCTCTGCATTTTCACAGCAAGACCCAGAGTGAATTTACTAATCCATACAACAGAAATTAGGCATCCCTTTTTTAAAAATCCAATACAACACCCTGCTCGCACCATTCCATTCACAATCTATGGCACTACTCCTGTTTAGTAAGGTACTTTTACCCTTGTTATTATTATTTGTTTGCTTTTTCCACCATGTGACATTAAAAAAAAATCACTGTTTTTCCGAAGATGAGTTGAGAGTCCTGGTGGATGAAATCATAATAGTAGAGCCACAATTGTTTAGAGCACAAATTAAGCACACTCCTCTCAGAAGAAAAATGAAAAATGAAAATGAGGGACAGCACTAAAAATGCCACCAAAATGCCATGTCATGCATGCTGATAGCTCATCTTTTGCCACCTTTACTGTTACTCCACTCACCAGCCCAGTGTTCTAAAGACCCCTATTTGTGAACTCCCAATTAAAGTGTGCCCACCTGGGGGAGGGGAGAGAACATTTGTATAGTGTGTGTAGTACAGGGGCTGACATGACTACATCTCCCAACAGGCACCGTTACTGTTACACAAACCACCAGACCAGTGTTTCCTTCTCCAAATACCCTTGTTTGTTAACTCCTAAATGAAGTGTACTCACATGGAAGTCAGTGTTTGTATACAGTGCATATTACAGGGACTGACATGACTAAAAACCCCAGGAAGAACTGTGTTGTTAACTCCAAACACCAGAACAGTGTCATCTTCCCCAAATACACATGTCTGTGAAATCCTGATTGAAGTGTACTCACCTGGGGGAGAACATTGGTCAAGTGTGTAGCACAGGGAGTAACCTGAATGCAACTCCCAACAGGACCAGTTTCTGTGACTCCAACCACCAGTACAGTGGTCACATGCCACAATACATCTGTTTGTCAGCTCTTAAATTTAGTTCATGCACTTGGGGGGATAACATTGGTCAGGTGTGTATAGTTTAGGGACTGATGTGACCGCAATCCCCAGGGGGCACTGTTTAAATAACTCCAAACACCAGCACAGCGTTCTCTTCTCCAAATACTCCCAATCGCAGCCTCCTCACCTGGGAGGATACCCTGGGCTAACTATTGGGAAGTCGAGGGAGTGACACGACTGTAAAGTCAATAGCCCCTGTTTCTCCAAAACCAAAACCAAGCCCAGTGTACACTTGCCCATGTATCCCTGTTTATCATCTCTCCAATGCCCATCAGTCACCCTGGGCTAACTATTGGGAAGTAGAGGGAGTGACCTGACTGCAAAGCCCAACAGGCACTGTTACTTCAAGTACAAACACCAGCCAAGTATTTCCTTTTCAAAATAACCTTGTTTGTTAACTCACAAATGAAGTGTACCCACTTGGGGGTACAACATGTGGATGGTGTGAGTAGTAAAGGGGCTGACGTGAATGCAACGCCCAGGAGGCTCTGATAATGTTAGCTCAACCACCAGCACAGTGTCGTCCTCTCCAAATACACTTGTTTGGTAACCCCCAAATGAGGTTTACTCATCTGGGGTGATGAGATATGTATAGTGTGTGTAGTAGAGGGAGTGACATGAATGTAAATCCCAGGTGGTACTGTTTCCATAAACGCAAACACCAGCATAGTGTTCCCTTGTCCAAATACCCTTGTTTTTCAACTCACAAATGAAATTTACTCACCTGGGGGATGAGATATGTATAGTGCATTGCATAGCTATGTTAGCCATATTTTAGACACATTATTTTAGCAAACTAGGCATACCCTTGTGCACTTTAGCCTAGTTACATTTTATTCAGCATCACTTTATTTTTCTAGCAATAGCCACATTTGCGGTGTTGCTTTAGTTCTCTCTATCTAATTGTTTTTTTGACTAGGAAAGCAGTATGTTCTTAGTAAGACATTCATTTCACTTTGTGCTTTCTTCAAGGCTACAGTCGAATAGGTTGCCAGTAAAAGTGGCACGCTGTGTCTCCCACATTCATAGAAACAGACACACTCATACATGAGGACCATTTCTTAGAATGCCAACTGTTTTATCATAAAAACACTCCTTTGTCCCATACACGGTAGAGGGAGATTCCAGCCATATGACCACAACTGCATGCTGATTGCTGATTGCCTCGCTACAGCTGCTTGCTTGGACTGCCGAACCTCTGATCTACAAGGGGACAGTGCCTTTCTAGACTGGAATATACAGACTGTTAGTACAGTTTGTAATGTAAACATTAAATACTAACCCTGCACAAGCTGTCCTATGAGAACCACAGTTACACCAGGTAATAACCGAGCAACTGTACATTTGATCATGGATAAAGTACCTGCCAAGAGGGAAAAAATTATATTTTGGTTAGCTAAAAAAATAAACGCACTGGAAGCCGTCTTTCCCCGTATGGGTCCTCAAGACAAACATAGAATAATAACTATGTGGTTGCCATTTAGAATGGTTCCCACAATAGATAAGTGCAACACATGGGGCACAGTATTTGCCATGCTCTACACTACCACACACAGTGCACCAACACTTGCCAATCTTCCTGAGGTGTCAAAATAAATGTAACATAAATGCGGGGCTGCCCCGGCCATGGATTTGGGGATGCAACTAATGGGCAACTTTGCGAATGTATCTGCAATTATACTGAGCAATCTTAAAGGGGAAGCAGTTGCACTAGAAGTGTGCATGCGTCTCCGGTACTTTCCTATTCAGGACCAAGAACGTGAGCTGCAAAAGATTATCACCAAGACCTACTCTAGTATTGGTCAAGATAGTCTGGGTGGCTAGACCAATTAAGCCACAATTTCAAGGTAGATTTTATAAAAATTCTACTAAACAATCACCTAAAGGTTTTAAAACACACTGGGATAAAAAAAAAAAATACCTAAAAAAGGAAAGGGGAGACACTCCACATTTGGAGACCCCTCAGACTAGATCTAATCTTAAAAATAGAGATACTATAAAAACGCCTGAAAGATATCAATATACTAATACACACTAATCTTGTTCCTTTCAGGACTCACCGGAAAAGCACAGTGAGAGAGGTGGGGGGTCAGAGCAGCTCACAGAGTACGTGAAGCTGAGAAAGGACTCACAACACTTGTCTGAAGTTTCTGTTAAGAAAGAAGAAAAACTTCCCCAACAAAATAACCCAGTTTAAAAAGAAAACGGTGGCAGCAGTTGCGAAACGACATGCCACTCAGGAAGAGGACTTTACTGATGACCAGGAAAGTGGGCAATGGCACTGCTAGACCGTGCAGCAGAGGTCAGAATAGTTTGCGGGAATCTTCAAGAGCTTCTAGAGGTGAAAGCCACTAATGACTTCTACAAGTTGAGACTGCGGACTTGCGTGTCTCCACGCCCAACAGGGTCTATAAAGTAACCATACATTTAGAGGGAGACATCGACGCTATCTTTTGGGAACGTGTCATCACCATTTATGATACGTTATTGGCCGAAAAAGATTGGCCACCAGAATTTTTCCATGATCTCCCTTATGGAGAAGAGGTTATTAAATGCTCCTTCTCACCTTTGTTCCCAGAGAGCTCATTGAAATACACACATTGATTGGGCAGTGGCACAGGCATCTGCGTTATACCGCTAATCACGTAGGGTGGGAAAAAGATTCCCCCTATCATGTAATACCAATTAAATCCCAACCTCAACCTAAACCCCAATATTCAATAAAGTATGAAGCTAAAGCACCTGTGAGGGAAATCCTCAAACAATTACAGTACCAGGGCTGTAATTGAACCCTATGTTTCACTAATGAACAATACATTATTTCCTGTCGCTAAACCTGACCGTTCATATAGAATAGTCTTAGACTACAGACATTTAAACAGTCACACACGCACATTTGCTATACAAGATGCACTTAGCACGGCCCTTATGAACAATATAGTGCACAAAAAATATACACCGGCCCTAGATATAGCTAATGTGTTTTTCTACCAAAACATAGCACCTGAAAGTAGGGACTTAACAAGTTTCAGTGCTTTAGGCTCTCAGAAAAAAATCTGTTGACTCCCACATGGGTACAGGAACAGTCCAGGACTGTGCTCAGCTTGTGTTACTTCTATTTTACACAACATTGACCTTGAGACATTGTCATACGTGGATGACATCTATCTCACGGAGGATGGCCTCATGCAACATATAAGATGGGTAGCCCGCATTGTTGTAGGATTTGCTAAATTTGGCTACAAATTAAATTTCAAAAGAACAAAAATAGCCTTCCTTAGTGTCCTGTTTTGGGGATAAGAACTGTTGGAGGACGACAAGAGCCTTTCACCCCAGCTTTTGGAAAAATTTGCACAATAACAAATCCAAACACAATAAAAATGCTCCAGTCTTTATTGGGCTTTTAGAATGTTTGCAGAACATAAATTCCAGATTATGCACAACGCATTAATCCATTGTATGACTTAAAACGTCCTGACTTCACCAGAAAATTCTGGACAGTCAAACACATATGCATTCTCAGAGCATTACTAAAAGACATGCTTAAATCTAAACACCTACATACAAGGGACAAAAAAAAACATTGGGTCATCAGGGTAATAGCTATGCCATTGGTTTCACCTATGTGACATTCAATGAGGGTAAGACCGTCCCGACTGCATACAAATCACATTTGTGTTCTACAGCTGAACAATGCTTTGCTCCCACTGAGAAAATTTTCACTGCTGTTCAGATGGCTGTCATTAAAGAGAGACCTCTGACTCAGGGAAAACATATCATTGTCATATCTACCATTCCAGCCCTTGAGGCTGTTAGCAAAGCTAGCGTTCCAAACACTAAAGCATTACATCTATGTTGGATCCAACGGGCAACGTCTCTGATGGCCACTGATGTTGATTATATTTTTGACTCAAAATTACAAACTCAAGAGTTTTTGAAATATGAACACGAATTCCAGTTCCTGCAAATACATTGCCTACTGAACAACATCAGACAATTTTGTACACTGATGTTTTAGCCCAACCAGCTATAGGCACCAAACATTAATACTCTGCCGCTTGCGCAGTCGTGAGTGGATACATAAAGGATGGCAAGTTCCATCCACAACATACTTACACACAGACCCTAGGAGACTGCACTGCACAACTTGCAGACTTCAAGGCTCTGGTGATGGCACCGGAACATACGGATCCTGAGCAGATGACGCTGATTGTCTGTGATTCGTACTATTGAGTCCAGTCCTTCAATGAATATCTGCATTACTGGTGCCAGAATGGGTTCATAGATTGAAAAGGACACACCATTAAACACAGCCTTCTGTGGAGAAAGGTTGCGGATCTGAAGGAAATGCTTCCCAACATCCATGTTGTACATACACTAGGACATCAGTGTGTTAGAATACACGTTGCAATCCTTTGGCTGATGAAGCTGCCAAATCAGCAGTAGCTATGGCTTCTGTTGCTGCAGTATCTCATTCTAGAACAAAATTGGGTGATGGGACACTGGCAGCTGTGAAAGCTTTGGCTGATGGCACGCCCTTACCAAAAGCAGTCTCCTACCGCAGATCATGCCTCAATACAGCCATGGTAGTAATACTAGGGGTGGGAAATCTTGTGATTCCCAATAAAGACCAAAGACCAGAACTAATTAAAGCAGCACACAAGGGAGTTGCTTCTGCCCATGCTGGTTTGACGGCTACAATTTCATTGTTACAATCACTTTACTGTTGGCCAGGTGTCTATAAACAGACCAAGCAGTATTTCCTTTGATGTGACATCTGCCAGCAAATTAAAGGATCCACCATCAAACGCCCACTGCAGACACCCCTCCTTATATCCAATAAACCATTAGAATGTGTGTACATGGACCATTTTGGTCCCCCGACACCTGATATTGCATACAAATACATATTATTTGCTGTTTCTATGGGTTTGGCCACAAAGCTCGGCTGACGCTCAAACTGTTCTTAAAGATTTGCAAGTCTTTATCTGCACATATGTTGTTGCAGCTTTCCACTGGGACGAGGGCCCTGATTTTACCTCAAGGGCTTTCAGGGACGCCATTGCCTCATTAGGGCAACAACTGGATTACTCGTCTCCATGTCATCTGGAGGGAAATAGTGTTGTGGAGTGACGAAACCGAGATTTAAAGCAATCCTTAACAGCCAGAGTATTAGGGATGGGTCGTAGATGGCTTAAACACCTGTATAAAGTCCAGAGATCCCTAAACAATCTTTCTAGAAGGTCCCTGGGGGGCATACTTCATACAGGAGAATGAAAATGTCAAGTGTGTGCAGTAGAGACAGTGACATGACTGTAACTCTGAGGGGGCACTGTTTCCCCAACTCAAAACACCACGCCTGTGGTCACTTAATCAAGTAGCCTTGCCTACTAAGTCAGATTTGAGGTTTCCTCATCTGGAAGCGACCAGGATACAGACCATGTCCAACTCTGAAATGTGTCTGGCTACCTGACTCCATCTTGACCTGCTAGGCCTGAAAATGGGCCAAAAACCTAGCTTGCATAGCCACTGTTTAGCCTGCACTGGTGACGAGATGACATTCTTAGGCCATCCTTCCAAGGCACAATGTTTGCTCATCTCAGCAGCTGTTTCAGGCAAGGAGTTCTGGCATGCTCCACAAATCTCTTGTCAGTACAACCAATATACTGACTAATATATACTAATGTATACTTGTCATGATAGGATTACCTGCAAATCAAACATGTACTAGGTCCTTGCAAAATGTCACTGTAAAGTTTTGGAGGTAGATGTCACATTACAACCAGTATTATTGTATCTTTCAAATGAACAGGTCAAGCTCCCACTGGCTGCACAGAGGATACTGAAGAGACTGCCACAAACATTGTGGATGAAGCCACAGTGATGAAGACACTCCTGTACATCTGGATGTAGAGGAAGGTTCTGGCCTATCTGGGCACCCTGGTCAGAAATCAACACCTCCCAGCCTGGTTGCCTCTATATCATGGGCAAACATGTGCCCCCCCAATCTGTGTCCCTGGCACAGTGTTAACTGTCTCGTGTTCCTCAGTATAGGATCCTGAGTCGCAATATAATACCTCTGACATTGATGGCCCAGGGAGCAATGGGAGAGGGCACCATGTGGCAATGGGACAGGCCCATGGTAGTAGTTTGCATGGGAGGGATGCTGTGGGTCAGTAGAGTGAGGCCACTGGGGCTGATCTATCTTGGCCAGGACACCATCAGCCACGTCTTGCTGGTCTATCAGGTGTCCCAAAGGGTAATGGGCCAGTTACTTTCTGAGCACCACGAAATTCAGCAGCTGCAGAGGGAGAGGGACTTCCATCAGGTATGGCTTGAACATTGGGAGGCTTACAATACCAACATGACCTCCCTAACAGGGGTTCTGAGGGACATTAATACCACCCTGAGCAGTGATTGACAACACTGTACCCCTTCCTTTGGCGCATCTACACTAGGCCTTCATCAGTGCCAGCCACTGGAAGGGAGGATCTGTCAGGGAAAGAACCCACCCCAGACACCCCTCTTCCCCTCAAGTGGGGATTTCCAGAAAGGAATCTAGGCGGTGCAGATGGCAAGACAACCACCACTGCCTGTAAGTGACCTCTTTTAAAATGACCTCCTTTGTGTGCCACACATTCACTCAGTTGACTGGTCTGATACAACCTTCCATTTCCAATGGTAGAAAGTACACTGGACTTTGGATTTCCAATGGTGTGGCATCTACTGCAATGATTTCATCCACCTTGACTGACCCCTTCACTTTTCTGTTCCATCATGCCCCAATTTTATTTTCTGCATACATTGTCAATAAATCTACCTATCACAAAGTCATTGTCTGCTTGCTTCTGTTCCTCATTTTGTTATGTAGAGATGTAAGACCATGTGAAGCAAATGACAGTGACATAAGATTCCAATGCAAGGAGGGACATGTTATAAGTACAGTGTCTTGCAAAGTAATAGTACCAACACACACAAACATACTACTAAAAGTGTCTGGTCACACCAATCATTTTATTGCACTGATTGTCATTGTCATATCTACCATTCCAGCCCTTGAGGCTGTTAGCAAAGCTAGCGTTCCAAACACTAAAGCATTACATCTATGTTGGATCCAACGGGCAACGTCTCTGATGGCCACTGATGTTGATTATATTTTTGACTCAAAATTACAAACTCAAGAGTTTTTGAAATATGAACACGAATTCCAGTTCCTGCAAATACATTGCCTACTGAACAACATCAGACAATTTTGTACACTGATGTTTTAGCCCAACCAGCTATAGGCACCAAACATTAATACTCTGCCGCTTGCGCAGTCGTGAGTGGATACATAAAGGATGGCAAGTTCCATCCACAACATACTTACACACAGACCCTAGGAGACTGCACTGCACAACTTGCAGACTTCAAGGCTCTGGTGATGGCACCGGAACATACGGATCCTGAGCAGATGACGCTGATTGTCTGTGATTCGTACTATTGAGTCCAGTCCTTCAATGAATATCTGCATTACTGGTGCCAGAATGGGTTCATAGATTGAAAAGGACACACCATTAAACACAGCCTTCTGTGGAGAAAGGTTGCGGATCTGAAGGAAATGCTTCCCAACATCCATGTTGTACATACACTAGGACATCAGTGTGTTAGAATACACGTTGCAATCCTTTGGCTGATGAAGCTGCCAAATCAGCAGTAGCTATGGCTTCTGTTGCTGCAGTATCTCATTCTAGAACAAAATTGGGTGATGGGACACTGGCAGCTGTGAAAGCTTTGGCTGATGGCACGCCCTTACCAAAAGCAGTCTCCTACCGAAGATCATGCCTCAATACAGCCATGGTAGTAATACTAGGGGTGGGAAATCTTGTGATTCCCAATAAAGACCAAAGACCAGAACTAATTAAAGCAGCACACGAGGGAGTTGCTTCTGCCCATGCTGGTTTGACGGCTACAATTTCATTGTTACAATCACTTTACTGTTGGCCAGGTGTCTATAAACAGACCAAGCAGTATTTCCTTTGATGTGACATCTGCCAGCAAATTAAAGGATCCACCATCAAACGCCCACTGCAGACACCCCTCCTTATATCCAATAAACCATTAGAATGTGTGTACATGGACCATTTTGGTCCCCCGACACCTGATATTGCATACAAATACATATTATTTGCTGTTTCTATGGGTTTGGCCACAAAGCTCGGCTGACGCTCAAACTGTTCTTAAAGATTTGCAAGTCTTTATCTGCACATATGTTGTTGCAGCTTTCCACTGGGACGAGGGCCCTGATTTTACCTCAAGGGCTTTCAGGGACGCCATTGCTTCATTAGGGCAACAACTGGATTACTCGTCTCCATGTCATCTGGAGGGAAATAGTGTTGTGGAGTGACGAAACCGAGATTTAAAGCAATCCTTAACAGCCAGAGTATTAGGGATGGGTCGTAGATGGCTTAAACACCTGTATAAAGTCCAGAGATCCCTAAACAATCTTTCTAGAAGGTCCCTGGGGGGCATACTTCATACAGGAGAATGAAAATGTCAAGTGTGTGCAGTAGAGACAGTGACATGACTGTAACTCTGAGGGGGCACTGTTTCCCCAACTCAAAACACCACGCCTGTGGTCACTTAATCAAGTAGCCTTGCCTACTAAGTCAGATTTGAGGTTTCCTCATCTGGAAGCGACCAGGATACAGACCATGTCCAACTCTGAAATGTGTCTGGCTACCTGACTCCATCTTGACCTGCTAGGCCTGAAAATGGGCCAAAAACCTAGCTTGCATAGCCACTGTTTAGCCTGCACTGGTGACGAGATGACATTCTTAGGCCATCCTTCCAAGGCACAATGTTTGCTCATCTCAGCAGCTGTTTCAGGCAAGGAGTTCTGGCATGCTCCACAAATCTCTTGTCAGTACAACCAATATACTGACTAATATATACTAATGTATACTTGTCATGATAGGATTACCTGCAAATCAAACATGTACTAGGTCCTTGCAAAATGTCACTGTAAAGTTTTGGAGGTAGATGTCACATTACAACCAGTATTATTGTATCTTTCAAATGAACAGGTCAAGCTCCCACTGGCTGCACAGAGGATACTGAAGAGACTGCCACAAACATTGTGGATGAAGCCACAGTGATGAAGACACTCCTGTACATCTGGATGTAGAGGAAGGTTCTGGCCTATCTGGGCACCCTGGTCAGAAATCAACACCTCCCAGCCTGGTTGCCTCTATATCATGGGCAAACATGTGCCCCCCCAATCTGTGTCCCTGGCACAGTGTTAACTGTCTCGTGTTCCTCAGTATAGGATCCTGAGTCGCAATATAATACCTCTGACATTGATGGCCCAGGGAGCAATGGGAGAGGGCACCATGTGGCAATGGGACAGGCCCATGGTAGTAGTTTGCATGGGAGGGATGCTGTGGGTCAGTAGAGTGAGGCCACTGGGGCTGATCTATCTTGGCCAGGACACCATCAGCCACGTCTTGCTGGTCTATCAAGTGTCCCAAAGGGTAATGGGCCAGTTACTTTCTGAGCACCACGAAATTCAGCAGCTGCAGAGGGAGAGGGACTTCCATCAGGTATGGCTTGAACATTGGGAGGCTTACAATACCAACATGACCTCCCTAACAGGGGTTCTGAGGGACATTAATACCACCCTGAGCAGTGATTGACAACACTGTACCCCTTCCTTTGGCGCATCTACACTAGGCCTTCATCAGTGCCAGCCACTGGAAGGGAGGATCTGTCAGGGAAAGAACCCACCCCAGACACCCCTCTTCCCCTCAAGTGGGGATTTCCAGAAAGGAATCTAGGCGGTGCAGATGGCAAGACAACCACCACTGCCTGTAAGTGACCTCTTTTAAAATGACCTCCTTTGTGTGCCACACATTCACTCAGTTGACTGGTCTGATACAACCTTCCATTTCCAATGGTAGAAAGTACACTGGACTTTGGATTTCCAATGGTGTGGCATCTACTGCAATGATTTCATCCACCTTGACTGACCCCTTCACTTTTCTGTTCCATCATGCCCCAATTTTATTTTCTGCATACATTGTCAATAAATCTACCTATCACAAAGTCATTGTCTGCTTGCTTCTGTTCCTCATTTTGTTATGTAGAGATGTAAGACCATGTGAAGCAAATGACAGTGACATAAGATTCCAATGCAAGGAGGGACATGTTATAAGTACAGTGTCTTGCAAAGTAATAGTACCAACACACACAAACATACTACTACAAGTGTCTGGTCACACCAATCATTTTATTGCACTGTACATCACATAGGCTGTTGAAATGTCTGGGCTGTCATAGACAAGAATGGCTTACTCATATTGAGTGAAGGTACACATACGAAGGCTCAGTCCCCCAGACCAAGAAAGGATGGGCCTTGTCAAACTTTGTCTATAGAATAGGCAAACAGAAAAGTGGATGTGTCGCCAGCTTGAGCCTTATCACATACCATACCAGAGTAATCCCCATCACATAAACCAAGATACAGAAAGAGGGCAGTAAATATTCCCTGATCACAGGCTCATCATTTTTCAATGACCTTGCATCTGGTGGTATGACACAAACATATGTCAGTGTTGTGGCACAGGCATTGTGGCCTGCAATGATGAAACCCATCTACAGCAACATACAGATCATACAAGAAGAGTGTTTAGCCAATGTGATGTCCACAATACAGTAGACTACATATTTCGTGCCCACATGATGACACACACATTGCAATTGACCCAACACAGCACATTAAACAAGTACAATGTGCACTTCAGACCTTCCATCAGAACACTGTTCAAGCTACCTTGGCAGAGGTCTCATACACCATACATTTGTGACCTTCATTACCTCGGACAGTCTATGTCCACTTCTGCATTATCAAGGTAGAGGTTTTTTAAAGGCGAACTCTTCAAGCACCCTCGACTTAATATTGCAGAGTAACAGCTCCTTAGTTGTTGTCAAAACACTCAACTCCACACATTTTCAGACCTACAGTACATTGTACCATCACAGTCATGACATCAAATGACATACTTGCACTCGTGAAAAGTAGCTGTTGATGAGATCTTCCCGCAAGGCAGCTCCTTCCTCTTCACCACTGCCATCCTCACTTGGTGTTTCGGGTTTTTCACCCGGAGGCAATACAAGCTCCCCCTCCTCTGGGATGTACAGGCTGTTCCTCAGCAGGGTGTTTTTGAGGGGCATGCAGCATGCCAGTGTTCTGACACACTCTTCCGGGTGAGTAGAGAAGATCTATGCCAGTCTGTTCAAGACACATAAATCTGACATTCAGGAGCCCAAAAACCCACTCCACTACCTGCATTGTTCTTCCATGGGAATCATTGAAGCAAACTTCCTCTGGCGTAGTTCGACTTCTTATTGGTGTCAACAACCAAGCACGGTTTGGATATGCGGATTCTCCTGTTAAGGCATGGATATATGTGCAACAATGAGTCACCCACTTCATCATTATAGCACTAGACATTGCACACACACAATCAGAATAGATGTGACTTACCAACCAGCCAGACCCTCTCTGGGTACAGTTGTGATATCAGCTGGGGTATGGTGCTGTTCCGCATTATGAAGGAATCATGGGCTGAACGCAGAAAATGGGTACAGGGCTGTGAAAGGTAGAGATCTGCCAAACATACAGCTTGCACATTGATGAAATGGAAGTTCTTTCTCTTGTGGTATACTTGTTCATTGCCCTGCAGTGAGACCAAGCCTACATGTATGCCATAAGTGGCTCCCACCACATGTGGTATGTGTGCAAAACCATAAAAGTCAGCCTTCATATGGCCTAAATCCTCATGTCAGGGAAACTGGATATAGCTGTTTAAGTGTTTCAATATTGCTGAGAGGACGTCCTTCAACTCCAGACTGAACATCGGTTAGGACATACTAGCTGATAGGGCCAGTGTATGTTGGAAGGACCCTGTGGCCAGGAAGTGCAATACTGACATGACCTGAACAATGGGTGGTATGCTGGTTGGATAACTAAAAGCTGGCATCAGATCTGGCTCCAACTGACGACATAAGTCCACTACTGTTTGCCAAGTCAGACAATATAGGAGTATGATGTGTCATTCTTCCATGGTTTTAGGATCTGGCAGTAGACAGGTAGACAGGAGGTTGTTGTGTTCTCCCTCTCTCTGGGTACCTATGTATGACAAGACATGATTTCTAACATTAGTCAGTGTGTCGATAGCAATATAAATTATGCTTGTCAATGATATCATGTGACAAGGCATTTCTGAATGGATAGACATGGCAACCAGTACACATCACAGCTGCATATAACAAACATGTTGTATGTGGCCAGCATGGTATTATACACACATGTTGTCACAACATGTATGTGGACCAAACTCCGTGATGTGCAAAACAATTGCCCCTCAAAATGTGACTGGGTACTCCTACCACCAAAATGACCATTGGTGGTGGTGGACTGTGCCCCAATGTTAAAAGCCATCTGTGCCCTACAACATACTACAACAGTGTTTGATTAGTAGGGCATACATGACTAGACAGGATAAGCATGTTTATGAGGTCAAAAACACCTTTTTTTCAGGTGTGACGCAGTTTCAACAGCCAAATACAGCAGTTCAGGCCACCAAAATGGTGGCTGTCTGACCTACTTCAATGGATAATAGGAACCGCCTGAGACCGCTGGCGGAAGTTGTCATGGCGGTTGCAAGCACAGAGGACACAGCTGTAGGCTAAAGTTGTTGCCAGTGGTAGTCGTGGGCCAATGGTTGTGTCTTTCGGCGGTGACGAAAGCGTATGTGGTAGACATGACCACCATGTTCTGCAGATTCACTCACTTGTCTCCTGACACTGCTGCAAGCAACACCTCCATGACTTGAACTGCTGTGTGCCATCTCTGGGAACAATCATGCCACAGCCAGCAGGTGATAGGGCCCCTGCTTTCTCTCCAGCGGAGCTGGAGAGGAAAGTGACTGAGGTCCTACCCCTGTATGGACAGCTTTATGGCTTACCAGAGGAGCACGTCAGTACCTCAAGTGCTACATGTTCTCTGTATTTCACCATATTTTCCCTCACAGGCTTTAATGTGCTCATGTATGCCAGCTTGACTACTCATGTGCCTGTTGTTGCGGTCTATGTGACATCAATGGGATATAAAATGTGCAAGTATTGCTGGCCAGTGCCATATATTAAGTTCAGTCACATTGTGTTGGGTAAGGTTTTTGGAGTACTAGATCCTCCTTGTGTTGGATGCACATAACAAGGTGAGGATGTATTACTGTCATCCACTGACATCTCTTTTCTCTTGATTGTTGTCAATGTCAGACAACATGTATGTGCGTGGCAGCATGAGCTGTGTATGCATGTTGTATGAGTCAGTTGAAAGTCATGTGAGCAATATGTTTAGTACCACAGATTTTTCAAACCACATCTGCCCTTCATAAATGGTTGTTTAGAATGTATATCATGACTCACTCGGCCCTTCAGGTTGCCACACACACCACATGCCAAGTTCCTGTTGGATACATGATGTACTGTCATGCTTGGAAGTCATAGGAATTGAGTGTCATGTAGGTTCTGTACAATCAGCCTGCAAAGACCAGGGTCTGTCACATGTATCTCCCATTATGGAACCAAGTCCAGGCTTGGAAGAGTCACAGTGGCTATGCAACTGTGGTACTGTGCCCACTCCCTGTACCCAGCAGATACTGTCATGTGGCCAACATGAGGCTCTGGTGACAAAATGTGCACTGATTGCCTCATACCTTTAACAAGATTAGAAATGGGTACAGAGGAAATTCATGAATCTAGTCCATATGTGCACTAGCATAATTGACAGTGTGTGCCTTACACTCATGACAGGTCTCTTAATCCCACAGCTCTGTTGGCACCTTCCCACAGTTCATATTTGTACTGTACAGGCTTATGCATAACTGACAATCTCACAGTGCAGACAGCGGCCCTCATTATGACATCAGCGGTAAATCCCACTTACCACCATCGTGATGGCTGCCAACATACCGTCGCAGTGGTGAACATCCGTTCACCATATTATGACACACACACACTAAACCGACAGAATACTGCCACAAATATAATTCTGCCAGACCAAAGGTAAGTGGTAAAGTTTCAGTACCAACACCCACACCGTCACACCAACAAAACAGCGCCCTCACAGTATGACCCTCAAATCACCACAGCAGACATTCAACAACGGTAAACCATTGGCGGAACACACTGACTCTGTCAGAATGGCCACCCAAATACAAAACAACACAACATTGGCCAATACCAAAAACCCACAGCTGACACTAATACACACACCACATCCAACCAACCACAGCACTATAAAACACCCACCCACATTACCCACAACCCTTTACGAACACAAAAAATAACCAAGAGACAGACACGCAAATCACAGACACCACTACACACACCACAAACACCCATCCATCCATCATGCACCCCACCACATTCTTCAACACCCACTGCACAACACACTCCACTCAACACCCATGTACCCACAAAGGCACCCTGTTTCACAGATGAGGAGTTGTGGGTCATGGTGGAGGAAATGGTCAAGGTAGGGCCACAGCTGTTTGGAGCACAGGTACAGAAAATCTCCATTGCAAGGAAGGTGGAGCTATGGAGGAGAAGTGAGGACTGGGTGAATGCTGTGGGACAGCATCAAAGAACAAGGGACAACATCAGGAAGAGGTGAAACGACCTACAGGGGAAGGTAAGTTCAATGGCAGCAAGGTACCAGCTCGCCATCCAGAGAACTGGCGGTGGACCCCCACCTCCTCCCCCACAGCTGACAGCATGGGAGGAACAAGTCTCTGCAATACTTCATCCTGAGGGACTCACTGGAGTAGCCGGCGGACTGGACACTGGTGAGTCAATATTTACCATCTTTCACAGCCATACCTTCATGCCATCTCATCCCCTCACCCTGACTCCCATCACTCCACTCCATCCCACACAGTGCACTTACTCAGATGACTAACCCCAATGCCAAGCCCTGCACGCCATACCCACTGCATGTACAACTCTCCCAGCCCTGCATGTACACCCACCACCTATGCATGCACAGCATAGAGAACCAACAATCATACAATACATCACCATACACAAACAAAGGTGGCAGGACAACAGCAATGATATAGGGGAAGCTAGGGATGTAGAATATGTCACAGACATGAAGCATAATACATCACTTACATCCCTGCAGGTGCTCCAGAAAATCCCAGCGACGAAGAGGTGCTATGGCTATCCAGTCCCCCATTAGAAGATGCCCACAGTGATGACAGTAACTCTGGACATCTGGATCTGGATGGACTTCCTGGCCCATCAGGGACTACTGGTAAGTCGGCCACCCCAGCCCACACCCAGTTCACCACAGATCCTCCCACCTCAGTATCCAACGCCACAGCACCCACCCAAAGTACCCACACCTCTGCCCCCAGGACATGTCAATCAGCAGTGTGCCCACCTGTACAGTGACACCAGTCCACACCTCACAGCCAAGACAATCAGGGTCCTGGGGTCAGTGGCAGTGGGCACACCATTCAGGGAACACAGACACATGGGGACAGAGACACTGGGAGGACAGCTGTGCACCGGGGGAGGACAAGCTCAGGGAACTGACTGTCCTGGAGGCACTCACTAATGTCCTGGGGGCTTACCAACAATCCGAGGACAAGATAGGACAGATTCTTGACAACATGCAGGAGAACCAGCGGCAGCAGTAGGTATACCATCAGGAAATCAGGAAAGATTTGCAGGCCCTCAACACCACCATGGTGTCCATAGCAGGGGCGCTGGCTGATATAGCCATAATGAGGGAATATGCAGCAAACCAGCAAGCACCTTCCACTAGCTAGTCAACTGACCAAGCCACCACATCTGCTGCAGCTAGTGGACAGGAGGCCCTGCCATAGGACCCACAATCCACCAGCACCCCTCCCCCTACAGAAGGTGAACCACCCCACAAATGTTCCCTGCGACCCAGACAGATGCTAGGGACACTTGCCAAGACCAAGACCACTGCCAGGAAATGAGAACCTCCTGAATGACCCCCTTGTGTCCCACTCTGTCACCTTGTCCACTTTTAACTGCCCTTGCACCCCTTCCGATGGCCCCTTGGACACTGGACCTGTGCTAGAAATGGACTGGACCAACATCCTGGACTTACCTCTACCATCACCCCATTCCATTGCACTATTCCTTTATAAATATCACTACAATAAAGACCCTGGAACACAACTTGAGTGACAGTGCTTTATGTGATGAAAATGTGCAATTATGGTAACAGTTACAACTTGTGCAATGGCCTGAACTCTGTGATAGCATACAAATAATTACCTTTAGCTGTCTGTAGTCATCACATCAGTACACACTTGCTATAACACCAACATCTGCAAAACAAGAAGGCATATGTGACAATCAGTTGAGATGGAACGGAAGTGACTGCTATCTTGCTACAGCCACACTGAAAGATAAATAATCAGAGGAATGGTCAGTTCCACTGTTTCACCTGTGTGTCATTGGAAGTACTGCTGTATAATTGATGTTCTGTTGTCCTCATCGTCTGCCTCCTTATCCTCACTGTCCTCAGGGTCCACTGCTGCCACAGGGAATTTTCCAATCTCCTCCTCTTGCAGATAAGGCACATGTTGTCTGAGGGCCAGGTTGTGCAACATGCAGCATGCTACAACTATCTGGCAAACCTTCTCAGGGGAGTAGCAGAGGGTTCCACCTGTCAGATGGAGGCATCTGAACCTGGCGTTCAGGAGGCGACGGTACGTTATATGTCGCCTTGTTCACCCATGTGCATCATTATACCGATTCTCTGCCCCTCTCATGGCATTCCACACAGGAGTCAGGAGCCACAATAGGTTTGGGTAGCCAGAGTCACGTGCAAGAATTTAGGGACAAACATTAGCCTTACGCACATGTATGGGGGATGACTCCTGAAGGCATACACTGACATACATTGGGTGGGGACTCTGGCTCACCTATTAGCCTCATTATGTGCCTCTGTAGTTGTGTCTTCACATTTGGGATGCTGCTATTCCTCAGGACGAAGGCGTCATCCACCAAGCTAGGATACTTGGCAGTGACGTGGGAAATGTACTGGTCCGCCAGGCACACCATTTGCACATTGAGTGAGTGGAAACTCTTCTGATTCCTTAACACCTGTTCATTGTGTCAATATGTGTTCAGTCAATCGACTCAATAAGATTTCATATATGTCCCATTGCATAGAATCCAACCTTCACAATGACCAAATCTTCAACTTGGAGGAAAGCGATGCAGCAACATATGTGTTTGACCAAGGCAGACAAAACCCTTTCCAGCACGATTGAGAAAATTGGTTGTGACATTCCTGCTGCCAAGACCACTGTCACTTGGATCGAACCATTTGCAAGGAAATTAAGCACTGATAGAACTTACACAAGAGGGGGGATCCCAGTGGGATGACGGATAGCTGATATCAGATCAGGCTCAAATTGAGTACACACCTCTGTGATTGTGGTCCAGTCCAGGTGGGTATTATGTGCTTGTCCTCCAGTGTAGCCAAGTCCACAAGGTGTCTGTACACGGGGTCTTGTCTCCTCAACCCTCAACCCCAAACCATCCCAGGCACAGATACAGACAAGCATTCACAGAAAACATCATACAAGAGTAGCACAGTCAAACACAGACAGCACACGTCAGGCCACAAGCATGCAACACAAACAACAGACAGTTGCACCCACAACCACATCCACTGCCTCCACTGCCTCCCCATCCTCCTCCTCTCTCACAGTCACATCCATACTCACACCTGCATGCACTGCATCAACAGCCAACACCGCCATCACCACATCAAGCAGCACACACCTCACTTGCAGACACCTCAAACAACATTCATTCACGCTTCCCCTTTCTCCCCTTCCACCCTGTTTGCTCCCTCCTAAGAGACACAAACGCACACACTCAGACACCCAACAGCCATACACCTCACACATGCACACTTTTGATCCACCTGCACCCAGGTCCAACAGACGTACACCTCTGACACTCACCACTGACAACCCCCACTCCCATCCCTCCTCCCACATCCCGCTACAACGTCCCTAAGAAACTTTTCCTTGCCCAACTTGACCTCTTCTCTCCCCCTCCACTCCCATCCTGACTGTAAGAGCAGGGTCTCAATGACCAAGCACAGCACCTCAGCCAAACAGTCTGCCACTGCTCCCATCAAATCATCATCTGTTGGCACAAAGGGGCCCCAGAGTGTGACAGCTGGCACTCCTACTGAGAGCACACCTCCGGCTCAGAAACAAAGGACTAGCATGGTGGAAAGCAAGGGACAGGAGACGGGGATAGTGGAGGCAACTCCTAGTCCTGGAGGCAAGGACACAAGTGACATGTCAAAGGCCAAGGAGACCTTTCGCAAAACGGGACACATGAATCCCCCTCAACCCCCAAAGATTGCCAAGGATCCCCCTCCACCACCAAAGAAAGGGAAGGTTCCCACTCCACCAAGAAAGAAAGGGTAGGTACCCACTCCACCAGCACAGAAAGGGAAGATTACCGATCCACCTCCCACTCCACCACAAATGAAAGGCAAGAGGCCCATTCTACCAGCAGAAGGCACAGCAGCCCTCACCTCCACCAAAGGGCAAGGAGCCCCCACCTCCAGCAGAGACACAGCAGCCCTTACCACCAGCAGAGGCACAGCAGCCATCACCTCCAGCAGAGGGCAAGGAGCCCCCACCTCCAGCAGAGGCACAGCAGACCTCACCTCCAGCAGAGGGCAAGGAGCCCCCACCTCCAGCAGAGGCACAGAAGCCCTCACCTCCAGCAGAGGCACAGCAGCCCTCACCTCCATCAGAGGGCAAGGAGCCCCTACCTCCAGCAGAGTCACAGCAGCAGCCCTCAGCTCCAGCAGAGGCACAACAGCCCTCACCTCCAGCAGAAGACAAGGAGCCCCCCACCTCTGTCATAGGGCATGTAGGCTGGCCCTCCAGGGACTGTTGTACAAGAAGCCCCCTCCAGAACCAGTGGGCAAGTTTCCCACTTCAGAGACTGTGGCCTTGCACTCCCCACCAAAAACAATTGGGCATGGAGCCCCCTCCAGAACCAGTGGGCATGTTCCCCACTTTAGAGACTGTGGCCTTGCACTCCCCTCCAAAGACAATTGGGCATGGAGTCCCCTCCAGAACCAGTGGGCAAGTTCCCCACTTCAGAGACTGTGGCCTTGCACTCCCCACCAAAAACAGCTGGGCATGGAGCCCCCTCCAGAACCAGTGGGCACATTCCCCACTTCAGAGACTGTGGCCTTGCACTCCCACCCAAAGACAATTGGGCATGGAGCCCCCTCCAGAACCAGTGGGCAAGTTCCCCACTTCAGAGACTGTGGCCTTGCACTCCCCACCAAAAACAACTGGGCATGGAGCCCCCTCCAGAACTAGTGGGCATGTGCCCCATGTCAGAGACTGGGGCCTTGCACTCCCCACCAAAGACTATTGGGCATGGAGCCCCCTCCAGAACCAGTGGGCAAGTTCCCCACTTCAGCGGAGGTGCCCCCCAGCCCTCCCCCCTTCCTCCTGAGATGCCAGGAGTCAAGTTGGGCCTTGGAATGTGCCCTGTGGCCATGTGGCCCTTTTGTACTTTGGACTGGCCATTGGCCCGTTCTGGACATTGTCGCCTGCATTTGTATTTGAATGGACAATATTGTGGCTGTTGGCATCAAATTACAGTGTTAGTTGATTCTCATTGTGGTCCTTGTTTTATGTTTTAATGTGTGTCCTGTGACATTGGTTTAACTCTGCTGCTGGTTCCGTGTATGGTGTGTGTGTGAATGGTGTGTGTTGTGTGAGTGTGTGTCACTATCTTTTTCCTCCTTCCCTCCCTCCCTTGTTAGCTAGATGGCTGTACTCACCATCATCGTCTTCGTCGGCATTGGTGTTCCAGGAGGGCCATGGCATAGAAGAGCATCGGGAAGACTTGAAGTTCTGTTTCCATGGCGGCGGCAGAGTCCTCTGTGTACTTGTTGGTGAGTATTTAATTTTCTGTGTTATGTTTCCTCCAGGCTTTTGATGGCATTGGTACCGCCCTGGAATTCCTGGCAGTTTGCTATGCCATAATATGGTGGGCAGTACCTTGGTTTCTGCCTGCCTGTTGATGGCTACCCCCGTGGTCACTGACGTTAACACCCTGGTGGTTGGTGTGGTACATTGGCTGTCTGGGGGAGGTATCACTGCCATGGTCATAATTTGGTGGTAATTACCTCCATCCTGTTAGTGGTATAACCACCACTTGATCATTCACCGCCAATGTCATAATGACCACCAGTGTGTTGATTTTTGGGAGGCCATGATATGTGAGTCAATAGCTTGTTGACACAGCAAAAACTATGCAATGCATGCCTTTGTTAGTTAGAAGCCACCTCTGTAGGATGGACACACATGTCCAAAGGAGTGCTCTGTGGTACATGTACATACTACACAACCCCATCCCATGAAGTGGCATGAGTCTACATTTGTTAATCCACATGTCCACATATGAACAGGGAATACTCTTTCTGCACCCACCATGCCAGCCCCTTCATTGTTACTCATGTGTGATTTTGGAGTTTATACTCTGGTAGTGGCCTGTAGGGACTGCATGCAGTGAGTCAGTCTCACAGAGTGTGAATGTTTTGGTCCATTCATACTTAAGTAGCCTTCAGTAGCCACATAGGCGTGTAGTGTTTCATAGTGGCTCACATCACAGTACAGGTTGCTAGAACTTGGGCCACCTGATGTCAGTAAGCTTGCTTAGCCATTGTATGCCCCTTTATCTTTTAAAAAACATTTGTAAGCTGCTGTTTTATGCATGGTCTACCTATGTTGATGTAATGATGTCTGTATTCCCTCACATATATGTGCATGGCAAACTGTATGTGGAAGAGGACATTTACAATGGGGGTACACTTCAAGTTGTGCCATAGACAGCACAGTGTTACCATTGTTTATTGGCAGACACATTCCCTCATGCATCATATCTTGTCATTTGGCATGTACAACTGGAGATGCAATGAAGGACATGACAGGTAGGCCTAGTGGTTTGAGCCTTAATGTAAAAATCCATGCCCTTGATGTGGCAGCATGTGGAAAGTGCAATGCAAATTTGTAATGGGTAAAGTTTGCAAACTGACTGTTGGTCAGCATCATGGAGTGACTTGCAGTTATATTGAAATCACGTTTGGGTACAACAATTCATCTACAGACAGATATATGGGTCTGTATGACCATAATGGAGACAGTGATGTAGTAGTCCATTGGACAACATGTTCAGGGCATTCAAAAAGTACTTGCAACTCTCTGGGCCTCTCCAGCATCCTAGGAACTAATGGTGTTCTACTGATTGATGCACTCAGTGTGTCATTGTAGGGGGTGCCAGACATCAGTGGTGATTACCCTGGGACTTGCTGATTCATTGCATTGTGGATTTTGGGAACATCTTTCCCTGACAAATTTCACATGATATCTGCAGTGTCCGTTTCCATGCCACTTGTGTGGCCTATCAGAGCAACATTAATACTACCTTCAAGAGCCTGTTGGAACAAATATCACTTGGTGAAGTCTGCATTGTGGAACTTCTTCCAGTGTGATGTGTATTTCCATGTCATTTTCTCCAGGCAATTGTTCATTTGTCAGCAAAGTTGCAGAATTTTGGAGCATCATTTCTTATTGTTGGGTCATTTTGTATGTGACAAATAGATGTGTGCATGATCTTGAGTGGGATCTGTGGGAATGCATTTGGCATTGGCCTACTATTGTATTACAACAGGTAACTGAGGTCTGCTCCATGGGGAAAAGCTTTGAGGGTGATGGGCACTCCTACATGTTGAATGATTGCATTACTTCAGCTATGCAATTGTAGTTGTGTGAGATCCTGATTTTCCTGTGGACAACTGTTGACAGTTCAGATGGCATGCATGCATTTGGCATGGCACATGTATGGGCCACTTAGGTGGAGTTTGCTGCTGGTGAATAATGGACATCATGGAAATGATTGCTAATCAGAGCTACTGTTCAAGTGTGATCACTGACATGTGATGACCCTATTTCTCTTTGTATTTCCAGCAACAGAACCGGCAAGCAAAGGAGATGGGGCACAGCAGAGTGGGGAATCATCTGGCCCTGGGACCTCGGGCCAAGACACCACAGACACAGAGGGACCCAGTAGCCTACAGGGTGAGGGCAGTGCCATTGGGGAGACAGGAACATTCTCTTCATCATCAAATTCTTCCTCCAGTGGATTCCTTAGTGGTGGCATACCCCAGTATCATCTTTGTCGGCCACTACCTGTTCTATCAACATCCTCCCTCTTGGTCTCCACCCAGTTGGGCATACCCACTCACCCAAAGGGTGGGTGTCTCCTTTGCTGCAGGCACCTCTGCCCCAGCCCCTCTGACACTTGCTAGCTTTAGTAAGGAAGCTATTGACCCCCTGAGAAGTATCTCTGTGGGTCAGTCAGGCACTGAGAATGCCATCCAGGAACTGGCAACCCAACTCTAACAAACACATCCCTGGAAGGTATTCATGGTGCAATGGCTGGCCTGTAGAGATTTTTTTCAGGCTCTGGGCTCCTCACTGACAGCAGCCAGTCAGCCCCCATCTTCCGTCCCCCCCTCCAACTCCCTCTTCCCAAAACAAATCCCCCCTTCTCCTACCTACCAAAAGCACACAGACCTATTCACATGCATCAACCTTAACACACAGGAGCAGCACAAACAGACACAAGCTCCACAAAACACACCAGAATGTAATAGAACAACAGACACCCACAGACACAACAACAGTCCCACAGGCACCACCACAACAGTCAGTGACATCCCCACCACACCCAGTATACGCAGACACTACACCTGCAGACTCCCAGACATCCACCACAAGCACAGTACCTGCAGACACCACACAAACAGACACACAGACATCCACCACATGCAGCATACTCCCAGACAGATAAATCCACTTCCTCCAGTCCATCTCCCTGCACCTCCATCTCCAGGACCCCAAGACACACAAACGCATTCACCCAACCAACAGACATCAACCAAACACACGCACACCTCCCAGAAGCATGCAGCCACAACATACAGACCAACACAGCAGACAACCACTCCCTCGACCCCCAAATCCTCACCACCTTCTGATCACTGTCCTTCTGTCTCTAAGAATTTTGTTTTGTTTGACCCTATCCTTTCCCTTGTTCCATACACCCTATCCCAAACCCAAGAGGCCCCCACTGACCTCTCACCACCTCCCTTCCACCTTCAAGGCCTCCTCTGCCACTTGCAAGCATCCATACCTCTTCCCCCCAAGAAGAATCCCACCCCTCCCAAAAATCAGTCCACCCCTCCCAAACCCAAGGCCAAACCCCTCTCCCAAATCCAATCCCCCCAAGATGACCACTTAGGTGCCTGCCCCTTCCTGTGGAGGTTCCCTGGCGTTTAGGATTCAAGTGACTGCACCATGATGTGTCTGTGCCAGCACCCATGCACTGACCAATGGCCTTGAACTTTTCATATTTCTGATTTAATGCACACAAATAGCTGTTTTGTTGTCCTGCAATTCCTTTTCTACTTCTATATTATTCCTGAGTAACTTGTGTTGTCTGCCTACAGTTATGTGTGCTTCAGCTTGCTTGTGGATCCATTTGCTGTTGTTTACAGTATCTCACTTTCTGGGCAGTGCTGGTGTCCCTCAAGACAAGGTATATGTTTAGTGTAAGGATATGCAGGTGTAAAGTATTTAGGCCCTCATCACAACCCTGGCGGTCGGTGGTAAAGAGGCGGTAACACCGCCAACAGGCTGGTGGTAAAAAAATGGAATCATAACCACGGCGGAAACCGCCAACATAGACAGCCACTTTAACACTCTGAACACCACAGCGGTAGCAACAAGCAACGTGGCGGTAACCGCCAACAGCCAGGCGGAAGACAATGTACTGCCCCCTGTATTGTGAGAGGCCAATCCGCCACCTTTTCCAGGGCAGTACCAACACCATCAAACGCACAGTGGAAACAGTGTTCTGAAGGGAATCGACTCACCTCTTGACACTCAAGGAAGAACCAGGACTCCATGAAGACCGAGCTGCACGTCTTTCCCATGCTGGTGTTTCTGCTCATATACCAGGAGTACCAACGCCGTCGACGATGACCATGGTGAGTACTGCACCTAGCACACATGGGGAGAGAGTGACACCCACATGCAACAGGCAACACCCCCACTCTCACGCCCAACACCATACAGACAAACACATGCAACAACATTACATATATACCCGTAACCCTTAGGAATAAAGAAAGGATAAAAGGAATTGAGTCAAATAAGTGTTATATTAGAAATAGTTTTAAATATGTTTAGAACTCAAAAACAGTATTTACAAAATATACAATATTTACAAAAGGCGGGACAATGTCTACTCAAAATGTCCGTGGCCCACTGGGCCAAAACACATAGGCCAAGCCCACACTTGACTCCTGCCTCAATATGGAGGGAACACTGCAGGGGCATCAGGTCGAAAACACACAGACACCTCAGGGAGAAAGGTGGGGCACCTCAGCCGGAAGATGGGACAATGCTACTGCTCCTGGAGGGGGCTCCATGCCCACTGCTTGGTCTTGGGTGTACAAAGCCACAGTCTCTCAAGTGGGTGGTTTGCCCACTGCTTGGTCCTGGGGAGTGCAAGTCCACAGTCTCTCAAGTGGGTGGTTTGCCCACTGCTTGGTCCTGGGGAGTGCAAGGCCACAGTCTCTCAAGTGGGTGGTTTGCCCATTGCTTGGTCCTGGGGAGTGCAAGGCCACAGTCTCTGTAGTGGGTGGCTCCTACACTAGTTCTGGAGGGGGCTTTGTGCCCAGTGTGCTTCATCCTGCCAAGGATAGGGTGAGTGGATGCCTCTTCCATTGGTTCTGGAGGGGGCTTTGTGCCCAGTGTGCTTCATCCTGCCAAGGACAGGGTGAGTGGATGCCTTCTTCCACTGGTTCTGGAGGGGGCTTTGTGCCCAGTGTGCTTCAACCAGTGATGCAGCACTTGGGGTGCCAGGTCACAGTCCCTCACATGGTTGTCAGAGCCACGAGATTTGCAGTGGCCAGGATGCATGATACTCCATGGAGGCAGGACTACAGTCCATCCGCCGGCAGCTACGGCTGAACAGTGGTGGTACTACCAGTGCTGGTGGGGATGCTGCCAGTGGTGGGGGGAGGCTTCAGCCGTTCCCCTGCATCATCGGACGGAGGCCCACTGGGGCTGCTGCTGCTGGCAGTGGTGCTACTTTCAGCGGTGCAGGTGGCAGTGCTTGCGGCGGTGCTTGTGGAGGTGCAGGTTGCGGTGCTGCCGTGGTGCAGGTGGTTGTGCTGGTAGCCACTAGGCCTTCACCTGCAGGTTCGGATGGCTGAAGTGCCTTGGCTGGTGCTCTGTGCCCCTTCCTGCCCTTGGTGGTGTCACCTTGGGTCTGCCAGCTGGAGTCTTTGACGTGGCTTTGCTGGGTGGTTGTGTCTCCTTCTCCTTGCTGTATGCTGTCCCCTTCTTGACCTTGCCAGGTGGTGGAATCTTCTTGGCAGGGGTTGGTGGCACACTGGCTGGCATGACAGGTGCCCCCTTACAGCCTCTGACAGCTTCAGAAACCAAAGCAGACGTGGAATTGGTGGCTGAGGTGCTAGGCTGGGTTCTGGCCACCCTGGCCTGAGGTGAAGGATGGGGTAAGGGGGAGGAAACAGGTCAAGGGTGGCTAGGTAAAGCTTCTTAGGGACATCAGGGCAGGAAGAGGGTGAAGGTTTGGGAGTGGAGAAAGAGGGAGTGGTTGTAGGAGGGTTCAGCCTGCTGTGTTTGGATGCAGGTGCATGAGCTGGATGTTGTTGTGAGGTGGATGGCTGTTGGGTGGGTTGTGCTTGCGTTTGTGTACTTTTGGAGGAGGGGACACAGACACAGTGGGAGAGGACACAGGGGATGTCTGCATGGATGTGGGTGTGGTGACTGCCCGTGAGGGGTGTGTAGTGATAGGCGTGCTGGTGATGGAGGTAGTGGATAAGAATGTAGTGCATGCATGTGTGAGTGGAGACGCTACTGGGAGGGAGGTGACGGGGGACCCAGTGCAGTCAGTGGATGTTGGTGTGTCTGCATGGGGATGGTGCTTGTGTGAGTGCCTGTGAGATGAAGTGTGGTGCTTGTGTTTGCATGAGCCACTTCTGTTTGTTGATTTTGGGGATTGCTGGTCTGAAGGTGTGCTTGGGAGGTTGGATGGGGGAGGCTGTAGACAGGTACAATAGTTGCTATCAGTGCGGAGGCTAGAGCCTGAAATGCGGTCATCACATGGACCGCCACACCAGAGTGAATGTTCTCCAGGTATGCATTTGTTTGTTGCAAATGCCTCTCAACACCCTGGATGGTATTCAGTATGGTTGACTGCCCAACAGTGAGGGATCTCAGGAGGTCAATAACCTCCTCATTGAGGGCAGCAGGGCTGACTGGGGCAGGGCCTGAGGTGCGTGGGGCAAAGGAGATGCCCACCCTCCTGGGTGAGTGGGCACGGGAAACACGCTGAGGGGCTGCTGGGAGGGCGGTGCTGATAGGGGGGTGGCGGTTGTACCTGTTGTTGAGGTAGGCACAGAGGTGTCCACCATCACCAGGGAGCTTACATCGGAGGAGGAGTCACTGTCTGTAGTGTCCCCTCCTGTCTCCGTTGTGGTGCTCCCCTTGCCCTCCGTCCCACTGGTGCCCTCACCGTCGGTCGATTCGGCCTTCAGGCCGATGTGGGATGCAGTTCCCTCCGTCACCAGTGCTTCTGCGCCTCCGCCAGATGATGCTAATGCACACAAGGACAGGGTGACAAAACAAAAAGGGAGTGAAGAGACAGAGAATACACTTTTCAATGCCAGCAACACCACTACTGTTGGCGTACACAACACACAGGGAGCACCCGATGTACTAGGCCATGCACTACCAATTACACAGCTAGTCACCAGCCCATGGGGTACAATGCCTAACACCATTTGCTGCACACCTGAAACTCACAGGACCCTGCCCAGTAGTAGATGGCCACTAACACTATTGGGGTTGGAGTGCTTCAGAGCCTGACCAACAATGGACCTACCCTGCCATCTTCGCTCCTGGCCTAGGGGCACCCACAGCCCACATCCTCCACCCAGGTAAAACCTTACCGCACGCAAAGTCAGGAATCTGAATCTGTGCTCACCCCCCTCGTGGCTGCTGTGATGCCTTCAAGGCCCCATCCAACTCCGGATAGGCCACCGCCAGGATGCAGAACATCAGGGGGGTCAGGGTACGATGGGCACCCCTTACTCGTTGGGAGGCCAGCCCCAGCTGGGCCTCCATCATCTTCCTTGCCCAGCGTTGCAGGACCTCCCACCGTTTGCGGCAGTCGGTGCTCCTCCTGTCAAAGAACCCAGGGTCTGCACCTCCTTGGCGATGGCATGCCAAATACCCTTTTTCAGATGGGCGCTGACCTGCAGGGAAAAGACAGCAAAAAAAGGATTAGTCATACTGTCCGGACCGTCATACTCATGGCCCACCATCCCCTTACGCACACACATTGGCCACCATACATGCAGCACTGTGCCCAGGACCCCTCAGCTCCACCCCTACATGACGCTGACACACAGCACTCCATACATTCACGGCCCACGCATCATGCTCACAGTGTACTCACCTGTTTGTCTGGAGTATAGTGTACTGGGGTAGGACCCCATCCACCAGTCACTCCAAATCCTCCGAAGTGAAGGCCGGGGCCTTTTCCCCAGACACTTGAGCCATTGTCGCTTCCAGACACAGGTCACAGCAGCACCTGCAGTGTAGGTCCCATCCTGTTGATGGTCAGGTAGCAAGTGAGTGAACAGATAGAAAATGGCAGTCACGTCCACAGAGGTGCGTACCGCCACTGCCGGCGTTCATCGCCATTGGCTCCTGGAACCCATAGGGTCCAATGTTAACCAATGCGAAGTTGCGCAGCAGACATCGACCGCTGACCGATACGGTGCACAACGCCAGCGGAATTACCTAATTTCCACTTGTTTCTCCACAGAGGTCAGGCAGCTGCCATTTCAGGGGGCACAGGGCATGGCACCTAACTGCATCACAGCAGACATTGGCACATCAACTGACTCTCGAATTCACATACTGTTTCTGTAAAGGAAGAGATGCATCATTAATTCAATAGATGTGTGAATATGTCCCTCTGCTCACCATTTTTCTCCCTAGACTTCAACCGCTGAGGAGGAATATGAGATGGAGACATCCTCCCGTGTACAGACCCCTGGTGGACCTTGCTACAATGGAGGACAGACACATTATCCTAACCTACAGACTTGATAGGGCCACAATCCAAGAGCTGTGTGCCCAATTGGAGCCAGACCTGATTTCAGCTACCCGCCAGCCCACAGGTATCCCCCCTCGAGGGCAGGTCTCGTCAGTGCTCCATTTCCTGGCAAGTGGTTCCTTTCAAGCGACAGTGGCCATGGTGTCAGGGATGTCACAGCCTATGTTCTCTTACATGTTGACCAGAGTGTTGTCTGTCCTGCTGAAACACATGCACAGCTACATTGTATTCCTCCAGGTGGTGGATTTGGCCACAGTGAAAGCTGACTTCTATGCCCTGGGACATATCCTCAACATCACTGGTGCCAGATGGTACACATATAGCATTTGTACCCTCCGTCCGGAGGAATGAACAAGTGTTGAGGAATACAAAAAGCTTTCACTCTCTGAATGTGCAGATGGTGTGTTTGGCGGACCAGTACATCTCCCATGTGAATGCCAAGTATCTTGGCTCTGTGCATGATGCCTTTATCTTGAGGAATAGCAGCATTCCATATGTGATGTCTCAACTCGAGAGGCACCAGATGTGGCTAATAGGTGAGCCCATGGTCCCCACCCAGTTGATGTAGGTGTATGGGTGTGGGGTTGTCCCTAAGGGTGAGTGTCTGTCTAATAGGTATCCCTCGAATATTTGCAGGTGACTCTAGTTAACCCAACCACTCATGGCTACTGACCCCAGTGAGGAATCCCAGGACAAGGGCAGAGGAACATTGCAATGAGGCACATGGGCGAACAAGGAGGATCATTGAAAGAACCTTTGGCATCCTGAAGGCCAGGTTCCGGTGCCTCCTCAGACAGGTGGATCCCTGTACTACTCACCCAAGAAGGTGTGCCAGATCATTGTTGCATGTTGCACAACCTGGCCTTGAGACGCCAGGGGCCTTATTTATACTTTTTGGTGCAAAACTGCACTAAGGCAGTTTTGCCCCAAAAAGTTTTGCACCGGCTTGCACCATTTTTTAGCACCAGCTGGGCACCATATTTATGGAATGGTGCAAGCCGGTGCAAAGGGTAGGCTAGCTTAAAATAAAATGACGTTAGGCAGTTTTGAGTCAAAATAAATGATTCTGACCAGATTAACATCATTTTTTGATTCTAAGGGGCATATTTATACTCTGTTTGCACTGAATTAGCGTCACTTTTTTTTACTCTAATTCAGTGCAAAACTAACTCCTTATTTATACTTTGGTGCTACCCGTCTAGCACCAAATTTATGGAGTTAAAGTCATTTTTTGGAAGTGGAAACCTACCTTGCCTTAATGAGATGCAAGGTAGGCGTTCCCGTGCAAAACAATGACTCTATGGCCTTAACACCATATTTATACTCCCATGTAAAAATGGTGCAAGGGAGGGAGGAGGGGTCAAAAAATGGGGCAAAGCTTGCTTTGCCCCATTTTTTAAGACCTGGGTCAGGGCAGGTGTTAGGGGACCTGTGGCCCTATTTCCATGGTGGAACACCATGGAATAAGCCCAGAGGTGCCCTCCCTAGGCCCTAGGGGCACCCCCACCCACACTAGAGGGACTGTAAGGATGGGGGACCCCATCCCAGGTAAGTACAGGTAAGTGCATTTTATTTTTGAAAGTGCCATAGGGGGCCCTGAAATGGGCCCCCATACATTGCACCGGGTGCAATGGCCATGCCCAGGGGAACCCTGTCCTCTGTGCTGGCCACTGGGGTGGTGGGCATGACTCCTGCCTTTTCTAAGGCAGGAGTCATGTGGCATGGTAGGTTTAGCACCATAAAATGACGCTAATCTGGTTAGAGTCATTTTTTTTTACTCTAACCTGCCTAAAGCCATTGTTTGGTGCTAAACCCTCTTCTTCCATACTGCCAGCCCCACCCGACTAAAGTCATTTTTTAAAACTCTAGCCTACCCTTTGCACCGGCTTGCACCCTTCCATAAATGTGGTGCCCGGCTGGTGCACAGAAATGGTGCAAGCCGGTGCTAAACTTTTTGGTGCAAAACTGAGTTAGTGCAGTTTTGCAGCAAACAGTATAAATAAGGGCCAATATTTTGTAAGTTTGCGCCACTTTTGTGTCATAAAATGACGTTAATGCGGTGCAAAAAAAGTTTAAATCAGGGCCTTGGTGCTAGATGGGTCTAGCACCAAAGTATAAATATGGAGTTAGTTTTGCACCGAATTAGAGTAAAAAAAAAAGACACTAATTCGGTGCAAACAGAGTATAAATATGCCGCAGAGTATAAATATGCCCCTAAATATGGCGTTAAGGCCATAGAGTCATTTTTTGCACGGGAACGCCTACCTTGCATCTCATTAAGGCAAAGTAGGTCTCCACTTTCAAAAAATGACTTTAACTCCATAAATTTGGTGCTAGAGGGGTCTAGCACCAAAGTATAAATATGGAGTTAGTTTTGCACCGAATTAGAGTAAAAAAAAATGACACTAATTCGGTGCAAACAAAGTATAAATATGCCCCTCTGTGCCTTTTCTGCAGGAAGATGAGAAAGTAGATGGTCTTGTGGCAGGGGTGGAGCCTGTGGACAGTGAGGAAAAGGAGGCAGAGGAAGAAGATGTGGACAACAGAAGCTCACTCATACAACAGTACTTCTAGTGACACATAGGTAAGACACTGTAACTTCACTTTCCATTGCAGTTTTGTGTTAGACATTGGACATGGCAGCCTGATTTCCCTATGTCTATGGCCACTTACTGTACCCTTTGGCATCTCTATTTTCAGATCTCTGTGGCCCACTCTGGCTCCTCGTGTGTTTAGTGCTGCCCACTCCAGGTCATACCAATGTATATATTACTGTACATATGATTTAAAATGTTTACAGCTTGTTGAACTAATACAGAATTCAATCAATTGACAGACTCCATAGTTGTATTTGTTCCAAGGGTATTTATTTAAGTACTAAGAGGTGGAGGGGGATGTGCAATGGGTTGGGGTGATGGTGGAGGAATGTCCAAATAGAGTCCAGTCTCTTTGTACCACAGGTGCATTGTCCAAGGGGGCATAGGAAGTGGAGCAATGGCAGTTCAAGGTGGACAGGGACAGAGTGGGACACAAGGGTGACATTCAGGGGAGTCTTATTTCCTGGCGGGCGTCTCGGCAATGTTCTCTGGCTTCCGCCTGGATCGCAGGGTCATTTTGCGTGGTGGTTCTCCTTCTGCAGGGGGTGGGGTGCTGGTGGCCTGTTGGTCCTGTGACGGGGGCTTCCTGTCCACTAGCGGAGGTGGAGGGCTGTTCTTTGGTGTGGCTAGTGTCAGGGCCCCGTTGGTGTGCCACTGCCTCCCTCATGGTGTTAGCCATGTCAGCCAGCATGTAGAAGGCTGGACTGGCTTGTATTGAGTACCAAGGGGTACTTACACCTTGCACCAGGCCCAGGTATCCCTTATTAGTGTAGAGGGGTGTCTAGCAGCTTAGGCTGATAGAAAAGGTAGCTTAGCAGAGCAGCTTAGGCTGAACTAGGAGACGAGTGAAGCTCCTACAGTACCACTAGTGTCATATGCACAATATCATAAGAAAACACAATACACAGATATACTAAAAATAAAGGTACTTTATTTTTATGACAATATGCCAAAGTATCTCAGTGAGTACCCTCAGTATGAGGATAGCACATATACACAAGATATATGTACACAATACCAAAATATGCAGTAATAGTAATAATCACACGATACCTGATCTTCGACAGGAGAGGACCTACACTGCAGGTGCTGCTGCGACCTCAGTCTGGAAGAGACAATGGCTCGTGCGTCTGGGGAAAGGGCCCCTGCCTTCAGCACAGAGGAGTTGGAGAAACTCGTGGATGGGGTCCTCCCCCAGTAAACGCTAATCTACAGTCCTCCAGACAAACAGGTAAGTACACTGGGAGCATGCTGTAAGGGCTATGCCTGTGTGGAGTGGGGTGGGGTGGATGAAAGATGGGGGGGGGAGAATGAGGCGTGCATGAAACAACGGTGAGTGCACGTGCCACATGGCAAGGGTAGGGATGCGGGCAAATGACTGTGATTGTGCAGTTGGTAATAACTTCTCTTTTTCCCCTGTACAATTCCTGTAGGTCAGCACCCACCAGAAGAAGGATATTTGGCGTGCCATTGCCAAGGACGTCCAGACACTTGGGGACTATCACAGACGGAGCACCCACTGCCATAAGTGATGGGAGGACATTCGCTGCTGAAGCAAGAAAACGTCGGAGGCCCAGCTGGGAATTGCCTCCCAACGTGGGAGGAGTGCCTGTCGCACCATGACCAACCTGATGTTCAGGATCCTGGCGGTGGCGTACCCAGAGTTGGATGGGCGCTTGAGGGCATCACAGCAGCAACAAGGGGGTGAGTACACTCTCATTCTGCTGATTCAGCACGCAGTAGAGGTATCTGAGTGGGGGAGGTGGGCTGGGGGTTCCCCTAGGCCAGGGCGAATATGCTAGTTAGGTCCCCTTTTTCAGGCAGGCCCTGTGGCACCCCACCCCACCTGGGTACAGTGCCAACTACACCTAGTCAGGCTCCTGTGACATCCATGTGTGCAGATGTCGGCCATAGCCTTGTAGGCCATGTCCCAGGGATTGCAAAGTGGACCCCAAGTGTGTAGCATAGTGCTGGGGGCTTCTGTGTCTGTTGTGTCCGCCAACGGTCACGGTAATGCATGCACTCAACATGTCTTTCTTCTGTCGTCCCCCCCCCTTTTTGTGGTCTCCCTGTTTTTGTGTGCATTAGCATCATCAGGCGGAGGAGCAGTGGCACCGGAGCAGGAGGGAGCTGAATCCCACATGTCCCTGGAGGGCGACACTACGGAGTCTGATTTCACCAGTGGGACGGAGGGCGAGGGGAGCTCCACGGCGGGGACAGGAGCTGACACCAGTGACACGGACTCGTCCTCTGCTGGGAGCTCCCTTGTGGTGGCAGGCCCATCTGTGCCTCCCCATCTACAGGTACAGCCGCCATCCCCCCATCCAGCACCGCCCTCCCAGCAGCCCCTCAGCCTTTGCCCCGTGCCCGCTCACCCAGGAGGGTGGGCATCTCCTTCGCCCCAGGCACCTCAGGCCCTGCCCCAGTCACCCCTGCTGCCCTCAGTGAGGAGGCCACTGACCTCCTCAGGTCCCTCACTGTTGGGCAGTCTGTCAGAGTCACCAGATCCTCAGGGTCAGTGCACGTTCCCAACACTTCCACCACAAGACAGCTCCGATACTCTGATTAGATTTAAAACAGAGTCTAAGAGAGTCCAAGTGGGGAAAAGGGGATTAGGACGGGAACAGCTGGGAAGGAGACCTGTAGGAAGCAAAAGGTTAAAACACAACATCAAAATTATATCTCATGAAATCAGTACAATGCTACAACTCTAAGCTTCGTCTTTTCCGAAAAAACATGAACAACCCTAAAATAGTCCTAAAACTGACTAGGCTTTAGATGATCGAATGCCTGAGGAGGAAACAGGAAAAGTTAAATAGGACATTCAGATTCGAGTACTTTCTTTAGCATGAGAATCAGGAAACACTCTGAGCAATTTCTAAACAACCATAGGAATCTCCTTTTAAGAATATATATCAGGAACACACAGCATTATATCTAGAACTCTGGTATTGTTGTGTTCATCTCAGAAAAAACATTGGGAAGTGAATTGCGCACATTGCAGATTTTTATATGAGTATTAAACACAATAAAGGATTGTGCACCATGAAATCACACAACGCAGATTCAAGGAATAAATCACGCAACATGTCAACTTGAAATGCTACCAAGAAAATGTCTTAGAATAGTAGCGCACAGTAATTTACATTATTTATACACGAGGAAAGAATTAGGCGTCTTGCCGATTCAAATGCCACCATACAAATGCCAAGAAATGATAGCGTGCGATGAACAACAAAGTTAAATGCTCATGAAATGAGTTGCACGTCTTGCCGACTCGTAAAACATCATGTAAATGTCAAGAAATATCAGCGCGCAATGAACAACAATGTAATAACAAAGTCAAATCTTTATGGAATAAATTGCGCGTCCTCCCTATTTGCAAACCACCATACAAATGTCAAAAAATGCCAGCAAACAAGTAATCTGTTATTCATTTAAGAATTAAAACAAGAATATGAAAATTCTCAATTACGGTGTTGGGAAATGTCCAAACACCGTCTTACCGCCTGGAAACAGTGATCACCAATGAGAGATGAGTGCAGAAGACTGGAAAATCCCAATAGGCCGCCGGGACAGGAGCTCAGGAAGAAGCTGCTGCTCTGCACCAGGACCTCTGAATAGTGAGCACTGGAAGTTGGGCTGACTCTCTTTTATAGAGTCTTGGCCCAGCCTAGAACCACGCCCAGGCATGTTGCAGGGAAAGTCTCTAGAAGGCCCTGGAAAGGGACCACACCCTAACACACTCTGAATGTCTGCAGCAATACATTGCAAATGTACAGTATTTATAAGCACCTTAAAAATGAATCTTTTGGATGGAATTCTGCAATGCAAAAGGTTAAACAATAACATATCATCACAATGCATATATTACATTATCTTGCGAGTGTTGGGTTTTTGCATTCTAGATGCCCGTAGAGCGCGCACTGTCCTGGTGTTGACAGTCTACCATTTTGAATGCCATCCAGGGTGTAGAGAGGCAGTTGCAACAAACCAATGCATTCCTGGAGGGCATTCATTCTGGTCAGGCAGCCCTTCAGCGAGCTTTTCAGACTCTGGCCTCAGCACTGAGGGCAGCCATTGTCCCTGTCTCTAGCCTCCCCCCTCCAGCTTCCTCCACCCAGACCCACACCCCTGTACCTCAGCCTACCCCAAGAACACCATCAGACCAGCATGCACACACCCCAACACACAAAGGAAGCTCAGGCAAACATAAGCACCACACATCCCACAGGCTCTCACGCAAACTTCACACACATGCAGACATAGCAACATCCACTGCCTCCACTGTTGTCCCCCTCCTCCTTGTCTCCCTCCTCCCTCCCTGTCTCTTCTCCACTCACACCTGCATGCACTACATCTACAGCCACTACTTCCATCACCAGCACACACACCACCACACCCCGCTCACGTGCAGTCACCGCCCCTACTACCATTCACACATCCCCTGTGTCCTCTCCCAGTGTGTCTGTGACGCCACCTCCCAAGGTACACAAACGCAGGCACACACCCACCCAACAGCAATCTACCTCACAACAGCCTCCAGCGCATGCACCTTCACCCAAAGTCATCAAACGTACACCTCCTACAACCACAACCTCTTCCTCCACTCCCAAACCCCCTCCAGCTACCCATCCCAGAGTTCCCAAGAAACTTTTCCTGTCCACCTTTGACCTCTTTCCATCACCTCCCCCACCCCGTCAGTCTCCTAGGCCCCGACTCTCCAGGTTCCAACCTAGCACCTCAGCCACAACATTGGCGGGATTAGTGGTGCCAGTAGTCACCGGATTCTCGAGTGCACCAGGCAGCAGGGCAGACAATGTGGCAAGGAGCCACAGCACGGACGGTCCCCCACCTGTCAAGCATCAAAAGTTAGCCAGTGCCTGGCGGGAGAGGGGGAAGACACCAGCCACCAAAGCCACTCCCAGGGGTACATGTGGGAGTGTGGAGTCAGCTGCAACGCCTTCCAAGGTGGGGAAGGGGCACAAGAAACCCGGCAAGTCTGGGAAGATCGGCACGGCGGAGAAGACCGCCATCAGCCCCGCTGCCCAGGAGGCGACTTCCATCAGCCCCGCTGCCCAGGAGGTGACCGCCATCAGCCCCGCTGCCCAGGAGGTTACCGCCATCAGCCCTACTGCCCAGGAGGCGACCGCCATTAGCCCCGCTGCCCAGGAGGTGACCACCATCAGCCCTGCTGCCCAGGAGGTGACAGCCATCAGCCCTGCTGCCCAGGAGGCGACCGCTATCAGCCCTGCTTGCCAGGAGGTGAGCGCCATCAGCCCAGCTGCCCAGGACGTGACCGCCATCAGCCCTGCTGGCCAGGAGGTGAGCGCCATCAGCCCAGCTGCCCAGGAGGTGACCGCCATCAGCCCCGCTGGCCCAGACAGGACCACCAGCACCAGCCCCGCTGGCCCAGACAGGACCGCCAGAAGCTGAGTCGCTGCCAAGGACACTGCAGCCACAAGCACTGCTGCAAAGGACACCGCCACCACAAGCACCGCTGCAAAGGGCACCGCCGCCACAAGCACAGCTGGCCCATGAGTGCCAGGAGCACTGATGCTACTTACTCCACCACGAGCAGGATGAAGCACTCTGGGCACCAAACCCCCCTCCAGAACCAGTGGAGTATCACATCCTCTACCTCTGTCCTTGGCAAGATGAAGCACTCTGGGCACAAAGCCCCCTCCAGAACCAGTGGAGAAAGGCATCCACTACCTCTGTCCTTGGCAGGATGAAGAACTCTGGGCACCAAGCCCCCTCCAGAACCAGTGGAGTATCACATCCACTACCTCTGTCCTTGGCAGGATGAAGCACTCTGGGCACAAAGCCCCCTCCAGAACCAGTGGAGTATCACATCCACTACCTCTGTCCTTGGCAGAATGAATCACTGTCTCACATCCACTACCTCTGTCCTTGGCAGGATGAAGCACTCTGGGCACAAAGCCCCCTCCAGAACCAGTGGAGAAAGGCATCCAGTCACCCTATCCTTGGCAGGATGAAGCACGCTGGGCACCAAACCCCCTCCAGAGCCAGTGGAGACTGTTATCCACTTGAGAGACTGTGGCTTTGCACTCCCCAGGATGGAACAGTGGGCAACCCACCCACTGTAGAGACTTGAGAGACTGTGGCTTTGCACTCCCAGGATTGTTCAGTGGGCAACCCACCCACTGTAGAGACTTGTGATACTGTGTCTTTGCACTCCCCAGGATAAAGCAGTGGGCAATCCACCCACTGTAGAGACTTGAGAGTCTGTGGCTTTGCACTCCCCAGGATTGAACAGTGGGCAACCCACCCACTGTAGAGACTTGAGAAACTATGGCTTTGCACTCCCCAGGATTGAACAGTGGGCAAACCACACACTGTAGAGACTTGAGAGACTGTGGCGTTGCACTCCCCAAGATTGAACAGTGGGCATGGGGCCCCCTCGTGGATTTGGCATTGTGTACTCAACCGGGTGAGGTGCCCCCCTTTCCCTTCCCCCTGAGGTGCCTGTTTTATTTCTATCTGATGCCCTGCAGTGTTCTCTCCGTCATGTTCGGGTACCTTGTGTGGGCCTCGACCATGCAGTGTGGGCCCAGTGTTCCACTGACTTAAATGGAGCAATACCTGGACTTCTATTCTTGGTGTATATATTTGTTAATAGTGTATATATATTTTTGCGTACTGGATTTTAATAGATTACAATGGTTACACTCATTTCCTTTTGTCTTTGCATTCTTCCGGGGGGGTTGGGAGGTGTAACTGTAATGTATCAACATGTACTTGTGTGTGTGCTGTAGTGGGTGAGGGTGGGGGTGGGGTTGTTGCGTGTTGCATGTGTGTGTCCCTCTTTTTTCCCTCCCCCCCTGTGTCGTAGGTGCAGTACTCATCGTGGTAATGTCCGCCGGCGTTCGTGCTCCTCGTGGAGGAGCAAGAAGATAATGGGTGGGAAAATGTGAAGGTCTGGCTCCATGGCGTCCTGGTTCCTCATGGGGTGTGTAGAGGTGAGCGTTTTCCCTTTGAAGTCCTGTTTCCGCCGTGTTTTTGTTCGCGGTGAATCCACCCCGAAAAAGGTCGCGGATTGGTAGGTTGTGATACTGTGGGCGGTACATTGTCTTCCGCTTGTCTGTTGGCAGTGACCGCCAAGCTGTTTGTTTGTACCGCCGTGGCAGTCGGAGTGTTAAAGTGGCTGTCTTTGTTGGCAGTTTCCGCCACGGTCGTCATTCCAATTTTTTTTACTGCCGGCCTGTTGGCAGTCTTACCGCCGCTTTAACACCGACCGCCAAGGTTGTAATGACCATCTTATTGTTTTGTAAATTCATATCTTGAATTGTGCATGTTGGATTTTTGTCATTTTGGTCTTGTTTGATTTAGTCTTGTTTGATTTAGATAAATATTGTCTATTTTTCTAAACTGGTGTAGTGCCCATTTTGTAGTGTTTTCACTGTATTACTGTGTATGTTGGTACAAATACTTTTGCTTTTTAGATAAGCCTGACTGCTTGTGCCAAGCTACCAGGGGGCCACTATCCACCATCCACAAACAGTGTTAGCTGTGCTGCACTTGTCAATGCAATTCCTGGAAATCAAGTCAAGCCACTTTGTGCATCTGACTAACAGACAACCATACATACCTCCAATATTTAACTCTCTCTCACTCCATCCACAGGTACCCCTGCCACTGTCACCATGGAGAGGTTACCGGAGACAGCCAGCCCTCCTGAGGATGAAGGACCCAGTGAGGACAATGCTGTTGGACATCTGGACACTGACAACCTACCTGGCCCATCTGGGACCCCTGGTCAGTATACCACTCCCTGCCTCACCCTATCCACATCAAACCCCCCACACCCTGTGGCAACAAAATATCAGCCAAGGACAGCACAATAAGTTGTGTTCCCCACAGTACAGGGACCTGAGTCGACTTCCCACACCCGAGACAATGAAGGTCCTGGTGAAACTGGGAGCGGGCAGGGAGCGGGCAGGGAGGGAACCTGTGGGCCAGAGGACGGGGAAGCCAAGGGAGGACTCTGCCCAGGAAGACATCTCCCAAATCCTGGGAGCATATCAACTATCCCAGGACAGGATGGGCCAGATCAATAACATGTTGGGGGAAAACCAGAGGCTGCAGAGGGAATACCACCAGGAGGTCATGCAGCAGTGGCAGGTCCTCAATGCCACCATGGCCTCCATTGCAAGGGTGCTCAGAGACCTCACCATCATCATGAGTGCTTCCTCCACCCACCAGCAGGCACCTTCCACTAGCCACATCACACATGAGCCATCTACATCTGCAGCTGCTAGTGGAATAGAGGCCCTTCCAGGGGAAACACAGGTCTCAGGCACCACTCCATCTGTAGATGAGGAACCCCCCACAAATGTGGATGTCCATCCAGACATCCGGCTGCAGCAGATGCCAAGAGAAAACCCACTTCCTGGAGGTGACCCTCTCCTGATTACTCTCCTTTGTGTGCCACAGAGACACCCTGTTGACTGTTCGATTACATTACTCCATTTTCCAGTGGCGAATGGACACTGGACCTGTGCTACCTACAGCTGTGCCATCTACTCTGAGGATTCCATTTACCATGACCCCACTCATCACCAGTTTTCCACTCCATTCACAATAAACACTTTAGATCACAGCTACTTATTTTGTGTCTTTATTTCAACACATACAAATGTAATGGTCTGCAAAATGTCATGTGGGTATGGCACCATAATCCAACAGGCAGTGTAATGGACTGCAGAGGGGGGTATCCTCTGCAGGATACAGTATAACAGCTATGTCTCAGGGTAGATGTAAGGGAGTCAGTAGTACAGCCACACACCAGATTACATCCAAATATGCAACCCAAAAAAAACATGACAGAGACTACCATCAGGATTGTAGGCATGACACCATACAAAGCACACATGTAGTCCATAGTTGTAGTGTCCAGTGTAGATAGCCATCTAAATAGGTCACAACAGATGTGACATGTAAAAAGGAGAATGCATGACACATACTGAAATACAGGCCTGTTTATAGGAGATGTGCATCGTGCAATCTGCAGAGAGTACACATGGTAGAGATGGTACATTTACAGACAGCACCTTACATGCATTCAGTCACCCCCCACAACACACATATAGGGATAGGTACACAGTACACCACCACTGATTAACGAAATGAGGAGGACCATTGACAGCAAAGTATGTTGAATTAGTACACATGCAAATACACACACAGCATACCTGTAGGTTACTGGAAGTACTGATTAATGATCTCTGCCCTGGAGTCATCTGCACCTTCCTCAGCTGTCTCCTCTTCACTTTCAACTTCTGCATCACCAGCCACTGGTCCTGCTGCCTCCTCCTCATCACTTAGTAAGGGAATCTGACATCTCAGGGCCAGATTCTGGAGCATGCTGCAGGCAACTATGATCTGGCATACCTTTTCAGCAAAGTAGAGGAGGGCACCTCCAGACACGTGCAGGAACCTGAATCTGACCTTCAGGTGGCAAAATTTCCTTTCTATTACATGCCTCGTCCTGCCGTGGGCCTCATTGAAATAGAGTTTCCCTTCAGTGGCAGGGTACCTCACTGGTGTTAACAGCCAGGGAAGGTTAGGATAGCCACAGTCACCTATGTGCACAGAGGTAGGACCCTGGCTGCCATCAGTAAGTAGGACCTCTTACAATGGAGGTACAGACACAGGGAAGAATGTGATGACAGGTGCCAAAACAGAGACACACATCCAAAAGCATACATATCAATGAGCCAAGCCGTCTCTCTCTGTAGTGGTGCCATCATGTGGGGGACATTGTTGTTCCTGAGAATGTAGGAGTCATGCAAACTTGGCTGTCACTTGGGAGATGTATTGGTCTTCTACAGACACCACTTGCACGTTGATGGAGTGGTAGTTTTTGCGGGTCCTATACACCTGTTCATTGGCACTGGGAGGGACCAAGGTTATATGGGTGCCATCTATGGTTCCTATCAAATGAGGAATGAATCTCACATCATAGAAGTCTGCCTTCATATAGGCCAAATCCCCTCGTTGGAGGAACCTGATGTAGCTGTCCAGGTGTTTCACAAAAGCACAGAGTACATCTTTCAAAACAAGACTGAACATCGGCTGTGACATCCCTCCTGCAAAGCCCACTGTCACCTGAAAGAATCCAGTGGCAGAAAAGTGTAGCACTGACAGGATTTGAACCGTGTGAGGGATGGCATAAGGATTATGAATGTCAGGCTACGGATCAAGCTCCAACTGGTTACATAGATCCATGATGGTCTGACAATTCAGATGATAGGTATGAAATATATGCCTCTCCTCCAAGGTTGCAAGGACCACTAGCAGACGTCACAATGGTGCATGTCTCAGTATCCTCATGACAGGGTATCTAGGATAGAGAGGAAAGAATGTGCAATGTGATATGGACACCATACATGTTAGCAGAACTTATCAAAATAGCATACGCCTAACACTGTGGACATGCCACACACTGCTGATACATACTATATTGGGCATGCTGAAGCGGCATGGACTCCACCCTTTATGCCCATTGCTGCTCCTGATCTATAGTTACTGACATACATCACATGTGTCATGTTTCATATGTGGTATACTGACCTGACTTGCACTGAGCATGTTTGTAGTCATGCCATTTACCAATACGGTGACAATGCCAATGATGCAACTTGAAACTGGACATGCTGGTCATTAGACAGGCAGTGACATAAGGCTACTGTGTCATGCATGTCACATGTAAGTGCCAAAACATGATGGCACAACTGAGGCATACTTCGCATACCACTGAAAGAGGTGTATGGCACACTTATTCTACTGCATCAAGGCATGATATTTGCCTAAAATTGCAGCCACCTGTCCTGCTGCATAGGAAGGTAGGCAGTGGCAACTGCATGCAACTCCTCATTGATTAACACTGCTGCCTATTGGGGCAGGGGCCATTGGCGATCACCGCCGGTGATGATAGTGCTGTATGCTGCAGCTGTGACCGCTATTTTCTGCTGCCTTGCTTACTTGACTCCTGACACTCAAGCAAGCAAGACCTCCACTATGTGAGCTTCAGTGCACTGACTCTGGAAGCCATCATGCCATGTCCTGCAGGTGACAGGGCCCTGCCTTCACCCAAAAAGAGCTGGTAGAAGGGGTCCTACCCCTGTATGGGCAGCTGTATGGGGCCCCAGAGGAGCAGGTGAGCCCAATGCCATTGCCATGTGTGATAGGGGAGTGTGTGAGGGTGAATGGCATATGTGCACCTGTCAGGGAGTATATCCATGCATGGGGCATGGAGTTTAGGCGTGTGAACCGTGAGGTGGGTATGTGCGGACATGTGATGGGTCTGCTGTTAAGAGTGCACTGCTGTTGGTATGGGGCTAGAGTGCATGACTTTCTCCTTCTGTCTGTGTCACCCATGCAGGTCAACGCCTATCAGAAGAAGGAGATTTGGCGTGCCATCGCCAACCAAGTGCGGACCCTGGGGGTCCATGCCTGGTGGAGCACCCATTGTAGTAAGCGGTGGGTGGACCTGAGACGTTGGGCCCGGAAGACCGTGGCAGCCCAGCTGGGGGAAGTCCTCCCACCGAGGGAGGGGTGCTCGTCGGATCCTGACCCCCCTAATGGCCTGCATTTTGGTGGTGGCCTACCCTGAGGTGGATTGGCTTTTGAGGGCAGCACAGCAGCCACAATGGGGTGAGTATTGACTAGATCCTGGCAATTGGCTGGCCTTAATTGGGATTGCGTGCCTCAATGAAGATAAAGTGTCATTATAGGTAATGCTACGTGTGCATCAAGATTTGGAAATTGACAATAGACACCCTGGCCGAGTATATTTTGTAGATGTGTCCCCATGGTTACTGTCAATGGATTAACATCTCTGTGTTCCAGACCTCTCCAAATCAGTAATATGGAGAAGCACAATTGACATAGGCCAGTGTGTGACTCCATCCTGCTCATACAATGGATGTGACTGTCGGTAGCACCTAAGCATTGTGGATGAGCAGCGCCCTCTATCTGCATTAGTGGCTCTGAAGTGTCAGTCCACTGTCATCTGTGTAGCTACCTGTATATGTGAGTGTGTGACTGTTCTTTCATCACAGGAACTATGTGAATCATGTACCATTTATGGAACGGACAGATTGTGTGGCTGGCATCACAGTTCAACCACAGAACAGGCCTTCATGGGATAGGAGTACTGACTTGGGAACTGACTAGGCATATATAGGTGATCTGCTGACAGTAGAGCACGTGTGAGTAAGCAACCTGGAATACTGAGACATGTAGATGTGATGTGGTCTGATTGCACAGATGTTGCATTCCTAGGAGCAATACTTGTGGGGATGTGGCCTTCCTGAGGATGAGTTGGTACTGGTAGTTGTAGGTGCCCTTGGAGATCCCTGATGTGTCACCGTGGTGTGCATATGGCATGCATGACAAAGCCTTAGCTTGCTCTCTGCAGCATTGTCCACTGGCTGCCTACATCATCTCGACATGGATAGTTTGGGGCACTTCAGATGGCCTGTGACTCTTACAGCTTGGCTTGGCTATTAGGTTGTGGCAGATTAGGAGTGGCTTGGCAATTGCATCACACATGGTGTGTTGATGTGACTGAACTGTTGCAGCCAGTCTCCTCAAGCTGCTTATGTGGTAGTGGGATGTGTCTTAGGTGTACTGGCAATGGTGTTTGTCCATGTGTTCGTTATGCATGCAAAAGGATTGCCACCTGAGATGTGTGTCAACTGGCCTCAGTGACAGAGTTTGCCAATTGTTGTATGGTGTGTGAGGGTGGAGTAGTATTGGTGCATAGTCCAACTGGTATAACTGCATGTGTGGTGGCATCAGAAGTAGTCCATAATGTGGTATGTGTGTTCCAGAGGTTCATCTGTTGTGACACTACACTCAGTGATAGTTTGTTTTCCATGTGGTTAATGGCCCATTATGGATGCACTTAGCAGTTTTCTGCTAGGTGATATATGTGTTTTGTGCCAGTGCCAGCAGCTCTGCCTCTGTGATGGGGGTCTGACTACTCACATGGCTAAACCACACATTCACATACTACACATCTGATGTGAAGTGTCTCGTTGTTTGACTGGCATTGGCAATTTTTGCATTGTCCTGCATAATGGCAGCACCATACTGAGTGGCCAGCCATGTGTAAGGAGAGGCAGGTGGTGTGTGCTCAGTGAGTGGAGTTGTCTTCACTGTCATGGGCTTATTGCAGAGGACAAGGACTGATCAGGTGTCAACAATGAGGAGGCCTGAAGTGTTATGTTGTGTCAGCTGCACATCCAATAATTGATAGGTAAATGGAGAAGTAAGATGTGTATTCAGCATAGATTTGATAGTGCATCCAGGGCATGCTGGGGCAGCTTAAGAGGACATTAGTTGACATCATGGAGATGTGTGTATTAGCGCAGCCAACATCGGTTTTGCCGTAGGTGTGAGGGTTGTCAGACAGCTGTAGGTAGTAGTGACATGTCATGACATGATGTAGGTAATGTGTCCTTGCAAATGTGATTGCCTAGCCATGAAATGTATTGTGACAGATGTATATGTGTAGCTGTGTCAATGGCAGGTGTATCTTAACCTTTTTTCCCCCTGTCTTTCTCTCTCCCTCCCTCTATCTCTCTCATTGTGTGCATCAGCATCATCTGGCAGAGGAGAAGGGGCACAGACGACTGGGGAAGAAGCCGGCCATGTGACCCAGGAAGGTGGAACCACCAACACCGAGGGACCCAGTGGGACGGAGGGTGAGGGGAGTGCCATGGGGTGGACTTGATCCAACACCTCATCTTCAGAATTCTCCCCTAGTGAACACTCCCTGGCAGTTGCGGACCCATCGGGGACCACCCCAGCACCATCTTTGTCTACCAATCCCTTACCTGCCCCGCCCTCCCTGTGACTTCCCCCCCCAGTTGCCCAAGCCCACTCACCCAGGAGGTTGGGCATCTCCTTCGCTGCAGGCACCTCTGCCCCAGCCCCAGTCCATCCTGCTGCCCTCAATGAGGAGGCTATTGATCTCCTGCGGTCCATCTCTGTGGGTCAATCAACCATTGTGAATGCCATCCAGGAACTGTCAGCTCAAGTAGAGCAGAACAAAGCATTTCGGGAGGTCATTCACTGTGCCATGGCTGTCCTTCAGAGAACATTTTAGGCTCTGGTCTCCTTACTGATGGCAGCCAGTGTCCCTTTGTCTAGGTTACCCCTCCATCTACCTCTTTCCAATTCCAAAGCATTCTCCCCACACCCATCCACAGCACACATTCACACAGGCATGCATCTACCTCAACAGACATGGTTGGCACTGACAAACACAATCACCACAAAGCCTACCACCGGCATGCACACAGACAACACACACCTGCAAACACAACAACATCCACTCCCTGTACATACTCCCCCCCTTCATAGACACTGCACCTGACACTCCTTCAGCTAGCACATCATCATTTGCAGATCCAGCCACCAGTTCCATCTTACCCACAGTCACCACAATGTCGAACCCCAGATATCCACCCCAGTCACCACATTGGCACTCACCACAACCACCTACACCCCCACCTGCAGCACATGTATCATATCTGCAGACACCACCCCAATAGTCAGTCACCCATCCAGCATGGCATCTCCCAGCACCTCCTTCCCCTCCTTCCAAAACATCTAAACGCCTGCACTCACCCACCCAGCAGACACCCAGCACACACAAGCATTGAACACACACACACACCTGCACCCAAAACACCACAAAGACATATCTTACCACTACTCCCTCTCCCTCCATTCCCAAACCCTTTTCCCATGACCGCCCCTGTGTGCCACAGAAACATTTTGTGTATGGGTTTTCCATGTTCCCTACCTCTCTTCACCCTGTGAGACCCCTGAGCGCTCTGTGTCCCTCCCCAAGTCCAACCCTTCCACCTCCAAGTCCTCCCCTGCCACCCCTGCTTGTGCCCATGCCCCCCTCCAAAAATGTGACCCCCCCAAGGCTAAGGCCTCCACCCCCAAGCCAAACCCAAACCCAAGGACCCCCTCCCAAGCCCAAGGACGTCTCTCCCAAGCCCAAATCCCCAGTGAAACCTCCCACCTCACCACTGAGGTGCCTGCCTGCCCCCTTGATGCCCCTACCCTGTGGAGGTCAATTTGGAGCCAGGAGTCAAGTTGGGGCACAGTGAGGTGCCTAATGTGCCTTTAGCACCTCAGACATTGGACTGGCCTATGGCCTATATTGTACATAGTTTATGTTTATTTCTTTATTTGCACAATTTAATACATCTGGGCTAACAAGATGTTGACATCCATCGTACACTGCTTGTCATACCTTTCTTTCTCCTTGTTGGATTTGTGTTTGCGTGTTTGTGACATGTGTGTGTGTTGGTTGTGTGTGCTGTTGTGCATGGCCTGCATGTGTGTGTGAAACCCTGCAATTAGTCCGGCTGTGATGAGTGTGTATTGTGTGTGGGATATGATTGTTTAGTTACATGGAGGTGTGTGGCTATATTAAGTATTGTTTGAAGTGCGATGTGTTGTGGTGGTGTTGCGTGCCATTGTGTGGTTGTTCTGTGCGCATCCGTTTGTGTGTTGATGGCTACGTCATATGCATTGTGTGTTGTGTGGGCATGGTGTTACATATGGGACGTTGTGTGGGTGTGTGATGGTATTGATTGGTTGCGAGTTGTCATTCCATGTTGTTGTCAGTATGTGTTGTTAATTGTAGGTGTGCAGTGCATTGGCTTGCCAACACTTTTGTGTAGTTACGATTGTGATGTGGCTGTGTGACTCAGTGGTGATGTGTTTGTGTGTGTTAGCCAGGGGCAGTGATGTGTGTGTGCGGGGTATATGTTTTTTTGGTGTGCGTATTTGTGGTTTGTGAATGCATGTGTGCATGTGGCTGTGTGTGTGTGTTGGTATGGTGTGTGGTTGTGTGTGTGTGTGTGGCTGTCGCTGGCCATTCAGGCTGTGTGTGCAAGTGTTCTAATAGCTTTCCCTCCTGTGTGTGCTAGGTGGGTGTACATACTGTTGTTGTCTTTGTCGTTGCAGTTGCTGGTTTCAGAGTTGTAGTTCGAGCAGGGGCCGAGGGAGGACTTTGAGTTCTGGTTCCATGGAGGCTCCAGACATCTCTGTGTTCCTGAAGGTGGATGTCTCCTTTTTTTAGTTGTTTTCCGCCAGGGTTTTGGTGGTGGTACAACCTGGTGGAAACCCTGGGAGTGGGCAGTCTCGTAATGTGTCTGGCGGAAACATGGTCCCCGTAGGTCTAAAGGTGCTCACCATGGTCTGCGATGGCCTGACCACACTGGTGGTACTGGCGGAGTATTCTCTGTAAACTGTTGGCAAGACCGCCATGGAAATAGTTTGCTGGTGTTCACTGCCAGGCCATTGGCAGTACGACTGCCACCGCCTACATGGCAGGCCTGGTACTGCCAAACATGTAATGAGGCTCAGAGTGTTCCCTGTCAGGCACTGCCATTGTCCATCAATTTAAAAGCAATGCGGTCACAAAACCGGCCTGCTCTGACTGTTGGTGCATGTGACAGGCGTTGACTGATACCCTGATAATATTAAAATAACAAAATTCACCACACTCCCAGAAGGTTGATTTATTCATGCATGTTGCCAATTCTATCAGAGAACCACAGAGGCATTTTGACTCTTGTCTTTCTCAAGTTGGTTGGCAGAAACATCTTACTCTCATTGGTGCATTTATATCTCACCGTGCACTGAGACATTATGGAAGTTTGAGTCCAGTGCTCACACAGTCTCATTGACAGCTCCACGATTCTAACTCATATACTGTTTGCATAGTGCTGGTGTAGTCACACTCAAATGCTGTCCAATGGTCAGATGCCCAATCTTAATGACTATTATCCTATTTGCTTTGGCCATGGAGCTGCTGGCAACCTGGTTTTTATATTAAACATCATCTTAGTGAACCACTTCAGACGTATCAGATCCTTACACCCATGGATACATTTGGATACATGCACTTGCACCATGCAGCAATGTCAACCTAGTCAGACTTCTCAGAGAAATCCTTAGAGATCTCCCCACTTAACTAACTGATTAAGAAAACAGGACAGCGAGTTTTGGAATCCAAACAATACACACTGCATACTGAGATATACACAAATGCAGAACATACAGCTTTGTCAAAATGGTGGCTAAAGATAGTGGTGTGATGAACCTGGAGGGGGCCCCCTGCAAAACACATGGAGGGCCCCCCCCCCCTTGATTCACTCAGGCTAGGTACTGTGCTGAGGGGGCCCTGAACTCTTGGGGCTGTCGGGCATTTGTTATGCCATTGTCTAAATACTGAGGGGCAATTGTCTAAATAAAGAGGGGCATATTGAAAAGCCAGTAGTGCCACCCTAGCATAATTTTTTTATGCTAAGGTGGCGTTAAGGAGGCCTTTCTCCCATGCCATATTTGCAAGCATTATGCCACTTAGTATACCCATGATTCCAACAACAACAGCCGACACGTGTTTCGTCATCAAGACTGTCTCACAGCATATTCAGTGGGAAAGTGTCCAGAAGTAAAGCATAATGGTACTGACCAAAGTGTTCTATTATGGAATGCCTTCCGTACATGGTAATAGATCAGAGATATTCAAAAAAGTATGGGCATGATAAGCCTTAGAGATAGTGAAGGTGAAGAGTAGTAAAGAATGCTGTAGTTGTGACACACGTGTCGGCTGTTTTTTTTTTGGAATCATCGTGTCTTGGAAAGAATAAATCTTAACCAGCAATAATGCATGTTCAGAACTTTTGTGTACATGTTATACATAATACAGACCTTGTGGAGCGGTGCAGTGTGTCTTGGTAATCTTAAAAATTCACTAATTGACTGTCTCTTAAAGTCCAGATTTACAAATGTGACATGAAAAATGTTGAAAGAATTCTACAATAAATTTATTTGGATGCATGAAACGTTTAAGAGCTACAGGATACATTTGTGTGATTTGAAACTATGGCCCTCATTACGACCTCAGCGTTTTTTTTTTAAGACCGCTGAGGAACCGCCATGCTGAAGACCGCCAGTGCAGGCGCTTTTCCGCATGGCGCATTATGACTGCTGGCAGCCCTCTGTCCTTTTTCGGACAGAGAGCCGCCAGCAGCCATACTGGCGGTTGGCGGGAAAGTGGAGGTTGCTCCCCCTCCACTGCCCTGTCATCAGAACACCACCCACCGAATCACGTCCCATGATTCGGTGTGGCGGTGTTCTGGTGACGTGGAGCTTGCGGTGGAGCAGCCTTCATGGATCCCGTCACCTCCCGGAGGATCAACAGACAAGGTAAGTTGATCGTCCATTAAGGGAGGTGGTTGGGGGAGTGTTGTGTGTTGTGTGCGTGCATGGGGGTGTGCGTGTGAGTATGTAGAGGGGGTGTGTGAGTGCGTGTATGCATGCGGGGGTGTTGTGTGTTTGAAAAAGTGTGTGTCTGTTTGTATGTCTGTGAGTATGTGTGCATGTATGTCTGTATGTATGTGTGTGTGTGTGTATGACTGTGTGTCTGTCTGTTGGTATGTTTGTTGGTATGTGTGGGGGTATGTGTAATGGTGGTGTCTATATGCGTGTAGGGTGGGGGTGTGTTTCAATGTTGAGGGTAGGGGTGAGGAGGGAGTCCTGCCACCTTTGGAAAGGTGGCAGGGGGGTGAGGGGGTGGGGGGAGGACTCGGGGTGGGGTGGGGGGTGGGGGAGACCACTATCAGTGCCAGGGAAGGAATTCCCTGACACTGATAGTGTCTACCGCTATGGATTTCATGGCGGTTCCTAACCACTCGAAATCCATGGCGGTCTGCAGGGTCGTGATACCGCCTGCGGTCTGGTGACGGCCGCCTGGCTGGAGACCGAAGTCTCCAGCCCAGCGGTCCTCACCGCTCTGGAGGTTGGAGTGGATGGCGGAATGGTGGATGACCATGGCGGTAACCACCATGGTCATAATTCCATTTTTCCCGCCGGCCTGTTGGCGGTATTACCGCCACTTCTCCCCTGTCCGCCAGGGTTGTAATGAGAGCCTATGTCTTGTAACAAGGCCAAAAATTTAGGACCACATTTATAGAGTGGTTTGTGTCGTTCTTCCACTATGCAACATGATGCAAGAGTGATACAAAACTTAAGTGAGATTTATGAAGGCCAACTTACGTGGCCCTGCCTGCTTCATAAATCTTGAGTTAATGTAATGCAGTGTAAATCACTATGTTATATTACTCTGTACCAGAGAGACATTTACATGCCTGTTGCACTGATGCTCCCACACAACGTCCATGAAGTTGGATGCATTCCCAGATTTACAAGAGCTTGTAAACCTGGGTATTCGCCAAAAAGATACGCCTCTCAAGGTGAGGTTTAACAAGGTAGAAAAATATTTATTTCTCCTCATTTTTTTCTTCTTTCTACATGTGCTTCCTTCTGCAGAACACATAGAATTAGGAAAAAAGCCTCTCAAGATTGTTTTTTTGTGCAGGGAGGTGTCCTTTCCTGCACAGAAACAATCATGCAGGCATCTTTGCACCATGGTGCACGGGTACCTGCGTTGGCTCTAGGCTGCCAAAAGGGTGCCAGCACATGGGGAATGGACAGGAATGCACTGTCTTGGATAAATATGGTGCATTCCTGCCGTTTCACTGTGAAGCATGGCAGCGCAGCAAGGTGGCGCTGCGCTGTCCTACACCAAAAAGGCCATAAATCCTGGTTGTAGTTTCTAATACTCCACCCTCTTCTACAATTGTTTGTAAGAAATAAGGACCATATGTTCGAAAGCTTTTTCCCATAGACACAGAATGGGTAAAATCCTTTCGTACATCTGGCCCTAAGTCAAATCCTCAACATGGGGAATGCTTACAGTTACTCCTCTGGCTTTTCAGTGCTCTTATGTCCTGGTAAGCATGCCAAAGCACAGTTGAACTGATAAGCACAAAACACTCAAAAAAATGACAACAAAAATAAATGTAATCAGCAGGATTATTGTGTGAACTCAAAACTTCTATCTTATAGCGCCAAACTTTTTTTTCCTCACTCTTTTTTCGCAAAGTTTGTAGAAAAGTGATTCTTTCCAGTTAGGAAGCACTGATAGGTATAAGTAAAAAACTGCTATTTATATATTGCCAAAGAAATACTAAATGTGTGTACGAATCTAAAAAAATAGTCACTGCGCAAAAACAAGATAATTGTGCAGCATCTCCAGAGCACCTAATTCTCATGCAGTAATTAGGGGCTAAGATTGGACATATTCCCAACCTGCACGATCTTAAATTGAGCTTCTAAAATGATTAGGATAATTGCTTATAATGACTGCAGGAGTCTTACTAAAGCAACACACATCTGTTCACTTCAAATATGTTATGCTTTGTTTAGCGCAAGACAGACTTTATGTAAAGAAGACATATCACATCTAAACTTTTTTCTAGCAGTGGAAGTTATACCCACTTAGAGAGTATATTGACAATTGAAGTGTATGTTTATACTAAAGTTAATGCACGTTTAAAAATCATGAGGAACATTTTTATTCTGCCAGTCATAAGTGATTCGTCATCGATTAATAGGAGTTTAGTCCTGTTTTTCTAAAGCTTCTATCAGAACACCAAAATTACTATTAGAATGAACTGATACAAAGTGAAGTAAGATGGTCACCTACCAAGTTCCCACTTGGATGATCCGCTTTGAAGTTTAGTGAGGTGACTATCAGCTAGTAGGATTAAGGCCCGTATTTATACTTTTTGACGCTAAACTGCGCTAACGCAGTTTAGCGTCAAAAAATTTTGCGCCGGCTAACGCCATTCTGAAGCGCCATGTGGGCGCCGTATTTATTGAATGGCGTTAGCCGGCGCAAGCAGACCGGCGCTGCCTGGTGTGCGTGGAAAAAAACCACGTACACCAGGCAGCGCCGGCGTAGGGAAAAATGGCGTTAGGGCGTCTTAAAAATGGCGCAAGTCAGGTTGACGCTAAAAAATCGTCTTAACCCGATTTGCGCCATTTTAAACGACGCCCAGACGCCATTTACATGACTCCTGTCTTAGTAAAGACAGGAGTCATGCCCCCTTGCCCAATGGCCATGCCCAGGGGACTTCTGTCCCCTGGGCATGGTCATTGGGCATTGTGGCATGTAGGGGGGCACAAATCAGGCCCCCTTATGCCAAAAAAAAAATATAAAAAAAAAAAATGTTATACTTACCTAAACTTACCTGAATGTCCCTGGGATGGGTCCCTCCATCCTTGGGTGTCCTCCTGGGGTGGGCAAGGGTGCAGGGGGGGTCCCTGGGGGCAGGGGAGGGCACCTGTGGGCTCATTTTGAGCCCACAGGCCCCTTAACGCCTACCCTGACCCAGGCGTTAAAAAGTGGCGCAATTGTGGGGTTTTTTGACCCGACCACTCCCGGGCGTGATTTTTGCCCGGTAGTATAAATACGACGCATTTGCGTCGCCGTCATTTTTTTAGACGGGAACGCCTTCCTTGCATCTCATTAACGCAAGGAAGGCGTTCACGCAAAAAAATGACGCTATTTGCCCATACTTTGGTGCTAAACGCGTCTAACGCCAAAGTATAAATATGGCGTTAGTTTTGCGCCGAATTTGCGACGCTAATTCGGCGCAAACGGAGTATAAATATGCCCCTAAGTATTTGAGACGGGTGAAGGTTACTGAATGTTGTTCTAAAAACCAGTGATATCTGATCTGATGGTGATTTAAAATCACTCATTTTTAAATTCTTTAAAAATGCTAAAAAGTAACAGTCACTTCTCTGTACTACCTAAGATTGTCGTTGTAGGTGTTCGGTCTAAACTCAGGTCTACCTGTATACTGAAGATTTCGGTTTATAACCTGACATACTTTCGAGACCAATACATTCAGGCCCATATTTATCATAGTGTTGGGCAACTCAACACTAACATCAGATTTGTCAAGCCGTGCTAGGCCACTTTGCGTAGTCCTGCATGGCTTGATAAATCGGGAGAAATGCAAGGCAGCACAAATCACTGACTTATGTTACCCTCCCAGGGTTTTAGGCACATCCCCAGATTTACCATAAGTGGTAGACTTGAAAATGTGTCAAAAATCTGTGCTTCTCTGTAACGAGGAAAACACCTCTTACGATTGTTTTTGTGAAGCAAGGTGTCCCAATCCTCCTTATAACACAAGGTGCAAGGATGCACACGTTGGCACTAGGTAGTCAAAAGTGCATCAGCACAAGCAAAGGACAGGAATGCACCGTATAGTGGTAAATTCAGTGCATTCCTTCCCTTTCTCTTTCATGCAGGCAGAAAGGTGGCTTGATGCTTTGTGCTGCTCGAAAGTATGATAAATATGCCCCTCAGTATCAGAGAGTTACATAATAAAAACGCATGTTGATGAAATTATTTTGAAAATTTAGATACCTATTATTAATTACATTATCAAACTCTAATTATCACATTATCACTATGAAGTAATTGAAAATTGACGATTTCTTGAACGGAAGAGGCACTTTATGTAGTACATCCATGAGTGTGTGACCTTGGGGCTGATTTAATTACTTTTCAGGCAATGCAGCGCAGTATCCAAAGTTTATGTATAGTGCTGAGTGAAACTGGCGCACTTGAGGCTGCCATTCATGAATGGATACACCTATGCATGTAATACATGGGTGTGTGCATTCTACGAAAGTAACAAAAATCCAGAGAAAAGCATTAGTAAATTTGGGCTTTCAAACACAAAAAAGGTATTACTGTTGGATCAGAACCATCAGGCTAAAGCCACATTTGCTTCTTTTTCAATCAGCACTGGTTTGGGATGACCTACCTCCTGAAATCTGTGGAGCCTTTGAAGGTATATCCTTCTGAAGCTTTGTAAAGCTTTGTAAAGATGTTCCTGTTGTAGGCATAATTTTAACCTCTGGATCACTTAAAGATCATTCCTTGGATATAGTATACTAAATAAATGACCATTGTCAAAACGCACACATTTAAAAAAGTGAAAAAAGGAAAAAAATGTCTGGGTGCTATTAGATGCTCACAGTTTGCATTTTCTGTCTCACTAAAGCTCAGGCAGTGGGAGATGCAGTGATTTCTTAGAATGTCTTGCACGCTAGAGGACAATATCATATATGACAGAACTGACAGTGCCCCAACAAGGATAACTGTGGTAATCAAATACCATATTCTGTTTTACAGAGTACAACCAAAGCAAAGGTAGATGCATTACACTGAAGCCCTCATTACGAGTTTGACGGTCTTTTTGGAAGACTGCCATGGCGAGGGACGCCAAAAGACTGCCAGTGATGGTGGTAACCCGAATGCTACAAGTCACATACGGAAGACAGCCCAAAAACAGTTAAAAATCTGAGACTGTCAGGCAGACTGACGGTGGGAGAGAGGCGGTCCCACCACCAGCATTGCCACGCTGACAACATCCTGCCCTCCATATTATGACTCACAAATCAGCACAATGGTCATTGCACAGCAGAAAACTGTTGTCAGGGCAAACCACCATGCTTAAATCACAACCACCAGAACCCAACACCACATTGGACAGTATGAACAACCCACACCTGCCACACATTGCCTCACAACACACACCCTCAACTATAAAACACACCCACACACAACCCACAATCCTTTGGAACCACAACACAGAGAGACAGCGAGGACCCACAAACCCATCACCTGCCACTTATACTCCATAGGCACATATACACTACACATGCAGCACACATCACATAACTGCACCATCAACACTATACACACATCACAACTGCACACAAACACCACAACACACCAGCACATACAACTAAGCACCCCCCACACCCCATCAAGCCCCAATCACCCCACCCTTGCACACAACACCGTCCCAAACCACATCACAACCACCATGTCCCTTCAAAAGCACTGAGGATTCACAGACGAAGAGTCGAGGGTCATGGTAGATGAAATCATCAGGGTAGAGCCACAGCTGTTGAGAGCACACGTCCTGCAAACATCCATAGCCAGGGAAAATGAGTTATGGTGGAGGATAGTTGACAGGGTCAACTCAGTGAGTACCCATCCACGCACAAGGGAGGACATCAGGAATAGGTGGAACGACCTTAGGGGGAAGGTGCGTTCCATGGCTTCACAATCCCAGATTGCCATCAACAAGTTCGGAGGTGGACTCCCACCTCCTCCCCAGAGTTCACATCATGGTAGGAGTGGGTCTTGGACATCAGGCCTGACTGGAATAACCGGAGGACTGGACTCTGGTAAGTCAACAACACTCCACCGGCATCAACAACGCCTGTACAGCATACATCCCCACCACCCTATCACTCCCCAATTCACCCCATCTCTCACTTCTGCCCCCAATCACCTAATGCCCCTCCCCTGCATGCCACACCACCCCACTGCCACTATCCACACAGAGTCCCTCCATTGGTCATGGATAGCACTCATAATGGCAAGCACCACAACTCCCACAATGCATTACTCCCTACACATGAAAAGCTGCTATTCCCACTTCACAGTGGAACACCTGCATGTAAAACCATCACATCAGCTACACCAACTGGATGTGTCGACTGCGTACTACTACATGGCAATGACAGCAATGCTATCCACTAACCACAACCCACAATGGTACATGGAAACCACGTCACAATCCATGTCCCACTGACAATGTCTACAGTGCGGCATCTGTTCTTGCCATCACTTAGAAGCAAGTCAAGCCACTGCATGCACCAGACTATGAAACAAAGAAGTACACCTCCACAATGTAACACAAGTCAAGTCAAGCAGACTTTATTCGGCTTTCAACCAGCCATAAAAGTGTCAGATAATAGCACATTTAGTGATAAATAAATATATATAAAAGAAGTAAGTAGTAAAAAGAGGAAAAATAGTAAACACATTCTAAATTAATTCAATACAGGTATATAAACCCCTAATAGATTTACACAAATGCCAGATCAAGTATCCTTGCAGTTTTTTGTGTTTTTTCCTTTTTGTGTTGTCCATAAAAAAGAAAAAATTCCAAACAGTCCAATAAGATTAGTCCAGGACTCCCATAGACTTCCTTGCAGTTAGTACTGAGCATAAAAAATGTGCTAAAATTCCACATATTTCAATTGAGGATAAAAGCTGTAAGCTAAAATACGCGTTGCGGCACCAACGCAAATTAATCGACCTTAAAAAGGGCAATAAAAGCCGTTTTCTTTGTGGGTTGTAGAATTTGCACAAAAGGACCACGTGCATTGTAGTTTGGGGGGCCTTCGCATCACAAGGACAAACTCTTAAGGTTATACTCCAATCATTCATGGTTGGGAAAGTTACTAACCGATGGAAGATATCTAGACGGAGTCTTGTAAGAACAAATCGGTGTCGAGGATTTGCCACGCTTACAAGGTAAGGCTGGATGGCATCCGTAGACAAAATTAGTTGATTAGACATTACGGTGGATTTTCTTGATTCCTCATCCCACCTCTGATCTTCCAAATGCTTCAATGACAACGCTGTCAGTTCTCTCCTGGTTATTTTTTCCAATGATTGTGGATCTAGATAATAATCTTTGCAACCCATTTTTTTAAAAAGGTCATGATGTAACTCAGCCAGGGAACTCTGAGCGAGTGTGTTAGCCTTGTACAATCAGATAGAATAGCCTTGTTTAGACCAGTATGCTCTGTGGTCCACACCTTGTGCCATAATAATAATAATGGCTGATCTTTTATCATATCAGTTACATAGTGGACCCCAAGTTCAGCATGACTAATGTAAGATGATGTGCTATTTGGTATCATTAGCAAGTGTCTAAGGAAATCATTTTCCACTGTCCCCCTATCTTTTTAGAGTAGATCTTCAGGGCCGCCGTTGTTTTAATAAGCTGATCTTTTTTTGTTTTCACACAGTGTGCCCAAGTGGCCTGTTTGTCAAACATTATGCCCAGATATGAAAAGGTAGGAGCTATCTTCACCTTATCCTTGTGAATGGTAATATTATAGGACTTGCTCAGTTTCCTGCCACAGTTCATTATAAAGGTTTTTGAGCGGTTAACTGTGAGTCCCAAATCTGTCATGTAGTTTATGCAAGTGGTTAAGAGTTTCTGGAGGGCTAGGGGTGTCCTGACCATAAGTACTGCATCATCTGCATAGAGAAGTGTAGGGACGGGGTGATTACCTGTTTGGGGAAGGTCTTTGCATTTACCTGTCAATTCTCTTTCTAAGTTATTTATGTATAAGGAGAATAGAAGTGGAGCAAGAACGCAGCCTTGACGTTCCCCTCTGTGTATTCCAAAGGACCTGGTACATTCCCCTCTCATCCCGTACCTTACTCTTGCTCTACACCCTGTATACAAATCCCTTATAAAATGAACTATTGTTGGTTCAACCCCCATTCTTGTTAGAATGTCCCATAGCTTCTCGTGCAGGACGCAGTCAAGTGCTGACGATAGATCTATAAAGGCCAGGTGCAAGTTACCCTCACTGATCTTCGTATATTTCCCCACTAAGATGGTTAAATTGAGAGCCTGTTCGACGGTGCCTAGTCCTGTACGGAATCCGTACTGCACTGGAGATAAAATATTGTTTTCTTCCGCCCATGTTTGGAGTCTGTTTAAAATTATTCTCCCTGCTAATTTAGCTGATGTATCAAGGAGAGAAATAGGCCTATAACAGGCTGGATTGAGGCGATCGCCTTTTTTGTATATGGGTATAATAATAGAGTTGCGCCAGTTCAGTGGAAGGCCTTGTGAACAGAAAGCCCTCAATACCTGCATCAATAGTGGGCCCCATACGTGAATATTAGCTTTGGATAAGGCAATTGGAACGCCATCGGGCCCTGGCGCTTTCCCAGCTTTGCTCATGTTTATGGCTTCCACTACCTCCTCCAAAGTAAACTGAGGTGATACTGCTGAGTATAAGACCTCCTGGGAGTCTGAGGCCTTTAAAGGGTCCAGGGGGGCTCTGTCGTTGGATTGACAGTATATCTTAGAAAAATACATAATCCAGTCCTCCTACAAGATTGCAATTTCCATTCTAGGAATATCACTGTTAACTAGAACAGGTGTATTTATTATTTCCAAAAGAAGACGTTGTCATGCATAAGACTTGCTCTGTGTAGGTTATCCCATATCTCCCCTCTCAGAGCAAGTTTCCTCTTTTTTATGGCTGTTTTATATGCCTGTCTGCAGGTATGTATTTCAGTCGAACATATTATAGTAGCACTTAGGGCTTTTTTAAGTATTGTATGGGCTTTCGTGCAATCGTGGTCAAACCAGCCAATTTCCTTTTTTTTCCCTTCCCCCTGCCCCTCCCAGCCTGGTCATAAGAGTTTCTTTCACGACTTGCGTTATCTGTAGGAAAGCACTTATGCATTTTCCTGGGGCCGTATCTTCGCCGAGGCAATCAATGAACGCTTGATTGTGTTCACTTAGTATATGTTTCAGTACTGCCTGTGGATCCATCCGGGTCCATCTTAGTGTGTAGCCGTTACCCAGAGTTAGTTCAATATCGTTTACCATCGTTATCTTTACATCCTTGGACTCTAGGGCAGGGGTTAGTAACAGATCCAAACTTTGGGGATAGTGATCACTTATTGGAATATTGTGAATTGTGTAGTTAGAAAAATAATGTGCAAAATGAGTTGACATTAGAATGTAGTCAATCACTGTATTGGCACCCCTTCCATTGAAGGTAGGTTTAAACTGTAGCTCTTTTGAGGGTAAATCATTTACAAAGGACAAGTTGTGTTTTTGGGACACTAAGTTCATTGCGTCTCCTTGTATGGTGTGTGAAAAATGTGGCCCTGTGCCAATATCTTGAGTATCACAACCACACACCCTTCCCGTGGGTTCCTTACAAAGATGTACATTAAAATCACCCCCGATATGATCAGAGTCTCACGTTTGTTACTTGCACATATTCTCTCTAAATCCTCGCTCATCTCTGTTAGGATTTTAGAAACTTCTCTTGGCAGTGCGTTATTATAGAAGTTAATAAGTACTAAGTGCGTATTCTGATCGAGGTTAGACTCTATCAATTGGTAATAAGGTTTCATAATTAGCATTTTTGTGTAGTGTAACCACGCCTTGTTAGAGATATATGTACATAAGCCTCCTTTTGGCCTGCCATGATTGGTCTGTACAGCTGGTGTATGAAATGTTTTATAGCCATTTATGTGGACAGGATTTAATGTCCAAGTCTCCTTGAGACATATGCAAGGAAACTCCTCAATGAAGTTCACCCAGAGTTCATTATTAATCTAATTAGTTAAACCTGCCACATTCCAATAGAGTATAGCTGTTTTCATATGTTGGAGGGGTTGAGGACACTCCTTCTCTAAGCTTGATGTGGATAATCCATCATCTAGAGTGTAAATTATTGGAGAGGGAAGATTTCCCGGATTCAAATGGATGTCTGTGATGTACCTATCAGGTTCCGTCTCACGGAATACGTCTCCCCTATACTTGGTAGGCTTTTCTATTTTTGCGACCGGAGCCTCCTCGTGTGGGGAATCTCTCTTGGTCCTAATTAGTCAATCCAAGTCTTCTAGTGTGTTAAGTGATTGAAATCTATTGCTAAGGGGAATAGGGTCTGGGGCGTTTAATACTCGGTCATTTACAGATAGCAAATTCCTTGGATTACGCCCCCAGGGTCTTGGGTAAAAGAACCCCAGGGGTAGTAGTGAGTTTCCTTGACAGGTGGCTTGCCTGACGCCTAGTTTATGGATAATACTGTGCACCAGTTCAGGGGTCTTAAATGAAAGGACCACACAGTCTCTTTCCACTGCTTTCTCCCTATTTCCTACCCACTTGACTCTTCTGGCCATTTTTATGTCGTCAAAAAGGGCCCCCACCCTCCCAGGACCCAGGCGTGTTCCTATCCAATTCAGGGCCTTGTTCCTCAGTGCCAGTCACGTTTCCCGGTATTGGTCGCCTATGGGGGGAACGTTTGCCAGAACCACAACGTATGGAATTGCCTCCGAAGGAAGATGTAGAAGGTCGCTGGGTAAATGTATAGGCTTCGAGGGTCTTGTTCCAGTACAATGGGTCCTCCCTTTGACTGTCTGGGGGTGTAACTCTTTCCCTCACCATTCACATGTACCCCTGCCACTTCCACCCTGCAGAGGATGCCAGAGACAGACAGCCCTCCCCAGAATGAAGGCCCCAGTGGATGTCTGGACTATGATGACTTACCTGAATCATCTGGGATAACTAGTCAGTCCACCACCACCAGCCCCACTCTGACCACATCTGAGTCCCCACCCAAGTGGCAACAACAGCACATCCAAACCCTTGTTTCCAAACCTGACTACCAAGTACTGGTAAGTCAGCAGTGTGTCCCACAGTACAGGGACCAGAGTAAACCCTTCACACCCAAGACGATGAAGGTCCAGGTTTAACAGGGAGTAGGCACACTATATCAGATGCACAGGCACAGGGGCCCAGGGGCAGTTGGAGGACACCTGTGGGCCAAGAGGTGCGCCCGCAAGGGAAACAAGAAGCCAAGAGGCCATCACCAAAGTCCTGGGAGCATACCAGCAATCCTAGGACAAGATGGGCCAGATCCTCTCAACCTTGCAGGAGAGCCAGAGGTTGCAGAAGGAATACCACCAGGAGACCTTGCAGCATTGGTAGGCCCACAATGCCACCATGGCCTCCATTGCAGGGGTGTTCAAAGAACTTACTACCATCCTGCGTGCGTCTTCCATCCACCAGCAGGCCCCTTCCCGTAGCCACATACCAACTGAGCCATCCACTTCTGCCACAGCTGGTGGAATGGGGGCCCTGCCAGAGGACTCACAGGCCACTAACACCCCTCCCTCTGTAACTGAGGGACCCCCACACAATGAGGTCATCCATCCAGACATCCTGCAGGACCTGATGCCAAGACGGGTGTATAAAGGGAGTAACAGGAGTATAAATATGACGGAGGGAAGTGAAGGTTGCTCCCCCTCCACCGCCACGCCAACAGAACACCGCCCAGCGAATCACGTCCTGTGATTCGGCGTGGCGGTGTTCTGTTGGCGGTGTGGTGTCGGCGGAGCAGCCCCCATGGCTCCCGTCCCCTCCCGGAGGATCGTCGGACCAGGTAAGTTGATCGTCCGTGAGGGGAGGGGGTGGGGGAGTGTTGTGTGCGTGCATGGGGGTGTGCATGTGTGTATGTAGAGTGCGTGTATGCTTGCGGGGGTGTTGTGTGTTTGGGAATGAGTGTGTGTATGTCTGTAGGTATGTCTGTATGGATGTGTGCGTGTATGTTTGAATGTGGGTGTGCGTGTATGTGTGTTGGTGGTGCCTGCGTGCGTGTCGTGTGTGTATGAGTGATGTTGTGTTGGGGGTCGGGGTGGGGAGGGGGGTCCTGCCAGCTTTGGGGGGTGGCAGGGGTGGTGGGGGGGGGTAGGGGAGGGAGCCGGGATGGGGGTGGGGGGTGGGTGAGACCCCTATCAGTGCCAGGGAAGGAATTCCCTGGCACTGATAGTGCTTACCGCCATGGATTTCATGGCGGTTTCAAACCGCATGAAATCCATGGCGGACAGCCGGGTCCAAATACCGCCGGCGGTATAGTGACGGCCGCCGGGCTGGAGACTCTGGTCTCCAGCCCGGCGGTCGTCTCCGCCATGGCAGGCGGAACGGAGAACCGGCGGATGACCATGGCGGCAACCGCCATGGTCATATTACAAAAAAAAAGACCGCCAGCCTGTTGGAGGTCTTACCGACGCTTCTCCGCCTTCAGCCAGGGTCATAATAACCCCCATAGTCAGGCCCCATTCATCCACCTCAACAGACATGGTTCACAAAGACACAGGCACCACAAGTCCCACCACTGCCATGCACACAGACAGCAGACACATGCAGGCAGAACAACATCCACTCCCTACATAGACTCCCCAACCACCTCCTCCCTCACAGACACTAAGCTACTCAAATCTGCTACCACCACATCAACACTCCCAGATCCAGCCACCAGTCCACTCATGCCCCCATCACCACAATAGCAGAAACCCACACATCCATCCCAACTCTACATGAACACTCACCACGACTCCCAACACCCCCACATGCAGTACACCCACCTTACCTGCACACACCATCCCAACATGAACTCACACATCCACCCTAGCATCTCCCTGCATCGCCTTCTCCTCCTCCAAGTATACATAAATGCCCGCACACACCCAACCAACAGACACCTAGCACACACACAGCATCCACCCACAGCACCCAAGGCACATACCCGTACACAACTCTCAAGCACTCCCTCTCCCTCCACTCCAAAGCATTTTCCCTTAACCACCCTTGTGTTCCCCAAAAAAGATTTGTATATGAGTTTGCCCTATTCCCTCCCACTGACCCAGTCCCTGTTTCCCGCAAGCACCCTGCTACCCTCCCAAGACCTAGTCCTTCCACCTCCCAGCCCTCCCATGGCCTCCCTGGTACTGTCCATGTCCATACCTCACCTAAAACTTTGACCCCCACAAAAGCTAGGGAGAGCCATCCGAAACCGTAAACCAAGGGCTCTCCTCCTAAGTCAACATCTAAGTCCAACTCAAGCCTAAACCAAAGAACCCCCCTCTGAAACTCAAACTCCCACCTCACCCCCATCACCCCTGAGGTGCCTGCTTGCCCCATTGATGCCCTTGCCATGTGGAGGCCACTTTCCAGTCAGGAGTCAAATTGGGGTGAAAGACATTGCCCAGTGTGTCTCTCAGTCAATGCGTTTGTATGGGTACGATGGTGTTGTTGTGTGACTCAGTGGTGCACAATGCAGCACACACAGAAGTGCCAAAGTGCCATTTTCAATGATTGTTTATGTGCAGGAAGGGACACCTTCCTGCACATAAACTGTCATTTCTGGCATTTTGCTCTTTCTATATGTGCTGCAGAATGCAGCATGCATAGAAAAAGCAAAAAAAACGAGGAGGAATAAAAGTATTCCTCCTCGTTGTGCCCTGCTAACGCCACCTCCGGGGTTGGTGTTAGATTTTGGCGCTGCCTCAGGTTTACGAAATTTCATAAATCTGAGGCTGCGTCAAAATGCAATGCGTGTTGCTGTGGCATGCCCACAGCAAAACCCATTGCATGCCCCTTCCACACACAGTGCTGTGTGGGAAGGAGCCATATTTACAAGATGACGTTAAGCCACAAAAAGTGGCTTAACGCTGCCTTGTAAATACGAGCACCACAGGAGCATCAAGAAAAGTGACGCTCCTGTGGTGCTAGGGGCCTATAAATACACCCCTGTATTTTTACATAACTCTGGTCAGATGTGTTGAAAGGACCTAGGTGGGGCCCTAAGATGGCCACAACTGCGTGAGGCTCCTTGTGCCAGGAGCAGTTTGCATTAACATCCAGGCATAGATGGGAACAGGAGCAAGCAAAATGGCTATTTCATCACTACTGAAGTCACTGCAGATATGCGGGAAGTGCTGAATGGGGGATTCTGCCCACACAATGCAATCCTTGAAGTTGGGCTGGATCCTGGGCAAGATGGCAGCCGGGATTAAACACCAAAGTGCGGGACCTAATCACTGCTTAATAGCGTTCCTGGGCCCACCCCTAAGACAACAGTGATGGACACAGATGGATGGCTGTCGACTGAAGGTGCCCTGCGACAGCCAAGCCTGCATCAGGCCGCCAAGTGGCCTGACTGTGGTGTGGCCCACGCTTGAGATCCCTGAGGATGGATTAGGGGCTTGTTCTAACATTGGCTCCTACGCTGAGATGGCAACATAGGGCCTTATCATCTGCCAGGTTTGACTCACTGGGGCACAGCATCAGGGCCGGGCCCGGGCCCACCCTACTAAAGAATAACAATGGAAGGCGCCAACCAGCAAACAGCTGGTGAGTGAGGCATAGCGCCCACTCAAACTACAACAATGTTGAATCCCAAGAACGTGAGCCTGTGGAGATGCAACAGGGAGTTCAGGGTTAGGGCCGTGGCTCCATCCAGTCTTGGCTGAGGAAGCAACATGAATAGCCAGAGCAGAACCTCCACTGCAGAGTCAACGTGCCAGGCCTACACCCTGTGTGTGCTGAGGGCATACCCCTGCTTCACTGACAGCACTGGTGAGTGATAGACCTGGGATAAGCAACTGACACTATCGGACACACTACTGGCAACCTGCAGTCACTGGCATTAAAAACAGCACATCCAGCTTGCAGTGACACTAGCAGACAGCATTTGCTCCAAAAGAACAGACACAACCACAGGAGCAACATGCAGAAGGGGGATCACATGCAGGCCAAGCAGCAATTTGACATTATGGTTGTTGTAGTAAAAGCACAATGCTGGAGAAATGAGAGACCTCACGGGCAACCAAAGAGGCTAAGGATTACCCTGGCATAAAAGCTCTGCTACTCAACATGCAGAAGATCATGACCTCTATTGATGGCAAGTTGGATACATTTAAACCAGAGTGGATAGGATATCTGTCTAACTAGGCAGATACAAGCAACAGCTCTTGGACGCCTAGCCCCAAATATCCCTTCTGGAGAACTACTGAGTGAGCCACAAGACTAAGCTTCTTGACATGAACAAAGTCCCAAGCAAAGAACGGAGATCTGAAGGCCTGGTACTGTCACATCAAAATCAGGCTGCTTGGCCTGACAAAATCCACTAACACTGGAAACATAATGGAATACATTGAGTCCTTCTTCAAAGCTTTATTTGTAATGGAATGCTTTTCACACTTCTTTGCAGTAGAGAGGGTGCACAGTGCTCTGGGCCCAAAGCTCCTCCAAGAGCACCACTGAGACCTATAATGGAAAGACTCCAAAACTACAAAGATCAAGACACTACAAACTACAAAGATCAAGAAAGGCAAATGCAAGAACATGTCCACAAAGGTTTCTTCCTCTCAATCTCCTGTCTTTACCCTAGTGGTGCAGGCTGCACACCATGAAAACATACTGATAAAACATATACTCCAGAAGACTGACATCCCTTATACCTTGATCTACCAGGCTTGGCTCAAGGTCACACACTGGAGTACGACATACAAATTCTAAGAACTCTCTGGCGCAGCCATAGTTGTAAAGCGCATCATCCCCGACACCAATGCCATAACCTCAGTCCACTTTCTGGATCCTGAGGACAAACTGAGTGACATAGAATAAAATAAACAGATGGAGAGTTGCTACCCTGTCAGAAACTGATGGGAAAGACAACATGTGGACTGTGGGTCCCACCTGGCAGCCCCCTCCCCCCCCCAGAGGCTACCCTCTTTCAGCAGGTACTGAAAACAACTGGAGGGCTGTGGTTGGACAGCTTCTTGCATCGAACTCCATTGGAATTTAAAACATCTTTCTCCATGCAGGTGACATGTCAATGCGTTGGTATGCCGGCACCCTGGTTTCCCCCTAAGGATAACCCGATCCAAGATGGTTCATGTTATTTTCATCTAATTGAAGGTGGTCTACACCAAATTTGCATTGCTTGGGTGGGATGAGTTGGGTAACATTCACTAGAAAATTGGGTGACGAAGTGTGGGGGAAGGAGGGGTTTACTAGAAAAAAAAACTTTTGCTCAACATCCTACATCGCTTCGACATGGCACATCACACATTCTCATGGGGAGTTGTGCAAGTTAGGGATGGAGTCGTCCTCTCAGGGAATGTGTACCCCCCCTCTGTTCTCCCTGACTACATGATTGCCCGGAACACAAGGGCACTGACTAACCTACAACCCCTCTCTTGGAATGTTGTGGGACTGAACAACCATTGAAAAACCAAGCAGGTTCTGGCATAAACTGGACAGACATCACATAGAAGTGGCCCTAGTGCAACAGATACATCTCTCACCAGACCATTCCTCCCATTTCACTCTAAAATGATGCACATATTAGGCATCTGTTGCTTACTCCTCTTACAGCCAGGGAATGACTCTCTGTGTCAGACAAGTGTATTCAATTATGATAGTTTCTAAAATTAACCACACCCAAAGGAGGTTCAACCTAATCCCAACTCTGATTCACATGAAGTACATTGTTCTACTGTACTCATACAGCCCAAACACCGCTGACACAGCCTTCATTAGGAAGGTGTGGAGACACTGTGGGGCATATTTATACTCCGTTTGCGCCGAATTAGCGTCGTTTTTTTCGACGCAAATTCGGCGCAAAACTAACGCCATATTTATACTTTGGCGTTAGACGCGTCTAGCTCCAAAGTATGGGCAAATAGCTTCATTTTTTTCCGTGAACGCTTTCCTTGCGTTAATGAGATGCAAGGAAGGCGTTCCCGTCTAAAAAAATGACGGCGTCGTATTTATACTCCAGGGCAAAAATCACGCCCGGGAGTGGTCGGGTCAAAAAACCCCGCATTTGCGCCACTTTTTAACGCCTGGGTCAGGGTATGCGTTAAGGGGCCTGTGGGCTCAAAATGAGCCCACAGATGCCCTCCCATGCCCCCCGGGACCCCCCCTGCCACCCTTGCCCACCCCAGGATGACACCCAAGGATGGAGGGACCCACCCCAGGGACATTCAGGTAAGTTCAGGTAAGTATACATTTTTTATTTTTTATGTATTTTTTTGGCATAGGGGGGCCTGATTTGTGCCCCCCTACATGCCACAATGCCCAATGACCATGCCCAGGGGACATAAGTCCCCTGGGCATGGCCATTGGGCAAGGGGGCATGACTCCTGTCTTTACTAAGACAGGAGTCATGTAAATGGCGTCTGGGCGTCGTTTAAAATGGCGCAAATCGGGTTAAGACGATTTTTTAGCGTCAACCTGACTTGCGCCATTTTAAGACGCCCTAACGCCATTTTTCCCAACGCCGGCGCTGCCTGGTGTACGTGGTTTTTTTCCACGCACACCAGGCAGCGCCGGTCTGCTTGTGCCGGCTAACGCCATTCAATAAATACGGCGCCCGCATGGTGCTTCAGAATGGCGTTAGCCGGCGCAAAATTTTTTGACGCTAAACTGCGTTAGCGCAGTTTAGCATCAAAAAGTATAAATACGGGCCTGTGTATTATAATACCTGCACCATATATTTTTGGGGAAAGACTTTAACTTTGTCCTGAAACATCACAAGGACTTTTCAAATCCCAGTACTAAATCTCATTACCAGCCCCAGCACCAATGGCCACTACAATGAAACTAGGTGTCTTGGCAGACATATACCACCTCAGACACCCATAGATTAAAGAAGTGATCCATGTCTCTATGGCGCATGCCTCTTGGGCTGCATTAGATTACTGGTTCAGGACAAGGGACATAATCACATGGGTGAAACAGATAAACAATCTACCATGTACACAGTCCGATCATACACAAATGAATCTCTCCCAAACCGTCCCTGTCCTGTTGCCTGTCCCAAACATCAGTACTAGACCAGGTGTTTAATGAGGAGGAAAGCTCAGAAATGACATTGTTCCTTCAGACAAACAGGGGAAAGCTGAGTCAACCTGTACCTTCTGGGAATCCCTCAAAGTATATTTGAGGGGAATATGCATTTCAAAACCAGACAGGGTAGGAATGGCCCTGCAAACAGAGTTATACCAAGTTGAATCTGATCTCAAGTACCTTGAGGGACTATTACTAAATCCTAATTCACAGAGTTTGACATGACTAGGGCTAAGGACCAAGCTAGATGAGTTCATTGAACTTACTCACCAAGAACAGAAACATATCTATAAATTTACCTGAGCCAGAGCTTATGGTGAGGCTGAAAGCTCTAATAGGATGCCGATAGCACTGCTGCATTGCCTGGGTCCATTGCCAACTACTATTCAGCTACCTAATGTTACTGGGAAAAACTTATATGAGGCTGGTGATTTCTTTGCTGAAATCATACATTACTACAGTGTATTATACACCTCACGCTCAAGCTGTTCATTGGCAGACTGCAATACATATTTGACCACACAGCCCTGGCATGGCTTGATGGCCTGTGGCATCAATTTCTATCACACCTATCATCCTGAAGGAGATCACTGATGGGATTGCAGATCTCCCAACCTGCAAGACTGCTGCAAATGACGGCTTCCTGGCAGAATTCTACAAAGCCTACACCCACCTCCTGGCTCTGCTGCTCCTTAAAGTATACTCTGATGTGCTTGAGAGGGAGACACTATCCCCCTGATTTGGGGAAGCCATCCTTATAATGCTCCTTAAACCTGGCAAGCCTGCAGAACTGTGTGAATCCTACTGCACTTTATCACTTTTAAATACAGATTAAAAAAATCCTGGCGAAGGTGCTAGCAGACAACTCCTCCTACTTGCAGACCTGGCTGTCCCTGACCAAGCAGGGTTTATACCCAGAAGATCAACTGCCTATAACCTCCACACCCTTTTTGTCCCCTCCATCAATTAAGTCCAGAAATGCAGGTGGTTGATGTCTTGCTTGATGCCACAAAGGCATTTGATTCCCTAGAATGGCCTTTTTTTTTGCTGTCCTCAGCAGAATGGGCAACCCAGACAATTACATTAGGTTGGTCAAGCTACTGTACACATGCCCCACAGCATGGATACAATGAAATTGCCTTCTCTCCTACCCCATAACACTGATCAAAGGCACCAGACAGGGATGCTCCTCTATGCCATTGCCTCAGAGCCAATAGCAAGTGCAGTGTGCCATCTTCATGAGCACAAACTACTTACAGCACTTAGCCCGGAACCCTAGCCCAATCATTACAGAATTCACCCTCTTTAACACTTTTGCAGATGTCGCTATAAACGAAAACAAGTGTACAATATACCCCCTGACTCTAGGACCAAGCCAGAGGTGCAGGACTTCCTAATCCAGTGGTGCACCACATTGGTAAAGTATCTTGGGGTGTGAATCAGCCTAGACATAAATGTAGTATTAACCAAAAATTAGGAAGAGGCCATTTCTTGACCCAAGGGTAGGTCGCTCCCCCTGCCGCTGCAGCTCCTCCAAGTTCCCGAGTTCCTGTGTTCCTGAGACCCACCTAACTGTAAGTACCCCCCTCCTCCCAGCCCCTCGCCCTGCCCCGCGCCACTCACCTTCTCTCCTGCTCCTGCTTCTTTTCCTCCTCTCTGTCTCTTCCTCCTCGCTCCCCCTCTGCAATCTTCTTCTGTGTTCTTCTGTTCTTCTCTTCTGTTCTTCTGTTCTTCCCTTCTGTTCTTCTGTGTTCTTCCGGTCTTCTGTGTTCTTCTTCTCTGTTCTTCTCGGTGCTTCTGTGTTCTTCTTCTCGGTTCTTCTGTGTTCTTCCCTGTTCTTCTCTGTTCTTCTCTGTTCTTCTGCTCTTCTGATCTTCTGTTCTTCTGTTCTTCTGTCTTCTGTTCTTCTGTCTTCTGCTCTTCCGGTCTTCTGTTCTTCTGTCTTCTGTTCTTCTGTCTTCTGTTCTCCTGTCTTCGGCTCTTCTACCTCCTCCGTCTTCTTCCCCCGAGCCTGCCCTCCTGCTCCTTCCTCATCCCCCTCCCTCACTCGCCTCCCCCTCTCTCACCCCTAGCTAACCCGTTCGCTATCTACCTCCCTCACTCCTCCTATCTTCCTATCTCTCTAGCTCCCTATCTCACTATCTAACTCCCCCACTCTCCACCTCCTCCTACCTACCTATCTGTCTATCTATCTATTTCCCTATCTATCGACTTCTCTATCTATTTTCTCTATCTATTTCTCTATCTCTCCCCCCTCCCGCCACCCCCTCTACTACCTATCTCCCTATCCTCTCACTCTACCTCTCTCCCTCACCCACCTCTACAACCCCCCCTCCCCTATCTTCACAACCCTACTCCTATCTCTCTCCCTAATCTCCAAACCTCCTAACACTCACCCTCCTCCACCCTAAACCCCCTCCCCCAGCTCCTCTCACTCTACCTGTCCCCCCCCTCCCTCGCGCTTTCCCGCCGCGACCTCCTGCACGCCCCCGCCCCCCAGCTCCCATTCGCCCCCAGCTGACCCCTCCCCCCCCCTCCTACCTCTTATGGCGGCCGCTGTGCGACAGTGGTAGCGACCCTTGACCCAAGGGTAGGTCGCTCCCCCTGCCGCTGCAGCTCCTCCAAGTTCCCGAGTTCCTGTGTTCCTGAGACCCACCTAACTGTAAGTACCCCCCTCCTCCCAGCCCCTCGCCCTGCCCCGCGCCACTCACCTTCTCTCCTGCTCCTGCTTCTTTTCCTCCTCTCTGTCTCTTCCTCCTCGCTCCCCCTCTGCAATCTTCTTCTGTGTTCTTCTTTTCTTCTCTTCTGTTCTTCTGTTCTTCTGTGTTCTTCCGGTCTTCTGTGTTCTTCTTCTCTGTTCTTCTCGGTGCTTCTGTGTTCTTCTTCTCGGTTCTTCTGTGTTCTTCTCTGTTCTTCTCTGTTCTTCTCTGCTCTTCTGCTCTTCCGATCTTCTGTGCTTCTGTCTTCTGTTCTTCTGTTCTTCTGTCTTCTGTTCTTCTGTCTTCTGCTCTTCCGGTCTTCTGTTCTTCTGTCTTCTGTTCTTCTGTCTTCTGTTCTCCTGTCTTCGGCTCTTCTACCTCCTCCGTCTTCTTCCCCCGAGCCTGCCCTCCTGCTCCTTCCTCATCCCCCTCCCTCACTCGCCTCCCCCTCTCTCACCCCTAGCTAACCCGTTCGCTATCTACCTCCCTCACTCCTCCTATCTTCCTATCTCTCTAGCTCCCTATCTCACTATCTAACTCCCCCACTCTCCACCTCCTCCTACCTACCTATCTGTCTATCTATCTATTTCCCTATCTATCGACTTCTCTATCTATTTTCTCTATCTATTTCTCTATCTCTCCCCCCTCCCGCCACCCCCTCTACTACCTATCTCCCTATCCTCTCACTCTACCTCTCTCCCTCACCCACCTCTACAACCCCCCCTCCCCTATCTTCACAACCCTACTCCTATCTCTCTCCCTAATCTCCAAACCTCCTAACACTCACCCTCCTCCACCCTAAACCCCCTCCCCCAGCTCCTCTCACTCTACCTGTCCCCCCCCTCCCTCGCACTTTCCCGCCGCGACCTCCTGCACGCCCCCGCCCCCCAGCTCCCATTCGCCCCCAGCTGACCCCTCCCCCCCCCCTACCTCTTATGGCGGCCGCTGCGCGACAGTGGTAGCGACCCTTGACCCAAGGGTAGGTCGCTCCCCCTGCCGCTGCAGCTCCTCCAAGTTCCCGAGTTCCTGTGTTCCTGAGACCCACCTAACTGTAAGTACCCCCCTCCTCCCAGCCCCTCGCCCTGCCCCGCGCCACTCACCTTCTCTCCTGCTCCTGCTTCTTTTCCTCCTCTCTGTCTCTTCCTCCTCGCTCCCCCTCTGCAATCTTCTTCTGTGTTCTTCTGTTCTTCTCTTCTGTTCTTCTGTTCTTCCCTTCTGTTCTTCTGTGTTCTTCCGGTCTTCTGTATTCTTCTTCTCTGTTCTTCTCGGTGCTTCTGTGTTCTTCTTCTCGGTTCTTCTGTGTTCTTCCCTGTTCTTCTCTGTTCTTCTCTGTTCTTCTGCTCTTCCGATCTTCTGTTCTTCTGTTCTTCCGATCTTCTGTTCTTCTGTTCTTCTGTCTTCTGTTCTTCTGTCTTCTGCTCTTCCGGTCTTCTGTTCTTCTGTCTTCTGTTCTTCTGTCTTCTGTTCTCCTGTCTTCGGCTCTTCTACCTCCTCCGTCTTCTTCCCCCGAGCCTGCCCTCCTGCTCCTTCCTCATCCCCCTCCCTCACTCCCCTCCCCCTCTCTCACCCCTAGCTAACCCGTTCGCTATCTACCTCCCTCACTCCTCCTATCTTCCTATCTCTCTAGCTCCCTATCTCACTATCTAACTCCCCCACTCTCCACCTCCTCCTACCTACCTATCTGTCTATCTATCTATTTCCCTATCTATCGACTTCTCTATCTATTTTCTCTATCTATTTCTCTATCTCTCCCCCCTCCCGCCACCCCCTCTACTACCTATCTCCCTATCCTCTCACTCTACCTCTCTCCCTCACCCACCTCTACAACCCCCCCTCCCCTATCTTCACAACCCTACTCCTATCTCTCTCCCTAATCTCCAAACCTCCCAACACTCACCCTCCTCCACCCTAAACCCCCTCCCCCAGCTCCTCTCACTCTACCTGTCCCCCCCCTCCCTCGCGCTTTCCCGCCGCGACCTCCTGCACGCCCCCGCCCCCCAGCTCCCATTCGCCCCCAGCTGACCCCTCCCCCTCTCCTTCCTCATATGGCGGCCACTGCACCCGTCCACGCCTGGCCCGCGCCCAGCGCCACGACCCCTGGTCCCCAGCTCCCCCAAGCCCCGCTGATCCGCTACGACCCCACCACCCTCCACGCCCTCAACCCAGGGCGCTCCAAAACCTGCTTCCTAGCTCACCCCAAACGCACCCATGGACCCTTCGCCTGCAACTCCTGCAAACGCATCTTCCACCACGCAACTACCACAAGCCCACGCGCCATCAACCACCTCAAGTGCATCCTGATCAACGCTCGTTCCGTCCACAAGCACGCCGTTGAACTTTGGGACCTCCTGGACTCCACAGCCCCGGACGTCGCCTTCATCACGGAGACATGGATGAACGCCTCCTCTGCTCCAGACATCGCTACCCGCCATCCCCGAAGGCTACAAGATCTCCAGAAAAGACCGCACCAACCAAGTAGGAGGAGGTGTCGCCATCATCTTCAAAGACTCCATCAGCGTCACCACCTCCACCGAAGACCCCCCCCTCGCCGCTGAACACCTGCATTTTCAGATTCGCACCGACCCAAGGACCACCCTCAGAGGATCCCTTGTCTACCGTCCTCCCGGACCTCGCGCCTCTTTCAGCGATGCCATCGCCGACTTCATCTCCCCGCACGCCCTCGCCTCACCGGACTACATCCTCCTAGGCGACCTCAACTTCCATCTGGAACAAAACAACGACCCCAACACCACCACCCTGCTCGACAACCTCGCCAACCTCGGCCTCAAACAACTGGTGAACACCGCCACCCACATCGCCGGACACACGCTCGACCCTATCTTCTCCGCCAGCAAACACGTCTTCTTCAGCCACACCTCTGCCCTACACTGGACCGACCACAGCTGCGTCCACTTCACATTCCGACGCGAGACCTCCCACCTCCGCACTCAACCCATCCCTCATCGACAGTGGAACAAGATCCCTGAAGAGCAACTCTTCTCCGCTCTCGCCGCCAACCAACCCACCCTCACCACCGACCCCAACGACGCAGCTCTCAACCTCACAAACTGGATCTCCAACTGCGCTGACAACCTTGCTCCCCTCAAACGCACGCATCGACAGACCAACACCAAAAAACCTCTCTGGTTCTCTGACACCCTCAAAGAATCAAAGAAAACTTGTCGTGCCCTTGAGAAGGCCTGGCGCAAGGACCACACCGCTGACAACATGACCGCCCTCAAGAACGCTACACGCGAACACCACCACCTGATCCGCACTGCCAAAAGGAACTTTTTCACCGACAGACTAGACAAAAACAGCCACAACAGCAGAGAACTCTTCAGCATCGTCAAAGAGTTCTCCAACCCCAGCGCCAGCGCCAACGCCGTCACGCCCTCACAGGATTTGTGCGAATCCCTCGCCACTTTCTTCCATCGCAAGATCAGCGACCTCCACGACAGCTTCGGACACCAGACCCAACCATACACCACTGAACCCGCTTCCCCGGACATCACCCTCAACAACTGGACCCACATCAACACGGAAGAAACCAAATCCATCATGAACTCTATCCACTCCGGCGCCCCTGCGGACCCCTGCCCGCACTTCATCTTTAACAAAGCCGACGACATCATCGCCCCGCACCTCCAGAAAGTCATCAACTCTTCTTTTTCTTCTGCTACCTTCCCCGAATGCTGTAAGCACGCTGAAGTCAACGCCCTACTAAAGAAACCTACGGCTGACCCAAGCGACCTGAACAACTTCCGCCCCATCTCTCTTCTACCTTTCCCAGCCAAGGTAATAGAAAAGACCGTCAACAAACAGCTGACCACCTTCCTGGAAGACAACAACCTGCTCGACCCTTCACAAACCGGATTCCGAACCAACCACAGCACGGAAACCGCCCTCATCTCAGTCACAGACGACATCAGAACCCTGATGGACAACGGTGAAACAGTCGCCCTCATTCTCCTCGACCTCTCGGCTGCCTTTGACACCGTCTGTCACCGCACCCTAATCACCCGCCTACGCTCCACCGGGATCCAAGGCCAGGCCCTGGACTGGATCGCCTCCTTCCTCGCTAACCGCTCCCAAAGAGTTTACCTCCCTCCGTTTCGCTCAGAACCCACCAAGATCATCTGCGGCGTACCTCAAGGCTCATCGCTCAGCCCGACACTCTTCAATGTCTACATGAGCCCCCTCGCCGACATCGTACGCAAGCACGACATCATCATCACCTCCTACGCCGACGACACCCAACTTGTACTCTCCCTCACCAAGGACCCCGCCAGCGCCAAGACCAACCTACAAGAGGGTATGAAGGACGTCGCAGACTGGATGAGGCTCAGCCGCCTAAAGCTGAACTCTGAAAAAACGGAAGTCCTCATCCTCAGCAACACCCCGTCCGCCTGGGACGACTCCTGGTGGCCCACGGCCCTCGGCACCGCACCGACCCCCGCAGACCACGCCCGCAACCTCGGCTTCATCTTGGACCCTCTTCTCACCATGACCAAGCAAGTCAACGCCGTGTCCTCCGCCTGCTTCCTCACTCTCCGCATGCTCCGCAAGATCTTCCGCTGGATCCCCGCCGACACCAGAAAAACCGTGACCCACGCCCTTGTCACGAGTCGCCTGGACTACGGCAACACCCTCTACGCCGGGACCACCGCCAAACTCCAAAACCGCCTGCAACGCATCCAAAACGCCTCGGCCCACCTCATCCTCGACGTACCCCGCAACAGCCACATCTCCGCACACCTGAGACACCTGCATTGGCTCCCAGTCAGCAAAAGGATCACCTTCCGTCTTCTCACCCACGCACACAAAGCCCTCCACAACAAGGGACCGGAATACCTCAACAGACGCCTCAGCTTCTACGTCCCCACCCGCCCCCTCCGCTCCGCTGGCCTCGCACTTGCTGCCGTCCCTCGCACCCGCCGCTCCACGGCGGGTGGGAGATCCTTCTCCTTCCTGGCGGCCAAGACCTGGAACTCCCTCCCCACCAGCCTCAGGACCACCCAGGACCACTCCGCTTTCCGGAGACTCCTAAAGACTTGGCTGTTCGAGCAGCGATAACCCCCCCTTTCCCCCCTAGCGCCTTGAGACCCGCACGGGTGAGTAGCGCGCTTTATAAATGTTAATGATTTGATTTGATTTCTAAAAATAGAAGACCAGGTAAACTGGTGGCATCTTCTACCTCTCTTGCTAATGGGCTGGTTGGTCCTAATGAAAATGACCATCCTCACCTGGCTGCTTTACCTTTTCTACAACATACTTATATGACTAAACAAAAATTTCTTCAACATACTACTCACACACATGACAGATCTAGCTGGGCTAGCAAGCAGCTACTGATCTGTTGAGATCTGCTGAAAGGCTATCACGTTACCCTATGGGTGAGGTGGCCGGGTTGCACCAGACTTTTAACTCAATCACATTTGTGCACAAGCCCACTTCATGCATTATTTACTACTGCCATACCTTGTATGGCGCACACAGCAAATAGAACATGACACAGAACAGCCTTGCCTGCTAATGGCGTAGAATGGCCAAAGGACGTGCTGCAGACATGCAGAAATCAGCACTCTAACTTGGACAGAAAGAGCCTGGGACTCTCTTGATAACAGGCTCAAACTGCCCATGATTTATGCGCCATTGGAGACACAGGCAAACTATTGTGAACACAGCTATCACAGGAACCTCTAGCCCTTCGCCGGCTTGGGAACTGTGGCCTGTGAGGAGTGGGAGATGTATACCCAGAGGGTGACTTTTTTGGCTATAAATCCATAGAGAGGACTTTGAGGTGTAAAGCACTGGACAGATTGCAAGCATTGTGTAAATCACATAACCCCACAATGCTGAGGGCTCCCACTGTATTTGGAATCCTGAAAGCCCTTATCGCATGCCAGACAACACTTTACACCATTTCACAGACCAACTCCCGTAGGGAATCCCCCACCAGTAGGAGTCAGACACCTGGGGGGAGCATCACTGAAATGGAGTGGAACTATTGCTGTGCATTGACTGGGATACTATCGCCCAATGGTAGAATTTGACTTGTCCATCAGATTTAAAATTCTTGTATAGACTCTCTACTGGCCCGACTCCAGCTGTGCCCAGACTCTGGGTGCCTGAGATGTGGAGTCTGGAATGCAGACTTTAGTCACCTGGCCTCGTACTGCTCAGCCATTGACAATTGTTCGTCCAGATCCTGAAGACACTCTCCAGAATTGTGGAATCACCCATAGAGTGCCCCCCCCCCAGCTCACATTTTTAGGCCACAGGGTGGGCATCCCTAACTCTGTCAGGTGATTTGAAAATATAGCTCTTCTACTGGTTATGAGAGGAATGGCATGCACATGTGGATAGAATAAGGCCCCCTTGGCTATGCTGCTGAATATGGCACACTTCCAAGGCCAATTAAAACTTCACTATGCAATGCAGCTGCCTGCATCTAGGCCTAAGAATTGCAGGACTCATATTGTAGCAATGGAATCATTGCTACAATACGAGCTCTCTGAGACCGCATTTGGTTTCCTCATCTCGATGAGAGTTGAAACACAGTTGAAGGCATGTCATCTATGCAACTGCCTGTCATTCAATGCCACTCAGTACCCCTTAAACATGTCAGAGTTGCCAAAGAATTAATGGGAAAGAATTGCTGTTGACATTTTTGGTCTCCTTGACAATGGACATTACCTGATGTACTGACATTTTCCATTGGTAGAAGTGCTCTCATCCATCACTCAAGAGAGAGGCATCAAGAGATTAGAGGGCATCTTTGCCACATGAGGTATTCTAGAGATCTTAAAATCTGACAATGGCCGACCTTTCAACAGTCGAGTATTCAGAGACTTCCTCAGTCATCTTAATGTGAAGCATCAGAAGATCACACCTGTTTAGCCATAGGCTAATGTCTTTGTCAAGCGTTTCATGAATCATTAAAGAAAGCTGTTTAGTGTTCCATACTGGAAAAGCGTGACTCTAAAACTGTCTTGAATTCTACCCTACAAGCGTGCCATTCAACTCCTCACTCGATCACAAATAAAAGCCCTACAATTTTGATGTTCAGGAGAGCAATGATGACCAAGGTGCCTCAATGGATGAACACAAGATCAAGTACTGAGGGAGAAAAACTAATGGTAAACGGCGTGCTCCGCTGGCAGAGCTGGCAGAGTTTTTGGAACTCTGCACTCCGCTTTGAGCATGGAGTTATCCAAAAACTCTGCTAGCCCTGCCAGCAGTGTGAAGCTCACCAGGTGCGTGGCAGCCCGGTTATGGTCTGCACAGCACAAGCACAAATTGTCTGCACTTGCGCTGTGCAGCCCATAATTGGGCTGTAGCGTGCACTGGAGCAGAGGCTAGAGGGAGGCAGTTGCTGCAGACTCTTTGAGGAGAGGAGGACACCATTGAAGACCAAGGTAAGTCCTCATTTCTTTCTTTTGTTGTGGTTTGTGTACACTGGTGCACAAACAAGGACTGAAAAGGCAGCTTTTGATGCCTACAGCCCTGGCCTGAATTCAGGCCAGAGCCGTAGGCAGTGAAAGAAAGCTGAAAGGCCAGTGCATGAGAGGCCTGAAGTGGCAGCTTTCACTGCTTATGACCCTCTCCTGAATGCACCCGATCTCGAAAGTGATAAGCAGGGTCGGGCTGGCTGACCAGGCCCGACCCTGCTTAGTGTTTTCGAGATCTGGTGCATTCAGGACTCCGTGGGTCACAAAACCCCACCTCTGGGGAATTCCACTGAGTTTGTTTTTCAACTCTGTGAAATTCAGAAGAGTCAGACTCTGTGAACTCCGCCCAGGCCTAGAAGAAACCCATACTAAAGACTTGGATCCTACAAAGAAAAAGAAGGCCTATGCAGACAAATGATGACATGCAAAAGACATTGTTTTCTCAAGAGATCGAGTGCTTGTCCATCAACCGAGAAAACGTTAGTTTAATGCTCCATTTGATGCTGAGCCATTCCATGTCATAACCGGCAAAGGACACACAATGACTGCCCAACGTCTATGTGAGATTTCTTGCGTTTCAGAAATGTGAACTCACCACTTGTTAAATACTGATGTCAACTTAGAGACTCGTTTGGAAAGGACAATTGAAAAAACACAGACAGCTCTTGCTCCTGTATCGCTAATACAGATCATGGACCCTCCTATTGCCATTTCCCAGTTTCCGAAGACAAGATTAGGACAAGTAAACAGAACCCCACTAAGGCTCATTGACGAGATATGATTGTGTATAATTTGTAAAAAAATATCTTTTTTTATTTAACAGAGGAGGAGGTGTAGCGTTTTGTGAGTCATGAATGACGTAACCCTTTTGGCTCCTAAAGTACCCCGCAGAACTGTAACATATGTGTTAGAACATAGTGAAGTGAATGCAGGTTTAGAATGTTGAGCTTGTGGTTACAAGCAGATGAATAAAGATGTGTAATACCCATCCCGGTGTGTGGCATAGTTATTGGTGGGTACCCCGGCTGTGGAAGACACTACAGTAACATTCCAAACTTTGCCTGCAGTGCTTAATTTAATGAATTAATACATTAAAAAAAAAGTAATAAAAATATGACAACGTAGCTGCTGCCATTATATCAGCCAGTGCAATTTCAACATAGACCTTTACTTAAATACATTCCTAGAAAGAACATTCAGGTTACTTTCATAGTATAATTATGCAAAACCTCCTACATAACAATGCTTACACACATATTTTTTTTTTTATATATTTGAATATTTCAAGCATAGTTTTGTTCACGTTTTCTCAATATACCTATTAGGCACTAGGGACTTGATGTGCTAATGTTTAATTCTCTGAAAGCATGTGCTAATAAGTCTGTTCATAAGAGATCGAATTAAGGTTGGATGAAGAATGATTTGCCTATTTAATAGTAATTCAGCAGGTTGCAGAAAGCGAACCCCAGTGGTGGGCTAAAATCAAATGGATGGTGGTCTGCAGGGGACAGGAGACCACGATCCCTATATATAGGAGTATGTTCCTTAACTAAACCAGTGCTGCTCTTATTTAAAAAAAACACTTTCCCTTTTGAAAAACTTTGAAGGAAGCAGGCTGTGGTTCCCCTGGCTGCTGCTCTTAGCGCATCTGACCTTAATAAGTAAACTTACAAGGGGACGCAAATAGGTTGATGAACCTTTTGACTCATTTAAGATGTTCTCACCATAGCTCCAATACATGAACAATAATCAATACATAATAATCAGTAATCATTAGTCAAAATCAATAATCAATAGAGTGAGTAAATATCACGCACCAAGACATTTCAGCCATGAATAACCACACTTTTCGTAAAAGTTTATTACTTTTATTTCCCTTATATTAACAATGCTAAAGTCATGTAGATTAATCTCGAAATCAAATGGAACACATATAAGTACAATACTGGTTGACCAAAACGACGGAAGAAACACAATCTAATCAAAGCTTGAATAACAACACATTGTAAGGCAATGGTGCAAATCAATAGCAGAGTCAGCTGCAATAAAGATGTGTGATACATAGAATTCAGCAAGATAACTCATTAAACATTTTTCCTTGTAATTAGTCAGCCTTCATGTGAATGCAAAACAATTCAGAACACAAATTTAGAAAAAAAACATCTAGCTAGGGAAACTATCAAGACAGCGCAGTTGGTACCTAGAAAGAAAAGGCATAAAATGCAATTCAGTCACATTGTCATATTTACCTATCCACAGTACGGGTCAGCAAGCAGAATCAGTGTTCGTCCTCAGGTCATCAATCAATCAGCGATGCATCAGGCTCTCAGTCAGAGAGTTTGAGCCCAATGACAGAATCTCTAGTCTCTTTTTCTCTCAAATCGCATCCCAAGACGGTTAAGATTTGAAGTCTTTTCCCTCTGTTGTGTTGTTATATAAAAGTCACCTAAATTATCCCCTATTTCCTTATTGGTCAATTAATCCTACGTTTATACACTACCCAATAATATTTCTATACCAAATCTATGAATTCTAATATTTGGCTCTTCACACGAAGTTGATTGGTCCACTTTACGATGTCCTCATCATCCGGCTCGTCGGGTAACAAATTTGTTGCTTCTTCCTCTCCAGTCAGTGTCTTCATTGTTCGTGTCCTGAGAAAGTATATATCACACACATTACACACATTTTGTTACAGTACTAGGAACATCGTCTCCTGTCCAATGGTTTTGACAGAAAGCTTTGTTTAAGCACTTTTAATAAGACAATCGACATTTCAAAGTTAAGTTCACTCTGTCAGCATTTTATTAACCTCTAGGAAATACAGCTTCTGCATGAGGCCTGGCAAAAGTAGGCCAAGACACTCACTAAGTTAAGACTCACAATTAAATAAAGCTATAGCATACTCATAACCCTTAATATGACATATTACTACATTAATCTAACACATTTTCATTATTTCATACGTAATGACCATTAATTAGTACATTTCGTAAACATTGGTGGATTGGTGGCCATTCTCCGAGGTCACATTTTCAAACGTGTGCATTATCTTTCTTTGTGTATTCATTTTCTACAAAATTCATTATCCAAACTACATAAACACTCATTAATAATTTCTAGTTAAGATACCTGCTTCAGCACTGCCAGCCCACCCCCCCCCCCAAGGCAGCCAACATGATTACTAAAAGGGAAAGAACTCCAAGGAGACTCCTTTCCTTGTGTAAATCAGTTACCATCCCAAACCTGGGGCAGATAACTACTCATCAGTGGTTTGCCGCCACAACTGAGGCTGTAAACCCCTGATACATCCCTTTCTGAATCAGAAATAGAAGGCAGTGCCCTTTCAAGTTTCTGCGTATTTGTGATTCAAAAACATAAAAAAATATTTTCCAACATGCAAAGGCGATTTTGTACATAAAGAAAAGTCCATTTGCAGCCAGAAACGTTGTGACATCATTAATTGCAGTATTTTAAATCGGAAAAGTATTTTGTACATGAGTCCCTCATCATCGAAATAGCTAGATTTGCAAACTTTTAAAGCAGCATGAAGTGTGATAAGTTTCAAGGCAGAAAGGTGATTATCCTAATTTATAAAGTGCAAAACAATTACCCTTTGTTTTCCTTGTACAGTACTTAATAGATCAGGCTATTCTATTTTTAATGAAATACCTTTGTTGAAGGATAAGATGGGAACGGAGTAATCATGATCAGGGGGACAATTAATTTCAATTCAACGAAACAGTTGAATTGTACCTTCAAAACTGCATCTTATGTGTATCCTAAAAAGTCCTATTTACACGTTGTAGATCCAAACTGTAAAAAACACTTGCACCATTTGGATACCAACAAGGAGCAGTGCATCTACATTTGGGCAATTTGAATATATTGCAAGAGGGAAAAGGTACAAATTCCCCAACTAAGACAAGGGTTGAGGACAGTGGGGGTCAAATCTGTCTCTACTGGGCACCACAAATTTATTAAACTGTGCCAGGGCAGTTAAATGATTCCTGTCAGGAATCTAGGCCAGAGGGTTTCAAGGAAGATGGGGGTTCCGAGCCTCAATTTTAAGAACTGAGGCCTTTTACCACTGGGGTCCTTGACCAGCCATACTGCAAAACCCCTAACTGAGAAACATATAACCAGCAGTTTACTAGCAGGGTAACAAGGCAAAGACCTCAAGGATTACTCAGGGGAGTTGCTGTGGTTTAGACACTAAATATTCAGCAAAGCAGAAAGCAAAACCTAATACATTGTTCTCCATTATGGGCTTTTTCTTATAAAACAGAAAAGTATTTTACTACACACATTTATAACTACAAATTTATCAATGTGTACTCAAATGGCTGATGAGAATACCTAAGGTGATGCCATCTAAAGGGTTCCACAACAAGCTGGGGAAACACACTGAAGAGATGTCCCACAGGTCACTCAATATCCTAAAAGTTCCCTTGACCCCGAGGCCTGTAGGGAGCTCTAAACATCTGCGTGACAGCACTCTTTGGACCCTAAAAACACCATACCACCCCACAAGTCTAATTCAACATGGTGAGTGCAGTCATTGAAAGTGCTACCTAATGGGGTGTGAGAAGCAGTTCCCTGCCTGCAGTGAACTTTCAAGCACCTGTCTGGGGTGGTACTACATCATCCAGACTTCTGTGTGCCATCAGCAGAGAAGGTGATGTGCTAGAAAAGTGCATTATGAGACCCACAGTGTGGGTGTGAGAAGCAGTTCCCTGCCTGCAGTGAACTTTCCAGGATATATCTAGGGGGGGGGGGGGGTACAGCACCAGATTTCCGTGTGCCAGCAACAGAGGAAGTGACGCCCTAAAAAATAGTGCATTTTGAGTCTTGCAGCATGGGACCCGCCAGGGAACGTGTCTGAGTGAAGATCAGTCCATAAATTGGCCCGTCTGTGCCTGTCAGCAGCCAGAAGAGGCCGGGCTGGGCCCTGTCTCTTGGATCCGTGTCCAGGTGCCCATCCATCTGTGTGGGGTGTTTCCTTTACTCTTCTGGGAACATGGGGAAAAGGAAAAATGCAGCTGGAGATAAAGGGGGGGGATACAATAGGTACTGCTGATTCCTTCCTCGTGTGTGCAGAAGGGGTTCTCCCAAAGAAGATTAAACTCACCGAAAGACTTCTCTCGTTGGAGGAGGGAAGGGGGAATTTGCCTGTTTTTGACTGATTAGGGTGATCGTTAGGGGTTTAATGGGTATTAAGACATTGCTTGACTGTCTCCCTCATCACCAAGGTTGACAAATGCTTGTTTGGACCATGTTGATAATTCTGTCTGTACTGAACCTGTGTAGGTTGCCCCCCTGCCCAGCACCCTTTCTTTGCAGACAGTGTGCATTCTGAGGGTGCTGGAGTGCTAAGGTATTGGCCCCGGCTCCCTTAAGGGAGCTGAGACCAATACCGTAGCACTGTTCCCATCAGACTGACTGGCGGAAATGCTGTAATACAATATTCCCCCCCGGTTTGCCCGGTCAGAACATCGTAATATGGCAGAGGGTGAGGCAGCAGATTTGACCACTGCCTCATCCTCACAAGTTTGGCAGTTGACTTCTCCAACGACCACACTTACAATGAGCCCCTAAATAACTTAGCTTTGTTGACACCAACCAAGTTCCTGAGGCTCCTCCTCCCCCTTGCCAGTCCTGCACTTATTCCAGTAACCTAGGCAGCACAGCCTATGGTGCTAATTGTACATAACCTATTGGCCCCACTGGCTGTGACTTTAGGAGGGGCGGCTATGCCAACTAGGATTAGAGAGGGCAAATACCATCTGTATGTTGCCAGGCTGACACGGCTTCCACCTCATCTACCCCTCATTCAGTACCAGTGATTCCTTCTGGACAAGGAGGTGGCAGAGGGCAGGGGAAGTGTGCCCCTAGTAATGGAACAGATTATAGGATGAACCATAAGTGAATCCCTGGCTGAGATGCTCAGGTGTTAAACTTACCTCCGGAGGTGTGCTCTTACATTTGGATTCTGGCAAATATACCTAGTCTTAAATTGTCCCAGACCGAGACTACAGATCAACTGATTTTAAAAGTCCTTGACTAGCTAACAAAATTTAGAGACTCTGATCATTCCCTAGCAGCACAAATCTTGATGGCAAGGAGGGTAGATCGGGTAGGATCATCTTCCAAAACAGTATCTGGCAACTGTATAGTTGTCAATTTTAAGAGTCCAAGAACTGTTTGAAATCATTTAAGGCAATCCTCACCTTTTTTTGCAGGGATCTCCCAGATATCTAGCCTCCCTCTGGGGTTTGCGATTAACCTTGCAACCCATCCCTATCTGCTCCTAATGTGGGATGTGTAACTTTCGGGAGGCATAATGCTTTGAACTGTACCCCGGTTTTAGCTGCGATTATGCTTAGTAATAAATACACACCTCTGGAAAGGTAGGAGGGATGTGACTGACTGGACATTCCCCCTGAGGTTGAGGTCTCTTACAGTAGAGGTGGCCCACAGAGCTATGAGTTGGCCAATACTGGTGTGAGTGTTAACACCCTGGTGTCAGCTAAGGTCTTAACTTGAAATATTCCAAAAAAGTTAGGTGATCATGATTGGGTTAAGTCAGATATGCCTTCAAGAAACCTGGAACATTGATCCTAGTTATATGGATTGATTTTGTATGTACCATGCTACAGCCATACCATCAAATGCTGGCAGAACCAAAGTCGGTTTCCGGGAAAGTTATTAAGTTCTATAATGATTCCTCTTATTGTCACTATTTGTTATGTAATGTCTCGAAGGATTGGGATTTGCTAAAAATTAAGTACTATAACAATTGTTTTGAAAGGAAAGCCTCACAAGTAGTGGTAGCACTTGAGGCAGCCTTGTGGTCGATTGTTAATGATCATCTCAAGGCCCTGAAGCTCCTCTGGGTGGGAGATGTGAATGCTTATCACTGTCTAAAGGTCAAGAAACCAGTCTATGGGGTAATGGATAACAATGTGGACACCCTGGCACATTTCGAACATGTCAATTATAGTAACCTCCTGAACAATCTTTTGGTGAAATTTAACTTTTCATGGTGAATGAGGTGATGGACTCATCAGGCTGTCTTGCACCTACCTTAATGGGCATCGATTGTTCATCTATGATAGATAACATCCTTACATCAGAGACATTAGGCATTTTGATGGATACATTTGAGCCAATATTCACAGGTTTTAGTGACCATGTCAAGCTTTCATGTAGGTTAAAATTGGAGAATATGAACAAGTCTCCATCCAGTGTTAGGTACAATCCAATGTTAGCAACTAATAACAGTTCTCCATCAAGTGGGATAAGGTGAAATTCCTTTGAGGTGTTATTAACAGTAGCCAGGCAGAGTTTTCTGTATGCCTGGATCCGGAAGTGGACCCATCACAAATTATTCCAGCATATTTGGACATTATGGCAAGCATAAAACAAGCTTTGATACGAGATATCCTTTGAACAAACTTCCTGCGGTTGGTTTCATTCTGCCTGCACCAAAGCCCTAGCAAAATTACACCTAGCCTTGCACACTGATCCAAGAGATAGGGGCCTCATTAGAAAGGCATGCACAATTTATAAAGAGGCACAAATGGATAGGACAGGGTGCTGCAAAGTCAGTCCTGGAGAGCTGGTTCCATGCCAGATTTTTGGCATATCCACATTTAGAAAAATGTAGATTTCTGAAACATCTTTTTTCTAAATGTGGCTATGCTAAAAACCTGGCATGGACCCGGCTCTCCAGGACCGACTTTGCAGAACCCTGGGTTAGGATATTGGAGATAAAGGAGAGTGCATGGGAGGCTCTTCAAACAGCTAGCCTGAACAAATATAGCTTTGGTTTTTGGACGGTGTTAAATGTCCTTATTTCAGGGAAACCACTGACCCTACTACAGATATGCACATACAGGAATCAAGATGGATTGAACACTTTTCCATGATACACTCATGTGACGTAGAGATCATTGAAGCAGCTGTCTCAACTGAGCCAGATAATGGTGCTTCCCCATCTTTAGTTTTTGACTTAGTGTAGGTGCAGTGAGCTCTTAGTGAATGTAGCAGTGGTCCTGAGGGGATTCAGGTTGATGTGTTTTTAGATTGTCAGGATTTGTTGGACCCATTTATTGTGAATGTTTTTAATATTATTGCAAGAGTTGATCACCCGGTTACGTGGAAAAGGTTAATGACAGTCTCTATCTCAAAAAGTGGAGAAGCCACACCCTAAGAATTATAGACCCATATCTTTTCTGGACTCTACCCCTAAAGTGATGGGTCACACCTTGTTGCACAGATTGGCGGACTGGCCAGGCACAAATAACATTTTATCTGGCACCCAATTTGGCTTCAAGAAGGGATTGGGTACTATTGATCAATGCCTGAATTTGAGTATGTTACTAGGCAAGTATGCCATTGCTAAGAAGGGTTCTATATTCTTGGCATTTATGGATCAAATTGCTGTGCTTGATTGTGTTTCACACTCCAAGCTCTGAACAATTATGTCTGTGATGGGTATAGAGGATGGCATTATCACCTTCATCAGACAGCTGTACTCGAAGGCAAGTGTGTGTGCCCGATGGTAGGAAGGGTGAAGTTACAGAAAGGTTTAAGATCAAACGAGGAGTTAGACAAGGGTGTGTCCTTTTCCCCTTCCTTTTCTCATTTTATAACAACAGAGTTGAATCTGCTTTCTTATTTGGGAATCCTCTATGACGCCCAATATTCATGGAAGCCGATGGTGTCAAATAGAGTGGCAATGTTGGAAAAAAACAATTATGGGCTTGCACACTTTTAGCAAAATCCTGTGCAGAAACTTTTGACCATCTTTTCAACAAGGTCTGTGATGATAGCTACATATAGAGCAGGGGTATGGGGCATGGCCGACAGTCATGGAATTCAGTTAGCTGGGAACACTTTCATTAAGAAAATTCCAGCAGTTCTGCATAGCTGTCTGAATCCTATCAATCACAATGAGATAGGAATCCACTATTTCACAGCCAAAATTTAACTAGCCCCACTCCTGCTCTGGCATTCAATCTGGTCTCGGGAAACTGTGTTTTTATTCCAATGAGTGCTTGAGGATTGTTTGAAACTACACATAGGGCCATACCTACGAACACTTTTTCCCATAGACACATAATGGGTCAAAACCTTTGCTACATCTGGCCCATAGTTCTTGACATACCATGATTTGCTTATGTTAAATCAACTTTGGAGTAAATTGGGCTACCTGATTTATTTACCTCACCATACTCACGTCTGGACTGTAGTAAGACTAAGCTGAGGCAGACATTTTTAGCGAATTCTGAGGTAAAAAACTATTTGCGGCTAATAAAAATACATTTGCAGTAGCCTCTTATAACTTAGAGTCGCCTCAAGTAGGTCTGCAATCCTACTTATTCGCTATTCCAAACCAGCAACACCGCTCTGTGCTTACTAGATTCCGCTTTAATTATTTAACTCTTATGGTGGGTTATCACCCAAAGTGTCATTGTTTGAACGAGAGGATACCTGTCCGTGTGATGGAATATCCAGCCAATCTAATTTGCACATTGTGTTTTTCTGCCCGTTGTATGAAACCCCCAAGAAAACCCCTATTTTACTACTTTTTAAACCTTTTAACGTAAGACAGTGCAGACACGCATTGCTATTTCTATAACAACGTGATGGCCCTCTGCTCTGTCACTCTATGGCACTCTTCGTATGGCAGTGCTTAAATCTAAGGAGATGTGCATCATTTTGATTGGAGGCTTGGTGGTACTGCACTGCAACCCTACTCAATGTGTGGCACTTTATTGCTAAGTCTTTCCTTTTTTGCGGAGCACAGATAGGTACAATATTTTGGTGTAAATGTATTCCAAATGTATTATATTAATGCACAACACTTTATTCAAATGAATAGCACTTTGGCACTTTATTGTAAAGTCCTTCTTTATTGCGGTTTTAATTACAAAGACAGGTGTAATAGCCTGCATGGCAGAATGAGAGCAATCTTGGGCTCGAACTTTTAATTCACGGTGTTGGGGGAAATGAAGCCTTCAGTTAAAGATTGCAGTTTTTATCTTTATTATATGGGGTTGGGGCATTTGAATATGTGAATGTTTTATAATTTCTTAAATGGGCCTCCATTGACTTTGGTGGATTAGTGCCATAATTGTTGACAGTAATCCACCAAGTGCTACAATAGTGTCAAACGTTTTGACGCTATTGGCCTAATGTGCATTTACAATACGCCGCACACATGGTATCGTTAAGGGGCGCGATGGGGCAAAAGAAAAGTGGCGCATCATCTATGATGCTTCACTTTCTCGTAAAAATGCCCCATAGTGTGTAAAGACCAAAAATGGAAAAGGACTAACTACGCAAAGAGGGAAAGGTGGGAGTTGGGCTCAGTACTTTTCCTTGGTGTCTCCCAATGTAAACACCTTTCACAAGGGTTGCCCCTTCCTTCCTGGAGCATTGCCAACATTAAATGCACATTATTGAGGCATCTTAGCCTTATGAGGCTCTCTTAGACCCCACAGTATGCCTCTTGATTGAAAAGGCTCTATGGGAACCCATGTCACACATAGCTGAGACAACTCCACTCCCCCTACCCGACACACTTCTCTGCTGGCATGGAAGCCAGATCTTTTTCACTCTGATGCTTCCGTCCATTGGCAAGAATGAGGGTAGGAGAAACTGTTGGAGTGACTTTCGTGCTCATAAACAGGCAAGCTGGAGGATTATGCCCTTGCACTAGGCTCTTTCCGACAAATTAGGGGGTCCTTCAATTTTAAAGGTGCTGTAATCCGCAGGACAAGTGCCACCCTGGGAAATCAGAAGACAGAACTCGATGTGCTCACACATGTTTATTTCATTCCCTCCCCTCATAGGTTTATCTTCCGGGATACTGGCCCTCCCTGGGGAAATACTTGAGTTGCTTGCCACGGAACATAGATTGCCATAGCCCCACCCAAAGGATCAGCAAGCAAAAAAAACTCCTTAGAAGGATGAGCATTGATTGGTATATGTGGCCCTGTTGGGCCTAGCAAGAAGTGGAAAGTTTTGTTTTGATCATGGTGTCGCATTTTAGCCAACAGGGATGGTCACTTAAAGACACCTGCCAACTAAAGTTTTGGAAAGCATGAGAGCTTAATATCTTTTGAGATGCTTTCTCTCCGAAGAGGTTGCGCACGAGGTCCTGCCCTCAGGCAACCAGCACATCTCAACCTCCTTAATATTTTTTGTGCTACTATTCTAAAGTTTTGAGAGCTATTTTTTTAGCTGCTCTCCCTTCGAAAAAGAAGAGGTAGAGCACGATATCCTACCCTTCTAACACCAAATCCTCTTAGCCTTCTTGCCTTTTGGCTTCCAACAGCAGCACCCTATGGCATGTAAAGCAGACCACACTGCGTGCAACAACTTTTATTAGTCTGGGCAGTGTTCCAGAACACATCTAGCCAGAACAGGTTCATAGAATTTCCAGTGGAACATTCCCTTCCAGAGTCCTAAGCATGTCCACCCTCCCGGATGGAGTAGGAATGTTAATGCCAGTGGCCCTGGAGATACGTCTTACAGATTCTAATTCAGAGCAAGTCCATAATGTCCCTTGATTCCTGGCTGGGAGTTCAACCATGATGGGTCATTTATTCCTTGTATTTTTCAGGTTCCCCTGCTTCTCAAAGTTTTTTCTTTGTGCCTAAAACACAAAGGGCCAGATGTATCAAGGGATTTTGCGTTCGCAAACGGTGCGAATTGCAAAATTCGGAAGTTTGCGAATGCAAAAATGCCTTTCAGAATGTATGAAAGGCATTTGCAGTGCAATTTTAAGGAATCGCTAAAATAGCGATTCCTTAAAATTGCGACCCCTTTAGAGAATCGCGAATTGCAATTCTCTAAATAGGAAATCGCAAATAAGGAATCCTTATTTGCGATTTCTTAAGCACATGTATCAAGCATTTCCTAAATGCGAATTGGGCATTTAGGAAATGCAATTACCACCAACAAAAGTTTGGTGGTAACCATGTGCAAATTTGAAAAATGCATTTTAAATACATTTTTAAAATTGACATGTAGTGCACACATGCCCCTAAGGCATGTGTGTGCTTCACATGTCCGTAAAAATATTTTTGGGGTGCAGCAGAGGGGGCCTTAAGCCGCCAGCACCATGGGAATTGCATTTCCTAAATTGCGAATTCCTAACTGGAATTCGCAATTTAGGAAATGCAAAAACATTCGCAACAGGCCCATAGGTGCAAATGGGGTCGGATTCTCTATTTGCGATTCGGTAATAGCATTTGCGAATTTTAAGAAATCGCTATTACCGAATCGCAAAATTCATACATACCATTTTGCATTTCTTAAATAGCGATTTCTTAAAATTCGCTATTTAAGAAATGCAATTTCGTTTTTAGATACATCTGGCCCAAAGTGCCTAAAGTGTGGGGATGGTGAGTTGTAGAAGGTGAGCATTTCTGCAAAATGCTTAGATGCCACATTATCCCTCCGCACCTGATCAATCTCCCCTGTACAGCACAATATTTTTTCAAGATGGCACAAACAACTCTTGGGGCCTCATTTAAGCCTTTTAGTCGCAGAATGCAGTACACATAGGAAGAGGAAAAAACAAGGAAAAATAAAGTTATTTCTCCTTGTTACGTTTCCCCTGGGGAGGCTCCCAGTTTTAATGCACTTTCAGGTTTACAAAATAATGTAAATCTGGGAATGTGTTAAAACCCATTAGTGTTGTGTTGGAAAGCCCACTGCAATGCTCATGGAATGCCTCCTTGATGTAGGACAAGGCAACGCAGCGCTTACAAAGCCTTGTCTTACTCCATATCTTTGCGGCCATGCAAAGCCATGCACAGTGACCTTGCATCACCTCAAATATATGGTTGAAAGGCCTGAGCCACTGGAGTGTCATTAAAAAGTGATGCTCCTGGGCGGCAGACCTCTTGTAATGAGGCCCTTCATCTGTTACATCTCGTCTGGTGCCAGAGGTTTGTCTTTCTGTCTTTCTTTCGCTGGGAAACAGCATGCCCAGGTTTTAACTGAATGTTGTTTAAAACATCCATGCGGTTTTGTTTCCTATCCTTTTCCTCAAAGGACCTGGCTTAATCCCTTTCAGAGGGACTCATTGCGTGAGTTAGACTTTGCTGCGCCTCTTGGCCTGCAGAGCGAATGAGATATCCCAAAACAGAGGCTCAAAAACAGGCTCTAATTACGGATAACTCTGGAAAACAATTCAAACCCAAAGTACCTGAAGGACTGCACTTGGGGCTCACACTATAGTCTGAATATGATATTTATTTAGAATGCACAATTAAATTTGAACTCCTGCACAGGCCAAAATCAATTTAGGTAAAGGTCCCTTCTGCAACTGCCTATCTATTTCCGCATACTGTGCTTAGTTAGGCAGAAGTACTGCTCGCTCAGCATGCACACAGATAAGTCCATTTTAACAGTTTACAGTGAGTGACACTCAGTTGGTGTCACTCACAGCAAAGATCTAAAAACTGGGTGGTCGAATTTCAAGGAGGGGAAAATTATATCAGAAACCAACTTGCCACAGTGCCCAACTTCACAGGAATCTGAGTTACACTGGAAAATGTTTAAATTACACAGAAATTGCCAGTAGGGTTTCTGGACTATCGGCATTTTGAAGATGCTGTATATGCATTGGAAGGGAAAATATTGTTTCTTTTTCATGCTTTTTTCATGATCATTTACACTAGAATTTCCAAAGAGATTAACAGTCCTTCATATTTCCCATTGAGCATTAGTTCCAATCTAAACACCTTACATTTATGTGGAAAATCTTGTGGACTCAACAATAAATTCTGAGCCCCACAGATCATGGAGCCAGTCCAGTCCAAACACTTGGGCCCATATTTATACTTTTTGGCGCAAACCTGCACTAGAGCAGATTTGCGTTAAAAAGTTTAATGCAGGCTATTGCAATTCCAACGCGCCAGCCAGGCACCTTATTTATGGAATGACAGTAGCCGGCGCTGCGGCCTGGTTAGCATCAAAATAAATGATGGTAACCGGGCAGCGGAGATGTAGGGAAGACTGGAGGTTGTGCGCCAAAGAATGGTGCAAGTCAGGTTAGAGTCAAAAATATTGTCTCTAACCTGACTAGCGTCATTTTTTGATGCACAACCCCCATGGAAATGACACCTGTCATAGCAAAGACAGGAGTCATGCCCCCCTGCCCAATGGCCATGCCCAGGGGACTTCAGTCCCCTGGGCATGGCCATTGGGCACAGTGGCATGTAGGGGGGCCCAGTTTGGCCCCCATATACCACTTCTATGTAAATAAAATAATACTTACCTCTACTTACCGTAGATGGGTCCCCCCATCCATGGGTGTCCTCCAGGGGTGGCAGAGGGTGGCAGGGGGTATCCCTGGGGGCAGGGAAGGGCACCTGTGGACTGCTTCCATAGTCGGAGACCATGGAAATGAGCCCACAGGTCCCTTAACGCCTGCCCTGACCCAGGCGTTGAATTTTTTTTTAAGGCCTTTCCCCTCCTGTGCGTCATTTTTGCACGGGACTGTAAATAATGCGCAAAGGCCTTAGAGTCATTTTTTGCCCTGGAATGCCTACCTTGCATTTCATTAATGCAAGGTAGGTTTCCACAGTAAAAACATGACTCAAACTCCATAAATTTGGCGTTAGATGGGTCCAGCGGCAAAGTATGAATATGGAGTTAGGTTTGCGCCGGATTTGCATAAAACAAATGACGTAAATTAGGCGCAAACAGAGTATAAATATGCCCCATAATATCATAGTCTGCACCAAAATCATCTACGAAAAGGATTTGTCATAAGGAAGCTATTGACTGCGGTGTGAGCCCCATGCTTGACCTCACTACAAATGTTGAGTGCGATGCGTTGCAACGTTATAAGCGATTTGGAGAAATGCTGCGAGGCTTTGTTTTTATTACACATAGGAAGTGTCAGCAGCTTGCATACTCAACTGGTTTTACTATCCATGACTCAGAGATAAGTAGGTCTGCCACAGTGTACGTTGGTTTACCTTCAGTAGCTAGGGCATAACAACAAGCTATACCTAAAGAAATGCACGAGATGCTTTTGTAATATCATAGGCAAAAACAGGCCGGATTAATTGCGGAAAAACAGATTTCAACAGGTTATTGCCAAAAAACCTGTAATTTGGGAGTAATTGCCCCAAACGAAGATTGTCAATGATAGCAATATTTTTAAGTCTTGGGGAAGAAGGCGATTATTGAACCGTTTTGGGGCCCACTCGTCATGCCCCCTAAAATCAGCATTCCGAGCATCACCTTAAACTTTAAATCAGACGTGAACGTGGATTACACTGTTTTTCAACTTCCAATTCTAAGAGCTTTTGCCCACTCAAATAAATTCCTTATGGTTTTACGGTAAGGGATTTGTGCAGCCAATCCAGCGTACAAAATGGAATAATCTGTGATAATGCTGGTCTGCAAGGTAGGTTCTCCTTGGTACTACGATTTCTTAATGGAAAATTCAACTCAAGTGCATAAAATACATTAAAAACGAAGGTGTAACCATGTTTTAATGACAATTTGCATTGCAATATTTGTGCCTTATATTTCCATGCAGCTCAGAGTTTGGGGAGGAGGGGTTACTGTTAGCTGTAAAAAGTTATTCTGTTGAACAATGTATTTAGGGGGATGTTTATCACCGTTTTGTGTCACCCTTGTGCCATGCAAGGAGGCTACAGGGTGACACAAAAAATAGAATTATATTTACCAAGCCGTGCAAGGGCACCTTTCATGTCCCTGCGCTGCTTGGTAAATATGGAGTAGGCTAAGCCAGCGCAAGTTGCTGCCTTTCATTACTCTGCCATTAGGAGGCATTCCATGGTTGGAGCGTGGGTGTTCCCACTTATCCACCCATACATGTTGCGGCATTCCCAGATTTATAATCCAGGGGAAGCATAATGAGAGAAATATACTTATTTGTCCTCTTTTTTCCTCTTTCTACATGTGGAGCAATTTGCAGCAGAGACAGAGAAATACGAAAATGCCTGAAGGTGTCTCTTCCTCCACAAAACCAATCCTGCCTACAAAATGCAGACAGAGAGCAGTAATGCGCAGTATTGCTAAATAGTGTGCATTGCTGCCCTCTCACTTTCATGTAGCGCAGTGCAACAAGATGGGTTGCGGCATTGTATTGAGTGAATATTTGATAAATATGCCCTTTAATGTTCAAAAAGGAGCTATACCAGCTAGACTGTTGCAGCAATCTCATTTTCTCCCAGATAGAAGGGTCAATTGTGAGATAGTTTCCAAAGATTTTCTCAAAAGCTGCAACAAAAATCTTTTCATACCTCCTTCTAATACTGATGACTTATTAGCAGTGAGACATCATTATTTTGGCAGGACTTGCCATTCAGAATTGCTGATCCTCTACTAAGCTGCTGGCGATTTGGCTGCCATGAGCCAACCATGCTCAAGTAGCCCCGTTTTAATAGCTGGCTTGTGCAGTGTGGTGCTGCTTTAGGCATGTTTTCTAGGACTTCTTTCAGTTTCCAGTACTTTGCTGAAGCCCTCATATTTGGGACCTGCATTGATAGGAATAGTGCACTTCATATTTCCAAAGTACATGTGCCTCCGATCTGTTTGACAGACTCCAGGCTACAGCAACAGTCAAGAAATGTAGAGTTGCAAATCGAAAAGAGAGTGGGCCAAAAGGACTTTTGCACAAAACATATTACTGCCAGACTTTCATAAATAAATCTTGCACATATTTTGTACAGTTTTAACATTAACAGTCTATCTTTCATATAAAAACAAAAGCCTGTCTACTTTAATTGAAGGTTAAAAAACATTGTGACTGCTGTAAAGCCTCTATTGTGTTCTCTTTTTGCGCATACGATTATGTTTTTGGTGCCCACTTTTTGATTTTGCTGGTCTTGATGAATCTTTTTAGGAGCATCAAAGAATAAGGGGAGTTAAAGTCAACATTTCAAATAAATGAACAGTGGAATCTATTTGGTCGCACATTTAATCTCATCAAAGTTGGAAGTTAATGTTCAAAGATTTCTCACAGATTTAAGGCCACATTTATGTAAATGGGTCTCAAGAACATGCTATATAAGTACAAAATCACCAAAGGTGAAGTAAAACATCGAATCAGATTAAACAATACAAGCTCAAGGCATACAAAGATCTCAGTTGTGGCAATACAAAAAAATGAGAAATAGCATCTGATGGTCATTATACAAGTCAAGATCTTCTTGTCTAATCATTTGAAAACTAATTCAATCTAAATATACTAATTAAGTTATAGGGAAAATCCTAATGATCTCTCAGGAGATATAGTGGAAAATGAAAATAATTGGAATGTGTCAGCATAACAGAAACCTCAGTAGAAGTTCTGATAGAGAGGTGTGGGCAGCAGAAAGCCACTCAACCAGATTAAGGATAGAGAGGTCTGTACCTCTCCAAGTTTCAGAGGAATTTGACTTAGTCAAGGGGTAAAAGGGGTCTGCTCTTATCTAACTAGAGGGATACCACTTTAGATCTAGTAGAACCTTTGAGAATCTACATCATCATCACCAGTAGCTTTCTATCTTTCCTGCTCAATTGGAATTTGCAACTCCCATCAAACTTTCATTCCATGAACCAAACATTGAGACTACCTTGAGCTTCCCCCACATCCTAGTGCACACAGGGGAGTCTTTCTTTTCCCAGTTCATTTGCGCTCTTTGTCCTTGCCAACACATCCTCCTGTACCCCACTATCTCAAATACACAAAATGCTTTTAATTACTTGTAGAGTCGGAAGACCTACCCTTAAGTAACGAATAGTACAACAGGAGCAAAACTATGTTGAATGTTAAGCATAAAAAAACATTTCAGGCCTTCAGTCAAGCTAACTTTGTGTGATACTTCAATGTACACTTGAAATACATAGTTATACACACATTTCTCTTTATAGATGTAACATATTTATAAACAGATGTGGTTATAAGTCTTTCAATTATAATACCACAATCGAAATACAAGTGTCGTGTTTCAACCAGTCAGAATTGGTATCAAAACACTTTAAAAGTGTTACCTTTCTACTTGTGAATGCACCTTACATAGTATGATTTCAATGAATTGTATGGCCTTAGTAACATTAAAGCACACAATATATGTTTGTTGATTACACACTATATGGCCCTCCTGCAGAGCATAATAGCACAGTCAAGTTATGAGTTTCAGTGCCATAACTGTAGTTGTTTCTTTGCATGATATGAATTATTAGAACATATTTGAGGGCAAAGGACTGACCTGCAGTGTGTGTATGTATATTCCAAATTCATTGGGGAGTTTCAACTGTTTATCAAAACAGATGCTGCTGACTCATTTGAAAGTGTGCTGACACTTTAGCAAGAGTGTGGACCAATGCAAATTGTTTTAGAAAATGTCATGTTGAATCTCTTAGTTCAGCGTGCTGAAGCTTTTTTCTTTTTCAAGTGTTTCCAGCAAGCTGCAAACAGAAATGCAACTAGATAATGATCTGATCTTCCTAGATCTATGATTACTTGGATACATTATGTTACAAATGATAAAAACGGATTAGGAATTTCAATGTATTCATGCAGTGTTGATTCTAAAGGCGAGAGAAAATGTCCAGGAAGGAGAGAATTTCTAACCTTAACAGTGTAACACAAACTGCAACACTGGGATGTTGGGAGCTCCCATTGAAGACAATAGAGTGGCTCAGGGCCAATAATCCAGAGTCACACTTGTCTGTTTCAATATTTCAACGTTTGTATTTCTGCTTCTAATGTAAATAGTTTTCAGTATACTGGTTGTTAAAAACTGCCTACTTTATTATAGGCCCTTGTATGTGGCTCAGGGCCAGTGCTTAATCTGAGCAGGTGGTTGCCGATGGGAGCCTCCAGAACTTATTTTTGGGGACTAGCACTTACTTTCCCATTAGATATTTACCAAGAGCAAAAGAGGGTAAGACACACAAATCAGAAAGACAGAGGAAGCAAAAGATGGAACAAATATCATAAAAGAAGAAAGCAGGGCCTGGCAAGAGTGAGATAAAGGGACAGGGATTATCTGGCAGTGGACTAAATTGTTCTGAGGTGGATTCCAGACTATGCTTATTGGTATTCAGTGTGCCAGCTTTAATTGCGCAGGCTGCTGGCTTCTGATCAGAGATGTGGGCACTAGCCCTCATACTTTTACACATTAAGCACTGCTCGGGCTCTCACTCAAGTTCAGGGCCTTTAATTACCAGTGCAGCCCTGTGTGGCATGATTTAATAGTATAATGTGGAATGGAAATGAATAGCTAAAACAAAAGATGAAGTACTTGGGGATGAAACAAGAAACATTTACATTCTGGGCCCTATTTATATGAACAGACTTTCCTATACGAGCATCATTTTTTGTGCACCTACCCTTCACTTTTACATTCCACGCTGTTTTGTTTGTGGGAATTGCCTGTGGGTTGAAGGCTATAGAACTGGTGGCACTAACAGATCACCGTTGAGGGGTATTTGGACAAAATAGTGAGTTAAAGATAACAGAGGACAGAAATATTGAAAATTAAATATTTTGACACACAAATATTGTGTTGCACAGTTAAAGCTGACAAGAATATCATTTTTGAGGTAAGCAATATTGTTGAATAATATTGAAGTTTGTAATATTGTTTTAATTAAAATAATGGTTAAAAGTATTGTTTGTCCATTAGTTAAATGTGTCTTAGTTAATATATTAATTTTATTTGTAACTTTTAATTATGTAAATGTTGTTAACGTTTTAAACATAACTTGTCATTTTAAGTGATTTAAAGTGGTTTTACTTATTTGTTAATAGTAATTAATAGTGGTATAGCAGATTGTTGGATTTGTAAGGGAATAAGGTGTGACATTTTCAGGGTTAGAGTGATGTATAAAATATGCAAAAAAGAAGCAGGAACACTGGGTAGTTCCCAAATGTTAAGTGATTTAAAGTGGTTTTACTTATTTTTTAATAGTAATTAATAGTGGTGTAGCAGATTGTTGGATTTGTAAGGGAATAAGGGGGCATATTTATACTCTGTTTGTGCCGGATTTGTGTCCTTTTTTTTTACGCAAATCCGACGCAAAACTAACTCCATATTTATACTTTGGCATTAGACCCGTCTAGCGCCAAAGATCTGGGAGTTTGCGTCATTTTTTAGAGTGGACACATTCTTGCGTTAATGATATGCAAGGTAGGCGTTCCCTGTTCGCCGTATTTACACTCCCGGGCAAAAATGACGCCTGGGAGTGGGCGGGTCAAAAAAATTTACATCCAGCCGCTTTAGCGCCATTTTTTAACGCCTGGTCAGGGCAGGCGTTAAGGGACCTGTGGGCTCGGAAGGAGCCCAGAGGTGCCCTCCCATGCCCCCAGGGACACCCCCTGCCACCCTTGCCCACCCCAGGAGGACGCCCAAGGATGGAGGGACCCATCCCAGGGAACTTGAGGGAAGTTCAGGTAAGTATTTTTTTTTTTTTTTGGGGTGGCATAGGGGGGCCTGATTTGTGCCCCCCTACATGCCACTATGCCCAATGACCATGCCCAGGGGTCATAAGTCCCCTGGGCATGGCCATTGGACAAGGGGGCATGACTCCTGTCTTTGCTAAGACAGGAGTCATTTAAATGGGGGTTGGGAGTAAAAAACAAATGGCGCAAATCGGGTTGAGGCGAAAATTTTGCCTCAGTCTGACTTGCCCCATTTTTTGACGCCCTAGCTCCATTTTTCCCTACGCCAGCGCTGCCTGGTGTAAGTCATTTTTTTTGACGCACACCAGGCAGCTCCGCCGGCTAACGTCATTCCATAAATAAGGCACCCGCATGGCGCTTTGGAATGGCGTTAGCCGGCGTTACATTTTTTGACGCACAACTGCGTTGGCGCAGTTGTGCGCCAAAAAGTATAAATACGGCCCAAGGTGTGAAGGTTTCAGGGTTAGAGTGATGTACAAATTATTCAAAAAAGAAAAGAGAACACTGGGTAGTTCCCAGCACCAGTAAGGAGCACTTCACAACACCAGTGACACTCTAGATTTGCTCACCTCAAATGTCTGTTTTTCTAGTAAAGTTTGTAAACATAGGATTAGCACAGTGCCATCCATGCTGAGCTAGAAAAGGACAAAGGGCCTGATATAAATATTGCAGACAAGTTACTTGTCACAACAGTGATGGGTATCCTGCCTTCCAATGTCTAAATCCCATAGAATATAATGGGACTTAGATATTGGCAGATGGGATATCCATCACCGCTGTGATGGAGTAACTCCTCTACCGATATCTAATTCAGGCGCAAAGTCTTTTGCCATTTGTACAGCAAAGTCTTTAAGCATAGGATTGGCATGATGCCATTCTTGTAGAGCTGAAAAATGATAAAAGACTTTCATCACTCCTGGCACTGTATTACAGTTGTAGATTGATAAAATACCATCCAAGCCAACCTGGAATAAGCAAAAGCAACCCCTGATGTGTGTTTCATTATCAATATAGTTGTTCAGAGAGGATTAACTTTGCCCAGGCATAAGGGAGCACTGAGTGTAAGTCAAAACAAAACCCTTTCATTATGCAAAAAAGAAGAGATAACTCGGGGTAGTTCACATGTTTAGGTGGAGAGCAACTCAGTAAAGAGCACCCTGCAACACCAGAAACACTTTAGATTTGCTCACCTCAAATGTCTATTTTTATAGCAAAGTTTTTAAGCATAGGATTAGCACAGTGCCATGTATGTCGAGCTAGAAAGGGACAAAGTATTTTGCCATTCGTACATTAAAGTCTTTAACATAAGATTGAAAGGCTTATGCCATTTTACAGCTCAGCGAGGATGGCATTGTGCCAATCCTATGCTTATCCTACAGTGGTCCTGAACACCATTTAGGACATTTAGAATCAAAGAACAACATATCTGCTTTGGCAGAGCTCAGCTTCAAGAAACTTCTAATTCACTACTGTCTTTATAGAAGCAGAAAAGAGGCTTTGAATTTCACTCAGCCTATCAGAAATAAAAATAACAATCGTGGGGTTTGTCAGCATAAGACACGCTGGAAAACCCAAAGGTTGTTTCGGGGAAAACTGAAATCCTCTGATTGATAAGGGGCTAAGAAGACACCGTTCGATCTGTCTGATAAAAATGATGCAATTCACTTCAAGGCATGGTAAGAAACTCCATATTGTTCAGTCATTCAATGTGTACAAAGTAAGCAACCATGTCAAAAGATGAGACGTCCGAAAGGATGAGAGCGGCAAGCCACCTTTGCCCAGGATGGACCTAATATCCTCTACTACAGCATGAAGAGCTGTCTCTGTGCTGTAAGATATGTAAAACCAGATGGAGCTTCCTCTTAACAGCTGGATAATTTCCACACAAGATATCAGAGGAACACTGACATTCCTTTCTGTAATCCAAATATTGAGAGGTTTAAGCAAAAAGAGCCAAAAGGTGGAAAGGACAATCATATCCACAGATGGCTTCTTTGTGAAAGGGACAATGAAGGCATGTTTCCAACTAAGCAGAAGTTTTGTGACAGTCAATGACTTATAATAGAGCTTTGGAGCTAGAATATCTTTAGTCAAATCCATAATCAGAGGTAGACAGGAATCTGACAGTGATCCAAATTTGATCATATTTATAAATGATCTTAATGTGTTGATAGTGTTAGGAGAAAATTCTTCCAAAAGTATTCCAGAAATACAGGATCTATTGGTGGTATCAGCAGAAAGATTACTGACAGAAGCAGCAGAGTCAAAACTGGTCAATATTTTTAAGATGTTTTCCTTAACAAATACTGCTAGGACATTACAGAAGTTCTAGGAGAAAGTAAGGGTGTTAGAAAAGGCTGTTAAAACAGACTGGCAGGGAAAGAAAACTTTTAGGAATGGTAAAAACATCTTTGTTGGCACTTACAATCCTTTCCCAAAAAAGGAAGCTCAAGAAGTGTGTATAAGGTTTTGGTATTTCTTAATGGCCTTGCTATACAATACTTTGGCTCCTGAACCATAGTTTTTCCTTCACTATTGCTCCAAAGACTTACACTGAATTTTGGCGGCTCTTAGTTCATCTGAATACCAGGGAGCAGATTGCTTAGGTCTTAGTTATGTGGGAGGAACTACGTAGCTGAGTGCCGGTCAGGGGAAGGAATCAAAGATTTGATCACAATCACCAGCCAGAATGAAGTTCACCATAGATCATTATGCAATCTTTTGAGAGATATTTCTCCAAAAAGTTGGGTCAGGGTGCGTAGGACCATACACATTCATAATTGTAAAAGTGATGTAATCAATATTAATTTGAACTAAAACCCATCTACCCTCTGGGAAACAAGTGAAATGTTTCAATTCAGTTCAACTCTTCATTGTTTGGTTAATTAAAACCATAACAATATTACTTATGCTCTTACAAATAGCTATTATATTCACTAAAACAGATAGAATCAGTGTACTATATAAATCCACACAATAAAAACGTTTGTGCTAACTTAATTCCCTATGTAATCAGTACAATTGTTTACCATAAAATAATATAAAGTGATTGTTAAAAAAGAAGAATGGCTCAGTGCTCTTTTACAGTTCTGTCCCTAGCTGTTAATTATAGAAATCACTTGTTGTTGAAGCAATAAATCATTCATCAATTTGCAGTTCTATCGGGTGTTGGCTGGATTGAGACTTTTTACTGTGGATGCCTTACATGTACGCATGCCCCCAGCAACAAAGCTCTTTTTTTAACAAAGTAATGCAAGACATTTGTAGATAGGGTCATATGCACATCAGATGTCTAAAGTCCTCTTTCTTGTATCCACAAAGTCTACATGATGTAGTGCCTCTATACGTCCAAGGCGGTTGATCAGCTAGTGTTGGCAAACTGCCAAAACAAATTGCCATCAACCTTCTCTTTAGATGCACCAAGAATGTGAGATTTAGTTATAATGCTGGCTTCAGGCTTTGGTATTATTTAAGCACCATCCAAGCATGTGAAAGTTGGTTGAAGCTATTCTTGTCAACCAAGTGTGAATGCAGTTTTAAAGCTTTTTTTATCACTTGCATAAGGTTGCGTAGGTTGCAAAAGTTAAGTTCTTGTTACAGAGATCTGCAGTGTTTGTCCATTTTAGTTCCTTCAAGAGATATTCATAAGTAGATTGTGGATCTCTTTCAAGCGCTGATGATAATGAACTGTTTAATTGAGAGTGTTTTTTGCTTGGTTTAATCTTATACCAACATCTTTTTGGTGGTATACATTGTCCTTAATACTTATTTTCTGAACCCAAATTCAAGGTGGACGTGTGCCTATGTTGCATTTTGAGGGAGACTAAACAATCACTTGAGTGCATTTACCTGCAGTTAGTCTAAAAGGAGCCCATATGCAAGGCAACACTTGCATAGGCCACAGTCAGGAGCAGTTTAGCTGCCATTACCTCCAACAGTGACTTAAAGGAAGAGCCATCCAATTTCTTCGCAAGAGTGCAAAATGCAAATGCTAGAGCATTTCCTTTTTTTAACATGTATTGCTTCTGCTTCTGATGGTTGAATCTATTATGAATGTATGCTCCCTGGTACTTGTAACTATTTACCCCCTCCAGGTGTGTTCTGTCCAGCCATATCTTAAGCTGTTGACCTAGACAGCTCTGTTTTATCATTGTTTTGGTTTTTACTAAATTGATTTCCAGTTTGTTAGCAGTGGTATAATGTTTTAGTTCGGTCACTGATCTTTGCAATCCAACTTTTGGTAAACTTAGTAAAACCGCATTACCTGCATATGAGAGGTGAGCTAATCTTAGTAGGCCCAAATGCAGTGGATTCGAGTTGATCTGATCTTACCATGCTGTTAAGTCTGCCATAAATGAATGGCCTCGGGCCCTGTTTTGTTTCAATCATGCACGAAATTCTGGTGCTATCATCCAACTTGACTTGAATCTCGGTTTGCGTATACAGTTGTTTCATGGCTCGCAATATTTTTTCAGGGGTATTTAAATCTCATAGTTTCCTCCACAAAATGCCTTGGTCAACATGATCAAATGCTGCTTTTAAATCTATAAAACAAAACTACTATTAAGGAGAAAGCTAGGATGTTTATAATTGTGTCAAACCCTCTTCTGAATCGGGTCTGGTTGATAGGGACAAGGTTGCTCTTATCAGACTACTGCTTCTGCATTTAGTAATGCAACTGGCCCATAATGTGCTGCATTAGTTTGTCCCCACCTTTAAGGACCAGGTTTATTATGGAGCTTCTCAAACGAATCGGGATGGTATCTGTTATCTCAATCTCTTTGTACAAGGTAGATAGAGGATTTTCCCAGCATTGTGGATCCAGTTTAAAACCCAGGCACTCCATCTCTTCTACCATTGACTATTAGTTTTTTAATGTCTTTGGACTAATAGAACTGCTGCTTTGTCTTGTCCAGTGCTATATTGGGTTCGCTACCTCCTGGGGCTATTGAAATATGTATGTCATTTATTATATCTCTTCCCTTGTGATCCATTATTGCCCCTTTCATTATTTTGGGTTCTTGTACCATCACTTATTTCTGACACTTCAGATGTAGGACCCCCCACACATTATTGTTTGTCCACCTCACGCACTTTAAATTTGTTGATTTTAACAACTTAAGATCCGCTGGAGCGCAGGTGTGTTTTGGGGGGGCTTATCCCCAATTGTATCCATTGGTAGGAGTGGTCATTAAATGTAGTGTATTCAATTGAGTACTGCACTAAGTGTGGGATTAATGAGAGGGATAGGATTGTGTAGTCTACTATTGATTGTGAGTTTGCACCATGATAAGTACATTTTGGACAGGTGTCTTCAAACATTCTATCATTAATCACCCTCATATCTAGGTACTTTTGAGTGCTTACTAGACTTTGCCGTATCCGGTCACTACACTTTGATAAAATATGAAACTGTGGCTGCACATCCCAGAGTATATTTTCTGTTGTTAGTTTTTCATCTTCCACAGGCACATAAATTAGATTGCTGCTAAAGTCCCATGTCGGTTTTACATCCTATATGGATGTGCAAATCTTATTTCCATTACTTTTTAAATTATCATAGCATTAAATGCTTGCTTTTACTTCAAGTTGGGATGTGAATAAACATCAAACAGCAAAACGGGGTTTATTGTATAATTATTGACTAAACTTATTTGCAGACTGGGATCCAGAGATATGAGTTGTTCAGAATTCTTATTCAAACCTTTTGATACATAAACTGTGAGGCCACCTTTTATCCTCCAACCCACAAGACTTTTTCGACCTTTACATGATAAGGCCTACAGCCTTCCAGCAGCAAGGTATCAATTGCCCATATATCCTGGAGTGTTGGAGAATCATACTTCTACCATTTCCATGGAGGTTTTCCGTCTTGAAGACGTGTTTTTGCCCCTGCTTTTTGCCATGAGGGGAGGTGGAGGTCATCTCCACTGGGCACATTTGATTGCTGGTGCAGGAGTCACTCTTTCCTCAGTGCATTTAGGGTGGCTTCTAACCAGCTCCACTAGTTCAGACTTGGGCCACTAGCGTGCTCATATCTTATCAATGCCACATTTAGCCTTCTTCCCGAGCACTCTGCAAGACTAAGTACACAGGGGCATTTTCTTAAATTATTCTTGCCACAAATTTCTATAACAGGGGTAGAGGGTAGCGTGCCTTCACTTTTTTGACAATTTTATACTCCATGCTTCGAATTGTTATTTGAAGTTCCAGATTAGGAGTGCTATTTGTTCCGATCACCATGTGGTCAGTGCCTGTAACATCGGTTTGGGCTATTTGTAACAAATAAATTCTACGGATAGCAGGTCTGAAGATTGTAAATGTTTTAAACCCATAATTTCTGTAAACAGTCTCATTATGTTCCTCTATTGAGGATATCATGTGGGCCTTGCAAATTGTATTTTAGACTTAAAATAATTTGTTGGTTTGTTTTCTCCTTCTAGGGGGAGAAGTTCCTATTTAGCAAGGAGCTTCGGCAAATTTCTAAAATTAATTTGTGGTGAGTTGCTCATTGATCCACTCACCCCACTGTGGCATAACACTGTGCATATTTATGTTAACCAATAGTCTACTGGCCTCCATGTCAGTTTGTGAATAGCTATCTTATTTTCCCTACAGCAGGGCTAATCTTGATTTGGTTTCCAGGACATTAGAGAGTATTGCAACTTCCCAACCACTAGGTACATTTATAGATCAAGACATCCTGGTATCCGGTATGAGTACTTTTGTTTGCTCCTGTGTATGCTCCCTAACATTATTCACATTTTGTGTGGGGTGGCCATGTTCAAGTGGGGCGGTAACAGTGCTCAAATTTATGTTAACCAGTGGTCTTCCAGCTTCAGTGTCAGCTTGTGAGTAACTATCCTGTGTTCCCTTCTGCGGGACTGATCTTGATTGAATTTCCTCCCCGTTGGAAATGATCATAACCTCCTAACCACTAGGAACATAAACTGATTGAGACATCCTAGTGTCCGATATCAGTGCATTCATTTTTTCTGTGTATGTTCCTTAGTATTATTCACCCTTTGTGTTCAAAGGAGGGAGAACTTTGCAAACTTGCTCCATTACCCCATTTCTGTAAGAGGTTAGCCCTTCCTAACCCTTTTGGTAGTCTTTGTTGTTGTATATGTGGTGCTTTATTTGATGACTGTATTCCACTGCTAGTGGCAAGGATTGTTTTTAATTTCCTTCGATATACTAGTAGACATATATTTAGGTATATCCAGTATCACCAGTGGGTGCAGTGATTCCGAGGCCACAAGTTGGTTCTCCATTGCGTTGCTTGTATTTGACTCAGTGAACATTCTTGCATCAATGGCATCCCTTTTGTCTTGTTTTATTTTAAACATCGGGTATATATTGTTAGATTCTTCCTTTGCCAGTTTCTGGTTTTTATTCCTTGCCTTTCTAGCCCATTTTACCTGCCTCTTCATGTGCACACCAGCTCTGGGCTTATTCAGATATGCCTCACTTGGTGGCAACTGCTTCATAGGTTGCATTATGTCTTCTATCAACTCTTGTCTTTTTAAATGTTCTAGCACATTCCCTAGCAATGCATTTGCCTGTAAGTACTGATGTAACTCCTCTTCCTGGTTTATCTGTTGTTCAGTGAATTCTTGCAATTGACAATTATTAATGTCATAGTTGGACTCCTGCTCCTAGGCGAGACTGCTGGTTTAGGGATGACAGCACTTTTCTTTGCAGGTGACTAAGCCATTCCTACAACAAGTTATAACTGTTGGCCCAACCCTCCCAGCTCATGAGCATTACCTCACGAAAACTCAGAAAGCAAAGGTGATTTCTGGCAGCCTTCTGCATGGATTCTAGTTAAGACCTCTCAGGGAAGTCAAGGTTGAACAGAAGTTACCCCTTTCTCTTGATAGCAATAAGTCTCAGTCACACACAGGCAATTAAGGAGATGCATGAGAGTTTCCAATATATTTATTGAAAAGGCTGCAATCTATGATAAAGTTCATGAGCTTCAATGACTAGGATAATGAATAATAAAAGAAGCATAAATGTGAAGATGTGAGTTGTGAATAAAAACCCCAACCATCTTACAATAAACATAAGATAGAAAATTCCTAGCAAAGAGAACGTAGGGGGTCATTCTGAGCTTGGCGGGCGGCTACCGCCAGAATACCGCTGCGCGGTCAAAAGACCGCCGCGGTTATTCTGAGTTTCCCGCTGGGCTGGCGGGCGACCGCCAGAAGGCCACCCGCCAGCCCAGCGGGAAACCCCCTTCCATGAGGATGCCGGCTCCGAATGGAGCCGGCGGAGTGGAAGGGGTGCGACGGGTGCAGTTGCACCCGTCGCGGACACTGAAAATCTTGGTGGGGCCCTGTTAGGGGGCCCCTGCAGTGCCCATGCCAGTGGCATGGGCACTGCAGGGGCCCCCAGAGGCCCCGCGACACCCGTTACCGCCAGCCAGGTCCTGGCGGTCAAAACCGCCAGAGCCAGGCTGGCGGTAAGGGGGTCGGAATCCCCATGGCGGCGCTGCCTGCAGCGCCGCCATGGAGGATTCCCCAGGGCAGCGGAAAACCGGCGGGACACCGCCGGTTTTCCGTTTCTGACGGCGGCTGTACCGCCGCGGTCAGAAAGCCCATGGATGCACCGACAGCCTGTTGGCGGTGCATCCGCGGTCGTTGGCCCTGGCGGTAGTCTACCGCCAGGGTCAGAATGACCCCCTTAATCTCTAATTTAATGAGAGCTAGGTATGATAAACCTAATCTGCCAGTACCAGGTCCATGAGAAGCGCCCCCCAACTCTTGTTACCTTGGATTGAGGTCTCTAGGTCAGACTCTCTGTTGACACAAAGGCTGAGTTCTGGAGCAAGGTGACGTGCAGTGTAGAGGGCATCTGGAAGAAACCCCTCTAATCACCTTGTCTCTGTGAGATATCTTTATACAGATCATGTAGGATTCCTGAAACAGGTATGTTGCTACTTGTAACAGGAGTCAGACTTGTGGCGGCAATTATATAAACAGTCCCCTACAAGTGTACATTATGTTCCTATCACATGTAAGTGGGAAAGGGACATGATAACAATACTTACGTACATCACTGATCATGACGCTGATAATGACTCCTTCTCAGAGTGGCATTGATTATGCAAATCAATTAAAAAAAAAAATATAAACAATAGTAGCCATCTTAGAAGAAATAATAAAATAAATGGAAATAAAACAGAGCAAGCTAAGTAGGTTAAAGGTCACTAGGTGACGGGGGCACAGGCCTGCAAGCCTAAAGGCTAAGCTAAACTCTTGAGTCCCAATAAGAACTAAAATGTATTCACGACATTAACAAGTTCAATAGGCGGGGGGGATTTCCTAATTTCTATTATGCTTGCTAAAACAGTAGGTGTAGAGCTTTATTTTTTTAAATTTTTTTTTAATTAAAGTTATTATTAATGAAAACTATAAGACGATACAGAATATATATATAAGCATATTTTCAACGTTCCACTTTACATCAAATAATTACACTATGCATATATGGATGCGTACAATCTGCTAAATATACTGATTAATAGGTGGGAAGATGATAACTAAAAGAATGAGGAGTGAATGAGGGGAAAGGGAGAGAACAAACCATAAGAAAGAGGGATAGGGGAGAGAGGGATAAAATAGGAAAGAAAGGAAACAAAAAGGGGGGGAGAGGAAAAAGTGGATGGGGGGGCCGAGAGTCAGTGTTTCGAGGTAATTAAGTAGTTGTTCCGGTTATTTCCTATCTGGGGAAGGGAGAAAATGCTGAGGGAAAGTAAGCAGGGGATGTCTGTGTAGATCTAGGTTTGGGTGTGTCAGCTGTCGAGATCTTCCTAAATGCATTAAGTGGTCAAGGACTGACCAGGTAGGGTGGAAGGGAGCAAGTCATCTGGTGTGTAAATGAACGGACCGGGGAGGTGGGCGTTTCCCAAAGCGTGCAATCTGGAGGATAGAGTAAAAAGAAAATAATAGGGGGGAGGGGGCAAAAGGGGGGAGGGGGTAGAGGGGGTCCTGGAGTGTCCGCTGCTGTCCACCGGCCTTACTCCCGTTGCCTCATGATCCCGTCAGGAAGGGTCTCCAAACTTCTGCGAATAGGGCCGCTTGGTCCTGTAAATTGTAAATTACACGTTCATGAGTGGCGGTTTGGAACATGGCTGTCATCCATTCTGCTGGCGTTGGGGCGACGCTAGACCTCCATTGTCGAAGAATGCAGATTGTGGCTGTGGCAATTGCCATATGGAGCAGCCGTTTTTGGGGTCGTGATAGGGAGGGATACGGACGCATGTCATGTAGAAAAATGAGTGATGGTGGTATCGGGTCTGGTATCAGAATAAAGTCTGCGAGTGTGTGACGCACTGGGTCCCATAATGGTTGTATCGTTGGGCAATGACATAGAATATGAAGTAGGTCACAGTGGAGGTCTGCACATCGCCAGCACTTCACATGTGATATCAGGCCTGCCCTGAAGAGTTTCATGGGGGTCCAGTACCAGTCTTGAAGAATTTTAAATAAACAGAATTTCAGGCGGGCCTCTCGGACCCCCCCTATCAAGGGCTTCAATTATGTTCGGCCACTCTTCTTCAGTATAGACTGTCTCCAGTCGTTCTTGCCATTTTAGGTGCAGTCGCTCTAGGAGGGGTTGCGACTAGAGGTGGTTAGTTATCTCTGCGTATAGGCCGGCCATGACGCCTCTGTGTCAACCCCACGTCTGCAGGAAAGTGACAATGGGTGAAATCTTAACCGTCCACTGGGGTGTTCCTAGTGCCTTGCACATGCAGTGCTTAAGCTGCATATATCGCCACTCTTGCTTGTTGTCGATGCCGAATTCTTACCGCAGGGAATCAAAGGTCCGGAGGTGATCACCATCCGCTATTTGGGATATGTTGGGAATTCCAGCAGTACTCTATTGGGGCCACTGCAAAGTGTTTCCTCCTATTTTTATACATTTATTTCCTGCTATAGGAGCCTGAACATGTAGGAAGGGATGTATGCCTAGTAGGCGGTGTACTCTACGCCATGCTGCATTTGTGGCCGTGGGGATAGGGTTGGCCGAATGGGAACAATCAGTGTATACCCCTCCTAGCTCTGTGTGCTGTCCCTGCAATAGATTCTCAGTGGTTACCCATTGTGGAGGGTCTGGGTTACCTGGTAGTGTATAGGCCAGTTGCGATAATTGTAGGGCTAAAGAATATTGTTCTACTGAGGGTAAACCTAATCCTCCATAGGGTCGTCATGCCAATATTTTTGCAGGCTTCAGTCTTGGGCGTGTAGAGCCCCAGACGAAAGACCTTATTGAGGTATCGATCATTCGGAGGAGGGAAAGAGGTACCTGCAAAGGGAGCATGCCTAGTACATATGTAAAACGCTGTAGGGTAACCATCCTGACCGTCTGTGTCCTGCCCCACATGGATAAGCCGAGTAGTGACCACTTGGCGAAGTCCTGTTTCATCCGGGATATAAGAGGATCAATGTTGTCCCTAACTATACATTCCAGGCCTCGATTAATATATGTTCCTAGATATTTAAGGCGGGTCGGGGTCCATTTGAATGGAAGACCGTGGATTGCGGCCCTCGTTGTTACGCGAGATAGAGGCAACGATTCGCTCTTGTCCCAGTTTACCCGGTATCCGGATATGGGCGTGAATTCCTATATGATGGAGAGCAGTGATGGTAAGGATCTTTCCAGGTCAGACACGGTTAATAGGATATCGTCTGCGTATAGGTACATTTTGGAGGAGCCCCCTGGTAAAAGGATACCTTTTATTTTTGGGGAATTCCATATAATGGCTGCCAGGGGTTCCATTGCCAGTAGAAATAACAGTGGTGAAAGGGGGCAACCTTGTCGGGTGCCTCTTCCGATGGGGAATGGGTCTGACATAAAGCCCCTGCAGTTAACTTGTGACGTGGGATGGTCATACAGTAATCGGACTTTGGAAATAAATTGGTCTCCGAGGCCGAGGTGTTTCATGGTGAATAGGTAGGGCCATTCGATGCGATCAAATGCTTTCTCCGCATCGAGGGATAAGGCCAGTGCCTCCTCTGGTATATGTAGTGATTCGATCAATGTATGACACAGGGTACGCATGTGATTTCTGGAGGTGTGATTCGGCACAAATCCCACCTGGGTGTTATGGACCAAGGACGGGATCACTTTACATAGACGTGCTGCTAGGACGCTGGCTAGTAGTTTGACATCTCTGTTCAAGAGTGAGATAGGGCGATAGCTGCCACAAAGTAGGGGATCTCTCCCTGGTTTAGGTAAGACGACGATTGTGGCTCTATTGGAGAGGGTGCCCAAAGAACCCTCCTGACAAGCCTCCGAGAGCGCCTCATGTACTGCCGTGATTGCCTCTTTTCCAGCCCATCTATAAAATTCCGCTAGGAACCCATCCTCTCCCGGAGACTTATGGTAGGAGAGGTTTGCGACTACTTGTATTATTTCTTCCCTGCTTATATCGCCCTCAAGGAGAGCTCGGCCGGCCTCTGATAGGTGGGGTATTTTGGCCGCGGTAAGAAATGCTTCGGTCCGTGTATGGTCGGTCAGTGTTTCAGGGGTGTAAAGATACTGATAGTATGTAGCAAATTCATTCACGATGTCTTGCGGGTGGGTCAATACCGCTCCTGAGGAGGATGTTATGGCCGGAATGGCGGAGGCAGCTTCTCTTTGCCGGAGCTGTGCCGCTACTAGGCGTCCAGCTTTCTCTCCTTGCTCGTAGTGGCTGCTGCGGAATCTTTGCAGCGCGTATTCTGCCTGCTTTGTGTAAAGCTCATTCTGTGCCATTCGGGCCTGTTCGAGTGAGCGGCGTAGTTCAGGGGTCGGATGGGCAGTATATTGTTTAGTGAGGCTCTGGATCTCATTTTCGAAGTTGCGCTGACTGGCTTTCCTATCTCTATTGGCTAGTGCCGCGTCACACATCATGTTCCCTCTCAGGGTGGCCTTCGCCGCTGCCCATAACACCCATTTGGACGCCACAGATCCTGTGTTTTCGGTCATGTATGTGGATATGTGGGCCTTAAGTTGCTCTTTCCCTTGTGGGGAGCGGTATCTGTGTATAGCAAGACGCCATGGTTTACGACCGGGGGAGGCTAAACCTGCTTATATCAGGAGAAGGATCGGGCAGTGGTCTGAGAGTCCACTATCTAGGATACAAGTGGTTTGTATTTGGGGATTTATGGTATGTGATACAAAAAAATAGTCCAGACGTGATGGGGTGTCGTGAACAGATGATAGCAAGGTGTATTCCTTGTCCTTTGGAATGTGTTAGCCTCCAGCAGTCGACTAAACCTGCGTCCGTGGTTAGGTCCATCAGTAATGCCCTATCGTGGTTATTGCCCACATCTATGGGGCCTTTCCTGTCCAGTATGGTGCTCGGGCAAGGTTCCAGTCCCCCCCTATAATGTAGCGGGTTGTTCCAATTTTGGTCAATAGGCGGTTTAGTTGCAAGAAAAAGGGGCGCTTTGTGCCAGTTGGTGCATAGACAGAGCCCACACATAGGAAGGTATTTCGTATTTTCAGTTTAGCAAATGTGTATCTCCCTTCCGTGTTGTTCCATGTTTTAATGATCGTAACCAGGAGGGATTTGCGTGTTAGGATTGCTACAGCGCATTTACGAGATGTGCTACCCTCAGTTTCTAGGCTGGTTGGGCATCAGCTAAAGGTGACCCTTCCTACCCAGTTACATCTAAGTTTGCTGGATTCTGAGTTATCCAGGTGCGTCTCTTGAATCAGAGCTATATCCGCTCTCTTGGATTGGAGATAGGATAGAATCTTTTTCCGTTTGAGAATAATTCGTCATGCCGTGAACATTCCAAGAGAGGATTCGTAGTGGGTGCGTCATATGGGAGGCGTTCCCTGACATTCTAAATGGTAGAGTGAAATCTCAGCGATCCTGTAGGTAACAGGCATGAGAGAAGGGGGGGGAGATACCCTGGCCGGTGGGATAGGGACTATGCTCACTGAAATATGATAAGTTAGGGGGGGAGGGGTTAGCTGGTGGGGGCCGAACACTACAACGGGAGGGAGGAGGGGGAGAAAAAAATTAAAAATGTTAGATAAGGGGGAGAAGATAAAGAAAGAATAATAGGAAAGAGGGGGAGAGGGGTGTTAACGTTAATATATAGAATGAGATAAAGTAAAATAAAGTGAAATAAAATAATAGGGAGGATCGAAGAGGAAAGGAGTAGGAAGGGGTAAATACAGATAGAGGCTAGGGGTCAGAAGCCTCCTGTGGGTAGATCTGTAGACGGCGAGTCCGATTCCTATTGGAGCTCCCAGTGCCGTCGGCACGATCTCTGCCGGGGAGGCGGCGGATGGGCAGAGGGCAGCCGGTGTTGGTTCATGACAGAGGAATGCGTGGACTCCGAATTCCAAGGGGGGGAGCCGCGGTTGCGCCATGGAAGGAGCTCGAGGAGGGGTAGTAGCCATGTTAGTAATCAGGATCAGGATTTACTGTCGTGGGTGGGAGGGGGAGGGGAGGGGCAACGGGGGGAGGAAGGACAACGTGCGAGCAGTGGAGAGAGCCTAATATGTTGATATAAATGTCCGCGTGTTATTGGAGACTCTGGTGTCCATCGGTATCTGATGTAATGCCTCGTACAGGTGACATACTCACGCCTGCGGGGTGTTGGGTGGCCTCCATGCTTGATTAGTGCCATCATGTTGGGTTCTGCGTTATGGGGGTACTGTGGTGGAAAAAAGGAAGGGGGAGAGTTCGCAGAGATGGGAGAAGGCCACCAGGAGATATGAGATATGAGATAGAAGATAGAGGGGGAGTTCAGGACCGGGAGGGCGGGGGACATAGGGCAGTGCAGTGTGGGGCCGGGTAAGGACTATAGGATATATTTGCACATAACAATTTAGGTGCTTCCATACTTATATAATATCACTGCAACATATATCATAGTATCACTATAGTCTATTAATTCTTATAACATGACATAACATAGTATAACATAGTTCCTTATTATACAATCGTATCATTGTCTGTTAGGTCGTGTATCTTAGAGCATATCTTATAGTTGCTAGTAGGAGTTAGTGAGTCCTGATCTATATGTATCCAGTGTGGGCTTCTTACTATGACATATGTGTTTTGTAACATATTATTTCATCATAATACTGTGGAGTACATTGAGGAAATGCCAGTTTATTACCTAATATGGTGATGTGATCATGGTCGTGCGACGCCCTGTTTTGCGTGGCATGATACCGCCTATGACAAGTTTGTCCACCGTTCTGTTATTCTGTTGAGTATTAGTATTTGTGTCCCTGTGCATGGCTTGGTTCATTTTTATTTTGACTTCTGTGTGAGGGTTAGGAGTTATCGGAATCTGGCGAGAGAGTTTATTGATATGGTTTACATGTTATGTCAAATGCAGCTGTGTTGCATTATTGCTGCGGAATGTTCTGTAGTGGAGTAAGAAGGATGCCTGCTTATTTATTAGAAATTTGGTTGCATGTCTGATTACGTCCTTATAGGGCGAGGACCTGAATTATGTGCGGGCTTTGGGGGGCGATGAAATCTGATCTATGCACTCATATGTGTACCTTGTGCCTTTTAGCAGACAGTCCATGCCATATTGTTACAGCATAGAACCTTATGTTACTCTATAGAGAGTATAAGCATATTAGAAATCTATTAATGAAGATGAAGAATAGTTATAAAGTAAGCACAAATGCAAAGTCCAAATGTGTACTCATCTGTCCATAGGATTGTCGCCGGTCGCACTTCGGTGTTGTCGTAATTGTCTTGTGTATACACTGCAGTGGATCGTCGTCTCAGGGGCATGCGGTCGCTGGTTTCAGAGGTGAACAGGAGTTATCTCTCTCTGATAACTGGGTGTGGACTGCCACTGCGTGTAGAACCTGACCCCTATCATCATACGATCTGGCTAGTCTCTCTAGGTCCCTGCCCTTTTGACAGATGTCGGTATCATGGCGAGTTGTCCAGGCCTGGGGGTAAGGTTCCGTTGTCCTCGTTGTCCCCTGAGACGTCTAGTGGGCGACTTGTGCTTGTAAAATCCGCAGGTTGGTGTTGAAAAGAGTCAAGGAATATTTTCAATTCTTCGGGTTGTAAAAGTCCCTGGATACTCTGTTTTTGGTAACCCACATTCTTGCGGGATCAAAGAGGCCGTATTTCTTCTCCAGTTGACGAAGTCAGGGTTGTAAAGCTAAGAAGGCCTTCCTGCACTCATTAGTATCCTTAGAGTAGTCGGCTGTTATGCGAATGTCATGTTGGCCTATCCGAAAGGGACCTTGACTGCGCGCTGTTTGTAGTATTTGCCGGGTCTGATTGTGGCGTAGGAGGCAGGTGATGATCGGGCGGGGCCTTAAAGATGCGTCGGAGCGTTTCGGACCTATTCTATGTACTCGTTGGAATTCTAGAGGTGGATCAAAGTTCAATGAGGTCAGTTTGGGAAGAGTAGAGCTCAGGAAAGCCTGTATGTCTGTGCCTTCTTCATTTTCCGGGATCCCCAGTAGACAAATGTTGTCTCTTCGGCTCCTGTCCTCCAAGTCTGTGAGTTTGCTCTTAAGATAGAGAAGGTCCTGGTCTCTATCCTGGGTTGTGGCCATCTGCGTTTCCAGTGATCCCATGCGATGCTCCAAACCTGTCACTCTAGATTGAAAACCTACAATGTCTAATCGCATGGATTTGGTTTCTAGGGTCAGCGAGGATATGGAAGCATCTATTCCCTCTATTCGATCGCTGACAGCAGTGATCTTGTGTAGTATCCGTTCCATAGTTGTGGGCTGTTCCTTGTCCGATGTCGTGACGGGCTGGATTGGAGGTGGTGATGAATGGGTCTTTGTTGCCATGGAGGTTGGTCGTTTCTGGTGGAGCGCCTCTGAAAATAATAGCTGCTGTGCCGGCTTACCAGCGGGTTTATGGTTCGGTTTGCTGCCGGGCATCGCCTTGCTGGTCTGCGAGGGCTACCCAGTTGGACTCGAGATCTTATTTGGGGTTCAGTGGAGGTAGGAGTCAGTCGGTCCTCGCCTCTATTTCTTCACCTGTCCGTTTTTCAATGGTTTATTTTCTTGTTTTCCTTCTGGTTTCTGTTCGTTCTTTTCTTTGTCCCCATTTTAATTGTACTGTCCCAGAGGCTGTTGCAGGTTCCGGCCATCTGCTGTTGTCAGTAGAGAAGAGGGTTGTGGCTCTAAGGACACTAAGACAGTGAGACAGGTGTGAGGCTCGTAGTGATGCTGGGTATGCTGTGAGAGCAGTGCCGATTACTTGTCTCTGTTAGTCGGTTTCATTGCAGTTCCTTCTATCCTGTTAAGGAGCGCTCGTCCTGTTAAAGTGGGTCAGAGGAGGGGCAGGCGAGACCCTCTTTATTTTGCTTTACCACCTGCCCGTTGTGATTGGTGGTGCCTATTCCTGGGTTCCTTTTCTATTGTCACCAGGGCCCCATCGATGCCTACAGGAAGTGGCAAAGGTACTTGTTCCTGTCCCAGTATTCAAATAGCTTGGGGGGAGGAACAGAGGCAGGCAGTGTATAGCCTGCTTCTTTGTTCTGTTATTTGTTTTTCCTGTCCAATAATGCTCCCCTTGTCTCTCCTCTCCCTCCTTTTTTTCCCCTTTTTTAATGCTTCTTTCTCTTTCCCCCGGTCCTCTCCTCCCCACTCCTTGTATGTGGATTCTTTTTTTTGTTTGTTTCGTTTATTTATTTGTTCATTCACTGCTACACTTCACTTTGTCCCTGCAGTTCAGTTCAATGTACCCTTTTGTTCCACTTCCTCCCTGTTCCATAAAGAGGAGGGGAAAGGCACAGGACACACTGGTTGTTGGCTATCCACGTAGCCCGTATCCCTTCACCTCCATCGCTCCCCACTCCCCTCTGCCCTCCTCCTGTTCTCCCCCAGGGAGGGGGGGAAGCGCTGTGATCGGTATCAGGCCGGAGGGCTGGGGGCTAGATCAATATATTGCCTCCTGCCGGTGCTGGAATTCTGAAGAGCTACGACGCCGGGCAGGTTATTTGCCGCGGCTTCAGTGGAGCCCCCGCCCCCTCCCCAGGATCGCTGCAGCATGGGGCTCAAGACATAGGCGGCCATCTTCCTTCGTGGCCCGGCCACGCCCCCAAAAAGAGCTTAATTTATCTATAATAGGACTACATGCACAATTTGCTTGTAAGAGTGAGTAGATTGATTGAACTCTAATTATTAGATATGTTAGTATATCCAGTTTTGCATTTCTACCTGAAATATGGGAGGCCATTAAATACATTAGATCTATTTGACTGTCTAGTGTATCCGACTGCATGTTAAGCACCTCAGTTGAAGCTTGTAAATTGTTTAATAATGATACATAAAGACCTGACATGCTTAAGTCTCCATGCTGCTGATTCTTTGCGGTTATCAGCAGAATTCTTGTTGGGCCACTTGTGTTTGTTCTAATACAAGGCAGCGTGTCCACTAAGGAACATTGACATGAATGTTTGCAAATTAGGGCTTTCGTCCTGTAACTAAGGTTGGGATGTGGTTGTTATATTTGCTAATATATTACCCCTTAATATCGTCAGCCAAATTGTTCGTTTTTACATCCATTGCTTGCACAAGGTCAACATTATTCGATAAATATTGATCTCAACTAGCAGTTTTGGTCCTCTATGTGATTATTGGAAATACAATTGACTATCTGTCGAGTTTCCATGTTTGGATAGGTCTAGGAGTTGAGTGAGAATGATTTGCAACATGAACCTGGGCATGTGTTGTTAATATTTTTGAGTCTGGCATTTGGAAAGATTATGGTCACATCCATTGCTGGTTCTATATTGCCTCTGGGATCCTGTTTCACTGAAAGAGCAGTTTTTAGAGGAGTGAAAGGGGTTGGGAGACCTGTTAAATTGTCAGGCATTAAATAAATTGCTGAACCCGGGTTTTCTAGGAAGGTGAATTTGTGATTAAAATTTGCTTTTCCAAAGAGTTTCAGTGTTGGAGAAATCAGAGAGCTGTGCCGGTCTTCACTTACTTTGTCCGAATTGCTTGCCTTTAACTTTCTAGAATTCCTCCTTTGGTTTATACGTTTCTGGCCAAGCTGTTGCCTAATTTTTCCAGACCTCATTTTCCACTGTATTTACTGAATGCTTAATCCATTCCGTATTAACTGCTGGTACTCCTCCAACATGTGTGTCTTGCCTCGGTGTAACAATTGAGTGAAGAAATAGAGATTTCTGTAGATTAGTATTAATAGTAAATAGTAGCGGATGAATTTACAGCAACAGCACAAACTGCACCCCAACCTTATGGGTGTTAGACCTGACAGCCTTAAGGTGGTCACCCCTAACTTTTTGCCTGCCTCCCTCCACTTTTTGGACACTGTTTTTGCTGGTTTTTAAACTCTGCGCACTTTACCACTGCTAACCAGTGCTAAAGTGCATATGCTCTCTCCCTTTAAACATGGTAACATTGGATCATACCCAATTGGACTATTTAATTTACTTATATGTCCCCAGTAGTGTGCACTATATGTGCCCAGGGCCTGTAGATTATATGCTACTAGTGGGCCTGCAGCACTGATTGTGCCACCCAATTAAGTATCCCCTTAACCTTGTCTCAAGCTTGCCATTGCAAGGCCTGTGTGTGCAGTTTCACTGCCAATTCGACTTGGCATTTAAAAGTACTTGCCAAGCCTAAAACTCCAGTTTTTCTACATATAAGACACCCCTAAAGTATGCCCTAGTTAACCCATAAGGCAGGGTGCTGTATAGGCAAAAGGCAGGACATGTACCTATGTAGTTTACATGTCCTGGTAGTGTAAAACTCCCAAAGTCGTTTTTACACTGCTGTGAGGCCAGCTTCCTTCATAGGCTAACATTGGGGCTGCCTTCATGCATTATTTGAGTGGTAGCTGCTGATCTGAAAGGAGTAGGAACGTCATATTTAGTATGGCCAGAATGGTGATATAAAATCCTGTTGACTGGTGAAGTTGGATTTAATATTACTATTTTAGAAATGCCACTTTTAGAAAGTGGGCATTTCTCTACACTTAAATCTTTCTGTGCCTTACAATCCATGCCTGGCTGGGGTTAGTTGACAGCTCCTTGTGCATTCATTTAGACACAACCCAAACACAGGATACTCAGCCTCACTTGCACACATCTGCATTTTGAATGGGTCTTCCTGGGCTGGGAGGTTGGAGGGCCTGCTCTCACACAAAGGACTGCTACACCCCCTACTGGACCCTGGCAGACAGGATTCAACTGAAACAGGACCTAATGCACTTCTAAGCCAAACTTTGAAGTCTCCCCCACTTCAAAGGCACATTTGGGTACATAAACAGGGCCTCTGCCCCTTCCAACTCAGACACTTCCTGGAGAAGAAAACTGGAACCAGAACCTGCATCCTGCCAAGAAGAACTGGCTGGCTGCCCAAAGGACTCACCTGACTGCTTTCTGTGAAGGACTGCTGCCTTGCTGTTGCCCTGCTGCCTTGCTGCTCTCTGGCTGTGGTGAAGAAGTGCTCCCCAAGGGCTTGGATAGAGCTTGCCTCCTTTTCCCTGAAGTCTCAGGAACAAAAATACTTCTCTCTTGCAACTGGACTCCTTGTGCGGTGAAAATTCGATGCGCAGCTTGCTAAAACCAACGCACAGCCTGCTCTGCGGTGAGAAATTCACTCCATGCCGAACCGGAACGACGCAGCGCGACTTCACAAGGAGAAGATTGATGCGGTGCCTGTGTTGCGACCGTAACTTCGACGCGCGGCCCACCGGATCGACGCACAGCCGACCTGGGATGACACAGCCTGACTTCCAGAGGGGAAATTGACGCCGCGCCTGCTGTGCGGAAGAAACTTCCACACATCGGAATGAGGCAGCGCTTGTGACTTCACTCTGCAAGCCCACTATTCCATACACAGACCCCGGGGCATCTGAAAACCCCACAACCTGAAGAGGATCCACGACCGAGCACCGGAAACCGGCGCACAGCCGTCCATGCGTGGAAACTAAACAACGCATCGCCATGTGCAGCCCGATAAATCGACGCACACCCCTTTGTTTCCATGCTTCTCCTCCAGGAACTTTGTGCTTGAAAGGGACTTTGTTTGCTTTAAAAAGACTTAAGACACTTTGGCCCTCATTACAACCCTGGCGGTGGGTGTTAAAGCTGTGGTAATACCGCAAACAGGCCGGCAGAAAAAAATGGGATTACGACCGTGGTGGAAACCACCACCATAGACAGCCACTTTAACACTCCGACCGCCACGGCGGTAGAAACAAACACCGTGGCGGTAACCGCCAACAGACAGGCGGAAGATAAAGTACCGCCCACTGTATTATGACAGGCCTATGCGCCACCTTGTCCAGGGCGGAACCAACGCTATCAAAAGCACTGCGGGAACAGTGCACAGAAGGGAAATCACTCACCTCTCGACACCCAACGAGGAACCAGGACGCCATAAAACCCGAACTTCAGGTGTTACCTATGTTGGTTTACCTCCTCTTCTACCAGGAGTACGAACGGCACGACTAGGGTGAGTACTGCATCTACAATACAGGGGAGGGGGGAGGAAAGAGAGTGACACACACACGCAACAACCCCACCCTCACCCTCACACACAACAACATACACACAAATACACGCATCAACAATACATATACACCCCCACCCCCTGGAATAACACAAGGACAAAAGAAAATTTTTGTAACAATTCTACTCATGAAAAATTCATTAGTCAAAATTCAAAATTCAGTATATACAAATATGTACACCAACTACACAAGTCCGGATAGTGTACCAATCATTGTCCGTGGACTACTGGGTCCAAAATGCATGGGCGAAGCCCACACATGATACCTGACTGGAAACGGAGAGAACACTGCTGGGGCATCAGATCGTAAATACACAGGCACCTCAGGGGGATTGGGGGCACCTCAGCCTGATGAACGCACGATGCCACTGCTGCACGAGGGGGCTCCATGCCCACTGCTGTATCCTGGGGAGTGCAAAGCCACAGTCTCTCAAGTCTCTCCAGTGGGGTGGTTTGCCCACTGCTCTATCCTGGGGAGTGCAAAGCCACAGTTTCTCGAGACTCTCCAGTGGGTGGTTTGCCCACTGCTTTATCCTGGGGAGTGCAAAGCCACAGTCTCTCAAGTATCTCCAGTGGGTGGTTTGCCCACTGCTCTATCCTGGGGAGTGCAAAGCCACAGTCTCTCAAGTCTCTCCAGTGGGTGGTTGTAGGAAAGTACCATCTTGCCTGGCATGTTACCCCCATTTTTCACTGTATATATGTTGTTTTAGTTGTATGTGTCACTGGGACCCTGGTAACCCAGGGCCCCAGTGCTCATAAGTGTGCCTGAATGTGTTACCTGTGTAGTGACTAACTGTCTCACTGAGGCTCTGCTAATCAGAACCTCAGTGGTTATGCTCTCTCATTTCTTTCCAAATTGTCACTAACAAGCTAGTGACCATTTTTACCAATTTACATTGGCTTACTGGAACACCCTTATAATTCCCTAGTATATGGTACTGAGGTACCCAGGGTATTGGGGTTCCAGGAGATCCCTATGGGCTGCAGCAGTTCTTTTGCCACCCATAGGGAGCTCTGACAATTCTTACACAGGCCTGCCACTGCAGCCTGAGTGAAATAACGTCCACGTTATTTCACAGCCATTTTACACTGCACTTAAGTAACTTATAAGTCACCTATATGTCTAACCTTTACATCGTAAAGGTTAGGTGCAAAGTTACTTAGTGTGAGGGCACCCTGGCACTAGCCAAGGTGCCCCCACATTGTTCAGAGCCAATTCCCTGAACTTTGTGAGTGCGGGGACACCATTACACGCGTGCACTACATATAGGTCACTACCTATATGTAGCTTCACCATGGTAACTCCGAATATGGCCATGTAACATGTCTATGATCATGGAATTGCCCCCTCTATACCATCCTGGCATAGTTGGCACAATCCCATGATCCCAGTGGTCTGTAGCACAGACCCTGGTACTGCCAAACTGCCCTTCCTGGGGTTTCACTGCAGCTGCTGCTGCTGCCAACCCCTCAGACAGGCAGCTGCCCTCCTGGGGTCCAGCCAGGCCTGGCCCAGGATGGCAGAACAAAGAACTTCCTCTGAGAGAGGGTGTGACACCCTCTCCCTTTGGAAAATGGTGTGAAGGCAGAGGAGGAGTATCCTCCCCCAGCCTCTGGAAATGCTTTGTTGGGCACAGAGGTGCCCAATTCTGCATAAGCCAGTCTACACCAGTTCAGGGACCCCTTAGCCCCTGCTCTGGCGCGAAACTGGACAAAGGAAAGGGGAGTGACCACTCCCCTGACCTGCACCTCCCCTGGGAGGTGTCCAGAGCTCCTCCAGTGTGCTCCAGACCTCTGCCATCTTGGAAACAGAGGTGCTGCTGGCACACTGGACTGCTCTGAGTGGCCAGTGCCACCAGGTGACGTCAGAGACTCCTGCTGATAGGCTCCTTCAGGTGTTAGTAGCCTATCCTCTCTCCTAGGTAGCCAAACCCTCTTTTCTGGCTATTTAGGGTCTCTGTCTCTGGGGAAACTTTAGATAACGAATGCAAGAGCTCATCCGAGTTCCTCTGCATCTCTCTCTTCACCTTCTGATAAGGAATCGACTGCTGACCGCGCTGGAAGCCTGCAAACCTGCAACATAGTAGCAAAGACGACTACTGCAACTCTGTAACGCTGATCCTGCCGCCTTCTCGACTGTTTTCCTGCTTGTGCATGCTGTGGGGGTAGCCTGCCTCCTCTCTGCACCAGAAGCTCCGAAGAAATCTCCCGTGGGTCGATGGAATCTTCCCCCTGCAACCGCAGGCACCAAAAAGCTGCATTACCGGTCCCTTGGGTCTCCTCTCAGCACGACGAGCGAGGTCCCTCGAATCCAGCGACTCTGTCCAAGTGACCCCCACAGTCCAGTGACTCTTCAGTCCAAGTTTGGTGGAGGTAAGTCCTTGACTCACCTCGCTGGGCTGCATTGCTGGGAACCGCGACTTTGCAGCTACTCCGGCCCCTGTGCACTTCCGGCGGAAATCCTTTGTGCACAGCCAAGCCTGGGTCCACGGCACTCTAACCTGCATTGCACGACTTTCTAAGTTGGTCTCCAGCGACGTGGGACTCCTTTGTGCAACTTCGGTGAGCACCGTTTCACGCATCCTCATAGTGCCTGTTTCTGGCACTTCTCCGGGAGCTACCTGCTTCAGTGAGGGCTCTTTGTCTTGCTCGATGTCCCTTCTCTCTTCAGTTCCAATTTGCGACCTCCTGGTCCCTCCTGGGCCCCAGCAGCATCCAAAAACGCCAAACGCACGATTTGCAGCTAGCAAGGCTTGTTGGCGTTCTTTTGGCGGGAAAACACTTCTGCACAACTTTCCACGGCGAGCAGGATCCGTCCACCAAAGGGGAAGTCTCTAACCCTTTTCGTTCCTGCAGAAACCTCAGCTTCTTCTGTCCAGTAGAAGCTTCTTTGCACCCGCAGCTGGCATTTCCTGGGCATTTGCCCATCTCCGACTTGCTGGTGACTTTTGGACTTGGTCCCCTTGTTCCACAGGTACCCTAGATTGGAAATCCACAGTTGTTGCATTGCTGGTTTGTGTCTTTCCTGCATTATTCCTCTAACACGACTTCTTTGTCCTTAGGGGAACTTTAGTGCACTTTGCACTCACTTTTCAGGGTCTTGGGGAGGGTTATTTTTCTAACTCTCACTATTTTCTAATAGTCCCAGCGACCCTCTACAAGGTCACATAGGTTTGGGGTCCATTCGTGGTTCGCATTCCACTTTTGGAGTATATGGTTTGTGTTGTCCCTATCCCTATGTTTCCCCATTGCATCCTATTGTAACTATACATTGTTTGCACTGTTTTCTAAGACTATACTGCATATTTTTGCTATTGTGTATATATATCTTGTGTATATTTCCTATCCTCTCACTGAGGGTACACTCTAAGATACTTTGGCATATTGTCATAAAAATAAAGTACCTTTATTTTTAGTATAACTGTGTATTGTGTTTTCTTATGATATTGTGCATATGACACTAAGTGGTACTGTGGTAGCTTCACACATCTCCTAGTTCAGCCTAAGCTGCTCTGCTAAGCTACCATTATCTATCAGCCTAAGCTGCTAGACACCCTATACACTAATAAGGGATAACTGGGCCTGGTGCAAGGTGCAAGTACCCCTTGGTACTCACTACAAGCCAGTCCAGCCTCCTACAGTGGTTTGCCCACTGTTTTATCCTGGGGAGTGCAAAGCCACAGTCTCTCAAAACTCTCCAGTGGGTGGTTTGTCCACTGCTTTCTCCTGGGGAGTGCAAGGCCACAGTCTCTCTAGTGGATGTTTTTCTCCACTATTTCTGGAGAGGGCCTGGTGCCCAGAGTGCTTCATCCTGCCAAGGACTGAAGTAGTGGATGTGATACTCCATTGGTTCTGGAGGGGGCATGGTGCCCAGAGAGCTCCACATGCAGTGTGGCCGGTACAATTCCCTCACCTGGGTGTGCATGCCACGAGATTGGCGAGGTTCAGGTAGCATGATACGCCTTGGAGGCAGAGACATACCCCACACTGCTGTGGCTTCGCCTTCCACCTGCAGGTCCAAACAGTGATGGAAATCATGCCTCATGGAAGCTGCCCAGGGTCCAGGAACTCTCCTCCAGCCTCAGAAGACTGACCACTGGGGATGGTAGCCATGTCAGCGGTGGTGCCAGTGTCCGAGGACACCGCGGGGCCGGTGGCGGTGCTCACGGCGGTGCTTGCGGCGGTGTCTGTGGTGGCGGTGCTGGCGGCGGTCCATGGGTCAGCACTTGCTGAAGGACAAAGCAGGATGTCTCCTGCAGCCTCTGACAGCTGCCCACTGGGGAAGAGGCTGGGGACTGTCGCTGAGGCTGTAGATGCACCGGTGGCTTTGCAGGTGGATAGTGCAGGTGGCGGGGCAGCTTGCGGTGTTCGCCGCCGTACAGGTTGGTGTGGTCATGGACAGAAGGGGTGACACTGGTACCTCAGTCGGTGACATCGTGCCCTCTCCTTACCTGCTCTTCTGCTTTTGTCCCTTCCCCACCTTTGATGGTGCCGCAGTTGTCTTGCCACTATCCCCTTTTGTTTTTGCTGAGCCCTTCGTGGCTGGTAGTTTCTGCTTCTCCCTCTGGGATGTGGGCACCTTTTTCACCTTGGCAGGTGGCGGATTGTCCTTGCTCTCGATACGTGGCACACTGGCAGCCCTGATGGGTGGTGCACTCGATGACCCGCAGTTGCTGGCACCACTATGCCTTGGGATTTGGTGGCTGAGGTGAAAGCCTGGCCCTAGGGGAAGGACAGGGGTGGAGGTGAAGGGAAGAGGTCAAGGAATGCCAGGAAAAGCTTTTTACACACACTGGGATGGGAAGATGGAGGGGGTCTGGGAGTGGAGGAAGAGGTAGTGATTGTAGGAGGTGTATGTCTTTTGAATTTGGGTGAAGATGCATGGGCTGGAGGCTGTTGTGAGGTGGATGGCTGTTGGGTGGGTGTGTGCCTGCGTTTGTGTACTTTGGGAGGAAGGCTCACAGACACACTGGGAGAGGACACAGGGGTTGTGTGAATGGTAGTGGGGGTGGTGATTGCACGTGAGCGGTGTGTGGTGATGGGCGTGTTGGTGATGGAGGTAGTGGCTGAGGATGTAGTGCATGCAGGTGTGAGTGGAGAGGAGACAGGGAGGGAGGAGGACGACGTGGTGGAGGGGGACACAGTGGAGGCAGTGGATGTTGCTGTGTCTGCCTGGGGATGGTGCTTATTCGAGTGCCTGTGAGATGTGTGGTGCTTATGTTTGCCTGAGCCACTTTTGTGTGTTGATGAGTGTGCATGCTGGTCTGATGGTGTGCTTGGGATAGGCTGAGGTACAGGGGATTGGGTCAGGGTAGAGGAAGTTGGAGGGGGAGGCTGGACACAGGGACAATGGCTGCCATCATTGCTGAGGCCAGAGTCTGAAATGTTTTCTGTTGGGATGCCTGTCCAGAATGAATGCCTTCCAGGTATGCATTTGTTTGTTGCAAATGCCTCTCTACACCCTAGATGGCATTCACAATAGTAGATTGCCCATCAGTGAGGGATCTCAGTAGGTCAATAGCCTCCTCACTGAGGGCAGCAGGGCTGACTGGGGCAGGGCCTGATGTGCCTGGGGCGAAGGAGATACCCACCCTCCTCGGTGAGCGGGCACGGGACACACGCTGAAGGGCTGCTGGGAGGGCGGTGCTGGTAGGGGTGGTGGTGGCTGTAGCTGTTGATGCGGTGGGCACAGAGGTGACAGGGAGCTCCCATCAGAGGAGGAGTCGCTGTCACTGCTGTCTGCTCCTGTCCCCGTCATGGAGCTCCCCTCGCCCTCCGTCCCAGTGGTGGCTTCAGACTCCGTAGCTTCACCCTCCAGGGCCAAGTGAGCTGCAGTGCCAATGCTCCTCCGCCTGATGATGCTATTGCACACAAGAAAAGGGCGACCACAAAATGGGGGGGAGACAGAAGAAAGACATGTTCAGTGCATGCAACACCACTACCGTTGGCGGACACAACACACATGGAGGAGCCCTCTGCACTATGCCATGCACTGACAGTTCCTAGAAATTTCAGCTGACCATGGTGTACTAAGACCAATTGCTGCACACCTGGAAGTCACAGGAGCCTGACTATGTGTAGATGGCTTTTACCACTGGTGGGGTTGGGGTGCCACATAGCCTGCCTCACAAGGGACCTTGACTACCAAGTTCACCCTAGCCTAGGAGAACCCATTGCCCACCTCCCCACCCAGACACCTCGTAATGCGCGCAGAGTCAGCTGAATGGAAGTGTACTCACCCCCTTGTGGCTGCTGTGATGCCCTCAAGTGCCCATCCAACTCCGGATAGGCCACCGCCAGGATACAGAACATCAGGGGGGTCATGGTGCGACGGCCTCCCCTACCACATTGGGAGGCCATTCCCTGCTGGGCCTCCACCGTCTTCTTGCTCCAGCGGTGAAGGTCCTCCCATCTTTTACGGCACTGAGTGCTCCGTCTGTGGTAGACCCCCAGGGTCGGGACGTCCTTGGCGATGGCACGCCAAACACCCTTCTTCTGGTGGGTGCTGAACTAGAGGAATGGTACAGGGGGTAAGGAAATTATTTACCCGTCCGAACTATCATACTCATTGCCCACCAGTTCCCACCCATACTCTGACGCACATACACTCACCATCCGCACATGCAGGCCTCAGACCCCCACATGTATCTTCCATCCACACCACTCAAAACAGGCATTGCCAATGCAGCGTGCTCACAGTGTACTCACCTGTTTGTCTGGAGGACCGTACAGTTGCGTGTACTGGGGGAGGACCCCATCCACTAGTTTCTCCAACTCCTCCGCAGTGAAGGCAGGAGCCCTTTCCCCAGACACTGTAGCCATTGTCACAGGCACAGGTCACAGCAGCACTTGCAGTGTAGGTAGTCTCCTGTTGAAGGTCAGGTATCAAGTGAGGGAACAGACAGAAAATGGCGGTCACGTCCACGGCGGTGCATACCATCACCGCCGGCGTACATCGTCATTGGCTCCTGGGACCCATAGGGCTCAATGTTAAATAATGCATAATTGCACCGCGGTCTTCGACCACCCACTGCGATGGTGTACAACGCCAACGCAGTTACCTCATATCCCCTTGTCCCACCTTACAGGTCAGGCAGCCGCCATTTCAGGAGGCCACATGGGATGAATGTTAACTTCCTCACACCTATCTAGGCTGGGAATATAGACTCATACCAGCACATTGCGGATTACTAACATTTCTGCAAATAACAAATTGGGATACGCCAGTGTTGGATGACTCTCTGCTTGCTGTTCTCCTCCATAGGTCACGTCTGCTGGGGCAGGTGATGAGATGGCGACATCCTCCGGTGTACAGACCCCTGGTGGACCTGTCGACAATGGAAGAGAGACACATCCTAGTCACATACAGACTTGATCGTGCAACAATCCAGGAACTGTGTGCCCAGTTGGAGCCACACCTGATTTCATCTATCCGCCATCCCACAGGAATCCCCCCTCTAGTGCAGGTTCTGTCTGTACTCCATTTCCTGGCCAGTGGGTCTTTTCAAACAACAATGGCCATGGCATCAGGGATGTCCCAGTCAATGCTCTCTAACGTGTTGTCCAGAGTGTTGCCTGCCCTGCTGAAACACATGCACAGCTACATCGTGTTCCCTCAGGTGGAGAATTTGCCCACAGTGAAAGGTGATTTCTATGCCCTGGGACATATCCCCAACATCACTGGTGCCATTGATGGGACACATGTGGAATTAGTACCCCCTGCAGGAATTAACAGGAGTATAGAAACCGGAAGGGCTAGCATTCGATGAATGTGCAGATGGTGTGTTTGGCAGACCAGTACATCTCCCATGTCAATGCCAAGTATCCTGGCTCTGTGCATGACGCTTACATTTTGAGAAATAGCAGCATCCCTTATGTCATGGGGCTACTCCAGAGGCACCATGGCTAATAGGTGAGACCAAGGTCCCAATACAGTTGACATAGGTGTCTGGGTATGGGGCTGTCCCAAAGGGTTAGTGTGTGTCTAACAGATGTCCCTCGACATTTGCAGGTGACTCTGGTTACCCCAACCTGTCATGGCAACTGACCCCAGTGAGGAATCCCAGGACAAGGGCAGAGGAACGCTACAATGAGGCACATGGGCGAACTAGGAGGGTGATCGAACACACCTTCGGCCTCATGAAGGCCAGATTCCGGTGTCTCCATCTGACAGGTGGCTCCCTATACTACTCACCGAAGAAGGTGTGCCAGATAATCGTGGCCTGATGTATGCTGCACAACCTGGCTTTGCGACAGCAGGTGCCTTTTCTGCAGGAGGATGGGCCAGATGGTGGTCTTGTGGCAGCTGTGGAGCCTGTGGACAGTGAAGAAGAGGAGGCAGAAGAAGAGGATATCGACAACCGAAACAACATCATCATGCAATACTTCCAGTGAGACACAGGTAAGAAGATGTCACTGCTTCCCACATCTCATACTATTATTTGAGCCAGCATAAGTCTGTCATTTTCATTCAGTGTATGGACCCTGACTTGTCACTTTGACTTTCCATTTCACAGATCTGGGTCCCACTTTGTGCCATCTGCTATGTTTACTGCTGGCCTACAGCTGTGTTACATTGGTATGTGAACAAGTAAATTGTCATTGCTATATTCGATAGTTATTGCAATTACACATTTGTGAAAGCACAAACTGAGTCCAGATTGTTTTGTGATTGAAGTGTTTTTATTCCTGTGCAAATAAGCGGAATGTGTTGTAAAATGGGCTGGGGTGATGGTGGAGGAATGTCCATGGCAGAGTCGAGTCTATATTTTCACAGGTGCATTGTCCAAAGGGGCATAGGAAGTGGAGCAATGGCAGTTTAAGGATGGACAGGGTGACATAGTGGGACAGATGTGTGACATTCAGGGGGGTCTAATTTCCTGGTGGGGGTCTTGGCAATGTTCTCTGTCTTGTTCCTGGATCTCAGGGACCATTTGCGGGGTGGTTCTCCATCTGCAGGGGTTGGGGTGCTGGTGTCCTGTTGTTCCTGTGGCAGTGCCTCCTGTCCACTAGAGCCGGCGGAGGTGGAGGGCTGTTCATCATCCATGCTAGTGTCAGGGGCCCCTTGTTGTGCCACTGTGTCCCTCCTGGTGTTGAGAAGGTCTGCCAGCACCCCAGCAATGGTGACCAGGGTGATGTTCATGGACTTCAAGTCCTCCCTGATCCCAAGGTAGTGTTCCTCCTGGAGCCGCTGGGTCTTCTGAAACTTGGCCAGTACTGTTGCCATGGTCTCCTGGGAATGATGTTAAGCTCCCATGATGTTGAAGAGTGCCTTGTGGAGAGTGGATTCCCTGGGCCTGTCCTCCCCCTGTTGCACAGCAGTCCTCCCAGTTTCCCTGTTATCCTGTGCCTCTGTCCACTGAACCGTGTGCCCACTGCCACTTCCCCCAGGTCCATGATCGCCCTGTGTTAGTGGGTTTGCCTGGGTTCCCTGTAGTGGTGGACACACTGCTGATTGACGTGTCCTGGGTACAGAGGGATGGGCCCGCTGGGTGATTGCTGTGCTGGTGCTTCCTGATAGGTGAGGCTCTGTGGTGACTTGTGACAGTGTCAGGGGAACCGACTGTCCCGAGGACCCAGATGGGCCGGGCTGGTCATCTTGATCCAGGCGTGCAGAGCTGCTGTCATCACTGTGTGGCTCTTCTGTGGGGGGACTGAATATGTCTACCACCTCCTGTCCCGTGACGTTGGGTAGGGGTCCTGTTGGGGTGTAAATGCATAGTTATTGTATCTGTGTGTGCCATCGTGTGCAATGGGTGAGTGACCCTCTACTCCAGTGCTTGAATTATTGGCTTGGTCCTTGTGTGATTGGTGATTTTGGGGCATGAGTGAGTCTCTGTACTGGACATGCTTAGGTGATGGGTGTCCATGCATTGGTGTTACATGCAGGGCTTGGTTTTGGGATGTGTGGTTTGTGTTGGTGGGGTATCTGTGGGTTGTTGGGGTGATGGGTGTGACAGTGAGGGTGGGAGTATGTGATGGCATGCAGGTGGGGTAGGGGGATAAGATAGTAAAGATTTCCCTTACCAGAGTCCAGTCCCCCTGCTTCTCCTGCGAGGCCCTCAGGATGCAGTATTGCCAAGACCTGCTCCTCCCATGTTGTTAGTGGTGGGGGAGGAGGCGGGGGTCCACCGCTAGTCCTGTGTATGGCAATCTCGTGTCTGGATACCATGGAACGCACCTTCCCCCGTAGGTCATTCCACCTCTTCCTGATGTCATCCCGTGTCCTTGGATGCTGTCCCACTGAGTTTACTCTGTCGACAATTCTGCGCCATAGCTCCATCTTCCTTGCAGTGGATGTCTGCTGCACCTGTGATCCAAATACCTGTGGCTCTACCCGGACGATTTCCTCCACCATGACCCTGAGCTCCTCCTCAGAGAACCTGGGGTGTCTTTGAGGTGCCATGATGTGGTATGGGTGATGTATGAGGTGGTGTCTGTTGTGATGTGTGAGGGGATGTGTTGGTGTGTGTTGTTTGAGGTGCATGGATGTTGTGTAAGTGATGGTGTTCTGTGTCTGTTGATGCTGGTGTTATTTTAGGTAGTGTATCTCTCTGGCCTGCTTTCAAATTTCTAGTAGTAAGGTTTTGTGGTAATATGGGTGTATGCTTTATGTTGGATTGGGTGTGTGGGTGTGGTGTGTGTATGTGTATCAGGTGTGTATATTTCGAATTGTCCAATGTGGCTGTGTTTTGTAAAGGTGTGTGTATTTTGAGTGCAGCGTTGATTCATGGGTCGTGATAGCGTGGACGTATTCTTGTTGGTGTGACGGTGTCGGTTTTGTTATCGCCAGTTTATCACTGACCTTTGGTGTGGCGGACTTGTGTGGGTGTCTGTTTTGTGGCGGATTCCGAGCTGTGGGTCGTATTACCTGTAGTGGAATTCCGCGGCCATAGCGGTATGCTGGCGGTCTTCTGCACGGCGGTAAGCGGGATTTACCGCCAGGGTTGTAATGAGGGCCTTTATATCGCTTTTCAGTGATATCTCTACATTTACTTATTGCATCTTTGATCGTTTTAACCTGCAAATATCCAAATAAATATTATATATTTTTCCAAACACTGTGTGGTGTATTTTTGTTGTGCTATGTTGTGTTAATGTATGATTTATTGCACAAATACTTTACACATTGCCTTCTAAGTTAAGCCTGACTGCTCAGTGCCAAGCTACCATAGGTTGGGCACACGATAATTTGGATTGTGTGTGACTTACCCTGACAAGAGTGAGGGTCCTTGCTTGGACAGGGGGTAACCTGACTGCCAACCAAGACCCCATTTCTAACAGTGGGGCTCTTTCCATGTTGCTGGGCTCGACCCAATGTAGCTGTATTACCCAGCCACCCTGCACTCAAATGCCAAATATTCTGACTCAGCAATTTCCAAGGACCGTCAGTTCAAGCTGGCTAGGTTTCTGGCACAGGCATTTGGGACACCAAGCATATCAATCACCCAATTTCCTTGTTTTTTCTGGTTTTGGGCTTAGTTCTTAATTCTTAAAGCTAAATTGCTTTCTTCACTACAGAAGCAAAGGGATTAGAGTATGTAAGAGCCCAACAAAGCAATAGCAAGGTAATAGAAGTGCTCCCAGTCTACCACTCTCTTACCTCTTGCCTCATGAGGTTACTGCTGCATGTGTTGTAAAGAGATTGTGCGGCCAGATAACTCAGTATCTTTCATGGGAGGTTAACAAACCCACAGGACTCTTGGAGCAGGGACAAATTGTGGTGAGTGACAATGGGAGGGGCGCCAGGCACTAAGCAGTTCTTGAGCGAAATATATGGCATATGACATACGGCGTATGGTGAATTGCTTCTGCTGCTGTCATGCACCACTAGCTACCTCTTCAGTTCTCTTGCTTACCCCGGTCCAACCCGCTGCATGCCACGTGCCTTATTTCTCAGTTCTTGGGGTACCCTATGGAGCAGGGGCTGTGGGTCTAGGGTCGCCCGGGCTCCAAAGCACTGAGACACTAACACTGAGGCTCTGGGCCTTCGGTGGTCCAGATGCTCTGGATGCTGTTGCTGCCTCGGTCTCTCCTGCAGTGCCTCAATACTCCTCATCCTCCTTTCTCATGCATATTCTTCTCATTCGTCAGATGTCATATTAACAATCATTAGTTGAAAAAAACAGAATATCCACAAAGAAGACGTTACATACTTGATTGCTGATCTGCATAAGTTTTATGCAACCTGTTTTCCACTTCTCTGCACAAGTGAAATTTTGTAACCTTTATGGCACAATATTGCCACACCATTTTTGTGCAGTACAGGGGTGGGGGGACAGTTCACCCATCCACTTCTTTTTAAATATACTAATGTCTCCATTAGTACGATGCATTTTTTGAAGTAATTCTAATTGGCATTTTAGTCTAGAGAGGTTGGACAAAACATGTTTGTGTTTAATGGGATTTTTTAAACCTTCTTTATATTTCCAACTAGAATCTTCTCTTCCACATTTCTTTAAAGAGTTAAAAGTATAGTCAGAGGTATCTGGTTATAGACTTAGGGGGTCATTACAACCCTGGCGGACGGTGTTAAAGCGGCGGTAAAACCGCCAACAGGCCGGCGGACAAAAAAAGGGAATATTGACCCTGGCGGAAACTGCCAACAAAGACAGCCACTTTAACACTCCGACCGCCAAGGCGGTACAGACAAGCAGCGCGGCAGTCACCGCCAACAGACAGGCGGAAGACAATGTACCGCCCACAGTATTACAACACACCAATCCGCCACCTTTTCCGGGGCGGATTCACCGTGGATAAAAACACAGCGGAAACAGTTCCTGCAATGGGAAAACGCTCACCTAAACACATCCCACGAGGAACGAGGACTCCATGGAGCCCGAATTACACATTCTACCGGCCCTTGTATTCCTACTCATCTACGAAGACCAACGCCAGCGCGGGCGAAGACAACGGTGAGTACTGCACCTACGACATAGGGGAGGCAAAAGTTAGGGGGGGACACCCGAAACACCCCCCACCCCCACCCACACACACCAATGCATGTACAAAAATCACAGTAACAACCCACAACCCCCCCGGAAGAATGCTAAGACAAAACAAAATCAGTCCAAACATTGTAATGTATCAATACACATGTGTCAAAAATATACAGATATTTTATAAAATCAGTCAGAAATATATACATTACGAGAAGTAGTGCAGATATGCACATATCAATGTCCGTGCACCACTAGGCCAAAAAGCATGGGAGAGGCCCACAATAGATACCTGTCCACAATCGGAGAGAACACTGCCGGGGCATCAGATAGAAATACAACAGGCACCTCAGGGGGAAGGGAAAGGGGGGCACCTCAGCCGGATGAGTGCAAAGCCAGATCCAGGACGGGCCTCCATGCCCATTGATGTATCCTGGGGAGTGCAAAGCCACAGTCTCTCAAGTCTCTACAGTGGGTGGCTTGCCCACTGTACCATCCTGGGGAGTGCAAAGCCACAGTCTCTCAAGTCTCTACAGTGGGTGGATTGCCCACTGTACCATCCTGGGGAGTGCAAAGCCACAGTCTCTCAAGTCTCTACAGTGGGTGGCTTGCCCACTGTACCATCCTGGGGAGTGCAAAGCCACAATCTCTCAAGTCTCTACAGTGGGTGGCTTGCCCACTGTACCATCCTGGGGAGTGCAAAGCCACAGTTTCGCAAGTAGATAACAGCCTCCACTGGCTCTGAAGGGGGTCTGGTGCCCAGACTGGATTAGTCTCCCCGTGAAAGTTCATGTCCCGTCACTGTCCCAGCTGTACATGGGATAACAATGCTTGATGTGGCGGTCTCTTCATTCTTCCCCGGTGCATGCCCTGTTCAGCGGTGCTTTGCCATGGCGATCTCTGGACGGTTCAGCGGTGCTTTGCCATGGCGGCCATTGGACTGTTCAGCAGTGCTTTGCCATGGCGGTCTCTGGACTGTTCAGTGGTGCTTTGCCATGGCGGTCTCTGGACTGTTCAGCGGTGCTTTGCCATGGCGGTCTCTGGACTGTTCAGCGGTGCTTTGCCATGGCGGTTCTGGACTGGGCATTGGTGTGTGGCATGACGTTCCCTGGACTGAGCATTGGTGTGTGGCATGACGTTCCCTCATAGCCCAGCGGGGCTGTGGCAGCCGGGGCCCTCCTGGGCACTGACTCCGGCGGTGGTCTCCTGACCAGTGACGATACTTGGGCTCTCCTGGGCACTGACTCAGGAGGTGGTCTCCTGACCAGTGACGATAGTTGGGCCCTCCTGGGCACTGACTCTGGCGGTGGTCTCCTGACCAGTGACGATACTTGGTCCCTCTTGGGCACTGACTCTGGCGGTGGTCTCCGGACCAGTGACGATACCTGGGCCCTCCTGGGCAATGACTCCGGCGGTGGTCTCCGGACCAGTGACGATACTTGGGCCCTCCTGGGCACTGACTCTGGCAGTGGTTTCCAGGCCAGTGACGACGGTGCCGGTCGGTGGCGTCTCGACGATGCCGCCCTTCTCCGCCGTGATGCTCACAACAGGCTGTGTAGACTTTCTCTGGCCCTTCCCCACCTTTGGAGGAGTCACAGCTGACTCTGCAATCCCCTTGCGACCCCTGTGAGTTGTTTTGCCTCCAGGAGTCTTCACAGGGTCCCGTCGGCCACTTTCCAATTTCAGAGGAGCCTTTACAGGGGGTGGGCTGCCAATGCCTTGGCTCAGGGTCACACTGCCTGCCCTGGTGGCCGGTGCACTCCACACACCTTGAACACGCACCACTGGTATTGGAGGCATTTTGGCTGAGGCGCTACGACAGGACTGATGAATTGGAGGGGGGGTGGGGGCAAAAAGGTCTACTTTACAGAGGGACAGTTTCTGACGAACACTGGGATGGGTAGTTGCAGGGGGCCTGGGAGTGGAGGAAGAGGAGGTGGTTGTAGGAGGTGTCACTTTAGGTGTTTTGGGTGAAGGTGCAGGTACTGGAGGCTGTCATGAGGTGGATGAATGTTAGGTGTGTGGGTGCTCGCATTTGTGTACTTTGGGAGGGGGCGTCACAGACACACTGGGAGAGGACACAGGGGACGTGTAAATGGGAGTGGAGGTGGGGAGTGCAGGAGAGCGGGGTGTGGTGCTGGGTGTTCTGGTGTGAGTCCTGGTGCCTGTAGATGTAGTGCATGCAGGTGAGAGTGTAGACGACACTGGAAGGGAGGAGTGAGAAGAGGAGGAGGGGGACACAGTGGAGACAGTGGATGTTGCTGTGTCTGGATGTGGGTGATGCTTGCGTGGGTGCCTGTGGGTTGTGTGTTGCCTATGTTTGCTTGAGCTTCCCTTGTGTGTTGACTTGTGTGCATGCTGGTCTGTAGGTGTGCTTGAGATGGGCTGGGGTACAGGGGAATGGGTCTGGGTGGAGGAGGTTGGAGGGGGGAGGCTAGAGACAGGGACAATGGCTGCCATCAGTGCTGAGGCCAAAGATTGCAGGGTTCGCTGAAGGGCAGCCTGACCAGAATGAATGCCCTCCAGGAATGCATTACCGTGTTGCAACTCTCTTTCTACACCCTTGATGGCATTCACAATGGTAGACTGCCCAACAGTGAGTGACCTGAGGAGGTCAATGGCCTCCTCACTGAGGGCAGCAGGGGTGACTGGGGCAGGGCCTGAGGTGCCTGGGGTGAAGGTGATGCCCACCCTCCTGGGTGAGCGGGCATGGGGCGAACACTGAGGGGCTGCTGGGAGGGCGGTGCTGGTAGGGGAGGTGGCGGCTGTACCTGTAGAAGTGGGGCGCACAGATGGTGCCGCCACCACAAGGGAGCTCCCATCGGCGGACGAGTCCGTGTCGCTGCTTGGTGATCTGGTGGCCGACGTGAAGCTCCCCTCACCCTCCGTCCCACTGGTGCATTCGGAGTCCGTGGTGTGGCCCTCCATGGCCATGTGGGATGCAGCTCCCTCGTGCTCCGGTGCCACTGTACCTCCGCCTGATGATGCTGATGAACAAAAGAACAGGGAGAGCAGAAAAAGTGGGGGGGGAGACAGAAGAAAGACAGGTTGAGTGCATGGCATACCGCTACCGTTGGCGGACAATACAGACACAGCAGCCCCCTGCACTACGCTGTGCTCTTGGCCTCTGCAGATGCAATTCCTGGGATCTGGCCTACATGGCTATGCTGGACATCTGCACACATGGATGCCACAGGGGCATCTATACCTGTACGTGGCACTCTACTGCGGTGGTGTTGAGTGCCACAAGGGCTGCATTACAAAGGGGCCTAGTCTACGTATTTCTGGCTGGCCTAGGTACACCCACAGGCCTCCTCCCCCACCCAGAACCCTCCCCTGCGCGCAAAGTCCGCAGAATGTTGTTGTACTCACCCCCTTGTGTCTGCTGTGATGCCCTCAAGCGCCCATCCAACTCAGGGTAGGCCACCGGCAGGATCCGAAACATCAACGGGGTCATGGTGCAACGGGCACCCCTCCCACGTTGGGAGGCCATCCCCAGCTGAGCCTCAGCCGTCTTATTGCTGCAGCGGCGAATGTCCTCCCATCTTTTACAGCAGTGGGTGCCCCGTCTCTGGTGGGCCCCCAGGGTCCGGACGTCCTTGGCGATGGCACGCCAAATGTCCCTCTTCTGGTGGGCGCTGACCTACATGAGATGCACAAGGGAAGACAAGAAGTCATTACCAACTGCACCGTCGATGTGAGTGGCCCCCCTCCCTACTCTAGCCATATGGCACATTCATTCACATGCATTGATGTTCCCTGAACTCTGCCCCCTTCCCTCTTACAACCAGCCCTCTCCACCCAGGCCTAGCCCTTACAACGTGCTCCCTCTGTACTGACCTGTTGGTCTGGAGGACCGTAAAGTAGCGTGTACTGGAGGAGGACCTCGTCTACCAGTTTCTCCAACTCCTGAGCAGTGAAGGCAGGTGCCCTTTCCTCAGACGCAGCAGCCATTGTCTCTTCCAGACCGAGGTCACAGCAGCACTTGCAGTGTAGGTCCTCTCCTATCGAAGATCATGTATCTAGTGATAGAACAGATAGATAATGGCGGTCACGTCTGCGGTGGTGACGTCCGCGGCAGTGCGTATCATCACATCTGGCGCACCTGTTCATTGGCTCCTGGGACCCATAGGGTTCTATGTTAACCAATGCAGCATTGCGCCGCGGTCTACGACCGGCTACCGCGACGGTGTGCAAAGCCAACGCAGTTACCCCAAAATCCCATTGTCCCAGTTTAGAGGTCAGGCAGCCGCCATGTCAGGGGCCCACATGGCTTCATTTACTTCTGCGTCACACATAGCCGGGCCTACACTCAACACACATACAGGAAGGGTTTGGTGTTTGGTGTCGTCTTTTGTGTCACTGTGGGTACATACCTGGAAAAAAATTGACTTGATCGTCGCTGTTGTCCTTCCTAGGCACCGTCAGCTGGGACATTTGAGAAGATGGCGGAATCCTCCGGTGTACCGACCGCTGGTGGACCTGTTGACAATGGAGGAACGACATGTAATCGTGACCTACAGGTTTGACCGTGCCACAATCCAGGAACTATGTACCCAGTTGGAGCCAGACCTGATGTCACCAATCCGCCATCCCACTGGAATCCCCCCTGACGTGCAGGTGCTGTCAGTGCTCTATTTCCTTGCAAGTGGGTCATTTCAGACAACAGTGGCCATGGCATCAGGGATGTCCCAGCCTATGTTTTCCAACGTCTTGTCCAGAGTGTTGTCTGCCCTGCTAAAACACGTAAGGAGATACATCATTTTCCTTGAGGTGGAGGACTTGCCTACAGTGAAAGGTGACTTCTATGCCCTTGGACATATCCCCAACGTCATTGGTGCCATTGATCGGACCCATGTAGCTCTGGTCCCCCCCATAGGAGTGAACAGGTGTATAGGAACAGGAAGAGTTATCATTCCATGAATGTACAGGTGGTATGTTTGGCAGACCAGTACATCTCCCAGGTTAATGCTATGTTCCCTGGCTCAGTGCATGACGCTTACATCCTGCGGTATGGCAGCATCCCTGGTATGATGGGTCAACTCCAGAGGCACCGTGTGTGGCTATTAGGGGACTCTGGTTACCCCAACCTGTCCTGGCTATTGACCCCAGTGAGGAATCCCAGGACCAGGGCAGAGGAACGGTACAATGAGGCCCATGGGTGGACTAGGAGGGTTATCGAGCGCACCTTCGGCCTCCTGAAGGCCAGGTTCAGGTGCCTCCATATGACAGGTGGTTCCCTATTCTACTCACCGAAGAAGGTGTGCCAGATCATCATCACCTGCTCGATGCTTCACAATCTTGCTTTGCGACACCAGGTGCCTTTTCTGCAGGAGGATGGTCCAGATGACGGTGTTGTGGCAGCTGTGGAGACTGTGGAGCCTGTGGAGCCTGTGGACAGTGATGAGGAGGAAGCTGAGGAAGAAGACAATGACAACAAGGAGTCAGTCATACAGCAATATTTCCAGTGACACACAGGTGAGAACATTTTCATTTTTACCATTACATTCACTGTCACACGTCTTCCTCTATCCTGTGTGTAATTTCATGGGATTATTTGGTAACTGAGTTGTTTCTTTCCATTACGGTTTTACAGGTGTGGTTACCAACCTGTGTCATCTGCTTGCATCCTTCAAGGACTTGTGATGTGTGACATTGGTATGCTGCCTTTACATCTAACAATGCATTTTGACACTGTCATAGATATTACATTGTACCAAATCACAGACTGACTCCAGATTGTTTTGTGTTTCAAGGGTGTTTATTGAAGTGCTCAAAAATGGAGGGGGGTTGTAAAATGGTGATGGGTGATGGCGGAGGAATGTCCATGGCAGAGTCCAGTCCATTAGTCTCACAGGTGCACTGCCCATATGGGCATAGGAAGTGGAGCTGGGGCAGTTCAAGTATGGACAGGATAACAAAGTAGGACAGTGGGGGGACAATCAGGGTGGTCTCATTTCCTGGCGGGGGTCTTGCCATCTTGCTCTGTCCTGTTCCTGGCTCTCAGGGACCGCTTGCGTGGTGGTTGTCCGTCTGCAGGGGGTGGGGTGCTGGTGTGGTGGTCCTGTGGCGGGGCGTCCTGTCCACTAGCGCCGGCGGAGGTGGTGGGCAGTTCATCGTCCATGCTAGTGTCAGGGGCCCCTTGGAGTGCCACGGTGTCCCTCAAAGTCTGCTGTATGTCCTTCAGCACCCCTATGATGGTGCCCAAGGCGGAGCTGATGGTCCTGAACTCCACCCTGAACCCCAAATAATGGTCCTCCTGCAGGCGCTGGGTCTCCTGAAACTTGACCAGGACCCTCGCCATCGTCTCCTGGGAGTGGTGGTATGCTCCCATGATGGAGGAGAGGGCCTCGTGGAGAGTGGGTTCCCTAGGCCTGTCCGCCCCCTGACGCACAGCAGCCCTCCCAGTTCCCCTGTGTTCCTGTGCCTCCGTCCCCTGGACCGTGTGCCCACTACCACTGCCCCCAGGTCCCTGTTCTTGTTGGGGTGGTGGGTTATCCTGGGTTCCCTGTAGTGGTGGACACACCGCTGATTGACCTGTCCTGGGTACGGAGGTTTGGGCCAGCTGGGTGGGTGCTGTGCTGGTGTTACCAGAGGGTGGAAGGTCAGTGTTGAGCTGTGCCTGTGCAAGGGGAACCGACAGTCCCGAGGCCCACGATGGTCCGGGCTGGTCATCAGGCTCCAGTAGGGCAGAGCTGCTATCGTCACTGTGGGCCTCTTCTGTGGGTGGAGTGGAGTTGTCTGGACCCTCTGGTGTGGTGACGGTCCTTCGTGTTCCTGCAGGGGCATAAGAGCATGATTATAGCATGTGTGTGTGATGGTATGCAATGGGTGGGTGTTTGTGTACCCCAGTGCAAGCATTCCTGTGTGGGGGCTTGTGTGATGATGGTTAGGGGGTTGTTATGGGTATGTGCAGGGGGCATGCTTAGGTGATGGGTGTCCATGCTTAGTTGTGTCATGCAGGGCTTGGTGTTGGGATGTGTAGTTTGTGTTATTATGAAATTAGGGAGGAGTTTGGGTGATAGGGAAGGGTGTGAGGGTGGGGGTGTGTGATAGCATGCAGGTAGGGTGGGGGATCTGATAGTTAAGATTTGACTTACTAGTGTCCATTCCTCCACCGACTCCTCTGAGGCCCTCTGGATGCATGATGGTCAAGACATGCTCCTCCCATGTTGTTAGTTGTGGGAGAGGAGGTGGGGGTCCACCGCAAGTCCGCTGTACCGCGATGTCATGCCTGGAGACCGTTGAACGCACCTTCCCCCGTAGGTCGTTCCACCTCTTCCTGATGTTGTCCCGATTTCTTGGGTGCTGTCCCACAGCGTTGACCCTGTCCACTATTCTTCGCCATAGCACCATCTTCCTGGCTATGGATGTGTGCTGCACCTGTGGGCCAAATAGCTGTGGCTCTACACGGACAATTTCCTCCACCATGACCCGGAGCTCCTCCTCTGAAAAGCGGGGGTGTCTTTGGCGTGTAATGTGGTGGTGCGTTTGATGTGTGGGGCGGTGTGTGTGTTGATGTGTGTGGTGATGTGTAGTGGTGTGTGGTGTTTTGTGCGTGGATGTTGTGTGGGTGATGGTGTTGTGTGCCTCTGTATGGTGGGGTTGTCTTTGCTGTGCTGTCTCTCTGGCCTTCGTCTCTAATTTTTGGTAGTAGGGGTTTGTGGGTGATGTGGGTGTGTGTTTTATATTGTATTGGGTGTGTGGGAGTGGTGTGTGTATGTGTATCAGGTGTGTGTATTTGGAATTGTCCAATGTGGCGGTGTTTTGGAGATGTGTGTGTATTTTGAGCGCGGTGGTGTGTACCGCCAATGAAATACCATGGTTGAAAGACCGCCGCGTGGATTCGTGGGTCGTAATAGCATGGGCATGTTTCTGTTGGCGTGGAGGTTGAGGTTTTGTTTTCGCCATTTTAACACTGACCTTTGGTGTGGCGGACTTGTGTGGGTGTCTGAATTTCGGCGGATTCCGAGATGTGTGTCATAATAGCTGTGGCAGAATTCCGCGGCTGCAGCGGTGTATTGGCGGTCTTCTGCACGGCGGTAAGCGGCTTTTACCGCCAATGTTGTAAGGACCCCCTTAATGTAGGAAAGTCTGAAGGGATGCCTTTGACAGGTTCTGTTTCAAAACCCCCTTCACTGGAATGGGCTTGTCCAAGAACTCTGACAAAATAGAATGTCTTGGGATCTGGTTCCACAATAATCTTAGAGATACTATACGATCTAATATTGATGTTCTTCTCTCTATAATTGCTAAACTACTGTATTGCTGGTTACTATTTTTTTTGTCATGGTGGGGTCCAGTAACACAATCAAAATGCTGATCCTTCCTGTCATACCTTAAAATTCATGAGAAAGTTTTCATAGCCATTGATAGGCTTTTATCTCACTTTCTCTGGAATGAGAAACTATCTAGTATATAAGTCTTTAGGTGGTTTTAATTTCCCTGATTTCTCCCTTTAGCATAAGGCTTTTGGTATTAAGCAGTGCAAACCCTGTTTTGCTACCCCCTAGACCCTTAATTCAAATTGTGTTATCAATTGGAGCTTGCCATTATTTTTCCTTTCTCTCACAAATACACCCTTTACATGTCTCTTCCCCTTAAATATTGTGTACCTTCAGTTATTTCCCACTCCTGTTAAATATTCAAGCCATATCTATCAGCTCACTTATCCTCATATGAGAAATTTGTACAGAGTCCTATCTGGTATAGCAAATGGCTCTCTAAAAGTGGTGAGTCGTTGTTTTGGAGATACTGGTTGAGCAAGGGTCTATAAACAATCTCTCAGTTGCTACACTATAATATTGCAGCCATTCCTTATGAAACACTCTCTTCTTACTTTAAACTCACACCTAAATATCTGAAACAATATCAGTTTTTAGAACCTATGCTTACTGCCACTCTGGGCTCCTTTCCATCCTCTCCCTTTCGGGGTCAAGATCCACAGATTCTCCACTTTTCCATCACCAACCCCTCTAAAGCTGCTTTTATATATAAAACATTGAAAACCCTTACAACAGTCAGACATAAATCCAAAACCGAACTCATATGGGAATTAAATTTACCATCTAATACCCTATGGCCAATACCCTTACGGGAGAAAACATGAACGAAGATTTACAATACTGCATGCTCAGCTAACCTTCCTTAAGCACTGTACTATTTTTCTAAAAGACTTTAATATACCCAGCAGATCTTTTTAAACTAAAATGTCCCAAAGGAGATATTTGTTGGTGTTGCAATACAGCTCCTGTTACCTACATCCACATGGTTTTTTGTATATGTCCTAAGCTCTCAGAATTCTGGAATCAAGTATGGCAAGAATAGATGACATTATTGATATTCTCACTCCATTCTCAATGGCTATTGTATTTCTAAGTGGTTTGAGTAATCTATGGTCTCATAGCAACATGTTTGGGAAATAAGCAGAACTTATGATTGTGATTGGTTTATAGGTAATCACCTCCAGCTGGAAAGCTACAGACACTGTCACTCCCCAACAGTGGTGGAACTTGGTTTGCCATAACCACCACCTGGATCTTTATAATTTACATTCAACCTCTTTATTTTGCCAAACACAAAGCATTTTGATACAAACTTCCTGGATATGTGTTTTCACTTGCGAGCATTACAGCCTAATTAATTGCCAGATTGAAGTATATTATTTGTATTTATTGTTCTGCATAATTACTCTGTTGTTTTCATTGTTTTTATTATTTAGGAGGTTTTGATTATAGTATATTTCTATTTGTCTCTTTTCTTCTCTCTCTCCTCATTCTTTTTGTTTCCTTCTCCCCATTTCACTATCCTTTCAACTTTTCTTACATTTCTTCTCATGACCACCTTCTGTGGAAACTGGTTTTAAAGAGAAGCATTATTATCTTTATATAAGCTGTTTGAACATGTTGTACTATTTGCCTTCTTTGATTTGTATCAATTCATTAATGGATTGGCTTTTCGAAGTCATGCACACTGTTTTTCATCCTTTAATGAAAAATATTAAACTAAAAGATGGGAAAACCAGCATTTAGATGTACTTCATTTGGTGACTTGGCAAAAAGACATGTGAAAGTTAGGTTAGCTTTCCTCATATGATGATATAAAACAATGAATAGGATTCTACTTAAGACATATAATTCAGCAGTAATAAAGACTATGAGTGGTTTTTATTTTAAGTAGGCTACAAACCTAGCCTGATACTAGTAGATGTATGCAAACACAGAGAATAGGTTAATTTCTGTAGTACAACCATAGTTTCTACAAAGAGCTACTCATTCACAAATCTAATATTTCTAAAAACAAAATCAGAACATTTACTACTATTGAAGATAAATACAATTAACTTATCTTAATTTTAAATCCCACCAACTTGTTATGTGTACAACCTATATCTGACTTATACTTTACTTTAAAATCACTAATAATACTGTCTCTTGATCTTTTATGCTTATATACAGGTATAGCTACATTCATTAGGATGCCCGCAAAATATTACCCTAAAAAATCAAAATGTACTCCAAACAGATCAGATAAACCACACCCACATTGTGTAAAAGAGACAGTGAATGTTAGAAAAAAAAGATTGGGAACATTATAAGTAGATGTTTGTATACCGAGAAATCACTCTGAGGTGATAATTAGGTTATCCATAAGGAAAAGCTTGCAAATAGAGATAAGATATGTGCAAGATGTGCATACAAACAGAAAAAGGGGAATTTATTTTGGTTGCAGAGTCATACAAAAAGGAAGACCATCACAAATATTATATGTGATTAGTTCAAAAATATCGTACTTGCAAATTTGCTCCAAAATTATCCCACTGCCAGAAACAATACTACTAGACTGAAACATAAACAATATGTTCAGCATATTGTAAGGAAAGCATTTGCTTTAAAAAGAAAAGTATTCATTCTAACTCTGGATCATATGAAAACACTTACACATTTAATTATGACATATATAAGTTATGAAACTAAATTGAATTCATTAAGCTTTTGTAACATTTTTGGATGCTGTTGGAGACACACGTCCAGTATAAAACTTTACTTTCATTAAGAGGCTTACCGTACACACACTAATTGGGTTCTGTCTGTCACTGAAGAAAGACTTTGCAATGAAGTGGTGCATGGGTCTGTAGATGGGCCTCTGGTAGGCTTAGGAAAAAAGTCAAAGATGTATCAGGACAGTCTAAACATCATTTTGAGGAGAAAGTTACTAAACATCATGTTTACGGATGCAGTATGCAATATCCCAGAATCAATACATTGAAAATCTATAACAGTTTATAACTACTTTTAAGAATGCATATCTACAGGGCAATATTAAGATTTTGCAAAACATGGGCAATTGCCCATTTAAAATTATTACCCAGCAACAAAGCCATTCTTTAGGCTGCCTTCAAAATAAAAAGAGTTCTTCAACCTTCCATGACATTGACCCCTTGGGTGCCCTGGACGTACGTCCAGGACAGCACCGCTCGGGTGCCCAGGACGTAACTGTTACGTCCAAGTAGGAGCCCTCAGGGGAAGCCCTGGGCAGGGATGGAATCGCTTCCCCTTTCACCCGTCCCCCTGACCCCTCCCAGTGCTGTCTGATGATGTCAGCGTGCAATTGCGCGCTGACCTCATCAAAGGCCTTCCCCTCCGCTTCTAGCACAGATTGGAGGAGTAATGCTTTTGCATTTCTCCTCCAATCACATAGAGAGGCTAACCTTTCCTTTGATGTCTTTCTCAGCATTTCTGCTTCCCGATTGCGATGCGATCAGGCAGCAGAAATGCCCACTAGACACCAGGGAGTTGGGTTTTTTTTTTGAGCAAGAGCCGCTCCATATGGGGGAAATTTAATTTTAGGCCTAAGGGGGCAGAAACCACTAGACACCAGGGATATATATATATTTGTTTTATATGTGTGCGAGTCAAGGGTCGCTCCCCTGCGGGCAAAATTATTTTTAGGCCTTTTCCACCCCCCCCCCCTTGGTGGCAGATCGTCCTATTTTTATTAGGAAAACCACTAGACATCAGGGAATATATTTTTTACTTATATTTATACATAAGGGGAGCAGCCCCTTGGGCATGGGCCGCTCCCCAGGGGGGCAAAATATTTGTAGGCCTTTTCTGCCCCCCAGGGGCTGATCTGACCATTATAATTAGGCTGATCTGCCCCTAGGGGGGAGAAACCCCTAGACACCAGGGATTTATTTTATGTTTACTTTTTTTATAGATGGGGAGCTACTCCTTAGGCAAGGGTTGCGACCCTGGGGGGCAAATTGTATTTAGGCCATTTCTGCCCCCCTTAGGGGCAGATCGGCCTATATCTATCAGGCCAATCTGCCCCCGAGGGGCGCAGAAACCACTTAGGCACCAGGTAATGGTGTGTGTATATGTGTGTGTGTTTTGTTTGGGGGGGGCAGCCCCTTGGGCAAGGGTCACTCTCCATGGGGGCATATTACTGTTGACCATATCTGCCCCCCTTGGGGCTGATTGGCCTATTTTGGAATGCCCAACAGCCCCCAAAGGGGGCAGAAAGCCTACCAGAGACCTGGGAAGATTTGTTTTTCAAACTAAGAGGGTGAGGGTATGGTCATACCCCCACCCCAAATAAATGGGGCCAAAGTTGTTCTGCCCACCAGTGGGCATATGGAACAATGACCCCCTGATCCACCTCCTGGGGGGGGCAGAAAGCCTACTAGATGCCAGGGAATTTTAAAAAAAGTGTGGTGGAGGCTATCAACCAGTATGGGCCTGGTTATGCCCTCACCCCAACTGAAGGAGGTAACAGTCTTTCAGCTCTCCCTCTGCACACTAAAGCATGTTATCCCATGGCACGAAAGAGGACATTTGATTATTTTAGATTTTGCTTTTACATTTGGGCCATGAGAGCTTGGTAGCTCTCACAATTGTCCCACTTGGAATGGTCAGGGTTGCACTTTCTGGAATTTGGGACGCTGCCATGTCGAAAAATCCACAAGATCTAGACACATCTGAAAACTAAACATCTGGGTGAGTCCAGGGTGGTGTGCTTCACATGCACCCCGCACCATTTCCTTACTCACAAAGCAATGCAAACCTCCAACTTTGCTGGAAATCACATTTTTCCCACATTGTTGTGATGGAACCTTCCGGAATCTGCAGAATCCACAATATTCCTACCACCCACCACTGTCTCATCTATACCAATAAAAATTCTGCTGCACTTGTCAGCCTAAAAATGTTTTTTTTCAACCTGCCCGTTTGGACCCGCTTTGGTTTCCCCTCAATTTTGACATGTTTTTGGCTTTTCCCTGTCACAGGCACTTGTCCCGCCTATACAAGTGAGGTATCATTTTTACCGGGAGACTGAGGGGAATGTTGGGTGGTAGGGATTTGTCCCACTGCGGTGATCCCACACAGACATGTGGGAAAAATGTGATTTTGTAGCTAAATTTGAGGTTTGCTGAGAATTCTCGGGGAGGAAACCTTGGGGGATCCAAGCAAGTCACACCTCCCTGGACTCCCTTGGGTGTCTAGTTTTCAGAAATGTCTGGTTTTTTTAGGTGTCCCTAGATGGCTGCTGAGTCCAAGACCAAAAACACAGGTGCTCCCCGCAAATGCAGGTAGTTTTGTATTTGATAATTTTGATGTGTCCAGATAGTGTTTTGGGGCATTTCCTTTTGCGGGCACTAGGTCTACCCACACAAGTGAGGTAAATTTTTTATTGGGAGACTTGGGGGAACGCTGGATGGAAGGCAATTTGTGGCTCCTCTCACATTCCAGAACTTTCTGTCACCGAAATGTGAGGAAAAAGGTTTTTTATTGCCAAATTTTGAGGTTTGCAAAGGATTCTGGGTAACAGAACCTGGTGAGAGCCCCACAGGTCACCCCATACTGGATTCCCAAGGTGTCTAGCTTTCAAAAATATACAGGTTTGGTAGGTTTCCCTAGGTGCCGGCTGAGCCAGAGGCCAAAATCTACAGCTAAGCACTTTGCAAAATACACATCTAATTTCAATGTAAAAATGTGATGTGCCCATGTTGCTTTTCCTGTCACGAGCATTAAGCCTACCCAGGCAAGTGAGGTACCATTTTTATCAGGAGACTTGGGGAAACACAGAATAGCAAAACAAGTGTTATTGCCCCTTGTCTTTCTCTACAGTTTTTCCTTCCAAATGTAAGACAGTGTGTAAAAAATACGTCTATTTGAGAAATGCCCTGTAATATACATGTTAACATGGGAATCCCAGAAATCAGAGATTTGCAAATAACCACTGCTTCTCAACACCTTAAATTGTGCCCATTTTTGAAATACAAAGGCTTTCTTGATACCTATTTTTCACTCTCACCAAGTGAATTGCTGTATACCTGGTATAGAAGGAAAACCCATTGCAAGGTGCAGCTCATTTATTGGCTCTGGGTATCTGGGGTTCTTGATGAACCTACAAACCCTATATATTCCCGCAACCAGAAGTGTCCAGCAGAGGTAACTGTATATTGATTTTAAAATTTTGACATTGCAGGAAAAAGGTACAGAGTAAAACGTGGAGAAAAATGGCTGTTTTTTCACCTCAGTTTCAATATTTTTTTATTTCAGTTGTTATTTTCTGTAGGAAAACCTTGTAGGATCTACACAAATTACCCCTTTCTGAATTCAGAATTTTGTCGACTCTTCAGAAATGTTTAGCTTTCTGGGATCCACCATTGTTTTTTTTCAAACACATTTCTGTCACTAACTGGAAGGAGGCTGAAAGCACAAAAACAGTAAAAATGGGGCATGTTCCAGTAAGATGCCAAAATTGTGTTGAAAAATTGGCTTTTCTGATTCAAGTCTGCCTGTTCCTGAAAACTAGGAAGATGGTGATTTTAGCACCACAAACCCTTTGTTGATGCCATTTTCAGGGAAAAAAACACAAGCTTTCTTCTGCAGCCCTTTCTTCCCATAAAAAAAAAATGTTGCTGTATTTTGGCTAATTTCTTGGTCTCCTTCAGGGGAACCCACAAACTCTGGGTACCTCTAAAATCCCTAGGATGTTTTAAAAAAAGGACGCAAATTTGGCGTGGGTAGCTTATGTGAACAAAAAGTTATCAGGGCCTAAGTGCAATCTGCATCAAATAGCCAAAAAAAGACCCGCCACCTTAGGGGAAAAGGCTTGGCAGAAAAGGGGTGAAAATGCTGGTGAATTATGTTCCTTAGACCCAGAAAATATTTAAAGATTTTTAATCACAAATTCCTGACTGTGCTTCGGTTCTTAACAAATCAATCTAAAATTGCTCTAGGAGAGGTTGTTGATTTTTTTAAAAGAAAAGAGTACCAAAACAGGAGGTGCACCTTACATTCATATGCTTTTATGGATAAACAAGTTCCAAACTTTGGCTTTGACTCAGGTGGATCTTTTCCTAATTATATTGAGCAATACACTATTTGTGATTTCAAAGTCATAAATGCAGAAAGCTCTGCCTCAGTACATTTAAAAACAAATCTGAACAGTACACCAAAAGTTTTGTTTCTCAGGACCAATCCTAAATAAAGAACAATCATATGTTTTCTGTTAGACATGTCATTAAAGGAAAGTGTTCTAAAAACTCATGTAATTTAAAAATAGGACACACATAAGAGGGATCAATTACTTCAACCCTTTGATAATTTATTTGTGGAATGTTAACATGGATTTACAATGTGTTGCAGATAATTCTACAAATGTAGACTGTTATGCTAGTTTTGTATATTATTAAAACTGAAAGAGAAGATATGAAGAAAGCATGGGAAGAAATAGATATTGAGCAATCTGCAACTAACAGGTTAAATCAATTTAGCCTTCAAATGTTAGTTGTGAGCAGTTATGAGGTGTGTGACAGTTTAAGGTCTTCAAGTTGGCTTAGTTTGGGAATAGAGTGAAAAGTTTGGAAGAAATTGAATATCATGCTTACTTTGAGGCAGATAATACAAATATTCTAAAAAATAACTTGTTAGACACCTACTACCCTAACAGAAGTCCTTTATTGGAACATTTATCACTGTATGAATTAGCTTAATTTGTATACTGAGAGAAATAATGTAGTTAGGAGTTCATTTTGGAAGAATTCTTGTTGATGGCAATGATGGCTGCTTAATATATAGTTCAAAACCTACACTAATTAATCACCAGAAGCTTACATTTGACAAATGTGTTAATATACAGCTTTTGAAACCATGGTGAAAAGAAGAAGAATTTCTTAATACAACACTATACTATGAAGAAGCCTTTTATGCATTTAAAAGCCAGATTACAATATTAGAGTTCCAGATTTATGTTGAAATGTTGGACCAATATATTTCAGACGGAAAAAAATACATACTAAAATGTCATGCAATACTGCAAGCACCAATACACTTCCAATATTAAACTTGATGACCCGCTTGGAGAATCAAATATTGGTAATTAAGTTACTGTCACTGTTGGTTACTTAGTGCTTGCTATGGGTGAATGTGTAAGGATGTTAAGGACTTAGATGGCTTATATCTAAATTAAATAATGAACAGCTTGAAATATTTCAACATATTAAAACAACTGTAGATCCTGGCATTGAACATGAGTACGGTTTATGTATATGTTCACCTTTTCAGCATGTATTACAATGTATCTCAGGCCAGGCTAGTACGGGTAAAAGTTTCCTTTAAAAGTTATAGCTGCTTACCTTGAGAAAGTTAGCAATTTAAACTTATCATGTGGTGTTACGGTTCCAATCAGGCTATCATCATATTCGTGAAGAGATTACATTACAGAGACTACTATTACTACCAGTAGAACATTATAACAAAGTAGAATACTTAAAATTAAATTGTGATACCTCTCAGGAAATCTGCAGAGTTATAAAAAGAATACAAATTTTGATTACAGACAAGATTATGATTTTTTCTAACTTAACTTTGTTCACATACGTATGGCAGAAATACTAAAAACCTCTTATAACAAGCTGTTTTGAGGTAAACATGTTCAATTACAGACAAGTTTATGATTTTTATTAACTTAATGATGGACTTTGTTCACATACGTATGACAGAAATACTAAAAACCTTTTATAACAAGCAGTTTGGAGGTAAACATGTTCTAGTTTTCAATGGTCTTCTTCAACTTACTCCTGTAAAAGGTGAGCCAATTTTTATAACACTTTCAGCAAAAGAAATTCACAATTACTTAGGAAGTACAGGGAATGATAATATGTGTTTACATTTCTCATATAGTAAACTCATACAAAATATGAGACAAGCAAATGATGAGGAATGTGGCAAAATGTTAAAAGATAGTAGGCTAGGAATTGTAACCAAAGAGGCAAACTATATCTTCTTTATTCCTTTCCCACATTTTAAAAGTGCAGCACAAGTTATGCTATATCTTCCTTTAGATACACTACCTGTTGTTGGTTTGTCTGATGCCAACCCTCAAAGAATGCACTGATTTAAATACATACATTTTATCTGTAGACAATGAAAATGTTATCCATCTACCTTGTAAGAATACTTTTTAACTCATGGAGTAAATATTTCTATAACTAAATGCTTCTTTACAAAATTATTAAATGTGGAAAAGTTAGTGACAAGGACTGAGGGATTAGATTAGAAAAACACTTGTGTCAAGTGTTTTTGCGTACAAACTTGGATGTAGAACTTCGACTTTCAAATCGAGCAATGAGGCATATAGTATATTTTGTTAAATATAAAAATAATGATGACATTGATTTCTTATTGTTAAATAAGACAATACAAAGCAACTGGAGCACAGTTTACAAGCAACTGCAAGACTTTTACTGATGAAAGACATATATTCAGAGAGAACACCTTCCTTCATATTTAGCTTATGTGGTAACAATACACAAGTTCAAAACAACTTGAATTACGCATTATTTAACATTACTTCAGCTGTTTTCAAAGAGGGTATGACAAATGTTAATATATCTCGTGTCAAAACATAAAAGGACTATATAGTGTAGACTTTGATGACACAAAGATTAATGCAGATGCTTACCGTGTAAGGGAATATAGTCGTTTGTGAAGAATATGTAATCTTTCTCCTGGAGAATATCCAGTTGTGTGTAAATCATAAACACATATGAAAAACTGAAGAACCATGTAAGAAAAAAAAAAAACACAATCTTGCAATTTTAGACTTTCAGGCCCATATTTATACTTTTTGACGCACAACTGCGCCAACGCAGTTGTGCGTCAAAAATGTTAACGCCGGCTAACGCCATTCCAAAGCGCCATGCGGGTGCCTTATTTATTGAATGACGTAAGCCGGCGCAGCTGACTGGTGTGCGTAAAAAAAAATGACTCACACTAGGCAGCACCGGCGTAGGGGAAAATGGAGCTTGGGCGTCAAAAAAAGGGGCAAGTCAGGTCTGAGGCAAAATTTTGGCCTCAACCCGATTTGCGCCATTTTTTTTTACGCCCAACCCCCATTGAAATGACTCCTGTCTTAGCAAAGACAGGAGTCATGCCCCCTTGCCCAATGGCCATGCCCAGGGGACTTATGTCCCCTGGGCATGGTCATTGGGCATAGTGGCATGTAGGGGGGCACAAATCAGTCCCCCTATGCCACAAAAAAATTACGAAAAAAATACTTACCTGATCTTACCTTTCCTTCCCTGGGATGGGTCCCTCCATCCTTGGGTGTCCTCCTGGGGTGGGCAGGGGTGGCAGGGGGTGTCCCTGGGGGCATGGGAGGGCACCTCTGGGCTCCTTCTGAGCCCACAGGCCCCTTAACGCCTGCCCTGACCCAGGCGTTAAAAAACGGCGCCCATCAGGCTGGGCGCCGTTTTTTAAGGCCTGCCCCCTCCTGTGCGTCAAAATTACGTCACAGTATAAATAAGGCGCACAGGCCTTAAAGTCATTTTTTGGAAGGGAACGCCTACCTTGCATATAATTAATGCAAGGCTGGTTCCCCCTTCTAAAAAATTATGCACATGGTGGAACTTTGACGCCCGCGGGGTCGGACGTCAAGGTATAAATATGGGGCAATGTTTGTGCCGATTGTGCGTCAAAAATTGTGACGCACATTCGGCGCAAAGAGAGTATAAATATGCCCCTCAGTTTCATAATGCAAATGGCATTCACTGCTATAGTAATTTGATCACGAATCTTATTCTGTAGCAATCAATGAATCAATTTATTGATTTGTACAGCACTGCTAAATACCCGAAAGGGCATCCAGGCACTTTCAGGATGTGGTAGGTTTAGTTGAAGAGGCAAGCCTTTAATGTTCTTTGAAATTAAGTAAGGGGTGGGGAGGAGCGGAGCTGAAGAGAAAAGTCATTCCATGTCTTTGCTGCGAACTAGGAGAAGGAGCATCCTTCGCTGGTGCTTCTGTGGATGCGAAGGGGTGGGCAATTGCTAGGGTAGCAAAGTGGAGATGTCTGGCCGGTTAATGTAAGTTCAAGTGGTGGTGATGTAGGCCTGTCCCAGGTTGTGGAGGGCCTTTTACGCCTAGGTCAGTAGCGTGAAATGGCATGTGTTCTTCATTCAGAGGCAGTGGAGTTCCTTGAGGTGGGAGGACATGTGGGTCCTTCAGGGGAGGTCAAGAATGAGAATGGCTGTGGTGTTCTCACTGACCTGTAGTCTGTCAAGGAGGTGTGTAGAGATTCCTTAGTAGAAGGTGTTGCCATTGTTGAGTCTGCTAGTGATGATGTCATCTGATGCAGAGTGTTAGAAATTGGGGGCCGTATTTATACTTTTTGACGCAAAACTGCGCTAACGCAGTTTTGCGTCAAAAAGTTTAGCGCCGGCTAACGCCATTCTGAAGCGCCATGCGGGTGCCGTATTTATTGAATGGCGTTAGCCGGCGCAAGCAGACCGGCGCTGCCTGGTGTGCGCGAGAAAAACCACGTACACCAGGCAGCGCCGGCGTAGGGGGAAAATGGCGCATGGGCGTCTTAAAATGGGGCAAGTCAGGTTACGTCGAAAAAATCATCGTAACCCGACTTGCGCCATTTATTTTCGACGCCCATCCCCCATCAACATGACTCCTATCATTGTAAAGATAGGAGTCATGCCCCCTTGCCCAATGGCCATGCCCAGGGAACTTCTGTCCCCTGGGCATGGTCATTGGGCATAGTGGCATGTAGGGGGGCACAAATCAGGCCCCCCTATGCCACAAAAAAAAAAAAAAAAAAATACTTACCTGAACTTACCTTAATGTCCATGGGATGGGTCCCTCCGTCCTTGGGTGTCCTCCTGGGGTGGGCAAGGGTGGCAGGGGGGGTCCCTGGGGGCAGGGGAGGGCACTCTGGGCTCATTTTGAGCCCACTTGTCCCTTAACGCCATCCCTGACCCAGGCGTTAAAAAGCGGCGCAAATGCGCCGTTTTTGGCCACGCCCACTCCCGGGCGTCATTTTGGCCCGGGAGTATAAATACCACGTAAAGGCCTGGGAGTCATTTTTTAAGACGGGAACGCCTCCCTTGCATATCATTAACGCAAGGAAGGGGTTCACGCTAAAAAATGACGCACAATCCGGGAACTTTGGCACTAGACGCGTCTAGCGCCAAAGTATAAATATGGCGTTAGTTTTGCGTCGAATTTGCGTCGAAAAAAACGACGCAAATTCGGCGCAACCAGAGTATAAATATGCCCCTGGGTCTCTAGCTGGCAGAAGTATGCACCCTTCTCCAAGTGGGGACCACAATCCTAATCAGGGTCAGTCACAACACCATCCAATTTATCCTGTACTCTCCCTCTCGTGTCTTGGCACAGAGTATGCAGGGTTAACTTAGAAGGGAATGTGTAAAGTATTTGTGCAAAAACTAATACAGTAACACAGTGAAAACACTACAAAAATACACCACACATGTTTTGAAAAATGGCTAATATTTGTCTGATAAAATAAGCTCAAAATTACAAGAATCCAATATGCACAAGTTGAGATATCACTTTTTAAAGATTTAAGAGTCTCAATCCTTAAGAATCAGCTGTTGTATCTTTGTAACACACAGTACCTAGCACGCATCAAAAATAACAATGCATGGGGCCGCTGAGGAGGAGATGCATTGAAAAATAAGGCGATGCATCAGATTTTCCGGCATGGCATAGACAATGCGTCATTTCTTTCCATGCTATAAGGTGATGCGTCAATTTCCAGGAGCACAACCTTGGTTCCTCACTGCGATGCAGGTATACTTTGATGCCCAGGGACGTTGAAAATCCTGGACACACTGGTAGAAAGGAGCAGGTGCTGGGTTGATCCTGTAGTTGTTGCAGTGATTTTTCAGCCACAAGACAGGTGCAGGTTTTTTAGATGCGAGTCCGGTGCTGAGTCGTTCCGGTCGATGGTGCGGCAATTTCCCGGCCACAATGCAGGTTTTGCATCAATTTGTTGATGCACAAGGATTTCATGAAGGGGTTAAGTCTTGTTGGCCCTGACACTTCAGGAACAGGAGGCAAGCTCAATCCTAGCCCTTGGAGAGCACTTTTGGAGGAAGGCCTTCAAGCTGAGTCAAGAGCACCAGGCAGCAGAGAAACAATCAGGAAAGCTATTCTTCAGCAAAGCAGTCCAGATGAGTCCTTTGGGAAACCAGACAGAGTCTCTGACAGAGTCTCCATGTAGGTCCAGAAGTGTCTGAAGTGTTGGAATCCCGAGGCACACCTCCATATGTGATTAAGGCAACGGCTGAAACGCTTTGTAAGGAGGCTTTATTTTTTATTAAAACACCGTATGCAATTACAAACATTGTCCGAGCATCTCCTCTTATTTCAGGGATGTGATATCTTGAAAAACTCCTGCTGTTCTTCTTGCGCTCGCCTAGCGAGGTTGGTGCTCCATTATGGGCGTAGCACCCATTCCATATTCCACCACTGGCACTCCAGACAACTGAAATGTTTATTCAGACCAACAAATCCTTGTCAGATATCAAAATTTCAACTCTTCACATACAAACATAAGGCAACGGTCTTCTTCATTAGCCCACAAAGAATAAATTCTAAATATATATATACATGTACACACAAAAATGCCTTTGGAGTGGGGGGAAACTTCAAAGAGTGGTTTTGAAGTTCCCAAGTTCCCCTTTCAGCCCAGTCCTGTTTGCCAGGATCCCTGTGGAGGGTTATCAGTCCTTTGTGTGAGGGCAGGCCACTGGCCTTTGAAGTGTAAGGGAGAGCCCCTCCACCCTTCCTGCCCAGGGAGATCCATTCAGTATGCAGATGAATGCTGATGTGACTGAGTGTCCTGTGTTTATAGTTGTCTGGATGAAATGCACAAGGGGAGCTGTCAACCAGCACAGACCAAACATGGATTGGAGACAGGGCTGTAAGGCACAGATGGCAGTAAGTGCAGAGAAATACCCATATTCCAAAAGTGGCATTTCTAAAATAGTAATAATAAATCCAACTTCACCAGTAAGCAGGATTTTCTATTACCATTCTGGCAATACTAAACATGACAGGGCTACTCCATCCAGACCAGAATCTACCACTTAAAAGTATATGAGGGCAGTTCTAATGCTAGTCTTTGAGAGGAGCAGGCCTCACAGTAGTGGAAAACAATTTTGTGAGTTTTTCTCTAGCAGGACATGTAAAACACATAAGTACACATCCTGCCTTTCACGTACAAAGCACCCTGTCCTAGGGGTTACCTAGGGACTACCCTAGGGGTGACTTAAATATAGAAAAGGGCAGCTGTGGAATCTGGTTCTAGTAGTAGTGGGATCCCTGGAGAGGATACGTTGAGGGTTGACTGGAAATAGGATGGCCAAGGGTGTCATGTAGATATTGGAGAGGGTGGGGCTGAGGGATGCGCCCTAAGGGACCCTGCAGACGATATCCTTGAGTTTGGAGGTGAATGGGGGTAGGCATACTTTCTGTGTTGTTCGAGTGAGGAAGGAGGCAATCCATCTAAGGGTGTTCCCTTGGAGGCCAATGTTGTGTAGGCTGGTGATCAGCTTGTGGTGGAATACCATGTTGAATGCTGACAAGAGGTCGAGGGGGATCAGAGCCGCTGTTTCTCCTCGATCGATTAGAGCATGGATGTCATCTGTAGCTTCTATGAGGGCAGTCTCACTGCTATGGTTTCTGCAGAATCCAGACTGTGAGGGGCCTAGTAGGTGATGTAGCTCAAGATGGGTGCTAAGTTGGTTGTTGATGGCCATTTCCTATTTCTAGTTCATGAGTTTGCTGGGGTCAGCTGACTGCTTCCTGAGTAAGGGTTAGATCTCAGCGTGCTTTATGTCTTATGGGAACAAGGCCATGGTTATAGAAATGTTGAGTAGGGTGGTGAGTTATTGTCTTCTTTTGTCTTTCCAGAGGTTGAAGATTTGGTGAGGGCAGGGGCTATTTCGTGCTCCTGACCAGATGGAGTTCATGAGGATGATGGTTTCCTGGGTGGTAAAGAAGCTCTAAGTGGTTAGTCAAGGTTCTGTGCTGATAATGGTCTAGGTGTGTAGGTTGAGGAAGTTACTGGGCTCAGGTTGGGGCTCAAAATTCTTGTTGATGTTTGAGATCCTATCATGGAAGTAGATGCCTCTGCCAGGTTGCCATAGAGCTCTTCAGAGGGAGTGATGCTGTTCTTGGTGACTGCGAAGAAGGAGATTTCCATGATGATGCTGAAGACTTCTTTGGAATTGCTTTAGCTGGAATCAATGAGGGCAGCTAATATATCCCTCTGTTCCTCCCTTAGAAGTTTATGATAGAGGTTTAGGAAAGACTTGAAGGTGGTTCTGTTGGTTGTGTCTTGGTTGTGTCTTTAGTGGAGTGCCATCTTCTCTCAAGATGTTTACAGGTGAGTTTGGCTGTCCTGAGATCTTCTGTGTACATACTTCCTTACCTAGTGGGCCTTTTGTGGTCATTGCCTTTGATGGGGGCGATGTTTGTTGTTCGCACAGTTGGTGATCCATGCGTTGAGGTTCTTGACTCCCAGGTCAAGGGAAGTGGTAGGGTTCGAGCGGTTGAGAGCTTTGGTCCATTGGGTTTTGGAAATTATTCCTCAGCTTCCATCTGGAGCTCTCTCTTGGGTGCTGACAGCGGTTGGTGTGCTGGTGATGCTGAAGTGGATGATGAAGTTGTTGGTCAAGGTGAGTTTGGTGGTGTGGCTGTACATGATTCAGTTGCTTGAGGTGAATATAATGTGTGGGTCCTGAGGTGTGCATAGAGTCGTGGATGAGTTTGGTGAGGGCTATGCTGTTCATGCACTCAAGGAGGTTGACATTTGCTGTGGTCATTGAGGTGGAAATTGAGGTTTCCAGGGAAGATGTAGTCATTGGAGTTGATGGTGAAGGGAGAAATTAAGTTGTTGATGGCATTGAAGAATCTAGGATGGGGACCCAGTAGGCAGTAGATGAGGGTGCCTCTGATGGCCGACTTGCTATTAGGTTGGATCCTAAAGTTGAGGTGTTCCATGGATGGGGTCAGGTCATCTCTACTTGTGGTGCATTGGATGGTTTCTTTGTGGATAATTGTGATTGTTGGTATGGTGCCTTTTGATAATCTTCTATCCTTCCGGTACAGCTGTGGTGAAGTTGGATGAAGGATTTAGCAAGGTTTCATTGAGAGGCTAGGCTGGAGATGAGGTCCTTTTTCTCAGTGGTGATTTTGCACAGAAATGAGAAGAGGTGCGTGCTGTGGTGGCATGGTGGGTGGTCTGCATGGTGCTGGTCAGTGAGCTGGTGAGGCAGGTGATGCTGCTGTGGATGCAAGAGAAAGGGCCTTCTTTGAAGTGATAGGAGGTGCAGCCGCAAAGGTCACTAGTGAGACCTCTGTTCAGTGCAGGGTGTTTGGCAGCAGAGTAGCTGTAAGAGGGAGCAGAAAGAGGGTTCCTGGCAATGAGCTAAGGAGTGAGCAAGTGCGACAAAAACAGGCAACAAAGAGAGGATGATGAAAGCAAAACAGAAAGAGAAAAAACAGAGAGATGGAGAGTCGTGAAAAGTGGAATTTAATATTTAGAGAGAGAGAGCAAAGTGGCAAATTGGCAATGCAGGAAAGTGCCCTTTTTGGATGGTCATCCCCAAATGTTTTGCTCTAGATGCTGTTGGTTATGGCTGTGAAAGTGCACTGGAGCCTGCTAACCAGAACCTGCTGCCAGTGCCCTCTCCCTAAATCGGTAACTGTTTATTGGTTTCCTCAATTGGCAAGTACTTTAACCCACATACAAGTTCCCAGTACATGGTAACAGCAGTACCAAGAGCATGGGTGTCAACGCATCCTTCAGGGCCGGAAGCACTTTTTCTGCCACCCTGGCAACCCAAGTAAACTACTGACAGCAGGACTGCATTGCAGACTTCAGGAGCAGTGCATGCTGATCAAACTTGACTGTGCCCACACATTGTGTGGCACATCCCCCCACACCTTCAATATATGTCAGTAACCCCTAAGCTAGGCCACCTGAGCCCAGAAGGCAGGGTGCATTACATTAAATGTGTTAACATATAAGTGCAAGCTTATATGTCCCTATCATGGCGTTTTCTAATAAAGTTTACTATAAGTGGATGACAGCCCATAGGACTAACATAGGATGGCACCCGAGCAAATCAGAAGATGCCAGGTCTGGTGGAAATGGCCTTTATGCAGGGTCACCCCCAAACTTTTTGCCTTCCTTCTTCTCTTTTTCTGACCTAATTTTTGCTGGCTTTATGACTTTGCATACTTTACCACTGCTAATCACTGCTAAAGTGCATATACTCTCTCCTTAAAACATGGTGGCTTTGGCTCATGCCCAAGTGGCTTATTTAATTTACTTGTAAGTCCCTAGTCATGTGTACTACATGTGCCCATGGCCTGTAAATTAAATGCTACTAGTGGGCTGCAGCACTGGTTGTGCCACCCACATAAGTAGCCCCCTAACCATGTCTCAGGCCTGCCCCTACAGTGCCACTTTGACTTGGCATTTAAACATAATTTATCTATATAAGTTACCCCTAAGGTAGGCGCTAGGTAGCCCATAGGGCAGAGTGCTATGTAGGTAAAAGGCAGGACATGAACATGTGTGTTCTATATGTCCTGGTAGCGTAAAACTCCTAAATTAATTTTACATTTCTGCGAGGCCTGCTTCTTTCATAGGATAGCATTAGGGCTACCCTCATATACTGTTTAAGTGGTAGATCCTGATCTAAAAGGAGTAGCCAGGTCATATTTAGTATGGCCAGAAGGGTGATACAAAATCCTGCTTAATGATGAAGTTGGATTTTATATTACTATTTTAGACATGCTACTTTTAGAAAGTGACCATTCCACTACACTTAAATCCTCTGTGCCTTACAATCCACGTCTGGCTAGGTTTAGTTGACAGCTTACTTGTGCATTCACTCAGACAACCCCAAACACAGGATTCTCAGTCACATTTGCACACATCTGCATATTGAATGGGTCTTCCTGGGCTGGGAGGGTGGAGGGCCTGACACTTACATGTCAAAGGACAGTTGCCTGCCCTCACACAAAGGACTGCCACACCCCCTACTGGGACCCTGGCAGACAGGATGGAACTGAAAAGGGACCTGGTGCACTTCTAAGCCACTCTTTTAAGTCTCCCCCACTTCAAAGGCACATTTGGGTATTTAAGCTGGGTCTCTGACCCTACCAACTCTGACACCTCTGAGGTAGACACTTCGACTTCACAGACACTTCCTGGAGAAGAAACCCTGAACCAGAACCTGCAACCTGCCAAGACAATCTGCCTGGCTGTCCAAAGCACTCACTTTGACTGCTTTTCTGAGAAGGACTGCTGCCTTGCTGTTGCCCTGCTGCCTTGCTGCTCTCTGGCTGTGCTGAGAAGAGCTCTCCAAGGGCTTCAATAGAGCTTGCCTCCTTTTCCCTGAAGTCTCAGGACCAAAACGACTTCATTCCTGCAAAAGAACTCCTTGTGTGGTGAAAATCGATGCACAGCCTTCAAGAAATGACGCACAGCCTGCATTGAGGTGAGAAAATCACCGCTTGCAAAACCGGAACGACGCAGTCCGACTTTGCAAGGAGGAGATCGATGCAGCACTAGCATTGCGACCAAAAATTCAACGCACGGCCCACCGGATCAATGCAAAGCTGAACCGGAACTACGCAGCCTGACTTCCTGATAGGAATCGACGCATCGCCTGCTGTGGGGCAGAAATTTCCATGCACCGCCAACAGGATCGACGCAGCCCCTGTGACTTTGTCCTGCACGCCCAGGATTTTGTCACATCATCCCCGGGGCATCCGAAAACCCCGCAACCCAAAGAGGATTCCAGTCTCCATCCCGGAAATCGATGCAAAGCCTGCCCTGCATTAAAATTCAACAACGTCTGTCTGTGCCAGAAAACTCACACCTCCCCGTTTTCCAGGCATCTCCTCCTTTGCGGTCCCTTGCGGAGAACTTGAACGCAAACCAGGTACTTTGTGCTTGCAAGAGACATTTGTTGCTAAGACTAAGGGCCATATTTATACCTTTTGACGCAAAACCACGCCGGCGCAGTTTTGCGTAAAAAATAATACCGCCGGCTAACGCCATTTTGGTGCGCCGTGCGGCCGTCAAATTGATACTTTGATGCACGGCGGCGCAAACCACAGGTGTTAGGAATTTTTTTGACACCGCAGCGTCAAGTCGTAAGGCAAAACAATGTTAACGCGGCGGAAGTGACTGTGGGTCGATTTACGACCCCGCAAACCGGATATGCAGCGTTTTTTGACGTAATAGCATCAAAAAACCCCTCGAACACTGCCATTTCAGCAGAGGAGAGCCAAAATGGATCCCAGATGCCTCCACAGACCCCAGGAAGATGATAACTGACCAGGAACCAGCCAGGAGGACCCACACAAGAACCAGGACACTTTTAAGAAGAAAAGAAAGTGTTGCTTCAGTGCAGAGGAGCAGGAAATTCTGGTTAAAGAGGTGACGGAACACCAGCACCACTGTTTGTCACCTCAAAATTGCCAATTAGTAGGAGAGAGGCTGTATGGCAACAAATTGTCGACAAGATCAATAGTGTGGCAGAAGTACGCAGAACAGTCATCGAGTGCAAGAAACGCTGGCATGACTGCAAGCGCAGGACCAAGAAAAAGATGGCCAGGAACAGGAAGGCAGCACTGCAGACTGGAGGTGGGAGTCCAGCACACCAGGAGGCTCTGGACCACATGGAGGAGATGGTGGCAGCCGTCATCCCTGAGGAGATCGTCACAGGGATTCAAGGAGAGGACAGGGCAGACTACCAGGAGACAACGCACATGCAGGGTAAGTCGCATGGGGAATTAAAATGCACTAATGTCAACTACAACGGGGGGATACTGACCACAAAATGCATGTAAGTCATCATATACATGGAGTGGCATGGGTAAAGGGGGATGGCATGGGGTCATGGCCTGCACAGACAGAAGCTGGGGCACACCATTACACTACACCAACAACAGTCCCATGGGGGCATGCTGCCATTCCAACGATGGAGCAAAGGGAAAGCCACGCCAGGAGGGAAGGGCACACTGTCAAACTGACATCCGGGCACACATCAGCCACCATACCCCCTACATTAACTAGGGCCCTATTAACAATCCCTAGCCATACCGACAACTGGAATGTAACTGCGACAACAATTGCCACTACCACCTCCGCTCTGTGTGCAGCTGAAGTAGCCAATGGCAGTAACCTCCCCATGGATCATATACACCTAAATTAGAGGGTTGAGGATACAAGCTCCAGTAATCCCCTGAAAAAAGACAAAGCCCCAGTACTGTCAAATGTCAATGCCCATAGTTGTCACAAACATCAGCCAATGTCAAACACAGTAGGATCTACACAGCACTAAGGACGTACCCATGCTGCATATGGCAGGGTCCATCCTGTGCCTGGGTCACAGTGTAACATCCCAAATGTCATACTGCTCAGACAACAGCATTGAGGGGGAGGACACATGTAACTGGTCACTGAAATACTCCCGCACAGTCAGAGGAGGAAATAGGACACTGATACGATTATCAGGGCAATCCAATGTACCACACATTCCCAACATCAGCTGTACACATTACCAATGCCAACATCCATATCGTGCCATAACATTGCTATGCATAGGATATGCTACGTGTCAACTACATTTAAGTGGATGTGAAAGATCAGAGACTGGGCCAGGTCCAGATTGTTAAGTGTGCTGCCAGTGCCATCAGAACACCCACAGCCAGTGAAAGGCCTCACCATGAGAATGGAAGTAGGGGGAGGGGTGAGTAGGACAAGAAGGTGGCAATTCACTATTTGGCCTAAAACTATACTAGAGTAGATGATGCAGAGAAGTCCAATAACTTAATACTATGTATGTGACATGCAGGTGGGTCATAGGTCTGGGAGAATGCCCATCTGAAAGACTAGAGCAATAAACACGAAACAAGATCACAATGTGAATTCATCACAAGGCAGGCATGTCACATCACTAATGCCACAACACAGACACACTAAGGGGGTCATTCTGACTTTGGCGGGTGGCGGACGCCGCCCGCCAAAGTAACCCCGTCGAAAGACCGCTCCGCGGTCAAAAGACCGCAGGGGTCATTTCGACTTTCCCGCTGGGCCGGCGGGCGACCGCCAAAAGGGCGCCCGCCGGCCCAGCGGGAAAGACCCTGCAACAATGAAGTCGGCTCCGAATGGAGTTGCAGGGGTGCGACGGGTGCAGTTGCACCCGTCGCGATTTTCACAGACAGTGAAAATCTTTATGGGGCCCCAAGGGGCCCCACGACACCCGTTCCCGCCATCCTGTTTCTGGCGGTGTAAACCGCCAGAAACAGGCTTGCGGGAAGGGGGTCGGAATCCCCATGGCGGCGCTGCAAGCAGCGCTGCCATGGAGGATTCTCCGGGCCAGGGGAAATCCGGCAGGAAACCGCCGGATCCCCTTTTCTGTTCGCGGCTTTACCGCAGCGGTCAGAATGGCCCTGGAAGCACCGCCAGCCTGTTGGCGGTGCTTCCGTGTCCCTCCACCCTGGCGGTCCATGACTGCCAGGGTTGGAATGAGGGCCTAATTGTACCCCATTTCATTGCAGAGGAAGATGGATCTCCTGCAGATATGCCTGTCCCAGAATACCCTGATGACATGGATGATGAGCTGACAAACATTCCCCAGAAGACCATCCAAGAGGTCATTGGAACCCTCCAGACCCCACCTTCAGTCACAAGGAGGAGCACAGAACAAGCAGCAATCACAGAGGACCCACCCACCACCCCAATTGTAAGACCTGCCAGCTCCAATACAGCTGAGGACTCAGAGGACACAGGCACCAGCTTTGAGAGAACTGTAGTCGGTGTACAGCGGGAGCTGGCCAAGGAGGTGCGGGTAGGGATGCAATCTATGGCAGCCAGCCTTGAGGGGGTGTGCTCGTGCATGATGTCATCTGCAGATCAGACAGCAACTATGCAAGAGCTAACATCGATCTTGCAGGAACAGCAAAAAAGCCTGAAGGAAATCAGCACAGCTGTAATACAGTTGACACAACACCTACAACAGCAATCCTGTCAAAGCGTGCACAAATGCAACATTGAACTCCTCAGGGCCGACCTGGCTGCCTACCATCGTGATGTGGCTGCTATTCTTAAGAATAAGCAGATCCTCCTTGCAGCAGTACTGCCCTTAAGACCTTCACAGGTAGCAGCGACCCGGATGTCTGACTCCATGTCTTCTAACACTGAGGTGTGTGTTGCCCCTTCACAACCACCACCAACAAGGACAGAGGAGGCAACACACACATAAGAAGAAGAAGACATGGAACAGATCACATTCATACGGAAAAGTACCCGGAAGCACTAGTCCCTGCCACATGGCCAACTATTACCAAGGTCCTGCGCTTTGTAACATGCCAGTCTTACAACAACTCTACTTAATGACTGTTCTGCTTACCACTGTATATCTTGTCAGCCTGCCCAGTGATTATCTCTCTCTTACTCATTGACAAATCCAGTCCCTCTGCACTGTCTGAAACATCACCCCAGCATGTCAAAATCATTTCCTTAGCCCCTTGTGTAGGATCACAATGTAAGACGACACTATAATGGACTCACACTCATGGACAATGTACATATAGCACTACAGCACTTTTTAATAAAGAGCACTTAAACAACAAATCTGTCTCTGGGTAATGTGACATATCAACTGTGCAATAGATAACTGAAATGTGCCTACTGTCAAATTACATAGCTTGTCATTACAACTGTCCTGATATTATGTAGTCAGATAAATCTGTACAGTGGCCATGATTGCATCATACTCTGCCCTTCCTGAGGGTAATATCTGATGAAGTGGGAAACCATACACCATCATTCTGTGTTGGACAGAATAATGCTTCCTCAAGGGATATCTAAGTCATCAAATAGTGGCCGAAAGATGTTATCACCATGCAATACTAACACATGTAACAGTGCCCACAAATCTAAGCAAACACTACAAAAACTGCATGAATGAAGCTGTCTGAGTTTACATCCAAATAGGTAATCATGCTGAACTGTGTCACAAACGATCAATGTGAGTCATGAAGACAAGAATACAAGAGTGCTTACGAGAACTCATCTTATAAGGGTGTACTTGAATATCACACTGCATTCAGACCTAAAACTGTTCCACCAATACCAAGTCTGGAAGCACTGTTTGTGACGTAGAAAACATACTTATCGACAGAAACACGTTGGGATCCATATTAACTGTGATTGGTGGAAACTTTGCAAGGTAGCTCTGGGGTAGCTGCCAATCTTACAGCTCAGTTGGGATTTGTTTGTAGCATAGAACACAAATGTAATAGAACAACATTCATGTACACTAATTCCAAGGCCATGATCAAGTAGCGTTTAACACATACTGTAAAGGGTTAACTATCTATTTATTAAATGGTAATCACAGAAGAGGAAACTGAGGGAAAAGTCCTTCCTACCCTAAATTACCCTGACTACTCATTACCCATAACTGTCCCTAACTAACCTAAGCTAAACTTCCTTATCACATGTAACAAAACGTTCTAAACATCAACCCCCCACTCCCCCTTATGAGACGGGACACATGGAGGACAACACATACTAACCTAAACACATACTATACCATTCTAAACAAATATATATATATATATATATATATATATATATATATATATTTGTTTTTTTTTAAAACATTTTTTTATTAAACACACAAGAACCCCAACAAAGCCGACACACACTAAATAAGTAAAAATAGAAAGACTCAAGACCCCCCACCCACTAACACTAACTAAACTAACAGACTATACTAACCTAACACTAAGCCCCCTAAGCCCACTAAGTATGAGTACAAGGAAAGAGCAGGGAGGGGAGGGAATCATGTGCATTGTCACAACAGTCTAGAGGTTCGCCCTCCACACAGATCATTGAATGTCCCTGACTAAAGCGATAAAGTCAAAGAATCGGGAAGCCATTGTAAGTGCGAGAAGAACTTATGTCTCCACTTGCAAATTATGCAAATCCAAGTATGAGGAAAGTCTATGGGGAGATATGGCTGAGGCAGCCAGGACCCGTGATGTTAAACTCTTTTGGCTCTTGGTTTCACTCAGAGACCCAGATCTTCCACTCACTCCAGAATGCCACATTGCTGCTGATACTTGGCTTACTCATTTTAGGGAACTGTATGGCTCCTTGCCGGAAATTGTTGCCATCAGCTGTGTAGAATCCCCAATGTGCTGATCTGCGGTGCCTCCCTTTACTTTAAAAGAAACAGAGAAGGCAATTAGTGCCCAAAAATCAGGGAAGGTCCCTGGACCAGACAGCATCCCCTCGGATTTGTACAAATCAGACTTGCCCATATGGACCCGGTATATCAATAGGATATCGAACATTGCTTTGGCTACCAGGTCCTAACTGGATTCCTGGAAGGAGGCAATAATTGTGCCTATTCATAAGAAAGGAGAGAAAAGTCTTCCAGGAAATTACAGATTCATTAGCCTACTAGATAATTTGCAAAAAATATTCTGCTCTCAGCTGCTAAGCAGAGTGAAATACAGGATAGCGGAAAATCAGGTATTAAGCCATCTGCAGGCAGGATTTAGGGACAAGGTCAGTACCATCAAGCAGGTCTTCCGCTTTATCACTATGAAGTGGAAGATCGTAGACGTAGACCATGGCCATCTATTTGTGGCCTTTGTTGATCTGAAATCCGAATGTGACCTTGTCCTGCGTCCCAAGCTGTGGGAGGTTATGAGCAATGCTGGAGTCCCAGGCTCCATGATTAATATAATTAAAGATCTTTACTCTGGCAATTGTGCCAAAGTACGATGGGGCCCGGCAGGTGATCTGACTCCAGCATTTCCCACAGTTTGTGGTGTGAGGCAGGGTTGCGTTCTTGCGCCTACCCTGTTCCTCCTGTATATCAATGCCTGCATTCCGTACCTTTTAGATTGTCCTGGTGATGCCCCCAGTATGGGTGGGCAGAAGTTCCCATCCCTCTAATTTGCTGATGATACCTTGCTACTTTCTCGAACAGCTGTGGGTCTCTCATGTCTGCTCGCAAGGTTCTTGGAGTTTTGCAAGGACCATGGTTTGGAAATCAACTCAGCTAAAACTAAATATATGGTGTTTGGGGACAAAAAGCTGAAAATTAAGAGACCTGTATGGCGTTTCCCTGGAAAGAGTGGGCATTTTTGATTACCTAGGTATAAAACTAGAAGATTCACATTTCTGGCATGCCCATCGCCAGAAATCACTAATGTGCCTGAAACAAAGGGCGGGTGGCATCGTGAGATTTGCAACCAGATCCCCTAGTTTTGCCATGACTCCTGCTCTTGAAATATATAAATCTCAAGCCTGGGGGGGGGGCTTTGTATGGTGCAGAGCTTTGGGGCCATTGCAACTTGGTGAATCTGGCTAGGGTGGAAAACCAGTTTCTGAAGATGTTGTTAAAAGTTTCTTCCTGCACCCCATCCTTGAATATCTGAATGGATTTAAATATTTTTTCAATTAATTACATTGCTGCCTTGAGGCCTCTCCTGTTTTGGATTCGGCTATGGTCATCAGATGCCCTCATTCCATTCAGATGTGGGATCCTCAACCTGGTGGGCCACAACCCTAAGACTAAAATCAATTGGTGTGTTTATGTCGAACGGTCTCTAACACTCCTTGGTCTGGGGTCCTATTGGAAGGATCCCCTTTCCATTCCTAAAAACGCTATGCAGTCATTGAAGGATGCTTTTTGTCTCAAAGTTCAAACTGCCCAATTGGCTGAGGTTGTGCTGTTGTCCATGTCTGATACCTATTTGCAGTTCAAATGTCACTATGCGTTTGAACCCTTCATGGATGCAGCACTTTCCCCATTCGCGCGTGCCCTTTTTATCAGATTTAGAATAGGGTCCCTCCCTCTGTGTTCTTTAACCTATAAATGGTTTAATTCTATTAACATGTCTAAGTCATATCCGATGGGATGTAAGAACGAAGAGTCTGTCTTACACGTCCTTTTCCAATGTCGTGCATATGACAAACAGAGGGCCTCTTGGATTAATCCCCTATGTAAACAAATGGGTTTCAGGAGCTGTTTACATGGCAAGAGAATTTTTTATTCTGATCCATCGGTTCATATAGTTTATCCGGTGGCAAAATTCTTTGAATCAATTTGGCGTCTCAGACTAGCGACTCTAAAGAATATGACTGGGTAGCTGCCTTTTCGATTTAGATATTTTTATACATATTTATTGTATCCTGGTGCATGATATCAATTGATATTTGTGGTATTTGAGGCGCTGTTTTTATATTATTGGATACAAATGGTCTTTGGGAATTGTTCATCTGCTGAGAGAATTTTCCAAACCTGTTTTATCTGCCCATATATTCCATCTTGTGGCAAAAGTTTTAGGAACCATCTGTGGCATTTTAGATTAGCATCTTAAAGAATAAGTTTGGGTGGCTGCCTTTCAGATTTAGCATTTTTTAAGTATATTTATTGCACCTTGGTGTATGATATTAGCTGATATTTTCTGGGTCCAGAGGTGTTGTTGATGCAAGTAATTTGTTTATGTCTACTTTCTCATGGTTTTAATTCCTTTGTCTAAAAAAAAAAATGTATTCATCTTATTGTGCATTTTTTATAATTTTTCTTTACACATTGCTATGTATTGCACTTTTATGGTATGTTTCTCTTACCGAAATAAAGTAAATGATGATAATGATGAATGTCCCTGAGTAAGTACATGATAGGCCAGCCTACAAAGGTCACATCACACATAGCACATCCAAAACCTACAAGATGGGTAACAACTGGCATTGACTTGCCATCTGAGTTCTGCCAGTTATCAGCTAACAATCATGCTGCATATCCTCCGCCAATACCTGGGCTACAAATGTCAGTGTACGGAATGCAAAACTAAAGCCACATGGTCTGCAAGTTGTAACAGGACTTGCCAGTATAGTACCCATGTGCCATACCTGAGTGTGCATGCTAGGTTCCGACCAAACAGTCACCTATTCACATGTATGTGTAACATACTGGTAGCACTGGTCCTAGGTACCCTATTCACAAACCCATGCCTGTGTTTGAGGAGTGGGGTGGTGAAACAACGAACAATTCCAAACATCATGGACACTGAGGAGTTCATAGAAAACTCCACACATGTTTGGCTCTACACACACACCACAGGTAAGGTATATCAACAATTAGGAGTCTGCAAACCCTCGACCAATCATAGCGCCACACATGTCAGGAAATGCAGAGCTTGGTACACAACATATACGTCCAGTAAGGCATGACTTACACCAGACACAGGGTTGCTAGAACACCCATGATCATGATTAGCATGCACACCTAGGCCATTGCACTCAAGTTCCACATATATGTAGCACAACATGTGGAAGTACATGTTGCTAGGAAGTTCTACCTTCAGTTTAATAAGTACCTTGGTAAATAGGGAATCAGAAGTCTGTTGGAAAGCAATTTGCTGTACCAATCTGGGAGAATGTGGGTCTGACAGTACTGAAATTTTGACGTTGCTAGTGTTATGCATCATATTTTTTCACGCATACAGTTTGTGCGTCATATTTTTTCGATGCACAGGAGTGAAAATTAGCCCGCATCCAAATAATAGTAAATAGTCTGTACAATTATTTGGATGCGGCCTAATTTTCACTCCTGTGCGTCAAAAATTATGATGCACAAACAGTATTTGTGGAAAAAAATGATGCATAACACTAGCAACGTCAAAATTTCAGTACATGAACTGGTTTTGGGCATGTTTTCAGTTTTTATGTTATGTTACATTTGGGACACATCAGAGATAGGATGATGGCACCCACTATGGTGTTGATGGTGTATGTTCACATGTGAGACATCATACTGCAGCGGACCATTACCCGCTACTTCCTTAACAGTATTTTGACGGTTGGCTGACGCACTAGATGGCCACATGTATTGCACAATTTGGCCATGTTTGGCATCAGGTGAAGATAGCAATGTGACGCACATATGTATAATACCTCAATGCCTATGGCTCAAAGTGTGTGCAGTGGCAACTAATGTATTTGTTGACCAAGTGTGTGTGCATCACATGATGCATTATTGAACATATGCTTGTATGAATGTGGTAACAGCTTCCTAGGCACTTGGTGGTGAATCCCACAGTGAGTCAGACACATGCATAGAGGAAGTGGGTGCCATGTATTTGGGCCAGGCAGCCAAAGGTGAACCACAAATGTAATATGACGCCACAGTTGAGGACATATAACTGTGCCACAACTCTCCAGTGGCTGTGGTGGACCAGAAGACGAGGCAGCACGTGTCCACATATTTCCAATGTTAAATTGCACAGAGGTGTCTTGTTCATGTGTGTGGTCCAATGTTGAGCCTGTATATTTTTAGGGGTATAATTTATCACAGTTACATCCAGATCTCATCATGAGTCAGTGGCAGCAATTCCAGTGTGTACTGAGGGGCATATTTATACTCCGTTTGCGCCGGATTTGCGTCATTTTTTTTTACGGAAATTCGCCGCAAAACAAACTCCATATTTATACTCTGGCGTTAGACGCGTCTAGTGCCAAAGTACATGGAGTTTCCGTAATTTTTTTGCGTGGACACCTACTTTGCGTTAATGATATGCAAGGTAGGCGTTCCCGTCTAAAAAATTACTCCGAGGCATGTGCGCCGTATTTACACTCCCGGCCATAAATGACGCCCGGGAGTGGGCGGGTAAAAAAAAATGACGTCCAGCCGCTTTTGCGTTGTTTTGTAGTGCCTGGTCAGGGCAGGTGTTAAGGGACCTGTGGGCTCGGAAGGAGCCCAGAGGTGCCCTCCCATGCCCCCAGGGACACCCCCTGTCACCCTTGCCCACCCCAGGAGGACACCCAAGGCTGGAGGGACCCATCCCAGGGACATTAAGGTAAGTTCCGGTAAGTATTTTAAAAAAAAAAATTGTGGCATAGGGGGGCCTGATTTGTGCCCCCCTACATGCCACTATGCCCAATGACCATGCCCAGGGGACAGAAGTCCCCTGGGCATGGCCATTGGGCAAGGGGGCATGACTCCTGTCTTTGCTAAGATAGGAGTAATTTCTATGGGGGTTGGGAGTCGAAAAAAATGGCGCAAATCGGGTTGAGGCGAAAAATTTGCCTCAGCCTGACTTGCCCCATTTTTTGACACCCAAGCTCCATATTCCCCTACGCCGGCGCTGCCTGGTGTACGTCATTTTTTTTTACGCATGCCAGGCAGCTCTGCCGGCTAACGCCGGAAAACATCATTGAATAAATACAGCGCCCGCATGGCGCTTCAGAATGGCGTTAGCCGGCATTAGATTTTTTGACGCACAACTGCTTTGGCGCAATTGTGCGTCGAAAAGTATAAATATGGCCCTGAGTATCCTTTGTTGATCAATGTGAGTAAAGTGGATGTGGACATAAGAACCTACATGGGGATGGTCCCACCCTGTCACGGAAGACGTGTAATGAGACAATCAACATGGCAACCTTGGTGTGCTGAGTAAGATAATGTCTCAGGTGTCATGTTCCGGCAGGTGTCATTACAACATTTGTACACAGGTTAGCCTCTGCAATTCCCACTGCATTTGGGAACATCATAGCCTCTGTGCTGATTATTCTCGCAGCTATTCACCACACACGGCCCATCAAAATGTTGTGAGCAATGTAATTCTGTGTGTGAACTGTCTGGGTCCTGACATGTGTGGATTTTTCATGGACATTATCAGAGGTTGCTGGTTCTGCTGAAGGCCCGTACCCAATCCCTGCATACGGCCCTGGGACCCTCTCACACTTTGTCGTTCATGCATAAATGAGACCCAGACAAGGGATGGGCCATGAAGTTTGGTATTCACAGGATATTTAACAAATATGGTACAATTAAAAGGCAGATGATGCTATACAATGTATTTGGGTATGCATTGTTGAATCACATGCCCAAATACCCTCTGAGGAATGAGAGGTTTGCTAACGCAAGTGTGGTACATATGTAGCCACAGGGAAACTTTAGGGTGACGCACAGACAGATGCCAGTCAGGCTGAAAGGGTGCAGGGTGAATCAGGATCAAACAATTTAAGAAGTTACATAATCAGTGGTCTGACTAAGACTGTTTGGAGGACGAACTAGACAGTTGACATGTAAAACTCTGTATGTCCTGTGTTTTTGAAGGTGACAAATGAACCCAAGGGCTGTGTTACACGGCTTAATTAGTAGCAATGCTTAACGGTGTATTTGACAAAATGGCAACTCCTATGCTGTTCCAGGCATCAGCAGGGCCAGTGCTTGTTGAAATGGGTGGTGTGCATGGAGGTGATCACAGGTGTGGGCTGCATCAATTTCTTACAAGTCCTGTAGGTGAGATTTGCATTCTAATGATCAACAGACATTTTCATACGGGAAGCAATCTACAGGTGCCAACAGGGCTTGAAAAGTAGAAGGCAGTGTATTAATTGACCTGATGTCCATGCAGTCAGATGTTCTATGACAATGGTATACCATAGGAAAGGGTGTAGCACACTGGATTGCTATTGACAAGCTGTGTGTGTAGAGGAGGGAATATCAAGGTACACATCTTACTATTCCAGGGACCTCTTCAGACAGGTGGGTTGTGACCAGGTGCATGGGTGTGTCAGGAGTTAGGAAATGGGCTGACATGTACATGGAATGTCATGTGCGCAATGCTGCTCATATGTGTGGCACTTGTGCTGTCTATGTTCTGCTTCTATGGAACTCTGGTCACAGATAGTCCTTGCAAAGATCAGATGCAGTTGGACTTACTGCTGTCAAGGGTATGGTCATACATTCCTGTTACTGATGCAAAAGCACATCAACTGCCTCATGTATGCAGCTTGTTTTCCCCTTATTGAGTGATGGTGTCTTAGTTGTGAGCCATATGCTGCAATGAACCATGTTTTCAACATGTATGTGTGAAATGGGTGTGGTCCTCTGCTATTGCCCTTCAAAGGTGTAATGTACAGGATATCTGTCATTTACTGTGTGTGTGTATGTGACCGTTGTATGGTACGCATGAGTTTTGCTCTGGGATTTTCAGTGTCCTATTCGGTATATCAGCAATGCTCCATGAGGCTACACTCTTAATCTGATAGTTAGAGATAAAGGTGTGCAAAAATGAATAGCCAAACGATGATATGGTGATTATTATAAGTGTTTATTTAAATTAGTTCATAAAGTTGTGATGGTGATTATATTTAAAAGAAATTGTTCACAATATGTTGCCGCCTATGTAAACCAGCGGCCGTGTTTTGTTGTTCCCCCTCATGTTGCAGGCCACGATCATCCTCTTCCTCCTCTTCAGGCATGTGTGGCTCGGGTTCCAGGAGGGGAATGTTCCTTTTCATGCATATGTTGTGCAGAATAGCACATGTTAGGATGACCTTACAGACCATTTCCGGGGAATATAGGAGGTTACCACCAGTGATGTCAAGGCACCGGAACCTCGACTTGAGGATGCCGAAAGACCTCTCGACTATGGTGCGTGGCCTCCTATGTGCGTCATTGTAGGCACGCTCTGTTGCAGTACTCGGGTTGCCAATAGGTGTCATTATCCATGGCTGGATGCCATACCCCTGATCAGCTGCAAGAGAAAATGAATGGGATCATGTTGATGTAGCTAGCCCCATTGAAATCACCTTTCATGGCAGTAGTTGTCTTGTGTTGTCTGTGACTCTTTTGTGTTAATATGTCTCATCCTAGGCTAGTAGGATGTACCATCTACATTGTGTTGTTTCCTTGGCTGAATGAGTGTTTGGCTGTTGACCGGCTGTCAGCAGTATGTTTTGGGATTTGCAGTACAGTGTCCCCTCCCTAGCATTGTGAATTGTGATACTGGTGTCCCTGTGTCTTCACTGGGGGTGAGATGATAGTTCCATACACAGGTTAAAATTGACAGTGGTGGTAACATGTTAGCATCTATGTACCCTAGACATCCCATACCTTTAGACTTATGCAATGTATTTATGTGAACATTATTGAGACGCTCACAATTTGCAAGATGACATTTAGGCAAACCACTCCAAACGTTGTGATCATTGACGTCCTAACATTAGGCTGTACAGTAATTTCAGATGTGTGACAGGTTCAATGGTGACCTAAGAAACATGGCTAGCGGTGTTACAACCTCAGTTTGTTCCTGTCCACATTTTGCTGTTGTGGTGTATGTGTTGTGTGTCCTAGAGGGTTGCTGTGCAGTGTGTATATAAGTAGGTTTTGGTACTTACCAACAAGTAGTCCATTGCCATAGCGTCCATCCTGGAAGTGTTCATTGATGGTGCAGTGACAGAAGATGAATGAGTCATGGACACTCCCAGGATATTTTGCCACAATGTTGGTGATCATTCCTTGGTGATCGACAATGGCCTGCACATTGATGGAATGTGTGTGCTTCCTGTTGCAGTAGAGGTGTTCAGTTACAGCAGGTGGCACAAGGCGTACATGTGTGCAGTCGATTGCACCAAGGACGTGTGGTAAGCCACTAATGAGGTAGAACCCCTGTTTTGTTTCCTGCTGCTTCTGCAGTGTGTTGGGGAAGCAGATGTGGTGGGGTGTAAGTCCAATGATGGCATCCAGTACTTTGGGCAAAAAGGCAGAGAATGATGGCTGTGATATTCCGGCAACCAGGGCACCAGTTGTTTGAAAAGAGCCACTTGCCAGCATGTGAAGTACGGCAAGCAGCTTGGTTTCTGTTAGGATGGTGCGGGGTGTCAGCAAGGTGGGTGCCAACTGTGGCTCTATGTTTCGCAGCAGCTGCTGAATGGCCTGCCAGTTCAACCTGTACCTCTGGATGATGTCATGTTCCCTGAGGCCATGAAGGGTTGTTCTTGTGCAGAATATCCTCTCCTGCCTTCTGCGCTGCCTTTGGGGTCCCTGCTGGTGTTGTGGTAGCTGCTGTTGTTGCTGCTGGGCTCTTCATCTGCGTGCACGCTGGATGAGAAGCACCTCCATGTCTCCCTTTTGCTGCTCTGCTGTTGCTTCTGTGTGTTCTGATTAAATACAGGTGTGTTTGCCCCATTCTAACCCCTGCCCTGAACCAGACATCACAGTTTGACGCAAACTGGGCTGTGCGTCGTTTTCCGGCTCCGCCTCCCGGCTGTGCGTAATTTTTGCCCAAAAGCATAAGTACGACGCACAGCCGTTTCAGTCATTTTTTGGATGGGAACGCCTACCTTGCATATAATTAGCGCAAGGCGGGTTGCCGCATCCAAAAAATGACGCATACGGCGGACTTTTGGCGTCCGCGGGCGTCAAAGTTTAAATATGGGGCAAGGTTGCGCTGGATGTGCGTCAAAAATTTTGACACACATTCGGCCCAGATGGAGTATAAAAAATATGCCCCATAATATAATTTTTACAGTGATATTTCAATGCATACTCGTTGAATCTTGATCATTTTGACCTGCATCTTACCAGATAAATATATATTTTTCTAAAAACTTTGTGGTGTATTTTTGTTTTGTTCTACTGTGTAATTGCATGTTTTATTGCACAGATACTTTACAAATTGTCTTCTAAGTGAAGCCTGACTGCTTAGTGCCAAGCTACCAGAGGGTGGGCACAAGATAATTTGGATTGTGTGTGACTTACCCTGAGTAGAGTGAGGGTCCTTGCTTGGACAGGGGGTAACCTGACTGCCAACCAAAGACCCCATTTCTAACAAGGTCCATTATTGTACTGCTGAAGTAGGTCATGTTTGGTATCAAACTACATGCCTTCTGACATCTGACATGTATGTATGTATGTATGCCATATTTATAAAGCACATTCCTACTCACAAAGAGCATCGAAGTGCTAAGAGGAGAGAGCAGAGGAATGCAGTAATATAAGGACACCACTCAGAGAGCATGTAATAATTAAAAAGTAAGCAGAAAAGAATAAGTACAGAACACAGTCCATGAGATACCAGGGAAAAGTATTATCGGGGAAAAATCCATGTTTTTACTAATTTCCTAAATTTCAGATAACAGGGTTCTTGCCTGATTTTCAAAGGAAGCAAATTCCAACTTTTGGCAGCAGCCACAGTAAAGGCTTTGTCACCCCATTTGGCTTTATAGGTTGGAGGAACCTAAATCCGGTAAGCTTGAGAAGACCTCAGGTTTCTCTTAGGCGCATAACAGGGAAGCCTGGTAGCAAGATATCGTGGTCCAATCCCATGAGCTGCTTTATATGTTAAAGAGAGCGATTTGAAAACAATGCGCTGAGCCACCGGCAGCCAATATAATTGTTTGAGGCTCTCTCTAACTGATATCTGCCGTGGAAGATTGAGAACTGCTCTGTCGGCAGAGTTCTCAACCAATTTGTAGCTTGTAAAATCAGTGCCTTATCCAGATTGAGGAGTAGGGCATTGCAATAGTCTACCTTTGACATCACCAGTGCTAATATGGCAGATACTCTCCATTCATGTGATAGATATGGACACATTTTCCTGAGCATTTTGATGAACGATAGACTAATCTTTACAGTATGGTTAACCTGTTTTTTAAAAGATAACTGATCATCAAACAGAATGCCTAGGTTCCTGCTAACAGTGGAGGGTACAGGGCAGGTACTGCATTCAGAAGGCCACCAACGTGAGCTCCATAGCTCTTTTCCTAGTCCGAAACTAAGAATTTCGGTTTTGGTGGCATTGATCTTAAGCCAATTAGTATTCATCCATTTACTCACTGCTAGCATACAATTACTAAACCGGTCCGCAACCTCCTCCCAAGGCTGATTAATTGGGATGATAAACTGAGAATCATCTGCATGGGAGGACGGAATGAGACCAAAAGATCGAATTAGACTAGCCAGAGGGTCTACATACACGTTAAACAACGTGGGGCTTAGGGAAGATCCCTGAGGGATCCCACAAGGTAAAAGATAAGGTGTAGATCTAAAATTGCCTCAACTAATTGTCATCCATCTGTTCGTAAGAAAGGATTCCAAGAGCTTAAGCGCCCGCTCTCTGATCCCCACTTGGTAAAGGAGAGACGTCAACAAGTGAGGGGAAATGGTATCAAATGCCGCTGATAAATCTAAAAGAACTAGAATAGCCCCTTGGCCTTCATCCACCAATTTCCGAACAGCATCGGAAGATTAAATCAAAGGCGTTTCCGTGCTATGTGCTTTCCTAAAACCGTGTTGGGAGACGTCAAGGGCTTCCGCTTCTGCTAAGAAATCAGCCAGTTCCAGGTTCAGGATTCTCTCTAAAATCTTTGCCAGATATGGAAGAAGTGCTATTGGCCGTAAATTACTCAGGTCCTGACTATCACCATCTGGCTTTTTCTTGAGGGTAACCACTATAGTTTCTTTCGATGAGGAGGGGTACATCCCAGATATCAGGACCTCTTGGCAGATGGGAGCTCGAGCCATCAGGTCAGGAGCTAAGTGAAATATAGAGGGAGGACACGGATCAAGAGGGGAACCTGTCTTAATTTCAAGAACCCTCTTTCTTATACTGTCATGTGTAGGGATATGGAAGTCCGATAATACTTTGCAGCTAGTGTTAGAGTCAGTAGATATCGTGGATGGAGGTGCTCTAAGGTTATCCTGGGGAGCAAAATTAGCATGTATTTGTAGAATCTTCTTCTCAAAGTGCATGGCAACCTTATCGCAGAATTCCTGAGAGTTTCCCATTTCAGCAGGCTTAGGGGGCGTAGATAATGCTTTTATTGTATTAAAAAGTTCCCTAGGGGCATTTAATGCCTCCGTTACTTTAATAGTATAGAAGTTAGATTTGGCCTTGAATTGCACCACCTTGTAAGCCTTAATAGTGGACTTTAGTATCGCCTTTTCCTCTGGGGCTGGATTAAGTTTCCACCGGCGCTCCTGTTGTCGATACTTTCTTTGGAGGAGTTTAGGCTCCTTCGTAAACCAGGGGTGACCAAATTTCTTCCGGCTGGTGGGTCCCCGAGTAATAGGGGGTGCCAGTTGAGCCATGGTCATTTCCACCCCTTGCTGAAAACTATCAAGCAGGGGCAGGGCTAATTTCTTAGCCTTTTCCCAGCCATCTTCTAATGCCGGGACTAACTCCTCCACTTTGACCTGCTTCCATAGCCTGACAACTTTGCTCACCTCCTCATAAGGATCATTCATAGAGTCAAATTTAAAGTTCAGCAGATAATGATCCGTCCAGCTCAGCTGGACGATGGTTAGGACCAGCTGTAGAGAGGCTCGAACAAAAACCCCATCTAATATATGTCCTGGCCTATGGGTTGCTGCCGAGACTCGGAAGGTCCAATTCAGGGCCTCCATAAAGTTTTAAAACTCCCGGACCACGGAGTACATGTCTCGTCAAAATGGATGTTAAAGTCATCCAATACAATTGCCTTGGCCCAAGATTGTACAGAATTTGTAGGAGGATCTGGCAGACGATAGATCAGAAGACCCTCCAGCAGTACCCCACTGTTCTGAGAAATCATGAAGGCCATAGCCTCACAAGTTTCAATGCTTGGGCTGAACCATGTGCACACAAGCGCAGTCCTACAAATAATAGCCAGACCTCCCCCCCATGTTCTGGGGTCTATCTTGTCGGTGATAGGGATATCCTGGTGGGGAGGCAGCGACAATGTCAGGATCAGATTCTGTTTTACCCCAGGTTTCTCTAATAAATAAGCAATCAATCTGCCAACTATCAATCATTTCACTAACTTCGAGTTTCTGCTTGGGGAGGGCACAAGCGTTTATTAAAGCGTACCGGATAAGCTGATTATGAGCTGCCTTCTGTTCCTGTACTGCCACCCCCGACCTCAACGGCCTCCTTCCCTTGGCTCCGACCTCTTTTAACATTTGAGGGGCTTGAGCAGAACAATTACATGCTTCACAGGTCCAATCAGCCCCACAGTCTGAATTGTGACTTAGATTTACCAGTAGAAGTAATCTTACTATCATCTTTCTCTCCCTGAGGGATAGCACACTTATGAAACAGGGCAGAATCTCTGGCCCTTGGGCCCGTTCAGGGGCGGGCGGGCGCAGATGGGCTTGCCTTAGGCGCGCCTTTGGCACGCTACCGGCGTGGCCGCTCAATAAGGCTCATTTATGACACCGGGGCTAAGGCCCGATGACAACTAGACCGCAAACTCGCGGTACAAGCCGGAAGGAGGGCTCTTACTGACCCTCACTTCCAAAAAATGCCAAACAGAAAAAAGTCACCAAAAAGCAAGTTAATCACCGCTCCCCTGTTACCCTTTCCTATTAAAAGTATAATATCAGCAAGTAAAGGTATAAAAAGGCAAGAATATATTTCAAAAGTTAAAAGGCACAAAATAAAAGTAGCAAATGACCTTATTACGAGTCAGCCAAGACGCGCTCTCCTCTTGGGTCGAGGGGAAGGGGGCAGGGACCCAGAAAGCAACCTTAGAGGTTGCCTACTGAGTTACCTCAGTTTTCTTGTGCTTTGGCTGCTAGCCCACAGTTACTGCCACAAGACAGGATTTTGACCCCCTGGGCTGAGGTGGAAACATTCCCATGAGTCAGGACAATTGCCTGGATGGGAAGGAGGTCACATCTCCCTCCCAGGAAGGCTAGTGAAGTGGCACATCAAGGTAGTGTGCTTCAAAGAGCAAACGCCTCTGATTTGCAAGTTGTCTGTCTCTCACTTGAGGCACCAGGGCAAGCTGGAAAATTAGTTAGTCAGGAGGGGTACACCTCCAGAAAGGTAGCCACACCTCTAGGGTGGGCAGCCTTGTCTCTAAAACAGATGAAGACATCTGCCATCTTGGAAAGAGGCAGAATAGATGGTTCTGGGTAGAAAAAGTGCCACAACCCACCAGATGTCTCCGCTTGTGCAGATTAGCTGCTGGGGCTAATTACCCATTGGCTACTTGCAACACCCACCCCTAATGCCTCTAAATCTAGGCTTTAAGGTTCTTCCCTGGCACCAGAACCTCATATCTGAAACAACTTGCAAAGAAAGCACACAAGAGTATCCGAGTCAACAACAGGGCCCTGCACGAATAAAAGGCATGATACCTTGAACCTGTGGCAACCACCTGAAATTGTTTGACTGTGGCTTACCCTGGACCAAAGAATGATTCCTCCATTATTCCCCTAGGGAACCATTTGTGAGCCAAAGTCAAGAGTAGGCTCCCTTTGACTCGTGGCAATAGTCCCCTGCCCACCACAGGTAAAATTCCCTCACTTGATCTGATGAAGGACTGCTCATCCGGCCCTACAAAGGGTAATCCAAAAACAGGCAGACTAGTGACAGCCAGCTAACGTCTTCCACTGGACCTCAAGAAGGGGAGATAGCTTCTCCTCTACCTTACCACTGCCAAGGCTTGTTGATGGACAGGCTGGTAATCACCACCATTACTCAAAGCTGCAACCCAAGAGTACACTGCAATATCTTTATCCGATCTCACCTGTGGCTTTGTTATTGAGTTTTTGCATCCATTTCCTCACACACACCGTCTCAGTGGTAAAACAGCAACTTCAGCTCCCTTTCAGCACTAGGGATAGCCAAGCACACCTCTGCACCAAAGACACTGATACTAGGTGGAATTGTTCTGCTTGGTGAATCCTGGTCCAGGGTCTGACCCAAGCTTAATCCCTAGTGGGCCCCCATGAACTGGACCTGCATGTCACTGAGTGTCACAAAGCCACTTTTCATCATCCACAATTCCTATGTTCAGCAGTAAGGACAGGTTGAACACCACTGCACCTGGGCTCCACGAGTCAGCAAAAATTGGTCTAACTGTAGCAGCTTGGTCTTGGAACCCTTACAATCTGAACCACACTCTGAGCTCATCCTGCAAGTGACCTAGTGTCATTAGTGACCTTTTCCACTGACTGCAATGGAGAGATTTGATGGCTTGTAAATGCACTGATTTTATTTCTGTTTTCAAATCCATATCTCTGGTTATGCATAATTGATTTGGTTTCTTTTGGTGCCAATAATTATGTAAACATCTGCTCTATTTTTATAAATTGGTGTTGGATATTTTTTTAGTCATTTCAGTTACTTACCATCCATGTTGGTACTCTGAAATGCTCAACACATGTCCCTCTAGTAAAGCCTAACTGCTCTTTACTACTCTACAAGGACTGAGCTAAGGTTTAATTAATGTGAATCTGAGGGACCATCTCTGGTGTATCGTGGGAGCATTAAATCGTTAAGCCTAACCAGCCTCACTGTATAATACTCCACTTTCCTACAGGCAAAAACGGAGAGAGAGAGTGATGTAAAGGAGAATAGAAATGGGTACTCATAGAAAGAGAGAGAGAGAGAGAGAGAGAGGGAAGAGATAAATTAGAAAAAAGAGAGAGAATGATGAAAAGTGTTATTGAAATGGGCATTCAGAGAAAGAGAGCAAAGAGGGAAATGGAAATGGGCAAAAGAGAGACAGAGAGTGATGAAAGAAAAATAGTGATGGGCACACAGAGAGTGTGGAACTGTGCAGCAGAGGAGTGAAATGCCAAATGCATTGGAGGAACTCACAACAGGCAAATAAAGCAAGCGCAGGATACAGCTTGCATCTGTGACTGAAAGGGCTTGACTGGGCGGGGGAGCAATCCAGGTGAGTTGGGGAGCCTAGGCAACTGCTCCCTATCTTAACACTTTCTCTACAAATGAATCCACTCAATATCCATTCTTTATTGTATATAATAACCTCCTTAGCGCAAAATACTTATTGCATTTATACTAATATCCCATACATTATTTAAATTATCTTTCCAAATAGTCCATTTAAATGTGGTGAGTTATTGTTGCTCTCCTGTAGGAATGATGTTGAGAATAGATAGATAGATAGATAGATAGATAGATAGATAGATAGATAGATAGATAGATAGATAGATAGATAGATAGATAGATAGATTATTAAAATGCCTCTATTTCAAACAAGCAATATCTTTGGTATTTATGCAAACACAACACTAAGAAACTACAATTTTTGCACTTGTTAGCACATAAAAGCCAGACCTGTTTTCTTTGCCAATGTTAGGTGTTTTGAGTTTGAAAAGCACACAGCTTCAGTACCACAGGCTGTTACAAAGAGTCCCAAGAGAGAGCAGTACAGGTCATATTAGGCCTCCTCATGGACATGACATGCTTTGGTCAATTGCCCATCAGATATCGGGCCTTCGGTCAAAGTACCTCACACCATCTGCCCTGCTTAGGACAGACATCCTGACATACTTTTTTCTTTTCCAGAAGCACCTTGGAGATCCTAGTGGTCCCAAACAGGAAACTTCCAGCATGTCATCAAAATGTCTTTTTTGTTTTTGAATAGCAAGCTACCACTTTGCTGAGTGGGTACAATATACATCATCAACTCAACAAAGTTTTAGGGCCATATTTATACTTTTTGACGCAAAACTGCGCTAACGCAGTTTTGCGTCAAAAAAATTAGCGCCGGCTAACGCCATTCTGAAGCGCCATGCGGGCGCCGTATTTAATCAATGACGTTAGCCGGCGTTAGCCGCCGGCGCTGCCTGGTGTGCGTGGAAAAAAACGACGTACACCAGGCAGCGCCGGCGTAGGGGGATATGGAGCTTGGGCGGCAAAAAATGGGGCAAGTCAGGCTGAGGCAAAATTTTCGCCTCAACCCGATTTGCGCCATTTTTTCCGACTCCCAACCCCTATAGAAATGACTCCTGTCTTAGCAAAGACAGGAGTCATGCCCCCTTGCCCAATGGCCATGCCCAGGGGACTTCTGTCCCCTGGGCATGGTCATTGGGCATAGTGGCATGTAGGGGGGCACAAATCAGGCCCCCCTATGCCACAATTTTTTTAAAAAAAATACTTACCGGAACTTACCTTAATGTCCCTGGGATGGGTCCCTCCAGCCTTGGGTGTCCTCCTGGGGTGGGCAAGGGTAACAGGGGGTGTCCCTGGGGGCATGGGAGGGCACCTCTGGGCTCCTTCCGAGCCCACAGGTCCCTTAACGCCTGCCTTGTCCAGGCGCTAAAAAACGGCGCAAAAGCGGCTGTACGTCATTTTTTTTGACCCGCCCACTCCCGGGCGTGAATTTTGCCCGGGAGTGTAAATACAGCGCACATGCCTCGGAGTCAATTTTTTAGACGGGAACGCCTACCTTGCATATCATTAACGCAAAGTAGGTGTCCACGCAAAAAAATTACACAAACTCCATGGACTTTGGCGCTAGACGCGTCTAACGCCAAAGTATAAATATGGAGTTAGTTTTGCGTCGGAATTGCGTAAAAAATAACGACGCAATTCCGGCGCAAACAGAGTATAAATATGCCCCTTAGTGCCTTCAGAATAGATATCCCAAAGCTGGTTTGCTGAATGAACACCAGTTTTCTGCTTTACTAGTGGATTGTTCTAGGAATGACAGTTGTCTTTCATCTGGGCAGTAGAGAACATCCATTAACTACTCTGGCTGACAGCAAAATTACTCTAACTGAGGGCTTATGTGTTGTTGAGAGATAAATGCAACTGAATACTGCATTGACATCACATTAGTTTGAAATATATATACATTAAGGAACACTTTTTGGGTCTTGTCTAACAACAGCTTTAATATTCTTGCCAGCAGCATGCTTTACAAAAAATAGCATACAAAAATACATACACATAAAGGGGCTCTCAATCAACACTCTTTTGCTTATAGTCTTCTATTCAAATGTCACAGAAATAATGCTCCCTCCCACCATAGCACAAAGTATTGGCTAGTGGACAAGACCACTTCCTATACTGGATACCTTCACTTTGAGTGCCTGCATTTTTTTCATTGCACACGTATACATGCACCTTAAAAATATTTCCCCATGAATAGAACCTTTGAGACACGTGTACTTTTCAGTGACTGCTAGCCCCATGTAATAAAGTAAGTGCATATAAGCATATTTCAAGTTTAAAATCCACACCTTCAGCTTTGTGACTGACATTTTGAGCAATTGTATCTGAGTTGAGCAGCACCTCTAGTAACGTCGTGAGGAGCAAAGGTAGCTTTGCATCCCTCACACTTCTTTTGGATACAATGATGTTGCAATTACATGTATTGATTGTGTGCAAACATTTCCGGATGTTAGAGTCATCCCGGAATAGTTAGCATTCTCCATTATGAACCCACTTTATAATTCATAAAAGAAAAGAAAAAGTATAATTGTGGAGATCAGACCACGCAGATGTGAACATTCAAAAAGTAATTTTTGTTCATTGCACTTGTTTGAGGAAAACTAGCAACTAAATGCAAAGCCTTACTCTAGTAGTTTCCCAAGATGCCAACATTGTGTGCCTTTTTCCATTACTTGCTCTTCCAAGCTGTGAGTATACAGTATATTCAGAACGAGCTATAATGCCATTGTACTCCTCTGTGAGGAGCTCTGTTAATTCTATAGTGCAACAAGTTTTCCATCTACAATGCACTTTTTAGTAAGTACATCTGTTGGTGGTATAGCACAACTGCAACTTTCCATCTTCACCTCTAACACATTTTCTATCTCCATTGCACTGTGATGACCTCTGTTAGTAATATAGCAAAACTGCAGTTTCCCTTTTCCATTGCAGTCTTTTGTGAAGACCTCTATTAGTGCGATAATGCATCTGCAGCTTTCCATCTCCATTGCACCCTTCTGTAAAGATCTCTGTTGGTAGAATATCACAACTTCTGCTTCCCATCTCCATTGTACTTTTCTGTTGGGACCTGTTGGTAGTAGAGTGCCACAAATTGTATGTCTACACTGTAGTTTTCTTATGGAACTTCTGTTGAAATATAGTGTATTTTCAGTTTTCTATCTCCATTGCATTCTTCTGTCAGCACCTCTGTTAGTAGTATAGTGCACATTCAGCTTTCACCATGGTTCAAAGGTGTCTGCGTCACAGGCAGCATTGTTTTTCTGCAGCAAGGAATGCTCAAAAACACTCCTTAGAGACACATTCCTCTTTCCATGCATGCTGCAGAATGCAGTACACATGGAAAAAGGAAGTGACAAAGAGAAAATAAGTTATTTCTCCTATTTACACCTCTGTCCAGTGGGCTCACCATTGTGGTGCCAACCCAGGTTTACTAGTGTTTGTAAATCTAGCTTGCATTAAAATACATGGGTGGATGCACTGGAATACTCATGCTCTACCCATGTAAAGTCTATCCGATGTAAATCAAATCAAGGTAGCACTATGTGCCCAGAGTGTCCAACTGGTTGTATATCTGGTATCCTGACTTTTATTTTGGCTCTTAAATCGCGGTAATGTAGCTAGTGCACAGAAGCCTAGACCTGACTTTGTGAGAACCTAGACCTATTCTGAGATCTGGAGTGGTGCACCAAATGTGTACTAAAATTCCTGTAATTGATATGGCATACACAGCAGCAGTGACAACATACCATAGTTAATAGAAAGCAATATTGTGACTAGATGTCTTTATTGTGTGACTGCAGTTGAAGCCTCCTGCCCTCCTGTGTAGGTTCACTTTCATATATATGACTAGACTATTGTGCTCATACAATTGTGTAAATGTAATACACAAATGGTAGGAGTTAGAGGCATGGGGTGTATTTGGATTCCTCTGTCCACAAGATGAAGGGTAAGGACTGTGCTCCCAGGCAGTGGAAGTGTGTTGCATTTCTGTAGCTGGAGGGAGAAGACCCACATACGGAAGTATGGAGGATGAAGACAAGGCTACATTTAGAAATTCTATGGGGAGTTGCTGATTACTCTTCCTGAGAACTGCCATCTAGTGGATGACAGGGTTGAAGGGTTGGACAACTGACTCTGTTGTGAAAGGAAGACACATCACACTTCTTTCTGCCTCTATTGTGGTTGTTCCAGGATAGTGATAGCTATGGTACTACTTGTTGTATGAAGCATTTCTCTATAAAAAGACCGCATCTGAAGAACAGCCTTTAGAGTGCACTTGAAAGTAGATACACCACAAACTAGTTCTACAGTTTGAGACAGTGTATCCACATCCCCTGTCTAGAAGTTGTAGATAAAACTGCAATCCACACTTTTAGAAATTGGGTTGTTAGTTTACTGGGGTGTGAGCCCTGGTCATGCAACAACCACAATCCATTGCAGTGTAAACCACAAAAAGTCACTAAATTAACCTGTGGTCTGGGTAACTTGGCAAAAAAGCAGTAAGGCCTAACTTAGAGGCAATATGTAAAGTGTTTATGTAACACACAAACACTATTAAAGTGAAAAACACAATACAAGGTAAATCCCAAATGTATTTAGAAAAATGTAATAAATTGCATTATGGTATTTGACACCAAAACAACAAAAATTAGTGGAACTGAGGTTATGAACTGTTAAACTTTTTTCAAACACCTAGTGCCTAAAAGATCAAACTGCCAGCTGTGGACATGTAGTTGCACGAGACCAGACTGAAGTTGAAAAATATGGCTGACAGCAATGCAGTGAGGTCGGGATGCTGTTAGAAATGGGGTCTTTGGTTGACAGTCAGGTTACCCCCTGTTCACGCAAGGACCCTCACTCTAGTCAGGGTAAAAGAGAATCACCCTCAGCTAACCCCTGCTTACCCCCTTGGGAGCTTGGCAGAGCAGTAGGCTTAACTTCAGAGTGCTAGGTGTAAAGTATTTGTACCAACACACACAGTAACTTAATGAAAACACTACAAAATGACACAACAGTTTAGAAAAATAGGAAATATTTATCTAAACAAAACAAGACCAAAACGACAAAAATCCACAATACACAAGTCAAGTTATCAATAAAAATGCAAAAAGAGCCTTTAAGTAGTTTTAAACACAAAGTACCACTGATAGCGTGAAAATGTACCTGGTGTACATCAAAAATAACCCCGCACAGGCGGGTGTGTATCAAAAATAACTCTGCACGGCGGTACGTGAGTCGGAAATCCAGCCGCATGATGATCCGAAATCCCCGTAGTGCAGGTTGTGATCGCCCAGCCTCCGTCAGCGAAGCTGCGCATCGTTTCTCCTGCTCTGTGCGTCGATTCTTCGGTCACGTTTCCTGTGAGCGTCGTTTTCTCAGCTGTGGAGCCGACGGCGTGTCGTTTTTTCATCCGCAGATAGGAGTCGCGTCAATCTTTTCCCCGCATAGCGGTCTGTGCATGGATTTTCTTGTCTTTAGGCTGCCAGCTTCTCCTTTCAGGGTACCAGGAACTGGATGGGCACCACAGGGCAGAGTAGGAGTCTGTCAAGAGACTCCAGGTGCTGGCAGAGAGAAGTCTTTGCTGTCCCTGAGACTTCAAACAACAGGAGGCAAGCTCTAGATCAAGCCCTTGGAGATTTCTTCTCAAGATGGAAGGCACACAAAGTCCAGTCTTTGCCCTCTTACTCTGGCAGAAGCAGAAACTGCAGGATAGTTCCACAAAGCACAGTCGCAGGCAGGGCAGCTCTTCTCCCTCAGCTATTCAGCTCTTCTCCAGGTAGAAGTTCCTCTTGGTTCCAGAAGTGTTTCTAAAGTCTGTGGTTTTGGGTGTCCTGCTTATACCCAATTTATCCTTTGAAGTAGGCCTACTTCAAAGTAAAGTCCCTTTTGAATGTGAAATCCTGCCTTGCCCAGGCCAGGCCACAGACACTCACCAGGGGGTTGGAGACTGCATTGTGTGAGGGCAGGCACAGCCCTTTCAGGTGTGAGTGACCACTCCTCCCCTCCCCTCCCTCCTAGCACAGATGGCTCATCAGGATATGCAGGCTACACCCCAGCTCCCTTTGTGTCACTGTCTAGTGTGAGGTGCAACCAGCCCAACTGTCAAACTGACCGAGACAGGGAATCCACAAACAGGCAGAGTCACAGAAATGGTATAAGCAAGAAATTGCCCACTTTCTAAAAGTGGCATTTTCAAACACACAATCTTAAAATCAACTTTGCTAATAGATGTATTTTTAAATTGTGAGCTCAGAGACCCCAAACTCCATATGTACATCCGCTCCCAAACGGAATCTACACTTTAATCAGTATTAAAGGTAGCCACCATGTTAACCTATGAGAGGGACAGGCCTTGCAACAGTGAAAAACGAATTTAGCAATATTTCACTGTCAGGACATATAAAACACATTACTATATGTCCTACCTTAACCATACACTGCATCCTGCCCTTGGGGCTACATAGGGCCTACCATAGGGGTGCCTTACATGTAGGAAAAGGGAAGGTATAGTCCTGGCAAGTGGATACACTTGCCAAGTCGAATTTACAGTTAAAACTGCACACAGACACTGTAATGGCAGGTCTGAGACATGATTACAGAGCTACTTATGTGGGTGGCACAACCAGCGCTGCAGGCCCACTAGTAGCATTTGATTTACAGGCCCTGGCACCTCTTGTGCACTTTACTAGGGACTTACTAGTAAATCAAATATGTCAATCATGGATAAACCAATTACATACAATTTAAACAGAGGGCATATGCACTTTAGCACTGGTCAGCACTGGTAAAGTGCTCAGAGTTCAAAATTCAACAGCAACAGGTCAGAAAAAATAGGAGGCAGGAGGCAAAATGATTGGGAATGACCCTGCATAAGCAAAAAAGTCCAACAGATACAATAATTGGATTGGACTGGTCAGCGCTTATTTATATACCAAGAAGAAATTCTGAGAAAAAGGATCTGAGAAGGTGAAGTTCAGCAGGGCAAGGCCACAAGAGATGTTAGACGATGGAGTGTCATTGTCATATGGCTTTGGGTCACAGCTATGGTGAAGATTTCTTCATTCTTACTTAGTCACCAAAATGAACATCAAAAATCTCCAGCAGTATGAGGCAGAGGACTGAATTCAAAGACATTCCCACGAGGTTGGATACCCATTTGGCGAAGGATCACTGAAAAGGTGTTTGGTGCTGTGTGGAAGAATGTAACAGGAGAATGCACCTCGGGCAGATAGACGGGCAGGTTAGTTTCAGACTCCTCCAGGTTCTCAAAGCAGTTTGGGGCCAATATGTTTCTAAGTCATTGGTTTTGGGAATTGGCCATCTGGGCACCTTTACACCACGTGCAAGGGTCTGTGACTGGTGGGACGCCTCTTGGGGGTTCAAGGCCAACTCAGGCTGAGTCCAGGTGTGGTTTAAAGTGATTGGAGCCTTTTATGTTTCTGTTGCTCTCAACAGCAGCCCTTGGAGTCTCATCTGGTAGTCCTGTGTGCAAATAAAGAGGTAGGGCTCAACAGCAGAGCTGGTCTCTGGGGTTCAATGAAGTCTCTAGGCAGCAAAGTAGTCCTTCCTGGTACAGCAGCAGTCTGGCAGAGAGAACAACAGTCACAGCAGCAGACACTTCTCTGAGAGTCCTTCCACAGGTCCAGGTGTGAATTAAAGAGCAAGTCTGAAGGTCCTATTTTGATACCCTTGTGCTCTTCTTCTGGAAGGTGGGAGAAGCTTCTGGAAAGGTTCTTTAAAGTGCATGCCATTTCCTGACTCCCCTGCCCCAGCACCAAGCTGGCTGCAGTGAAAATACAGAGCCGGTTTTCCCTTTGTGTGAAGGCAGAGCACCGGCTTTCCCAGTGTCAGTGGGGCTATGGTCAGCTCTGCCCCACCTTCTGCCAGCAAATATCCCATTGAGGCATACCTAATCCCTCCATTGGGTGACTGTATGGGAATAATTGACAAAGTATAACTGTCAGCTACACCCAGTCTTATGACTCAAAACAGGCTGCAGGCACAAAGGGCAGGGAAATGTCAGCTTTCTAAAAGTGGCATTTTCCAAAATGTAATGAAACATTTCACTTTACCAGAGGGTTTATCACTAGAATTTCATAGCTACAAAACATGATACAGCAACCGGCTCCCAATTAGTAATTACAACTTATTAACTGTAATAAGAAATCCAAATGTTATCCTACAGGTGGGGTAGGCCTCACAATAGTGAAAAATTAATTTTCACTCCCAGAACATGTAAACCTTAAAAGTGCATGTCCAACCTTTTAATTACACAACACCCTGCCCTACAGGCTACCTAGAGCCTACCTTTGGGATGACTTGTAAGTAGTAATAGGGGGTTTAAATACCAATTCAACACGGCAGTTTAAAACTGCCCTCAAACTGCAATGGCAGGTCTGGGACATGTTTTAGAGTGCTACTTAACTGGGTGTCACAATAAGTCCTGCAGGCCCACTGGTAGTATTTAATTTACAGGCCCATGATATATGGTATACCACTCTACAAGGAACTTATAAGTAAATTAATTATGCCAAATTAAGTATATACCAATCAAGCCATGTTTAGGGGAATGAGCGCAAGCACTTTGCTCTGGTAAAGTGCATACAGCCCTAAGACAAAGAAAACAAATTTCAACAAAAATTGGATGTAAGTAGGTGAAAAATTGAGTGAAATCCAACCTAAGGATGACAGGTCTAACACACACCACCCACTTTGCTCCAGTTCTATGTGCTTTATGACCAAGGAAGGGAGAGCTCCACTGAGTCCTCAAAGGAGCATTAAGCAACTATGGCTGATGTCGGTCTGGAAAGCCAGTTCCCTTGTTATGAGAGGACATCACCTGAAGTCTGACCCTTCCATTGGAAAAGCTGTGGATCTGCGCTGAAGCAGCTAGAAACCTCCCTGCCTGTTAACAGAAGAAATTAGTCTACCTGGCCCTGCAGGAGAAGAGACTGTCCAGGATGATTGAGGTCACGCACATCCAAGCATGTCCATGGTGTCTGATGACAGTGGTATGTCCAGGAAAAGCAGACTACCCAAGAGCAAGATAGGGAGGGCCCCTTGTCAGCCCAGTCACTGATGCAACTGCTTGGCTGTCTCTGACTGGTCAAGTGCTACTACAACCTGGCTGCTTTCAGCCCACACAAGGGCTATATGACTAGCATCACCAACTACTTGACTATCATAGACCAGAATAACAGCTGCAACGTATGACTGCTGTAAACCCAGCTAGGGCTGCACCTACCTTTATTCCAATCACAAACGTGACCTCAAAGGCTGCTGAGGCTCACCTTGCAGGCGGCACCTATTTTGTCCCTGCACTAGAGGAAGACTGACCCAGTTGATCCGGCGCCTGCACCTACACAGAACCCATTGCCCTGAATTCTCGGACGGAAGCTAGGCGAGGTGTTAATTTACTTGTTCGAAGTTTATCTCTGATGCTCTAGAGGACTTGCTGGTTCGCTGCGACCCATACCGGGTACGTGTAAGGCAGTGAACAAGTTCTTATTAAGCGATTAAGTGGCACCCATCCCAAAGAGAGGTCAGACCAAGCACACATACATTAATTGTATTAATTGTATATGTAATGGAGGCCAATAAAAGATGTAGCCGCTTCGTTTGTTAAGGAAATAACTTAGAAATATGAAATATAATCCAGATGGTATAGAATAACATCGCATTATATTTCATATGCCATAGCGTATAATGAGCCCTTAACATGTTAGTTTATTTTTACCTACAGCACATTTTACGTTGCATGTATTTCTTTTTGTTACTTTCTATTTTTTTTAACAAGTGTACGACAGAAAATCAACTATATAATTTTAAAGAACGGTTTTGCATGCAACAATACTTCCATATCCTAAATTGTACTGTCAATTCATAAAGCTAGTTTTTGAGTTCTCATAAATGCAACACAGTGATATCTACCTCCATTTATTTCAACAACTTTGAATAGAAAATATTTTACATTGTTTAAAAATAGAGACACACCTGAAGGGAATTGTTTGCAGCACAATAGGTTCTTCATGTGTGATATTCAGCGCTACCGTAAACAAGATTAACTGAGGGGCAGTCAATCAACAATACCGCATTTTTGCCGTGTTTGCTGAAAAGATTTTCATTTTATAGCTTCTTAGATGCTTCTGGAATTATTTATCAGGTGCCAGTCAATTTAGATTGCATTTCCTTTCCACTGTTGACTGATACCATCAAAGCAGAGTCAAATAACAAGGAAAGATATTGGGGCTGTCGACGGCTGCTGTCCAGCGACGCATAATAGACGAAAATAATGTAAGGTGTGTTATTGTAATTGTAACTCATTTTAACAAACTATAATGTGCTGGAAAGGATAAAATAATGAGTTTACTCCTTACATGACTGTATCAAATCGAAGGGTGTTGCTGAAAAGTGCGTGTTCCATAAAACTTGTATATAAGTGATACATAGTCAAGCTATAAAGAAAATACAACACATTTTCTACTGTTACACCTAGGCCTTCAATATAATAGAAGTTTGATGCATATTGCTTAGAACATAACAGTTATGAGCAATGTATGTCATATATTGGTGTATCACATGCATTATTTTGGTTGAGCATAGAAGCAAAAGGAAGCCATAGGGACTATGTAAGAAACTGCTTGTGTAAAAAAAAAAAAGTGATGCTAGACTGTTTTCAATGGGCCACCATGAACTTAGCTGGACTAGAGTCAAACTTTTTGAAGCTAGTCCAGCAAAGCGCCACAACTGTGTCAGAAATTCTGACGCAGCTTGCTAAGGACTGCTTTGGTGTGCTGTATTGTAAATACAGCACTACCATGGTTTTGTTAGGTGGGAAGGGTGATACAAGCAAACTGGTGCATTGAAGCGATCAGTACGTTCTAAATGAGGCCCTTTATTGCCTATGGAACTATTTTTGAATTACTGTGATCCTTGAAATGAAATGTCCCGAAGAAGTTCACTGTGAGGAATGAAAAGCGTTGGCTGATGCTGTAACAATCCTAATATGAACAATGACAATAAAAAAGCTTTTTAGAGCATGAAATAAAAAAGAAACTTGGATGATTTATTTGGAATATTTTCTTTATGGGTGCACCACTATGTTTACAGAATTTTGTTATCTGCTTTACAGAGGTATCTGGCGGAAGGATACTAATAGGGTGTGCACCGCATATAGCTATAAGGACGGGAGGAGGTGTAAGTTGTTCCACCAGCAACTTATTCAATTCAACTGGGCTACAAGCCGTTGTGACAGAGTGGACTGGGTAGAATGAAGCAGCTGTGGCCGCTCAATATTCCAGGAAGGCTTTTGATATTGTCTCATTGGTATTAAACAATTGAAATATGATAAAGGATGTGCAAATTGTGGTATTTGTCATCCTCAAACCTCATGAGGATTTTTCCTGAAAACATTGTTAACTTCTTGCAGTATGTGATATTTTAGAACAGATACAAGGAAAACTATTAACCTCACATTTAGGCCCTTATTTATACTTTTTTAGCTCCGCATTTGCGCCGCTTTTTGACACAAAAGCATCAAAGCATCGCAAACTTACAAAATGCAATTGTATTTTGTAAGTTTGCACCGCTTTTGCATAAAAAAATGACTCAAACGCGGCGCTCAAAAGTATAAATATGGGCCTTAGTGTAAGAAGTTTCCTAAAAGATTTTGTTGTGGGAAACTTCGTTCACCTGAAATTTTGCAAATATCAAAATTACTGCATCTTTATAAAGTTTATAGTTTTTGATCACACCTGATTATCACACCTCATTTGCCAGAATATTAAAGCCCACACATAGTACATGAAAAGAGAAATTTGGGGCTAGAAAATAAATATGACTAAATGAAGCTTTAGAGAAATCCATTAAAGGGATGTTTTTCTCTCACTATTCTTCCCTTTGAGATCTTCCTTGGGACTGACCGACCATGTCACAGAAAACATGCAGGTGAATATCAAATGCTACAAGTTATACCCGTCACCACTTCAGTAATGTGGATGTTATCTCTCTATAATTCTCTAGCATGAACGTTAATTAGCAAAGAGTACTAGGGGGCATATTTATACTCTGTCTGCGCTGAATATGCTTCAAAGATTTTGACGCACATTCAGCACAAACCTTGCCCCATATTTAAACTTTGACGCCCAACCACGCGGAAGTCAAGATCCCACCGTGTGCATCATTTTTTGGATCCCGGAACCCGGCTTGCGTTAATCATATGCAAGATAGGCATTTCCATCCAAAAAATGACTTAAACGGCCGTGCGTCGTATTTATGCTTCCGGGCAAAAATGCTGCACGGCCAGGAGGTGGAGTTGGAAAATGACGTACAGCCCAATTTGCATCAAAAATTAACGCCTGGGTCAGGGCAGGCATTAAAATGGGGCAAACACACCTGTATTTAATCAGAACACACAGAAGCAACAGCAGAGCAGCAAAAGGGAGACATGGAGGTGCTTCTCATCCAGCGTGCACGCAGACGCAGAGCCCAGCAACAACAACAGCAGCTACCACAACACCAGCAGGGACGCCAAAGGCAGCGCAGAAGACAGGAGAGGATATTCTGCACCAGAACAACCCTTCATGGCCTCAGGGAACATGACATCATCCAGAGGTACAGGTTGAACTGGCAGGCCATTCAGCAGCTGCTGCGCAACATAGAGCCACAGTTGGCACCTACCTTGCTGACACCCCACACCATCCCAACAGAAACCAAGCTGCTAGCTGTAATTCACATGTTGGCAAGTGACTGTCTTCAAACAACTGGTGCCCTGTTTGCTGGAATATCACAGCCATCATTCTCTGCCTTCTTGCCCAAAGTACTGGATGCCACCATTGGACTCACACCCGCCACATCTGCTTCCCAAACGCACTGCAGAAGCAGCAGGAGACAAAACAGGGGTTTTACCTCATTAGTGGCTTCCCACACGTCCTTGGTGCCATCAACTGCACACCTGTACGCCTTGTGCCACCTGCTGCAACTGAACACCTCTACCGCAACAGGAATCATACACATTCCATCAATGTGCAGGCCATTGTCGATCACCAAGGATTGATCACCAACATCGTGGCAAAATATCCTGGGAGTGTCCATGACTCATTCATCTTCCATCACTCTACCATCAATCAGCACTTCCAGGATGGACGGTATGGCAATGGACTACTTGTTGGTAAGTACAAAAACCTACTTATATACGCACTGCACAGCAACCCTCTAGGACACACAACACATACACCACGACAGCAACATGTGAACAGGAACACACTGTGGTCGTGACATCGCTAGCCATGTTTCATAGGTCAGCATTGAACCTGTCACACATTTGAAATTAGTGTACAGTCTAATGTAAAGACGTCAATGATCACAACATTTGGAGAGGTTTGCCTATTTGTCACCTTGCAAAATGTAAGCGTCTCACTGATGTTTAAAATAATACATTGCATAAGTCTAAAGGATTGGGATGTCCAGGGTACATTGCTGCTAACGTGTTACCACCACTGTCAAAATGAATCTGTGTAGGGACACCTCTCTCACAAGTCACAATGCAAGGGAGTGCACACTGTACTGCAAATCCCAAAACATACTGCTGACAACTGGTCAGCAGGCAAACACTTGTTCTGCCAAGGAAACAACCCAATGCAGGTGGTACATCCTAAAGCCTAGGAAGGAACACAATAAAACAAAAGAGTCACAGACAACACAAGACAACTACTGCCATGCAAGGTGATTTCAATGGGGCAAGCTACATCAACATGATCCCATTCATTTTCTTTTTCAGCTGATCAGGGGTATGGGATCCAGCCATGGATAATGACACCATTTGGCAACCCAAGCACTGCAGCAGAGCGTGCCTACAATGTCGCACATAGGAGGACACGCAGCAAAGTCGAGAGGACCTTCGGCATCCTCAAGTAGAGATTCAGGTGCCTCAACATCACTGGTGGCAGCCTCCTATATTCCCCAGAAATGGTCTGTAAGATCATTCTAACATGTGCCATCCTGCACAACATTTTCATACGAAGGAACATTCCCTTTTTTGAGCCAGAGCAACACATGCCTGAAGAGGAGGATGCTGGCCTGCAACATGAGGGGGATTAACAAAACATGGCTGCTGGATTGCGTAGGCGCCAACATATAGTGAACAATTTCTTGTAAAACTAATCACCATTACCACTGTATTAACTAATGTAAATAAACACCGATAATAATCACCATATCATGGTCTGGCTAATCATTTTTGCTCACCTTTCTCTCTAACAAGAGTGTAGCCTCATGGTGCATTGCTGATATACCGATCAGGACACAGAAATTTCCTGAGCAATTGTGATGCGTATCATACAACAGTCACATACACACACCCTGTAAATGACATATATCCTGTACATTTCACCTTTGAAGGGCAATAGCAGAGGATCACACCTATTTCACACATACATGTTGGCAACATGGTTCATCACAGCATATGGCACACAACTAAGACACCATCACTCAATAAGGGGAAAACAAGCCTAATACATGAGGCAGTGGATGTGCTGTTGCATTGGTAACAGGAATGTATGACCAGACCCTTGACAGCATTAAGTCTAACTGCACCGATCTTTGCAAGGACTATCTGTGACTAGAGTTCCATATAAGCAGAACATAGACAGCACAAGTGCCACACCTACGACAAGCATTGCGCACATGACATTCCATGTACATGTCAGCTCATTTCCTAACTCCTGACACACCCATGCTCCTGGTCACAACCCACCTGTCTGAAGAGGTCCCTGGAATGGTAATATGTGTGCCCCGATATTCCCTCCTCTAAACACACAGACTAACAATACTAATCCTGTGTGCTACACCCGTTCCTATGTTATGCCATTGTCATAGTACATCTGACTGCATGGACGTCAGATCAATTAATACACTGGCTTGTAGTTTCTAAGCCCTGTTATCACCTGTAGATTGCTTCCTGTGTGAAAGGTACTGTTGGCCATTTGAATTCGAATCTCATAAACAGGACTTGTGAGAAACTGTTGGAGCACACACCTGTGATCACCTCCATGCACACCACCCATTTGAACATGCACTGCCCTTGCTGATGCCTGGAACAGCATAGAAGTTTCCATTTTGTCAAATACACCGTTATGCATTGCTAGTAATTAAGCCGTGTAACACAGCCCTTGGGTTTATGTGTCACCTTCAAAAACACAGGACATACACAGTTTTCCATGTCAACTGCCTTGTTCTTCCTCCGACCAGTCTTAGTCAGACCACTGATTATGTACCTTGTGTAATTGCTGGATCCAGATTGACCCTGCATCCTGTCAGCCTGACTGACACCTGTCTGTGCGTTACCCTAAAGGTTCCTTGTGGCTACATATGTACCACACTTGCGTTACCAAACCTCTAATTCCTCAGAGGGTATTTTGTCATGTGCTTCCTCAATGCATACCCAAATACATTATATAGCATCATCTGCTTTTTAATTGCACCATATTAAAAAAAATTGTCTTTGAATACCGAAATCATGGCCCATCCCTTGTCTGGGTCTCATGTATGAGGTGTGACAGTGTACCAGGGCCGAATGCAGGGATTGGGTATGGTGCCCCCAGCAGAACCAGCTACCTCTGATAATGTGCATGAAAAGTCCACGCATGTTAGGACCCTGATAGCTCACACGCTGAATCAGATTGCTCACAACATATTGATGGGCTGTGCATGGTAAATAGCTACTACATTAATCAACACAGAGGCTATGATGTTCCCAGGTGCAGTGGGAACTTCACAGGCCAACCTGTGTACAAATGTTGTAATAACACCTGCTGGAACATGACACCTGAGACATTATCTCACTCAGCACACCAAGGTTGTTGACAGTCTCATAACACGTCTTCAGTGACAGGGTGGGACCATCCCCATGTAGGTTTTCATGTCCTCATATACTTTACTCACATTGATCTCTGAAGGTTACTCAATAGATACAGGAATAGCTGCCACTGACTCATGATGAGACCTGGAAGTAACTGTGACAACATACACCCCTAAAAACATACAGGATCAACATTGGACCACACACATGAACAAGACACCTCTGTGCAATTGATCACTGGAAATATGTGGCCACGTGCTGCCTCGTCTGCTGGTCCACCGCTGCCACTGGAGAGTTGTGGCTCAGTCATATGACCACAACTGTGGCATCATATTACATTTGTGGTTCACCTTTGGCTGTCCGTGCCAAAAACATGGTACCCACTTAGTCTATGCCAGCGCCTGACTCACTGTGGGTTCACCAACAAGAGCCTAGGAAGCAGTTACCACATTGATAGGACATGGGATGGCCGACTTGTGGACCATTGACATGAACAAGCGTCTGCCATCTATCTGGTGCATGCTTTGTAATTTGTGGTGTCTATGTTACCCAAAATCTTGGAAGTGCACACAACAGATGTTGCTACATGTATGACTAGCACATGTCCTCTCTCATTTCCACAATGACTTGCATCTAAGGTTTGGACACATTGACTTCACATTCATACAAGCATATTTGCAATAATGCATCTTGTGATGCACACACACTGGATCGACAACTACATTAGTAGCCAATGCACACACATTGAGCCATAGGCATTGAGGTATTGTACTTATGCGCGTCACCTTGCTATCCTCTCCTGATGCCTACCATGCCCAAATTGTGCAATATTTATATGTAGGCCACACATATGGCCATCTAGTGCTTCAGCCAAGCGTGAGAATCCTGTTAAGGATGTAGCGGGTCATGGTACGCAGCAGTATGATGTCTCACATGTGAACATACACTATCAACACCAAAGTGGGTGCAATCAGCCTATCTCAGTTGTGTCACAAATGAAACATTACATTATAATGGCAAAAATACCCAAAACCAGTTCATGCCCTGACATTTTGACGCATACGCATAAAAAAATGACACACAAGCGTAAAAAAATGATGCATATGCCCGCAAAACGATGCATAATGCCCTTGGTTAAGTGTTAAGACTATTTCCAAATATATGGATGCAGCCTAATTTTTCCTCCTGTGCGTAGAAAAAAATGACACACATACTGTATGCGTGAAAAATATGGCGCATAACGATAAAAACGTGGCCATTTTATGCAGGAAGTGATGTTATAGGATATCCTGTTTACAGATTATGTACAGTGGTGGTACTTTCACTTTCACTTTGCAGTCTGTGATTCTTCTAGACTGTGGGGTAGTGTTCTGAGTTTTGTCCAGTGAAATTGTGCTGTTGTCTCCTGTGTGCTCCATTACTTGTTAGTTTGTGAAATAAATATTGTTGTTGTATACTGTCTGAGTGTGTTTTGTGTAATATTGTCCAGTATTGTATTGTCTTTGTTGTTTGTGGGAGTCTGTTGTGGGTAGTGCTTGTTTGGGGATAGTTGTGCACTTTTAGTTGTTAAGTTTACTTTTTGTACTTCAACTTTACCCCTTTTCTCTTTTGTTCTTCTTTATCCCCTATTCCCCTTTTCGGTGCTAAGATGTTGGGTAGGCCACGTCTTGGCAAGATGGGTGAGGAAGAGCTTGGGGGGTTTATGTGGCTGGTGTGCCATTTCCTCCCACTGATGATTGAGGCAGGGTGATACAGGGATATTACACCGAGGCACGTTGAATCCGGTGGGGAAAGGTCCTGCATCACTTGCAGCGCGTGTATCGGAGCCAGAGGAATGACCACCAGCTGAAGCACCGCTGGGCTGACCTCATCACCAGGGAGCAAGATCTGCTGGACCACCTGGGAATAGTGATTGGTGGCCCTGTTGGTGAGTACAAATCATGTAAATGTGCACAATTAAAAGCTCTGTAGTGACATCAGATGATTTGTACAATATCTGCCGGCTAAGTTGCTGAGTGTGTGGAACGCTTCGGAAATATACAGGGTCATTAATGGACTATGTGTCAGGAAGCAAGTGCTCTGCATACTTACTGAATACTTTTGCTTAATGTAATTTGGTGCCGCCTTTGTGTCAGACAGCAACACAAATTAGGAGCCAATCATGTCTATATAGGCCACATTTGCCAGTGAAGTATAGATTTTCCAAAATTTTGGCAACCTTTGTTGACGCAACAGCTAGACTGACGTTCAAATCACTACATGATGCAGAAATTGAGTGCAGGCTTCACGTCAATTGATGATAGCAATGTGGCCCATACATATGTCTTATGTGTGTCTGGTGAGTGTTTAAGGAAAGCATTCACGGAATTTCTATGAATGTTAGGGATTATTTTGGTCCTTCATCATTTTGGATACATGTCAGATCTGGATGTGGAAACATAGGGAAAAAGTGTAAGGTGCCCTCAGCTAACATCTTACACTGGTATTTGGTGTTTGGTGTTCCACCTTTGGTTGAGGGATGGCAGGCCAAAGGTATGCACATGGGTTCATATCTCTGTGGTTGGTGCAAATCACCATAGCTGGGCCACATCAAATGAAGAAACTGTAACAACATGAGGGCTTACAAATGTCCCTGCCCCTCTGTACATTGTACCTATGTGTCATAAATGTGTCATGGCCACAATGGCTGTTTGACTGGTAAAGCACTCCTCAAGTAACCAGGCTTTAGATGTCTCTCTTGGATGCACATGATGAGACGAATACACACCATTAGTATGTCTGCTCACTAATGAAGGAGCATGTTTGCCACCACATGATAATTAGGGCCACTGCATGTGTGCAGATATGTGTGTAATTGTCACAGGAGACCCATGCTATGTACATGTTAGCCGTGCTATGTCGGATGCAGTTTCATCATGTCTGAGTGGCTTTACTTACTTATGTCATCTTACACATAGTTTTTGTCTTTGGAATTGTTGGTCAGTGCACAGATTTTGAGCACATTTCTTCCTTCCATGCCTTACAGGTGGACACGCACCCTACACTGTGGGCGAGGTGGCTTTATTTGAGGACCCAGACAACTCCAGTAAGTGTTGATATGTCTGTTATGTGTTGTGTTTGCTGGTGATGTGTGATGGACTCCTGTGTGTTGAACACATAGCAAGATGTGATGCGCTGGCCCATCATTTGTATTGTTCCATGAGTGGGATTTAATTTGCTAAGCATTTTGGAGTTTGCCAATGCTTATCCAATTGTCTTATCTAGGGATTCTAGGTCATTCCTGTAGGCCTCGCAATGTGAACTGGGGTGAGTCATGTGGATAACACTTGTATCAACAAGAGTCACACCGGACCTAATCTCAGATTTAGTCAGCTTGTCAGACCCACATTCTCCCAGAATGGGGCTGCAAAATGCTTACCGACAGACTTCTGCTTCCCTATTCACCAAAGTCCTTATGAAACTGTAGGGTGAACTTCCTAGCAGCATGTATCTCCACATGTAGTGCTACAAGTATGTGGCACTTGAGTACAATGGCCTAGGTGTGCATGCAAATCATGGCAAGGGGTGTTCTTGCAACTCTGTGTCTGTTGTAAGCCATGGCTTACTGGAAGTATATGATGTGGACAAAGGTCTGCATTTCCAGACATGTGTGGCTCTGCGATTGGTCAAGGGTTTGCTGTCTCCTATTTGTAGATACACCTTACCTGTGGTGTGTGTGTAGAGGCAAACACATGTCTAGCTTTCCTAAGCTTCCTAGGTGTCCATGTTGTTTGAAATTGTTAGTTGTTTCTCCACCCCCCCACCCTCAAACACAGGCATGGGTTTGTGAATAGAGTACCTAGGACTGATGATACAAGTATGTTACACAGACACGTAAATCAGTGAATGTTTGGTCGGAACCTAGTATACACACTCAGGTATAGCACATGAGTACTATACTAGCAAGTCCATTTGCAACTTGTAGATCATGTGGCCCTAGATTTCTATCCCGTACACTGACATTTGTAGCTCTGGCATTGGCGCAGGATGTGCTGCATGGTTGTTAGCTGACAACCGTCAGAACTCTGATGCCAAATTAATGCCAGTTGTTACCCATCTTGTAGGGTTTGGATGTGCTATGCGTGATACGACCTTTGTAGGCTGGCCTGCCATGTACTTCCTCAGGGACATTCAATGATCTGTATGATGATAGGAGCTATTACAAGTACAGTAGATGTACTGTCTGATTTACTTCTTGTGCCATTTCACACAATGCAGTTCCTAATGTATTTTTGTTGCCTTTGTGTTCACAGCTGCTAACATGACACCCATCCAGGTCCATGAGTTCCAGAGGCGGGAAATGCGTTACCAGCATATCCTGCTGGTAGAGTCGGGGTTCAGACGGATGGCCCGAAGATACAGGAACGAACGGGCCTCCGGAGCATGGAGGGCTTTCCCACAAGGTGGCCCTACTTTGCCCACCACAGCCACCACCAGCACGACCACCACTTCCACCCAGGTGGCACCACCTACAGCTGGGACTGTTGTCCCAACAACGTCTGCAAGTGCTCCAGGCCCTAGCAGTGGACCACCTTCAGGGCAGCCCACAGGCATTGACAATACACGCCCACACACGTCCTCAACTGGTACCCAGACCGCCCCAGCTGCTACAGTTGACCCTGCAGCTTTTCAGGACATGCAGCGCAAAATGGACCGTGTCCTCCGTAAAATTAGTCACCTGAGCCGGGATGTTCGCCATATGAACAGGCGTGTGTGGTCCAATTAAACGGACCCTCCGGAGGGCCAACCTCTAGACTTTGTAAATGGACATGATTCCCTCCCCTCCCTCCTCTTTCCTTGTTCTTATACTTAGTGGGCTTAGGGGGCTTAATGTTAGGTTAGTATAGGCTATTAGTTTGGTTAGTGTTAGTGGGTGAGGGTGGGGGGTCCTGATTATTTCTATTTTTTTCTTTTTGAGTGTGTCGGTGGGTGGGTGGATGCAATGTTGGGGTTCTTGTGTTTAGAATGTTTTTTTTTTTTAATTAACAAAAAATACAAAAAAAAATATATTTGTTTAGTATAGGATAGTATGTCTTTAGGTTAGTATCTGTTGTCCTCCATGTGTCCGTCTCATAAGGGGATTGGGTGTTGTTGTTTAGAATGTTTCGTTACATGTGATAAGTACGTTTATCTTGGGTTAGTTAGGGACAGTTGTGGGTAATGAGTAGTTAGGGTAGATTAGGGTAGGTAAGACCTTTCCCCGAGTTTCCTCTTCTGTTATTACCATTTAATAAATATATAGTGAACCCTTTACAGTATGTGTTAAATGCTTGTTGATCATGGCCTTGGCATAAGTGTACATGAATTTTGTTCTATTACATTTGTGTCCTATGCTACAAACAAATCCCAACTGAGCTGTAAGATTGGCAGCTACCCCAGAACTACCTTGCAAAGATTCCACCATTCATTGCAATCACCAATCACAGTTACTATGGATCCCAACGTGTTTTTTTCAATAAGTATGTTTTCAAAGTCACAAGCAGTGCTTCCAGATTTGGTATTGGGGGAACTGTTTTATGTCTCACTGCAGTGTGATGTTCAAGGAAACCCTTATAAGGTGAGTGGTCATAAGCACTCTTGTAGTATCGTCTTCATGACTCACAGATATCGTTTGTGACACTGTTCAGCATGATTACTTATTTGGATGTAAACTCAGACACCTTCATTCATGCATTTTTTTGAGTGTTTGCTTAGATTTGTGGGCACTGTTATATGTGTTAGTATTGCATGGTGAAACATTTTGCTGCCACTATTTGATGACTTAGATATCCCTTGAGGAAGCATTATTCTGTCCAACACAGCATGATGGTGTATGGTTTCTCTTTTCATCAGATATTACCCTCAGGAAGGGCAGAGTATGATGCAATCCAGACCACTGTGCAAAGTTATCAGACTACATAATTTCAGGACAGTTGTATTGAGAAGCTACGTAATTTGACAAGAGGCACATTTCAGTTATCTACTGCACAGTTGATTTGTCACATTACACAGATACAAAGTGGTTGTTTAAGTGCTATTTATTGAAAAGTGCTGTAGTGGTATATGTACATTGTCCATGATTGTGAGTCCATTATAGTGACATCTTCCATTGTGATCCTAGACAAGTGCTACAGGAAAATGCATTTGACATGCTGGGGGGATGTGTCAGACAGTGCAGAGGGACAGGATTTGCCAATGAGTAAGTGAGAGACAATCACTGGGAAGGCTGACAAGATAAACAGTGGTTTGCAGAACAGTCAGTGAGTACAGTTGTTGTAAGACTGGCATGTTACAAAGCACTGGACCTTGGTAATAGTTGGCCATGTGGCAGGGACTAGTGCTTCTGGGTACTTTTCCGTGTGAAGGTGATCTGTTCCATGTCTTCTTCTTCTGATGTGTGTGTTGCCTGCTCTGTCCTTGGTGGTGGTGGTTGTGAAGGGGCAACACACACCTCAGTGTTAGAAGACGTGGAGTCAGACATCCCGGCTGCTACCTCTGAAGGTCTTAAGGGCAGTACTGCTGCAAGGAGGATCTGCTGATTCTTAAGAATAGCAGCCACATCACGATGGTAGGCAGCCAGGTCGGCCCTGAGGGGGTCATGATTGCATTTGTGCATGCAGTAGAAGGTTTGGGGTGCGAGGTGTTGTGGCAACTCCCTTACTGCAGTGGTGAATTCCTTGACAGTTTGTTGTAGTCCTTGCAGGATAGATTTTAGGGCTTGCATGGCTGCTGCCTGATCTGCAGATGACATCATGCACAAAAGCACCCCCTCTAGGCTGGCTGCCATAGTTTGCATCCCCACCCGCACCCCCTTGGCCAGCTCCCGCTGTACTCCGACTACAGTTCTCTCAAAGCTGGTGCCTGTGTCGTCTGAGTCCTCAGCTGTATTGGAGCTGGCAGGTCTTACAATTGGTGTTGTGGGTGGGTCCTCTGTGATGGCTGCTTGTTCTGAGCTCCTCCTTGTGACAGAAGGTGGGGTCTGGAGTGTTCCAAGGACATCTTGGAGGGTCTGGTGGCTGATGTTTGTCAGCTCGTCATCCATGTCATCAGGGTAGTCCTGGACAGGCTTATCAGCAGGAGATCCATCATCCTCTGCGATGAAATAGGGTAAGATTTGTGTGTCTGTGTTGTGGCATTGATGATGTGACATGCCTGCCTTGTGATGATTTCACATTGTGATCTTGTTTCCTGTTCATTGCTCTTTCAGATGGGCAATCTCCCAGGCCTATGGCCCACCTGCAAGTCACATGTATTGTATTGAGTTATTAGACTTGTCGGCATCATCTCCTCTAGTGTTGTTTTAGGCCAAATAGTGAATTGCCTCCTACTCAAGCCTCCGTCTACATCCATTCTAATGGTGAGGCCTTTCACTGGCTGTGGGTGCTCTGATGGCACTAGCAGCACACTTAACAATCTGGACCTGTCCCAGTCTTCCACTTGTGTGTAGTTGACACGTAGCGTATCCTATGCATAGCATTGCTATGGCACGATATGGATGTTAGCATTGGTAATGTGTACAGCTGATGTTGGGGAATGTGTGGTACATTGGATTGCCCTGATAGTCATAGGAGTGTCCTATTTCCTCCTCAGACTGTGCAGGTGTATGTCAGTGAACAGTTACATGTGTCCTCCCCCTCAATGCTGTTGTCTGAGCAGTATGATATTTGGGATGTTGCATTGTGACCCAGGCACAGGATAGACCCTGGCATATGCAGCACGGGTGTGTCCTTAGTGCTGTGTAGCTCCTACTGTTGTTGACATTGGCTGATGTTTATGGCAACTATGGGCATTCACATTTGACAGGACTGGAGCCTTAGTCTCGTTTCAGGGAATTGTTAAAGTAGTCATCCTCAACCCACTAATTTAGGTGTGTATGATCCATGGGCATGTTACTGCCATTGGCAACTTGAGCTGCACACAGAGCGGAGGTGGTAGTGGCAACTGTTGTCACTGTTACATTCCAGTTGTCGGTATGGCTGGAGGTTGTTAATTGGGCCCTAGTTAATGTAGGGGGTATAGTGGCTGATGTGTTGCAGGATGTCAGTTTGACGTTGGGCCCTTCCCTCCTGGCATGCCTTCACCTTTGCTCCATCATTGGCAGGGCAGCATGCCCCCATGGGACTGTTGTTGGTGTAGTGTAATGGTGTGCCCCAGCTTCTCTCTGTGCAGGCCATGCCCCCATGCCATACCCCTTTACCCATGCCACTCCATGTATATGATGACTTCCATGCATTTTGTGGTCGGTATTCCCCCCCTGCTTACAGTTGACATTAGGCCATTATAATTCCCCATGCGACTTACCCTGCATGTGCGTTGTCTCCTTGTAGTCTGCGCTGTCCTGTCCTTGAATCCCTGTGACGATCTCCTTAGGGATGACGGCCATCTCCTCCATGTGGTCCAGGACCTCCTGGTGTGCTGGACTCCCACCTCCAGTCTGCAGTGCTGCCTTCCTATTCCTGGCCATCTTTTCCTTGGTCCTGCGCTTGCAGTCATGCCAGTGTTTCTTGCACTCGATGACTGTTCTGCGTACTTCTGCCACACTGTTAATCTTGTCAACAATTTGTTGCTATATTGCCTCTCTCCTACTGATTGGCAACTTTGAGGTGACAAACACTTGGTGCTGGTGTTCCGTCACCTCTTTAACCAGAGTTTCCTGTTCCCCTGCACTGAAGCGACACTTTCTTCTCTTCTTCAAACTGTCCTGGGTCTTGTGTGCGTCCTCCTGACTGGTTCCTGGTCTGTTGTCTTGTTCCTGGGGTCTGCACAGGCATCTGGGATCCGTTTTGGCTCTCCTCTGCTGAAATGGCTGTGTTTGCAGGGAATTTTGACGCTATTGCGTCTAAAAACTCCACATATCCGGTGTGCGGGGTCGTAAATCATCCCACAGTCATTTCCGCCACGTTACCGTCTTTTTCCTTTATGACTTGACGCTGCGGTGTGCATAAAAAAAAATGACTTACACCTGTTGTTTGCACCGGCGGGCATCAAGGTATAAATTTGATGCCAGCACAGCGCACCGAAATGGCGTTAGCCGGCAGTAATATTTTTGACGCAAAACTGCGCCGGCGCAGTTTTGCGTCAAAAAGTATAAATATGGGCCTTGATATACGAAGCCTTAGACTTACTCTCAAAATATGATGGAATTGAAACGGAAGCTGAGAGTACTCCAACAGTTGATCTGGGCATATTCTTTGATGATTTTGGCAGAAGTGGCTCTTCCATAAGGGCGAAGGAGAGTTTCACCCCAACCAGTAGCGGAAGCTGCAAACCTTTTCCCGAAAAACTATCATAAACTGTGTTTATGATCGTTTTTTGGGAAAGGGGGTGACAAGCAAAGCTGGGGAGTGCACAGCACTTCCCATCAGAACGCATGTGTGTTTGGCCGTCTGTCTCGGGCCGGCTAAACACACATGAGCACAGGGCTCTCTCCAGCCCAGAAACACAGTTGGCTGGGAGCCTGTGCCTGCCTGCAGCAAGGAGACGGAGGAGCGGTAAGGTAAGTGTTTTTTTTATTTATTATTATTTATTTAATTTAATTCTTCTCCCCCTGATGCGTGTAGCCCCGCCCCTTCTAATTATCGTGAGCCGCGACTGGAATTTGGCCAATGGTGTATGCATTTGGCAGTGTTTCCAGCTAACACACAGTTTGGAATTGACTTGAAGCACTCATATTTAGCATATTACTATTCAGATATCAGGGCTAACACTTGAATTTAAGGGGCTACCATGGTCCCCATAAACACATTTTTCATGCAATCCAGGACAGCAACAACTTTTGCTGCACAGTTCTGTGTGGAATCACGAGGTAACAACAGCCCAGAGCAAAATCTGCTAAGAGTGGTCTGCCACAGCTTTAATCACCTATGCTGACACTATAACAAGGCTGCCTTGCCCCACTCAAGGCTGCACAACATGGTGCACAGGTCCTAGATAGCATAGGATTTGTACTGAAAATGACACTTTCCAGTATAAATTTCAATACCTAAACAAACTCAGAGCCCACACTTTTAATGCATTCTATGCACAGCAGAATGCAAAGTGTCATTTATTTTTTACAGATAACTGCATTTACCTTTAAAATGACCGGTCTTTCTATCATAGTTGATTGACCCTTGCATCAAAATGTGTTGGTTCTTCTGTTCATCCAATCCAATATTGCTCTCTTGAAGCACAGCGACACAAAGAAGCACAAAATGTGTTTTTTTGCATTGAGAAAAGGGCATCATTCCGTGATAGCAAATAATAAGTGTCACTTTTCATCACTTTGTATTGCTTTGTACTAGAATAAAGACTTAAGGGCCTAATTATGACTTTGGTGGTCTGTGGACAGCCATGGCAGCGGTGCGACTTCCGTCAGGTTTGTGGTCGGACCACCGTATTACAATGCATGTACAGTTCCATAGACATGGGTACTGGAGTCTTGTGTATCTCAGGGTTATCCAATAGGACTAACAAGTACCATACCCATGTGCCAAATGTGGAAGTGCGAGTCAGGAAAGCAAAGATAACAGGTAGGTAACTTCCTTGAAGATACCCACATGAAAATGGACACATGGCCAGTCAAAGGAATATGAAGGCAGCACAATTGAATAACCTCTGTGAGTGAACAAACACAACTCCAGCTCACACACATAATATCAGAGGGCAACATACAACAGTGGGACAAATGTAACAGGGGTCAAGCCAACATTATATAATTACCAGAGCAAACACACACAATGCAATGACACCCAGTTGCATTACCTCTCACGCATCCATCCATTGAACATTTCCCCTTGTCCTGGGTGACTTCAGCACTGCTCCTAAAGTCAGATGTTGACATACATATCTAATAGATCAGCAATCAGGGTGAATCAAACACAACTGTAGGCAGACATCACTCATTGCTCAGAAACAGCAAAAAGGTAGAAAAGAAATAACAGAACAAATGTGTAACAAACCAAACAACTCTGCTTTATTAAGCATAACTCCAGATAGGAGTAAAGGCCTATGGCCAGTCCAAATGTCCATAAAGGGAGTGCACACCGCTGTGCACCACACCTTGACTCACTGAATAGTGCCACAGGAACCTGCATAGGAAGGGGAATCAAGTGGCCATGCCAGGTACCTCAGTTATCACCCTTGGGTATGGTGGGGTTGGGTTTGGGGGGTTGGTTTGGGGAGGGGTGGGGTGGTTTTCACTTTAGTAGGGGTTGGCTTCTTCTTGGGTGTGGGAGGGACCGGGCTGGGTCCAGGGCTGGTAGAGGCAGGTGTGATGGGGAGGGCTAGGAGGTGGTAGGGATGACATGGGGATTTGGGTGGGACTTCTTGGTCTTAGGGGGAGTTGGCACACATAAGGGCAAGGGAAAACAAGGAACTCTCTTTGGGAAGAGACATAAGAAGGGGAAGGTGTTTGGAGGTTGAGGGAGCGGTTGTGTCTGATGTGTGTATTGTTGGGGCTGGTGTGTGGATGTCTGATGCATGTTTGGGTTTAGGAGTGTCTTTTGGGTGTGTGATTGTGAGTGTGTGTGTTTCTTGGTGGGTACTGAGGTGAAGGGGAGGGGGATGGTGTCTGTGGTGTCCCCTCACCCTCCGGGCCACTGGGTCCCTCCGTGTCAGATATATCTTGATTCAAGGTACTGTGGCCAGCTGTTTCCCCACTGGTATCTGCCCTGTCTTCTCTGTTTGGCTGTGATGATGCTGAAATTACAAAGACAAATAGGGTCCATGTGCCTGATCATATTTGAACAACAGATGTGCTCAACAAACAGTACCATAAGGTACAGTCACTCCCAGCCAGAAGCTCCACCAAAGTGGCAACAACATTTTAATACCAATGCATGCATGCTAATTGAACTATAAACAGTTGCCCAAGGGAAATCAGAATCACAGGGATCTCAAATGGAATGAATGTAGTTGTCCAATCACAAAATCCATGGATCAAGTAGAAAAACTTGTCACCCTAAATGGCTTGGTTCTTGTTGCATCCCTCAGAAACCTGCAGTCATCTAGTAGTATGGCAATGCCAATTTCTTTCTTACACATCCCAAACAAGGTCATGCATCCAGCAAAACTTCAAATTCCCCAATCCACATCATGATGAGTTGATAGACTAATAACCCAGCCATGTTGCAGCAAGAAGTACAGTAGCTGAAAGAAGGTGGCATGGAAACATCCATGTCACACTATTAAAACTTCACAATGGAAACAACTGCACATGACCATTGTCTAAATAGCCTCATGGAAGATGTACCAAAGTTGTTCTGAAAGATAACACATCTCGTACAGAAAAGTACACTGGAGACCAGAATTGTAAAATATCTAGTAGACTTGTCTACAAAAATACATTGCACAATGAATCTGCTACCCCCGTAATATTGCCTATTCTGATTGGTATTGCTGAGTACACCCTTCTAACACAGCATGCATAAAAGCCAATACTCCATTGAATGTTGCAGAAGCTCAGGGAATCTCCAGTACATGTAGAAGGCCTGAACATGTCGCCCAATGAGAAGGTACATCTCTGTCCCTTATTGTCATGTATACACAGATTTCCTTGGATGCATGAATGTACACACTCATATATGAATCCAACATTCCTTCAACCCACTCCCTGATGCATGTCAACAGTCAGGTAATGAATGTTCACCAAATGACATGTGCAAAGCAATTAAAAAAATGATTCCACAATAATGGCATGGAAATGCACAATGAGAGTAATTAGTGTAGTCCTACCTTGGATGTCCTCATTGCTTCTGGAACTGTACATGATAAATGTCATGGCTTGATGGGTTAGGGTATGTGTGAGTCACCAATTAATGGTGACCCACTCCTGTCTGGGGCACCACATAAACTGTATACTCATCAGATATTTCTGAATCTAAACACAAATTGTCATGCTCATATATGTGATGGAATCAGACATCATCACATGAAGGCTGTAGGAGGCTGGCCTGACTTATAGTGGGAACCTTGTGGTACTTACACCTTGTGCCAGCTCCAGTTATCCCTAATTAGTAGATTAGAGGTGTTCTAGCAGCTTAGGCTGATAGAGGTAGCTATAGCAGAGCAGCTTAGGCTGAACTAGGAGACATGCAAAGCTCCTACTATACGACTTATATCACTTAGCACTCTACCATAGGAAAACACAATACTCAGAGTTACTAAAAATAAAGGTACTTTATTTTAGTGACAATATGCCAAAAGTATCTCAGAGGGTATACTCCCTTAGGAGGTAAGTAATATACACACAAACCAAAATCAGGTAAGTAAACTGTTAGAAAAGTAGTGCAAACACTGTAGAACACAATAGAATGCAATAGGAGACAATAGGCCTATGGGCAACACAAACCATATACTCCGAAAGTGGAATGCGAACCACGAATGGACCCCAGGCCTAGTGTAGTGTGTAGAGGGTCGCTGGGAGTGTAAGAAAACACTTAGGGGCATATTTATACTCTGTTTGCGCCGGAATTGCGTCGTTTTTTTTTACGCAAATCCGACGCAAAGCTAACTCCATATTTATACTTTGGCGTTAGACCTGTCTAGCGCCAAAGATCTTGGAGTTTGCGTCATTTTTTAGCGTGGACACCTACCTTGCATTAATGATATGCAAGGTAGGCGTTCCCGTCTAAAAAATGACTCCAAGGCATGTGCGCCTTATTTAAACTCCCGTGCAAAAATGGCGCACGGGAGTGGGCGGGTCAAAAAAAATGACGTCCAGCCGCTTTTGCGTCATTTCTTAACGCCTGGTCAGGGCAGGCGTTAAGGGACCTGTGGGATCGGAAGGAGCCCAGAGGTGCCCTCCCATGCCCCCAGGGACACCCCCTGCCACCCTTGCCCACCCCAGGAGGACGCCCAAGGATGGAGGGACCCATCCCAGGGAATTTAAGGTAAGTTCAGGTGGCATGGGGGGGCCTGATTTGTGCCCCCCTACATGCCACTATGCCCAATGACCATGCCCAGGGGACAGAAGTCCCCTGGGCATGGCCATTGGGCAAGGGGGCATGACTCCTGTCTTTGCTAAGACAGGAGTCATGTCAATGGAGGGTGGGAGTCAAAAAAAATGGCGCTAATCGGGTTGAGGCAGATTTTTTGCCTCAGACCGACTTGCCCCATTTTTTGACGCCCAAGCTCCGTTTTCCCCTACGCCGGCGCTGCCTGGTGTGGGTAATTTTTTTTTACGCACACCAGTCAGCTCCGCCGGCTAACGTCATTCCATAAGCATGGCGCTTTGGAATGGCGTTAGCCGGCGTTAACATTTTTGACGCACAACTGCGTTGGCGCAGTTGTGCGTCAAAAAGTATAAATATGGCCCTAAGGGTGTCCAAGATACCCCACCCCAACACCCTGAAAAGTAAGAGTAAAGTTACCCCACTACCCCAGAAAGACAGTAAAGTCAAGATAGGGGATTCTGCAAAGGCAACAACTGACTGCAAAGCACTGAAGATAGATTCCTGGACCTGAGGACCTGCAAAGGAAGGGGACCAAGTCCAAGAGTCACACAAGTGTCCGGAGGGCAGGGGCCCACTAACCCCTGGATGAAGGTGCAAAAGGGCTGCCTCTGGGTGGAAGAAGCCAAAGATTCTGCAACAACGGAAGGGGCCAGGAAACTTCTCCTGTGGTCAGAAGATGTACCACGGCGTGCTGGAGGATGCAGAGTTGTTTCCACACAGAAAGACCACAAACAAGCCTTGCTAGCTGCAAGAGTCGCGGTTGAAGGTTTTTGGGTGCTGCCAGGGCCCAGGAAGGACCAGGAGGTCGCCCCTTGGAGGAGGGGACAGAGGGGGTGCTTAGCAACACGGAGAGCCCATGCAGAAGCAGGCAGCACCCGCAGAAGCACCTGAACAGGCATTCAGAAGATCTGAGCATGACAGTCAACTCAGCACAACAAAAGAGGGTCCTACGAAGTCGGAGTCCAACTCAGCGAGTTGGGCAATGCAGGACAGAGTGCTGGGGACCTGGGCGAGTCTGTGCATGAAGGAAGTCTTGCAAAAGTGCACAGAAGCCCTAGCAGCTGCAGTTCACGCAGTGCAGTTTTACTGTCTGGCGTGGGGAGGCAAGAACTTACCTCCACCAAATTTGGACAGAAAGGCCACTGGACTGTCTGGGACACTTGGATCCAGCTCCTGTGTTCCAGGGACCACGCTCGTCAAGACGAGAGGGGACCCAGAGGACCAGTGATGCAGAAGTTTGGTGCCTGCATGGGCAGAGGGAAGATTCTGTCGACCCACGCAAGATTTCTTCTTGGCTTACAGTGCAGGGTGAAGGCAGACAGCCCTCAGAGCATGCACCACCAGCAAACAGTCAAGAAAGCCGGCAGGATGAGGTGCTACAATGTTGCTGGTAGTCTTCTTGCTACTTTGTTGCAGTATTTGCAGGCGTCCTGGAGCAGTCAGCGGTCGATCCTTGGCAGAAGTCGAAGAGGGAAGTGCAGAGGAACTCTGGTGAGCTCTTGCATTAGGTTTCTGATGAGAAACCCACAGGAGAGACCCTAAATAGCCCTCAGAGGAGGATTGGCTACAGAGAAAGGTAAGCACCTATCAGGAGGGATTCTCTGATGTCACCTGCTGGCACTGGCCACTCAGAGTTGTCCATTATGCCCTCACACCTCTGCATCCAAGATAGCAGACATCTGGGACACAGTGGAGGAGCTCTGGCCACCTCCCCTTGGGAGGTGCTGGTCAGGGGAGTGGTCACTCCCCTTTCCTTTGTCCAGTTTCGTGCCAGAGCAGGTCTGGGGGGATCCCTGAACCGGTGTAGACTGGCTTATGCAAGGAGGACACCATCTGTTCCCTTCAAAGCTGCCCAGGCCCCAAGGTGGCAGAAACCTGTCTGAGGGTTGGCAGCAGCGGTAGCTCTAGAGAAAACCCCGGAAAGTTAGTTTGGCAGTACCCGGGCTCTATGCTGGAGCCCCGGGGATGCATGGAATTGTCACCCCAATACCAGAATGGTATTGGAGTGACAATTCCATGATCCTAGACATGTTACATGGCCATGTTCGGAGGTACCATGGTGACGCTACATATCGGTATTGACCTATATGTAGTGTGCGTGTGTAATGGTGTCCACGCACTCACAAAGTCTGGGGAAATTGCCCTGAGCAATGTGGGGGCACCTTGGCTACTGCCAGGGTGCCCTCACACTAAGGGCCAGATGTACCAAAGGATTTTACCCATTCTGTGTTTATGGGAAAAAGCTTTCGTACATATGGCCCTAAGTAACTTTGCACCTAACCTTCACTAAGTGAGGGTTAGACATATAGGTGACTTATAAGTTACTTAAGTGCAGTGTAAAATGGCTGTGAAATAACGTGGATGTTATTTCACTCAGGCTGCAGTGGCAGTCCTGTGTAAGAATTGTCTGAGCTCTGTATGGGTGGCAAAACAAATGCAGCAGCCCATTGAGATCTCCTGGAACCCCAATACCCTGGGTACCTAGGTACCATATACTACGGAATTATAAGGGTGTTCCAGTGTGCCAATCAGAATTGGTAAAATGAGTCACTAGCCTGCAGTGACAATTGTAAAAGCAGAGAGAGCATAAACACTGAGGTTCTGGTTAGCAGAGCCTCAGTGATACAGTTAGGCACCACACAGGGAACACATAGAGGCCACAAACCTATGAGCACTGGGGTCCTGGCTAGCAGGATCCCAGTGACACATATCAAACATACTGACAATATAGGGTTTTCACTATGAGCACTGGGTCCTGGCTAGCAGGATCCCAGTGAGACAGTAAAAACACCCTCACATATACTCACGAACAGGCCAAAAGTGAGGGTAACAAGGCTAGAAAGAGGCTACCTTCCTACAAAGACAGGTAGACCATGTTGGAAACAGCAGTGTACCTAATATGACCAAAGTGAAAGGGACACCTACTAACATGTGGGCCCAAGGAATGATGGTAACAGTGTCTGCACCAAACTCAGGTCACTGGACATTCCATATTTACCAAGGGAAAGTACTGCTCTGTAACTGTACCCAAAGGACAATGTATGCTATGTCACATGTATGAACGTCAACATCATAGGGAAGACATTATTGGAGCACCGCCAACCTTGACACACTGATGACAAGTGGCCTTTGGGGACAGATGCCAAAAAACTCACTTGAGCAGACACATAGCTGAGCACAGTGATCTATGGACTTGTGTTATTTGATGTTGTGACTAACACACTGAAGACAAGTGGACTGTTGGGAACAAATGACAACCACAACACCAAACAACATGTACTGATTGACCAGTGTACTCAGCTATGTATCTGCCCAGGAGAGCATATTGGATATGGACTGTAATCTGTTGTGTCCCAGATAACTGGGACACTAGTCATGGCACAGCAGCATGCAGCACTTTCCATACCGACACAAGCAATAACTCAGCTTATGTGTCACACATTGCCCATCTCCAATCTCCAGGGGAAGATAGCAGACTCTAATACATCAACCTGGCAGTGTAACAGCTAGGGATATGGGCAGCACTCACCCCCTTGTAGCTGCTGTGCTTCCCTCAAAGGCCCATCAAACTCTGGGTAGGCCACCATCAGGATCCGTGTCATTAGGGGGTATCAGACTCCGGTGCACCCTACCCCACCCATGTTTGGAGGACACTGATCTTCAGGGCCCATCGTCTCAGGTCCTCTCATATCCTGCAACAGTGGCTGCTCCATCAGTGATGTTTCCCCAGGGTCTGCACCTTTTGGGTCATGGCTCCCTAAATCCCTTGCTTCTGATGGACGTTGACCTGTGTGGGTGCATAAAGACAAATGAAGAAGCCACAACTCCATCTGACCAAATGTTGTGACACAGACATTTTACAAACACCAACCACAACCATATTGTATTTGTCAACAGAACACGATTGCAAAGCATTCATGGTCACAGGGACATACATACACCCTATTGGAGTCATCTGCAGACTAACCCACAACCTGCTCCAGGCCTCCACTGACTAAGCAAGCATAGTGACATTGGGTAGCTCTGGCTCAAGCAACATGTACAGTGATGTGAGCCATAATGGAACACAACACACCATTGTGACCTCCTTGGCCATGACTGGACAGAAACATTTACATCCAGCCACTTTGATTCAATGCATGCAGTCCCTACATGTAAATACCTTCATACACACCACCCCCACACACTTAAGTGACAGGGAAAGGGCTGGCATGGGTGTCACAGAAAGCCTCTTCCATGTGCATGCGTGGATATGTGGGATACCCAATGGAATAACAATACCACTCCTGAGTGGGTTTGTGTAGAATGGACTTGTATCCCTCAACACATATTTTATCATATGTTTTAGTTCAACAGAAATGACATCAAACATACCAAGGTATGTGTTGTCTGTATTGTTACATGTTTAAAGCCAATGGGTCACATGTAATGCTTTCCCTCCAACTCTCTGCACTGTAGATTGGTCAGTTGTGAAATACGCCTGTACTGTACTAATATGACACATGAAAATCTGTGTGAGTAAGGGTCTGTCATAAGTCTGTGACACACATTGACAATGGGGGTCACTGGCATATTCAGTAAGTCGAGGGGAAACTCAGAACCCATTCCTAAATAGGCAAATTTACAAAGGCATTCTGGCCAAGACTTGACTCTGAAGACTCATTTTGCCCACATCCAAGCATGGGATTGGACCCAGGGCCACAGTTGCATAGCCTCAGTAACTCTGCCCCAGCCTAGCCTATGTCACATACTGGGAGTACATCTGACAGTCCTTGTTCTCTGCAGGCTGAGCATACAGGACCTGTGGGAAATATCAATTGCATGCATTACATTACATCCTGTGCCCATCCTCTGTGAATACAGAGTTGTATGGCACTCTAAAGGGCACAGTGAATTTAGCACACTTCTCAGACAGCAGTTTGCCAAGGCCAGATTTGTTCTGAGTGTTCAGTGGGACTATACACATTGATGACAAGGTCCTCATAAGACTCAAACAGCATACATACACAGCTCATGTTGTAATGCAAATACATGTTGGTCTTCATTTTCAAAAGTCATATCCTGAGATACATCATTGTATGCCTGTATAGTCTGCTTGCCTTAGATATATGTATGCAACAGAAGGGGTATTTATGCCTTTTCACACAACACAATGGTAATGTGTCATACACAGAGTACAGCTCCCCACTACAAACACCATCTGCATCCTATGTATGGACCCCAAAATGTGACAACAGGCACCCCATAAAACTCACTGACACTAAGAGGCACATGGTAGCCTATGTGAAAGGAACAAATTATGTTGTACAAAGGCAAATATGCATTTGAGGTCCATACCTGTTCCTCTGGTGAGCCATAGAGCTTTCCATATAAGGGAAGGACCTCCTCCACAAGCTTCTACAGCTCCTCTGGATTGAATGCTTGGTCCCTTTCCCTTGTTTGGCCTGGCATAGTTGCTACCAGAGGTGGCACACAGCAGCTGAAGGATTGGAGGTGTTGATGGCAGCAGTGTCAGAAGTCAAGTGAGTGATTTTGCTAAAATCGGCATACGTGTACGCCACATATGCAGTCATCACCACTGATGGACACAGCCATTGGGTTACAACCGTCACAGTCAATAATGTTAGCCTATGGCTGTGTCCGCCGCATTTGTGACCGCTCACTGTCCGGTCGACTTCCGCCCACCGGCTGTGTTCGGTTCCTAATGTCCAATGTAGAGGGTCAAGATTCCACCATTTTGACGGTAGTCACTACAGTGTTGGGGACTTTTAAATGTGTCCCATCATCGATAGAGGTGTTAGAAACTCCCAACATGTATGCAGCAGCCTCCTTATGTAGATTCACAAACACAATTATGAGTGTATTGGGTTGCTGGTAACAGATGGCTACTGTATAAATAGGGCTTTCCGGTTCACCACCGGTGACTGTATTTTTGGCAGACAGAATGGACCGTCAAATTCAGAGGGGCACATGAGGAGCAGAAAGTTGGGTGGTGTCCAAATCCATGTTGTGCACACATGTGAAGATATCCATAGGGAGTCACATTTGGGACTTGAGTATTACACAGTTTGGATGTGTAATGGGTGTAATGTTATCCCAGTCATTCCTGCATTGTCACATGGACTTTTGTTGCATAAATCATGTATGATTGTGTGTACAAATTTATTAATGCTCCAACTCAGCTGATGTTACAAATAGGTACCCTGGGAGAGGGAGGAGGTGACAAGCTGAAGTCTACCTTCCACTGCCAAACCTTCAAACCATGAAAAACGTCACATAGTAAAACTCTTTAGTCTGACTCTGGAAAATATTGTGGATTTATGCCATGAGTTGGAGCCCGATATAATACCTGAAAACAGTAATCCAACATGCACGCCACGCATTGTGAGACTCATGGCAGTATCACACTTCCTGGCCACAGGGTCCTTCCAACATACAGTGACTATCGCCTTCATTATAACATTGGTAGTATATACTGCCTACCGCTGTGGTGACGGCTGCCAAAAGACCGTCACTGCGACCACCAGCCGTCTGCCAAATTATGACCGCAGCCGGATTTCCACCAGAAGGATGGCAGAAATCCATTTGCGTCCATGACGGCGGATGGCGGTGGATGGCGGTAAGGTGGCACTGATGCCAGCCGACCGCCTCAGGCCATATCATGACCCATGATACGGCCTGGCGGTGTTCTGCTGGTGGATGCTGCTGCTGGCAGTAGTGCCCGTCTCCTGCCGGAGGACCCCCTGACTACGGGTAAGTCGGGTGCCCAGACAGGGGAGGGGGGTGTTGTGTGTGTGTGTGTGGGTGTGTGTATATGTCTGTTCCTGCGTGTATGCGGGTGTGTGATGCATGTTGGATGTGTGTGCGTGTATGGATGTGTGAGTGCGTGTATGTTGTGTTGCGTGCATGCCTGTGTGCATGTATGTATGTCAGTGTGTGTGGATGTGTGTGTGAATGGATGTATGCATGCATGGATGAATGTGGGTATGAGTGTGTATATGCATGTGTTCGATGGTGCGTGAAGGTGTGTGTATGTCGTGGGGGGGTCTGGAGAGGGAGAGGGGGGTAGGGGGAATCCTGGGGAGAGTGAAGGGGCAGAGAACACCCCTATCAGTGACAGGGAAGGAATTCCCTGTCACTGATGTGTCTACCACTATGGTTTTCGTGGCGGTAAGGAAGCCACGAATACCATGGCAGTAGGTGGGGTCATAATCCTGTGGGCGGGCTAGTGATGGCCGCCTGGCTGGAGACTGAAGTCTCCACCCTGGCGGTCGTTACCGCCGTGGCGGACAGAGTAGTACATTGGCAGTTTGGCGTGAGCCAAACCGCCAATGTCATATTATGGGCAAAAGTATCTCCAGCCTGTTGGCAGTACTTTTCTCCATTTTACCGCCGTCCGCCAGAGTTGTAATGAAGGCCAATAGCTGGTGGTCCCAACCTAAGTTCAATGGTGTGTTAAGAGATATGCTACCAGCACTGCTGAAATACAATGACAGCTATATCAGATTCTCCAGATGCGAGAATTTAGCCAATGTGAAGGCTGACTTCTTTGGTTTTCCTCATTTCCCATATGTGATGGGAACCATTGATGGCACACATGTTGCCTGGGTGCCATTGCAGGCCAGTGAACAAGTCTATTGCCAAAGGAAAAACTCATATTCTATCAACATGCAAGTTGTCTGTTTGTTTGATCTCTACACCGCAAACCGTCATGCAGTATAGATGGAAAATCTGGGCTGGAACCCCCTCGAATGCCCTTTGTCCTGCAAGATGTTTATATAAGGGACATGTTTTGTTCTTGCACAGAAGCCTGATGCGGATATATACCTAAGTGCTGGACTGTTTATGCAGTCTTGTGGCGGAAATACAAAATATTATCTGGTGTGCCTTGCATCCTGTTCCTGCTAATCCAGGGTAAAAGAACACAATGAAAAATATGTTGTCCATAGCACTGATAGAGACGCTCTCACAGAATAAAGACTGATTATGAAAATAAAAACATTGATGCTCAAATAGCATACTATGTGGGTAAAAGGGCACAGGCTGCAATCCTAAACTATGCCAAACACTGTGCACAGGCAAGGAATTAAACTACAATCACGGAGTGAGTGACTCATTGTTGCACTTATGTCTCATTCCTAAACAGCAGCTTATCCAATCTGTTCTTGGCTATTGATGCCGCTGAGGAATCCAATTATGCCAGGAGAAGTCTGTTTCAATGAGGCACATGGAAAGAATACGGCGGGCAGTGAAGCAGGCCTTTGGGATCCTGAAGGCCAGATTTCACTGTCTGGACAGGACTGAGGGAGCCCTTCTCTACTCACCTGAGAATGTGTGTCAGATCACTATGGCATGCTGCATGCTCCACAACATCGCCCTCTGGAGGAATACCCCTTGCATCCCAGAGGAGGGGAGCCTGAAGTACCACTGAGTGTGAATACTTAAATGCCAATGAAGATGGCAGTGCTGAGGAGAAAGAAGCTGACTTCTGACAAGATCCTATTGCCAGATTCTTCTCATGAGGTTATGTATGCCAAGTGAATTCATGACTTTGACTGCACAATTTAGGGTAGTAGTGATAATATGTATAGTAAATATTTCACAAATAGTGTGGGAACTGATATTCAACCAAAATCAGCCAAAGGCTGTTTGATGAGACATATTTTGACACATCCCCACTGTGATAATATTGCTTTGTTTATGTCCGAATTATTGCAATTTACTTTGTTTTCCAGATGCTTGCTATGTGGCCGGTGTCATATGTATGGTGTTTTGTTCAGGTACCTTCGCCGTGATATCTTCATGTGGGCATTTCAGAGTTGTGACGCTGGCAGGTATGTGATGCTAATCTAGTATATGAAGTGGACATGGATTGTTCTAGGGAATGTAGGTCATATACGTTGTGCACAGGAGGCCTGTGCCAAGACAGCTTGCACAGCTTGTTTATTGTTGTGTGGTGGCCCTGATACATCATGTGCATCATCATGTGGTCACAAAATATTTAGGGGCATATTTATACTCCGTTTGCGCCGAATTTGCGTCGTTTTTTTCGACGCAAATTTGGCGCAAAACTAACGCCATATTTATACTTTGGCGTTAGACGCGTCTAGCGCCAAAGTATGAGGAAAGAGCGACATTTTTTTGCGTGAACGCCTTCCTTGCGTTAATGAGATGCAAGGTAGGCGTTCCCGTCTAAAAAAATGACTGCGACGCAAATGCGTCGTATTTATACTCCCGGGCAAAAATCACGCCCGGGAGTAGGCGGGGCAAAAAAACCCGCATTTGCGCCGGATTTTAGCGCCTGGGTCAGGGCAGGCGTTAAGGGACCTGTGGGCTCAAAATGAGCCCACAGCTGCCCTCCCATGCCCCCAGAGACCCCCCCTGCCACCCTTGCCCACCCCAGGAGGACACCCAAGGATGGAGGGACCCATCCCAGGGACATTCAGGTAAGTTCAGGTAAGTATAATTTTTTAATTTTTTTATATTTTTTTTTGGCATAGGGGGGCCTGATTTGTGCCCCCCTACATGCCTCAATGCCCAATGACCATGCCCAGGGGACATAAGTCCCCTGGGCATGGCCATTGGGCAAGGGGGCATGACTCCTGTCTTTACTAAGACAGGAGTCATGTAAAAAGCGTCTGGGCGTCGTTAAAAATGGCGCAAATCGGGTGGAGGCAATTTTTTGGCGTCAACCTGACTTGCACCATTTTAAAACGCCCTAACGCCATTTTCCCCAACGCCGGCGCTGCCTGGTGTACGTGGTTTTTTTCCACGCACACCAGGCAGCGCCGGTCTGTTAGCGCCGGCTAACGCCATTCAATAAATACGGCGCCCGCATGGCGCTTCCGAATGGCGTTAGCCGGCGCAAAACTTTTTGACGCTAAACTGCGTTAGCGCAGCTTAGCGTCAAAAAGTATAAATACGGGCCTTAGTTGTCAGCCAAAATCATGGTAGGTATCCTTCACATTGGCTAAATACCCTTTTTGTATGACCTGTATGTAGCTGATTTATGTGTTTCATCATTGTAGGCCAAAGAGCCTGTGCCAAATCACTGACATTTTGTTTTGACATACCACCAGGTGCATAAGCACTGGATTGTAATGACCTTGTGATCCGAAACTGTTTTACTGCCATCTGTCTGAGTCTTGCATGATATGATGTTGGGTTACTTTGGTGTGGTAGGTGATATGGCTCCAGCTCATAACATCACTCATTTCAAGATTTGCCTATTCTAGAGGAGAATGTCTGACAAATCCTTTCCTTGCATTGTATGGAGGTTGGTACCTGTCAATATGTTTATTTACCCAGTATGATTCAATCATGTATTATTTCAGGCATATTGACAGCCTATGTACTAAACAATGTAATAAAATTCGTTCTTTGACAATACACTTGTATGTATATGTTTGTGTGGAATGGTTGTAATCCTGAGCTAGACACTGTGTACAGGCAGTATATCCCACCTTGAACAAGTACCTTGGATCATCATATGGTTTACATGGTCTGACATATCTACATGGTAAATTGCGACATTAAAGACAGCAGACAATGAATTAGTGAGGGGTGAATTTATTGGGAAGCTACAACTAAGAGAAAATATTTGTGACATGAATAAACACAAATTTAAATGTGAAGAGGTGAGTCATGGTGAATGAAATGATTTGAGTAGATGTCACACCATCGGAAATCCAAAGTCAGAGTATTCCTCCCATTGAAAATGGAAAGTGGTTCAGGATCAGTCCACAGAGTGAATGTGTGACACACAAAGGAGGACATTAAGGAGGAGGATTATTGCTGCCAGTAGTGGATGACTTGCTATCTGCACCTCCTGGATTCTTACATGGACGTCCCCGCTTGCGAGGGTGGTGGGTCAGCTGCTGCAGAGGCAGGGGTGTCTACAGCTGTTTGTATCTCTGGTAGGGCTTCCTTTCCCATGTCTGCCACAGATGTAGTTTGGCATGATGTACTTGCCACACAGAAAGGGGTAGATGTTGGGAGTAAAGCCCTGCTCAGAGCGGTGTTAATTTCCCTCAACTCCTGCTAGGGTGTCCATTTTGTTATTTTGGACATACATTTTGTCTATCATGAGCCGCTACAACTGCTTTGTGTCCCGGGGTTCAGTCATCCCCTGGCCCATCATGCCTTGGGACTCCTGATAGACCCCCAAGACGTGGCTGATGGTGTCCTGGTGGACAGCAGCACCTGTTGTAAGGTTATTTTAGCAGCTTTTATTGGGCACATTATTTTAGTCTTAGGCCTGCAGCTTGTGCCCTTTAGCCTTATAGTAATTAATTCTAATATTTTAATTCATTTATTTTTTCTGAGCAGAAGCTTCATTCTGCAGTGATGTTTTTGTTTCTTTTATCTAACACACTTTTAGCCCAGAAACTGTTTTCATTCTTTTTAGTTTGACATTTATGTTTTGTGCTTTGCTCAATGCTGTACACGATATAGTTGTCTGTACAAAATGGAGCACCATGATCTTTTCCACTTCACGGAAACATATGTGTTCCATCATTAGGGTAGTTTTCTTAGAACACCAGCTCTTTTATTTTAAAACATCTCTCTGCCCCATATGTGTTAGAGGGAAGTTCCAGACAGAAATTGCCACTGCATGCTGTTGCTTCATTGCAGCTGTCTGATGAGACTTGACGTCTTTTCTGCCCACATGGGAGAGGACTCTTGGTAGACCAACTGCCCTCTTCGCTACCACCATATTCAGGTATGATGGATGGTGTCTTCCCAAGTGCCCTGAAGAGTGATTAGGGCTAACACTGCTGTGCTCTAATATAGTACTTTAGTGGCGTCGGATAGAATTCCCTTACGTAGCATTATAACACTATGGTGGAACGTTTTTTGTGTTTCACTTTCCTTGTCACGGCTCTGCTATTATTATGTCTCAATATCCGAATCATTACAGAACATGCCATTTTATCTAGAACACAGTAGATTCAATAAAATGCATTGAACCAATTCCTGCTTCTTGTTGCCTTTGCATGTGTGAGACAAATGTAACTGAGAAAAAAAGGATGAGATATCTTCCACCACGAATTCCCTGAGACGTCAGAATGTCATGGGCATGGCTGACATAAATCACTTACACAAATATGAAGTACTCATTTTAGGCAATGGCTCTCCTGCCTCCCCTTTATCTTGTTATTCAGAGGCCTTTGCTAGTCTTCCGTCCCCTAAAGGACAGGTAAAAAGCCTAGGTTTTAAATTGGATTCCCGTCTTACGATGGAATCACAAGCTAAGAAAATTTCCTCGGTTTGCTTTGGCCTTATCAGATCGCTTAGGAAGATTCTCAATCTTCTTCCTGCCTTGTCCAGAAGGATCCTGGTCCAGGCATTGATTCTTTCCCGTCTGGACTATGGGAATTCCCTCTACCTCAGCTCCCTGTAATACGGAAAAAATGCCTTTCTCAGTTTCCTATTTTTGAGATACAAGTTATCAGATGAAGGCAAGAGCCTAGCAACACACTTTCTAGCAGAGTTGCAACCACCAAATACCATAAAAAATCTCTATTCCTTAATGGGATTTTTAAACTTAGGCAGAATTTACATTCCAGATAATGTACAACACACTAAACTATTATATGACTTAATACGCCTGATTTTCAAGCAAATATTGGACAGTATTGCAAAAAGACATGATTGCAGCAAAACACTCACACATAAGGGACAACAAAACACGTTTGGTCATCGGAGTAATTGTCAGTGCCATTGGCTTCACCTATGTAACGTTTAGTGAGGTGATACTGTCCCTATTGCACACAAATTGCACCTGTACTCCACAGCAGAACAACACTTTGCTCCCAAAGAAAAGATTCTTACTGCTCTTCAGATGGCTGTCATTAAAGAGAGGCCTCATGCACAGGGGAAATGCATTATTGCTGTCTCACCGATCCCAGCCCTTGAGGCTGTCACAAAGGCCAGCATTCCACATGCAAAACCATTACATTCACACTGGATCCAATGGGCAACGTATCTGATAGCCACTGATGTCGGTTACATATTTGATGCAAAATTACAAACTTAAAAATTCCTCAATACAAAATGGTGTGTCCAGTACCAGCAAACACCTTGTCTGTTGATTGGTATCAAATAATTATTCACACTGATGGTTCAGCCCAACCAGTCATAGGCACTAAACACAAATACCCCACAGCATGCGCAGGTGTGAGTGGCTACATGAAAGATGGTGAATTCCATCCATGCAATATTAGCACACAGACCTTAGGGGACTGTATTGCGCAACTAGCAGAGCTCAAGGCTCTGATGATGGCACTGGAACACACAGATCCAGAACAGCTAATGTTAATAGTCTGAGATTTGTACTACTGTGTCCAGTCCTTCATTGAATATCTCCATTACTGGTGTCAGAATGGGTACAGCGATTCAAAAGCAACACCATGAAACACAAGTTACTGTGGGGGAATGTAGCAGCTCTGAATGAAGCGCAACCCAATGCTGATGTAGTTCATAAATTGATACACCAACATGTAGGAATACTCGTTACAGGCAATACCTTGGCTGATGAAGTGGCCAAGTCAGCAGCAGCTATGGCCTATATTGCTGCAGTAACTCATTCACGAACAAGGGTGGTTGAGGAAACACTGACTGCTGTGAAAGCTTCGGCTGACGGCAAGCTATTACCAAAGGCATTTCTTGCCAAATATTCCTACCACATAACTTACCTAAATACTCCCTTACTAATAATATCAGGGATGGGTGATTGTGTGATCCCCAACCAAGACCAAAGATCTGAGTTGATAAAAGCAGTACATGAGGGTGATGATTTGGCCCATGCAGGTGTGGTGGCTACTATTTCTCTACTTAAAAAATGGTATTGGTGTCCAAGTCTATTCAAACAGACAAAACAGTATGTGCTTGCTATGACATCTGTCAGCAAATAAAAGGGTTCACCATCAAATGTCCACTGTAGACACCCCTTCTCATTTCAAACAAACTACTGCAATGTGTATCTGGAACATTGTGATCCCCTGACACCTGATGGTGCATACAAATATATTTTAGTTGCTGTCAACTCATGCTTCAGATTTCTATGGGTATGGCCACAACAATCAGCTGGTGCTCGAATTGTTATTAAAGATTTGCAAGTCTTTATCTGTACATATGCAGTTGTGACTTTCCATTCAGACGAGGGCCCTGCCTTTGCCTCATGGACACTGAGGGATACCATGACTTTGTTAGGGGTCCAACTCAATTTTGTGTCCCCCTACCATCCCGAGGGTAACAGTGTAGTATAACAGAAGGATCAAGACTTTAAGCAATCCTTAAAAGCAAGCGTATTAGGCATGGGTCATAGTTGGCTTAGTCTCCTATATGGAGTCCAGAGAGCAATTAATAATCTGCCCTGTAGGTCCCTGGGAGGGCACACCATATATGAGGTATTGTTTGGGGCACACATTTATGTTCCAGATGTTAATGGCTCTGGTGCTGAGGGGGCAGACACAGCATTTGACATAAATGAACGTGTCACTGTCTTGCAGGAATTACAACAGTTCTGTGATGAAAACACGTCTGCCTGTGCCACCATCTTGGGAATAAGGAATACACCAATAACATCTACTGTCTGGATTTCAAAAGCTGGGGACCTAGTGAGAGAAAAGATTGCTGTGAAAAAGGAGTTTGGTCCTTCATATTGTGAACCGGTTCCAGTCCTGGGAATACACAGTACCAGAACTGTTGTTCTACCACTGCTGCCTGGTTCAAAAGAAACCCCTTTGTCCCCATTGATAATGTCAAGTTACACCATATGGGCATCCTACATAGCAGACCTAGAGGACTCCTGAGTAGTTTCCGAATCCCTCTCACTATAGACCAGGAAGTTCCTCTGCAGATTTTGAGCAGCCATCCTGAAACTTCCCCAAGCTTGGGGAGGGTGGAAAACGATCATCAGTGCTACTATTTATATCTTTGACAAGAAATGACCAAAATAATGATCAATTCTACATGAATGAAACTCAAACTGATGGAATTGTGTACCACAAACCACCAGGGGAGACTTCTGCTAGTTCTCCACTTCCTCACACAGCTTCAGTTTTTGTACTAGCTGCTTCTGGGTATTTTGCTGTTTGTAATGACTCCTCTGATGCATCCACTTCCGCTGCAACACAACTGTCAAGACCACATAAGCTGATAAATTGGCTCAAAATTAACAACTTCATTTGTTCATGGAACTATCTGTGGCTTTCACTAACTCTGCTTTCCTCTCTCCTTTGGAATGGGGTTGTCACTGTCTTTTTCTTATTGGTACATGGTCATTACCTTCCTGAAGGCTCCGCAGTCAAACTGGTGGATGAAACCACATTTTTCCTCACATAAGGTCCGTTGAGACTTGTCCCTAGTGAACATTTGAGCTATACCAGTTCCTGATGGGATTGTTTGTGATAAAGTATCTTTTGATATATTTGGTCCAACGGAGGTTCTTCAAATTCCATATGTTTTCAAACTTTTCTTATATGATGTGATAACACTTGGGGGTTGTTTCTGATGACTGGAGGTAAAAACTGTTGCTTCTATGCTTTCTGAGGTAGAGTACTTTACTCTCTTTGAAAGTGAAGATATTTACCAAACAAAATAAAATTATGGCCTTATGTCCATTATTGATATCATTTCACTCAGAGCAATCACCCAAAATACTGTTTTTAATTATTCACACTGGGAACATTGTCCTACCCCACCAGTGGGGAGTTCTAAAACATACATAGAAAAGTTTACATATTTTTCTGGTCATAATGTTAAAAATGCTGCATCCTGTTATTTCAATTTGCCCGAAATGCACAATGTATTGTTAACAGACACAAAATTGATTTATTATGATTCCTTTGTTTCCCAGTTGGCTATAGCAGACTATGACTACGAGATGAAGTCAATTGACTTAAAAAGCGTTTCGGGAACTAAAGATTTGCAAATACATGAAAGGAAAGCTTTATTTAGAGCATGCGTGACACCTTTACAAATTATATTTTCAAATGACACAGTGCAGCAGGCAGGTTATTTAGGTGTGGAAAAAATTAAAGAAATGAATGTGCCCAGTATCCATACTCCTGCAAAATTTTACAAATGGCAAATATACACTCTTTCAACTGAATAACAGCTTGATAGGTGGGTCCAAAATAGTACATTTAACACAACACTTTCAAGCCCTGATGGGTGGGTATTGCAGCCAGTGGACACAAATGGTTGTCATGTGCATTTTGTAAACTCCTCGGGGGGTTTAGAGCGAATTGACCAGACCCTCAATATGCGTCATCAGAACATTCGGGTATTGTGACACCATGCAGCATAGGAAAAGTATGCCAGCAATGGTTAGAAAGTTCCTCACAAGATGCCATAAAAGAACACCTCAGTCTCCTGTCAAATAACACAGATTTACAAGATCTCCTGTTAGGCCCCAGGAGTCAACATAAAATGTGCTTCTTATATGCAATTAACAATGAAATTTCAAAGCTTTTGCAACAAGAATCCTCTGCCCAGTTAAGACAAATACATCAGGAAAAATTAAAGAAAACATTAGCTGTTGTAGATAATGAGATGAAATTCTTGTGTGATCATATATACATTCTCCTCAACACCATTTCTTCTGCTATACACATTATGAAAACTGACATGTCATCTTCACAACATGGAGTGAGTCAACTTAGGTTCTTTATGCAGTTAGGCTGAACACTACAGACTTTGAAATATGATTGAGTTCCATGGCAGTACCTCAGAATGAAAGACTAGTTTTCCGAGTTTAATTTGACACAATAGCAACAAATAATGGCTAAGAAAGGAGCGACTTATGTTAGTCTGAACATAGAAAAGTTGCCTTTTACTGTCACAGAAATGCCTTCTGCAGTCTGGTAAAATCATGGGGTGATCAATATGCCTACTTCAACACTCCAATTTACATCTTGCTTGAAACGCATTCCTTTTGTCAGATATGAAAGACTAGGAGATAGTTACATTCATGAGGTGTGGGAGCTACCTTTCTTGTACAAATGTTTCAATGGTATCAAAGAGGCCTTTCTTAGCATCAGCAAATGCGAGACCTTAGTGAGCCATTCAATGGTTTGCAAACAGCTGTCCTTGCACGGAGTTTGTAACGCTTCTGCAGCAAATTTGGCCTGCTATCTGAAGGGAGTTCTTATCCCTTTTTTTGACCAGCATTCCAGGTGCTCTCGAATGAGAGTCATGTGCTTTTAAACAGCCAGCGCTGTTGTGGAATGCAAGGCGGAATTGCATATGTAGTTTTGGTCTCCAGAATTGTAGCTTGTTGGGTAACATGCCTTTCCCGCCAAGCAACAGACAAAAGTAGCAGACATATGGCCTTATATTGCTACTTCCAATGTAAATTTTGACAAGCTGAGCAAACTGAAAGCTCTGTTGTTTCCGAAACATGTAGCACTGACATCTGCCTGTGAGACCTACCCATTCCAAGTAGCAAGGTCATCTGCGGAACTACAGTCCTCTTTAAATACAAACTTTCTGAGACACTTTGGTGAACTCATGGGATGAATTTTTAATGTTCACAATGCTTCTGGGATTATACACTTCTTTAAGGCTCTTGGTTCTTGATTTATCAGCACCTTTGCCTCTATATTTCACCTAATACCTTCAGCCCTACACTCAATATTTTCTGGTGTATTTAAGGGATTCCCGATTACTCTTGCCTTAATTGGTGACATTTTGCTCTTGCTGTTTTTATTTACAATGACTGCCCCATCTCAACAAGGAGGACTGATGGCACTTTGACCAGTGCAACTGTGTCATGAACACATGATGCAGTATTTCAGAGCACTAGTCCTTGAGGAACTGGAGTACAACTGGACTTGATCATTTAGACTGGTACTGGACTGTATGGAGCCCATGTGTCATTGCTTTTGGTGCCCTTTTGAATATGCACTACAACTGTGTCATTGTACACAATGCTTACTTTCATTGGACACTGATCTGTTGATAATCTTGCTGAGTCCTCATTACCAGACATGCGCGTTGAGGGCGCGTTTGCCACAAAAAGCCTACCATGAGCTGCCCTTGGTGGATCAAGGGGCTCTTGGTACTTTAACGTCTGGCAATGCATGGAAATTTGCCACCTTGGCTGGAGCTGAGGCTTTAGAACAGGAGTGCTCTTCGGTTTGCCTTGGCACTGATTTGGTTGCATTAACACCTGCCAAGTTGGATCTTTCCTTGATTCAATTATCCCAGATATAATTGTCAATTTTCAAAATGATAATGACTTTTAAATATGACATTCAGCTTTTTCATCTACATCATTACACTTTACATTGACCATTTTAATTTGGCCTGCTTCAGTGTGCTTTGCTTGTTAGAATGGACATTTATGTATTTTAGTTTATTGTTAACATAGTATTATTTTAATTAACCTCCATACTTTGAACCCACAAGGGGAAGGTGTTGTGAGGTTATTTTATCAGCTTTTCATAGGCATTTTATTTTAGCCATAGGCCTGCAGCTTGTGCCCTTTAGCCTAGTAGTACATCATTTAAATATTTTAATCATTTCATTTTCTGAACAGAAGCTTCATTCTGCTGTACTTTTTTCATTTCTTTTATCTAATACACTTTTATCCCAGAAACTGTTTTCATTCTTTTTAGTTTGACATTTTCGTTCCATGCTTTGCTCAAGGCTCTACACAATATTATTGTCAGTACAAAGTGAAACACCACGATCTCTGCCAGTCACGAAAATATAAGCGTTCTTACGTTAGGGCAGTTTTCTTAGAACACTAGCTGTTTTATTATAAAACAGCTCTCTGCCCCCTATACATCAGAAGGAAGTTCCATCCAGAAATTGCCACTGTACGCTGTTGCTTCATTGCAGCTGTTTGCTGAGACGTGACGTCTTTTCCGCCTACATGGCAAAGGACTCTTGGTAGACCAATAGACCTTTGGCAGAGATGTTCACCTTTGTCCCAATAGGGACCACAATCCTAGTCAGGGTAAGTCACACACAATCCAACATATCCTGTGCCCACCCTCTGGTAGCTTGGCACTGAGCAGTCAGGCTTAACTTAGAAGGCAATGTGCAAAGTATTTGTGCAATAAACCATACAGTTACACAGTGAAAACACCACAAACATACGCCACTGCAGAGGAGTGCAGGTGTGACTGAGTATCCTGCCTTTGTGGTTGTCTGAGTGAAATGCAGAAGTAAGCTGTCAACCAGCCCAGCCCAGAGGTGGATTGGAGACAAGCTGTAAGGCACAGATGGATTTTAAGTGCTGAGAAATGTTCATTTTCTAAAAGTGGCATTTCCAAAATAGTAATATAAAATTCAACCTCACCAATAAGCAGGATTTTGTATTATCATTCTGGCCATACTAACTATGACTTGCTTACACCTTTCTGATCAGAATCTATCACTCAAACAGTATATGATGGTAGCCCTAATGTTATCCTATGAAAGGAGCAGGCCTCACAGTAGTGGAAAAATAAATTTAGGAGTTTTCCACTAGCAGGACGTATAAATCACACATGTACATGTGCTGCTTTTTAACTACATAGCACCATGCCCTATGGGTTACCTATGGCCTACTGTGGGGTGACCTATATGTGGAAAAAGGGGCATTTAGGGCTTGGGATGTCATTTTAAAGGCCAAGTCAAAGTGGCAGTGAAACTGCTCACACAGGCCTTGCAATGGCAGGCCTGAGACGTGGTTAAGGGGCTATTTATGTGGGTGGCACAACCAGTGCTGCATGCCCACTAGTAGCATTCAATCTACAGGCGCTGGGTACATCTAGTGCACTTTACTAGGGACTTACAAGTGGATCAAATATGCCAATTAAGTATGAACCAATATTTCCATGTTTAAGGGAGAGAGAATATGCACTTTAGCACTGGTTAGGAGTGGTAAAGTGCGCAGAGAGTCCTAAAACCAGCATTTTCAGGCATGAGGGATGGTATCTTCCCAAAGGTCCTGAGGTCAAATTAGGTCTAACACTGCTGTGCTCTAATACAGTACTTTAGTGGTGTAGGTAGGAATTCACATACTTAGCGTTATGGCACTATGGTGGGACTTTTTTTCACTTTCCTTGTCACCACTCTACTATTATTATGTCTCATTATCCTAATCATTGCAGTACATGCCATTTTATCTAGAACACAGTTGATTCAATAAAATACATTGACCCAATTCCTGATTCTGTTTGTCTTTGCGTGTGTGAGACAAATGTAACTGCCAAAAAAGGATAACATCTGTTCCACCACGATTTCCCTGAGAAGTCAGAATATCATGTGCATGGCTGCCACAAATCACTGCCACTATCGGGTGCTGGTGAGGATCTGCTAGCTACCAAGAAGGGCTAGGCTGACAGTTGTCACATGGTGTAGGATTGGGCTCAGTTCCCCACAATCCGATGCTGCTGCTGCTGAATCGAGAAGTCTCATTGGTACAATGAGAGCAAACACAACAGCCTAGTGGCCTCATTGCGCTGTCCCACACCATCCCTCCCATGCACACTACCCTCAGAGCCTGTGCCCTTGGCACAGGGTGTCCTCTCCAACTGAGTCCTTGGCCCTCAATGACCTGAGTGTGGGAGATGCACCTCCGGATTAAGGACTGGGGGCACAAGATGGTAGAAACTGTGCTAGGTACACAGGTTGGAGGGTGCATGGTTGCCTGCGATGTTGAAGCAACAAGACTGGGAGATGATATGGAGGCCACAGTGAAACTCACTGTTGCTGTCTGACCAGGTTGCCCCGATATGCCAGGACCTTCCTCTACATCCATAAGTCCAGGGGTGTTGTCATCACTGAGGGCATCATCCAGTGGGTAGTGGTAGTCTGTTTGGTGGCCTCTGGATTCCCAGTGGTAGCTCGACTTGTTGAAGAAGGACGTACATTGTTACTGGTTGAAGTGTGACATCTACCTCCAAAGGTTTTGTGTTACAGTAAGCAGAGATATTGGACATTCTTAAGTTGTAGGTTAGCCTATTGTGCCATGTTGCCTTGGTATTGAGGTATTTGACATGATGTGTGAGGTTTACATAAACTATTTGACTGAAGCCGCTCATGAGATGTGCAGATCAGTTAAACTTTGGGTGATGGAATGAAAATGACATCTTACCAACAATGCAGCCAACACAGTGGAGAGGCAACATATACCTTTGAACATTTGGAGGCCTAGTTGAGTGAGAAATAGACCAACTCAGGATTTTGTTGTATATGTGACTGTAGTCATCATGTGTGCAGTGCTGTGTCATCGTGTTTGTTGCTGATACCAATCTGGTGATGCAGCTTGAGGTCTTTAAAATACTTGCTGTACACACTTGAAAAGGTGTCATTCCTGTCCTCAATAGTTTCATCTTCGGTTAGCAGGTCAGATTGGAGCTAGGTAAACAGATACATCTCTGAGTGTAGCATAAACTGTATATAACTCATTCCCAGGTGAGTAAACTTCATTTGAGAGTTATTAAATAGGGATATTTGGTCAAGTGACCACTGGACTGGCAGTTGGGGTTAGAGAAACAGGGCCCATCGGACTGTGCAGTCAGGTCACTCCCTCTTCTTCCCATCACTTGACAAATAGTATCCTCCCAGATAAGTAATCTTCATTTGAGATTTAACACACAGGGGTATTGGGGCAAGTGAACACTGGGCTGGTGGATGGAGTTACAGAACCAGGGCCTATTGGGATTTGCAGTCAGGTCACTCCCTCTACTTCCCAACACTTGACAAATGGTATCGTCCTGGGTGAGTAAACTTAGGCCCGTATTTATACTTTTTTTGCGCCGCATTTGCGTCGTTTTTTGACGCAAAAACGGCGCAAACTTGCAAAATGCCATTGTATTTTGTAGGTTTGCGCCGTTTTGCGTCAAAAAGCGGCGCAAATGCGGCGCTAAAAAAAGTATAAATACGGGCCTTAATTTGAGAGTTTACAAACAGGGGTATTGAGGCAAGTGACCACTAGGCTGACCATGGCCTCCTGGTAGTTGTAGTCTGGTCACTCTCTGTACCTCCCACCACTTTCCAAATATTGGGAAGTAAATATCTGTAGGTGGACTACATTTAGGTTTGAGCATACATTTGCATGTTGAGACATTCCATGATTCCTGGGATGACTATTTGATATGGAAAGACTTACATGCCCCATTTCGATGAATGGGATGTGATGGGCCTTAGTAGCTGTTCTGTTAGGTCCAACAATACACATTTACAGTGGTATATCTCACATACTCTGGGTATTGATTGTTGGAGAAGATCATGAGCAATACAGTGGCAAAAACTGAGCGGGGAACATTTAGGACATTGCATTTTTGTGACAGTTTGTGTGTGATAACTTACTAGACTCCACTTCCCCAATTATTCCTGTCATGCCTTCAGGATGCAGGATGTGAAGAACTTCTCCTCCCAGGGAAAGAGTCTTAATAGGGCACTGGGAGGGTCACAACCAGTCTTATTGGCCTCCATCTGTTGCCTGGAGGCCAGGGAATGCACCTTGACTTTTCAGGTCATTCCACCACTTCCTAGTGTCCTCCTATATGCACAGGGTGGTGACTACAGCATTTACTCTGTCGACTATCCTTTTCCTCACTTCCATTTTCCTACTGAGGGAAATATGCTGGACTTGGGCTCCAAACAATTGTGTCTCTACTACTATGATGTCATCCACCATGACTCTCAACTCATCTTCAGAAAAACTCGGATTTTGGGGATGTGAAATGGTGGACAGCTAAAGTGTGTGACAGTGGAATTAACAGTGGAAGTGCAATAAGGAGTGAATGAACAAAAGTGTGTGCAAGGTGTTATATTGGATGGTGAAAAAAGGGGTGCATAATCTATGAAAAAATAAAGAAATTGTGGTCTCTCTTCTCCGTAGTCCAGTGGAAAAGTAAAGGATTGTGGTCTGTGAAGGAATGTGTTTGTGGTCTGTGCAGGGATGTGTTTTATAGTGTGATTTGCAGGTGTTTCCACTGGAAAAATGTGTGTCAGCTGTGTTGTTTTTGAATTCACCCAATGTGCACTTGTCTGTTACTTTGCTGAATGCGAACCACAATGGTCAATCACCATTAGCTAACTGCTGCGGTGAGGCCGCCACTGTGACTGTGTTTGCAATAGGCTCAGTGGTTGGCCACAGCGCTGATGGCGCTGGAGGTCAGAACACCAGGATACAAGACTGCTGCACTGCTGGTGGTCTGCCGTTTTGCTTGGCAGGCTGTGGGTATGCCTTTTCTCATCGTAACATGGCAGGCTAGGGACATCTGGCGCAGCAGTCTTTTTGGGACCACCAACATGGCGATCTGACTGTCTGACCGCCAAACAAGTAATCAGTCCCTTAGTAAATATGGAACATAACCATTAACGGATCCGGGCTTTCATTTATACAGGACATAAGCTTAAAACTAAATACATAATTACTTTGACATGATTTTGCTGTGGGTAGTTGTGATTTACTGTAAATCGTTTGAAGAGTACTTCTGAATCTGGATTACTCCTGACTTACTCTTGAAATTCAGTAGTGGGACAGAAAATCTAGAAGTCTAAGCCACAGCAATATGTATGTGAATAGGACCCCTGGTGGTTGAAGTTCGCTGTCAGACTAACATACATAGGGATACATCTGGATACATCTGATGGATCCTACTCTCCATATCCAAGGTACTAGTACAGATCTTCCATTTAAGTGACAACCCAGTGGTTAAAACACTTGGGCCCATTTTTATACTTTTTGACGCAAAATTGTGCAAATGCAATTTTGCGTCAAAAAGTATAGCTTCGGCGTGTGTCATTCCAGAGCGCAAGCCGGACACCAAATCTATGGAATGCCGCAAGCTGGCGCAAAGGGTGGGCTGGTGTTAAAAAATGACAGCCGGGTGGGGGTAGCGGTATGCAAGAAGGTGGTTGTGCGCCAAAAAATGACGCTTGGCTGGTTTGAGGCAAATAAAATGTCTCTAACCACCCTAGCGTCAGTTTCTGACGCAAAACCATCCATACCACATGACTCCTTCCCTATAAAAGACAGGAATCATGCCCACCACCCCAATGGCCAGCACAGGGGACCAGTGTCCCCTGGGCATGGCCATTGCACCCTGTGCCATGCAGGGGCCCTCAAGTTGGGCCCCCGATGCTACTTTAATTTAACAACAAAATTCTTACCTATACTTACCCTACTTACCTGGGATTGGGTCCCCCATCCTCCGGTCTCCCTCTGGTACGGGTGGGGGTGTTCCTGGGGCATGAGGAGGGCATCTGGGGACCCATTCCATGGTGTTCAACCATGGAAATAGGTTCACAGGTCCCCTAACGCTTGGTCTGACCAGGCGTTAAATAATAGTTCAAAGCAAGCTTTGCACCATTTTATAGCCCCTCTTCCCACCCGTGCATCATTTTAGCATGGGGGATAAATATGAGGCTATGGGGTTAGCACCTAATTTTTTAATGGGAACGCCTACCTTACATCTCATTGACGCAAGGTAGGTTCAAACATCTAAAAAATGGTGCAAACTCCAATAATTTGACATTAGACTGGTTTAACGTCAAAACATAAATATGGAGTTAGTTTTGTGCCAAATTTGCCCCAAAACAATTATACATATTCGTGCAAATGGAGTATAAATATGCCCCTTGGTCATTCATTTACACTGGACAAATGATAAGAACAACCTTAAATACAGTAAGGACCTGGAGCACATTCAGTTGTGTGGAAAAATGGGACAAAACTGTTGATAGTAAGCTCACTGGCATTAATAAGGATTCTGGTGCTCCATTAACTAATGTTTACTTTTTCAACTGCTCCTGTAATTCTGTGAAGCATCAGAAAATCATAATTACATAGTCAACTAAGAACCCAACAATATGCATGAACACTTTAGATCATTATCTACAGGGGGATTTCACATTCTAGATTTTTATAAACATTCCTGCATGGCCCAGCTGCAACAGGGCTAGCATTTACATGATGAAAACTATAATAAACAAGTTGTGTTAACTTTGTTTTCATAGTAGTTTATAATGCACTGCTTCTTCTAAGAGCTGTAAATAACAGATATTATTATTACCCAATTGATGGTACTAAATGTACCAACTGCACAAGAATACAAGTCTGAAATTGCCTTCCCAGCAGATGAACTCATGACATCTAGAATGCCACATGTATCAACCATGAGCATTCACCTCACTGAGCAATCTTGCTAGTTGAATAAATAATCCAATATGGAATGGGAACAATTTTAGTTTAGTTTGCGATGTTGTAACTTAATTACTTTAACATGGATTTTGGTTGTTAAACATGGTGAATTCAACCAGTTCCTCCAACTTTGATACCTTTCTACCTAAAATATAGAAAAAAAACAAAACCCTATGCTCACATATTCTTCTAGAGACTTCAATTTAGAATTTCAGTTTGTAAAGAGTGAATATAGTTGACTTTGCACCAAACAACCCTCATTTGACTTCACTCTCTTTGGCATTTAGTGACTGGCTTGCCCCGGTTTCTCACAATTTATGGTTTAGCAGGTAAATTAGCGAACTTCTCAATGTGTAAATTAGCGTGAAAGTATTGTAAACTGGTGTGCTCCATATGTGTATGACAAGCCGATAGTCCATCAGTCTGATCATATACAGGCCCTCTTGTCTCTTACATGTTTAGGTGCATGCTGTTAGTACATTGAGTTCAACCATAGACATGCCTATTTTATTTAAGAGGTTAATTTTAATCCTGTATTACCTGTTAAAGTGTGTTTAGGTAATGGTTTTATTCATCAGCAATAACGCATTTTGTATTATTATTATTATTATTATTATTATTATTATTATTATTATTAGTTGATTTACTTGTGAGACCTTACCATTTCAGCACTCCTCATCCATACAACAGGAAATATATGTCAATGTCATTACATCTTTTAGGAATATTGAAATTGTAAAAAAAAAAAAAAGGTTGGGTTGTGAAAGTGGCATGGAAAGTAGAATTGGTGAAACGGGAACAGGTTAGGTAAATTTGGGACAGGCACATGTTTGGACATAATAAATTAGAAAATACATAAGAGTTAGTATAGTCAGTCAATGGCTGTTTTTTTAATTGACTGTTGTGTTTTTTATAGTCTGGGTAACCACTCTTTCTTTAAAAGTTTCACATTCTTTCTGGGTACCCTAAAGCCTTTCCTTCAGCAATTAATTTCTAAACAGGATTTGCCCTAATTCCTCATTCTCTTATTGTTCATATTGGTCCTTCTTCTGTCTAAAAGGTGGTCTTCTTTATATTTCAGAGAAGCTAGATGATGTTGTGTATCTCCTTTTCTACAAAATTAGAATTTTAAATTCCTAATATGAAACTCAAGTAAACAGGATAGAACATTTCTGTACTTCCATCTCTATGAAGTCTTTATTTGTCCCCAATGTTGTTCTTCTTTCCACTGAAGAGTGTTGACCCAGATTCTACTATTCCAGCTCATCATTTTACATTTCCATATGACTGCTTCCTAAACTTTACCTCTTTGTCTGTCATCTCATTCATGATGGTGGCCCTCATATATTTGTTTTCTTAACCTAAGCTTGGGACTAATAATGAATATCTTCTGTAGATGGTAATGTAGATTTCATTGCTATCCCAGGAATCTGCAGGGTCTTACCCATTAGAAAGGATTGCTGGTCACTGCCTTGCTCTTATTTTGACAATACTGGGATGGACGGATTTAAGGAACACTGCTTATTTTTGATTTCGCATGATCTCTGTTTACTTTGTTGTTTGAGCCTCATTGTTGCTCAGATTTTTCTTTTCTCTGACTGGAATTGATCAGGCTCCTTGATTCCCTATTGACCTTCAGTTCAACTTGGATCATCTGTTTACTAGAGATGTAATATCCTCTTTTGATGTAAGAAATATGGGCCCTCATTACAACCCTGGCGGTCAGTGTTAAAGCAGCGGTAATAACGGCAACAGGCCAGAGGAAAAAAAATGGGATTATGACCGTGGCGGAAACCGCCAACATAGACAGCCACTTTAACACTCCGACCGCCACGGCGGTAGAAACAAACAGCGCGGCGGTCACCGCCAACAGACAGGCGGAAGACAATGTACCGCCCACACTATTATGAGAGGCCAATCCGCCATCTTTACTGGGGCGGAACCAAAGCGAACAAAAACACGGCAGAAACAGGACTTGGAAGGGAAAACACTCACCTCTCCACACCCCACGAGGAACCAGGACGCCATGGAGCCAGAACTCAGATACTCCCTGCAATGGTATTCCTGGTCCTCTATCAGGAGCACAAAGACGGCGACGACGACCACAGTGAGTACTGCACCTACAACACAGGGAAGGGGGAGGGAAAAGAGAGTGACACACACACGCAACACGCAAAAACCCCCACCCCCACCCTCACCCACAACAACATACACACAAATACATGCTGCAACATTACATTTACACCCCGCTGGAAGAACGCAAGGACAAAAGGAAATGAGTTAAACGATTGTAATCATGAAAAATCCAGTAGTCAAAACTCGAAATACAGTATATACAATTATGTACACCCACTACAAAAGTTCGGATAGTACACCAATTATTGTCCGTGGACCACTAGGCCCAAAATGCATTTTGCGAGGCCCAAACATGATACCAGACTTCAAACGGAGAGAGCACTGCAGGGGCATCAGTTCGAAATGAAACAGGCACCTCAGGGGGAAGGGAAGGGGGCACCTCAGCCGGATGAGTGCACGACGCCACTGCTGCACGAGGGGGCTCCATGCCCACTGCTTTATCCTGGGGAGTGCAAAGCCACAGTCTCTCAAGTCTCTCCAGTGGGTGGTTTGCCCACTGCATTATCCTGGGGAGTGCAAAGCCACAGTCTCTCAAGTCTCTCCAGTGGGTGGTTTGCCCACTGCATTATCCTGGGGAGTGCAAAGCCACAGCCTCTCAGGTCTCTCCAGTGGGTGGTTTGCACACTGCATTATCCTGGGGAGTGCAAACCACAGTCTCTCAAGTCTCTCCAGTGAGTGGTTTGCCCACTGCTTTATCCTGGGCAGTGAAAAGCCACAGTTTCTCAAGTCTCTCCAGTGGGTGGTTTGCCCACTGCATTATCCTGGGGAGTGCAAAGCCACAGTCTTTCAAGTGGATGCCTTTCTCCACTCGTTCTGGAGGGGGCATTGTGCCCAGAGTGCTTCATCCTGCCAAGGACTGAGGTAGTGGATGTGATACTCCACTGGTTCTGGAAGGGGCTTGGTGCCCGAGTGCTTCATCCTGCCAAGGGCTGAGGTAGTGGATGTGATACTCGACTGGTTCTGGAGGGGGCTTTGTGCCCAGAGTTCTTCATCCTGCCAAGGACTGAGGTATTGGATGTGATATTCCACTGGTTCTGGAGGGGGCTTTGTGTCCAGAGTGCTTCATCCTGCCAAGGACAGAGGTAGTGGATGTGACACTCCACTGGTTCTGGAGGGGGCTTTGTGCTCAGAGTGCTTCATCCTGCCAAGGACTGAGGTAGTGGATGTGATACTCCACTGGTTCTGAAGGGGGCATTGTGCCCAGAGTGCTTCATCCTTCCAAGGACTGAGGTAGTGGACGTGATACTCCACTGGTTCTGGAGGGGGCTTTGTGCCCAGAGTGCTTCATCCTTCCAAGGACTGAGGTAGTGGATGCCTTTCTCCACGGAAGGTGGTGCATCATGAAAGCTGCCCAGGCTCCTGGAACTGACCACCAGGCTCGGAAGACTGACCACTGGGAGTGGCAGCCATGTCTGCAGTGGTGCCACTGGCTCAAGATGTTGTGGGGCCGCTGGCGGTGCTGGCGCCGGACTCTGTGGCAGCGGTGCTTGCGGCGGGCTCTGTCGCATCAGTGCTGGCAGCAGACTCTGTGGCAGCGGTGCTTGCGGCGGGCTCTGTGGCATCGGTGCTGGCGGCGGACTCGGTGGCATCGGTGCTGTCGGCGGATTCTGTGGCATCGGTGCTGGCGGCGGACTCTGTGGCATCGGTGCTGGCGGCGGACTCTGTGGCAGCGGTGCTTGCGGCGGGCTCTGTGGCGGCAGTGCTGGTGGTGGGCTGAGTGACTGCGGTGCTGGTGGTGGGCTCAGTGACTGCAGTGCTGGTGGTGGGCTCAGTGACTGCGGTGCTGGTGGTGGGCTCAATCACACAGCGGTGCTGGTAGCGGTGCATGTGGCGGTGCAGGTGGCAGTCTTCTCCGCCGTACAGGTTGGCGTCGATTTGGACAGAAGGTGTGACACTAGTCCCATTGTCGGTGCCACCATGCCCTCTCCTGACCTGCCCTTTATTTTCTGCCCCTCCCCCACCTTGGATGGGGGTGCAGCTGTCTTGCCAATATCACCTTTCATTTTCCCTGAGCCTTTGGTGGCAGGTGTTTTCGGCTTCTCCCTCTGGGATGTGGCCAACCTTTTTACTTTTGCAGGTGGCGGAATGCCCTTGCCCTCGCTCTGTGGCACACTGGCAGCCCTGATGCTTGGCGCACTCCAATAGCCTGCAGTTGCTGGCACCACTGTGCCCGGTGATGTGGTGGCTGAGGTTCTGGGTTGGGACCTTGAAAGCCTGGCCCTAGGGGACAGACAGGTGGGGGAGGTGAAGGGAAGAGGTCAATATTAGCTAGGAAAAGTTTTTTTGACACACTGGGATGGGTAGATGGAGTTGGTTTGGGAGTGGAGGAAGAGGTGTACGTTTGCTGAATTTGGGTGAAGGTGCATGGGCTGGAGGCTGTTGTGAGGTGGTTGGCTGTTGGGTGGGTGTATGCCTGGGTTTGTGTACTTTGGGAGGAGGGCTCACAGACACACTGGGAGAGGACACAGGGGATGTGTGAATGGTAGTGGGGGTGGTGAGTGCACGTCAGTGGTGTGTGGTGATGGGTGTGCTGGTGATGGAGGTAGTGGCTGAAGATGTAGTGCATGCAGGTGTGAGTGGAAACGAGACAGGGAGGGAGAAGGACGACGTGGAGGAGGGGGACACAGTGGAGGCAGTGGACGTTGGTATGTGTGCATAGGTATGATGCTTGTGTGAGTGCCTGTGGGATGTGTGGTGCTCATGTTTGCCAGAGCCACCCTTGTGTGTTGACCTTTGTGCATGCTGGTCTGATGGTTTGCTTGGGATAGGCTGAGGTACAGGGGATTGGGTCTGGGTGGAGGAAGATGGAGCGGGAGGCTGGACACAGGGACAATGGCTGCCATCAGTGCTGAAGCCAGAGCCTGAAATGCTCTCTGTTGGGCTGCCTGCCCAGAATGAATGCCCTCCAGGTATGCATTTGTTTATTGCAAATGCCTCTCGACACCCTGGATGGCATTCACAATGGTAGATTGCCCAACAATGAGGGATCTCAGGAGGTCAATAGCCTCCTCACTGAGGGCAGCAGGGCTGACTTTGGCAGGGCCTGAGGTGCCTGGGGCGAAGGAGATGCCCACCCTCCTGGGTGAGCGGCCACAGGACACACTCTAAGGGACTGCTGGGAGGTCAGTGCTGGTAGGGGGGGTGCGGCTGTACCTGTTGATGCAGGGGGCACAGAGGGGCCGGCCACCGCAAGGGAGCTCCCATCAGAGGAGGAGTCGCTGTTGCTGCTGTCACCTCCTGTCCCAGCCGTGGAGCTCCCCTCCGTCCCACTAGTGGCTTCAGACTCCATTGTCTCACCCTCCAGGGCCAAGTGGGATGCAGCTCCCTCCTGCTCCGGTGCCACTGCTCCTCCATCTGATGATGCTATTACACACAAGAACAGGGAGACAACAAAAAGGGGGGAGACAGAATAAAGACATGTTCAGTGCATGCAATACCACTACCGTTGGCGGACACTACAGACGCAGCAGCCCTCTGCACTACGCCATGTACTTATAGTTCCTTGATTAATCACATGCCCATGGGGTACGTTGTGAGGCCATTCCCAGATGGGCCTCCGCCATCTTCCTGCTCCAGCGGTGAATGTCCTCCCATCTTTTCCAGCAGCGGGTGCTCCGTTTGTCAGGGTCCGGACGTCGTTGGCGATGGCACACCAAATATCCTTCTTCTGGTGGGCGCTGACCTAGAGGAATAGTACAGGGGAAAAGGAAAAACTTTAACCGTCCAGACCGTCACAGTCATTGGCCCACGTTCCCACCCTTGCCACCCTTGCCCTGACACACATACACTCACCGTCCGCTCATGCAGGGCTCAGTTCCCCCCCCTTGTATCTTCCAACCACACCACTCCAAACAGGCATTGCCAATGCAGCATGCTCACAGTGTACTCACCTGTTTGTCTGGAGGACCGTAGAGTAGCATGTACTGGGGGAGGACCCCATGAACTAACTTCTCCAACTCCTCCGAAGTGAAGACAGGGGCCCTTTCCCCAGACACATGAGCCATTGTCGCTTCCAGACTGAGGTCACAGCAGCACTTGCAGTGTAGGTCCTCTCCTGACGAAGGTCAGGTATCAAGTGAGTGAACAGACAGAAAATGTCAGTCACGTCCGTGGCGGTGCGTACCGTCACCGCCTGCGTACATAGTCATTGGCTCCTGGGACCCATAGGGTCCAATGTTAACCAATGCAGGATTGCCCTGCGGTCTTCGAACGCCTACCGCGACGTGTAGAACGCCAGCGCAGTTACCTCATATCCCCTTGTCCCACCTTACAGGTCAGGCAGCCGCCATTTCAGGGTGCCACATGGCATTATTAATAACTGCATCACACCTATCTAGGCCTTGTATACACACAGTAACAGGCACATTGCGGGTTTACAAATGTGTGCTAATGACATTTTGAAATACCTCAGTGTTGGCTGACTCTCTGCTCGCTGTTCTCGTCCATAGGGCACCTCCGCTGGGGCAGGTGATGAGATGGCGGCATCCTCCGGTGTACAGACCGCTGGTGGACCTGTTGACAATGGAAGAGAGACACGTAATAGTCACCTACAGACTTGATCGTGCAACAATCCATGAACTGTGTGCCCAGTTGGAGCCAGACCTGATGTCAGCAATCCGCCATCCCACAGGGATCCCCCCTCTAGTGCAGGTCCTGTCAATACTCCATTTCCTGGCAAGTGGGTCTTTTCAAACTACCGTGGCCATTGCTCCAGGGATGTCTATGCCTATTTTCTCAAACGTGTTGTCCAGAGTGTTGTCTGCCCTGCTGAAACACATGCGCAGCTACATCGTGTTCCCTTAGGTGGAGGATTTGCCTAAAGGTGACTTCTATGCCCTGGGACATATCCTCAACATCATAGGTGCCATTGATGGGACACATGTGGCTTGGTACCCCCCCCACCGGAGTCAACAGGTGTACAGAAACTGGAAGAGCTACCAATCTGTGAATGTGCAGATGGTGTGTTTGGCCGACCAGTACATCTCCCATGTGAATGCCAAGTTTCCTGGATCAGTGCATGACGCTTACATTCTGCGGAATAGCAGCATCCCTTACGTTATGGGGCAACTCCAGAGGCACCATGTGTGGCTAATAGGTGAGGACAAGGACCCTATAACCTGTGAATAGTTGTCTGGGTCTGGGGTTGTCCCTAAGGGTTAGTGTGTGTCTAACAGTTGTCCCTCGACATTTGCAGGTAACTCTGGGTACCCCAACCTGTCATGGCTACTGACCCCAGTGAGAAATCCCAGGACAAGGGCAGAGGAACGCTACAATGAGGCACATGTGCGAACTAGGTGGGTGATTGAATGGTCCTTCGGCCTCCTGAAGGCCAGGTTCCGGTGCTTCCATATGACAGGTGGTTCTCTCTACTACTCACCAAAGAAGGTGTGCCAGATCATCGTGGCCTGCTGTATGCTGCACAACCTGGCTTTGTGACGACAGGTGCCTTTTCTGCAGGATGATGGTCCAGAAGGAGGTCTTGTGGCAGCTGTGGACCCTGTGGACAGTGAAGAAGAGGAGGCAGAAGAAGAGGATATCGACAACAGAAACAACTTTATCCAGCAATACTTCCAGTCAGACACAGGTAAGAAGATGTCACTGCCTCACACATCTCATACAATTGTTAGACCTATCATGAGTCTGTCACTTTCACCCATTGTATGGACCCTGACTTGTCACTTTGCCTTTCCATTTAACAGATGTGGGTCCCACTGTGTGACCTTTGCTATGTTACATCATGTACTAGTGCTGTGTTACTTAGGTATGTTGACAATACAATTGACATTGCTATATTCCATAGTTATTGCAAATACACATTTGTGAAAGCAGAGACTGACTCCAGATTTTTTTGTGATTCAAGGGTGTTTATTTCAGTACAAATTAGTGGAGGGGGTTGTAAAATGGTCAGGGGTGATGGTGGAGGAACGTCCATGGCAGAGTCCAGTCTATTTGTTTCACAGGTGCATTGTCCAAAGGGGCATTGGAAGTGGAGCTAGGGCAGTTGATTGATGGACAGGGTGACAAAGTGGGACAGAAGGATGACATTCAGGGGGGTTTAATTTCTAGGCGGGGGTCTTGGCATTGTTCTCTGTCTTGTCCCTGGATCCTGGATCTCTGGGACAACCTGCAGGGGGTGGGGTGCTGGTGTTGGGGTCCTGTGGGGGTGCTGGTGTTGTGGTCCTGTGGCAGTGCCTCCTGTCCACTAGTGCCGGCAGAGGTGGTGGGCTGTTCGTCATCCAGGCTAGTGTCAGGGGCCCCTTGTTGTGCCACAGTGTCCCTCCTGGTGTTGACAAGGTCCTTCAGCATCCCTACAATGGTGACCAGGGTGGTGTTGATGGACTTGAGTTCCTCCCTGATCCCCAGATACTGTTCCTCCAGCAGCCGCTGGGAGTCCTGAAACTTGGCCAGTACCGTTGGCATCGGCTCCTGGGAATGATTGTACGCTCCCATGATGTTGGAGAGGGCCTCATGGAGAGTGGGTTCCCTGGGCCTGCCCTCCCCCTGTCGCACAGCAGTCCTCCCAGTTCCCCTGTTTTCCTGTGGCTCTGTCCCCTGAACCTTGTGCCCACTGCCACTGCCCCCAGGTCCCTGATTTTCTTGTGGTGGTGGGTTTGCCTGGGTTCCCTGTAGTTGTGGACAAACTGATGCTTGACGTGTCCTGGGGAAAGAGGGATGGGCCCGCTGGGTGGGTGCTGTGCTGGTGTTTCCTGAGGGGAGAGGCTCTGTGGTGGCATGTGCCAGTGTCAGGGAAACCGACTGTCCTGAGGTCCCCGATGGGCCGGGCTGGTCATCTTGATCCAGTTGGACCGAGATGCTGTCATCACTGTGGGCCTCTTCTGTGGAGGGAGTGGACATGTCTGGAATCTCCTGTCCGGTGATGTTGGGTAGGGGCCCCTATACTCCAGTGCTTGCATTCTTGTCTAGGACCTTGTGTGATAGATGGTTTGGGGTCTGTGTGGGTATCTGTAATGGACATGCTTTGGTGATGGGTGTCCATGCTTTGGTGTTGCATGCAGTGGTGTTGGGATGGGTGGGTTGTGATAGTGGGACATTTGTGAGGTGTTGGAGTGATAGGGGTGAGGGTGAGGGTGGGGTATGTGATAGCATGCTGGTAGGGTGGGGGATGTAACAGTTAAGATTTGACTTACTAGAGTCCATTCCTCCTGCTACTCCTGCGAGGCCCTCAGGATGCAGTATAGCCAAGACTTGCTCCTCCCATGTTGTTAGTTGTGGGGGAGGAGGTGGGGGTCCACCGCCAGTCCTCTGTACTGCAATCTGGTGTGTTGAGACCACGGAATGCACCTTCCCCCGTAGGTCATTCCACCTCTTCCTGATGTCATCCCATGTTCTTGGATGCTGTCCCACTGCGTTGACCCTGTCTACGATTCTGCGCCATAGCTCCATCTTCCTGGCAATGGAGGTATGCTGCACCTGTGATCCGAATAGCTGTTGCTCTACCCGGACAATTTCCTCCACCATGATCCTGAGCTCCTCCTCAGAGAATCTGGGGTGTCTTTGAGGTGCCATGATGTGGTGTGGGTGCTGTGTGAGGTGGTGTGTGTTGTGATGTGTGAGGGGATGTGTTTGTGTGTGTTGTCTGAGGTGCGTGGATGTTGTGTGAGTGATGGTGTTGTGTGCCTGTGGATGCTAGTGTTGTTTCTGGTGGTGTCTCTCTCTGGCCTTCTTTCTCAATTTTGGTAGTAAGGGTTTGTGGGTGATGTGGGCTGTGTGCTTTATATTGGATTGGGTGTGTGGGTGTGGTGTGTGTGGTGTGTGTATTTCGATTTGTCCAATGTGGTTGTGTTTTGTAAATGTGTGTGTATTTTGAGCGTGGCGGTGTGTACCGCCAATTGTTTACCGCGGTTGAAAGACCGCCGCGTGGATTTGTGGGTTGTGATAGTGTGGGTGTATTCCTTTTGGCGTGAAGGTGGAGGTTTTGTTATCACCAGTTTATCACTGGCCTTTGGTGTGGCGGACATGTGTGGGTGTCTGGATTTTGGCAGATTCTGGGGTGGGTTGTAATAGCTGTAGCGTACTTCCGCCGCTGCAGCGGTGTGTTGGCGGTCTTCTGCACGGTGGTAAGTGGGATTTACTGCCAATGTTGTAATGAGGGCCATGGTGCTTAGTGACTCACTGTTTCTGTATTTTGCCAGTAGAGAGTTTCAAGGAAGGAGAAGCTTTACAAGAGTTTATTGGGACTTGTCTCTTTTTGAAACCCAATAAAATCTCTTTATTAAACATAAACATCTATTTTCTTCTTGACTCTTTGTTTCCTTTTGTTGTTACTTGTACTTGGGAGTGTGTTTGCCCTAGGATTAGAGATTACTTCACTATCTATTTCTATACCCTTTGAAGATGACTCCGATGCTAATTGTGTGTGAGAAATTGGGTTTCTGGATGGCAGAGGTATGCACATTGTCCAAGCAGAAACCGCAGTTTAGTCAGAGTAAGACACTACCAGACCGTAGGTTAACCTTGGTTCACCCTCTGGTAGTTTGGCACAGAGCAGTCAGGCTTAATTTAGGAGGCAATGTTTAAAGTATTTGTGCAAAACTTCAAACACTAAAACAGTGAAAACACCAAAAAAAGATACCAAGCCAGGTTAGAAAAATATAGCATAATTTAATAAATAAAACAAGAGGAAAATGACAAAAATCTAAAAAGCCAAATTTGAGATATGATTTTTTAAAATAATAGATGTAAAATAGTGCTTAGAAGCAATAAAGGCTTAAATTGGATATCTGGTAATGCGGGACTGTGGCAAAGTCAAAAGTTCAGGTGACTGAGGTGGAGCGTGGGTCGAATACAGGGACCTACTTGGATGCACCAGCCCAAAGTACTTTGATGTAAGATGTGCCGTCACCCACGAAGATGTGAGTTTCAGTTGAAGCGATGCATTGGTGTCGAGCCACACAGTACATGTGATGTATCGATTTTCTCCACTCAACTACGATGATGCGTAGATTCCAAGTGCAATTTGCTAGTTCCGAATGTGATGCTGATACAGCTATAGTAGGCTGGAGTGGGGGGTGAACCCGCTCCACTCGCAGAGTTCAGGAAGTTTTTGGAACTCAGTGCTCCAAGAGGAGCGTCGAGTTCGGCAAAAAAAAAAAACTCCACCAGCCACCAGCAGAGCTGAGTTCATCGGTGCTCTCACCCACCCCATCCAGATGTCACCTTAAGAGTTTATGTGTAAATAGCTGGAGCAGAGTATACACAGGAATGTTGCTTCTTAGGAAAGTCTGATATAATGTCAATGATGATCTGGTTACACTTTGATCTGAGAAAAAAAAAACATCCATGTAAAGAATACATAACCCTTCACTGAAACAGCCTTGCAATGCAATATTTCATTAAACGCTGCGTGCACTGTGGGGAAAACATTGAGAGCTGTAGAGCAAAAATCAAAGATGAAAACAAAAACTGGAAAACTCAAGAAAACTCCTCTTATAATACATTTACAGTCCTGTAACTCACAGGTTTTCCTGAAAGGTTGGAAGATCCATTCCTGCAACCTGCATGATTGAAAAATTGCTCAATCCAAAATATTTATGGCAACCTATTTTTTGCCACAGGGTAATTTCCTTGTTTCTGATGAAGTAGACAAAACCTATAGTGTATGGTTTACGTTTTCCGGCAGCCATGTTGATGCCAATTTCACAGCTCGTGGGTTTCAAAAATTGGGAACAATGAAGTTCATAAAGCACTTGAGAGAAGCCTCTCACTAGTTTTTTTTATTCAGACTGACATGATTTGCCCAGTTCTTCATTACAATTTATTTCAAACATGATCTGAAAATTCTGTTGGACAACCGCAAGTGTTCAATTACTTTCACCCACATCTCTCCCCTTCAGCATGCACTCTTTAAAACATGTACACCTCACCCCATCCAGCTGGTTGAACCTGCTGTAATGCAGAGTTGCAGAAGAACATTTGCTCAAAGAGCCATGGAAATAGAAGCAAGACACTTCCATTCTTGAATCTGACAGCAGCTGCTGCAGCATGTATGAGATACTATTCGTAGCATTCAAGTAATGTCACCTAAGGCAGAGGATGGAGCGGGAGGAGCAAAACACGACGGACCACATTCCCCTGCTCCCAGTGCGTAGCTCCCATAAGCAGGCAACCTATTATAGGACAGCAGAGAGGCAGAGGTAAAGTGTGCTGTGCAGAAGGGCCAGAGTGATGCTTCAAGGAAGTGAGAGGCAGGGTCTGGAGTACGCCGGTTCAAGAGAGCAGGGAGTATGATGCCATTGTGGCACTTCAGAAGGGGTGCTTTGCAGAAAAACTTTAATCTGGAATAATAGCATAGAGTCACATTTTCTTAGGACTGGGTGGCATTCCGCTGCAAGCAGAATTCTGCAAACTTTCATTGAGCTCTTAGGTAACTTCATGGAATTCCACAAAGTAGAACTCCGTGAGCTCCACCCACCCCTATAGAAGGTGATGCATCGATTCTGAAGGCGATGTGCCAGTCTTGAAGACGATGCACTGAGTCTGCTACACACAACAAAGAGGATTCTCTGGTTCAGACTCACACAAAGGTGAAGATATGCTGGTTCTGATGAGGATGCATGGGTTCTGCTTGAAACAGCAGTTTTTACCCACTGCCAAGAACCCAGGACAGGGTTGGCACCACTTGACAGGGCAGGACTTGCAGTAAGCAAAGTCCAGATGTTTTAGCATGATGAGTTGAAGTTTTTTGTGCCCCAGTGACTTCAGAAAACAGGAGGCCAGTCAGCTGGCCCCTGGAGCCACTCTGGGTTTTGAGTTGTAGAGATGCATGTCCAATCCATCTCACTCCCAGAGAAGAGGGCAGTAGGCAGCCGTTCAGCAAAGCAATGCAAGAGCTCAGTAGAGTAGCAACTCAAGAGAGTAACAGTCCTTGTAGCAGCACAGCCATCCGTCTTAATTGCACCCACAGGTATAGAAGTGTACTGAGGTGGTGTTGGATGTCTCTCTTGGATGCACATGATGAGATGAATGCACCCCTATATTGTTGGGGCATACTAGTGGAGGTGCATCTTTGACACCACATGACTGTCCAGGCAACTGCATGTGTGTAGTAGGGTGTGTAACTGTAGCAGGACACCCATCCAATGTAAATGTTGCTCAAGAATAATTCCATGCAGTATGAGCATGTGTAAAAGTGTTTCATTACGCATGTCATATTCTCACATTGTATTTGTAATTGCAATTGTTTGTCAGTGCACGGATTCTGAGTATATACTTCCTTCCATGCTTTACAGGTGGACCCGCACCGTACACTGTGGGAGAGGTGGCTCATTTTGCGGACCCTGGCACCTACAGTGAGTGTTGCATGTGTGCTATTTTTAATGTTTGCTGGTGATGCATGATGGACTACTGTGTGCTCAACAGAATTCAAGGTTTGATGCGCTGCCCATTCATTAGTATTGTTCCATTAGTGGGATTTCACTTATCACTTCAGTTTGAGTAGATCTATGCTTATCCATTTCTCAGATTGTGGGTCTGTAGGTCATTCCAGTAGGGTCCGCTATGGGGAATGGGGTGAGTCATGTGGAATACACTGGTTAATGTAAGAGTTGCTCTGGGACTTGTCTTGGACTGAGTCTGCATGTCAGACTGACATTCTCCCAGATAGCTTCTGCAAAAGGCTTGTCTGAAATATGCTGCTTCCCTAGTTAAAGATGGACTGAGTACACTGTAGGTTGGATCTTCGGGGGCATGTACTTCCACAAGTTGAACTAGAAGTGTGTGGGACTAGAGTGCAATGGCCTAGGTGTGCATTCTACTCATGATCATGGGTGTTCTTGCTCCTCTGTGTGTGTGGTAAAATATGCCTCACTGCCTCACTGGTAGTATGTGAGGTTGGCCTAAGTCAGTACATGTTGACATGTGTGGACCTTGGATAGGACAAGGTTTAGCTGACTCCAATTTGTTGCTAGGCCTTCACTGGTGTTGTGTGTGTGGAGGCAAAAACTTGTTGAGCTTTCTAGACACTCCTGGGTGTGCATTGATTATGGGATTGTTGGTTGTTCTTCCCACCCCTCCCTCAAAGACTGCCATGTGTTTGGGACTAGGGTACCTAGGACGGTAGCAACCAGTATGTTACACATACTTGTGACCATTTGCAACTTTGTTTTGAACCTAGTGTACACGCTCGGTTATGGCACATGAGTTTTATACTGGCAAAAACAATTGCAAATGGCAGATATTGAGGGTTGTGATTGTTATCACATAGACTGACATATGTAGTGAAGGCAGTAGGCGGAGGAGGTGCAGCCATAATGTCAGCTGCATTACCAATTATTTTGATGAGAAGTTTAGGCTGATGTCACCCATCATGTAGAGACATGTATATGCTAGGTGTGAGATGCCCTTTTGTATGCAGGCTTCCCATGTAATTCCTCTGAGACTTTCAATGATCTATGTGGTGAAATTAGCTGTTACAACTACAGTAAAAGTAATTTCCAATTGACCCATTGTGCTATTCCACCCAATGCATTTCCTATGGTAAATAGTTGCCCTTTCTCTTCACAGCTGCAAACATGAGTGCAGCACAGAGGCATGATTTTGAAAGGCGGGCAATGAGATACCGGCACATCCTGCAGGTGTAGTCGGGGTTCCGACGGATGGCCCGAAAATACCAGGCGGATCGGGCCTCCGGAGCATGGTGGGCCTCACCACAGGGTGGCCCAACGTTGCCCATTACAGCCACCACCACCACATCCACCAGTTCTCCCCAAGTGGCCCCAGCAACGGCAGGGACAGTTGTCCCTGCCTCAGCAGCACGACCTGGACCCAGCAATTTCAGAGCTGCAGGACAGTCCAGTAGGCTACAAACAACTCCCACACCGAGCACCTCTGCCAGCACACAGACAGCAGCAGCACCTCCTATTGACCCTGCGGCATTCCAGGCTTTAGACAGGAAAATGGACAAGTTCATTCGGAAGGTGGACAAGCTGAGCCAGGATGTGGCGTACATTAAGAAGCGGGTTAGGTGCATCAGGCGGACCCTATGGAGGGCCAGCCTCTAGGACTTATTTGATTCATTTAAATGTATCCCTCCCCTCTCTCCTCTTTCCTTTTTATCATGATAGGTGGGTTCTGGGGATTAGTGTTAGGTTAGTATAGGTTGTTAGCTTAGTTAGTGTTAGGGAGGAGGGTGGGGGTCCTTATTCTTTCTATTTTTCATTTTTAAGTGTGTGGGTGGGTGGGTGGGTGGGGGTCAATGTTGGGATTCCTGTCTGTTTAGAAAAAAATATATATATATTTGATTGTTTAGGATAGTATAGTATGTGTGTAGGTTAGTACGTGTTGTCCTACATGTGTCCTGTCTCATAATGGTGGGTGGGGGGTTGATGTTTAGATCGATTTGTTATATGTGTAGAGTAAGTTTAGATTAGGTTAGTTAGGGACAGTTGTGGGTTAGGAGTAGTCAGGTTAGATTAGTGTAGGTATTACTTTTCCCTTAGTTGCCTCTGGTGTGAATACATATGAATAAATATATAGTTAACCCTTTGCATTATGTGTTAACTGCTACTTGATCATGGCCTTGACATCAGTGTAGGTGATTGTTTTTCTATGACATTTGGGTCCTATGCTACACACCGAAGAAAAAAGAGGTTTAAAATGGCAGCTACCCCTGTGCTAACTTGGTAAGTATCCACCATTTGATAGAACCACCATTAGTAGTTTACATGGATCACCAAGGAATTGTGTTGATGAGTATGTATTCTACATCACAAAGTGTGCTTCCAGACTTGGGGCCATATTTATACTTTTTGAAGCAAAACTGACGCGTTAGCCGGCGGCGCTGCCTGGTGTGCGTGAAAAAAAATGACGTACACCAGGCAGCGCCGGCGTAGGGGAATATGGAGCTTGGGCGCCCAAAAATGGGGCAAGTCAGGCTGAGGCAAAATTATCGCCTCAACCCGATTTGCGCCATTTTTTTCGACTCCCAACCCCCATTGAAATGACTCCTGTCTTAGCAAAGACAGGAGTCATGCCCCCTTGCCCAATGGCCATGCCCAGGGGACTTCTGTCCCCTGGGCATGGTCATTGGGCATAGTGGCATGTAGGGGGGCACAAATCAGGCCCCCCTATGCCACAAAAAAAATAAGAAAATTACTTACCTGAACTTACCTTATGTTCCCTGGGATGGGTCCCTCCATCCTTAGGCGTCCTCCTGGGGTTGGCAAGGGTGACAGGGGGAGTTCCTGGGGGAATGGGAGGGCACCTCTGGGCTCCTTCCGAGCTAACAGGTCCCTTAACGCCTGCCCTGACCAGGCACTAAAAAACTGCGCTAAAGCGGGCGTACGTCATTTTTTTTGACCCGCCCACTCCCGGGCGTGAATTTTGCCTGGGAGTGTAAATACAGCGCACAGGCCTCGGAGTCAATTTTTTAGACGGGAACGCCTACCTTGCATATCATTAACGCAAAGTAGGTGTCCACGCTAAAAAATTACGCAAACTCCATGGACTTTGGCGCTAGACGCGTCTAACGCCAAAGTATAAATATGGAGTTAGTCTTGCGTCGGAATTGCGTCAAAAAAAATGGCGCAATTCCGGCGCAAACGGAGTATAAATATGCCCCTTGGTATTGTGGGTAATTTATTAGGTCGGACTGCAGTGTGATGTTCAGGGACATCTTTGTAGATGAGGTGTTGTTAACACTCTTGTCTTGTTGTCTTCATTGCTGACATAGATCATGTGTGCAAAAATTCAGCATGACTTCCCTTCATGGAAGTATACTCAGAAAGGGTGATTGATGCTGTGTTTAGTTTTGTTTGCTTAGATTATACTGCATAATTTCATGTTTTAGTATTGCATGGTGCCTACATTTATCAGCCACCATTAGTTGACTAGAATTGCTATAGATGGAGCATTATTCTGTGTGGTTTGTCCCTTCATCAGTTATTCTCCTCAGGATGGTAAGGCTATGATGCAATCCTGGCCACTGCACAGATGTATCAGACTACATGATGTCAGGACAGTTGTATTGACAAGCTACATGGTTGTCACACAGGCACTTTAGAGTTATCTTCTGCACAGTTGATGTGTCAAATAACACAGAGACATATTAGGTGGGCATGTGCTATTTATTGATAGGTGCTGTAGTGCAAAATGTACATTGTCCATGTTTGCTGAGTTCGTTCTGGTGCATTCTTACATGGTGATCCTACAGAAGGGGTGTGGATGATGCTCCTGACATGCTGGGGTGATGTTACAGACAGTGCAGAGGGACAGGATCTGCCGATTAGTAGGAGAGAGACATTCACTGGCAATGCTGACAAGTCATACAGTGGTTAGCAGAACAGTCATTGAGTATAGTTGTAGTGAGACTGGCATTTGACAAAACGTAGGACCTTGGTCAAAGTAGGCCATGGTGCAGGGACTAGTGCTTCCGGGTACTCTTCCGTGTGAATGTGATCTGTTCCATATCTTCTTCTTCTGATGTGTGTGTTGCCTGCTTTGTCCTTGTTGTTGTTGGTTGTGAAGGGGCATCACACACCTCAGTGTTAGAAGACGTGGAGTCAGACATCCCGGTGGCTGCTCCCTGTGAAGGTCTTAACGGCAGTACTGCAGCAAGGAGGGCCTGCTGGTTTTTGAGAATAGCAGCTACATCACGATGGTAGGCAGCCAGGTCGGCCCTGAGGGAGTCATGATTGCATTTGTGCATGCAGTGGAAAGTTTGAGGTGCGAGGTGTTGTGGCAACTGCCTTACTGCAGTGGTGAATTCCTTTATAGTTTCTTGTAGTCCTTGCAGTATGGATGTTAGGGCTTGCATAGCTGCTGCCTGATCTGCAGATGACATCATGCACAAGCGCACCCCCTCAAGGCTGGCTGCCATATTTTGCATCCCCACCCGCACCTCCTTGGCCAGCTCCCGCTGTACTCCAACTACAGTTCTTTCAAAGCTGGTGCCAGTGTCGTCAGAGTCCTCAGCTGTGTAGGAGCTGGCAGGTCTTGCAATTGGGGTGGTGGGTGGTTCTTCTGTGATGGCTGCTTGTTCTGTACTCCTCCTTGTGACTGAAGGTGGGGTCTGGAGGGTTTCAAGGACCTTTTGGATGGTCTCCTGGGGAATGTTTATGGGCTCGTCATCCATGTCATCAGGGAAATCAGGGACAGGCATATCGGCAGGAGATCCATGTTCCTCTGCAATGAAACAGGGTACAATTAGTGTGTCTGTGTTGTGACAATTTTGCCGTAACATGCCAGCCTTTTGATGAATTTACTTTGTGATCTTGTTTGGTATTGGTATCTGCTGTCCTTCATATGGGCATTGTTATAGGCCTATGGCCCACCTGTGTGTCACATGTATGATATAGAGTTGTCTGACTTGTCTGCCTAATCGCCTCTAGGTGTTGCTTTGTACCAAATAGGGAATAGCCATCTTTTTGTCCTACTTGACCCTCCGTGTATATCTATTCTTATGGTGAGACCTTTCACTGGCTGTGGGTGTTGTGATTGCCCTGGCAGCACACTTGCCTCTCAAGACCTGCCCCAATCCCTGATTGTTCACATTGACTTAATTGTAAATGACATGTGGCATATCCTATGCATGGCAATGTTATGATGTGATATGGATGTAGACATTGTTAATGTGACCAGCTGATGTTGGGTAATGTGTGTTTAATTGGATTGCCCTGTTTATCGTATCAATGTACTATATGGTCCTCTGACTGTGCAGGTGTATTACAGTGACCAGTTGCATGTGTCCCCTCCTCAATGCTGTTGTCTGAGCAGTATGACATTTGTGATGTTGCCTTGTTAGCCAGGCATGTGAAGGACCCTGACATATGCTTCATGTGTGTGTCCTTAGTGCTGTGTGGCTCCTATTGCTGTTTACTTTGGCTGATGTATGGGACAACTATGGGCATTGACATATGAGTGTACTGGGGCCTTTGTCTTGTTTCAGGAGATTGTTGCAGATGTCATCCTCACCCCCTAATTTAGGTATGTATGTCCCACGGGGAGGTTACTGCCATTGGCTACTTGTGCTGCACAGAGATCAGAGGTGGTAGTGTCAACTGTTGTCGCAGTTACATTGCAGTTGTTGTTTTGGCTACTGGATTACTGATAGGGACCTAGTTGATGTAGGAGATATTTTGGCTGACGAGTGCCAGGATGTAAGTTTGAGGTAGTGGCCTTCCCACCTGTCGAGGCTTTCCCTTAGCTCCATTGTTGTCATGACAGGATGCCCCCATGGGACTGTTGTTGGTGTTGTGTAATGTCGTGCCCCAGCTTCTGTATGTGCAGGACATGCCCCCCTGCCGTGCCCCTTTACCCATGCCACTCCATGTATATGCTGACTTACATGCAATGTGTTGTGGTATTTCCCCCCCTGCTTACAGTCAACATTATTGCATTATAATTCCCCATGCGACTTAACCTGCATGTGCGTTGTCTCGTGGTAGTCTGCGCTGTCCTGTCCTTGAATCCCTGTGACGATCTCCTCAGGGATGACGGCTGCGACCATCTCCTCCATGTGGTCCAGGGCCTCCTGGTGTGCTGGACTCCCCCCTCCAGTCTGCAGTGCTGCCTTCCTGTTCCTGGCTATTTTTTCCTTTGTCCTACGTTTGCAGTCATGCCAGCGTTTTTTACACTCGGTGACTGTTCTGCGTACTTCAGCCACACTGTTGATCTTGTCAACAATTTGTTGCCATATGGCCTCTCTCCTGCTGATTGGCAACTTAGAGGTGATGAACAGTTGGTGCTGGTGTTCCGTCATCTCTTTAACCAGGATTTCCTGCTCCTCTGCACTGAAACAACACTTTCTTTTTTTTCTATATATGTCCTGGTTCCTGTATGGATCATCCTGGCTGGTTCCTGGTCTGCTATCATCTTCCTGGGGTCTGTAGTGGCATCTGGGTCCATCTTGGCTCTCCTCTGCTGAAAGGGCAGTGTTCGCGGGTATTTTTGACGCTATTGCTTAAAAAAAAACGGCGCTTTCCGGGTTGCGCTGTCGTAAATCGACCCACAGTCATTTACGTCGCGTTAACGTCGTTTTCCTTTACGACTTGACGCCGCGATGTGCGTAAAAAAAAATTACTCCCACCTGTTGGTTGCGCCGCCGTGCGTCAAAGTATAAATTTGACGCCCGCACGGCGCATCGAAATGGCGTTAGCCGGAGGTAAAAAAAATTCTGCAAAACTGCGCCAGCGCAGCTTTGCATCAAAAAGTATAAATATGGCCCTTGATTTATTAGTAAGTCCCAAGTACAGTGTACTAGAGGTGTCCAGGGCCTGTAAATCAAATGCTACTAGTGGGCCTGCAGCACTGATTGTGCCACCCACATGAGTAGCCCTGTAAACATGGCTCGGAGTTGCCACTGTAGTGTCTGTATGTGCAGTTTTAAACTGCCAATTCAACCTGCAAGTATACCCACTTGCCAGGCCCAAACCTTCTCTTTTTATACATGTAAGGTACCCCTTAGGTAGCCTCATGAGCAGGGTGCAGGGTGCAGTGTATGTTAAAGGTGGAAAATGTACTGATGTGTTTTACATGTCCTGACAGTGGAATACTGCCAAATTCATTTTTCACTGTTGCAAGACCTATCTCTGCTATAGTTTAACATGGGCTGCCTTTAAATAACATTTAAGTGCTGTTGGAAGGTGGGTCATTAGTTGTGTGGCCTGCACAAGTAATGAGTCCGCACACGACCGCCACTGGGAACCAAACACCCCATTGTAGCGCTTGACTCTCATATGGTAGCGTTGCAGAGCAGTCCAAGGCTTACTCAAGGGAAGTGGTGTGGGCTAGTAATCTCTATTCATGAGCACACAAGCATGACTCTCAATAAATGATTTTCCGGTCTGTGCTTTTTCTTTTGATAAAGTAAAAGTACATTTATTATTCACACACACTACTTAATACTATGCAACAATCTTCAACTACCTACATGGCAAAACAATCCCCGGTACCCCCCTTGCAACATTTCAACATTTAACAGTATTGAACATTTGACAGTAAGGTGAAATTAATACACCTGCATTTGTAATTAAATACTTCCATCTTGCCAAGAGATGGCTGTCAGTGTCATTATTCAAATTAGCATAATCAGAGAACATATAAGACCAAATTCAAGCAATTTAACCATTAAGATTACTTTCAGGTTATTTTTGGAGTACTCTTAATTGACTACAGAATAACAATTCAATACATTAGATAATACCAACCTACAGCTCTAGTAGGCACATTCCCACAAGCTGGAACAAAAGTTAACATAAGCTTAAACTCTAACAACAGGTCAGAACCCTTGGGGGGTTATCCTTCATTTGTCCCACCCTACCTAGGGTGGAGACACAAAACGACGTTGGGGGGAGGCTGCGCTGCTCGTGCAGCCCCCCCTGTCCATGGGCATGTATTTGGTGGTGGCTCCATCTCCCTGGTACCACCACACGCTGGTTTAGGGGACCAAACCCCTGCTCCTGCCCCGCAAAGCATGCTGGGGCAGCAGCATATGAGATGAGCGGCTCTCCAGCTGCGCTGGGGAGAGCTGCCGTGCAGGCAAAACTAAGTGCCATATTTATACTTTTCGACGCACAACTGCGCCAACGCAGTTGTGCGTCGAAAAAGTTAACGCCGGCTAAGGCCATTCTGAAGCGCCATGCGGACGCCGTATTTATACAATGACGTTAGCCGGCGTTAGCCGGCGGCGCTGCCTGGTGTGCGTGAAAAAAAATGACGTACACCAGGCAGCGCCGGCGTAGGGGAATATGGAGCTTGGGCGCCCAAAAATGGGGCAAGTCAGGCTGAGGCAAAATTATCTCCTCAACCCGATTTGCGCCATTTTTTTCGACTCCCAACCCCCATTGAAATGACTCCTGTCTTAGCAAAGACAGAAGTCATGCCCCCTTGCCCAATGGCCATGCCCAGGGGACTTCTGTCCCCTGGGCATGTTCATTGGGCATAGTGGCATGTAGGGGGGCACAAATCAGGCCCCCCTATGCCACAAAAAAAAATAAAAAAATTACTTACCTGAACTTACCTTATGTTCCCTGGGATGGGTCCCTCCATCCTTAGGCGTCCTCCTGGGGTGGGCAAGGGTGACAGGGGGGGTTCCTGGGGGCATGGGAGGGCACCTCTGGGCTCCTTCCGAGCCCACAGGTCCCTTAACGCCTGCCCTGACCAGGCGCTAAAAAACGACGCAAAAGCGGCTGGACGTCATTTTTTTTTACCCTCCCGCTCCCGGGCGTGATTTTTGCCCGGGAGTGTAAATACGGCGCACATGCCTCGGAGTCAATTTTTTAGACGGAAACGCCTACCTTGCATATCATTAACGCAAAGTAGGTGTCCACGCTAAAAAGTGACGCAAACTCCATGGACTTTGGCGCTAGACGCGTCTAACGCCTGAGTATAAATATGGAGTTAGTTTTGCGTCGAATTTGCGTAAAACAAAACGACGCAAATCCAGCGCAAACGGAGTATAAATATGCCCCTAAGGCTTCTTCGAGGGGGGTGCTCCCTCGTTGGAGGGTGGCCCAGGGAACCCACCCCTGGCCGCCCCCGCCGGCTCCCCGCATGGCCAGCACCTCCGTGTGCTGCTGCGGGAGCTGGCCTTCTCTGTGGTGTCTGCCCGCTCCAGTGGGCAGACGAGTGCAGGCTGGCGGCCGGATGGGCCACTTGGGGGAGTGCAACGGCACTCCCCCATTCCTCCTGGCAGCTTCGGGGCTCCAGATGGGAACCGGGGCCCCTCCTTGTCTCTACGGGGAGCACAACGGCTCTCCCCAATTTCAGCATCTTCTTGGGGCCCCGGGCCTCGCGACGGCGCTCCCCGGCTTCTGCTTCACCGCTGGCTCCGTCGCAGCCGACGGCCATCTCGCGGGTGTGCGCGATGGTGCCCCCCCACTCCTTAGTCTTCACGGGGCCCAGGATGGGGTCCGGGCCCCAACCTCACATCTTCACAGGGAGCGCAACGGCACTCCCTGGCTTTGCTTCGGCCACAGTGGGCCCCAGGATGGGGTCCAGGGTCCATACTCACTGTGGCAGGAGGGGGTGCGAGATGGCACCCCCCCATCGACTCACTTCAGGACAGGCTTCTCGGGCCCCCCAATGGGGTCTAGGGCCCCTTCCTCATTTAGAGGGGGAGTGAGACTGCACTCCCGTTGCTCCTTTTCCTCCTGGGGCAGCCCCCGGGCCCTAGCCCACCCCGGGGGCAAAGACTCGAGCATCTGCGGAGCCCCACGCGCTTCGTAGCTGCTTCTCCAAAGGTCCAAGGTCGCCATCCTTTTTCCTGGAATATCTCGGGCCCCCAAGGGCCGATTTTCATCATTCTTGTATTTTTTCACTCCTGGTGACAAGCCCTTGCCACCAGGAACACTCTCCTCAGGCCTCCTGGCCTCAAGGGTTCCCAGATGATAGAGAGACAGTCCCACTGACTCCCTGCGCCAACCTTTCCTCTGGGTTCCCTCTTTTCCTTCTGGGCAGCATGCTCTACTTGCGCTAGTTCAGTCCTTCCCCCAACTAGTCCTCTGGGGGGGTAAGAGGGCCAGCTTGCCTCGCCCTGGCATTCACCTCACTAGCCTGGAATCCTTCAGGGGCAGAGTCCCTGCCCCAAGGGCAGTCAGGAGGTTCTTCCTTGCAGTTATCCATGACGCACATCTGCAGTCCCAGTGTCCAGCAGTGAAGCACATCCAAGAGAGAGAGCTCTCCCCTGTGCAGGACCTTTTAAGTGGGGGCGGAAGTGTCCAGCAGGTCTGCACCTCTGGCCTATCCAGATGTGCCACATCACTTCCTTGCCCCCGTCCCCTCGTTCTTGCACAGTCTTCTGGGATAGCTCAAAATGGCATCCTCCAGGAGTTAGTTGCCACATGTGCTCTGAAAGTCTCAGCCCCTCCTCACTGACATTCCTCGCAGGGCCTCTCCAGCCTGCTCCTGGCACGGGAAGACAGCTGGCTGATTGATGCCAGGCCCTGCTCAAGCAACTGGACAGAGCAGTAATTGGCCCTAATCCTGAGCTGAGTCAGAGAAAGATGACATCCATGGATGACCCATACGTTGTACAACTATGCTCTTGTAACCTACTACATCATTCTTGTCTTACAGGTTGCAGTGTACTTTGGTGTGACTCTGGTCTCGGTGGACCCCAGAGAACTGGAGTTGCACCCTAGGTCCTTCTTTCCCATTGATATTTAATGGAGTATCCCCACAATACAAATACCTTAAGCACACTAACATTGGCATTTAACTGAGTGTCCCTACAGTGAAAAGACAGTAAGCACACTGACTCTCCCTCATATGTGTATACCCCTCTCATGAGACCTACTCCAGGTCACCACCCACTCTGCATAGTTCCTCCTGCACCAGGATTACCTAAGCGCAGTCCTTGGGCTGCGCAAACCAGGAATCCTCCTCCCACAGCCCTCACATGGGTGCACGTCCATGTGCACACATGATCACATGTAACCTGCCCGGGGCCTCCTGCTCTTGCTGCGTCCAGCAGCCTTTCCTTAGCACGGCGGCACCGGTGGTAAACACGCGCAGTCCATTTTACCATGTGTTTACTGTGCGTGAGTCCCCTCATAGGAGGCTCCCTCACAGTAAAAAGTCAAAAACCAGGTGGTTAAAAAGTGAAAAATCAGGGCAGACCTGATGGTCAGAACCATCCTCTAACTCATGCAGTTCCCATTTGGGTAGCAGATAGAAAGGTGGAGGTTGGTATCTCTGAACTCACAATTAAAAAATAAAGTTGTTTTTTAAGTTGTCAGGTTGCAAATGCCACTTGTAGAAAGTGGGCATTTTCTTCCTCAGACCATTCTGTGGCTCTGCCTGCTTGTGTTTTCCCTGTTTGGGTCAGACTTACAGTTGAGCTGTTTGTAAATCCTTTCTAGACAGTGACACAAAGGGAGTGGGGTGTAGCCTGCATATCCCGACGAGCCATCTAAGCTAGAGTGGAGGGAGGAGTGGTCGCTTACACATGAATGGGCTGTGCCTGCCCTTACACAATGCAGTCTCCAACCCCCTGGCATGTGTCTGGTGCCAGGCCTAGGCAAGACAGGATGTTGTGACCAACTGAGGCTTTCCCTTGAAGTTTGCCTACTTCAAAGACAGAAAGGTGTATAAGTAGTGGACCTAAAACCCAAGATATTTAAATAACTTCTGGAATCAAGAGGAACTTTTGCCAAGGAAAAAAGCTGAAGAGCTGGAGGAGTACTGCCCCTTTGCTTTTGACTGTGTGTTGCTAGGTTGGCCTACAGTTGCTGTTTCTGCCTGAAAGAGGACAAAGACTGGACTGAGTGGTATATTACTGCTTATCAAGAATCTCCAAGGGCTTTGATTGAGCTTGCCTCTTGTTTTGAAGTCTCAGGCCCATTAAAGACTTCCTCTGCCAGCAGTTGGACTCTCTGATGAGACCCTTGCTCTGCCAGGTGGTGCCCTAATCAGTCCCTGGGCCCTTGAGAGGTGAAGTTGGCAGAACAAGGACTGAAATCCACACACAGAACACTCTGCAGGGAAAATGTTGATGCACCACCTCCAACGCGGCAAAAAAATTACTCCCCACCGGCTTCGCAGCAAACATCTACACTCCACCTGCAGTGGACGTAGTTGGGAGATCGATGCATTGTGGCTAAAGAAATGACCCACGTGCGGCTGCTGATAACGACGCAAACCCCACGAAGCACGGTCTTCCAACACTGTTCAACTGGATTTCTCATGCATCATCGCTAGGTGTAAAAAAATCAACACAAGCATGCGCAGATCTGAGGTACCCCTCCGGAAATCGACACATCACTCTTTCGTTGGAGAGAAAAACAATGCATCGCCCACCTGACGGCAGAAGAAACGATGCATGGCCTCACTTACGAGTAAGGAATTGATGCATCGCTGACTTTTCTGACGCACCATCCCCCATGCAGCTTTATTTTTGATACAAGGCAGATACTTTGTATAACAACAACATTTCCATTGTTTTCTATGGAGTAAGACTCATAGGGGCATATTTATGAAAAATGACGCACAAGTGTGCTAGCACAGTTGTGCGTCATTTTTATTAAATTGAGCTAGCGATATTCAATAGCGCCATCCTAGTGCCATATTTATGAAAACGATGTAGGATTGCATTAAGAAATGGATAGCATAAAAAAATGTGCTAAAAGCTGCACAATGCCGTAAGGAAAAATTATGTTAGTGCTGCAAAAGTGGCGCTACACAGTTTTTTGGCACGTGATAACATGTCACAAAAGGGTTAGCGCCACTTTTACACTGCATTAGTGCAAATGCAAGAGAAGATGGAATCATCAGGCCAGGATAGACCCCAGGGAGACCCTAAACACCCAAGTACTAGCCAGGAGAGTCCAGAAAAGTCATAGGAAAAGGATAATAGAAAGCGCAAGTGTTGCTTTAGTGAGGAGGAGCATGACATCCTGGTCAGAGAGGTGATGAAGCACCAACATCACCTTTGCGTCACCTCCAAATTGCCAATTGGTAGGAGAGACACACTATGGCAGAAAATAGTGGACAAAATAAACAGTGTCGCTGAGGTGAAGAGGACTGTCACTGAGGTCAAGAAGCGATGGCATGATTGCAAGTGCAGGACTAAGGAGAAACATGCCAGGAACCGTAAGGCCGCACTGTAGACTGGAGCGGGAAGACCTGCACCACTGGAGGACCTGAATGAGCTGGAGGAGATGGTTGTAGCAGTCAACCCAGAGGAGCTGGTCACTGGAATCTCGGGACAGAGCAGACTACCAGGAACCCCACAAATGCACAGTAAGTTGCAGGGGGGGATGTCTGAAACTCTACTAATGGCAGAAGGAGATGGCACATAGGGCACACTCAAAGCATGCTAAAGGGTTGCATGGGGACACATAGGCCCTGAATCAAGACGCACCATCCTCACCCAAGCCACACACGTACTGAGGCTTTGGTTGTGCAATGCACACCAACATATACACAATGTCAACACAGGCCACTCACTATGGCTAAACTCCACCATGTTAATAAGCGCCACATTGCCTGGAACGCAAAAGCAAATAGTGTGGCTGTGCTATTAGATCACCCATTGCAGATAGTCAAAGCCCCTGTACCAACACATTGTATACATCAGAGACTAGGGTGGAGTCTGTGTCCAAAATACATCCCTTCCTCAATGTTGCATTGCCTTTACTTATGTTTGCTGCATCTTGCAGCACACATTGAAATGCCATCTCAGCAAAAATAGCTTGTACATGTGCAGGAAGGGACTTCTCCCTGCACATGAACAGATCATCACTTCAAGGCAACCACCCGTCATCATACTGCAACAATATCTGTATTGGTACAGGGAGCACTAATCTGTGCAGATGCAGGGGGAATTCCAGATCTGTTCTCTATTCAATAAATATGGCACATCACTGAGGGGGTCATTCTGACCCTGGCGGCCGGTGGCCGCCAGGGCCACCGACCACGGGAGCACCGCCAACAGGCTGGCGGTGCTCCCACGAGCATTCTGACCGCAGCGGTTCAGCCGTGGTCCGAAGCGAAAAGTCGGCGGTCTCCCGCCGACTTTCCGCTGCTCGGGTGAATCCTCCATGGCGGCGGAGCGCGCTCCGCCGCCATGGGGATTCTGACACCCCCTACCGCCAGGATGGCGGTAGGGGGTGCCGCGGGGCCCCTGGGGGCCGTAAGGGGGCCCCACTGTGTATTTCAGTGTCTGCAATGCAGACACTGAAATACGCGACGGGTGCAAACTGCACCCGTCGCACATACCCACTCCGTCGGCTCCATTCGGAGCCGGCTTCCTTGTGGGTTGGGGTTTCCCGCTGGGCTGGCGGGCGGCCTCCTGGCGGTCGCCCGCCAGCCCAGCGGGAAAGCCTGAATGGCCTCCGCGGTCTTTCGACCGCGGAGCGCCCATATGGCGGTTCCCGCGAGAATGAGAATCACCCCCTGTGTATCTAAACTGCTGCAGTGTACTGTAATGCATCTTGCAGCTGCCCTGAGCCATGCCAAATGAGAAAAAATCTTCCCTAATGCTTGCAACCTGTGGAACACAACCCATAGAGGGTGAACCCACAACAACTTACACACAACCATATGTGTCATATGGGAAAGGCCACAAAATAAAATGCATACAACACATTGTGCATGTAAGTGAACATCATGTGTGCAGCTGAAAAAGTTGCTGCAATCTTACCATTTGTCAAGCTAGAGGGCTAGATCAAACAGAAAATGATGGTGTGTCTGTTGTGAAAAATTAGGCAGCATCACACACTGTCATTTTAAAAACGAGGGATGTACAATATATATGAGAATAGACCACACCCCTGAGTACCTCCCTGCACAAGTGGAAATCAGATGTTGTGCGCCAATGCAGCCACACATGCACCATAGTGCAAGGATGGATGCATTGAGGGGATTATGTGCAGGAAGGAACACCGTCCTTCGCAAAAACAAACTTAAAGTGCAATTTGCTCTTACTCTGTGTGCAGCACAATGCAGCACACATAGTTAAATCAAGAAATGCATTACAAATGTAAGCCTTACTGCTTGAGTTTGCCTTGAGAAACCCACCGCTGGGCTGGTGTCAGATATTGGCCCAGCGTCCAGAATACAAATAGCCCAAATTCTGAGGCAGTGTCAAAATGCAATGGGTGCTGCAGTGGTACGCCCACAGCAACACCCATTGCACACACCTTCCACGCAAAGTGCTGGGTGTGAAAGGGCAATATATACAAGGTGGCATCAAGGCATAAAAAGTGGATTCATACCACCTGATACATACGGGGCAGGGCATTGTGGTACCACCTGAGCCTTACCAAAAGTTACACTCGGGTGGCACTTGGGGCACCTATAGATGATCCTAAATACCTAGGGCCATATTTATGAGCCCCAAGCGCCACTGGCGCATCGGTTTCCGTTATGCTCATGTGGCGCAATGCCCTGTGCCATATTTACAAGGTGGTGTTAAGCCACTTTTTGTGGCTTAACGTCACCTTGTAAATACGGCCCTTTCACACCCAGCACTTTGTGTGGAAGGGGCATGCAATGGGTGTTGCTGTGGGCGTGCCACAGCAACACTCATTGCATTTTGACGCTGCCTCAGATGTACGAGTACTAGTAAACCTGAGGCAGCGCACAAAATCTAATGCCACCCCAGAGGTGGTGTTAGCAAGGCGCAATGAGGAGGTATACTTTTATTCCGCCTTACTTTTTTATCATTCTATGTGGGCTGCATTATGCAGTATACATAGAAAGAGCAAATTGTCAGACATGACTGTCACTGTGTGGGAAGGTGTCTATTCCTGCAAATAAAATATCATTTCAAAAATACGCTTTGGCACAACTGTGTGTGGTGCATTCTGCAGCACACACAGAAGAGCCAAATCATCATGAGTGATCACACATAACCAATCAAACCTTTCAACACAGACGTCCTTCCACAATGGTGCAAGGATGCCTGCGTTGGCACTAGGCAGCTCTATTTAGTACTGGCACAAGGGACAACACAGTGATGAGCAGTATGCAAACGAATACAGCGCCTCCCTGCATTGTGAAAATGACACTGTGGGATGCTGTCACTTTTAGCACAGCACTGCACTTCATCATTTTCCTTTACCAGTGAGCTTAACCCATGTCTGATGCACAATGCTACACATAAGTACAACCACTACCTTGAGTTAGTGACATGTTACTAAGGACCAGATGTAGGTACAAAAAAATTAGCGACTCGCAATTTGCGAGCATGTGCGACTCGCAAATTGCGTGTCGCTAATAGGAATGCAGGTACAATGTCCGAGTACAAATTGCGACTCGCACCCGGAGTCGCAACGCAGATAGCGAGTCCGCTGTCTGCGAGGTCGCTGTTTGCGACCGCGCAAAAAACGGACTCGCAATTTGCGAGTGGGTGTCGCAAATTGCGAGTACCTTGTAAATTGATTGCAGGTGCTGCAGAACACTCCAGAAACCACTCCAGAACACTCTGGAAACACTTCCTGGCACATGATGATGACATCACAGCCAGGAAGTTTACTAATACACCTGGGAGGAGGGAGGACCACACCCATTTTAAACTGCTGAACAGCCAACAGGAGGAACAGCAGCTACAATGGCAGAAACACCCAGAAAGAGAAAACTTAAATTTTCTGAGAAGGAGCTGGAGGTGCTGACAGAAGAATGCTGTCAGCACTATGATGATCTTTTTGGAAAGGCAGCCCTCAATGTGCCAGACTCAACAAAAAAACAACTCTGGCTGGAAATACAGGAAATACAGGAAAAAGTGAACTTCCTGGGGGTCAGCCACAGGAGTGTGGATGAGATCAAAAAGAGGTGGTATGACCTCCGCTCCCGGACCAAGGAGAGGGTGGCAGAAAGGCTCCGGGAGATGAGAGGCACAGGAGGGGGACCATCATCCGTACCACCACCCACACCCCTGGAGGAAAGGGTGGAGGAGACCCTGGAGCAGGAGGCAGTGACAGAATTTGGAGATCTGGACACCTCTGAGCCCACTACATAAACCGGTGAGTACCATGTGATATGCCTGTACCCCCATCAATGCCATACCCCCACCCACCATGTACACAGGGGCATGCACAACCAAGATAGCTCCATTTTAGGGTAGCAAACACCAGAATGATGCATTATGGGCAATGTAGTCAAGTAGGCAGTCAATAGGCAAATGTTTATTAGGAAGTGTGCAACAGATAGTAGACACTGACAGTCTGTTCCCCATGTCCCACAGGTCTCCCACAGGTCTCCCACAAGACACCACCACAAGCCACAGCAGCCAGCCCCATGAGGAAAGCACAGGAGCTGCCACCACTCCCACCTGCACCACCAACACCATCCCCTTGACGACAACACCTGCTGCAACAGTGGTTCTGGAGGCTGCGCCAGCAACAGCCAGGAGTGCCACGGTACAGCTCACAGGGCATCCACCGCTGTGCAGGCGACGCAGGTTGAGGAGAGCAGGGCTGCAGGCTGAGTCCGGGCGTCCATCGACCACCATCACCGAGGCTCAACTACTCCGTGGTCAGTGCCTGCAGAACAATATGTTAGGGAGAATTAGTGGGGTTCTGCACCGCTTTGTGAGGAACAATGAGGCCAGCATGCAGCAGCTCCATGCCCAATTGGACGTCATTGGCACAAACACTGGGGACCTAGCCCTGTCCATGCGGGAACTGGTGGCAGGACTACTGTCACATAGCAAGGGTGGGCGGCGCAGGGACCGCCAGCTGCTCCAGAGGCTGGACAGGATGGCCTCATCAATTGGTAGACTGGCAGTCAACACCACTGGCCTGTCAAGAAGGACAGTTGGCCTCTAAGTGGAAATGGGCCACTTTGCAGGGGATGTGGCAAGAGGCCTGGGCCGGATCACACATGTGATCGATTTAATGGAGGCATGGCATGTGTCCAGGGGGACAGGGGACACCCCCCAGGACAGCGAAGAGGGCTCCACTGTGAGCAGTGTCTCTGCCAGTGACACTAGGGTGCTCCGGAGTGGGAGTACTAGGCAGAGCACTGCAGAACAACCTGGGACCAGCCAGGCTGGCAGAGGCCGCCGTAGGTCATAGACAAAACCCTGTCTCTGATGTTGGGGCACATGACAGCAATGTGCCCCATGCATGGTTTGCTTTTTGATGTACATGAACAGTTAGTCATTGTAAATAGTTAAATTTCTGCACATGGTTGAAGTTGACACGTACCTTCCAAAGTATTGGGTTGCGATGTGTTACCGTCTCAGTCTGCCTTGATTTGCGATGCTCCGATCCCCATGATGGCGATGTGGTTGCTCCTGCTCTTCATCCTCAGAATCAGGGTCTGCAGGGGTGAGAGGTAGCCCACGTTGAGTGGCAATATTGTGCAGGATGGCGCATGCGACAACAATTTTGAATGCTGTAACGGGGGTATACTGGAGGGCACCTCCACTGCAGTTGAGGCATCTGAACCTTGCTTTCAGCAATCCGAAGGTGCGTTCAATCATGTTCCTGGTCCTCTTATGTGCACTGTTGTATCGCCTCTCTGAATCATTGCTGGGTGTTAAGAACGGATTCATTATCCATGGCCGTAGTGCATATGCACTGTCACCTGTTGAGCACAAACATTACACTGTTAGAAAGTCCTGGTTGGTGTGCAGATTGATCTGTGTGTATGTCTATGAGGTGTATGCAGCTCTACCTAGGAGGTATCCGTCTCCAAACTCCCCACGTTCCAGGCGTTGGTGTATCCCACTGTGCCTAAAAATGTATTAGTCATGGGTACTGCCTGGAAATTTTGCAACAATGTCAGTGATGACATAATGAGCGTCACAAACAACCTGAATATTCAGTGAGTGGGTACACTTTCTGTTGCGGAACAGATATTCTAGGTTAGCAGGGGGGCATATTTGAATATGTGTACCATCTACACACCCTCTGACATGGGGAAAGTTGGCAATCCGGTAAAATTCCAACTTGGTGCTGTTAATTTCTGCCTCATTCCTGGGTAGGTATATGAAGTGAGACATGTGTGTGAGTATGGCATCTAGGAATGCCCTGAGGAACCTTGATAGTGCACTTTGAGATACCCCACCTGCCACAGCAATGACCCCCTGATAGCTCCCTAAGGCCAAGAGGTGCAGTGAGCATAGCACTTGCACATGCTGCTAAGGCGGTATTTGTCATATATCTCTTCCTCAGTTTGCTGAAAAAGAGTCTGCCTTGTTCTGTAAATCTTCTCCTGTCTCTGGCTCCTCCTCCCCCTCTGCTGGGCTGCGTGGGCTCTCTTCCTCACTGCTATCAGGTATATCTCCGCCATCTTGAGTAACCCAGATGCCTTCTGGGTCTCCTTTTATACGTTGGTAATGGTTACCACCTGCTCTGAGTTAGTGGTAAATGGAACATGCAAACTGGGCTTTTTGCGACTAGTCGCAATTTGCGAGTTGCAATTGCATATGGTTTGCTACTCGCAAATTGCGACTTCCTATTTGAGGGTAAAAAAATGGGATTGCAATTTTTGTGAGTCGATAACGGCTTGCATCACTTTTTGCGAGTCGGAAATGGGATTTTTGCATCCCATTTCCGATTTTGCGCAGTCACAAATAGCGATTCAGGCCATTTGCGACTCGCAAAACTTTGCTACATCTGGCCCTAAGCCTCCAGTCGCAAATACATGATGTCGCATGTCAACAGCCAATGCAATCAAATATTGATTTTACGCTATCTTATTGCATAGGATGATGGCTTACCTCCTGCCAACCTGCCAGTCCTGGATATTCCTGATGACATGGATGACCAGCTGCCAACCCTCAATGAACAGACTCTCCAGGATGTCCTAGGATCACTACATACACCACCTCCAGTCGCAGGGAAGACATACAGCTTAGGGGGGTCTGCACATGAACCACCCTGCCACCAACACATGCCAGAAGCCAGTACTCACACAGCCCTGGACTCTGAGGACCCAGAGATCAAATTTCAGAGGACAGTGGTAGGAGTCCAGCAGGAGCCGGCAAAGCAGGTTTGGGTGGGAATGGAGACCATGGCAGGCAGCCTAGAGGGAGTGCGGTAGTGCCTTAGTCCTAATGAGAACAACTAGGCTGCCATCAGAGGCACCCACTCCCTGCTACATGGACTCCAGAAGTCTCTGGCAGACATAGCTGCTGTCATGAAGCAGAGGCTACAGCAGGAAGTGGCCTCCCTCTGGGTGAAAACCCTATGTGTCAGTGTGTTTTGCCTGTCTCACTGGGATCCTGCTGGTCAGGACCCAAGTGCTAGTGCTCATAGTTTATGGCCTAATGTCTGTGTTGTCAGTAATGCTTAACTGTGTCACTGAGGCTCTACTAACCAGAACCTCAGTGCTTATGCTCTCTCTGCTTCTAAATTTGTCACTATAGGATAGTGACTTAATTTACCAATTCCAATTGGCACACTGGACCCCCTTATAAGTCCCTAGTATATGGTACCTAGGTACCCAGGGCATTGGGGTTCAAGGAGATTCTTATGGGCTGCAGCATTTCTTTTGCCACCCATAAGGAGTTCAGACAAACTCTTTCACAGGGCTGCCACTGCAGCCTGCGTGAAATAGTGCACACACTATTTCACAACCATTTTCACAGCACTTAGGTAACTTATAAGACACCTATATGTCTAACCATCATTTACTGAAGGCTAGGTGCAAACTTACTAAGTGTGAGGGCACCCTTGCACTAGCAAAGGGGCCCCCACGTAGTCCAGGATCAAATCTCCGGAGGTCATGAGTTCAGGGATGCCATTACACGCGTGCACTACATGTAGGTCAATACCTATATGTAGCTTCACAATGATAACTCCGAATATGGCTATGTAAGGTATCTAAGATCATGGAATTGTCCCTCCATTCCAAATCTGGTATTTGGGAGCCGATTCCATGCATCCTGGGGGCTCCACCATGGACCCCCAGTACTGCCAAACCAGGTCTCTGCAGCTGCAGCTACAGCTGCTGCCACCTCACAGACAGGGATCTGCCCTCCTGGGGTCTGAGCAGCTCAGTCCCAGGATGGCAGAACAAAGCATTTCCTTTGGGAGGAGTGTGTTACACCCTCTCCCTTTGGAAATAGGTGTTACAGGCTTGGGAGGGGTAGTCTCCCAGAGGCTCTGGAAATGCTTTGAAGGGCACAGATGGTTCCCTCCTTGCCTAAGCCAGTCTACACCGGTTCAGGGACCCCCAGTCCCTGCTCTGGCATGCAACTGGATAAAGGAAAGGGGAGTGACCACTTCCCTGTCCATCACCACCCCAGTGGTGGCGCCCAGAGCTCCTCCAGTGTGTCCCAGACTTCAGCCATCTTGTTTTCCAAGGTGGGGGACACTCTGGAGGCCTCTGAGTGGCCAGTGCCAGCAGGTGACGTCAGAGACCCCTCCTGATATGTCCATACCTGATAAGGTAACCAATCCCCCCTCAGGGCTATTTAGGGTCTCTCCTGTGGCTTTCTCTTCAGATTCGACTTGCAAGTTTTCATCAGAAATCCTCTGGAACTACTGCTTCATCCTCTGACCTCAGATCGACCGCAGACTGCTCCAGGAACCGCTGTAACTGCAATAAATTATCCAAAAGGGCTACTTTTCCTCTGCAACATCAGCTCCAGTCAGCAACTGCAACAGTTTCCACGGTGTGCACGCTCTGGGGTCTCCCTGTCTTCACCATGCACCAAATTTGGAGGAGGTAAGAGCTTGCTTTCCCCATTGCGACAGTACCCCTGTGCGCCATGTCATTTTTACCTCCTGAGGCCTCTGTGCACTATTTGCAGGAATTGTTCGTGCACAGCCTGGCCCAGGTCCCCCGCACTCTATCCTACGATGCTCAACTCGCTGAGTTGTTCTCCGGCGGCGAGAGACCTTCTGTTGTAGTGCTTGTAGGAAAGTACCATCTTGCCTGGCATGTAACCCCCATATTTCACTGCATATATGTTGTTTTAGTCTACAGGGCCCCAGTGCTCATAAGTATGTGCCATGTATGTGTTCCCTGTGTGATGCCTAACTGTCTCACTGAGGCTCTGCTAACCAGAACCTCAGTGGTTATGCTCTCTCTGCTTTCCAAATTTGTCACTAACAGGCTAGTGACTAAAGTTACCAATTCACATTGGCATACTGGGACACCCCTATAATTCCCTAGTATATGGTACTGAGGTACCCAGGGTATTGGGGTTCCAGGAGATCCCTATGGGCTGCAGCCTTTCTTTTGCCACCCATAAGGAGCTCTGACAATTCTTACACAGGCCTGCCATTGCAGCCTGCGTGAAATAACGTCCAAGTTATTTCACAGCCATTTACCACTGCCCTTAAGTAACTTATAAGTCACCTATATGTCTAAACTTCACCTGGTGAAGGTTGGGTGCAAAGTTACTTAGTGTGTGGGCACCCTGGCACTAGCCAAGGTGCCCCCACATTGTTCAGGGCAAATTCTCCGGACTTTGTGAGTGCAGGAACACCATTACACGTGTGCACTATACATAGGTCACTACCTATGTAGAGCGTCACAATGGTAACTCCGAACATGGCAATGTAACATGTCTAAGATCATGGAATTGTCACCTCAATGACATTCTGGCATTGGGGGGACAATTCCATGATCCCCCGGGTCTCTAGCATAGTACCCGGGTACTGCCAAACTGCCTTTCCGGGGTCTCCGCTGCAGCTGCTGCCAACCAATCAGACAGGTTTCTGCCCTCCTGGGGTCCAGGGGCTGCCTGCTTCCGTGAGGGCTCCCTGAGTTGCTGGGCACCCCCTCTGTCTCCTCCTCCAAGTGGCGACATCCTGGTCCCTCTTGGGCCACAGCAGCACCCAAAAACCCTTACTGCGACCCTTGCAGCTAGCAAGGCTTGTTTGCAGTCTTTCTGCGTGGGAACACCTCTGCAAGCTTCATCGTGCCATGGGCCATCTGTATTCCAAAGGAGAAGTCCCTAGCTCTCTTCTTTCTTGCAGAACTCTAAGCTTCTTCCATCGGGTGGCATCTTCCTTGCACCCTCAGCTGACATTTCCTGGGCTCCTGCCCACTCTCGACACTGTCGCGACTATTCAACTTGGTCCCCTTGTCTTACAGGTACTAAGGTCTGGAAATCCACTGTTGTTGCATTGCTGGTGTTTGTTCTTCCTGCAGAATCCCCCTATCACGACTTCTGTGCTCTCTGGGGGTAGTAGGAACACTTTACACCTACCTTTCAGGGTCTTGGGGTGGGCTATTTTTCTAACCCTCACTGTTTTCTTACAGTCCCAGCAACCCTCTATAAGCTCACATAGGTTTGGGGTCCATTCGTGGTTCGCATTCCACTTTTGGAGTATATGGTTTGTGTTGCCCCTATACCTATGTGCTCCTGTTGCAATCTATTGTAATTCTACACTGTTTGCATTACTTTTCTTGCTATTACTTACCTAATTTTGGTTTGTGTACATATAACTTGGGTATATAACTTATCCTCATACTGAGGGTACTCACTGAGATACTTTTGGCATATTGTCATAAAAATAAAGTACCTTTATTTTTAGTACTTCTGTGTATTGTGTTTTCTAATGATATTGTGCATATGACACTAGTGGTATAGTAGAAGCTTTACATGTCTCCTAGTTCAGCCTAAGCTGCTTTGCCATAGCTACCATCTATCAGCCTAACCTGCTAGAAACACCTCTTCTACACTAATAAGGGATAACTGGACCTGGCACAAGGTGTAAGTACCTCTGGTACCCACTACAAGCCAGGCCAGCCTCCTACATTGGTTGTGCAGCGGTGGGATAAGTACTTGTAACTACTTGCCACTTTTGTCATTGTGTACGTTTCATAAGAGAATAATAATTAAAACAGTTCAGTGTATGTACACCTAACCAAAAAGTTTTGCTTTTGTCCTCTTAAACGTTTTACAAAGTGCTGAAAAGTATCCTAAAACTTCTAAAAGTTTATACAAAGTTTGGAAAAGTTTTTTTCTCTGTTCTTTAAAAAGTTCTGAAACTTTTTCTTCCATCTCACTATTTCTAAACCTTTTACTATCATGTCTAAAGAAGAGTCAGCTCTTAAAATGGTCAATACAACTTATGACAATTTGAATTACAAGAGCCTAAGGAGTCTCTCTGCAAAGAGAGGTTTAGTGATAGGAAAGAACCCTACCAAAGAATTTCTATTTAACATGCTTATTATGAATGATGAGTCCCAAGCAAGCACATCAAATGAGAAGTTAATAGAAGGTTCCCAATCTGACTCAGGGGATCTCCTTGAGGGAGGTAGGGAGGGTTCTGATCAGGATTTGCCCTCTAACAAGGTAGTAATGGAGGTTCCCATCACAGTAGGGAAGTCTTTATTCCTAGAGGCCAAGTTGCTAGGGTTCAGTCAGTTAGGGACAGATCTCCCTCTGTTGTTTCCAGTTTATCTTCTGTGTCCAAGCATTACCAACCCACCCACCCTGAAGACAACATGTTAGAAAGGGAACTCAAAAAGTTGAGGGTTGAAGAGACCAGACTGAAGCTTAAACAGCAACAGCTGGCCTTAGATAGGGAATCCTTATACTTGGAGAAGGAGAGACAGAGATTGGGGTTTGGACCCCATGGTGGCAGCATCAGTATTCCTGATAGTAATCCTGTTAGAGAGCATGATTCCAGGAATCTGCACAAGATAGCCCCCCTTACAAGGAGGGGGATGACATCAACAAGTGGTTTGCTGCACTTGAGAGGGCCTGTATGGTACATGGGGTCCCTCAAAGGCAGTGGGCTGCTATATTGTGGCTATCTTTCACTGGAAAGGGTAGGGATGGGCTCCTTACTGTTAGAGAAAGTGATGCTAACAATTTTTCAGTTTTGAAGGGTGCATTCTTGCATGGATTTGGCTTAACCACTGAACAATACAGGATTAAGTTCAGAGACACCAGAAAAGAGTCCTCACAAGACTGGACAGACTTTGTAAACTGTTCAGTGAAGGCCTTGGAGGGGTGGTTACATGGCAGTAGAGTTTCTGACTATGAAAGCCTGTATAATCTTATTCTGAGAGAGCATATTCTGAATAACTGTGTGCCTGACTTGTTACACCAATATCCAGTGGACTCAGATCTGATCTCTCCCCAAGAATTGGGAAAGAAGGCAGACAAATGGGTCAGAACAAGAGTGAACAGAAAAGTTTATACAGGGGGTGACAAGGATGGCAAGAAGAAGGATTGTAAATCTTCTGACAAGGATGAGAAGAAAAGTACAAATGAGTCTTCATCAGGCCCACAAAAATCCTTTGGTGGGGGTGGTGGGTCTAAATCCTCTTCCAATAATCAACCTAAAAAGCCTTGGTGTTATTTGTGTAAAGTCAAAGGCCATTGGACAACTGACGCCAGTTGTCCAAAGAAAAACACCAAACCTCCCACTACCACAACCCCTACTGCAAATTCTAGTGCCCCTAGTAATAGCAGTGGTGGTGGGAGCAAACCTACTAATAGCCAATCCAAGGGAGTAGCTTGGCTCACTATTGGTAATTTAGTTGGAGTTGGTCTTGTTAGGGAGACCACAGAGACTGTGTTAGTCTCTGAAGGTGCCATTGATTTGGCCACCTTGGTTGCTTGTCCCCTTAATATGGATAAGTACAAGCAACTTCCCCTAATAAATGGTGTTGAGGTTCAGGCCTACAGGGACACAGGTGCCAGTGTTACCATGGTGATGGAGAAACTGGTGCACCCTGAACAACACCTACTTGGTCAGCAGTACCAAGTGACAGATGCTCATAACAACACTCTTAGCCACCCCATGGCTGTTGTGAATCTCAACTGGGGGGGTTACTGGTCAAAAGAAAGTTGTGGTTGCCTCAGATTTACCTGTAGACTGTCTACTAGGAAATGATTTAGAGACATCAGCTTGGGCAGAAGTGGAGTTGGCGGCTCATGCAGCAATGCTGGGCATTCCTGGGCATAGTTTTGCTTTGACAAGGGCTCAGGCCAAAAAGCAAAAAGGACAGGGTAACTTGGATCCTGGAACAATGGACCAAGTGCTCCCTAAAGCTAGGGGTAGCAAGGGTAAATCCCTACCCACTATCCCTCCCTCTACAGATGATTCTCCTTCTGAGGAAGAAGAATTTCCTCCCTGTGCAGAACCTTCACCAGATGAGCTGGCAGCAGACACTGCTGAGCTTTTGGGTGGAGGGGGCCTGGCAGGGAAGAGCTGAGTGTGGCACAGCAAACCAGTCCCACATTAGAGGGTCTCAGACAGCAAGCTGTCAAACAGCAAAATGGGGATGTCAGTGACTCACATAGAGTTTACTGGGAGGACAACCTCTTGCACACCGAAGCAAGGGACTCAAAACCTGGAGCAACCAGGTGGTTGGTCATTCCCCTGCAGTACAGAGAGTTCCTCCTAAGTCTTGCACATGACATTCCTTTGGCTGGGAATTTGAGCCAGATCAAAACATGGGAAAGGCTTGTCCCCCTGTTTCACTGTCCTAGGATGACAGAGGACACTAAAAATGTTTGCAAGTCTTGTGTGACCTGCCAAGCCAGTGGCAAGACTGGTGGCACACCAAAGGCTCCCCTTATTCCACTACCTGTGTTTGGGGTCCCCTTTGAAAGGGTAGGAGTTGATATAGTTGGCCCCCTTGACCCTCCTACTGCTTCGGGCAATAGGTTTATCTTGGTGGTTGTGGACCATGCCACAAGATATCCTGAAGCAATTCCTCTGAGGACCACTACAGCTCCTGCAGTGGCAAAGGCCCTACTGGGAATCTTTTCCAGGGTGGGTTTCCTAAAAGAGGTTGTATCAGACAGGGGTAGAAACTTCATATCTGCATACTTGAAAGAAATGTGGAAGGAATGTGGTGTAACATACAAATTCACCACTCCTTATCATCCACAGACTAATGGACTGGTAGAGAGGTTTAATAAAACTCTCAAAGGTATGATAATGGGACTCCCTGAAAAACTCAGGAGGAGATGGGATATCCTGTTACCTTGCCTCCTTTTTGCTTACAGGGAGGTACCCCAGAAAGGAGTGGGCTTCAGCCCCTTTGAACTCCTCTTTGGAAACCCTGTAAGAGGTCCACTAACACTTGTGAAGGAGGGTTGGGAACAACCTTTAAAAGCTCCCAAACAGGACATAGTGGACTATGTACTTGGCCTAAGATCCTGAATGGGCACATGAAAAAGGCCAGTAAAAACCTTCAGGCCAGCCAAGAGCTCCAGAAGCAATGGCATGACCAGAAGGCTGTTCTGATCCAGTACCAACCAAGACAGAAGGTGTGCGTATTGGAGCCTGTGGCCCAAAGAGCACTCCAGGACAAATGGAGTGGACCCCATCACATTGTTGAAAAGAAGCGTGAGGTTACCTATCTGGTAGACCTGGGCACTGCCAGGAGTCCCCTTAAGGTGATTCATGGCAACCGCCTAAAACCCTACTATGACAGGGCGGATCTCACCCTGCTCATGGCAACAGATGAGGGACAGGAAGAAGAGAGTGACCCTCTCCCTGATCTCTTTTCCACCACTGAATCTGATGCTTTAGTGGAGGGAATAGTTTTTGCAGACTGTCTTACTGCAGAACAGAAAGACAACTGCATAAATCTCCTTGGACAGTTTTCTGACCTCTTTTCAATTGTGCCAGGAACAACTTCCTGGTGTGAGCACACAATTGATACTGGAGAAAGCTTGCCTGTCAAAAGTAAAATCTATAGGCAGCCTGCCCATGTCAGAGACTACATAAAACAAGAGGTGCAGAAAATGCTTGATCTAGGAGTGGTTGAACCTTCTGAAAGCCCATGGGCGAGTCCTGTGGTGCTTGCACCAAAGCCTCACTCACAAGATGGAGAAAGGGAGATGAGGTTTTGTGTAGACTACAGAGGTCTCAATCAGGTATCAAAAACTGATGCTCACCCTATACCCACGGCAGATGAGCTCATAGATACACTGGCATCTGCCAAGTATCTAAGCACCTTTGATTTGACTGCAGAGTATTGACAGATCAAATTGGCTGAGGATGCTAAACTTAAAACTGCATTTTCAACTATACGAGGGCACTACCAATGTACAGTGATGCCCTTTGGTTTGAAGAATGCACCTGCTGCTTTTCAGAGGTTGGTGAACAAAGTCCTGCAAGGGTTGGAGGCTTTTAGTGCAGCATATCTCGATGATACAGCTGTCTTTAGCTCCACCGGGGATGAGCACCTGGTCCACCTTTGGAGAGTTTTGGAGGCACTGCAAAAGGCAGGCCTCACTATCAAGGCCTCAAAGTGCCATATAGGGCAGAGAAAGGTGGTTCATCTGGGACACCTGCTAGGTGGAGAACAGATTGCACCAATGCAGGGTAAAATCCCGACAATCATGGATTGGGTTTCCCCTACAACACAAACCCAGGTGAGAGCCTTCTTAGGCCTCACTGGGTATTACAGGAGATTCATTAAAAACTATGGCTCCATAGCAGCCCCACTTAATGATCTCACAAGTAAGAAGATGCCTAAAAAGGTATTGTAGACAGCTAGCTGTCAGAAAGCTTTTGAGGAGCTCAAACAGGCCATGTGCTCTGCACCTGTCCTAAAAAACCCATGTTACTCCAAGAAATCCATTGTTCAAACTGATGCATCTGAATTAGGGGTAGGGGCAGTCTTATCACAACTGAATTCTGAGGGGCAGGATCAACCAGTTGCTTTTATCAGCAGAAGGTTGACCCCTAGCAAAAAGTGTTGGTCTGCCATTGAGAGGGAGGCCTTTGCTGTGGTCGGGGCACTGAAAAAGTTGAGGCCATACCTGTTTAGCACTCACTTTATTGTTCAGACAGACCACAAACCTCTACTTTGGCTAAAACAAATGAAAGGTGAAAATCCTAAATTGTTGAGGTGGTCCGTATCTCTACAGGGAATGGCCTATACAGTGGAACATAGACCTGGGAGTACCCACTCCAATGCAGATGGACTCTCCAGATATTTCCACTTAGACAATGAAGACTCATCAGGTCATGGCTAGTCTTATTGTCCTTCGTTTGGGGGGGATTGTGTAGGAAAGTACCATCTTGCCTGGTATGTTACCCCCATATTTCATTGTATATATGTTGTTTTAGTCTATGTGTCACTTGGACCCTGCCAGGCAGGGCCCCAGTGCTCATAAGTATGTGCCATGTATGTGTTCCCTGTGTGATGCCTAACTGTCTCACTGAGGCTCTGCTAACCAGAACCTCAGTGGTTATGCTCTCTCTGCTTTCCAAATTTGTCACTAACAGGCATATGACTAAATTTACCAATTCACATTGGCATACCGGGACACCCATATAACTCCCTAGTATATGGTACTGAGGTACCCATGGTATTGGGGTTCCAGGAGATCGCTATGGGCTGCAGCATTTCTTTTGCCACCCATAGGGAGCTCTGACAATTCTTACACAGGCCTGCCATTGCAGCCTGCGTGAAATAATGTCCACGTTATTTCACAGCTATTTACCACTGCACTTAAGTAACTTATAAGTCACCTATATGTCTAACTTTCACCTGGTGAAGGTTGGGTGCAAAGTTACTTAGTGTGTGGGGAACCTGGCACTAGCCAATGTGCCCCCACATCGTTCAGGGCAAATTCCCCGGCCTTTGTGAGTGCGGGGACACCATTACACGCCAGCACTATACATAGGTCACTACCTATGCATAGCGTCACAATGGTAACTCCGAACATGGCCATGTAACATGTCTAAGATCATGGAATTGTCACCCCAATTCCATTCTGGCATTGAGGGGACAATTCCATGATCCCCCGGGTCTCTAGCATGGTACCCGGCTACTGCCAAACTGCCTTTCCGGGGTCTCCACTGCAGCTGCTGCTGCTGCCAACCCCTCAGACAGGTTTCTGCCCTCCTGGGGTCCAGGCAGCCCTGGCCCAGGAAGGCAGAACAAAGGATTTCCTCTGAGAGAGGGTGTAACACCCTCTCCCTTTGGAAATAGGTGTCAGGGCTGGGGAGGAGTAGCCTCCCCCAGCCTCTGGAAATGCTTTGATGGCACAGATGGTGCCCATCTCTGCATAAGCGGGTCTTCACCGGTTTAGGGACCCCCCAGCCCTGCTCGGGCGCAAAACTGGACAAAGGAAAGGGGAGTGACCACTCCCCCGACCTGCACTTCCCAGGGGAGGTGCCCAGAGCTCCTCCAGTGTTTCCCAAACCTCTGCCGTCTTGGAAACAGAGGTGTTTGTGGCACACTGGACTACTCTGAGTGGCCAGTGCCAGCAGGTGACGTCAGAGGCTCCTTCTGATAGGCTCTTACCTCTCTTGGTAACCAATCCTCCTTCCTTGGTAGCTAAACCTCCTTTTCTGCTATTTAGGGTCTCTGCTTTGGGTAATTCTTTAGATAACGAATGCAAGTGCTCACCAGAGTTCCTCTGCATCTCCCTCTTCACCTTCTACCAAAGAATCGACTGCTGACTACTCAGGACGCCTGCAAAACTGCAAGAAAGTAGCAAGATGACTACTAGCAACCTTGTATTGCCTCATCCTGCCGGCTTTCTCGACTGTTTCCAGGTGGTGCATTCTCTGGGGTAGCCTGTCTCCTCCCTGCACCAGGAGCTCCAAAGAAATCTCCAGTGGGTCGACGGAATCTTCCCCCTGCAACCGCAGGCACCAAAAGACTGCATCACTGGTCCTCTGGGTCCCCTCTTAGCCTGACGAGCATGGTCCCTGGAACTCAGCAACTCTGTCCAAGTGACTCCCACAGTCCAGTGACTCTTCAGTCCAAGTTTGGTGGAGGTAAGTCCTTTCCTCCCCACGCTAGACTGCATTGCTGCTCCTGTGCACTCTTCCAGGATTTCCTTTAAGCACAGCCAAGCCTGGGTCCGCGACACTCATTCCTGCAGTGCACAACCTTCTGAGTTGTCCTCCGGCTTTGTGGGACTCCCTTTTGTGACTTTGGGTGGACTCCGGTTCACTTTCCTTCCAAGTGCCTGTTCAGGTACTTCTGTGGATGCTGCCTGCTTCTGTGAGGGCTCCCTGAGTTGCTGGGCGCCCCCTCTGTCTCTTCCTCCTAGTGGTGACACCCTGGTCCCTCCTGGGCCACAGCAGCACCCAAAAACCCTTACCACAACCCTTGCAGTTAGCAAGGCTTGTTTGCAGTCTTTCTGCATGAGAACACCTCTGCAAGCTTCATCGCGACGTGGGACATCCATCTTCCAGCAGGGAGAAGTCCCTAGCTCTCTTCTTTCTTGCAGAACTCCAAGCTTCTTCCATCTGTTGGCATCTTCCTTGCTCCCTCTGCTGACATTTCCTGGGCTCCTGCCCACTCTCGACACTGTCGCAACTATTAGACTTGGTCCCCTTGACTTACAGGTACTCAGTTCCGGAAATCCACTGTTGTTGCATTGCTGGTGTGTGTTCTTCCTGCAGAATTACTCTATCACGACTTCTGTGCTCTCTGGGGGTAGTAGGTGCACTTTACACCTACCTTTCAGGGTCTTGGGGTGGGCTATTTTTCTTACCCTCACTGGTTTCTTACAGTACCAGCGATGCTCTATAAGCTCACATAGGTTTGGGGTCCATTCTTGGTTCGCATTCCACTTTTGGAGTATATGGCTTGTGTTACCCCTATACCTATGTGCTCCTATTGCAATCTATTGTAATTCTACACTGTTTGCATTACTTTTCTTGCTGTTACTTACCTAATTTTGGTAACCAATCCTCCTTCCTTGGTAGCCAAACCTCCTTTTCTGGCTATTTAGGGTCTCTGATTTGGGGAATTCTTTAGATAACGAATGCAAGAGCTCACCAGAGTTCCTCTGTATCTCCCTCTTCACCTTCTACTAAAGGATCGACCGCTGACTGCTCAGGACGCCTGCAAAACTGCAACAAAGTAGCAAGATGACTACTAGCAACCTTGTATTGCCTCATCCTGCCAGCTTTCTCGACTGTTTCCAGGTGGTGCATGCTCTGAGGGTAGCCTGCCTCCTCCCTGCACCAGGAGCTCTGAAGAAATCTCCTGTGGGTCGACGGAATCTTCCCCCTGCAACCACAGGCACCAAATGACAGCATCACTGGTCCTCTGGGTCCCCTCTCAGCCTGACGAGCGTGGTCCCTGGAACTCAGCAACTCTGTCCAAGTGACTCCCACAGTCCAGTGACTCTTACAGTCCACGTTTGGTGTAGGTAAGTCCTTGCCTCCCCACGTTAGATTGCATTGCTGGGTACCGCATGATTTACAGCTGCTCCGGCTCCTGTGCACTCTTCCAGGATTTCCATCAAGCACAGCCAAGCCTGGGACTCCGGTTCACTTTCCTTCCAAATGCCTGTTCAGGTACTTCTGCCGGTGCTGCCTGCTTCTGTGAGAGCTCCCTGAGTTGCTGGGCGCCCCCTCTGTCTCCTCCTCCAATTGCCAACATCCTGGTCACTCCTGGGCCTCTGCAGCACCCAAAAACCTTTACCACAACCCTTGCAGCTAGCAAGGCTTGTTTGCAGTCTTTCTGCGTGAGAATACCCCTGCAAGCTTCATCACGACGTGGGACATCCATCTTCCAAAGGAGAAGTCCCTAGCTCTCTTCTTTCTTGCAGAACTCCAAGCTTCTTCCATCTGGTGGCAGCTTCCTTGCTCCCTCAGCTGGCATTTCCTGGGCTCCTGCCCACTCTCGACACTGTCGCGACTATTGGACTTGGTCCCCTTGTCTTACAGGTCCTCAGCTCTGGAAATCCACTGTTGTTGCATTGCTGGTGTTTGTTCTTCCTGCAGAATCCCCCTATCACGACTTCTGTGCTCTCTGGGGGTAGTAGGTGCACTTTACACCTACCTTTCAGGGTCTTTGGGTGGGCTATTTTTCTAACCCTCACTGTTTTCTTACAGTCCCAGTGACGCTCTAAAAGCTCACATAGGTTTGGGGGCCATTCGTGGTTCGCATTCTACTTTTGGAGTATATGGTTTGTGTTGCCCCTATACCTATGTGCTCATATTGCAATCTATTTTAATTCTACACTGTTTGCATAACTTTTCTTGCTATTACTTACCTAATTTTGGTTTGTGTACATATATCTTGTGTATATAACTTATCCTCATACTGAGGGTACTCACTGAGATACTTTTGGCATATTGTCATAAAAATAAAGTACCTTTATTTTTAGTACTTCTGTGTATTGTGTTTTCTTATGATATTGTGCATATGTCACTAGTGGTATAGTAGGAGCTTTACATGTCTCCTAGTTCAGCCTAAGCTGCTTTGCCATAGCTACCTTCTATCAGCCTAAGCTGCTAGAAACACCTCTTCTACACTAATAAGGGATAACTGGACCTGGCACAAGGTGTAAGTACCTCTGGTACCCACTACAAGCCAGGCCAACCTCCTACAGTGCTGCAACAACTGTAATTTGCACCTTCTTCGTCCCTGTGTCTGGGGACCTCCGTTGGTGCTGCCTGGTCCTCTGTGGATTCCCTCCAGTGTCGGGAGACCCCTCTGCCTCCTCAGTCTGAGTTAGGGCCCCCTGGTTCCTCCTGAACCCAGGCTTGTTGGACGAATCCAGCCCCAAAGATCACCGGCATCCAACATCTCCACGTGGGACATCCAGTGCATTATGCAGGTACCCGCAGCCATCTTTCTTGGTGCTTTTCTGCCGTCTTCTTCCAACCAGAGACTCCTCTTTTGCACCATCTTCTAGGGTGGCATTGGCTCCTGTCGTTCCTGGAATCTTCTGCGACTTCTGGACTTGGTCTCCTCTCTTTACAGGTCTTCATGTCCAGGAATATACCATTTGTTGTTTGCAGTCTTGCTTGGTTCTTGCAATAACTCTAATGACAACTTATAGTGTGTCCTAAGGAAACTTGCAGTATTTTACTCCTACTTTCCTGGGCTCTGGGGTGGGGTATTTTACTCACCTTTGTGGTATTCTTACTCTCCCAGCGATTCTGAACACACTACACTTGTGTAGGGGGGAATTCATGATTCGCATTCCACTTTCTTGGTTTATGGTTTGTGTTGCCCTAGACCTATTTTCTCCTATTGCATTCTATAGCATTTCCTATTGTTTGCACTAACCTATGTCTAATTACTTGGTGTCTATTGTATATATTGTGTATAATACTTACCTCCAGAAGGAGTATTGCCTCTAAGATATTTTTGGCCTTGTGTCACTAAAATAAACTAACTTTATTTTTGGTAATACTGAGTAACGTCTTTACTTGTGTATAAGTCCCGTTTAATTATAAGTGGTACTGCAGGAACTTTGCATGTCTCCTAGTTCAGCCTAAGCTGCTCTGCTACAGCTTCCTCTATCAGCCGAAGCTGCTAGAAGACTACTACATTTCACTAATAAGGGATAACTTGACCTGGAATACGGTGTAAGTACCCAAGGTACCCACTACAAACCAGGCCAGCCTCCTACATTTGGCCACAAATGGCAGCTGGCGTGACCTTTGACTCCAGATCTCTATCCCCTGAAGTGTGTGTGGCCCCCTATACCTCTACAATAGCATCAGCCATGGCACAGGAGGCACCACACACGAGAGGATGAAGATGTGGAAGGAATAACATTTACATGGTAAAGCAGCGGTAGCACCCGTCTATGCCACATGGACAGTTTCTCCTTAGTTCTGGGCTTAAGATCATGCCAGTGTTGTGACAAAAGGAAATATGCCCTCTTCACCTAACCACTGCTGAATTGTCTGCTATGCTGTCATTGTTTCTTCCATAACAATTGGCAATTTTATGCTCTCCTCACTAATGCACACTATTCCTAACCATGTCTCATCACAGGTCCCTCAACCCTGGACTCCTAATGTGCTACATATGGCAAACGTTCACTCATGGGGTATGTGAAATGAATATTGTATAGAAATCACAATTGCAATTGAACCTGTAAATAAAGCACCTTGTATACATTTAGAAATATTGTGTTTACTGTGATCCATCTACTCAGCTAAAAGATAACATTATGTGAATCCATGTCAATGTATACGGAATATCAGTACATGAGTGCATGACTGTCAGACACTAAGCCGCACACTATGATCCAAACAAGAGAAAGCTGTGTAGTTGGCTACAACCAATTCACTGTGTATACTAAATGATTTTGAACCCATATCCTTCAAAGTAGATGTACAGCATGTATCGCTGTGAACCCATTCAATTGTAATTTACCCAGATGGGAGTAACAGTCCAACTTATTTGTGTAGAACAGGAAAAGCTAACCTTATCACTGATGGCCACCTGTCAGTGTTGCAGGATACAGTTCTAAATTTGCCTGTTGCCAGATGTACCACACTTGCCAACACTTAAATAGCAGGAACCCACCAATGACAGGTGAAGTACCATATTTCCATGTCCAAGATAAAGAATACATACACATTGTGAATGACTGGAACACTGTCTAGCAAATGTATGCACTAGTGGACAGTATGCAGCAGCCATTCTGACAGCTCCTTTGTCACAGGGGATGCACATAGGAAACTGGGGAAATCAAGCCAGTAAGCATACCCTAGGCCATTCCCCCAACTTGGCCAGTGCACTCATGAGATGCCCCAGACACGCAATCAAATTACAAAACATATTAGGCTAAGATGAACAGGATTTATTTCAAAACCACATACTAAGATAATACCTAAAACCTACCCTATGCTAAACTAACCTATAATACCTATACTTAGTTGACATCTACACCTATCTAAACTTTTATAAACTCATCTTTCACATGTAACACCACTCTCTAAACATTGGCAACCTACCCTTCTTAAGAGACAAGATACAAGTAGGGCAACATAAACTATGACTACATATGTACTAACCTAACCTATGACCTAAGAAAATGTATGTATATATATATATATATTTTTTTTCTTAATATTTTCTTATTATCGCTTTTTATTCACAAATACCCCAACATGACCCCCCCCAAACCCTAACAATAAATGTAGAAAAACCCACCCCACTATACTTAACCTAACCTATGCCTACCCTACACTAACCTAAAACTACACATCTAAAACACCATAAAAAACTATGTTAAACAGTAAATGGGAGGGGAAGGAACTGGGAGGTTGCACAGTACTAAAAAGTTCACTTCCTGCTTTTCTTAATTTTCTTCTTGATTTATCGCAACATCCTCCTATTCTCTACTGATTCCTCCTCCATTTTTTTTTCAGTCTGGCTAAAATCTTTCCAATGTACCTTCTCATGTCCTGTTTGAACTAGCTCAGGACAACTGCTGCAGGTGGCTGCATGATGACTAGTACAGCTTACATTGAGGGCCTTGGCCCAGCGGTGGCCCTGATGACTAAGCTCCTGTGTCCTTGTGTGACTGCAGTAGAGGTCCACCATGGTCAAATGCATGCCATTGCTCTGATGCTTTTTCATTCCTGAACCTCCTGCCCATACAGCGGTTCCAGGCCACAACATCCAATATGTGGTAGTAGCGTTCGGCCCTCTTGTGGAATGCCCACCTCTGTTCTTGTGTTATGTTGGTAGCTGAAATATGAGGAGAAGCAAGCATCAGTATCAGCATTGGATGGAGGTTGTGCAGACATAAAGGCCCGTATTTATACTTTTTGACGCTAAACTGCGCCAACGCAGTTTTGCGTCAAAAAAATTAGCGCCGGCTAACGCCATTCTGAAGCGCCATGCGGGCGCCGTATTTATTGAATGACGTTAGCCGGCGTTAGCCGAGCGGCGCTGCCTGGTGTGCGTGGAAAAAAACCACGTACACCAGGCAGCGCGGCATTGGGGAAAATGGCGTATGGGCGTCTTAAAATGGGGCAAGTCAGGTTGAGTCAAAAAAATCGACTTAACCTGATTTGCGCCATTTTTTTACGACGCCCATCCCCCATTAACATGACTCTTGTCTTAGTAAAGTCAGGAGTCATGCCCCCTTGCCCAATGGCCATGCCCAGGGGACTTCTGTCCCCTGGGCATGGTCATTGGGCATTGTGGCATGTAGGGGGGCACAAATCAGGCCCCCCTATGCCCAAAAAAATTATGAAAAAAATAAATATATACTTACCTGAACTTACCTGAATGTCCCTGGGATGGGTCCCTCCATCCTTGTGTGTCCTCCTGGGGTGGGCAAGGGTGGCAGGGGGGGTCCCTGGGGGTATGGGGGGGCACCTCTGGGCCCACAGGTCCCTTAACGCCTGCCCTGACCCAGGCGTTAAAATCCCGCGCTAAAGCGGGTTTTTTAGACCTGCCCACTCCCGGTCGTGATTTTTGCCCGGGAGTATAAATCCCACGCACATGCCTCGGAGTCGATTTTTTAGACGGGAACGCCTCCCTTGCATCTCATTAACGCAAGGAAGGTGTTCACGCCAAAAAATGACGCTAACTCCATGAACTTTGGCGCTAGATGCGTCTAACGCCAAAGTATAAATATGGAGTTAGTTTTGCGTCGAAATTGCGTCGAAAAAAACGATGCAATTTCGGCACAAACGGAGTATAAATATGCCCCAAAATGTACACTGCAACTTTAGATGACACATACAGTCCAAAACACATTCCTCAACAATGACTCACTCCTCATCTATGACTGTTTCCTACCAGCCATCAACGGCATCAAGTACATGTCACTGGGATGACGGCAATCCATTGTTAACCAACAGGGCCCATAGCGGATTGGATACATTTGTCCATGATCAACATTTGTGTCTTCAAACTTGTGAGGATCACATTCTCCAACAAGTCTGGATTTCCTGTGTTCCTGTGCATGTGAGGGGCTGTGCATGCAAACCGTTGCCTTGACACCCATGGTGAAACATCAAGGCTTGCCCAGTCATCATGGAGGCAAGGTGTGGGCCATAGGAGAGGGGGTCTGGTCCTGTCCCACCTGCTATTCTAAGGTTTGGTAAATCAACATTAATGTGTCCTGGTGTAAGACCTGGCCTGAGAATACGTTACAAGGGGGCACACCATTGCCCATGATGTGGCCACATGTACAACTGATAAAATGTCCCCAGAAGGTTTGGCAAAAGCCTGAGCTACACATCAAAGTTGTCAACACATTACAAAACTGAAACCCCCTATCCTGTGGTATGTAGTGCTACATGTTTTCAACTGCACACACATAGTGGCTCTATGGGTGCCCTTAGGCTCATAGTGAGTTTGACACTGCACTGGGTGCTGCAACAGTATGCAGAAGCATTGTACCTCATTTGCACATGCATGCCAGACATAAATCATAATCAAAGTACCAGGCTTGCACACAGCATTCACATCATATTATGTGACCTACATCACTCACATACATTATGGTGGCAGGACCATGTTGTGAAAACTGCTGAGATCTTGTAATTGTAATCGTATTTATATAGCGCTTACTACCCCTGACGAGGCGTCGAAGTGCTTTTCGATGAGTAGCACGCTACTCCGGAACCCAACAAGAATTAGTGATGGATTAGTATTGTTAAATAATGAGTACAGTTTTAGTATTATTATGAGTTAATTTGAGCCGCGGATATGAGAGTTTGTTAGTTAGACTGGAGTAATGCAGGGGTGGAGGAGGAAGTAAATCCAGAGGTGTTAATAGGGAGTATATCCTTCATTTACTCAACCCAACGGCTTGGGATGAGTAAAGGGGGGTGGAGGGGGAAGAGTATGCGGAAGGGTTAGGGAGAGCATAGTAGCAGGGTGAGATGAATGCAGGAGAATTTAGTAGGGTTGTGTGGGGGGTCACAGAGGTAGAGTGAGGTTTGGTGAGTTAGATGTGGAGGGAAGAGCTTAGGCAGAGATATTTAGGAGATGAAAGTGGTAGAGGTGATTTGGGATGAGTCAGAGTGAGAAAGGAGGATAGTTTGGTAGAGACATGACATAAGAGTGATGAGTAGATAAGTGTGATAAGATGAGAGCAGGAATTCAATGATCCACGAACATGCCAAGCACAGAAACAACATATACACATACACATATATATATATATACATATGTATATATATATATATATATATACACACACACACACACACACATATGCACATACAATACATAATTAGAAACATGGGTAAAAAATACTTAGTCAGACAGGTTTAAAGAGTGTGTGTGTATTTTATTGTTATGACATAGTAGCAATACATATTTTCCAAAGAAGCTATAACTAAATAGAAATATACATATAATCTGAAAAAATATTTATCCACATAGGCATATGCAGTTCATAGTTGTTTGAAAAAGGTGATTATGAAGGAAAGAGTCAACTCTTGAGTAGTTTTCTGAAGACAAGAAAGTTATCTGTGGCTCTTATAGTTGGGGGTAATGAATTCCATAGTTTGGCTGCTTGGACGGAGAAGGATGTACCACCTATAGTCTTTTTCTTGTATGGTGGTGTTCTAAGGCGGGGTGCCAGTCTTGAGCGGAGGGTTCTTTGTTGGATGTATTTGGTCATTTTCTTTCTGATAAAAAGCGGTCCTGTTCCATGTATAGCTTTGTGGGTGATATAAAGCAGCTTGAAAGTGCATCTTCTGGCAACGGGTAACCAGTGTAGTGCTCTCAAGGCAGGGGAGATGTGGGCTTGCGGCTTTATATGTAGTAGTAGCCTGGCTGTGGAATTCTGGATACGTTGTAGTTTTTTCATAACAGATAGAGATGATCAATGGTAGAGGCTATTGGCATAATCCAGTTAGGATAGTGCAAGTGAGATGGTAGCTTGCACCTTGTGTGGAAATCCGAGGTGGGGGAAGATGCGTCGTAAAGTCTTTAAGGTGATGAACCTTGTGCGTGCTAATTTGTCTACTTGGGCATTCATAGTTAACTTGGAAACCATGGTGATTCCTAGGTTTTTAACTTTCTTGGATAATTGAGGAGGTGGTCCGAGATCGTCAGGCCAGACGCACAGAGGGTCATAACTTTTCCAGTCACCACATATGAGTATTTCTGTTTTGGAGGTATTTAGGGGCATATTTATACTCTGTTTGCGCCGGAATTGCGTCTTTTTTTTACGCAATTCCGACGCAAAACTAACTCCATATTTATACTTTGGCGTTAGACGTGTCTAGCGCCAAAGTCCATGGAGTTTGCGTCATTTTTTAGCGTGGACACCTACTTTGCGTTAATGATATGCAAGGTAGGCGTTCCCGTCTAAAAAATTGACTCCGAGGCATGTGCGCCGTATTTACACTCCCGGGCAAAATTCACACCCGGGAGTGAGTGCGCCGTTTTTTAGTGCCTGAACAAGGCAGGCGTTAAGGGACCTGTGGGCTCGGAAGGAGCCCAGAGGTGCCCTTCCATGCCCCCAGGGACACCCCCTGCCACCCTTGCCCACCCCAGGAGGACACCCAAGGATGGAGGGACCCATCCCAGGGACATTAAGGTAAGTTCAGGTAAGTATTTTTTTTTAAAAAAATTGTGGCATAGGGGGGCCTGATTTGTGCCCCCCTACATGCCACTATGCCCAATGACCATGCCCAGGGGACATAAGTCCCCTGGGCATGGCCATTGGGCAAGGGGGCATGACTCCTGTCTTTGCTAAGACAGGAGTCATTTCAATGGGGGTTGGGAGTCGAAAAAAATGGCGCAAATCGGGTTGAGGCGAAAAATTTGCCTCAGTCTGACTTGCCCGATTTTTTGGCGCCCAAGCTCCATATTCCCCTACGCCGGCGCTGCCTGGTGTACGTCATTTTTTTTCACGCACACCAGGCAGCGCTGCCGGCTAACGCCGGCTAACGTCATTAAATAAATACGGCGCCCGCATGGCGCTTCGGAATGGCGTTAGCCGGCTCTAATTTTTTTGACGCAAAACTGCGTTAGCGCAGTTTTGCGTCAAAAAGTATAAATATGGCCCTTAGTTTGAGATGGCTCCAGGTCATCCACTGATCAACGGCTCTGAGGCAACTGAAGATTTGTGAGTTTTCAATGTTTTTGGGGTCTTCTAATTTAAGTAGTATTTATGTGTCATCTGCATAGTTGTAGCATGTGAGATGGAAATCATTGATCAGTTCTGGTAAAGATATCATGTAGATGTTGAAAAGCAAAGGTGAGATGATTGACCCTTGGGGGACCCCTGCTTTTGTGAGGTAGGGTTCGGATGAGAAGGGGGGCGAGTGGATGATATTTGCTCTTTTTTAAAGATAGGAAGTAATCCAGTCGAGAGCAATCCCTTGTATGCCGGCTTCATGGAGTCTTTGAGTTAGGGCGCAGTGGCGTAGCGTGGGTTGTCAGCACCCGGGGCAAGGCAAGTAATTTGCGCCCCCTAACCCGGGGCAAGGCAAGTAATTTGTGCCCCCTAACCCGTGGATTTTAGCACTCGAGTCTCTTCCAAGATGTTGCGCCCGGTGTGGCCGGCCCCCCCTGAACCCCCCACGCTACGCCACTGTTAGGACGTCATGGTCAACCGTATCAAAGGCAGCCTGTATTCCTTCTGTTTCTTGTATATGAGACAATTTTGTATTAAACTGTGTTGACATGCAGTTAGAAACAAACACATAGGACCAGTGAGGGTTTAAAAGATTCGCAAGAACAGCAAGATAGCTAGACTTCGGAAGGGGATGTCAAGTGAGACCTTTCACTAGATTTAAGAGCGCTTTTCACTGAGCCGAGTTTAAAAAAACAACCCTGAATAAAGCAGGCTTCATCCAGGGTGTGAAAACATACCAAGGTCTGGCAGAGGCATTGTGCTATAGTTGCATGTATACAGTGCTTCAGGTCCTGTCGAGATTTTGGACTGGTAGCAGACTATTTTGTGGGATTATTATGTTTTTTCTTTTTTTTTCTTTTCTTAGTGTTTTATAAAGGGAAAACCTTCTACTCTGTGTCTCCAGTAGCGGAAGATAGAACCCGCTCGTCACAGTCTTATACGGATTACGCTCCAGTACATCATCAATTCACCTCCAGGAAGGATTCCAGATTTTTTCTGCTATGGAATCTCTGAGCGCAGAGCCTTCCTTTATCTTTGCCAAGCCCAAGAGTTGGGGTGGCTTGTCCTTTCCAGAAGCTGAGCTTCAACTGGGGCACCTGCTACGTTTATATTTGTAAGTTCTTCCTGTTGAGGTTTAGTTTCTGTAAAATGAGCATCATGGCCTACCCATCCGGAGTATTTTCTACCAGTAAGTCAGTAAGCGTTACCTTGCATGATTTATATGCACCGTTTATATTGTACACTAAAGCTATGTGATTGGACCATGGTGAAAAAACTTCTCCAGCAACCCTGTGTGTCCTTGGCAATGTGATTGTTACTAGTGCGTCTTTGTAGAGATGCCCTCGTGCTTCTGCGCATCAACAACGCACCCCCTGACTCGGCGGTAAACGCAGTGGGGTCGTTTGGAAAGCTGTCCATCATCCTGGTAAAAGCGGGAATTCCTTTGCCTACTTCGAGGGTGGACGGGGCGTGGCTCCAGGAGAGGACAATACCACCCGCGCGTCACAGTCAGATACAGTTTACGCTCCAGTACATCATCAATTCCCCCCCCAGGAAGGATTCTAGATCTTTTCTGCTATGGAATCTCTGAGCGCACAGCCTTGCTTTATCTTTGTCAATCCTAAGAGTTAGGGTTGCTTGTCCTTTCCAGAAGCTGAGCTTCAACTGGGGCACCTGCTACGTTTATATTTGTAAGTGCTTCCTTTGAGATTTAGTTTCTGTAAAATGAGCATCATGGCCTACCCAACCGGAGTATTTTCTACGAGTAAGTCAGTAAGCGTTACCTAGCATGTATTTTTTATTTTTATTTTTTTATGCCCTGTTTATATTGTACACTAAGGCTACGTGATGGGTCATGGGGGAAACGTCTCCAGCAACCTTGTGTGCCTTTGGCAATGTTATTGTTACTAGTGCATCTTTGTGGAGATGTCCTCGTGCTTCTGCGCATCAACAACGCACCACCTGAATCGGCGGTAAAACGCAGTTGGGTCGTTTTGGAAAGCTGTCCATCATCCTGGTAAAAAGGCGGGAATTCCTTTGCCTACTATGAGGGTGGACGGGCGTGGCTCAGCGGGCGGATCTTACAGGTGATTTATAAAGGGAGAACCGTCTACTCTGTGTCTCCAGTAGCGGAAGATAGAACCCGCTCGTCACAGTCAGTTATGGATTACGCTGCTAGTACATCATCAATTCACCTCCAGGAAGGATTCTAGATCTTTTCTGCTATGGAATCTCTAAGCGCGCATCCTTGCTTTATCTTTGCCAAGCCCAAGAGTTAGGATGGCTTGTCCTTTCCAGAAGCTGAGCTTCAACTGGGGCACCCGCTACGTTTATATTTGTAAGTGCTTCCTGTTGAGGTTTAGTCTCTGTAAAATGAGCATCATGGCCTACCAGACCGGAGTATTTTCTACCAGTAAGTCAGTAAGCGTTACCTAGCATGTTTTATATGCACCGTTTATATTGTACACTAAAGCTACGTGATGGACCACGGTGAAAACGTCTCCAGTAACCTTGTGTGCCTTTGGCAATGTTATTGTTATTAGTGCGTCTTTGTGGAGATGTCCTCGTGCTTCTGCGCATCAACAACGCACCACCTGAAATCAGAGGTAAACGCAGTGGGGTCGTTTCGGAAAGCTGTCCATCATCCTGGTAAAAGGCGGGAATTCCTTTTCCTACTTCGAGGGTGGACGGGGCGTGGCTCAGTGGGCGGAGCTTACAGGTGACTTATAAAGGGAGAAACCTTCTACTCTGTCTCCAGGTGAGGAAGATAGAAACCGTGCGTCATAGTCAGATACAGATTACGCTCCAGTACATCATCCATTCACCTCCAGGAAGGATTCTAGATCTTGTCTTCTATGGAATCTTTGAGAGCACAGCCTTGCTTTATCTTTGCCAGGCCCAAGAGTTACGGTGGCTTGTCAAATCCAGAAGCTGAGCTTCAACTGGGGCACCTGCTACGTTTATATTTGTAAGTGCTTCTTTTGAGGTTTAGTCTTTGTAAAATGAGCATCATGGCATACCCAACCGGAGTATTTTCTACCAGTAAGTCAGTAAGCGTTACCTAGCATGTTTTATATGCACCGTTTATATTGTACACTAAAGCTACGTGATGGACCACGGTGAAAAACGTCTCCAGTAACCTTGTGTGCCTTTGGCAATGTTATTGTTTTTAGTGCGTCTTTGTGGAGATGTCCTCGTGCTTCTGCGCATCAACAACGCACCACCTGAAATCGGAGGTAAACGCAGTGGGGTCGTTTCGGAAAAGCTGTCCATCATCCTGGTAAAAAGGCGTGAATTCCTTTGCCTACTTCGAGGGTGGACGGGGCGTGGCTCAGTGGGCGGAGCTTACAGGTGACTTCTAAAGGGAGAAACCTTCTACTCTGTGTCTCCAGGTGAGGAAAGAGAGAAACCGCGCGTCATAGTCAGATACAGATTACGCTCCAGTACATCATCAATTCACCTCCAGGAAGGATTCTAGATCTTTTCTTCTATGGAATCTCTGAGCGCGCAGCCTTGCTTTATCTTTGCCAAGCCCAAGAGTTAGGATGGCTTGTCCTTTCCAGAAGCTGAGCTTCAACTGGGGCACCCCCTACGTTTATATTTGTAAGTGCTTCCTTTGAGATTTAGTTTCTGTAAAATGAGCATCATGGCCTACCCAACCGGAGTATTTTCTACGAGAAAGTCAGTAAGCGTTACCTAGCATGTATTTTTTTTTATTTTTTTAATGCCCTGTTTATATTGTACACTAAGGCTACGTGATGGGTCATGGGGGAAACGTCTCCAGCAACCTTGTGTGCCTTTGGCAATGTTATTGTTACTAGTGCATCTTTGTGGAGATGTCCTCGTGCTTCTGCGCATCAACAACGCACCACCTGAATCGGCGGTAAAACACAGTTGGGTCGTTTTGGAAAGCTGTCCATCATCCTGGTAAAAAGGCGGGAATTCCTTTGCCTACTACGAGGGAGGACGGGCGTGGCTCAGCGGGCGGATCTTACAGGTGATTTATAAAGGGAGAACCGTCTACTCTGTGTCTCCAGTAGCGGAAGATAGAACCCGCTCGTCACAGTCAGATATGGATTACGCTGCTAGTACATCATCAATTCACCTCCAGGAAGGATTCTAGATCTTTTCTGCTATGGAATCTCTAAGCGCGCATCCTTGCTTTATCTTTACCAAGCCCAAGAGTTAGGATGGCTTGTCCTTTCCAGAAGCTGAGCTTCAACTGGGGCACCCGCTACGTTTATATTTGTAAGTGCTTCCTGTTGAGATTTAGTCTCTGTAAAATGAGCATCATGGCCTACCAGACCGGAGTATTTTCTACCAGTAAGTCAGTAAGCGTTACCTAGCATGTTTTATATGCACCGTTTATATTGTACACTAAAGCTACGTGATGGACCACGGTGAAAACGTCTCCAGTAACCTTGTGTGCCTTTGGCAATGTTATTGTTATTAGTGCGTCTTTGTGGAGATGTCCTCGTGCTTCTGCGCATCAACAACGCACCACCTGAAATCAGAGGTAAACGCAGTGGGGTCGTTTCGGAAAGCTGTCCATCATCCTGGTAAAAGGCGGGAATTCCTTTTCCTACTTCGAGGGTGGACGGGGCGTGGCTCAGTGGGTGGAGCTTACAGGTGACTTATAAAGGGAGAAACCTTCTACTCTGTCTCCAGGTGAGGAAGATAGAAACCGTGCGTCATAGTCAGATACAGATTACGCTCCAGTACATCATCCATTCACCTCCAGGAAGGATTCTAGATCTTTTCTTCTATGGAATCTTTGAGAGCACAGCCTTGCTTTATCTTTGCCAGGCCCAAGAGTTACGGTGGCTTGTCAAATCCAGAAGCTGAGCTTCAACTGGGGCACCTGCTACGTTTATATTTGTAAGTGCTTCTTTTGAGGTTTAGTCTTTGTAAAATGAGCATCATGGCATACCCAACCGGAGTATTTTCTACCAGTAAGTCAGTAAGCGTTACCTAGCATGTTTTATATGCACCGTTTATATTGTACACTAAAGCTACGTGATGGACCACGGTGAAAAACGTCTCCAGTAACCTTATGTGCCTTTGGCAATGTTATTGTTTTTAGTGCGTCTTTGTGGAGATGTCCTCGTGCTTCTGCGCATCAACAACGCACCACCTGAAATCGGAGGTAAACGCAGTGGGGTCGTTTCGGAAAAGCTGTCCATCATCCTGGTAAAAAGGCGTGAATTCCTTTGCCTACTTCGAGGGTGGACGGGGTGTGGCTCAGTGGGCGGAGCTTACAGGTGACTTCTAAAGGGAGAAACCTTCTACTCTGTGTCTCCAGGTGAGGAAAGAGAGAAACCGCGCGTCATAGTCAGATACAGATTACGCTCCAGTACATCATCAATTCACCTCCAGGAAGGATTCTAGATCTTTTCTTCTATGGAATCTCTGAGCGCGCAGCCTTGCTTTATCTTTGCCAAGCCCAAGAGTTAGGATGGCTTGTCCTTTCCAGAAGCTGAGCTTCAACTGGGGCACCCCCTACGTTTATATTTGTAAGTGCTTCCTGTTGAGGTTTAGTCTCTGTAAAATCAGCATCATGGCATACCCAACCGGAGTATTTTCTACCAGTAAGTCAGTAAGCATTACCTAGCATGTTTTATATGCACCGTTTATATTGTACACTAAAGCTACGTGATGGACCACGGTGAAAAACGTCTCCAGTAACCTTGTGTGCCTTTGGCAATGTTATTGTTTTTAGTGCGTCTTAGTGGAGATGTCCTCGTGCTTCTCCGCATCAACAATGCACCACCTGAAATCGGAGGTAAACGCAGTGGGGTCGTTTCGGTAAGCTGTCCATCATCCTGGTAAAAGGCGGGAATTTCTTTGCCTACTAGGAGGGTGGAAGGGGCGTGGCTCAGCGGGCAGACCTTACAGGTGATTTATAAAGGGAGAACCGTCTACTCTGTGTCTCCAGTAGCGGAAGATAGAAACCGCTCGTCACAGTCAGATACGGATTACGCTCCTAGTACATCATCAATTCACTTCCAGGAAGGATTCTAGATCTTTCCTGCTATGGAATCTCTGAGCGCGCAGCCTTGCTTTATCTTTGCCAAGCCCAAGAGTTAGGATGGCTTGTCCTTTCCAGAAGCTGAGCTTCAACTGGGGCACCCGCTACGTTTATATTTGTAAGTGCTTCCTGTTGAGGTTTAGTCTCTGTAAAATGAGCATCATGGCATACCCAACCAGAGTATTTTCTACCAGTAAGTCAGTAAGCGTTACCTAGCATGTTTTATATTCACCGTTTATATTGTACACTAAAGCTACGTGATGGGCCACGGTGAAAAACGTCTCCAGTAACCTTGTGTGCCTTTGGCAATTTTATTGTTTTTAGTGCGTCTTTGTGGAGATGTCCTCGTGCTTCTGCGCATCAACAATGCACCACCTGAAATCGGAGGTAAACGCAGTTGGGTCATTTCGGAAAGCTGTCCATCATCCTGGTAAAAGGTGGGAATTCCTTTGCCTACTTCGAGGGTGGACGGGGCGTGGCTCAGTGGGCGGAGCTTACAGGTGACTTATAAAGGGAGAAACCTTCTACTCTGTGTCTCCAAGTGAGGAATATAGAACCCGCGCGTCATAGTCAGATACAGATTACGCTCCAGTACATCATCAATTCACCTCCAGGAAAGGATTCTAGATATTTTTCTTCTATGGAATCTCTGAGCGCACAGCCTTGCTTTATCTAGCTGAGCTTCAACTGGGGCACCTGCTACGTTTATATTTGTAAGTGCTTCCTTTGAGGTTTAGTTTCTGTAAAAAGAGCATCATGGCATACCCAACCGGAGTATTTTCTACGAGTAAGTCAGTAAGCGTTACCTAGCATGTTTTATACGCCCTGTTTATATTGTACAGTCAGGCTACGTAATGGGTCATGGGGGAAAAGTCTCCAACAACCTAGTGTGCCTTTGACAATGTGATTGTTACTAGTGCGTCTTTGTGGAGATGTCCTCATGTTTCTGTGCATCAACAACGCACCACCTGAATCGGAGGTAAACGCAGCCCCTGCATCCTAATTGAAACTCCACAACAAAGACATGGGCATTACAAGTGATCTGTCCAGCTTCACACAATACAGGTTTAAGAGTCTCTTCATAACGCCTTCCCCGCTGCCCAGCCTCAGGCAAGTTCTAATTGACTTATTCAGGTTATTTCAGCTTCTGTTTTATAAATTGGATCAAACCTGGGGGTGGGCGATCAACTGTTAGTCGTTGTTTGTCTATTCATATGCTGTTTGTGCAATTTCACCTGGGACTCGCCGCTGCCTTCAAAAATTCTGGAAGATCCATAGTAGGATATGAACACAAGAAAGAGAAAGTACCACAACGCCCCATGTATTGTTTTATTGTGTTTTTTAAGGCAAGACAACACATAAAAATTGCTCTGGCTTGAAATGAGGATTACATTTACTCAAGCAACTGGTGGCGCTGCTGAGGTCAAAGCCGCCTCAAATACTTCCCCCCAACCTTTGTCCAACAAAAAGTTCATGTTCGCACCCCTTCCCATGAGTGAAGCGTCCCCATGATTTTTCTGCATAACAAAAGGCAAGCAGGATAAAAGGCGGGATTGGGTGCTATGTACCATTGAGCATTATTTGGCAGACAAAACAATAACTATACCTCTCCCTAAAAAGGCCACTGGTGCTAAAGTGAACATTTTGTATCATCTCCTGATGCCCAAGCAGGAGCATTAACTTTTTTCATCATTGCCATGTAAGATTTGTAAGCAGAATCCCTGCAAACGTTTTTTTTTTTGTTTTGTTTTACAAGGCTACTTTTTTAGGCTGTTTTCCTGCACCATTACCTGTCTTTACAGGGTTGTGTGTGAGGTCACAGAGGTAGTGTGAGGTTTGGTGAGTTAGATGTGGAGGTGGAGGGAAGAGCTTAGGGAGAGATATTTAGGAGATGACAGTGGTAGAAGGGGTGAGTCAGAGTGAAAATGGAGGATAGTTTGATAGAGACATGATATAAGAGTGATGAGTAGATAAGTGTGATAATGCCATGCAATGATCCACGAACATGCCAAGCACATAAACAACATATACAACATACATACACATTTATATATATATATATACACATATACACACACACACACACATGAGTACAACACACATATGCACATACAATACATAATTAGAATCATGGGTAAAAAATACTTAGTCAGACAGGTTTAAAGAGAGTGTCTGTATTGTATTGTTATGACAGTAGCAATACATATTTTCTAAAGAAACTATAAATAAATAGAAATATACAAATAATCTGAAAAAAAATATTTATCCACATAGACATATGCAGTTCATAGTTGTTTGGAAAAGGGTGGGAAGAATCACCGACTTTTCACACAACCACCCTGAGCTTAGTTGTCTACTAATTGTGTACACTACTGACTGTTGTGCAGCCCAATATGGCTTCTGTGGTACTACAGACTCATTGTAATGGGTCATGGGGGAAAAGTCTCCAACAACCTAGTGTGCCTTTGGCAATGTGATTGTTACTAGTGCGTCTTTGTGGAGATGTCCTCATGTTTCTGTGCATCAACAACGCACCACCTGAATCGGAGGTAAACGCAGCCCCTGCATCCTAATTGAAACTCCACAACAAAGACATGGGCATTACAAGTGATCTGTCCAGCTTCACACAATACAGGTTTAGAAAGAAACTATAAATAAATAGAAATATACAAATAATCTGAAAAAAAATATTTATCCACATAGACATATGTAGTTCATAGTTGTTTGGAAAAGGGTGGGAAGAATCATAGACTTTTCACACAACCACCCTGAGCTTAGTTGTCTACTAATTGTGTACACTACTGACTGTTGTGCAGCCCAATATGGCTTCTGTGGTACTACAGACTCATTGTATCTGAAGGGTACTGAGGCACCTGTGGAGTATGTGTCTCCTATATAAGCCCCCTAGAGATCTCTGCAAATATAATCCACATCTGTACCGTCTTGTCAGTAAGTGTAAGCTATGTGTGGCACACAGTGCTGACAATGGTGCTGTGACAATGTGGTTGTCAACACGCATGCAATGTACATAAACTGCTGCCACTGAGACCTATGATGGAAGGCATCAATGAATAAGTGACTAGCCATTACAATTCCGATTTCATACAATTCCATGCCAACACACGTTGCACCTTGAATTACAAACAAGCAATTCTCATTGCACAACATTCCAACATACATGATGTCACCATCCAGTCTTCAATGGTATCATATCATTGGTGAGGCAAAACCATCTTTCACAGCATTCCACACTTCAGACTGACTCACACCAAACCCTGGATAAGCACACATGACACACAAGATGACACTTACTGGATGCGTCTGGGTCTTCTAACTGGCAACCTTTCCTACGGTGTAGGGCAAAGGTCCACCTACAAGACATGATTGGAAAACATTGCTTAGTGTAATTTGTACATATCAGTCAATGGAAAACATTGTTCACTGTTAACGTGTTAGGCAGGGGGAGCAAGTCATCCTAGTGGTAGATCAGAGCAACTGACAAATATCTATGATCAGTCAATCACACATAGGGGGTCATTACAACCCTGGCGGATGGTGTTAAAGATGCGGTAATACCTCAAACAGGCCGGCGGAGAAAAAAAGGGAATTATGACCGTGGCGGAAACCGCCAACATAGACAGCCACTTTAACACTCCGACTGCCACGGCGGTACAGACAAGCAGCGCGGCGGTCACCACCAACAGACAGGTGGGAGACAATGTACCGCCAACACTATTACAACAGGCCAATCCGCCACCTTTTCCGAGGCAGATTCACCGTGGATAAAAACACTGCGGAAACAGCTTTTGCAATGGGAAAACGCTCACCTTAACACACGCCACGAGGAAGGAGGGCACCATGGGCACCATGGAGCCCGAACACCAAATACTCCCTGCACTTGTCTACCTGCTCTTCTACGAACATCAGCAATGGTGGCGCCGAAGACAACGGTGAGTACTGCACCTACGACATAGGGGAGGGGGGAGGCAAAAGTCAGGTGGACACAAACGCAACACCCCCAGCCCCACACCGAACCACACCCACTACAACACACACATTAATGCATATCCAAACATCACAGTAACAACCCACAACCCCCCCGGAAGAATGCTAAGACAAAAGGGAATCTGTATAACTATTGTAATGAATAAAAATACAGTAAGCTCATATATACAGAAATATATACACATTCCAAATATATACATCACGATTACTAGTGCAGGTATGCACAATTCAATGTCCCAAAATGCATGGGCGAGGCCCACACTAGATACCTGTCCACAAACGGAGAAAACACTGCAGGGGCATCAGATAGTAATACAACAGGCACCTCAGGGGGAAGGGAAGGGGGGCACCTCAGCCGAATGAGTGCAAAGCCAGATCCACGACGGGGCTCCATGCCCATTGATGTATCCTGGGGAGTGCAAAGCCACAGTCTCTCAAGTCTCTACAGAGGGTGGTTTGCCCACTGTTGCATCCTGGGGAGTGCAAAGCCACAGTCTCACAAGTCTCTACAGTGGGTGGTTTGCCCACTGTTACATCCTGGGGAGTGCAAAGCCACAGTCTCTCAAGTCTCTACAGTGGGTGGTTTGCCCACTGTTACATCCTGGGGAGTGCAAAGCCACAGTCTCACAAGTCTCTACAGTGGGTGGTTTGCCCACTGTTACATCCTGGGGAGTGCAAAGCCACAGTCTCTCAAGTATCTACAGTGGGTGGTTTGCCCACTGTTACATCCTAGGGAGTGCAAAGCCACAGTCTCACAAGTCACTACAGTGGGTGGTTTGCCCACTGTTTCATCCTGGGGAGTGCAAAGCCACAGTCTCTCAAGTCTCTACAGTGGGTGGTTTGCCCACTGTATCATCCTGGGGAGTGCAAAGCCACAGTCTCACAAGACTCTACAGTGGGTGGTTTGCCCACTGTTACATCCTGGGGAGTGCAAAGCCACAGTCTCTCAAGTCTCTACAGTGGGTGGTTTGCCCACTGTTACATCATGGGGAGTGCAAAGCCACAGTCTCTCAAGTGGATGCAGCTCCACTGGTTCTGGAGGGGGACTGGTGCCCAGAGTGCTTCATCCTGTGAAGGACAGAGGTAGTGGATGGATGTCTCCACTGGTTCTGGAGGGGGACTGGTGCCCAGAGTGCTTCATCCTGTGAAGGATTCAGGTAGTGGATGCAGTTCTCCACTGGTTCTGGAGGGGGACTGGTGCCCATAGTGCTTCATCCTGTGAAGGATTCAGGTAGTGGATGCAGTTCTCCACTGGTTCTGGAGGGGGACTGGTGCCCAGAGTGCTTCATCCTGTGAAGGATTGAGGTAGTGGATGCAGTTCTCCACTGGTTCTGGAGGGGGACTGGTGCCCAGAGTGCATCACGCTCCTATTGACGGTCCCAGTTCCGTCACTGTCCCAGCCGCACATGGGCTTACGATGCTTGCCATGGCGGTGCTTGCCCTGTTCAGCGGTGCTTGCCATGGCGGTGCTTGCCATGGCGGTCTTTGCCCTGTTCAGCGGTGCTTGACTTAGCCATTTCTGACCTGTTCAGCGGTGCTTGCCCTGTTCAGCGGTGCTTGCCATGGCGGTCTTTGCCTTGTTCAGCGGTGCTTGACTTAGCCGTTTTTGACCTGTTCAGAGGTGCTTGCCCTGTTCAGCAGTGCTTAACTTAGCCGTTTCTGACCTGTTCAGCGGTGCTTGCCCTGTTCAGCGGTGCTTGCCATGGCGGTCTTTGCCCTGTTCAGCGGTGCTTGACTTTGCCGTTTCTGACCTGTTCAGCGGTGCTTGCCATGGCGGTGCTTGCCCTGTTTAGCGGTGCTTGACCTTGCCATTTCTGACCTGTTCAGCGGTGCTTGCCATGGCGGTGCTTGCCCTGTGCAGCGGTGCTTGACTTTGCCGCTTCTGACCTGTTCAGCGGTGCTTGCCATGGCAGTGCTTGTCCTGTGCAGCAGTGCTTGACTTAGCCGTTTCTGACCTGGTCAGCGGTGCTTGCCCTGTTCCGGGGTGCTTGACTTAGCCGTTTCTGACCTGTTCAGCGGTGCTTGCCCTGTTCAGCGGTGCTTGCCATGGCAGGCTTTGCCCTGTTCAGCGGTGCTTGACTTTGCTGTCTGTAACCTGTGCAGCGGTGTGTGGCATGACGGTCTCTCAGTGTCCAGCAGGGCTGTGGGTGCTGGGGCCCTCCATGGCACTGGCGGTGGTCTCCTGACCAGTGACGATAGTGCTGCCCTCCAGGGCACTGACTCTGGCGGTGGTCTCCGGACTAGTGACGATGGGGCTGGCGGTGGCGTCCTGGCCAGTGGGGAGGATGGCGTCCTTCTCCGCTGTGCTGCTCTTCTCAGACTTCGGAGACTTCTTCTGCCTTTTCGCCACCTTGGGAGGGGTCACAGCTGACTCTACACTCCCCCTGGGACCCTTGTGGGTGGCTTTGCCGGCAGGACTCTTCACCCTCTCCTGTCGGGCACTGTCCAACTTCTGGTGCTTTACAGGGGGTGGACTGGCAGTGCTTTGGCTCCGTGTCACACTGGCTGCCCTGGGGGCCGGTGCACTCCACATACCTCTAACACGCACCACTGGTACTGGCTGAGGTGCTGGTACGGAACCTATGAATTGGAGGGGTGGGGGTGGAGGGACAGAGGTCAAGGTTGCTCAGGAAAAGTTGCTGACGAACACTGGGATGGGTAGCTGGAGGGGCTCTGGGAGTGGAGGAAGAGGAGGTGGTTGTAGGATGTGTAACTTTAGATGATTTGGGTGCATGTTCTGGAGGCTGTTGTGAGGTGGATGGATGTTGGGTGTATGGGTGTCCGCGTTTATGTACTTTGGGAGGGGCAGTCACAGACACACCGGGGGAGGACACAGGGGACATGTAAATGGTAGTGCGGGTTGTGAGTGCAGGTGAACGGGGTGTGGTGCTGGGTATTCTGGTGCGAGTCCTAGTGGCAGTGCATGCAGGTGAGAGTGTAGACGACACTGGGAGGGAGGAGGGAGATGACGAGGAGGGGGACACAATGGAGGCAGAGGATGTTGCTGTGTCTGCGTGTGGGTGATGCTTGTGTGAGTGCCTGTGGGATGTGTGGTGCCTATGTTTGCCTGAGCTGCCCTTGTGTGTTGACGTGTGTGCAGGCTGGTCTGATGGTGTGCTTGGGATAGGCTAGGGTACAGGGGATTAGGTCTGGGTGGAGGAAGTTGGAGGGGGGATGCTAGACACAGGGACAATGGCTGCCATCAGTGCTGAGGTCAGAGATTGCAGGGTTCGATGATGGGCAGCCTGACCAGAATGAATGCCCTCCAGGAATGCATTAGTGTGTTGCAACTCCCTTTCTACACCCTGGATGGCATTCAAAATGGTACACTGCCCAACAGTGAGTGACCTGAGGCGGTCAATGGCCTCCTCACTGAGGGCAGCAGGGGTGACAGGGGCAGGGGCTGAGGTGCCTGTGACGAAGGTGATGCTCACCCTCCTGGGTGAGCGGGCACGGAGCGCAGGCTGAGGGGCTGCTGGGAGGGCGGTGCTGGTAGGGGGGGTGGCGGCTGTACCTGTAGAAGTGGGGGGCACAGATTTTGCCACCACCACAAGGGAGCTCCCATCGGAGGACGAGTCCGTGTCGCTGTTTGCTGATCCGGTGACCGACGTGAAGCTCCCCTCGCCCTCTGTCCCACTGGTGTATTCTGTGTCTGTGGTGTGGCCCTCCATGGCCATGTGGGACGCAGACCCCTTGTGCTCCGGTGCCACTGTACCTCCGCCTGATGATGCTGTTGCACAACAGAACAGGGAGACCACAAAAAAGGGGTGGGGAAACAGAAGAAAGACAGGTTGAGTGCATGGCTTACAACTACCGTTGGTGGACAATACAGACACAGCAGCCCACTGCACTACGCCGTGCTCTTGGCCTCTACAGATGCTATTCCTCGGATATGGCCTACATGGCTATGAGTGTCATCTACCCATATAGATGACACAGGGGCATGTATACCTGTACTTGGCACTCTACAGAGGTGGGGTGGAGTGGCACATGACCTGGATTCCGGAGGGGCCTAGCCTATGGAACTCGCCCTGGCCTAGGGAAACCCACAGCCCTCCTCCCCCACCCAGACACCTCCACTGCTCGCAAAGTCATGAGAATGTGAGTGTACTCACCCCCTTGTGTCTGCTGTGATGCCCTCATGCGCCCATCCAACTCAGGGTAGGCCACCGCCAGGATCCGGAACATCAGGGGGGTCATGGTGCGACAGGCACCCCTCCCACGTTTGGTGGCCATCCCCAGCTGAGGCTCCGCCGTCTTCCTGCTCCAGCGGCGAATGTCCTCCCATCTTTTACGGCAGTGGGTGCTCCATCTCTGGTGGACCCCCAGGGTCCGGACGTCCTTGGCGATGGCACGCCAAATATCCTTCTTCTGGTGGGCGCTGACCTACATGACATTTACAGGGGAATAAAAGAAGTCATTAGCAACAGCACTGTCGAAGTGAGTGGCCCACATCCCTGCCCTTGCCATGTGGCACATGCAATCACACTTCTACATGCTCGCAGGACTCTGCCCCCTTCCTACTGACATCCAGCCCTCTCCACCCAGGCATAGCCCATACAACGTGCTCCCTATGTACTTACCTGTTGGTCTGGAGGACCGTAGACTAGTGTGTACTGCGGGAGGACCCTGTCCACGAGCTTCTCCAACTCCTGTGCAGTGAAGGCAGGGGCCCTTTCCCCAGACGCACAAGCCATTGTCTCTTCCAGACCGAGGTCACAGCAGCACTTGCAGTGTAGGTCCTCTCCTGTCGAAGATCAGGTATCAAGTGATTGAACAGATAGAAAATGGTGGTCATGTCCGTGGCGGTCACGTCCGTGGCGGTGCGTATCATCACCGCCGGTGCACTTCGTCATTGGCTCCTGGGACGCATAGGGTCCAATGTTAACCAATGCAGCATTGCGCTGCGGTCTTTTACCGCCTACCGCGACAGTGTACAATGCCAGCGCAGTTACCTCACATCCCATTGTCCCACTTTAGAGGTCAGGCAGCCGCCATTTCAGGGGCCCACATGGCTTCATTTACAACTGTGTCACACATACCTAGGCCTACACTCAACACACATACAGGAAGGATATTGTATTTAGTGTCGTGTCCTGTGTAGCTGCGGGTACATACCTCAGAATTTGTTGACTCTGTGATCGCTGTTGTCCTTCCTAGGCACCGTCAGCTGGGACATGTGAGGAGATGGCGGAATCCTCCGGTGTACCGACTGCTGGTGGACCTGTTAACAATGGAGGAGCGACATTTAATCATCACCTACAGGTTTGACCATGCCACAATCTAGGAACTATGTACCCAGTTGGAGCAAGACCTGATGTCACCAATCCGCCATCCCACAGGAATCCCCCCTCAAGTGCAGGTGCTATCAGTGCTCCATTTCCTTGCAAGTGGGTCATTTCAGACAACAGTGGCCATGGCATCAGGGATGTCTCAGCCTATGTTTTCCAACGTGTTGTCCAAAGTGTTGTCTGCCCTGCTGAAACACGTGAGGAGCTACATCGTTTTCCCCCAGGTGGAGAATTTGGCTACTGTTAAAGGTGATTTCTATGCCCTTGGACATATCCCTAACATCATAGGTGCCATTGATCGGACCCATGTGGCTCTGGTCCCCCCCACAGGAGTGAACAGGTATACAGGAACCGGAAGAGTTATCATTCCATGAATGTACAGATGGTATGTTTGGCAGCCCAGTACATCTCGCAGGTAAATGCTTTGTTCCCTGGCTCAGTGCATGACGCCTACATCCTGCGGAATAGCAGCATCCCGTATGTGATGGGTCAACTCCAGAGGCACCGTGTGTGGCTATTAGGGGACTCTGGTTACCCCAACCTGTCCTGGCTATTGACCCCAGTGAGGAATCCCAGGACCAGGGTAGAGGAACGCTACAATGAGGCCCATGGGCGGACCAGGAGGGTGATCGAACGCACGTTCGGCCTCCTGAAGGCCAGGTTCAGGTGCCTCCATATGACAGGTGGTTCCCTATTCTACTCACCAAGGTAGGTGTGCCAGATCATCATTGCCTGCTCGATGCTTCACAATCTTGCTTTGCGACGCCAGGTGCCTTTTCTGCAGGAGGATGGTCCAGATGACGGTGTTGTGGCAGCTGTGGAGCCTGTGGACAGTGATGAGGAGGAAGCAGAGGAGGAAGACACTGATAACAGGGACTCTGTCATACAGCAATATTTCCAGTGACACACAGGTGAGAACAATTTTTTTACTAATACATTCACTTTCACACTTCTACCTCTATCCTGTCTGTCAATTTTAAGTAGTATCTGCTAACTGAGTGATACATTTCCATTACGGTTTCACAGGTGTGGTTACCAACGTGTGTCATCTGCTTGCATCCTTCATGGACTTGTGATGGGTGACATAGGTATGTCGACATTACTATTGATAACGGATTTTGTCACTGTCATAGCTAATAAACATTTTCAAAATCACAGACTGACTCCAGATTGCTTTGTGGTTCAAGGGTGTTTATTGAAGTGCTAATTATTGGAGGGGGTGGCAAAATGGTGATGGGTGATGGTGGAGGAATGTCGATGGCAGAGTCCAGTCTATCAGTCTCACAGGTGCATTGCCCATATGGGCATAGGAAGTGGAGCTGGGGAAGTTCCAATATGGACAGGGTAACAAAGTGGGACAGTGGGAGGACAATAGGGTGGTCTCATTTCCTGGCAGGGGTCTTGCCATCTTGCTCTGTCCTGTTCCTGGATCTCAGGGACCGCTTGCGGGGTGGTTCTCCGTCTGCAGGGGGTGGGGTGCTGGTGTGGTGGTCCTGTGGCGGGGCATCCTGTCCACTAGCGCCGGCGGAGGTGGTGGGCAGTTCATCATCCATGCTAGTGTCAGGGGCTCCTTGGAGTGCCACGGTGTCCCTCATGGTCTTTTGTATGTCCTTCAGCACCCCTACGATGGTGGCCAGGGCGGTGCTGATGGTTCTGAGCTCCTCCCTGAACCCCAAATACTGTTCGTGCTCCATGCGCTCGGGTCTCCTGAAACTTGGCCAGGACTGTAGCCATCGTCTCCTGGGAGTGGTGGTATGCTCCCATGATGTAGGAGAGGGCCTCGTGGAGAGTGGGTTCCCTTGGCCTGTCCGCCCCCCTGTCGCACGGCAGCCCTCCCAATTCCCCTGTGTTCCTGTGCCTCCCTCCCCTGGACCTTGTGCCCACTGCCACTGCCCCCAGGTCCCTGTTGTTGTTGGGGTGGTGGGTTATCCTGGGTTCCCTGTAGTGGTGGACACACAGCTGATTGACGCGTCCTGGGGTCGGAGGTATGGGCCTGCTGGGTGGGTGCTGTGCTGGTGTTACCAGAGGGTGGAAGGTCAGTGTTGGGCTGTGCCTGTGTGAGGGGAACCGACTGTCCCGAGGCCCACGATGGTCCGGGATGGTCATCTTGATCCAGTTGGCCAGAGCTGCTGTCATCACTGTCTGGACCCTCCTGTGTGGTGACGTTACATAGTGGTCCTGCAGGGGTATAAAAGCATGATTATTGCATGTGTGTGTGTCATGGTGTGCAATGGGGGGGGTGTGCATGTACCCCAGTGCAAGCATTCCTGTGTGGGGGCTTGTGTGATGATGGTTGGAGGGTGTTATGGGTATGTGCAGTGGGCATGCTTTAGTGATGGGTGTCCATGTCGGAAGATTTCCTACACCATGACCCTGAGCTCCTCCTCTGAAAACCTGGGGTGTCTTTGGCGTGCCATGGGGTGGTATAGGTGATGTGTGGGGTGGTGTATGTGGTGATGAGTGTGGTGATGTGTTGTGGTGTGTGGAAGTTTGTGCGTGGATGTTGTGTGGGTGATGGTGTTTTGTACCTCTGTGTGGTGGGGTTTTCTATTGCTGTGCTCTCTCTCTGTCGCCTTCGTCTCTGATTTTTGGTTGTAGGGGTTTGTGGGTGATGTGGGTGTGTGTTTTATATTCTGTTGGGTGTGTGGGAGTGTTGTTTGTATGTGTATCAGGTGTGTGTATTTTGAATTGTCCAATGTGGCAGTGTTTTGGAGATGTGTGTGTATTTTGAGCGCAGTGGTGTGTACCGCCAATGGAATACCGCGGTTGAAAGACCGACGCGTGGATTCGTGGGTCCTAATGGCATGGGCGTGTTTCTGTTGGCGTGACGGTGGATGTTTTGTTTTCGTCAGTTTATCACTGACCTTTGGTGTGGCAGACTTGTGTGGGTGTCTGAATTTCGGCGGATTCCGAGATGTGGGTCATAATAGCTGTGGCGGATTTCCGCGGCCGCGGCGGTGTATTATCGGTCTTCTGCACGGCAGTAAGCGGCTTTTACCACCAATGTTGTAATGACCCCCATAGTCTCAGATAAACTGGTGTGGTGTCCAATTTGTACTGCTTTCACTGTATTGCTGTATTTGTTGGTACAAATACTTTACACATTGCCTTTGAAATAAGACTGACTGTTAATGCCAAGCTAGCAAGGGGGTGAGTAGGGGTTATCTGGAGTGTGTATCTCCATTGCCCCTTCCTTGTTGGGAGGACGTCCTCAGCTGGGCCTAAGTGGTCTTCCGGGCACAGCATCGGAGGTCCTTCTACCTCTTTGTGCAGTGGGTGCTCTGATGGCTATGGACCGCCGGGATCTGCACGTCCTTGGCGATGGCACGCCATAACTCTTTCTTCTGATGGGTGCTTACCTTCATAGGAAACACAGACAGAAGGACACCATTAACTACACACCACATTCAATTACAGCAATGGACTACATACTGCATTGATTCCATAATAATTTCACACATCACTCGTACCTCTGTGTACATATTGCATGCAGCGTGCAAGACTCCCTAAAGGGCACATTGCATGCACACACATACATCAAAATACAGCCATGTTGAATCCAAAATAAATTGTTGATCTGGAGGCCCATACAACTGTCCATACAAGGGTAGGACCCCATCCACAAGCTTCTCCAGTTCTTCAGGTGTGAAGGCTGGGGCCCTATCCACTGTAGCACGGGCCATTTTGTGTTCCAGACACAGGACACAGCAGCTCACGCAGTAGAGGTCTTGATAGGGTGAAGTCAGCAGACAAGTGACATGGTCACCCGAAAATAGGAGTCACGTCCATGCCAGTAATCACCATCACTGCTGGCGGTGACCAGCATTGGCCCCTGTGCTCCATAGACTGCAATGTTAACCAATGAGGAGTTGCATAGCGTTTCAGACCGCCCACTGCCATGACATCAAACGCCTGCGGAGTGAGGTCACTTCCACCTGTTCCCTGCATGCAGGGCAGGCGCGTGCCATTTACTGATGATTGTACTCATAGTAGTCAATAAAAATGTGTGTCATAGGTACATATGGTACACACCAAGGCAATTCTAACACGTCCAGGTCTTAGATTTGGTGGCAGAATCTGGCCCTTCAATGAGAGCTCATACCAGTACACTGCTTGAAGAAGAGTAGTTGACAAAATATGTAAAATGTAATGGTACAAATCACGTCTCATGACGTCTCATGACTTTGACTACATCTGTGAGACAGTATGATTGCATGTAGAGTACACCATAGCAGATTCTAATCATTGGTTGACAGAAATGTGTGAAACAGCTCTGTTTACTATGATGCTGTGTGTCTATCCTTCCTTCCATCGCTTCTGATGTTTGATTTGTTTAGATACCAACCACCATGGAGGAGGGGAAGAAATACACCTGTGTACAGACCCCTAGTCGACTTGGCTACACTGGAGGAATGCCATATAATTCTCACGTATCATTTGGATAGGGCCACAATCATTGAACTGTGTGCACAATTGAAGCCAGGTCTCATTCATGCTCTTTGTTGTCCTACTGTAAGACCTCCTACAATACAGGTGCTGTCAGTGCTCCACTTCTTGGCCAGTGGATCATTTTAGGTGACAATGGGCTAGGCTGCAGGTATGTCTCAGCCCATGTTTTCTAAAGTGCTGAGTAGAGTTTTGACTGCCTTGCTGAAACACATGAGCAGTTATATCACATTCCCCCAAAGTGATGGTTTGCCCACTGTTAAGGCTGCTTTCTTCACTATTGGACACATTCCGCTCATGATTGAGGGCATTGAAGAGACTCATATTGCCTTGGTCACTCCCAGGATAAATGAACCGGTGTTCTGAAATAAGAAGAATTACTATTCTATAAATGTGCAGATGGTGTGCCTTGCCGATCATTATATTTCCCACATTACTGCCAAGTTTCCAGGATCTGTGCATGATGACTACGTAATGAAGAACACCATTGTCCCATAGCTGATGGCACAACTACAGAGAGAGAGAGTCTGGCTCATTGGTGAATATGATGTTTCACATAATGTGTTCTACTGTATGTCACCTGGAATTGTCCTCTGTGCTATTGTACACATGTAATGTCTGTTTCTCACTATTTCCAGGTGATTCCGGCTACCCAAATCTGTCCTGGCTGTTGATCCCAGTGAGGAATCTGTGGACGGGGGAGAGGATTGATAAAATGAGGCACATGGATGGACCAGAAGAGTCAATGAAAGAACATTTGAGCTACTGAAAGCCAGGTTCAGGTGCCTCCATATTTCTGGTGGATCCCTACTCTACTCCCTTGGAAAGGTCTGCCAGATAGTGGTGGCCTGCTACATGTTTCACAATTTGGCCTTCAGACAGCATGTGCCATTCCTGCAGGAGGCATCAGAGGACGCTGAAGACAGTGATTAAGATGGTGAGGAGGAAGAGATGGACAAGACGACACATCTGTTACACCAGTACTTTCAATGACAGTCAGGTAAGACTGTAGTTCTGTACACACCACCATTTCAATGAAGAGCTGTGTGGCAGCTATGATGTACCAAGCACAACTGTGTGCATTTTGAAACCTGACACTGTTCCATCTGTGGTCAGGCGTGCCAGTGGTATGATGATTGTGAAAAAGCGTATTTTGCATATGCAGTGTATCAGCTGTTTTGCAGTTTCAAATACATGCCCACATCCAAACTGTGACCTCACTCAATACATTACTTAGTATTTGTTGCTGGGAATGTTGTGTGAGTTACAATGTGCTTATGCAACTGCTCTGTGACTTCATTGTCCCTGAGAGTTTGGCCTGGGCTAGGTGTTCGAGAGGAGGGATTGGCATACTGACAATATGGCATTGCTATAACTGTGGTATCTTGTCTAAGGCCCTTCCATAAGTTGTTTCTTGTCACTTCTGGTGTTTGGAGTTAATTGCAGTGCAAAATTTTAAGTTGATGTGACCAGATGAATGTAGGCTGTTATGTTACAGGGGCTCATGTTGCTTTACTTCCTTTTACTTCTCATTGAATGTCACTAATGGTTTCCCTTTTTTCAAATGTTGGTGTGGTCATGGAATGCCTACAGTCTGGTTTTCACACAGTTTGGTGGATGGTGTCTTGGGGCATGCTCTTACATGGGTAATGTGTACCCCAAGCTTACTGGATGGATTTACACTTTACTTTATATTTGCACAGGATGATAAAGGTCAAGACATTGCATATTGATAAACTAAAAGCACAAATCCTTCAGTTGTGTTTAAGTGTGTTTATTTAAATTACAAAAAAGAAGGGATAGTGCAATAGAGTGGGGTGATGGAGGATGAAATCTGCAGTGTAGTGGCCCAGTTAGTTTGTATCACAGGTCCAGTATCCATGGGGCCATGGGACAAAGGAGCAGTGGTAGTCCAAAGTGTGCAAGGTGTCTCGTTGGCATACAGGGGAGACATGTTAGTGAGGCTCACTTCCTGGCAGTGTTTTGCTACAGTCTCTGGTGGATGTCTGGCTTGCAGGGAACATTTGCAGGGTGGTTCTTCTGCTGCAGAGGGAGGGGGTGCTGGCGGACTGTGATTTCTGTGGCAGGTCCTACCGTCCACTAGCTGCAGCAGATGTGGAGGGCTGGTCAGTGCACTGGCAAGTGGAAGGGGGCTGCTGGTGTATTGTAGACTCACGCATGATGGTAGCGATATCGCTGATCACCGCTGCAATGGTGGCATTGTGGGTCTGCAACTGCTGCATGACCTCCTGGTGGTGTTCCACCACAGCTTCTAGTTCTCCTGCAAGATGTTAAGTACTTGGCCCATCCTGTCCTGGGATTTCTGATATGCTCCCAGGACATGTGACAGTGCTGTCTGGGCAATCAGTGTCCAGGGTTGGCAAAGCCCTTGGCACACAGACATTCTCCCACTTGCCCTGGCCCTCTGTGCATGTGTCCCCTGAACTGTGTGCCTACTCCCATTGACACAGGACTTTCTTCGTCTTGCCTGTGAGGTGTTGACTCTGGTCCCTGTACAGGTGGCCACACTGTTGATTGACGTGTCCCGGGGACAGAGGTTTGGGGACATTGGGTGGCTGTTGTTGTTGTGGAGTCTGATGTGGGGTGCTCTGGGGTGGACTGGGTATTGCTTGTGCTGTCTGACTAACCAGTGGTACCAGATGGGCCAGGGAGATCTTCCAGATCCAGCCATCCAGAGTTTCTGTCATCACTGGCCCCTTCTTCTGGTGGAGGACTGGATTGACGTGGCACATGCTGCTGGCTGACGTTGGCCGGGGTACCTGTGGACATGTATGATATTTGTTGATTTCATTCTCAGATACATATTCCACATTTATGGGTTTCCCTATGGGATGGGTGTGGTTTCTCCACCTTTGGTTTGTGTATGGTGATGCAGTGTGGGATTAGTGGAGCTTAATACTGACCATGCATTACTCATGTGTGTGAATGATGACCTTGGAGAGGTGCACTTGAAGTGGGTAGGGCATGCAGGGGAAAATTGTTGAGGGTGGTTATGTGGGTGGTTCTCAGTTTGGGATGGAGTGGGTTGAAGGGAGAAAGGGTGACGGGGAGACATGCCATGCAGGTGTACGTGGTAGTAGACAAGTAATGGTGACTTACCAGTATCCAGCCCTCCAGTGATTCCAGTGAGGCCCTCTGGATGCAGGATACCCAAGACCTTTTCCTCCCATGTTGTCAACTGTGGGGGAGGAGGTAAGGGTCCATATCCAGTCTTCATAACGACAATGTGGGGCATGGATGCCATTGCATGCACCTTCCCCCGTAGGTTTTTCCTTCTCTTTCTTATGTCATCCCTTGTGCGTGGATAGGTTCCCACAGAGTTCACCTTGTCCACGATTCTCTGCCATAGCTCCATATTCTTAGCAATGAATATCTGCTGAACCTGTGCACCGAACAGCTGTGGCTCTACCCTAATGATTTTGTCTACCATGACCCGGAACTCCTCATCAGTGAAACGGGTGTTCTTTTGTGGGAACATGCCAATTGTGTAGGGGGTGTAGTGTGTGTGTTGTGCAGAGGGTGGAATGTTTGGTGGGGGTGCAGGTTCTGTGAGTATGTGGGATACTATGAAGTAGTGATTGAGTGCAGTGTTGTTTTGTATGTTTGGTGTAGAGGTATGATGTGTGGTGTGTGATGTGTGAAGGGTATATAGGTGGCTGTGGCTTGTGTGTGCAGTTCTGGAGATGTATGGGCTGGCAACGTGTAGCAGAATTTTCAAATTTGCAAAGACTTGTGGGTTGTGTGAGGTTGTGTATTATAGTGCTGTTGGTGGGTGTGCACAGTGTGTGTATGTGTATCAGGTGTGGGTTTTTCAATCAGGCCAATGTTGGCTTCTGTTGTTGAGTGGCAAAATCGACAGCGACGGTCCGCACCACCAATAGGTTACCACCATTGACCGCTGTGGTGATTTCTGGGTCATAATTTGGTGGGCGGTTTGTTTTAGGCATGGCAGTGAGGGTGGTGATACCGACTCTCTCCCAACTTTGTGGTCTCTGGCAGGGTTATCATTTTAGCTTCTTTCTGGCAGATTTCTTTTTGTGACTCATGATATGGCGGGTGGATTACCGCCTCTGCAGCGGTCTTTTGGCGGCCGTCACCACGACGGTCTTCGGTAAACACCGCCAAATTCATAATGACGGCCCAAATGTCTAAAGTAAGAAAATGCCAACTTTCTAAAAGTGGCATTTCCAGAACTGAAATTTAAAATCTGACTTCACCATCAGTTTTGCTTTTAAATTGTGAGTCCATAGTCACTAAACTTAACAAACTTATCTTTTTTTTATTGTGAATTACACTTATGAAATACAATAAGGTAATCCCAATGTTATCCGATGGAGAGAAAGTCCTTGCTGTAGTTTAAAACAGTTTTTCACTACCAGGACAGGTAAAACTTAAAAGTACATGTCCTGCCTTTTAAATATATTTCACTCTGTCCTATGGGTATAAAAAGGGAAGGTTTGGGCCTGGCAAAATGCACTGAGGTTCTGGTTAGCAGAGCCTCAGTGACACAGTTAAGTACTACTGACAACACACTCATTAGGCCACAAACTATGAGCACTGGGGTCATAGCTAGCAGGATCCCAGTGAGACAGGCAAACTACACTGACATATAGGTTTTTATCTATGAGCATTGGGGTCCTGGCTAGCAGGATCCCAGTGACACAATAAAAACACACTGATACACACTCCAGAAGTGGGGGTAACCATGCTAGAAAGAGGCTACTTTCTCACATGGGGCACCTATGCTAGTGAAGGGGTGCACTCACACACAGGTACCATGCACCTAGCCTTCAGGGTCTGAAGGTTAGATATATAGGAGACTTATAAGTGGCCTGGTGCAGTGAAAATTACTGTGAATCAGTACTTACACTGTTTCACTCAGGCTGCAATGGAAGTCCTGAAGAAGTGTTTGTATGAGCTCCTTATGGGCGGCAAAAGAAATGCTGCAGCCCATAAGGATCTCCTGGAGCCCCAATTCTCTGGGTACCTAGGTACCATATACTAGGGACTTATCAGGGGGGTCTAGTATGCCAATTTTGAGTGGAATACTGATTTACCAGTATGTAAGTACACATTTTGAATCAGAGAGAGCATCAGCACTGGAGTTCTGATAAGCAGGCCTCCATTGATACAGTCAAGCTTACTGACAAAACAGTAAAACATACTGACAAGTAGGCCACACGCTATGAGCACTGGGGTTCTGACTAGTAGGATCCCAGTGAGACAGTAAAAACACACTGACAAACACTGAAAACAGACCTAAAATGGGGCTAACCATGCTAGGAAGAGGCTTCTTTCTCACATAACCCTCCCCCCCAAATGAAGGACAATAGGGCTAACCTTGGCCAGTTGAGATGTTATTGTCTAAGTGGTGACAAGTGGAGAGTAGATCTACAATAGAATAGTTACTCCCTTAATCATCCACTGTATGGTTACTTCCCTGTGGGGATTTAAACCACCCTGTTAGGAGATTTTTACATAGAAAACAGTGCAAGTGCATATTATCTTGTTCTCTATTTGTAAGCTTTAAAGTGGGGCAGTGGGACTGTTCTACTGATCCTATTTTCAGACAAGGTTGCTGTCCTAAGGCTGAGAATGTTAGACAGGGATGCTGTCTCAACAAAGCCATAAGTGGGCAAAAGGTTTGTCCATACAGCTGTAAGAGAGAACATTGTTGCTGTTTCTCTTGGGTTGGAGCTGGACAGGGCTGCTATACTAAAGGCTCCACAGAAGGACAGGGCTGTTGTCCTATGTGTTTGGAGTGGTGCAGGGCTGTTGCACTAAAGTTTCTCTGGGAAGGCTGGAGGGTTGCTTCAAATTTACTAAAACAGTGCAGTTTTGCTTATCTGTTTTATTGTTTCCACAGAGAGGGACTTTTACCTCTGTCGAGTTCGATTGTGGTAGCTGTGGGTTCTCTTGGTACAAGTTCAACCCCAGGAGAGGTTTCTCCCACCACAGGAATGGTATCCTTAGTGGTAGGGTGGGAAAGGTATCCTTTGATACCCTTTTTACCTGTTGGGTGAAGAGGATCCTGAGGCTTCAGGGATCCTTCTTTTCTTTGCTGTTTCATTTCCCTAGAAATAAGAGGAAGCAGTTCCCCAGCATGGATGCATTGGCCTTAAACTCTACCTCAGCCCAACCTGAGGCCTCTAGGTCATTACCTAAGAGACAATCTACAGGTAAGCTAGGTGATACCACCACCTGCTTTGGGCCAGTACCTCAACCCCAACTAAGTTGCACTACAGCTAAGGAGAGAGACTGAGTGGATTTATTGACATCAGTAACCTGGTACTTCTGTCCAAGGAGATGTTGTGCAGGTGACACCAGGTTTTCAGTTACCAAAGTGACACTGGCACCTGTGTCCCTGTAGGCCTGGGCCTCAGCACCATTTATTAGGATTGAGTACTTGTACTTGTCCATGTTAAGGGGTCATGCAACCAAGGCGGCAAGGCCAATGCGACCAGGTGTGACATCAACTATCTTGGGGGTTTCTACACATACCCCAGTTTCCATAATGGACACAAAAGTGAACCCAACTGCACCTTTTGTTTAACTATTGCCAGTAGTCACACCACTATTACTACTACTGCTAGGGGCACTAGAGTTTGAAGTGGATGTATTAGTGGTGGTAGGCTCAGGGGCTTTACCTGGGCAGGACTTATCCCCTGGCCTATGGCCTATACCTCTGCACATATAGCACCAGGGCTTTTTATTGTGTGTAGAGTGTGAAGAAGAGGAAGATGATGTATCCCACCCCCAGAGGAGTGTTGTGGAACTGAAGAAGGATCTATATGTTTATGGTTATCCCCATGCTTATCCTGAGATTTTTTCACCATCTTTCTTCTTTTCTTTGTCCCCTTGTATGAGCTTTTCTGCTCACTCTTGTTCTGACGCATTTGTCTGCCTTTTTACCCAATTCTTGGGGAGCGGTCCGATCTGAGTCCACTAGGTACTGGTTTGACAAATCAGACACACAACTATTCAGTATATGCTCTCTCAAAATCAGATTATACAGACCCTGGTAATCAGACACTTTACTGCCATGTAACCAACCTTCTAAAGCTTTGACAGAACAGTCCACAACCCAAACAAACCAATCATGTGAAGATTCTTTCTTGATTTCCCTGTACTTAACTCTGTATTGCTCTGTGGTGAGCCAAAAGAATTACTGAGTGCATTTTTGAGAATGTTGTAATTGTCTGAGTCCTCCTCCCTAACAGTGAGGAGTCTTTCCCTCCCTTTGACAGAGAAGGAGAACCAAAGTCTAGCAGCCCTCTGCTTCTGAGGGACCCTTTGAACCTTACAGGCCCTCTCAAGTGCAGCAAACCACTTTTGGATATAATCCCCACCTTGAATGGGGGAACAGTCGTGTGTAGGTTTCTGGAGTTAATGTTGTACTCCCTGACCTCATAACTTCTGAAACTTTCAATGCTGCTGTCACCAAGGGGAACTAACCCCAACCCCTGTCTTTCCCTTTCTACAGCTAAGGCTTCCCTATATATGGTCAGCTATTGCTGTTTCAGCCTCCGTCTAGCCTCTTCCAATTTCAGCTTTCTGAGTTCCCTATATAGGGAGTTATCCTCAGGATTGGATGTGTGAGACCCTTCAGAGACTGAGGTGATATGGGAATGAGCAGAAGTGTGTCTTTCCCTAACTTGTGTAACCCTAGTGACCTATCCTGGTATAAAGGGAGCTCTTCTTGTGTGTGACCACCTCCCACTACTAGCTACACTAGATGATCTATTAGTGGAAAGATTGTGGGAAGGACCCTCCCCTGCATCTTCAGGACCCTCTCCTGAATCTACCTAGTCAGAATCTCCCTCCACTTCCTCTCCTACCTGGTGACCAGACTGTTCTTGGTCATCCTGGAGAAGGAGGTTCAAAAGGACATCTTTGTTTGGGTTCTTCCCAATTCCTTGGCTTCTCTCAATGCAGAGCCCCCTCAAACATTTGAAGTTTAGGTTTTCATAAGTAGTTTTTTTATAACCCTAGGGGTGGCCTCAGAAGAAGACATAGGGGGTGATTTTAACCTTGGCGGACGGCGGAGGCCGTCCGCCAAGGTACCGCCGTGAAATGACCGCACCGCGGTCAAAAGACCGTGGCGGCCATTTAAACATTTCCGCTGGGCCGGCGGGCGCTCTCCGAAAGAGCGCCCGCCGGCCCAGCAGAAATGCCCCTGCAACGAGGACGCCGGCTCAGAATTGAGCCGGCGTAGTTGCAGGGGTGCGACGGGTGCAGTTGCACCCGTCGCGTATTTCAGTGTCTGCAAAGCAGACACTGAAATACTTTGCGGGACCCTCTTACGGGGGCCCCTGCAGTGCCCATGCCATTGGCATGGGCACTGCAGGGGCCCCCAGGGGCCCCGCGGCACCCCCTACCGCCATCCTGTTCATGGCGGGTTTCCCGCCATGAACAGGATGGCGGTAGGGGGTGTCTGAATCCCCATGGCGGCGGAGCGTGCTCCGCCGCCATGGAGGATTCAATGGGGCAGCGGTAAACCTGCGGGAGACCGCCGGTTTACCCTTTCTGACCGCGGCTGAACCGCCGCGGTCAGAATGCCCTCGGGAGCACCGCCAGCCTGTTGGCGGTGCTCCCGTGGTCGGTGACCCTGGCGGTCACCGGCCGCCAGGGTCAGAATGACCCCCATAGTGTAGAAAAGTTAGAATAAAGTTGAGAACAGAAAAAGTCCTACTTTATCTAACTTTTAGAAATTTTAGAGTTTTTAGAATGCAAGTGAAACTGCTAGGTGTACTTATATATAGCTCTAAATATAGAGTACACTTTCCTGTGGAAAGCACCAGTGACAAAGTGATAAGGTAATTGTAAGTACTTATCCCACCACTGCATCACCAATGTAGGAGGCTGGCCTGGTTTGTAGTAGGTACCACAGATACTTACAACTTATACCAGGTCCAGTTATTCCTTATTACTGAAATGTAGTCAGTGTCTAGAAGGCAGGCTGTCTGGAGGTAGATGTAGGCAGAGCGGCCAAGGCTGAACTAGGAGACATGCAAAGCTCTTGCAATACCACTTAGTCACACACTACTTATACAAATGAAAGACAATACTCAGTGTTACCAAAAATAAAGATATTTTATTTTAGTGACAAAAGGCCAAAAATATCTTAGAGGCTATACGCCCTTATTTTATTATACATAAAATATACATTAGTAACCAAAATCAGGTAAGTAAACAGTCATAAAATAGTGCCAATAGTGAAACTCACCATAGGTTAAAAAAGGCCTGAGGGAACACAAACCATATACTAAAATAGTAGAATGCTAATGTCGATTTCCCACCTAGGCAAGAGTAGTGTGTAGAGGGGCGCTGGAAGTGTAAGAAAAGACCATAGGTAAGTTAAGTACCCCACCGCAGAGCCTAGGAAAGCAGGAGTAAAGTACAGCAAGTTTCCTCAGAACACACTAGAAGTTGTGATAAAGAATTATGCAAAAACAAAGCAAGACTGCAAGACACCAACAATGAGTTCCTGGACCTGAAGACCTGCAGAGAGAGGAGACCAAGTCCAAGAACAGCTGAAGAGTCCAGGAAGAACTGGATCCCATGCTGACCCGGATGAAGGTGCAAAAGTGGATTCTCTGGTTGGAAGAAAAAGTTTCACAGGAAAAGGCGCTACTTGGGCCCCGGAGGGACCTGGGTTGTCTCAACTCAGGCTGAAGAGACAGAGGGGGCTCTCAGCACTTCAGGAAGCCCTCAGAAGACCAGGCAGCACCCACTGGAGCCCCAGGGCACGGGTCCAAAGGAATTGCAAATCACAGTCATTGCAGAACTACACAAAGGGATGCCACACCGTTGGAGAACAACTCAGGGAGCTGAGGGTTGCAGGATAGAGGGCTGGGGACCTGGACTACGCTGTGCATGAACGATTCCTTGGGAAGCCACACAGAAGCCCTAGGAGCTGCAAAACACGCTGTGCACAGGGTGTTGAGACGGTGCCACTCACCTGAAAAGCAGGATGTCTGCAGGGGTGATGGTATGCCCCCCGACCTCCTGGAACACCTCTTGACACTACCTGGTAGACACAGAAACCTCGGCAGGTGTCCCAAAAGGAAAGGGGGAGTGGAAGAGAAAGAGACAAAACACTGCCACGTCTTGCCAGTCCAGCCAGGCACCCTGTATCTCCAGGGGGCAGGTCGTTGTTGACAGAGTGATCGTAGAGTTAGTGCACTCAACTTCCTTGAAACTGAATCTCTCTTTCTGACATAGGCACGGGAGCGGTAGAAGAACACCGGGATGCTCAAGCACTTTTATTGGATAGTCATAACTGTTGGCGCAATTAGTGACACTGCATTACCAAAAACCCAAACTGAGTACCAAAACAAAAAGTACTGCAATACTAGGGCTGGCTTTACAGAGGTTCACTGTTGCACACTACATTTAGAACTGTGGTTGCACTTATCGTGCACAAGAAAGACAAACAAGGGCATTAACTATATCACGTATAACTTTCCTGCATGCATAGGGTTAAACTAAAAGGAACAAAAACAATCCAAGAAATACAAATGTCCACTCTGGGTTTAAACAGTTAGGGTGGCACAGTTTGATTTGGTTTCACTGTGTGTGTGAAAAACCCTTCAAAAACAAATTCCTCAAACCTGAAACACAGACATGAATGACACAATTTAAATCCAAGAGTTATGCTATTAGAGATAGAAAAGTCACGTAAATGCTCTTTTAAAATTGCACCGTCACTTTTTGTAGTACTTGAGCTCAAGCAGGTTTCCTGAAGCACATTTAGGCAAGTAACTACAATAATAATGTAAAATGTTCAGAAATGCATTTGTCTCTTCAAGATAAGCACTCTGCCAAAATACAAGGTCTGAAATACACCAGCTGTTCTAGGAAAGTGCGGCGCTCAAAGAACAAACTCCCTGGAGAATACTAGTCAGTTAGCTGCAGTCTTTTCCGGAGTGCTGTAGGAATGCCTGGTGTCCGCTGGTACAGGAGCGAAGAAAAGAATTGCCTCAAAAGTCCTGAATACGAGGATGACAACAGGGGCTGGACTGCCAAGTCAGTTGCTGTGATCAGGAAGCAAAACAAAGCCAAGCAGGGAGGCATACTTCACTCTGCTACTTATAGTGAATCAGGAAAGCAGTTGAGTTTCCACATGTGGATGAGTCACCACACCCATTTAGAAGCACATGTCTACACTACACCCAATCAGAAGCACATGTCCACACCTGCTCACATTAGCAAACAAGCATTGGTAAAACAAGCATTGATAAAACCAATTGTGTAACACAGCACATTATGTTTACGTAGAAACATGAAGGTTTAACAAAGAACAGAGATATGATTTAACCCTAATCCCTGGGGATGCTCAAGGCTCCTTGGGGATTCCTGACAGTCCTCCCCACCAAGGACCCTCTCAAAGTGCGGGGCTTGGAAGGGTGCAGGAGATGGAATTTTTTAGTAAGATGTGGAGCATGAACTGTGGATGCAGGTTCCCAGAAATTGTCCTCAGGTTCATAGCCTTTACAAGCCAATAATTAGTGTAGAACACCACGGACGCGCATGAAGTCAAGAATTTTGGCCACTTCAAATTCCCATGGCCGGTGCACTTTTACCTGGGGAAGTGGTGCTGCATCGCGGATTTCAGGGGAATAGGGACGGAGTAACGACACCTGAAACACGGGGTGTACCTTGAAATCATCTGGCAATGTCAGTTTTACTACCACAGGCTTGATCATTTTGGCAATAGGAAAGGGGCCTAGAAATCGGGGGTATCATTTTCTGGATCCTGCAAGATGGAGATGTTTTGATAAGAGTCACACCTGATCTCCTATCTGATAAGAGGGAGCAGGTCTCCTTCTTTTGTCTGCTTGTTTTTTACTTGAGCTTGGTAGAGTTTTAAATGGTGTTGTACTTGTTTTTGAATCCCCTGTGACTCTTTCTGGTGTTTCTGTCCTGATGGGACTCTTGTGGATGTTTGGGATGCAGTTATAGGTAGCATTCTTGGGTGCAGACCACACAAACAGTAAAATGGGGATACTCCTGTAGCCATGTGGACACTGTTGTTATATACAACATCAACAAGAGGTAAAGCCTTATCCCACTCAGTAGACCATGAGTCAATGTAAAATCTCAAGATTTGCTCCAACGACTGGTTGGCACGTTCCGTCTGCCCATCAGTTTGTGGCTGATATTCAGAGGACAAGTGGACGTCCATGCCGACAGAGGAACGGAAGCTACGCCAAAACCGTGATATAAATTGGGGGCCATGATTGGAAACAATTGCGGTGGGCAACCCATTAAGCCGTACAATGTGTTGGACAAACAAATCAGAGAGCTTGGAAGCCGTAGGGAGGCATTTTATTTGAACAAAATGAGCCATTTTAGTTAGGTTATCTACAACCACCCATATGACAGTGTGTTCTTTGGAAGCTGGGATATCCATGGTGGAGCCCCCAGGGGGCATGGAATTGGCCCACCAATACCAGAATCAGATGGGGGGTACAATTTCCAGTTCCTAGACACCTCACATGGCCATATTTGGCCATTGTGAAGCTACATATATGTATTAACCAATATGAAGTACACACTTAGAATGGCGTCCCTGCACTCACGAAGTCCTGGAAAATTAGCATGGATGATGTGGGGGCACCTATGCTAGTGCAGGGGTGCCCTCACACACAGATACTATGCACCTAGCCATCAGGGTCTGAAGGTTAGATATATAGAAGTCTTATAAGGGTCCTGGTGCAGTGAAAATGGCTGTGAAATAGTGCTTACACTGTTTCACTCAGGCTGCAATGGCAGTCCTGAAGAAGTGTTTGTATGAGCTCCTTATGGGTGGCAAAATAAATGCTGCAGCCCATAATGATCTCCTGGTACCCCAAAGCCCTGGGTACGTAGGTACCATATACTAGGGACTTATAAGGGGGTTCCAGTATGCCAATTTGAAGTGGACTACTGGGTTACCAGTATGTAAGTACAAATTTGGAATCAGAGAGGGCATAAGCACTGTTGTTCTGATTAGCAGGACTCCAGTGACACAGTCAAGCATACTGACAAAACAATAAAACATACTGACAATGTAGGCCACAAACTATGACCAATGGGGTCCTGACTAGCAGGATCCCAGTGGCACAGTAAAAACACACTGACAGACACTGACAAACAAGCCAAAAATGGGGGTCCCCCGACTAGAAAGAGGCTACTTTCTCACACTGTGGTATAGAGGTCACTACCCTCCACTGACCCATCATGTTCCTGTGCAGAGAGAAAGTCTAGGAGAGGTTCACTCTCCTCTTCCACTCCCTCAACTGTCATGAGGAGCAGGTTTACTTTGGACCTCATGAAGTGAGACTTAAGTCTGTTTACATGAAGCACCCTTAGATGGTATCTAGGGGTCTGGAGGTCCACCAGGCAAGTGGCCTCTCCCTTGCAGTCATTGATTTTGTTTGGGCCAGTCAAGCTCTCCTGGAGAGCTCTGGGTACTAATGGCTCTATGACCAACACTTTCTGGCCTGTCTAAAACTCTACCAGAGTAGCCTTCTGGTCATAGGAGAGTTTCCTGATTTCTTGACTGGACTAAAGGTGCTTTAAGCCTTCTTCCAGAAGTGGTGCATCTGCTTGCAGAGAGCAGCCTGCAGCTGACCACATCCAGGGGTGGTTTCTTGGGAGCTATCTTCTATCCCTCCTTGACAAGGCTCAGAGTCTCCCTAACAGGATGGCTAAAGAGGAGTTCAAAAGGACTGAACCTTACGCCTTCTATGGCACCTCCCTAAGGCAAAGAAAAGGCATGGCAAGAGGATGTCCCACTTATGCCTCTTGGGTTTAAGTAGACCCACAATCATGCATTTTAAAGTTTTGTTGGATCTCTTCACAAGACTATTGGTTTGGGGTGATAAGGTGGGGTGAACTTGTTAGTTACACCACACTCATTCCACATGGACTTTATGTAGGCAGATATGAAATTAGTGTCTCGGTCAGGCACTACCACCTTAGGGAACCCCCGCATGAATAAACATCCTTATCAGAGCTCTAGCCACCACAGGTACAGTCACTGACCTCAGGGGGATTGCCATTGAGTAGCAGGTGGGATGGTCAACCAAAACCATGTCACACCTCTTGCCTAAGGCTGTCCTGGGACCAAAGGTGTAATGATGTTGATACCCAACACTTTCAAATGGGGTGGCAACAACATGCAGTGAGACCAGGGGAGATGTTTGCTTTTCCCTTATATCCCACTGGCCTGGCAGGTAGGGCCGGACTCACAGAATGCATGTGAGGCCGTGTTCATTCGAGTCCAATTAAAGTGGGAGACAAGCCTGGTGAAGGTCTTTTCTTGCCCCAAATTTACTGCTATGGGTATGTCATGAGGCAACCCCAGTAGGAAGGCAATATAACACTTGGGAACCACCAGCACATGGGCTGCCCAGTACTAGGAACAGTAGGCTCACTATAAAGGAGATCATTCTCCCAGTAGATTTGGTGATCACTAGTGGCTTCACCTGCTGCATGGGCTGATACCTATCGCCTCAAGCCCTCAGGAGTGGGACACTCCTTCTGCTCTCAGCAGCTGGCAAGCTCAAGTACGTCACCTAGGGTGGCAATGTCCTCCCAATTTGGCTTGGGGGTTTCCTTCTCAGGAAACCCGTCACTCTCCAACTTAGGAATTTCAGGGGCTGGTTTCCCACTTCCTCTGTCCCTCTCCTTGGCAGCTGTCTGGGCCAGTATTCCAGGCTCCTGACAACTTTGACTCCTTTCTCAGGCAACCATGGCCCTTATGGTCATGCAGACTGCTAGACTTGGCATCCTTGGCATGGTCTCCCCTAACTTTTTGCCTCTGCCTCCCAGGTTGTTTCTGTGTGCCAGACTCTGTTTTTCCTGTTTTGGTTTGCTCTGGACACTTTACCACTGCTGACCAGTGCTAAAGTGTAAATGTTCCCTTTATTAATTCTATGTGTAGATTGGCTTAACCCTAATTGGCACATTTGAGGTACGAGTAAGTCCCTAGTAAAGTGTACTAGAGGTGCCCAGGGCCTGTAAATCAAATGCTACTAGTGCCTCCCACATTAGTAGCCCTGTAAACATGGCTCTGACCTGCCACTGCAGTGTCTGTGTGTGCAGTTTTAAACTGCCAATTTGACTTGGAAAGTGCACCCACTTGCCAGGCCTAAACCTTTCCTTTTTATTCATTTAAGGCACCACTAATATACGCCCTAGCTAGCCCCATAAGCAGGGAGCAGTTTATGTTAACGGTGGGACATGTACTGATGTGAGTTATATGCCCTAACAGTAAAATACTGCTAAATTCAGTTTTCACTGTTGCGAGGCACATCTCTTTCATAGGTTAACACCGGGGCTGCCTTTCAATAGTATTAAAGCGCAGATTCCCTTTGGGAGCAGATAGAAATATGGAGTTTAGGGGCTCTGAACTCACAATTTAAAAATACATCTTTTGGTAGGGATTGTTTTTTAGATTATGGGGGTCATTCAGACCCTGGCGGTCATGGACCGCCAGGGCCGGGGACCGCGGATGCACCGCCAACAGGCTGGCGGTGCATCCATGGGCATTCTGACCGCGGCGGTACAGCCGCGGTCAGAAACGGGAAACCGGCGGTGTCCCGCCGGTTTCCCACTGCCCTGGGGAATCTAGCGCCGCCATGGGGATCCCGACCCCCTTACCGCCATCCTGTTCCTGCCGGTTTTCGCCGCCAGGAACAGGATGGCGGTAACGGGTGTCGTGGGGCCCTTGGGGGCCCCTGCAGTGCCCATGACACTGAAAATCGCGACTGGTGCAACTGCACCCGTCGCACCCCTTCCACTCCGCCGGCTCCATTCGGAGGCGGCATCCTCATGGAAGGGGGTTTCCCGCTGGGCTGGCGGGCGGCCTTCTGGCGGCCGCCCGCCAGCCCAGCGGGAAACTCAGAATTACCGCTGCGGTCTTTTGACCGCGCAGCAGTAATCTGACGGCGGAACTTTGGCGGGCGGCCTCCGCCGCCCGCCAAAGTAAGAATGACCCCCTATGTGTTTGAAAATGAAACTTTTAGAAAGTAGGCATTTTCTTGCTTAAACCATTCTGTAACTTTCCCTGTTTGTATATTCCATGTCTGGGTCAGTTTGACAGTTGGGCTGTTTGCACCCTTTCTCTAGATGGTGATACAAAGGGAGCTGGGGTGTAGCCTGCATATCCCAATGGGCCATCTGGGCTTGAGAGGAGGGGAGGAGTGGTCACTTGCATCTGAAAGGGCTGTGCTTGCCCTCACACTATGCAGTCTCCAGCCCCCTAGTGTATGTCTGGGGACTGGCGTGGGAAAGGCAGGATCTTGTGAACAACATAGACTTCTCTTTGCAGTAGGCCTACTCCAAAGGCAGAAAGGGGTATAAGAAGTGGACCCAAATCCCCTGAAAATCTGATTACTTCTGGAACCAATAGGAACAAGTGGTACCCTAACCTGTCTCTGGGCCCTTGAAAGGTGAAGGTGGTGGAAAAGGACAGAAATCCATGCAAAGATCGCCGTGCAAGGAAACTTTTGACGCACCACCCGCAACTTGGCTGATAGACAACACGCAGCTGGCCTCTCGGCTAAAATCGACACTCCACCTGTATCGCGGCTGGGGGATTCACGTAACGCAGCTGGATAAACAATGTGCAGCACCCGTAGCAGCAGCTGTTAATGACGCAAGCCACCATGCAGCACGGTTTCTTGACACCATGTGACCGGATTTCAATGCAGCATCGCTAGGTGTGGAAAATCATCTCAAAGCCTGCCGGGACCCCAGGTGCCTGTCTGGGAATGACGCATCACTCTCTTGCGAGAGAGAAGAAACAACCCACACCAACCCAACAGGAAGAGGCACAGTCTCGCTAGCGAGTGAGAAATCAACGCATCGTTGGCCTTTTTCAATGAACGCTCACCTGTGCAGCTTTATTTTGACGCTAGCCAGGTACTTTTGTGCAATAACCGCATTCTCACAGTTTTCTAAGGATTAAGGGGGTCATTTTGATCCTTTCCGGTATTCTGACCGCCAGGGTAAATGTGGCGGCCCCACCATCAACAGGCTGGCAGATAAGACTGTCACATTATGAGTGTTGCGGGTTGGCATCTGCCAACCTGCCACATCTCCACTCATACTGTCATGGCAGTTGGAACCGCCGGAGATGATCATGTCCGACCCGGCGGTCCACAGAAAAAAGCCAGTGGTATTAGGAGCCGGCCTTCCAACGTGGTTTCCACTGCAGTAGCACTGCCACGAAAACCATGTCGGAAGGGCTACCGGAGACAGGGAATTTCTTCCCTGTCACTGGTAGATGGCTCTGCCACCCCCAGCAAGCACTAGTCCCCCCTTTCCCCCTCCAGTCACAGCGCCCTCTCCCTCAACCCCCAGCCCCACCCCCTCTTCTGACACAGCACCCTCCCCCTTCCGACAAAGCACCCCCTCCCCTCATACATTCACACAGACACCCACACGCACCACGCATACACCCATTCACCTACACTTACATACACACATCCACTCACGCATCCATGCCCGCATTCACAACTACATTCATACATGCATTCACAACTACATCCAAACACACATTCTCACAATGCATACACACATTCTTTTACACACACAGGCACCACACATGCACACACACATCACCCCTACCATCCCACCCCCCTCCCCTGTCAGGCGATCATATTATCTGTTTCAGGGAGAAGGTCATCCAGCATGGAACGGGAAGGGATACGCCCACCGCCAGCAGTACAACGGCAGGCCATATTATGGCCCATAATATGGCGGGCAGTGTCATACTGATGGGGCGGAGCTGGTGGTGGAACCGCCAGAACGCCTCTGCCCGCCAGCACGACTAGTGCCGGATTTCTGCCCAAAGTGTGGTGGAAATCAAGCAGTACCTGTGATATGGCGGGCGGGACACCGCCACCACTGGCGGTCTCCTGGTGCCCATTGCTTTGCCAGTCTTTATGGAAGACTGCCAAAGTCGTTATGAGGGCCTAAGACTCTTATTATTTTTAAAATTCACACCTTGACTTTTGTATATTGGAGTTTTGTCATTTTTGTCTTGATTTGTTTAGATAAATATTACCTAGTTTTCTAAACCTGTGTTGTGTCATTTTGTACTGTTTCCACTGTGTTACTGTGTGTGCTGGTACAAATACTTTACACATTGCTTTTGAAGTCAAGCCTGCCTGCTCTTGCCAAGCTACCAAGGAGGCGAGCAGGGGTTAACTGAGGGTGATTTGCCTATACCCTGACTAGAGTCGGGGTCCTTGCTTCGACAGGGGGTAACCAACCAAAGACCCCATTTGTCACACAGACCCACTCAGGCAAATACATCATCTCCAACTGAGATCTGAGCTCTACCTCCTTCCAGGCAGTCTGCTCCAGGTCATTGCCTAACAAACAACCAACAGGCATGGGAGGGCTCACAGTAAATTTCAGAGAACCTGAGAACCTACCTACTCAAAGGGAACCTGAGCCATTGCTGGCTCTTGCAATTGTCAGCATTGGGACCAAGACTATAGGGCTGACAGTGGTAGAATTTGTTCAGTTGGACCTGCTCTGCAGACACTAGCTGACACTTGACTGGCTCCTGTGTCCAGCAGAGCTTCCACCCATTGCCCATTAATATTGACCAACTGTCTATACTTTGCGGTATTTGCAGGCATGTTTGGCTTTTGGCACCATTTCCTTATCCCCAAGGAAACTAGGGTCATCGATGTCTGGCTGCTTAAGCAAAATGGGACCACCTCCTCCCCTAGTGTTTCACTCCCCAACACAGGTTTTTGCACACTAATGGGGAACTGTGCCCTCTTGGGACATTTGGCATTGCTGTCAGAGTGCCCATACTTGTAGAGCTCAATACATTGGGTTAAAAACCTCCCAGTCTTATGATGAAAACAAACAAGCTTCTTACAATCAGACTGAGATTGGTTACCACTCCTCTCTTTAGAATTATTTTGGTGGCCTTTAGAGAACTCCTTATTTTTAAGTCTTTCTCTCCTCCTTTCTTCTATTGGGAACCCGGGCCTCTTTAGTGGCATTTCCCCCATTTTTTTCTAACCCAGATGTCCGCTTCCTCATCAAGCTTCCTGGGATCACTCAGCTTACTGTCAACTAGGTACTGGCACAACTCAGGAAAGCAGGTACTGAGCATGTGCTATCTCATGATCAAATGGTACAACCCATTAAAATTTTTCACCTTGCTACCCCTCACCCAGCTATTCAGTGCCTTGCGAGATTAATCAACAAAATCAACCTAGGATTGGCTGGGAAGCTACTGGCTGTCCCTGAATCTTTGACAATACTTTTCTGGAGTCAGCCCAAATTTGGCAATTGAAATGGCCTTCAAATCAGTATATTTGATTTGGACCCCGTAGGAAGCTGACATGGTGTACGGTGGGTACCTAAGGAACTAATACCTTATACCAGGTCCAGGTATCCCCTATTAGTGTAGTGTTGGCAGTGTCTAGAAACCAGGCTCTCTAGAGGTAGCTGTGGATGAGCAGCCAAGGCTTATCTAGGAGACATGCAAAGCTCATGCAATACCACTGTAGTCACACAGCACTTACACACATGAAAAAAAACCCTTAGGCGGTCATTACAACATTGGCGGTAAAAGCCGCTTACTGCCATGCAGAAGACCGCCAACACACCGCCGCGCCCGCGGAAATCCGCCACAGCAATTATGAACCACAACACAGAATCCGCCAACATTTAGACACCCACACAAGTCCACCACACCAAAGGTCAGTGATAAACTGGCGATACCAAAACCTCCACCGTCATGTCAACAGAAATACCCCCACACCATCACGACCCACGAATCCACGCGGCGGTCTTTCAACCGCGGTATTCCATTGGCGGTACACACTGCCGCGCTCAAAATACGCACACATCTCCAAAACACAGCGACATTGGACAAATCGAAATACACACACCTGATACACATACAAACATCACTCGCACACACCCAATACAATATAAAACACACACCCACTTCACCCACAAACCGCTACAACCACAATTACTCAGAGAAGGCCAGAGAGAGACACCACCATCAACAGTACTAGCATCCACAGGCACACAACACCATCACCCACATAACTTCTACGCACCTCACACTGCACACCACTACATATCAGCACACTTATCACCCCACACACCACCCCACACATCACCTACACCACCCCATGGCATGGCAAAGACACCCCAGGTTCTCGGAGGAGGAGCTCAGGGTCATGGTGGAGGAAATCGTCCCGGTAGAGCCACAGCTATTCGGAGCACAGGTGCAGCACACCTCCATTGCAAGGAAGAGGGAGCTATGGTGAAGAATAGAGGACAGGGTCAACGCAGTGGGACAGCACCCAAGAAATCGGGAGGACATCAGGAAGAGGTGGAAGGACCTACGGGGGAAGGTGCGTTCCGTGGACGCCCACAACTAACAACATGGGAGGAGCAGGTCTTGGCGATTCTGCATCCTGAGGGCCTCGCAGGAGTAGGTGGAGGAATGGACTCTGGTAAGTCAAATCTTAACTATTACATCCCCCACCCTACCTGCATGCCAGCACAAACCCCCACCCTTGCCCTCACCCCATCATTCTAACTCCGCACAAATGTCCCAACATCACAAACCACACATCCTAACACCAAGCCCTGCATGCAACAACAAAGCAGGGACACCCATCACTAAAGCATGGCCACTGCACATAACCATACACCCCCTTAAACCATCATCACACGAGGTCCCACACAGGAATGCAAGCACTGGGGTACACGGTCACCCACCCATTGCACACCATGGCACACACAGATGTAATAAACATCCTTCTATACCCCTGCAGGACCCCTACCCAACGTCACCAGACAGGAGGGTCCACACATTTCCACACCACCAACGCCAAGAGGCCCACAGTGATGACAGCACCTCTGTCCAACTGGATCTAGATGACCAGCCCACTGGGGACATCAGGACAGTTGGTTCCCCTCACACTGGCACAGGCCACCACAAAGATTCGCCCCTCTGGAAACACAAGCACAGCACCCACCCAGCGGGCCCATACCTCCGTCCCCTGGACACGTCAATCAGCAGTGTGTCCACCACTACAGGGAACCCAGGCTAACCCACCACCCCAACAACAACAGGGACCTGGGGGCAGTGGTAGCGGCCACACGGCTCAGGGGACGGAGGCCCAGGAACACAGGGGAACTGGGAGGGCTGCTGTGCGACAGGGGGAGGACAGGCCAAGGGAACCCACTCTCCACGAGGCCTTCTCCAACATCATGGGAGCCTACCACCACTCCCAGGAGATGGTGGCAACGGTACTGGCCAAGTTTCAGGAGACCCAGCGCCTGCAGGAGGAACAGTAGTTGGGCTTCAGGGAGGAACTCAGAGCCATCAATTCCACCCTGGGCACCATCGTAGGGGTGCTGAAGGAAGTACTCAACACCAGGAGGGACACTGACAGTAGCTTGGACGATGAACTGCCCACCACCTCCGCCGGCACTAGTGGACAGGAGGCACCACCACAGGACCACCACACCAGCACCCCACCCCCTGCAGAGGGAGAACCACCTCGCAAATGGTCCCTGAGATCCAGGACAAAGACAGAGAACAATGCCAAGACCCCCACCAAGAAATGAGACCACCCTGAATGTCAACCTTCTGTCCCACTTTGTCACCCTGTCCATCCTTAAACTGCCCGTCTCCACTTCCTATGCCCATTTGGGCAATGCACCTGTGAGACTAATAGACTGGACTCTGCCATGGACATTCCTCCACCATCACCCCTCACCATTTTGCTACCCCCTCCAATATTGAGCACTAAAATAAACACCCTTAAAGCACAAAACAATCTGGAGTCAGTCTGTGATTTCAAAATAGTGTATTAGCAATTACTGTGGCAAAAAGCTCTTTCATTTGTTATGTCAACATACCTATGTCACACAGCTGTAGTCCATGATGAATCATAACAGATGTCACACATTGGGACCCACATCTGTGAAATCGTAAGGGAAAGTGACAACTCAGTGACCATACACTGGGTGAAAACGACAGACAGTAGAGAGGTAGTAGTGTTAAAGTACATGTAGTAGGCAGGTTTGTATTCTTACCTGTGTTTCACTGGAAATATTGCTCGATCACTGAGTCCCTGTTGTTCATGTCTTCTTCTTCTGCTTCCTCGTCTTCACTGTCCACAGGCTCCACAGCTGCAACAACACCGCCATCTGGACCATCCTCCTGCAGAAAAGGCACCTGTCGTCGCAAAGCCAAGTTGTGAAGCATATAGCAGGCCACGATGATCTGGCACACCTTCTTTAGTGAGTAGAATAGGGATCCACCTGTCATATGGAGGCACCTGAACCTGGCCTTCAGGAGGCCGAAGGTCCGCTCGATCACCCTCCTAGTTCGCCCATGGGCCTCATTGTAGCGTTCCTCTGCCCTTGTCCTGGGATTCCTCACTGGGGTCTGTAGCCATGACAGGTTGGGGTAACCAGAGTCACCTGCAAATGGTGAGGGACAACTGTTAGACACACACTAACCTGTAGGGATATCCCCAGACCCAGACAACCATTCCCACTGTCTTGCTTCCAGGTGCTCACCTAATAGCTACACACGGTGCCTCTGGAGTTAACCCATCACATAAGGGATGCTGCTATTCCGCAGGATGTAGGCCTCATGCACTGAGCCAGGGAACTTGGCATTCACATGGGAGATGTACTGGTCGGCCAAACATACCATTTGGACATTCATCGAATGATAACTCTTCTGGTTTCTGTACACCTATTCACTCCTGTGGGGGGGACCAAAGCCATGTGGGTCCCATCAATGGCACCTATGATGTTGGGGATATGTCCCAGGGCATAGAAATCACCTTTCACTGTAGGCAAATCCTCCACCTGAGGGAAAACGATGTAGCTCCGCATGTGTTTCAGCAGGGCAGACAACACTCTGGACAACACATTGGAAAACATAGGCTGGGACATCCCTGATGCTATGGCCACTGTTGTTTGAAATGACCCACTTGCAAGGAAATGGAGCACTGACAGCACCTGCACTAGAGGGGGGATTCCTGTGGGATGGCGGATAGCGGACATCAGTATGCTGTATGGGCTATGCCTGTGTGGAGAGGGGTGGATGTAAGAAGGAAGGGGGTAGAGTGCGGCGTGCATGAAACGACGGTGTGTGCATGTGCCACATGCCTAGGGTAGGGGGCCAATAACTGTGACAGTGCAGTTAGTAATACGTTTCTCTTCCCCCTGTACAAATCATGTAGGTCAGCGCCCACCAGAAAAAATATATTTGGCGTGCCATCGCCAAGGACGTCTGAACCCTGGAGGGCTACCACAGACGGAGCACCCACTGCCCAAAAAGATGGGAGGACATTCGATGCTGGAGCAAGAAGACGGCGGAGACTCAGCTGGGATGGCCTCCCAACGTGGGAGGGGTGCCCGTCCATGACCCCCCTGATGTTCAGGATCCTGGCGGTGGTGTACCTGGAATTGGATGGGCGCTTGAGGGCATCACAGCAGCCACAAGGGGGTGAGTACACTCTCATCCTGCTCATTTAGCGCGCAGTGGAGGTGTCTGGGTGGGGGAGATGGGCTGTGGGTTTCCCTAGGCCAGGGCGAGTTTATTAGGCAAGGTCCTTCCGTGAGGTAGGCCATGTGGCACCCCACCCCACCTCTGTAGAGTGCCAAGTACACCTAGTCATGCCCCTGTGTCATCCATGTGTGCGGTATTGCATGCACTCAACATGTCTTTCTTCTGTCAACCCCCCCTTTTTGTGGTCTCCCTGTTCTTGTGTGCATTAGCATCATCAGGCGGAGGAGCAGTGGCACCGGAGCATGAGCGATCTGCATCCCACATGGGCCTGGAGGGCAAAACTACGGACTCGGAGTTCACCTGTGGGACGGAGGGTGAGGGGAGCTCCACGGCGGGGACAGGAGCTGACACCAGCGACACAGACTCGTCCTCTGATGGGAGCTCCCTTGTGGTGGCGGCAACATCTGTGCCCTCCTTATCTACAGGTACAGCCACCACCCCCCCTACCAGCACTGCCCTCCCAGCAGCCCCTCAGCCTGTGCCCGGTGCCCGCTCATCCAGGAGGTTGGGCATCACCTTCGCCCCAGGCACCTTAGGCCCTGCCCCAGTCACCCCTGCTGCCCTCAGTGAGGAGGCCATTGACCTCCTCAGGTCCCTCACTGTTGGGCAGTCTACCATTTTGAATGCCATCCAGGGTGTAGAAAGGCAGTTGCAACAAACAAATGCATTCCTGGAGGGCATTCATGCTGGTCAGGCGGCCCTTCAGTGAGCTTTTCAGACTCTGGCCTCAGCACTAATGGCAGCCATTGCCCCTGTCTCTAGCCTTCCCCCTCCAACTTCCTCCACCCAGACCCAATCCCCTGTACCCCAGCCTATCCCAAGCACACCTTCAGACCAGCAGGCACACACGTCAACACACAAGGGAAGCTCAGGCAGACATAAGCACCACACATCCCACAGGCACTCACGCAAGCATCACACACATGCAGACACACCAACATCCACTGCCTCCACTGTGTCCCCCTCCTCCTTGTCTCCCCCCTCCCTCCCAGTCTCATCTCCACTCACACCTGCATGCACTACATCAACAGCCACTACTGCCATCACCAGCACACACACCACCCCACCCCGCTCACGTGCAGTCACCACCCCCACTACCATTCACACGTCCCCTGTGTCCTCTCCCAGTGTGTCTGTGATGCCCCCTCCCAAGATACACAAACACAGGCACACACCCACCCAACAGCCATCCACCTCACGACAGCCTCCAGCGCATGCACCTTCACCCAAAGCAAACGAACACCTCCTACAACCACAACCTCTTCTTCCACTCCCAAACTCCCTCCAGCTACCCGTCCCAGTGTCTCCCAAAAACTTTTCCTGTCCAACCTTGACCTCTTTCCCACACCTCCCCCACCCCGTCCATCTCCTAGGTCCCGAACTAGCACCTCAGCCACAACATCGGCGGGACCAGTGGTGCCTGTAGTCACCGGAATCTGGAGTGCACCGGCCACCATGCAGTTGTGCGTCAAAAAATGTAACGCTGGCTAACGCCATTCCAAAGCGCCATGCGGGCGCCTTATTTATGGAATGACGTTAGCCGGCGGAGCTGCCTGGTGTGCGTAAAAAAAAATGACTTACACCAGGCAGCGCCGGCGTAGGGGAAAATGGAGCTTGGGCGTCAAAAAATGGGGCAAGTCAGGCTGAGGCAAAATTTTCGCCTTAACCCGATGTGCGCCATTTATTTTGACTCCCAACCCCCATTTAAATGACTCCTGTCTTAGCAAAGACAGGAGTCATCCCCCCTTGCCCAATGGCCATGCCCAGGGGACTTCTGTCCCCTGGGCATGGTCATTGGGCATAGTGGCATGTAGGGGGGCACAAATCAGGCCCCCCTATGCCACACCAAAAAAAAAAAAAATACTTACCTGAACTTACCTTAAGTTCCCTGGGATGGGTCCCTCCATCCTTGGGTGTCCTCCTGGGGTGGGCAAGGGTGGCAGGGGGTGTCCCTGGGGGCATGGGAGGGCACCTCTGGGCTCCTTCCGAGCCCACAGGTCCCTTAACGCCTGCCCTGACCAGGCGTTAAAAAATGACTCTACAACGGCTGGACGTCATTTTTTTTTACCCGCCCACTCCCGGGAGTGTAAATACGTCGCACATGCCTTGGAGTCATTTTTTAGACGGGAACGCCTACCTTGCATATCATTAATGCAATGTAGATGTCCACGCTAAAAAATTACGCAAACTCCAAGATCTTTGGCGCTAGACGGGTCTAACGCCAAAGTATAAATATGGAGTTAGTTTTGCGTCGGATTTGCGTAAAAAAAAAACTACGCAATTCCGGCGCAAACAGAGTATAAATATGCCCTTTATTTTAGGGACACAATACCAAAAGGTACTGGAGAGGCTACCCTCTAACAGGAGGTAAGGAAAACACTAGATATGTACACTAGAACTCAGCAATAGGCATAGAAAGTGATAGAAAACAGTGCAAATTCCATTAGACAATAGTGATCCTGGGGGAGCCCACACCATAAACAAAATAAATTAAATATGAACACAGGACTCCTACCTAGGTAAATGAAATGTGTAGAGGGGAGATAGGAATACTAGGAAACCCTAAAGGTAAGTACCACAGTGCCCCCTGCTGACCAGGAGGAAAGGAGTACATAACTAGATTTTCCCCAAACCACCCATAAGGAAGAAAATGCAACACACAGACAAGACTGCAAGAAACCAATGGTGGATGTTTGAAGAGGAAGATCTGTGGAAGAAGGGGACCATGTCCAGAAGCCACAGAAGAATCCAGGAGGAGTAGGAGCTACTACCCACCCAGCTTTTGATGCATGACTTGGCTGACGGTGAGACGAAGATAGTGAGGAATACAGCCCTGGAGCAGGTGAAGAGTTCCTGTAGGATGCAGTCAACGTCCCACGCTGGATGGAAGATTGCAGTCGGTAAGTGACATGGAAAAGCCACCAACAAGCCTTGGACAAGGCAGATGTCGCGCTGAAGCAAAAGTGGAGCAACCGGGATCAGCAAGGTCAAGGAGGACTCAACTACAGGGGGAGTCCAAGAGGGACCCTCAGCAAGGCAGAGAGTCCAAAGAAGAAGAGCCAGCCCCTACAGGAGACCCACTGGACAAACAAGCAGGGGCCAGATGTACATACCATTTTTCTTGTCACAAATGGCTTGATTCGCAGAATCGTGCCGTTGGAGACAGGAAAAAAACATTTTGGTATGTACAGACCCTATTTTTGAATTCGGTAATCTATTTACCATATCACAAAATAGGTTTGCAAGTCGCAATTAGGAAAGGGCATTCAGTTTCTAATTGCAAGTCGCAGTGTGATGTAAGATTGTTTTGTGACTGTGAATGTGGTCTCAAAACAATCACAGTTAGCACCAGTTTCAAGCTTCCCCTTTGTGAATGGTAGCAAAAATATTTGTTCAGAGCAGGCAGTGGTCCCACGGACCACTGCCTGATCTGAAAAAAATGTAAGACAAATTTACATTTTTGTTTTTGAAATGCATCTTGTTTTCCTTTAAGGAAAACTGTATGCATTTTAAGAAAAAAATGCTTTATTTAAAAGCAGTCAAAGATATGGTGGTCTGCTGTACCCAGCAGGCCACCGTCCCTGTGAGGGCAGCCATTCCTAAAGTGGTCACAAATTGCGACCTACCTTATGAATATTTATGAGGTAAGTCATTTGCAACCCTATTGGGAATCGCAAACAGTGTCATTGACACTGTTGTACATCAGGTTTTGTGACTTGAAAATTGCGAGTCGCTATGACTCGCAATTTGCAAGTCGCAAAACCTAACATTCGTACATGTGGCCCCAGGAGTAACAGAGGATCCCACACAGCACAACTGGAGAAGGTTCCCACGCCGCAGGAGAAGCATGCAGAGGGCTGGGCATTGCAGGAAGGAGTGCTGGGGGATAGGGCTACATGGAGCCTGAAGAGCCTTGGAGGAGATGGAAACAAGCCTTGGCAGCTGCAAGAGACGCAGTGCATGGGGTTACTGTCTTGCGTGGGAATGCAAGGGCTTACCTCCATCAAGGTTGGCTACCTGGCAGAGAGGACCAAGAGGACTACTCCAGATCAACACCCATGATGCATGATCCACACGACTCAGAATGAGAGGAGATCTACACAGTCAGTTGTCATTGTAGTTGATGCCTGAGGAAGCGGAGGAGTGATTCCTTCACTTCAAGGGAGATTCCTTCTTTCTTCTCATGCATACTGAATACTTACCACCCTCAGAGGGTGCACAGCCAGGAAAATGTTGCAGAAGCTGGAAGGAGTCATGGAAACAATGTTGCAAGCAGATTCTTTTTGTGGATGCAGATTGTTGGTTCCTGGAGAGTCCAGATGTGGTTCCAGTGGCTAGAATTTGAAGTAAGGCTGCATAGGGGTCCTGCTGGAATCTTGCAAGCTGAATCTGAAGATCCAGCCAAGAGAGAAACCCTAAATAGCCCTGAAAGGGGAATGGGTCACCTAGCCAGGTGACCACCTATCAGGATGGGGCTCTGACATCACCTGACTGGAATGGCCACTCAGATGCTCCCAGGGACCCTGACAACCTTGGATTCAAGATGGCAGAACACAGAGCGCCTCTGGAGGATCTCTAGGCACCACCCTTGGGGTGGTGATGGTCTGGGGAGTGGTAACTCACCTTTCCATTGTCCAGTTTTGTGCCAGAGCAGGGACTGGAGGTCCCTGAATAAGTGTAGACTAGTTTATGCATGGAGGGCACCAAATGTGCCCTTCAAAGCATACCCCTGGCTTGGAGAGGCTACTCCTCCCAAGCCATGTAATACCTATTTCCAGATGGAGAGTGTGTTACCCCTGTCTCCCAAAGGAAATCCTTTGCTCCGCCTTCCTGGGCTTCAGCTGTTCAAGCAGCAGGAGGGCAGAAACCTGTCTGCGGGGTGGAAGCCACTTGGGCTGCCTAGAAAACTCTAGAAGGCTGATAGGAGCAATGCTGGGGGTCTTGTAAGGAGCCCCCAGAGTGCATTGAATTATACTTCCAATACTGGCAACAGTATTGGGGTATGATTCCAACATGTTTGATACCAGACATGCCTAGGTTCTGACCTATGTCCAGTTCAAGCATAAAATTGGATCCCCGCACTCACGAAGTCCAGGAAAATGGAACTGGGTGTGACACCTTTGATAGTGCTGGGATAGGAGGGCCTGCCTTTGGGGTGACTTATCGTGACCAGCTGCAGTGGCCTATGGTCAAAAAGAATGCATGCACCCTTTCACACAGGCTGCAATGGCAGGCCTGCAGAACACTTTGCATGGGCTCCCTGTGGGTGGCATAATACATTCTGCAGCCCATGGGGATCCCCTGGCACCCCAATGCCCTGGGTACCTGTGTACCATATAGTAGATACTTATATGGGCGCACCAGTATGCCAAATGTGAGGTTAAAATGGTAAAAGTTACCAGGTTAGAAGAGAGAGAGCATTATCAATGGGGTCCTGGTTAGTAGGATCCCAGTGAACACAGTCAAACACACTGACAACAGGCAGGATATGGGGTAGCCATGCCAAGAAAGAGGGTACTTTTCTACAGTTCCCGACCTCTAATGACAGCAGTGTGTCTTTCCCAAGAGTTGGCTTGTGTTTCCACAGACCACCACCCCCAGTGCCCCTCAGGAACCCTGTCAACATTCAGTGTGACTCCATAGGCAGAAAAATATTTATCATTGTCATATCCCACCCCATAACTGAGCAGGACATCCTTGAGAATACAAACCTCTTTTGTCTCCATCAAGAACTGCATGTATGCTGCCACTACCATTAGTGTAATCACTTGCCTGATCTTGATATCTAGATCTTTCAGAGTCAGTTCTTGAGCAAGTAGAGGTTTCTTTTCTGCTAAGCCCTTTCAACCTTTAGCTCCTCAGCCTCCATTTTTATTGAGCTATTTGCAACTTAAATTCTCTCTCCTTCCTCCTCTCCTTCAGTTCCTCTGGATAAGTCACCGGAAGAGGCACTGTTTGCTGCTCTCACAGGGAGCTCAACTTCACAGATTTCATCCTCAGTAACTGCAGGGTATTCCTCAGAAGAGCCATTCTCAGGTTCTCATATGTCATCATGCTTCATGGAGTGGGCTTCTGAACAGGCCTTCAGCACCTTTTGAAATTCCACTTTCTTTTGGACACACTTGGCAGGAAAGCCCATCTCCTTGCAAAAAACTCTAAACTGAGCCACTGTGTCGGTTTCCAAGTTGAGTCAGCTCAAATTTCATCATTATAGGTGGAGAACCAGCAGCCAGAGAGATGATTTTGAGAACAAATTTTAAAAAACTGCCAATCAAGGAGATTTTGAAATTCAAAAAGGTCTTGGACATGGATGGGTAATATACACCAAATTACTGTATGGTACTGCACAAGTACAAGTCCTACCCTCACCACTGATCACCAATGCTAGAAATTGGGTTTCTGGTTGGCGGAGGTATGCACCCTGTCCAAACAGTAGCCACAATCCTAGTCAGGGTAAGTTACAAATACATCCTAGGTTAACCAGTGCTCACCCTCTGGGAGCTTGGCACAGAACAGGAAAATTTAACTTTGGAGGCAATGTGTTAAATATTTTTGTAACACTTCAAACAGTAAAATAGTGTAAACCCCACAGAAAAAGATGTCAAACCAGGTTTTTACAAAAGTCCAATAAGTCAAAGTTGAGATATGAATTTTTAAAGAATAGATATAAAATAGTGCTTAGATGGAATGAGTGCCTAAACGGTATTTCTGGATGTGCTGGGCCAGGACAAAGTCAAATGTTTAGGCTGGGCGCTACCAATTGCGGGCTATATCCAGGGACGGACCCACTTGGTTCCTTGAACCAAATTACCTTCATCCTGGCAGCGTTGTTGTTGATGAAGATGTGAGGTGCAGCTGAAGCGATGCATCAGTGTCGAACCAGCAGTGAATGAGATGCATCAATTTTCTCCAAGCAACTGCAGCGATGCAATGCAATACAATGCTGCCACAGTAGGCGATGTACTGATTCTGAAGGTGCACTGAACCTGAAGACGATGTGCCCGGTCTACTCCAAACAACAATGAGGATGACTGGTTCCAACTTACACCCCTTCCTAGTTGCGACTCACAAACCTATTTTGCAATTCCGTAGATAGATTACCGAATCGCAAAATAGGGTTTGTAAATACCAAAATGCTTTTTTCTTGTTGCAAACGGCCTGATTCTGTGAATCTTGCAAAAAGAAAAAATGTACGTACATCTGGCCCCAGGTCCCTTATTCTTGTGGGCTGCCTGCAACTCACTTTGTTACACCTCCCAATCATTCTACTTGGTGGGTACTTTTAATTTATCTTCACTCCACTGGCTTCTAGTGGATTTCACTTTGCACTGCATGCTTTTTCAGTCAACCTCTGTAGTGTAGCCATTTTTAATAAAGCTTCATGCATGTTAGTTTAACATACTAGGCTGCTGTGCACTTTGCCCTAGATACATTTTATTCAGCCTTGCACTGTTATTTTACAATAACCAGTTTTACGGTCTTGTTTTTATCTTCTTCTATCACACTGTTTAGCTTAGTTCAGCACCGTGTTCTCAAATAATGCATTCCTGATCGCCCTGTGCTTCAGTCAAGGCTACGGTCTGGTTCATTGCCGGTAAACGTGGTAGAAGTTTAGAATCCAGTATTCGTAGAAAATACACATCCTCACGTTGGGACATTTTCTTAGAACATCTGCATGTTAGTTATAAAAACACTTCTTAGTTCTAGTATAGGTCAGAGGGAGATTCCGGCCAGGAACCTACAATTACATGCTGACTGCCCCGTTGCAGATGCTGATGCAGATTACAGGCCTTTGCTCAGGTATGAGGGTTGATGTCCTCCCGGGGGTGCCTGAAAAGCAAGTTTAGAGCTTCACATGCTGTGCTCAAATTATAACTTAGAGAGACTATAATCTAGCGGCACTATGATAGTTTTATTCTTGTGCCTCACTCTCATCGTTACTATTTTAATCCTACTGTGTTGTGTAGTTCTGGTTATTGCAGCTCACGCTTTGCTATCTAAACTGCAGTTGTTTTATTAAACCAATCTATAAAACTCAAACTGCCTCTGTCATTTATATATGAGACCGCACTGGATGTGAGAGAACCGGTTGTGACCTGAGTGACCATGACTTCCCTGAGAAGTGATAATGATCTTGCCGCTCAAAATCCAGTAGTCTCATTAGGATAATGAGAGCCTACGTGACACCACCTTGGCCTATTAGCACAAGCCCTTCCTTGTGGCCAGGGCTCCTGGCTGGATGAAGGCCATCCTTCTAAGAAACTGACTTTTTATATAATGCCTACAGTCCAATGATCAGAGGTAATTGTTTCCCCTAGGTTTACTTGCCTCATCCTGGGCAGTCCAGCTACTGCTGGGTGTGCAATGCTCAAATGAGTGTGTAACATGGCCAACAAACACTAGTACTGTAAATAAATAGAGAACTTGAAAAACATCCAAAACTACAAGACTTTCCTAAATACAGTAGTTTACAAATGGCAAATATGTGAGCAAGAGATCAAAAGTTATAGTGAATGCACATAGAATGAAATATGAAAAATACTTGGATTGGAGTTGCTAAAAACGCAAAGCATAAGAAAATATATATTCACCCTGCATGGTTACCAGGAGACATCAGCAAGCTGAAAGGAACACACACTGTCAAAGATGTTTTGACGAGGATGATTGAGCTATGACAAAAAGTTACCTGGATGTGATGCACACTGTTCCTTTGAAAGAAAAGTTCTAGAGAAGCTCTAAAATGCTTCCACGTTTCATTAATCTAGAGGTTAAACTCCACTTAGCTTATTCAGCACTCTATCTCAGAAACAGTAACTACCCCTATCTGCCCTAGGGGGTCTGAAAGCCCACTATGTACCAGGGATTTTATTTTATAAATAAGTAGAGGTAGGGGCTGCCCACCAGGCCATGACCATGCTCCCAGCCCAATGAACACTGAACAGTCCTCCTGCTCCGTCACAGGGCAGATGGATTTGCTACCCTCAATCTGCTCCAGTGTGTGGGTGGGGGGTTGGAGAGAAAGCCCACAAGAAACCGGAGGATATTTTTTAGAAATAAACATAGGGGTGGAGGCTGTCTACCTCGGTCATACCCCATGACAAAATGGGCACAGACACTCTTCAAAAAGGGCACAGATAGTCTTTCTGCCCCCCAGAGAGGTATGGGATCTACCCAGCATGGGCATGGCGATGCCCTGCACCCCAAACATAGGGCTCAAAAGTCTTTCTGTCCCCCTAGAATGGGGATAGGGCAATTACTCCCAATTTGCTACCCCTAGGGGAGGCAGAAAGCCCATTAGACAAGAGGGACTGCATTCCTGCAGTATTGTTTTGGGGTTAGGGACCACCTTGGTAATGGGCCTGTGTTCTATCCACCCCAGGGTCCTATCTGTTCTCTCCCCCCTGAGAGAGCAGAAAGCACAATAAACACAAGGGATTGCTAAATGGTGCCAGGAGAAACAAAAGGAAGTGGTGGATTACCCGTGCATCAAGTCATATCTCCACCATAAAAAAGGCAGTAGCATCTTTCTGCCTCCACTGGGGTGGATAGGAATTTTGTTTCAATTGGGGAGGTTTCCCCTAACCTGCCCACTGGGGGTGGTAGAAAGCCTTTTAGACATCAGGCATTTTTTAATACGGGGCAAAAGAAAGGGACTCAGGCATTGTACTTCGTTATTGGCTACACCCCAACTCCAAAACGGAAGAAACACTATTTTGACCTCCGCGGAGGGCAGAAAATGAGTTTGCCCGCAATTTGCCCCTGGTGGGAGAAAGCCGAGTGGATGACAGGGCTATGTTTTTTATAAAAAAATGCGTTGGGTCTGGCACCTCCTAACATCAGGTCTTACTAGACCCGAGCGTATTATTCTGCCCTGCTGTCGGAGTTTGCGGAATACAGACACTCTGCTCTATATGGAGTGGTGGGGAGTTCCCGAATTCTGCAGTCCAGTACGGACCAGAGTTTGCATGCATGAGGTTTGGTTTTGGCACTCTCACACAAGCGCCACAATACTCTAGGGCAGCTAGTGAGTGCGCACAAGACTTTGCGTTCTCTCTCGCAGTTTCTGATATGCACACAAGAGTTTGCCTTTACCCGTGCTGCTCCTGGCCCTGATGGTAGCTAAAACAGTCCCCCTTGTGAGTACGAATGCATGTGGAGTAGATTTTCTACTAGACGTACATCTAAATCTAGTTAATAAAATGTTTTTTGCATGGATTTTCTTCTCCAATGGACTTAATGGATTTAAGGATATTGTTTTGTGAAATCACACAAGTAAGTTCCAAAACTATTGAATAAGGGTGCTGTTTCTTTGCCTGGACATGCACCATTATTTCTTTGTACTTTAATTTGATATTAAAACTTTATAGTAGCCTAGAGTTTAAGTTTTGGCCTAGGTTTTTACTTTGCATTTTATTTATTTTTAATCTTTTGTACAGGAAAAATTTTGCACAGCTCAGTACCTGTCTTTTTCTGCATTTTGGAACATTTTCCATGTTATTTAACTATGTGGCCCAGATTTCTAAAGGGCCATCCAGCCAATAGGCCCAGTACTTATAATTATCAGTGCATGGAATAAATAATTCAGTGGTATATGTTTTTAAAACTTAATTTAGGGCAGGGATGGCATTGGATTAAATATAAAATATTGGCTACTGTTTGCATTTCATTTTTTTGTGTGCAAAAAGTGTATATGTTGTGGGGTAATATTTGATGGCATAGAATGATGTGTACTGTTGTTGTGAAATTATTATAGCTCAGTTACTTTTCATATTTTGCATTGCTGAATTAATGTTAGTGTTTTCTTCAGTGTTACCACCATGTCTTCTTATGCTTGTATGTGTGTGCCTGTGGGTGTGTGCGTGTCTGTCATTGTTCGCCATTTGTCTTTGTTTTACTTGACAGCTAGGGGCCATTTTGTGTAGTTTATGTCCATTGGCTTCCACATGTTCTTTGTTCTCCATGCTTAAGTCATATAAGCCCAGTAGATTCCCTGTCCTGGGGTGTTCACTGCTGTGTTGCCTGCTGCCATTTCGGAAGTCAGCTTTGCCTTGCAGACAGTAAGGTAAAAGTTTAATGTATTTGAGAAAACACTGTACTTCAAAAGAATAAAACCACATAATTCTCACCTACAATTCACACCTAAAATCTTCCATAGGTGCCCCAGGAATGGGATGCTATGTAACTATGAGCAGGGACATATTAAACAATGTGCAAAATGATCTGGTGAGGAGAACACTCCATATCAAAGTCTTTTAACATTGTTGGAACTCTGCACTATAGCCTACAGGGTAAGATATGACTTCAGAACAAATATTGCATGGTAGGAGGTAAGTGTGTCATGACATAACCCCAATGATTGCCCAGGGGAAATCCAACAAACTACCACTGTTAAATTCATAATGACTAATAGTAGAAGTGGCTTGTGTGCTCCCATAGGAGTGCAAGACAAACAGATATGAGCCTTGGTACCCCAGGCTGATGATGCTGGTGTCAACTCTCACGTGGATTATATGGTGTCACAAGCTCATCAACAACATCTATGTGGCCATTCGAAGTCCAGCTTTGTGGCACATCCTGGACCCATAGGGTTTGAGTAACAGAATTGTAGGAGGCTGGCCTGGCTTGTAGTGGGTACCAAGGGGTACTTACACTCTGTACTAGGTCCAGTTATCCCTTATTAGTGTAGAAGAGGTGTTTCTAGCAGCTTAGGCTGATAGAAGGTAGCTATAGCAGAGCAAATTAGGCTGAACTAGGAGACATGCAAAGCTCCTACTATACCACTGGTGTCATATGCACAATATCATAAGAAAACACAATACACAGATATACTAAAAATAAAGGTACTTTATTTTTATGACAATATGCCAAAAGTATCTCAGTGAGTACCCTCAGTATGATGATGCCAAATATACACAAGATATATGTACACAATACCAAAAATATGCAGTAATAGCAAAAGGAAGTAATGCAAGCAATGTAAAGTTACAGTAGATTGCAATAGGAGCACATAGGTATATGGGCAACACAAACCATATACTCCAAAAGTAGAATGTGAACCACGAATGGACCCCAGACCTATGTGAGCTTGTAGAGGGTCGCTGGGACTTTAAGAAAACAGTGAGGGTTAGAAAAATAGCCTACCCCAAGACCCTATAAGGTAGGTGTAAAGTGCACCTACAACCCCCAGTGAGCACAGATGTCGTGATAGGGAGATTCTGCAAGGAAGACCAACAGTCCTCTAGACAGCCTAAGCTGCTAGAAAACTGTCTACATTTCACTAATAAGAGATAACTGGACTGGTATAAGCTGTAAGTACCTTAGGTACCCACTACAAACCAGGCCAGCCTCCTACAACATGTACGTGCAGACATTTATAACAAAGCTGTAGTGTACAGACACTCATAATGGCTGTGGCAGCAACAGAGATTGCATCCTATTGTGCAGTGGAGCATGGGTCTATGCTATTGTGAGCAAAACTCTTATTTGTACTGTATTTGCTGTATGTAAAATGTGGTGCCAGGTGCAGAGCCAATCTCCGGAGGCAACTGGCAGTGTGTCACCTAATAGGGTGCCCCTCGAAGATGAGCAAATTGCCCCATTCATATATCCCTTCACGTGTGTGTACTAGCCATCACAGCCACCAATTGCCAGACAGCCTGCTGTCTGCACTTTGGGACACAGCACATATTAGTAGACGACTGCACTGTCCTAGGTGTGGGTGTTGGGGCCTACATTCCAGGGCAAGTCCCTGGCATCCCTGGGGGTAAAATAAACAATTGACTCAGTTACCAACACGTAGTTGGCACATGGGGCAACCCTTGGAATGTGTAGTGTCAACAAAACATAGTGAATGTGCCCCATGCATGGTCTGATACTTGTAATGCATGTACTTTTACCCATGTACACTAACAAAACATACATTGAACACATGGAAAGAGAGGAAGGTGGTAAACACAACTATTCAAAGGCAACACAGCAATTCATATGACTATAAAAATGAATTCCACATGATACCATACATAAATACACATATTTCAGTCATTGTGTCAAAAAATTAATGCATTGTCCCAGAGCTTGTTTTTTAAGCAATTGCATATGCCAAAAATGAAGCATTCTAAGTGACATTGTCAGAACTTCCTCATAGTGCTTCTTCACGCATCCTCAAAAATCCACGTAATGGCCAAAGCTTAAAAATAAATAAATACATTGCCTCAATACGTCCTGCATCCAGCCAGGAAGCTATTTAATAGATCAGCCATGCTGTAAACCAGGAACTGTAAATGTACTTTCACTTTCTTTTACACTCACAGTTTTAGTTTCTGTGCTTAGGAGAGGTTGTGTGGTGCTGATGATGGATTGAGGAGTGCTATTTCTGGAGTCCTTTGAGCTATTTGCTGTCTCTGATGTGTCCCTGGTGTCTGTTTTGTTGTGTCTATTTGCATATTGTGTCGTAATTAACTGTATTATCAGGTGCTTGTCTTTGGGTAGATAAGTTTGTTGGGATAGTTGGGGGTATTTTTTTTTTCTTTTGTTATATCAATCATGGGTTTAGGGTGGGAAATGTCTGGGAAGGGACCGGCCTGTCACATGAGTGCATCTCACCCACTACCCTCCAAATATGGTGGCCATGGGAGGTCAAGTGATTCTGGGGTACAGGATGGAGACAAGCAAGCTGCAGTGGGGGAAGTTCTGCTTCCACATGCAGCAGATCTTTGAGGTGGGGTGAATGACCCACCAACTCAAACATCAATGACATCATCTCCCAGGAATGTGATCTCCTCGAATAGCTTGAAATCGAGGTGGGTAGCACTGTTGGTAAGTGCACAGTATTTGGGGCGATTCCTGTTTCACATTTGCAATTAGATGTCTTCTGGCCATAGGGCATACTTTATTAAGTTAGGACACAGGGCAAGGCTGCAAGTCGTGTTACTGCACCAGTGCAGCAATGCATTATACATTTGGCATATGGTGCATTCCTGTCCTTGTCCCCTGTGTTTTCCCACAAATTGCTGATGAACACCAATGCAGGCACCTTTGTCTCATGGTTCAAGGGTACATGACTGCAAGGGAAAAGTGTTCATGTGCAGGAAGGGACATCTTACTACCCAGACAGAATCATCAGTGGTGTTTCCTTTTCTCTATGTGTGCTGTAGAAAGCAGCACACAGAGGAAGGAGAAAAATGTGGATAAATAAGGCATGTCTTTTCCATTGGGCCACTGTGATGCTACCTCTGAGGTGACATATGACTCTGATGCATTACCAGTCTTGTGCACATGGCCTGGCACACTGTGCCTCATAACTCACCAGAAATGGTGCTTTGGTGATGCAAGGTGACACTTGGGCTAGTAACTGTGGCCCATTGCATCATATGCCACAACTCAAATGCCATCACACCACAAAACAGTAGTTTCAGAGAAAAACATGACACTAAGGATTCCGAATACTGGGCTGTCATGCGCCAGCACTGACCAGTGTCCCTACTATAACTGTTGGACACTTTCCTGTTAGCACCACGGTGCACATGTGAGCAGATGTGCTGTTGGCAGCCCGAGGAAGCGTGCACATTTTCAATACATGGCCTGCTGTCAAGGCATATGTCAACATGTGCCACCCTGGGGGATGTCCCTTACCACTAACGATCCCATTTAGAGACACTTCAGTGGATCAGGTCTTATGTAGATGAGGTACTATGTATGTGACTCCATATGTATTCATGACGTGTGAACTGTCATACACCTGTACTTATCACACACATGTCTGTACCTGAAATAAAAAAGTTGTGATTTGGGGATGGACAAAGCATGTATGTTTGTTGTCTTTGAGCATGCAGCATTGACATCTCCTGATGTCTGCTGTCTAACTACTTTTGTATGTTGCATAGTCATGCACATGTGATGATAAGAGTGAGGTAGGAGGATTGGTAGTCATGGATGAGTGTGTTCTGTGAGTCATGTAGGTGAAGAGTGCCATTAAACTACACTCAGCTAGCATTGAAAATCTTTGAGTAGTAACTCATTTGAAATCATGAACAAAGTAGCTGAGACATGTATGTATGGTTCTAGCACATACGTGTACATGTCCGCCTGACCTACCAATGTATGTTATGGAGACATGCCCAATGGCCTATTTGAGTTGGTACTACCACAAGGCTTCTATGGCGATTTGCAATTCATGTGTAATGTGCAATATTTGACCACAGTGTTGATTGTTCAATATTCACAGTGCTATGTTATTTCTTGTAGGTGGACCTGAGAAGTATGTGAATGGAGTGGTGGAAAGCTTCCAAAACCATGATGCTACTAGTGAGTGCAATCCTGTATGTTTAATGGGTAGGGCAAGGACTGTGTGTGATGTTGCATGCTGTGTGCAATGCCATGTACAAAGTGCATGTTACAAAATCAAACTCTATGTGCTGTACATGTATATGGATAGTAAGGTAGAGTTTGGGTCCAGGATGTGCATTTGCATTTGACTAGTGGTTCAGAATGCTATCACTGAGAGCCCACAGATTGGCTGGTATGAAAAAAGAGCAATGACCACAATGCTAGTATCTGTGAATGTATGTGACAGTGGAACCATGATAGAACATGGCAGTGCACTGTATACCTGAGAAAGGTTTTTCATATGCACAGATAGGCTGTGCAATCCATGTCCGATGTGTCCGGCTGGCCCACACATGGGGTCCTATTTACGAGTCCCCTGGCAGAGGAAGGAACAGCATGTGCCAGGAAAGGACAGAAATGTGCTGTATCTGCAAGATACAGCACATATCTGTCCTCTCCCCCTGCGCTGGTGCACAAATTGCTGGCTAGCCCCAACACAGGCACCCTTGCACCATGGTCCATGGGTGTCTGTTTGGTGGGGATAATTTGTTTTTGTGCAGGAAGGAATACCTTCCTGCAAAAAAGCAATCATTAGAGATGTTTTCCACTTTCTATGTGTGCTGCTAATGTAAAAGGAAAAAATGGGAAGAAAACATGATATTGCGCCCCTTTGTAGCACTTTAATGCCACCCCTGAGGTGGGCAGGTCTCTGACACATTCCCAGACTTGTAAATCTGGGAATGAATCCGATTTGTCCGGCTTCCATGGGTGTTGCACGGGAACACCACAAGCAATACCCATAGAACGCCCCTTTGAAAGGGGTCCATATTTACAAGGTAATGGAAAACCATGCAAGGTGGCCTTGTATTTATGGGCTGGCCCACTGCACCACTGGATCATCAAAAGAAATTATGCAGTGTCCTTCTAGGGCCTTTTAAATGAGGTCCATGGTGTATGAGTCAAAACATAGTGATGACAGTAAGAACATGTGCCAGAAGTGCAGGGTCCTACAGATCTATGCAGGCTGACAATATGTTGTTCACAGAACATGTTACTGTGGTGTGCATCACAGGTGCATCACAGTAACCCATGGTCTTCCAGGACTGAGGACCGTAAGAATAGGTCCCAAAGATTAACAAGAGAGAAGGCAACATGCCACACTTGGAATTGCAGTTGAGTTGTATGTTGCAACATTACCATCCCCTGTTATCTTCACAGATCTTGAAATGTGTGTTAAAACAGAGTGATGTCTGTACAACATTGTCATACGACATGTCAATACTCAAACCATCTTCAGATACTGCTGGCCAATATAGCTTACAGGATGTTATGCAAACAGGTTCACAGAACAAACAGCATTACCATTGTTCTAAGATCCTTGTGCAGATGAAATGTAGAAAATGCATGCACCCACATATCAAATGACTGTGCTGGTGTGCAGCAAGGTGACCTGAATTTTGGGCACATATTTACAGGCAATGGGCTGCATAGTGGGACACATCCAGTTACTCGGGGAGTATGCATGAAGTCATGACACATCCCACCATGTACTGACACGAGTGGATATGGGAGTAGTTTCATGCATCTCTGTGTGATGTCAGTGAGCTATCCACCCTTCATTCTCACAAATGATACCTGGCACATGTAGATTCCATGTATGTACGAAAGTACCCTCTTTTTGGCATGTTATCCCCAATTTCTGCCTGATGTCAGTGTGTTTGACTATGTTGACTGGGATCCTGCTAACCAGGACCCCAGTGATTATGCTCTCTCTCCTCTAAATCTTGTCACTGCATACTGGTAACCCAGTATTTCACCTCAAATTGGCATACTGGTCCCCCCTTATAAGTCTCTAGTATATGGTACCTAGGTACCCAGGGCATTGAGGTTCAAGGGGATCCCTATGGGCTGCAGCATTTCTGTTGCCACCCATAGGGAGCCCATGCAAAGGCTTCTACAGGAATGCCATTGCAGCCTGTGTGAAATGGTGCATGCACCATTTCACTGCCATTTACACTGCACCAGGTAACTTACATGTCACCCCTATTGCAGGCCTTCCAGCCCTGAGGGCAGTGTGCAGAGTACCTGTGTGAGAGGGCAGCCCTGCATTAGCAGAGGTGCCCCCACAGCCTCTAGGATCATTTTTTCGTACTTCATGAGTGCGGGAACGCCATTTTACTGTGTGCACTGGACATAGGTCAACACCTATGTTCAGCTTTACAATGGTAACTCTGAATATAGTCGTGTTTGGTATCAAACATGTTGGAATACTACCCCAAGGCTTTTGCAAGCATTGGTTGTATGATTTCATGCACTCTGGGGGCTCCTTAGAAGACCTCCAGTACTGCCATTACAGCCTTCTGAGTTTTCCAGGCAGCCCCAGCTGCTGTCTTCCAACAGACAGGTTTCTGCCCTCCTGTTGCTCAAGCAGCTCAAGCCCAGGAAGGCAGAACAAAGGATTTCCTTTGGGACAGGAATGTTACACCTCTCCCTTTGGAAAGAGGTGGTACAGGCATTGGAGGGGTAGCCTCCCAGAGCCTCTGGAAATGCTTTGAAGGGAACAGATGGTGTGCTCCTTGCATAATCCAGTCTATACTGTTTCATGGACCCCCAGTCCCTGCTCTGGCATGAAACCGGACAAAGGAAAGGGGAGTGACCACTCCCCCTGTCCATCACCACCCCAGGGGTGGTGCTCAGAGCTTCTCCAGAGGGTCCCTGGGTTTTTCCATCTTGGATTCCAATTTGGCAGGGAACTCTGTGAGCATTGGAGTTGCCAGTACCAGCAGGTGACATCAGAGTCCTCCCCTGATAGGTGCTTAGCTGTTTAGCTGACCAATCCCCCTTTCAGGGCTATTTAGGGTCTCTATCTTGGGTGGTTCTTCAGATTCGGATTGCAAGACTCCAGCAGAAATCCTCTGCATCCTCTACTTCACCTTCTTACCAAAGAAACTGCATCTGGACCCTCCAGGAACTCTACAAACTGCAACAAAGCTGCAAAGACGACTTCTGCAATATTGTATCTTCAGCTCCTGCCAGCAACTGTTTCCAGGTTGGGCATCCTCCAAGGACTGCCTGTCTTCAGCCTGCACCAGAAGAACAAAGGAATGTCCCTTGAAGTGAAGGAGTAACCTCCCTGCTTCAGTAGGCACCCCTCTGCAGCAATGGCTGATGGCATTGGTCCCCTCTCTTGAAGAGGTGCGTGTCTCCAGCAACACGGGTGAGAGACTGAAGTGGTCCTGATCGTCCTTACGTCCAACTGTCCAACTTTGGTGAAGGTAGGTCCTTGCCTCCCAATGCAAGACAGTACACCCATGCACCATTTGTTTTGCAGTTGCTAAGGCTTGTTGACATCCTTCAAAGAAGTTCTTCATGTGCTGTGTAGCTCTGGCCCCCAGCACTCAATCATGTGACACACATCTTCCTGAGTGGTTCTCCGGCAGCGTGGAATCCCTTTGTGTAGTGCTGCATGGGCCTCCTTTTCCACCTTCTTTGTCCCTGTACTGTAGGACTCCGGTGCGTGCTGCCTGGCCTTCTGAGGGCTCTCTGAGTTGCTGAGAGCCCCCTCTGAGCCCTCCTCCTAGGTAGAGTCCACCAGTCCCTTCTGATCCCAAGCAGCACCATTTTCTGCTAACCACCTGCTTTGCTTGTGCCAAGGCTTGTTGGCAGAATCCAGCAATGCAAACAAGACTGCATTAATCCATCCGGTGTGGGACATCTTTTGTACCAACCGGGAACCTGCATCTGTCTTTTTGGGTGCAATAATGACTTTTGTTCCTCAGTCGTGGTTAATCTTTTGCACCTTCAACCAGGTTAGCAGGGACTCCTGTTCTCCCTGGACTCTTGAGTGCTTCTTGGACTTGGTCCCCTTCTTTCATAGGTCTTCAGGTCTAGGAATCCATCATTGGTGTCTTGCAGTCTCTCCTGGTTCTTGCATAATCTTCTTTCTCATGTTCTTGTGTGTTCTAGGAAAGTTACTGTGATTTACTCCTGCTTTCCTAGGCTCTGGGATGGGTTATGTTACTTACCTTTGGTGTTTTCGAATAGTCCTATCACCCCTCTACATATTACACTTGCCTAGGTGGGAAACCATCTTTCTCATTACACTTTCTTAGTATATGGTTTGTGTTCCCCCAGGCCAATTTCTAACTACTGCGATTTTCACTATTTGCACTGTTTTCTAACAGATTTAACAGCTATTTCTGCATACTAGTGTATATAAGTTGTGTACTAACTCTTAAGGGAGTATAGTCTCTATGATATTTTTGGCCTTTATTTTTGTAACACCGAGTATTTCTTTCTTGTTTGTGAACATTGTGTGACTACAGTGGTATTGCATGAGCTTTGCACGTCTCCTAGTTAGGCTTTGGCAGCTCATCCACACTATCTCTAGAGAGCCTGGCTTCTAGACACATTTCAGTAATAAGGGATAACTGGACCTGGTATAAGGTGTAAGTACCTTTGGTACCCACTACAAACCAGGATAGCCTCCTACAATGTGGCAGTGTGTTCTTGCCATATAAAGCACATAGGTGGTCATTACAACATTGGCGGTAAAAGCCTCTTACAGCCGTGCAGAAGACCGCCAGCACACCGACACGGCCGCGGAATTCCACCACGGTCATTGTGACCCAAAGGCCGGAATCCGCCAAAATCTAGACACCCACACAAGTCCGCCACACCAAAGGTCAGTGATAAAATGGCGATAAAAAATCCTCCACAGTCACGTCAACAGGAATACGCCCACACTATCAGGACCCACGAATCCACGCTTCTTTCAACCGCGGTATTCCATTGGTGGTACACACCGCTGCGCTCAAAATACACACTTACAATACACTACCACATTGGACAATTCGAAATACACACACCTGATACACATACACACACCACTCCCACACACCCAATACAATATAAAACACACACCCACATTACCCACAAACCCCTAGGACCACAATTGCGACTGAAGGCCAGAGAGAGACACCACCATCTTCAAACTCGCATCCACAGGCACTCAACACCATCACCCACATAACATCCACGCACCTCACACAACACACCCCTAAATATCACCCCACACATCACAACACACACCACCCCACACATCTCCCACACCACCCCATGGCACGGAAAAGACACCCCAGGTTCTCTGAGGAGGAGCTCAGGGTCATTGTGGAGGAAATCATCAGAGTAGAGTCACAGCTATTCGGATCACAGGTGCAGCACACCTCCATAGCTACGAAGATGGAGCTATGACGAAGAATCGTGGATAGGGTCAACGCAGTGGCACAGCACCCAAGAAATAGGGATGACATCAGGAAGAGGTGGAACGACCTACGGGGGAAGGTGCGTTCCATGGTCTCAAGACACCACCTTGCGGTACAGAGGACTGGCGGCGGACCCCCACCTCCTCCCCCAAAATTAACAACATGGGAGGAGCAGGTCTTGGCTATACTGCATCCTGAAGGCCTCACAGGAGTAGCTGGAGGAATGGACTCTGGTAAGACAAATCTTAACTATTACATCCCCCACCCTACCTGCATGCCATCACATTCCCCACCCTCACCCCCATCACTCCAACTCACAGATGTCCCTTCATCACAAACCACACATCCCAACACCAAGCCCTGCATGCAACAGCAAAGCATGGACACCCATCACCAAAGAATGGCCACAGCACATACCCATACACCCCCCTAAACCATCATCACACAGGGGGTCATTCTGACCCCGGCGGTCTAAGACCGCCGGGGTCAGGGTCGGCGGGAGCACCGCCGACAGGCCGGCGGTGCCCTGCAGGGCATTCTGACCGCGGCAGTTTGGCCGCGGTCAGAAGAGGCAAACCGGCGGTCTCCCGCCGGTTTACCGCTGCCCTTAGAATCCCCCATGGCGGCGCAGCTTGCTGCGCCGCCATGGGGGATTCTGACACCCCCTACCGCCATCCTGTTCCTGGCGGTTCGCCCGCCAGGAACAGGATGGCGGTAGGGGGTGCCGCGGGGCCCCTGGGGGCCCCTGCCGTGCCCATGCCAATGGCATGGGCACGGCAGGGGCCCCCGTAAGAGGGCCCGCAAAGTATTTCAGTGTCTGCTAAGCAGACATTGAAATACGCGACGGGTGCAAACTGCAGCCGTCGCACCCCTGCAACTACGCCGGCTCAATTCTGAGCCGGCGTCCTCGTTGCAGGGGCATTTCCTCTGGGCCGGCGGGCGCTCTTTTGGAGAGCGCCCGCCGGCCCAGAGGAAATGTCTAAATGGCCGCCGCGGTCTTTTGACCGCGGTGCGGTCATTCAGCGGCGGTACCTTGGCGGACGGCCTCCGCCGTCCGCCAGGGTCAAAATCAGGCCCACAATGTCTTACACTGGAATGCAAGCACTGAGGTACACGGTCACCCACCCATTGCACACCATGGCACACACAGATGCAATAATCATGCTTTTACAGCCCTGTAGGACCCCTACCCAACGTCACCGGACAGGAGGGTCCAGATATGTCCACTCCACCCACAGAAGAGGCCCACAGTGATGACAGCAGCTCTGTCCAACTGGATCTAGACAAACAGCCCGGCCCATCTGGGACCTCGGGACAGTCGGTTCCCCTCACACTGGCACAAGCCACTACAGAGCTTCCCCCCTCTGGAAACACCAGCACAACACCGACCCAGTGGGCCCATACATCTGTCCCCAGGACACGTCAATCAGCAGTGTGTCCACCACTACAGGGAACCCAGGATAACCCACCACCCCAACAACAACAGGGACCTGGGGGCAGTGGCAGTGGGCACACGGTTCAGGGGACAGAGGCCCAGGAACACAGGGGAACTGGGAGGGCTGCTGTGCGACAGGGGGAGGACAGACCCAGGGAACCCACTCTCCACGAGGCCCTCTCCAACATCATGGGAGCCTACCACCATTTCCAGGAGACGATGGCAACGGTACTGGCCAAGTTTCAGGAGACCCAGCGGCTGCAGGAGGAACAGTATTTGGGCTTCAGGGAGGACCTCAAATCCATCAATTCCACCCTGGGCACCATTGTAGGGGTGCTGTAGGAACTCGTGAACACCAGAGGGACACTGTAGCACAACAAGGGGCCCCTAACACTAGCCTGGACGATGAACTGCCCACCACCTCCGCCAGTGCTAGTGGACAGGAGGTACAGCCACAGGACCACCACACCAGCACCCCACCACCTGCAGAGGGAGGACCACCCTGCAAACGGTCCCTGAGATCCAGGACAAAGACAGAGAACGATGCCAAGACCCCCGCCAAGAAATGAGACCGCCCTGATTGTCATCCATTTGTCCCACCTTGTCACCCTGTCTATCCTTAAACTGCCCCAGCTCCACTTCCTATGCCCCTCTGGACAATGCACCTGTGAGACTAATAGACTGGACTCTGCCATGGACATTCCTCCATCATCACCCCTCACCATTTTACAACCCCCTCCAATATTGAGCACTTAAATAAACACCCTTAAAGCACAAAACAATCCGGAGTCTGTCTGTGATTTCAAAATAGTGTATTAGCAATTACAGTGGCAAAATGCTCTTTCAAATGTAATGTCAACATACCTATGTCACACAGCTCTAGTCCGTGAGGAAACAAAGCAGATGTCACACAGTGGGACCCACATCTGTGAAATCGTAAGGGAAAGTGACAACTCAGTGACAATACACAGGGTGAAAATGACAGACAGTAGAGAGGTAGTAGATTTAAATTAGATGTAGCAGGCAGTGTTGTCGTCTTACCTGTGTCTCACTGGAAGTATTGCAGGATCACCGTGTTCCTGTTGTCGATGTCATCTTCTTCTGCTTCCTCGTCTTCACTGTCCACAGGCTCCACAGCTGCCACAACACTTCCATTTGGACCATCCTCCTGCAGAAAAGGCACCTGTCGTCGCAAAGCCAAGTTGTGAACCACACAGCAGGCCACAATGATCTGGCATACCTTCTTTGGTGAGTAGAATAGAGAACCACCTGTCATATGGAGGCCGAAGGTCCGCTCTATAATCCTCATAGTTCGCCCATGGGCCTCATTGTAGCGTTCCTCTGCCCTTGTCCTGGGATTCCTCACTGGGGTCAGTAGCCATGACAAGTTGGGGTAACCAGAGTCACCTGCGAATGGCGAGGGACAACTGTTAGACACACACTAACTCATAGGGACATCCACAGACCCAAACAACTATTCCCGCTGTATTGGGTCCATGTGCTCACCTAATAGCCACACCCGGTGCCTCTGTAGTGGCCCCATCACATAAGGGATGCTGCTATTCCACAGGATGTAAGTGTCATGCACTGAACCTGGGAATTTTGCATTAACATGGGAGATGTACTGGTCTGCCAAACACACCATCTGCATATTCATGAAATGGTAACTCTTCCGGTTTCTGTACACCTGTTCACTCCTGCGTGGGGGGACCAAGGCTACATGTGCCCCATCAATGGCACCTATGATGTTGGGGATATGTCCCAGGGCATAGAAATCACCTTTCACTGTAGGCAAGTCCTCCACCTGAGGGAAAACAATGTAGCTCTGCATGTGTTTCAGCAGGGCAGACAACACTCTGGACAACACGTTGGAAAAAAGGGTTTGGACATCCCTGATGCTATGGCCCCTGTTGTTTGAAAAGACCCACTTGCTAGGAAATGGAGTACTGACAGCACCTGCACTTGAGGGGGGATTCCTGTGGGATGGCGTATAGCTGACATCAGGTCTGGCTCCAACTGGGCACACATTTCCAGGATTGTGGCACGATCAAGCCTGTAGGTGATGATCACATGTCTTTCCTCCATTGTCGACATGTCCACCAGCGGTCTGTACACCGGAGGATGCCTGCATCTCCTTACATGCCCCAGCGGACGGTGCCTATGGAGGAGAACAGCGAGCAGAGAGTTAACCAACTCTGAGGTACATAAACAGAGCTTACTCTGAAAATATTCATAAATCGAAATTTTCCTGCATGAGTGTTTAGGCAAGGCCTAGGTATGTGTGACACAGTAAAAAATAATGCCATGTGGCCCCCTGAAATGGCGACTGCCTGATCTGTAAGGTGGGACAAGGGGATATGAAGTAACTGCGTTGGCGTTGTACACCGTCGCAGTAGGCGGTCGAAGACCGCGGCGCAATTCTGCATTGGTTAACATTGGACCCTCTGTGTCCCAGGAACCAATGATGATGTACGCCGGTGGTGACGCTATGCACCACCGCGGACGTGACCGCCATTTTCTCTCTTTTCAATCACTCGATACCTGATCTTCGACAGGAGAGGACCTACACTGCAAGTGCTGCTGTGACCTCAGTCTGGAAGAGACAATGGCTCATGTGTCTGGGTAAAGGGCCCCTGCCTTCAGCATGGAGGAGTTGGAGAAACTCGTGGATGGGGTCCTCCCCCAGTACACGCTACGCTATGGTCCTCCAGACAAACAGGTATGTACACTGTGAGCATGCTGTATGGGCAATGCCTGTGTGGAGTGTGGTGGATGAAAGATAGGGGGGGTGAGAATGAGGCGTGCATTGAACAACGGTGAGTGCATGTGCGTCATGGCAAGGGTAGGGATGCGGGCCAAAGACTGTGACGGTGCAGTTGGTAATTACTTCTCTTTTTCCCCTGTACAATTCCTGTAGGTCAGCGCCCACCAGAAGAAAGGCATTTGGCGTGCCATCGCCAAGGAAGTCCGGACCCTGGGGGTCTACCACAGATGAAGCACCCACTGCCAGAAAAGATGGGAGGACATTCGCAGCTGGAGCAAGAAGACGGCGGAGGCCCAGCTGGGGATGGCCTCCCAACGGGGGAGGGGTGCTCGTCGCACCATGACCCCCCTATTGTTCAGGAACCTGGCGGTGGCGTACCCGGAGTTGAATGGGCGTTTGAGGGCATCACAGAAGCAACAAGACGGCGAGTACACTCTCATTCTGCTGATTCAGCACGCATTGTAGGTGTCTGGGTGGGGGGAGGTGGGCTGTGGGTTCCCCTAGGCCAAGGCAAGTTTAGTAGTTAAGGTCCCTTCTTCAGGCAGGCCCTGTGGCACCCCACCTCACCTGTGTACAGTGCCAACTACACCTAGTCAGGCTCCTGTGACATTCATGTGTGCAGAAATTGGCCATAGCCTTGTAAGCCATGTCCCAGGGATTGAATAGTGGACTCAAAAGGCGTGGCGTAGTGCAAGGGGCTTCTGTGTCTGTCATGTCCACCAATGGTAGCGGTATTGCATGCACTAAACATGTCTTTCATCTGTCTCCCCCCCCTTTTTGTGGTCTCCCTGTTCTTGTGTGCATTAGCATCATCAGGTGGAGGAGCAGTGGCGCGAGAGCAGGAGGGGGCTGCATCCCACATGGCCCTGGAGGGCGACACTACTGAGTCTGAAGTCACCAGTGGGACGGAGGGCAATGGGAACTCCCTTGCGGTGGCGGCCCCATCTCTGCCCCCCTCATCTACAGGTACAGCCACCACCCCCCTACCAGCACCGCCCTCCCAGCAGCCCCTCAGTGTTTGCCCCGTGCCCGCTCACCCAGGAGGGTAGGCATCACCTTCACCCCAGGCACCTCAGGCCCTGCCCCAGTCACCCCTGCTGCCCTCAGTGAGGAGGCCATTGACCTCCTCAGGTCCCTCACTGTTGGGCAGTCTACCATTTTGAATGCCATCCTGGGTGTAGAGAGGCAGTTGCAACAAACCAATGCATACCTGGAGGGCACTCACTCTGGTCAGGCAGCCCTTCAGCGAGCTTTTCAGACTCTGGCCTCAGCACTAATGGCAGCCATTGTCCCTGTCTCTAGCCTCCCCCATCCAACATCCTCCACCCAGACCCAATCCCCTGTACCCCAGCCTATCCCAAGCACACCATCAGATCAGCATGCACACACCTCAACACACACGGGAAGCTCTGGCAAACATAAGCACCACACATCCCACAGGCACTCATGCAAGCATCACACACATGCAGACACAGCAACATCCACTGCCTCTACTGTGTCCCCCTCCTCTTCGTCTCCCTCCTCCCTCCCTGTCTCGTCTCCACTCACACCTTCATGCACTACATCCTCAGCCACTACGTCCATCACCAGCACACCCACCATCACACCCCGCTCATGTGCAGTCATCACCCCCACTACCATTCACACGTCCCGTGTGTCCTCTCCCAGTGTGTCTGTGAGGCCACCTCCCAAGGTACACAAACGCAGCCACACACCCACCCAACAGCCATCCACCTCACAACAGCGTCCAGCCCATGCACCTTCACCCAAAGTCAGTAAACGTACACCTCCTACAACCACAACCTCTTCCTCCACTCCCAAACCCCCTCCAGCTACCCGTCCCAGTGTTCCTAAGAAACGTTCCCTGGCCAGCTTTGACCTCTTTCCCTCGCCTCCCCCACCCCTTCAGTCTCCTAGGGCCTGACTCTCCAGGTCCCAACCTAGCACCTCAGCCACAACATCGGCGGGACCAGTGGTGCCAGTAGTCACCGGATTATGGAGTGCACCAGGCAGCAGGGCAGCCAGTGTGGCAAGGAGACAGAGCACGGACAGTCCCCCACCTGTCAAGCATAAAAAGTTGGCCAGTGACCGGCGGGAGAGGGGAAAGAAATCAGCCACCAAAGCCGCTCCCAGGGGTACAGTTGGAAGTGTGGAGACAGCTGCAACACCATCCAAGGTGGGAAGGGGCACATTAAAAACGTCAAGTCTGCGAAGATCAGCACGGCGGACAAGACCGTCAGCAGCGGGGCTGCCCAAGACAGGACCGCCAGCAGCAGCCCCGCTGCCCAAGACAGGACCGCCAGCAGCAGCCCGGCTGCCCAAGACAGGACTGCCAGCAGCACCGCTGCCCAGGAGAAGACCGCCAGCAGCAGCCCCGCTGCCCAAGACAGGACCGCCAGCAGCACCGCTGCCCAGAAGAAGACCGCCAGCAGCAGCACCGCTGCCCAAGACAGGACCGCCAGCACCAGCCCGCTGCCCAAGACAGGACTGCCAGCAGCAGCCCCACTGCCCAAGACAGGACCGCCAGCAGCCGCCCCTCTGCCCACCCCAGCTGCCCAAGACAGAACCGCCAGCAGCAGCCCCGCTGCCTAAGACAGGACCGCCAGCAGCACCGCAGGCCAGGGCAAGACCGCCACCAGCTGAACCGCTGCCCAGAACACTGCCACCAGCAGCACCGCAGGCCAGGACAAGACCACCACAAGCTGAACCACTGACCAGGACACCGCCGCCAGCAGCTCCGCAGGCCAGTGAGCGCCAATGATTCTGACGCTACGACGCTACTGAAGCCGCCACAGGCAGGGTGAAGCACTCTGGGCACCAAGCCCCCTCCAGAACCAGTGGAGAGTTACATCCACTACCTCAGTCCTTGGCAGGATGAAGCACTCTGGTAACAAAGCCCCCTCCAGAACCAGTGGAGAAAGGCATCCACTCCCTCAGTCCTTGGCAGGATGAAGCACTCTTGGCACCAAGCCCCCTCCAGAGCCAGTGGAGAGTTACATACACTCCCTCAGTCATTGGCATGATGAAGAACTCTGGGCACAAAGCCCCCTCCAGAACCAGTGGAGAAAGGCATCCACTACCTCAGTCCTTGGCAGGATGAAGCACTCTGGGCACCAAGCCCCCTCCAGAACCAGTGGAGAGTTACATCCACTAACTCAGTCCTTGGCAGGATGAAGCACTCTGGGCACAAAGCCCCCTCCAGAACCAGTGGAGAAAGGCATCCACTACATCAGTGCTTGGCAGGATGAAGCACTCTGGGCACCAAGCCCCCTCCAGAACCAGTGGAGAGTTACATCCACTCCCTCGGCCCTTGGCAGGATGAAGCACTCTGGGCACAAAGCCCCCTCCAGAACCAGTGGAGAAAGGCATCCACTACCTCAGTCATTGGCAGGATGAAGCCCTCCGGGCACCAAGCCCCCTCCAGAACCAGTGGAGAAAGGCATCCACTACTATAGTCCTTGGCAGGAAGAAGCACTCTGGGCACCAAGCCCCCCCAGTGAAGAGTTACATCCACTCCCTCAGTCCTTGGCAGGATGAAGCACTCTGGGCACCAAGCCCCCTCCAGAACCAGTGGAGATTTACATCCACTTGAGAGACTGTGGCTTTGCACTCCCCAGGATTGAACAGTGGGCAAACCACCCACTGTAGAGACTTGTGAGACTGTGGCTTTGCACTCCCCAGGATTGAACAGTGGGCAACCCATCCACTGTAGAGACTTGTGAGACTATGGCTTTGCACTCCCCAGGATTGAACAGTGGGCAAACCACCCACTGTAGAGACCTGAGAGACTGTGGCTTTGCACTCCCCAGGATTGAACAGTGGGCATGGAGCCCCCTTGTGGATCTGGCATCCCTCGTGGATCTGGCATCGTGCACTCAACCGGCTGAGGTGCCCCCCCTTCCCTTCCCCCTGAGGTGCCTGTTTTATTTCTATCTGATGCCCCTGCAGTGTTCTCTCAGTCTTGTTTGGGTATTGAGTGTGGGCCTCGCCCATGCCTTTTGGGCCCAGTGATCCACAGACAAGGATGGTGGAATCCCTTGGACTTGTGTTCTTGGTGTATATAATTGTATATAGTATAAATGTATATATTTGTATATATTTTTGATTTATGTAATTGAATATATCACAATTATTCGACTCATTTCCTTTTGTCCTTACATTCTTTCAGGGGGGGTTGGGGGATGTAACTGTAATGTAGCAATATGTATTAGTGTGTGTGTTGTAGTGGGTGGGGGTAGTAGTTGTTGCTTGTGTGTGTCACTGTTTTTCCCTCCCCCTCCCCTGTGTCATAGGTGCAGTACTCGCCGTGGTCTTCGCCGCTATCTCTGTTGTTCCTAGTAGAGGAGCAGGAAGATAAAGGCTGGGAGTATCTGAAGTTCTGGTTCATGGCGTCCTGGTTCCTCGTGGGGTGTGTAGATGTGAGCATTTTCCCTTTGATTTCCTGTTCCCGCCGTGTTTTTGTTTGCAGTGAATCCGCCCCGTAAAAGATGGTGGATTGGTGGGTTGTAATAGTGTGGGCGGTACATTGTCCTGATTCAAAGGGCCAGGGCACTCGTATGAAATAAGATAAGAGTCTGAGCAGTTAGGTTCTTGGTCTTCGGTGAATCAATATATAATTCTAACAGAGTTAAAGTTCAGTGTCTTTATTCTTGTGCGAGGTTTTCATACATGTTCATCACATCAGAAAGATTCCATATGTGGTCATCACAACAACATTCAATAGCCAACATTTGTTTAGTCTCCGATAAATTAATCTCATTGACTTCCTCAGGGCAAAGTATAAGTAAGGTGTTAACATGAATAAATGGCTTATCCTAATCAAGTAAAACTCTTCAAGATAATGTACGATCAATAGAGAAAGAGTAGTGGGAATCACGTGACAGGGGCAAAACACTATTATCCCCGAGTCTTCGCGAGGGAGTACTCATAAGTCAGTACATATGGATCCAAAATCTTTTACGGTGCGATCTATAAAAAAACATTTTTTTGGGGTAAATTCTTGTGTTGGGGGCGCTGTGTCCTGCTCCCCGATAATTAAGCTGGCGTTTATGTAGAGAAAAAGGACATGTAAGCCCTCCGTCTCATCTAGAAGTATAAGGAAAAGGACTTTTTTAAAAGTCTAAGCAAATTCACTGGACTCCTAGATTAAGTGTGGGACCATTAATTCCCTATCACTTTGTTTCAGTTTTTAATCTTCACCGGGTCCTGGCTCATTTCATGAAAATGCACTTCTATTGAGCGGGTACCCGAGCCAATTTTAATCATTTTCTGTTTTTATCGCTCTGGCTGTCTCTTGGTAACCTAAGTCTTATTGGTACCAAGACACATTTTTAATGCAGAATCCTGTCAGACGTTGTAGTATCAGTCTGCCGTGGAGCATGGCCCGATGATGACGCATGAGGGCTTGTGCTTCAGTATGAGAGGATGCTTGTGTTGAGAGGTTACTATACCCTCCACCCCTTTGGAACTATGCACTCTTTACTTTTTCACACTTATGCCTGCCCCTCACAGTCCTACACTTGCATCATTTGGTTGTTACATCAGTGGTGAATTGCTGCTACTATCCAAGCTTAGCCCAGTTACTTGTGGTGTGAGTTATACCAGCTGTCATAATGAATGCATGATACCTGTTGCATGAGATACTTGGGAGCCTCTAACTGTTTGTTCATCAGCATACATATCATATTCATCAATAATTTTTACTCTGTCTGTGTGGCTTTGTCTCTGACTCCAATTCACACATATCCCATTGATAAGTAGTCAGTATATTTGCTTCATACAATGCAACATGTTCACATTGGTCCTGCTTCAGACACACACACAACACAAATGTTGTAGTATGAGATTTTATTCACATGTGTAAATATACGTGCAGTACTGATGTACATTCCCCGATACAACAACCCCAGCAGATGTATGAAGCCATTGGATGTCCAGACAGAGTCAATAGGAGGTAACATGTCATGGGGCATGTGTAGGAGTGGAGTTCTTTAGTGAAGAGGAAGAGGACCATATTGCCATTAGTAACCATTGGCTACAATGACAGTCCACATATGTGAGAGGTCAACAGTGGGAGAGTCAACTTGAGTACTTGACACTGACATGATCTTGAGAACAGAGCAAAGGAGAAAGAGGGCATGTGCCAGAGAGAAATGCTACTAGACAATTTTCCTGGTGAGAGATGTTCCTTCCACATCTTCATCCTCGTACGTATGCAGTACCTCCAGTGACAAGGGTGTTGTAGGTGCTAAAGTAGAGGAAGGCACACACACATCAGGGGATGAAGATGTGGATGCTGTGTCCATAGCATCTCTCATCTGTGGAAACACATGAAGCAACACAGCTGCAAGGAGACCCTGCAGGGTCTGCAACAGTGCAGCAATGTCACGGTGGAGGGCACCCAAGGTGGCAATGATGGAGTCCTGCTTCCACTCCATGGACTCCAAGACATTTTGTATTGCCCCCAGACTGTTGGCAACCTCGCTGGTGCCACTCTGGCTGGGCATTTGCTTGTGCCTCTGTCTTGTGACACCAGCAATGTTAGTCAGGGACTGCTGGAGGGCACAAAGTGGAGAGAAGGTTCCCCGTATGGAAGCTAATTTGTCTTTATTTGGACTGAGGCACATATGGACAGCCTCTAGGGTACCCCCTACAGTCTCCATCTGACCCACACTGTATCCGACAGCTCCTGCTGGACTCCTACAACAGTTTTTTGGCTTGTAAGTACTGGGTCCTAGGAGTCCAGATCTCTGGGTGAGCTGGCAGGTGGTGTATGTGAGATGTTGGGTGTAACATCTGTAGACCCTGCAAAGCTGTCTAGCCTCTCTACAGTCAGAGATGGTTTCTGGATGGCCCCAAAACTTACTGCAGGGTATCTGGATATATGGTTTGCAGTTGGTCATCTACATCATCAGAGAAGGCCAGGACAGGCAGCTAGCCAGGAGGTATTGTGTCTTCCTCTGCAATGAAATGGAGGTAAGTTAATATTGAGCTGTGCTAAATGTTGACCTGAGTAATGAGGTTTACAATCAAGGTCTCCATTGGAGCACTTTCAATGCCTCATTTCCAGGCCCTAGCAGCAAACTGTGCAACTGGAGTGTCATTGTATTTGATGCTCCAGTGGCACAGTGTGCAGGCCCCTAATTTACAAGGCCACACCACGCTAATGTTTGTAGCTTGTCATGGCCTTGTAAATGTATACCCCTTTCATGCATTACACTGCGTAAAGGGTGAGTTCCCTGGGTGTTGCTGTGGGTGTTGCCCCGCAACACCTATGGAATCCAAAGGAATGTGACACTTTTCCAGATTTAGATATCTGGAAATGCATCAGATTCCTATACAACCTCAGGGGTGGCATTGAAGTGGTGCATCAGAGATAACTGACATATATGTCCCGATTTTCTCCTATTTCAATGTGTGCTGCATTCTGCAGCACACACAGAAAGTGGAAGACACCATTCATGATTGTTCAAGTTCAGGAACATTTCTCTTTCAGCACATGAGCAAACATCCCTGCAACACAGGCACTCCTACACCATGGTGCAAGGGTGCCTGTGTTCATTAGGAAACAGTTAGTGCACCATCACTGAGGAAAGTGCAGGAATGCATTGCGTTTTGGTGAAAACAATACATCCCTGCACTTTCAAAATGTTGCTTGCATCATTTCCTTCATACTCGAGACCCTAAGTTGAACTATGATGTGTAGTACACCTGTTGTGCAGGGATGTTGATGCACAGTTTTATAAAATTTACATTACAAATGGATTGTTCTCACAGACACTGTGTGCCTGACCTGAGGGGATCAACCCTGTCCTTCTGGGTAGTAACATCCTGATTTGAGTTGTTTATCTGCAGAGTGTCACAGATTGTATGACTCAGGCTAATTTTGTCAAGAAGAGTTAATACCTACCATGCAGAGCAATAGCAGTGTCTCACCATGCCCACACATAATCATTAGTTTGTACACACATGGTCCAGTGTTGTGCATTTCTCACACCACCCACCCTCCAATTGATTATTCAGGATGAGTTTCTGTTGTCTCTTCCCTGGCAGCTGACAACTGTATGCTCTACCTGGCCCACCAGGCCAGCTGGGTGCAATTTAGTTCCATGCAGGGTACACTAGACATGTCTCTTGCCATGTCCCTATGTGTGTATGCTTCCCATCGCCTACACCTGGCTCCCCCCTCAGATGAGTTGTTTGTCCTGTGGCACTACCATTCCATTCTGAGGATCTACATCCTAGATTAGTATGCATAGGCCAAAATGAGACCGAGTAGCTACATGGTGCAAGGATGTCTGCCTTGAAGCTAGGCTGCAGTTTGTGCGCCATGGCTAAGGAAAGTACAGGAATGCACTGAATTTCAGCGATTCCAACTCATCTCTGTACCTTCTAAATGACACAGCGCAGTGCAGCAAGCCATCTGGCTTTGCTGCACTGCTTCTTTTCCTCATACATGTGGCACAAAGTGAGGTAAATGTAGAATGATGCTGCACTTCACACAACGAAGAAAGAGATGATGGCTCTGGACCGGGATGTGCTAATTGTGGGAGGTCAGTGCATATTACATATCTTTGCTGCTTAACCATGAGTGTGCCAGCATACTACCCTCTAGCCTGCATTTTAGTGCTGGGACAGAGCTCTCTCCCCTATTTGACATTGCCTAGTTACCACAATTCCCCCCACTTCAGCTTACCCTGTGGTTGTTGTATTTCATCATATGCTGCACTGTCATGTCCTGTTACTCCTGTCACCAACGCCTCAAGAATGGCAGCTGCCACCATCTCCTTCAAGTATTCTAGGGCCAGATGTAGCAAAGGTTTTTCACGTCGCAAACAGCGAATTCCGCTGTTTGCGACGTGTAAAACCCAGATCACGATGCCCTTCCCTTCCCCTTTATGAATGGCCCTGAAAACATTGGACCACTGCCTGCTCTGAAAAAATGAAACTGAAACGTTTCATTTTTTTCATTTTGTAATGCATCTCGTTTTCCTTTAGGGAAAACGGACTGCATTACAAAAAAAAATGATTTAAAAGCAGTCACAGACATGGTGGTCTGCTGTCTCCAGGAGGCCACCATCCCTGCGAGTGCTGCGAGTCGCAAGGGGGTCGCAAATTGTGAACCACCTCATTAATATTAATGAGGCGGGCCTTTGCGACCCCCTTGCGAGTTGCAGATGGTGTCAGGGACACCATCCTGCGTCCTGAATTGCGACTCACAAATTGTGAATCGCAATTCAGGACATACGTACATCTGGCCCCTAGTTCCTCCTGGTGTGCTGGACTTCCACCTGCAGTTGCAATGATGCCTTATGGTTGCTGGACAGTTTCTCCTTTGTTCTGTGCCAGTAATTGTAGTACCACTTCTGACAGTCAATGAATGCCCTCTTCACCTCTGCCACACTGTTGACTTTGTCCGCTTTTGAATGCCATATTGCCTTTTTCTTCCCTAACAGCAATTTAGAATTGACGAGGAGCTTATGTTAATGCTGCGTAACCTCACCTCACTGATAGAGATGTTGTTCTCCTCCTCATTGAACCTGCACTTCCTGTTTATCTTCCCCTTCTCCTGGAAGCCTGTCTGGACATCCTGACTGGTACTGGGGTTGTTGGGGTTGTCCTGGGGTCTCTGGTGTGGCTCTTGTCTCCATGGATCTCCATATCTGCATCTGTAGTGTCTCCAGTTTTTTGACTGGTTTTTGACCGTTTTAAGAGCAAAAGTCATGCTAGGACAGGTTGCTTAAGATTACTTGCCGCAAATCAGGCTAGCTTCACTTTTGCAGCATTAGCGTCGTTTTTGTTTGTGATGCAGCACAAAGGCTAGCGTATTTTTTTTGTATGCAGCCCAGATCCTAATGCCATGGCGCGCCTTTTTGTAAATTTGATGCAAGCATGATGTTAGGATCTGTTGCAGTGCGGTGTTAAAAATGTTGATGTATTGCTGTGTTGCGACAGCAATGAGTCATTTCTTCTAAATGAGGCCCGGAGAGCAGTAAGTGTAGAGAAATGTCTACTTTCCAAAAGTGCCATTTCTAAAATAGTAATGTTAAATCCAACTTTTCCAGTATGCAGGATTTCTCACTACCATCCTAACCATACCAAACATGACAGTGACAGTCCGCTCAGATCAGAAATAGCCACTTAGAAGCATATGAGGGAATTTCTAATGCTGACCTATGAGAGGAGCAGGCTTCACAGAAGTGAAAAAATGACTTTAGGAGTTTCTCACTACCAAGACATGTCCTGCCTTTTACTTATATAGCACCCTGTCCAATGGCTGACCCAGGGCCTACCTTAGGGATGACATATGTAAAATGGGGGAGTTTAAGTTTTGGCAAGTAGTTTTAAATGCAAGTTGAAGTAGAAGTGAAACTGCACATGCAGGCCTTGTAATGGCAGGCCTGAGTCATGGTTAAAGGGCTACTCATGTGGGTGGCGCAATCAGTGCTGCAGACCTACTAGTAGCATTTAATTTACAGGCCCTGGGCACATGTAGTGCCCTTCATTAGGGACTTGTAAGTAAAGGAAATATGCCAATTGAGTATGAACCAATGTCACCAGAGCACATGCACTGTAGAACTGGTCAGCAGTGGTAAAGTGTGCACAGTCCTAAAACCGGCAACCGTGAGATAAGAAAAATGGAGGGAGGCAGGGGGTAGGATACCCTAAGGAGGTCAGGTCTAACATGATCCCTGAGCTGAAATTGAGGAGAGCTACCCAACCTTTTGAGAGCTATTGTCACTAAGGCAGAAGGATCTGGAGAAACTATCAGCATTGGCCTTGCCAGTCCCTGAGCGATGCTCCACCATAAAGTCCATTCCCTGTAAGGAGATGACCCACCTCAGAGTTTAGGATTTTCAACTCTCGCTTGCATGAGCCATCTGAGGGATCTGTGGTCTGTCTGAACCAGGAAGTGAGTCCCAAAAAGGTATGGTCTCAGCTTCCTCAGTGCCAAGACCACAGCAAAAGCATCGCTTTCAATGGCACTCCACATCTGTTCCCATGGAAGTATCTACTGGTTGGTCTAGGCCCTCCTCATTCAGCTGTGCTAAGACTGCCCCTATGCCATCCTCTAGAGCATCTGTCTGCACAATGACTTCCTTGGAGTAATCAGGGGCCCTGATCACAGGTGCTTTGCACATGGTTTCCTTGAGAGTATCAAAGGCTTTCTGATAAGCCTCTGTCCAGATCACCAACCTGGGATGCTTCTAAGAAGTCAGCTCAGTTAAGGGGGCAACAATGGTGCCATATCTGTTACAAAATCTTCTGTAAAAGCCTGTGAGGCCTAGGAAGGCTCTCACTTTGGTTTGGGTTTTAGATGGTTGCCAGATCATGATGGTTTCAGTCTTGGCCTGGAGGGGCTGCACCTTCCTACCACCTACCAGGAGTCCCAACTACACCACAGAACCCTGCTGTCTTATCCAGGTAGCTGGTTGACACTTGTTCGGTATAAGTCAATAAGGACGCTCAATGAAGGACCACACGCCAATTATGAAAACAATTTAGCTTTACTAGAATTTCAAGTAAATGTAGGCATTTAGCACATCAACAATAGTGGAATAAGAATAGCAAGTAAAAACATCTATTCATATATAAGTACACTACAAAGAGCATCTATGTATACGTATGAGCAAAGAGTTAATTGACAGGAAAAAAAAGCATCTATTTATATATAAGACCTCTACAAAGAGCATCTATGTATACATCTGAGCAATGAGTTCATTGACAGATATAAACTTGGAATAACTGTATACCAAAATGTGACACACTACGATGTTCAGGGAGCAGAATATAAACGAGTTGAATACTTCAGATAAGCTTTGATTTACTGCACACTAAAATGCATATTTCAATTACTGTAGCAGACTCACACTACGCTGCTCAGTAAGAAAAAAAACTATAAACTAGCTGAATTTCTCAGATTATAAACACAGTGCAAGCATAATAATCAATCATAATAATAGAGCAGAGAAACAAAAGCCTTTCATCCCTGGGTGGAACTTAACTTAGTCCACGAAATGCTGGGAAGCCCTCTACCGCCCGCTTGGACCTCTCTCCCCCTCGAGTGTCACGGTCTTGGAACAGCAAAACAGGGAGGCAGCTCTGGGTCTGAAGATGACAGTTTCACAACTCCATCTGCGAGCTTCAATTCCCTCACCCACCTTTCAGAGTTTAAGTAACCTGAAGCTTGGATTCTATCCCCTTCCAGTATTTTCTAGCTATGTTATCAGTACATGTCTCTTGGCTGCCTTGCCATTCACTGGCCATTGTTTTCATTCCATCTTTTACTGTGGTCTCGTTCTCAAGGTTGAGACTGAATCTCCTTCATAGCCTGTTTCTCACACATGCAGCTGCGAATAAGTTTATCTACGGAATGTCAAAAGAAAACAAGCTTGAAAGTGAACATTGTGAATTTCTTCCACGTTGCTCTTGCTTCGGCAGGCATCACGCTCATCTACACTGTTCAAGCTAATTAACCCTTCGCGTCACAATGTCTTCCGCCCCTTTCCCTACACTGATCACTCCACCCCTTAGATGAGCGCGATACTTGCGAAACCAGAAGTATTTATTGTAACACCTCACTAGCTAGATTGCTACGAATACTTGTTAGCATTATTCTAAGCGCCTGCATTTTAGTATAAAGCTGGTTTGTGCGTACATATAGTCTACATAGTATAATCATTAGCGTGACACAGACAATAACCAGATTAACGGATGTAACACTATATTTAGCGTCTTCTTATCTCCTGGTGCCCAAACTAAGAAGATGTCATACCAGTGGTGCTCAGTTACTTGCTGGATGCGTGAAGCAGCGTGCATAAGCTGTTTGGCATCTATGGTCATCTGTATGGCGGTATCCTTGGTATATTTAGCTGCCATGTCGAATTTAGCAAATGTGATTTGTGTGTAGCGCCTGATTGCCTCTAGTCTAGGTAGCTTCACAACAAGCAGGATGTTCCATTCTAACTGTGCTTGCATTTGCGTCTGTAATATGGTTGTGGTGAACTTAGTCGGTCGGTATAGGATGTGAGTACTTATGTCAATAATGCTGGTAATATTGCACATATACATTACCTGCTCTCCAGTGGTTTGTTCAAATCCGTTAATAAGTAAGGGATGATTAGTAATGTAACATATACTCTCTGTTCCTATCTGATATAAGTCTGTGCCATTAATAGGATAAGGTAACCATTCACATTCTCCTGGTATTGGGTTAAGGCATGGATCTAGTGCCCGTCCAGTGTGGGTACATACCCACCCCTTAGACCAATCTGCACATCCAGTGGGATCTACGGTGTGATTTGTTTGATCAATCCATTTTTTGTCAGTGTGAGGTATCCACCATTCTTCACCTATTACTACAGGGAGCAATATAAAGGGTCACCATATTTCAGGAGGAAGATCACTTCTAGCTATATCAAAATTAGCATAACACATCTCTCCCTCACAATGAAATTGTATGGGCTTTACCCATATTTCCTCAGGCAGATTCAATTGTTGTCTCCAATATTCACCTCAAAGCTGTCCCCATTCCGCTTTGAAGTCTACATACTGTTAATTAACAATGCTTTGCCATAGTATGCACTGAATTCCTTTGGACATTGTTTGTGTGCTTTGAAAGCTTTTTCCAAATTGTTCATAAGTGAAATTATGCCATTGCCAATCACGATACAACCCACACAGAACCTTCCATACTTCTTGTGAGTGGGTGGGCCCCCATTGTGAAATTACTTTTATGGCCTCCCCTGTACTATATCCTGTAGAAGATAGCTTATTCCTTATGGCTTCAATATCAAAAGCGTTCAGGGCCCCTACCCCAATTCCAGTGGCCCCGGCTATCATGGATCCTAGATCTCTTCTGATGCGTAACTTCGGCAAGGGCCGTAACTGTAGTGTCCATGGTGTGCATAATGGATCATACTTAGAAACATTCCCCTTGGCAATAGTTATCTGTAACACAATATGGTTAATTATGCTTGCATGCAAAGCTTGCTTACATCCTATTCTATATCGAACTATGGAAACGTTGCCTTAATTGCTGACCATGCGTCTTTTGGCTACATAAAGCATAAAGGCAGGCGGTTTGGAGTATCAAACTCCTTTAGTTCTATTAATCATTGTAACAACCACCATATGTCCTGGTAAAATATCTTGTTTGTTGGAACAATCAAAAGATCTACATGGATATGTCTGTACTGGTGTAAAAGGTACAATAGTATCACAATATTTAAATGTCATGTTTAGCGTAGAATTCAAAGCCTGTACCGTTGCGGGCATTCCCTGCAACTCGTTCAGTCCGTTGGCATGTCGGATTTGTTGTCCGGTTACCTTCCAGGTTACAGCTTTGGCAGCCATCCACTTGCCTCCAGGTACCTTCACGTTGCAAAGTGAAACATTTCCCTGGTCATCAGTTACATTAGCGGCTTGAGGTGCACAAGTGACATGAAGGTCCGTGATGACATTCTCTGCTACATTCGGTCAGACTAATATACTTTTTCCGGTTATAATCATGACCGCAAACAGGAACCACGTCATCGATGCAGATGTCATCATTTACGACCGTGGGTAAGTCTCACTGCAAGTACAAATACAGGTACATTAGAATTCTTTAAAAGTACAATATACGTACTCCCCACCCCTTGACTCAATATCTCTCCTGCCTCTGGCTTTTTCCCTGGATGATGCACCCATACTCTTCTTCCTGTGCTTCCAAATCCTCCTTCACCTCTCTGAGTGTTATCGGGGGGGCAGGTCTTTCTTTAATGTGGTGGGTATACGCTTGTTCACAAATCAATTGGGCAAGTCTGTCATGTGCTTTATACGATACAGTAGCATCTCCTTGGTTCAGTAATACTACTTTAACCTCTCCTCTAAAATCTGGGTCTATGACTCCCCCTAGCACCGACACTCCCTTGATGGCTAGGCTGGATCGAGGGGCAATTCTACCATATGTTCCAGGTGGTACTCTCACTCCTATTGCTAGGGGAACAGTCTTCACCTGTCCTACGGGTATTTCTCCATCCTCTGGAGCAAACAGGTCAAGTCCTATACTGCCAGAAGTAGCCTGTAAAGGTAATCGAGTGTCTGTTTTCCAGGCAATCATTGTGTGGGTGATTTCTTTATCATGCCCTGTCATCCGAATGAAAGGAGTCTGCTGCCCAACTGGTCTATTGTTCAATTCGAACAAGGCTTTGTCTAAATTACTACTCCATCCTTTTAGAGTCTGATGTGCTGATAACTTTTTTAGCTGTTCTTTCAACAATCCGTTATATCTCTCAATCATGCCTGCAGCTTGTGGATAATAACTAAGGTGTAAAATTCACCGAATTCCCTGTTCCTGCGCCCAATCCTGCACTGTTTTCCCTGAAAAGTGTGTGCCCCTCTCTGTTTGGATTTCATCAGGAACTCCATAATGTTTTATCAGGTAGTCTAGCCCTCGCAAAGTGGACTTTTGGTCTGCAGACTTATAGGGCATACCCAACATAAGGCCAGAGTAGGTGTCTACCATGGTCAATACGTAGCTTTTTCCTCCTTCCTTTGGTAGCGGCCCAATATAGTCCAATTGCCACACTTTAGTGGCTGCGGTTCCTCTTCTGATATGGCCGCTAGGCTTCTTTTGCAGGGGCATTTGTCTTATCTGGTTGCATGTGGGGCACTCTTTTACTGCTTGTGGACCTGTTCTTTAGTAACTGGAATCTGTCGTTGCTGTGCCCATGCATAAGTGCCATTCTCTCCTAGATGTCCCGATGTTGCATGGGCCCAGTTTGCTAGAGCAGCTTCAGCCTCCTCATTGATGATCACTGTTCGTGTTTTGGCCATCTGATCTGCGGTGTTGTTAAATAGAGATGCAAGTGAGGTGTCTGATGGGCAATGGGCATCCACATGTCCCACATAGATTTGACATTTTTGCCCTTTATCCCGCATCGCTTCCCATAGCTGCTCGCCTCCCCAAATGGGGGTGCCTTTGATTTTCCATCCATCCTTGCGCCAAGTCGAGGCCCAGCTTACTAGTCCTTGGTAGGTGGCCCAGCTGTCAGTGTACACAAACGTTTTCTCTCTGATGGGGCCTGTTCGATCACTGCTGCTACCTCCTGCAGTTCTGCAAGCTGACTTGATCCATTATTTCCTCCTCACAGCAACAACGTTTCTGTAGCAGGCTGGAATGTGACTGTTTGCCATTGTCTTTTTCCTTGATGGTACCGGGCGGTACCATCTGTGAACCATGCATTTTGCTGTTCTTCTTCTCTGAGCTGTTCAAAAGGTGGGGCTGTTTTAAATGGTGAGGTCTCCATCTCAGATGGCTCTGGCGAGGGGACCATTGCTTGTAAGTCCACTGCCCCCAGCATATCTTCTTGTAACTTCAATACTCCTGCTGGCCCCGGTTTTGCCCTCTGCTGCAGATACCATTTCCACTTTACGATGGTAGACTCCTGCACCCTGCCTACTTTAGTGCCAACCCCTCCTTCTCTTAACCACACTAGTAAGGGGACCCGTGTTCTTAAGGTAACTGTCCGGTCACCGGTTATGCGCTCTGTTTCTACAAACGCCCAATATGCTCCTGCCAGTTCTTTTTCTAACGGGGTATAATTGCTCATGGATGGAGTTAATCTCTTTGACCAAAATCCTTGTGGCACTCTCTTTTTTCCTTGCCTCTGCCATACACTCCACATCACTACATCATCCTGTACTATCATTTCCAGCTCAAACGGGTCTCCTTCTGTGATGGGACCTAACGCAAAATAATTCTGTAATGCATCTTTTGCTCCCTCAAAGGCCTCTTGCTGTTCAGGTCCCCATTGGAAAGGGTGCTTTTTTTGTGTAACTTGATATAATGGTCTCAATATTAATCCTAAGTGAGGGATATGTTGTCTCCAGAATCCCAGCAAACCAATAAATCGTTGTGCTTCTGCCTTAGTTGAAGGAATCTTTAGCTGCTGTACCGTATCAATCACTTTCTGTGGTATTCTTTTTACTGGTCCTGACCAAATAGCGCCCAGGAATTTCATCTCTTGTGCCAAGCCTTGGACCTTTTTTGGGTTAATAGCCCATCCCCTCTGCTGTTAGTATTCAATTCATCTTCCCAGCGTATCTGAGACATGCTCTTTAGTGTCCCCAGTGATCATGATGTCATCAATGTAATGTGCAAGTCGGGTGTTTCCAGCCGAGAAGTTGGCTAAATCTCTGGCTATTAGCCCATGACACATTGTGGGACTATGCACGTACCCCTGGGGCAACTTCCTGAATGTGAATTTTCTGTCCTGCCAGACTATTGCAAATTGGTCTTGACTGGCCTCATCAATATCAATTGAAAAGAAGGCGTTTGCTAGATCAATCACGGCATGCCATTCCCCCACATCTTTACTCAACTGTTCCACCAGTGTGATGATGTCTGGGACGGTGGCTGCCAAGGGTGGAGCCACTTTATTCAGTTGTCGATAGTCGACAGTCATTCAATAGGTATCATCTGGTTTCTTCACGGGCCAAATAGGAGAGTTAAATGGGCTCACAGCCGGCCTTAACACACCTGCATTTAGCAACCCCTGTATGGTTTCTGAAATCTCTGTATGACCTCCGGGTATGCGGTACTGTTTAATGCACACCGGCTCCTTTGGAGGAGGTACATGTAATGGACTACACTTTGCATTCCCAACCAGAACTGTCCTAGATTTCTTTATGTGTACGCTCCTCACACCAAAAGTAAATGTTCCCCATTGGGTATCAATAGTTTTGCCTAGTAACAAATCCATGCCAATAATGTATTCTGGTACTTCAGCTATTAAAATGTCTGCCATGAACGGGGGTCCTTTACCGATTGACAATTTAAGCTTAACAGGTTTGGCCTCTGTTTCTGCACCCCCGTAACCATTAATGATCACACCCTTCCCTGGCAGCCTCTTAGGGTTTCCATTTATCCAAGTTTCTTACGCACCTGTATCGAGCAGTGCCATAACATGTTGTGTTCCTTTGTGCCAATAAATGATGAGAGGTACATATGGCCGTCTGTCCCCAGGGCTTACCTCTTGCACTGCTCTCACCCCGGGGTTTGGCCTGACCTTCATAATAAGGGGTCTGGGACTTCCCAGCCATCGCTGGACAAGTCGGGATGTAGAGTTGAGACAGGCACCTTCCTATTTTTCCCTGATTCTGTTTTTTCCTTCTCAGACTCTTCCATGGGTGGTGCTGCGGGCTGTTTCTCATCAAATGCCTCTTTCTCTTTCTGTCTACGCTGCAATGCTTTCCATTTATTAAGCAAATAAGGGGTAGCCTTTCCATCTATCTCCTCTTTCTTCACCCCAGCATTCAACAAATCTATCCACATTTGTCGTCTGGTCACTTTTATTGTAGATTCTCCTCCCTTATACTTATTGTCCTGCCCCACTGCTCTTGCTGATTTTTGTCTATCAAGCCCTTCTAATTGTGCCATTAATAATACCACATCCCCCACTGGTCTTCCCTGAGTGGGTCCTAGAAGGGCCAACAAGGCACCTTTCATATGCGGAGGGGCATTTCTGATTAACCGTTCCCTGATCCCTGGTGTCACGGGTTCAACATCAGGTCCTAAAAACTGTTGGGAGTACACTGCGCTCTGCATCCCCATTTCTCGCAGTTGCTCATTTGCCTCTGAAATCGTATGCCAAGGACCCCAACTCTCCTCCACATCTATAGCAGTTGGGTACAATTGCTTCACTCCTTCCATCAACCAACCCATTAGAGAGAAAGCTTGATGCCCCTGTGCACCTCGTAACCGTTGCCCTAACATAGCATGTGTAGTTACTGATCCCATTTTCAAAAGTTCGGTTGGCGACAAATATGTACCATCTGCTCCAGTGTCCCACAATCTCACCAACCATTTAAACATACGAGTTATCTCTAACAATTCACTGTGTGTATAATCTCTTACCAAACGTGAATTCTGTATTTGCCCACCATTCACTCCCTTTGATTTATTCTGCATGAGTGGGTGAACCTCCATTACACTTCCCCTTTCACCTTCAATTTCACTTACACATCCTTCTCCACTTTCAACTCCACCTAGTTCTGCTACACGTACTTCCACCTCATCCTCCCAATTCCAGTCATCATCATTATCCGAGACTGTTCCATCCCAAGTATAAGGATCCCAGTTTTCTTTGCATACCAATGCCCTCACTTGCCCAGCTAAGGGTATTTTATGCTTCTGCCTACTCTTCTGTTTTGCTACTCGTACTGCTAATGCGGTGCACCTTGCCTCCATTTGATCACCCCTAGTCACTGCACTTTCTATAGTTTTTTTCATAAGTAACTGCCTTTCCTGCAAGGCTGCAACCTCATCCCACAGTTTTCTTATCTCTGCATCTTGTGTTAATGTTTTCCTGTATACCGTACGGAGCGCAGACAGGAAAAGCCATCCCACTTGCCCTGCTGCTTTCAGTTCCAGTTTCGCCCCACTTAGCTTCACACTCTCAAGCGCTTCTTCCACTAAAAGGGGAGTCACTTTCTCACCTAAAGCCTCCCATAACACCGGCCCTGCCCACCGGCTCAGTAGCCCTGCCACACCAGAGAACGGGTCAGTTGCTAACCATCCGGGAATGGATCTGGCTTCTGCCCCATGCTGTCTTCTGCTCTCTGCCTCACTTTTCTTACGTCGCCAAAGAGGCATTATTGACTTATACCCTACTCTTGGTACCAAATGTCTTATCCAGGTGGCTGGTTGACACCTGTTCGGTATAAGTCAATAAGGACGCTCAATGAAGGACCACACGCCAATTATGAAAACAATTTAGCTTTACTAGAATTTCAGGAAAATGTAGGCATTTAGCACATCAACAATAGTGGAATAAGAATAGCAAGTAAAAACATCTATTTATATATAAGTACACTACAAAGAGCATCTATGTATACTTATGAGCAAAGAGTTCATTGACAGGAAAAAAAAGCATCTATTTATATATAAGTACTCTCCAAAGAGCATCTATGTATACATCTGAGCAAAGAGTTAATTGCCAGATATAAACTTGGAATAACTGTATACCAAAATGTGATACACTACGATGTTCAGGGAGCAGAATATAAAGGAGTTGAATACTTCAGATAAGCTTTGATTTACTGCACACTAAAATGCATATTTCAATTACTGTAGCAGACTCACACTACGATGTTCAGTAAGAAAAAAAACTATAAACGAGCGGAATTTCTCAGATTATAGACACAGTGCAAGCATAATAATCAATCATAATAATAGAGCATAGAAACAAAAGCCTTTCATCACTGGGTGGAACTTAACTTAGTCCACGAAATGCTGGGAAGCCCTCTACCGCCCACTTGGACCTCTCTCCCCCTTGAGCGTCACGGTCTTGGAACAGCAAAACAGGGAGGCAGCTCTGGGTCTGAAGATGACAGTTTCACAACTCCATCTGCGAGCTTCAATTCCCTCACCCACCTTTCAGAGTTTAAGTAACCTGAAGCTTGGATTCTATCCCCTTCCAGTATTTTCTAGCTATGTTATCAGTACATGTCTCTTGGCTGCCTTTCCATTCCCTGACCATTGTTTTCATTCCATCTTTTACTGTGGTCTCGTTCTCAAGGTTGATACTGAATCTCCTTCACAGCCTGTTTCTCACACATGCAGCTGCGAATAAGTTTCTATACGGAATGTCAAAAGAAAATAAGCTTGAAAGCGAACATCGTGAATTTCTTCCACGTTGCTCTGGCTTCGGCAGGCATCACGCTCATCTACACTGTTCAAGCTAATTAACCCTTCGCGTCACAATGTCTTCCGCACCTTTTCCTATACTGATCACCTGCACAATCAATCACTTGGAGGTCTTGATTGACAAGCCTGCCTATTGCAGCGTGCCTTTCTATTGCAGGTTCTGCAGCACCTCATATAGATGATGCAGGGGTGCCTCCCAGCTGGCACTGTAGACAGCAATGTCATTTAATTAGACACCACAGAAAGCTTCCTTGCCAGACAGGATCCTGTTAACCAACCTTTGGAAGATAGCAGGGGCATTCTGCAAGCCAACGGGCATCGCCCAGAATTGGTAATGGCCCTTAGGGGTTGAGAATGATGACTTCTCTTTTGTTCTCTCAGGCAAGGTGATCTGCCAGTACCCTGATGTTAAATCAAAAGTACTGAGGAATTTGGCAGTCCCTAGCCTGTCAATGAGCTCATCAGTCTTGGTGGGGGAATTGACCCCTTTGTAGTCCACGCAGAACTGAAGTTCTGGTTTGGTACCCCGTTGGGTGGCCTTTGGTACAAACACCAAGGGGCTGAACCAGGAACTGCTAGAGGGTTCAATCATCCCTAAAGCTAGCACCTTGGGGACTTCCTCATGGACTCAGGCTCTCAACCTGTCTGACAACCTGTAAATGCCATTCTTTACAGGGGGACTGTCTCCCCTCTCACTGTCAGGGATGCACAGATGTGTGAGTCCGGGGTGAGTGAGAACTGTGAGGCAAACTGTCCCACGAGCTGGTAACAGTCACCTTGGGGCTCTGGGGTAAGGCTGGCAGAGAGGTTGACACCCTTCACAGACCCATTGTGTATCTGGTCAGAGAGGAGTTCAGGGAGAGGTTTGCTCTCCTCCTCCACACAAGTTGAGGCTTTAGTCTGTTGATGTGGAGTACTCGTAGGAGGTTCGTAGGGGTCTGAAGATCCACTAAGTAAGTGGCTTCCTCCTTACACTCCTTGATTTCGTATGGACTGGTCCAGAGATCCTGGAGAGCTCTAGGCTCTACTGGGTCCATGACCCATACATTTTGGCTGGGCTGACACCTCACCAGAGTTGTCTTCTGGTCATACCAGCATTTCATTACCTCCTGGCTAGCCTTGAGGTTGCTCTTAGCTTTTTTCTAAGAGTGGTGCATCTGGTTCCGGACGACCAACATGTTGCTGGCCACATCATGGGGGACTTCCTGGGAGTTTTCTCCCACCCCTTCATGACAAATACTCAGAAGACCCCTGAGAGGGTAGCCTAGAGGAGTTTGAAGGAACTGAACCCTATTAATTTCTGAGGTACCTCGCTATAGGTGAAGAGAAGGCATGGCAAGAGGACATCCCACTTACCCCTCATGCCCTCAGGTAGGCCTGCAATCATGCCCTTCAAGGTCTTGTTGATCGTTTCAAGTAGACTACTGGATTGGGGGTGATAGGGTGTGGTGAACTTATCAGTTACACCACACTCATCCCACATACAGTTCCAGGGCGCAGACATGAAGTTTGTGCCTCTATCAAGACACTATTTCTTAGAAGAATCCTACATGGGTAAAGAACCCAATCTGAGTTCTGGTCACCAACAAAATCATTAACTTCGATGCCCCACATCCAGCCATTCAGTGCCTTACTGGAGTAATTAATTACATCTACCAAGGATTGATTGGTGAGCTTGCTACTATCGCTGAATCTTTGGTGATTCTTCTCTTGGGCCAGTCATGGGCATGTACTTGATCTGGTCCTAAATCTCTAATGTTAAACGTGTTTCTCTCCCATATGTTAGCATGTGTTTCCACAGACCTGTCCCTAGTGCTCTTCAGGAACCCCATGCACCTCCGTGCAACTTCATAAGCATAAAACCACTTATCAGTGTCATCTCCTACCACATAACTGGGCACTAAATTCTGGGGTATACAAATCTTCTTGTATCCATCAGGTACGGCATGTATGCTGCCACCATTACTACTGGAATCTGCCTGCCTGGCCAGAGTTCCACCTCTTATAGGCTTAGTTCATGAACCAGAAATAGTTTATTTTCTGCTAAGGCTCTTTCAGCTTCCGTTTCCGCTTGCTTGGCCTCCATCTCAGTCTCTATTTTTAATTTCGCCAACTGCAGCTGGAATTGTCTCTCCCCTCTCCTTTCCTGTGAGGTCAGGCCATGACTAGAGACCTTGATTCGTACACTCCCAGGTAGTACAACTTCAAGGGTGTCCTTCTCAACTGCTGCAAGTAGCTCCATGGGAGAGTCATTCACATGCTCCCCTACACATCATCCTCTTGGGAGCGGGCCTCTGCCCAGGCACGCAGCGCCATTTGAAACTCTACCTTCCTGGATGCTCCTTTGGATGGTACATCCATCCCTTTGCAGAAGCTTTTCAAATGATTAACTGTGTAATCCTGCAGCTTAGCCAGCTCAAACTCTAGCCAGAGACATGATATCTAGGATACATAAAAAGTGCAAAGTAGGTAAAATTTAAGAAAAAGAAAAAAAATGGAAATGTTCTTTAAATGTAGTTAGGTAGTGTAAACATAGCTATTGTATGGCACTGCACAAACACAAGTCCTATCCTCACTGCTGATCACCAATGATAGAAACTGGGACCCTGATTTATATGTTTTCATGCAAAACTGTACTAACGCAGTTTTGCTTGAAAACGTATACCATCATCTAGTTCCAATCCCAAGATGCCGGCTGGGCGTCATATTTATGGTATGATGGTAGCCGGCTGTAAGGTCCAGCTAGCATCATAAAAAAAGATGCTAGCTGGGTGGAGGAGGCATAGGGGGAACAAGAGGTTGTGCATCAAAGGTTGACGCTAGTCTCGTCAGAGGCATAAAAATGCCTCTAACCAGACTAGCGTCATGCTTTGATGCACAACCCCCATGGACATCACTCCTGCCATAGTAAAGACAGGAGTCATGCCCACAGCCCCAATGGCCATGCCCAGGGACATATGGCACCTTGGGCATGGCCATCAGGCCCAGCGCCATAGGGGTTGCCAAAGTATGGCACTTCACATAAATATTTGAAATACTCACCTGAAGCTACCTGTCTGACCTGGTATGGTGTCTCCCCCATCCCCTGGTGTCCCACTGGTGTGGGTGGGGGTGTCCCTGGGGCTAGGGAAGGGCACCTGTGGGCCCATTCCATCATCTCTGACCACACCTGCCCTGACCCAGGCGTTAAATACATTTTTAAGGCTCTTTTCCCCATTACTTGATTTTAGCACAGGGATAGATATGGCACTAGGGATATATTGTCATTTTTTGCACGGGAATGCCTTTCTTGTGTCTCATTGACGCAAGCACGTTTCCCGCTAGCAAAAAATGACTTTAACTCCATAACTTTGGCACTAGATGGGTCTTGTGCCAAAGTATAAATATGGAGTTAGGTTTGTGCAGAATTTGCGTAACAAAAAATGACGAAAACACAGTACAAATCTGGGCTTGGGTCTCAAGTTGGCAGAGGTATGCACCCTGTCCAAGTAGGGACCACAATCCTGGTCAGGGTGAGTCACAACACAACCTAAATTATCCTGTGCTCACCCTCCGGTAGCTAGGTATAGAGCAGGCTGGCTTAACTTAGAAGGCAATGTGTGAAGTATTTGTGCAAAAAGCTCCTACAATAACTCCTACAGTAACACAGTGAAAACACCACGAAAAGTACTCCACACCAGTTCAGCAAAATAGATAATATTTATCTGAATAATATAAGACCCAAATGACAAAAATCTTTTTTTAAAGGTTTAGAAGAGTCTCAACCCTTAAGAATCAGTGATTGCAACCTTTTAAGACACAGTACCTGAGTTGCCTCAGAAATAACGACTCAGGGCCACAGGGGAGGGGATCAGTCAGAAAGTAAAACAATCCATCAGTTATTCCAGTTCAGTGAAGGTGATGTGTTGTTTCTTTCCAATGGCAAAGTGATGTGTCAATTCCCAGGAAAGCAGGCTTTGTTCCTCACTGTGATGCAGAAATAATGTGTTGTGAAGATTCACAGTTGCTACTTTGATCCAACGGCGATGCAGCGATTTTTCAGTTGTGAGGCAGGCGCTCCATTGATTTTGCAGGCGTTGCTTTGAATTTTGAAGTGTTGCATTGTTTTTTTTGGTGCTATGGATTTTCTCCATCAGATTAAATCTTTGATGGTTCTGCGACTTCAGAACAGGAGGCAAGCTCAGTCCAAGCCCTTGGAGAGCACTTGTGGAGGAAGGCAGAATCCTTCCAGCAGAATCAGGCGCCAGCAGACAGAAGGGCAACAAACAGGTAAAGAAGTCCTTCCAGAAGAACAATACAGATGAGTCCTTTGGACAGCATGCAGTCCCTCTGACAGAGTTCAGTTACAGATCTAGATGTGTCTCACTTTTGGGGGTCACAGATCCAGTATATATACCCAAATGTGCATTTGAAGTGGAGGAGCACGTCAACGAGTGATTTTGAAGTGTGCCAGTTCCCCTTTCAACCCAGTCCTGTCTGCCAAGAGATCTGTGGCGGGTTATCAGTCCTTTGTGTGAGGTCAGGCCACTAGCTCTTGAAGTGTAATGGAGAGACCCTCCACCCTTCCTGCCCAGGAAGACCCATCAGTACGCAGATGGATGCAGACGCAGATGAATATCTTGTGTTTATGGCTATCTTGGTTGAAAGCACAAGGGGAGCTCTCAACCAACACAGACCAGATGTGGATTAGAGACAGGCTGTAGGGCACAGAGAGTAGTGAGTGCAGAGAAATGCCTACTTTCTAAAAGTGGTATTTCTAACATACTAATGTTAAATAACTTCACCAATAAAAAGAATTTCTCATTACCATTCTAACCAAATCAAATATGGCAATGCCACTTTCTCAGATCAGAAATTGCACTTAAAAGTACATAGGGGGATTTCTAACGCTGGCCTGTGAGAGGAACCGGCTTCACAGTAGTGAAAAATGATTTTGGGAGTTTCTCAATACCAGGACATGTAAAGCCTACAAGTACATGTCCTGCCTTTTACTTACATAGCACCCTGCCCTGTGGGCTACCCATGGCCCACCCTAGGGGTGACTTATATGTAGAAAGTTTAAGGCTTAGCAAGATGAAGTAGCAGTAAAACTTCACACACAGACATTTCAGTGGCAGGCCTAAGCCAAGGTTAAGGGGTTACTTAGGTGAGTGGCATAATCAGTGATGCAGGGTCACTGGTAGTATTTGATTTAAAGGCCCTCAGCACATGTAGTGCACTTTATTAGGGACTTATAAGAAAATTAAAAATGAAAGTTAAGTATGAGCCAATGTTACAATGATTAGGGGAGAAAGCACAGTCACTTTAGCCCATGTCAGCAGTAGTAAAGTGCTCAGATTCCTAATACCATCAAAATGAGATCAGTAAAATGGAGGAAGGCAGGTAACACGTTAGGGGAAGACCACCCTAAGGCTGTCAGATCTGACAATAGAGAAAGCCATTGCAGATGGTGGGTATTTCAGGGTCCTGTGTTTGGTGCACTGCATCAACATAGTTGTGCAAAACTTTCTCAAAAGGAAGAAGATGTAGTCAGCAACATAATGACCACCTGCAGATGAATCTGCAATCATTTCAGCCATTATTTAAAGCCCAGGATCAGTTGCAGATTATTCAGCATGGTAATAGTGTACCAGTTAAATCCCTGATACAGAAGGTGCTAGCACGTTGGAACTCAACCTATTATATGTTGCAACATCTGTTTGAACAGTAAAGCAGATCAGTGACTATTTTATTCTAAGACGAAGGGATGCAATTGGGAATGCTGTGACCATGGATGCAGACAAATGGGGCCTAGTCAAATGCCTAACACAGATGTTGCTCCCTTTTGAGGTTTTTCCGCAGGACATTAGCAAGGAGGACAGTACACTGGGTCAAGCTGTCCCAATGTTACATTTGCTACAGGAGGAGCTGAAGAAGGTGTCTCACTCCGAGGTGTGAATAAAAGTTCATAAGTGCATACTTTGGTTGAGAACCTTAATTATCACTTGACTTGTATTGTAAGGCTGTAAAATGACATTATCTCATCTAAAGAATACATCTGTGCTACTCTACTTGATCCACACTACAAAAAATGTATCCCACTTTCATTTCATTTTTTGTAAAGGGGATGTTTCAAAATACAAAAGGTGGATTGTTAAGCAAGCTGGAGAACTGGAAGAAGAATGGCTGGACTCTGCAGCTCTGGGGTGGTGCCTTCCACTTCCAGAGAGGGCACTCTTGTCTCACAGCCACCAACACCAGCAACAAGAACACCAGTAAAAACAGCATCAGACGAATTGGACCAAACCAGTGCATTGGCTTGCTTTCAATGGAAGGTCTTCAGTCCAGTGCAGAGGCAAAGTCAAAAGCAGTTGAGCAAGTGGAAGCACCAGTAGCACTCCAGAGGATGTTCCAGGAGAATATGGATGACCCAAAAAAGGTGTATGTGGATCACAACCCATTGGTGTATTGGTATGGGATGATATGTCAATGGCCACAGCTCAGCAGACTGGCTGTAACATAACTGGCTTGTCCTGTAGCTACAGTGTCTGCTGAAGGTGTGTCTGTGCAGCTGGCACAGTTGTTACAGTGAGAAGGACCAGTCTCTTGTCTCAAAATGTGGAGAGATTAACCATGATCAAAATGAACCCGCATTTTATACCACTTGATTACACCTTTCCTGAAACACCACAGGAGGAAGAGGATGAAAGGTCAGAATCAAGAGTGTTTACTCTACTGCCCAGACTGACTATGCCAGTGCCATCATAGAACTTTTTAATTGTTTCTCATTGAACTTCTTTCTTGCTTTGAAAAACTAGCTAGTGGAACGTTATGTTTGTGTTGGATTTTGCTGCCCCACCATTCTTTAGTCACATATAAGGCCAAATTGGAGTTGGACCTTATGCAGTGAAGAAGCCCCTACATTCTCTTCAGCACATTGGAGACAATGCCTACCTCCCTCACATGCCATTGCCTATCCTTTTTTACATCACCTCCCAGGGCTACTCCAGGAGATCATTGGTTACAAGACTACCAGTGGCAAGGCCAAATTCCAATGTGTTGCTACCATCAAAGAGGAGATAATACCGTGCTTGGATTGGAAGAGGTAAATACTAACTATTGCACCAAAGAGGGTGATATATTGAGTGATTGATGATTGAAAATTTATGTGGTAGATGATAGTGAGGGAGGAAGTACAATACATTTGTAAACATGATTTCAATGACTTGCAATGTTTAGGGGCTGATGGGTGATCATTTTTTCCTCAACATGATTGGCCTTTCAAACTTAGCCATATTTACCTGCAGGGTCTACTTCTTTTTTCCGGTTCTTCAGAGTCCAGAGCAGTCACTTTAGTTTTCCAAACACAAATCTACACAAAATGCTCCAAACTGTTTCTCTGTTTGTTCTTCAACAGCAGTGAACTACGAAGGTCTACCTCACTGTTTGGGACTGTGTTGGAGTTACACGGAATCAGGAGGAGGAGGAGGATAGAAGGACTTAGGGTGGGACTACCTCAAAAGCTAGAAGGAGAAATGTATCGGCTTCAATCGGAAACCATGATAATGGCCAATGCTCTGAGGCCTAGTACTCACTCAACTCTGTGGACTGGAGAGAGGTGCTTTGATTTGGGGAATGCAGCTGAGTGTGTGCTTGCTACATTTCTGACTCAAGCATGAAAATCCTATGTATGTTCTTGATCTTCCTCTGAGTCTTCTTGGTGTACTCCTGACTCCTCATGAAGCTTACCTTGCTTCCTTTTTTCCTTCTCCTTTACTCTATAATGCCTTTACTATTTTTCAATATACACGCATTCTCCCAGCCCTCTCCTATGCAAACTAAACTGTGTGTAAGCTCAACACTCCAGCTTGCCTGCTGGATAGGTTCAGCCAGGCACCAAGAATGACAGACACTCCAAGAAGAATGGAGATACACCTCTCAATTTGGCAATACCGTATAATTTTTCTTTTAACAATCATAATGTTTAGAACTGAGTGGGTTAACTTCAATCCTCAATAATTTGTATTTGTCAATCCAAGAAGACATAACATTTAGAGGTGTATTATCTTGGGTCTCTCTGGGACAGGACTGTTTGCAATGCATTTAACTAAGCTGTGTCATACTTATCCCTCTATCCCTTCCTTACCCAACAGATCGATGATGGTGTGCTGCTCAGTGCCCCAATTAATATTATTGTGGTTTCTTTTGTGCAGTGTTTGCCTTTGTCACCCCTTTCTCTAAATCTTCTTTCCAATCCATTCATCAAGCCCCTAACCCTCTTTCCCTGGGTTGTGTGGGTTATAGGGGGGTGACTTTTATACTATAAATGGATCACACTCTTGTTGGGGTGGATGTGGTGACAGTGGCACCAACTCACTGCATGACCTTCTATTACCTCAGCAATATTCCACACCAGCCCCATCAACATCATCATTAAGGCTTTGTGTTGTGTGTTGCATAAATGCTTAACCTTGTCTACTCAATCCTACTCTGAGCCCACTTTCCCTAACTCAAGGATTTCATTTCCTAAGTTTAGTTTTTAAATACTAGTTCCCCATTGCTCAAAAGAAGTTGATATCGCAAATTTGTATTATCACATCAGGTCTTCTTTTTATACATGACACATATCTGCTTCACTTAACAAATACAGTGAGTCAAAATAATAAGGACACAAATTAAAATGCCCCCACTTTGAACTATAGCTTTGATAACCATAAAACAAAGTAAGCGAAATAAAGAACAGCATGTCCCTCTCCAGAAGAGCTCCCTTGTTTATTCATCCATGCAATGATTGAATCATTCTTTCATTCTTCCCACTATATATAGATTTAAAAATAGCCACCATGATTTAGGCTTTACTTTCTCTCACCCAGTATTTCACTAAAATTTCAAATCCATTATCCATCCATTCAGTAGACAACCTTTCTTTCAATTATCCTTTCACTTATCTATCCATTAACCCAATACTCACCCACACATCCTTTCACCCACCTATGTATTCTTTCCTTTCACTCATATCAACCACCCTTTCTTTTAACCTTCTGTTCTTTTCTGTTTCCATCAAGCCATCATTTTTAGCGTACATTAAGTGAGCTTTTGCTGAGTTGCAGACAAAAGAGGCCATAACCCAACCACAACTGTAGAGAGTAATGCTGACAATGTGGGGGCGGTTCACAATCATGACAACACCCTTGTACCTTGTGAGTATAATAGTTATTGTCAATAAGCAAGCAATGTGACTTACACCTGCCTGTCCCTGCTGTCACTTCTCCCCCTCCAACTGACTCTCCTCCTGCAGCTGCACTTGACCTGGTGCCACTGGTGGTTGGTCTGGCTAGAAAAAAAAAAATATATGTTTTTTAGATGCCAGAGACACCTCCTCTTAATTTTTTTAATAAAAAAAATGTAAAAACGACACATCGCTACAGTTCAATTAGCACTGCAGTATCTTCTATCAAAGGTATCACTCTGGGCAACTTGTTGGCTTACAATGTTAGAAAAAACAGGAAGTCAAGCCAACCAAAATCGTTTTGTAACAGAGGGGCAGAGCTATAGCCTATGATGATGATGATTCCGAATCATTGGAGCGCAATGAAGTGGTGGAATAATAATAGGCAATGAAAGACATAAAAAATGATAATTATGGGATAACAGGAATTAAACAATAATTGGATAGGGGAGTTGGAAAAAATAGGCAGTATACAAAAATAAACCAGGCAAAATTAAAAGCAGTATAATAGTGGGCAGGGTTAAAAGTTAGGGAAATAATAATAAATAATAGGACTTACTGGGATGAGGAGAACCCCAGGCAGTGGTGCTGGTGGTCGGTACCTCCTCCCCCCAGCTCTTCCCAGACTCGCCTCAACTTGCCCCTGTACTGGCCCTTGGGTGCTGATTTAAGAAATAAAGAAGTCAGAATAATAGATCAGTGGTACAGTTAATCTCCACAAATTTATCTTAACACGCAAACCCAGTAACATTGTACTTATCTAAATTAGATCGCCTATGGTAGTAGTATCAACTATCATTTTGTTGGCTATACTAATCCTAAACCCCCTATTTAATATTTCCTTAACAAAAACTACAGTTGGAACTAATGTGTTGCATTGAATGATCTTTAATTCTATTCTCATTTTTTAAAAACCTTGATGGACCAACTCAGTCTTCCTTTTTTGCAATGTATAGATGCATACTAGTACTACCCAGTGTAAAGTTCCTTACCACTTGTATGGCTCTAACCAGGTCTTTTTTACCCACCATCATGAATAAACTCAAAACTTTGACTAAAAAAGGAATTTCCTCACATTTCTGTGATGGAACATTCAGAAATTTGCAGGAGACACAAACATCCTTACACCTAGCATTCTCTCAAGTTTCCTGATTTAAATGGTAACTCACCTGTGTGGGTAGGTGCCCCTGGTAGGGAATTGCTCAAAACTAAATGTGAATGCATTTTTGCCAAGTGGGTAGTTGCTGATTTTAAGCGATAGCTGAATCTGCACCCAGGGAACCTTGCAAAATTGCAGGTTTTTGAAAACTAGGCACCTTGGGGGATTGCGGGTGGATAACTTGCCTGGCTCTGACCAGGTTTTTTTTATTCCTCTGAATTCTTAACAAAACTCAAGAGGCACTAAAGCAATAGATAGATTAGCAATAGGGATAGCTGGTGTATTTGGTGCCACTTTGTGCCACCACCCATGTAATCCACTGAACCACAGACTTTTTTGGGAATTCCAAGATGGTTTGCCTTCTGTGGGTGTCATGAGTTTTTTTTTTACCCACAATGCAACCCAAAACCTCAAACATTGCCTCAATAATTCATTTTCCTTATGTTTCTGAATTGGAAACTTCAGGAATCTGTAGGAATCCACAAAATTGCTACCACCCAGCGTTACCCTACTTGTGCTGATAAAAATGTTGTTCTACTTGTGTGGCAGGCCTAGTGTCTGCACCAGGGACAAATCAAACTAAAGTCTATGGAAGCCTTTGAGAGGGGAATCCCATTGACTTTGGTTTGATTCATTCCTGTTGAGGCCACTAGGCCCAGCCACACAAGTGTTGCAGCGTTTTGGTCAGCACAAGTGAGGTAACCCTGGGTGGTAGAAATTTTATAGAATCTTCCTGATTCTAGAAGCTTACATCACAGATGTGCAAAGGAAATAAGTGTTTTGCGACAAGGTTTGAGTTTGTAGGGCATTGTGAGAAAGAAAACCACATGGGATCTACACAAGGCGTACCACTCTGGATCCCCCATTGATGTCTAATTTTCTCAAATGTCTGGGTCTAGAGTTTTCTCCAGGTAGTGGCCACCCCAATCCCAATTCCAATCCCAATCCAATCCCAATCCAATCCCAAAACGTGCTGCCATTCACCATGGCAAGTCGGAAGATATTGGGATTTAGCCCCTCTCTCCTGACCTGTGTGGCAAAACGACAACCAAAGTTATCAAGGCCCATATTTATAATTTTTAGCGCCGCATTTGCGCCGCTTTTGACGCAAAAACGGCGCAAACTTACAAAATACAATTGTATTTTGTACGTTTGCGCCGCTTTTGCGTCAAAAACCGACGCGAATGCGGCGCTAAAAAAGTATAAATACGGGCCCAAATTTCCTCTTGCTTGCCTGTGGGATGAGTTGTTATTATCCCGAGGAGAGGAGAAAGACTGATGAAGCTCTAAGGGTGTGAGTTGGGCCCATTGGTGAGTGAAGCTCATGGAACTGTACACGCTATATAGTGAGAAGTTACAGAGAGACGCTAACTCACTGACATCACTAATTCACCCACCCTGGATTGCCCAACATGTCTGGTTTTTAAAGATGTGCAAGTGTGCTAAGTTTCCCTAAGTGTTGGCTGAACTGGGCTTGAAATCCATAGCTACCCCTTTGCAAAAAAAAGGGTCCGAATTGAGTGGAAAAATACGATATATCCATGTTGCGTGTTGGATTGGTTCCTGTTGTGAGCCCTATACCTATTCACACAAGTGAGGAGCCATTTGTATTGGAAGACATCTGGGAGCATATAATAGTAGAACATTTGTTGTTACCAATTGGATTTCACTGCATTTGTGCCTTTGAAATGTACGCCAGTATTTAAGAAAGAATACATTTCGAAAAATGCCCACTAAATTATGTGCCAGAGCATCAACAGGCATGGAGTGGGCATCACCATCATCCACAAAGAATCAATCCACTGTACAATCACCAAAAATGAAACCACACCTATCATGGAACACCTGAATTTCCAACTCCAAACCAAAGACAACACAACCATAAAAAGGCACCCTCACATACACACCCCTAAGACCCCAAAACAGCCTCTGTGGCACAATTACAAACTTAATCGTCCCACTCACCATTGAATCCAAGCACTACATCTTTCTCAGAGACCTCAACTTCCACCTGGATGACCCCACAAACTCTACCAACCTCTTGGAACAAATGGATAACAATGGTCTCGCCCAGTTGGTCACAGACCCCACACACAGAGCAGGTCATACACTAAACCCTATCTTCATGTCCAGCAACAAAGTCAAATACAGCCACACCACGGAACTCACCTGGATATGAAAACTCCATCGTCCACTTCACCATCACAGCCACACCACACCCAACCCTCCCAGCACACCTTTCTGCAGCTGGAGCAAAGTGACACAAACACCCTCAACATGACCTAGCCCAACACCACAATCAGGCAGTTGAAAACTTGAACATCTGGATCACCCGCACCGCTGACCGAGTAACCCCCATCGAACATCCAAGTCTCACAGATCCTCCAAGTCAGCTGGTACACTCCAGGACTCCACTCAATGAAATGCAACTACAAACAACTATAAAGAAGTTGGCACACCAGCAGAGCTGATACAGGCAAAGCCATTTTCAAGTTATCCCTCAGCAAACACCACCAACAACTCAAAGATGTGAAAAGCATGCCATTGTTCATCGCATTAAGTCTAGTGCCAGCCACACCAAGGAACTCTTCACCATCATTAGAGAGTTCTTCAGCCCTACTATCACCAAGAACACAACCACTCCCTCAAAGGAACACTGTGATGCTCTAGCAAATCACTTCCACAACAAGATATCCACCATCTACAGGCACTTTAAATCACATCCCACTGATCTCCTCAGCCTCCCCACCCCATCCCACAGAAAACTCCCCCAACCAACATCTCACTGCATGGGTACAACTCACCACACCGGCCACCACAGCCTTAATGACCTTCATCCAATCTTGAGCACCCACCGATCCATGCCCCCACCACCTCTTCAAACTAAGAAACTATGAGATCATATACCAGCTCACCACCAACCTCAATACATCCATTGCCACAGCTACCTTTCCTGACGCATGGAAACACACAGAGTTCAGATCTCTCCTCAAGAAACCCTCAGCAGATCCCAGTCGAGAACTACTGCCCCATCTTGCTGCTCCCGTTCCCCACCAAAGTCCTGGAGAAGGCCATCAACTAATATCTCATGGAACACATGGAGAGAAACAACCTGCTAGACCCCTCCCAATCAGGATTCTAAGCCAACCACAGTTCCAAGATCACCCTGATTGCCAACATAGATGATATTCATACCCTTCTCGGCAAAGGAGAATTTGCTGCCCTGATCTTCCTCGATCTCTCTACAGCCTTTGACACCATTTTCCACAGCACACTCATCAAAAGACTACACCAGATCAAAATCAGAGAAGACACACTCAGCTGGACTGCATCATTCCTCATGGGACGCACACCTTGCAACCCAAGAGCACCACCTGCGACATCCCCAAGGCTCATCCCTCAGCCCTACCCTCCCTCTGCAACATCAAATTGACTCCCCAGCAGACACATCATAACCCACAATATCAACATCATATACTATGCCACCCAGCTCATCCTCTCAGCAGACTCCAGAAAAATGAAGACCAACTTCCACAACTACATGAAGAACGTTGCAGCCTGGATGGAGGACAACTGCCTGAAGCTCAACACAGAAAAGACCAAAGTACGGATCTTACTCCTTTTTGGAATGACACCTGGTGACCCGCTGAACTCGACCACCCTCAACACCAAAAGACCATGCTCACAACCTCTGCATCATCTTGAACAGCAAACTCACAATGAAGCAACAAATCAGCACAGTCTTCTCAGCCTGCTTCCACACAGTCTGCATGCTCTGAAGAATCTTCAAATGATTCCCCACAAGCAGCAGGGAACTAGTCTTGCAAGCCCTAATATTCAGCCTCCTGGACTGCGGCAATGCAGTGTACGCAGGTGTTAGAAATGGGGTCTTTGGTTGGCAGTCAGGTTACCCCCTGTCCAAGCAAGTACCCTCACTTTAGTTATCGTAAAGGAGAATCAACCTCAGCTAACCCCTGCTCACCCTCTTGGTAGCTTGGCACGAGCAGGCAGCCTTAACTTCAGAGTCTAGGTGTAAAGTACTTGTACCAACACACAGATTAACTCAGTGAAAATACTACAAAATGACACAACACAGGTTTAGAAAAATCTGAAATATTTATCTAAACAAAACAAGACCAAAACAACAGATATCCAACATACACATGTCAAGTTATCAATTTTAAAAGGCAAGAGTCTTAAATCCTTTTGTAAACAGTAAGAACACTGTTAGCATTGAAAAGTACCTGAGCAGCGTCAAAATAACACACACGGGCGAGTGTGCGTTGAAAAAGGTTAGCAACGCATCGATTTCTCACCCGCAAGCGAGACCGCAGGAACGCACAACAAAGACCCCTTTCACAAGGCAAAAGCAGCAACTGCAGATAGCTCCACAAAGCACAGTCACAGACAGGGCAGCACTTCTGCTCAGCTCTTCAGCTCTTCTCCAGGCAGAGGTTCCTCTTGATGTCCAGAAGTGCTCTAAAGTCTGTGGTTGTGGGTGCCCTTCTTACACCCATTTTGACCTTTGAAGTAGGCTTACTTCAAAGGAAAGTCTCTCTTGTTTGTGAAATCCTGCCTTGCCCAGCCCAGGCCCAGGCCCCAGACACACACCAGGGGGTTGGAGACTACATTGTGTGAGGGGAGGCACAGCCCTTTCAGGTGTAAGTGACCACTCCTCCCCTCCCTCCTAGCACAGATGGATCATCAAGACATGCAGGCTACACCCCAACTCCCTTTTTGTCACTGTCTAAAAAGAGGTGCAAACAGCCCAACTGTCAAACTGACCCAGACAGGGAATCCACAAACAGGCAGAGTCACAGAATGGTTTAAGCAAGAAAATGCTCACTTTCTAAAAGTCGCATTTTCAAACACACAATCTTAAAATCAACTTCAATAAAAGATGTATTTTTAAATTGTGAGTTTAGAAACCCCAAACTCCACATGTATAACCACTCCGAAATGGAATCTACACTTCAACCATATTTAAAGGCAGCCCCCATGTTAACCTATGAGAGGGATAGCCCTTGCAACAGTGAAAAACTAATTTGCCAGTATTTCACTGTTAGGACATATAAAACACATTAGTATATGTACTACCTTAAACATACACTGCACCCTGCCCATGGGGGAACCTACGGGCTAACTTAGGGATGTCTTATATGTAAGAAAAGGGAAGGTTTAGGCCTGGCAAGTGGGTACACTTGCTGAGTAGAATTGGCAGTTTAAAACTGTACACACAGACACTGCAGTTGCAAGTCTGAGCCATATTTCCAGGGCTACTCATGTGGGTGGCACAACCAGTGCTGCAGGCCCACTAGTAGCATTTGATTTACAGGCCCTGGGCACCTCTAGTGCACTGTACTAGGAACATACCAGCAAATCAAATATGCCAATCATTGAAAGCACTGGATAGCAGTGGTAAAGTGCTCAGATTAACAAAAACAGCAAAAACAGAGTCCAGCACACATCAACAACCTGGGAAACAGAGGCAAAAAGGTAGGGGAGACAACGCCAAGGGTGCCAAGTGTAATAGCAGGAACCACTATCAAACTCATGAGAAGGCTCCAGAGGATACAAAATTCAGAGGCCAGATGGATCCTCAACCTGCCTAAACTGACCCAGATCACCCAGCACCTGAGGAAACTCCACTGGCTCCCTGTTGAGAAAATATGCCAATTCAAACTATGAACACAAGCCTACAAAATCCTCCACAACCAAGGACCAGCATACATCAACCACCACCTAAACATCTACCAGTCTTTCAGAAACATTTGCTCTGCCTCCCTCGCCCTGGCACAGACACTGCACATCTGCATTTGCCACAACAGAGATTGCTTCTTCTCCCACCTCGTGGCCAAGTTCAGGAACACCCACCCCCTCCACCTCGGAACATTATCCTCACTGATGGACTTTAAGAAGAAATTCAAGATGTGGCTTTTTGACTAAACCCAGTACCTGGATATCCTCACGGGTGATGAGCTGCGTTCTACAAGTCTGATTGATTGAGTGCGGGTACCCACAAATTCAGAGTTTACAAACAGCTATGGTTCCTAAACTCCATATTTTGTGATCATTTTAGAAATACACAGGTTTCCTTGATACTCATTTTTCACTCTACATATTTCACCATATAAATTTGCCTATACTCGATACACAGAGAAAAAACATTGTACAGTGCAGCTCATTTGTTGGCTCAAGGTACCCTGGGTTTTTGGAGGACCTACAAACCCTATACAGTATATACAAAATACCAGAAGGATCTAGCAGACCTAAAGGTATATTGCTTTGGCAAATCAGCCATCGTGACAAAAAGTGACAGATGAAAATGTTGTTTCCCAAATGGCTGTTTTTCCTACTCATTTTCAATATTTTTTAGAATTCAACAGTTAGGCCCATTTAAGAAAAAGTGGCTCATCAGCTACGATGCACCACTTTTCTTGCACCCCCCCTACCGACACCTAAGGATACCACGGTCTTTAGCATAACAGCATCAAAATGTTTGATGCTATTGTGGCACTTTGCTACATTAGCATAAAAAATGTTGTCGCTAAAGCAGCAAAATACAAGGAGGCCCAAAGGTTACTACGGAGTGTCATTTTAATGCCTGCTCAGAGCACGCTTTCAAAAATGACACAAAAAATGGCACAGTGAAATCCTTTAAATTTCACAGAGCCATTTTTGCGGGCCTCCTAACAACATAATACCCCCCTTGCATACATTAATCCTGGTGCAGGCATAATGTGGGGTTACAAAGTGGTGCAATGAATGCATTGTGCTACTTTGTAAATATGGCACGGCAGAAAAGTCACTTTAGCTCTGCTTTACCATTACAAAAAATTACACTATGACAGGGCTAAGGGGACGCTAGGGGCTCTTAAATATGCCCCCTGGTATCTTTAGGAAAACCTTGAGGGATCTACACTTATGACCCCTTGCTCAATGCAGAATTTTGCCAAATTTTCAGAAATCTTTAACCGTCCTCCATTACCCATGGGTTTCACAATGGTTTCCTCCACAAACTGAAAGTAGGCTGAGAGCGCAAAAATTAAGACAAATGGGCTACCTCTGAAGAATGACAAAAATTGCAGTGAAGAATTAGTTTTTTTTATTCAGCATTGTATACTTCCAAAAGCTGGGAAGATGGTAACTTTAGCACAGCAAGCTATTTGTTGATGCCATTTTTAGGGAAATAATTACCCTTTTATCAAGAGCACTAGAAAAAATGACTTTTATCTTGAGCACTTTTTTTCCTATTTTCTCAAAAAGCAAAAAAATTTGATATATTTTACTTATTTTCTATGTCCTCTCCAGGGGAAATCACAAGCACTGTGTACATTTAGGGGCATATTTATACTCCGTTTGCGCTGAATTTGCGTCGTTTTTTTCAACGCAAATTCGACGCAAAACTAACTCCATATTTATACTTTGGCGTTAGACGCGTCTAGCGCCAAAGTTCATGGAGTTAGCGTCATTTTTTTGCGTGAACACCTTCCTTGCGTTAATGATATGCAAGGTAGGCGTTCCCGTCTTAAAAAATGACTCCGATGCATATGCGTCGTATTTATACTCCCGGGCAAAAATGACGCCCAGGAGTGGGCGGGTCTAAAAAACCCGCATTAGCGCCGGATTTTAGCGCCTGGGTCAGGGCAGGCGTTAAGGGACCTGTGGGCTCAGAATGAGCCCAGAGGTGCCCTCCCCTGCCCCCAGGGACACCCCCTGCCACCCTTGCCCACCCCAGGAGGACACCTAAGGATGGAGGGACCCACCCCAGGGACATTAAGGTAAGTTCAGGTAAGTATTTTTTTTACATTTTTTTTGTGGCATAGGGGGGCCTGATTTGTGCCCCCCTACATGCCACTATGCCTAATGACCATGCCCAGGGGACAGAAGTCCCCTGGGCATGGCCATTGGGCAAGGGGGCATGACTCCTGTCTTTGCTAAGACAGGAGTCATTTCAATGGGGGTTGGGCGTCGTAAAAAAATGGCGCAAATCGGGTTGAGGCGATTTTTTTGCCTCAGCCTGACTTGCACCATTTGTGGACGCCCATACGCCATTGTCTCCCTACGCCAGCGCTGCCTGGTGTACGTCATTTTTTTTAACGCACACCAGACAGCGCCGGCGGCTAACGCCGGCTAACGTCATTCAATAAATACGGCAACCGCATGGCGCTTCAGAATGGCGATAGCCGGCGCAAATTGTTTTGCCGCAAAACTGCGTTGGCGCAGTTTTGCGTCAAAAAGTATAAATATGGCCCTTAGAGTTCCCAGGATGTTAGAAAAAAGTATGCACATTTGGCATGAATGCCCTATTGTGGAATACCTATATATATGTGTTGGCGTGACTTTGAATGGCCTCAAAGATATGGAGTAAGGCAAGGCAGTGCAAGTCGCTTTGTTGCTTTACACTGTACCACAGAGGTGTTCCATGGATTTTGTGGCACAAAATCATGTAAACCAGGGGATGTGCCACAACTTTACACCTCCCCCAGAAGGTGTAGCAAGGAGAAATATATTTAATGGATATCAACTATCACTCTGACTCAGACAGGGAATACACAAGGAAACAGAGTCACAGAATGGTTTAAACAAGATTATGCCCACATTCTCGAAGCAGCATTTTGAAACTAACCATCTAAAAACCAACTTCACTAAAAGATGTATTTTTAAATTGTGAGCTCATAGGCACCAAACTCCATTTCTCTATCTGCTCGCAAACGGAAACTGCACTTAAAAGTTATTTTGAGACCATGCCCCCATGTTAACCTATGAGATAGATAGGCCTTGCAACAATGAAACCCAAATTTGGTAGTATTTCACTGTTGGACATGTAAAGCACATCAGTACATGTCCCACCTTTAACATACACTGCACCCTGCCCATGGGGCTACCTAGGGCTTAACTTAGTGGTCTTATATGTATAAAAAAGGAAGGTTTGGCCCTGCTGAATTGGCAGTTTAAAACTGTACACACAGACACTGCAGTGGCAGGTCTGAGCCATGTTTACCGGCCCAATAGTATCATTTGATTTATAGACCCGGGGCACTTCTAGTGCACTTTACTAGTAAATCAAATGTGCCAAAAATGGAAAAGCTAATTACACATACAATTTATACAGGGAACACTTTCACTTTAGCACTGGTCAGCAGTGCTAAAGTGCCCAAAATACTGAAAACAGCAAAAACAGTGTTCAACACACAGTCAAAACATGGAAAGCAGAAAAAAGACAGGGGAGACCACACAAAGGATGCCAGGTCAAACACATGTATATATATATATATATATATATATATATATATATATATATATATATATCGTTCATTTTATAAATAGGTGGTTTTCCTTGGGGCAGCGATCAGCCCACAGACAAACCACAGTGATATAGAGAGAGAGAGAGAGAGAGAGAGAGAGTCTCTCTCTCTCTGTATATAAATATAGATGGGTATTTTTATTATTTATCTATCTATCTATCTATCCATCTATCTATCTGTCTGTCTATCTATCTATCTGTCTCTCTCTCTCTGTATATAGATATATATATGTGTGTGTGTGTATATATATATATATATACATATATATATATATATATATAGATATATATATATATATATATATATATATATATATATATATATATTATAGGAAAGTTCTCCGTTTTGCCCTGGTTACCCCCAAACCTTTTGGACACATACTGGTGGTTGCTAACTCTTGGCTGTGCTCTGGGTACTGCTTAACAGTCCCCGGGCAGTGCTCTGTGTAAAGTGGATATGCAAATTAGGCTAATTATAATTGGCAGTCTGAACGTACCCATAAGTCCTTAGTGTATGGTAAGGCATGTAGGTTTAGGGACCCCAGCATAGGTAGTGCACCCATAGGTGCACTGCTGAGGTGCCTAGGGTCATTTAAAAGGCAGGCCATCCTAAAAACTCAACTTTAGAATTGAAAGTACTTCCAAACCTTATTTTTACATATAAGTCATCCCTAAGGTGTCCCATATGTGCCCCTAGGGTTGGGTGCTATGTAACTGTAAGCAGGGACCTTATGAAAAACATTTTATATTCCATATTGAGATAAAATAGCCAAATCCCTTTTCCCCAATGTAGTGATTGGTTTTCATAGGCTAAAATGGGGAGTCCCCATAAGTGTCAGATACCTCGAGTTTGGTATCAAGTTAATTGTTATAATAAATCCTACAACTTACAATTGTTGGATTTAATACAATTAGTTCAGGTAAAGAGTTTGAAAACTCTCCCTGAGAGTAGCCAACTTCAGCTCTGTAGTGCCCTTCTCTGATTGGCCAGCAAATGGCAGCCTAGCCAGGCTGCCTTGATGAGGTGTGAAGTGGCCTGGGCTGAACACAAAGGATGTGCTTGGGGGAGGAGATCTGCCTCAGCAGAAAGGAAAGCAGGAAGGGGGGAGGGCTGCCAAACTGACTTTCAAAGGCAGGGAAGGACATTTGGAGCAACCCAGCACCTCCCTCACATCCTGCAACCCCAGAGAATTAGTTGCCCTTTTGATTAGATTAGAAGAGGGCAGGAGACGGGTGTGTTTATGATTTTTAGCGAGACCAGTGTGTGGGCGAAGGCAGATCTAACCTCCAAAAATCACTTTCAGCCATGTTAGATTTTTGAGGAATGTTGCTCCCTGGGATTGAATTTTGCCACACTTCCCAGGAAGTGGTCCTCAAAGGGGGAAGGAGCCTGCCTCTGACTGGATCCCCAGGATCCCCTGCTTTTCATCCAGGAGCAAGGATAAATACGGCAGACCTGTACCCACACCTCAGATCCCTACAAGGAAGAACATCAGAAGAAGAAGGATTGCCCTGCTGGACCCCAGGCCTTCACCTGGACACTGCACTCTGAAGGACTGCACCAGCTGCACACTTAGGCTTCACCACAGGAAAGACTTTGCCTGGCTTCAACTGGTTCAAGGAGGGACTCCCTGTTGGCTACCACTGACAAATAGCTAACCAGAGTCCCCTGCATCAAATCCTGAAGAAACTGACTAGCTGACCACTGTCCAATGGCCGTTTTAGAGTTTGAGCCAGGTGAATTCTGGGAGTTGTAGTCCGCACCCTCAAGAAACAACTCAAAGCTTTTGGAACTTTGCGGTGAGCTGTGGACTCCATAAGAACCTTAAAAGACCTTCTGGAAGAAGATCCCGAAGTTTGGAGAAGATTTGTGAAGCTACATAGAGGGACTGACCTGCCACTGTGAGTCTATCCGGCTTGCCTCAACCCCGACCCGGCCTGACTTGCAGGTTGATTCTGTGGAAGAAAATCTCCAAAAAAATGACTACGTCAGAATGTGGAAAGTTGACTGGGACCTACCGTGCAGTGTATCCGAAGAGGGCTCGGGTGACGTCAGATCAAGATTCAGGTTTGGTCTCATCGAAAGATTTCCTTCTCAAAAAATCCTCTAAGTCTAAAAGAAGAAATCTTCACAGAGGTTTCTTGTGACGCGTATCTGAGAAAGGGCTCCAGGGAGGTCGAATCGGACTAGCGACGTCATCCTACTGAAGAAAATCTTCAAGAAAACTACTAAGTACGAAGGTAAACTTTTGACCGAGGCCTCCCGCTTGCTGTAGCCGAGCAGGGCTCCTTCGTGGTTGGCCTTAAACTTTGGCTTGCCCCAGTCGAGGAGCAACCAGATGACCAGATTGGACGCTATTTTTTTTTATGCGCTAAAAAACATAAATTCTTTCAAAATTGATATCTCCGGTTCCCCTTATTCGATTTGATTTGTTTCAGTGTCAAATTAAAGATAACAATATTGCCAATTTTTATGAATTGGTCTTGGGTTTCTAAACTGATTCCTGTATTTTATTTAATTACTGTTTTGTGATATTTGAATGCTTTACACACTTTGTCTTGTTGCTCGTTGCCAAGCTACCACTGGTTGAGTTGGGGCTCATTTATTGAGATCTATATATATCTTTTTGGCATAGACAGTTGTCAGGCATTAATGAAAATGTCACAATAACTCTTGGGATTATGTTCCTTCCAGAGAAAGAGATCAGACTTTTGTCTAGTGACAGTTTTGATGCCATAAAGTAGTGCAGAAGGTTAATATGCCTGCTGAGAAGAACAACTCTGTATTATATGTCAGTAGCTGAGCGAACTAGTAAAGCAAGACTTTACCTCTGTTTTAAAACAAATTAAATGTATGTGTGAGGGGGCAATGGAGAGATGAAGGGCACTTTTGCTGGGTTGTAGTGAGGGAATATAAGGAGGAGGTCATGGGATGGGAGTGCCAAAAATGATTGTCGCATTGGGCGCCACTAGAACTAAAGGCTGTATTGATAGTTATGTGGTAATGTAAAGTAATAGTGTGCCTTTTTTGTTTTTTTCAGTGTCTATAGAGAACCTGCTGACTTAAAGGAAGAAGCAAAGGTAAGGTGACTGACAAACACACTCACCAGAAATTTGCTGACAAGATATTTGCCTTCAAATTATGCCAGTGTTTTAGAGACACATTTTATCCAGTTTAAGAGATGGTGTTTCATTGGATGACTGCTGTTGAAGCCGTAATGTGGGTTATAGCAGACAGCTCTGAGGCAGGATTAGAGACTGAGACAGCAGATACTGAGACAGCATCTGAGAGCGAGAACAATGGAGCAGAATCTGGCAGTGATTTTTCAGTATGCGGAGTCTCAGTGAACTACACTTCTTCCAGTGATTCTGAGGGAAACAATGTGGAAAGTCATGCTGTCCCTTCGTAAGCACAGTCTGTGCAGTGGGGCAAGAGCAGGTTAGTCCAACCCAGAGAGCAGGTGCGTAAAGCGGCAAGCACAGACAGAGTGCTCTCTTGGCAGCCCCCCAATTTAGTTCAGCCCCAAATTCCACCTTTTACTGGTGGTGCTGTAAAGTCGATACGGCCATCTTTTTGACAGTCGGCTATGTCCATTTCTTTTTGGATGATGACGTCCTTCAGCAAATTGTGCAGCAAACAAATTTGCTTGCAGAACAATTTCTGAGGGAGCATGGAGGCACTCTAGGTCTCTGTTCCAGGCATGCCAGTAGAATCCCACTTATCTAACGGAGTTGAAGATATTTTCGGGCCTTATGCTCAAAATGAGGTTAGTTCAAAGACCTCTATGCAGTCCTACTGGATGAATCGCATGGTTTAGGTAACTCCCATCTTCGCACTGCATATGGGCAGAAATTGTTTTTTGCTATTGCAGCGCACATTCATTTCAATGACTATTCTGCAGCATTGCCCTGGGACCATTCAGACCATGACAGGTTGTTCCAAATTTGGCCTGTCGTGAAACACTTGTCTGCCAGGTTTTCAGAGATCAATACTACTGGAAAGAATATAGCAGTAGATGAGTCCTTAATCCTGTACAAAGGGCAGCTGTGGTTCAGACAGTACATTGAGAGCAAAAGAGGTTGTTATGTCATCAAGCTGTACATGCTGTGTGAGGGCTCTTCTGGCTATGTGTACAGATTGAGAGTGAATACAGGGAAGGACTCCACACTAAGGGCCAGATGTAGGAAACGATTTGCGACTCGCAAACGGCAAAAAATGCCGTTTGCGAGTGGCAAATCGCAGTTTCCTATGCAGAAATGCATTTTGCGAGTCGGGACCGACTCGCAAAATGCATTTCCGAATCGCAAATAGGAAGGGGTGTTCCCTTCCTATTTGCGATTCGCAGTGGTATGCAATACCATTTGCGACCGCATATGGTGTCGCAAATGGTGTCGCAGTTACCATCCACTTAAAGTTCATGGTAACCCACTCGCAAATTGGAAGGGGTCCCCATGGGACCCCTTCCCCTTTGTGAATGGACCACAAATTATTTTTTCAGGGCAGGTAGTGGTCCAAGGGACCACTATCTGCCCTGAAAAAATACCGAAACTAAAGGTTTCGTTTTATTTTTTTTAAGTGCAGCTCGTTTTCCTTTAAGGAAAACGGGCTACACTTATAAAAAAAAAAAAACTGCTTTATTTAAAAGCAGTCACGAACATGGAGGTCTGCTGACTACAGCAGGCCTCCATGTTTGCGAGTGCCCATAGTCGCTATGGGGTCGCAAAATGCGACCCACCTCATTAATATTAATGAGGTCGGTCTTTGCGACCCCATAGCGACTCACATGCGGTGTCTGAGACACTGTTCTGCATTGCAAATTGCGACTTGCAATTTGCGAGTCGGAAGGACTCGCAAATTGCAAGTCGCAATTTGCAATTTTGCTACATCTGGCCCTAAATACCTGTATGTTGCCTTCACACGTTAGTCGTCACAGGGAAGAGTGTATGGGAGCTTGTCCAGCCACGCCTTCACAAAGGTCATAACCTTTATGTGAACAATTTCTTTACAGGACAGCTGTTCAGTGAGCTCTACAAATCTGGCGCTGTGGCCTGCCATTCAGTTCCTTGTAACCGTAAAGGATTCGGTAGGAGCATGTTTGCAACATGCCGAGAAAATCCCAGAGTACTGTGTTGTGTTGCAATGAACTGCTGGCAGTCAAATTCTCGGATAGGCATGGAGCATATGTGCTCACTGCAATTCATGATGAGAGAACTTCCCCCATCACGGTTCAGGATGAGATGGCTGAAGTCCACAAGCCCACTTGCATACTTGATTACAATAAGTACATGGGTGAGTGGACAAAAACAACCAGGTTCTTCAACCATAAAATGTGTGTCCTAAAACCTGCACTTGGTACAAGAAACTGTTTACCCACCTGATCCTGATGGCACCATACAATGCGTATGTTGTTTACAGTCAGATAACCACCGAAGACTAATGTCTTTCCTTGACTTCCATTTGTCTGTACTTCAAAGCCTCACTGCTGCAACAAAAGCAGCATCCTCCATTTCATGTGTTCTGGAGGATGTGGCAAGCCTTTCTGCAGCAGACATGGAAAGACAAAAAGTCCATGAATGGATGTTTATGTGCAGGAGGGTTGCCTTCCTGCACATAAACATTCATTCAAAAATGGCAATTTTGTACTTCTATGTGTGCTGCATTCTGCAGCACACTTTGAAGTGCCAAAATTGCCAAAATTGCCAAAATTGCTATTCTAGATTGTTTAGGTCCAGGAAGGGACACCTTCCTGCACATAAACAATCACTCCCCTTAACGCAGACACCCTTGCACTATGGTGCAAGAGTTGGATGCCTGTGTTGGTACAGGCTGCTTCAGTTAGCGCCAGTGCAGGGGGAAACGCAGGGGGTGTATTCTTGTAAATATGGTGCATCCCTATCCTGCATTTCAAAACTGGGCAGCACTGCACTACAATTTTTGGAGCAATTCTGCGCTGCACCAGTTTCTTGTAGATCTGGCCCATACTACGCAAGCATGTTTGGATTTGTTGCACTTACGCTAACTTGAAAACTGAAATCACCTGCGGAGTCTGCGAGGGACAGTGATCTCAACTGGCTTGTGGTCTTTAGTCACCATTCTGTCACTGATCGAACAATGCATTAGAGTCCAGGTGCAACTGCAGTCCAACATTTTAAATGAGTGGCACGACACACAATTATACGTTCATATCTACATGGCCCCCCTCGCCCACGTCGCACGACAACACAACCTCAACATCATCTCCTACGCCGACGACACCCAGCTGATCATATCCCTCAGTGAAGATCCCCACACCGCCAAAGCTAACCGCCATCGAGTAATGAAGGCCTACATGCACCAGTCACCAGAGTGGTCTACAGTATAGCACTTGCGGGCTGACATAAGTTTTTCCTCTTACAGTAACGCACCGACTGAAGTCAGCATACGCCTATACCCTTTAAGTTGTCTGTTCATTTTTACTTCTTAAACGAATGCACGTTCAACACCAAAGGCAACTTAAAATGTATGAAGGAAAATCATGTACTTGAGGCATATCCTTGCTTTAGGAATCATTGACACCTCTCTAATTATATACTTCATTGACATCCTAAATGTAAAAACGATGAGCTTTGTCTGCTATTTGGAAATGACATTTAGCAGGATGTGACATAGCATAGGTCTGTTATATTTGACAGATTGGACCCACACTGAACGCATGCCTTTCTTCCTTTCTGCCATTATAAACTTGGGATAAAGAATATTGCCCAGATTCACTAAAGACTAATGTAAAGTACGCAAGGCAAAATTGCAAAAATAGCAGCTATGACTAAGTTTTATACACAAAGGAAGCTTGGCAAATTGCAGTGCCAAACGTTTATGCGAGCTCAGCACCAAATCTCTTTGCACTGTAAAGCACCACACCCCTAATAATAAATGCAAAAAGGACATAGCAATGCAGTAACAATTCTAACAACCCTGGGATACAAATCAGATTTGCGAATGTCACTTAAATAGGTGTTGCTTAGCTTTAAATAAAATCCAAGAAAATAAGTGTAAGCAATAATAGATTCATGCATAACGTGTATGATTTCTTTGGAATTGCATATATCGCATGACTCAGTATTGGGATGATATTTGGGCATAGAGATTTGTACTAGATGGTATGCTGTGAGTAAAAAACCTTTGCACCACGGGTAGTGCTAAATCATGATTAGAATTGATCAAGCATACCATTCGTAATGCAAGCAAATCTGATATCAGCACGGAACTCTGCGTCACTGTGCAATGTATTCCCATTTGTGTAGTGCAACATTGTGGATTTTTACACAATGCTGCTCACTTTTTAGCAAATGTGGGCAGTCTTTGCTATTTACAAATTTTTGTGTACTCTATTACTAGCTTTTTCTCGATCATTGGAATTAAATATTCAGGCAATTGTTAACCTTGCAATCCTGCGCAGAGTAGGCCAGGTCCCTGGAGACTGATGTGGTCATGTAACCTCAAATTGTGGTGGGTGCGTTGCTTCTGTAAGGGTGTTTTTGGTTTAAGGACAAAGTGTAATGCTTCAATTTCTGATATTCACTTCTCCCTGGAATTCCATTTAAACATTTTTAGAAATGGGGTTTCTGGTTGGCTAGGGTATGCACCTAAGCCAGGCAGAACCAACCCGCTCTAGTCAGGATGAGGGATTTACACACCCATGATAGTCCTTGCTCACCCCCTTGGTAGTTTGACATGAGCAGTCAGGCTTATCCCAGAGGTAACGTGTAACGCGATTGCACAACACATGCAACACATGTGACAAAGTGAGTACACAACAAAGGGAACAAAACACCAAGTTATATCAAAATAAACTGTATTGCATGAAACATCATTGTAACAAACAGAACATGTCAGAATTACTCAGCTACACAGGGGTTGTCAGATCATCACACAGTTACTATTAGTTTGCAAAAGCCAGCAGCAGTCACATAAAACACATAGTGGCATATTTATACTTGTTTTGCACCGAATATGCTTAATTTTTTATGCAAATTCAGTGCAAAACGAACCCCATATTTATACTTTGGTGCAAGACCCATCTAGTGCCAAATATATCTAGTTAAAGTCATTTTTTGGACGTGGAAATCTTCTTTGGGTCAATGAGATGCAAAGAAGGTGTTCCCATGCAAAAAATTACTCTATGGCCTTAGCGTCATATTTATCCCCCGTGCGAAAATCACACACAGGAATGAGGAGGGGTCAAAAAATAGTGCAAAGCTTGCTTTGCACCATTTTTTAATGCCTGGGTCAGGGCAGGCATTAGGAGACCTGTGGGCCTGTTTCCATGGTGGAAAGGGACACCCCCACCCACACCAGAGGGACAGCGGAGGATGGGGGACCCCATCCCAGGTAGGCATAGGTAAGTACAGGTAAGTGTTACTAAAATGGGCCCCTCGACATGGCACTGGGTGCAATGGCCATGCCCAGTGGGCATGACTACTGTCTTTTCTAAGAGAGGAGTCATGTGATATGGATGGTTTTGCATCAGAAAATGACTCTAGGCAGGTTAAAGTCATTTTTTTTTACTCTAACCTACCTAACGTCATTTTTTGGTGCAAAACCCCCTTCTTCCATACCGCCAGACCCACCCTACTAACGTCATTTTTTTTAATGCTAGCCTACCCTTTGCACCGGCTTGCACCATTCCATAAATATGGTGCCTGGCTGGTGCAAAGAAATGTTGCAAGTCGGTGTTAAACTTTGCAAATGTTCTACCTGCACATTGGCCTCAATCTTGTCTCTTCAACCTAGGCCTGGTGTTACTTCACTACCAACTCCCCTTCTCTGACTCAAGCTCTCCAGAATTCTCCCCTCTTGTCACCATGCTATCATTTTGTCTCCAGATCCCACTCAAGGCCACCTTAGATGTTTTGTCATACTGAGCCTCTCTTGCTATAGCCATTCTTCTCCATCTGTCCTGTTGTTTCCATAGATAATGATGTTAAGACTGTATTGATTAGTTAGGGATCATAAACATCCCTTCCTATGTGCCTACAAAATACATTTGTTCCTAGACTCAGAGACTCTCTGGTTCTTGGCCCTTATCTTGGAAGAATGGTATTAGGTTATGTAAAAAGTTCATGCAAAGGTTTGCTGAGTGTCTTGTTTCATAATGTCAGAAAATCACATTCTTCTACTGATTTACTTTCTGGCCTGACCCCAAACTGGAGGTTAAGTCATTTCTAGGAATGACAGAGAGGATGACTCCTCATCTTCATAGGAGAGTATTTAGATGGAAGACTAGAGATCTTGGAGCTGGAGGAAGACAGGAGTCAGTTTTTAAGTAATGTGAGAAAAACTGCTGAACAAAGTGGAAATTCTGTGAGAAAGTAGCCAGGATATGGTGTACATAATTCTCCAATCACAGGCTATTGTACAGGATAAGTCAGGCACCTCACCCCCACGTCCTTGGAACATTTCTGAATCTAGTAAGACATTAATGCACAAGGAAACATACTCTGACTGACAGTTGGAAGAAGAAAATTCATTGGTTTCTTTTTTCTGCTGTCTCCCAAAAAATGGAACTGCTCTTCAACGGACAAGCGGATGGCCTCTACTTACCTGTTACAGGGACTAAATAAACAGATCAAGTCTTGACTTGATTTCAATAAGCCCAGTTGATCTATGAGAACTGGCTACTGCAGGATTCCTGCCGGGAGAGAGGTACCTAAAAGCCTGTCTGATGACCTGAGGGCTCCAGGAGTGACCAAGTAGAATTTCCCCAGCTGGTTAAAAATTGAGGTTTTAGTTCATCATCACCATGTCCTTTATTTCAATTCATATGAACCATAAAAGATACATACATATATACATTTCAAGCAAACAAAATACAAAAAATACATAATCTGATCACATAGTATCTGGTGAGACATGAAATTGTTAAAAATATTACAAAATTACTAAAAACATTGTACCACCATTACCGTGCAATATTAACAGTTCGATTTGCATAATAATCAAACAATCAAGCAACCCTCCTCTCCTAACCAGGAACCTTCTTCAGCCTGACATGCCCTACCGCTGATAAAACCTTTACGATTGCAAACACAACTGGGCACCTAGTGCTTAGTCTGCAAACCCTCAACACAGAGTGACAGTCTCTGAAACCCATGAATTTGCATAGTGGTGTAATCCAGTGATCTTGTTGCTTTTTACAGGCTGGGCACTAAATAGGACATGCTCAATAATCTCTTGATTTGCACAACCCAGTGGACAATTATTTGCTGTTTCAAGCTTAGTTTTTCACTAACCAGTAAAGGTAAATAATGGAAGAGACCCTAATCTAAACTTAACGTAAAGTGCTCGTGCAAATGGTTTTGATACAATACCTAAATATATCTCAAGCTCAAAAGAGCATTTGAATGATAAAGACAGTGGCCCTCATTCCGAGCCTGGCGGGCGGCGGAGGCCGCCCGCCAGGCTTCCCCCCTCCGAAATACCGCTCCGCGGTCGTAAGACCGCGGAGGGTATTCCGAGTTTTCCCCTGGGCTGGCGGGCGGTCTTCACAAGACCGTCCGCCAGCCCAGGGGAAAACTCCCTTCCCACGATGACGCCGGCTCGTAATAGAGCCGGCGGAGTGGGAAGGTGCGACGGGTGCAGTTGCACCCGTCGCGTATTTCAGTGTCTGCTTTGCAGACACTGAAATACTTTTAGGGGCCCTCTTACGGGGGCCCCTGCCGTGCCCATGCCATAGGCATGGGCACGGCAGGGGCCCCCAGGGGCCCCGCGACTCCCCCTCCCGCCATCCGGTTCCCGGCGGGAGAACCGCCAGGAACTGGATGGCGGGAGGGGGAGTCGGAATCCCCATGCCGGCGCAGTATGCTGCGCCGGCTTGGAGGATTCCTTTGGGGCAGCGGGAAACCGGCGGGAGACCGCCGGTTTCCCTTCTCTGACCGCGGCTGAGCCGCCGCGGTCAGAATGCCCCGCGGGGCACCGCCGGCCTGTCGGCGGTGCCACCGCGTCCCACGGCCCTGGCGGACTTGTTCCGCCAGGGTCGTAATGACCCCCAGTGTCTGTTAAGCGACCAGAGGACACATTTGAAAAATTCTCTCCTTGGACAAACTTCCAATTTAAGCTTTTCAATGGTATTTCTCTGGACTTCAAGGGGGTTTGTACATTAAACCCTGAATCATTACTTTATTAGCCATTCCTTGATATAAAGCACCAAGGAATTTTTTTAGATGTGGACCCTCCAGCAGCCCTTGAAGCAATTCCCCATAGGGCTCTAACTCGTCTATAGCCCATGCTTTTAGCTAATACTGTATAGGTCCAAAAGCAGCAATATTAGCAATAGAACTTACATTTAGGTACAGGCGAGTTGGGAGTGTTTGAGTGTTTTGGGGGATCTTAACCATACTCTTGAGAATGGCCTTTCCGGCTTTTACCAGATTATTCAGGTTGCACTTCCCCCAAACTTCAGCCCCATAAAGGGCTGCCCCACTAGCTTGACTTCTATATATTTTCCAGAGCTGGGGAGATGGAAAAGGAGTATGCTATACTTGCAAACCTTATGATGACCCCCGGCTCTATTGTTTTAAAGACATTGTGCACTTCTTTAGGTGCACTGACCATCCATGCAAGTCCTCGAGTTGGACGCCCAAGTAATCAAGCTCAGGGACCCTCTCAAAGACCTTCCCATCTAGTAGCATTTTTCTTTTCATCTTGTTCTTAACATCTCCAAACACCATGTACTTTGTTTTGGAGTTGTCAATATTCAACCAATATGTTTCACAGTCTGCCTAGAACCTTTCTAAAAGAGTAGATAAATCAGAGGGAGATTTAGATAATAACAGATTGTCATCAGCAAATAATAGACACAGTGTTTTCCTATCTCCTAACTTTGGAGAGTTATTCTTGCAATTGAGCAGGTGTGGTATGCATTTATTTACATATAAAAGAGAAAGAGTGGGGTCCAGTACTCACCCTTGGCGTACTCCTTTTTGTATTCATATTTCCTCCAAGAGTTCACCAGCAAGACCCCATCTAACTCTTGTGAAATTGGTGGAGTACAATTCATGTATTAAGATCAGCATGCCTTTTGGTACTCCTACCCTTGACAAGGTCTCCCACAGTTTAGTTCAGGGAACAGGATCGAACACGGAGCAAAGGTCCACAAAGGTGACAAACAATCTCCCTGCCTCCAAATCAGTAGTCCTTAAAGTCATTTTTTGGAAGTGGAAACCTACCTTGCCTTAATGAGATGAAAGGTAGGTGTTCCCATGCAAAAAATGACTCTATGGCCTTAACGCCATATTTATATGGTGCAAAAATGGTGCACAGGAGTGAGGAGGGGTCAAAAAATGGTGACAAGCTTGCTTTGCCCCATTTTTTAACACCTGGATCAGAGCAGGCATTAAGGGACCTGTGGGCCTATTTCCATATGGAACACCATGGAATAAGCCCACAGGGGCCCTCCCCAGGCCCCAGGGGCACCACCATCCACACCAGACAGCCGAGGATGGGGGACCCCATCCCAGGAAAGTACAGGTAAGTGCAGGTAAGTATTTTATTTTATTTTTTAAAGTGCCATATGGGTCCCTGAAATGGGCCCCCATACATGGCACAGGTTGCAATGGCCATGCCCAGGTGACCCAGGTCCCCTGTGCTGGCCACTGTGGTGGTGGGCATGACTCATGTGGTATGGATGGTTTTGCATCAGAAAATGACTCTAGGCAGGTTAGAGTAATTTCTTATGACTCCAATCTGCCTAACTTTGGAGCAAAACTCCCTTCTTCCTTACCGTCTGCACCACCTAACTAACGTAATTTGTTTTGACACTAGCCTACCTTTGTACTGGCTTGCACAATTCCATAAATATGGTGCCCGGATGGTGCACAGAAATGGTGTATGCCGGTGCTAAACTTTTTGGTGAAAAACTGCATTTGTGCAGTTTTGCCCCAAAAAGTATAAATCAGGGCCAGAGTTTATATATGGGCCCAAGCTCTAAGGTTCAGGTCTATGCAGGTCTATAGGGATTCAGTCTAGACCAGGAGCTTTCCCTTGCTTCTGGGACAATATGGCCACCATAGTTTCTTCAAGGCAAAAGCATCAATTGGCTCCTTGCCCTTCCCTTCAATGGAAACTGTTGCTGGGATCTCTAATTTATAAATATCCCTAAAATAGGAAGCCCACTTCTCTGGAGGAATAAGGCAATCTGGTCTGGGTTTCTCACTGCTGTCATTTTGTGTTACTAATTGCCAAAACCACTTGCTGTAATTATCTCTCCATGCTATAAGTAAGTTGTTGCAAACAGCCTACTCCCACTGTGCTTTGTTTGCATTGCAAATACTAGCATGCACTCGCCTGGCCTGAACAATCGCCAGTCTCTCCTGTTGTTTTACAGCATTAATAAGATTATTCTTGGCTAACCTACAATTATTATTATACCATTGATTAGACACCCTCTTCCCTTGTCTGGGATCCTTTCTCCCCTTACAGTATTTCACCAATAGTGAACCCAATCTGTAAAAACAAAAATCTCATGCATAGGAACTATCTGCCCTGGTGTAAGCTCAATTTGTGTGGATACCTTGAGTTAATTCTGGTTCATTTTATATAAATTGGCTAACAAATCTTCTACGTGCAAAAAAGTTTCCCATTTGATGGTGCGCATGTTGCTGGATACCACCACTGGATTAATCGTGTCTTGTTTACCCAACACTTCCCTCCTTTTAATAGATGTCTTTTTCCAATTTACCATGATAGCGAAATGATCGCTGTCATAATGACCACCTACCGACAAGTCAGTTCTCTTATGCCAAATTCTCATGTCCGGTAAGACATAATCAGTAAGGCTGCAATAATTCCCTCTGGTAAGAGTGGGATAGAAATGTGATTGGGGGGTGGTGAAGCACCATTTCCCGATCGTAAACCACACAAGGTGATTAAATCTATGACCTAAAGAGCTGTTATCTTACACTGATTTTAGGCAATTTACACATAGTGCTAAGTGAAGCTATCCCCCATGAAAGATCTTCTTCCTTAATAAGTTGTAAATATGGGGAGCATTGTTCAATACAAGGGTTGAAATCACCCACTATAATTATGCAATATAAAGGGGGCTACTCTGCCAAAAGTAAATTTAGAAAGTTTAAGGGTTTTAGAAAGCAGAGAGAAGGAGGAGGAACTGTTGTAAATATTTAGCAGCAGAAAGGAGGTCCGGTTTTTGAAGTTATGCTGAGGGCTAAAATATCAGGGGAATCAATATGTACTCTCTCTTAATGTTAATACCTAAATGAAAATTGTCTATGTTCAATCGCCAATCCTCAATCTTGGCCCTCATGCCTGCGATTTTCCATGATAAGAAAAGAAAAGAATGCCTGTCTGACTTCTAGAGGACCTTGCCCCAATCATTTTTGGATGGAAAGGCACAACTAATCTACCAGAACTGACTTTGGTTGTTGTGCTATAATGGATGGAAGATGACCACTCTGCATTGCATTCAAATGTAAAGACAGGACAGTTGAATCTGGGGCACAAGTTTGGTCAAGAGAAAAGGGCATGTTAGTGAGTCTAAATCCGATGGCCTATTATCCAAGGAGGTATCCTTCAGTGATTTTCTAGCTTCACCATTTTGGGCCACCCCAATACATTTGTCAACCAGAGTAGACCCCCCTAGTCCTGAATGCACAGGAGGTTGATAATTCAGCCTGCTAATTTTAAATGAACTGTTTGACTCACTTGCAGGTGAGGAACAAGCGTCCAAAGATATCAAACCATCCACTAAGTCGGGCGCAATCGGTTTAATTTCTATCATGTGCCATGTGTCACCCCTCATTCAGTGACGCCTGACGTTCAATATTTCCAAGTAAACAACTGATCTGCAGTACCTCAAATGTCTCATCCCATGTGTGACTTTATTGTTCAAACAGTCACTATTTTCCTGCGAGCCAGGAGACAGTTTGGGCACTTCACACATATTCACTGTGTGGTCTGTCTTATTTCCAACGCTGTTTAGCTGAGGTTGGGGTGGCAGGCGCCATAATCAGGTACGTGCCAAGGTCACCAAGATGGCTGTGGACACTAGACATTTCTTCAATGGTACCATTTCCCCATGTATCCATTGCCAAAGATTTATCCCTCATAGAAGTTTGGACGCTGCCACCTTGGGGTCATCTCCTAGAGATGTATCTTTTTACTGTAGGCTCAGTAATAGCCAGGGTGGCTTTCTCACATGTTTGGTTCTCCATACATTTATGCAGTAAAATGATGACTTCTGATGATATACCTTTCAAGGTAGCTAGCTTGATCCTGAGCTCCATAATAAGGCCCAAAGCTTCTTTTAGGGATGAAATGTTCATTTCCTTGGGCTTCGCTGTCAAAGTACATCGTGGAGCTGAAAGATTTGGCATTGGGAGTTTCAGGTCCTTAGGGACTGTGAAACTATTTGAACAAACTACAACATGCATGGCAATATTTTTGGGAGAGAAAGCGTCTGTTTTAAAACCAGGCTCACATTAACTCCTAGGCATGGGATCTCGCACTAAGACCCTAGAGGATTCTTTGATGAGCATGGCACAGTTTGGTACATGGTTTTGCTTTGGCTTAGCTTGAAAGAAATCCAAGACTGGACCAGTCATTTTCCTTTTCCCAGTGCCCATGTCATTTCCCTTTAAAATGGTTTCCACCTCTTCTATTAGAGTATCAATCTCATTGGAAACACAGTTTGATATTCTTGATGAGGACTTATGGAGAACTTTTGGACTCCTGGATTTTGCAGTTTCTCCCACAAGGCTATTTTTTGCCTTTTGCTTGCCCATCATTTAACTAAAAAACAATTGTTAAAATATGCAGGGCTCATATCCCCTTGTATCTCCAATTCCACTTTCTGAAAATATGCAGGCTATTGCAAGAATAAGGAGCAGATGGCACTTGAACCTGGCAGTCCGGACGGGTTACAAGGTGGTCCTCGTGGTGGGGCTCCCCTAAGGAGGTTTTAGTTATTTTCTTATACCTTCATAGGACTGGTACAGGTGCTGAAGCTTCCCCAGGAAGGGGGGCACTTCTACAGGCAAGAACCACAGCTTTGACCCTCTCTAAGGCTTTTTCTCCACCAGTGCATCAAGAAGTTGTATTAGGCTATCTGACCTTGTGAAGCCCTGCCCAGCTAAAGCTTCCAGTCTTGCCCCAGTGGTGGATTGTGCAAACCAAAAACTGATTAAGGACCTCATTACTAGTTTGGAGGTCTGTGCACCTCCAAGTGGGAGAAAGGTCCAAACACCATTGGCTTGGCGGTCAAACCACTGTATTCTGAGACATGAAGGCCTATGGAGCAAAGACTGCTGGGATTCCACCGGCATCGCCAGGCAGCTCAGACCACCGTGGTGACGAGGCAGCACAAACATGCCAGTGGAGCCTGTATTACCACTGGACACATTATGAGGTTGCACACCGCCAATGACCATGGTTGTCTAACCACCACATCCCAGCAGGTAGAAACAGAGAGCATAAAGGGATCAACTCACCTGCATGCAGTGTTACATGTCCTGTGCCTCCATGTAGCCAATCAGACACATCCTAAAGCTGTTGTTACTCATCGAAGGTGCACAAAATCCATGCTGCCCTGGATGCAACCAACTGTAAGTATACACACCTACCTGTGTCATTACACTGAACAACAAATTGTCATGCCGTCATCCACATGTCATGGGGGTCATGCTACGAGCACCAAGTACACTTGTCATTGTGTACACAGTCAGAGTAATTGATAAAGAAGGATACATTCACAGCCTTTAGACACCCACTTTGGGCAGGTAACTCACACTGCACTGCCACACTACACAGACACACATATCTGCATATCTTACGCATAGGGACAGTGAAGTGTACACAACATTGTGTCATACAACACAGCAACATCATATCTACCAATACAACAGACACTCTCAAATTGCACACATGCCATGGACAGTTGTCAGATTCAACACACACATGTATGGATGTGTCATAGAACACAAACAGTCCTCCCATGAAACATCCCTGTAATAGACCCACACATCGCCCACATTGCAGCACAAGGGAAGGACGATGGGATGCACAATAGTCAGAGAGACAAATAACCAAAGCTCACTATGCAAACAATATCTGCACAATTGGGATGGGGCATCATGAACACTCAGGGATGGATGCTGCACCGCTACACATATCACTTTGAACACACCCCTAAAACAACAGGTCCTACATGTATTTCAGGTACACAAAATACTAGAGCAAAGTGACATGCCTAGCTGAAGATTGTGGAAGTGCAATTCAAGAAAGCCAATCCTGTACCTGCATGGACATACATCTAGATAAAGTAGCTCCAAGGTACATAGAACAAAATGGACACATGCCCAGTCAAACGCAAAGGAAGCCAGCACAATTGAACACCCTCCATGTTTTCACAAAGGAAACTCAAGCTGCCACACATGAGACCAATGTACATTCCATATGAGGGGGACAAGTCTAACACCATACATGCTAAAATTGGACCACACAAGATGTAATACTTACCATACCAAACAGTAGATAATGCAATGAAACCACAATTACAGTAACAAACATGTATCCATACTGTCAACATCTACCCATGTCCTGGGTGACACCAGCACTGCCCACACAGTCAGATTTTCATAACAACAGTAAATGGATAAGCAATCAGGCTGAAACACACACAACTGTAAGCAAACAACACAAATTAATCAGGAACAACAAAAATGGTGAAAAGAAAATGCAGGACAAATGTGTACCCAAAAATACAAAAACACAGGTTTACTGAAGTGGAAATGCATACTAGCAAAGGCCATTGACCAGTCTGTGTGTCTCTGCACAGTACTGTGCCCGCACATGACTCCTATAACTGCCAGGGAACCTCCACAGGAAGGGGCATCAAATGGGTGGGCAGACACCTCAGGGATCATCTTTGCGGTTGGTCGGATTTGGTATGGGTGAGTTTGGGATTGGGAGGGATGGACTGTTTCTTAGGAGGAGTGGGCTTCCTCTTGGGGTGAGGGGTGTGCGTACTTGCAGGAGGGCTGATGTGACAGGGGAGGACATTGATGTGGAAGAGATGGGTTGGGATGAGGGTCGGGACCTCTTAGGTTTGGGAGGGAGGGTGGAGGAAACAGGGGAAGGGGCAAGGTCAAAAAGGAAACTCTCCTTCAGAACACAGGATTGGCATCAGACATGGTTGGGGATCTGGAGGTTGAGGGAGTGGTCTTCTGGTGTGTGGGTTTTAATGTCTTGGGTGTGTGAGTATGTGAGGTATGCTTTTGTGTGGGTGGTGTCTGTTGCATGTGTGAGTGTGGGTGTTTTTGTGTGTTGGGACTGTGCGGTTGAGGTGCTAGATGATGGAGTGGTGGATGTGTATGTGTCTGCTGGGGTGATGTCTGCAGGTATGCTGGTAATAGTGGATGTTTGTGTGCCTGTTGGTGAAGTGTTTAAAGGTAGAAATGATGTGGTGGATGTTTCTGTGTCTGTTGGGGTGGTACGTGTGGGTATGGTGGATGTGATGAATGTGTGTCTGTTGAGGTAGTGTCTGCTGGTATGGTGGGTGTGGTTGATGTGTCACTGGCTGTAGTGGTGGTACCTGTGGGTATGCTGGATGTGGTGTGTGGGTCAGTGGGGGTGTCTGATGAAGTGGAGGCTGATGTGGTGTGGGTGTATGTTGAGGGCCTGCATGCCAGTGTGTCTTGAGGTGTTTGTGTTTATGTGTGCTGAGTGTGTGTGTTGAGGTGAGTGCATGCAGATGTGTCTGTGTGCTTAGGATAGGTAGGGCAATGGGGATTTGGACTGGGAAGAGGGAGGTGGAGGGGAGTGGAATGTGGGGGATGACTGGCTGATGCCAGTGAGGTGGCCAGGGCCTGAAAAGTTCTCTGGGGGCGAGACATGGCACTATGAATTCCTTCCAGGAAAACATTGGTCTGCTGAGGTTGGCTGTCCAACCCATGGATAGCATTCACAATGGCAGTATGACCCACAGAGATGTTCCTAGGGAGGCCGATAGGCTCCTCATTCAGGGCAGCAGGGGTAACAGGGGCTGGAGTGTAGGTGCCTGCGGCAAAGGAGACACCCACCCTCTTGGGTGAGCGGGAACAGCCAACTGGATGGGGAACAACAGGGTTGGTGGCAATCGAACTGGGGGTGGCAGACAAAGATGGTACAGGAGTATGTCCTGATGGGTCTCCCACCACTAGGGATTGGCAACTGGAGGTTGAATCCAATGCAATGATGAGGATGATTTGGTCTCCTCTGTGGCACTCACCTCACCCTCTGGGCCACTGGGTCCCTCCGTGTCTGTGGTGTCTTGACTGGAGTTACTGTGGCCAGATGCTTCCCCCTTTGTTGTGCCATGTCTCCTTCACATGCCTGGGCTGATGCTCCAAAAACAAAGAGAAAAGGGGTCCCCACATGTTCCTGAAGAACAGCTCTGATTAGGAAAAGTTACCATCATGTCAAGTAGGCCCAAGCAACAAACCTCCACAGTGGCCCCTACATGTACCATACCATATGGATGCATGCCATCTGAACTGTCAACAGTGGCCCACAGAAAAATCAGGACCTATGAGGACCATATTTGCATGGCTGAAGTTGTACAATCACAGTAACCATCGAACAAGTAGGAGTCCACATGACCTTCAATGCTTTGCCTCATGGCGCATAACTCAGGTACTGGTTGTAATACAATAGTAGACCAATGCCATGTTCTTTCCCACAAATCCAGCAAAAGGTTATGCAGACATTCATTTGTCACATACACAATAACACAACAATGTGAAATTATGCTTCCAGAACATGGCACGTTGCTGACAACAGTACAGTAGCATAGAGAAGGTTACATCTAAGTACTCATGACAACATATCAACAAGTCACACTTGAGCAAGTAAAATTTGTCCCAATGGAGTTTTTGAGGTAGTACTAATGTTGCTCAGTTATGCCACACATTTGGCATGGAAGTTATAATGTGCAACTTGACAGGGAGATATGCCCCTAAAATCCATAACATAACGAATCAACAAGACACAGGGAAATCACCACTAATATCTGGCATCCCCTACAATGACATACTCTGATTTGCAAGTACTTGTAGAAGGACCTCATCATGCTGTTCACTGGGAATTTACATCACTTCCTCCATTTTGGTCTTGAAAAGCCAGATATCTATGGATAAATAGTTGTACTCAACCACATTAGCAAGTCAATCCATTCCATCATGTCACTGCAAGTCACTCCATGCCATCATTCATGCCAACAACCATGTTACAAATCTTCCCCATTACACATTTGCTGAGCATTTTGCTAAATGATGTCACATCAATGGCCTGGAAATACACATTGTGGCTAAAATATCTAGTCATACACATATTGTCCCTCATTGCTACTGCAGTTGTACATGCCAAATGACATGCAATGACTGTTGAGGGTCTGTGTCAGCCAGCAATCAATGGTGACACATTCCTGTCTGTGGCACCACATGAAATGTAGCCCCATTGCAAATGTCCTGTTCCACACACTGGTTGGCATGCACATATATTTGAGGGAATACAGAAATCATCCCATTAACACAGGTAGACCACGCAAGACACATCAGTGTATACATGTTGTCAAATGAGAAAGGGGCACATGCTAATACGTGGGCACAAGGGATGTTAGCAACAGTGACAGCACGTAAACCTTGACAGTGGACAGTCCCCACTTACCAACAGAAAGTTTTGTCCTGGAGCTGCACCCAAAGAAGAATATTTGCTCTGTCACATGGCCATCCTCCCATTACATACAGTAGTGAGGCACCAGTACCTGCCCCAGACTGAAGACAAGTGACCTCTGGGTGGCAGATGCCAATATACTCATGTGACCAGACACATGCTAAGGACAGTGATCCATCACTTCCTTACCTTTGGCCTGTAACACTGAGGAGTAGTGGTCTGTTGCACAGAATTTACACCCACAACAACAACAAACATTACTTGATTGATCAATGTACACAGCCATCTGGTATCCCTGGAGAGCAATTGTTTGTGGATTGTACACAGTTGTGCCCTAGGTCCCTGGGCCAATAGACAAGTCACATCAGTATGCACCACATGTGGTATCTACACAAACAATTGTACATTTACTATCACACATGGCTCATCCCTAATCATCACTAGAGATGTGAGAACCTAACACATTAACTGAACATTAACTTGTCAATGTGACACACAGGATTATGACTTGTACTCACCCCCTTGTGTCTGCTGTGCTCCCCTTAAATGCCCATCAAGGTGTGCATACACCACTGCCAGAATGAAGGACATTAGGGGGGATCATGGTCCACCTACGTTGGGAGGACAGTACCAGCTGGACCCCCGTGATCTTCTGGATCAGGGTCTCCCACCTCTTGCAACAGTGGGCGTTATGCCGGCTGCGGACACCCATGGCTCTCCATATCTCCTTCTTCTGATGTGTGTTGATCTGCATGGCAACAACAGGCACATAAGTCTTACTGGCACACAGGGGCACATTGTAGCTGGTGAGGAGGAAAAGGATGATGTTGAAGAGAATCATTTGAGCCTGTATGATTCTTACCTGCTCCTTTGGTGAGCTATAAAGCTGTCCATACAGATGTAGGACCTCTTTAACAAGCCTCTGCAGCTCCTCTAGGGAGAAGGCAGGGGCCCTATCACCTGTTGGACGTAGCATGATTTTTCCCAGAGGCAACACACAGCAGTTCAGGTAGTGGAGGTGTTTCTGACAGCAGTTTCAAGAGTCAAGTGAGTGAATCTGCACATCATCACGTCTGCCACAACGTTGAGACCATGGAGGAATGCCACATCATCCAGTTATATGTCTGAATAAGTAAACAACTGAGAACCTATGCTGTCTGTTGGAGCCAGATCTGATGCCAGCTAATAGTAATCCAACCTGCATACCACCCATTGTACAATTCATGTCAGTATTGCACTTCCTGGCAACAAGGTCCTTCCAACATGCAGTGGCCTTATCTGCTGGCATGTCCCAACCTATGTTCAGTCTGATGTTTGAAGGATTTCCTCTCAGCAGTATTGATGCACATTGACAGTATATCAGGTGCCCCAATGTGAGGATTCAGACAATGTGAAGGGTGACCTATATGGTTTTGCTTACCTCCCACATGTGGTGGAGGTCATTGATGGCACACATGTTGGCTCGGTGCCACCACAGGCCACTGAACAACTCTATCACAAAAGAAAGAACGTCCGTCGGGGAACATCAGCGGGCAAGTTGTATATATGGCAGATCTCTATATCTCACAGGCATGTGCCTTTTAATCAGGATTAACCCATGATTCCTTCATAATGTGGAAGAGTACCATACTCCAGCTGATGTCAGGACTGCTCTCAGAGAGAGCTTGGCTGGTTGGTAAGTCATGTTTGTCCTGATTACGTGTGTGCAATATCAGATTCTAGAATCATGAAGTAAGTGACTCATTGTTGCACTTATGTCCCATTCCTTAAAAGGAGACTCTGCATGTCCAAACCGCCCTTGGTTGATGACGCTGCTGAGTTATCCAACTATACCAGGAGAAGTCTGCTTCAATGAGACCCATGGAAGAACAGAGCAGCCAGAGGAGAGGGCTTTTGGGCTACTGAAGGCCAGATTTAGGTATCTGGACAGGACTGATGGAGCCCTCCTCTATTCACTCATGAAAGTGCATCTGATCACTGCAGCATGCTGCATGCTCCAGAACAGGAGAAAGGGAAGCCTGCAGTGCCACCAGGTGAGACTCCTGAAATGTCAATTGAGAATGACAGTGATGAAGCGGAAGGAGATGACTTGTGAGAACATCTCATCAATAGCTACTTTTCATGAGTGTATGTCGTGCTGTAATGACTATGACTGTACTATGAACTGTAGTTGTGAGAATCTATGGAGTTGAGCATTTTGGAAACGGCAAGGGAGCTGATACTCTGCAATATTCAGCCAAAGCCTGCTTGATAAGATAGCTTTTGATACATCCCAATCTTGATGTTGTTGCTTTGTTTGTGTCCATTTCCTTGCAATGTACTTTGTTTTCCAGTTGTTTGCTTTGTGACTTGTGTCATGAGTATGGTTTCAAACCTATGCTTCTTGTTTTGTTCTTTGTACAGGTATCTTCACTATCACATCTTCATGTGGCCATTGGCAGGTATCTAATGCTCTTTTGACATACAAAGAGGACATGGATTGTTCCAGGTAATGTAGGTAGCAGAGTTTGGATGTATAAGACCGGTACCAAGACAGTTTGCACAGTGTTTGGTTGGAGGAATAGAAGTGCACATTGCACTTGTTTTGTATGTTGTGATGGGCCTGATGCATCGTGTGGTCATCAAATATGTGGTTCTAGCTTTTAACCAAGTCATTTTTCATTCACAGTGGCTAAACACTCTTTTTGTATGACCTGTATATAGTTGTAGATGTGTTTCATCATTGCAGGCCGCAATGCCTGTGCCACAACACTGACATACGTTTGTTTCATATCACCAGGTGCATGGGAATTGGATTATGATGTCTCTGTGATGAGGGACTGTTGCACTGCCATTTTTCTGAATCTTGGATTATGTGATGTTGTATTACTTTGGTGCGGTATGTGATATGGGTCAAGCTGCTGACATCAACCACTTTAATGTTTGCATATTCTACAGGACAATGTCTGACAAATCCTTTCCTTCTGTGGTCTGGGGTCTGTATCTGTAAAACTGTTCATTTACTCAGTTATGAGTCACTCATTGTTGATTTCCAATAGTCCAGACATATTGACAGCCCTTGTGCTGAACACTGTAATACAATTTTTTAGTTTGACTAGACACTTTTACTAATGTGTTAGTGTGTAATGGTTGTAATCCGGAGCTGGACACGGTGTACATGTGACATATCCCTGGTTGCACAAGTAGCTTGTATCTTCATTGTATGATTCAAATGGCCTTACATCTCTACATCTAAATGAGAAATTCAAGCAAGTAGACAATACGTTTGTGATGGGTGAATTTATTACAATGCTAATATGGAAATTAGATTTGGGATAGAAATATTCAAACATGTAAAGTGAAGGGGTCAGTCATGGTGAATGAAATCATTGAATTAGATACCACACCATTGGGAGTCCATACTCCAGGGTACTTTTGCCATTGGAACTAAAAAGTGGTTCAGGATCGGTCAACAGAGTGAATGTGTGGCACACAAAGGAGGTAGTTTAGGAAGAGGTCACTTGTTGGTGTGGTGGGTGTCTTGTCATTCACACATCCTGGATGTCCCTGCTTGCATGGGGGGAAGATCGGCTGCTCCAGAGGCAGGGGTGTCTGAGGCTGATTCTTCCTTCGACAGGACCTCCCTTCAAGTGTTTGGCACAGATATTGAAGTGCCTGGTGTTGATAGGCCAAAGGAAGGGGTAGACTGCTGTTGAAAAGCCCTTCTCAAAGTGGTATGTATGTCCCTCAGCAATCCTGTTAGGGAGGCCATTTTGTTATTGTGGGTCTCCATCCATTCCCACATGTCTCTGTGCATGTACCCCTATAGCTGCTTGATTTCCCCGAGTTCAGTCATCACCTGGCCCATCACCGCCCATCACCCCTTGGGACTACTAATGGACACCCAAGATGTAGCTGCTGGTGTCCTGGCTAAGAGAAGCCCAAGTGGCCTCACCCCGCTGGCCCAGAGCATCTCTCCCATTTACCCTACCCCCACAGGCCTGTGCACTTGCCACAGGGCACCCTCTCTAAATTGTTCCTGGACCCTCATTGTTGGAAGTGTTGCACTGCAACTCAGGTTCCAGGACTGGGGGGCATGAGATGGTAGACACTGTGCAGGGTACACAGGTTGGGGTGGTGAATGGTTACCTGTAATGTTGAGGCAACCAGGGTGGAAGGTTAAGTTGTGGGCACAGTGAGGCTCACAGTTGCCATCTGACCAGGTAGCCTAATGGGCCAGAACCGTCCTCCACTTCCAGATGTCCAGGAGTGTCTTCTTCATTGAGGGCTACATCCAAGAGGGTAATAGCAGTCTGTCCTGTGGCCTCTTTGTTCCCAGCGGCAGCTCCACCTTTTGATGTGAAATGTAGAAAGTTGCTGGTTGTATTTTGACACCTACCTTCAATGCTTTAGAGTTACAGTAAGCAGAGACCTTGTACAAAGTTAAGTGGCAGTTAATCCTAATGTGCCAAGTAACCATAGTATTGGGTGTATTGGAATGACATTTGTGAAGCTTGCCAAATCATTTTGACTAAAGCAGATGCTGAAATGTGCAGATCATTGCACATTGGAGGATGGCCTGAAGTGCCATCTTGCCACCAGTGCAGGCAAAACAGGGGCTAGGAAAGATATGGCTTTGCCCCTTTGCAGGCCTAGTGGAGCGTGATGCAGACAAACCTAGGAATTTGTTGTAAATATGAGAATATGTGAATGTTACTGATGCAAATACCAATCTGATAAACATCTTGAGGCCCTATGAGTACTTGTTATCCACACTGGGTAAGGTATCTTTCCTGCCCTCAAGTATTATATATTTGGTTAGCAAGTCAAGATGGGCTATGTTGACAGGTACATCTCTGGGGTATGGATGATCTGTGATTGATCACTCTTAGGTGAGTATACTTTATTTGAGATTTGACAAACAAGGGTATTTGGACAAGTGGCCATCGTGCTGGTGGTTGAATTAAGAGTAACATGGCCTTTATGGCTATTCAGTCAGGTCATTCCCCCTACGTCCCAACACTTAGCAAATGATATCCTCCCAGGTGAGTACACTTCAATCGAGAGTTGAGGAACAGGGGTCTTTGGACAAGTGAAAACTGGTCTGGTGTTTGGAGTTAGAGAAACAGGGCCAGCTGGGAGTTGCAGTCAGGTCAGCCCCTCTACTTCACACACCTTACAAATAGTATCTTCCCAGGTGAGTAAATAGCATTTAAGAGTCAACAAACAGGTGTATTTGGGAAGGTGAACACTGGTCTGGTATTTATAGTAACAGAAACAGGGCCTGCTGGGAGGGGAAATGCAGTCAGGTCAGTTCCTTTTCTTCACACACTTGACATACAGGCCCTCATTAAAACCCCGGGGGTAAATGTGGCCTACCGCTGTGCTGATGGCCACCAACATACCATGACCACTGAGGTATTCCGCTACGGGTATTATGACCCACACTAAGAAATGCACCGCTATACAGACACCCACACAAGTCCGCCAGACCAAAGGTCAGTGATAAACTGGCGGTAGCAAAACCCACACCGTTACGCCAACAGGGATATGCCCACAGTATCACTTCCCACGAATGACTGCGGCAGTCTTTCAACCACGGTAAACCATTGGCGGTACACACCGCCACGCTCAAAATACACACACACTTACAAAACTACACCACATTGGACAATTCAAAATACACACACCTGACACACATACACACACCACACCCACACACCCAATCCAATATAATACACACACCCATATTATCCACAACCCCTTATAGCAAAAAAAAGATAGCAAGCAGAGAGAGAGATGTCAGGAGCACCCACTCAATCAGAGGCACAAAACATCATCACCCATACACCATCCATGTACCTTATAACTCATCACCCACACATCACCCCACACATCCTCACACATATCACTCACACCACATCCATGTCACCCCAAAGACAGCCGAGGTTCTCAGAGGAGGAGCTAAGGGTCATGGTGGAGGAAATCATCCGGGTAGAGCCACAGCTATTTGGATCACAGATGCAGCAGATGTCCATTGCTAGGAAGATGGAACTATGGCGGAGAATCGTGGACAGGGTCAACGCAGTGGGACAGCACCCCAGAACAAGGGATGACATCAGAAAGAGGTGGAAAGACCTATGGGGGAAGGTACGTTCCATGGTTGCAAGACACCAGGTAGCCGTACAGAGGACTGGTGGTGGACCCCCACCTCCTCCTCTACAACTAACAACATGGGAGGAGCAAGTCTTGGCGATCATGCATCCTGAGGGCCTAGCAGGAGTAGCAGGAGGACTGGACTCTGGTGAGTCAAACCTTTACCACTATCCCCCCCAACCTGCATGCCATCACATACCCCCACCCTCACTCCCATCACTCCATCACCTTACATATATCCCACTATCACAACCCACCCATCCCAATACCAAGCCCTGCATGCCACAACAATCCATGGACCCCCGTCACAGACCTGCATGGACACCCATCTCCACAGCATGCCCAGTAGAGAGAACCACCCAGCCCACAAAATCACCACGCACACAAGGCAAAGCTGACAGGGAAATCACAGTCATACAGGGAAACACACCGATGCACAAGATAGCACATGCAGATACACTAATACTACATTTGCATCCCCACAGGACCCCTACTCAATGTCACCGGAGAGGAAGTGCCAGCAACATCCAGTCCCCCCTCCAGAATAGGCCCACAGTGATGACAGCAGCTCTGCACGTCCGGATCAGGATGACCAACCTGGCCCATCAGGGACCTCCTGACAGTCGGTTACCCTGCCACAGTCCCATACCACCACAGAGCCTCCCCCTCAGGAAAGTCCAGCACAGCACCAACCCAGCAGGCCCATACCACTGTCCCCAGGACACGTGAATCAGGAGTGTGACCCCAGGCAACCCTACAAACCCAGAATGATAAGGGGCCTGGGGTCAGTGGCAGTGAGCACACGGTTCGGGGACAGAGGCACAGGACAACAGGGAAGCTGGGAGGACTGCTGTGCGACAGGGGGAGGACAGGCCCAGGGAACCCACTCTCAAGGAGGCACTCACAAACATCCTGGGAACATGCCACCATTCCCAGGAGACCATGGGCCAGATACTGGCCAAGTTGCAGGAGACCCAGCGGCTGCAGGAGGGATAGTACATGGGGATCAGGGAGGACCTCAAACACATCTACACCATCCTGGTCACCATTGCAGGGGTGCTGGGTGACATGGCCAACACCATGTTGGAGGCAGTGGCACAACAACGGGCCCCTGACACTAGCCACACCGAAGAACAGCCCTCCACCTCCACCGGCGCTAGGGGAAAGGAGGCCCCGCCACTGGAACAACAGGCCACCAGCACCCCACCCCTGCAGAAGGAGAACGACCCCTCAAACAGTCCCTGCTATCCAGGCAGAAGCCAGAGAACATTGCCAAGACCCCTGCCAAGAAATATGACTCTCCTGATTGTCACCCTTCTGTCCCATTCTGTCACCCTGTCCACCTTGAACTGCCATTGCTTCACTTCCTATACCTCCTTGGACAATGCACTTGTGACACCAAGAGACTGGACTCTACCCTGGACTTTCCTCCACCATCACCCCAGACCATTGTACATCCCCCTCTACTTATGAGCACTTAAATAAACACCTTTGGAACAAATACAAATCTGGAGTCTGTCAAATGATTCAAATACGTATTAGTACAACATCATCAAAGCATAGCAAGTCATATGTACAGGTAAATTGACATTGGAATAACCTTTAGTGGGCACCAGTAAACACACCTGTAGCCAGAGTTGGCCACAGATATCTGAAAATAGAGATGCCAAAGGGTACAGTAAGTGGCCATAGACATAGGGAAATCAGGCTGCCATGTACAATGTCCAACAGAAAAATGAAACGTAAAGTGAAGTTACAGTGTCTTATTTGTGTGTCACTGGAAGCACTGCTGTATTATATTACTTCTGTTGTCCACATCTTATTCCTCTGCCTCCTATTCCTCACTGTCCACAGGCTCCACCGCTGCCACAAGACCACCTCCAGGCTCATCCCTCTGCAGAAAAGGCACCTGGCATCTCAAGGCCAGGTTGTGCAACATGCAACATGCAAGGATGATCTAGCACACCTTTTTGAGTGAGTAGAGGAGGGATCCACCAGTCAGATGGAGGCACCTGAACTTGGCCTTCAGGAGGGTGAAGGTTCTTTCAATTATCTGCCTTGTTCTCCCATGTGCCTCAATGTAACGTTCCTCTGCCCTTGTCCTGGCATTCCTCACTGGGGTCAGTAGCCATGAGAGGTTGGAGTAACCAGAATCACCTGCAAATATCGAGGGACAACTGTTAGACACACACTAACCCTTAGGGACAACCCCATACCAAGATACCTACTTATACTGGGTGGGGACCTTGGGCTCTCCTATTAACCAAACCTGGTGCCTCTGGAGCTGGCCCATCACATATTGGATGCTGCTATTCCTCAAGATAAAGGCATCATGCACAGAGCCAGGATACTTGCCATTCTCATGGGAGATGTACTGGTCTACCAAACACACCATCTGCACATTCATAGAGTGATAGCTTTTTCTATTCCTGAAAACTTGTTCATTTCTCCGGGGGGGGGGAGGGGACAAATGCCACATGTGTACCATCAATGGCACTAATGATGTTGGGGATATGTCCCAGGGCATAAAAGTCAGCTTTCACTGTGGCCAAATCATCCACCTGGGGGAATACAATGTAGGTGCGCATGTGTTTCAGCAGGGCTGACAACACTCCGGTTAACACGTTGGAGAACATTGGCTGAGACATCCCTGATGCCATGGCTACTGTTGTTTGGAAGGAAACACTTGCCAGGAAATGGAGCACTGACAGGACTTGCACTAGAGGGGGGATTCCTGTGGGATGGCGGATAGGTGATATCAGGTCTGACTCCAATTGGGCACACAGTTCTTGGATTGTGGCCCAATCAAGTCTGTATGTTATGATAATGTGTCTGTCCTCCATTGTCGTAAGGTCCACCAGGGGTCTGTACACCGGAGGATGTTGCCATCTCATAATTACCCTCAGCGGGTGAAGCCTATGGAAGAAAACATGATCAGAGGGTCATTTTCACACATTTGTTGCGCTAATGATGTATTTTTTCCTTTACAGAACCAGTATGTGAATCCGAAAACCAGTTGCTGTGCCAATGTCTGCTGTGACGCAGTTAGGTGCCATGCCTTGTGCTCCCCTGAAATAGCGGCTGCCTGACCTGTGGTGATTGGCAAGTGGAAATGAGGTAATTCCGCTGGCGTTGTGCGCCGTTGTGATAGGCGGATGAAGACTGCTGTGCAACTTTGTATTTGTTATCATTGGGACCTATGGGTTCCAGGAGCCAATGACGATGTATGCAGGCGGTGACGGTACGTACCGCCGCGGACGTGACCACCATTTGCTATCTGTTCACTCACTTGCTACCTGACCTTCAACAGGAGAGGACCTACACTGCAAGTGCTGCTGTGACCTGTGTCTTGAAGCGACAATGGCTCATGTGTCTTGGGATAGGGCCCCTGCATTCACTGAGGAGGAGTTGGAGAAACTGGTGGATGGGGTCCTACCCCAGTACACGTTACTCTACGATCCTCCAGACAAACAGGTGAGTACACTGTGAGCATGATGGGTGGGACATAAATGTATGGATTGCTGTGTGTGTAAGCCACATAGGGGAGGGGCAGAGGCGTCCTGGCCACAGTGCTGCATGTATGGTGGTCAATGTATGTGCGTCAGGGGATGGGAGGGATCTGGTGGGCCATGAGTGTGACGGTCCGGATGGTTGACAATTCCCTTTTCTGCTGTCTTTTTCATGGAGGTCAGCGCCCACCAGAAAAAGAGTATTTGGTGTGCCATCGCCAAGGAGGTGCAGACCCTAAGGGTCTTTGACAGATGGAGCACGCACTGCTGCAAACGGTGGGAGGACCGGCGCCGCTGGGCATAGAAGATGGCAGAGGCCCAGCTGAGGCTGGCCTCCCAACTAGGAAGGGGTGTCTGTTGCACCATGACCCCCCTGATGTTCAGCATCATGGCGGTGGCCTATCTGAAGTTGGATGGGCACTTGAAGGCATCACAGCAGCCACAAGGGGGTGAGTACAGATTCTGAATCCTGACTTTGTGTGCGTTAAGGGTTACTAGGGTGGAGGATGTGGGCTGTGGGTGCCCCTAGGGCAGGGCGAAGATGACGGGGTAGGTCCTTGTTGGGCAGGCTCTGAAGCACTCTCCCCCAATGGTGTTAGTGGGCATCTACTCCTGGGCAGTGTCCTGTGGGTTTCAGGTGTGCAGCTAATGGCGGTAGGAATTGTACCCCATAGGCTGGTGACTATCCTCGTAACTGGTAGTGCATGGCCTAGTGCATAGTGCTGATCCCTGTGTGTTGTGTACACCAACGGTGGTGATGTTGCTGGCATTGACCAAGTGCATCCTCTGTCTCTCCCCCCTTTTTGTTTTGTCACCCTGTCCTTGTGTGCATTAGCATCATCTGGCGGAAGAGCAGAAGCACCGGCAACGGAGGGAGCTGCATCCCACATGGGCCTGGAGGCCGAATCCACTGACGGTGAGGAGAAAAGTGGAATGGAGGGCGAGGGGAGCACCACGACGGGGACAGGAGGATAGACCACAGACAGCGACTCCTCCTCTGATGGATGCTCCTTGGCGGTGGCAGACATCTCTGTGCCCACCTCAACAACAGGTAAAGCCACCACCCACCTACCAGCACCACTCTACCAGCAGCCCCTCAGCGTGTTTCCTGTGCCCGCTCCCCCAGGAGGGTGGGCATTTCCTTTGCCCCAGGAACCTCAGGATCTGCCCCAGTCAGCCCTGCTGCCCTCAGTGAGGAGGCTATTGACCTCCTGAGATCCCTCACTGTTGGGCAGTCAACCATTCTGAATGCCATCCAGGGTATCGAGAGGTATTTGTAACAAAAAATGCATAACTGGAGGGCATTCACCCTGGCATGGCAGCCGAACAGAGAGCATTTCAGGCTCTGGCCTCAGCACTGAAGGCAGCCCTTGTCCCTGTCTCTAGCCTGCCCCCTCCAACTTCCTCTACCCAGTCCCAATCCCATAAACTCCAGCCTATCCCAAGCACACCTTCAGACCAGCATTCACCAAATCAACACACAAAATTGGCACTGGCAAACACAAGCACCACACTTCATCTCACAGGCACTCACACAAGCACCATCCACATGCAGACACACCAACATCCACTGCCTCCACTGTGTCCCCCTCCTCCTCGTCATCCACCTCCCCCAGTAGCATCTCCACTCACTCCTGCATGAACTACATCCTCATCCAATACCTCCATCACCAGCACGCCCATCACAACACACCCCTCACTGGCAGTCACCACCCCCACATTCATGCACACGTCCCCTCTGTCCTCTCCCAGTGTGTCTGTGACCCCTCCTCCCAAGGGACACAAACGCAAGCACCCACCCACCCAACAGCCATCCACCTCACAACAGCATCCAGCCCATGCACTTGCACCCAAACACAGCAGACGTACACCTCCTACAACCACTCCCTCTTCCACCACTCCCAAACCCTCTCCCTCTTCCCAAACCAGTGACTCTGAGAAGATTTTCCTGGCAAACATTGACCTCTTCTCTACCCCCCCTGCTCTTCCCCTCGGACCAGGGTGCCCCGCACCTCAGCCACCAAGTCGACATCCGATGTGGTTCCTGCAGCTAACAGAGGCTCAACAGGGGCACCCGTCAGCCCAGCCAGTGTGACATCAACACCTGCCAAGGACAAAACAATTCCGCCACCTGCCAAGGTGAATAGTAGACAGCATTCAGCAAGGGGAAGGAGCACCAACCACCCAGCAAGGCCACCTCAAAGACTCCAGCTGCCAGACCTAAGGTGACACCACCATCTGCCAAGGTGAGGAAGGGACAGAAAACACCAGGCAAGGCACTTCAGCTGTCGGAGGCTGCAAATGAAGGCCTGGTGGCTACCAGCACAACAGCGAGCACCGCCACCTGCACCGTGGCCACCACCGCCAGCAGTCCTGCCGCTAGCACCCCCACCAGCATCAGTGGGCAGCCTACGGAGGCAGCAGGAGAAGGGCTGGAGCCTCTACCCACAACTGGCCCCCCTCCAGAACCAGTGGAGAAAGGCAAACCACCCACTTGTGAGACTGTGGCTTTGCACTCCCCAGGACCAAGCCGTGGGCATGGAGCCCCCTCGACGAGCAGTGGTGTTATTCCATCTTCCCCTGAGATGCCTGTGTGTTTTCGACCTGATGCCCCTGCAGTGTTTTCTCCGTATTGAAGCAGGAGTCAAGTGTGGGTTTGGCCCATGATTTTTGGCCCAGTGGCCCACAGACATTTTGAATGGACAATGTACTGCATTATGTACATATTGTATATTTTTGCAAATACTGTTTTTCTAGTTATTACGTATATCTGCCTATTTCTAAAATATCACTGATTTAACTCTATTCCTGTTGTCCTTGAGTTCTTCCAGGGGGTTATGTGGTGTAAATGTAATGCTGATGCATGTGTTTGTGTGTATGGTGTTGTGGGTGAGGGTGAGGGTGGGGGTAGGGGTGTTGCGTGTTGCGTGTGTGTGTCACTATCTTTTTCCTCCCCCCTCCCCTGTGTACTAGGTGCAGTACTCATCGTGGTTGTCGCCGCTGCCTTTCGTATTCCTGATAGATGAGGAGGTAGACCAGCATGGGCAGGACTTGCAGCTCGGGCTCCATGGCACCCTGGTTCTTCGTTTGTGTCGAGCGAAGAGTGGTTTCCCTTCCAAGTCCTGTTTCTGTTGTGCTTTTGATGGCGTTGGTACCGCCCCGGAAAAGATGGCGGATAGGCGGGTTGTGTGGGGTGGGCGGTACATTGTCTTCCGCCTATCTGTTGGTGGTTACCACCGCTGTGTTTGTTGCTACCGCCGTGGCGGTTGGAGTGTTAAAGTGGCTGGCTGTGTTGGCGGTTTCCGCCGTGGTCGTGATCCCATTTTTTGGCCTGTTGGCGGTATTCCCGCCCCTTTAACACCAACCCCCAGGGTTGTAATGAGGGCCATAGTATCCTCCCAGGTGAGTACACTTTAACTAGGAGTTGGCAAACGGGGGTATTTTGACAAGTGCACCCTGATCTGGTGATTGGAGTGAGATGCACAAGTCCTCCTGGGAGTTGCAGTCTTGTCACTCTCTCTACTACACACACTACATACACAGTATTGTCCCAGGTGAGTACATGTCAATTAAGAGTTGAGGAACAGGGGTATTTGGACAAGTAAACACTGGGCTTGTGGTTGGAATTACAGAAACAGAGCCTCCTTGCCTTAGCAGTCATGTCACTCCCTGTATTACACACCCTATACAAATGTTATCCTCCCAGGTGAATACACTTTAATTGGGAGTTACCAAACAAGGGGTTTTGGACAAAAGAATACTAGCCTGGTGGTTTGAGTTACAGACACAAAGCCTCCTCTGAGTTGCAGTCAGGTCACTCTCTCTATTGCACACACTATTCAAATGTTATCCTCCCAGGTGAGAACACTTCAATTGAGAGATTACAAAAATAATCTTTAGACCATTGACCACTGTGCTGGTGTTAGGAGAGAGTTGAGGAACAGGGGTTTTGGAACAAGTGAATACTGGGCTGGTGGTCGGACTAACAGAAACAGAGCCTCCTGGCTGTAGCAATCATGTCATCCCTGTACTACACATACTATACAAATGTTAAACTCCCAGGTGGGTAAACTTCTTTTGTGAGTTACTAAACAGGGTTATGTGGAGATGAGAACACTGGGCAGGTGACTGGAGTAACAGTAACAGAGCCTTCTGGCTTTAGCAGTCCTGTCACTCCCTGTACTACACACACTATACAAATGTTATCCTTGCAGGTGAGAACACTTTAATTGAGAGATTACAAAAAAAGGTACTTAGACAAGTGACCACTGTGCTGGTGTTTGGAGTTACAGAACGGGGCCTCCTGGGAGTTGCAGTCATGTCGCTCTCTCTACTACACACTCTATACATATGGTATCCTCTCAGGTGAGTACGCTTCAATTGACAGTTTCGAAACAGGGGTATTTGGATAAGTGAACACTGGTCTGGTATTTGGAGTTAGAGAAACAGTGCCTCTTGGGAGTTGCAGTCATGTAACTCTCTCTACTACAAACACTATACAAATGTTGGGTATTATATATCTTTATGCAGACTGCATTTAGGTTTGGGCATTAATTTACCTGTTGAGACATACTATGAGTCCTCGGATTATTACTGTATATTGAGTGATGTACAGGCCCTATTTGGATTAATGGCATGTGATGGACCTTAGTAGCGGTGATGTTAGGCCCAACAAAACAGTCTGACAGTGTCAATACCCAGATACTATGGGTATTGAATGTTGGTGGGGTACATGAACGAGACTGTGGCAAAAGGTGAGCTATAATCATGCATGACACAGCATTTTTGTGACACTTTTTGTGCTGTGACTTACCTGAGTCTACTCCCACAGGTATTTCTGTCAAGCCCTTAGGATGCAGGATGGCCACAACCTTCTCCTCCCAGGGAAAGAGTATTGATGGAGCACTGGGAGAGACACCACCAGTGTTATTGATCGGCAGCTGGTGCCTGGAGACGAGGGAATGGACCTCTCCCATTAGGGTGTTCCACCTCTTCCTGATGTCCTCCTTTGTGCGCAGGGTAGTGCCTACAGCATTCACTCTGTCAACAATCTTGTTCCACATTTCCATTTTCCTATTGAGATGAGTATGCTGGACCTGTGCTCAAAACAATTGTGGATCTACTCTTATGATTTCATCCACCATGACTCTCAAACCATCTTCTGAAAAAGGTGGATTTTGAGAACGTGATATGGTGGGAAAAAAATGAGTGACAGTGACTTACTAAACAGGGTAAAAAGGAGTGAACGGTCAAAAGTGTGTGCAGGGTGTTCTATGGGATTCTGAAACAAAAAGGGGTGGCTATACTATGGAAAAATAGGAAAATAGTGGTCTGTGTTTTTTGTCATGTAGTGAAAATGCAAAGGATTGTGGTCTGTGTAGGGGTGTGTTTTATAGTGTTCTTTGCAGGTATGTCCACTGTCGCAATGTGTGTCAGCTGTGCTGTTTTCAAATTCATCCAATGTGCAATTGTCTGTTACTTTGCTGACTGGCGAATAGCCATGTTTCGGACTCCCATTGGCTGACATCTTTGAATAGACTGCCATGGTGAATGTGTGCTTACAATATGCTCAGTGGTTGGTTGTGGTGCTGATGGCACTGGTGGTCAGACCACCTATTTCCAAGCTGCTGCACCACAGGCAGTCTGTCATTTTTGTTTGGCAATCAGTGGTCATGCCTGTGTAACTCGTAATAGGGTGGTCTGAAAGAATGCCAGCATAGCAGTCTTTTCATGACCACCAACATGGCGGTCTGGCAATCTGACCGCTAAGCTCTCAATGATGCCCTAATTCTAAAAGTAACCTTAATTTAACCCAGAGTGAAAACAGACTTGGAGGGTATAGAATCTAGTTTTGTCCCACTCTTAACTTTTAGCACTGAAAGCAACAGCTTTAGTGGGATCTCAAAAACATTGGGGCATATTTATACTCTGTTTGCACCGAATGTGCGTCAAAATTTTTGACGCACAATCGGCGCAAACCCTGCCCCATATTTATACTTTGACGTCCGACCCCGCGGGCGTCAAAGTTCCACCATGTGCGTAATTTTTTGGAAGGGGGAACCTGCCTTGCGTTAATTATATGCAAGGTAGGCGTTCCCTTCCAAAAAATGACTTTAAGGCCTGTGCCCCATATTTATACTGTGACGTCATTTTGACGCACAGGAGGGGGCAGGCCTTAAAAAACGGCGCCCAGCCTGATGCGCGCCGTTTTTTAATGCGTGGGTCAGGGCAGGCGTTAAAGGACCTGTGGGCTCAGAAGGAGCCCAGAGGTGCCCTCCCATGCCCCCAGGGACACCCCCTGCCACCCTTGCCCACCCCAGGAGGACACCCAATGATGGAGGGACCCATCCCAGGGAAGGAAAGGTAAGTTGGGGTAAGTATTTTTTTCGGGGTTTTTTTGTGGCATAGGGGGGCCTGATTTGGGCCCCCCTACATGCCACTATGCCCAATGACCATGCCCAGGGGACATAAGTCCCCTGGGCATGGCCATTGGGCAAGGGGGCATGACTCCTGTCTTTGCTTAGACAGGAGTCATGTCAATGGAGGTTGGGCGTAAAAAAAAATGGCGCAAATCGGGTTGAGGCCTGAATTTTGCCTCAGACCTGACTTGCCCCATTTTTGGACGCCCAACCTCCATTTTCCCCTATGCCAGAGCTGCCTGGTGTGAGTCATTTTTTTTGACGCACACCAGTCCGCAGCGGCTGCTAACGTCATTCAATAAATAAGGCGCCTGCATGGCGCTTTGGAATGGCGTTAGCCGGCGGTAAAATTTTTGACGCACAAATGCGTTGGCGCAGTTGTGCGTCAAAAAGTATAAATATGGGCTATTGTATGCAGCTTTGAGTAACCTGGTTGGCGTCGGGTTCTCGTCCCTGTCAATAATGAAGTATGTGTACTTCTGATAGAAACTTTGATTTTTCTTTGTGTTTGCTGCCTTAAAACTAAAAATATATCATATTTCCTTATCTGCTTTTTCCAGTTTGTATGCTTTTGATTATGAAATGTTCCTGTATTTTTCAATCATGGTTTGTTATTTTGTTGTGCTGTTTTATTCACTTTAAAATTGTGGCTAAAGCCTGAATTTACTCAGGGGAACCGACTGCTACTTATGCCAACGCTATCAGGGGCTGAACAGAGGTTCTTTCGAACTGTTATGGCCCGTCCGGATTGTGTTTACTAAAATGGTCGGGGTACCCACTGCCAAATTAATCATCTGGTTTCTTGCAACCTTCATACAGCTTCAGTTCGAAAGGGTCTATAATGTCACATTCATTTGGTGTTTCGAGGCATTAATATTTAAGTAGCGTAAAATCACACCTGAATGGAAGGAGGACCCTTCTCTGGTGAATGGCACAAATATGAATTATGTATCAGGAGGTCTATATGACTAAGAAAGTATTTTACTTCTATAATAATTTAGCTGCGTGTAAACCGAACTGCAAATTAACTGAGTTTTGGATAAATTCAAGTGCTTCGTCAGCGATCGATAGGTGGAAGGCTGGTGCACCATTCTTAAGTGCCAACCACACATGTGAAACTTTCCCCATCCAACTGTTATTGAACTGCACCTGTCTGCTATCAGTTCACAGCATATTGTTATCAGTTTTTGTACTCCTAGGCTTGCTCCCTCATATAAATTCAAGGAGCATTCCTTTATTATCGAGTTATGGTGACAGGAGAGCATAGGTAGCTGCAAAGCGGGATGCCTTACTTACATCAATTGCGATGAATCATATTGCCATGGAAACAGCTTTAGAACAATTCGTGAAGTATTTCAGAAATAGAGAATGAACACAGAATGCAATAATAAAGCCAAGAGCTTAAATCCAAGTTCGGTGCTTTTATTTAAAAGTGTGCACTGTAGCAGTTCATCATAAATTCAGCAACTACAAATATTATTATTCTAAATGCAATCTTTATTTTTCTGAATAGTTTGGAAGAACTCTTTATTAATTTTCCCATTTACTGTACGACAACATTTTTCGTATTGGCAGCAGTAGCAATTTCTTCTTAGAAATTACTCAATATGACGTTTTAGCTTTCTTTGCATCGAGTCTTCTGAGATTACAATATCTAATGCCTTCTCTACTTCAAGGTCGTCCCTTATATGCATGTGCCCTTCTGCTGATTCGTGGTCATAGCTATATCGGTAACAATAGATTTTGTCACCTTGCTTGTAAAAGTGTCTGCTTCTTTGTAACAGTTCTCAGTTACTAAAAATCTTACTTTCAACCATGCTCTTTGGGGAAAAAAAAAACTTCCACCGGCAGAGCGTTTATCTCCGTTCGTTGAGCTGTAAATTCATGAATGTCACTGCGTTGATTTCCTCTTTGAATCAGTTTCCATTTACTTAAACTCAGTCTTCATTTTTAAAAATGCCTTTTTCCAATCACTTCCACTGCAGCATTGCATGCTGGTAGTTTTGTGCCCTATAGTGTCTTGCCTATTATTCCTTATTTCGGAAAACGCTTGATTCCTCCTTGGATATTTTTGTTTTTTGCTAGAAACACTAAGGCCCTGATTTATACTTTTTGACCCAAACCTGCGTTTGCGCAGGTTTGTGTCAAAAAGTATACCACCGGCAAGCACCATTCCTGATGCTCGCCGGTAGTAAGGCCCAGTTAGCGTCAAAAATGTTGACGCTAACCGGGTGGGGGAGACATAGGGGAAACTGGAGGTTGTGCTTGAAAGAATGGCGCTAGACAGGTTAGAGTAAAAATGACTCTAACCTGATTAGAGTCATCATTTCCACGAATACCTACCCAGGGCCATGGCTCCTGTCTAAGTAAAGACAGAAGTCATGTCCCCAGACCAATGGCCATGCCCAGGGGACGTAAGTCCCCTGGGCATGGCCATTGGGCACAGTGCCATGTAGGGGGTGCCATGTAGGGGGGCCCAAGTTAGGCCCCCCTATGGCACTTTGCAAAAAAAAACAAAAAAAACATACCTGGCTTCTCTGGGATGGGTCCCCCATCCTTAAGTGTCCTCCAGGTGTGGGTGCAGGTGGGTAGGGGTAGGGGCAGGGAAGGGCACCTGTGGGTTGTTCCCATGGTCTCTGACCATAGAAAAAGGACCAGAGTCCCGTAATGCCTGCCCTGACCCAGGCGTTAAATAATGGTGCTAAGCAGGCTTAGCACCATTATTTAAGGCCCTTCTCCTCCTGTGTGTGATTTTTGCATGGGAGGATAAATAAGGCCCCTTTAAGCCTTCGTAGTGCCATTTTTTAACACCTGGGTCGGGGCAGGCATTAGGGGACCTGTGAGGCTTTTTCCATGGTCAGAGATCATGGAAAAAGCCCACAGGTGCCCTTCCCTGCCCCTAGGGACACCTCCACAGACCCGCACCCACACCTAGAGGACACCTAAGGATGGGGAGGCCCATCCCAGGTAAGTCTTTTAAGTATTTTTTCAAAGTGCCATGGGGGGGCTAACTTGGACCCCTCTATATATCACTGTGCCCAATGGCCAACTGAGACAGGAGTCATGTCCATGGGGTGTAAACATAAAAAAATGACTCTGGTCTGGGCAGAGGCATTTTTTTTGCCTCTCCCTGTACAAGCGTCATCCTCTGACGCTAATCCCCCTGTTCCCCCTACGCCGCCGGACCTTACCGCCGGCTAGCGTCATACTATAAATATGATGCCTGGCCGGTGTCTTGGTATGGCTCTCACTGGGGGTAAACTTTTTGACGCTCAACTGTGTTAGCATAGTTGAACATCAAAAAGTATAAAACAGGGCCTAAGGGACATATTTATACCCATTTTGCACGAAAAAAAAATTACACAAATTTAGCGCAACTCTAACTCTAAATTTATACTTTGGAGTTAAAGTCATTTTTTGGTAGCGGGAAAGTACCTTGCATCAATGAGATGGAAGGTAGGTGTTCCCATGCAAAAAATGACGATTTGGCCTTAGTGTCATATCTATCCCCCTTGCTAAAATCAAGCACAAGGGAAGGGGGCCTTAAATAATGGTGCTAAGCTTGCTTAGCACCATTATTTAATACCTGGGTAGGCGTTAGCGGACCTGTGGGCCTATTTCCATGGTCAGAGACCATGGAATGGGCCACAGTTGCCCTTCCACAGCCCCAGGGACACCCCCACCTACACCAAAGGGATGCCAGAGGATGGGGGTCCGCATCCTCTGGTGATTAAGTTAAGTACAGGTAAGTATTTAATTTTTTATTAAGGAGTTCAATTGGGGGCCTAACTTGGGTCCCCCTACATGGCACGGGTCCCAATGGCCATGCCCAGGGGACATATGTCCCCTGGGCATGGCCATTGTGGTGGTGAGCATGACTCCTGTCTTTACCAAGACAGGAGTCATGTCCATGGGGGTTGTGCGTTAAAGGATGATGCTAGTCAGTTAGAGGCATCATTTATGCCTCTTCCCATACTAGCGTCATCCGTTGACCCATAATCTCCTGTTCCCCCTACGCCTCCCCCACCCAGCTAGCGTCCTTTTTTAAGATGTTAGCCGGGCCTTACTGCCGGCTACTGTCATACCTTAAATATGACGCCCACCCGGCGTCTTGGTTTGGCCCTAGGCAGCTGAATACTTTTTCACGCAAAACTGCATTAGCGCAGTTTTGCGTGAAAAAGTATAAATCAGGGCCCATATTTATTCTTATGCTGTGCCAACTTGCTGTCATTTTGTCTTACACAAATTCATTGCAAACCTATCTCCATATTTCTATTTTGACATTAGGGATGTCTAACGTCAAAATATAGGAGTTTGGACAATTTTTTTGGATGCATGCACCTACCTTGCTTCAATGAGATGCAAGGTAGGCATTCCAAACTAAAAAATGGTGCTATCCCCATAGCCACATATTTATCCCCCATGCTAAAATGATGCACGGGTGAGAGGAGGGGCTGGCTAAATAATGGTGCTACCCCCACCCCTACCAGAGGGACGCCGGAAGATGGGGACCCCATCCTAGGTAAGTCAAGGTAAGTATTTTTTTTTTGTTGCCATTAGGGCCCTAGGTTGGAGCCCCCCTGCATGGCACTGTGTGCAATGGTCATGCCCAGGGGACACTTGTCCCCTGCGCTGGCCATTGGGTTGGTGGGCATGACTCCTGTCTTTCCTCAGACAGGAGTCATGTTTTTGGTGGTTGTGTGCCAGGTAATGGCGCTAGTCTGGTTAGAGGCATTTTTTTTCCTATCACCAGGCTAGCATCATTTTCTGATGCACAACCCCCTCTTTCCCTACTGCCACCCCCACGGGCTCGCATCTTCTTCTAAGATGCTAGCCCAAGTTTAGTGCTGGCTTGCACAATTCAATAAATACAGCGTTTGGCTGGCGTTTTTAAATGACGCAAGCCTGCGCTAAACTTTTTGCCGCAAAACTGCGTTAGCGCAGTTTTGCAGAAAAAAAACATAAATATGGGCCTAAAAGTCTCATAACACACATGATTGAGTGGTTCATCCACCCTATCCTTTTGCTTCAAGTAAATTTTTCAGTATTTAATCAGCCTGATCTACCTACTAATGACGAGGCATCTACACAGCTAATCACATATGTTGTTACAAGGTGCTGTGGGTCCCAGGCCAAGCAAAAATATCATATTAATTAGAAACCAAATTCTCGATTGGTCTACTCTCTGCTTACCGGGAGATAGACACTGCACTCTATAATTATTCATCTTAACTAAGAATACAATACACTAAATACTGAGATGCATGCTTCACATTGAAATGCCTGCAAAGGGTGTCGATTCAGAAATGTACCTCCAACCTAGTTTATGCAAAACTTCATATTTTTCCACAATTTCAAATACATTTCGGAAATCACACAAAGTTTCATAAAATGTGATTTGATGTTTTCTTGAGAGTGACATTCAAATTCAAATGCCCGGCCAGATACTCCGCTTTTTAGCAAAAATGTCTCTTCATCAATCCATTTTCAATGTGAACTAATAACAGATAATTAAGCATCTACAAAAAGTGATTTTGCTCAGAAGAAAATATGGCTATCAAAAAGAAAATGCTGACATGGCCTGGTGATTTTGCAGCTTACTTTCACTTTACTTTCGATGCTTCTTTATGAAAATTCACGTTGTCCTCCTAGATGTATGAAAGTATTTGAAATAACCCTTGAAGTGCATGACCATGGTATGCACTGTCTGCTTAGATGATTATTTATTGATGTTGCCCTAAATAGTGACTAACAAACATGGGCCCAAATTTATACTCTGTGCTGGATTTGCGTCATTTTTTTTACACAAATTCAGCGCAAACGTAACTCCATATTTATACTTTGGTGCTAGACCCTTCCAGTGCCAAAGTTATGGAGTTTGAGTCATTTTTTGTACGTATTTTGACGCTAACCAGGCCGCATCACCGGCTAACGTCACTCCACAAATAAGGCGTCCGGCTGGCGCATTGGAATGGCGTTAGCCAGCGGTCAACTTTTTGACGCAAAAGTGCCCTGGCACTGATTTGTGTCAAAAAGTATAAATATGGGCCATAGTTTAAACATAATAACAAGGGCAAAATATCGTAATAACCAAAAATACCATGGGAAAAAATCAATTTCTACAATAATAATAAGTTTAAAATGTTGTTGCTATGATATATTTTTATTACGTTGTTTCATGTTACTGGACCATAGTTTTATTTCATTATTTCTGTTACTGTGAAATGTAATTGTAAATAATTTTACACATTATAGTATGCATTGTTTGGGGGCTTTGGTTTTAGTGGTGGGTAATGTTTTTATATTATAGGTTAAATGATTTGAATTGGAGGGACACTGTTTATTTTAATTATTATTTATTTTGTAAAATAAAAATGTATGCAAATCTGCTATGTTTGTTTTAGAACATTTGTTTCATTTATTTATTTATTTTTTGATTTAGTTATGTGTTTAGGACTTCTTTTTTTATCTTTATGAAATATTGTTCATTCCATTTGTGTGTGTTGCTTTTGTACCCTCAGCATAAGCACTTTTTTAAAGGCATGTTAGATTGGAGTTATGATAGTAAAGTTGAACACCAAAGTCTATGCACTCTACTCAATGTATATTGGAAAGTAGTAAATCTGAACACCCTCTATTCTATACACTTTCTCAATGTTTCTTTAATGGGAGTTAGAATAGTAATTTTTCTTCCAAATACATACACATTTCCCTCAATTTGTTTAGGTAATTAGTTAGACTATTGTATTTAAATTGTCTTCAATTTGTTTCTTCTTAAGAAGTTTGGATTGAAGCTAGTGTACTGTATAATATTAGGAACTATGATTACATCTCATTAAAAATTATATTTCTTAAATATGTATTTCTATTTTGTTAAATATGCAATAATTTTAGATTTGTTATTATTTTCAAAATAATCATATTATAAATATATATTTACATATTGTTTATAGTTGTTGACTAATTTGAGCACACATCATTATGTTTTTAAAATGTTTAAGAACTCTGTGCTTTGTTTTATTCTTTTGTATAAATTATAATTATTATACGTATTTATTCAACATATATGGTTTATGGTTATGTATGTAAAACATGTAAGCTATTCTATAATTTAAAATTGAAATGCCCTTAGTTAACTAACTAATTATAAAGTTTTTATAAAGTTATGCGTATATTTTATTATGCAAATTAATAGATTAATGTGTAATGTTCTATATGCTTTATCTATGTTTGTTGTTAACACTCTGTGACCAAGACCCTCTTTCAAAAAAAGTCAGGTTTATGAAATGTATGATTGCTGCAAAGTACACTAAATATGTTGTTTAGCAGCTATGTAAAATTTCTGATTTGTGATATATGTTTTTTAACTGCAATACAAAATATTAACAGAGTAATGTAACTTTAAAGAAATATATAATTGTGTTAATTGTATAAGATATGTGCATAAATATGAATAGATAGGTAGATCAATAGATTCTTTTTTGTATAATTATTTACAATCATTACAGTAAACATACCTTCATACATTGTTTTATGTTTAAAAACTATAAATTAATATTTACCTAAATCACCTAAAACAAAATAGCCTTGTCATTAAAAGCAGACATTAAAACAAAATAGTCTAAACTGCAACATTTTTGCCCCTAATAGGAAGGTCAACTTATCTCAAGCTAGGTTGAAGGCCCCACTAGGGGCCCCCGTATAAGCAAAGAATTAGTCAACAGTGCAGGATGCAATGTCTGGTGAGTTTGGTGCTAAGGACAAGACTGCTCTTAAAAACTTTACAAATATTGCTGCCATCTATGAGCACTCTCCTTCAGACATGCTTCCACAGCCACACTATAGGTCCGAATATGTGGGATGCGCCATATTGGTCAAAGGTAAAATATTTTAAGTGAGAGAAGCTTTTCACAAATGCACAGGCTATGAACTAGTGGTTCACCCTGCCTTGCACAGAATCAACATTGCCTGCCCAGGGCTTCCAAAACTCTCCGATTATACCCATATGTTTTTAGTGGAATTAGGCCCAAATGCAGTCTCATTACTTTCTGTTTGAAGGCCATACTAAACGGCAAGGAGAGGTAAATAGGTGATGTCCCTGGCTCATAAAGAGCGGCTGCCCATCTGCCATGAGCAAGATTCTTAATGGTTTTACAATCCTGCTCCTGGAGATTAGATTTGCTTGTTTCATCATTATTCTGCAGTCTCTTGGGTCTGGGACTCCACTTGTTCAGATCTCCCTGGCCTCAAGGGTATCCAGTGCATGACTAAAATCCTCATGTCAATTAGTTTGATGTTTATTCATTGTTTACCAGAATATACTTTTTAATGAACCTTCTTTTGCCTGTTTGCTTTCACACAGTATGTTAAAGATTTTGCTTTTAGATTCCAATGCTGGGAGCTTAGGCTAAACTTTTGATGAGTTTGGGCATGTGCTGTATAGTTTGGTAGTGAGAATACTCGGAGGTAAGAGGATGATTGTGTCCTGTCAAGCCAATTAGCCATTTTCTGTCTATATAAAAATGCATCATGTGTTATAGTTGGGAGTAGATTACAGCCCATCACTTTAAACAGGGGTCTTAAGTCAAGATTTGTCAATGACTTCTGAAGTTTACAGAAAACCCACTCCAATTAGTTTACGGCTACTTGTTGGGCCTGAATATAAGCTGAAATGTGGGCCCTGTGGTCCATCCAAACTCCCAAGTATTTGTAGGCTTCCGCTTCTTCCACAGATCTCCCCTCAATGAATGAACCAGGCACCATGCTTCTTCAGCTATGATGAAATTATCATGACCTTTGCTTTGTTGATGTTTATTGTCAGGCTGTTTTCCCGGCAATAGGCCACAAGGGCATTAAGAACATGCTGTAGCCCAATAAGCGTCTGGTCCAAGGGGCACTAATAAATCTGCATATTGAAGCGATTGTGTTTTAATGCTGGTCATTTTAGGGGGGAACGCCCTCACCCTCTTTAGATGGATTGGCAGGGCCACCAGATACAGATTAAATAACAACGGTGCCAATATGCATCCTTGTTTTAGGCCCTTACCAGTCCTGGTTATTGATATGGTGGTCTGTCTAGTGCTGACCTTTATTTTTATTCACATGTCTGCATAGAGTGTAATAATGGCATTCAGTAGGTTGGATGGAATTGCCCATGCCTTTAGTTTTCCCCGAGTCCTTGATATTTAAACACTATCAACGGCCATTTAAAAATCTATAAAACCTACATATAGGGCCATTGCCTTTGTGGCCATAGATGGTTCCCTCAAGTGGGCCAAGCAAAAGAGATTGTCCTCAATGTGGCTTCCCCTTTGAAAGCCCATTTGACTGGATGGAACTATATTTATACTTTCACTCCAGGCTTGAAGTTCTGAATTTAAAATGCTTGCAAAGCACTTCCCTTCTGTGGCCAGGAGCGCCATTATCCTATAATTTGCGGGGGATGATTTGGGTCCCTTTTTAGGTTGAGTCTAGACAGCATGCATGCCCTGTCCGCAAGACCTGTTGGATGGAGTATAGGCATTTGCTCCGCCCTTTGCTGCCTGCTGCTTACAATCGGTTAAAGGTAGTGTTGTTCTCGTTTTGCTGCTTCCTAACTGGTTTGGCAGCCGATGCATCACTTTCTGTACTTGGCTGAGGAGCACTGGCCAAGTACAGTCTCATGATACCTGGAATGTTTTTCTGTTGTTTGGACGGACTATTATTTTTTGTAGTTGTGTTGTGCTAATGTTTTGTACATTCTTTTGTTGCTTTATATAGCATGAAATCAACCCAGGAATTAGTCCTCAACAGCGGCTCTCCCAGCATAGGTGGACAGCTAATATTATAATATTCACTACAGTCAGGGAAACTCATCCAAAAATGCTTTGCAGACATTCCTTTTACAACACATCTTTTGCCCATAACCCAGCCTGTGGTGATCCTAGGTCAATGGGACCACCACCAAAACATTCAGAACAATGTGCTCCTCTTTCTGGTCAGGCCATCTTGTGGGTCACAGTACGTGAGACGGAGCCCAAAAATCATAACCCCTTCCACCTTTTAATGCATACTTAAATTCTTTCATAGTGGAAACTTGTGTGCTTACAGCTGAGAGGATTTTGTGTTATAAAGCACTTGTTTGTAATAATAATCTCACAGCTTTGCTCGATTTGCAAATGTGTAAAGCACTGTGTTTTTCAACAGTTGAAGGTAATAATTGATCTAAGGTACTACTAACTCAGTTGGTTAAACAGGGAATAACCACTGGTATTGCACCTACTCCTAATGCACAAACACAGTTTATTAGTGATAAAGGTTTAACTCATTTGTTGCAAGGTCTCTTCTCCCCTCAGGTGGCAGGCCTTTTTTTGGCTATTTTGTGCAGCTGGCACTTAGGCCCTCATAACTTTTTGCCACATAAGCTATCCACGTCAAATTGGCATCCTTTTTTCCAACATCCCAGGGATTCTAGAGGTATCCAGAGTTTGTGGGTTCCTCTGAAGGAGAGCAAGAAATTACCCAAAATAAATCAAACATTTAGTTTAAAAAAGAAAATGGGAAAAAGGGCTGCAGAATAAGGCTTGTGGTGTTTTTCCCTGAAAATGGCATCAACAAAGGGTTTGTTTTGCTAAAATCACCAGCTTTCCAGCTTTCAGGAACAGGCAGACATGAATCAGAAAACCACATTTTTCAACACAATTTTGGCATTTTAGTGGGACATACCCCATTTTCAATATTGTTTGTGCGTTTAACCTCCTTCCATTTAGTGACAGAAATGGGTGAGAAACCAATGCCGGATCCCGGAAAGCAAAAAATTTCTGAAAAGTAGACAAATCAAGGGGTCATTTGTGTAGATCCTACAAGGTTTTCCTACAGAAAATAACAGCAGAAATACAAAATATTGAAATTGAGGTGAAAAAACAGCCATTTTTCTTCACGTTTTACTCTGTAACTTTTTATTGAGATGTCATATTTTTCAAAGCTATATACTGTTACGTCTGCTCGACTCTTCTGGGTGTGGGGATATATAGGGCTTGTAGGTTCATCGAGAACCCTTGTTGCCCAGAGCCAGTAAATGAGCTGTACCTTGCAATGGGTTTTCATTCTCTACCGGGCATTCAGCAATCTATTTGGTGAAATATAAAGAGTAAAAATAGGTATCAAGAAAACCTTTGTATTTCCAAATTGGGCACAAGATAAGGTGTTGAGAAGCAGTGGTTATTCGCACATCTCGGAAATCTGGGGGTCCCCTTAGTAGCATGTGAATTACAGTGCATTTCTCAAATAGACAACTTTTTTATACACTGTCTTACATTTGGAAGGACAAAATGTAGAGAAATAAAAGGGTCAGTAACACTTGTTCTGCTATTCTGTCTTTCCACAAGTCCCTCAATAAAAATGGTACCCCACTTGCATGGGTAGGACTAATGCACACAACAGGAAACGCAACATGGACACATCACATTTTCCCAAAGAAAACGGACATGTTTTTTGGAATGTGCCTAGCTGTGGATTTTAGCCTCTAACTCAGCCGGTACCTAGGAAAACCTACCAAACCTGTGCATTTTTTGAAACTAGACACCTAGGGGAATTTAAGATGGGGTGACATGTGGGGCTCTCACCAGGTTCTGTTACACAGAATCCTTTGCAAACCTCAAAACTTGGCCCAAAAAACACTTTTTCCTCACATTTTGTTGACGGAAAGTTCTGGAATCTGAGAGGAGCCACACATTTCCTTCCAACCAGCACTCTCCCAAGTCACCCAATAATAATGGGTCTTCACTTGTGTGGGTGGGCCTAATGGCCGCGAAAAGAAAGGTCCCAAAACACTCTGTGGACACATCAAAAATATCAAATACTAAACTACCTGTTTTTGCAGGGGTGGGGACCTAAGAGTTTGGTCCTGGGCAACCCCTGGGCAAGTCCAGGCTCAGCAGCCATATAGGGAAACCTACCAAACCCAAACATTTCTGAAAACTAGACACCCGCGGGAACCCAGGGAGGTGTGACTTGCGTGGATCCCCCACTGTTTTCTTACCCAGAATCCTCAGCAAACCTCATATTTAGCTAAAAAATCAAATTTTTCCCGCATTTCTGTGTGGGATCACCACACCAGGACACATTTCCTACCACCCAACGTTCCTCTCAGTCTCCCGGTAAAAATGATACCTCACTTGTGTAGGTGGGCCAAGTGCCTGTGACAGGGAAGAGACAAAATTGAGGGGGAACCAAAGCAGGTCCAAAAGGGCAGTTTGAAAAAAAAAAAATTTTTAGGCTGACAAGTACAGCAGAATTTCTATCGGTACAGATGAGACAATGCTGGGCGGTAGGAATTTTGTGGATTCCTGCAGATTCCGGAAGGTTCCATCACAAAAATGTAGGAAAATGTTGATATCCAGCAATGTTGGAGGTTTGCAGGGCATTGTGGGTAAGAAAATTGTGTGGGATGCATGTGAAGAACACCACCCTGAAATCACCCAGATGTTTAGTTTTCAAATGTGTCTAGGTCTTGTGGATTTTCCTACATGGTGGCGTCCCAAAGTCCAAAAAGTTCAGCCCTCACCATTCCAAGTGGGACGATTTTGAGAGTTAGCCAAGCTCTCATGGCCCAAATGTAAAACCAAAACCCAAACTAATTGTAGGCCCTCTTGCTTGCCATGGGATTAGATGTTTTAGTGTGCGGGTAGAGAGCTGAAAGACTGTTACGCCCTTCAGTTGGGGTGGGAGCATAACCAGGCCCATACTGGTTGGTAGCCCCAACTATTTTTTTTTTATTTCCTGGCATCTAGTGGACTTTCTGCCACACCGGGGTGTGGATCGGGGTAATTGCCCCATCTCCACACTGGTGGGCAGAACAACTTTGGCCCCATTTATTTGGGGTGGGTCTATGGCCATACCAACAACCTCCTATTTTGAAAAAAAATATCTTCCCTGGTCTTCCAAAAACAGGCTGATCTGCCCCCAAGGGGGGCAGATATGGCCAACAGTAATGTGCCCCCATGGGGAGCGACCCTTGCCCAAGGGGCTGTCCCCCTGAAACAAAACACATACATACACACACACCAATCCCTGGTTCCTAAGTGGTTTCTGACCCCCTGGGGGAAGATTGGCTTAATAGAAATAGGCTGATCTGCCAATGTGCCCCCAAGGAGGGCAGAAACGGCCTAAATACAATTTACCCACCAGGGGAGAGACCCTTGCCTAAGGGGTCGTTCCCCATATATAAAAAAATAAAGTAAACAAAAAAAATGTATATTCCTGGTGTCTTAGGCTTTCTGCCCCCCAGGTGCAGATTGGCCTAATTAAAATAGGTGGATCTGCCCCCTGGGGGGGGCAGAAAAGGCCTAAAAATATGTTACCCCACTGGGGCGCAGCCCTTGCCCAAGGGCCCACTCCCCTTATGTATAAATATAAATAAATAAAAAATTCCCTGGTGTCCAGTGGTTTCTGCCCTCCCTGGGGGCAGATTGGCCTAATAAAAATAGGCTGATGTGCCCTGAAGGGGGCAGAAAAGGCCTAAAAGTAATTTTGGTCCCAGGGTTGTGACCCTTGCTAAATTATTCCTGGTGTCTAGCGGCTTCTGCCCCCCCCCAAGCAGATCAGCTTAATTATAACTGGTCGATCTGCCCCCAGGGGGGCAGAAATGGCCTAGAAATAAATTGCCCCTGGGGAGCAGCCCTTGCCAGAGGGGCTGCTCCCTTCATTCTATAAAAAAAAAAAAAAAGCTCCCTGGTTTCTAGTGGGCATTTCTGCTGCCCGATTGTGCATCAGAAGTGCAGAGAGAGACATCAAAGGAAAGGAAAGGCCTTTCCTTTCCCTTGATGCCTCTCTCGGCTCCTCCACATGATGGGAGGAGAAATGCTTTTGTATTTCTCCTCTGATCCACGCTGGAGGGGTAGGACTCTGATGAGGTCAGCATGCGATTGTGTGCTGACGTCATCAGATGGCACAGGGGGTTGTGGGGGGGTGGAAGGGGAAGCGATTCCCCTTCCACCCCTTCCCAGGAAAGGGGGGTGCAAGGCACCAGTGGGGAGCACTAGCGCTTCCCCCCAGGGCCCCTACTTGGACTTAACTGTTACATCCTGGGCACCCGAGGGGTTAATGTTGCATGAAAACTCACCCCATAATGCTTTGCAGGCTAATGTTTTACAACACATTTTTGGGGCATACCTCAGCCTGTGGTGGTTCTAGCGCAATAAGACAACCACCAAAACATTCAGAACAATGTGCTTTTCTCTGCTCAGGCTATCTTGTGTGTCACACTAGGTTAGAGGGGCCCAATATCATAGCCTTTTCCACCATTCAATGCATATTAAAACTTTCTTGTCGTTGGGGTTTTGTTTTAGCTGAGAGGACTTTTGTTGTATACAGGCCTTGTTTGTGATAATATTCTGACAGTCTTATTCAACTTCTAAGTGTGTAATGCATTTATTTTCGCTAAAGTCTGAAGGATGACAATTGCCTCAAGGCACTACTAACTTGTTAGGCTTCAGAGGGACCTCTAGCCATGACTAGTGATATTGCAGTTTCAGTTAATGTTTATTTCTAATAGTGCTTTTGGCTCCATAGGGACATTAAGGGGGTCATTCCGACCCTAGCGGTCCTTGACCGCCAGGGCCGGGGACCGCGGGAGCACCGCCAACAGGCTGGCGGTGCTCCCTTGGGCATTCTGACCGCGGCGGTACAGCCGCGGTCAGAAACGGAAAACCGGCGGTGTACCGCCGGTTTTCCGCTGCCCATGGGAATCCTCCATGGCAGCGCAGCTTGCTGCGCCGCCATGGGGATTCCGACCGCCATCCTGTTCCTGGCAGTTTTGGCCGCCAGGAACAGGATGGCGGTATGGGGTGTCGTGGGGCCCCTGGGGGCCCCTGCAGTGCCCATGCCAATTTCATGGGCACTGCAGGGGCCCCGTAACAGGGCCCCACTGAGAATTTCAGTGTCTGCATAGCAGACACTGAAATTCGCGACGGGTGCAACTGCACCCGTCGCACCCTTTCCACTCCACCGACTCCATTCGGAGCCGGCATCCTCGTGGAAAGGGGTTTCCGCCTGCCCAGCGGGAAACACAGAATAACCGCGGCGGTCTTCTGACCGCGCAGCGGTATTCTGGCGGCTCCCGCCGGCACCGCGGTTACCGCGGCCGGCGGGAGTCAGAATGACCCCCTTAGTCTTAACCAGAAGTATTGCACCATCTGCTGAGACATCTAGTAACGACCTGTGGCACTGCACTTTTGGCCCACTGACTCCACAGTTAATTTATATTTAAAAGGCCTGCTAGGCCTGCAAATGTGTAATACACTATGCCCTCAAGGGGCTGATTATATTACACTGCAACATTCTTTATCATTCTTTTTTATGTGATTTCACACTCTAGGGGCTGAATATGTGTTTACATGACCATGTTTCTTTTCGAATACTATTTTTACTGTGGTGCTTTGTGGGGGCTGTTCAGACAATCACAGTCTAATGGCAAGTGTAGGAGAGAATGCACAAACACAGTTTATGTCTGGTAAATGTTTAATGTGCTGCATGGCTACATTTTTATATGGTCCCAAATGTGAGGTTGTCATTATCATTTCTATATTTTTTCCTTATGGTGGAGATCTGAGATTAGAGCCCTCTATTCTCCCTTTTGCTGTGGCGTTTGTTTTTCAGAGCTTTGTTTAACTGCTTTTTTAAGGCGCCTATTTGGCTTAAGCTTGTCATTTCTAAAATAGGTTAAAATGATTCCCTACAGCCAATAGTTCTTGCAGGCAGGCCTTCTGTTTCCTTTAAAAAAGTGGCCCAGAGATTTAAGGGATGGTGTACCTCAACCTCAATCAGTATCATCTCCAGGAACATGTCCACACCTGATCTCTGCTCTTCTTTGTTGGAAAGTGGATTATTGGTAAGGGCAGGTAAGTACCTACACTTAGCAATAGGCCAATAACCCCCACTAGGTCAAGTCAGGTAAAAAACAAGCAACAAGGCTTAACTTAGGAAACAGGTGTGTAAAGCATTTCAAAATCATTTCAAAATCACAAAACAGTAAATTACTAAAACACAAAACACAATAAACATCCAGCACCACTTTATAAAAATAAACTATATTTTTATCTTTAAAATTACACTAAAATGACAAAAATCCAACGTAGGGAACCAGAGATATGAATCTTTAAAGATTAAAAGTAATTCTAGTGATTAAAAGCGAATAGCTCTCAAAGGTTTCAAAAAGGTCACACTGGATAGGAACAAAGTGCAGAGTTCAGACCCCCCACAATGTAACACTGTTACACTTACTTTCAGAAGTGCTTCTTGATGCAGAAAAGTGGTCCACCACCAAGGGTTCAGTGCCTCTTATTTGTCTCTCAGGGTCTGGGACTACAACTCCCATAATGCACCTATTCATCCTATGGAACTGTTTAAAACAGTTGCTCCAAATGTCTCCAAACATCTGGATCTTCTTCCGGAGTTCCTTTTTGGGTCCCTGAAGTGACCACAACTTGATCCAAGGTTCCAGAAGCTCTGAGTTGTTCCTCGGGAGTTGGGGCTACAATACCCAGAATCCTCAAAAGGCCAATGGACTCTAATCAACCGGGCTCTTCTTGTAGGACTTGATGCAGGGGACTCTGGGGAGCTCCTTTGTACCTGTAGCTTACAGGGAGTCCACTCATGGAGTTTCAGATGCGAGGCAAAGTCCTTTTTATTTTGTTGAAGCCCAAAGTGTGCAACTGTTGCAGTCCTTGTGAGTGCAGTGTCTGCTTGCAGGACAGGGGTCCGGCTGGGCAGTCCTTCTTCTCCATTGTCTTCTTCTAGCAGGGATCTGAGGTGTGGCTGCAGCTATGTCAAATGTATCCTTGCTTCTGTGGTGAAAAATGGGGGGGGGGCATCATCTGTCCAATCACAGGCAGGCCACGACCCACTTGGATGACTACTTCCTGGGAAGTGTGACAAAAGCAATCCCAGGGAGCAACATTCCTTAAAAACCCAAAATGGCAGAAACTGAATTTTAGAGGTTAGGTCTGGCTGAGCTCACCCACTAGTGAGGCTAAATATCCTTAACACGCTCTTCTCCTGCTCTCTCGTCATCTAATCAAGAGGGCACCTGGTTGTCTGGGTTTGCAGGAAATCAGAGGGGTCTTGAGCTGCTGCAAATTTCCTTCTCTCCTTTGAAGACCAGTTTGGATGCTCTTGACCCATCCTGTTTCACCATCTGCTAAGGCAGATCTCCTCCCCAGGCACTTCCTTTGTGTTAAGCTCAGGGCACATCACATGTCATCAAGGCAGCCTGGTCAGGCTGCCAGAGGCTGGTCAATCAGAGAAGGGCATTACAGGGCTGAAGCTGGCAACTTTCAGTTACAGTTTTAAAACTCTTTCCCTGAACTAGTTATATTAAATCCCACAATGGCAAGCTGTGGGATTTATTATAACAATTAATTTGATACCAAACTCGAAATACCTGGCTTCTAGAGGGACTTTATTAATTAAAATAAAGGGCCAGATTTACAAGACACTAGCACCCCTTAGTGCCACATTTGCAGCAAAATTATTGTCTCAAATGTGACACTAACGGGCCACTACCATAGTGCCATATTTACAAGGTGGCACAAACTAGGTTTGCGCCACCATATAAACCCTGTGCACCTCAACTTTCATAATATATGCATAATGTATGCAAAGGAGGCATTCCCTCATTAGAGGGTCCCTAAAAATGGCACAATGGAATTTACAAGATTCCATTGTTCCATTTCCAGCATCATTTTTAATGCCTGCTTAAAGCAGGACTTAACATTTGTCTCCCATTGATTTCATTGGGCCTCTTAACACTATACAGGATTAACATCATTTTTTTTTACGCAAGTTCAGTATAGCGTTACAATAGAGTCAAATGACTCTCTTGCCATGCGCCATGGTGAGCCTTATTGTAAATAGGACGCTACGATGGTGACGTTAGGGGACATAATGGGGCCACAAGAAAAGTGTTGCATCACTAGTGATGCGCCACTTTCTTGCAAATATATTTCAAAGTCTCCCCATTTTAGCCCATGGAGCCCCTTCACTACAGTTAGGGAAAAACACATTTGGCTACTTTACTTCACCAGGGTTTATGAAACAATTTGTATAAGGTCCCTGCTTATACTTACAGGCACCCAACCCTAGGGACACTTGGAGCACACCTTACGGGTGACTTATATTTCAAAATAAGATAGTTTAGGACTTCGGAAGTAGTTTTAATTCCAAAGTCTAATTTTCATATAACTTTAGTTTAAAGGCAACCTGTAAGGTATGCCTCCCTTTGCAATGACGCTTGGCACCACAGCAGTGCGCCTATGGATGTGCTACCTATGCTGGGGTCCCTAAGCCTACATGCCGTACCATGTACTAGGGACTTATAGGCAGGTTGACATAGCCAATTAAAAACATCATAATTATTTTAAACAGAGCATAGGCCCTGTGACTGGTTAGCAGTACCCAGGGCAACACCAGATTCAGGAAAACACCAGCAAAAAGTGAAAAATAGGGGCAAAAAGTTAGGGGGCTTCTGCATTCAGTCCATTTTTCTCACACTCTTGATTTTCCATGTTCCACTTCACCCTATGGAGTGGTTCCAGATAGTCTTGTATTCCAATAAAGGCCACATTTGGGTGGCAGGGTTCCAGAATTAAAACCTCACAAGTGAGGATGATGTGATCAATTGCCAAGGTCATGCATACTTCAAATGTGCCTATAAGTTGAAAATGAGCAACAGACAGACACATTTAGTCAAGGGTAGCCATTCTGCAAACAGAGGTGTGAGTATAGACCATGGGGATGTCCAGTGCTACACTTTCATTTAAGATGCAAAGGCCCAGTTGATTTAATTGCGCTGCCAAACCTTTGCCTTGCTTGTCGCTCCTTTGATATTGCGCAGACATTCGTTGAATGTCCCAGAGCTCATCATTGATCTCTACCACCCTACTATTCAGGTCTTCATGCATTAAATCGCATTTGAAATCACCCATAATTATCTACACTTTGGAAGGTAGCAGGAGCTGGCCTTGGGGGCTGGCAGTTCCCTGGGCCATCTATGGCTCCATGAGGGGGACAACGTGGCCCCTCCTCCAGTGCTGAATTCAGCCCCAGGGAGGTGGTGGTCCTGGTGTCAGGGGTCCGTGACAGACCTCCATCTTATTTTATTTCAGCCCAAGGGAGGTGGCAGTTCCTGGGCTGTGGGGGCCATGTGGCCCCCTTTTATCATACTAATTGTCCCAGAGAGGTGGCAGTCCCCTGGGCTGTAGAGGGCCACATGGGCCCCCGGATTATTTTAAGATGTTTTGCCCCAGGGAGGCAATGGCCCCCGGGGCTGCAGACAGGCCTTGTTGCCTAGTCTGTAAATATATTTTTCAGTGCCCCTGGAGAGATGGTTGTCCCTGGGGCTGCGGAGGGGTCTGCACGGGCCCAACTACATTCATTTAAGATTTTTTTTCCCAGGGACCCCTCATATACTTAAAAAGCAGTGCCCCAAGGAGGCTAATTTGGTGAGCCATAGGAGGGTGCCCCACGTGTCCCCTTTTTTTTATCAGCCCCTTACGCCCATGGGACCTGGCCCACCCGGGGGGAAATTAAAAGAAGAGCGCAGGAGACTGCACTTTTTTTTTAAATCTTGGAAAGATCTGCAGATACATCCATGGATTTTTCAGATTTTCTTTGAAGAAAAGGCTTTTTAGCCCTACAGGTCCCTGGAGGACTCCAAAAACAAGTCTAGAGGCTCATGGTATGACTACCCAGGCACCTTTTCTTTTTTTATGCTTTTTGGTGTGACTCAGCTGAAGCCAAGTCCTAAAATGGCTGGAAACACTTACTTATTGAAGTCGGCAGCCAGTCAGATATCAGCACAGGGACAGTTGGCTGCACGGAGAATTCACGTCCCTAGCTATCTATATTTTTTGACATTTAATATCTTAAAAACTACTAAACAGATTTACACCAAATCACAAAAAGTACACTGTCTGATCCAGGAGCTAGCTTTCTGCCAAATTTGGTGCAATTCCATCCAACGATTCAAGGTGTAGCGGTGTTCAAAATCCCTGTGGAAAAATGCATTTGCAAAATGTGTTTTGGGTTCCCCCCATTTTTCTAAGTCCCAGCCTGACAGATGACCCTGAAACTTTTAAAACAGCAATTGAACTGACTGAAGTATAGGGTTGATAATTTTGTGAAGATTCGTCAAGTGGTGCAATGCTAGGTCCCACTGGCAAGTATTATATATATATTTATTTTTTCATTAAAAAAAACAAATGTTACAGAGACATAGTTAGGCTTACATTTTAAACATTCAAAACAATCAAAATTCACCTGTTACAGTTAGAGTTATCTCAAGTAACTATAACTTGTGCCCTAAGATAACTATAACTCGCACACGCATGCAGTTTTTTTTTGTCAAAAATGTTTCTGCAAATATTACATTGATATTATCAATACTGTTATCAACAATGTCATGTGTGCCGTAATTTGTGGGGTAATTAGCAGTGCATGGTGAGGGTGCAAATGAAAGTTACCTTGGCGTACGAGTTAAAGTTACTTGAGATACCTATAACAGTTGAATTTCTATAGATTTGCATGTTTAAAACGTAAGCCTAACTATAATGTTTGTTTTGCTGTGCATCCAGACTTAACTATAACATTCATACAAAACATCTTGCTTGTTTGACGCTTGCTAGTTTGATGCTTTGAAGTCATTGCATGAAGAGACCATTACAATGAAAGTCTTTCACTCTCTCTCTTCCATCCTATTAAGGGATGAAAGAGACAAAGAGAGTGACAGGACTTCCTACCTCCTGCGGGAGCCGGCATTGCTCCCACAAGCAGGGAGCTGCGTTAAATAGCAGCTCCCTGCTTGTGGGAGCACTGTTTTAATATGTTTTCCTGCACACATATTTGCGGGAAGGGAAAAAGGTGAAAACTTCACTTTCTGCAAGTGAGAACTGTTTGACAGCTCATACTTGAGGAAAGTGAAGTGTTTGCTCTGACCTGACGGGAGCGTCAAAGTTGCTGCCAAGTGAGAGTAAACAGCTATATCCCCAGGGTGGGTACACTGGGACATAGCAGGAGCCAGCCTTGGGGGATGGTGGGTCCCCAGGGCTTTCTGTGGCTCCACAAGGGGGGCTGTGTGGCCTCCTCCAATGTAATCTAGCATCTGCGAGGCGGACATCCCCGGGGCTCGGGGATCTGCAACAAAACAACCTTCATTCTTTTATTGTAGCCCCAGGAAGGTGTCAGTTCCTGGGGCTTGGGGGGGACAGCGCATCCCCACATTGTATTTGTTGAAATCCTCAGGGAGGTGGTGGTCCCTGGGTGTGCAGGGGGACTGCACACTCCCCTCATCTATTTTCTTAAAAGCCCTGGGGAGGTAGAAGTTCCTAGGACTGTAGGGGGGCTGGGGCACCCTAGTATTTAATTGTAAAATATGCCCTGACCTGGGGAGGTGGAGGTCCCTGGGGCTGCAGGGGAGGGACAGTTGCCACCCCCTTTATGGAATGGAAGAGGAAGAGAGAGTGACAGGACTGTGGGCAATGCCTGAAGGCCCCTGCAGTCCTACCGATATCCCCACGTCCTGGTGGAGCCAGCACTGCTTCCACAAGCAGGGACCTGCTTTAAATAGAAGCTACCTGCTTGTGGGAGCAATGTTTTCATCTGTTTCCCTGCACACATATTTGGTGCAGGGAAAAAGATGAAAACTTAATTTGCTGCAAATGAGAGGTGAGAGGTACTGTCAAAGCTCCTGTCAAGTCAGAACAAACAGCTATGTCCTGGTGTGGACACCCTGAGATATTGCAGGAGCTGGCCCTGGTGGGTGGCAGTCCCCAGGGCCATCATTGGCTCCATAACGAGGCCGCACAGCCCCCCTCCAATGTAAAAGCCCAGGGGAGGTGGTATTCCTTGGAGCTTCAGTGGGGCTAAGCAGCCCCTGCATTATATTTCATCAAAGTTGCAGGGAGGTGGAGGTCCCTCATGCACGGGGCATACACTGCCTCCCTGAATAGTATTTGATTGAAAACCTGGGAAGGTGGCACACTCTGGGGCTATGGGGGGCCTGTACAGCCCCCCCACATTATATTTGATTAAAGCCCCAAGGAGGTAGTGGTCTCTGGGGCTGCGGGGGGCTGCACACCCCCAAAATATATTTCATCACTGCCCCAAGGAGGTGGCAGTCCGAGGTTTGTACCCCCTGCATTGTATTAGATTGATGACCTAGGGATGTGTGGTCCCTGGGCTACAGGCTCATTACATGTGATCAAAGCCCTGGGAAGATGAAGGTCCCCAGGGAAGCAGGTAGGGCCATGTGCCCCCCTCATTCATTATAAATAAGCCAAGGGGAGGTGGTGGGCCCCGGGCCATCAAAAAGCCTTAGAAGGGCAACCCTGTGAGCCCTTGTCCTTTCTTTCAAAATGCACCCAGGACCTGGCCCACTTGGAGGCTTCATAAAAACAAGAACTGGAGCCCACCTTTGTTTTAAAAAAAATAATTTTTACTGTGAATTTGAGATGTCATCACAAATTGGCAGCAAATATTTTTTTTTAAAGTATATTTTTGCCCTGGTAGAGGTCTTTTGGGACCCCAGTGCCATAAACTTCCCTCCCCTCAGCCCAGATGGCCCATCTGGATATGGAGGCTACAACCCAGCTCCCTTTGTGTCATTGTCTAGATGAGAGGTGCAAACAGCCCAACTGTCAAACTGACTCAGGCAGGGAATCCACAAACAAGCAGAATAGTTTAAGCAAGAAAATGTCTACTTTCTAAACGTGGCATTTTCAAACACACAATCTAAAAACTAACTTCACTAAAAGATGTATATTCACATTGTGAGTTCAGAAGCCCCTGTCGCGTGGGCTCTCATTATCCTAATGAGACTACTGGATTTCTAGGCAGCAGGATCGATAACGGTGTGGGAGACTGAGTCTAACCCACGTGTAAGGAACTCTGTCACCATAAATCCGGTTGTTGCTCCGGCTAACTAGCAGTGCCTCATTTCTCCCATGGGGAAGAGATGATTGGGCAGCCGAGCGCATGACATCTTTGGAACTTCTCAGGGAAGTCGTGGTCACTCAGATCCAAACCAACTCTCTCATTTACAATATGGTCTCATATACAAATGACAAAGACAGTATAAGTTTTATATGATGTTTTAATAAAACAACTGTATTTTAGATAATAAGGCGTGAGCCGCAATAACCAGAACAATACAACATAGTAGGATTGAGATAGTCACCAGGAGAGTAAAACATAAGAATAAAGCTATCATAATTCCTAACAGTTTCTACTCTCCCTCTGCTTGTTCTATTTAGAGCACAGCATGTTAAGCTTCTAGCTTGCCTTTCTGAATCACTAGGGAGACATACGCCCTCATACCTGAGCAAAGGCCTGTGATCTGGTTCAGCATCTGCAACGAGGCAGTTAGCGTCTAGTTGTGGTTCCCTGGTCAGAATCTCCCTCTTGCATGTATTGGGACAAGGAAGTGATTTTATAACTAACATGTCATCGTGATCACAAAATGTCCCTACGCAGGAATGCCAAATCTAAACTCCTACCACGTCTATCGGCAATGTACCAGACTGTATCCTTGACTGAAGCACAGATTGAATATGTTATGAACTCCAGTGCTGAAGTTGGACAAAACAGTGTGATATGAATAAAAAAACAACACCGTAGAACTGGCTATTTTGTAAAATAACAATACGAAGCCTAATAAAAAGCATTCAGAGTAAAGTGCACAGAGGCTCTAAGCTGTTAGCAAATGAATAAAATACATTTAGGGCAAAGTGCACAAGGGCCTAAAGCCTGAAGCTAATGCGTAAAATAGACGTAAAACTAACCACACTACACCCTCCCCTTGTCGGTAGCAAGTGGTTCCAAAAATATAAAAACATGCCCTAAATTTAAACACTACATTTCGACAAGATGAGAAGAAAACAAAGTCAAAAATTTAGGAAACGTGATGATAGAGCGAAATTCAATATAGTGTCAATTTAGTCGAGGAAAAAAAAAATCCAATTGTCAAACAGAAGCAATAGAACGTAGGAGCTCCTCCACTTCGAGATATGTCAATATCGGAAGATCCACGCCACAAAGTACCATGGAGCAGGTGTGTTCCAAAGCCCCAAAATCATTCAGGGCGGCACCCCGTGCAGTGCCAAGGAAAGAGACAATACCATCTTCCTCCAGGAAGGGAATCTCATAATCCGCCTCACGAAGCAAACGCAACCGTAGTGCACAAGTCTGGGAATGAGCCCTAATCGGGAACATCAACAGATCAGGATCGACCACTGGAGAGCGCTGCAGCGAGAGACAGAAAGCCAGTGCATGTTCAAACGAGCACCAAAGGCACCGAAACACGGGTTGTACACAATCCAAAACCAGTCTGAATGATAGAGACCAGTCACACTCCAAATGACACAGGAGTGTAGCTCCAAAACACTGCATCATGCGTTCACGACACAGCTGCGCTGACGGGAGCAGCAATATAGGATCTCGTCGTGGCGGGACAGCCATTGCGAAAAAATAGCAACAATAGCAAGACTCCAGCCAATAAAGCCAAAGTAATCGGGAAACCCCCAAAAATGCTTCCGAAAATAGAGTGTATAGCAGAAGGTATCAAACCGAATATGGAAGAGAAGGTGTGAGTGAAACCAACACCAACAGCTTTGAAAAAATGACCAATACCAGCAGTGCTGGATGCATTAAATATACGTCCCACAAGTTCACCGAAGTGACTTGGAAAGTTAGTATTCAAAAGGACTGTATCTCCGCCGATGACCTTGTCACTTGAAGTGCGTAGGTCTCGCTAGCAGATGTAAGGGCTTCATGCTTTTGAAACAATAAAGCTTTCAGCCTACTCAACTTGTTGAAATCAACCTTGGAAGTAGCAATATGAGGCCATATGTCCGCTACCTCCCTAATTTGAGTTGGGGGAAACAACACATTCCCGCAGCACGTAACGGCCTTGTTGACGACAACAACATAAACTATTCCGGCACGCATGCCACAGCAGCGTTCGCTGTTAAGAACAATGTAACTGCCGTTAGAAAGCACCTGGAAAGTGTTTTTAATTACCGGGACTGGATCTTCCTTCAGATAACAAGCTAAGTTAGCAATCGAAGCATTACACGCTCCGTGCAAGGACAGCTGTTTACAAACCATGGAATGGCTGACAGAAGCTTCGCATTCGCTACCGCTAAGAAAAACCTCCCTCAAACCATTAACACATCTGTACTGAAAGGGAAGCTCCCACACCTCGTGTGTGTAACTGTCACCCAAGGGTTCATATCTACCAACCGGAATGTGCTTCAAACAAGAAGTAAATTGCAGAGTGGAGATAGGCAAATTAATAACCCCATGAATCAACCACTCAGCTGACGGAATCTCAGCCACCGTGAAAGGCAGTTTCTCCAATTTTTCAATATTCAACATAACATACGTAGCTTCCTTCTTAGACATCAATTGTTGTTGACAAGTTAAATTAAAGGAGATAAAGATCTCTCTGGCACGAATGTGCTGCCATGGAACGCGAACCGCCTTCAAGGTCTGAAGAGTCCAACCCAGCTGCATGATAGATCGTGTCTGACTCTGCCCATGATATAAAGAAGACATGTCTGATTTTATAATGTCAATAGCAGAAGAAACAATGCTGTCAATCGTGTAAACACGGTTAGAAAGGGTATGCATGCCATTATCAACAACAGACAAAGGGGGTGATTCCGACCCTGGCGGTAAATACCTCAAGGGCCGGGGTCCGCGGGAGCACCGCCAACAGGCTGGCGGTGCTCCTTTGGGCATTCTGACCACGGCGGTACAGCCGCGCCCAGAAATGGAAAGTCGGCGGTGTACCGCCGACTTTCCGCTGCCCAGGGGAATGGGGATTCCGACCGCCATCCTGTTCCTGGCGGTTTCGGCCGCCAGGAATAGGATGGCGGTATGGGGTGTCGTGGGGCCCCTGGGGGCCCCTGCAGTGCCCATGCCAATGGCATGGGCACTGCAGGGGCCCCCGTAAGAGGGCCCTACTTAGAATTTCAGTGTCTGCTGAGCAGACACTGAAATTCGTGCCGGGTGCTACTGCACCCGTCGCACCCCTTCCACTCCGCCGGCTCCTTTCGGAGCCAGCTTCCTCGTGGAAGGGTGTTTCCCGCTGGGCTGGCGGGCGGCCTTTTGGCGGTCGCCCGCCAGCCCAGCGGGAAACCCAGAATGACCGCCGCGGTCTTTTGACCGCGGTGCGGTCTTCTGGCGGTTCCCGCTTGGCGGGCGGCTCCCGCCGCCCGCCAAGCTTGGAATGACCCCCAAAGTCTGCAGCAGATTTTCCTGATCAATCTGCCTTAATCGGGCTGCAGCCTCCTGTTGGGAAAGTTTCCAAAACTCATTATATACTTCGTATAAGAAACTTTTCCTCCGCGGCACCACGGGACCTGATAAGAAATCTTGTAAATCAGTACCATTAGACAGTAACTTGAGATGTGACTTAACTGCATCCAGTACTTCAACCATTGTTGACAAAGCTTCCCCACACTGTATGTAGTTATTATATCAGCATGTTCTGGTGAAATGTAACAAGGGTCTGCCCTACTAGTCCTGAACCCCCCTGAAGAGGTGACAAAACGTTGATGACACTGATTAGTGTCTACAGGCCACAATAACCACCCGCCCGGATGTAACGATGAAGCATTAAGCGTACCATTCTGGACCCAATGCGTAAATTCACTAAAAGTAGCATTCACATAGTGCTGCCAGTTATTTAATCTGGAAGGGACAGGTATACTAGGCAAAGTCAACTCTCTAATCGACGCCAAGCCCAAACAACTAGTCTGTTGTACTGTGTCATTGAGGAAAACATTTGCACAGGGATAATGCACGCTCTAAACAATGTATCCCTGCCTTGCATCTGCCAATTTTTCGTACCCCAAACACTTTTCAAATCAACAGTCTTCAACCAGTATTCATATCCCTCGACCGAAAGTTGAGATACAAACGAATTTGAATATAGTAATTTAGTATCGGTCAATAAAATTTGCTTATTAGAATATGGTGCAACTTTAAAATAGTAAGACTTAGCATTCCGCTGATCATGCCCAGAAAAATATGCAAATTTATCATTATACGTTTTCGAACTCCCTTGTGGAGGAGTCGAGCAATGTTCCCATTGCAGATAATTAAACATGGACTTAGGGCTACTAGCTTTGTGAATGAAGTGGTGTCCATAATAGTTGTAGCAAAACATGTCACCATGATTATCTCTAAATTGGTAAGCATCTTCATCGTCATAGACAGTATAATATTGCAAATCCTTCAGCATAGAATCTACTGTCTTCACATCCCAATCATCAGAAACAATGCCTGGTATAACAATATCATTCATTGATAACTTGAGGACATATGTATTTGAATCAATTCAGAGGGACCATATATATCAAACATTACTTTATCCCACACAATCGCATCCGGGATTGGTATTGCAGAAATGTTCACAGTGGATAAGTCTCTTCGAACCATATGAGACGAAAAATGTGGTCTCAACACAGTCTCCACGTGCTCAATGTCTGATCGATCAGGAAGAAAATGACCATGTATAACGAGAAAAAAAGTAACCACAAATCCCAACCATAAAAAAAGAGTCATTACAGCCATAAATAGCCACAAATAGTTCCAAGGAATAACAAAATATGTACGTTTAAGCCAACTCAGTAGCTTACGTGGACCTCGGACAGAAGACAGCGATGACGAAGAGCTGGATACAACCGCATCCGCGTTGTTGAAGCAGCCAGAGGCAGTTCTCGCAAAAGGTGCAACTGTGAACAAGGAAGCAGATGGAGGCTCTCTCCTAGGCACGCTATAAATCACATGTTCAGAAACATCAGTAGAACGTACAGCAACTTGATCAAAAGATTCCATATTAATCGTTGACTGTGGAACAATCGCAAGATCATCTTCCACCCTCCCCAAGCTCGGAGAGGAAACAGCGTCGGTGCAAATCACCTGCAGCGGGACTTCTTCCCCAGTAGTGAGAGGGATGCCGGAACTACTGGGTGTCCCTCTTGGTCTGCTGTGCAGAATCAGCCACATGTTGTAACTTGACATTATCAATGGAAACAAAACGATTTCCTTTGGCCCCTTGCAGCGGCCGTAAAATCACAGTTCTCGTGCCGCTCACCCCTAACACCGGGACAGGTGCTCGATAAGAAGGACCAAATTCTTTCTTTACTGCGACCTTTTCACGCACTAGATCCCCAATCCTGGGTATCCAACCAGTAGGTGTTACTGGCTCATCCTTAATTCCTGAGGAGGCAGCACTTGCAGAAGAGTTATCTTCACGGAATTGTTGAAAATCCTGCAAAACAGTGACACGATCATTTATGTCAAAGGGCGTATCTGCCGCCTCCACACCAGGACCATCTAGATCAGGAACATACATTCGTGTTCCAAACAGGCACTCATATGAAGAATGACCCCCCAGTGACCTTCTAGGCAAGTTATTAAGTGCTCTCTGTACTCCATACAGGTGGGCTAGCCAACTACGACCCGTACCTATAACCTTGGCTGTTAAGGATTGCTTTTAATCACGATTTAAACGCTCCACGACAGAATTTCCCTCGGGATGAAATGGAGACGAGAATTGGAGCTGGACCCCCAACGAAGCCATGGTGTCCCTGAATGCCTTAGAGGCAAAAGCAGGGCCCTGGACCGAATGAAAAGCCGCAACTGCAAATGTATCGACAACGATATGCAAATCTTTAATAACAGTCCCAGCGTCAGCCGAGCGCTGTGGCCAGACCCACACAAACCTGGAGCACGAATCTACAGCAACCAATATGTATTTGTATGCACTATCTGGTGTCAGTGGACCACAATGGTCCAAGTACACACACTGTAATGGTCTGTTTGAAATCAGAAGGGGCGTCTGCTGCGGGCGTCTAGCCGACGACGCTTTAATTTGTTGACAGACGTCACAACAAAGGACATACTGCTTTGTCTCTTTATAGAGACCAGGCCACCAGTAACGGGCCTGTAAAAGTGAAATCGTGGCAGCCACACCAGCATGTGCAGATGCCACCCCTTCATGTGCTGCAGAAATTAATCGAGGTCTCTCAACTTTATTTGGTAATTCACGTACACCAATGCCCGGAATATTAACAACAGCATTTAGCACACCACTCAAGCAGTAACTATATTTAGAAGGAAATCCTTTAGGGAATGGCGTGCCATCAGCCGTAGCCTTTATGGCAGCCGAAATCTCTGTGTCTGGTTTGGAACTCGAACGAGTCACTGCGGCTACAGTGGCGACAGCCACTGCCGACTTTGCAGCTTCATCAGCCAAAGTATTCCCAGCAACGTGTATTCCAACGCGCTGGTGTCCAAGTGTATGTACAACATGGACTTTAGGAAGCGTTTCTTTCAGATCCGCAACCTTACCCCACAACAATTTATGTTTAATGGTGTTGCCTTTAGAATCTCTGAACCCATTCATCTTCCAATAGTGCAGATATTCATTGAAAGACTGCACACAGTAGTAGGAGTCACAGACCAGCAAGGTCAAAATCACCGGATCTGCGTGCTCCAACGCTAACAAAAGAGCTTTGAGCTCAGCCAGCTGCGCCGTGCAATCTCCCAAGGTTTTAGTATAAGTATGTCGGGGGCAGAACACTTCCCCCTCCATAGTCCCGCTCACCACCGCACATGCAGCAGAATACTGTTGTTTAGTCCCAACCGCTGGTTGCGCAGAGCCATCGGTATACATGACCACTTCATATTGGTCAATAGGCAATGTGCCAGCAGGTACTGGGTACTCTATTTCATATTGAAGAAATTCTTGAGTCTGCAGCTTAGGGTCAAATATGTAATCCACATCAGTGGCTGTCAAAGACGTAGCCCATTTTGTATCCACCGCGGGTGTAAAGCTTTCGAATTAGGAACACTTGCTTTTGTAACAGCCTCTAAGGCCGGAATCGGGGAAATGACAATGATGCGTTGGCCCTGGGCAAGCGGTCTTTCTTTGATCACAGCCATCTGTACTGCAGTGAGTATTTTCTCAGTCTGTGCAAAACGTTGTTCTGCAGCAGAATACAAGTGGGACTTGTATGCTATCGGGACTGTCTCACCCTCATTAAAGGTGACATACGTAAACCCAACAGCCCCAGGTATCACCCTTATGACTAAATGTGTCTTATTGTCCCGTGTGTGTAAGTGTTTAACCGCTAAGAGATCATTCTGCAACTCTCGCAGTATGTGTGTATGCTCAATCGTCCAAAATCTACTCGAACAATTCGGGCGAATCAGCTCATATAAAGGTTTTATACGCGTAGCATAATCAGGAATGTAGGTTCTGCCAAAATTCAGAAACCCCAACAATGACTGAAGCTTCCGAACCGTATTAGGAGGCTGCAATAAAGCACATTTCTCCAAAAAATGTGGTGCTAGGCTCTTGCCCTCACTCGATAACTCATATCCCAGGAAAATGACGCTGAGGAAGGCAATCTTTGATTTCTTAAAATTAAACTTATAGCCAATATCAGCAAACCCCACAACAATGCGCGATACGCGCCTTAGATGTTGCAGAATCTCATTGTCTGTCAAATATATATCATCAACATATGATAACGCTTCAGGGTCCAACTCGTGCAGCATTTCAGTCACAAGAGCCGAAAACAGTCCTGGGCTATTCTTATACCCCTGAGGCAAACGACAAAAAAAATTCTGAGAGCCAAACGCACTGAAACTGGTATAGTCCCGACTTTCAGGCGCTATATTTTGGCAGAAAAATCCATTCAAGATATCCAATGTTGTTTTGTATTTTCTACGCACTATATTATTCATAAGCGCTGCGCTATGTGAATTCTGTATTGCATATGTGCGTGTATGACTATTCAAATGTCTGTAATCCACCACTATCCTATAGGAATGGTCCGGTTTAGCAACCGGAAATAAGGGATTATTCATTGGCGAGACACAAGGCTCAATTACACCCTGGTACTCCAATTGTGTAAGAATATTCCTAACCGATGCCCTTGCTTCAAATTTAATAGGATACTGCGGCTGTGGCTGAGGTTTGCCCTTTATTGGAATGACATGATAAGGTGATTGTTTATCCCACCCCACATTATTTCTATATAGGGCGGGGGCTTGTGCTAAAGCCCATGCTTTACTGTAGGACTCCGCTAGTTCTCTCGGAACAAGTCGTGAAAAGGAAGGCGTAATGACCTCCTCCCCAACCGGACAGTCGCGAACAAAGTCAGGTGGCCAATCTTGTTCGGCCAGGCGTGTACAATGCGGTCAATGTCCCCTTCTAATCGTAGAGTTACTAGATATACTCGATCAGGATCAGAGACTCGCATATCCGCTGTCTCGACTTGTATGAAGTCATCAGTTGCTTTCACCTCCAGATGCTCTAGAAGACTCCGGCAAACTATTGTGACCACTGCCGCGCTGTCTAACAGTGCTAACGGCCATGTCTTGTTCGTCAAGAGAACTCTCTTCTTGAGCGGCATGTCTAACAGAGACTGCTGCCACTTTTTTCTTTTTAAATTGTTGTTTTTGTTGCAGCGGTTTCTCTTCTTGTTTAGCAGAAACCTCTGCTGAGCGTTGCGAATCCTGTCTCGGTTTCATGTACTCCGTCCTCCGCTCTGACCGCCCACCTCTCTCACTTCTCTTCTCAGAGGAGTCCTGAAAGGAACGAGATTGGCGTGTATTAGTATATTGATATTGATCAGGCGTCTTCAAATTATCCCTATTTCTGAGAATATACCTATTCTGCGGGGTCTCCGGTTGCGGAGACTGTCCCCCATCTTTTTTAGGTGTTTTCTGTTTCTTTTCCCAGCGCTTTTTTGCACCCTCAGGTTGCTGTTGCTTAGCATTATCTTTATTATTTTTACCCTGCAATTGTGGTTTTTGCGGTCTAGCCCCTAGGCTATCACGACCAATACTACAATATGTTTCTGCTATTATTCTCGGAAGTTCCCGCTCCTGATTAATCTGCGGAACGTCCTGAAGACGCATTCGCACAGCTAGTGCTACAGCCTCCCCCTTGAGATTACTCAAAATAATAGAAGAAACTGCTTCAAAATTGCCCATCAATTGCATGCCCAAATCTAAGGCAGGGGCAGCTCCATATTCATCTTGAATTTGTTTAAGCACTTCCGGCAAATTAGCCAAAGTCGGTGTACCGTGTGCTGTAGTGTAGAGAGCGGCAAACACCGTGCCCCAAGTATTACAAAGGTCCACCGTAGGAACCATCCCATACGGCAAACACATCGTCAAAATTCTATGCTTATCCTGAGGCCCCGTATGGGGAAATACTGCTTCCAGCGTATTAATCTTTTGCGCCAGCCAAAATGGAGTCTCCTCACGTTTAACCAGCACCTTGCCCATAACTGAGTGTACAGTGGCCGGATTGATTCCCGGTGCCACCACTTGTGCGTGCGCTGGAGCAGCACGCTCTGCATTAGTATTTAATGTCTGCATCACAAACTGAACTAGTCGTCTGTACGTTGCAGTTAATTCCATATATAAACAACGCACTTCAGCCACTGCCAAATTTGCCACTCCAGGATATGGTGTGTATGTAGCCAATAAAGGCCAGGTTGGACCATCATTACTCAATGGACCTAACCGTATTTGTGTTACAGAGTGTGGGAGGGCGCCATCAAGCCAATTATGGTGTTCTTGATAAGATAAAGGTATTTCTAAGTATGCATAAGCCCTGTATTGTCCAGGGACATTCAGTATATTCGTGAAAAGTATTTGTTCCCCCATCAGCTGCTGGAAATATGACCCAAGAATAAAAAAGTTCTGTTCTATAGGCTGCATGGGCATCCACCACAAAAGTGACTGGACCCCCCTGGACTGTCAGTCCATTTGCTATCAGATGACCTGTGAGCGGATGTCGCATATTAAGCGCTATATTCACTACATTAGGATTCGCCATTTGCACATAGAAATAGCTCTAGGTCAGAGAAGGCACACCAATATCGGGGTTTTTCCTTTCAAAGTTCAAGCTTGAACAACCAACCACTAAGCCATAGGATGTATCTAACCCGTGGTGGCGGAAACCCTCAGCCCCACGGACGTGTCCGCTTACGGAACCGAGGAGTCAAAATATATATAAGACCGAGAGAGTCAGTCGGACCCAAACATTAGAGCCAGAGCAATCGTTGGCGGCGCCATGTCGCGTGGGCTCTCATTATCCTAAATGAGACTACTGGATTTCTAGGCAGCAGGATCGATAACGGTGTGGGGGACTGAGTCTGACCCACGTGTAAGGAACTCTGTCACCATAAATCCGGTTGTTGCTCCGGCTAACTAGCAGTGCCTCATTTCTCCCATGGGGAAGAGATGATTGGGCAGCCGAGCGCATGACATCTTTGGAACTTCTCAGGGAAGTCGTGGTCACTCAGATCCAAACCAACTCTCTCATTTACAATATGGTCTCATATACAAATGACAAAGACAGTATAAGTTTTATATGATGTTTTAATAAAACGACTGTATTTTAGATAATAAGGCGTGAGCCGCAATAACCAGAACAATACAACATAGTAGGATTGAGATAGTCACCAGGAGAGTAAAACATAAGAATAAAACTATCATAATTCCTAACAGTTTCTACTCTCCCTCTGCTTGTTCTATTTAGAGCACAGCATGTTAAGCTTCTAGCTTGCCTTTCTGAATCACTAGGGAGACATACACCCTCATACCTGAGCAAAGGCCTGTGATCTGGTTTAGCATCTGCAACGAGGCAGTTAGCGTCTAGTTGTGGTTCCCTGGTCGGAATCTCCCTCTTGCATGTATTGGGACAAGGAAGTGATTTTATAACTAACATGTCATCGTGATCACAAAATGTCCCTACGCAGGAATGCCAAATCTAAACTCCTACCACGTCTATCGGCAATGTACCAGACTGTATCCTTGACTGAAGCACAGAGTGAATATGTTATGAACTTCAGTGCTGAAGTAGGCAAAACAGTGTGATATGAATAAAAAAACAACACCGTAGAACTGGCTATTTTGTAAAATAACAATACGAAGCCTAATAAAAAGCATTCAGAGTAAAGTGCACAGAGGCTCTAAGCTGTTAGCAAATGAATAAAATACATTTAGGGCAAAGTGCACAAGGGCCTAAAGCCTGAAGCTAATGCGTAAAATAGACGTAAAACTAACCACACTACACCCCAAACTCCACATGTCTATCTGCTCCCAAAGGGATTCTGCGCTTTAATAATATTTAAAGGCAGCCCCCATGTTAACCAATGAGAGAGAATGGCCTTGCAAAAGTGAAAACTGAATTTGGCAGTATTTCACTGTCAGGACATGTAAAACACATACGTACATGTCCCACCTTGAACATACACAGCACCCTGCACATGGGGCTACCTAGGATCTACCTTAGGGGTGCTTACATGGATAAAAAGGGATGGTTTAGGCCTGGCAAGTGGGTACACATGCCAAGTCGAATTGGCAGTTTAAAACTGCACTCACAGACACTGAAGTGGCAGGTCTGAGCCATGTTTACAGGGCTACTAAGGTGGGTGGAACAGACCCACTAGTAGCATTTGATTCACAGGCTCTGGGCACCTCTAATGTACTTTTCTAGGGACTTACTAGTAAATCAAAATGGCAATCATGAGTAAGCCAATGTAAACATACAATTCATGCAGGAAACACCTACACTTTAGCACTGGTCAGCAGTGGTAAAGTGTCCAGAGCAAACAAAATAGCAAAAACAGAGTCCAGCACACAGAAGCAACCTGGGAAGTAGAGGCAAAAAGTTAGGAGAGACCATGCCAATGATGCCAAGTCTAACAATAATACAGAGCCAGTTGCAGAGGCTTTTCCATATAATACTGCCCTCCAAATACAACCTAGGCCGGTCACCGTCACACCTGCCAAAATTAGCAAGTGATATTTGGCTACTGCGGCTATGTGTCCCAGATGCCGAAAGCATGCAGCTAACTACATTCACATTTGGAAACTGTCCCAAGATCCAATCCAATTGGGAATATATCTTAGATCATTTTTATTGATATGCTGGACCACCCAGCCTGGGAAGCTCATCTTATAGTTTTGGAAAATACCCCACATGTCAATTCTAATGGGCCAATTCACAAACTATGGGCCTCAATTATGAGGCTCTTATGCCACCAGAGCATCACTTTTAGCGATTGTCCTGTGGCGCTGTGTCCTGCTCCATTTCTACAAGGCAGCTTTCAGCCACTTTGTGTGGCTTAACACGGCCTTGTAAATATGGGCCATCCGATGCAGTTTTCTGTGGCAAAGGGGCCTGCAGTGGTTGTTGCCATGGGCATACCCACACAACACCCATTGATTTTTTACACTGCCCTAGATTTACAAGAAATCATAAACCTGAGGCAGCACCAAAAAAAACAGGGGTGCCGTTTGAGTGGTGCAAGAAGGAGAAATACTTTTATTTCTCCTTGTTATTTGCTCTTTCTATGTATGCTGCATTCTGTAGCACACATAGAAGGATCAAATCGCCATTAATGATTGTTTATGTGCAGGAAGGCATCCCTTCCTGCACATAAACAATCACCCTGGCAATGCAGGCATCCTTTTGCCATGGTGCAAGGGTGGCTGGGTTGGTGCGATACTGCTGATTTAGTACCGGTATTAGAGGAAACACAGGGTTGTGCCGTATTCTTGCAAATATGGGGCATCCTTGCATTTCGGAAATGTTGCAGCTTGGCAAAGGAATATTGCTTGCAGCACTTTTCTACTAAATGAGGCCGAACATTTTGTACTACTTTGGTAATACTGCAATAGTGCTACCTGCAAACTACAAAATGCTACTCAGAAGCACACAGACAGTGTTAATGCCTCTTCCTCTCCTATCATTTGCTATGTGGAGATCCCTGCCCATAGTGCGAATTCTATCCACGTGTAAGTATACATTTTAGTAGTAAATTTGGGAGGTATTGCGGAGGTGGCTGAAAAATGGGGAATATTTACTAAAGGAGTAGGGAAAAGGATGGATTAAAGAGGGGATAAGAGAAGAATAGCACTGGTTTTAGAGCAGGACTTCTATCTTCTGACAAAAGAGTAATCCCATTGGTATTCAAAAAATGCCCCCTTCTAAAGTTAATAAGCAAAAAATTGAACCAACATGTTAATAAATGAATTCAACTCAGAAATATTTTTTGAAAAATATATTTAATTAATGTAAAAAATTTAAATTGAAATATAATTAGTTTCCTCAAGTTTAAATGAAGAAAAGCCTTCCCAAAGCAGTTTTATCAGCCATTAATAATTATTAGAAGTGATGTATGGAATTAATTAATAGAAAATAAATTAATCTTAGTACATGTTATTGTTACAATCATTTTAAAATGCAAGAAGGTTACTGAATATTTTATTAAATAAAAACATATATACTATTCTTTTATATGTATATATATTTGTAACACTAAGGTGGTCCTTATGACATTGGCGGTGAGTGATAAAGTGGTGGTAATACCACCAACAGGCTGGTGGTATTTACCTCCAAATTATGACCATGACTGAGATAACTCCTATAGACAGCCAATATACCACACCAACCACCAGGGTGTAAACAGCACTGACCACTGTAGCCATCAACAGCCAGGCGAAAGACAAGGTACCGCCCACCATATTGTGACATAGCACACCGCCAGGATTTCTGGGGCGGTACCAACGCTATCAAAAGCCTGGCAGAAACAGAACACAGAAGATGAAAGAATCACCCTCGGAGACACAGAGAAGAACAAGACTGCCATGGAACCGGAATTTCAAGACTTCCTGATACTCCTCTATGCCATGCTCCACCTGGAACACCAACACCGATGAAGATGACGACAGTAAGTACAACCGTCTAGCACACAAGGGAGGGAGGGAGGAAAAGGAGAGTGACACACACATGCACAACACACACAATCACTGGGGTGGGGGACTTCCCCACTGGTTCTGGAGGGGGCTCCATGCCCATTTTCCTATGCTGGTGTGTGCAAGGTCACAGTCTCTGAGGTGTGGAACTTCCCCACTGGTTCTGGAGGGGGCTCCATGCCCATACAAATTAGCTGGGGATGCAAGGTCTCAGTCTCTGAGGTAGGAAACATGCACACTGATTCTGGAGGGGGCTCCTTGTACAACAGTCCCTGGGGTTGGCATACATGCCCTCTGCTGGAGGTGGGACCTGCTGTGTCCCAGCCTGAGGTGAGGGCTGCTGTGTCCCAGCTTGATTTGAGGGCTGCTGTGCCCCAGCCTGAGGTGAGGGGATGCTGTGTCCCAGCTTGAGGTGAGGGTTGCTGTGTCCTAGCCTGAGGCGTGGGCTGCTGAGTCGAAGCTTGAGGCGAGGGCTTTTGTGTCCCAACCTGAGGCGAGGGCTGCTGTGTCCCAGCTTGAGGTGAGGGCTGCTGTGTCCCAGCCTGAGGTGAGGGCTGGTGTGTCCCTGCTTGAGGTGAGGGCTGGTGTGTCCCAGCCTGAGGTGAGGGCACCTTGACCACTACTCTTGGGGGGGGGGCTCTTGCCCCTCTTAGTGTGTGGAGTGGGATCCTTCCCTTTCCTGGCTGGTGGAGTGGGATCCTTCCCTTTCCTGGCTGGTGGAGTGGGATCCTTCCCTTTCCTGTGTGGTGGAGTGGAATCCTTCCCTCTCTTGGGTGGTGGAGTGGGATCCTTCCCTCTCTTGCCTCCACAACTAGGAGGTGCCTCCACTGTCCCTGTGGACTGTTTGGTTGAGGTGCTGGGCAGTGTTGTTGGGGCCCTGCTCTTACAGGCAGGATGGGTGGGTGGAGGGAAGGAAAAGGTTCTTAGGGATGGTGAGACGGGATGAGGAAGGAGGCATGGGATCAGAGGTTGAGGGAGTGGTTGTTGGAGGTGTATGTCTGCTGGACTTGGGTGCAGGTCCATGGGCAGTGTGCTGATGTGAGGTGGATGGCTGTTGGGTTTCTGTGCACATGCGTTTGTATCTCTCAGGAGGTGGGGCAGACAGTGTGGGAGAGGACACAGGGGACACGTGAATGGATGTTGTGGAGGTGTCTGCAAGTGAGGTGTGTGTGGTGCTTGGTGTGGTGATGGAGGCTGTTTATGTAGTGCATGCAGGTGTGAGTGCGGATGTGGCAGCGAGGGAAGAGAAGGAGGTGGAGACAGTGGAGGTAGTGGATTTTGTCAAGTGTGCAACTGTCGCTTGTTTGTGTGAGTGTTTGTGACATGAAGTGTGCTGCCTGCGTTTGTCTGTGCCACACTTGTGTGATGTTTTGTGTGCTTGCTTGTCTGTATGTGTGCATGGGATGGGTTGGGAGGAGGAGATTGAGACTGGAAGGTGGTAGTTGGAGGGGAAATGGTAGGAAAGAGGACAATGGCTGCCATCAGAGAGGAGGCCGGAGCCTAGAACAATCTCTGTTGGGTCACCAATACACCATGAATGCCCTCCAGGAATGCATTGCATTGATGCATCTGGGATGCCACCCCCTGGATGGCATTCACAATGGTTGACTACCCTACAGAGATGGTTCTCAGGAGAATAATAGCCTCCTCACTCAGGGCAGCAGGGCTCACTGGGGCAGGGCCTGATGTGTCTGGAGTGAAGGAGATACCCACCCTCCTGTGTTAGCAGGCACGGGCAACTTGGCAAGGGGCTACTGGGAGTGCGGTGCTGGTACTGGGGATAGCAGCTGTACCTGTAGCTGGGGTGGTCCCTGAGGTGTCCGCCACCACCAGGGAGATTCCATCGGAAGATGTATCAGAGTCAGTGTTGTCACCTCCTGTCTCTGCCGTGGTGCTCCCCTCCCCCTCTGTCCCAACGGTCCCCTCGGCATCGGTAGACTCTCCTGTGGAATGCAGCTCCCTCTGTCACTGGTGCCTCTGCTCCTCCACCAGATGATGCTAATGCACACATGGACAGGATGAGAGAAGAAAAAAGTGGGTTAGAGAGAAAGGGAGCACTGGGTCAATTACAGCACCAACACTCATATGGCACACATATTACCATCACACACAGGGTTCATGATTGTGTCCCATGCATTGCACTGGCATTAAATTGGCTAGGTACCACATCAAGATGAGAGCCAAACACCACCAACTGCACAGCTCCTGGGACCCTCTACCCCATGTCTGACATGGTATGTAACCTATATATATTATCAGATTTAGCAATACACCCATTACCCTTGATCAGGATCATGCTGAGTTCTCTGAGCTGGCATTGAGGGGCTCCCACTAACTGGCAGCCACCACCAGGTTCCCACGCCATCTACCAATCATAGCTGTAACGCACACTGTATTCACCTCCTTGTGGCTGCTGTGATGCCCTCTAAGACCCATCCAGCTATGTGTAGGCCACCACCAGTATGCAGGCCATCAAGGGGGCAGGTTCCGACAGGTACCCGCCCTCGTTGGGAGGCCATCCCCAGCTGGGCCTCCGCAGTCTTCCAGGCCCAGCGTCTCAGGTCCTCCCACTGCTTCCTACAGTGGGTGCTCCACCTGCTGTAGACCCCCAGAGTCCGAAAGGCCTTGGTGATGGCAGGCCCCATTCCCTTCTTCTGAAAGGCGCTGACCTGCAAAGGAAACACAGACACGAGAACACCATGACACATACAATCTAGCCTGTTACACATATGGCCCACATATCCCCTTCCATCCCCATTGGCACACACATTACTCAACGCCCACCATGTATAGTACCACCAGACATACAACCCCCCAAATGACACAATGCTTGTACACACATCTCCATACAACTTTGTCACATGCCTCGTGCCCAAGGTGTACTCACCTGTTGATCTGGAGGCCCATACAGCTGCTCATACTGTGGTTGGACCCCATCCACCAAACGCTACAACTCCTCCGAAGTGAAGGCTGAGGCCCTATCCCCAGTCACATGGGCCATGGCAGGATCCAGACATCCAGACACATGTCACAGCAGGACACAGTGTGGGTGTTATCCTGTGGAAAGTCAGGAATCAAGTGAGGTTATGGGCAGAAAATGGCAGTCATGCCCGCATCGGTTTACATGCACGCTGGTGTTCCCCATTGGCCACTGTACTCCATAGAGCCCCATGTTATCCAATGAGGAATAGCACAGCGGTTCAAGACCGTCTTCCCCCATGACACGTTACACCGGCCGAGTTACCTCACTTCCACCTGTCCCTACATACAGGACAGACGGTCGAGATTTTATGGTGGTGGACAATATTCAGATTATCGAGAAATGCATCATTTCCATTTTTTGCACATACATTGGCATTCCCAAGTCCCATCATGTTCCTGCTCTATGTACACTGAGGTGGTGGTTCCATTGTTTAAATTGTGACAGCCTAGTCACTCTTGTGTCTCTTAGAAACCTACCACTATGGAGGAATTGGAGGACGAGACAAGCCCCCATGTATAGCCCCCTTGTGGACTTGGCTACACTGGAGGAGAGGCATATAAAACTCAGCTATAGACTGGACAGGGCCACAATCACAGATCTATGTGCTCAATTGGAGCCTGACATCAGCTATCCGTCATCCCACTGGGATCCCCCCCTCTAGTGCAGGTTCTATCAGTGATCCACTTGCTGGCAACTGGTTCTTTCCAAGTGACAGTGGGCGTGGCAGCTGGAATGTCACAGCAAATGTTCTCAATCGTGCTGGCAAGGGTTTTGTCTGCCCTGGTGAAACACATGTACAGCTACATTGCTTTCCCCTATGTGGAAGATTTGGCCACTGTGAAGGCAGGATTCTATGCAATGGGACACATACCCAACATTATTGGAGAGAATGACGGTACACATGTTGCGGTCCCCCCCCCCCCCTCCAGAATGATCAGGTGTTCAGGAATCAGAAAAGTTTCCAGTCACTCAATGTGCAAATGGTGTGCCTAGCTGACCAGTACATCTCCCACGTCACTGCCAAGTATCCTGGGTCGCTGTATGACGCCTTCGTCCTGAGGAATAGCAGCATTCCACATGTACTGGCAAAACTACAGAGGCACAGGGTGTGGCTAATTGGTGAGGCTGAGTCCCCACCCAATGTATGTCAATGTATGCCTTCTAGTGTTCACCCCATACCATTGTGTAAGGCTAAGGTTTGTCCCTCAATACTTGCAGGTAACTCTGGCTACCCAAATCTATCGTGGCTCCTGAGCCCTGTGAGGAATGCCAGGACAAGGGCTGAGAATCATTATAATGATGCACATGGGCGAACCAGGAGAATTATTGAGAGGACTTCAGCCTCCTGAAGGGCAGGTTCTGATTCCTCCATCTAACTGGTGGATCCCTGCGCTACTCACCTGAGAAGGTCTGCCAGATAGTAGTGGCATGCTGTATGTTGCACAACCTGGCCCTCAGATGACATGTGCCTTATCTGCAGGAGGAGGAGACTGGAAATGCCCCTGTGGCAGCAGTGGATCCTGAGAACAGTGAGGATGAGAAAGCAGAGGATGAGGATGTGGAGAACAGAACTTTAATTATACGTCAATACTTCCAATGACACACAGGTGAGACAGTGGACAGGACCATTCCTTTTTCATTTTCATCACATAAAACACTTTCACTTGGGTTGTGTTCAAGGGCGTTTATTGTAGTGCAAATAATTGATGGGAAAGTGCAATGAAATGGGGTAATGGTAGAGGTTAGTCCAGGGTATTGTTCCAGTGTGTTTGTAGCACAGGTCCAGTGTCCAAGGGGCCATAGGAAGGGGAGCAAAGGCAGTTTAAAGTGGACAAGGTGACAAAGTGGGACACAAGGGGCACATTCAGGAGAGTCTCATTTCCTTGCGGTGGTCTTGATCTTGGCAAGTGTCTCTGGCTTCTGTCTGGGTCACAGGGAACATTTGCGGGTGGTTCACCTTCTGCAGGAAGATTGGTGCTGGTGGCCAGTGGGTCCTGTGGCCACTAGCTGCAGCGGAAGTGTTGGGCTGGTCAGTAGGTGGTCTAGTGGCCACTGGTCTGCTGTCCATTCCCTCATGATGTTGGCCATATCTGCCAGCATCCCTGCTATGGAGACCATGGAGGTGTTGAGTGCCTGCAAATCCTCCTTCATCTCCTGATGATTTACCTCCTGCAGCCACCTGTTCTCCTGCTTGTTGGTTAGGATCTGGCTCATCTTGTCCTGGGATTGTTGGTAAGCCCCCAGGACATTGGTGAGTGCCTCCTGGAGAGTGGGTTCCCTGGACCTGTCCTCCCCCGGCGCACAGCGGTCCTCCCAGTGTCCCTGTTCCCTGTGCCTGTGTCCCCTGAACGGTGTGCCCACTGCCACTGACCCCAGGTCCCTGATTGTCTGGGGGGCGAGGTGTGGACTGGGGTCCCTGTACAGGTGGGCACACTGCTGATTGACATGTCCTGGGGACAGAGGTGTGGGGTCATTGGGTGGGTGCTGTGGTGTTGGATACTGATGGGGGAGCCTCTGTGGTGGATTGTGAGTGGGCTGGGGTGGCCGACTGACCAGTGGTCCCTGACGGGCCAGGTAGTTCACCCAGATCTTGAAGTCCAGAGTTACTGTCATCACTGGGGGCATCTTCTTCTGGGGGACTGGTGAGTTGTGTACCTCCTCGCCACTGAGATCGGCTGGGGCACCTGTGGGGATGTAAGTGATGTATTATACTTCATGTCTGTGAGGTATTGTACAACCCTTGCTTCCCTTCTATTGTTGCTGTTGGCCTGCCTTCTTTGTTTGTGTATTGTGATGTATTGTGTGCTTGTTAGTTCTCCATGCTGTGCATGCTTTGGTGATGGGTGTCCATGCAGGACTGGGAGGGCTGTCCATGCATTGGTATGGCATGCAGGGCTTGGCATTGGTGTTAGTCACATGTGTAGGTGCAGTGTGTGGGATGGAGTGGAGTGATGGGATTGAGGGTGAGGGGGTGGGATGGCATGCAGGTATGGGGGGGTGATAAGTAGTAAATATTGACTCACCAGTGTCCAGTCCTCCAGCTACTCCAGTGAGTCCCTCAGGATGCAGTAATGCCAAGACTTGCTCCTTCCATGCTGGGAGCTATGGGGGAGGAGGTGGGGGTCCACCGCCAGTCCTCTCGATGGCAAGCTGGTGCCTTGCTGCCACGGAACGTACCTTCCCCATAGGTCATTTCATCTTCTCCTGATGTCATCCCTTGTTCTTGGATGCTGTCCCACGGCGTTCACCTTGTCCACGATTCTCCGCCATAGCTCCATCTTCCTGGCAATGGATATATGCTCTACCTGTGCTCCAAACAGTTGTGGCTCTACCCTGACTATTTCCTCCACCATGAGCCGCAACTCATCATCTGTGAAAAGGGGGTGCCTTGGTATGGACATAGGTGTTGTGTGGTGTGTGTTGTGTAGACGGTGTTGAATGATGTGGTAGGGTGTGGGATATGGGGTGCGTGATTGATGTATTGGTGTTTTTGGTTTATGTGTGTAGTTGTCTCAGTGGTCTTCGTGTTAGTCTTGTGGCGCTTATTGTTATTCGTAAAGGGTGGTGTGTGATGTGGGTGTGTGTTTTATAGTGCTATGGGTGGGTGGTTGTGGTGTGTGTATGATTGTCATGTGTGTGTGTTTAGTTTTTGCCAATGTTGTTTTGATTTGCATTAGGGTGGTCATGCCGAGAGCGCTGGTGTGTACCGCCAATGGTTTACTGCCATTGGATGTCCGCCGTGGTGATTCATTGGTCATAATGTGGTGGGAGTTGTTTTGTTGGCGTAACGGTATGCGTGTTGATACTGCCACTTTAGCACTGACCTATGGGCTGGCGGATTTGTGGTTGTGACAATATTCTATCAGTTTAGTGTGTGTGTTTTATAATATGGAGAATGGATATTCTCCACCGCGGCGGTATTTTGGCGGCTGTCACAGCAGCGGTAAGTGTGATTTACCGCCAATGACATAATGAGGGCCTAAATGTATTTATTTATATTTCAAGTTTTTAACCCCTTGGGTGCCTGGGACCTAAGTGTTACTTCCTGGGCAGCACCGCTCGGGTGCCCAGGATGTAACTGTTACTTCCTGCGTCCGGCCCTCAGAGAAAGGGCTAGCGCTCCCCCGAGTGCCTACCATTCCTCTCCCATGGGCAGGGATGGAAGGGGAATCATTTCCCCTTCCACCCCCTCCTAATGATGTCATTGCGCAATCGGGCAGCAGGAATGCCCACTAGGCACCAAGGATTTTGTTTTTGTGTGTATTTTTATGTTTTATGTGTCTGGGAGCGGTCTCTTAGGCACAAGTCCCTTCCCTAAGAGGGCATAATGTTTTTCCCCAAGGGGGGCAGATGGGCCTCTTATTTTTAGGTCAATCTGCCCCCAAGGGGGGCAGGAGCCACTGGAATGCCAGGGATTGCTTTTGTATGTGTTATTTATGTGTGGGGGAGGCCCCATGAGCAATGGTCACCCCCCACAAAGGGGGCAAAGCAGTTTTGGGCAGTTCAGCTTATTTTGTTTAGGCCCATCTGCCCCCAAGGGGTAAGAATCCACTTAGTGCCATGGATCTTGTATGTGTGTGTTTTGTGTGGGGGGGGCAGCCCCTTGGGCAAGGGTCGCCCCCCCAAAGGGGCCAATAAATTACATTTCATGCCATTTCTGCCTCCTTTGGGGGCAGATTTTCCTTTTTTTTTTTAGGCCTATCTGCCCCGAAGGGGGGCAGAAGCACTGAAAGCCAGGGATTGATTTTGTTTGGTTTTTTTTGTGTGGGGAGGCGGCTCCTTAGGCAAGAGTTGTCCCCCAAAGGGGACAAAGCACTGTTGGCAAGTTCTGCCCTGCTTGGGAGCAGATTGGTGTATTTCTTTCTGGCCCATCTGCCCCAAAGGGGGCAGAATCCACTTAGCACCAGGGATCTTGTCTATATGTGTGTGTTTTGTGTGAGGTGGGTAAGGTTCGCCCCCCAAAGGGGTGAATATATTTTATGGCATTTCTTCCAAACATTGGGGGAAGATCGGTCCATTTTTATTAGGCCCACCTGCCCCCAAGTGGGGAAAAAGCCACTTCAAACCAGGGATTGATTTTATGTGTGTTTTTTTGTGTGTAGGAAGGCAGCCCCTTGGGCAAGGGTTGCTCCCCAAGTGGGGCCAATAATATTGACACCATTTCATATTTTTAGGCCCATTTGCCCCCAAGGGGGCAGACGCCACTAAGGCACCAGGCATTGTTTTTGTTTTTTTTGTGTGGTGGTCTGCCCCTTTGGCAAGGGATTCAGCACAGTACTGGTGGCTATTTGTGCCTCTCTTGGGGGCAGATCAGCCTAGTTTTTTAGGCCCATCTGCCCCTAAGGGGGGCAGAGACCACTAGACACCAGGGAAAATGTCTAAATGTTTAGTGGCTGGGTGTTTGTCAACTGGTGAAGTATTTGCATTTGTGATTACAACAGTTTATTTCTACTTTTTGTTCTAGTTCAATTTTTTTGCTTCTTTTGGTCTGACTCCTTACGGTTTTGACAGTGATTGACCTACAGTTTGTGTAGTTGCATGTTTTAGGTAAGAAAAAACAATTGACCTCAAAGGAGTATTTTTGCCATGCATGAATGAAATTTTTGTAAGTGGTGTACTAAATGCAGGATTTTGTGTGAAATTGCCCTTTGAATTGTGCACAATGATATTTGTTTTGTCTTATGTCTAATTTAATTTTATTTTTTTTCTTCTTTTTAGTGGGATATAATTGGCGATTGATGTGTCTGTGCAGAGTAGTTGCTGGTGAGTCTAGCTTTTTCAGGCAAGTGAGTGGTATAGTTTCTGAGTACATAACTCTTTCTGATAAAGCCATACTTTGTTTAATACTTATTTTAGACAGTGCTGGTTGTTGTTGGCAATCCATTTGTTGTTAGAAAGGATCATGGCTAGCTGCAGGGTGACTGCTCAGCAGGTTGTTGGCATGCATTTTTAGTCATCTTCTGATCATGATTATGAGACTGACTCTGCATCTAAGGCAGAGGAGGAAGAGAGAGATTCTGGTAGTAACTTTTGTGTCCAAGATGAATCTACTGGTGAGGACGCCACTCTCAGTGCAGATCAAGGGCCTGTTTTAGAGGAAGACACTGATGTGGCAATGGTGCAGCAGCCTGGGGCTGAAAAGCTTCCCACTGGAAGACCTGAACTCTGGGTTGCCACAAACATGGAGCAGCCACAGTTTCCTGCCTTTACTGGTCTCCCAGGATGTAGAGTGAATACAGAAAACATTTTGCCTGTCAATTTCTTTGAGTTGTTTATGGACAATGGGCCTGATTACAACTTTGGCAGAGGGGGTTAATCTGTCCCAAATGTGACAAATATCCCGCCCGCCGTATTACGAGTTCCGTAGGATATAATGGGCTTGTAATACGGCAGGTGGGATTATCCGCCAAAGTTGTAATCAGGCCCAATGTTTTTTGGGAACAGATTGTTGAGCAGACTAACTTGTATCCAGAGCAGTATTTGAGGGACAACGCTGCCAGACTTAGGCCACAGTCTGAAGCTATCCAATGGATTCCCACAAATCTGGAAGAGATGAGAAAGTTCTTGGGTTTGACTTTTTTGATGGGGTTCATATGCAAACCGTCACTGGCTTCTTATTGGTCTATTAGTCCCTTCATGGCAATGGCTATGTTTTCTGCACCAATGACTCACAATCGGTATTTGCTTCTTCTTCGGATGCTGCATTCTGTTGACAATGCTTTAGCCTTGCCACAAGATCACCCTTATTATGACTTTTTAAGATTAGGTCTAGCCTTGATCACTTTGTAGATTAGTTTTCAGCTGTCTATGTTCAAGGCAAAGAAATAAGTGTGGGCGAGTCTTTGATCCTGTTCAAGAGTCATTTGTTTTTTTAGGCAGTACATTCCTAGCAGGAGGGCACGGTATGGAATTAAATTGTACATGCTGTCTGAAAGTAGTACAGGATATGTTTATAATTTCCAGGTCCACACTGGTAGGGATTTCAGTATTGATGCCCCCTGGTTGTCCCCCCCACTTTTGGAGTTAGTGAGAAAATTGTGTGGGAACTTGGTAGACAACTGTTTAACGAAGGTCACCATTTATATGTAGATAACTTCTACACTGGAGTGCAGTTGTTCAAGGAATTGTTCAGTGTGGATACTGAAGCTGGTGGCACAATCTGCTCTAACCAGAAAGGCTATTGAAGGGAGCTTGTCTGTAAAAAACTTGAGAGGGGACAGTGCAATGCCTTGCAGAATGATGAGCTGCTAGCTCTGAAATTTGCAAACAAGAGGAATGTCTACATGCTGACTACCATCCATGATGAGAGTACTTCATCTGTGGCTGTTTGGGGTCAAGTAGCTCAAGTGCACAAACCTGTGTGCATTTTAGACTACAATAAGCACATGAGTGGTGTTGATAGAGTAGATCAGAGGTTGGAACCTTACACTGATGTTCATAAGTCTTACGTGTGGTATTAAAAATTGCCAATTCATTTGTTTAATGTAGCAACATTTAATGCCTTTATTGTGTTCAAGGATTGTTCCTCTGAGTCAAGGATGAAATTTGTTAAATTTCAGGAGTCAGTGATAGAAAGCCTTGTTGTGGTGGATCATGCAAGAGTTCCTACAAAGCAGTGGTGGAGGATATGGCCAGATTGAAAGATCGCCACTTTCCTGAACTGATTCCTCCCACTCCAACAAAACCTTTCCCGATAATAAATGTAGAGTCTGTGCCAGAAAAGGTATCCGGAGGGAGATTCAGATGTATAGCCCCGACTGCCCTTCAAAGCCTGGGCTGTGTGTGGCCAGCAGTTTCAGGAGTTATCACACCCCAAAAGAATTCTGGGAAATACCATGAGCGTAAACTGCCTGTTTTATATTTTCATATGTTCAGTTTCATGGTTGGCACTACTGTCATGTATTTAGTTAGAATGTTTGTAGTTTTGTACTTACTTATAATTAGTTAGTGGTTTCTTTGTTGTTAAAAAAAATGGATGGTAGTGTGGTGTGCATGGAGTGGCGCTCAGCTGGCAGTGTGTGTGGAGTGGTGCTTGGCTGGTGGTGTGCGTACAGTGGCGTTTGGCTGGCGGTGTGCGAGGAGTGGCGCGTGGCTACCGGTGTGTGTGGAGTGTTGGTGTGCATAGAGTGGCACTTGGCTGGTGGTGTAAATAGTGACTTGCTGTTGCCCGCTGCAATACACTTCTAGTCAAACGCCAGTCTACACACTCCCATCAGCTGGTGTGATTGCTGTCTCAGGCATGTGGGCGCATGAAAGTGATAGGCCCTTGAATGGCACTGCTTGTTGATGCGAGTGTTGTAATGTGCTGGGCCCGCGGCTGGCAGCGTGAATGGTCTTGTACATGTCATGTATGAAAGGTGTGTGAATGGACTGTAAAGCAGTTGCTGCCTTGATGCAGCTATACAGCTCATGAGTGTGAATCATTGGTTCAGTTTTAAGGCCTTTCAGTTATTAACAGTGAATTTAATTTTTGTGAAATCTCTTGTTAATAAAATTTGATCTACTGAACCATCACTCACCCTTGTGCCAAATCTAACCAGTCTGTGAGGTAAAAATGACAAAAAAACTGCTCCGCTGTAGTCAGGTGTCGCAGCACACCCGTGACATGCTAGGTGTCTGGGGTGGACCCCAGATGATGAAGCATGCCACCAACTTGCTTGATGGGTGAGGGCTCTTTTTAACATAACCTAAGTGCATTTCTTTTCACAATTTTAGTGCTTGGAACATCTCAGAAGGATGTGGATACATTAAAATGATGTATTCCAAAACTACCTCTTTTTCCGGGGGAGGGGGAGCACCTGCGTTTTTGGTCCTGGGTGCTGTGGTCATCTAGGGAAACCTACCAAACCAGAAATTTTTTAAAACTAGACACCTGGTGGAGTCCAGGGAGGTGTGGCTTGCATGGATCCCTCAAAAGTTTCTTACCCATTCTCCCTGCAAACCTCAGAATTTGCCTAAAAAACATTTTTTCCTCAATTTTCTTTGTAGGATCACCATGCTGGTAATTTCCTACCACCCAGTGTTCCCCTCAGTCTCTCAAGTAAAATGACACCTCAATTATGTGGGTCCCTAAAGCAGAGTCAGCCTAAAAATGTATTTAAAAAATTGTGCTTATCAACTCTCTGTGCTATCCCCTCACTCTCTACAAGTTTTTGGCCTTTTCCTTTTGCAGGCACCCAGGCCACCCACACAAGTGAGGTATTGTTTTTATCGACAGACCGAGGGGAACATTGGGTGGTAGTAAATATGTACTGGCACAGTGATCCTACAAAGAAAAGTATGAAAAATGTGATTTCTTTAACTATATTTGAGGGTTGCAGAGGAGTCTGGGTAAGAAAATGTTGGGGGATCCATGCAAGCCACACCTCCCTGGATTCCATGGGGTGTCTAGTTTAAAAAAATGGATGGGTTTGGAAGGTTTCCCCAAATGACCTCGTCTGTATTGGGTGCCAACACGTTTGGTGGGCCCCCCACGGGTCGCAACTGACCCTCTTGAAGGTGGGGGCCACACAAACCACAGATGCCCAAAACAAGCTACTGGGGTGTTCGCACCCTTAAGGCAGTGGCTGGGGGGAAATGAACTCCCTTTCCGCCTCCGTGCCCTACGTAATTGTAGGCAGCCGCCCTCGTCCTCGGTGCGGCTGTCTAAAATGAGGATCAGAAAAGGGGCCTCCGATGAGGCTTCCCTCCTGCTCTAAAGCGGCCGCACCCGACACGGTGCGCAAGCCGCCCTCCTGCCCGTCCCAGGCCACTGTGGTGAGCAGGCACCAACAAAAGGTGCCTGCTGGTGCCCTCGGGCATGTCTGAAAGTGCGCTTCACCCTGGGGGCATGGTTGGAGTGTGCTCACTACTTTCTTCCTTCTCTTGGTGCCCTGGGGGCACTTGGTGGAGCGCGACGCGTTTGAACAGCGATTACACTTGGGCTGCGGCAGTGAAGTCAGGCAGCAAATGGAGCATTTTTAAAATCACTTAAGGCACATCTCGTATCCCAGCAGTGAACCTATTTCACGGCAACTGCGTGCTGGAGGGGCAAGGGCACAAAGAAGTGCTCTCTAGGCGCTTTCAATATCTGAAACCGCACTCCTCGTGATGGGAATCATTGCAGGGGTCGGGGGCCACAACCAAGAAAAGAAGCACAGGGCTAGCGGGCACAGCTACAGGCCAGCACAAGGGATGCAGATGGTGGCAGTTCCTCCTAGTGACCAGACAGGTCACAGGTCAGAACAGCAGCAGCAGTCCAAGGTGGGTCCTGGTGAGTCAATTCAGCAGCGTCCTGTGTCCAGTTTCAAGTAAGTTGCTGGAGTCCCAAGAATGTCTAAAATGTGGGGAATTGCCCCTGTAGTTATACTCAGTTTACAGTGTGTTTTACAATGAGGAGGAGAGGGGGTTTCAACCAGTTACAACTGGTTCTGGGAGTGCCCATTCTCTCCTCCAGCACAGGCTGCAAACATCCGTGGGAGTTAAACGACCCTACTGTTGAGGAAATTCGATTTTTAATACGATCGTATCGACCCGCCATTTTGTGGCCCGCCGCCATTTTATGTTGCCTTCACTCAGGCAGCACAGCGAACGAAGTCCATTTTGCCTTTTCTGCTTATTCTGCAACATGGTGTTCAAAACAGTCTTCTGCCTCTATCTTTACAAGACTGGTATTAAGGTCTGACCGAGTACACTAATCCCTGTCTGGTTTTCTAATCCTTGTTTCAACTATCTGTAGGCTCACACTATTCTCCGCCGATCTTATCTTATCGTCTGGCCTTCGCTGTCCTTTGCTAGTATTCTCTCATTTCACAACTGTCTTCCAAACGCACACAAACTTATCGCACCACATGCAACTTCGTTGTGGATCGGTTAATGAATTAGTTCAAGGGAGGGGTGACAAACACAGCTGGAGGGGAGGCAACCTTAAGTCACTTGATACTTTGTTCTGTCTTGTTTTCCGACATTTCTATTGACTCTGTTCTATCTTTACATCATTCTTACTGGCTCCTTTCTATGTGTTCTGGGAGTGTATGTAGTTAATAAATGTTTTTATACGGTATATAAGATTGTGCGCCACAAAGTAAAGTGGCAGTCTCCTGAGAACATACCTTGTGTACTTCTTGGACAACTGTACTAGCTGCAGCTAATAAAAACCGATCTTTTACGCCTGACAGAGTGTCCGTGTCTCTGTTAGTTGAGGCAGGTGAATCCAAGGAGATTTTAGGCGTACCCTGCGCCGCCAGGCCCAAAAGGTTCTGGTTCTTCAACTGGCGCCCAACGTGGGGCGGCTTCAGCGGTACCGGTTTCTGCCTGAAGGTCGTGAGGAACCCCACAAGAAAATTCTGGAGGAATCGCGAGCCACGTCAAGCGACCCCTGTATGTCGAAGTGGTCCGAAGGTCTTTTTCAGCGCGGTTACTCCTTCCTGACGGCTACTGACGACTGCTGCCCTGACTGCCGCCCTGCCTTGGCCCTTTCTTTGATGATGTATGGTAAAGCGAGACGATAGACGGGCCTCTGTTGGTGTAAGAAGACATCCTTAGTTAAGTATTTGGTGGGTCGCGCCCACAAATTTTGGTCTTTGTTTTATCCTTAGGTCCTTAGATTTGGCCATTGCAGTGGCCAAAGCCGAGGGGTAAGTGCATTTGTGCTGTGTAAACTGAAAGTTTTACCCCCTTGATGTTTGTGAACAGCCAGTAAAAATCGTGAGATGTCTGGTCTGACTAAGTTTGGAAAACTTTGTTGCTTTGGTTGTAATAGGGACTCCCAGCTTGAGGACTCCTGTCCGATTCCTTCGGTTGGAACTCCCACATATGAGCTCTATTCTAAACATGGTGTTGGTCCTATTGCCTTTAATAAGACATGGATCCGATATACAAAGAAAGATGGTGTTTTAAAATGGCCAGAAAATGGTAGTTTCGAAACTGATGTGCTAGATAATTTAGAAGCAACGTTATTTAAAAGAAAAGCCCGGCCGGCAATGTTTGACTCTTTTCGCCTTTGGCGTAAGGAAGCCAAACAGAGAGAAATTAAACAAGCGAAACGAGATAGGAAAACACAGGGAATGACGATTATACAGGCTGCTCAGCAATTCAAAGATGATGAAATAGATAATGCAATGGAAATTTCAGACAGACAGCATCGAATGGCAATAGATAAATGCTATCCGACGTTGCCTATCTCTTCCCTTGTTAAGAGAAAAGATTTTGAGGAAGATTCCTTAATGTCCCACTTATTGAAATTGCCTCCGCCCTATGTACAAGGTGCTAATGCACCCCCGATGTTACAGCCTGTTCAGCCGCCAGTTGTGCTTCCGCCTGCTCCAGCTTTTCCACATTTGCCTCCTCAAGTATTGCCTATGCCAGCTTTGCCTTTAACTCCTTTGCCTTCTGCTCCTTTGGCAATTCCTAATGCTCCTTTAGTTAATTTACCTAATACCTTGTCCCCTATCGTTATGTCAAATTCTCCATCTACGCGTAAGCGATTTACCGATACTGTCTCTGGTCTCTTATCACCTTTCTTTGAAGCTTTAAACGTGTCTCCAGCTTTTTCTCGAAGACAGTCTCGTAGTCAATTCCCAGACTCCGAAGAGCGAGAAAAATTGGACTCACTTGCTTGTAGATGGATCAAGAAGGGTCCCCAATATAGTACGTCTGATATTATGTCCATCTTTCTGCAATGGAATGCACCTACGCAGAGATATGTTTTTAAAGTTATGTGCGATACTCTCGCTAAAGAATGGGAGGATATGAATTTGGGTTCGGTCCCACAGGATCTGTTAGATGTTCAGGCTGACTTTGACAAAGGACTTATTGTGGGTCCTAAGGTTGAAAACGCTGTCAGAACACTTATTTCTTTCAGATCCCTATTGTTCTCACAGACTTTTCCTGATTCTGATCCTTCAGTTAGGACAGCACTGAAAAACTATCCCATGAGAGAGGTTTCTCCAATATGGAAGGAAGAAGTTGCAGCAGCAGGTGCTAATCCAGCTATTCCTGCGCATTTTCAGCGCATATGGATACATGTCCCCTGGAAAAGGTCTGAAGTTTTAGCACTTAAACAGTCACTACCAGATTCACGCAAAAATCCTGCTGGTTACTATAAAGAGTTGTCGCAAACAATTGATGCATGTACTATGAATCTAGCAGATATTGACATGTTGATGGGAAATGTAGTTCCACAGACAATATGGGCTAAAATTCGTAGAGAGGATCACGCTCAAGAATTAGGCGGCGATTGGAACGCTATTATTGCCGCAGATAGAGGTCAAGTAGGTGGTGCAAAACCCGACGCTTTGATCTCAGAACTCCCTGGTAGGATTATTACATTAATGAAAACAATGATGCCTGCTTTGAGAGTTAATTGGGATAAGCTAGCAGCATGTAAACAAAAGAAAGATGAAAGTGTTTCCGATTTCTTTACCCGATTCGAGGAGACATTCATTGATCACAGTGGTCAAGATATGGCTACAGAAGGGGGACAGCGATTATTTGTGGATAAGTTCGTATATAACTTGCTTCCTGAACTATCACACAAGCTAAAAGACTCAGAGAGTTCATGGGCAGTTTCTTCTTCCGCCCAGATATTGGCTACTGCACAATATTATGAAAATAGAGACAAAGAAGAAAGGGAAAAACAAGAGAAAAAGACGAAAGAATTAAAAACTAAAGTTCTCTTGCAACAGGCTTATCCTCCTCGTTATGTTCAGCCTCAGTTTCAACAGCCTCCGCAGTTTCAGAGGTTGTATCAAAAGCCTGAACCATTCATTCCAAGACCTTTGCTAGGTCCCAATCAATGTGCTTATTGTAGGGAGGAAGGTCATTTTAAGAACAGTTGTCCGGCATTGTTGCAGCGTAATGGAGCAACATCTGCTTCACGAGGTCGTGGTGGTCTTCAGTCAGCAAATAGAGGTAGAGGTCGAGGTGTGTTAACCCAAGGGCAGCGTTCTTTTGTTCCTCCAAATTCCGGAAATTACTTTGACCAGCAAAATGTTAGGTCTACACAGTATTACAGTGAGGATCAGTATATTGAAGGAGGGAATGAAAGTCTTCATTTTGAATAGGACAGCCATGGACAAAGTAAGGGGGTTACGTCAATTCCAGTGGATCAGAATGGACCTTATGTTAATGTCACTACAATGGGTGTTTCAGAGCCATTTCTTTTAGATACTGGTGCCATGAGAAGCTCTATCATTCATTCTAAACTCCCTGGCGCACCTTTGTCTGGCTTAACGAATGTATCTGTAGGATTTTCTGGCGCCCCTGTTCGCAATCCAGTTTCTTGCCCTTTGCCTGTTTCAATAGGCCCTTATGATTTAGAAGCTCCGCTTCTTCTGACGAATGGTTGTGGTGAAAATCTGTTGGGTTTAGATCTATTAAAAAGAATGCATGCTACGATATATTGTTCACCTTCTGGTGTATACCTCACTCTAGGACAGAAAATGACTAGTCCAATGTACTTATCAAAAGATCAATTCCCACCTGAATTGCTTTCTCTTCCCGAAACGCTTTGGGCTACGGGTCCGAATGACGTTGGTTGTCTTGAGATCCCACCTTATGTTGTTACTCTCAAGCCCAATGCTGAAATGCCACGTATTCCGCAATACAGAATCTCTACTGAAGGTGAGAAAGCACTTCTGGAAATTGTCTATGATTTGATTCAGAAGGGTGTGGTTGAGGAAACGAGAGGAAACACATGTAACAGTCCTGTTCTTCCGGTTCTTAAACGCACTGATCCTTCTCAGCCTCCTGTTTATCGTTTTGTAATTGATCTTCGGGAGGTAAACAAGATTGTCGTACCGCAGTTTCCTGTAGTCCCAGATATCACTGCTCTGTTGACGATGATACCTTCTACAGCGACTTGGTTTTCAGTTATCGATTTAAAGAATGCTTTCTTTAGTATTCCCATCGCTGAAGAGAGTAGAGATATTTTTGGTTTTTCCCTCGGAGGCCGAAGCTTCCGGTTTAAACGCGCACCTCAAGGTTATTGTGAAAGTCCCTCTGTTTACAGTCAAGCTCTAAAATGTCATCTTGATGCTTTTTCCTTACCGTCCGGTGCCGCTCTCATTCAGTACATGGATGACTTATTAGTTGCCGCTGATTCAGAGGAGATTTGCAAAAACGTGACCGTTGCACTGTTGCGTCATTTGTTTGATCTGAATCACAAGGTTTCTCCTTCTAAATTACAATATGTCTGTCGCGAGGTGACTTATTTGGGTCATCTCTTGTCAAAGGAGGGACGACGATTGACCCCCGAACGAATTCAGGCAATTGCACAAATGTCAGTCCCATCCACACAAAGAGAGGTACGTGCTTTTTTTGGGCATTACTTCTTATTGTAGACAATGGATTCCGAGTTTCTCTTTATTGGCTAAACCGCTGTTGGCGCTAACTTTAAAAGATACGCCTCAGCCTCTTCCGTGGACTGACGAGTGTCAGAAGAGTTTTACTGATTTGCGTATTGCTTTGTGTTCTGCTCCTGTATTGGGTACTCCTGATTACAGTAAGCCCTTTACGCTCTATGTCCACGAAAGAGAGGGTTGTGCATTGTCAGTCTTAACGCAGCGTTTTGGAGATCAACAGCGACCATGCGCATATTTCTCAGCTACGTTAGATCCAGTAGCTAAAGCATTGCCTAGTTGTCTTAAGGCGACAGCGGCAGCAGCAATTTCTATTCGACAGTCTGCTGGAGTAGTGCTAGATAATACTCTCATTGTTATGGTGTCACATGCAGTGGATATTTTACTAAATAGGACAAAAACGCAGCATCTTACGAGTGCTCGGTTGTCCGGATATGAGCTGACGCTTTTGGCTAGTCACATACACATCAAACGATGTAATACCCTGAATCCAGCTACTTTGTTGCCTCTTCCAGAAGAGAGAGATGTCTCTGAACAGCATGATTGTTTTCTCCGTACTGAAGAAGAGACTAAGGGTAGAATTGACCTAAAAGACACGCCATTAGTGAATCCAGATGGAACACTATGGGTAGATGGTTCTTGTTTCAAGCTCCCGAATGGAGATACAGTTTCAGCCTACGCTATTACTACTTTGCATACGATTGTGGAGACAGCACGCATTAGACATAATTCAGCTCAGGCAGCTGAATTGATAGCCTTAACTAGAGCGTGTGTGTTATCCGAAGGAAAAAGAGTAAACGTGTACACTGATAGCCAATACGCTTTTGGTGTAGCGTTTAACTTTGGGCGTTTATGGAAGGAAAGAGGATTCTTTACTTCCCATGGTACTAAGATACAACATGGTCAATTAGTGACTGAACTTCTTGAGTCACTTACAATGCCTACTCAGATAGCGATCGTGAAGTGTAGTGCACACAAAAAGATTGTGGACGATGTTGGTCGAGGAAATGCATTTGCAGATGAGGTAGCGAAAAAGACAGCCAGAGACAACACAAGTCGAATGTATGTTGCAGGTCCCGCAAACTGCGTAAGAGAAAAGGGAATGTGTGAAGATACAGTAGAGAGTGTGAAATCAATTCAAGGAGAGGCTACGGAGAATGAGTTGAAAAAGTGGAAGGAAAGTACAGGAATGTTAGATGAGATGGGATGTTGGGTTGAATTATCAGAACATCAACGTTGGCTGTTACCAGATGCTTATGTACTACCTGTAGTTACTATGGCACATGGTCCAGCTCACCTAAGTGCAAAAGGAATATGTAGACTTCTGGCTCCAGTGTGGCAAAATGAGGGGATCCCAAAGTGTGCAAATAATGTAGTAAAACATTGTATTGTTTGCTTGATGTACAATCCGGGAAAGGGAACCCCAACTCCAGCAGGTCATTTTGCTCCTCCAACATATCCATTTGAGGTGTTGCAGATCGATTATATTCACATGGAACGATGCAACAACCTCAAATATGTTCTGGTGGTAGTATGTGCTTTTTCTAGATGGGTAGAAGCCTACCCTCTGAAGGACAATACTGCTTTATCAACTGCCAAAATACTTTTGAAAGAATTCTTCCCTAGGTTTGGTTTGCCGCGCATTGTCTGGAGTGACAATGGGAGCGAATTTGTGGGTCAAGTCATGCAAAAAGTTTGTGCAGGTCTTGGCATAAAACAGAAGTTCCACGTGGCGAATCACCCACAGTCGGCTGGTTTAGTAGAATGCTACAATGGAACCTTGAAGCTTAAAATTGCTAAGGTTCAAGCTAGCACAGGACTTAATTGGCCTGATGCTTTACCATTGGCTCTTCTGTCCACCAGAACAGCAGTACACTCTCGTTTGGGGCTTAGCCCTTACGAAGTGATATTTGGTCGCCCAGCTAATGGATGGGGAGTTCCTCGCCCTAAGAAATACTCAGACTTGCCATACCCGATGTTGATTGACTACTTGCATGACCTTACAACTAAATTGCGTGTTCTTCATCAACAGGTTCAGAGTGCTCTACCAGAGGCTTCGAATGACCCAGGTCATTCCATCCGACCAGGTGACTGGGTCTGCACGAAAAATTTCCAACGACAGAGAAATTTGGAGCCCAGATGGAGAGAGCCACGCCTGGTTCTTTTGACCACAAGAACAGCAGTTAAAGTTGAAGGAAAGAAAAACTGGGTGCATGCCGTGCACTGCAAGAAAGTGCCTTTGCCTTTGCCTTTCGGTCAGTGGGTCCGTAGAGGCATCAGTGACTCTGAAAGTGAGAAAGTTCCGCAATTTGTACCATTCAGTGATGCGCGTCTAATTGGAACACTTTCTGAGAAAGAGGACGACGACATCCTTCAAGAAGCAATACCATCGCATCGTCGCTTGAACACGACAAATTCAGGAACATTGTTTCAAAACCAGACTGCCTCTGGACAGGAACGCTATAATTTGAGACCAAGACCAAAGAACTTGTAAATTTCTCTCCTATGTAGTACTCTATCCCGGTTGCAGGGTCACGGTAGGAGTCTTAGTTACGACCTGAGTAAGTGGCAATAGGCCTGCAGGACCTCACAGTGTCATAGGACGGTAGATAATCGTAACTACAGTGATTGAGGAAGATTGCCGTGAGCATCCACTTAGAAAGATGGAGGCTACATTAGATAAAAGAGAAAGTAAAAATGTAAAGAATAATTGTAAAGAAATATATAGTCGTTGTAGTATTGCTCTATGCGTCATTATATTGTCGTGTATTTTTTTGGCATCTGTAAACTGGATCATTATTACTCTGCAGCAAAAAGTTGTCTCTTCTCCTACCTCTACATCTTCTTCTACTATCTCTCCGCACCTATTTCACACTCTTCCCCAGCATGAACTCATCAGAAGAACTGAATACTTTAATAATTCCTTCGTCCAGTTGTTACATCAACATCAGTTAGTGATCAATACAACTGACTGTTGGGTGTGTGGACTCATACCACATACAGTAGAAAATGGAATGCCATATTTAGTTCTTCCATTCTCCTATGAAGGTTCCGCTTGGGCTTATTTTGTCATTTTCAATAATGCATATCAAAGTAAAATTAAACAACCTGTCAGTTCACATAGTGTTGGTTCAGATTTCAGTCATAGTTTATTGATAAAGGGAATGGTAGCTATGGCTAAAATCATGGAAAAAAGTGAAGCTTCCATAGATGAAAGAAAAGCATATACCAATTGGAACATAACTAATTACATTTCCAGCCTCAATGATAAGGTTGAGCAAGGAAAATCTCCTCCGATACGGGTCATACCCCAACAAGGAAATTTCTGTCTGCAAATAAATGGTAGAACTCCAAACACTGGACAAAGAGAAAGTTTATGTCCCCATACATATGTTTATTCAGCCCTGAATTCACCGCCGTTAGTACCATCTCAAGGTACATACTTCGTTTGCCACGATAGGGCTTATACATGGTTGCCAGCTGATTTTTCTGGTACTTGTTATATAGCCTTTCTTCTTCCCCCTACATACACCGCTCCTGCGAATCATCATAAAAATAGATATGGCAGAGGGATTGTGGATTCGAAAGACACAGCAGGACAAGAGGGAGGAGATTTCCTCAAAGGATTTCTTCCCTTCTGGGGTCCAATGGCCAACAGCAGAAATATAAGGCAATTGGTTCGTGTCGTAGAAACCACCATAGACATCACTGTAGGAGCTTTAAGTAACATTACAGCTGAACTACAGGCTGATCGTCTTATGACCTTGCAGAACCGTGTTGCCTTAGACTTTGTTCTTGCGGACCGTGGTGGAGTATGCAAATTGATCGGATCAAGTTGCTGTATTTTCATACCTAATGACGCTCCGACAGTATACCAAGCTATCTCTAAGTTACACATAATCTCTGAATCGATTCATCAGGACGAAGGAGATTGGTCCTTTTCAGAGTGGTTTTGGGGATTGCTGTCCAAATGGGGTTGGAAGGTATTGACATTCTTTGGAGTAATTTTAGCTTTTATATTCTCTTGTTGTCTTTGTATGCACTGCGGTCCTGCCATCTGCAACCTATGTGCTACTGCATGTATTCCCAAACCCAAGTCACAAAGAGCAGAGAATATCAAAATGATGGTACAGCAACAGCTTGATGACCTCATGGCCATAGACATCGACTCAGATTAACATGAGTTTGTGTATCTTGCCTGAGTTCTGGCAAAAGGAGGGTCTGAGGAAATTCGATTTTTAATACGATCGTATCGACCCGCCATTTTGTGGCCCGCCGCCATTTTATGTTGCCTTCACTCAGGCAGCACAGCGAACGAAGTCCATTTTGCCTTTTCTGCTTATTCTGCAACATGGTGTTCAAAACAGTCTTCTGCCTCTATCTTTACAAGACTGGTATTAAGGTCTGACCGAGTACACTAATCCCTGTCTGGTTTTCTAATCCTTGTTTCAACTATCTGTAGGCTCACACTATTCTCCGCCGATCTTATCTTATCGTCTGGCCTTCGCTGTCCTTTGCTAGTATTCTCTCATTTCACAACTGTCTTCCAAACGCACACAAACTTATCGCACCACATGCAACTTCGTTGTGGATCGGTTAATGAATTAGTTCAAGGGAGGGGTGACAAACACAGCTGGAGGGGAGGCAACCTTAAGTCACTTGATACTTTGTTCTGTCTTGTTTTCCGACATTTCTATTGACTCTGTTCTATCTTTACATCATTCTTACTGGCTCCTTTCTATGTGTTCTGGGAGTGTATGTAGTTAATAAATGTTTTTATACGGTATATAAGATTGTGCGCCACAAAGTAAAGTGGCAGTCTCCTGAGAACATACCTTGTGTACTTCTTGGACAACTGTACTAGCTGCAGCTAATAAAAACCGATCTTTTACGCCTGACAGAGTGTCCCGTGTCTCTGTTAGTTGAGGCAGGTGAATCCAAGGAGATTTTAGGCGTACCCTGCGCCGCCAGGCCCAAAAGGTTCTGGTTCTTCACTGTGTGAGACCAGGGCACAGCATTTACAAATGCAGGTGTGCCGCAACTCTCCCTCCTGTCAGCCAAGGAAGACCATACAATATGTAGATGCACCTCTGTGATACCTCCACCCTCCCTGTGTACAGGCTGTCTGAAAAGTATGCACAAAGCCCAACTGTAAGTCTGCCCAGATGTGGATTTGAGTCAAGCTGTAAAACACCAGAGTCAAAAGCACAGAGAAATGCTCACTTTCTAGAAGTGGTATGTCAGAAATGGGGTCTTTGGTTGACACTCAGGTCACCCCCTGTTCAAGCAAGGACCCTCACTCTAGTCAGGGTAAAAGAAAATCACCCTCAGCTGACCCCTGCTTAGCCCCTTGGTAGCTTGGCAGAGCAGTATGCTTAATGTAAAGTATTTGTACCAACATACACAGTAACTTAATAAAAACACTACACAATGACACAATACCATTTTAGAAAAATAGGAAATATTTATCTAAACAAAACAAAACCAAAACAGCAAAAATCCACAATACAAGTTATCAATTAAAAAGTAAAAAGAGTCTTTATGTGGTTTGAAACACACACTAACACTGGTAGCATGAAAATGTACGTCAAAAATAACCCAGTACTGGCAAGTGTGCATCAAAAAGGGATTGAAATGCATTGATTCCACTCATGAGTGGGACCTTGCGTCGTTCCTCCTTTCGTCGGGTCCGGGAGCGTTGTTTCTTCTCTCCACAGGAGAGCGATGCGTCGATCCGGTCAGCACTCTCGGGTCTGGGCAGGCCTTGCATAGTTTTTACACGCCCAGCGGGGTTTGCTTCGGAAATCCAGCCGCACGATGATCTGAAAACCACCAGCGCGGGATGCGATCAACCAGCCTCCATCAGCGATGCTGTGTGTCCTTTCTCCTGCTCCGTGCGTCGATTCTTCGGTCGCATTTCCGGCGACCGGCGAGTATCAGCCGTGGAGGCGGCGGCGCATCGTTTCTTCAGTTGCGTCGATCTTTTACCCGCACGGCGCTCTGTGCGTGGATTTCCGTCTCTTAGGCTGCCAGCTTCTCTTTTCAGGGTCCCAGGAACTGGATTGGCACCACAGGGCAGAGTAGTAGTCTCTCCAGAGACTCCAGGTGCTGGCAGAGAGAAGTCTTTGCTGTCCCTGAGACTTCAAACAACAGGAGGAAAGCTCTAAATCAAGCCCTTGGAGAGTTCTTCTCAAGATGGAAGGCACACAAAGTCCAGTCTTTGCCCTCTTACTCTGGCAGAAGCAGCAACTGCAGGATAGCTCCACAAAGCACAGTCACAGGCAGGGCAGCTCTTCTTCCTTAACTCTTCAGCTCTTCTCCAGGCTGGGGTTCCTCTTGTTTCCCCGAAGTGTTCTAAAGTCTGTGGTTTTGGGTGCCCTTCTTTAACCCAATTTCTCCTTTGAACTAGACCTACTTCAAAGTAAAGTCTCTTTTGAATGTGAAATCCTGCCTTGCCCAGGCCAGGCCCCAGACACTCACCAGGGGGTTGGAGACTGTGTTGTGTGAGGGCAGGCACAGCCCTTTCTGGTGTAAGTGACCAATCCTCCCCTCCCTCCTAGCACAGATGGCTCATCAGGATATGCAGGCTACACCCCAGGTCTGTGTCACTGTCTAGTGTGAGGTGCCACCAGCCCAACTGTCAAACTGACCCAGACAGGGAATCCACAAACAGGCAGAGCCATAGAAATGGTATAAGCAAGAAAATACTAATTTTCTAAAAGTGGCATTTTCAAACACACAATCTTAAAATCAACTTTACTAAAAGATGTATTTTTAAGTTGTGAGCTCAGAGACCCCAAACTCCACATGTCCATCCGCTCCCAAAGGGAATCTACACTTTAATCAGTTTTAAAGGTAATCCCCCATGTTAACCTATGAGAGGGACAGGCCTTGCAACAGTGAAAAACAATTTTAGCAATATTTCACTGTCAGGACATATAAAACATTACTATGGTGGTCATTACAACCTCAGTGGTCCTTTTACAAAACCGCTGAGGGACCGCCGTGCTGAAGACCGCCAGTGCAGGCGGTTTTCCGCTCGGCGCATTATGACCGCTGGCAGCCCTCTGTCCTTTTCCGGACGGAGAGCCGCCAGCAGCCATACTGGCGGACGGCGGGGAAGTGGAGGTAGCTCCACCTCCACCGCCCCGTCAACAGAACACCGCCCACCGAATCACGTCCTGTGATTCGGCGTGGTGGTGTTCTGTTGACGGGGTGCTGGCGGCGGAGCTGCCCCCATGGATCCCGTCCCCTCCCGGAGGATCAACGGACTAGGTAAGTTGATAGTTCGTTAGGGGAGGGTGGTGGGGGGGTGCATGGGGGTGTGTGTGTGTGTATGTAGAGGGGGTGTGTCAGTGCGTGTATGCATGCGGGGGTATTGTGTGTTTGGAAATGAGTGTGTGTCTGTATGTATGTATGTCTGTATGGATGTGTGCGTGTATTTCTGAATGTGGGTGTGTGCGTATGACTGTGTGTGTGGCTGTTGGTATGTATGTTGGTGTGTGTGCTGGTATGTGTGTTGGCGGTGCCTGCGTGCGTGTCGGGTGTGAATGTGTAATGTAATGTTGGGGGTAGGGGTGGGGAGGTGGGTCCTGCCACCTTTGAGGTGGTAGGGGTGGTGGGAGTATAGGGGAAGGACTCGGGGTGGGGGTGGGGGAGACCCCTATCAGTGCCACGGAAGGAATTTCCTGGCACTGATAGTGCTCACCGCCATGGATTTCATGGCGGTTCCTAACCCCATGAAATCCATGGAGGTCAGCCGGGTCATGATACCGCCGGCGGTATTGTGACGACCGCCGGGCTGGAGACCCTGGTCTCCAGCCCAACGGTCATCTCCGCCCTGGCGGTTGGATCGGATAAGTGGCGGATGACCATGGTGGTTATAATTCCAAACTTTTTACCGCCAGCCTGTTGGCTGTAAGACCGCCGCTTCTCTGCCAACCGCCAGGGTGGTAATGAGGGCCTATATGTCCTACCTTAACCATACACTGCACCCTGCCCTTGAGGCTACCTAGGGACTACCTTATGGGTATCTGGCATGTAAGAAAACGTAAGGTTTAGGCCTGGCAAGTGGGTACACTTGCAAGTCGAATTTGCAGTTAAAACTGCACACACAGACACTGCAGTGGCAGGTCTGAGACATGATTACAGAGCTACTTATGTGGGTTGCACTACCAGTGCTGCAGGCTCACTAGTAGCATTTGATTTACAGGCCCTAGACACCTCTAGTGCACTGTGCTAGGGACTTACTAATAAATCAAATATGCCAATCATGGATAAGCCAATAACATAAACATTTTGTGTAGGAGCACTTGCACTTTAGCACTGGTTAGCAGTGGTGAATTGCCCAGAGTAACAAAAACAGTAATATCAGAGTCCAGCACACATCAACAACCTGGGGAACAGAGGCAAAAAGTTCAGGGAGACCACACCAAGGATGAAAAGTCTAACATGTCACTTCTGTAACAGTAATAAAAAATACACCTACACCAGTAAGCAGCATTTCTTACCACCATTACAACCATACCAAACATGCCTACGCTACCCCTCATAAATCAGACAATACCCCTTACACATAAGGCAGGGCATTTATCATGCAATCCCATGAGAAGGCAGCACTCACAGTAGTGAGACACCAAGGTAGGCTGTTTGTCACTACCAGGACAGGCCACGCAACCTGGCACATGTCCTGCCTTCTACATACATGGCACCCTGCCCACAGGGCTAGCTAGGGCATACCTTTGGGGTGACTTACATGTAGTAAAAGGAGAGTTCTGGGCTTGGCAAGTAAATTTAGATGCCAGGTCCTTTTGGCAGAAAACTGCGCACACAGGCCTTGCACTAGCAGGCCTGAGACAGGTTTGAAAGGCTACTTGAGTAGGTGGCGCAAACAGCGCTGCCGGCCCACTAGTAGCATTTAATTTACAGCCCCTGAGTAGAGGGATACCAGTTTACAAGGGATTTATAGATAAATTAAATATGCCAATGAGGAATGAGCCAATCATACCAATTTACAAGGGAGAGCACATGCACTTTAGCACTGATTAGCAGTGAAAAAGTGCCCAGAGTCAAAAAATCCGAATGACCCTGTTAAACGGCCAGGTTGAATAGTCTGAATTCATTTTTGGGGCTTTTCATAACACGGGCACTGAGTCTACCACACATGTGACCTACCATTATTATAGGGAGACCTGGGGGAAAGCTGGGTAGAAGTAAATGTGTGTCCCCCTCAGATTCCAGAACTTTCCATTAGCAAAATGAGAGGAAAAAGTGTTTTTGCCACATTTTGAAGTTTGCAAAGGATTCTGGGTAACAGAACCTGATGAGAGCCCCACAAGTCACCCCATTCTGAATTTCCTTAGGTGTCTAGTGTAGGAGGCTGGACTGGCTTGTAGTGAGTACCAAGGGGTACTTGCACCTTGCACCAGGCCCAGTTATCCCTTATTAGTGTATAGGGTGTCTAGCAGCTTAGGCTGATAGATAATGGTAGCTTAGCAGAGCAGCTTAGGCTGAACTAGGAGACGTGTGAAGCTACTACAGTACCACTTAGTGTCATATGCACAATATCATAAGAAAACACAATACACAGTTATACTAAAAATAAAGGTACTTTATTTTTATGACAATATGCCAAAGTATCTTAGAGTGTACCCTCAGTGAGAGGATAGGAAATATACACAAGATATATATACACAATAGCAAAAATATACAGTATAGTCTTAGAAAACAGTGCAAACAATGTATAGTTACAATAGGATGCAATGGGGAAACATAGGGATAGGGGCAACACAAACCATATACTCCAAAAGTGGAATGCGAACCACGAATGGACCCCAAACCTATGTGACCTTGTAGAGGGTCGCTGGGACTATTAGAAAATAGTGAGAGTTAGAAAAATAACCCTCCCCAAGAGCCTGAAAAGTGAGTGCAAAGTGCACTAAAGTTCCCCTAAGGACAAAGAAGTCGTGTTAGAGGAATAATGCAGGAAAGACACAAACCAGCAATGCAACAACTGTGGATTTCCAATCTAGGGTACCTGTGGAACAAGGGGACCAAGTCCAAAAGTCACAAGCAAGTCGGAGATGGGCAGATGCCCAGGAAATGCCAGCTGCGGGTGCAAAGAAGCTTCTACTGGACAGAAGAAGCTGAGGTTTCTGCAGGAACGAAAAGGGCTAGAGACTTCCCCTTTGGTGGACGGATCCCTCTCGCCTTGAAGAGTCGTGCAAAAGTGTTTTCCCGCTGAAAGGAAGCCAACAAGCCTTGCTAGTTGCAAATCGTGCGTTTGGCGTTTTTGGATGCTGCTGGGGCCCAGGAGGGACCAGGAGGTCGCAAATTGGACCTGAAGAGAGAAGGGATGTCGAGCAAGACAAAGAACCCTCACTAAAGCAGGTAGCACCTGGAAAAGTGCCAGAAACAGGCACTACGAGGATGCGTGAAACGGTGCTTGCCGAAGTTGCACAAAGGAGTCCCACGTCGCCGGAGACCAACTTAGAAAGTCGTGCAATGCAGGTTAGAGTTCTGTGGACCCAGGCTTGGCTGTGCACAAAGGATTTCCGCCAGAAGTGCACAGGGGCCGGAGTAGCTGCAAAGTCGCGGTTCCCAGCAATGCAGCCCAGCGAGGTGAGGCAAGGACTTACCTCCACCAAACTTGGACTGAAGGGTCACTGGACTGTGGGGGTCACTTGGACAGAGTCGCTGGATTCGAGGGACCTCGCTCGTCGTGCTGAGAGGAGACCCAAGGGACCGGTAATGCAGCTTTTTGGTGCCTGCGGTTGCAGGGGGAAGATTCCGTCGACCCACGGGAGATTTCTTCGGAGCTTCTGGTGCAGAGAGGAGGCAGACTACCCCCACAGCATGCACAAGCAGGAAAACAGTTGAGAAGGCGGCAGGATCAGCGTTACAGAGTTGCAGTAGTCGTCTTTGCTACTATGTTGCAGGTTTGCAGGCTTCCAGCGCGGTCAGCAGTCGATTCCTTATCAGAAGGTGAAGAGGGAGATGCAGAGGAACTCGGATGAGCTCTTGCATTCGTTATCTGAAGTTTCCCCAGAGACAGAGACCCTAAATAGCCAGAAAAGAGGGTTTGGCTACCTAGGAGAGAGGATAGGCTACTAACACCTGAAGGAGCCTATCAGCAGGAGTCTCTGACGTCACCTGGTGGCACTGGCCACTCAGAGCAGTCCAGTGTGCCAGCAGCACCTCTGTTTCCAAGATGGCAGAGGTCTGGAGCACACTGGAGGAGCTCTGGACACCTCCCAGGGGAGGTGCAGGTCAGGGGAGTGGTCACTCCCCTTTCCTTTGTCCAGTTTCGTGCCAGAGCAGGGGCTAAGGGGTCCCTGAACCGGTGTAGACTGGCTTATGCAGAATTGGGCACCTCTGTGCCCAAAAAAGCATTTCCAGAGGCTGGGGGAGGCTACTCCTCCCCTGCCTTCACACCATTTTCCAAAGGGAGAGGCTGTCACACCCTCTCTCAGAGGAAGTTCTTTGTTCTGCCATCCTGGGCCAGGCCTGGCTGGACCCCAGGAGACCAGATGCCTGTCTGAGGGGTTGGCAGCAGCAGCAGCTGCAGTGAAACCCCAGGAAGGGCAGTTTGGCAGTACCAGGGTCTGTGCTACAGACCACTGGGATCATGGGATTGTGCCAACTATGCCAGGATGGCATAGAGGGGGCAATTCCATGATCATAGACATGTTACATGGCCATTTTCGGAGTTACCATTGTGAAGCTACATATAGGTAGTGACCTATATGTAGTGCACGCGTGTAATGGTGTCCCCGCACTCACAAAGTTCAGGGAATTGGCTCTGAACAATGTGGGGGCACCTTGGCTAGTGCCAGGGTGCCCACACACTAAGTAACTTTGCACCTAACCTTTACCAGGTAAAGGTTAGACATATAGGTGACTTATAAGTTACTTAAGTGCAGTGTAAAATGGCTGTGAAATAACGTGGACGTTATTTCACTCAGGCTGCAGTGGCAGGCCTGTGTAAGAATTGTCAGAGCTCTCTATGGGTGGCAAAAGAAATGCTGCAGCCAATAGGGATCTCCTGGAACCCCAATACCCTGGGTACCTCAGTACCATATACTAGGGAATTATAAGGGTGTTCCAGTAAGCCAATGTAAATTGGTAAAAATGGTCACTAGCCTGTTAGTGACAATTTGGAAAGAAATGAGAGAGCATAACCACTGAGGTTCTGATTAGCAGAGCCTCAGTGATACAGTTAGTCACTATACAGGTAACACATTCAGGCACACTTATGAGCACTGGGGCCCTGGGTTACCAGGGTCCCAGTGACACATACAACTAAAACAACATATATACAGTGAAAAATGGGGGTAACATGCCAGGCAAGATGGTACTTTCCTACACAACCCCCCCCCAAACGAAGGACAATAAGACTAGCCATGACCTGATGAGTCTTCATTGTCTAAGTGGAAATATCTGGAGAGTCCATCTGCATTGGAGTGGCTACTCCCAGGTCTATGTTCCACTGTATAGTCCATTCCCTGTAGGGATATGGACCACCTCAACAATTTAGGATTTTCACCTTTCATTAGTTTTAGCCAAAGTAGAGGTTTGTGGTCTGTCTGAACAATGAAGTGAGTGCCAAACAGGTATGACCTCAACTTCTTCAGAGCCCAGACCACAGCAAAGGCCTCCCTCTCAATGGCAGACCAACGCTTTTCTCTAGGGGTCAACCTCCTACTAATAAAAGCAACAGGTTGATCCTGGCCCTCAGAATTAAGTTGTGATAGGACTGCCCCTACTCCTAATTCAGATGCATCAGTTTGGACATAGAATTTTTTAGAGTAACAAGGGCTTTTCAGGACAGGTGCAGAGCCCATGGCCTGCTTCAGCTCCTCAAAAGCTTTCTGACAGTTTGCTGTCCATAATACCTTTTTAGGCATTTTCTTGGATGTGAGGTCATTAAGAGGGGCTGCAATGGAGCCATAGTTCTTAATGAAACTCCTGTAATACCCAGTGAGGCCTAGGAAGGCTCTCACCTGAGTCTGAGTGGTAGGGGGAACCCAATCAATAATTGTTTGGATTTTCCCCTGAAGTGGTGCAATCTGTTCCCCACCAACAAGGTGTCCCAGATAAACCACCTTACCCTGCCCTATCTGGCACTTTGAAGCCTTGATAGTGAGGCCTGCCTTTTGCAGGGCCTCCAAAACTTTCCATAGGTGGACCAGGTGATCATCCCAGCTGGAGCTAAAGACAGCTATATCGTCCAAATATGCTGCACTGAAAGCTTCCAGCCCTTGCAGGACTGTGTTCACCAACCTCTGAAAAGTGGCAGGTGCATTTTTCAAACCAAAAGGCATTACAGTAAACTGGTAATGTCCTCCAATGGTAGAAAATGCAGTCTTAGGTTTAGCATCTTCTGACAATTTGATCTGCCAATACCCTGCAGTCAAATCAAAAGTGCTTAGATACTTGGCAGATGCCAGTGTATCTATGAGCTCATCTGCCCTGGGTATAGGGTGAGCATCAGTTTTGGTTACCAAGTTGAGACCTCTATAGTCTACACAAAACCGCATTTCCTTCTTTCCATCTTTGGAATGGGGATTTGGTACCAGTACCACAGGAGAAGCCCATGGACTGTCAGAGTGCTCAACCACTCCTAGTTCTAACATTTTCTGGACCTCTTGCTTTATGCAGTCCCTGACATGGTCAGGCTGCCTATAGATCTTACTTTTGACAGGTAAACTGTCTCCAGTATCTATAGTGTGCTCACACCAAGAAGTGGTACCTGGCACAGTAGAGAAGAGTTCAGAGAATTGATCTAGGAGATTTATGCAATTGTCTTTCTGCTCAGCAGTAAGACAATCAGCCAAAACTACACCTTCCACAAGAGCATCTTGATCTGTGGAAGAGAAGAGATCAGGTAGAGGATCACTGTCTTCTTCCTGTCCCTCATCAGTTGCCATGAGCAGGGTGAGATCAGCCCTGTCATAGTAGGGTTTCAGGCGGTTGACATGGAGCACCCTAAGGGGACTCCTGGCAGTGCCTAAGTCAACTAAATAGGTGACTTCTCCCTTCTTTTCAACAATTGTTTGGGGACCACTCCATTTATCTTGGAGTGCTCTTGGGGCCACAGGCTCCAAGACCCACACTTTCTGCCCTGGTTGGTACTGAACCAAAACAGCCTTCTGATCATGCCATTGCTTCTGGAGCTCTTGGCTGGCCTGAAGGTTTTTACTGGCCTTTTTCATGTACTCAGCCATCCTTGATCTGAGGCCAAGTACATAATCCACAATATCCTGCTTAGGAGCTTTTAAAGGTTGTTCCCAACCCTCCTTTACAAGTGTGAGTGGACCCCTAACAGGGTGTCCAAAAAGAAGTTCAAAGGGGCTGAAGCCCACTCCTTTCTGGGGTACCTCCCTGTAGGCAAAAAGGAGGCATGGTAGAAGGATATCCCATCTCCTGCGGAGTTTTTCAGGGAGACCCATAATCATGCCTTTGAGAGTTTTATTAAATCTCTCCACCAGTCCATTTGTTTGTGGATGATAGGGTGTTTTGAACTTGTACGTTACACCACACTCCTTCCACATGGCCTTTAAGTATGCAGACATGAAATTGCTTCCCCTGTCTGATACTACTTCCTTTGGGAAGCCCACCCTGGAAAATATTCCCAGGAGGGCCTTTGCCACTGCAGGAGCTGTAGTGGTCCTTAAAGGAATAGCTTCAGGATATCTTGTGGCATGGTCCACTACCACCAAGATAAACCTATTGCCTGAAGCAGTAGGAGGGTCAAGGGGGCCAACTATGTCAACCCCTACCCTTTCAAAGGGAACCCCAACCACAGGCAGTGGAATAAGGGGTGTCTTTGGGGTGCCACCTGTTTTGCCACTGGCTTGACAGGTTTCACAGGACTTACAAAATTCCTTTGTGTCCTCAGACATCCTAGGCCAATGAAACAGGGGAACAAGCCTGTCCCAAGTTTTCATTTGTCCTAGGTGCCCAGCTAAGGGAATGTCATGTGCCAGTGTTAGGAGGAACTTTCTGTACTCCTGAGGAATCACTAATCTCCTGGCAGCTCCAGGTTTAGGATCCCTATGCTCAGTGTACAAGAGGTTGTCCTCCCAGTAAACTCTGTGAGAGTCACTGACATCCCCATTAGCCTGTTTGACAGCTTGCTGTCTGAGACCCTCTAATGTGGGACAGGTTTGCTGTGCCACACTCAGCTCCTCTCTGGCAGGCCCCCCTTCACCCAAAAGCTCAGCAGTGTCTGCTTCCAGCTCCTCTGGTGTAGGTTCTGCACAGGGAGGGAATTCTTCTTCCTCAGAAGTAGAATCCACTGTAGAGGGAGGGATAGTAGGAAGTGGTTTGCTTCTACTACCCCTAGCTTTAGGGAGCACTTGGTCCATTGTTCCAGGATCCAAGCTTCCCTGTCCTTTTTGCTTTTTGGCCTGAGCCCTTGTCAAAGCAAAAATATGCCCTGGGATGCCCAGCATTGCTGCATGGGCCTCCAATTCCACATCTGACCAAGCTGATGTCTCCAAATCATTCCCTAATAGACAGTCTACAGGTAAATCTGAAGCTACCACAACTTTCTTTGGACCAGTAACCCCCCCCCAGTTGAGATTAACAACAGCCATGGGGTGGCTAAGTGTGTTGTTGTGAGCATCGGTTACTTGGTACTGGTGACCAAGTAGGTGTTGTTCAGGGTGGACCAGTTTCTCTATGACCATAGTCACACTGGCACCAGTGTCCCTGTAGGCCTGAACCTCAACACCATTTATTAGGGGTAGCTGCTTGTACTTATCCATATTAAGGGGACAAGCAACTAAGGTGGCTAAATCAATAGCCCCCTCAGAGACTAACACAGCCTCTGTGGCCTCCCTAACAAGGCCAACCCCAACTAAATTACCAAAAGTGAGCCCAGCTACTCCCTTGGATTGGCTATTAGTAGGTTTGCTCCCACCACCACTGCTATTAGTAGGTACACTAGGTGTAGCAGTAGGGGTTGTAGTGGTAGGAGCAGTGGTGCCTTTCTTTGGACAACTGGGATCTGTTGTCCAATGGCCTTTTATTTTACATAAATAGCACCATGGTTTCTTTTCCTTGTTCTGATTAAAGGAGGATTTGGACCCACCACCCCCACCAGAGTGTTTTTGTGGGCCTGATGAAGACTCATTTTTAGATTTGTCCCCACCCTTGTCTGAAGACTTACCATCCTTCTTTTTGTTGCCATCTTTGTCACCCCCTGTATGAACTTTTCTGTTCACTCTTGTTCTGACCCATTTGTCTGCCTTCTTTCCCAATTCCTGGGGAGAGGTCAGATCAGAGTCCACCAAGTACTGGTGCAACAAATCAGACACACAATTATTAAGAATATGCTCTCTCAGGATTAAGTTATACAGGCTGTCATAATCAGTAACTTTACTGCCATGTAACCACCCCTCCAAGGCCTTCACTGAATGGTCAATGAAATCAACCCAGTCTTGTGAAGACTCCTTTTTGGTCTCTCTGAACTTTATCCTGTACTGTTCAGTGGTTAAGCCATAACCATCCAGGAGTGCATTCTTAAGAACTTGGAAATTATTAGCATCATTTTCTTTCACAGTAAGGAGCCTATCCCTACCTTTTCCACTAAATGATAGCCATAGGATAGCAGCCCACTGCCTTTGAGGGACATCCTGTACAACACAGGCCCTCTCAAGTGCAGCAAACCACTTGTTAATGTCATCCCCCTCCTTATAAGGGGGAACTATCTTGTGCAGATTCCTGGAATCATGCTCTTTTGCAGGATGACTATGGGGAATACTGCTGCTGCCACCATGGGTTTCTAAACCCAACTTCTGTCTTTCCTTCTCTAGTTCAAAAGACTGTCTATCCAAATCCAGCTGTTGCTTTTTAAGCTTCAGTCTGGTTTGTTCCACCCTCAACTTATTGAGTTCCCTCTCTAACATTCTGTCATAAGGGGTGGTGGGAGGGACATTCCTAGATACAGAGGTATGATGGGAATGAACAGAAGGAGACCTGTCCCTTACAGAAGCCACCCTAACAGCTTGGTTAACAGAAACATTACTACCAGTATGGTGAGAATAAATGCTTTTGCTATGATGTGAGACAACACTATTTGTATGGTGTGGCTCATCATCATTACCAACTATGCTAGATTGTCTAGTAATGGGCAGGCTAGGAAGTTTCTTTCCTGAATATTTTCCTGGGGGAGTCCCTGAATCAGATTGAGAACTATTAGGTACTTTTTCAACAGATGAGGCACCTATGGCCTTATCCTGTTCTCTAAGCATGTTAAGTAACAGTTCCAAGGAAGGATTCTTCCCTACACTCAAACCTCTCTCTATACAGAGACTCCTTGCTCTTTTCCAGCTAAGGTTGTCATATGCAAGTTTGGACAGATCAACATTTTGGCCTGTGCCAGACATTTTTAGAGAGAGTTAAAGTGATAGTAAAAGATAAAAAGTTTGTCAGAGCTTTTAGAAAGACAGAGAAAAAAACTTTTTAAACTTTTTAGAACTTTTTAGAAAGTTAGAAGTACTTTTCAGCACTTAGAAAAGAGTGAAAAGAGGAAATGCAAAACTTTTGGGCTATGTGTATATACACTGACCTTGTTTTGTATATTTTTCTCTTATGAAAAGTACAATGACAAGAGTAGTAAGTAGTCTCAAAGCACTTATCCCACCACTGCACAACCAATGTAGGAGGCTGGACTGGCTTGTAGTGAGTACCAAGGGGTACTTGCACCTTGCACCAGGCCCAGTTATCCCTTATTAGTGTATAGGGTGTCTAGCAGCTTAGGCTGATAGATAATGGTAGCTTAGCAGAGCAGCTTAGGCTGAACTAGGAGACGTGTGAAGCTACTACAGTACCACTTAGTGTCATATGCACAATATCATAAGAAAACACAATACACAGTTATACTAAAAATAAAGGTACTTTATTTTTATGACAATATGCCAAAGTATCTTAGAGTGTACCCTCAGTGAGAGGATAGGAAATATACACAAGATATATATACACAATAGCAAAAATATACAGTATAGTCTTAGAAAACAGTGCAAACAATGTATAGTTACAATAGGATGCAATGGGGAAACATAGGGATAGGGGCAACACAAACCATATACTCCAAAAGTGGAATGCGAACCACGAATGGACCCCAAACCTATGTGACCTTGTAGAGGGTCGCTGGGACTATTAGAAAATAGTGAGAGTTAGAAAAATAACCCTCCCCAAGAGCCTGAAAAGTGAGTGCAAAGTGCACTAAAGTTCCCCTAAGGACAAAGAAGTCGTGTTAGAGGAATAATGCAGGAAAGACACAAACCAGCAATGCAACAACTGTGGATTTCCAATCTAGGGTACCTGTGGAACAAGGGGACCAAGTCCAAAAGTCACAAGCAAGTCGGAGATGGGCAGATGCCCAGGAAATGCCAGCTGCGGGTGCAAAGAAGCTTCTACTGGACAGAAGAAGCTGAGGTTTCTGCAGGAACGAAAAGGGCTAGAGACTTCCCCTTTGGTGGACGGATCCCTCTCGCCTTGAAGAGTCGTGCAAAAGTGTTTTCCTGCTGAAAGGAAGCCAACAAGCCTTGCTAGTTGCAAATCATGCGTTTGGCGTTTTTGGACGCTGCTGGGGCCCAGGAGGGACCAGGAGGTCGCAAATTGGACCTGAAGAGAGAAGGGACGTCGAGCAAGACAAAGAGCCCTCACTGAAGTAGGTAGCACCCAGAAAAGTGCCAGAAACAGGCACTACGATGATGTGTGAAACGGTGCTTGCCGAAGTTGCACAAAGGAGTCCCACGTCGCCGGAGACCAACTTAGAAAGTCGTGCAATGCAGGTTAGAGTGCCGTGGATCCAGGCTTGGCTGTGCACAAAGGATTTCCGCTGGAAGTGCACAGGGGCCGGAGTAGCTGCAAAGTCGCGGTTCCCAGCAATGCAGCCCAGCGAGGTGAGGCAAGGACTTACCTCCACCAAACTTGGACTGAAGGGTAACTGGACTATGGGGGTCACTTGGACAGAGTCGCTGGATTCGAGGGACCTCGCTCGTTGTGCTGAGAGGAGACCCAAGGGACCGGTAATGCAGCTTTTTAGTGCCTGCGGTTGCAGGGGGAAGATTCCGTCGACCCACGGGAGTTTTCTTCGGAGCTTCTGGTGCAGAGAGGAGGCAGACTACCCCCACAGCATGCACAAGCAGGAAAACAGTCGAGAAGGCGGCAGGATCAGCGTTACAGAGTTGCAGTAGTCGTCTTTGCTACTATGTTGCAGGTTTGCAGGCTTCCAGCGCGGTCAGCAGTCGATTCCTTATCAGAAGGTGAAGAGGGAGATGCAGAGGAACTCGGATGAGCTCTTGCATTCGTTATCTGAAGTTTCCCCAGAGACAGAGACCCTAAATAGCCAGAAAAGAGGGTTTGGCTACCTAGGAGAGAGGATAGGCTACTAACACCTGAAGGAGCCTATCAGCAGGAGTCTCTGACGTCACCTGGTGGCACTGGCCACTCAGAGCAGTCCAGTGTGCCAGCAGCACCTCTGTTTCCAAGATGGCAGAGGTCTGGAGCACACTGGAGGAGCTCTGGACACCTCCCAGGGGAGGTGCAGGTCAGGGGAGTGGTCACTCCCCTTTCCTTTGTCCAGTTTCGCGCCAGAGCAGGGGCTAAGGGGTCCCTGAACCGGTGTAGACTGGCTTATGCAGAATTGGGCACCTCTGTGCCCAACAAAGCATTTCCAGAGGCTAGGGGAGGCTACTCCTCCCCTGCCTTCACACCATTTTCCAAAGGGAGAGGGTGTCACACCCTCTCTCAGAGGAAGTTCTTTGTTCTGCCATCCTGGGCCAGGCCTGGCTGGACCCCAGGAGGGCAGATGCCTGTCTGAGGGGTTGGCAGCAGCAGCAGCTGCAGTGAAACCCCAGGAAGGGCAGTTTGGCAGTACCAGGGTCTGTGCTACAGACCACTGGGATCATGGGATTGTGCCAACTATGCCAGGATGGCATAGAGGGGGCAATTCCATGATCATAGACATGTTACATGGCCATTTTCGGAGTTACCATTGTGAAGCTACATATAGGTAGTGACCTATATGTAGTGCACGCGTGTAATGGTGTCCCCGCACTCACAAAGTTCAGGGAATTGGCTCTGAACAATGTGGGGGCGCCTTGGCTAGTGCCAGGGTGCCCACACACTAAGTAACTTTGCACCTAACCTTTACCAGGTAAAGGTTAGACATATAGGTGACTTATAAGTTACTTAAGTGCAGTGTAAAATGGCTGTGAAATAACGTGGACGTTATTTCACTCAGGCTGCAGTGGCAGGCCTGTGTAAGAATTGTCAGAGCTCCCTATGGGTGGCAAAAGAAATGCTGCAGCCCATAGGGATCTCCTGGAACCCCAATACCCTGGGTACCTCAGTACCATATACTAGGGAATTATAAGGGTGTTCCAGTAAGCCAATGTAAATTGGTAAAAATGGTCACTAGCCTGTTAGTGACAATTTGGAAAGAAATGAGAGAGCATAACCACTGAGGTTCTGATTAGCAGAGCCTCAGTGAGACAGTTAGTCACTACACAGGTAACACATTCAGGCACACTTATGAGCACTGGGGCCCTGGGTTACCAGGGTCCCAGTGACACATACAACTAAAACAACATATATACAGTGAAAAATGGGGGTAACATGCCAGGCAAGATGGTACTTTCCTACATCTAGTTTTCGTAAATGTCCAGGTTTGCTAGTTCCAGTCATAGGTACTGGATGAGCTAGACACCAAAATCCACAGCTAGGCACTTTGCAAAAAAAAGGTCAGTTTTCTTTAGGAAAATGTGATGTGTCCATGTTGTGTTTTGGGGCACTTCCTGTCACAGGCACTAGGCCTACCCACACAAGTGAGGTGCCATTTTTATTGGGAGATATGAGGCAATGCTGAGTGGAAGGAAATTTGTGGCTCTTCTTAAATTACAGAACATCCCATCACCAAAATGAGGAAAAAGTGTTTTTTCCCCAATTTTTTAGGTTTTCAAAGGATTCTGGGTACAGAACCTGGTGAGAGCCCCACAAGTCACACCATTCTGTACTCCCTGGTATCTAGTTTTCAGAAATGCCCATGTATGCTAGGTTTTCCTAGGAGCCAACTGAGCTAGAGTCCAAAATCCACAGCTAGGCACTTTGCTAAAAACAGGTCAGTGTTCTTCGGGAAAATGTAATGTGCACATGATGTGTTTTGGGGAATTTCCTGTCGCGGGTACTAGGCATACCCACACAAGTGAGGTACCATTATTATCAGGAGATTTGGGGAACGCTTCAAAAACTTACCAATACCGAAATGTGAGGAAAAAGTGTTTTTTGCCACATTTTGAGGTTTGCAAAGTTTTCTGGGTAACAGAACCTGGTGTGAGCCCCACAAGTCAAACCATTCTCTATTCCCCTAGGTATACAATTTCAGAAATGTCCAGGTCTGCTAAGTTGTCCTATGTGCCTACTGAGCTAGAGGCCAAAATCCACAGCTAGGCACTTTGCAAAATACAGGTCAGTTTTCTTTGGGAAAATGTGACATGTCTTGTTGTGTTTTGGGGCATTTCCTGTTGCGGGCACTAGGCCTACCCACAGAAAGTGAGTACCATTTTACCAGGAGACATGAGGAACACTGGGTGGAAGGAAATCTGTGGCTTCTCTCAGATTCCAGAACTTTCCATCACCGAAATGTGAGGAAATATGTTCTTTTGTTTTGCCAAATTTTGAGGTTTACAAAGGATTCTGGGCAACAGAACCTGATGAGAACCCTACAGGTCACCCCATTCTGAATTCCTTTAGGTGTCTTGTTTTCAGAAGTGTCCAGATTTGCTAAGTTTTCCTAGGTGCCGGCTGAGCTAGAGGCCAAAATCCACAGCTAGGCACTTTGCAAAAAAAAGGTCAGTTTTCTTTGGGAAACTGTGATGTGTCCATGTTGAACTTTGGGGCATTTCCTGTTGTGGGCACTAGACCTACCCACACAAGTGAGGTACCATTTTTATTTGGAGACTTGGGGGAACACTGAGTGGAAGGAAATTTGTGGCTCCTCTTAGATTCCAGAACTCTCTATCAAACAAATGAGAGGAAAAAGTGTTTTTATTGCCAAATTTTGAGGTTTGCAAACATTCTGAGTAACAGAACCTGGCTAGAGTCCCACAAGTCACCACATTCTGAATTACCCTAGGAGTCTAGTTTTCAGAAATGTCTAGGTTTTGCTAGGTTTCCTAGGTGCCTGCTGAGCTAGAGGCTAAAATCCACAGCTAGGTATTTTGCAAAAAACAGGTCAGTTTTCTTTTGGAGAATGTGATGTGTCCATGTTGTGTTTTGGGGCATTTCCTGTCACAGGCACTAAGCCTACCCACACAAGTGAGGTACCATTTTTATTGGGAGAATCCACAGCTAGACATTTTGCATAAAACAGGTCAGTTTTCTTTGAGAAAATGTGGTCTGTCCATGTTGTGGTTTGGGCCATTTCATGTCGCAGGAAGTGGGCCTATCCACACAATTGAGGTATAATTGTTATTGGAACGCTTGAGTGAATAATGGGAGGAAGAAAATTTGTAGCTCCTCTTAAATTTCAGAATTTTCCATCACTGATATGCGAGGAAAAAGTGTTTTGTTTGTCAAATTTTGAGATTTACAAAGGATTCTGGGTAATAGAACCTGGTGAGAGCTCCACAAGTCACCCCATTCTGAATTCCCCTAAGTGTATAATTTTCAGAAATGTCCAGGTTTGCTAAGTTTTCCTAGGTAATGGCTGAGCTAGAGGCCAAAATCCACCGATGGGCACTTTATAAAAAACAGGTCAGTTTTCTTTGGAAAAATGTGAAGTGTCCACATTGTGTTTTGGGGCATTTCCTGTTGCGGGCACTAGGCCTACCCACACAAGTGAGATAGCATTTTCATTGGGAAACTTGGGTGAACGCTGGGCAGAATGAAATTTGTGGCTCCTCACAGATTCCAGAACTTTCCATCACAGAAATGTGAAGAAAAAGTGGTTTATGTTAAATTTTTTGATTTGTAAAGGATTCTGGTTAACTGAACTTGGTGAGAGCCTCACAGGTCACGCCGTTTGAATTTCCTAAGGCATCTAGTTTTGAGAAATGTCCAGGTTTGCTAGATTTTCCCAGGTCCCGGCTGAGCTAGAGGCTAAGATCCACAGCTAGGCACTTTGCAAAAAACATGTCAGTTTTCTTTGTGAAAATGTGATGTGTCCATGTTGTGTTTTGAGGCATTTCCTGACACGGGTATTAGGCCTTTCCACACAAGTGAGATATCATTTTTATTGAGAGGCTTGGGGGAATGCTGGGAGCAAGGACATTTGTTGCTCCTCTTAGATTCCAGAACTTTCCATCACTGATATGTGAGGAAAAGGATTTTTTAATTGCCAAATTTGGAGGTTTTCAAAGGATTCTGGGTAACAGAACCTGGTTAGAGATCCACCAGTCACCCAATTCTCAATTCCTCTAAGTGTATAGTTTTCCGAAATGTCCAGGATTGATAGATTTTCATATGGGCCGGCTGAGCTAGAGGCAGGAATCCACAGCTAGACACTTTGAAAAAAAACATGTCAGTTTTCTTTGGGAAAATGTGATGTGTTCGTGTTGTGTTTTAGGGCATTTTCTGTCACAGGTATTAGGCCTAGCCCCACAATTGAGGTACCACTTGTATTGGGTGGCTTGGGGGGATGCTGGGAGCAAGGAAATTTGTGGCTCCTCTTAGATTCCAGATCTTTCCATCACTGATATGTGAGGAAAAGGAGTTTTTTATAGCCAAATTTGGAGGTTTTCAAAGGATGCTGGGTAACAGAACCTGGTTAGAGACCCACAAGTCACCCCATTCTCAATTCCTCTAAGTGTATAGTTTTCCAAAATGTTCAGGTTTGATAGTTTTTCATAGGTGGCGGCTAAGCTAGAGGCAGGAATCCACGTCTAGACACTTTGCAAAAAACATGTCAGTTTTCTTTGGGAAAATGTGGTATGTCCATGTTGAGTTTTGGGGCACTTCCTGTCATGGGCAGTAGGCCTACCCACACAAGTGAGGTACCATTTTTATAAGGATAATTGGGGGAACTCTGGGTGGAAGTTAATTTGTGGCTTCTCTTAGATTCCAGAAATTTTCATCACTGAAATAGGAGGAAAAGTGTTTTTTTTGCCAAATGTTGAGGATTGCAAAGGATTCTGGGTAACAGAACCTGGTGAGATCCCCACAAGTCACCACATTCTGAATTCCCCTAGGAGTCTAGTTATCAGAAATGTCCACATTAGCTAAGTTGGTCTAGGTGCCGGCTAAGCTAGAGGCAGGAATCCACGTCTAGACACTTTGCAAGAAAAAAGTCAGTTTTCTTTGGGAAAATGTGGTATGTCCATGTTGAGTTTTGGGGCATTTCCTGTCACAGGCACTAGGCCTACCCACACAATTGAGGTACCATTTGTATTGGTAGAATTGAGGGAATGATGGGTGGAAGGAAATTTGTGGCTCCTCTTAGGTTCCAGAACTCTCCATCACCGAAATCTGAGGAAAAAGTGTTTTTATTGCCAGATTTTGAGGTTTGCAAAGGATTCAGGGTAACAGAACCTGCTGAGAGCCCCACAAGTCACCCCATTATGAATTCCCCTAGGTTTCTAGTTTTCAGAAATGTCCTGGTTTGCTAGGTTTTTCTAGGTACTAGCTGAGGTAGAGGCTAAAATCCACAGCTAGACATTTTGCATAAAACAAGTCAGTTTTCATTGGGAAAATATGATCTGTCCATGTTGTACTTTGGGGCCTTTCCTGTCGGGGGAAGTAGGCCTACCCACACAAGTGAGGTACAATTGTTATTGGGATGCCTGAGGGGATGCTAGGAGGAATGAAATTTGTAGCTCCTTTTAGATTTCGGAATTTTCCATCACCGATATGCGAGGAAAAAGTGTTTTTTTTTACCAGATTTTGAGGCTTGCAAAGGATTCTGGGTAACCGAACCTGGTTAGAGTTCCACAAGTCACCCCATTCTAAATTCCCCTGAGTGTACAGTTTTCAGAAATGCCCAGGTTTGCTAAGTTTTCCTAGGTGCTGGCTGAGCTATAGGCCAAAATCCACTGATGGGCACTTTATAAAAAACAGGTCAGTTTTCTGTGGAAAAATGTGAAGTGTCCACGTAGTGTTTTGGGACATTTCCTGTTGCGGGTACTAGGCCTACCCACACAAGTGAGGTAGCATTTTTATCGGGAGACTTGGGTGAACGCTGGGTAGAAGGAAATTTGTGGCTCCTGTTAGATTCCAGAACTTTCCATCACCGATATGTGAGGAAAAAGTATTTTTTTATTGCCAAATTTTGAGGTTTGCAAAGGAGTCTGGGTAACAGAACCTGGTGAGAGCCCCACAATTCACGTCATTCTCAATTCCTCTAAGTGTATAGTTTTCCAAAATGTCCAGGTTTGCTTGATTTTCTAGGAGCTGGCTGATCTAGAGGCTAAAATCCTCAGCTAGGCACTTTGCAAAAAACATGTCAGTTTTCTTTGGGAAAATGTGATGTGTCCAAGTTGTGTTTTGGGGCACTTCCTGTCACGGGCACTAGGCCTACCCACAGAAGTGAGGAACCATTTTTACTGGGAGACTTGGGGGTACGCTGGGTGGAAGGAAATTTGTGGCTCCTCTTAGAGTCCAGCAGTTTCCATCACCGATATGAGAGAAAAAATGATTTTTTTATTTCCAAATTTTGAGGTTTGCAAAGGATTTTGGGTAACAGAAGCTGGTGAGAGCCCCACAAGTAACCTCATTCTCAATTCCTCTAAGGGTATAGTTTTCAGAAATGTCTAGGTTTGGCAGATTTTCCTAGGTGCCGGCAGAGGTAGAGGTTAAAATCCACAGCTAGGCACATTGCAAAAAACAGGTCAGGTTTCTTTCGAAAAATGTGATGTGTTAATTTTGTGTTTTGGGGCATCTCCTGTCGCGGGCACTAGGCCTATCCAAACAAGTGAGGTACCATTTTTATCTGGAGGGTTGGGGGAACGCTACGTTGAAGTTAATTTGTGGCTCCTCCTAGATTCCAGAAATTTCCATCACTGAAATAGGAGGAAACATTTTTTTTTTGGGTCAAATGTTGAGGATTGCAAAGCATTCTGGGTAATAAAACCTGGTGAGAGGTCCAGAAGTCACCCCATTTTGATTTCCCCTAGATGTTTAGTTATCAGAAATGTCCAGATTTGCTAAGTTGTGCTAGGTGCCGGCTGAGCTAGAGGCCAAAATCCACAGGTAGGCACTTTGCAAGAAACAGGTCAGTTTTCTTTGGGAAAATGTGATGACTCCATGTTGTGATGTGGGGCATTTCCTGTCACAGGCACTAGGCCTATCCACACAAGTGATCACAATTATTATTGGGTGCTTTGAGGGAATGTTGGGAGGAAGGACATTTGTGGCTCCTCTTAAATTCCAGAACTTTCCATCACCGAAATGTGAGGAAAAAGTGTTTTTTTTGGCCAAATTTTACGGTTTGCAAAGGATCCTGGATAACAGACCTGGTGAGAGCTCCACAAGTCACCCCATTCTGACTTTCCCTAGGTGTCTAGTTTACAGAAATATCCAGGTTTGATAGATTTTTCTAGATGCTGGCTGACTTGAAATCCCACAGCTAGGCACTTTGCAAAAAACATGTCAGTTTTCTTTGGGAAAATGTGATGTGTCCATGTTGTGTTTTGGGGCGTTTCCTATCACGGGAACTATGCCTACTCACACAAGTGAGGTGTCATTTTTATTGTGATACTTAGCGGAATGCTGGGAGGAAGGAAATTGGTAGCTGAATTCCCCTAGATGTCTAGCTTTCAGAAATGTCCAGGTTTGCTAGTTTTTCCTAGGTGTCGGCTGAGCTAGAGGATAAAATCCACAGGTAGGCACTTTGCAAAAAACAGGTCAGTTTTCTTTGGAAAAATGTGATTTGTCCATGTTGTTCTTTGGTGCATTTCCTGTTGCCGGCAGTAGGCCTACCGACACAAGTGAGGTACCATTGCTATCGGAAGACTTAGGGGAACGCTAGGTGAAAGGAAATTTGTGGCTTCTCTTAGATTACAGAACTTTCCATCACCAAAATATGAGGAAAAAGTGTTTTTATTGATAAATTGTGAGGTTGGCAAAGGATTCTGGATAACAGAACCTGGTGAGAGCTCCACGAGTCACCCTATTCTGAAATCTCCAGGTGTATAGTTTCAGAAATGTCCAGGTTTGCAGGGTTTTCCTAGCTCCCGGCTGAGCAAGAGGCCAAAAATACTCAGCTAGGCACTTTGCAAAAAACAGGTCGGTTTTCATTGGGAAAATGGGATGTGTCTATGTTGTGCTTTGGGGCATTTCCTGTCGCAGGCACTAGGCCTACCCATGCAAGTGAGGTACCATGTTTATCGGGAGACTTGGGGGAATGCTGGGTGGAAGGAAATTAATGCCTCCTATTAGATTCCAGAACTTCCCATCACTGAAATCTGAACAAAAAGTGTTTTTTTGTTTGCCAAATTTTGAGGTTTGCAAAGGATTCTGGATAACAGACCTGGTGAGAGCTCCACATGTCACCCAATTCTAATTTCCCCTAGGTGTTTAGTTTTTAGAAATGTCCAGGTCTGCTAAATCTTTCTAGGTGCCTGCTGATCTAGAGGCCAAAATACACAGCTAGGTATTTTGCAAAAAACAGGTCAGCTTCCATTGGGAAAATGTGATGTATATATGTTGTGCTTTGGGCATTTCCTGTTGTGGGAAGTAGGCCTATCCACACAAGTGAGGTACCATTTTTATTTGGAGCAGTGGGGGAACGCTGTGTGGAAGGAAATTTGTGGCTCCTCTTAAATTTCTGAACATTCCATCACAAAATGTGAGGACAAAGCGTTTTTAATGCCACATTTTGAGGTTTGCAAAGGATTCTGGGTAACAGAATCTGGTGAGAGCCCCACAATGCACTCGATTCTGAATTCCCCTACTTGTCTAGTTTTCAGAAATGTCCAGGTTTGTGAGGTTTTCCTAGGTCCAGGCTGGGCTAGAGGCCAAAATCCACAGCTAGGCACTTTGCCAAAAACAGGTCAGTTTTCTTTCGGAAAATATGATGTGACCATGTTGTGCTTTGGGGCATTTCCTGTCACAGGCACTAGGACTACCCACAAAAGTGAGGTACCAGTTTTATTGGGAGACTTGGGGGAACGCTGGTTGGAAGGAAATTTGTTGCTCCTCTTAGACTCCAGAACATTCCATCACCAAAGTTTTAAGAAAAATTGGTCTTATTGCCAAATTTTGAGGTTTACAAAGGATTCTGGGTAACAGAACCTGGTGATAGCCCCACACGTCACCCCATTCTTAATTCTCCTAGGTGTATAGTTTCAGAAATGTCCAGGTTTGCTCAGTTTTACTAGATACTGGCTATGCTAGAGTCCAAAATCCACAGCTAGGCACTTTGCAAAAAACAGGTCAGTTTTTATTGGGAAAATTAGATGTGTCTATGTTGGGCTTTCGGGCATTTCCTGTTGCGGCCATTAGGCCGACCCACACAAGTGAGGTACCATTTTTATTGAGGGACTTGGGGGAACGCTGGGTGGAAGGAAATTTGTGGCTCCTCTCAGACTCCAAAACTTTCCATCACCGAAATTTAAAGAAAAAGTATTTATATTGCCAAATTTTGAGGTTTTCAAAGGATTCTGGGTAACTGAACCTGGTGAGAGCCCCACAAGTCACCACATTCTGAATTCCACCTGATTTCTAGTATTAAGAAATGTCTAGGTTTGCTAGGTTTTCCTATGTGTCGACTGATCTAGAGGCCAAAATGCACAGCTAGGCAATTTGCCAACAATAGTTCAGTTTTCTTTGGGAAATTTTGATGAGTCCATGTTGTGCTTAGTGGCATTTTGTGTTATGGGCATTAGGCCTACCCACACAAGTGAGGTATCATTTTTCTTGGGAGCATTGGGGGAATGCTGGGTGGAAGGAAATGTGTGGCTCTTCTTAGATTTCAGAACTTCCCATCTCCAAGTTGTGAGGAAAAAATATTTTTATTGTCAAATGTTGAGGTTTGCAAAGTATTCTGGGAAACAGAACCTGGTGAAAGCCCCACAAGTCACCTCATTCTGAATTCCACTCAGCGTCTAGTTTTCAGAAATGTCCAGGTTTGCTAGGTTTTCTTAGGTGCCGGCTGAGCTAGAGGCCAAGCTCCACAGCTAGGCATTTTGCAAAAAAAACATGTCAGTTGTCATTTGGAAAATGTGATGTGTCTATGTTGTGCTTTGGGCATTTTCTGTCCTAGGCACTAGGCCTACCAATACAAGTGAGGTACCATTTTTAATGAGAGACTTGGGGGATAGCTAGGTGGAAGTAAGTTTGTGGCTTCTCTTAGATTCCTGAATTTCCATCACCGAAATGCAAGGAAAAGGTGTTTTTTTAAACCAAATTTTGAGGTTTACAAAGGATTCTGGGTAACAGAACCTGGTAAGAGCCCCACAAGTCACCCCATTCTGAGTTCCCCTAGGTGTATAGTTTCAGAAATGTTCAGGTTTGCTAACTTTTACTAGGTGCCCTCTGATCTAGATGTCAAAATCCACAGCTTGGCACTTTTAAAAAACAGGTTAGTTTTCATTGGGAAAATGAGATGTGTCTATTTTGTGCTTTGGGGCATTTCCTGTTGCGGGCAGTAGTCCTACACACACAAGTGAGGTACCATTTTTATTGAGAGACTTGGGGGGACTCTGGATGGAAGGAAATGTGTGGCTCCTCTTAGACTCCAGATCAATGAAATGAGAAGAAAAACTGTTTTTATTATCAGATTTTGAGGTTTGCAAAGGATTCTGGGTAGCAGAACCTGTTGAGAGCCCCACAAGGCACCCCATTCTGATTTCCCCTTGTTGTCTAGTTTTTAGAAATGTCCAAGTTCGCAAAGTTTTCCTAGGTGCCGGCTGAGCTAGAGGCCAAAATCCACAGCTAGGCACTTTGCAAAAAACAGGTCAGTTTTCTTTGGGAAAATATAGTGTGTCCATGTTGTACTTTGGGGCATTTCCTGTCACGGGCAGTAGTCCTATCCACACAAGTGAGGTACCATTTTTATCAGAAGACTTGAGGGAATGCTGGCTGAAAGGAAATTTGCGTCTCCTCTTAGATTCCAGAACTTTCCATCACCGAAATTTGAGGAAAAAGATTGTTTGTTTTGCCAAATTTTGATGTTTTCAAAGGGTTTTGGCTACCAGATCCTAGTGGGAGACCCACAAGTCACTCTATTCTGAATTCCTCTAGTTGTCTAGTTTTCAGAAATGTCCAGGTTTTCTAAGTTTTCCTGGTGCCGGCTGAGCTAGAGCCAAAATTCACAGCTAGACACTTTGCAAAAAACAGGTCAGTTTTCTTTGGGAAAATATGATGTAACCATGTTGTGCTTTGGGGCATTTCCTGTCACGGGAACTAGTGCCTACCTATACAAGTGAGGTACCATATTTATCAGGAGACTTGGGGGAGGACTGGGTGAAAGGACATTTGTGCCTCCTCTTAGATTCCAGAACATTCCATCACCGAAATGCTAGGACAAAGTGATGTTTTGCCCAATTTTGAGGTTTGCTAAGGTTTCAGGGTAACAGAACCTGATGAGATTCCCACAAGTCACACCATTTTGAATTCCCCTAGGTGACTAGTTTTCAGAAATCTCCAGGTTTACCAGGTTTTCCTAGTTCCCGGCTGAGCTAGAAGCCAAAATCCACAGCTAGGCACTTTGGAAAAAACAGGTCAGTTTTCTTTGGGATAATATTATGGCCCTCATTACAACCCTGAAGGTCGGTGATAAAGCAGCAGTAATACTGCCAACAGCCGGGCAGAAAAAATAATGGAATCAGGACCATGGTGGAAACCGCCAACATAGACAGCCACTTTAACACTCCGACCACCACGGTGGTAGAAACAAACACCGTGGCGGTAACCGCCAACAGACAGGCGGAGGACAAAGTGCCGCCCACACTATTACAAGAGGCCTATCCGCCACCTTTTCCGGGGCGGTACCAACGCTATCAAAAGCATGTCAGAAACAGGAATTGGAACGGAAACGACTCACCTCTCGACACCCAACGAGGAACCAGGACACCATGGAGCCCAAACTACAGGTCCTGCCCATGCTGGTCTTCCTCCCTTTGTATCAGGAGCAGGAAAGATGCCGTTGATGACCACGGTGAGTACTGCACTAACAACACAGGGGAGGGTGGGAGGGAAAAGAGAGTGACACAAACACACAACACACAATACCCCCACCCCCACCCTCACCCACAACACCATACACACAAAGACATGCAGCAACATTACATATACACCCCCTGACCCCCTGGAAGAACGCAAGGACAAAAGGAAATGATTGTAACGCTTGTAATCAATAAAAATCAGATAGTGCAATTTAAAAAATCAGTATATACAAATAAGTACACCAACTACAAAAGTCCGGATATTAATCAAACATCGCCCGTGGATCAGTGTCCCCCCAAAAAAAGCCAGATGAACGCACTACGCCACTGCTCCAAGAGGGGGCTCCATGCCCACTGCTTTATCCTGGGGAGTGCAAAGCCACAGTCTCACAAGTCTTTCCAGTGGGTTGTTTGCCCACTGCTCCATCCTGGGGAGTGCAAAGCTGTAGTCTCACAAGTCTTTCCAGTGGGTGGTTTGCCCACTGCTCTATCCTGGGGAGTGCAAAACCACAGTCTCACAAGTGGATGTCAGTCTCCACTGGTTCTGGTGCCCAGAGTGCTTCCTCCTGCCAAGGACTGAGGTAGTGGATGTGATTCTCCACTGGTTCTGGAGGGGGCTTGGTGCCCAGAGTGCTTCATCCTGCCAAGGACTGAGGAAGTGGATTTATCTCTCCACTGATTCTGGAGGGGGCTTGGTGCCCAGAGTTCTTCATCCTGCCAAGGACTGAGGAAGTTGATGTATCTCGCTATTGGTTCTGGAGGGGGCTTGATGCCCAGAGTGCTTCACATGCAGTGTGGCAGGTCCCATTCCCTCACCTAGGCGTGTGTGCCACGAGATTGCCTAGGAACAGGTAGCATGATACATCATGGAGGCAACGATACACTCCACCCTGCTGAGACTTCGCCTGCCACCTGCAGGTAAAATCAATGCTAAAAGTCATGTCTCGTGGATGCTGGGCAGGGTCCATGACGTCTCCTGCAGCATTTGACGGCTGCACACTGGGGATGATTGCCAAGTCAGCTGTGGTGGCACTGTCTGAGCACGTCACAGGGCTGGTGGCAGGGGTTGCGGCGGTGTCTGTGGCTGAGGTGCTTGCGGTGGTGCATGTGTCTGCACCTGTTGAGGGACACAGCAGGACGTCTCCTGCAGCCTCGGATGGCTGCCCACTGGGGATGATGCTGGGGACTGTTGCTGAGGCAGCAGACGTGCAGGTGGTGGTGCTGGTGGCGGTGCAGATGGCGGAGCAGGCGGCGGTGTCCACCACCGTACAGGATGGTGTAGTGGTTGGCAGAAGGGGTGTCTCTGGTCCATCAGTCGGAGCCACCGTGACCTGTCCTGCTCTTCAGCTTGTGTCCCTTCCCCACCTTTGATGTTGCCGCTGGTGTCTTGCCACTGTCCCTTTTTGGTTTGGAGGAGCCCTTGCTTGCTGGTAGGTGTGGCTTCTCCCTCCGGCATGTGGGCACCTTCTTCACCTTGGCAGGTGGTGGAATGGCCTGCTCCTTGGCCTCGCTAGGTGGCACACTGGCATCCCTGATTGGTGTCGCCCTCGATGAGACCGGAGTTGCTGGGACAACGGTGCTTGGGGATTTGGTTGCTGAGGTGCTGGGCTGAGACCTGGTAAGCCTGGCCCTAGGGGAAGGACGGGGGGGGAGTGTAGGGAAGAGGTCAATGTTAGCCAGGAAAAGTTTCTTAGAAACACTGGGACGGGAAGATGGAGGGGGTCTGTGAGTGGAGGAAGAGGTAGTGGTTGTAAGAGGTTTACGTTTGCTGAATTTGGGTGAAGGTGCATGGGCCGGAGGCTGTTGTGAGATGGATGGCTGTTGGGCTGGTGTGTGCCTGCATTTGTGTACTTTGTGAGGAGGGCTCACAGACACACAGGGAGAGGACACAGGGGATGTGTGAATAGTAGTGGGGGTGGTGAGTGCACGTGAGCGGTGTGTGGTGATGGGCGTGCTGGTGATGGAGGTAGTGGCTAAGGATGTAGTGCATGCAGGTGTGAGTGGAGATGAGACTGGGAGGAAGAAGGAGGACATGGAGGAGGGGGACACACTGGAGGCAGTGGATGTTGCTGTGTCAGTATGGGGATTGTGCTTGTGTGAGTGCCTGTGGGATGTGTGGTGCTTATGTTTGCCATGTCCACTTTTGTGTGTTGATGAGTGTGCATGCTGGTCTGATGGTGTGCTTGGGATAGGCTGAGATAGAGGGGATTGGGTCTGGATGGAGAAAGTTGGAGGGGGAGGCTGGACACAGGGACAACGGCTGCCATCAGTGCTGAGGCCAGAGACTGAAATGCTCTCTGTTGGGCCGCCTACCCAGAATGAATGCCCTCCAGGAATGCTCCAAATGCCTCTCAACACCCTAGATGGCATTCAAAGTGGTAGATTGCCCAACAGTGAGGGATCTGAGGAGGCCTATAGCCTCCTCACTGAGGGCAGCAGGGCTGACTGGGGCAGGGCCTGAGGTGCCTGGGGCGAAGGAGATGCCCACCCTCCTGGGTGAGCGGGCACGGGACACACGCTGAGAAGCTGGTGGGAGGGCGGTGCTGGTAGGGGGAGTAGCGGCTGTACCTGTTGATTGAGTGGGCACAGAGGTGCCCACCACCGCAAGTAAGCTCTCATCAGAGGAGGAGTTGCTGTCACTGGTGTATGCTCCTGTCCCCGTCGTGTAGCTACCCTCACCCTCCATCCCACTGGTGCCTTCTGACTCCGTTACTTCACCCTCCAGGGCCATGATGGATGCAGCTCCCTCCTGCTCCGGTGCCACTGCTCCTCCGCTGATGATGCTAATGCACGCAAGAACAGGGTGACAAAACAAAAAGGGGGGAAGACAGAGGATACACATGGTCAGTGCATGCAACACCACTACCGGTGGTGGACACAACACACAGAGAGCAGCCCTGTACACTAAGCCATGCACTAACAGTGCAGGGGAAAAGCACACGCCCAAGGGGGACTCTGTCTAGACCCATTTCATGCACAGCTGGCACCCATGGGAGCCTGACTAGGTGTAGAGGACAAGTACCACCTTTGGGGTTGGACTGGGAATAAGGCTGCAAAACAATAGATCTACCTTTGCGTGTATGCCCTTGCCTAGGGGAACCCAGAGGCTACCACCCCCACCCAGACACCTCGTCAAATGCGCAGAGTCAGCTGAATGAGACTGTACTCACCCCCTTGTGGCTGCTGTGATGCCCTCAAACGCCCATCCATCTCCGGACATGCCACCAACAGGATCCGGTACATCAGGGGGGGTCATGGTGTGACGGGCACCCCTTCCATGTTGGGAGGCCATCCACAGCTGGGCCTCCACCGTCTTCTTGCTCCAGTGGTGCAGGTCCTCCCATCTTTTCCGGCAGTGGGTGCTCCGTCTATGGTAGACCCACAGGGTCCGCACTTCCTTAGTGATGGCACGCCAAATACCATTCTTCTGGTGGGCGCTGACCTAGAGGAAAAGTGAAGTAAGAATGGATGTTACTATCCCGTACAGTTCTTCTCATGCATTGCCTAAAAACCTCCACCCTGGCCCAGACATACATACACACACATTATCCTCACATGTTGGCCTGTCCCCCTCCCCTCCCTCTTCCATCCACGACACTCCATACAATCATGTGCCATCCACCACGCTCACAGTGTACTCACCTGTTTGTCTGGAGGACCGTACAGTTGCGTGTACTGGGGGAGGACCCCATCCACTAGTTTCTTCAACTCCTCCGAAGTGAAGGCAGGGGCCCTTTCCCAAGACACTGTAGCCATCATCGCTTCCATACACAGGTCACAGCAGAACTTGCAGTGTAGGTCCTCCCTGTTGAAGGTCAGGTATTAAGTGAGTGAACAGTTAGAAAATGGCAGCCACGTCCGCGGCGGTGTGTACCGTCACCACTGGCATACATCGTCATTGGCTCCTGGAATCCATAGGGCCCAATGTTGACCAATGCTGAATTGTGCCGCGGTCTTCGACTGCCTACCGCGATGGTGTACAACACCAGTGCAGTTACCTCATTTCCCCTTGGCCCACCTTACCAGTCAGGGAGTTGCCATTTCAGGGGGCCACATGGCAGGCCAAATAACTGCGTCACGCCTATTTAGGCCAGTAAGACAAACAGACAAAGGCACATGGAGAAATTGTAGCTTTTTTGCCAAAAAACATTGTGATACCTAAGTTTTGTATGACCCTCTATTCACCGTTCTCCTCCATAGGGCACGTCCACTGGGGCAGGTGATGAGATGGTGGCATCCTCCGGTGTGCAGACCCCTGGTGAACCTGTCAACAATGGAAGAGAGACACATAATTATCACTTACAGACTTGATCGTTCAACAATCCAGGAACTGTGTGCCCAGTTGGAGCCAGACCTGATTTCAGGTATCCGCCATCCCACAGGAATACCCCCTCTAGTGCAGGTCCTGTCTGTACTCCATTTCCTAGCCAGTGGGTCATTTCAAACAACAGTGGGCATGGCATCAGGGATGTCCCAGCCAATGTTCTATAACATGTTGTCCAGAGTGGTGTCTGCCCTGCTGCAACACATGCACAGCTACATTGTTTTCCCTCAAGTGGAGGATTTTCCCACAGTGAAAGGTGACTTCTATGCCCTGGGACCTATCCCCAACATCATTGGTGCCATTGATGGTACACATGTGGCATTTGTACCCTCCCACAGGAATGAACAGGTGTGCAGAAACCGGAAAAGCTACCATTCAATGAATGTGTGGATGGTGTTTTTGGCAGACCGGTACATCTCTCATGTGAATGCCAAGTATCCTGGCTCAGTGCATGATGCTTACATTTTGAGAAATAGCAGCATCCCTTATGTGATGGGGCAACTCCAGAGGCACCATGTGTGGCTAAAAGGTGAGCCTAAAGTCTCTACACAGTTTCATTTGGTGTCTGGGTATGGGAGATTCCCTAATGTTTGGAGGATGTCTAACAGTTGTCCCTCAATATTTGCAGGTGACTCTGGTTACCCCAACCTGTCATGGCTACTGACCCCAGTGAGGAATCCCAGGACAAGGGCAGAGGAACATTTCAATGAGGCACATAGGCGAACTAGGTGCATAATAGAGCGCACCTTCGGCCTCCTGAAAGCCAGAGTTCGGTGCCTCCATCTGACAGGTGGATTCCAATACTACTCACAGAAAAAGGTGTGCCAGATCATCGTGGCCTGCTTTATGTTGCACAACCTGGCTTTGTGCTGCGAGATGCCTTTTCTGCAGGAGGATGGGCCTGATGGTGGTCTTGTGGCAGCCGTGGAGCCTGTGGACAGTGAATAAGAGGAGGCAGAAGAAGAAGATGTAGACAACCAAAAACAACATCATCATGTTGCAAAAAGACCTAGGGACTGGACTTAGCTGATTGGCTCCCTGAGTCCCTGCTGCACCTGAGACCCGCCCCCCACCTGCTCTAGCCGCTTAAGTTTGTGGAGGGAAGTCCAAGACAGCCACCTCCATTTTGTGAGCCTCTGTGCATCTCCCCTGTGTCCTGATACAGCCCAGTGTTCAAGGATTGCAAAAAGACCTAGGTAAGGAGCCCAGAGATTTTCTGGGTAAATAGTATTATTTGTTCAAAAGTGTTTGTTTCAGCTACCTGTGTCTGTTTTACTGTGGACTCTCTGTGTTTCAGGCAGCCTGACCTCTTTTAAAGTGGTGTTTTTTTTTAAAATTTGTTTTTGCCGTGACTGTGTGAATTGCCTTGCTAGTTTGTGGCACTCCCCCCCCTTTTTCTCTTATAAGTAAAAAGGCTACATACATCTTACAGAGTGTGTTTTTAGGAGACTGTTTTAATCTGTTTCTGTGATTTAAATTGTGCTTAAAAACTTTCTGCCCCCCTGTATTTTTGCCTTTAAAAAAAGCCCGATTTTAGAGTGCATGCCCAGCACTATTGCAGTGTTTGTTTCTTAAACAATCTCTCCCTTACCTGGAAAGTAGACTCTGCTAGCTTGGAAGTGTGGATTCAGCCTGTCTGTATCCAAGGAGATTCTGAATAGAGCAGCAGTTGCCTTTCCCCCTGACCACAGGGACTGGACTTAGCTGATTGGCTCCCTGAGTCCCTTCTGGACCAGAGACACGCCCCCCCACCTGCTCTGGCGCCTTTAAATTGTGAAGGGAAGGCCAAGACAGCCACCTGCATTTTGTGAGCCTCTGTGCATCTCCCCGTTTCCTGATACAGCCCAGTGTTCAAGGATTGCAAAAAGACCTAGGCAAGGAGCCCAGAGATTTCCTGGGTAAATAGTATTATTTGTTCAAAAGTGTTTGTTTCAGCTACCTGTGTCTGTTTTACTGTGGACTCTCTGTGTTTCAGGCAGCCTGACCTCTTTTAAAGTGATGTTTTTATTTTTATTTGTTTTTGCCGTGACTGTGTGAATTGCCTTGCTAGTTTGCGGCACTCCCCCCTCCTACCCCCTTTTTTCTCTTGTAAGTAAAAAGGCTGCATACATCTTACAGAGTGTGTTTTTAGGAGACTGTTCTAATCTGTTTCTGTGATTTAAATTGTGCTTAAAAACTGTCTGCCCCCTTGTATTTTTGCCTTTAAAAAAAGCCCGATTTTAGAGTGTGTGCCCAGCACTAGTGCAGTGTTTGTTTCGTAAACAATCTCTCCCTTACTTGGAAAGTAGACTCTGCTAGCTTGGAAGTGTGGATTCAGCCTGTCTGTATCCATGGAGATTCTGAATAGAGCAGCAGTTGCCTTTCCCCCTGACCACAGGGACTGGACTTAGCTGATTGGCTCCCTGAGTCCCTGCTGCACCTGAGACTCAACCCCCACCTGCTCTGGCCCCTTAAGATTGTGGAGGGAAGTCCAAGACAGCCACCTCCATTTTGTGAGCCTCTGTGCATCTCCCCTGTGTCCTGATACAGCCCAGTGTTCAAGAATTTCAAAAAGACCTAGGTAAGGAGCCCAGAGATTTTCTGCGTAAATAGTATTATTTGTTCAAAAGTGTTTGTTTCAGCTACCTGTGTCTGTTTTACTGTGGACTCTCTGTGTTTCAGGCAGCCTGACCTCTTTTAAAGTGGTGGGTTTTTTTTAATTTGTTTTTGCCGTGACTGTGTTAATTGCCTTGCTAGTTTGTGGCACTCCCCCCCCCTTTTTTCTCTTCTAAGTAAAAAGGCTACATACTTCTTACAGAGTGTGTTTTTAGGAGACTGTTTTAATCTGTTTCTGTGATTTAAATTGTGCTTAAAAACTGTCTTCCCCCCTGTGTTTTTCCCTTTAAAAAAAGCCCGATTTTAGAGTGCGCGCCCAGCACTTTTGCAGTGTTTGTTTCTTAAACAATCTCTCCCTTACCTGGAAAGTAGACCCTGCTAGCTTGGAAGTGTGGATTCTGCCTGTCTGTATCCAAGGAGATTCTGAATAGAGCAGCAGTTGCCTTTCCCCCTGACCACAGGGACTGGACTTAGCTGATTGGCTCCCTGAGTCCCTGCTGCACCTGAGACCCTCCCCCCCACCTGCTCTGGCCCCTTTAAATTGTGAAGGGAAGGCCAAGACTGCCACCTCCATTTTGTGGGCCTCTGTGCATCTCCCCGTGTCCTGATACAGCCCAGTGTTCAACGATTGCAAAAAGACCTAGGTAAGGAGCCCAGAGATTTCCTTGGTAAATAGTATTATTTGTTCAAAAGTGTTTGTTTCAGCTACCTGTGTCTGTTTTACTGTGGACTCTCTGTGTTTCAGGCAGCCTGACCTCTTCTAAAGTGGTGGGGTTTTTTTTATTTGTTTTTGCCGTGACTGTGTGAATTGCCTTGCTAGTTTGTGGCACTCCCACCCCCCTTTTTTCTCTTCTAAGTAAAAAGGCTACATACATCTTACAGAGTGTGTTTTTAGGAGACTGTTTTAATCTGTTTCTGTGATTTAAATTGTGCTTAAAAACTGTCTGCCCCCCCCCAGTATTTTTGCATTTAAAAAAAGGCCGATTTTAGAGTGTGCGCCCAGCACTATTCCAGCCGTTGTTTCTTAAACAATCTCTTCCTTACCTGGAACGTAGACTCTGCTAGCTTGGAAGTGTGGATTCAGCCTGTCTGTATCCAAGGAGATTCTGAATACAGCAGCAGTTGCCTTTCCCCCTGACCACAGGGACTGGACTTAGTTGAATGGCTTCCTGAGTCCCTGCTGCACCTGAGACCCCCCCCCCCCTGCTCTGGCCCCTTTAAATTGTGAAGGGAAGGCCAAGACAGCCACCTCCATTTTGTGACCCTCTGTGCATCTCCCAGTGTCCTGATACAGCCCAGTCTTTAAGGATTGCAAAAAGACCTAGGTAAGGAGCCCAGAGATTTCCTGGGTAAACAGTATTATTTGTTCAAAAGTGTTTGTTTCAGCTACCTGTGTCTGTTTTACTGTGGACTCTCTGTGTTTCAGGCAGCCTGACCTCTTTTAAAGTGGTGTTTTTTTTTTTTTGCCGTGACTGTGTGAATTGCCTTGCTAGTTTGTAGCACTCCCTCGCCCTTTTTTCTCTTCTAAGTAAAAAGGCTACATACATCTTACAGAGTGTGTTTTTAGGAGACCGTTTTAATCTGTTTCTGTGATTTAAATTGTGCTTAAAAACTGTCTGCCCCCCTGTATTTTTGCCTTTAAAAAAAGCCCGATTTTAGAGTGCGCGCCCAGCACTAGTGCAGTGTTTGTTTCTTAAACAATCTCTCCCTTACTTGGAAAGAAGACTCTGCTAGCTTGGAAGTGTGGATTCAGCCTGTCTGTATCCAAGGAGATTCTGAATAGAGCAGCAGTTGCCTTTCCGCCTGACCACAGGTACTTAGCTGACTGGCTCCCTGAGTCCCTGCTGCACCTGAGACCCGCCCCCCACCTGCTCTGGCCCCTTAAGTTTGTGGAGGGAAGTCCCTAACAGCCACCTCCATTTTGTGAGCCTCTGTGCATCTCCCCTGTGTCCTGATACAGCCCAGTGTTCAAGGATTGCAAAAAGACCTAGGTAAGGAGCCCAGAGATTTTCTGGGTAAATAGTATTATTTGTTCAAAAGTGTTTGTTTCAGCTACCTGTGTCTGTTTTACTGTGGACTCTCTGTGTTTCAGGCAGCCTGACCTCTTTTAAAGTGGTGTTTTTTTTTTTTAATTCGTTTTTGCTGTGACTGTGTGAATTGCCTTGCTAGTTTGTGGCACTCCCCACCCCTTTTTTCTCTTCTAGGTAAAAAGGCTACATACATCTTACAGAGTGTGTTTTTAGGAGACTGTTTTAATCTGTTTCTGTGATTTAAATTGTGCTTAAAAACTGACTTTCCCCTGTATTTTTCCCTTTAAAAAAAGCCCGATTTTAGAGTGCATGCCCAGCACTATTGCAGTGTTTGTTTCTTAAACAATCTCTCCCTTACCCGGAAAGTAGACTCTCCTAGCTTGGAAGTGTGGATTCTGACTGTCTGTATCCAAGGAGATTCTGAATAGAGCAGCAGTTGCCTTTCCCCCTGACCACAGGGACTGGACTTAGCTGAATGGCTCCCTGAGTCCCTGCTGCACCTGAGACCCGCCCCCCCACCTGCTCTGGCCCCTTTAAATTGTGAAGGGAAGGCCAAGACTGCCACCTCCATTTTGTGAGCCTCTGTGCATCTCCCCGTGTCCTGATACACCCCAGTGTTCAAGGATTGCGAAAAGACCTAGGTAAGGAGCCCAGAGATTTTCTGGGTAAATAGTATTATTTGTTCAAAAGTGTTTGTTTCAGCTACCTGTGTCTGTTTTACTGTGGACTCTCTGTGTTTCAGGCAGCCTGACCTCTTTTAAAGTGGTGTTTTTTTTTTTTTTTTTTTTTTTGCCGTGGCTGTGTGAATTGCCTTGCTAGTTTGTAGCACCCCCCCTTCCCTCACCCTTTTTTCTCTTCTAAGTAAAAAGGCTACATACATCTTACAGAGTGTGTTTTTAGGAGACTGTTTTAATCTGTTTCTGTGATTTAAATTGTGCTTAAAAACTGTCTGCCCCCCTGTATTTTTGCCTTTAAAAAAAGCCCGATTTTAGAGTGCGCGCCCAGCACTAGTGCAGTGTTTGTTTCTTAAACAATCTCTCCCTTACTTGGAATGTAGACTCTGCTAGCTTGGAAGTGTGGATTAAGCCTGTCTGTATCCATGGAGATTCTGAATAGATCAGCAGTTGCCTTTCCCCATGACCACAGGGACTGGACTTAGCTGATTGGCTCCCTGAGTCCCTGCTGCACCTGAGACCCGCCCCCGAACCTGCTCTGGCCCCTTAAGTTTGTGGAGGGAAGTCCAAGACAGCCACCTCCATTTTGTGAGCATCTGTGCATCTCCCCTGTGTCCTGATACTGCCCATTGTTCAAGGATTGCAAAAAGACCTAGGTAAGGAGCCCAGAGATTTTCTGGGTAAATAGTATTATTTGTTCAAAAGTGTTTGTTTCAGCTATCTGTGTCTGTTTTACTGTGTACTCTCTGTGTTTCAGGCAGACTGACCTCTTTTAAAGTGGTGTTTTTTTTTTTTTTTTTTTTTTTAGCCGTGACTGTGTGAATTGCCTTGCTAGTTTGTGGCACTCACCCCCCCTTTTTTCTCTTCTAAGTAAAAAGGCTACATACATCTTACAGAGTGTGTTTTTAGGAGAAGGTTTTAATCCGTTTCTGTGATTTAAATTGTGCTTAAAAACTGTCTGCCCCCCTGTATTTTTGCCTTTAAAAAAAGCCCGATTTTAGAGTGCGCGCCCAGCACTATTGCAGTCTTTGTTTCTTAATCAATCTCTCCCTTACCTGGAACGTAGACTCTGCTAGCTTGGAAGTGTGGATTCAACCTGTCTGTATCCAAGGAGATTTTGAATAGAGCAGCAGTTGCCTATCCCCATGACCACAGGGACTGGACATAGCTGATTGGCTCCCTGAGTCCCTGCTGCACCTGAGACCCGCCCCCCTACCTGCTCTGGCCCCTTAAGTTTGTGGAGGGAAGGCCAAGACAGCCACCTCCATTTTGTGAACCTTTGTGCATCTCCCCTGTGTCCTGATACAGCCCAGTGTTCAAGGATTGCAAAAAGACCTAGGTAAGGAGTCCAGAGATTTTCTGGGTAAATAGTATTATTTGTTCAAAGGTGTATGTTTCAGCTACCTGTGTCTGTTTTACTGTGGACTCTCTGTGTTTCAGGCAGACTGACCTCTTTTAAAGTGGTGTTTTTTTTGTAATTTTTTTTTGCCGTGACTGTGTGAATTGCCTTGCTAGTTTGTGGCACTCACCCCCCCCTTTTTTCTCTTCTAAGTAAAAAGGCTACATACATCTTAAAGAGTGTGTTTTTAGGAGACAGTTTTAATCTGTTTCTGTGATTTAAATTGTGCTTAAAAACTGTCTGCCCCCCCCCTGTATTTTTGCCTTTAAAAAAAGCCCGATTTTAGAGTGCGCGCCCAGCACTATTGCAGTCTTTGTTTCTTAAACAATCTCTCCCTTACCTGGAACGTAGACTCTGCAAGCTTGGAAGTGTGGATTCAGCCTGTCTGTATCCATGGAGATTCTGAATAGAGCAGCAGTTGCCTTTCCCCATGACCACAGGGACTGGACTTAGCTGATTGGCTCCCTGAGTCCCTGCTGCACCTGAGACCCGCCCCCGAACCTGCTCTGGCCCCTTAAGTTTGTGGAGGGAGGTCCAATACAGCCACCTCCATTTTGTGAGCCTCTGTGCATCTGCCCTGTGTCCTGATACAGCCCAGTGTTCAAGGATTGCAAAAAGACCTAGGTAAGGAGCCGAGAGATTTTCTGGGTAAATAGTATTATTTGTTCAAAAGTGTTTGTTTCAGCTACCTGTGTCTGTTTTACTGTGGACTCTCTGTGTTTCAGGCAGCATGACCTCTTTTAAAGTGGTGTTTTTTTTTTTAATTTGTTTTTGCCGTGACTGTGCGAATTGCCTTACTAGTTTGTGGCACTCCCCCTCCCCCCCCCTTTTTTTCTCTTCTAAGTAAAAAGGCTACATACATCTTACAGAGTGTGTTTTTAGGAGACCGTTTTAATCTGTTTCTGTGATTTAAATTGTGCTTAAAAACTGTCTGCCCCCCTGTATTTTTGCCTTTAAAAAAAGCCCGATTTTAGAGTGCGCGCCCAGAACTATTGCAGTGTTTGTTTCTTAAACAATGTCTCCCTTACCTGGAAAGTAGACTCTGCTATCTTGGAAGTGTGGATTCAGCCTGTCTGTATCCAAGGAGATTCTGAATAGAGCAGCAGTTGCCTTTCCCCCTGACCACAGGGACTGGACTTAGCTGATTGGCTCCCTGAGTCCCTGCTGCACCTGAGACCCGCCCCCCCCACCTGCTCTGGCCCCTTAAGTTTGTGGAGGGAAGGCCAAGACAGCCACCTCCATATTGTGAGCCTCTGTGCATCTCCCCTGTGTCCTGATACAGCCCAGTGTTCAAGGATTGCAAAAAGACCTAGGTAAGGAGCCCAGAGATTTTCTGGGTAAATAGTATTATTTGTTCAAAAGTGTTTGTTTCAGCTACCTGTGTCTGTTTTACTGTGGACTCTCTGTGTTTCAGGCAGCCTGACCTATTTTAAAGTGGTGTTTTAATTCGTTTTTGCCGTGACTGTGTGAATTGCCTTGCTACTTGGTGTCACTCCCCCCCCTTTTTTCTCTTCTAAGTAAAAAGGCTACATACATCTTACAGAGTGTGTTTTTAGGAGACCGTTTTAATCTGTTTCTGTGATTTAAATTGTGCTTAAAAACTGTCTGCCCCCCCTGTATTTTTGCCTTTAAAAAAAGCCCGATTTTAGAGTGCGCGCCCAGCACTATTGCAGTCTTTGTTTCTTAAACAATCTATCCCTTACCTGGAAAGTAGACTCTGTTAGCTTGGAAGTGTGGATTCAGCCTGTCTGATTCCAAGGAGATTTTGAATAGAGCAGCAGTTGCCTTTCCCCCTGACCATAGGGACTGGACTTAGCTGATTGGCTCCCTGAGTCCCTGCTGCACCTGAGACCCCCCCCCCAGCTGCTCTGGCCCCTTAAGTTTGTGGAGGGAAGGCCAAGACAGCCACCTCCATTTTGTGAACCTCTGTGCATCTCCCCTGTATCCTGATACAGCCCAGTGTTCAAGGATTGCAAAAAGACCTAGGTAAGGAGTCCAGAGATTTTCTGGGTAAATAGTATTATATGTTCAAAAGTGTTTGTTTCAGCTACCTGTGTCTGTTTTACTGTGGACTCTCTGTGTTTCAGGCAGCCTGACCTGTTTTAAAGTGGTGTTTTTTTTTTTAATTCATTTTTGCCGTGACTGTGTGAATTGCTTTGTTAGTTTGTGGCACTCCCCCCCCCCCCTTTTTTCTCTTCTAAGTAAAATGGCTACATACATCCTACAGAGTGTGTTTTTAGGATACTGTTTTATTCTGTTTCTGTGATTTAAATTGTGCCTAAAAACTGACTGCCCCCCTTTATTTTTGCCTTTAAAAAAAGTCAGATTTTAGAGTGCGCGCCCAGCACTATTGCAGTGTTTGTTTCTTAAACAATCTCTCCCTTACCTGGAAAGTAGACTCTGCTAGCTTGGAAATGTGGATTCAGCCTGTCTGTATCCAAGGAGATTCTGAATAGAGCAGCAGTTGCCTTTCCCCCTGACCACAGGGACTGGACTTAGCTGATTGGCTCCCTGAGTCCCTGCTGCACCTGAGACCCGCCCACCCACCTGCTCTGGCCCCTTAAGTTTGTGGAGGGAAGGCCAAGACAGCCACCTCCATATTGTGAGCCTCTGTGCATCTCCCCTGTGTCCTGATACAGCCCAGTGTTCAAGGATTGCAAAAAGACCTAGGTAAGGAGCCCAGAGATTTCCTTGGTAAATAGTATTATTTGTTCAAAAGTGTTTGTTTCAGCTACCTGTGTCTGTTTTACTGTGGACTCTCTGTGTTTCAGGCAGCCTGACCTGTTTTAAAGTGGTGGTTTTTTTTTTATTAGTTTTTGCTGTGACTGTGTGAATTGCCTTGTTAGTTTGTGGCACTCCTCTCCCCCCTTTTTTCTCTTCTAAGTAAAAAGGCTACATACATCTTACAGAGTGTGTTTTTAGGAGACCGTTTTAATCTGTTTCTGTGATTTAAATTGTGCTTAAAAACTGTCTGCCCCCCTGTATTTTTGCCTTTAAAAAAAGCCAGATTTTAGAGTGCGCGCCCAGAACTATTGCAGTGTTTGTTTCTTAAACAATCTCTCCCTTACCTGGAAAGTAGACTCTGCTAGCTTGGACTTGTGGATTCAGCCTGTCTGTATCCAAGGAGATTCTGAATAGAGCAGCAGTTGCCTTTCCCCCTGACCACAGGGACTGGACTTAGCTGATTGGCTCTCTGAGTCCCTGCTGCACCTGAGACCCGCCCCCCCCCCACCTGCTCTGGCCCCTTAAGTTTGTGGAGGGAAGGCCAAGACCTCCATTTTGTGAGCCTCTGTGCATCTCCCCTGTTTCCTGATACAGCCCAGTGTTCAAGGATTGCAAAAAGACCTAGGTAAGGAGCCCAGAGATTTTCTGGGTAAATAGTATTATTTGATCAAAAGTGTTTGTTTCAGCTACCTGTGTCTGTTTTACTGTGGACTCTTTGTGTTTCAGGCAGCCTGACCTCTTTTAAAGTGGTGTTTTTTTTTATTTTTTATTTGTTTTTGCCGTGACTGTGTGAATTGCCTTGCTAGTTTGTGGCACTCCCCCTCCCTTTTTTCTCTTCTAAGTAAAAAGGCTCCATACATCTTACAGAGTGTGTTTTTAGGAGACTGTTTTAATCTGTTTCTGTGATTTAAATTGTGCTTAAAAACTGTCTGCCCCCCTGTATTTTTGCCTTTAAAAAAAGCCGGATTTTAGAGTGCGCGCCCAGCACTATTGCAGTGTTTTTTTCTTAAACAATCTCTCCCTTACCTGGAAAGTAGACTCTGCTAGCTTGCAAGTGTGGATTCAGCCTGTCTGTATCCATGGAGATTCTGAATAGAGCAGTAGTTGCCTTTCCCCATGACCAGAGGGACTGGACTTCAGTTAACTTGCTCCTTATATAAGTTCCTATTGGTAGTTGCATATGTTGTTGTGATAGGTTGTTGGAAGATGGTCTTTCATTAGTTGCTGGCTCCAGGGCTGCAGTTTTGATTGGTGGATAGGGCTGGGAATTTGATTGGCTGTTGGTTCTAGGGCTGATATTCTGATTGGCTGTTGGTTCTAGGGCTGTGATTGGTCGATAGGGCTGATATTCTGATTGGCTGTTGGTTCTAGGGCTGTGATTGGTGGATAGGGCTGATATTCTGATTGGCTGTTGGTTCTAGGGCTGTGATTGGTGGATAGCGCTGAGAATTCTGATTGGCTGTTGGTTCTAGGGCTGTGATTGGTGGATAGGGCTGAGATTTCTCATTAGCTGTTGGTTCTAGGGCTGTGATTGGTGGATAGGGCTGAGATTTCTTGTTGGCTGTTGGTTCTAGGGCTGTGATTGGTGGATAGGGCTGAGATTCTGATTGGCTGTTGGTTCTAGGGCTGTGATTGGTGGATAGGGCTGAGATTTCTGATTGGCTGTTGGTTCTAGGGCTGTGATTGGTGGATAGGGCTGGGATTCTGATTGGTTGCTGGTTTTTAGGGCTGGGGCTGTGATTGGTGGTCAGGAATAGGGCTATGATTGGTGATTAGGGCTAGGTCTCTCATTAGTTGGTTGAATCAGGGCTTGAGATTGGATTGGCTAGGGTTAGGACCAGCTTCTTATTGGCCAGCAGGGCTATAAAAGGCTAGGACTCAGGGCGTCTCAGCCCGGGCGTCTCAGCCCGGGCGTCTCAGCCCGGGCGTCTCAGCCCGGGCGTCGAGGTTAAGGGCAGAGAGAACAAGGGCAGTTGCCTGTTTCGGCCTGTTCGGGACAGGTAGGGACTAGGGACAGAAATGCTGCCCAACTCGCAGTTGACCAGGAATGGTTCCAGCCCCTACACATTCCTCCACATGCAAACACATATTCTACAAAGGCATCCAACTCATGCAGCACAAACTGACCACAGACAGATTGCATTGCCCCTTCACCCAACACAATACCCTATATACAACACATATACACATATCCCCCACAACTACTACAGTCAAACACCTGCATTCTCACAGCCAACACTACTCTGTCCACTCCACTAACACAACCTGCCATCACCCACACAACACAAAACTACAGCATACATGTCTCTCAGTCTCAGCCTTCCAGATACACACTCTCTGCTCATACTAACCAACAACACTATCCGCTATTTGCTCCACACAGACCACCTGTCATCATAACAATGCCCAAACCCTGCCTTCAAACACACCATCAGCGAACACTCTTCCCCTCTCTTCACCAATTACACACAACCATACAATCCCCACATTTCACTCCACCACACATATTACCTCCTCCAGTCATCACAACTAATACTAACTCCCCTGACACACACCCATCACCTCTTACACACCTCGTACATTCATCTCCAAAACACATCAACACCCCATTTAAAACTCAAATACCATTTACCAGCTCTAACTCACATACAAATCCCTCACCAAAAACAACTACACCAATATCCCCCCTAACTATTCCACAAAAACAATACTGACAACAAACATCAGCACATCAAAGCAACCCAAACTTACATTACACCTATCGTCATACCCACTCCCACCCTCAGGACTACACAAAGAATACAAATTCCATCCTATCTCCACCTCTACTTTCTCACTATTCACAAACACCTACCACAAGCACCCCATCCCAGCAACTTTCATTCACTTGTCTCTCCTCCATTGCACAATTTAGAGCCTTACATCATGATCCGCATGCTCCTCCACCACCCCTAACCCATACTCCATCCACACTAAACAAACGCAAACTAAATAAAAAACATGACACACATAGCAACCTTGCATCCCCTTGTCTGTTACATAATAAAACTACCCTACAATAAACACTACACTCCTCATGGCTCGCTCAGCCACCAAGTCCACCACCCACACACACAGACCCAACAAATGCCTCCTAAACCTGCTGGAAGAGGAACACTATATTGAAAAGCAAGACTATTGTGAGCCTCAAACGATTATCGCAACTAGCAACACTCCTGCTTCAAGCTCACATTATACTACTTACCCTTCTCCTAAACAAAACAACACTACCCCTAACACACCTTTTCTAAACTGCCAGCTCATAAATGCTCAATCACTCTCAAAAAACAAGCACCACATCTACGACCTGCTCACAGACACACAACCTGACTTACTATTCATAACTGAATCCTGGTTGGGAGATGACATGGCACCAGTGTTGCACGAAGCCGTTCCTCCGGGCTATAAAACCATCACTCAAAACCGTATAGGCAAGAGAGGAGGTGGACTAGCTATTATATTCAAACAGGCAATGAACCTCAGTAAAACAGACAACATCTCCATACAAGATTGTGAAGCCCTCCTTACCAGATGCCACCCTACTCCAACTTCCTCCTGTAACTTTATCCTCCTTTACAGACCTCCACCTAACAACTCCACATTCCCAGATGCTTTTCTAGACACAGTCTCAAACCTTATTACACTATACTCCAACCTATGCATTCTTGGGGATCTAAACATTTGGCTTCACAAACCCAATATGCCCCATCCAAAAGCTATCACCACTGGCCTAGTCGCATTGAACCTACATCAGATTGTACACAATCCCACACACATCGCCGGTCACATCCTAGATGTCATTTTTGCTAAGCCTGAACTAGTTACTATTCATAGCATCACACCAATCACTTGGGCGGACCACCATATGATAACTTTCCGACATACAACTCCACAAATCAACACACCCCACAACTACTTACATACATACACCTATCGGCCATGGAGCAAACTCAATTTGGATCACTTAGAAACACAACTAACAGCAAACACAGATCTTGACACAATTAATTCTGTGCCAAAACTTTATGAGTTGCTACAGGAAGCTTTTGATATCCTAATGCCACTCAAAAAAACTAAACACGACAAAAGAAAACCAACACCTTGGAGAAACACGGAACTTAACAAGATAAATCAACAAATCAGAAATTTGCTGTGGACCTGGCTCAAAACAAACAACAGTCAAGACAAACTGCAGCTACACAAACTTAACAGGATATACAAATCATCAATCAAAAAAGCTAAAAAAAGATACTACTCAGACAGAATTCAAAATGCTCAATCTACAACCAAGGAATTTTATAAAATTCTCAATGAATTTCAAAAACCTACATGCATGGAAGAAAGTCATCCCACTACTAAAGATTTCACAAACAAATTGGCAACTCACTACACAACCAAGGCAGACACATTGGACTCCTATTTAAAACAGAAGAAAACCCTCAGCACCAACCCCTTTCCTAAAATACCCTTTAAGAATAAACCAACCCAACCTCTACAGTCCTTAAAACAAATATCCCAGGATGAACTTGCGGATTTGGTCAAAGCAAGCAGACCTTCTGGTTGCCCTTCTGACCCTTGCCCACCACAAATCTTCAAGAACATTCTTCTTTCTACTTCTGCTGCCACACCTGTAAGAAGAATCATCAACAACTCTTTAGCTTCAGGAACTTTTCCTGCAGACCTGAAAAAGGCATACATATAACCTTTATTAAAGAAAACAAACCTAGACCCGCAAGACCCCAACAACTACAGACCAATCACAAATTGACCTTTCCTGGGCAAATTGATAGAAAGAGCAGCATTCGCCCAGATGTCACAATTCATTGAAGACAATTCTATACTTTCAGACTTCCAAATTGGATTCCGCCCAGGAAGAAGCTCTGAATCGGCACTCATAGCAATCTGGGATGATCTTAAAAACACAGTCGACCGAAATGGAGTTGCTGCACTACTTCTCTTGGACCTCTCAGCTGCCTTTGCTACGGTTGACCATGGCACCTTAACTCAAAGACTCCACTAAGCTGGCATACAAGGGATTTCTCTCGACTGGATTACTTCCTATCTTCAAAAAAGATCTAATATCATCCACTCACCCCCCTTCTCGTCTGAACCCTACCTCACAAAAGCAGGGGTCCCCCAAGGGTCAATCATCTCACCTTTGCTTTTCAACATCTACATGATATCTTTCCCAGAACTGATCAATGATTTCCATCTCACATGCTACAACTATGCAGATGACACACAAATACTACTTAAATTAGAATGCCCCTAAAACATTGAAAACTCACAAATCTTCAGTTGCCCCAGAGTCGTTGATCAGTGGATGACCTGGAGCCATCTCAAACTAAATACCTCCAAAACAGAAATACTCATATGTGGTGACTGGAAAAATTATGACCCTCTCTGCGTCTGGCCTGACGATCTCGGACCACCTCCTCAATTATCCAAGGATTCCAAGTTAACTATGAATGCCCAAGTGGACAAATTAGCACGAACAAGCTTCATCACCTTGAAGACTTTACAACGCATCTTCCCCCACCTCGGATTTCCACACAAGGTGCAAGCTACTATCTTGCTTGTACTATCCAATCTGGATTATGCCAATGGCCTCTACCATGGATCATCTCTATCTGTTATGAAAAAACTGCAACGTATCCAGAATTTCTCAGCCAGGCTACTATTACATGTAAAGCCGCAAGCCTGCATCTCCCCTGCCTTGAGAGCACTACACTGGTTACCCGTTGCCAGAAGATGCACTTTCAAGCTGCTTTGTATCACCCAAAAAGCTATACATGGAACAGGACCGCTTTTTCTCAGAAAGAAAATGACCAAATACATCCAACAAAGAAACCTCCACTCAAGATTGGCACCCCGCCTTAGAACACCACCATACAAGAAAAAGACTATAGGTGGTACATCCTTCTCCGTCCAAGCAGACAAACAATGGAATTCATTACCTCCAACTATAAGAGTCACACATAACTTTCTTGTCTTCAGAAAACTACTCAAGAGTTGGCTCTTTCCTTCATAACCACCATATTCAAACAACTATGAACTGTATATGCCTATGTTGATAAATGTTTTTTCAGATTATGGGGGTCATTCCAACTTCGGCGGGCGGCGGAGGCCGCCCGCCAAAGTTCCCCCACCAGAAGACTGTACCGCGGTCAAATGACCGTGGCGGTCATTCTGACTTTCCCGCTGGGCGGGCGGGCGACCGCCAAAAGGCCGCCCGCCCGCCCAGCGGGAAAGCCCCAGCAACGATGAAGCCGGCTCCGAATGGAGCCGGTGGAGTTGCTGGTGTGCGACGGGTGCGGTGGCACCCATCGCGATTTTCAGTGTCTGCTTTGCAGACACTGAAAATCTTAATGGGGCCCTGTTAGGGGGCCCCTGCAGTGCCCATGCCACTGGCATGGGCACTGCAGGGGCCCCCAGGGGCCCCACGACACCCGTTCCCGCCTGCCTCTTCCTGGCGGTGTAGACCGCCAGGAACAGGCTGGCGGGAAGGGGGTCGGAATCCCCATGGCGGCGCTGCCTGCAGCGCCGCCGTGGAGGATTCCCTGGGGCAGGGGAAAACCGTCGGGAAACCGCTGGTTTCCCTTTTCTGACCGCGGCTTTACCGCCGCAGTCAGAATTGCCCCTGAAGCACCGCCAGCCTGTTGGCGGTGCTTCCTCCGTCCCCGGCCCTGGCGGTCCATGACTGCCAGGGTCGGAATGACCCCCTATTTGTATATTTCTATTTATTTATAGTTTCTTTAGAAAATATGTATCACTACTATGTCATAACAATAAAATACACACACACTCTTTAAACCTGTTTGACTAAGTATTTGTTACCCATGGTTCTAATTATGTATTGTATGTGCATATATGTGTGTATTCATGTGTGTGTGTGTGTGTGTGTGTGTATATATATATATGTATGCATGTGTATATGTTGTTTCTATGCTTGGCATGTTCGTGGATCATTGCATGGCTCCTGGGTGGGTTGTTATACTAGATATCTATGAATTCCTGCTCTCATCTTAACACACTTTTCTACTCATCATCATATGTCATGTCTCTATCAAGCTATCCTCCATTCTCACTCTGACTCATCCCAAATCTCCTAAATAACTCTGCCTAAGCTCTTCCCTCCGCTTCCACATCTAACTCACCAAACCTCACTCTACTACTGTGACCTCCCACACAATCCTACTAAATTCTCCCACATTTATCTCGCCCTGCTACTATGCTCTCCCTAACCCTTCCACATACTTTTCCCTCCTCCACCCCCCTTTACTCATCCCAAGCCTTTGGGTTGAGTAAATGAAGGATATACTCTCAATTAACACTTCTGGATTTCTCTCCTCCTCCACCCCTCCATTACTCCAGTCAATCTAACTAACAAACTCTCATATCCGCGGCTCAAATTAACTCATAATAATACTAAAACTGTACTCATTATTTCCGATACTAATCCATCACTAATTCTTGTTGGGTTCCAGAGTAGCGTGCTACTCATCGAAAAGCGCTTCGACGCCTCGTCAGGGGTAGTAAGCGCTATCTAAATACGATTACAATACAATGTAATACTTCCAGTGAGACACAGGTAATAAGATGGAACTGCTTCCCACATCTCATACTATTGTAGGACCTAGCATAAGTCTGCCTTTTTCACTCTGTGTATGGACCCTGACTTGTCACTTTGGCTTTCCCATTCACAGATCTGGGTCCCAATTTGTGCCCTCTGCTATGTTTACTCCTTGCCTACAGTTGTGTAACATTGGTATGTGAAAAAAATACATTGACAATGCTATATTATAGAGATTTTGCAATTACACATTTGTGAAAGCACAGACTGACTCCAGATTGATTTGTGATTCAAGTGTCCAGTGACTTTGAGAAGGAGTCCTGTTGGGGTGTAAATGCATAGTTTTAGTATCTGTCTGTGCCATCTTGTGCATTGGGTGAGGTACCCTCTACTCCTGTGCTTGCGTCATTGTGTTAGCCCTTTTGTGATAGTTGGTTTGGGGTCTGGGTGGGTTTCTGTACTGGACAAGCTTTGGTGACAGTGGTCCATGCATAGTTGTTGCGTGCAGGGCCTTGGTATTGAGATGTGTGGGTTGTGATAGTGGGACATGTGGAGTTGTTGGTGTGATGGGGTAAGAGTGGGAGTATGTGATGGCATGCAGGTGGGGTGGGGGGATGAAGTAGTTAAGATATGACTTAGCAGAGTCCAGTCCTCCTGCTACTCCTGCTCCTCTTGCGAGGCCCTCAGGATGCATTATTGCCAAGACTTGCTCCTCCCATGTTATTAGTTGTGGGGAAGGAGGTGGGGGTCCACCGCCAGTCCTCTGTACAGCAATCTGGTGTCTGGATACTACGGAACGTACCTTCCCCCATAGGTCGTTCCACCTCTTCCTGATGTCATCCCGTATTCTTGGATGCTGTCCCACTGCATTGACCCTGTCGGCAGGTCTCCGCTATAGCTACATATTCCTTGCATTGGATGTCTGCTACACCTGTGATCCGAATAGCTGTGGCTCTACCCAGATGATTTCCTCCACCATGACCCTGAGCTCCTCCTCTGTATACCTGGGGTGTCTTTGAGGTGCCATAATGTGGTGTGGGTGATGTGTGAGGTACTGTCTGTTGTGATGTGTGGGGGGATGTGTTGGTGTGTGTTGTTTGAAGTGTGTGGATGTTGTATAAGTGATGGTGTTGTGTGTCTGTGGATGCTGGTGTTGTGTTAGCTAATCTCCCTCTCAGGCCTTCTTCCAAATTTTTGGTTGTAAGGGTTTGTGGGTAATGTGGGTGTCTGCTTTTTATTGAATTAGGTGTGTGGGTGTGCTGTGTATATGTGTATCAGGTGTGTGTATTTTGAATTGTCCAATGTGGTTGTGTTTTGTAAGTGTGTGTGTATTTTGAGCGCAGCGGTGTGTGCCGCCAATGGATTACCGCGGTTGAAAGACCACTGCGTTCATTCGAGGTTCGTGATAGTGTGAGCGTAATCTTATTGGCGTGACAGTGTCAGTTTTGGTATCACCAGTTTACCACTGACCTTTGGTGTGGCGGACTTGTGTGGGTGTCAGTATTGTGGCGGATTCCGAGATGTGGGTCATAATACCTGTAGCGGATTTCCGCTGCTTCAACGGTATGTTGGCCATCTTCAGCACTGCGGGAAGTGGGAATTACCGCCAGGGTTGTAATGAGGGCCTACGTGTCCATGTTGTGCTTTGTGCCATCTCCCGTCACCAGCACTAGGCCTACCCTCACAAGTGAGATACTGTTTTTATCAGGAGACTTGGGGAAACGCTGAGTGGTAGAAAATTTGTGGCTCCTCTTAGACTCCAGAACTTTCCATCACCGAAATTTGAGGAAAAAGTGGGTTTTATTGCCAAATGTTGAAGTTTGCAAACGATTCTGGGTAACAGAGCCTGGTGAGAGCCACACAAGTCACCCTATTTTGATTTTCCCAATGTGTCTAGTTTTCATAAATGTCCAGGTTTGCTAGGTTTCCATAGGCGCCTGCTGAGCTAGAGGCCAAAATCCACAGGTAGGCACTTTGCAAAAAACAGGTCCGTTTTCTTTGCGAAAATATGATGTAACCATGTTGTGCTTTGGGGAATTTACTGTCACGTGAACTAGGTATCTACACATGTGAGGAACCATATTCATCAGGAGACTTGAAGGAAGGCTGAGTGGAAGGACATTTGTGGCTCCTCTTAGCTTCCAGAACTTTCCATCACCGAAATGAAAGGAAAAAGTGTTTTTGGACAAAATTTGAGGTTTGCAAAGGATTCAGGGTAACATAATCTGATGAGAGTCCCACAAGTCACAGCATTCTGTATTCCCCTAGGTCTCTAGTTTTTGGAAATCTCCAGGTCCCGGCTGAGCTAGAGGCCAAAATCCACAGCTAGGCACTTTGCAAAAAACAGGTCAGTTTTCTTTGGGAAAATATAATGTGGCCATGTTGTGCTTTGTGCCATCTCCTGCAACGGGCACTATGCCTACCTACACAAGTGAGGTACCAGTCTTATCGGGAGACGGGGGGAATGCTTTGAGGAAGGAAATTTGTGGCTCCTCTTAGATTCTAGAACTTTCCAGCACCGGAATGTGAGGAAAAAGTGCTTTTATTGCCAAATGTTAAGGTTTGCAAAGGATTCTGGGTAACAGACTTGGTGAGAATAGCACAATTCAACCCATTCTGAATTTCCCCTATGTTTCTAATTTTCAGAAATTTCCAGGTTTGCCAGGTTTTCCTAGGATCCGGCTCAGCTAGAGGCAAAAATCCAAAGCTAGGCATCTTGCAAAAAACAGGTCAGTTTTCTTTGGAAAATGTGATGTGTCCATGTTGTGCTTTGGGGCATTTCCTGTTGCGGCCAATAGGCCTTCCCACACAAGTGAGGTACCATTTTTGTCGGGAGACTTTGGGGAACACTGGGTGGTATGAAATTTGTGTCTCCTCTTAAATTCCACAACTTTCCATCACCAAAATGCGAGGAAAAAGTGTTTCTTTTGCCAACTTTTGAGGTTTGCAAAGTATTCTGGGTAACAGAACCTGGTGAGAGTCCCACAAGTCAACCCATTCTGAATTCCCCTAGGTGTCAAGTTTTCAGAAATGTCCAGGTTTGCAAAGTTTTTTAGGTGCCGACAGAGCTAGAGGCCAAATCCATAATTAGGCACTATGCAAAAAACAGGTTAGCTTTTTTCGGGAAAATGTGATGTGTCTATGTTGTGTTTTGCGGCATTTCCTGTTCCGGGCAGTAGGCCTACCCACACATGTGAGGTACCATTTTGTATCAGGAGACCTGGGAGAACACTGGGTGGAAGGAAATTTGTGGCTCCTCTTAGGTTCCAGAAATTTCTATCAACGAAATGTGAGGGAAAAGTGGGTTTTATTGCCAAATTTTGAGGTTTGCAAAGGATTCTGGGTAACAGAACCTGGTGAGAGCCCCACAAGTCACCCCATTCTGAATTTCCCTAGGTGTCTAGTTTTCAGAAATGTCCAGGTGTTCTAGGTTTTCCTAGGTGCTGGTGAGCTAGAGGTCAAAATCCACAGATAGGCACTTTACAAAAAACTGGTAACTTTTCTATGGGACACTGTGATGAGTCGGTGTTGTGCTTTGCGACACATTACTATATGTCCTTCCTGTCACGGGCACTAGGCCTACCTACCCAAATGAGGTACCATTTTTATTGGGAGGCTTGGAGGAACACTGAGTGGAGGAATAATGGTGGCTCCTATTAGATTCCACAACTTTCCATCATCGAAATGTGAGGAAAAAGTGCGTTTTAGTGCCAAATGTTGAGGTTTGCAAAGGATTCTGGGTAACAGAACCTGGCGAGAGCTCCACAAGTCACCTCATTCTGAATTTCCTTAGGTGTCAAGTTTTCAGAAATGTCCAAGTTTGCCAAGTTTTCCTAAGTGCCGGCTGAGCTAGAGGCCAAAAATCCACAGCTAGGAACTTTGCAAAAAACTGGTCAATTTTCTTTGGAAAAATGTGATATGTCCATGTTGTGTTTTGGGGCGTTTCCTGTCACTGGCACTAGGCCTATCCACACAAGTGAGGTAGCATTTTTATGGGGAGACTTTGGGGAACACGGGGTGGAAGGAAGTTTGTGGATCCTCTTAGATTCCAGAATTTCCATCACCGAAATGCAAGGAAAAGGTGTTTTTTTTAACCAACCTTTGAGGTTTACAAAGGATTCTGGGTTACAGAAACTGTTAAGAGCCCCACAAGTGAACCCCATTCGGAATTCCTCTTGGTGTCTAAATCTCAGAAATGTCCAGTTTTGCGAGGTTTTCCAAGGTCCTGTCTGAGCTACAGGACAAAATCCACAACTAGGCACTTTAAAAAAAACAGATCAGTTTTCTTTGGGAAAATGTGATGTGTTTATGTTATGCCTTGGGTCATTTTCTGCCACAGGCACTAGGCCTACCCACACAAGTGAGGTACCATTTTATCAGGAGACTTGGTTAGAATGCTGGCTGAAAGGAAATGTGTGTTTTCTCTTAGATTCCACAACTTTCCATCACCAAAATATGAGGAATAAGTTTGTTTTTTTTTGCCAAATTTTGAGGTTTGCAAAGGGTTTTGGGTACCAGATCCTGATGAGAGCCCCACAAGTCACTCTATTCTGAATTCCTCTAGGTGTCTAGTTTTCAGAAATATCAGGTTTTCTAACTTTTACTAGGTGCCGGCTGAGCTACAGCCAAAATCCACAGCTAGGTACTTTGCAAAAAAACAGGTCAGTTTTGTTTGGGAAAATATGATGTAACTATAGTGTGCTTTGGGGCATTTCCTGTCACAGGAACTAGACCTACCTACGCAAGTGAGGTACCATATTTATTAGGAGACCTGGTGGAAGGCTGGGTGGAATGAAACTTGTGGCGCCTCTTAGATTCCAGAACTTTCCATCACAGAAATGCGAGGAAAAAGTGTTTTTTTGCCAAATTTTCAGGTTTACAAAGGATTCTGGATAACAGACTTGGTGAGAGTCCCACAAGTCACCACATTCTGAATTTTCCTAGGAATCTTTATTTCAGAAATGTCCAGGTTTGCTAGGTTTTCCTAGGAGCTGGCTGAGCTAGAGGCCAAAATCCACAGCAAGGCACTTGGTAAAAAACAGTTCAGTTTTGTTTGGTAAAATGTGATGTATCCATGTTGTGCTTTGGGGCATTTCCTGTTGCGGGCAGTAGGCCTTCCCACACAAGTGAGGTACCATTTTTATGGGGAGACTTTGGTGAACACTGAGTGGAAGGAAGTTTGTGGCTACTCTTAAATTCCAGAATTTCCATCATCAAAATGCAAGGAAAAGGTGTTTTTTTTAAACCAAACTTTGAGATTTACAAAGGGTTGTGGGTAACAGAACCTGGTAAGAGCCCCACAAGTCACCCCATTCTGAATTCTGCTAGGTGTCAAGTTTTCAGAAATGTCCAGGTTTGCAAGGTTTTCCTAGGTGCCGGCTGAGCTAGAGGCCAAAATCCACAGCTATGCACTTTGCAAAAAACAGGTCAGTTTTCTTTGGGAAATATGATGTGTCCATTTTGTGCTTTGGGCTATCTACTGTCATGGGCACTAGGCCTACCCACACAAGTGAGATACCATTTATATAAGGACACTGAGAGGAATGCTGAGTGGAAGAAAAGTTTTGTCTCCTCTTAGATTCTAGAACTTTCCATCACCAAAATATGAGGAAAAAGTGCTTTTATTGCCATATTTTAAGGTTTGCAAAGGATTCTGGGTAACTGTACTTGGTGAGAGCCCCACAGGTCACCCCATTCTGAATTCTCCTAGGTGTATAGTTTTCAGAAATGTCCAGGTTGGTAAGTTTTCCTATGTGCCGGCTGAGCTAGTGGCTAAAATCCACAGCTAGGCAGTTTGCAAATAAACAGGCCAGTATTCATTGGGAAAATTTGTTGTGTCTATGTTGTGCCTTGGGGAATTACCTGTTGCGGGCAGTAGGCCTACCCACACAAGTAAGGTACCATTTTTATTGGGAGACTTGGGGGAACTCTGGTTGGAAGGACATTTGTGGATCCTCATAGACTCCAGATCTTTCCATCATCTAACTGCCAGGAAAAAGTGTTTATTTGCCGAATTTTTAGGTTTGCAGAGGATTCTGGGAACCCGGTGAGAGCCCCCCCAAGTCACCTCATTCTGAATTCCCTAGGTGTATAGTTTTTAGAAATTTCCATGTTTGCTAAGTTGTCCCTAATTTCCGGCTGAGCTAGAGGCCAAAATATACAGCTAGGCACTTTGAAAAAAACAGGTCAGTTTTCTTTGAAAAAATGTGATGTGTTCATGTTTTATTTTGGTGCATTTCAGGCGGGCACTAGGCCTATCCACACAAGTAAGGTACAATTAATATTTGGAGGCGTGGGAGAACTCTGGGAAGAAGGACATTTTTGGCCTCTCTTAAATTCCAGAATTCTCTATCACCCAGATGTGAGGAAAGAGTGTTTTTTTGCCAAATTGTGAGGTTTGCAAAGGATTCTGGGAACCTAGTAAGAGCCCCACAAATCACCCCATTCTGAATTCCCCTAGGTGTCTAGTTTTCAGAAATGTCCATGTTTGCTTGGTTTTCCTAGGTGCCGGCTGAGCTAGAGGCCAAAATCCACAGGTAGGCACTTTGCAAAAAACAGATCAGTTTTCTTTGGGAAAATGTGATGTGTCCATGTTGTGCTTTGGGTCATCTCCTGTCGCGGGCACTAGGCCTATCTACACAAGTGAGATACAATTAATATCGGGAGGCTTGGGGGAGCACTGGGAGAAAGGACATTTGTGGCTCCTCTTAAATTTCAGAATTCTCCATCACCGAAATGTGAGGAAAAGGCCCTCCTTACAACCCTGGCGGTCGGTGATAAAGTGGCGGTAATCCCGCCAACAGGCCGACGTAAAAAAAATTGAATCACGACCAAGGCGGAAACCGCCAACACAGACAGCCGCTTTAAAACTCTGACCACCACGGTGGTAGAAACAAACCCCGCTGTGGTAACTGCCAACAGACAGGCGGAAGACAATGTACCGCCCACACTATTACAAGGCACCAATCCGCCAACTTTTCCGGGGCAGTATCAACGCCATCAAAAGCACGGCAGAAACAGAACACAGAAGGGAAACCACTCACCTCTCGACACCCAACGAGGATCTAGGGTGCCATGGAGCCCGAGTTACAGGTCCTGCCCATGTTGGTTTACCTCCTCAGCTACCAGGAACATCAAAGACGGAGGCGAAGACGTCGGTGAGTACTGCACCTAGTACACAGGGGAGGGGAGAGGAAAAAGAGAGTTTCACACACACGCAACACCCGCACCCTCCACCCACAACATACACACACACACACACACATCCAATAATGTACAGATACACCCCATCACCCCCTGGAGCCCAAGATTACTTGAAATCATCAGTATATACAAATATTTACAGCAAGTACACAAGTCCGTACACTGTCCCATTAAATGTCCGTGGACCAGTGGTCCCAAAAAGCATGGGCGAAGCCCACACATGACACCTGCCTCAAAACGGAGAGAACACTGCAGGGGCATCAGGTAAAAAAAAACACAGGCACTTCAGGGGGAAGGGGAGGTGGGGGCACCTCAGCCTGATGATGGGACGACGCCACTGCTCCTCGAGGGGCCTCCATGCCCACTGCTTGGTCCTGGGGAGTGCAAAGCCACAGTCTCTCAAGGCTCTCAAGTGGATGGTTTGCCCACTGCTTGATCCTGGGGAGTGCAAAGCCACAGTTTCTCAAGTCTCTCAAGTTGGTCATTTGCCCACTGCTTGGTCCTGGGGAGTGCAAAGCCACAGTCTCTCAAGTCTCTCAAATTTGTGGTTTGCCCACTGCTTAGTCCTGGGGAGTGCAAAGCCACGGTCTCTCTAGCGGATGCTGTTTTCTGCATATTCTGGAGGGGTCCTGGTGCCCAGAGTGCTTCATCCTGCCAAGGACTGAGGTAGTGGATGCTGTTCTCCACTGGTTCTGGAGGGGGAATGGTGCTCAGAGTGCTTCATCCTGCCAAGGACTGGGTAGTGGATGCTGTCCTCCACTGGTTCTGGAGGGGGCATGGTGCCCAGAGTGCTTCATTCTACAAAAGGACTGGGGTAGTGGATGCTGTTCTCCACTGGTTGGAGGGGGTATGGTGCCCAGTGATGCTGCACCAGCGGTGTGGCAGTTCCCGTTCCCTCACATGGGTGTCTGAGCCGCAAGATTTACTGGTAACAGGTAGCATGATACTCCATGGAGGCAGAGACACACTCCTCCTTCGACGACTAAGGCTGCAAATTGCTGGAATGCCAATGCTGGTGCCTCATGTAGTGTGTGCAGGGTCCAGGACGTCTCCTGCAGCCTCGGATGCCTGCCCACTGGGGATGCTGCTGATGTCCGCTGTAGTGGCACTGCCTGGGCACATCACGGGGCAGGTGGCGGTGGCTGTGGCTGCGGCGGTGTCTACGGCAGAGATGCTGCCGGTGGTGCAGGTGTCTACACTTGTGGATGAAGACACCAGGCCATCTCCTGCAGCCTCAGAAGGCTGCCCACTGGGGATGATGCTGGTGACTGTAGTTGAGGTAGCAGCCGTGCAGGTGGCAGTCCAAGTGGCGTTGCAGGTGGCGGTGCAGGTTGTGGTCATTGCGGCGGTGCCCACCGCGGTACAGGTTGCTGGGCTGTCTTAAGAAAGGGGTGACACCAGTCCCTCACCCGGAGGCTCCGTGCCCTGAGCTGACTTCCCTTTGGCCTTGTGTCCCTTCCCCATCTTGGAAGTCGCTGCTGGGACCTTGGCACTGTCCTCTTTGGGTCTGGAAGAGGCCTTGCTGGGTGGTTGGTGCGGCTTTTCTCTTCTGCATGCTGGCTCCTTCTTTACCTTGGCAGGTGGCGGAATAGGGTGGTCCTTGGCTTCACTACGTGGCACACTGGCAGCCCTGATGGTTGCCCCCTTCAATGTTCCCGGAATTGCAGGGACCACACTGGACGAGTATTTGGTGGCTGAGGTGCTGGTCAGGGCTCTAGACAACCTGGCCCTAGGGGAAGGACGGGAGGAAGGTGTAGGGAAGAGGTCAATGCTAGCCAGGAAAAGTTTCTTAGACACACTGGGACGGGAAGATGGAGGGGGTTTGGGAGTGGAGGAAGAGGTAGTGGTTGTAGGAGGTGTACGTCTGTTGAGTTTGGGTGAAGGTGCATCGGTTGGAGGCTGTTGTGAGGTGGATGGCTGTTGAGTGGCTGTGTGCCGGCGTTTGTGTACTTTGGGAGGAGGGCTCACAGACATACTGGGAGAGGGCACAGGGGACGTGTGAATGGTAGTGGGGGTGGTGATTACATGTGAGCGGTGTGTGGTGATGGGCATGCTGGTGATGGAGGTAGTGGCTAAGGATGTAGGGCATGCAGAAATGAGTGGAGACGAGACTGGGAGGGAGGAGGAGGACGTGGAGGAAGGGGACACAGTGGAGGCAGTGGATGTTGGTGTGTCTGCATGGGGATGGTGCTTGTGTGAGTGCCTGTGGGATGTGTGGTGCTTATGTTTGCCGAGCCACTTTTGTGTGTTGATGTGTGTGCATGCTGGTCTGATGGTGTGCTTGGGATAGGCTGATGTAGAGGGGCTTGGATCTGGGTAGTGGAGGTTGAAGGGGGAGGGGGGAGGCTGGACACAGGGACAATGGCTGCCATCAGTGCTGAGTCCAGAGCCTGAAATGCTCTCTGTTGGGCAGCCACACCAGAATGAATGCCCTCCAGGTATGCATTTATTTGCTGCAAATGCCTCTTGACACCCTGGATGGCATTCCAAATGGTTGACTGCCCAACAGTGAGGGATCTCAGGAGGTCAATAGCCTCCTCTCTGAGGGCAGCAGGGCTGACTGGGGCAGGGCCTGAGGTGCCTGGGGTGAAGGAGATGCCAACCATCCTGGGTGAGCAAGCACGGGAAACGCGCTGAGAGCCTGCTGGGAGGGCGGTGCTGGTGGGGGGGGGGCGCTTGTACCTGTTGTTGCGGTGGGCACAGATGTACCAGCCACCGCAAGGGAGCTCCCATCAGAGGAGGAGTCGCTGTCGCTGGTGTTCCCTCCTGTCCCCGTCGTGGAACTTTCCTCGCTCTCCGTCCCACTGGTGCCTTCAGACTCCTTACATTCACCCTCCTGGGCCATGTGGGTTACAGCTCCCTCCTGCTCCGGTGCCACTGCTCCTCCACCAGATGATGCTAATGCACACAAGGACAGGGTGACAAAACAAAAAGGGGGGGAAAGACAGAGGAGACACATGGTCAATGCCAGCAACACCACTACCGATGGCGGACACAACACACAGGGAGCAGCCCTATGCACTAGCTGTTCTTAGGAAAATCGCCTGCCCATGGGGGACTATGGTTAACCCCATTTGCTGCACACCTGGAACCCACAGGAGCCTTACTAATTGTAGATGGCCACTACCACTATTGGGTTTGGAGTGGCACAGAGCCTGCCTAACAAGGGACCTACCCTACCACGTTCGCCCTGGCCTAGGGGAACCCACAGCCCACATCACCCACCCAAACACCTTGTAAAGCGTGCAGTCAGCTGAATGAGACTGTACTCCCCCCCTTGTGGCTGCTGTGATGCCCTCAAGCGCCCATCCAACTCCAGATATGGCACTGCAAGGATCCGGAACATCAGGGGGGTCATGGCGCGACGGGCACCCCTTCCACGTTGGGAGGCCACCCTGAGCTGGGCCTCCACCATGTTCTTGCTCCAGCAGCACAGGTCTTCCCATCTCTTGCTGCAGTGGGTGCTCCGTCTGTGATAGACCCCTACGGTCCGTACTTCCTTGGTGATGGCATGCCAAATACCCTTCTTCTGGTGGGCGCTGACCTAGAGGAAAGGTAAATTAAGAATGGAACTTACTCCCCAGTCGGGTTCTTCTCACTCATTGGAAACCAGTTCCCACCCATGCCCTGAAACACATACTCTGACCATCCTCACATGCAGGATCCCCTACAATGGTGCCCAGGGTGGAATTGATGGATTTGAGTTCCTCCATGAACCCTAAATACTGTTCCTCCTGCAGCCGCTGGGTCTCCAGAAACTTGCCCAGTACCGTGCCCATGGTCTCCTGGGAATGGTGGTATGCTCCCATGATGTTGGATAGTGCCTTGTGGGGAGTGGGTTCCCTGGGCCTGTCCTCCCCCTGTCGCACAGCAGTCCTCCCAGCTTCCCTGTTGTCCTGTGCTTCTGTCCCCTGAACCATGTGCCAACTACCACTGACCCCGGGTCCCTGATTGACCTGGGTTAGTGGGTTTGCCTGTGGTCCCTGTAGTGGTGGACGCACTGCTGATTGACACATCCTAGGGACAATGGCATAGGCCCGCTGGGTGGGTGCTGTGGTGGGGTTTCCTGAGGGGGGAGGTTCAGTGGTGGTTTGGGACTGTGGCAGGGGAACCGACTGTCCAGAGGTCCCTGATGGGCCGGGCTGATCATCTTGATCCAGGCGTGCAGAGCTGCTGTTGTCACTGTGGGCCTCTTCTGTGGGGGGACTGGATATGGCTGGCACCTTCTGTCCAGTGATGTTGAGTAGGGGTCCTGTTGGGGTGTAAATGCACAGTTATTGTATCTGTGTGTGCCATCTTGTGCAATGGGTGAGTTTCTCTCTACTCCTGTGCTTGCATTATCGCCTTGGCCCTTGTGTGAGTGGTGATTGTGTGCCCTGGCTGAATCTCTCTACTGGACATGCTTTGGTGATGGGTGTCCATGCAGGTCTGTGATGGATGTCCATGCATTCTTGTGACATGCAGGGCTTGGTATTGGAATGTGTGGGTTGTGATAGTGGGGTATCTGTGAGGTGTTGGGGTGATGGGTGTGAGGGTAGGGGTAGGTGTTTGCTATGGCATGCAGGTAGGGTGGGGGATATAATAGTAAAGATTTGACTTACCACAGTCCAGTCCTCCTGCTGCTCCTGCGAGGCCCTCAGGATGCAAGATCGCCAAGACTTGCTCCTCCCATGTTGTTAGTTGTGGGGGAGGAGGTGGGGGTCCACCGCCAGTCCTCTGTACTGCTACCTGGTGTCAGGATACCACGGAACGTACCTTCCCCCGTAGGTCATTCCACCTCTTCCTGATGTCATCCCGTGTTCTTGGGTGCTGTCCAACTGCATCGACCCTGTCGACAATTCTCTGCCATAGCTCCATCTTCCTTGCAATGGATGTCTGCTGCACCTGTGATCCGAATAGCTGTGGCTCTACCCGGATGATTTCCTCCACCATGACCCTGAGCTCCTCCTCAGAAGACCTGGGGTGTCTTTGAGGTGCCATAATGTGGTGTGGGTGATGTGTGAGGTGATGGTTGATGTGATGTGTGGGGTGATGTGTTGGGGTGTGCTCTTTGAGGTGCGTGAATGGTGTATGAGTGATGGTGTTGTGTGCCTCTGGATGCTGGTGTTGTCTTTGCTATTCTCTCTCTGGTTCTTCCAAACATGTTGTTGTAAGGGTCTGTGGGCTATGTGGTAATGTTGTGTGTTTTATAGTGGTGTGAGTGTGTGGGTGTGGTGTGTGTATGTGTGTCAGGTGTGTGTAGTTTGAATTGTCCCATGTGGTTGTGTTTTGTAAGTGTGTGTGTATTTTGAGCACGGCGGTGTGAACCGCCAATGGATTACCGCGGTTAAAAGACCGCCACACTGATTCGTGGGTTGTGATAGTGTGTGTGTATTCCTGTTGGCGTAATGGTGTGGGTTTGCTATCGCCAGTTTATCACTCACCTTTGCTGTGGTGGACTTGTGTGGGTGTCTGCATTGTGGCGGATTTCTAGATGTGGGTCATAATACCTGTAGCGGATTTCTGCCGTGGCCACGGTATGTTGGCGGCCATTGGCACGGCGGTCAGCGGCCTTTAACGCCAGGGTTGTAATGAGGGCCAAAGTGTTTTTTTGCCAAATTGTGAGGTTTGCAAAGGATTCTTAGAACATGGTGAGAGCCCTACGTCACCCCATTCTGAATTGCCATTGGTGTCTAATTTTCCAAAATGTCCAGGTTTGCGAGGTTTTCCTAGGTCCCTGCTGAGAGAGAGGCCAACATCCACAGCTAGCCACTTTGTAAACAACAGGTCAGTTTTCTTTGGGAAAATGTCTTGTGTCCATGTTGTGCTTTGGGGCATTTCCTGTCAGGGGCACTAGGTCTACACACACAAGTAAGGTACCATTTTTATCAGACGACTTAGAGGAACGCTGGGGGGAAGGAAATTTGTGACTCCTCTTCGATTCCAGAACTTTCCATCACCGAAATGTGAGGAAAAAGTGTGTTTTTTGCCTAATTTTGAGGTTTCCAAAGGATTCCGGGTAACAGAACCTGGTGAGAGCCCCACAAGTCACCACATTCTGAGTTTCCCAAGTGTATAGTTTTCAGAAATGTACAGGTTTGCTAAGTTTTCCTAGGTGCCGGCTGAGCTAGAGTTCGAAATCCAATGCTAGGCACTTTGCAAAAAACAGGTCAGGTTTCTTTGTGAGAATGTGATGTGTCCATATTGTGTTTTGGGGCATTTCCATTCGTGGGTAGTAGGCGTACCCACACAAGTGAAGTACCATTTTTAAGAAGAGACTTGGGGGAATGCTGACTGGAAGAAATTTGTGGCTCCTCTTAGATTGCAGAACTTTCTATCACCCAAATTTGAGAAAAGACTGTTTTATTGCCAAATTTTGAGGTTTGCAAAGGATTCTGGGTAACAGTGCCTGGTGAGAGCCCCCCAAGTTACCCCATTCTGAATTCCCCTAGGTGTCTAGTTTTCAGAAATATGCTGGTTTGCTAGGTTTTCCTAGCAAACGGCTAAGCTATAACCCAAAATCCACAGGTAGGCACTTTGCAAAAAACAGGTCAGTTTTCCTTGTGAAAATATCATGTGTCCCTGTTGTGCTTTGGGGCTTTTCCTGTCAGGTGCACAAGGCCTAACCACACAAGTAAGGTACCATTTTTATCTGGAGACTAGGGGGATTGGTGGGTGGAAGAAAATTTGTGTCTTCTCTTAGATTCCAGAACTTAACATTGCGGAAAAGAGAAGAAAAAGTGTTTTTATTTGCCAAATTTTAAGGTTTGAAAATCATCCTGGGTAACAGTACCTGGTGAGAGCCCCACATGTCACCCCATTCTGAATTCCGTTAGATGTCTAGTTTTTAGAAATGTCATGGTTTGCTAGATTTTCCTAGGTGCCGGCTGAGCTTGAGGCCAAAATTCACAGCTAGGCACTTAGCAATAAACAGGTCAGTTTTCTTTGGGAAGAAATGATGTGTCCATGTTTTGTTTTGGGGTGTTTCCTGTTGCCGGCAGTAGCCCTACCCAAACAAGTGGGGTACCATTTTTATTGGGAGAGTTGGGGGAACGCTGGTTGGAAAAACATTTTGGCTGCTCTTAGATTCCAGAACTTTCCATCACCAAAATTTGAAGAAAAAGTGTTTTTATTGCCAGATTTTGAGGTTTGCAAAGGATTCTGGGTAACAGTGCCTGGTGAGAGCCCCACAAGTTAACCCATTCTGAATTCCCCTAGGTGTCTAGTTTTCAGAAATGTCCTGGTTTGCTAGGTTTTCCTAGCAAACGGCTAAGCTATAACCCAAAATCCACAGGTAGGCACTTTGCAAAAAACAGGTCAGTTTTCCTTGGGAAAATATCATATGTCCATGTTGTGCTTTGGGGCTTTTCCTGTCAGGTGCACTAGGCCTACCCACACAAGTAAGGTACCATTTTTATCTGGAGACTAAGGGGATTGGTGGGTGGAAGGAAATTTGTGTCTTCTCTTAGATTCCAGAACTTTCCATAACAGAAAAGTGAAGAAAAAGTGTATTTATTTGCCAAATTTTAAGGTATGCAAATGATCCTGGGTAACAGTACCTGGTGAGAGCCCCACACGTCACCCCATTCTGAATTCCGCTAGATGTCTAGTTTTCAGAAATGTCAGGGTTTGCTAGATTTTCCTAGGTGCCGGCTGCGCTAGAGGCCAAAATCCTCAGCTAGGCACTTTGCAATAAACCGGGCAGTTTTCTTTGGGAAGATATGATGTGTCCATTTGTTGTTTTGGGGCGTTTCCAGTTGTGGGCAGTAGCCCTACCCACACAAGTGGGATACCATTTTTATTGGGAGACTTGGGGGAACGCTAGGTAGAAAAACATTTTGGCTGCTCTTAGATTCCAGAACTTTCCATCACCAAAATTTGAAGAAAAAGTGTTTTTCTTGCCAGATTTTGAGGTTTGCAAAGGATTCTGGGTAACAGTACCTGGTGAGAGCCCCACAAGTCACCCCATTCTAAATTCCCCTTGGTGTCTAGTTTTCAGAAATGCCCAGGATTGATAGGTTTTCCTATGTCGTGGCTGAGCTTTAGGCCAAAATCCACAGCTAAAATAACATGTCAGTTTTCATTGGGAAAATATGATGTGTTCATGTTGTGCTTTGGGGCATTTCCTGTCCCGGGCACTAGGCCTTCCCACACAAGTGAGGTGCCATTTTTATGGGGAGACTTTGGGGGAACGCTGGGCGGAAGGAAATTTGTGGCTCCTCTTAAATTCCAGAACTTTCCATCACTGAAATGCAAGGAAAAGGTGTTTGTTTGCATAATTTTGAGGTTTGCAAAGGATTCTGTGTAACAGAATCTGGTGAAAGCTCCAAAAGTCACCCCATTCTGAATTGTCCAAAGTGTATAATTTTCAGAAATGTCCAGGTTTGCTAGATTTTCCTAGGTGCCGGCTGAGCTAGAGACCAAAATCCACAGCTAGGCAATTTGCCCAAAACAGGTCAGTTTTCTTTGGAGAAATGTGATGTGTCCATGTTGTGTTTTGGGGCATATCCTATCCAGGCCACTAGGCCTATCTACACAAGTGAGGTACAATTATGATCGGTAAGCTTGGGGGAACGCTAGAAGGAAGGACATTTGTGGCTCCTCTTAAATTCCAGAACTTTCCATCACAGAAATGTGAGGAAAAAATGTTTTTATTTGCCAAATTATGTGATTTACAAAGGATTCTGGGTAACAGAACATGGTGAGAGACCCACAACTCACCCAATTCTGAATTTCCCTAGGTTTCTAGTTTTCAGAAATGTCCAGGCTTGCTAGGTTTTCCTAGGTCCCAGCTGATCTAGAGACCCAAATCCACAGCAAGGCAATTTGCCAAAAACAGGTCAGGTTTCTTTGGAAAAATGTGATGTGCCCATTTTGTGCCTTTGGGCATTTCCTGTCCCGGGAACTAGGCTTACCCACACAAGTGAGGTTCCATTTTTATCAGGAAACTTGGGGGAACGCTGGGTAGAAGGAAATGTGTGGGTCCTCTTAGATTCCAGAACTTTCCATCACAGAAATGTGAGGAAAAAGTGGTATTTTTGCATAATTTTGAGGTTTGCAAAGGAATTTGAGTAACAGAACCTGGTGACCGCCCCTCAAGTCACCACATTCTGAATTCTCCTAGGTGTATAGTTTTCAGAAATGTCCAGGTTTGCTATGTTTTCCTAGGTGCCGGCTTAGCTAGAGACCAAAATCCACAGCTAGGCAATTTGCAATAAACAGGTCTGTTTTCTTTGGGAAAATGTGATGTGCCCATGTTGTGCTTTTTGGCATTTCCTGTCTCGGCCAGTAGGCCTATCCACACAAGTGAGGTACAAATATGATCGGTGAGCTTGGGGAAACGCTGGGAAGAAAGGTCATTTGTGGCTCCTCTTAAATTCCAGAATTTTCCATCACCAAAATAAGAGGAAAAAGTGTTTTTATTTGCCAAATGTTGAGGTTTCCAAAGGATTCTGGGTAACAGAACATGGAGAGAGCCCAACAAGTCACCCCATTCTGACTTACCATAGGTTTCTAGTTTTCAGAAATGTCCTGGCTTGCTAGTTTTAACTATGTCCCAGCTGAGCTATAGGCCAAAATCCACAGCTAGTCACTTTGCAAAACACAGGTCAGTTTTCTTTGGGAAAATATGATGTGCCCATGTTGTGCTTTGGGGCATTTCCTGTCCCGGGCACTAGGCCTATCTACACAAGTGAGGTTTGTGGGAATGCTGGGTAGAAGGTAATTTGCGGTTCCTCTTAGATTCCAGAACTTTCCACCACCAAAATGCGAGGAATACTGTCTTTTTGAATAATTTTCAGGTTTGCAAAGGATTCTGGGTAACATATCCTGGTGACAGCCCCTCAAGTCACCCCATTCTGAATTCTCCTAGGTGTATAGTTTTCAGAAATGTCCAGGTTTGCTAGGTTTTCCTAGTTGCTGGCTCAGCTAGAGACCAAAATCCACAGCTAGGCACTCTGCAAAAAAAAACAGGTCAGTTTTCTTTGGAAAAATGTGATGTGTCCATGTTGTGTTTTGGGGCATTTCCTATCCCGGGCACCAAGTCTATCCACACAAGTGAGGTGCCATTTTTATCGGGAGTCTTGGGGGATCGCTGGGTGGAAGGAAATTTGTGGCTCCTCTTAGATTCCAGAACTTTCCATCACCAAAATGTGAAGAAAAAGTGTTCTTTGCCAAATGTTGAGGTTTACAAAAGATTCTGGGTAAAAGAACTTGGTGAGGGCCCCACAGGTCACCCCATTCTGAATTCACCCAGGGTGCCAAGTTTTCACAACTGTCTAGGTTTGCTAAGTTTTCCTAGGTGCCGGCTGAGCTAGAGCTAAAATCCACAGCTAGGCACTTTGAAAAAAATAGGTCAGTTTTCTTTGGGAAAATGTAATGTGTCCATGTTGTGTTTTGGGGCATTTCCTGTCACGGACACTAGGCCTACCCACACAAGTGAGGTACCATTTTCATAGAGAGACATGGGGAAATGCAGGATAGAAGGACATATTTGGCTCTTCTTAGATTACAGAACGTTCCATCACTGAAATTTGAGGAAAAAGTATTTTTTTGCCAAATATTGAGATTTGCAAATAATTTCGGGAGAGCCCCACCAGTCACCCCATTCTGCATTTCCCTCAATGTCTTACTTTCAGAAATCTCCAGGTTTGCTAGGCATTCCTAGGTGTTTACTGATCTAGTGGCCAAAATCCACAGTTAGGCACTTTGCAAAAAACAGGTCAGTTTTCTTTGGGAAAATGTGATGTGTCCATGTTGTGTTTTGGGCATTTCCTGTTGCTTGCACTAGGTCTACCCACACAAGCAGGGTGCAAGTTTTATCAGGAGACTTGGGGGAACGCTGGGGGGAAGTAAATTTGTGTCTCCTCTTCCAGAACTTTTCATCATGGAAATGTGACAAAAATGTTTTTTTTAGCCAAATTTGGAGGTTTGCAAAGGGTTCTGGTAACAGAACCTAGTGAGAGCCCCACAAGTCACTCTATTCTGAATTCCCTTAGGTGTCTAGTTTTCAGAAATGTCCAGGTTTTCTAAGTTTTCCTAGGTGCCGGCTGAGCTATAGGCCAAAATCCACAGCTAGTCACTTTGCATAAAACAGGTCAGTTTTCTTCGTGAAAATGTGATGTGTACATGTTGTGTTTTGGGGCATTTTCTTTTGCGGTCACAAGGTCTAACCACACAAGTGAGGTACCATTTTTATCAGGAGACTTGGGATAAAGCTGAGTGGAAAGAAAGTTGTGGCTCCTCTTAGATTCCAGAACTTCCCATCACCGAAATGTGAGGAAAAAGTTTTATTTTTTTTGCAAATGTTGAGTTTTGCAAAGGATTCTGGGTAACAGACCCTGGTGAGAGCCCCACAAGTCACCCCATTCTGATTTTCGCTGGGTGTCAAGTTTTTAGAAATGTCCAGGTTTGCTAAGTTTTCCTATGTGCCTGCTGAACTGGAGGATAAAATCCACAGCTAGGCACTTTGCAAAAAACAGGTTACTTTTCTTTCGGAAAAAATAATGTGTCCGTGTTGTGTTTTGGGGCATTTCCTGTCCCGGGCATTAGGCCTACCCACACAAGTGTGGTACTATTTTTGTCGAGAGAAATGGGTTAACTCTGGTTGGAAGGAACTTTGTGGCTCTTCTTAGATTCCAGAACGTCCCATCACTGAAATGTGAGGAAAAAGTTGTTTTTTTTCTCCCTAATATTGAGGTTTGCAAAGGGTTCTGGGTAACAGAACCTGGTGAGAGCCCCACAAGTCACCCCATTCTGCAATTCCTTTGATGTCTAGTTTTCAGAAATGTCCAGGTTTGCTAGGTGTCGACTGATCTAGAGGTCAAAATCCACAGCTAGGCACTTTGCAAAAAACAGGTCAGTTTTGTTTGGGAAAATGTGTTGTGTCCATGTTCTGTTTTGGGTTATTTCCTGTCGCAGGCACTAGGCCTACCCAAACAAGTGAGGTACCATTTGCATTAGGAGAGCTGGAGGAACGCTGGGTGGAAGGAAAGTTGTGGCTCCTCTTAGATTCCAGGCCTTTCCATCACTGAAATGTGAGGAAAAAGTTGGTTTTGTTGCCAAATTTTGAGATTGAGAAGGATTCTGCGTAACATAACCTGGTGAGAGCCCCACAAGTCACCCCATTCTGAATTTCCCTAGTTTTGTCTAGTTTTCAGAAATGTCCAGGTTTGCTAAGTTTTCCTAGGTGCCGGCTGAGCTACAGGCCAAAATCCACAGCTAGGCACCTTGCAAAAAACAGTTCTGTTTTCTTTGGGAAAATGTGATGTGTTCATGTTGCTTTACCTGTTTGGGGCCTTAGGCCTACCCACACAAGTGAAGTACCATTTTTCTCGGGTGACTTTGGGGAAAACAGAATAGAAGAACAAGTGTTATTGCCCCTTGTCTTACTCTACATTTATTCCTTCCAAATGTAAGACAGTGTCTAAATAAGACATCTGTCTAAGAAATGCCCTGTAATTCATATGCTAGTATGGGGACTTCAGCATTTAGAGATGTGCAAATAACCACTGCTTCTCAGCACCTTATCTTGTGCCCATTTTGGAAATATAAAGATTTCCTTGATACCTATTTTTGACTCTTTAAATTTGACCAAAGAGCTTGCTGTATACCGTGTATACAATGAAAACCCATTGCAGGGTGCAGTTCACTTATCAGCTGTGGGTGCCTAGGGTTCTTGATGAACCTTAAAAACCCTATATCTCCCTGCAACCAGAAAGGTCCAGCAGACGGAATAGTATATTGCTTTTGCAAATCTGCCATTGCAGGAAAAAGTTACAGAGTAAAACGTTGAGAGAAATGGCTGTTTTTTTCACCTCAATTTCAATATTTTTTTTTTTCTTTCAGCTGTTTTTTTTTGTTAGATAAACCTTGAAAGAACTACAGAGATACCCCTTGCTGAATTCAGAGTTTTCTCAACTTTTCAGAAATGTTTAGCTGTCCGGGATCCACCATTGGTTTCACACCTATTTCTGTCACTAACTGAAAGGAGGCTGAAAGCGCACAAAATAGTAAAAATGGAGTATGTCCCAGTAAAATGCCAAAATTGTGTTAAAAAGTTTACTTTTCTAATTCACGTTTGCCTGTTCTTGGAAGAAGGGAAGATGGTGACTTTAGCACCGCAGACCCTTTTTGGATGCCATTTTCATGGAAAAGCCTTCTTCTGTAGACCTTTTTTTCCATTTTATTTAAAAAAAATAATTTTTCTCTTCATTTTATCTAATTTCTTGGTCTTTGCCAGGGGTACCCACAAGCTCTGGATACATCTAGAAGCCCTAGGATGGAAAAAAAGGACACAAATTTGGCATTGGTAGCTTATGTGGACAAAAGGTTATGAGGGCCTAAGCACGAGCTTCTCCAAATAGCCCAAAAAAGGCCTGGCACCTGAGGGGGAAAAGGCCTGGCAGTGAAGGGGTCAAATAACTTATTTAAATTAACATTATTTCCTGTGTTTTTATATTAAATTCCTGCCTCCATTATTTTCTATGACAGGGTGTTGCAGTACCGGGAGTTGGCCACTTGAGGTGTTAGACTTACTACTATTTTTCTTCTTACTAGTAACTTACACTTGTAAATTTGTGGGCAGATTTATCGTGGTATTGTGTTGCTCTTGACTCATGCATGGCGTTTCAAGGACAACGTAATACCTAATTAAAATTACCAAGCAAAGCTAGGCCACTTTGCGGGGCCGTGCACTGCCTGAAAAATTCTTTTTTTTTTTCATACTAATCCACTCTGGCAGGGTGCATCTCTGGGGAGAGATCCCTCAATTCCAACGGGTCATAACCTTTCAACACACACCGCTCCCCTGTCTCCACAATAAACAATCAGCAATTATTAAGTGCCCGAGGAATCCATACACCCTTGCAAAATAGTCTTGTGCTCTGACATAACCCGGTGGATAAAGGGGAGCTTAATCATCAGACTATTTCAGCAAGACCCATTCGACCCAGGAAAGTTAATTACTTGACGATCATTTTCCCAAATAGACGAGGAATTTAAATCTTTTAGTAAGGGGACCAATGCGTTCCGGACTGCACATGCAATTGATTGATGACAGCCACTCCTGACCTGTAGTGGGTCATGACAAAACCCATTTTGAACAGATTTCACGCCTGGCCAAAAGCATCAACACAAAACAAACAACTGATACTCGTGTTGCATAGGGAGCTTCCTGCCCTGAGTCTCTTCATTAAACATCCCAAAAATTAACATAAAAAGGCTTACCTCCACTTCTGGACTTATTACTTCCTTCAGTACTTTTTCAAAGGCTTCCCAAAATTCCCCAAGCTTCTGACACTGCCAAAACATATGATGATCATTCACCCTCCCATCTCCACTACGAGGACAGCTTTTTTTTTGTCTTTCCTAAAGCTGTCAATTTCACCAGTGGACAAATATACCATATGCAATGTAAACAAATGACTTTTCTTCAAAGAAGCAGATTTAATAGTGAACCAAAGTCTGGACCATGATGTTTTCCAAAGACTAACAGTATCCAAAGCTGGAAAGTGCTTCCCCCACTACATCTCCGGGAGAGTAAAGCCTGCTTCCGCTGCCTCTAATAGTGCCTGATACCACCAAGCAACCTCTTTATGGACAGATTTCTGTAATAATTTCTCCTCCCAAATATTTTTCCCAGCTCCTTCTTTCTGAAGAACTTAAAAATCTAATTTCCTGCTTGTTCCGTAAATGTGGACCAAGGTATCAGCTTGAAATCCTCTTTAATTTGCCCCCATTTTGTCACCCCATTGGCCTTTAACGGGAATGATAACTTGTCTTAAAGACATTCAGGAGTGCCCGGTGAATCCCAAATGGGGCAAAACAGCTATAGTAAGCTATCCCTAAGGTGCCTCGGATCTGTAGCCAAATCCTACATGCATCTTTAAGAATCTTCTTAACTAGTTCATCCGTAAGTAGGCTACATAGTTCATTTGGAAGATTATCCGGACCAGGAGCCTTTCCCTTCTTGAAATATTTTGGGTGGCCAAATTTATATAAAATATTGTCGCCCGCCTTCAAAAGATGTTGAGTCATTGCTTTAGAAAGAAATGTATACTCTGATTTATCGCTTAAAAGAATCTTCACATTCTTTAACTGAAAGGCAAGCTAGTATTTGTAAAGGTCTGGTGCTGCAATCACCCCATAACATTTTGCGTGCAATACGCACTCCTTTAGATGTCCATGTGAATGCAGACAGGGCCCCCTATTTTTTTTTTAAATCAACACACCTTAAACTCCAATGGAATTGCATTAAACAAAAAGGTACATTTTGGGAGAATAATCACCTTTAAAATGTTAGACCTTCCTATTAGAGACAAGGAAAGACCAGTCCACGTCTTGTGAAGTTTTTTAGGTTCCACCCAAGTTCTATCAAAATTAACCACTGCCACTCCCTCCAAATTAGCCGTAACCTGAATCCCCACAAATCTCTTATCTCTTGCTTAACTAGCGGGCTATTATAGGTAACATTCCAACACATAATTTCTGTTTTCTCCGGATTCACGAATAACATTCCATCAAAATCCTCTACTAAAGATGTAATACTGGGAAGAGAGCCGACCACATCTCTAGTGTAGATCATAAGGTCATCAGCGTATAGTGCAGCTTTCTTTTCCCAACCATTGCTTTGAAAAGGAATGATATTGCTACTCGCTCTAATCATTGATGCCAAAGGTTCAATATACAAATTGGAGAGAAGAGGGGATAATGGGAAACCATGACGGGTCCCTCGTCCGATCCTAAACGTTTGTGACAACTTATCATTAATCAATATTCTAGCAGTTGGATGCTTATACAGGGCCTTAATTGCCCTAATAAAATTTTCCCCAAGCTTATAAGTTTCAATGGAAATCTTTAAAAAAGACTAATTGACCTGGTCAAAAGCTTTGGCCATGTCAAAAAAAAGGACCGCTAAAGGAGCCCCCTCCTGGAGCGCCAAGTCCACTACGCCCAATAGATTATGAGTGAGTTTGTGAAGTTGTCTTCCATTAATAAAGCCCTTCTGGTCCACGTGCACCAAACTACCGGCTACTCTTTTGTGCCTTTTAGATAAAATACATGTGTAAAGGTTGTAGTCAGAGTTCAATACTGAGATAGGTTGGTATGACATACACTGGGCCTGATCCTTCCTAGGTTTTGAAAGCAGACTGATTGTGGCTGCGTCCCATGATTTTGGCACTTGCATACCCTCAAAGAAGACATAATTGAACAATTCCAACATAATTGGAACTAGTTCATCCGTAAGTAGGCTACATAGTTCATTTGGAAGATTATCCGGACCAGGAGCCTTTCCCTTCTTGAAATTCTTAATTGCTTCATGCACTTCTCTCTCCTCTATCTTTCTCTCCAGCTGCTACCGTGCAATCTCATCCAAGCCAGGAAGTAGAATTCCCTTAAAAAATCCTCTGATCTGCTTCTCTGAGACCCCCAAATCATCTGTGTAAAGTGATTGAAAAAAGGAAGTGAAGGCTTCTTCTATTTCTGATTCCTCCGTATAAAGACGACTTGTGACCTCGGATCTAATCGATGTAATATATTTCCTTGTACGATCTCTCTTAGTTTTCCAAGCTAAAAGCTTTCTACAGCCTTCCCTATATTCATAATGCGCATAGCGACTACTGTCCTATCTTCTCTTATTTTTTTTGTAGAAATGATTCCAGGTCTAATTTAGCCTTCTCAAGTTGAACTTCCAAACAACCCAACTGATGTTTATTCTCCAACTGCTAAATGCTATGCTTTGATTTGTGCAAAATGGCCATAACATATTCACGACTCTTCAACTGCTCCCTCTCTTCCCTATTCTTATAAGCGGCCAAATTAATAAGTCTGCCCCTAATATATGCCTTACATGCATCCCACACAGACTGTAAGGTGGCAGATCCATAGTTCATGACAAAACATTCTTTGGTGTCATGCTTTAAACTTTCGACAATCAACTCATTCAAGAATAAAGCCCAATTTACTGTCCACCTAAAATTAAAAGGCTGTGTATTAAAACCAATATGTAGCTTTATTGCAGAATGGTCTGAAAGGTCAGCAGGAGCATGCCCCACATAGTTAACCTTTCCGCATAGTACTGCGCAAGAAAAAGTCTATCCTAAATCGATGACCGCACTTCTTATTATTAAATGTGAATCTGGAGCCTTCTCCCCCTTTCCATTGCCAAATATCAACTAGGCCAAGATCTACCATGGCCTGCTTTACCCAAGGTTGTGTTTTGGGAGCGTTAGCAGTTCCTCTGGGGGAGGGTTTATCCAAAACAGGATCTAACAATACATTAAAATCTCCTCACAAGAGGACTGGATATTTAGCTGTTAGTAAATGATTATATAAAACCTGAAAGGGTGCTGGGTCATCTATGTTGGGACCTGTTAGACGTTTGAGTTTATGCAGGGTCATCCCCAATATTTTTGCCCCCTGACTATTATTTCTTCTGACCTGTTGCTGTTGGCTTTTGAACTCTGATCACTTTACCACTGCTAACCAGTGCTAAAGTGCATAGGCTCTCTGTCTAAATTGTATTATTGATTGATTTATCCATGATTGACATATTTGATTTGCTAGTAAGTCCCTAGTAAAGTGCAGTAGAGGTGCCCAGGGCCTGTAAATTAAACACTACTAGTGGGCCTGCAGCACTGGTTGTGCCATCCACATAAGAAGCTCTGTAATCATGTCTCAGACCTGCCACTGCAGTGTCTTGGTGTGCAGTTTTAAACTGTAAATTAGACTTGGGAAGTGCACCCACTTGCCAGGCCTAAACCTTCCCTTTTCTTACATGTAAGGCACCCCTACTGTAGGCACTAAGTAGCCCCAAAGGCAGGGTGCAGTGCATGGTTAAGGTAGGACATATAGGGGGTCATTCTGACCCCGGCGGTCTTAGACCGCCGGGGCCAGGGTCGGCGGGAGCACCGCCGACAGACCGGCGGTGCCCCGCAGGGCATTCTGACCGCGGCGGTAAAGCCGCGGTCAGACAGGCAACACTGGCGGTCTCCCGCCAGTGTACCGCCGCCCCTTTGAATCCTCCAAGGCGGATTCCGACCCCCCCTACCGCCTTCCAGTTCCCGGCGGTCCGCCCGCCGGGAACCGGATGGCGGTAGGGGGGGTCGCGGGGCCCCTGGGGGCCCCTGCAGTGCCCATGCCACTGGCATGGGCACTGCAGGGGCCCCCGTAAGAGGGCCCCTACGAGTATTTCACTGTCTGCTTGGCAGACAGTGAAATACGCGACGGGTGCAACAGCACCCGTCGCACCTTCCCACTCCGCCGGCTCGATTACGAGCCGGCTTCATCGTGGGAAGGACGGTTTCCCCTGGGCTGGCGGGCGGCCTTTTGGAGGCCGCCCGCCAGCCCAGGGGAAACCTCAAAATACCCACCGCGGTCTTCCGACCGCGGTACGGTATTTTGGCGGCTCCCGCCGGGCGCGCGGTGACCGCGCCCGGCGGGAGTCAGAATGACCCCCATAGTAATGTGGTTTATAAGTCCTGACAGTGAAATAATGCTAAATTCATTTTTCACTGCTGTAAGGACTGTCCATCTTATAGGATAACATGGGGGCCTGACCTCACACAATACAGTCTCCAACCCCCTGGTGAGTGCCTGGAGCCTGGCCTGGGCAAGGCAGGATTTCACATTCAAAAGAGACTTTGCTTTGAAGTAGGCCTACTTCAAAGGAGAAAATTGGTATAAGAAGGCCACCCAAAACCACAGACTTTAGAACACTTCTGAAAATCAAGAAGAACCTCTGCCTGGAGAAGAGCTGAAGAGCTGAGTAAGAAGAGCTGCTCTGCCTGTGACTGTGCTTTGTGGAGCTATCCTGCAGTTGCTGCTTCTGCCAGAGTAAGAGGGCAAAGACTGGACTTTGTGTGCCTTCCATCTTGTGAAGAAATCTCCAAGAGCTTGATGTAGAGCTTACCTCCTTTTGTTTGAAGTCTCAGGGACAGCAAAGACTTCTCTCTACCAGCAACTCGAGTCTCTGGAGAGACTCCTGCTCTGACCAGTGGTGCGCTATCCAGTCCCCCTGCCCTTGGAAGGAAAGCTGGTGGAAATTCAAGGAAATCGATTTCTGACGACTTCAGACCGATGCCGCTGCTGAATCCGGTGACGCCGCCTGCACCTGACTCTGTGATCTTCGCTGGAACGTGACAACCTTTGCAGGCCCGATATCGCTGCAGCCCCACCGAAGTCACAACTCCGTGGAAGTCGCCGCACCACGTCGTGACCGACGCCAATCGAAGTGCACGGATTCAACATTTTGCACAGACACCGCAATCCCCAACTTCGTGCATCAACTTGTTTTCACTCTTCACCAAAGGTACTGTTCTTGGGGGGTCTACGCGACTCCATGTCTGGTGCCGCTGGTGTCGGCTTCTTGGGAACGACTTTGTCACGATGCCGTGTTAACACCTCATCAAAGAATTTTTTGTTTCTAAGCGCTATTTTTGCGTTTAATCTTTACAAATTCATAACTTGACTTGTGTATGGCGGATTTTTGTCATTTTGGTATTGTTTTGTTTAGATGAATATTTCCTATTTTTCTAAACTGGTGTTGTGCCATTGTTTAGTGTTTTTATTAAGTTACTGTGTGTGTTGGTACAAAAACTTTACACCTATCACTCTGAAGTTAAGCCTACTGCTCTGCCAAGCTACCAAGGGGGTAAGCAGGGGTTAGCTGAGGGTGATTTCCTTTTACCCTGACTAGAGTGAAGGTCCTTGCTTGAACAGGGGGTAACCTGACTGTCAACCAAAGACCCCATTTCTAACAATTAGGATCCCTGATATTATACATCTTATTGTTCCACAAAATCCTCAAGGCGGCTGGAAACCTAATCTGGACTGTTGAACCTAAGGACCTAAGTTCCTGCAAATAATTCCCCACTTCCCACTGTCTGTACAGTGTTGCCTTCGACACGTCAGATCATATACAAAAAGACCAATCCCCTTTTGAGAAACTGACTGCTTTAAGGCCTTCAGAAAGAATTTTCTCTTTAATAGAATATGTACCAAAGTTTATTAGTATTTTCTTGGGGACTTTCCTTCCAACATTTCTCCTAAAAGGGTGTTGATGAATTCTTTGAATATCTTCTTCCAAATTTAGATGAGCTAATTTCAGAATAGAATCTCTGATCAGGAAAATTACATAGCACTTAATATCATCTCCTTCCTTTCCCTCTGGGACATTCAGCAGTCTGATGGTATTTCTCCTCATACTATTTTCCAAAGTTTCTAACTTATCCTGAAGTACTTTTTCTCTGGTTTTCAGCTGAGAGATATCCTGGCTATTTGCAAGCAACCGTCTATCCTGTTCTTCCACGCCACTTCCAGTCTGCCCATCCTTTCCATTAGCATATTTATCTTGCTCTCAAAAGACTCACATACTTCTCTAATTTTCCCTTGGTTCCGCTCAAAAACCTCAAACTTCTCTCTTCTCTCCTTCGTTAATGAGATTAAGAGGTCCTGTACACTTGGGTTCTAGGGATCCTGAGGGAGATGGGTGTGGAGCCTCCATTTTTCCACTAAAAAGCGCTTGAGCCGAGTCCTTAATACTGTTTTCCAGCACTTGCTCCTTTAAACCTCGCCCCCCGAATCAGAGGGGAAAACAATTGCGTCTTGCAAGGCCTGCGCACCCTTATGCCCTTTAGGGAATGATTTAAGAAAAGGCAAAAGTGGTGTAGCCCCCCTACGACACTCTAATGAGTGTTTTGAGGGAGTGGCTCCCTTTTTTTGCATTCGGGTAGGCACAATATTACTGGGCAGTTTCCTTTTTAAATTTATATTATGCTGCTGGTTCTCTGGGCAATCGCTGATCTTTGGGGCGTTATTTGTCAGCCCGCTCCCCTCTCTCTCTATCCCCCTATTGATGCTTTTAGGTCAGCCCCCTTCCCCTGTTTTCTTGATAGAGATAGCAGTAAATGTGGCACCAAAATCCAACTCCGGAGGACCCTCCTTACCTTTATTTGGGCTTTGTGTCTGTAAATTTGAGGCTGCCAAGGAGCTTCTGGAACCTGTATGGGGCACCCATCTAACTGCCGTCATGTACGCCAAGTCTTCCGCGCTCTTGACGCCCCCCTGGCCCCTGGCTCCTACAAACTTTCCCTTCTAAAGGGAGAACAGCTCTTGTGCCTCCCGCCCCTGTGGGGCTGCAATAAATGAGTAGCGTCTCCCAAGACGCACACTCCAGGCAGCCACCGCCCACACGCTGGCTTCCAAGGCATTCCATCCCGCTGCCTTCCTTCCGTCTCACAGCCTAGACCAAGGCCAGCTCCACTTTCAAACCTCGGATGCATACGCCTGGGGTAAGGATCCACGTTAGTGTTCGTTTGTATTTGTTCATCGAAGTATTGTGATTACACAAAACTAGGCATATCTTTATAACCGCCGTCAGCTGTCCACAGACTAAGAGTGCTCCAGGCCGCTTTCCTCATTTGGCGACCATGTTCCCCCACCACTGCCCAAAACATCTTGAGTAATGCAAGACAATGCAAGGCATTCCAATTGGTGGAGTGTGGGTGTCCCCTCACGTCCAGGCATGGTATATTCATAGGCCTCTTTGCACTTCGCTGCACTAGCGTTGAATGTTTTGAAGCTGCAGGAACAACATAGGTTCCACCCAACACCACGTTTATGTCCCCCAGCCTAGGTTAGGTGGGTCAAAGGAAATATAACCCCCCCAAGGGTTAGAAGGGAATGTAAATCACCAGTATTTTAGAACTTTTTATTCTTAGTTTGTGTGACTGCTTCCTCTATTACCAAACTAATCCAAACACCAAACTAATCAAATGTATGAAGTTGCACCAATGTAATCCAAAAGTATTCTAACAATAACCCAAAAGTAATCTGTATGGTATTTAATTATGCCTTTAGGTGTTTCATATAATGCTGAGTTGTGTTATAAGACTGATACCCACTCTCCTGTACAGTAATTATGTATGCTCATTGTCAGGCTTTGGTGCATTCACTCTATATTACAGACAAATGATGCATTGGGATATCAGGGACTGGTTCGCCATGTGGGTGGTATATTTCCCCTAGGGGGAGGTATGAGAGATTACACAATGTCATCCAAGGGTAATTCCATCCATTTGTGTATACTTATAAATTGCTGCATAGCATTGAGTTGTGTGTGTAATAAATGTACTTTTACTTTATCAAAAGAAAAAGCACAGACTGGACAATCATTTATTGAGTGCCATACTTGCGTGCCCGCGAATGGGGACAACTAGGCCACACCACGTTTCTTGAGTAAGCCTTGGACTGCTCAGCAAGGCTACCTTAGGAAAGTCAAGCGCTACAGTGGGGTGTTTGGTTCCCAGTGGTGGTCGTGTGCGGACCCATTACATGTGCAGGCCACACAACTAATGAGCCACTTTCCAACAATAAACATATAAAATAATGTTATTTACAATTTTAAATGTCATACACAAATCAAAAATTAAATAGGACTGTCAAAGCATTTATTTATTCAAATCTGTGACACCAGCTAATGCAATTCATTTCGGCCTGTCGGCCTTGCTCGCACAAACATGTTCTCTTGACCAAAAACCTAAATTAAAAGTGTGCACTAAAAATTGAAAGAGGACTAAATAAACATTTCAATATGGGTACTATCCTAAAGGAGGTTTATCTTATTCTGAGGCATTGCGTAGTATAAAAGAACAATGTGTACAAACAAATAAACTGCAACATGCAAAAAAATCACAAAATTTAGTGTAGATATTAAAAGCTTCTTGTCTTTTATGAACATACACCGCATTACATCTCATTAGTGTAGCTCAAGTGAAACAATAAAGCAATACTACAATTTCAATACAAAGCATACTTGCAGTATTTCCATAAGCACCGGGATACATCCCAGGTGGACGAATACAAGCTTACAACATTGTGCAAATGAATGTTCATATAAGAGCCTATGACAGAGTTAGACATATGCTGTTTTTCATATCCTCCTTATAGCACAAGTGGTCTTATAACAATACTGTTATCTCAAAATAAAGTCAAATTAAAATACCTACATGTATCCAAAATAAAGCACAAGTGGGAACATTCAGTAGTACTCTCTTTCAGCAAATCTACAGTAATTAAATAAAATGAGTGAAAAGAGTGAATGAAAAAAATCTCTAAGCAACAGTATGGAAAGTGTGGGACTTCGATGCTGTTAGATTTACTATTCCCACTGTAGTCCAACAAACAGTAAGACAGTGTTGGGCTTGGCAGAAGTCAGATTTACTATTCCCAATGCAGTGTAAGCAACAGCTGGGAAACAGATGAACGTCTGAGGATTTCAGTATAAGAATACATTATCAATCATTATTATGAATGTTTCAATATCACATAGACCACGTACTTACTTACAATAATTGACATAAAATTATTATATTTTATAACAAGCATTAACATATTAAATATTATACACAATAAACAAATAATCTCTTTGATATAAATAAAAATTATTATAAAAATAATAGAACAATAATACCTTCACACCCTATTTCCCAATAAAAAAAATCTAGAATTAAAAATTGCTAAACATCAAAAAACCTAACAAACTAAACAAATTAAACAACAATCCTAAAAGTTTTTTAAAATGTGCATATTTAACAATTAATTAAATATTAAATTAATGTTAAAATCTTAATTGCCTCATTGTGTTGACTTGGGATTTCAGCCCCCAGGAGGAATTAGGGCACAGGAGGTGGCGCTTTCATCATTTGCAGCTGGCACTGATCAATCCGGCGCTATATAGTGCATGGCCACCCCCTGCTGTGCAGGACGCATGTGGGCTACGGCCGGGGAAAGCCCAGGCCAAAGGCAGACCTGTGTTGAGCCCATCAGTACCAGGAAGAAGCAGGGAAGGGCAACCTGCCTTGGCTTTACAGCTCGGGCCCTAGTATTCAAGTGACATAAGTGGCAGGTGTTTCTATTCTTCTTTTCACACAAGCAAACCCAAGATACTGCTGCTCACTTGTTTTGTCCCTGTTATATTGAGAAGTGATTTCCTATACTTGTTTACAGTTGTGCCCATTTACTCTGACTGGTCTTGAAGTACCTGGTTACGGGGCCGTCTACTGTGGCTTCTATAGCCTGTTGCTGGATTGGCTAACTCTTTTTTGAAGTAGTACCTCCAGACCATAACATTTAGCTGCAACCTTGTCCATATGCTAGATGTGTGTTTGTGAGTTGTGATCCGAATACTAACTAGAAACTCACAAGCAAATTCTGTTCCTCGTGGCTTTAACCTTCTTAAAGCATACTCCGTTAGCTAGGGACTCTGGGAGCTGCAGCCATTAGCCATTAATAAGTGGAAGGGATCAGAATCTTTAGTGGGGAGGAAAAATAAAAACAATAAGCTCTCAAATACTTTGGAGCGCACCAAGACATATCCAAGTCTTAACCTCAAGAATATTGATAGCTTAATTGAAGAGGTTGGATCACTTATGGGGGGGGGGGGGAACAGGGCAGGCCACTTTCTAAAACCTGTGAAAAAGTTGCTCCAATATTCAACAGGAAAAGGAATGTTATACCTCCAGCCAATGGTCCTAGAAACCAGGTTGCTGTTTCATAAGCTGTAGAACCACAAGCAGTTATCCCCTCCTACAATCCTTCACCTGAGACAACCACTATTATATCAGCCAGAGACATAGGACCATCAACACTATTATCTTCATGCTCCAACAGGTTTACTGTTCTTGCCACCTTATCGCCCTCATGAAATGAGTACATTTCCCATGAGGGAGTATCAACACATCTTAAGCCATGTAGTCTACATGAATTAGGCAATGATGAGCTGTCTGTAGCCCTGCATTTTGCTCCTCCATCACCACCTATGCCAGGGACATGTCTGGGGCCTATCCATGTGGATGTCCCTGGTAACTCTCATTTACTAAAGCAGTTTTCAAGAAGAGATTATTTCCTTAAGGGCCCAAGTGTCTTCCCTTACAGCTGAGGTAGGGATTCTTAAGTCATTAATACCCCCACCTATGCACATCACTGCCACACATGACATGTCTCCTACATATGCCACTTATATCAAAACAAAATAGGTGCAAAGACAATAGCCTGGGGGTAAATTTGTTGGAACTGGACACTCCATACCCTCAAAGTATGGATCGGCCCCATCACTGGATCGGCCCCGTCACTGACCCCCTTAATACTGCCCTCTCTCTTGGGAACAAATGAACACCTTGCTGAACCAAGGAGCAGACTCTGTACTAATAATATCCCTTCTAGGGCAAAACTGTCAGGTAGGAAGGAATCCTTACACGAAAATCCTCAGGAATGGTTTTTATGATAGATGTTCCTTAAATTACTTCTGGACACGCATGAGAATGAGACCTCTGTGACTAATAAGTGTATTCATTATATCAGGGCTGTCCACAATTGCTTCTCGGTCATACGCTCTGACATTATGCATAAGAGGCACCTTGGAAAATTGATTCTCAACCAGGGCAGTTAGACCAGATACAGCTAACACTTAAGTCAAGGACTTTGGTGGAGGGGTTAGTTGGCCTAGAGTTCCATAAAACTCCCCCCTCTGGCACAACCATTCAATTTAAATTAAATCCACTCCAGGTTGGCCCCTCCCAGCAAAAATTTCATTTCATCACTAGTTGGGATACTTCCAAAGTGGACTGACTTGAACGTGAGCCTATATTTCCCCTTCTAGAGGCTGTGGGCCATTCACCATTGGGATGGAAGAGGCTTTAGCTCTCACGCCCAGGGGAATGCTGATCTAAATGGTAGAACTGGGCTTGTGGCCCCCATGCCACTTCCATTGGTCACTCATGGCAATGAACTGGCGACAAACAATTTGTTTTCTTGGAATGTGGGCTGGATCAGGTCCAAGCTGGATGAACCTGAATGGGGAGCATTCATGGATCTGTTTGAAATATGCCTCCTGCAGGAAACCTAGAGCACTGATCCCATCCACAGTCCTGGTTTTGTCAACTTTTTGAAGCCTGTCTTATATAGTGGCAAGGGCCTCTCATCTAGGTGTCTCATAATTTGGATCCACATTTTCTTGAATGTGGAACTTCACCCTCTTGACATTATGGCCTTCATTACAACCCTGGCAGTTGGTGGAGAAGTGGCGGTAATACCGCCAACAGGTCGGCAGTAAAAAAAATGACATTACTAGCATGCCGGTGACTGCCATGCCAAACCGCCACTTCACCAATCCGACCGCCAGAGTGGTAACGACCGATGGGCTTCGGTCTCCAGCCCGGCGGCCGTCACTACACTGCCGGCGGTATCATGACCCCGCATACCGCCATGGATTTTGTGGGGTTCTGTACCGCCATGAAATCCATGACACATCACATGCGCACACATTTCCCATACACACACCACACCCCGCATGCATACACGCACTCACACCCCCTCTACACACTCACACAAACACCCCCATGCATGCACACAACACACAGCACTCCGACCCCCCTCCCCCAACGGACGATCACCTTACCTGGTCCTGTGATCCTCCAGGAGGGAACGGGATCCATGGGGGCTGCTCCGCAGACAACTTCCCATCACCAGAACACCGCCACACCGAATCCTGAGTTGTGATTCGGTGGGCGGTGTTCTGATGACGAGGCGGTGGAGGTGGGGCAGCCTCCACTTCACCGCCGACCGCCAGTATGGCTGCTGGCGGCTCTCCATCTGGAAAAGGGCAGAGGGCTGTCATAATACGCTGTACGGAAAACCACATGCACTGGCGGTCTTCAGCACGGCGGTACCTCGGCGGTCTTGTAAAAAGACCGCCGAGGTCGAAATGAGGGCCTATGTCTGAGGATGTTATGGCCCTCATTACAACCCTGGAGGTGGGTGGAGAAGTGGTGGTAATAACGCCAACAGGCCGGCGGTAAAAAAAATGACATTACAAGCATGACGGTGACCGCCATGCCAAACTGTCACTTCACCACTCCGACCGACAGGGTATTAACGCCCGCTGGGCTGGAGACTTTGGTCTGCAGCCTGGCGGCTGTCACTACACCGCCGGCAGTATCACAAACCTGCATACCGCCATGGATTTCATGGGGTTCTGTACTCATATTACATTTTTCTGGGGACCAAATGGGGTGGTGAATCATAGACCATACATCAACTTGCTGCCCATAGGAATTCTTATATGACACCTGACAGCCCCAATATTGCAGGGGATTTTAATACCACATACAAACCCATGGACAATAGTACTTCTATTATTTTTTAAGCTGAGGATGAAACATGGGGGATTCCAACAGTTGCTGTGGCTCTGGTAAGGCGTTGGACAGCTACTATCTTTCACTGCCAGGTTTGAGTTGAGGGCATGTAATGGCTGTACTCTATAAGATAAGGAGGTGTCTCATACTTTCAACCATCCTGGCACCTCAAGTAGGATTGATTATATAATGTTAGCCCCCGCCAATCTGGCGTGATATAGTGGATATGAGGGTACAGCCTAGAAGCGATAGTGACCATAATGCCCTAACTGTTCTTTGAATATACTTCTTAGAAAGGCAGAGTTGACTATTCCCTCATGCACTACAGATTATTGGTACCCGCTAATGATGAGAGGAGAATCAAATGGAAAAAGGTGGTCACTCATACTGGACTTAGGGACAAATTGAATAGGGCGATGTGTAAGGCCACAGCAGACCTTGAACATCTCCATTCCCAGACAGAGGACTACATGCAATACCAGAGATACATGATGCACTACTTAGCACATTGGAGGGATATTTTACATTTAACCATAAAAATCTAGGTAGTGGCCTTAAATCTACCGACACTTGGTTCACCAAAAAGTGCAGCATGGTAAAACTGGAACTGCGAGAGGACTTTTGTGGGAAGGCCTACATAAAGTTGCAGTTAAAAAGGATACTAGCAACTTCTGGTGTTAGGTAGCCAATAAAGGGCAGAATCCTTGAACTTGCTCAGATGATTTCATACATTCGCACGCATGTCATAAACACTTTTCAGACCTCTCGCTTCCATCCCACATAAGAATTTTGATGATACATCTCCATGAAACACCTTAGCAGCACCCTCAGTGAGCTCTTAGACCATAAGTATAAATGAGACAGTGAGAGCAATGAAGTCCATAGCTCCAGGTGAGGCCAAGGAGCATATGGTGTCCTGGGTGATTCCTTTTTGCTGATATTAAGGACTTGGCCAAATATGTAAATATGCTGCCCGCTCTCATCCTAGCTGGAATGAAAATCCTGCAAAGCTGGAAAGTAGCTGAAATTATCCGGATAGATAAAAAGGGACACAGGAACGCTCCGTCCCTTTTCCAGCTCAAGAAGTGGATAGATTAACGTATTGTCCTATCCTACCTTCAAGCGCGGTTTAGAAGCCAGATAAGCACCACTTACCAGGTTCATGACCATCTATTGAAAGACTGTTTTACTTGAAAAATATATATATATATGGTGTTCATGGACCTGAAAACAGCTTTTGACCTGGTCCCTCATGCTAAATTGTGGGAAGTATTAGGAGTTAATGGGATGTCACCTGGCCTTCTGGACTTTATCAGGCTGCTACACCAGGACACTTATGCACAGGGTTGAAGGGCCCTAGGAGAGAACTAACAGAGCAGATAGGAATAGGCAACGGTGTACAACAGGGCTGTGTCCTTGCTCCCACTCTGTTTTCTCTATAAGGTGGGCAGACAGAAAGATCCCATTGCTTCTATTCACCTTTGACACACTCTTAATTTTATATGCCCAGAGTGGCTTTCAAACATTGCTAAATAGATTCAGGGCATTCTGTGATGAAAGAGGGCTGGTGATCAACCACACTAAAACAGAACTTGTGACCATCAGCCCACATAGGTCCTTAAATGGTTCTATTACTTTTGAGGGTGCACCTTAGAATAAATAACTGATTTTAATTATCTAGGAATCAAGCTATGAAAATATGTCCTGGTTTGCTCAAGGCAAGAGAAGTACCCTAAATATGTCACGTCATGCTGCAGCCATCCTTAGACCTTACAAATCTTCCAGAGTTCAGTGTGTTTCACCAGTTCTGAAGGTCTATAGAGAAAAGGCAGAGTCTAGTGCACTTTACAGTGCTGAAATTTGGGGTTGCTCAAATACAAAGGAGTTAGGGAAGCAGAAAATAATTTCTTACACAGGTTGGTAATTTCTCCTAAGACTATTCCTCTGGTCCCTGTGCTGCCGACTTGGGCCTTGAGCTGGTAGCCTCCAAAGTACAGATACGGCCCCTTCTCTTTAGGCACAGACTAAAGCTTACTCCTGCACTATTGGCTACTATCTCGCTTTCAAGGATATAGTGGGCCTTGATAAATCTTGTTCTTTTGAATGGCTTATCTGTGTGAACAACAAATTGATGGCAAATGGTTTTGGTGAATACTGTGAAAATTGTGCTCTACCTCTTTTACTGAAGGATTTCTATTGAAAAATGAAGTGGGAGAAAGACATGCAAAGATCAGATTGGGGCCCTCTTACTGAGACTTTTTTACAACTCAAATTCCATGCTGCATATGAATCCTTGGTTGACTATTTGTCTGATCTGGGAGCAAGGAACTTAGGCCCAGATTTATGCTAAAGTGTTGCAACTTGGTGCTGTGCCAAAACAGCAGTGCCGTGCTGTGCCACTTTTGAAAAACAGGGATGCGCCACATTTGGAGGAATACGGGGCACCCTGCATACACCCCTGCGCTGGTGCTGAATTAAGCTGCCTAGAGCTGACGCAGGCATCCTTGCACCGTAGTGCAAGGATGTCTGTGTTGAGGGGATAGATTGTTTATATGCAGGAAGGTGTCGCTTCCTGCACATCTACAATCTATAATGGCATTTTGCAGTACACATAGAAGTACCAAAGCATAATTTTGAACTATTGTTTATGCACGTAAACAATCACTTATGGCATTGTGCTTCTTCTATGTGTGCTACGGAGTGCAGCACACATAGAAAAAACAAAATACGAGGAAGAATAAAAGCATGCCTCCTCGTTTTGCCATGCTAATGCCACCACTGGGGTGGCATTAGTTTTTGGCTCTGCCTCAGGTTTACGACAGCCATTGCATGCCCCTCTGATGCAGAAAACTGCATCGGAGGGGCCCATATTTACAAGGAGGAATAACGCCACAAAAAAGTGGCATTACACCTCCTTGAAATATGGAGCAGTGCTTAGCCCCACTGCGAAAAGTGATGCTCCAGTGGTGTTAGGGCTCTTAAATATGCTCCTTATTTTTTAAACTTCGATATGGCACCTTTGCTCTTTTTATTGTTTACTATAAAATGGCAATCTAATAAAATTGTAAGTTCCATTTGCCTAGTATTCCTCCAGTCAAAAGAGTCCCTAGCACACTTTCTTTCCTGTTACCCAGGTTAGAATTTCCCAAGTTTAAAATGGATTATCCCCATATGCAGGCAGCTGGGACACAGGCAGTACCCACTAATGCTCAGGCTACTATTCACAGAAACCAGGGAATCCGTTGTCTGTGCAGTGGCTTAATACCTCAGTGGGAGCTGGTTTATTAGGAGAAAAGTGATTCATTAGTTTGTGATGGTTCTTAGTAAATGTTTCCCATTTAGCATGTGTTATCTTTTAGCCCTGCTTACCTCTGCAGTTTTATCATAAAGATGCATATTTTATTCTTGTATGAAATCTCTGTGAACATCTTGTTTATAAATATCATATTTTAATTGCATTATAAATGTATGTTGGCTGATAATTTTTAATTGTTGTGATGAATTTCTATGTACTTTTATGGATCCTTATGAGCAAATGAAGTAATTTGGATTTAAAAATTACTATTTCAATTAAATACATTTTAATTATACTAACCTCCCGTATTCCTCTAAAAAACCAGCAGCCAGCTACCATAATACAGCATACTATTAAAAATAATAACATTAAAATATACAATAAAATAAAAAATATATACAAAAAAATATATTTAAAAAATAAAACTATTTACATAATTAATTAATAACAAATTAAGATTAATTTACAATAACAATCTATTTACCATTTACTTTAAATCATTATAGAGTAATAACCTTCCCACAGTACTCCCCTTAAGACCCAACAACCAGCTACTACATAATAAAATAGCAATTAAAAAGACTCACAGCTAGAAACTTTATTGAAAATAAATAATGACAACATTGACACCTAAAATTAATATGTTTGCTAACTCATATTAATTAATAAAAATCAATTTTTGCAACTTTACTAATAATAAAAATATTCTTGAAAACAATATTCTTGACCAGTTGATTATATAATAAAAAAATTACATTCTTACCCATACATATTCTGTTTCACAATATTTTGATAGTGGCAACATTTTTGAAACTATATCTATATCCTATAATATTTCAAAATCAATATTCTGTCCAAACACATTTAGATCTTGGTGGTACTGCTGCAGAACCACCGCAGCGATGGACCTGAGTACTCCAACGAGTCGACTGTGTCCTAACTACTGTATTTAGATGTCACAGTCCTTCAGGAGGTCTACTGGTGTGGTTTTCTGACAGAGGGAGATGGTTGCGGGAGACAGTGGACAGTGTACAATGGCAGCAGCCACGGAATAGAGGTAAGTGACACATACACACTGTCCCTCAGCCATATGTGTCCACCTGCACAACACACTACACAACACACTGCATACACAATATTAACCTTTGCCATTCCACCCCAACAAAATACATACATGTAGAAAGCAAATATTGCCATACATACATAACACAACAAACACACACTATTGACACTACACCCACATACAAGAAAACCACAAAAACCAACAATGAGACACTCGTCAACACAAACACACTTATGGAAAAACCACATTTGCACACATCACGACAATGACCACAACACAAAAACAACACACACCTAAATGTTGCACAGAGCAACACAGCTCACAACCCAACATACACGACAAACATCAGACCCACATGTACGTGGCACACATACTGACACAACAGCATCACCCACTCCAGCTCCCGCTATCTCAACCAGTCAATCCATTCACAAACATACACACACTGACTCAAATACACAGCTGGAAGCACCCAGAACATCACAGGTATTGGTCCCCTTGCAATGTGCACACAGGGGCATAGTTGCCAAGTGTGATGTTATCATTATTATGGTGCAACCATTCATTTGGCAATTAATACTGACACCAAAATAACAATTGTGCATGTGATAATAATGTGTTTTGTATCAGTGTTCCCCACCAATGTCTGACACAGATGTTTGTCTGACATATGCAGGTCACCGCTACTAACAAATAAATATGACTGCAGTGGTCCCGAGCCCAAATGCATTGAGCACACAAGATCCACAAGTAATGGAGAATCCCTATCTTTGAGTCCCAAGATGGCAGATTCCTTTGTGTTCCGGTGGCAGCAGTGACAGCAGTTGATGTTTAGTTGTGTCCAGTCCAAGGTGAAGTGGAAATGAAACAACATACATTTTCAACTCCTTTCCCCTGCGATTTAACAACTCAGATGTGGAGGTAACACCACCACAGTCGGCGTGGTGGGATGGCACATCCTAATCTGCTTGGTGGGAAGAGCGGCTGTAGTCTCACCGCCAGCCCCTATTTCCAAAGCTGTGGTCAAGGCAGCTGGGGATTTCTGGTGGGGTCGACAGGACTCGGCGGTCTTTTGCCTGCGGACCGCCAAGACAGCAGGAGGGTTTTCTGACAGGCAACCAGCAGCAGGACCACTGCTGCCAAGATCTAAACCAGGCCCTTAGACTTGTATTGACTTGACAAACCATCAGAAGACATTATTCAAGGACAATTTGCAAAAACTATGATTTCTGACCTTGTCATAGTTTAACAAATGAAATATACCGCTTGCCTTAATTAAAAAAAAAAATGAGAATGTAGTTTTACTATTTTACTGCCACATAATTTTGCCTTACCTATATTGTGAAAGTTGATATCACATAGTCAGTATTTTGCAGGTTGATAATTACAAGTCAATATTGTAATACCACAACTTTAAAGAATGTTGCTAGTGTGACAGTCAAAAGATTCATGCTTTTCAACACATGAGTGCCTGTAACAGAAATGAGTTGCTGCATTAGAATTAAGACAAGTGTTGGAAACCTGCACCCCAGTAGTATTTCACCCAGATAAATGCCTGTATGTAAAGGCACAGTGTGTAAGTCAAGGTTCAAGACGGATTCTTTCCAAGAGAAAATCCATCTGAAAATTGGGAAAACCTGTGGGAATCAGCATGAAACAATATTATGTATGTACATCTCCATTATCTCATAATCAAGAATAATTTCCCCTCCCTCCTTACCCCAGATTTAACTCTGAAGGAGGATGTCTGTTCAAACCCTCGGCCACTCACTATGGGGTCCTGAGAATCTGATGGTGACAATCTACAGACGACAACAGGTATGCCTGATAACCAATATATATTTCATTCCAGGCAACAATCAAGTCTGTTTCTATGATCAGAATTTAGTGGCCTCAGGTGCTGGGAAGAGAGAATAAACTATTGCTACATACATATTTTACAATATTCAGGACTTTTAAGGCAGTTTAGTAGCATCATTACCAAGAGGTTTTACATTTACAATATTGTTAATGAACATGGAAACAGTCTTTAAGTATACTTTAAAATCTTGTAGTAAGAATGGTGGGATCTCAGCTTCTACATTATCCAGCTCATTCTGTTCTTGTGCAGGACCACCATTTACAAGTGTGGAACATTGTCAAATATCACAAGTCATCAAATTGTGGCATCTCAATACTCAGGCAAAATCCCCTACAACATAAAATGCAGTCCTGTAAAGCTACTACTTTCCTAAGGATTGCATTTTATATGCCTTTAATATTTCTTCTCGATGACTGTGGGAAACATAATGGTGTACTCTCTCTATAGTAGTGTATGCTTATTCACTAGACTAAAATCCACATCTCCTACCTAACAAGTTGTAAACTATTGCATTTTGTTAATAATGATGAGATTGCATAAAACAACTCCATGAAATACTATATTTTAAAGCAACCTGTTCTTATTCAAATTAATAATCATAACTTCTCCATCCAAGTGTGATCATCTAACTTATTTTTGGAGTCTTAAATTATTACATCATTAGAGTCGGAAACAGCAGCCAATACCAATTTTTCCGAGGAATTTTTCAAGCTTCCTCATGCTAATAACATTTCTCAATTAGACAGTTCTAGCTTTGGTTAGATATACTATTTAGAGATGAATCCAATGTTCACATTGCTTAGGCCAGAAATCAAGGAAGTCATAAAAGGCTCAAATGGTATGGTCAAGTGAGTAAGAAAAGAGATGGCCATTCATGTGTAGGCAAGCTATATTTGCTCCTAGGCACTTATTACATTTACCTATTACATGCTGGGAGTTAAATACCTGTGCACAGGTATAGGAATTCTGAGTAGTGTGTTCATTATTGCACACCAGGTGGTTTTCTCAGACAGGTTTCAGCACGTCATACCTGAAAAAAAAGTTGATTAAACAGTCTTGCAGAAGACAAAATATGCAGCATTGTGGCAGTAGACACCAAATCCTATTACTGTCCTCTCTTACCAGGGCTTCATTAATAGGTATTGTTCTGGAGGGCAGCACCTGTTCTCATCTTACCTCGTTCATCCTTAATAATTCTGAATCAGGAAATCAGATACTACTCATGGGAGTTTCCAGTTTCCAGTCTGTATTTAGATGTCATTTTAACAGATGGATTGACTGAACATTTTTGCATTTTGTTAGCCTGAATGATAGAAAAGCACCTTTTAAACATAAGTAGCTCTCTGTAGGAGCCTACATAGTCAATTATCACATTGTAGCTAGTTTAAAGGGGCATATTATAATTAGTATTTAGAATGTTCAACTTTTTGATTAATAGCAACCAGAACTGTGGAATAAAATGCATATTTAGCTGTGCTATAGCTTTTGTTAAAAACAGTTTTCCTCACATTAGAAGTGTTTCTTTGACAAGCTCTGCTGCAGTGTTTGAGGCTACTGCCAGTCAGGATATGCTGGTTGGCCAGAAGGGTGGTGTATAATTTTTATTCAATTTGTGCATTTCCTGCTCCATGTTACTGTTACCCTACTTAAAGGTAAGCATATCAGCTGGGCTTAGCCAGTCCCACACCATGGTTTTGGGGTGAAAGCATATTCAATGTCTCAATGATAGTCTCACATTGAATAAGGGGCCTGATTCCAAGTTTGTCGGTCTCACCGCCATTCCACCGCTGTAGCGGTCCCAGGTACACCGTGGGCTCAGTGGTCTTTCGCCTGCCGTTTTTAGATGTCACTGCTGGCCAGCGTGGGGTTTCCGATGACAGGAGGTTGCCGTGAGATGCGGTCAGCAAGACAAGGAATATTTTTCATATCTGTCAAAGCCTGTGTATACATTTTGACTAAATAAGTTAAAAATGTACACATATGCATGACATATGTGAAAAAATAACTTGTACGAGTACTCTTCCAGACTGGAGTCCAGACTTTATGTGCCCAGTCAAGTGAATGGGAGAAAAGTGCGAAATGTACTTACCTTGATTTCGGCCCTGACAGTGTTATTTTCTTTGTAGTCATGTTGCTGCTGTGAAGAGGGGTCCTGGACGAAGGGGTCCACATCAGAGACTCAAGAAGGAAAGGGGTACATTTGCACCCCATTTCCTTCAATTCCGGTGTCTTGAAGCAGGCCGTCTCCCAACCACAGTCAGCTCGACAGAAAGGCACTACGCAATCCAGATGGGAGGAACCTTGTCTGTACCAACCTCTGACAGCTGCTTTTCCCCACACCACTGTTGAGGTAGCTGGTGAATGGCTGGCAGAGTCAGCAGGACTCCTGTGGTCTCTTGTTCAGCAATCCACAAACATCATAATTCAGCAGGCAGACCGCCAAATTGGTGGCTGGGGAATCTGACTCCATTTCGACTGTGATACCCTTTCGGCAAAATTCATAATCAGGCAGAGTCAAAATGCCAGTTAAGCTACACATCAAAGAAAGGCTCCTTCATACAGTTAAATAAGAAAGATCACTTGTAAAAGTCCCTCAGACTGGATGTTGTGTGACTACCACAGCTCTCAGGTATTGATGAAAAGTCTGTGTATAAGAACTTTGTACATGATATACTAATCAAACTAGATAAGCATCGATTGGGTTGTTTTTACCTTGCATGTAATAGAAACTAAGGGGCATATTTAAGAGACCCTAGTGCCACTGGAGCGTTATGTATGATGCTCCAGTGGCAATATGCCCTGCATCATATTTTAAAGGTGATGTTAAGCCACTTTGTGTGACTGAATGCCACCTTGTAATACTGCCCTTCAAACGCAGCACCTTGTGTGAAAGGGACGTGCAATGGGTGTTGCTGTTATCATGTCACAGGAACACTCTTTTCATTTGGATGCTAACCCAGATTTATGAGTTTTCGTAAACCTGAGGCAGTGCCAAAATCTAACGGCACTCCAGGGGTGGTGTTAGAGTGGCACAACAAGGAGAAATGCTTTCATTTATCCCCATGTTTTGCTCTTCCTATTTGTGCTGCATTTTGCATCACACATAAAAAGAGCAAATCACCATTTAAGATTGTTTTTGTGCAGGAAAGTGTTCCTTTCTGCACAAAAATAATCTCCCCCTCAATGCAGCCATCCTTGCACTACGGTGCAAATTTAGTGCTAGCGCATGGGGAAAGACAGGGGTGCACCTTATTCAATTAAATAGGGCGCATCCCTGCGTTGTGAAAATAACGATGCACGACACTGCCAAATATGGCGCAGCACCATGCACCATCATTTTCCATTAAATCTGGTCCTATGTGTCTACAAAAACTGGTTTGCACAAGGCTGTATTAGCTAATCATCAGCAATTAGGCAGGAGCAGCTTGGCAGGACTCTGATAACAAGCATGAAGTCATAGGTGCAAAATCACAAAAATATAAATATATGGTTACAAATTAAAAAAAAAAGCTTAAAGAAATATAAGTGAATATAAGTAACTAAAAAATAAAAAAGTGATAAAGCAGGGAAGGGTAAAGCATTCAAAGTTGTCAAAAAAGATAAAACTGCCTCGAAAACAGCCTTGGTGAGGACATCCCAACAATCGGCAACACCAGAAAAAAAAAATCATAAATAAGGCAGCCCAGCTATTAGGTCCTAAAGAACTTGGAACTTTTTATCTTGCAGAAGATTCCAATTAAACCATGTCTAAAGCTTCATGCCAACAGGTGATGTTGATTTAGATGAGATAGAATTCAGGTTGGACTTTGGAATAATCTTGACTTACCAGTAAGGGGGCGACCAGTCAAAGTTGTTGAAGTTCCTGCTTGAAGATATTAATGTAGATTTGACATTTGGAAGAGGGTAAAGGAGGTTTAATTAAAGTCAGTTTTGGTCCTTTCATTAGCAATTTTAATGGGTAAAATCTTCCTTGTTCTTGAGTATTATTGGATACCTCCTGGTTTTGCACAAATTCTCAGCTTCCTAGCTACTACAGTGTAGATGTTCTGAAGCATCTTTAGGGATCTGCCTAACAGAGTCATGTCCAAATATCTCTCTGAAGCAGGCATAAAGCTGTCTTTCTCATTTCTAGAATAATGGCACACAAGCAGTGATTCAAGACAGCTAGGCCGACCTGGCCAAACTGGGAATCAGGCATTTTCCCAGGGGGCTGGGAAGGTGGGGGAGTGCTTTTGTTTCTGGAGGGGCAGTTTTGTAGCAATGCAGCAGCTCTAAAAGCACTGCAGTGTTCCTTGTATATCCAATAGTTTTTATGTAAGGATACAAGTGAAAAGTTAACTCTGGTGATTAATGTACCAGCTGAACAGAGATGGAGTTTTGTCTAGTGGCAGTTTTGACCCATCTAAGGTAGCGCAGAGGGTTATTATTCCTGCTGCAAAGAATGTGTACTATGCAGATCACAGGACAATGCTCTATCTTCATAGCTCAGTGGGTTACAGGTTTTGTTACAGAGATCCTTTATAATGATGTTTTAGGACAGCAACCCCTTGGGTAAGGGTCGCTGCCCTGGGGGCAAGATTTTTTTGTATGGTTCGGCCCCCACGCCCAGGAGCTAGGTCAGCCATGTTTTCAGCCGATCTCGCTGCCAGGGGGGTCAAAACCCACTAGACCCCAGGGATTGTGTTGTGTGTGTTTGTGTATTTTTGTGTGTCTTTGAGACACCCCTTGGGCAAGAGTCGCCCCCCCAAAAAAAGGGACACATTAATGATGCCCATTTCTGCCCCCTTGAGGGCAGATCAGCCTATTTTCTTTAGGCCCATCTTCCCCCAAGGGGGGGGGGGGCAGAATTCACTCACTCACTAGGGATCTTGTGTGTGTGTGTGTGTTTTGTGTGGGGGGTGTCCCCTTTGGCAAGGGTCTCCCCCCAAAGGGGGCACATTGTTCATGGCCATCTCTGCCCCCCTTGGGTCAAATTGTCCCAATCTTTTTAGACCCATCTACCCCTAAGGAGGCAAAAGCCACCAAGCACCAGGGATTTTTTTTTAAGTTTTGTTTGTGTGGGGGCAGCCCCTTGGGCAAGAGTCACCCCCCAAGGGGGGCACACAACTGTTTACCATTTCTGACACCCTTGGGGGCAGATCGGACTATTTTTGTATGCCTATCGGCCCCAAGGGGGGCAGAATCCATTTAGGCACCAGAGAACATTTCTAAATGCTTGGTGGTGGGGTGTTTGTCAATTGGCGAAGTATTTGCATTTGTGATTATAACAGTTTATTTCTTCTTTTTGTTCTAGTTCAAAGCTTTTGCTTCCTTTGATGTGGCTCCTTGCAGTGTTGGCAGTGGTTGACCTGCAGTTTGCCTAGTTGTATGTTTTAGGTAAGTAAAAACAATTTACTCCAAAGAGTATTGCTGCCATGCATGGATGTCATGTTTGTAGATGGTGTACTAAATGCAGGAATATGTATGAAATTATCCTTAGACTTGTGCACAATGATATTTGTGCTGTCTTATGTCTAATTTGTTCTTCTTTTTTCTTTTTAGTGGGATATCATTGGTGATTGCTGTGTCTGTGCAAAATAGTTGTTGGTGAGTCCACCTTTTTCAGGCAAATGAGTGGTATAGTTTTTGAATACATAACTCTTTGTGTTGAAGTCACACTTTGTTTATCGCTTATTTTAGACAGTGCTGATTGTTTTTGGCGCATTTGTCAAGTTACACTTCTTAGAAAGGATCATGGCTAGCCACAGAGTGATCGCTTAGCAGGTTGTTGGCATGCTTTTTGAGTCATCTTCTGACTATGATTATGAGATTGACTCCGCATCTCAGGCAGAGGAGGAAGTGAGAGATTGTGGCAGGACATTTTCTGTCCGAAAGGGATCTTCTGATGAGGAAGCCACTCTCAGTGCTGATGAAGGGCCTATATTAGAGAAGGACACTGATATACCAATAGTGAAGCAGCCTGGGGCTGAAAGGTTTCTCATTGGAATATCTGAACTCTGGGTTGCTCCAAACATTGAGCAGCCACAGTTGCCTGCACTTATTGGTCTTCCAGGGTGTAGAGTGAATACAGAAAACGTTTTACCTGTCAATTTCTTTCAGTTGTTTTGGGACTCTGTATTTTTGGAAGAGGTTGTTGAGCAGACTAATTTGTATGTGAAGCAAAATTTAAGGGACAACACTGTCAGACTTAGGCCTCAGTCTAGAACTACCCAGTGCATTCCCACAAACCTGGAAAAGTTGAAAAAGTTCCTGGGTTAGAATTTTTTTATGGAGTTGATAAGGAAGCCGTCACTGGCTTCTTATTGGTCTACTAGTGTGAGAAAGTAGCCTCTTTCTAGCCTTGTTACCCCCACTTTTGGCCTGTTTCTGAGTGTATGTCAGGGTGTTTTCATTGTCTCACTGGGATCCTGCTAGCCAGGGCCCAGTGCTCATAGTGAAAACCCTATGTTTTCAGTATGTTTGTTATGTGTCACTGGGACCCTGCTAGCCAGGACCCCAGTGCTCATAAGTTGTGACCTATATGTATGTGTTCCTTGTGTGATGCCTAACTGTCTCACTAAGGCTCTGCTAACCAGAACCTCAGGGGTTATGCTCTCTCTGTACAAATTGTCACTAACAGGCTAGTGACCAATTTCACCAATTCATATTGGCATACTGGAACACCCTTATAATTCCCTAGTATATGGTACTGAGGTACCCAGGGTATTGGGGTTCCAGGAGATCCCTATGGGCTGCAGCATTCCTTTTGCCACCCATAGGGAGCTCTGACAATTCTTACACAGGCCTGCCACTGCAACCTGAGTGAAATAACGTCCACGTTATTTCACAGCCATTTACCACTGCACTTAAGTAACTTATAAGTCACCTATATGTCTAACCTTTACCTGGTAAAGGTTGGGTGCTAAGTTACTTAGTGTGTGGGCACCCTGGCACTAGCCAAGGTGCCCCCACATCGTTCAGGGCAAATTCCCCGGACTTTGTGAGTGCGGGGACACCATTATACACGTGCACTATACATAGGTCACTACCTATGTATAGCGCAACAATGGTAACTCCGAACATGGCAATTCCATGATCCCCGGAGTCTCTAGCACAGACCCGGGTACTGCCAAACTACCTTTCCCGGGGTTTCACTGCAGCTGCTGCTGCTGCCAACCCCTCAGACAGGTTTCTGCCCTCCTGGGGTCCAGCCAGGCTTGGCCCAGGAAGGCAGAACAAAGGACTTCCTCAGAGAGAGGGTGTTACACCCTCTCCCTTTGGAAAAAGGTGTCAGGGCTGGGTAGGAGTAGCCTCCCCCAGCCTCTGGAAATGCTTTGATGGGCACAGATGGTGCCATCTCTGCATAAGCCAGTCTACACCGGTTCAGGGATCCCCCAGCCCTGCTCAGGCGTGAAACTGGACAAAGGAAAGGGGAGTGACCACTCCCCTGACCTGCACCTCCCCTGGGAGGTGCCCAGAGCTCCTCGAGTGTGCTCCAGACCTCTGCCATCTTGGAAACAGAGGTGCTGCTGGCACACTGGACTGCTCTGAGTGGCCAGTGCCAGCAGGTGACGTCAGAGACTCCTTCTGATAGGCTCTTACCTGTGTTGCTAGCCTATCCTCCTTCCTAAGTAGCCAAACCTCCTTTTCTGGCTATTTAGGGTTTCTGCTTTGGGGAATTCTTTAGATAACGAATGCAAGAGCTCATCAGAGTTCCTCTGCATCTCTCTCTTCACCTTCTGCCAAGGAATCGTCCGCTGACTGCACTGGACGCCTGCAAAACCGCAACAAAGTAGCAAAGACGACTACTGCAACCTTGTATCGCTGATCCGGCCGCCTTCTCAACTGTTTTCCTGGTGGTGCATGCTGTGGGGGTAGTCTGCCTCCTCTCTGCACTAGAAGCTCCGAAGAAATCTCCTGTGGGTCGACGGAATCGTCCCCCTGCATCCGCAGGCACCAAAATACTGCATCACTGGTCCTCTGGGTCCCCTCTCAGCATGACGAGCGTGGTCCCTGGAACTCAGCAACTCTGTCCAAGTGACTCCCACAGTCCAGTGACTCTTCAGTCCAAGTTTGGTGGAGGTAAGTCCTTGCCTCCCCACGCTAGACTGCATTGCTGGGTACTGTGTGATTTGCAGCTGCTCCGGCTCCTGTGCACTCTTCCAGGATTTTCTTTGTGCACAGCCCAGCCTGGGCCCTGACACTCTAACCTGCAGTGCACAACCTCCTGAGTTGTCCTCCGGCGTCGTGGGATCTTCTTTTGTGACTTCGGGTGAGCTCGGGTTCACTTTTCTTTGTAGTGCCTGTTCCGGCACTTCTGCGGGTGCTGCTTGCTTCTGAGAGGGCTCCCTGTCTTGCTGGGCATCCCCTTTGTCTCCTCACGCAATTGGCGACAACCTGGTCCCTCCTGGGCAACAGCAGCATCCAAAAACCCTAACCGCACCCCTTGCAGCTATCAAGGCTTGTTTCCGGTCTTTCTGCGAGGGAATACCTCTGAAAGCTTCTTCTCGACCTGGGACATCCGTCCTCCAAAGGGGAAGTTCCTAGTCCTCTTCGTTCTTGCAGAATTCACAGCTTCTACCATCCAGTGGCAGCTTCTTTGCATCCTCAGTTGGCATTTCCTGGGCATCTGCCCACTCCTGACTTTGTCGTGACTCTTGGACTTGGTCCCCTTGTTCCACAGGTACTCTTGTTCAGAAATCCATCGTTGTTGAATTGCTGGTGTTGGTCTTCCTTGAAGAATTCCCCTATCACAACTTCTGTGTTCTCTGGGGAACTTAGGTGCACTTTACACCTACGTTTCAGGGTCTTGGGGTGGGCTATTTTTCTAACCCTCACTGTTTTCTTACAGTCCCAGCGACCCTCTACAAGCTCACATAGGTTTGGGGTCCATTCGTGGTTCGCATTCCACTTCTAGAGTATATGGTTTGTGTTGCCCCTCTATCTATGTGCTCTCATTGCAACCTATTGTGACTGTTCATTGCTTGCATTGCTTTCTATTGCTATTACTGCATAATTTTGGTATTATGTACATATATCTTGTGTATATTTGCTATCCTCATACTGAGGGTACTCACTGAGATACTTTTGGCATATTGTCATAAAAATAAAGTACCTTTATTTTTAGTATATCTGTGTATTGTGTTTTCTTATGATATTGTGCATATGACACTAGTGGTATAGTGAGAGCTTTGCATGTCTCCTAGTTCAGCCTAAGCTGCTCTGATAAGCTACCCTTTTCTATCAGCCAAAGCTGCTAGGCACCTCTTCTACACTAATAAGGGATACCTGGACCTGGTGCAGAGTGTAAGTACCCCTTGGTACTCACTACAAACCAGGCAAAGCCTCCTACATTGGTTGTTCAGCGGTGGGATAAGTACTTGCAACTACTTACCACTTTGTCATTTTGTACTTTTCATAAGAGAAAAATATACAAAACAAGTTCAGTGTATGTACACCTAACCAAAAAGTTTTGCTTTTCTTCTCTTACTCTATTGCTAAGTGCTGAAAAGTACCTCTAATACTTTCAAAAAGTTTCTAAAAAGTTGAAAACGTTTTTTTCTGTTCCTTAAAAAGTTCTGAAACTGTTTTCTTTCTTTTTCTGTCCCTTAAACCTTTTTCTATCATGTATGGTACAGGTCCTACTCTTGATCTGGCCAGCACTGCTTATGACAACCTTAGCTGGAAAGGTGCAAGGAGTCTCTGCATTGATAGAAGTTTAGGGGTAGGGAAGAATCCCTCTAGAGAATTGTTGGTTAATATGCTTATTGAAAATGATAAGGCCTTAGGTGGCACATCAGGTGAGAGATTAGCAGATGGATCACACTCTGATTCTGGGGTAGCCCCAGCAAACGTGTTAAATGGGAACCTTCACAACCTGCCCCTTAGCAGGCCACCTAGCATGGCTGGTACTAATGTGAGCTCTCATCACAGTAGGGATGTCATTCCTTTAGGCCAGGTTGTTAGAGTGCCAACTTTTAGGGACAGGTCTCCCTCTGTTCATTCACACCATTCTTCTGTGTCTAAGCATGCCCAACCCACCCACGCTGATGACAGAATGTTAGAAAGGGAGCTCAATAGATTGAGAGTGGAAGAGACCAGGCTGAAGCTTAAACAGCAACAGCTGGCTCTAGACAGGGAAACTTTAGACTTAGAAAAAGAAAGGCAGAGGTTGGGGTTTGGACCCCATGGTGGCAGCAGCAGTATTACAGATAGTAATCCTGTAAAAGAGCATGATTCTAGCAATCTGCACAAGATAGTTCCCCCTTACAAGGAGGGGGATGACATTAACAAGTGGTTTGCTGCACTTGAGAGAGCCTGTGTTGTACAGGAGGTCCCTCAAAGGCAGTGGGCTGCTATCCTATGGCTATCTTTCAGTGGAAAGGGTAGGGATAGGCTCCTTACTGTGAAGGAAAGTGATGCCAATAATTTTACAGTTTTAAAGAATGCACTCCTAGATGGTTATGTCTTAACCACTGAACAGTACAGGATCAAGTTCAGAGAAACCAAAAAGGAGTCTTCACACGACTGTGTAGACTTTGTTGACCATTCAGTGAAGGCCTTGGAGGGGTGGTTACATGGCAGTAAAGTTTCTGACTATGAAAGCCTGTATAACTTAATCCTGAGAGAGCATATTCTTAATAACTGTGTGTCTGATTTGCTACACCAATATCTAGTGGACTCAGATCTGACCTCTCCCCAAGAATTGGGAAAGAAGGCAGACAAATGGGTCAGAACAAGAGTGAACAGAAAAGTTCATACAGGTGGTGACAAGGATGGCAAAAAGAAAGATGGTGAGAAAGCTCAGGATAAGCATGGGGATAAGGGTAAAACCAAAGATCCTTCTTCAAATCCTAAACACTCTTCAGGGGGTGGGGATAAAACAAATTCTTCCTCTTCTTCACAACCTGCACACATTAAAAAGCCTTGGTGCTTTGTGTGTAAAACAGAGGCCATAGGCCAAGGGATAAGTCCTGTCCAGGTAAACCCCCTGAGCCTACCACCACTGATACATCAAGCTCTAGTGCCCCTAGTAGTAGTGGTAATAGTGGTGGGACTGCTGGCAAAGGTCAAACTAAGGGTGTAGTTGGGTTCACTTATGGATCCATCATAGAAACTGGGGTAGTCAGTCCCAAGACAGTTTCTGTCACACCTAGTGGCATTGGCCTTGCCACACTGGCTGCTTGTCCCCTTACAATGGATAAGTACAGGCAGACAGTTTCAATAAATGGTGTTGAGGCCCAGGCCTACAGGGACACAGGTGCCAGTATCCCTTTGGTGACTGAAAACCTAGTGGCTCCTGAACAACACATCATTGGACAACAGTATAAGATTATTGATGTCCATAACTCCACTAAGTTTCTTCCCTTAGCTATAGTTCAGCTTAGTTGGGGTGGAGTTACTGGCCCTAAGCAGGTGGTAGTGTCACCTAGCTTACCTGTAGACTGTCTCTTAGGTAATGACCTAGAGGCCTCAGGTTGGGCTTATGTAGAGTTTTATACCCATGCAGCCATGCTGGGTATCCCTGAGGGTTTGTTCCCTCTCATTTTTGCTGAAATGAAAAAGCAAAGGAGAGAAGGCCTGAAAACTCAGGATCCATCTCCAACAACAGGTAAAAAGGGTATCACGGTATCCCCTAACCACCCTGCCATTCAGAATACCATTCCTGTGGTGGGATAAACCTCCCCTGGGGTGGCACCTGTTCCAAGGGAACCATCAGCTGGCATAGCTGTACTCCCTGAGGTGGAAGTACCTCTCTGTGGGATAACTCATATTGGTGAGAAAAAGAGCACCATTTTAGTTAACATGGAGCATCCCTCCAACCCTCCCAGAGAAACTTTAGTGCAGAAACCCTGCACTGCCTCACAGCACTTAGGATAGCATCCCTGCCCTAGTGCGGAGCTCATAGGACAGCATCCCTGCCCTGCTCCAACTCAAGAGAAACAGCATCCCTGTTCTCTCTTCCAGCCATATGGACAAAGTTTTTGCCCAGCTATGGCTTTTCTGAGACAGCATCCATGTCTGGCATTCTCATCACTAGAAATAGGTCCAGTGGACAATTCCCACTGCTCTAAACTAAAACTTACTGATAGAAACTCTGAAAATATATCTTCACATTGTTGCTTAGCTAAAAAACTTCAAACAGGGTGGTTTACATCCCCACAGGGAAGTTACCATATAGTGGATGATAAAGGGAGTAACCAGTCTATTGCAGAGCTACTCTCTACTTATCACCACTTAGACAATAAAGTCTCAATTGGCCAAGGTTTGCCTTATTGTCCTACGTTTGGGGGGGGGAGGGTTGTGTGAGAAAGTAGCCTCTTTCTAGCCTTGTTACCCCCACTTTTGGCCTGTTTGTGAGTGTATGTCAGGGTGTTTTCACTGTCTCACTGGGATCCTGCTAGCCAGGGCCCAGTGCTCATAGTGAAACCCTATGTTTTCAGTATGTTTGTTATGTGTCACTGGGACCCTGCTAGCCAGGACCCCAGTGCTCATAAGTTGTGACCTATATGTATGTGTTCCCTGTGTGATGCCTAACTGTCTCACTAAGGCTCTGCTAACCAGAACCTCAGTGTTTATGCTTTCTCTGTGCAAATTGTCACTAACAGGCTAGTGACCAATTTCACCAATTCATATTGGTATACTGTAACACCCTTATAATTCCCCAGTATATGGTACTGAGGTACCCAGGGTATTGGGGTTCCAGGAGATCCCTATGGGCTGCAGCATTCCTTTTGCCACCCATAGGGAGCTCTGACAATTCTTACACAGGCCTGCCACTGCAGCCTGAGTGAAATAACGTCCACGTTATTTCACAGCCATTTACCACTGCACTTAAGTAACTTATAAGTCACCTATATGTCTAACCTTTACCTGGTAAAGGTTGGGTGCTAAATTACTTAGTGTGTGGGCACCCTGGCACTAGCCAAGGTGCCCCCATATCGTTCAGGGCAAATTCCCCGGACTTTGTGAGTGCGGGGACACCATTACACGTGTGCACTATACATAGGTCACTACCTATGTATAGCGTCACAATGGTAACTCCGAACATGGCCATGTAACATGTCTAAGATCATGGAATTGTCACCCCAATGCCATTCTGGCATTGGGGAGACAATTCCATGATCCCCCGAGTCTCTAGCACAGACCCGGGTACTGCCAAACTACCTTTCCCGGGGTTTCACTGCAGCTGCTGCTGCTGCCAACCCCTCAGACAGGTTTCTGCCCTCCTGGGGTCCAGCCAGGCTTGGCCCAGGAAGGCAGAACAAAGGACTTCCTCAAAGAGAGGGTTTTACACCCTCTCCCTTTGGAAAAAGGTGTCAGGGCTGGGGAGGAGTAGCCTCCCCCAGCCTCTGGAAATGCTTTGATGGGCACAGATGGTGCCCATCTCTGCATAAGCCAGTCTACACCGGTTCAGGGATCCCCCAGCCCTGGTCTGGCGCGAAACTGGACAAAGGAAAGGGGAGTGACCAATCCCCTGACCTGCACCTCCCCTGGGAGGTGCCAGAGCTCCTCCAGTGTGCTCCAGACCTCTGCCATCTTGGAAACAGAGGTGCTGCTGGCAGGTGACATCAGAGACTCCTTCTGATAGGCTCTTACCTGTGTTGCTAGCCTATCCTCCTTCCTAAGTAGCCAAACCTCCTTTTCTGGCTATTTAGGGTCTCTGCTTTGGGGAATTCTTTAGATAACGAATGCAAGAGCTCATCAGAGTTCCTCTGCATCTCTCTCGTCACCTTCTGCCAAGGAATCGACCGCTGACTGCACTGGACGCCTGCAAAACCGCAACAAAGTAGCAAAGACGACTACTGCAACCTTGTATCGCTGATCCGGCCGCCTTCTCAACAGTTTTCCTGGTGGTGCATGCTGTGGGGGTAGTCTGCCTCCTCTCTGCACTAGAAGCTCCAAAGAAATCTCCCGTGGGTCGACGGAATCGTCCCCCTGCAACCGCAGGCACCAAAAGACTGCATCACCGGTCCTCTGGGTCCCCTCTCAGCATGACGAGCGTGGTCCCTGGAACTCAGCAACTCTGTCCAAGTGACTCCCACAGTCCAGTGACTCTTCAGTCCAAGTTTGGTGGAGGTAAGTCCTTGCCTCCGCACGCTAGACTGCATTGCTGGGTATCGCGTGATTTGCAGCTGCTCCGGCTCCTGTGCACTCTTCCAGGATTTCCTTTGTGCACAGCCAAGCCTGTGTCCCCGTCACTCTAACCTGCAGTGCACAACCTCCTGAGTTGTCCTCCGACGTCATGGAATCTTCTTTTGTGACTTCGGGTGAGCTCCGGTTCACTCTTCTTCGTAGTGCCTGTTCCGGCACTTCTGCAGGTGCTGCTTGCTTCTGAGAGAGCTCCCTGTCTTGCTGGACGCCCTCTCTGTCTCCTCACGCAATTGGCAACATCCTGGTCCCTCCTGGGCCACAGCAGCATCCAAAAACCCTAACTGCAACACTTGCAGATAGCAAGGCTTGTTTGCGGTCTTTCTGCGTGGGAACACCTCTGCAAGCTTCTTCACGACGTGGGACATCCATCCTCCAAAGGGAAAGTTCCTAGTCCTCTTCGTTCTTGCAGAATCCACAGCTTCTATGATCCGGTGGCAGCTTCTTTGCATCCCAGTTGGCATTTCCTGGGCATCTGCCCACTCCCGACTTTGTCGTGACTCTTGGACTTGGTCTCCTTGTTCCACAGGTACTCTCGTCCGGAAATCCATCGTTGTTGCATTGCTGGTGTTGGTCTTCCTTGCAGGATTCCCCTATAATGACTTCTGTGTTCTCTGGGGAACTTAGGTGCACTTTACAACTACTTTTCAGGGTCTTGGGGTGGGCTATTTTTCTAACCCTCACTGTTTTCTTAAAGTACCAGCGACCCTCTACAAGCTCACATAAGTTTGGGGTCCATCTGTGGTTCGCATTCCACTTCTAGAGTATATGGTTTGTTTTGCCCCTATACCTATGTGCTCTCATTGCAACCTATTGTGACTGTACATTGCTTGCATTGCTTTCTATTGCTATTACTGCATAATTTTGGTATTGTGTACATATATCTTGTGTATATTTGCTATCCTCATACTGAGGGTACTCACTGAGATACTTTTGGCATATTGTCATAAATAAAAATAAAGTACTTTTATTTTTAGTATATCTGTGTATTGTGTTTTCTTATGATATTGTGCATATGACACTAGTGGTATAGTGGGAGCTTTGCATGTCTCCTAGTTCAGCCTAAGCTGCTCTGCTAAGCTACCCTTTTCTATCAGCCAAAGCTGCTAGGCACCTCTTCTACACTAATAAGGGATACCTGGACCTGGTGCAGAGTGTAACTACCCCTTGGTACTCACTACAAACCAGGCCAGCCTCCTACAACTAGTCCCTTGATGGCAACAGCTATATTTCCTGAAACCATGACTCGTAATCGGTATTTGCTTTTTCTTCGGATGCTGCATTTTGTTGACAATGCTTTAACCTTGCCACGAGATCACCCTGATTGTGAGTGTCTTTTTAAGATTAGGCCTACCCTTGATCATTTGTAGATCGGTTTTCAGAGGTCCATGTTCCAGGGAAAGAAATATCTGTAGATGAGTCTTTGGACCTGTTCAAGGGGCATTTGGTTGTTAAGTAGTACATTCCTAGTAAGAGGGCACGGTATGGGATTAAGATGTATATGCTGTCTGAAAGTAATACAGGATGTGTGTAAAATTTCCGGGTCTACACTAGTAGGGATTCCAGTATTGACCCCCCCTGGTTGTCAGCCCAGTTTTAGAGTTAGTGAGAAAATTGTGTGGGAACTTGGTAGACAACTGTTTAACAAAGGCTAGCATTTGTACATAGGTAAATTCTACACTGGAGTGCAGTTGTTCAAGACATTGTTCAGAGTGGACAGTGTTGTTTGTGGCACCATCCGTTCTAACTAGAAAGGCTATCCAAGGGAGCTTGTCTGTAAAAAACCTGAGAGGGAACAGTGCAGTGCCTTGCGTAGTATTGAGCTGCTAGCTCTGAAATTTGCAGACAGGAGGGATGTGTACATGCTAACTACCATCCATGATGAGAATACTTCCCCTGTAACTGTTTGGGGTCAGGTTGCGGAAGTGCGCAAACCTGCGTGCATTTTGGACTACGATAAGAACATGGGTGGTGTTGATAGAGAAGATCAGATGTTGGAACCTTACTCTGCTGTTCATAAGTCTTACGTGTGGTATAAAAAGTTGGGAAAAAAGTTATAAAAAGTTGGCCAGCCATTTGTTACATTTAGCAACTTTTAATGCTTTTATTGTGTTCATGGATTGTTTCCCTGAGTCAAGGATAAAATGTGTTAATTTTCCGGAGTCAGTAATAGAGAGCCTCATTGTGGTGGAACAAGCAAGCGTTCCTAGGGAAGCAGTGGTGGAGGATGTGGCTATATTGAAAGACCGCCACTTTCCTGAACACATTCCTCCCACTCCCAAAAAAGACTTGCCCACTAAGAAATATAGAGTCTGTGCCCAAAGAGGTATCCAGAGGGAGACCCAGATGTACTGCCTGACATTTTGCAAAAAACAGGTCAGTTTTCTGGGGAAAATGTGATGTGTCCATGTTGTGTTTTGAGGCATTTCCTGTCACGAGTACTAGGCCCACCCACACAAGACGGTACCATTTTTATTGAGAGACTTGGGGAAATTCTGGGTGGAAGGAAATTTGTGGCTCCTCTTATATTCCAGAACTTTACATCACTGAAATGTGAGGAAAAAGTGTTTTTTTGCAACATTTTGAGGTTTGTAAAGGATTGTAGGTAACAGAACCTGATGAGAGCCCCAGAAGTCACCCCACCCATGATTTCCTAGGTGTCTAGTTTTGAAAAATGCACAGGTTTGGTAAGTTTCTCTTTTCTTTATATTTTACCAAATAAATCACTGTATATCCAATGTACAATGAAAACTCATTCCAAGGTGCACCTCATTTATTGGCTCTGGGTACCTAGAGTTCTTGATGAACCTACAAGTCCTATATATTCCAGCAACCAGAAGAGTCCAGAAGATGTAAGGGTACATTGCTTTTGAAAATTTGACATTCAGATTTCAGTGGACGGGTTATCCATCACCATTGTGAAGAAGTAACCCATTTGTTATGTTCTAAATCAGGCCCTTTGTCTACAGGTCGCCTTTTACAGACCCTGCTTCCACAGTCTGCCTGGCAGTTCGGGCTGGACTGTTCCCATGTGGAACAGGGTCAAGACTGATTTGCATATGGCTGGGTTCAAACTGGGGTGGCATGGTGAGCAAAATAATGGATGGATTAAACCCAAATCTGTGACTGGGGGTGAATGTTTGATTGGTTCCGCATTCCGTCCATCCAGTTACGCCATCCCACAGCGTTTGTATTTTGCTTTGCTTTTGCCACCCTAAGTGCGCCGGGTATGCCCAGACGTGGGTCCCGGGCTCACTGTGCCACTGGATTCAAGCTAGCCTGGCTGAAGAGGGGTGAAACCCCGAAACCGGTCCCAGGATGCTTGTTTCCGGTCCAGGGAGAACCTGGCCTGGCAGTTCGGGCTGGACTGTTCCCATGTGGAACAGGGTCAAGACTGATTTGCATATGGCTGGGTTCAAACTGGGGTGGCATGGTGAGCAAAATAATGGATGGATTAAACCCAGATCTGTGACTGGGGGTGAATGTTTGATTGGTTCCGCATTCCGTCCATCCAGTTACGCTATCCCACAGTGTTTGTATTTTGTATTTTGCTTTGCTTTTGCCGCCCTAAGTACGCCGGGTATGCCCAGAAGTGGGTCCCGGGCTCACTGTGCCACTGGATTCAAGCTAGCCTGGCTGAAGAGGGGTGCAACCCCGAAACCGGTCCCAGGATGCTTGTTTCTGGTCCAGGGAGAACCTGGCCTGGCAGTTCGAGCTGGACTGTTCCCATGTGGAACAGGGTCAAGACTGATTTGCATATGGCTGGGTTCAAACTGGGGTGGCATGGTGAGCAAAATAATGGATGGATTAAACCCAGATCTGTGACTGGGGGTGAATGTTTGATTGGTTCCGCATTCCGTCCATCCAGTTACGCTATCCCACAGCGTTTGTATTTTGCTTTGCTTTTGCCGCCCTAAGTGCGCCGGGTATGCCCAGACGTGGGTCCCGGGCTCACTGTGCCACTGGATTCAAGCTAGCCTGGCTGAAGAGGGGTGAAACCCTGAAACCGGTCCCAGGATGCTTGTTTCCGGTCCAGGGAGAACCTGGCCTGGCAGTTCGGGCGGGACTGTTCCCATGTGGAACAGGGTCAAGACTGATTTGCATATGGCTGGGTTCAAACTGGGGTGGCATGGTGAGCAAAATAATGGATGGATTAAACCCAGATCTGTGACTGGGGGTGAATGTTTGATTGGTTCCGCATTCCGTCCATCCAGTTACGCTATCCCACAGCGTTTGTATTTTGCTTTGCTTTTGCTGCCCTAAGTGCGCCGGGTATGCCCAGACGTGGGTCCCGGGCTCACTGTGCCACTGGATTCAAGCTAGCCTGGCTGAAGAGGGGTGAAACCCCGAAACCGGTCCCAGGATGCTTGTTTCCAGTCCAGGGAGAACCTGGCCTGGCAGTTCGGGCTGGACTGTTCCCATGTGGAACAGGGTCAAGACTGATTTGCATATGGCTGGGTTCAAACTGGGGTGGCATGGTGAGCAAAATAATGGATGGATTAAACCCAGATCTGTGACTGGGGGTGAATGTTTGATTGGTTCTGCATTCCGTCCATCCAGTTACGCTATCCCACAGCGTTTGTATTTTGCTTACCGGGACTGCACACATTGACTGCAGGACTATAAAGGCGGTAGTGAGTTGCATCCATTTCTGCATTTTACACCTTACAATCATTTAAAACTGCAATGAGAGGAACCTATAACATCCACCGGATGCATATCCACAATGAAACCCTAAACTATTTTTAAAACAACAAAAACAAAATTACTATTCCACCAACATGTTGCTATGTACAGCTCTACATTTGGACTGCCTTTTCTAAGCTGTGTGGGAGACACACACCTTTCCAAACATTACCGCTTCGAGTCCTTTGCAAGGTTTATAGTTGTTTTATATGTTTCCGTTCAGAACACCCTTTATGAACAAAATTATAGCAATGACTAGTCATGCAAACGGAAGTACATGTAATTTTTTGATACTATTAATATTTCACTGCGTGTTATTTCGGGAAGATTGTTTTTCCTGCAGCAATCTTGAAATGTTTGAGAAATATTAATCAGGAGAAAGCTTCTCTTTTTGTGCTAAAGGTGTGTTATAGACCTAAAGACAAACTCACTTCCGAAAAATTGATGATTTACAGCAAGATAGAGCAAATAAAGGAAAAACTGTAACTGCAATGACAAAGGAAGACTTACATTGAATGCTATTGTATGATTAACTGCCTTTGGTCCGCTGAAGGCAGCGTGTAAACATTTTTCATCACGTCATTTTTCCTGACAAAGGAAAGAAGAGAGCTGTCGAATCCGATAATTATTCAAAAAACAGTTTACAAGGTTACTTTCCTGAAAAACCGCATTATCATTTAATTTAATCCAGCCTTTCTGGTCCCCAAGTTGGTAGCAGTTTGCTGAGCATGGAAAAAATAACATTAAAACATAAACAATATAGCTGAAAAGGCCTTATAAGTATTTGGAAACCACAGCCACACTTCAATTTTTGAGCAACAAAGAATGTATTGGCTAATCAAGCAATCTCTGCTGTTATGCTCACCACATTCTTCATTATGTCAAAAATGAAAGATAAACAAAATTTATACCTAAAAGTGTAATCTTGAGAGTGTTATTATATAACTGTAGTTTAATCTGCATGCTAAAAGATTAAAATGAAAACATTTTCAACTTCGCAAGGAATAAATCACAGAAGACCAGATCCATGTCTAGATTATGGAAAATATCTTAGCCTCACAAAAATCGATCTGGTGATAACAGCTTCTGTCCGTACATATCAATGGTTTCCATATTTGAGCGGCCAGTCTTTCCAGACTAGAAATTAAAAATGACGTCCAAGTAGTCTCCTGGAATCTGTTCAATGTCGTGGGGGATTTTACTGTATAAACTATTGATAAATAAGCAAGGAGCAGTTCCTTTTCTGTGCCTTTCGACAAACCACTGACCTCCAATAATCCAAATAATTTTTTAAGAGTACAACTAATTTAGCAAAACCATTTTCGATGGCCACATCTCTCTCTAGGAGGATCATTACCAGAACCCAGAAGTTGTTTTCTTTCAGTATTTGTTTAAAAATATGCTGTGTTAGAAGGGCTGGATGAATAAAGAGAGTAATCGAAACTCCTCTCTTCTCACCAAGCTATCACTTAAAAAGAAAAAGCAACAGATCTTCATTCTTTCTGTAAAATCTGTTTTTATGAACTCTAAAATGTTATGAGAGACTTGGGGGAATGCTGGATGGAAGTAAATATGTGGCTCCTCTTATATTCCAGAACTTTCCATTATCAAAATGTGAGGAAAAGTGTTTTTTGCCAAATTCTGAGGTTTGCAAATGATTCTAGGTAACAGAACCTGTTGAGAGCCCCACAAGTAACCCTATCCTGGATTCCCATAGGTGACTATCTTTTTTTTTAAATGCACAGGTTTAGCAGGTTTCCCTAGGTGCTGGCTGAGCTAGAGGCCAAAATCCACAGCTAGGCACTTTGCAAAAAACACATCTGATTTCAATGTAAAAATGTGATGTGTCCATGTTGCATTTCCTGTTGCAGGCATTAGGCCTACCAACACAAGTGAGGTACCATTTTCATTGGGGGACCTGGGGGAACACAGGATAGAAGAACAACTGTTATTGCCCCTTGTTTTTCTCTACATTGTTTCCTTCCAAATGTAAGACAGAGTGTAAAGAAGATGTCTGTTTGAGAAATTCATATGATAGTATGGGGACCTGGGAATTCGGAGATTTGCAAATAACTACTGATTCTCAACACCTTCTCTTGTGCCCATTTTGGAAATACAAAGGTTTCCTTGATACCTATTTTTGACTCTTAGGGGCATATTTATACTCCGTTTGCGCCGAATTAGCGTCGTTTTTTTCGACGCAAATTCGGCGCAAAACTAACGCCATATTTATACTTTGGCGCTAGATGCGTCTAGCGCCAAAGTATGAGTAAAGAGCGTCATTTTTTAGCGTGAACGCCTTCCTTGCGTTAATGAGATGCAAGGTAGGCGTTCCCGTCCAAAAAAATGACTGCAACGCAAATGCGTCGTATTTATACTCCAGGGCAAAAATCACGCCCGGGAGTTGGCGGGGCAGAAAACCCCGCATTTGCGCCACTTTTTAACGCCTGGGTCAGGGCAGGCGTTAAGGGACCTGTGGGCTCAAAATGAGCCCACAGCTGCCCTCCCATGCCCCCAGGGACCCCCCCTGCCGCCCTTGCCCACCCCAGGAGGACACCCAAGGATGGAGGGACCCACCCCAGGGACATTCAGGTAAGTTCAGGTAAGTATAACTATATATTTTTGTTATATTTTTTTGTGGCATAGGGGGGCTTGATTTGTGCCCCCCTACATGCCTCAATGTCCAATGACCATGCCCAGGGGACATAAGTCCCCTGGGCATGGCCATTGGGCAAGGGGGCATGACTCCTGTCTTTACTAAGACAGGAGTCATGTAAATGGCGTCTGGGCGTCGTTAAAAATGGCGCAAATCGGGTGGAGGCGATTTTTTGCGTCAACCTGACTTGCACCATTTTTAAGACGCCCTAGCGCCATTTTTCCCTACGCCGGCGCTGCCTGGTGTACGTGTTTTTTTTTCCACGCACACCAGGCAGCGCCGGTCTGCTTGCGCCGGCTAACGCCATTCAATAAATTCGGCGCCCGCATGGCGCTTCAGAATGGCGTTAGCCGGTGCAAAATTTTTTGACGCTAAACTGCGTTAGCGCTGTTTAGCGTCAAAAAGTATAAATACGGGCCTTAATATTTTACCAAACAGATTGCTGTATACCCAGTGTACAACGAAAACCCATTGGAAGGTGCTTCTCATTTATTGGCTCTAGGTACCTAGTGTTCTTGATGAACCTACAAGTCCTATATATCACCACAACCAGAAGAGTCCAGCAGACGTTACGGTATATTGCTTTTGAAAATCTGACATCACAGGAAAAAGTTACAGAGTAAAACGTCGAGAGAAATGGCTGTATTTTACCTCAATTTCAATATTTTTTTATTTCAGCTGTTATTTGCTGTGGGAAAACCTTGAAGGATCTACACAAATCAGCCCTTGCTAAATTTGGAATTTTGTCTTCTTTTCAGTAATGTTTAGCTGTACAGGATCCAGCATTGGTTTCACACCCAGTTCTGTCACTAACTGAAACAAGGCTGAAAGCACAAAAAATAGTAAAAATGGCATATGTCCCAGTAGAATGCCAAAATTGTGTTAGAAAATGCAGTTTTCTGATTCAAGCCTGCCTGTACCTGAAAGCTGGGAGGATGGTGATTTTAGCACTGCAAACCCTTTGTTGATGCCATTTTCAGGGAGAAAACACAAGCTTTCATCTGCAGCCTTTTTTCCCATTTATTTTAAAAAAATAAAGTTTTTGCTGTATTTTGGCTAATTTCTTGTTCTCCTTCACGAGAACTCACAAACTCTGAGTACCTCTAGAATCCCTAGGATGTTTGAAAAAAGAACGCAAATTTGGCATGGGTAGCTTATGTGGACAAAAAGTTATGGGGGCCTAAGCACGAACTGCCCCAAATAGCCGAAAAAAGGCATTTCACCTGAGGGGGAAAAGGCCTGGCAGCAAAGGAGTTAAGGGCCATATGTACGAAGACTTTTTCCCATAGACACAGAGGGCCTTATTTATACTTTTTGGTGCAAAACTGCACTAAGGCAGTTTTGCCCCAAAAAGTTTTGCACCGGCTTGCACTATTTTTTAGCACCAGCTGGGCACCATATTTATGGAATGGTGCAAGCCGGTGCAAAGGGTAGGCTAGCTTAAAAAAAATGACGTTAGGCAGTTTTGAGTCAAAATAAATGATTCTGACCAGATTAGCATCATTTTTTGACGCTAAGGGGCATATTTATACTCTGTTTGCACTGAAATAGCGTAATTGTTTTTTACTCTAATTCAGTGCAAAACTAACTCTATATTTATACTTTGGTGCTAGACGGGTCTAGCACCAAATTTATGGAGTTAAAGTCATTTTTTGGAAGTGGAAACCTCCCTTGCCTTAATGAGATGCAAGGTAGGCGTTCCCGTGCAAAAAAATGACTCTATGGCCTTAACACCATATTTATACTCCCATGTAAAAATGGTGCAAGGGAGGGAGGAGGGGTAAAAAAATGGGACAAAGCTTGCTTTACCCCATTTTTTAAGACCAGGGTCAGGGCAGGCGTTAGGGGAACTGTGGCCCTATGGCCCATATTTATACTTTTTGACGCTAAACTGCGCTAACGCAGTTTAGCGTCAAAAAATTTTGTGCCGTCTAACGCCATTCTGAAGCGCCATGCGGGCGCCGTATTTATGGAATGGCGTTAGCCGGCGCAAGCAGACCGGCGCTGCCTGGTGTGCGTGGAAAAAAACCACGTAGACCAGGCAGCGCCGGCGTTGGGCAAAAATGACGTTAGGGCGTCTTAAAATGGGGCAAGTCAGGTTGAGGCAAAAAAATCGTCTTAACCCGACTTGCGCCATTTTTTAACGACGCCCATCCCCCATCAACATGACTCCTATCATTGTAAAGATAGGAGTCATGCCCCCTTGCCCAATGGCCATGCCCAGGGGACTTCTGTCCCCTGGGCATGGTCATTGGGCATAGTGGCATGTAGGGGGGCACAAATCAGGCCCCCCTATGCCAAAAAAAATTATTACAAAAAACAAAAAAATACTTACCTGAACTTACCTGAATGTCCCTGGGGTGGGTCCCTCCAGCCTTGGGTGTCCTCCTGGGGTGGGCAAGGGTGGCAGGGGGGTCCCTGGGGGCAGGGGAGGGCACTCTGGGCTCATTTTGAGCCCACTTGTCCCTTAACGCCATGCCTGACCCAGGCGTTAAAAAGTGGCGCAAATGCGCCGTTTTTAGCCACGCCCACTCCCGGGCGTCTCTTTTGCCCGGGAGTATAAATACCACGTAAAGGCCTGGGAGTCATTTTTTAAGACGGGAACGCCTCCCTTGCATATCATTAACGCAAGGAAGGGGTTCACGCTAAAAAATGACGCACATTCCGGGAACTTTGGCGCTAGACGCCTCTAACGCCATAGTATAAATATGGCGTTAGTTGGGGTTAGTTTAGCGTCGCATTTGCGTCGAAAAAAACGACGCAAATTCGGCGCAAACGGAGTATAAATACGGCCCATGGTGTTAAGGCCATAGAGTCATTTTTTGCACGGGAACGCCTACCTTGCATCTCATTAAGGCAAAGTAGGTCTCCACTTTCAAAAAATGACTTTAACTCCATAAATTTGGTGCTAGAGGGGTCTAGCACCAAAATATAAATATGGAGTTAGTTTTGCACCGAATTAGAGTAAAAAAAAATGACACTAATTCGGTGCAAACAGAGTATAAATATGCCCCAGAATGGGTAAACACCTTTGCTACATCTGGCCCTAAATGCATTATTTATTTAATGATGTTGTCACTGTTCAGTGACCAAAATGAAAACCCTTTCTTAACATTATTAAATTCCTTTACACAAGAATATAATTGTTGATGATTGCATTAAAGTACAAAATGATGATTTTAGCATGTCATTTGTTGTTGCTGTGAAACCTTGACCAAGTCAATCGACTTACTGGATATGTTTGTATGATCCTTTTAGTGGGGTCAGTCGTGAATATGCAATGTCATCTATGGTATGCTCAATCTACTAGTTTATATAGTTGTAAATTATTGTGTAATATTCAGTAGTGTGTATGTAATAAATGTTCTTGTTCTTTTTCTAAATTGTTATTGTGTACCAGTGAACGGTGATTGGTAGCCCACACCCACTCCCCTGAGTAGGCCTTGGATTCCTCTGCCTTACTACCCTGAGATAGTCAAGCACTACAATAAGGTTCTTTGTTCCCACTTAGGGGAATTGTGGACCAATTACTTGTGCAGGCCACACAATTAATAACCCAATTTCCTACACTTCTTATCTGTAGCGTTATTAACACATTTATCAAACTTTAAGTAGACAAAGCTGTGGTGTATTTACGTCCGGGGTATCAAAACAACAGGTGAAGGAGGAGAGGTGATGTATCTACTAGAATCCTCAGAACAAAGCAGACCAAGGCAAGAATAACATCTACATACTAAAATCAGGACACACTTGTGGGAATAAATAAAGTTATAAGAAAAGCTTACGGGGGAATGATTAAAAAAGAGCTTAGATGACCAAATGCACTCAAATTCTTGGCCATTTACTTATAGAGCTACTTGTAAACTTGTTGAAGTCCAACAGATCATACCAGGCTCTTGCTCCTCATAGTTCGCCATAAGAACCTTTATGAAAAAGTATTTTTCTACTTTGTAATGAGGATTGAACATGTGCTGGTGTTGCCTCTTACATTTATCTTCGTCTTGTCGCATAAGTTTATATTAAATTAGTGGGTAATAACCCTATAGTTGACCAATAAATACAACATGTATACCCACTTATTATGTTGCTCCTTCATCCTCTGCAAGGTGAACTGTTCTCAGAAAATGTTCCTTGTAGAAATGCATCTATTTTACACTAAGAGACAAAGCTAAGTAGTGTTAGAAATGGTGTTTCTAGTTGGCAGTGGTTTGCACCCTGTCGAAGTAGGGACCCTCAATCTAGTCAGGGTAAGGGACTCACATAGCCAAGATAACCCCTGCTCTCCCCCTTGGTAGCTTGGCTCAAGCAGTTAGGTTCATCTCAGAGGCAACATGTAAAGTATTTGTAAACACACGCACAGCAACACAGTAACAACACAACAAAAGTACTCCACAACAGTTGATTAAAATAGCCAATATTTATGTGAGTAAAACAAAGACCAAGTAGACATTTGAGGTACTTGATTGGTGGTCTCCTTTTGTAGCTTTGGACTGTTCTGCTGCTGGCTGGCCCATAAATAGACAAAATTAGACATGAGGGAGAGTGCATTCTAATGTCTTCCATTTTTACTCTTATCGCCTACAGCCTCTTACTTCATCTTTGACTTTTCTCCAAAATAGACAAAATGGGCTGCTTTTGGTTGGCATTTACTGGAGCCAGGTCTAAATCTGAATGATCAGCATGACCAAATGTGGGTTCCTCAGATGTTTTGAGATGGTAATTCATGCATTCATAATTGCTTTAATGCCTCTCCTATTGTGAAACATTTTGCTAAATGAATTTGACCCTTTTAGTCCTTGGCTTGTACGTGTTACATATTGCACACAAGTAGGCTATTGCCTTCAGGTACTAAACAAATGGAACTGGCTTTCAACTTGAGGGATCCCTTTTATCTTTGCTTCTGATTTTTTTTTTTTTTTTTAAAAGAGGACACCATGAAAACAAATCATAAGTTGATGTTTGCTTCTGGTCATGGGTGTCTATCCTTGTAATTGCCCTTGTGACAAAAAAAAGCACCTGCTGATCGAGGTTCACCCTGTCCGTGAGCGCTTACTGAACATAGCTTAAGCCTTCTGTCTGTTTCCTTATCATGAACTTTGGGCTGGGGCATTTCTCACTGATCTCCTGAAGTACACTTCAAAGTGATTTTCAACTAAAGAGGTGAGTGTTTTGTTATACAAATATACATAACACAACATGAAGTAGCACAAAGAGTGTAGTTTTTGGTGAACAAGGTCCTTGTTTCTCAATCTTGTCAGGATGCAATATACAGAACTTTCCAGTCTTTGAAAACGGGCATGCTGGGGCTGAGACATGCCAACGTCAGTTTGATTGGCAAATTCTAATTGTAAATGATTAAGGGCTATAATAAAAGAGATGTGTGTGGGTAGTCCAAGTGGGGGAACATGATTTGGTATTCCTTGATTTTCGATTCCACTGTGTTGTCAAAGTAAATAGAACTATAAGACTCCAGACAAGCAAAATCGAAAGCTGGCTTTGAAACAGTTTTTAAATGTAAATAACAAAAGGTACCAGAGATGCAGTTGTGGTTCAACCATCATATTTCCATTTTGGTATGATGCATTTTGAGTTTGCTTCAGCTAAATTCAATCACTCTCAAAGTTTGCGCCCAGTGATACTTGATACAGAGCTTAAGTTGACTGTGCATCATTAATATAGCTGTACATGTACTCAGAAGTACTCTTGAGCAAATTCTCTCCCTCTTTCTCCCCCACTCTTCTTTTCCTCCAAGAGGAAAGAAGGAAGCCTGTGGATACTGTGCCCTCTTTCAACCTTGCCTAGTTTAGCAGGGGAAATGGAGAAATATATTGCCTGATTTAAATATTGGCAGACAAGGTACTCCTCACAACAGTAACGGATAGCCCCTCCTCTGAAATCTAAGGGCTTGAGTTGAGGAAAGTGGTGCTGTGCCACTTTCCTTGCGCCCCTTAATGCCACCATGTGTGTGCCATATCTAAGATACTGCGCAGGATTGCTGTAGTTAGTGAACTAGTGTCAAAATTAGTGACGCTAGTTCCGAGCTTTGCAGGACTAGTGCCAAAAATGTTGACGTTAGTCCTGTAAAGCCCATTGAGGCCCATTAAAAACAATGGTGTGCCTCCTTTCAATACCTGCTCTGAGTAGACATTAAAAGTGACAAAAAAAATGAGGCAAAGAAATCTCTTAGATTTCTTTGTGCCTTTTTTCACCCCCTCCCCCAAACAGGGGAATGCCCTCTTTGCATACATTATGCCTGGCATAGACATAATGTAGCATGAATACATGCATTGCGCCACTTTGTAAATTTAGCATGGCAATTTTGGCCTCGTTGGGACACATTAGTGTAAAAAAATGGCATTAATGTGGTACTGGGAGGCGCTGGGGTTCTTAAATCAGCCCCTAAATACCTTAGAATGTAATGGGATTTGGATTTCAGTGGACAAGATATCCATCACGATTGTGAAGTAGTAACCCATTTGCCATGTTCTGAATCAGGCCCTTTGTCTACAGGTCGCCTTTTACAGACCCTGCTTCCACAGTAACACTGCTGCTGCTGGGACAGCACACATCGACTGTAGGAATACAAAGGCAGTAGTGAGTGGCATCCATCTGCATATTTTACACCTTACTATTGTTTAAAACTGCAATGAGAGGAACATATAACATCCATCAGATGCATATCCACAATGCAATCCTAAACTATTTTTAAAACAACAATAAAAAAAATCCTATTCAACCAACATGTTGCTATGTACAGCTCTGCATTTGGACTGCCTTTTCCAAGCTGTGTGGGAGACACACACTTTTCCAAACATTACCGCTTCGAGTTTGATGGAGTAGATATGCTAATTGAAGAAATTTCTAATGATTAATGTGTGTTTATTAATGAGAAAATTGCATAGAGAATTAATATTAGATAATAATTTGTATAATCAAAAATGTGCCCTCGGAGAGTGGTCACCATGTGTATTAACAGATGTTAAATGATGAAAAACAGTGAATAAGAAAACGTATTAATATATCATAACTGGATGTATAAACTTTGTTTTCTGTTAATTCATATCCTTAAATTAGCCCGACTAAAGGCCTGGTTTCACTGGGCCTTGCTTGCTCAGAACGTGGAGACTTCAGAAAGCTTTGCGTGGACTGGTAACTGGAAGAAGAAACCTTGAACCATTCAGAGTTCAAGCCGCTCAGCTAGAACATTCTGCAAATGTACCAACGGACAGGAGATGATGAAGACAGTTTGATACAATTATGTGTAGTGTAGGCTAAATGTACTTTCCCAGGACTTGAACAATAGAGGCACTGACTAAAGACTCGTATGCAACAATTTCGTTACCTGAAGAGCCGGATGATGTTCTCATCGCAAGAAGAACCAATCAGTTTTATGGGACATAAAGTATATGCACAATTGAAGATTTGGAAAACAAAAACTATAGGTTAGAGTCATAACTTCAGATGGACTGACCAATTAGCAATGAATGGGATGGACTGGGAGACCCTAATAAAAAGTAATGACAAGGGGAGCGAAATCAGAACCACAAGGAGAAAGTTGATGACGTCAGGAGACGTTGTCCGATGTGCTGATAATTGGGCTTGTACTCTGTGAGCCTGATACGTAGCTGACCATTGATGACCTGGGGACGAAGACGGACTCGTTGCTGATCCATCCTATCTAAATTGCTTTCGCATGAAGCCCCTCATGCTGATGCTAATCTTGGTTAGGCAGGCTGACAGGGGACTTTTGACTGTGACAAGTTACTGACAAATTGATTTGCTGAATTGCTTCATTAATTCTGATACTTACTGACATATGATTTGCATTGTTGCTCATGATTTCTTTAGAGAAAGTGGTTTATTTTGATGAACTATTAAAGTTTGATTAATGAAGAGATAATTAACACTTGATTAGAATTGTAATCAATAGGGAATAAAGTTGTTAACCTTTTCCATGAGTGATGGTTATTTCTGATTAGTGTGGTTTTTTATTTGTGGTTTTCTTAAGTATTTTATCTTGCTCTATTAATGTCGATTATTGGTTCAGTGATCACTGCATGACTAGGATACTCCATGCCATTCAAAAGGTTAATTGACCTAGATGCGTCCCCTTTTAGGTTTAGTTACTAAGGACAGTGTGCGCTAGCAAGTCCTTTGCAAGGTTTATAGTTGTTTTATATGTTTCCGTTCAGAACACCCTTTCTGAACAAAATTATAGAAATGACTATTCATACAAAGAGATGTAGATGTCATTTTTTGATACTATTAATATTTCACTGCGTGTTATTTCGGGAAGATTGTTGTTCCTCCAGCAATCTTGAAATGTTTGAGCAATATTAACCAGGAGAAAGCTTCTCGTTTTGTGCTAAAGTGTGTGATATGGTCCTCAAGACTAAATCACTTCCAAAAAAATGATGATTTACAGCAAGATAGAGCAAATAAAGGAAACACTATAGCAGCAATGACAAAGAAAGACTTAAATTGAATGCTATTGTATGAGTTACTGCGTTTGGTCCGTTGAAGGCAGCGTGTAAACATTTTTCATCATGTCTTTTTTCCTGACAAAGGAAAGACGAGGGATATCAAATCCGATCATTATTTTAAAAAAAACAGTTTACAAGGTTACATTCTTGTAGTACCACATTTATCATTTAATATAATCCAACCTTTGCCGTCTCCAAGATGGTAGCAGTTTGCTGAGCATTGAAAAGATAAGATTAAAAAAATAAACAAAATTGCTGAAAAGACCTCATAAGTGTTTGGAAACGACAGCCCAACATTAATTTTTGAGCAACAAAGAATGCTTTGGCTAATAAAGCAATACTAGTCTCTGCAGTTATGCTCACCACATTCTTCATTATGTCAAAAATGAAAGATAAACACATCTTATACCCAAAGGTTAATCTTAAGAATGTTATTATATAATTGTAGATTAATATGCATGCTAAAATATTAAAATGAAAACATTTTCAACTTCGCCAGGAATTTATAATCACAGAAGAACAAATCCAAGTCTAGATTATGGAAAATATTTCAGATAGTCTAACAAAAATCGAACTGGTGATAACACCTTATGTCCGTACATATTTGTGGTTTCCATATTTGAGCGGCCAATCTTTCCAGACTGGAAATTAAAAATAACTTTCAAGTAGTCTCCTGCAATCTAGTCAATGTCGTGGGGTTTTTACTGTATAAACCATTGATAAATTAGGCATGAGTAGTTCTATTTCTTTGTCTTTAGACACACCACTGACCTCCAATGACCCCAATCATTTCTTTTCAGAGTACAACTAATCTAGAAAAAACATTTTCGATGGACGCATCTCTCTCTTTGACGATCATTACCTATACCAAAACACAGAAGTTGTTTTCTTTCAGTATTTGTTTCAAAATATGCTGTATTAGAAGGGCTGGATGATTAAAGAGAATCATCGAAACTCCTCTCTTCTCACCAAGCTTTCACTTAGAATGAAAAGGCAACACGTCTTCATTCTTTCTGTAAAATCCGTTTTTATGAATTCTAAAATTATCTTGTTCGCGAGCAGACCTTAGAAACTTCTAAATATTTAAATAGCAAAAAATAACAACTTACCTAAGGAACTTTATGAATCCTGTTACAAAAGGTTTGCCTTATTCATTTTTTGCCAAAATGTTCAAATAAAGAACGAGCGCATCACTAAGATGGAGCATTTTTAACACAATGAGACCTTCATCAGAAATATCTAACCCTCCAGGAAGTAACCACTTTTTTTTAAATATTCTAGATGTAAAGGTACCCTTGTCATTCCCATAAATATTGCATACTCTTATGACGTAGAACAGAAAGTCATCTCTGCATGATATTCTTAAGAGAAAAGCACATTTTCAAAAGTGCATGATCATACCTGAATGTTGTATAGCCAACTGAAACCTAATTAATGAAACGATATCCTATTGCCCCCATATCACACCTAGGTCTGGAATTTTTACTTCTGCCCTCCCTCTCTAGAACAACATCCTATCCTAGCCTTCAATATGAATTATATAGCTGTCCTATTTGATGTTTGTTTAACCGTGGAGAACCAATAGAATGCAGTAACAAATTCTGTTTCAGCCACGAGTGTTTGTTTCAAAGCGCCCTCTCTGCAGAGTCTAACCAGATTTCTGCCTTCCTTTGCTTAAACCATTTTTCTTGTTTTTTCTGACTCTGAGCAATTTACTTCTGCTAATTAGTGGTAAAGTGCTTGTGGTTCCCTTGAAACATGGCAAAATTGGCTTAAACCTGATTGCTATGTTTACTTTACTTATCAGTCCCTAGTAAATTGTACTTCAGATACCCAGGGCCTAAAAACTAAACGCTATTGTCTGCTACAACACTTATTGCCACCCACTAAGTAGCACTCTAAGACAAGTCTCGGGCCTTCCCATGGAGAGTTAAAAACTGCCATTTTAACATGGCAGTATAAACCTTTTACCAGGCCTAAATCTTTTCTTTTAATACTAACAAGGCATCCCTCATGTAGGACATAAAGACTCAAAGGTAATGATAGATGGTATTTAAAAGTTAGGGCATTTGTACTTAAGGTTTACAGAACCTGGCTGTAAACACCTCCTGAAGATGTTTTTTATTGTTGTAGGGCTATCTCTCACACAGACTAACACTGAGTAACCTTATTGCACTTAATAAGTGATAACTTCAGTTTGGGAACAGATAGAGAAATGCTTCTTCCACTCATGTGAACTGTAATTTAAAAAAATCCTATTTAATGGTAAAGTTGTATTTAAATTATTATTCTGAAAATGTTTCTTTTGGAAAGTTGATTTTTTTCTGGCTCAACAAAATGTGCCTTTCTGTATCCAGTGTCACATGACTTTGAATGGCTGTCCTGTGGTATGTTGTCTATTTCTTCCACTTGGTGACCAAAGGTCCTTGGGTGTAGCCATTGTATTCCTCTCCTGAGCAGGATGTACTGGAGGGATGTACTCAGCCTTCCGGAATTTCAAAGTGTAGCCTAGGGGCAATGTCCATCCCATTCCTTGCTTCTGAGGCTGCCTGTCCTGCTACTGGCAAATGCAACTCACACATACGCTCTCCAGAACTTTTTTACCCTAAACAATTTGGAGTTGAACTCAGCAAAGGGGGGACGTTAGAATAATGGTGTTAGAAATGGGTCTTTGGTTGGCAATCAGGTTACCCCTTGTCCAAGCAAGGACCCTCACTCTAGTCAGGGTAAAAACAAATCACCCTCAGCTAACCCCTTACCCCCTTGGTAGCTTGGCACAAGCAGTAGGCTTAACTTCAGAGTGCTAGGTGTAAAGTATTTGTACCAACACACACAGTAACTTAATCAAACACTACAAAATGACACAACACAGGTATAGAAAAATAGAGAATATTTATCTAAACAAAACAAGACCAAAACAACAATAATCCACAATACACAAGTCAAGTTATCACTATAAATGCAAAAAGAGTCTTCATGTAATTTTAAACACAACTCTAACGCTGTTAGCGTGAAAATGTACATTGGGTGCGTCAAAAATAACCTAGCATGGGCGAGTGTATGTCAAAGAGGGCTTGCAATGCGTCGATTTCACTCACGAGTGAGACCTTGCGTCATTTCTCCTTATATTGGGTTGGCATGTGCCGTTTCTTCTCTCTGCAGGAGAGCGATGCATCGATCCGGTCAGCACTCTCAGGTCCGGACAGCCCTTGCATTGTTTTTACACACCCAGCGTTGTTTGTGTAAAAAATTCAGCTGCATTATGGTCCGAAAACCACCCAGCGAGGGTTGTGATCTCACCAGCCTCCATCAGCGATGTTGTGCATCATTTCTCCAGCTCCAGGCGTCAATCTTCTGGTCGCGTTGCAGGCGAGCGTCAATTTTAAGCCACGAAGCCCGCGGCACATCGATTTTTCAGCCGCAGATTGGAGTTGCGTCGGTCTTTTCCCCGCAGGGCGGTCGATGCATGGATTTCTCACTCTTGGGCTGCCAGCTTCTCCTTTCAGGGAACCAGGAACAGGATGGGCATCACTTGGCAGAGTAGGAGTCTCTCCAGAGACTCCAGGTGCTGGCAGAGAGAAGGCTTTGCTGAACCTGAGACTTCAAACAACAGGAGGCAAGCTCATAATCAAACCGTTGAAGAGTTCTTCACAAGAAGGAAGGCATTACAACGTCCAGTCTTTGTCCCGTAGCACAGGCAGAAGCAGCAACTACAGGATAGCTCCACAAATCACTTTCACAGGCAGGGCAGCTATTCTTCCTCAGCTCTTCAGCTCTTCTCCAGGCAGAGGTTCCTCTTGGTTTCCAGAAGTGTTCTGAAGTCTGTGGTTTTGGGTGCCCTTCTTATACCCATTTTGCCCTTAGAAGTGGGCGTACTTCAAAGGAAAGTCCCTCTTGATTGTGAAATCCTGCCTTGCCCAGGCCAGGCCCCTGACACACACCAAGGGGTTGGAGACTGCATTGTGTGAGGGCAGGCACAGCCCTTTCAGGTGTGAGTGACCACTCCTCCCCTCCCTCTTAGCACAGATGGTTCGTCAGGAAATGCAGACTACACCCCAGCTCCCTTTATGTCACTGTCTAGTGAGAGGTGCAACAGCCCCACTGCCAAACTGACCCAGACAGGGAATCAACAAACAGGCAGAGAAACAGAAATGGTTAAGCAAGAAAATGTTCACTTTCTAAAAGTGGCATTTTCAAACACACAATCATAAAATCAACTTTACTCAAATATGTATTTTTAAATTGTGAGCTCAGAGACCCCAAACTCCACATGTCTACCCACTCCCAAAGGGAATCTACACTTTTATTAGATTTAAAGGTAGCCCCCATGTTAACCTATGAGAGGGATAAGCCTTGCAGCAGTGAAAAAGGAATTTAGCAATATTTCACTGTCAGGACATATAAAACACATTACTATATGTCCTACCTTAATCATACACTGCACCCTGCCCTTGGGGCTACCTATGGCCTACCTTAGGGGTGACTTATATGTAAGAAAAGGGAAGGTTTAGGCCTGGCAAGCGGGTACACTTGCCAAGTCCAATTTACAGTTTAAATCTGCACACACAGACACTGCAGCGGCAGGTCTGAGACATAATTACAGGGCTACAGATGTGGGTGGCACAACCAGTGCTGCAGGCCCAATAGTAGCATTTGATTTACAGGCCCTGGGCACCTCTAGTGCACTGTACTAGGGACTTAATAGTAAATTAAATATGTAAATCATGGATGGACCAATTACATACACATTTGTATAGGAGCACTTGCACTTTAACTCTGGTTAACAGTGGTAAAGTGCCCAGAGAAACAAAAACTGCAAAAACAGAGTCCATCACACATCAACAACCTGGGAAACAGAGGCAAAAAGTTAAGGGAGACCACACCAAGGATGAAAAGTCTAACATCCCCCAACCACAAGCTGGTACTGGAAACAAAAACACCTTCAGAACCTCTCATCAGAACACTCCTGGATCTGTGGAAGATTCACAAGAATGGTTTCCCTATTTTCTGAAAGATGACTGGCCTGCTTGCCTTAAACCCAGGTTCCTCAGAAGTGACTCCAAGGGTCAGTTGGCTGACTTCCTGTTTAAGATACAAGAACGGAACATGCTTTCAGAGGCCTCCCAACAGCTGACCAGCACAAACTGGACCTACCAGGAGCTGCCTGAGCCCTGCAGCTGGTCCCTGCTTGAGTGAGTACTTACCTCATACCATGGACCCCTTCCTGGCATACTTCTTCTGAATATCAGGTAAAAATGCAGAGGTTTTGGGCTCAGCGTGAAAGGATTCCCCACTGTGAACAACAACTGTCTGTGCTGGCCACGAACGTGAAGCTCCAGTTATGAGCATCTGTTTGTGACACAACAGCAACCATCTGCAAGGCCTAACCTACTCCTCGTGCCAACAAAGATGTTCATTGTTGTGTCAGCCAATGTGAAATTCCACTTGAAGCTCCTCATGTGGAATTGGACTTTGTGAAGGTAAATACCTCTCTGGGGCAAACCTCAGCCATATAGCTGACTCACACTCCCTCACAGTCAGCCTGATCTTGTGACTTTGAACCAGTCCAGAGCAGCCACATAATCACAAGTGGCACTTTGTGGTTTTTGGATCTATTTTCACCTAAAACTTTAAAAACGCATAACTACAGTTCTACTGAGTGGATTTTGGTGTCATTTTGTTTTTCTTGTTTTGTGTTTTCACTTTATTACTGTCAGAGTACTTCCTAAATACCTTACACATTGCCTTTAAGTTAAACTTGACTTATTTTCTGCCAAAATACCAGAGGATTAAGCATAGGTTTATATAATGACTTTTGTGGTTCACCCTGTCAAGTATTGGATTTATTATTTGAGCAGTTCTTCCACATCTCTCTACTAATAGCCCACGTTCTTACAGTGCTAAGACAAATATTATATCTGTTTGACTTTAAAAAGCACCCTCAAATAGTGAATCCATTTATGTTAGCAAGACTTGACTATTGTAATTCTATCAACTTTACTCTCCCTGCTGAGGCAGTAATCAGACTTCAGATGATCTAAAATTCAATGGCTTAGCCGAGACTAAACATAAGTACGTTTGACTTTATCACCACAGGATTGACAGCTCTTCATTGATCTCCATTTTAACAAAGGATCAATTTCAATTTAAAAATATTGTGCTTAGTTCATAAAGCACTAAGTGGAACTGAACATAGGTCCACATTTAAAAGATTGTCCTTTTAAACTCCCAATAAATACTCACTCTCAGCCAAGACAGCCTTGATAAGTGTTACAACATCTCATCTTAAGTCCTGTCTTACATGTAAGGTCCTTCTCGTTTGAAGTGGTTAGCCTTTAAAATTGTCATGGTCTCCATCAGCGGCTTTAGGGCTTCTACTGCTGAGCATCCATCATGCCTCCAAAGTGGACCATGTCCCTGTAAATTGTGTGGCAAAATACACGGATCACTCACCTTGGTCAAATATGGGTGGCATTGCTCCCTGACACTTATCTAGTGTTCAACTGATGCTCACTATCTCTTCCGTATCATATATTATAGCTCTTGTTTTGCCATATGTTTGGTTTTGCCTTCTGATTTACTTCAGAGCCTTATTCATGTCATACTTATTTTGCCCCCCTGCATTTGGCTTGGGTAGCAGGAGGACCTCTTTGCTCCTTGTTTTTTATTTCAAGGCACATCAGACACAGTAAAAGTCATTAGGGATTCCATTTCCCAGGCTCTCAAGCATGGGGGCCATCTTGGGATTGGCTTGAGTATAAAATGACCCCCGGCCTTGACCGTGTGCTTGCTATTCCTCCATCTGGCAGTGGATGCTGCTCGGCTAAGTTCCGGCTTTCACATCCAATTGGGTGTGTCTTCCTTTCTGAACTCTCAGCTGCCAGGACAGGTTGACAGAAACATCACTGGCCAAGAACAGGCATTTTTTTGGGAATTTGTGGATCATCCTATTTCTGAACCAGTCCAGTGGATGAGATTGGCCCAATCTCGGGGGTAAGAGTGCATCAGACTACTCATTTGTATTCAGGCTCAGAATGCATAATTTTTGGAAAGACTGTACATAAGTTGCGAGCCAGGTCCCTCATGTTTATTGTGTGCTAAGAAAAGCTATGTGACTCATTAGGGAACTTCATGGGAACTTTACAGAGATGTTGCTGCCAAGTCAGATAATGTACATCTACCAGGCTAACCAAGATTGATCCCTATTTTAAAGAATATTTCCAGGTCAGATCAAGACATCAAAAGAGCGAGGCTTGGTAGGTGTTGCATCATGACAGAACTATGTATTGCTAGGTGGTTCATGCTTTTTATGTATTAGTCTGTGCTCAGGCTTGTTGTGTATGTGATAATCATTTACTGCACTGCTGTTTCTCTTGGAAAAAAATCATAATCCCATCACCACTCTTCTAGGGGACCGTGAGGAAGGGATCAGGTGAATAACTTAGGAATATAATGGAACTGCAGGCTTAGGATGAAGGTCAAGGGGTATCATTTATGACTCTGCTTTATTTTCCATTACAGATCTCCCTCCCTACAGCTCCTTCCCCAACATCCTTTTCCTCACCTGGCCACTCCAATAGTCGGCATCATAATAACATTAAGTGGTGCAGGGAGGTGGACCTTTTGGTAGAGTTAGGGGCATATTTATACTCCGTTTGCGCCGAATTTGCGTCGTTTTTTTCGACGCAAATTCGACGCAAAACTAACTCCATATTTATACTTTGGCGTTAGACGCGTCTAGCGCCAAAGTTCATGGAGTTAGCGTAATTTTTTTGCGTGAACACCTTCCTTGCGTTAATGATATGCAAGGTAGGCGTTCCCGTCTTAAAAAATGACTCCGATGCTATTGCGTCGGATTTATACTCCCGGGCAAAAATGACACCCGGGAGTGGGCGGGTCTAAAAAACCCGCATTTGCGCCAGATTTTAGCGCCTGGGTCAGGGCAGGCGTTAAGGGACCTGTGGGCTCAGAATGAGCCCAGAGGTGCCCTCCCCTGCCCCCAGGGACACCCCCTGCCACCCTTGCCCACCCCAGGAGGACACCCAAGGCTGGAGAGACCCACCCCATGGACATTAAGGTAAGTCCAGGTAGGTATTATTATTTTTTTTTTTTGTGGCATAGGGGGGCCTGATTTGTGGCCCCCTACATGCCACTATGCCCAATGACCATGCCCAGGGGACAGAAGTCCCCTGGGCATGGACATTGGGCAAGGGGGCATGACTCCTGTCTTTGCTAAGACAGGAGTCATTTCAATGGGGGATGGGCGTCGGAAAAAAATGGCGCAAATCGGGTTGTGGCGATTTTTTTGCCTCAGCCTGACTTGCACCATTTGTGGACGCCCATACGCCATTTTCCCCCTACGCCGGCGCTGCCTGGTGTACGTCGTTTTTTTTAACGCACACCAGACAGCGCCGGCGGCTAACGCCGGCTAACGTAATTCAATAAATACGGCGCCCGCATGGTGCTTCAGAATGGCGTTAGCCGGCGCTAATTTTTTTGACGCAAAACTGCGTTGGCGCAGTTTTGCATCAAAAAGTATAAATATGGGCCTTAGTTTTTAGATTGTCTGTTTGAAAATGCCACTTTTAGAAAGTGGGCATTTTCTTGGTTAACCATTCTGTGCCTCTGCCAGCCTGTGGAATCCACATCGGTCAGACTGACAGATGGGCTTTATGTGAACTCCCTCTAGACAGTGACACAGAGAGAGCTGAGGTGTGTCCTGCATATCCTGATGAGTCCTCCGGGGCTAGAGTGGGGAGGGAGGAGCTGACACCTGTTTTTACACAATGCCGTCTCCAACCCCCTGGAGTGTGTCTGGGGCCAGGCCTGGACATGGCAGGATCTTGTGAACAACAGAGACTTTGCCTGCTTCAAAGGCAGAAATTAGTATAAGTAGTAGACCCAGAACGTCAGATTTTTAGAACACTTCTGGATCAAGAGGAACCTCTGCCAAGGAGAAAAATCTGAGGAGCTGGAGGAGAAGTACTACCCTTTTGCTTTGCTGAGTTGGCCTGCAGTTGCTGCTTCCACTTTGAAGAGGACAAAGACTGGACGTTGCTGTGTATCCTACTTGTGAAAATTCTCAGAATGCTTGGACTGAGCTTGCCTCCTGTTAAGAAGTTTCTGGAAAATCAAAGGCTTCATCTACCAGTGCCCGAGCTCTTCTGTTGAGAGTCCTGACTTGCTAAGCGGCACCAAATCCAATAACTGGCCCCCCCTAGAAGTGGAAGCTGGTAAAGTGCAAGGCGAAATCCACACAGCAAAGTGTTCTTGTGAGAAAAATCAATGCAGCATTTGTCCTGTGGCTGAAAATTAGACGTGGTGCCTGCCTAGCGGCTGAAGAATTGACGCAGTGCCTGTTCTCAATGTGGACGCTTTGCATAGCATGTTGGAATTTTGCACGCATTGACCCTGGGTGTCAAAGTCTTCAACATCACCACACAGACTTGAGGCTACTTGTCTGGAGATTGATGCAACCCCTTCCCTGAGAGGAAAGAATCCACCAACTGCTTACCGGGCAGAGAAAGAAGTGAAGCATGTCGTCACTTGTGAGTAGGGAATCGAAGTATGGCTTGCCTTCCTGGCACACGCTTGGCCGTGTAGCTTTATTTTGATGCATCCCAGGTACTTTGAGCTTAAACAACTCATCCTTTGATTTCTAAGGATTAAGATTCTTGTAACTCTAAAAATTGATATCTTTGTTTATGTTTGTTGGCTTTTTGTTGTTTTGATCTTGTTTGATTTAGACATATAATAGCTATTTTTCTAAAGTGGAGTCCTTTGTGGTGTTTTCACTGTGTTACTTAGTGTATTGGCGCAAATACTTTACCACTGCTTCTGAGATAAGCGTGAATGCTTGCGCCAAGCTACCGAGGGGATAAGCACATATTATCTGAGGTGTGTATCTCCCTTACCCTGACTAGAGTGAGGGTCCCTAGTTGGACAGGGTTCAAACTGATGGCCATCTAGAGACCCCATTTCTAACAATCACTTGAAAAAAGGTTAAAGTGGCGTTATAGTTAGGAAGTATAATAATGTCTTACTTTTCCTTAAACAAAACTTAGAAAATTACAGAAAAAACAAACAAATGTTAAATGGGCGTTACAGATAGGTGAAAAAAGTCAGTTACAACAAAACATTTTAAGTTAACAAAAGCACTAAAATTCACCCATTTTAGTTAACTCAAGTAACTATAACTTATTCCCTATAGTAACTTACTTAGTGCTCTCACCATACACTGCTCGTCCATTGACAAATTACATCACTTATGACATGTTCAATAACTAAATTGATAACATCACTAATGACTTCTGAAATGACTTTATTGCTAACAACACTATGCGTGGCAAGGATGCCAATTACTCTCCCCTCCGCCACCAGACCAAGAGGGTCATGGGATCCCTACCCCCCTGTTTTTTAAATTAGTTTTAGTTTTTGAGGATAGGAGATGGCATTCCTTAGTCTCAAAATGGCTACTGAAACGTCTTTGTTAATTTTGACCGCAACCAATCAGATCTAACCTTTTTATCTGTTGGGTATGCTGATCCTCCAAGGTCTAACATTTGCATGATCTTGAACCTTAATTTTTCAAAAAAATACTGTACTGATTTATGCCAAATCACAAAAAGCATGCTTTCTGGGTGAAGATCTATGTTTCTGCCAAATTTGGAATTACAACAAATTTGGCAGAAACCTTTATCTTTACCCACAAAGCATGTTTTTTGTTATTTGGTGAAAATCAGCTCAGCCGTTTGAGAGAAAGTAAGCTTGAAAATGTATAGATATCTACCAATGCAGTACTACAGAGGATGTATTAAGGTACTACTGAGGGAAAAAATGACAAATCAAGCATTCTGGTTGGTTGGTTCCATGGAACTGGGAACAGTTCCTTAAGACTAAGGCCCATTTTTATGGGAAAATGATGGAACATGACGCTGCGCCAAAATTGGCAGCGCTGCGTTCTGTCATTTTCACAATGCAGAGATCCTTCCTATTTAAGTGAATACGCCGCACCCCTGTGTGGTCCCCTGCGCTGGCTCTAACTTTAGTGGCCAGCGCTAACGCAGGCATCCTTTCATCAGCGTGCAAGGATGTCTGCGTTGAGGGGTGTGATTGTTTATGTGCGGGAAGGTGTCCCTTCCCGCACATCATAAACAACACTAACAGTGCTTTGGGCCTTCTGTGTGTGTTACACAATGCAGCACACACAGAAGTGCAAAAGCATCATTTGCAAATGATTGTTTATGTGCAGGAAGGGACACCTTCCTACACAAAAAAAATAATTTCTAGCACTTTGCTTTTCTTATGCATGCTGCAGAATGCAGCACACCTAGAAAAAGCAAAAAACAAAGAGGAATAAATGTATTCCTCCTCGTTGTGCCTTGCTAACGCCACCCCTGGGGGTGGCGTTAGATTTTGACGCTGCTGTGTCGGGGGGCAATATTTACAAGGAGGTTTAACGCCACAAAAAGTGGCATTACACCTCCTTGTAAATATGGAGCAGAGGTTAGCGCCACTGGAACGTCACATAAAGTGATAGGGGCTCATAAATATACCCCTAAGTGCTGTGTTTAGCTGCCAACAACTTGAAGATAAATTTTGCAGCTTAGGACTTGGGGGACTTTGTCCCTGTTACCTGAATATCAAAATTAGGCCTGGGCAGAGTTTGCAGAGTCACGTTCCATGGATCTCCTTGCAGCAGGATAAAAACTCTCCCATGCTATGCGGAGTTCCGCGAGGAGGAGGTTTCCCGGCACGTCCGTTCACATTACGTTTTCCATCAAATGCAACACTGAGTATGCCCTTGCATTCAAAAACACGGTTCTCATGGGCACAGCCATCTTGTTTTCTTACTCTGTTCATGGTGCTGGGCCTGTTTTTGAATTCCTTCTTAATCTTTTCAATCCTCCCCTTCCTAATTAATCTACCATTTTTATTTAATGTATTATTTATTGTATTAGTGTGTGTTTTTATGTCTGTATATTTTATGTTTTTTCATTCTTTTTCTTTTTGTGTGACTTTATGTATTTTTGTTTATTTTCCCTTTTATTTCCTTATTTAATTCTTCCTTCCTTCTTTTTTCAGTTTTTTTTTTGACCCCACCCAGTGCCATAGCAGAGCAGGGTGACCAGGGGAGTAGAGGAGCCAGACCTCCTCCCCAACCAGGTAGCTGCAGCTGCCTACCTTGCGGACAGCAGCGCTGCAAAAGAATGAAGCCCCGGCAATCTTTTGCGAGGTGGAGATAGCATTAGTTGTTTTTTTGATGCAGCTCTATCTTCCCTCCATGCTGGCAGCAGGCCTGCCAGTGGGAACCTCCTGCAAGAGCATCAGCTGAATTGGGGAAGGGTACGCAGGTGTGTGTGGCGCACCAGCCAAGTCCAGCATACCACCCAGGAGCTGATGCACTGCCAGGCAGATATCCCAGACCGGTAGCAGGACGTGTTGGACCTTCCAGGCTTTTAGATTACAGGGCTCAGTGAGTATCAATTATAATTTTTGTTGTGTTTGTGTTTTTTTTTTTCCGAATAGCATGCTGCTCACCCTCAGAGGTCAGTTACAGCCAGTTTATGTTAAGATTATTATTATGTGATCCAGTTTGAGCTAGGCAGGTTCTCTGAACTACCTTGTACTCACCGGCGCACACTTCGGCTGATTATTTAAGAAGCCATTTCAGACTCCTCTTTCATCCTGTCACCATAGTGAATTAGTGATATCAGTGAAATAGCGTTCTCTGTGACTTTCTTTATGTAGTCCATACAGTCCCAAACAATTTCATAGTGATTGTTAAAAAGGGAGACTGAGGCCCTCATTATTATTTCTGTGGTATCCGTGCAAGACTGCTGTGCAGAATGCTGCCACCATACCATCAGTGCCGGCGGTACAGTGACCACCAGATTACTAGTCACAAAGTGAAATTCACCTAAATACAAACATAAGTGCCACAGCACCAGGCCAACCGATGGTGAAAAAATAACTGTTCAACCACCAGCCCCACCATGCCAACACCATTCTGTCCACCCTATTAAGTGTCAGTTCCCTGCCCAGCGGACCATGCACAGCAGAACACCATTGGCGGTGCGCACCTCCGCGGTTCAAAAAAGGTACCGCCAATAGTAGGCAACACCACATTGGACAGTTAGAATACCCCACACCTGAGACACATGCACAAACCACACGCATCTGCTCACAGCACCATAGATCAGCCCCTCACACACCCACAATCCCTTGCGAACCCTACAAACATCACACATAGCAATAACCCAGTTACACAGAACCTATACACCACAGGCATAGTCACACTGAACACTCAGCACACACAACATAACTTCACGTTTTGCACAAGGCACACATCAGACACACATACCAACGTCACAACTCACCTGCATCCGCAACAAAAAACACCCACCTCACCAAAATGGCATCTCAAATGCACCCACATTTCACTGACAATGAGCTGAGGGTCATGGTAGATTAAATTGTCTGGGTAGCGCTACAAAGATTCAGATCCCAGATCCAGTAAACATTAATGCATGGAAAACGGAGTTATGGCAGAGGATTGTTGACAGGGTCAACTCAGTAGGCACACATCCACGCTCAAGGGAGGACATCAGGAAGAGGTGGAACGACCTACAGGGGAAGGTGTGTTCCATGGCGTCTAAATATCAGATCACCCTGAACACACTGGCAGTGGGCCCCCACCTACGCCACTTGTGCTGACATCCTGGGAGTAGAATGTCTTGGACATCATGCATCCTGAGGGCCTGACTGGATTCATCAGAGGGATTGACTCTGGTCAGTCGACAACAGCTCCCAGCCTTCAGCCATTCCTGCCTAGAATTCGACCCCACCACCCATCTCTCCCCAATCAACCCCATCCCACTCCTCTTCACCACCCCAGCAACCCCACGGCCCTCACACCACCCACCCCACTGCCACATCCCACCACAGTTACCCCCAAATGCACAGATACCAAGCATAATGCCAAGCACCACAACTCCCACAATGCAACACTCACTACACATCAAAGGAAGACAGTCACACTTCACAGTAGAACCTCTGCATGGACAACCAATCCACATGCCACACCAACTGTCAGTCTCAACTGCGTTCCAACAAATGACAATGACAGCATTGTCCAACCCTCAATGGCACATGGAAACCATGTCACAATCTTCATCCCCCAAACAATATCTGCATCACTGCAGCTGTCATTGCCATCCCTGGGAAGCAAGTTAGACTACACCATGCATCACACGATGTGGCCTACAAAGACATCTACAATATTAAACTAACTCCCTTCCCATCCACAGGTCCTGCTGTGACACACCAGTGGATGCCATGGTCAGACAGCCCTCCCCAGGATGGAGGCCACAGTGGATGTCCAGACAGTGACGACTTGCATGGCCCATCAGGGATGACTGGTCATTCCATATCCAGCACCCCCACCCCAGACACACCGGACTCCCCCTCCCATATGGTACCTACACCTTAGCCAGGATTACCTCCCCAAACCAGTGCCCTTAGGACTGCTCAATCAGAACAGTACAGGATCCAGAGTCAAGGGCACACACTCAGGACAATGAAGGTCCAGGTGCTAATGGAAAGGGGCACACTGTGCCAGGGGCACAGGCACAGGGTACCAGGGGTAGTGGGAGGGAACCTGTGGCCCAAGGGATGTGGCAGGCACAACAACAGAGTGTCCAGACAGCCCTCTCCCAAGTCCTGGGTATATACCACCAAGCCCAGGACACGATAGGCCAGATACTCATCACTGTGCAGGAGAACCAGAGGCTGCAGGGGGCACACCATCAGGAGGCTATGTAGCAGTGGAAGGCCCTCAATGAAACCATGGCCACCATTGCAAGGGTGCTCAAGGAACTGACCAGCATCCTGCGTGACTCCTCCACCCACCTGCAAACCCCTTCCACTAGCCACATCCCAACAGAGCCCTCCACTACAGTGGCAGTTAGTGGAATCGAAGCCATGCCTGAAGACCCGCAGACCACCAGCACCCCTTGCCCTGTAGCTGAGAGACCCCCAATCAAGCAAAGACATCCAACCAGACATCCTGCAGGAACTGATGTCAAAACTAACACCACCGCCAGGAAGTGACCCTCTCCTGAACTTTCTCCCTTCTGTGCCACAGAGACACCCTGTTGACTGTCCACTGTTATCTCTCCATTCTCCTACAGCCCCCTATCCTGGTCCCAGACTACACACAGCTGGCCCAACTACTCTGATGAGTCCACCCAGCATGACACCACATATCACCTTTGCACTTGTCAGTGACAAATAAACTCAATTGAGCACAGATACTGTCTATGTGCTTCATTACAAGAAGTGACATTTACTGTGCCTTTGCATGTTTAACTGTCAACCCATTGTACTACCAAAGTGACAGAAGGAGCACCAATATGCAGCTTGGATGATAGTGGAGCAGGCAGGGGCTGAACACATATGTCAATGGAGGTAACAGGTGATGCAGGGACCAAAGTGTACCACACCAATGCTCCGAAAGTAGAACAAGACAGGAACAACATTTATTATAGAATTAAAAAATGTCCATACAACACACATGCACCACAACAACTATGTACCAAGGGTGATTTGGCAAGTGTCAGCTCTGGCCATGTGTCCATGTGAGACGCACATTACCAAGGCAACCAACCCCAATGGTCCCTCCATCACAGCAGACAAAGTGAAACACAAGGCACGTACCACAGTCAAAACAGCAATGTTGTACTGCCGCCCAATCTTTACTCTTAGGAGTGGAAGCAATACTGTTGACACCACAATGTGTAGCACACATATTGCAGTTGAAGAGGCAGTACAGGGAACAATGGTAAAGCACAAACATGTCACATGTAAAGCAACACAATTGCAGGGAGATTATTGAACGGAAATGTGCACAGCAACAATGCCACTGATAGTGACATTTGACCCCCCAACCCACCCAGGGTCAGGGCTGAACCAGTTACACCAGTGCAATTAGACACCAGGAGGATCAATGTCAGAAGGCAGCCAGAAGCACAAGTCACATTACATACCCCTGACACATACCTGTAGCTCAATTAAAGTATTGTCATATCAACTCTGCTTTGAAGTCAGCTGCATCCTCATCCTCATCATCCTCTTAACTCCCAATGTTGCATTCATCAGCCACCGGCCAAGGTGCTCTGCATCCAGCAATGGGATGTGACTTCTCAGGGCCAGATTGTGTAGCATGCAGCAGGCAACTACGATTGGGCACACTTTCTGTGGTATGTAGAGTAGGGTACCTCCGGAGATGTGTAGACACTGGAATCTGGCCTTCAGTAGCCCAAAGGTTGTCTCAATCACACACTTTGTCCTACTGCGGGCCTCATTGAAATAGTGTTCAGCATCTGTAGTTGGATGTCTCACAGGTGTTAGTAGCCAGGGAAGGTTCAGATAGCCAGAGTCACCTGTGTGCACAGAGGCAGGAACCATGTCAAGATCGGGAGGGAGGTAGGCTAGAGTGTGAAGAGAGTTGAGTGTACTGGGGCACACATACGTTTGGATTCATACCGACGAGCCAGGCCCAGTCCCTTTGTAGTGGTGCCATCATGAGTGGGATGTTGTTGTTCTGCAGAATGTTGGCATCCTACACAAAACCTGGAATTTGGCAGTCACTTGTGAGATAATTTGGTCAGCGAGACACACAACCTGCACATTGATAGAATAGAAACTTTTACGGTTCCTGAACACTTGTTCATTCCTCCTGGGTGGCACCAAGGCAATGTGTGTGCAATCTATGGCCTCTATCACATGAGGGCCATGTGTAAAATCATAGAAGGCACTTTTAACAGTGGCAAAATCAGCACATTGGGGGAACCTGAAGTAGCGGGGCTGATGTCTCAAAAGGGAAAGCAGTACATCCCTCAAAATGTCACCGAACATCGGCTGAGGATCCCTGCTGCCCAACCCACTGTCGTCTAGAATGACCCTGTGGCAAGAAAGTTGAGGACTGACAAGACCTGTACTGTGGAGGGATGGCATTGGGATGATGGGTGGCAGGCAATAGATCAGGCTCCAACTGGGTCACCAACTCCATGATGATCTGACGGTTCAGGTGATACATCTGAATGGCATGTCACTCCTCCAGGGTGGCAAGGTTGACTAGGGGCTGGTACACCAGACCATCCCACATCCTCAACATTGCATTACACCATATCTGGGAATAGGAAGGGGAACAGTCAGAAAAAGCTGCATTGACTGGACACAGTAAAGCTGTTTCTAGCCTACAATTTTCACCTATGATACTGCTAAAATTCAGTCCCTATTCACAACATACACGTAAAATGGCAACCGCCTGTCCTGCATGCACAGAACAGATAGAAGTGACCTAATCCTGCCGACATAAGACGTAATGGCGGTATGTGGTCACAACTGCCATGCAACTCCTAATTGGATAACATGATTGTGTAAGGGAGACTGGAGCCAATGGTGATCCCCTCCAGCAGTGGTGGTGAAGTCTGCGGCGGACGTGACCACCATTTCATGTGACAATGCTCACTTGACTCCTGACACTCTTGCACATAAGACCTCCGCTGCCTGTGCTGCTGTGTTTTGACTCTGGTAGTCGAGATGCCAGGTCCTGCAGGTGATAGGGCCACAGCCTTATCCCAGTAGGAACTAGAGAAGCTTGTGGATGGGGTCCTTCCCCTGTAGGGACAATCATATGGGGCACCAGAGCAGCAGGTGAGTCTATTGGCACTGTCCTGTCTTATAACGATGTGTATGTGGATGTAAGGCATTGGGATATGGCAAATGGAGTGGATGCTTGGAGATGGAAGAGGAGTGTGACCGTCATTGGCATGCAGACTTGTGTGTGTTGCCAAGAGATATGTGAGATGTGTGCTGTCCACTCCTCTCCCAGTGATGCCACTCTACATTACTTTCTCCTTCTGTCTGTGTTTCCCATGCAGGTCAGCGGCCATCAGAAGAAGGGAATTTGGCAGGCCATCACCAAGCAAATGCAGACCATGGGGGTCCATGCCCAGTGGAGCACCCACTGCAGAAAGAGGTGGGACGACCTGAGACACTGGGCCCAGAAGACAACAGAGGCCCAGCTGGGGATGTCCTCTAATCAAGGGAGGGTGCCCTTCGGACCCTCATTCCCCCTAATGGCCCGCATTCTGGCACTGGCCTACCTCGAGGTGGATGGGTGCTTGAGGGCAGCAAAGCAGCCACAAAGGGAGTAAATACACACTCTCACCTCCTTGATGTGTTGCTTAGGTGGTTTTGGGTTGTGGACTAGTGGAAGATGTAGCATAGGTACTAGGTAGATGCCTGTCCACTAAGGGTCTCAGTCACTCTGTCAGGATGTGTATTACAGATGTGAGACCATTCCATTCAGTTAGTGACTTATGAAGACAAGTACATCCAATTTGTAATGTGTGTGGTCACACAAACATTGTATGGTAGCCCCCACCTACCAACGTCATCAGTTCACCTGAGGTGTCAGGGCATTGTCATCTGTGTTTTCCCAAAACTGTGCCAGGGGAGATAAGTGAGTTTTCATTCTTCTGCCCTGTACGGTATGTGTAGTCAGGCAGAGTTGTGCAAGATGTCAGTGTTGTAGATGTCACTGGCTTAGTGCGCATGCTACCTAGCCATGCAGAATTCAGTTGATAGCGGTGTACAGGTTTTGTTTCCCTAAATGGCCATGTGGAGTTAGCAAGTACTGGACATGTGTGACTAGTGTGAGTCACATCAAGTACATATGTACAATTGTAGCACCATCAGCTGCACAGATCAGCATTGCTGTAGTTTGGCCCATGGTGTCCCTCTCTTGAAGGGTGCATAGGTGAGGGCATGACGTGGCATGGCATAGCAGCAGATGATGATGTTGTTACACTGTGTGACTGTTGTGCTGACTTTGATCCATTGCACCCTGTCTCCATCTCCCACCCTCCTTCCCTCCCTCTCCTCCTCTGTCTTTGTGTGCATCCGCATCATCTGGTGAAGGAGAAGGGGCACTGGAGAGTGGGGAAGCTGCAGCCCATGGGACCTAGGAGGCTGAATTCAGCGGCGCCAAGGGGACCAGTGGGACGATGGACAAGGGGAATGCCACAGGGGAGATAGCATCGACCACACCATCTTCAGATTCCTCCTCCGATGGCAGCTCCCTGGCAGTGGTGGACTCATCTGGGACCACTTCAGTTACGTTCTTGTCCGCCATCCCCCTTTCCAGCACTACCCTCCCTGTAGCCCCCCCACCCAGTTGCCTGTGTCTGCTTATCCAGGAGGGTGGGCGTCTCCTACCCCAGTCAGCCCTGCTGCCCTCAATGAGGAGGCTATTGACCTCCTGAGGTCTATCTCTCTAGGACAGTCAACCATTGTGAATTCCATCCAGAGACTTGCATCACAGATGCAGCAGTCCAATGCGTTCCTGGAAGGCATTTGCAGTGCCCTGGCTGGCCTGCAGAGATCATTTCAGGCTCTAGCCTCCTCATTGACAGCAGCCAGTGTCCCTGCTTCTTCCTCCCCCGTGCAAATACCTCTTCTCATTCCCAAAACCCTCTCCCCTCACCCATCCAAGGCACATTTCCTAACCCACATCAACCAACATGATACGCCAGGACAGACATACGCACCAGAAACGCCACACAACATTAGCATGCAGACATGACAACATCCACTCCCTACACTGACTCCTCCACCACCTCCCCCCACCAGCACTACACCATTCACACCTGCAGTCACCACCTCATCAGTCCCAGCTCCTGCCATAAGTGCCCTCACTGCCACCGTCACCACAACACCAGACCTGCATACATGCACCCCATACACCATATGCCCACTCAGCAAGACTGACAATACCCTAACATGCAGCACACTCACCCTACCTGCAGACACCACCACAACATACATTCACACATACCCCCTGCCATCTCCCTGTATCTACTCCCTGTCCTCCCACTACATCTAAACGCCCACAGTCACCCACCCAACAGTCATGCAGCACACACATGGCATCCAAGCTTGCACCTGTACCCAAATCACCTCCACGTACTTGCCTCTCAACCATTCCCTCTACCTCCACCCTATTCCTTATTCCCATGACCGTCCCTGTGCCCCTAAGAAGTTTCCTAAGAGAATTTTGCCTGTTCCCTACCATAACCTTATCCCTGCCCCCCAAGCACCCTGTTACACTCCCTTCATCCCTGCCTTTCACCTCCCTGTCCTCCCCCGGTCATCACCCTGCCCCTCCCTGCCATAGACTTCCTCCCCAACCAAGTCAACGGTCACCCTTCCCAAGGCCAGACCTAAACCCACACCACCCAATTCAAGGTCCATGGCCCACCACCCCACAAGTCTAATAACCCCCCTCCAAACCCAAACCTAAGGACTCCCCTCCAAACCCAAACACCCACCCCCACCCCCCTCACCACTGAGGTGCCTGCATGCCCCATTGTTGCCCCTGCCCAGTGGGGGCCAACATTTTTCAGTCAGGAGTCAATCTGGGCCCTCATTCTGTGTCCAATGTGCAAGGAGCACAATGGACTTGATGGACTAGGCCTTGGGCCCCATTGTACATTGTTTAAATTATTGCTTCTGTGTTTTTATATATATATATATATATATATTTATACAACACTACACCATTGGTGATGACAGTAACTACCTTGCCCTGGCTTTCCTACCACATGTATGTGTGGTGTATATGCAATTGGGCGTGTGTGAGTGTGTGCATGTGTGTGTGTTGGTATGGGTGTTTGCGTGTTTGTGGTGGCATGGCTTGCCATTCCATGTGTGTGGTTGTGTGTGTGCTGATATCCTTCCTTCCAGTGTGTGCTAGGTTGGTGTACATACGGTTGGTGTCTTTGTTGCCGTCGCTGGTCCTGGAGTTCAATAGCCAACAGGAGCATTGGGAAGACTTGCAATTCACATGCCATGGCGCCTGCGGATGTGCCTGCGTTCCTGAAGGTGAGTGTTCTCCTTTTGGGTTAATTTGTTAAGGGAATTTGGAATAGGGATTTTAGAATTAGTATGGCCAACTCGACCATTGTTGATATTAGTACATGGGCGATCTGATTTAGATACGTACAATGTTACTGTGTTTGATAATTTTGTGGGGATTATCTATACTACTAATTTTGTTTTCTTCTTTATTGCTTCTTTATTGCTCACTCAAGAGCAAGAAGAGGGGCAGCGAAGAAGCAGGTCCGGAAAGAGATGGGGAGGAGATGCCGACCACCAGCACCACTGCTGAGGGCTCTAGCAACCCTAGTTAGTCTTACTATTTTTCCCCTAACTTTTACCTCTGCCCACTGTCATACTACTTTTAAATTTGCCTTTTTTATTCTGGCTCCTTTTTTTCCAACTATCTCATCCAATTTTTGTTTAATTCTTGTTATCCCTGTAATATCTTTTTTTTCCTTATTCCGTGGTATTTTGTAGCTTTTTCCAGTCTGTACTAGTCTGTAGTTTTCTTTTGCTTTGTTGGTAATCTTTCCTTCTCCCCTATATATCTTGTGGTACTGTAAGGCTAAGAACATATTTTTGGTACTCTCTTGTCTAGTGTGAGGATTGAAGGCTCAAGTATCATAAACATTATTCACCATGTATGTTTGTTTAGAAAGCTTTCTTTTTCTTGCTCTAACAGTTAATGAGAGAGTGGCCATGGTCAGGGATCACCCCACCCAGTGTTGTGCTGTGTAGTTCATTTATACAGTATACCAGCAGTTCCCGTGACAGTGCAGCATGGTTGGAAAGTATGGGGCCACATTGCATTCGCCAACCAACCCCATATGCCTTTCATTTACCATTATTATTCCACCCCTTCATTTTGCTTCAGTGACTCTAGCTCTGCTCCTCAATTATGGAGATTGTTGGTTGGTTTGACTACCTGGCTTTTCGCACATTGTGAACCAACAAAATGCAAAGAGTGATATTTTTGATAAAAGATACTGCAGTGCTAACTGAAATGTAGTGATGTATTCTGGTTGTATTTTTTTAATTAAACAAATTAAGAAGAGGTGTATCTGGCATCTAAAAAATGTATAATGTTTTTTTTCTAGCCATACCAACTACCAATGCCACCGGCTCAAGTGCCACTCCGGGAGGAGAGTCAGTTTCCAGGGGAAAGCAGGATCAGGGACAGTCAGTGTTAAGTCACAATGCTTGCTTATTGACAATTAATATTATATTCACTAGCTACGAGGGTGTTGTCGTGACTCTTGATCGTGAAACCCCTGCTTTACCTGCTACAGTGGTGGTTGAGTTATGGCCTCTTCTATCTGCAACTCAGCAAACACTCACATAATGTACGCCAAAAATGATGGCTTGATGGAAATGGGAAAGCACAGAAGGTTAAAAGAAAGGATGGGTGAAGAGAGTGAAAGGAAAGGATGCATGGGGGGGTAAAAGAATGCATGGGCGAGTATTGGGTAAATGGATGGATGGGTGAAAGGATGATTGAAAGAAAGGGTGGATGCTGAATGGATGGCATATGGATTAACATTTTTGGTGAAAGACTAGATGAGAGAAAGTAAAGCTTAAATCATGGGTGTTATTGGTGAATATAGTAAGAAGAATGAAAGGATGATTGGATAATTGCTTGGATGAATAAACAAGGGAGTTCTTCTGGAGAGGTGCATGCTGCTCACCTACTTCACTTACTTCACTTCATGGTTATCAAAGCTATGGTTCAAAGTAGGGTGTGTTTTTATTTGGCAACGCCACACTCCGTCATTTTCACAATGCATGGATGCACCATATTTATTTGAATATGGCGCACCCGCTTTGTTGTCCCCTGTGCTGGTGCTAAATTGAGCTGGCTAGCGCCAACACAGACATCCTTTAACCATCATGCAAGGATGTCTGCATTGAGGGGTGTGGGAAGGTGTCCCTTCCTGCACAAAAACAATCACTAATGGTGATTTGCCACTTCTGTGTTTCCTGCAGAATGCAGCACACTGAGAAGTGTCAAATCATAATTTTGAAATTATTGTTTATGCACAGGAAGGGACACCTCACAGCACATAAACAATCATGTCTGGCATTTTACTCTTTCTATCATAGAAAAAGCAAATAAAAAGGACAAATAAAAGTATTCCTCCTCATTGTGCCTTGCTGACACCACCCCTGGGTTGGCATTAGATTTTGGCGCTGCCTCAAGTTTACAAATACTCGGAAATCTGAGGCGGCATCAAAATGCAATTGTTGTTGCTATGGCAAACACACAGCAATACCCATTGCACACCCCTTCCATGCAAAGGGCTGTGTGTGAAGGGGCAGTATTTACAAGATGGCATTAAGCCACAAAAAGTGGCTTATCGCCAGCTTGTAAATACGGCGCAGTACTTAGCGCCTCCGGAGTGTCCCGGAAAGTGACGCTCTGGTGGCTCTAGGGGCTCATAAATATGGCCCTATATTTGTTTAGCAAGGCAGATATGTATCTCACACATGATCATTCATCATCCTCCTCCCTGCCCATGGCATTTTGCCACCCATGACTGAAGTGCAGTATGATTTAATTCTTGGCCGCACTTTTGGCTGTGCAATGTGCGTCTGTTTCAGTTAATGTTGCATTTTCAAAGTTTTCAATGCACTACAAACCGAACACAAGGTCTGTTTCCCTTTGTCCACTCAGTCACCTCTTAGTGTTTCACTCCTTTATTCTTTATTTAGTTCTTCTGTTCCAGCCTACCGAAAAAATATAAAATCCATTCTTGGCATGTGTCACATATTTGTATGGTCATGTGAGGTGATTCCAAAAGAAATTTCATGGTTACCCATAACAGATTTATTTTATGTCTGTTCAGATTTTTCCCTTTAGACATTCATATACTGCATTACTGAATAAGCCAATGCTTAGGCACATGACGAGTTGATGGTCATTGACATCCTTCTATTCTATATCAAAAGCTCTTCCTAACCACCTAATCCCTCTACCTTACTCTGCAGTAGAGTAAATAAGGTTTCACTTCCTTACTACCCAGCAAATTCATTTGTTGGAAATAATTTGTGATAGTGGGCGAGGCCAGTGAGTAGAGTGGGACTGAGTGCCTGATTTGATTTCTAGTTTGGCGTAAGGGATACTCTGTGATGAACATGCGAAATACAATCTAAATATCCTGTTCCTTTCCCTTTAGTGCAGTGCATCAATTTCCCCACTGTCTACTTATGGTAGACAGGATAATAATATCCAGATTTGATACATGAGTTGTATGAAGTAGGGCCATATGTATTAAATTCAGATTTGGTGATTACTAAATAGCAAATTTTACCAAATCGCTATTTGGTAATCGCAATTTGCTATGTATCATAGGAATTGGTAAAGACTTGATGATTATATAAAATTCACATTTGCAATTTGTGATTACCAAATAGCAATTAGGTAATCACAATTAGGGAATCGCTAAATTATGAATGTCACATTTTGGAGTAGCTTGATGACTTCGCAATCAGGAAGCTAGTCAATCTTTGCTGCTTCCAGGACCCAAAGCCAGAGAAGGAGGTAGATTGTTGCAGCAGAGGCCCTTTGTGACAGTTTGAATGCTTTTTTGCGCATATAACTTATCATGGCCACTAATGACAATGGCAAGGAGGCTGAAGGGCACAAAATAAAATTTAAATTCAGTGAGCAAGAACTGAAGGTGCTTGCATACGAGGCGGTGAAGAGCCATGATAAGCCTTTTGGAAAGGGCTCGGTGCAGGTATGAGAGCGCGAAAAAAAGGAAAATATGGGAAGACATCCTGGCCAAGATCAGCACGAGTGTCATTGTTGGGGTCAAAGACATTGACACCTCAGCCACACCCAGCACCAGCAAATGTAGGATGTATAAATGGATACATTTTAAAATTATTCCTTACAAAATTACCAATTAAGAAGTCAGTGTTAAGCTTAATTGAAAAAACATTCCAGTCCAAATTTCAGTTGCAAGCCAACAATGCATAATGGGAGAAGTAGTTAGTAATTCAATGGTGAAACATATGGCAAATAATACAGCACTGCTTAGACCCATACAAACTGATGTAGAAACACATCAGGTAAAAAAATTAAATTAAAACTAGCAATGTAAACGTAGACACACAAGTACTTTCTCGAACTAAAGTATGTCTTTTTCATGTCACAGAAATAGCTGCATCACATGCTGCACTCACTGTAATTGTGGAAACTGAGTGGACTCTGCCACAGTCAGATTGTGAAAACATGTGCCCCCACCACCCATGGGATCTGCAGCAATCAGACACAGAACAACATTGGATCCTCTCCCTGATTTGGATGTAGAGGCAGATGCTATTCCAACAGACATGCTCACACCACCATCTAAGGATAGATTCTTCCACAGTCAGTCCTTTGCGCTGTGGCAAAACAATCCCCTTATGAGGCATAGAGTGGCTGTAAGATGGCAATCAGAGGAAGGTAATAGCTCAGTTGTATTCAGAGGTCTGGTGGCATCAATGTTGAAGGTCCAGCGCTTACAATTTAAGCACATGATGTCAATGCACACACAGTTGATTTGACTCAATAACAACATGGATGACATCAAAGATGGTATCAGGCCGCTGAATACAACAGTGGAGGAAGGGCAAAAAGCCACAGCTGACAATTTCAATTTAAAGGAAATGACAAATGCCATCAAGGAACTTTGCACAGTAATGCAGCAGGACCATGTCACACACCGTAGGCATCAACACCAACTAATGGGCAGATTGGATGGGTTTACCAGATCTGTCCGTCATCTGACAAATGCATCTGCATTGCCATTGTGACATGCATTGACCGTAAAAGTGGAGATGGCACATTGCAGTGGAGACATTGCAAGAGGTTTGGTGCAAGGCGCTAATGCAATAGAGAACATACGGACCACTAGAATTGCAGGAAACACTGATTTAGGTGTAGGAGATAGTAAGGAGCTCTCCAGGCTTATTAGTGTCACTACCCCTGTGATGGACACTAGACGTTGCAGTTCGACACATAGGCCCAGATTTAACAGGGCCTAGTGCCTTTCCAATGCAACATTAGTGTCATTTAGATGCTAATGCGGCTTTGGAAGGCCAAAAACTCTGTGTCATATTTACAAAGTGGTGCAATGCTTGCAATGTGCTACTTTGTAACCCCTTGTGCCACATTATGCCTGTGCCACACATAATGTATCCAAGGGGGCATCCTGGCACTGGGGGAGAAAAAATGGAGCAAAGAAATCTAAGAGATTTCTTTGCATCTTTTTTGTCAGCATTTGTAAAGCCTGCTAAGAGCAGCTGTTAAAGGGAAGCTCCCATTGTTTTCAATGGGCCTCTGGGTGCTTTGCAGGATTAGTGTCAAAATTTTTCACGCTAATCCTGAAAAATCACAGGATTAGCATCAACAATAATGATACTAGTCTTCCTGCCTACTACCACGGTACACGGTATTTTAAATACCGCAGACACATGGTGGCATTACGGGGGTGCCAAGGGGAGCAGGAAAAGTGGCGCTGCACTAGGTGCAGTGCGACGTTTCATAAATCTGCTCCATAGTGTGCCTTCAAAGGCTTCACCAAGAGATAGTGCAGAGCCCACTGAACGGCCTAGTGGAGTGCCTGGAATAAAAAAATGATATGGACATGTAACTATATAAGATTTTTTGTGGGCATAACTTTACTGTTGTATTGTCTGTGATGAAACATATGATTTTGCACAACGTGTGCAGTATGGCATAACCTTTTTTTAGAGATAGCATATTGAACCTGAAGTTACAATAATAAATATGAAAAATAGGAGCAAATTCATGAAATGCATTGTCTCATCATTACTTACATTAAAAATAAATGCATGTTATTTTAACACGTCTTTCTCTGCTGCCCTTGATCCATCATCAGTGCTGACAAAAGTAAACCTGACACCTCGTCATCTGAATCTGAATCAGACAGATCCAAGGGTATGCCTCTTGTTGTACCTATGTTAAGCAACATGGCACATGTAACCACAATTTTACAGCTTGTTTCTTGACTGTACAGTAGTGCACCACCACTCTTGTGTAGACATCTGAAGCGGCTCTTGAGCAGGCCAAGGGTCCTCTCTAACTTTATGTGCTTCATTGTGATAGTGCTTTCTTGGAGTTGATGGATTCAAATATGTGGTGAAGATAAATGAGCGCACAGCATATGCACTGTCTCCTATAATGACAAGAGCAAATAATGAATCACTGTCATGACTTACTGCTTATGTTCTCTATGGTACTCAGTGAACAACAGAGTTACCTAGTAGATATCCTTCTCCAAATTCACCATCAAGTAGCCCTGTGTAGATTCCATTATGTTGAGAAATAAAGGAATTGTGAGTACTACCAAGGATCTGGTCACTATATCAGTTTTGATATTTGAGGCCCTGCATGTCACTTGTTCTTAATGAATGGCTATATTTTCTATTTCTGAAGATATACTTGTAGGAAAGTACCATCTTGCCTGGTATGTTACCCCAATATTTCACTGTATATATGTTGTTTTACTCTATGTGTCACTGGGACCCTGCCAGGCAGGGCCCAGTGCTCATAAGTGTGTGCCCTGTATGTGTCCCCTGTGTGATGCCTAACTGTCGCCCTGAGGCTCTGCTAACCAGAACCTCAGTGGTTACGCTCTCTCTGCTTTCCAAATTTGTCACTAACAGGCTAGTGACTAAATTGACCAATTCACATTGCCATACTGGTACACCCATATAATTCCCTAGTATATGGTACTAATGTACCCAGGGTATTAGGGTTCCAGGAGATCCCTATAGGCTGCAGCATTTCTTTTGTCACCCATAGGGAGCTCTGACAATTCTTACACAGGCCTGCCAGTGCAGCCTGAGTGAAATAATGTCCACGTTATTTCACAGCCATTTACCACTGCACTTAAGTAACCTATAAGTCACCTTTATGTCAAACCTTCACCTGGTGAAGGTTGGGTGCAAAGTTACTTAGTGTGTGGGCACCCTGGCACTAGCCAAGGTGCCCCCACATCGTTCAGGGCAAATTCCTCGGACTTTGTGAGTGCGGGGACACCCTTACACGCGTGCACTATACATAGGTCACTACCTATGTATAGCGTCACAATGGTAACTCGGAACATGTCTAAGATCATGGAATTGTCACACCAATGCCATTCTGGCATTAGGGGGACAATTCAATGATCCCCGGGTCTCTAGCATAGTACCCGGGTACTGCCAAACTGCCTTTCCGGGGTCTCCACTGCAGCTGCTGCTAACCCCTCAGACAGGTTTGTGCCCTCCTGGGGTCCAGGCAGCCCTGGCCCAGGAAGGCAGAACAAAGGATTTCCTCTGAGAGAGGGTGTTACACCCTCTCCCTTTGGAAATAGGTGTGAAGGCTGGGGAGGAGTACCCTACCCCAGCCTCTGGAAATGCTTTGATGGGCACAGATGGTGCCCATCTCTGCATAAGCCAGTCTACACCAGTTTAGGGATCCCCCAGCCCTGCTCTGGCGCGAAACTGGACAAAGGAAAGGGGAGTGACCACTACACTGACCTGCACCTCCCAGGGGAGGTGCCCAGAGCTCCTCCAGTGTGTCCCAGACCTCTGCCATCTTGGATTTAGAGGTGCTGGGGGCACACTGGACTGCTCTGAGTGGTCAGTGCCAGCAGGTGACTTCAGAGACTCCTTCTGATAGGCTCTTACCTGTCTTGGTAGCCAATCCTCCTTCGTTTGTAGCCAAACCTCCTTTTCTGGCTATTTGGGGTCTCTGCTTTAGGGAATTCATCAGATAACGAATGCAAGAGCTCACCAGAGTTCCTCTGCATCTCCCTCTTCACCTTCTGCCAAAGGATCGACCGCTGACTGCTCAGGACGCCTGCAAAACCGCAACAAAGTAGCAAGACGACTACTAGCAATCTTGTATCGCCTCATCCTTCCGGCTTTCTCGACTGTTTCCAGGTGGTGCATGCTCTGGGGGTAGCCTGCCTCCACCCTGCACCAGGAGCTCTGAAGAAATCTCCTGTGGGTCGACTGAATCTTCCACCTGCTAACGCAGGCACCAAAAGACTGCATCACTGGTCCTTTGGGTCCCCTTTCAGCCTCACGAGCGTGGTCCCTGGAACTCAGCAACTCTGTCCAAGTGACTCCCACAGTCCAGTGACTCTTCAGTCCAAGTTTGGTGGAGGTACGTCCTTGCCTCCCCACGCTAGACTGCATTGCTGGGTACCACGTGATTTGCAGCTGCTCCGGCTCCTGCGCACTCTTCCAGGATTTCCTTTCTGCACAACCAAGCCTGGGTACCCGACACTCTATACTGCAGTGCACAACCTTCTGAGTTGTCCTCCGGCGTTGTGGGACTCCATTTTGTGACTTCGCATGGACTCTGGTTCACTTTCCTTCCAAGTGCCTGTTCAGGTACTTCTGCGGGTGCTACCTGCTTCTGTGAGGGCTCCCTGAGTTGCTGACGTGTGTCCTATCAGTGCAGCCTATGACATGTGGGAATTATGCAAAATTTGAATTTAGTGAGATGTAAGCCCTGTGGTGTGCTAGAGAATCTGATTTATTGACTGATTTTTAGGAGCATTGTATCCAGAAATGCATTAAAAAAGTGTGACAGTGCACTTTGAAACACCCTCCTGCTGCAGCTGTTACCCCCTGGTAGCTACCTGAGGCTAAGAGGTGAAGGGAGCATAACACCTGCACATGAGTGGGAATAGCATTGGTCCTGCAAGTGTGATACAGAAGTTGTGGGTTTAGTTCAGCTATTAAGTATAATATCATTGCAGAATTTAATCTGTATTTTTCATAGATATCCTCCTCAGCCTGGTTAAACAATGTTATGCGCATTCTGAAAATGCATTCTAATCTCCTCTGCATGCCAAGTATGCCCCATAGTATCTTATTTATTATTGATCTGCGTCATTGGAGTCCAGGTAGAAAGTGAAAGGCATTTGGAGAAAAGCAGGGCCACTGGAATAAAATATAGATAATTGTCAACTATAACTGTCCTAGCTGCAGATGGCAGCAACGGCAAACTACATAAAATGCTGGCTATCATGCCTCCTTTAAACACATCTTGTACTCCACAGTACATAATGCCTTACTCATTAATGAAAGGTAATTTATTTTTATTTTTCCATTCAGAGTGTTAAGTTATTAGAAACGCCTTTAAAAGAAAAAAAAATCAAAACACTGTTTTTGTAATCTGGTATTATCCTTCTTCGATTCTTTTCTGCCAGACAGTGCTTTTTATGTGAGGCATGTGTTCATATAAATTAAAATTGACCCTAGGACTCTCCTAATCATAATCATATCAAATTCCAAAAGCCCGAGGGGACCAGCAATATACTGCTACTGTGCCACTTAATAATTAATTTAAAACTTGTATTTGCACAGAGCATTATTTATAATTGGACTTTTTTCTGTTTGTTTTTCTCATTATAGATACTACTGCTGGTCGACCACCCCTTTCCACCAAGCAGGAGGTAGTGGCCTGTCTGTGGTGGCAGAGGCTAGAGACCACCCAGTCAGAATACCATCAGCTGATAGCCCTAGAGGATGAAGACAAAGGAGTAGCTTCCTCTGACCTGGGCCCCAGTTCAGCAAGCTGGCCCCAGCCTCCAGCCTCCTGGCCTTGACATTGCTTATGCTACTGTCAGCTGTCAGGCCCCTGGCTGCCACTGATGCCACTGATTCCACCTCAGACTGGCAATTCCAGGTTTGCATCCTGCAGCGGCTAGACTACATTAAAAGCCGGCTAGGGAGCATAGAGAAGAGCCTGGACCAGCTCTAGACCGTATAGACAATGCCCTCTTCTGAGCCCTTTTTTTGGTGGGAAGAACTTGTTGTGGGTGGAGAGGGTGGGAAGGGAGTTGGTACCGGGTGTTTTTTTCTTGGACTTTGTTTGGACATTGGTTAGGGATGGATCACTTTGTCTGGGGGGGTTGGGCCTGTTGTGGGTGGAGACAATGTGCTTTTTGTAAAATATTGAAGGGGAAAATTATTTAACCACAATTTATGCCTAAAGAAGTTTATTTGTGTTTTGCTTTTACTTTGCACTGCTGCCTTTTTGCGCAGCCTGTTTTTTCAATCCTTTTCTAAAAGTGTATACTGGTTAGTTATAGTTAGTTATTTACCCTGGTCATATTACCCTCTATAAATATCTACACCATTAGGGGGATGCTGTCATGACCTATATTGTCTACAACAACCTACATAAATGATTACTTATCTGCAGTACCAGTTAGTTCCTTAACTTAACTAGTTCACCTCACGCCAAGGTTTCCTTGCCTGAATATAGATGAAGCAACAACAGGGAAGGCATTACAACTTCACAAGCAAGGTCCCACTAGCACTCAGGGGAGCTCCAACTGTAGGATTAATCAGAAGCATTATCCCTTGCAAGCAAATAAATGGAAATAAAAACATTGAGTTGGCGGTTGAGAAATGATATAGCATTACAAATAATTGAGACCAGATTACTACATGGCACAACAAAGAAAACATGATAGTTACAAAATAACAAAACAAATAGCAATAGTAACTTCTTCTATGTGTAGGGAGCTAGTATTTAATTAAAACTAAAGTTATGAAATCCTCGAGCCATGAAAAGTGGACTCAAAGTCTAGAGTGGACAAGATTAAGCATTCACACAACATAAGGCCTGATAGATGCTGCTGATGATTGATGTTCTTCTATATCTAAAATATGGATCACTTTTATGTGTGGGTCAACAAATGGGGCCACTCTGGGCTACTACTTAGATAAAAGAGGATCCTGCAGTAAGTTGGTGTCACTTTCACCACATCCACCTCACCAAGTATGTGATCCATTTATGGTGTAAATTAAGTCACACACCTCAATAAATCACACAGCCTGGGAGAAGAGGATTAGGTGTTTGATGAATAGATGAGAAAGGGGATTTGGGGAAATCTTTGACAAAAACAGCCATTACTCAAGAATCATATTCATCTGCCTGATGAGCAACAAATCCTCATAATCACTCTGTTGTGCAAGCAAGGAAACAAAGGAATGAGTATGACACAGTACAGTTAAATGCATTGCAAACAGTCCTTCTGCCCCGGAGACCTAAGTTGTTCTGTCTTTTAGGTTTGAAAAAATAAAATTATTGAGGAGTGAACCCACTGAGTTCAAAAAGAATAATTGTTAAAATTAAAATGATACTTCATTGCCAAATTTGGTGGTGCATCTGCATTCTCCTCGTGAATGTCCATCACTCTTGGGTGCCTGTCTGGACTGGTCCTGTAGATAAGCAGGAGTGTTGAGCTCAGCTTTCACCTTTCATTCATGCAGTAGACGAGAAAGCCTGTATACTGTAAAACAGCAACTGTATTGCAGAGTCAAGGAGAAGAACAAAAGAAATGTAAGCTTCATGAGTAGTGTACCAAGAAGGCTCAGAGCAAAAAACAAGCAGGCTCAGGGTTTCACTTTTGCCACAAGTGCAACACACACACTGAGTAACATTTTGCAAATCAACACACCTCTCTGTTCCACATAGCTGAGTACTAGGTCTCAGAGTCATGGTTTCCCTTAGACGTTGATAACTTCTTTCTTCTAGCAGTTGATGATGTAGTCCAGCCCAGAGTTCTCCCATCCTCCTCCTGATTCCAAGTAGCTCCATTTCAGTCTTGACCCAAGCAAAATAGACAAAGAACTGCATTTTTTGTATAGCTTTTTGTTTATTAAGTAAAATGACTGGTCTGGGCTCTGATGAACCAGAAAAAAGAGGTGGTCCCTGCAAGTAAATCTGAAAAATGTGAAAGGGCCAATAACCCACAGGACAAATGATCAGCCATCATTCTGGCCCCAAACATTGAAAATCATGCAAATCAAGTTAACAAATTACAGATGAACACCCTCACTCACTGGCTTTCACAACATAAATCAACAATCATAACTCATAATCACTGAATAATATATAATTAATTGGTGCAAATGTATCTGTTCCAATTCAAGCACAGTGGTAGGTACAGAATTGTATCTCCTCTTTGATACGAGCAATAGATTGGGATTTGGCAGTGTGGTAACTCAACTGATCTTCTCGGGCAGCCATTCTCAGCGATGGAAAAAAAGAAACATCATAGGACCAGACCGTACAGGTTTATTTTTGCTAAGTAATGTAAGTTTGTAAAGGCCAATCACCTACAGGAAAAATTATCATCCACCATTTAGGCCCCAAATATTGCAAATCATCTCATTCAAGTTCACAAGTTACAGATGAAAACCCTCCCTCACTGTCTGCCACCACATGAATCATCAATCATCACTCACACTCACTGACACATTTTTGCAATAGTTGTAGTTACCTCTTCCAATCCAACCATCGGTAGGTTAGGTAGTAGGTACCAAATTTTATCTTTGAAGTAGGAAACATATTGGAATTTGGTGTTGGCTTCTCTTGTGGCAACTCTACAAAGTGATGCAAAAAAGGTTATTCATGAAAGGGATGCAGGCACTGTCTCCAATGTAATGAAGGAATTGTGGAGGCTTCGTCACTGCACACTGTTCCAATTGCGGTGCAGCAATGTATGCGACTACACAATGGTGGGGCAGCATATATTTTACACAAATATAATATTCCACTAGTTAACATTTTTTTTGAAAATAAAGAAGTTCAGTGAGAAATCATTAAAAACGTATATGGTGGCACGGACATACTGATTCTGACCAGTCATCCTCTTCCTCCTCCTGAGGTGTTTCTGGAATTGTGTAATCAGGTGGTATAAAATGCTGATTCTTTATGATCATAGTTAATCTCTCCATGTTTTGAGGTGAGAGACTGGTCCTTCTCACTGTAACAACTGCACCAGCTGCACTGAGCACACATTCAGCCAAGCTAAACACTTTATTGCCAGCCAATACAGCAATGGGATTTCATTCACATGCACCTGTTTTGGGTCATTCAGATATTATCCAGATACTCCTGAAACATCCTCTGAATGGTCATTGGTGCAGCCATTTGCTTGACCACTTTTGCCTTCACCTCTGCACTGGACTTAAGACCTGCACTTGAAACCAAGCCAATGCAGAGGTTGGGTCCTATTCTTCTGTTGCCGCTGCTGCTGGTTTTCTTGTTGCAGGTGTTAGCTGCTGTGAGACAAGACTGCCCTCTCTGGAAGTTGAAAGCGGCATCCTGGAATTGTGGAGTGGTACTCTGAGCTTCAAGTTTATTTGATTTATGATACGGAACTCCCAAAGAGGTTCACATAAAACAAACATGTATAAAAAAAAAAAAACATAAAAGTAGAAAACCAAAACCTTTATAGAGAATTTACATTTCCCATTTTTGAAGAAAAGAAAAAATAATTTGACAAGTAAGTTAATACAAAGATAAAAAGCATTAAAAAAAGTTTAAAAATTCTATGGCAAAACTTTTCACTTGGGGGAGCAGAAAAGGCCTGTAAAAATTCTGAAGCAGTACGTAGGGAGAGTTTGAGACAAATAGGGCATAACCATCTATGACAGAATAGCAACAAGGCTGGGCATATGAAAACAACGTGATTCTGGTCTTGATCACCATTTTGACAGAGATTATAAGTAGCTGAGGAACCATACTATCTAGCCTGTAATGTATTGAAAGGGAGCAGCCCCTGTCATAGTAGGAACCAGAATCTCTTAACCCCATGAGGTAGGTTCCAGCTGAGGTAGGGCTGCATTTCCTTCAAACGTATAGGGGCATATTTATACTCTGTTTGCACCGAATTAGTGTCATTTTTTTTTACTCTAATTCGGTGCAAAACTAACTCCATATTTATACTTTGGTGCTAGACCCATCTAGCACCAAGGCCCTGATTTAAACTTTTTTTGCACTGCATTAACGTCATTTTATGACACAAAAGTGGCGTAAACTTACAAAATATTGGCCCTTATTTATACTTTTTGCTGCAAAACTGCACTAACTCAGTTTTGCACCAAAAAGTTTAGCACCGGCTTGCACCATTTCTGTGCACCAGCCGGGCACCATATTTATGGAATGGTGCAAGCCGGTGCAAAGGGTAGGCTAGAGTTTTAAAAAATGACTTTAGTCGGGTGGGGCTGGCAGTATGGAAGAAGAGGGTTTAGCACCAAACAATGGCTTTAGGCAGGTTAGAGTAAAAAAAAAATGACTCTAACCAGATTAGCGTCATTTTATGGTGCTAAACCTACCATGCCACATGACTCCTGCCTTAGAAAAGGCAGGAGTCATGCCCACCACCCCAGTGGCCAGCACAGAGGACAGGGTTCCCCTGGGCATGGCCATTGCACCCGGTGCCATGTATGGGGGCCCATTTCAGGGCCCCCTTTAGCACTTTCAAAAATAAAATGCACTTACCTGTACTTACCTGGGATGGGGTCCCCCATCCTCGCAGTCCCTCTAGTGTGGGTGGGGGTGCCCCTAGGGCCTAGGGAGGGCACCTCTGGGCTTATTCCATGGTGTTCCACCATGGAAATAGGGCCACAGGTCCCCAACACCTGCCCTGACCCAGGTCTTAAAAAATGGGGCAAAGCAAGCTTTGCCCCATTTTTTGACCCCTCCTCCCTCCCTTGCACCATTTTTACATGGGAGTATAAATATGGTGTTAAGGGCATAGAGTCATTTTTTTGCACGGGAACGCCTACCTTGCATCTCATTAAGGCAAGGTAGGTTTCCACTTCCAAAAAATTACTTTAACTCCATAAATTTGGTGCTAGACGGGTCTAGCACCAAAGTATAAATATGGAGTTAGTTTTGCACTGAATTAGAGTTAAAAAAAATGACGCTAATTCAGTGCAAACAGAGTATAAATATGCCCCTTAGCGTCAAAAAATGATGTTAATCTGGTCAGAATCATTTATTTTGACTCAAAACTGCCTAACGTCATTTTTTTTTAAGCTAACCTACCCTTTGCACCGGCTTGCACCATTCCATAAATATGGGGGCATATTTATACTTCGTTTGTGCCGAATTTGCGTCGTTTTTTTCGACGCAAATTCGGCGCAAAACTAACGCCATATTTATACTTTGGCGTTAGACGCGTCTAGCGCCAAAGTATGAGCAATGAGCGTCATTTTTTTGCGTGAACGCCTTCCTTGCGTTAATGAGATGCAAGGTAGGCGTTCCCGTCTAAAAAAATGACTGCGACGCAAATGCGTCGTATTTATACTCCCGGGCAAAAATCACGCCCGGGAGTGGGCGGGTCAAAAAAAACCGCATTTGCGCCTCTTTTTAACGCCTGGGTCAGGGCAGGCGTTAAGGGGCCTGTGGGCTCAAATTGAGCCCACAGCTGCCCTCCCCTGCCCCCAGGGACCCCCCCTGCCACCCTTGCCCACCCCAGGAGGACCCCCAAGGATGGAGGGACCCATCCCAGGGACATTCAGGTAAGTTCAGGTAAGTATTTTTTTTTTTTATTAAATATTTTTTTTGTGGCATAGGGGGGCCTTATTTGTGCCCCCCTACATGCCACTATGCCCAATGACCATGCCCAGGGGACAGAAGTCCCCTGGGCATGGCCATTGGGCAAGGGGGCATGACTCCTGTCTTTACTAAGACAGGAGTCATTTAAATGGCGTCTGGGCGTCGTAAAAAATGGCGCAAATCGGGTTGAGGCGATTTTTTGGCCTCAACCTGACTTGCCCCATTTTAAGACGCCCTAACGCCATTTTTCCCAACGCCGGCGCTGCCTGGTGTACATGATTTTTTTTCGCGCACACCAGGCAGCGCCGGTCTGCTAGCGCCGGCTAACGCCATTCCATAAATACGGCGCCCGCATGGCGCTTCAGAATGGCGTTAGCCGGCGCTAAACTTTTTGACGCTAAACTGCGTTAGCGCAGTTTAGCGTCAAAAAGTATAAATATGGGCCATGGTGCCCAGCTGGTGCTAAAAAATGGTGCAAGCCGGTGCAAAACATTTTGGGGCAAAACTGCCGTAGTGCAGTTTTGCACCAAAAAGTATAAATAAGGCCCATAGTATCATTTACAGATTGGAAGTCCTGCCTGTGTGTACAGGCTTTTTTTATACAGGCTGAAGCTTGCGGACCAAGCTACTTGCCTAATAATGGATTTTAGCTGTAAAGGAGGAAGTGTGGGAATGGATGTGGGATCCAAATGTAAAAGAAATGTGGTATATGTAAAATTCCTGAGCAAAAACAACAAGTGATGGACGGAATGCTGAACATTGTCAAACATTCACCCCCAGTACAGTGATCTGGGCCTAAATCCATCGTTTTTTTGCTGCCCATGCCATTCCAGTTTGGACCCAGCCATATGCAAATCAGTCTTGACCCTGTCCCCCATGGGAACAGTCGAGCCCGAACTACTAGGCCAAGTCTTCCCTGGACTGGAAACAAGCATCCTGGGACCGGTTTCGGGGTTTCATCCTTCATCAGCCAGGCTAGCTTGAATCCAGTGGCATGGGAAGCACAGGACCCACGTCTGGGCATACCCTTCCCACTTAGGGCAACAAAGCAAAAACAACAAGTGATGGACGGAATGCTGAACATTGTCAAACATTCACCCCCAGTACAGTGATCTGGGCCTAAATCCATCGTTTTTTTGCTGCCCATGCCATTCCAGTTTGGACCCAGCCATATGCAAATCAGTCTTGACCCTGTTCCCCATGGGAACAGTCCAGCCCGAACTGCTAGGCCAGGTCTTCCCTGGACTGGAAACAAGCATCCTGGGACCGGTTTCGGGGTTTCATCCTTCATCAGCCAGGCTAGCTTGAATCCAGTGGCATGGGAAGCACAGGACCCACGTCTGGGCATACCCTTCCCACTTAGAGCGACAAAGCAAAAACAACAAGTGATGGACGGAACGCTGAACATTGTCAAACATTCACCCCCAGTACAGTGATCTGGGCCTGAATCCATCGTTTTTTTGCTGCCCATGCCATTCCAGTTTGGACCCAGCCATATGCAAATCAGTCTTGACCCTGTTCCCCACGGGAACAGTCCAGCCCGAACTGCTAGGCCAGGTCTTCCCTGGACTGGAAACAAGCATCCTGGGACCGGTTTCGGGGTTTCACCCCTCATCAGCCAGGCTAGCTTGAATCCAGTGGCATGGGAAGCACGGGACCTACGTCTGGGCATACCCTTCCCACTTAGGGCGACAAAGCAAAAACAACAAGTGATGGACGGAATGCTGAACATTGTCAAACATTCACCCCCAGTACAGTGATCTGGGCCTAAATCCATTGTTTTTTTGCTGTCCATGCCATTCCAGTTTGGACCCAGCCATATGCAAATCAGTCTTGACCCTGTTCCCCATGGGAACAGTCGAGCCCGAACTGCTAGGCCAGGTCTTCCCTGGACTGGAAACAAGCATCCTGGGACCGGTTTCGGGGTTTCATCCTTCATCAGCCAGGCTAGCTTGAATCCAGTGGCATGGGAAGCACGGGACCCACGTCTGGGCATACCCTTCCCACTTAGGGCAACAAAGCAAAAACAACAAGTGATGGACGGAATGCTGAACATTGTCAAACATTCACCCCCAGTACAGTGATCTGGGCCTAAATCCATCGTTTTTTTGCTGCCCATGCCATTCCAGTTTGGACCCAGCCATATGCAAATCAGTCTTGACCCTGTTCCCCATGGGAACAGTCCAGCCCGAACTGCTAGGCCAGGTCTTCCCTGGACTGGAAACAAGCATCCTGGGACCGGTTTGGGGGTTTCATCCTTGATCAGCCAGGGTAGCTTGAATCCTGTGGCATGGGATGCACAGGACCCACGTCTGGGCATACCCTTCCCACTTAGAGCGACAAAGCAAAAACAACAAGTGACGGACGGAACGCTGAACATTGTCAAACATTCACCCCCAGTACAGTGATCTGGGCCTGAATCCATCGTTTTTTTGCTGCCCATGCCATTCCAGTTTGGACCCAGCCATATGCAAATCAGTCTTGACCCTGTTCCCCACGGGAACAGTCCAGCCCGAACTGCTAGGCCAGGTCTTCCCTGGACTGGAAACAAGCATCCTGGGACCGGTTTCGGGGTTTCACCCCTCATCAGCCAGGCTAGCTTGAATCCAGTGGCATGGGAAGCACGGGACCTACGTCTGGGCATACCCTTCCCACTTAGGGCGACAAAGCAAAAACAACAAGTGATGAACGGAATGCTGAGCATTGTCAAACATTCACCCCCAGTACAGTGATCTGGGCCTAAATCCATTGTTTTTTTGCTGCCCATGCCATTCCAGTTTGGACCCAGCCATATGCAAATCAGTCTTGACCCTGTTCCCCATGGGAACAGTCCAGCCCGAACTGCTAGGCCAGGTCTTCCCTGGACTGGAAAGAAGCATCCTCGAACCGGTTTCGGGGTTTCACCCCTCATCAGCCAGGGTAGCTTGAATCCTGTGGCATGGGAAGCACGGGACCCACGTCGGACGGACTGCTGAACATTGTCAAACATTCACCCCCAGTACAGTGATCTGGGCCTAAATCCATCGTTATTTTGCTGCCCATGCCATTCCATTTTGGACCCAGCCATATGCAAATCAGTCTTGACCCTGTTCCCCATGGGAACAGTCCAGCCCGAACTGCTAGGCCAGGTCTTCCCTGGACTGGAAAGAAGCATCCTCGAACCGGTTTTGGGGTTTCACCCCTCATCAGCCAGGCTAGCTTGAATCCAGTGGCATGGGAAGCACGGGACCCACGTCTGGGCATACCCTTCCCACTTAGGGCGACACAGCAAAAACAACAAGTGATGGACAGAATGCTGAACATTGTCAAACATTCACCCCCAGTACAGTGATCTGGGCCTAAATCCATTGTTTTTTTGCTGCCCATGCCATTCCAGTTTGGACCCAGCCATATGCAAATCAGTCTTGACCCTGTTCCCCATGGGAACAGTCCAGCCCGAACTGCTAGGCCAGGTCTTCCCTGGACTGAAAACAAGCATCCTGGGACCGGTTTCGGGATTTCACCCCTCATCAGCCAGGCTAGCTTGAATCCAGTTGCATGGGAAGCACGGGACCCACGTCTGGGCATACCCTTCCCACTTAGGGCGACAAAGCAAAAACAACAAGTGATGGACGGAATGCTGAACATTGTCAAACATTCACCCCCAGTACAGTGATCTGGGCCTAAATCCATTGTTTTTTTGCTGCCCATGCCATTCCAGTTTGGACCCAGCCATATGCAAATCAGTCTTGACCCTGTTCCCCATGGGAACAGTCCAGCCCGAACTGCTAGGCCAAGTCTTCCCTGGACTGGAAACAAGCATCTTGGGACCGGTTTGGGGGTTTCACCCCTCATCAGCCAGGCTAGCTTGAATCCAGTGGCATGGGAAGCACGGGACCCATGCCTGGGCATACCCTTCCCACTTAGGGCGACAAAGCAAAAACAACAAGTGATGGACGGAATGCTGAACATTGTCAAGCATTCACCCCCAGTACAGTGATCTGGGCCTAAATCCATCGTTTTTTTGCTGCCCATGCCATTCCAGTTTGGACCCAGCCATATGCAAATCAGTCTTGACCCTGTTCCCCATGGGAACAGTCCAGCCCGAACTGCTAGGCCAGGTCTTCCCTGGACTGGAAACAAGCATCCTGGGACCGGTTTCGGGGTTTCACCCCTCATCAGCCAGGCTAGCTTGAATCCAGTGGCATGGGAAGCACGGGACCCACGTCTGGGCATACCCTTCCCACTTAGGGCGACAAAGCAAAAACAACAAGTGATGGACGGAATGCTGAACATTGTCAAACATTCACCCCCAGTACAGTGATCTGGGCCTAAATCCATTGTTTTTTTGCTGCCCATGCCATTCCAGTTTGGACCCAGCCATATGCAAATCAGTCTTGACCCTGTTCCCCATTGGAACAGTCCAGCCCGAACTGCTAGGCCAGGTCTTCCCTGGACTGGAAACAAGCATCCTGGGACCGGTTTCGGGGTTTCACCCCTCATCAGCCAGGCTAGCTTGAATCCAGTGGCATGGGAAGCACGGGACCCACGTCTGGGCATACCCTTCCCACTTAGGGCGACAAAGCAAAAACAACAAGTGATGGACGGAATGCTGAACATTGTCAAACATTCACCCCCAGTACAGTGATCTGGGCCTAAATCCATTGTTTTTTTGCTGCCCATGCCATTCCAGTTTGGACCCAGCCATATGCAAATCAGTCTTGACCCTGTTCCCCATGGGAACAGTCCAGCCCGAAATGCTAGGCCAGGTCTTCCCTGGACTGGAAACAAGCATCCTGGGACCAGTTTCGGGGTTTCACCCCTCATCAGCCAGGCTAGCTTGAATCCAGTGGCATGGGAAGCACGGGACCCACGTCTGGGCATACCCTTCCCACTTAGGGCGACAAAGCAAAAACAACAAGTGATGGACGGAATGCTGAACATTGTCAAACATTCACCCCCAGTACAGTGATCTGGGCCTAAATCCATCGTTTTTTTGCTGCCCATGCCATTCCAGTTTGGACCCAGCCATATGCAAATCAGTCTTGACCCTGTTCCCTATGGAAGCAGTCCAGCCCGAACTGCTAGGCCAGGTCTTCCCTGGACTGGAAACAAGCATCCTGGGACCAGTTTCGGGGTTTCACCCCTCATCAGCCAGGCTAGCTAGAATCCAGTGGCATGGGAAGCACGGGTCCCACGTCTGGGCATACCCTTCCCACTTAGGGCGACAAAGCAAAAACAACAAGTGATGTCCTCTGGTCATGGCCATTGCTCCCTGTGCCATGCAGCGGGCCCCAAGTTTGGCCACTGATGGCACTTTAATTTAAAAAATATATTCATTACTTACCTATACTTGCCCTACTTACCTGGAAAGGGGTCCCCATCCTCGGGTGTCCATCTGGTGTGGATGGGGGTGTTCCTGGGGCTTAAGGAGGGCGCCTGTGGAGCCATTCCTTGCTGTTTAACCATGGAAATGGGTCCACAGGTCCCTTAATGCCTGGTTTGACCAGGCGTTAAATAATGGGGCAAAGCAAGCTTTGCCCCATTTAGCCTCTCCTCCTATCCGTGCATCATTTTATTACAGGGGATAATTATAGTGCTATGGTTTTAGCACCATTTTTTAGATGGGAACACCTACCTTGCATCTCATTGACGCAAGGTAGTTTCAAGCATTTAAAAAATGGTGCTAACTCCAATATTTTGACGTTAGACTGGTCTAACGTCAAAACATAAATATGGAGGTAGTTTTGCGCCAAATTTGTGTGGAAAAAAATTATGCAAATGTGCCACAAATGGGGTATAAATAGGCCCCTAAGTTTCAGCCGTTCTTCTTCCAGTTCTCTGGCATACTCAACAATCCACCTCTTGTAACATCCCTTTCAGAAAAAGGAATGAAAGTGTGAAGATTTTTTTGTAGCCTGGATCAAGTAGGATGGCAAAGACATACTCTTTGGACGAGATAATTTCATTTTGCAGCCTTGCATTACAAGTCAAGTGAAAGCTTAGGCTCTCAACCAAGGCATGCACTTCTGAGTTTCTGTTCATTCCTCCTAGTGTGAACCTGTCAGACACCAGCTTTAGCTGCTTCCATAGCAGATGCAACAATAGGATATCTTGGCCCATCGTACTGTCTTCTTTGCTAATTTCCTACTTGAAAACCTCAAAAGGGAGCAGCATTGATGTCAAACATTTGACTAGGCCCTATTTGTCTGCATCCATGGTCATAACCTTGCCAACTGCATCACCTCCTCTTAGAATGGCATAGTCATTGATCTGTCAGTAATGCTCAAACAAACACTGCAATGTATAATAAGTTGTGTTCCAACATATTGGCACCTCCTGTATCAGGGCTTTAACTGCTACACTATCAGCACGTGGAATAATCCACAACTGTTTCTGGGCTTTAAAAGAATGGCTAAAATGAGTGCAGATGTGTCTGCAGGTGGTCAGGATGTTGCTGACTGTACCCCTCATTACGAGTCTGGCGGTCACTAGACTGTCAGACTAGTGGATGGCAGTCAGACCGCTGCCAATGCGGCAGTCTAAGCCCATATTTCAACCCTGGTGGTCAGGTTGTGGTGGGACCACCAGCTCCGCCAGGATCAAGCATCCCGGCAGTGTGGCGGTTGGTGGCGGTCCTAATCCACCAGGGCTGGTGCCCAGGGGATTATGACCTCATTCTCCTCTAGCCATTTCACAGAGGTAGCTCCACAATGAAAAGGCTGGCAGATAGCAGGAACAGGGAGCCCCAGGTGTAGGATCCCCCTGGCCAGCACCCTCCCAATGTTCACTGTCTGCTTTGCAGACAGTGAGCATTGCTAGGGTGCTTGTGCACCCTACATCCTACAGCATTGCCGTCAGCTCGTTTAGGAGCCAGAGACAATGCTGTAGGCTGTTTCTCACTGACCTAGCGGGTGACTCTTAATGGGCCCAGCAGGAGGTAGCCAGTATGGCAGCAACCTCCCCGTCTGAAGTTCAGCAGACGGTTTAGCTCATAATCAGGGCTTATGTCTTCTTTCTTGAGAAATTCTTGAACAACCAGGTTGATGCAGTGTGCCAAACACAGGACCCTGAAAAAGCCACCATCTGACATGGCCTTGACTATGTTACTGCCATTGTCAGTGACAACAAATCCAGTTAGGAGAGCTATGGGTCACAGCCATTCAGATACCTTACTTTTAAATTCATCCAAGATGTTTGCAGTTGTATGTGATTTCTCAGTGGCGAACATGGCTCTTGTTGCATGCCGCCGAACGCACTTAAAAAGTTCTTCAGGCCGGGATCTATAGATGGCTTTTGCTTTACCCCTGCAAAAGAGATAGAGTGTGCAGTGATGCACATGTAATCAGTCACCTGACAACTGGTCCACATGTCTGTCAACAGGTGTGTAGTGTGGGCAAAACTTTGCTGCGCAGCTTGTCCAACCAACTGTAGCATATCATAGTGCAGCGCTGGAACAGCTACTCTGGCAAAATAGGCCCGACTTGGGACCTTCCATTTCGGGCAGAAGGTTGACAGAAAATTCTAAGAAACCCACTCCTTCCACAAAAGAAAAAGGGGAAAGGTCCAGCGCTAACATTTTTGCCTGCTTTCCATTGTAAAAACGTGCTGTTGGGTAGTTGCGGCCATAGAAACCCACCTGCTTAAACGTGCCCAGAATAGCAGCCTGGATTTTCTTCTTTTGTGGGGCCACAGATACAAGTGACTTTTGAGAAGTAGATGGTGGTAGACTCAATGTGCATCGTGGTGCAGTCCCCGTATGCCATGGTGCTTCACTCTCCATCTGACTCTCAGTCTTCCTGTGCCATTGTGAGGTCACTGAGGCAAGTGACTCTGGTGCACTACTGGGGACAGGACAGCTTTGAGTGAGGATCACACTCTCTTCTTCCTCACCTTCCACTATGATTTGACCATTTGGGGCTGACACCACAACCACATTCAGCAATTTTTTAAGATGCTCCTCTCACCTGATTGCATGATGTTTTTTCATATGGTTCTTCTGGTCTCCAGTAGCTTTATGTGAACCAGACTTACGTCGAAGAACACTTGGGTGGCAAATGGAGCAAACTGCAATTTTCTCCTCTTGTTTGATAATTGTAAAAAAGTCCTAAGCTGGGGAGAAGTAGTTTGTTGCTGGGGCACAGCCAATGCCTGAAGAAGAACGGGAGGTAGGTGGGTGTGTTGATTGCCTCTCAACAGTGCATACCTTTACTAAGGTAGGGGTTGGTGTAAGTCTCAGTTCAGGCCTTACAAATGTGGGAGCTGGTGGTGCTTGATGTGCCACATCCCTTGGAGCAGGTTGGATAGTAATATTAGACTCCTCTGTGGCAGCTCCTACAATGATAGGCTTGTCGTCGTCATCCTCCTCATCATCTTCCCCTTCCATGATTCCAAGGCATTTGGAAACTTTTCATTTTCCTTGCCTCTCCTGGCATCTCCTAGACTCTGCAGCGGTCCACTCCATGTTCCAATCATCGTCATCAAAAGTAGTGCTTGGAGAAAATAGTGGAGCAGTATCCTTCACTATTCTTGCTGGAGATCTGGGAGACATGGATTCTAAAAGAGGAGGCTCTTGCTCGGCAGGAATCTCAAGCTCCTGTTCTGCTCCAAGATCAGGAAGAGATCTACTATTGTTGGCTGTAGCTACTGTCCACTTTGCTCTGTTTCCTGAAACAATTGTCCACTACTTTATGAAAGGGAAAAATTCACTTCAGTGTCACTGCTCGTCGGCGTCGCTATGATTGCAGTGGTGCCTCACTGACAGGCATGGTCTTGGGCCTAGGATAGGGTGGAGCTGTTGATGCAGACTGCTGCTCCCAGGTGCCTTAATGAAGGCTGGTGTGGCAAGCACACATCTCCTGAAATGGTTGCAGTTGGAATGGCATTGGTGGAAAGCTGTTTCTCCTCACTGATCACTTTCTAGAGGGCCATTTTAAGGCTCAGGGCAGTAGCATTAACCTGCACAAATGAGAGAGTTGGGAAGACTGAAATAACTGTACAGGCCTTTTCTTTGGAATCTCATCACTTGTACATCTAAAAGCAACCAAGCCAGAAAAACATGTAGTAAGTGAAACGTGGCATTGATGCAGGTTTAACTAGTACATGCAAATGCAATATTAGTGTAGTTGTTTACTTATTTAATAAAAAAACGATTTAATCTAACATTGTAAAGACAAACCACACCATCACACCATAACATTTCATTTTAAATCAGGCAACACAAATTGCAGATATAGCTCTTTGCTTTATCTCCAGAGAGGGTGCAAGAGTAAATGGAATAATCCTCAAAAAGCCTATGGCAGCAAGATAGTCCAGGGGAAATGGAATAATCATAAAAAAAATGAATTATGCTGCTGATGTGTCTGCAGTGTACTGCAGCCAGGGTGCCTAGGAGGAAATGAAATTAATATACACCTAAAGAACCCTAATGCTGTGGCACAGCTGTGGTGGATGGATGGATGGATGGATGGATGGATGGATGGATGGATAGAGGAATGGATGGATGGATGGATGGAATGAATCAAGGCAAAATGCAAAAACAAATACATTGAAAGAATAAAATATTTAAAAAGTTAAAAAAACTAAAAAAATTAAAACAACAATTTTAAAACTTAAAAAAATGAAATACAAAAATAAATTAAATTTAAAATAGAACAAAACACAAATTATAATACAAAAATAAAATAAAAAAGAAATAAAAATGTAAATAAAAACTTAAAATAAACAAATGGGCAATAATTGCTGATGCTTGTATGGGAGGACAAGAAGAAAAAACCTATTGTGAGACATGAACAAAGGAGGCACAAAATAAAAAAAATACAAAACCAAAAGGAAGGAAATAATATAAGCAATGTTCATCAGAGTCATATTCTTTTAATGTACATATAATACAATGATGCCCAAGTATATCAATAATAAACTGGTATCTCATCAATCCATGCAAGATATGGCAAAGGTACATTGACTGGATGCACAAAATGGCCACCTGCCACAAGGTCAAACATCAAGGAGCAAGGATACATGGGGAACAAGAACACAAGGAAGCCTAGGGCAAAGGCACACTGACTGGATGCACAAAATGGCCACCATCTACATAGTCACAGAACAACTAGCAGCAAGGAGGCATGGGGAACAAAGAACACATGCAAGCCTATGACAAAGGTTACATTGACTGGATGCACAAATTGACAGACAGCCACATGGCCAAACCACGACAACAAGCAATGTGGAGGTATGGGGAATAATGAACACATGCAAGACTATGGCAGAGGCACACTGGCTGGATGCAAAAAATGACCACCAGCCACATGGTCAAACAACAACAACAAGGATCAAGGAGGCATGGGGAGCAAAGAACACTTGCAAGCCTTTGGCAAAGGCACAATGGCTGGATGCACAAAATGGACACCAGCCACATGGTCACAAAACAGCAAGAAGGAGCATGGGGGCATGGGGAACAAAGAGCATATGCAAGCCTACGGCACAGGCACACTGGCTGGATGCAGAAAATGGCTGCCAGCTACATGGTCAAACAACAAGAAGGAGCGAGGAGGCATGGGGAATGGAGAAAACATGCATACATATGGCAAAAGCACACCGGCTGCATGAGCAAAATGGCTGCCAGCCACATGGTCAAACAATAACTGTGAACAAAAAGGCATGGAAAACAAAGAACACATGGAAGTTTATGCACATAAACTGCACAAAATATCACCTGGCCACGCGACATGATGAACAAAGACAAATGGTGAATGATAATAAGCATACACACAAACACACACACACTAGCCATAAGGAAGCATGGTGGCAACACTGAAAAAACACTAACATTAATTCAGCAATGCAAAAAATAAAAATTAACTGAGCTATAAAAATTTCACGAAACACATAGGGGGTCATTCTAACACTGGCGGTCCAAGACCGCCAGGGCTAAAATGACAGGGGCACCGCCAACAGGCTGGCGGTGCCCCGCTGGGCATTCTGACCGCGGCGGTTCGGCCGCGGTCAGAAGTGGAAAACCGGCGGTCTCCCGCCGGTTTTCCGCTGCCCAAATGAATCCTCCATGGCGGCGCAGCAAGCTGCGCCACCATTGAGGATTCTGACACCCCATACACCCATCCTGTTCCTGGCGGTTCTCCCGCCAGGAACAGGATGACGGTATGGGGTGTTGCGGGGCCCCTGGGGGCCCCTGCAGTGCCCATGCCAATGGCATGGGCACTGCAGGGACCCCCGTAAGAGGGCCCCAAAAAGAATTTCAGTGTCTGCTTTGCAGACACTGAAATTCGCGACGGGTGCAACTGCACCCGTCGCACCTTCCCACTCCGCCGGCTCAATTCTGAGGCAGCGTCCTTGGGGGAAGGTAGTTTTACACTGGGCTGGCGGGCGGCCTTTTGGCGGTCGCCCGCCAGCCCAGTGTAAAACACAGAATACCCGCAGCGGTGTATTGACCGCGGTGCGGTATTCTGGAGGGGGGAACTCTGGCGGGCGGCCTCCGCCGCCCGCCAGGGTGAGAATCACCCCCATATTCTCCTATGCCATCAAATATTACCCCACAACATATAAAATTTTTGCAAACAAATTGAATACATACAATAGCCAACATTTTTAACTTAATCCAATGCCATCCATGCCCTAAATGAAGTTTTAAAAACTTATACCAAAGAAACATAGATTTCATGCACTGATGACTACTACTATTGGGCCTACTGCCTACATGGGATTTTGGAAATCTAGGCCACATGATAAAATAATATTGCAAATGTTACAAACATGCAGAAAAGATACTGAGCTGTGCAACAATTTTCCTTCACAAAAGATGTAAAATCATTGATATGCAAAAAAAGTACTAACTTGGCCTATGCATAAACTCCAGCCCACCCACCTCTATAAAACCACTATAAAACTAATATGTAATTGAAAAACCAAAGAAATACCGGTGCATGCCCAAGTAAACAAACAACACCCTTCAGGAATAGGTTTTTAACATACTCGAGTGATTTCACAAAAACAAAGTCCTTCAATACAAAGGTGTAGCCAGGAGACAAAGAGAGTGATCTATGCACCTCGAAATCCAAGTGTAAAGTGACCTGGAAATAGTCAAAGCACCTGTAGAAGCCTGCTGGACAGGAACAGGAAGTTGGAGTCTCCGGGCACTTGCTTCTTTCTTGAAAAAAAAGGCATTTCACACTAAAACACAACTTGAAAGGCCCACTGGAGAAGAAATTCCAGACAAAAATCTCTTTTTTGACTAGATTTAGAAGCATCTCTGGTAGAAAATCTTCTCTGGTGCGTTCGCAAGCAGCACTGTTTTGGCCGCCATCAAAGCCAGAAGCAGTGCGAGCAAACACAACATCTCACATTAAAAACAAACTCCGCTTCGTGCTAGATGGTGAAATTTCAGAACCCTATGCTACTCCACGTTGCCCAAATTACCTGAATTCTGAAAACTCCGCTGGTTGAGCGGAGTTCGGCACCCGGACCTAATTAAAATATACCAACATTTAGGAGGGCAGAGTTGGGGTACCAGGATCCCTAGGCACTTATGGGGGGATCCTAGAGGGTTCATCCTGTATTTTTCTTTTTTTTGCAACACCATGGGCTCATAGTATTGTCAAGGGAGTACAGAGGGCGCACCAAGGTACTGTTGAGGTAGTACAGATGAAAAGATTGACAAAATTATTCTTCTGATTATCTGGTGCCGCGGAACTGGGATCAGTCTGCAAGACTGAGTGCACTGATTGTCTATATGCAATATGAGGAGAAATGCTGTGACCACCATTTTAGGACTCAGGAACTAAAATAAAACAAGATATAAGAGGGCTTGGTAGGGCACCTTGACCCCCTGACCCTTGTGAGGAGAAGTAAGGTCCTTGAGGAACCCACCCAGGTTCAAATCACAATTTTTGTTATGCACCACCGCAAAACTTTTTCGATACTCGCTGTGGCCCCTCATAAAAATTACCCAAAGATTAAGGTAGGACCAAAACAAAAAAGTTGGGTGAGTGCCCCTTAGTGTTGTGCAGCTGGCAAGGCCCTGCCCCCAACACCCTGCCATATATGGCTAAAGACAGTGCACTTTCGTTATTGAGATAGTTAGGTATGGTAATACTATCTTACTTCACGCTAAACAAATGCCCAAAAATTCACTAGAAAAGTGACATTATAGTTAGGTGGTGTAAAACCTTACTTTACATAAAAAAAAAACATTCACTGAAAAAACAGAGGTTAACGTGACCTTATAGCTACATGGTGTAATACCGTAATTTACATTAATAAACCTGTTATGAATTTACTGAAAAAAACAAAGTTGAAAGTGACATTATTAGATAAAAAATTCAGGTAAAATATATATAAACATTAACATTAATCAGTTATAGTTAACTGAATTAGCTATAACATGTGCACTTGCCTTGCATGACTGATGACAACACATATAACATCACTCATGCCATGTGCTATGAGATCATTGATAACATCACTGATAATCATCGGATTTGACATCATTAATGACATGACTGTGCAGGGGAAGTGTGCATGTTCAATATCTCTTTACATTTGAAAAAGAAAACTAGAAATTTACTGAAAAACTAAACGTTAAAGTGATGGCATCATTAAATGAAAATGTCAGTGAAAATGTTACATTTCAAACTGCAGAAAACACTGACATTCACCATTTATAGTTAATTCAAGGAGCTGAAACCTATTCATCTTGCCATGCACTGCTTATCGCCTCACATATCACATCATTTATGACATGTCCTTTCAAATCATTGATAACATCACTGATGACATCTGAAATAAAGTACTTAATGGCAATACTGTGCATGGCGAGGGAGAGCGTTATTGTTCATTAAGTTAACTATAACTGGTGAATTTCAATGATGTTTAGAGGTTAAGAGGTAACATTTCAACTGACATTTTCACAGATCTATAACATTACTTTAACAATTCATCTTTTCAGTGATACATAAATTTTTGTCATTAGGTTAATGCCAGTGATTAGTTCTAGGGGTGTTATTTATAATTCCTTGCCGACATTCATTTTTTTGGGAGTGTGTTGCAATACCATTGGTAGGTCATGTGTGGTGCTCAACATACTCCAGGGTTATGCTTGGAATAAAGTCTGTTTTGACAAAAAAACTTCTTATGAAGTCTGAGAGGCAAAATATAAAATTACTACATTATTTTATGGCTCTGTAATCAACTGTTTCTAAGGGATTTACCTGAATACCAATTTTGATACCATCTTTTATTTGAATCAAGTTAAATCTGAAGTCCAAGTGCCTGATTCACAAATGTAAAATTACACTTTTGTGTAATTTTATGATTGTTTGCTATTCACAAAGAGGTTTACAAGTCGCACCTTTACGAGTGTGGAGCCTCTGTACATAAAAACATAGGTCTTATGTGCAGAGACTCCGCTCTCATAGAGAAACTACTCATAAATCCCTTTGTTAATAGCAAACAATTGTAAACTTACAGAAAAGTGTAAGTTTACCATTGTTATCAGGCCCCAAGTGTTCAGCCGGTCTCATTTACCAAAGGGTTCACAGTTCTTAAAACAGTAAACATGGGGAGTTGGCAAACATATTATAGAAAAATGCCTCAAGATCTAACTGGTGACAATGTGAGAAATAGTGTGATATTTTGCTTTCATTTGGAGGTGTGCAACATAGGAGTACTTAGGCCCATATTTATACTTTTTGACGCAAAACTGCGCCAACGCAGTTTTGCGTCAAAAAAATTAGCCCCGGCTAACGCCATTCTGAAGCGCCATGCGGACACCGTATTTATTGAATGACGATAGCCGGCATTAGCCGCCAGCGCCGTCTGGTGTGCGTTAAAAAAAACGACATACACCAGGCAGCGCCGGCGTAGGGGGATATGGGGCTTGGGTGTCAAGAAATGGGGCAAGTCAGGTTGAGGCAATTTTTTCGCCTCAACCCGATTTGCGCCATTTTTTTTCACTCCCAACCCCCATAGAAATGACTCCTGTCTTAGCAAAGACAGGAGTCATGCCCCCTTGCCCAATGGCCATGCCCAGGGGACTTCTGTCCCCTGGGCATGGTCATTGGGCATAGTGGCATGTAGGGGGGCACAAATCAGGCCCCCCTATGCCAAAAAAAAAAAAAAAAAACACTTACCCGAACTTACCTAAATGTCCCTGGGATGGGTTCCTCCAGCCTTGGGTGTCCTCCAGGGGTGGTCAAGGGTGACAGGGGGTGTCCGTGGGGGCATGGGAGGGCACCTCTGGGCTCCTTCAGAGCCCACAGGTCCTTTAACGCCTGCCTTTTGCAGGCGCTAAAAAACGGAGCAAAAGCGGCCGTACGTCATTTTTTTTGACCCGCCCACTCCCGGGCGTGATTTTTGCCGGGAGTATAAATCCGACGCACATGCCTCGGAGTCGATTTTTTAGACGGGAACGCCTACCTTGCATATAATTAACGCAAAGTAGGTGTCCACGCTAAAAAATGACGCTAACTCCATGGACTTTGGCGCTAGACGCGTCTAACGCCAAAGTATAAATATGGAGTTAGTTTTGCATCGAAATTGCGTCAAAAAAAACGATGCAATTCCGGCGCAAACGGAGTATAAATATGCCCCTCAGTGCTTTTTTTTAATAAAAAAACATATATTGAAGAAAGTGGTACCTTTGTAGGTCTTAACTCTGTATACAAGCCTATTGTTTCTAATGCATAGCAATTCTTGTAGTGGTCTTTGGATCAGCCCCATACCAATGAATGAACGGCTTTGTTGTCTAGCTCAGTGTTCTGCTTTTCTTTACATTGATTTTCCTTCTTATTTTTGTGTTTCTCCTACCCAAGAGCAATTTTCCCTCATGGTGTTCTGATTGGATGAGTTGATATCCTTCCATTGCGTTAGGAACTCCTTGTCATTTTAATTTAAGTACTCCATTGGAGTACATGTGTTTCTTGTTCTCTCTCCCTGCTTTTCATCCACTTACACCATATCCCCTGTGTATGTACATTTTGCACATTTGACTCTCTCCAGCTCATGGTCTTCGTGAGTTGTTTATTTTTATTTTTAAAAAGGCAGAGCAGCTGCTAAGTGTTGTCATGCTGCTTGTTTCTTGTTTTGTTCCTTTCAGTCACTCTGTTGCATCTCCTGCTCCGCTATAAACATGCTCCTCATTCAGCTCCTCCAGTATCTACTGCATATGATCCTCCTCTAGTCTTGAGACGCTACCTCAGGTCCTAGATACAGGTTTGGCCATTCTTGCTTGTGCAAGAATCCATGCACAAGATCATAGCCTCAGCTCCACCTGCATTGTTATAGACCTATCCCCACTGGATACACATCAGTAGAGTGAATGGGATCTCTGTCAGCATGAAAACAGCCTCCCAAAAGGAAGAAAATAGTAAACCTGCATGCAATCTAGGATAATGTGTGGACAGGAGCCACTGAGGGACCCGTATGATGTTCATGTCCAAAACTACTGATCGGGTGTATATCACGCACTCAAATTTGTCACCCTTTCCCTTCTCCACCAGCAGCAGCAGCTGCCTGGCTTTAGTGTCTGTCACTTAAATCAGTGTGCAGTTTAGGGAACACAATTGCTTATCACTGTGGTGAAATCTCTGAAGACTGCACTGCTGGTTGACAATCAGGGCTTGATCATAGTGGGCTAGTAATTCATATTAGCCACACTACATTCACAAAAAGTCATTCAAAGAATTCTGCACATTCTGCATTTCCACCTACCTACCCTGTTATGTTATGTTATGTTATATATTACATAATGTTATGGTAAATTATGTTATGTTATGTTATACATTCTGTTATGCAGATTTGTAGAGTGCACTGTCACCCAGGAGAGTATCCTGGCAATGAGCAGGAGAGAGTCTAGCCACACCTATCTGTACGATTAAGTCATTCCATGCTTTAGGTGGGATGTAGGAGGAGGCTTAACCTGATCTGGATTTCATTGTGCATGGGATTTGTGCAGATAGGAGTTCAGGTGAGCAGAGGTGTCTGGAAGGTTTGTGAAAGCAGCTACAATCGTTGAGATATGTGGGCCAGTGTTATCTAGTGCCTTGAAAGTGTGGGTGAGGAGTTTGAATTGCGCTTCTTTGTGAATTGGGAGCTAGTGGAGCTTCTTCAGGTGTGGTGTGATGTGAGTGCAGTGTGGGAGGTTAGGAGTGATTCTGGGTGCCAAATCCTGAATAGTCAGCAGCCTTCAGGTAATTGATTTGTTGATCATGATATAGAGGGTGTTCAAGCTGTCCAGCTTGCTTGTGACCAGGGCATGCATGACAGTTTTCTGGGTGATAATTGGGAACTATTTGCAAATCTTCCTCAGTATCTTCATGGTATTAAATTTGAGGTGGTCACAGCATTGACTTGGGTGGTCATTCTGACCTTGTTGTTGATGATGCTCCTGAGGTTCTTGGCATGGGTGATAGGGGAGGGTGTCGGTCCCAGCTCTGTTGGCCACCAGGTAGAGTCCCATGGTGATATGTTCTCTCTGAAGATCATAATTCCGGTCATGTCAGTGTTCAGCTTCAGAAAGTTGGTCTACATCCACTTGTTGATGTTAGCCATGCAGGCATTGAACTGGATCTGGATATTGAGCATGTTGTCTATGAAAGAAAGAATCAGAGAGAGAATGTTATCGTCGTGGGAACAGATGCTGATACATGAGACGGGTTGATGCTCGCTACAGGGATCCTGTATGCATTGAAGAGGGCTGGGCTCAGGAAGGATTCTTCCAGGCTGACTGACTAGATCCTTCCAGTCAGAAAGGAGTAGATCCATTGGAGTGCATGTCCTTGGATTCTGATGTTGTATAGGTGTTTGGATTAGTATGGGGTAGGAGAATGTGTCAAATGTGGTGAAGAGGTCCAGAGGATGAGGGATGGTGTGTCTCCTCTGTCCAGAATGATGCATATATCATCTGTGGCAATGATGAAGGCAGTTTCCATGCTACGGTTGGGTCTGAAACCAGACTGAGTGGTGTCGGGGAGTTGGTGGTCATTGAAGTATTTGGTGAGGTGTCTGTTGATGAATTTTTCTAAGACTTTAAATGAGAATGGTAGCAGGGAGATTGGCATGTGGGTGGTTAGTGTTAAAGGGTTCCATTAAGGATTTCTTCAGCAATAGGAAGAATGCAGCCTGTTTTCAAGCATCTGGGAAGATTTTGGAAGAGGTATAGGCATTCAGTGTAGATGTGAGCATGGAGCTGGTGGGTTGCTGTACTCTGGACTTGGAGTGGTGGGGACAGGGATCCGATGGGGCCCCTGAGTGGATGTAATTCATTTTGGTGGTAGTTTCTTCTGGGGTGACAACAGGCCATGCAGTTAGCACTGGTTTGTTGGATAAGATCAGGAGTTATTTGGCAAGGTAAATTGGGACTAGTTTTGGGCTGATGTTGCTGTAAATGGATATGATTTTGTTGCTGAAGAATTGAGAAAATTGATGCGGGGAAATATTTCACAATGGCTATTATTTCCTTCCTGCTGTTGGTGCTGACATTGATGCAGTCCACTAGAGTGGGGCATTTAGTGGTCTGGATCATTTGATGGTAGTATCTCTGGATAGATTTGATCGTGCTCCTGCAGCTCATTCTCCAGTTGCGCTCCAGTTGTTTGCAGTTGTTTTTCAGCAGTCTGAGTTCCTCCATGTACCAACTTGCCGGGGTCTGAATTTTGTAGTAATGTTGGGTAGGTGGGTTTTGAGAGTGGTGTTCCAGCCCATAGCCTCAGGTTATGTGAGCTCTCTTAGATATATGCTAAGTGTGAGGCAGAGCCTTCTCGTAACTCCAACGACCACCTCTCTTTCACCCAATCATGCCATGTTCATAATAATAGCAAACAGTCTCTGGTCTATCAAATGTGTTTGCTAATAACTAAGCTGTAAATGACTGATTCCCACACTGTACTTCTACCAAGGTGGTAGGGAATTTCCTTATAAAAAGAAGTTAACTTGCAGAAAGTATAAAGCACAATTTTCAAGTTACAAATGCTCTCGATATAAAGAACCAGGGCTCATATTTATACGCTGTTTGCGCCAGGTTTGCGTAATTTATTTTACGCAAATCCGGCACAAACTTAACTCCATAGTTATATTTTTATGCTAGACCCATCTAGCATCAAAATATTGGAGTTAACTTCATTTTTTGCCCGCAACAAACTACCTTGAATCAATGAGATGCAAGGTAGGCGTTCCCGTGAAAAAATGACTCTAAGGCCCTTGCACCTTATTTATCCTCCTGTGCAAAAATCACGCACCGGAGGAGGAGGAGGGCCTTAAATAATAGCGCTAAGCCTCCTTAGCACCATTATTTAATGCCTGGTTATGAGCAGGCGTTAAGGGACCTGTGGGCCAGTTTCCATTGTCAGAGACCTTGGAAACAGCCCACAGGTGCCCTTCCCTGCACCCAGGGGCATCCCCACCCACACCTGGAGGCCACCTAAGGATGGGGAGACCCATCCCAGGTAAGTCCAGGTAAGTTTTTTGATTTTTTTTTTAAAGTGCCAACGGAGCTTCCTCAATGGAAAAAATAATAAATCTGGCCCTATGGTATATGCATCAGCAATTGCTTGACTGGCTCCCACTTTCTTGAACACCAGTAGTGTGATGTTCTTAAAAGAGTGCCCTCATATACCATCAAATCTTATTTGAAAGTTTATTTGTGCCCAAATGTTTTAATTGACTGCTGAATGGTGTAATTGCTTTAAAACAAATGTCAGATTTATTTCATATGTTTAAGAATCACTAAATGGACTATGCTTTTATACCACCTATAAAATGCACAATATCATCAATAATCATTATTACGTACATTGTATCATGAACATATAACTCTCACCTTTCTGCTCCTTCTGTGAGACTTTTAAGACCTCACTCAAAAAATCACTGTTTCACAAAAAAACATTTGAAGCTAAATTTGCAGCAGTACCATGAATAACATGTGTGTTTGTATAAATACCAATTTATTGTATTGCTACAAATTTACAAGATGGTTCTAAATTAGAGACCTCAAATCTTACTCGTGGTGGCTTTGTTTTTTTTTTGTTTTTTAATTGACTATCCTTCTTTTCTGTGAAGGCATACCTAAAAGCCACTACATTCTATTGTCTTCAGTAGAGCATAAAGGCTAATCCAATGACACACTAGATGTGAGTGGATCTAAATTAACCTACAAGTCACTCCCTTTGTCAACAGAGAAGCAACTGAAAGTACAATTATTGCTGACAGAATAGTGGAATCACAAAAACGAGGGGAACAGGGAGATTATGCGGTCCAGTGTACAGCCTCCCTAGGGGGCATATTTATACTCCATTTGCGCCGAATTTGCGTCGTTTTTTTCGACGCAAAACTAACTCCATATTTATACTTTGGCGTTAGACGCGTCTAGCGCCAAAGTTCATGGAGTTAGCGTCATTTTTTTGCGTGAACACCTTCCTTGCGTTAATGATATGCAAGGTAGGCGTTCCCGTCTTAAAAAATGACTGCGATGCATATGCGTCGTATTTATACTCCCAGGCAAAAATGACGCCCGGGAGTGGGCGGGTCTAAAAAACCTGCATTTGCGCTGGGTTTTAGCGCCTGGGTCAGGGCAGGCGTTAAGGGACCTGTGGGCTCAGAATGAGCCCAGAGGTGCCCTCCCCTGCCCCCAGGGACACCCCCTGCCACCCTTGCCCACCCCAGGAGGACACCCAAGGATGGAGGGACCCACCCCAGGGACATTAAGGTAAGTCCAGGTAAGTATTTTTTTTAATTTTTTTTTGTGGCATATGGGGGGCCTGATTTTTGCCCCCCTACATGCCACTATGACCAATGACCATGCCCAGGGGACAGAAGTCCCCTGGGCATTGCCATTGGGCAAGGGGGCATGACTCCTGTCTTTGCTAAGACAGGAGTCATTTCAATGGGGGATGGGTGTCGTAAAAAAATGGCGCAAATCGGGTTGTGGCGATTTTTTTGCCTCAGCCTGACTTGCACCATTTGTGGACGCCCATACGCCATTTTCCCCCTACGCCGGCGCTGCCTGGTGTACGTCGTTTTTTTTAACGCACACCAGACAGCGCCGGCGGCTAACGCCGGCTAACGTCATTGAATAAATACGGCGCCCGCATGGCGCTTCAGAATGGCGTTAGCTGGCACTAATTTTTTTGTCAAAAAGTATAAATATGGGCCTAGATACTTAAGTCAAACAAAAAGAGTACACTGTTCCATTAGAAAAACGCACAGGTTCAAAAAGAGGCACTTCTTTTATCAGAAGCAAGGGCCCTCACAGACCAATGTGTGTCATGCTTCATCATACGGCAGCTCCTCGTTAGGCCGGCGCTGCAATGCCTAACGGGCCCCACAAGGGGGCACTGTACCAGAGATCTTTTCAAATTGAAGGTGTGTGCCATGAAAAAGTAGAAATACATTGAAGTCTACCTTCAAAAAGGAAAGCTGGAGAAAAATAAAACTTAAAATTGGCTCTAGAGTCTCCAAACAACTCATTTAATTGGTATAGAGACTCTAGGTCAATATTAAAAACAGGGGGGAGTGGGAACAGAATATGGTTCCACCACTCAACAACCAATAACAGCCTAGACAGGGAAATTCTCCTTAAGGCTGATGCACAGTCGACATGTTTTGCGCTTTAGGTGTCTCTACATATCAAGAGGCGCTTCCTCAGGGCCAAAAAATATAACTCCTATGCTTTTAAATACACACCTAAAGAGCTCAGGGGAACAAACACAGAAGAATTACTTACAACAAAGGAAGAAGGACTATCCCATTCTATAGTCTATGTAGAGGAACCTGTCGGAGAAAACAAACATATCATCACTTGACAAGGGGTGACACATCAACATTAAATGGCATCTCCCCATATTGTGAAGCACTCTGTGTAGATTGTGCTAAAAAACAAACACACCATGTGAAACCATCCACCATGATAGACAAAGGAGAAGATAAGGAACGGGGTTCTAAATGCTAACCCTGCCATATTGAGGATGAGGCTCCTTGGGAAGCAGCGGCCCTTATGGACTAGCGTAGAACTGCAGAGCTCATAAGGATAATATAAGAAAGTCCATTGTTGCTGATTATATAATGAATTGATAGCAGAGTAGGGAATGACAATAACCCCATCTACCATGGCAATTTATCTAGTCAAAGAACATGATTCTAGAGTCACCACGTGGAGAGCGGAGACAAATTGCATCATCCGTTCACATTGTATTAGTGCACTGTTGATAAGAAGTAAAGTCTAGCACAATGACCTTTTAAATATATACATGTCCAGCATGGTGTGAACTGCTGAAAGGAGTCACTCAAAGACAGCTGAAAACAGTGGTCAGCCCCCGATGTACAAAAGCCCAACTAAGGCTGTAATGGGGGAAGCCAATAACCCATTATGCACTCTCTCCTGATAATCGAATGACGTTACTAGTGGGACAAGAAAAACAAGATGACCTGCCCCATACTGTGGGGCATCGCCGGTCAATCAGCAGAGTACAGTTGCGTGTAAACTATTGCCAAGAGCACTTACAGACAAACTAAAAAAATGGTAATCTCAATGGCTACACAACGTGCTATTTAGGTGCGCTCCCATTTAAAGAACAGGACAGATGCTCAGCAGAAACTTACTTCACTATCCTCGTCCTTCGCCGTAGACCTACCTAGCGGCCGCGATCCCGGAAGTAAACTGGGACTGGCAGCGGGTCTTAGTTCAGGGTCACGGCATGACAACAGGGCAAATCCAGTTCCAAGCACTTCTCTGAAGCGTATAGGTCTAGCCCCTCCCACACTGGGAGGAGCCATGAAAGCATTCAGGGGCATATTTATACTCCGTTTGCGCCGAAATTGCGTCGTTTTTTTTTTGCGTCTAGTGCCAAAGTCCATGGAGTTAGCGTCATTTTTTAGCGTGTACACCTACTTCGCGTTAATTATATGCAAGGTAGGCGTTCCCGTCTAAAAAATCGACTCCGAGGCATGTGCGTCGGATTCATACTCCCGGGCAAAAAACACGCCCGGGAGTGGGCGGGTCACAAAAATGACGTACGGCCGCTTTTGCGCCGTTTTTTTGCGCCTGCAAAAGGCAGGCGTTAAGGGACCTGTGGGCTCTGAAGGAGCCCAGAGGTGCCCCCCCATGCCCCCAGGGACACCCCCTGTCACCCATGCCCACCCCAGGAGGACACCCAAGGCTGGAGGGACCCATCCCAGGGACATTAAGGTAAGTTCAGGTAAGTGTTTTAAAAAAAAAAAAAATTGTGGCATAGGGGGGCCTGATTTGTGCCCACCTACATGCCACTATGCCCAATGACCATGCCCAAGGGACAGAAGTCCCCTGGGCATGGCCATTGGGCAAGGGGGCATGACTCCTGTCTTTGCTAAGACAGGAGTCATTTCTATGGGGGTTGGGAGTGAAAACAAATGGCGCAAATCGGGTTGAGGCGAAAAAATTGCCTCAACCTGACTTGCCCCATTTCTTGACGCCCAAGCTCCATATCCCCCTACGCCGGCGCTGCCTGGTGTACGTCGTTTTTTTTAACGCACACCAGACGGTGCCGCCGGCTAACGCGGCTAACGTCATTCAATAAATACGGCGCCCGCATGGTGCTTCAGAATGGCGTTAGCCGGCGCTAATTTTTTTGACGCAAAACTGCGTTGGCGCAGTTTTGCGCCAAAAAGTATAAATATGGGCCTTAGTGTCCTAGCAACCACCCCGTGTTCATACGGCAAATAGCTGCAATAACCTGGCACCCAAACTGCCATTAATCAAGGAAACTTTAATGCGTGTCATTCTAGGACAGAGTAGAGAATGATCAGCAAACAGCACAACCCGCAAGCATTCTGTATACAACTGTCCAATTAGCGCATGTTGTCAATAGACACAGGTAAACCCAAACTAGGACCTGTAAGCTCAGTGTGACCAATAATACTAAGAGGCCCAGCGAGGTCAAAAATAAAATGCATAAACAGTACATGGAATCCCGCATCATGATGATCCGTAGAGACACACAGGGGGAAGAGTGTATCTTAAGACAAATTATGAAATTCAATAATGAGTCAGAAGTCGGGAGAGTGGCAAATTCTGTCGTCAACTCTCACACTGGCACAATGAAGAGGACAACTTAAAAATGTCGCTCTACAAATCATGTACCCGAGTAAAAACTCATCCATCGGATGTCGTCATTCAGTCCAATGATGTGGGTCCCCAGCCTAAAGATCCAATGTTGTTCTTTCTCGAAAAGACTCTTAGAGCCATTCCTCAAGTGTTAGGACACTCTAGCACAACCCAACTCATGTCATTAGGAGTATGATTAGTTTCGCGAAAATGTACACTAAGGCCCTCATTACAACCCCTGCTGTAAATGCTGCCTACTGCCGTGCTGACAGCCGCCAACATACTGTGACCACGGCGGTAATATGCCACAGGCATTATGACCCACACATAGAATACCGCCACAATGCAGACACCCACACAAGTCCGCCAGACCAAAGGTCAGTGATAAACTGGCGATAGAAAAACCCACACCGTTATGCCAACAGGAATACGCCCACAGTATCACGACCCGCAAATCAACGCAACGGTCTTTCAACTGCAGTAAACCATTGGCGGTACACACCACCGAGCTGAAAATACACACACACTTACAAAACTACACCACATTGGGCAATGCAAACTACACACACCTGACACACATACACACACCACACCCACACACTCGTACCCAAAACCCTTTCAATGAAAAAGAAGATTGCCAACAGAGAGAGAGAGAGACAAGCCAGAGCACACACTGAATCTGAGACACAGAACAGCTTCACCCATACACCATTCACGCACATCACAGCATACACCACAACACATAACCCCGCACATTCTCACACATATCACGCACACCACATCCATGGCACCCCAAAGACAGCCCAGGTTTTCAGAGGTGGAGCTAAGTGTCATGGTGGAGGAAATCATTCGGGTAGAGCCACAGCTATTTGGATCACAAGTGCAGCAGACGTCCATTGTTAGGAAGACGGAGCTATGGTGGAGAATCGTAGACAGGGTCAACACTGTGGGACAACATCCCAGAACAAGGGATGACATTAGGAAGAGGTGGAATGACCTACGGAGGAAGGTGCGTTCCGTGGTTGCAAGACACCAGATTGCAGTGAACCTCCACCTCCTCCCCCACAACTAACAACATGGGAGGAGCAAGTCTTGGCGATCATGCACCCTGAGGGACTCGCAGGAGTAGCAAGAGGACTGGACTCTGGTAAGTCAAAGCATTACTACTATATCCCGCACACTACCTGTATGCCATCACAAACTCCTACCCCCTACCCTCACTCCATCACTCCACCAACTCACGTATACCCCACTATCACAACCCACCCATCCCAATACCAAGCCCTGCATGCAACAACAATGCATGGACATCCATCACAGACCTGCATGGGCACCTATCACCCCAGCATGCCCAATAGAGAGAATCACACAGCCCACAAAATCACCACATACACAAGGCCAAGCCGACATGGAAAGCACAATCATACAGGGAAACATACACATGCACAAGATGGCACACGCAGATACATTAACAATGCAGTTGAATCCCAACAGGACCCCTACCCAATGTCACTGGAGAGGAGGTGCCAGCTACATTCAGTCCCCCCTCAGAAGAGGCCCACAGTGATGACAGCAGCACTGCACGCCTGGATCTGGATGACCAACCTGTCCCATCAGGAACCTCTGGACAGTCGGTGACCCTGCCACAGTCCCAACCCACCACAGAGCCTTCCACCTCAGGAAACACCACCACAGCACCCACCCAGCGGGTCTATGCCACTGTGCCCAGGACACGTCAATCAGGAGTGTGTCCACCACTACAGGGACCCCAGGCAACCCCACAAACACGGGACGATCAGGGACCTGAGGTCAGTGGCAGTGGGCACACGGTTCAGAGGAAAGAGGCACAGGACAACAGGGAATCTGGGAGGACTGCTGTGTGACAGGGGGAGGACAGGCTAAGGGAACCGACCCTCCATGAGGCACTCTCCAATATCCTGGGAGCATGCCACCACCCAGCAAACGGTCCCTGCGATCCAGGCAGAAGACAGAGAACATTGCCAGGACCCCACCGTGAAATAAGACATTCCTGATTGTCACCCTTCTGTCCCACTCTGTCACCCTGTCCACCTTCAACTGCCATTATTCCCCTTCCTATGCCCCATTGGACAATGCACCTGTGATACCAAGAGACTAGGCACTACCCTGGACTTTCCTCAGCCCGGCCCTTTGCACATCCCCATCTACTTATTAGCACTTAAATAAACACCCTTGGAACAAATACTATCAAATGATTCACAAATGTATTAGTACAACACAAATGTATTAGTACAACATTATCAAAGCATTGCAATATATATGTTCAGTGAAATATACGACACATATAAATAGGTAATCTAAAGGGTACAGTCAGTGTCCATAGACAGAGGGTAAGAGGCTGCCATGTGCAATGTCCAAAAGATTACTGAAAAGTAAAGTTGAGTTACAGTCTCATACCTGTGTGTCACTGGAAGTAACGCTGGATAATGTTTGTTCTGTTGTCCACATCTTCTTCATCTGCCTCCTCTTCGTCACTGTCCACAGGCTCAACCGCTGCCAAAAGACCATCTCCAGGCTCATCCTCCTGCAGAAAAGGCACCTGACGTCTCAAGGCCAGGTTGTGCAATATGCAGAGATGCCACGATGATCTGGCACACCTTCTTCGGTGAGTAGTACAGGGAACCACCTGTCAGATGGAGGTTCCGGAACCTGGCCTTCAGGAGGTCAAAGGTCCTTTCAATAATCCTCCTTGTACACCCATGTGCCTCATTGTAATGTTCCTCTGCCCTTGTCCTGGCATTCCTCACTAGGGTCAGTAGCCATGAGAGGTTGGGATAACCAGAGTCACCTGTAAATTTCGAGGGACAACTGTTAGACACACACTAACCCTTAGGGACAACCCCATGCCCAGACACCTACTTATACTGGGTGGGGGACCTTGGGCTCACCTATTAGCCACACCCGGTACCTCTGGAGTTGGCCCATCACATAAGGAATGCTGCATTCCTCAAGATAAAGGCATCATGCACAGTGCCAGGGTATTTGGCATTCACATGGGAGATGTACTGTCTGCTAAACACACCATCTGCACATTCATCGAGCAATAGCTTTTTCTATTCCTGTAAACCTGTTCATTTCTCCGGGGGGGGGGAACAAATACCACATGTGTACCATCAATGGCACCAATGATGTTGAGGATTTGTCCCAGGGCACAGAAGTCAGCTTTAACAGTGGCCAAATCATCCACCTGGGGGTACACGATGTAACTGCGCATGTGTTTCAGCAGGGCAGACAACACTCTGGGCAACACGTTGGAGAACATTGGCTGAGACATTCCTGATGCCGTGGCCACTGTAGTTTGAAAGGAACCACTTGCCAGGAAATGCAGCACTGACAGAACCTGCACTAGAGGGGGTATTCCTGTGGTCTGGCGGATACCTGAAATCAGGTCTGGCTCCAATTAGGCACACAGTTCTTGAATTGTGGCACAATCAAGTCTGTATGTGATGATATTGTGTCTGTCCTCCATTGTTGACTGGTCCACCAGGGGTCTATACACTGGAGGGTGCCGCTATCTCATCATCTGCCTCAGCGGTTGTACCCTATGGAGGAGAAAGGTGAGCAGAAGGTCATATTTCCACATAGAATGCGCAACTGTTGCTGAATTTAGGTCACACAAGCAGTATGTGAAGTCTAGAGTCAGTTGATGGGCCAATGTCTGCTGTTACGCAGTTAGGTGCCATGCCATGTGCCCCCCTGAAATGGCGGCTGCCTGACCTGTGAGGAGGGACAAGTGGAAATGAGGTAAGTGCGCTGGTGTTGTGCGCCGTTGTGGTAGGCAGTCGATGACTGCTGCGCAGATTCACATTAGTTATTATTTGGCCCTATCGGTTCCAAGAGCCAATGGCGATGTACACCAGCGGTGACGGTAGGCACCGCCGCGGACGTCACCGCCATTTAATAACTATTCACTCACTTGCTACCTTTCCGTCAACAGGAGAGGACCTACACTGCAAGTGCTGCTGTGACCTGAGTCTGGAAGTGACAATGGCTAGAGTGTCTGTGGAAAGGGCCCCTGTCTTCACTGCTGAGGAGTTGGAGAAACTGGTGGATGGGGTCCTACCATAGTACACGTTACTCTACGGTCCTCCAGACAAACAGGTGAGTACACTGTGAGCATGATGTGTGGGCAATGTATGTTTGGAGTGGTGTGGATGTAAGCCACATGTTGGGGGGTGCTGGTGCATCCTGGCCTGAGTGCTGCTTGAGAGGAGGTGAGTGTATTTGCGTCAGGGCATGGGTGGGAAATGGGGAGCAATGAGTATGCCGGTCCGGATGGGTGAGTAATTTCCTTTTCTGCTATATTTTCCCTCTAGGTCAGCACCCACCACAAAAATGATATTTGACGTGCCATCGCCAAGGAGGTGTGACCCTGGGGGTCTACCACAGGTGGAGCACCCACTGCTGCAAGAGATGGGAGGACCTGCGCTGCTGGACCAAGAAAATGGCAGAGGCCCAGCTGGGGCTGGCCTCCCAACGTGGAAGGGGTGCCCATCGCACCATGACCCCCCTACTGTTCCGCATCCTGGCGGTGGCCTATCCAGAGTTGGATGGGTGCTTGAAGGCATCACAGCAGCCACAAGGGGTGAGTACAGATCCTGAATCATGACTTTGCATACTTGGGAGCTAGCTGGGTGGGGGATGTGGGCTGTGGGTGCCCCTAGGCCAGGGTGATCATGGCTGGGTAGGTCCCTTGTGTGCAGCCTCTGAAGCACTCCAAACCCAATGGTGTTAGTGGGCATCTACTACTGGGCAGGGTTCTGTGGGTGTCATGTGTGCAATGCTGGGGTTAGGCATTTTACCCCATGGGCTTGTGACTACCTTAGTGACTGGTGAGGCATGGCCTAGTGCATAGGGCAGCTCCCTGTGTGTTATGTATGCCAACAGTGGTGTTGTTGCTGGCACTGACCAAGTGTATCCTCTGTCTCTCCCCCCCTTTTTGTTTTGTCACCCTGCATTAGCATCATCTGGCGGAGGAGCAGAGGCACCAGCGACGGAGGGAGCTGCATCCCACATGGGCTTGGAGGCCGAATCCACAGAGGGTGAAGGCACCAGTGGGACGGAGGACGAGTGGAGCACCACAACGGGGACAGGAGGGGAGACCAGTCACTGCAACTCCTCCTCTGATGGAAGCTCCCTGGCGGTGGTGGACACCTCTGTGCCCACCCCACCAACAGGTTCATCCGCCACCCCCCCTACCAGCACCGCCCTCCCAGCAGCCCCCCAGCGTGTTTCCCATGCCCGCTCACCCAGGAGGGTGGGCATCTCCTTCTCCCTAGGCACCTCAGGCCCTGCCCCAGTCAGCCCTGCTGCCCTCAGTGAGGAGGCTATTGACTTCCTGAGATCCCTCACTGTTAGGCAGTCACCCATTCTGAATGCCATCCAGGGTGTCGAGAGACATTTGCAATAAACAAATGTATACCTGGAGGGCATTCATTCTGGCCTGGTAGCCGAAAAGAGAGCATTTCAGGCTCTGGTCTCAGCACTGATGGCAGGCATTGTCCCTATGTCTAGCCTCCCCCCTCCAACTTCCTCTACCCAGTCCCAATCCCCTCTACCCCAGCCTATCCCAAGCACACCTTCAGACCAGCATTCACCCAAATCAACACACAGAAGTGGCTCAGGCAAACACGAGCACAAAATATCATCCCACAGGCACTCACACAAGCACCATGCCCATGCAGACACACCAACATCCACTGCCTCCACTGTGTCCCCCTCCTCCTTGTCGTCCTCTGTCTCCCAGTATCATCTCCACTCATACCTGCATGCACTACATCCTCATCCACTATGTCCATCACCAGCACGCCCATCACAGCACAGCCCTCACGAGCAGTCACCACCCCCACAACAATGCACACGTCCCCGTGTCCTCTCCCAGTGTGTCTGTGACCCCTCCTCCCAAAGTACACAAACGCAAGCACCCACCCACCCAACAGCCATCCACCTCACAACAGCATCCAGCCCATGCACCTTCACCCAAACTCAGCAGACGTACACCTCCTACAACCACTCCCTCTTCTTCCACTCCCAAACCCTCGGGAGGGTAAGCATTTAGAACCCCCCCCATCTTCTCCTTTGTCTATCATGGTGGATGGTTTCACATGGTTTGTTTGTTTTTTAGAACAATCCACACAGAGTGCTTCACAGTATGAGGTGATGTCCTTCAATGTTGATGTGTCACCCCTTGTCAATTGACAATATGTTTGTTTTCTCCAACAGGTTCTTCTACGTAGACTATAGAATAGGATAGTCCTTCTTCCTTTGTTGTAAATAATTTTTCTGTGTTTTTTCCCCTGAACTCTTCAGGTGTGTATTTAAAAGCATTGGAGTTATATTTTCTGGTCCTGAGGAAGCGTCACATGCTCTGTAGAGACACCCAGGACGCAAAACATGTCGACTGTGCATCAGCCTTAAGGACATTTTCCTTGTCCAGGCTGTTATTGGGTGCTGAGTGGTGGTACCTTATTCTGTTCCCACTCCCCCTTGTTTTTAATATTGACCTAGAGTCTCTATACCAATTAAATTAGTTCTTTGAAGACTCTAGAGCCAATTTTAAGTTTTCTTTTTCTCCAGCTTTCCTTTTTGATGGTAGTCTTCAATGTAGTTCTACTTTTTCATGGCACACACCTTCAATTTGAGAAGATCTCCGGTAAGGTGCCCTCTTGTGGGGCCCGTTAGGCATTGCAGCGCTGGCCTTACGAGGAGCTGCCCTATGATGAAGCATGACACCCATTGGGAGTATAGTGGAATCTCCTGCTGAAAAGTAAGTAGAGATTTCTTTGTTTCAGGCTGCAAATTTCTATGTATCATGGACAGCGTAGTTTGAAAATAAATATTACACATAATAAATATTGTTTATTGTGTATTGTTTATTGTTTTTTGAGGGATATATCTCTGTATGAAGTTTCACATGTAGAGAAAAAGACCCTCGAATGCATCGGAAGCATGCACTAGATGCTGACACTCTGAGCAAGGGCAAGAACATGGAACGCAAATGTAAATCAAAATTGTTCCTACCTCAATGCCATACGAGAGAAATAACATCACCATAAGAAATTATTTGAAAAAGAAGGTTTTAAATGCCACTGATAAGTGGAACAATTAGGTCAGGTAAGATGAGGGGATATTCAGGAAAAACAACTATTTGGCAAAATCGCTTTCTACAATTCTCATGTATGATTTTCCAAGCCAATTAATGGGGAATTCATGGTCACAATCAAGCTTTCCAGATGTGTGAGTAAAAGACAATCAGTGCACCAAAAGGTTGTGCGTACTAAGACCTAACCACAACAGAGTGCTTGTTGTCAGTCCTGGGTTTGGAGTAAAGTGAAGTGCCATTGCAAGCAGAATTGCTTGTATCAAACTTCATCAGTTGTATTTGATACATATTTGCATTTATTCTCCTCCACATTCTAAGGAAGTGGCAAAAGAGCACTACTTACAAAATTGGTTCACAGATTTGACTCAACATGGAAAGAGAGGAATTCAGTGCTAAGGGCAAAATCCTGATCTACAGGGCTAAATCATAAAATGGTTTGTTACCAGAATACCATTTCCATAATATCATCTTACATAAATTTGGTGTCCGAAGCATAGTCCAAAAAGATCACTGTTAATAGTAATAATAATAACAGAAAATCTACACCCATATGATGATATTTTTTTAATGATGTTTAAAACATGGTATGGAAATCAGGCATTATTTATGTATACTATATCCTAAACTACAACTGGTTGTTAGAAAATAGCACATTGTTATAATTTTTTTACTCTGATATTGTTGCAGAGTTTGTTTTGTCCTCTAAATTGTTTTGGCATTTTTAACGCCAGCTCAGAGCAGGTGTTAAAAGGGGACATGCCATTGTTTTTAATGGGCCCCTATGTACTGTTCAGGGTTAGTGGCAATATTTTAGCACTAACTCTATGCCATGGGGTGACATATTTTATATAAGGCTCATACATGGTGGTGGTAGGGGGCCACAAGAGTCCGCAAGAAAAGTGGCGCTTTATGTATTGTAGCACTACTTTTCTTAAATCTGGCCAATAAGTGGAAACCTGTGCCTATATTAGTGTGAAACAAATTATGTACTTTGCCTAACGGCCCAGCATAAGGCTGTTGGTCAAATGTTCCTAGCAGCAGCAGTTAGAAAAGAATGGCGATTCTTAGAGGTTCACTGCATAGAGAATTGGGATTTTATTAAAGACAAGGAGGCTAGCATTATGCATAAAGCCTTTATGCTCCTTCAAAGACTTAGAACCAGGTGTTGTAACAATAACATAGAACCAAACACAATCAATATAGTCCCACAGAGGCAGCCATCTTACTCTTTTGTTTCGTCAAAATCTTCATCCTCCTTTCTCCACTCCACAAACTCTCCCTTTAACGGATAACAACTCCAAACTCTTATCCATCTGGAAAAAGATAAAAAAAAGGTCAAGAAGGAAAATTCATCCTGAAATTATAAATCGTATTTCATGTACAAAACTCAATCTAATTTCAACCAAACTGCAAGAATAGCACATACAGTTCCCTAATTACAGACATTCTCCCATGGGTGGGAGAGGAGGGGTAATGCTAGCCTCCTTGTCTTTAATAAAATCCTGATTCTCTATGCAGTAAACCTCTTAGAATCGTAATTTTATGTCAAGACAAGAGGCTAGCATTATGCATGTTTAAAGCTTAAAACGCAAAAAATGCCACATGATCAATAGGTTTAAAATAGAATTTCCTAAATAAATTTTTCTCCACGGGATCCAGATTCCTCTCAGTGCACCAACATAACCAAACCTTCCATGCGCTTCTATATCTCCTGCTTGTACCTGGAGCCCATGATTCATATAATAACTCTGAAGCTTCTCCAGACAATTCTCTGAAGCATTAATTTCTCCTGATATTTTTCAAACTAGAAGGTTGAGCCTCTCCGACTGTACTAAAGGATGCTCCCGATCGTCTACACCTTTTAAAAGTCCCTTGCATTCTTCTATCATAATTGGATCTTCCACTGCCAATTCCATAACCGATGGAAACCACGCTTGCGTTGTCCATTAAGGGGTCACTAGAACCAATTGACATCTCTATCTCCTCACCTGTACGACAACTCTCTGAATCATTAAAAAAGGAGGAAAGGCATAGCCCTGAAACTTGCTCCAATCCAGAATGAAAGCATCCACTGCCTTCGCCCCTGGATCTAGACGCCAAATCACATAATTCTACAACTGATTTGTTAACCATGAAGCAAAAATATCTACTTCCAGAGGTCCCCAAATCCTGACTATCTGCTGAAATAAATAAGCCATGAGTTTCTATTCGCTGTAATCCCAAGTATAACGGGAACCCCAATCTGCTCTCATATTTTTCTCTCTCGATAAATACTGTGCTGTCACCTGTATCCTCTGTTCCATGCAAAACTCCCAAAAATATGTTGCTAATTCCAAAAGTCTTTTTGACCTGTTGCCTCCTAACTTATTGATGTATGTCATTGCTGAAATGTTGTCCATTTTCAAAAGGATTGAATTCCCTTTCAACTGTTCCCTGAAACTCCGAATTGCTAATTCTCCTGCCCTCAATTCCAGACAATTTATGTGATCTTCCCTTTCCTTGCTGTTCCATTTGCCTCCCATCAATTTTGTTCCCATTACTGTACCCCAACCTTGCATATTCGCATCCGTTTCCAGAACATACTCCGGTGTTGATCCGAAAATGGCATTCCCATTCCAAGCATGCAGATTTTCTAACCACCAATTTAATTCCTCCCCTGCATCCTCTGAAATGTTCACCATATCTCCATACCGTAACCCTTGTGTCAAAGGTAGATGCTTTATCCGCTGGAGAGTTCTGCGTTGTAATGGCCCTGGGAAAATAGCTTGAATTGAGGATGATAGCAAACCAATTGTTCTCGCCAACTCTCTCAAAGTGATAGTTCTTTTCCTCAATACATTTTATATCTTCCTTTTTATTAAGGCAATCTTCCTGTCTGGCAAATATAATTGTGTCTCTAACTTATCTATTGCAAACCCTAAAAATTCCATCCTCTGTGACGGTTCAAGAACTGACTTCTCTTGGTTGATTAAAAAATCCAAATCCTCCAGAATGCCTACAGTCATCCACACATGCTCCAAATGCAATGTTTTTCCTGACTCATAATCAGGATGAAACCTACCACCGATCTCATCACCTTTGAAAAACACCAAGGTGCTGAAGATAGACCGAATGGAAGACAAGTGAACTGATAAAATTGTCCTTCCCATCTGAACTGTAAAATCTTCTGGCTGTGAAAATTCATAGGAATCATGAAATAAGAGTCTTTCAGATCTATTTTTGCCAACCAATCCCGCTCTTGCAGAATATCCCTTAGAACAGGAATCCCTTCCATTTTGAAATGCCTGTACAGTACAAAGATGTTTAAATTTCTCAAATTTATCACAGGTCTCCAACCTGTGTCTTTATTTTCTACTACAAAGTACTTACAAACACTCTCCTTGTATTGTCTACCTTCACCATTGCACCTTTATCCAACATGCCATGAATTTCCTGTAATATAACCTCTCTGATCTCTTTCTGAAAACATAACTCCCTTGGTACCTTCTCGTGCTACAGAAAATCCTGAAACTCTATTGTGCAACCCTTTACCCTCTCTAGGACCCAACAATCATTTGTTACTTTTTCCCAATTCTTCACAAACATTTGTAATCTCTCAGCAATTCCTCCCAGGGAAGAACCAGTTCCAATCTTCATACTCACCTTGTCCTGAAAGTGATACTGCACTATTGGTTTGACTGTGTCCACGACCTCCTCTCCCTTTTTGGGGATAGTACGAATTGGCTGAATAACTGCCCCTAACTGATCCTCGTCTGTAACCACTGGGGCCCCTATAGAATTGTCGGCCGAAAGAACGGCCCCTTCTTCCAGCCCTGCCATATAAATTTCCATCACCAAAAACTTTCCTCATTGAAAAATCAGCTTTATCTAAAGTTGTAAAAGTATGTATATATTTGCTTAGTGCCTTAATCATGCCATTCCCAAAAAGCAATCCTTTCTTCTCCTCTGATGACTCTCAATAAAATCACCCTCCTTCTCTCATGAATGAGGCCTGCATTAGCATTCCCTAAAAAACTAATTGCTCTTTGGCTCCAACCTCTCAACAAATTAATATCCAAATGTGTGCCTTTGCCATAAGATTCCTCCACCATATCGAAAATCCTGGCTAAAGGCCCCAGAATGTCCAGTAACTTATCCTGGCACTGTTTCAATTACCTTTCCTAACCTTTACGTGGATTCCAACCAAGTTTAAAAAGGTAGGTAATTAAATCTAGACACAGGTTATGAGTCATAGACTCTTTCTCCCCAATTACCGGGCATGAACATTCTGCCCTCATCACATTTCTTTCAGACTTTCCAAAGGCTTCCAAATTTTCTGCCTTAAATATTCAGCAACATGACGCATAGGCCACCACTTCGCACTTCGTGGATGTTTCACATCTGAGGGCTCAAATAAGGTATGACCCAAAGGATCTTGAACCTGACATTTCTTCCCTGTTTCCTCACCTTCTAGAACTACAAACTCATCCAAATCATTCTCATTGCTTATATCAAGAATGTACTCATCATATTCAGCAGAATATTCATTATTTTTTCAGCTGGATTCTCCAGTCATATCCTTTGCAGGGTTAACCTGCCTTTCCATTGTGCCGCTTGGGACACCTGAAACTAATTTCTTTTTGATTAATGGACATCCCCATTCAAATTCTTTGTCACCTATATGCTTCCTTTTCTCCAAACATTTCCCACCTGGACCTCTTCCTTCATATTCCTCATCATCTGACAAGGACCAATATTGATCTTCCTCTAATATTCTACTCTTTTTATTACACTCTTTCCATAACTTAGATAATGCAGACTTTACACTCCCTCCAACTTCCTGAGATATTAACCTCTTAATATTCTGTTCCTGAGAATCCCTATTAGATATATCCATTTCCTCAGCCATGTTATTCAATACCCGTCAATCTACTTTCCTCTATTTTTCCCTTTCTTCCTCTAATTATATAAATATACATATATATATATATTTTAAACTGGTATTAAACAATTCCAAATCCTTGTTTCTTTAAATAATATTTAAATTCAATTATCATTCCTGCGTAGTACACTTCTCCCTCGATATGCCTGCTATAACGTCTCTCTCGAGTGTTATGCCCGTTGCAAAGCAACAACCCAATGCAACTTTCATACGTCATTCCCAAAAACAATAAAAATAGTAAAACGTCTTCGAGGGCACAAAAGCACACGAATGCGCGTGCATACCAATTCTAATGCGCCTCCTAAACAAAAAGAGGACGCCACATCCTGTTTCAGTTTTAAAAGCTCATGCACGCGCAGCGCGCATGACAAAAATCACGACATGCCTCTTAATGCGAATAAAGACGCGTCATGCTGAGCGCACGCGCCGGCAAAATGCACGCTGCTCAAACCACCAGGTTACTCCCGCGAACGGCTTGTACTTAGAAGCAACAGATGGAAAAAACGTTTCCTTCAAACAAAGGTAAACATATTCTCTTCTTCGTTTTCGTTGTTTATTTTTTTTTTTTAAACATAATAAAATACAGTTAATATTGTTTAAAACCCACATCAATTAAAACATAATTAACAAATACTAATAAATGTTTTGAAAGACAATATTAAAACACATCTAAATACTCCAAATTACTAAAATTCCCCAAAATTGGGTAGAACTGTAAGAAAAAGTATACTAAGCCACAAAAACATCTCAAACTTAGCCAAATACAAATAATTCTTACCAAACACAGAGGCTACTTATCTGCACAGAAGTAGCAAACAAAAGAGGAAGATGGCTGCTGCTGTGGGACTATATTGATTGTGTTTGGTTCTATGTTATTGTTACGTCACTTGGTTCTAAGTCTTTAAAGAAGCATAAAGGCTTTATCCATAATGCTAGCCTCTTGTCTTGACATAAAATCCACTGGTAAAAACAGTGCAGTTCACAGACTCTAAATACAGTGGGGGGGGGGGGCTTCTGGAAGTATCCAGGCATGGTATACCTCCACATTAGTGACAGAGTACCCTAACTGCCAAATCCTGAAAAAGGTCTTACATGTTGGTACAAATATTGAACGAGAAGCTAAGCAATAAACATGCACATGTAAGAGTGACATTATTTAAGAATGCCTGCAAAAAGTAAGCAGCAATGCATTATGTGTAGAAATATGCACTATTCTTGCCATCATGGCAATCCCAGAACAAAAAGATTAGCCCTTATGGAATGACTAATGGATCTTGAATTTAGAGAGGTAGACTAACTCTGAAATCTAAAGATTTCAATCATGAACTTTCTTCAGACACCATGCATCATTTGGAACAAGTCAGATAAGGGTGACAGTTTCACACAGTTTTTGGGAAACAAAACACCTCCCCAAATATCTGTTTGTATTTTAAATATATTTACCCAACCACACAAGCTATGGCACTGTTTTTAAAGCGATCTTAAATACAGTAAAGGTCAACTAACATGTGCATGTCCAAACATTACCTAGGCACTCATAATTCTTATTGTACTCAGAATATCTCAGAGGTTTTGATTACAGTGTTGAAGTCTATCATTTTGGACAAATATCATGATGTCTAAGTTTGTTTGGTACACTGGACAATATAATAATATTTAATGGTTACTCGTAATGTAGTAATCCAGAGCCAGATGTACTAAACATTTAAACAGTCACAAATGTTTCAGTTTGGCATTTGCAACCATTAAAATGTTTTTCTTATTTCCTAATCCCATTTCAGGAGACAAACATTGTTTCCAACATCTAAAATGGGATTACAAATTGAAATCAATTTGCTGCCAATATTTTGTGACTAACAGCCTGTCAACATTTTATTTTACCAATACTTCAATGGAGGTGGTAACTTAAGTGTTCGGCCAAAATATTGATTAAAAAATATTGAGTTACAGAAATATTGAGTTTTTAATATTGTAACTCAGAAATATTGTGTACAACAATATAGATGACAGAATATTGTGTTTATTGGGTGAGAAATATATTTTTTTAAGTTTCTGTATGTGTTTAAATAATATTTGAATTGTCTATGTTCTATATTGCATAAATGTTTGTTCTTAATGTTTGTGAATATAGCTTGTAATTTTAAGTGATTTATATGCTTAATTTAATTGTAAAATAGTGATTTATGGTGTTCTAGCAGGTTGTGAGGTCTGTAGGGGTACAGGATGTGATGTTACTTGAATATGAATTATTTATTTATTTTTTAATAAATATTAATTATTAATTTGATTATTAAGTATGTAAATTTAGAAAATAATATTTTTAAAATATAATCTAGATGCAGGTTGTTGGGTTTGTGGGGCCGTAGGATCAGAAGGACGTTAAATATTACTCAATTAAATTAAAAGTATTTATTTATAGATATTTTTATTGTTAATTAATTATTTAAATTGTTTAATTATAATTTTTCAATTCAGATGCATGTTTAATGTGCTACTATAGTGCGGTTATTTTTAGCAATAATTATTAAATATTATTTTTTCTCTTTTTAAATATTTAAAAAATGGATAGCTGTTTTAGTTTTTGAATTGTTTTGTAATGTATATATTTAATTTTATGTTAATAGTTTTATCATTTTATGCAAATAATACTTGTATTAAAATAAGGTATGTGTTTGAAGAGAAGTACTTTCCCTACTGCTGTACAGACTGGAGTGGGAACACTAAATTTTACACACCCTGAATCCAGCACTTTCCCTACTGTTGCACTGACTGGAGTGGGAGTAGTAAACTTCACCCCTCCTGAGTCCAACGCTTTACCTACTGTTGCACCAGCTGGTGAAGGAATAGTACAATTTACCCTTCATGAGTCAAACGCTTTCTCTACTGTTGCACAGACTGGAGCTAGAATAGTAGATGTTACCCCTCCACATTCCAACACATTCCTTACTGTTACACCAACTAGAGAAAGGATAGTAAATGTTTCTTCTCCTGAATCGAATGCTTTCCATATTGTTGCACCCACCTAGAATGGCAATAGTAAATGTTATCCTTCCTGAGTCCAACGCTTCCCTTACTGTTGCACTGACTAGAGAGAATAGTACATTTTACCACTCCAGATTCCAACAGTTTCCTTATTGTTGCACCAACTGGAGTGGGAATAGAACATTTTACCTCTCCTGAGTCCAACACTTTCAAGACTGTTGCGCAGACAGGAGTGGGAATAGTAAATTTAATCTCTCCTGAGTCCAACCCTGTCCTACTGTTGCACAGACTGGAGTGGTTAATAGTACATTTTACCTCTCCTGAGTCCAACGCTCTCCCTACTGTTGCACCAACTAGATTGGAAATATTAAATTTCACCCCTCCTAAGTTCAAAGCTTTTTTTACTTTTGCACAGACTGGAATGGGAATATTAAATTGTACCCCTCTTGAGTCCAACAATTTCCCTACTGTTGCAGCAACTAGAGTAAGAATATTACATTTTACTCTTCCTGACTCCACTGTGTTCCCTAATGTTGCACATAGTGGAGTGGGAGTATTACATTTTACCCTGCCTGAGTCCAATGCTTTCCTTACGGTTTCATTGACTGGAGAGGGAACAGTAAATTGTGCCCCTCCTGAATTCAATGCTGTCTGAACTGTTGCACAGACTGAAGTGGGAATATTATGGGGCATATTTACAACAAACTGATGCATCAGTGCTGATGTGCCAGTTTTCTTGCATCACCCATGTCCCAGCTAACAACACCATGGGTGCGTCAGAATGTTTTATGCTATTGAGGCTCTTTGCAGAACTAGCATCATAACTGTTGACATTAGTGCAGCAAAGTGCAAGAAGGCCCATAGGCTTCTATGGGTGTGTCATATTAATGCCTTCTTTGAGCAGGCATTAAAAATGGCACCAAAAAAAGGCGCAGTAAAATCTTATGGATTTCACTGTGCCATTTTTTCCAGCCTTCTAGTGCCAGGACAACCCCCCTTCCATATATTATTCCTGGTGCAAGCATAATGTGACGCAAAGGGGTGCAAAGTAGCACAATGCCAGTATTGCGGCACTTTGTAAATACGGCACGGCAAACAAGCCTTCCTAACACCACATTAGCATAAAAAATGACTCTTATGTCACGCAGTAAGGTGCTAGGGACGTGTAAATATCACGCCCCCACCATGCACACTTTTTTCCTAAAAAAGTTTACTGCAAATGTTAAATTGATATCAAGGATGTTATCAAAGATGTCACGGGTGCCATAATTTGTGGGGTAAACAGCAGTGCATGTCAACGGTGCAAGTTATAGTTACCTTAGGACACGTGCTATAGTTACTTGAGATAACTCTAACTATAACTGGTGAATGTCCATGGTTTGGTGCATTTAAAATGTGAGCCTAACTATAACGTCCCTGTAACCTTTGGTTTTTAAGTGAATTTCTATTTTTTTTAATTCTATTTCCTGACTATAACGTCCCAGTAACCTATGGCTTTTTCAGTGAATTTCTATGTTTTTTAACATATATTAATTTACATTGCTATACGTTAATCCAACTACAGCTGCACATGGCCGTTGGCATTGCGCAGCGGAGGTTGTCCACAAGACCTGGCCTGCAACCAGAACCTGCAGCCAACCCCTCTAACCACCCAACCCATGCTGTGCACGCCCATTTGGCTGTGTGCGGCGGAATTTAACAGCAGCCTCTCTGGGTGTCAGAATACACACTCCCTGTACTAGTTTTTACATATGCCCCAGGGAGGTGATGATCCCCTGGGCTGTGGGGGAGGCCAATGGGCCTCCCCCACACAATTGATGCATTTTGCCCTCTGAGGTGGTGGTCTCTGGGGTGTGGGGAGGCCACAGGCCCCCTGCATAAATTACATTGACTGCCCTGGGGAGGCAGTGATGCCCGGGGAAGTGAGAGGGCGCTGGGCGCCCCCTGCATATTATTACTTTAATGCCCTGGGGGTTGGCAGTCCCCAGGGCCATCATTGGCTCTTTGAGGGGGGCTGCTCAGCCCCCCTCCTACAAATATAGCCCCAGGAAGGTAGTTATCCCCAGGGCTAAAGGGAGTCTGAAACAAACTCCCTGTAATGATTTTTACATTTGCCCAGGGGCAGTGGCGATGCCTGGGGTTGTGGGTCAGGCCAACGGGCCTGCCCCACACAATTGATGCATTTTGCCCCAGGAGTTGGTGGTCCCTGGCGCAGAATGAGGGGGTCGGTGGCCCTTGCATATTATTACTTTAATACCTCGGGAAGCCTGTATGATTTCTCCCCTAATTTCTAAAACAATACTCAACAGAATAATACCAGAACAAAAAACGGTTTCTTCCCAGACCAGGACCTACCTTTCTGCCAGATTTGGTATAAATCCGTCCAGTAGTTTCAGCACTATCACTGTTTAAAACCCCTATGGAAAAAGGAATGGGGAAAACGTGTTTTGGGTCCCCCCTTTTTGCTTGCCCCCCGACAGATCACCCTAAAACTTTCCAGCTGGTAGTTGATGTGACTGGAAAATTATTTGGAAAGTTTTGTGAAGATTTGTCAAGTGGCACCAAAGTGGCAAGTAAAAAAATGCTTTTTATATAGAAACCAGGTCCTAACTATAAATACCTAGTGGTGACCACCATTATATCTATAGATGTGTATACATATTTATATATGTATATATGTGTGTGTGTGTGTGTATATATATATATATATATATATATATGCAGTGGTCCCAGCTGGGCTCCGGAATGCCCATATAATTGTCAAAATTTCCTCTTATCTTCAAGGAAAGCCAGGACTCCTCCAGAGTGTTGTCAGTATAAACAAAATTTCTTGTGGAGAAAAGACTCCTCTCCAACGTGTTTCGACCATACCCTTGGTCACAGATGGAGTGGGTATAAACATACATCTATAAATAATACTAAACATAAACAACAGACTACCATCTACATCCCAGTGTAAACACCTTCACTTTGGTGGCCATCTTAAAATAGTGAAATCATCCTTGTTCATATACATCATTATTAGCTTTCATGAATCAAACAACACTCTATATCTTCTAATTTCATGTATCACAATGGTTATGAGTATATGCACATATATTTATCCTGTAACTTATTTCTCTCTTTATGTAACATATGCATATTAGACAATACACACAATATGGTGTGTTGTAATTAAAGTGTCCTTTGATGACATGTTCTTTCATAGTCCCTGTCACCATTATGTTGTTGCAACTTACACTATTTTTGCAATCTTTACATCGCATACAGCAATAGAATCCTAAACGCCTCACATTTTTAACTTCCTTTCCTTGTTCACTCGTAACAAAATTGTGACATAGATCCTCTCTCAGAGACCTGCTCTTTTTGAAGGTGATGTGTGGTGTATCTTGAATAAATTTACATAACACTGAGTCCGTCTGTAGAATGTGCCAACTTTTATTCAAGATCTTCCTTACATTGTAAGATTGATTAGTGAAGGATTTTATAAATCTAATTCTTCATCTTTAGGCTGGAATTTAAATAGTAGGTTCTCTCAACAAATTTTATCCACCTTTTGTTTTGCCTCTAAAATAACCTTCATATTGTAATCTCTCTCCTTGAACCTTTCACACATCCTTACACACTCTTGTTGGTAATCGAATGTGTCACTGCAAATCTGGCATTCTCTTAACAGTTCCCCATAGGGGATACTTTAAACTAAGCTCCAAGGATGTGTGCTTCAAGCATAAAGTAAGCTGTTACCCGCCATCTGTTTTCTATGTAATTTGGAGGTGAGAAGATTATTTCTTACCATCACCTCAACATCCAAAAATTCAATGTTTGTTGTGCTGTGCTGTTCAACAAACTTCAAGTTATAATAGTTCTCAATCAAATTCCGAACAAATTCTAAGGCCGACGGTTCATCACCTTTCTAAATTACAAAGATGTGGTCGATGTACCTACACCACAAAATTACCTTTTCACCAAACTCCCTGATCTTCATGGAAACCTGCTCCTCCCACCAGCCCAAAAATAGGTTTGTATAGCTGGGGGCAAAGCAAATCCCCATGGCTGTCCCTTGCATCTGTCTGTAAATCTGCTTGTCAAATAAAAAATAATTGTTTCTCAAACAGTAGTTTATCATATCACAGAACATTTCTGTGTGCAGCAGTAATGAGATCGATCTTGCTGGCATGTAATGTCTAATTGCCTTCAAGCCTAGCTCATGATCAATGCTGGTACAAGACTTGTAACATCCAATGTTCATAATAAGTAATCATCTTACCATTGAATGTCCTCTATAATCTTCAGAAAGTGTGCAGTGTCTTTTACATATGAGGGCACTGTTTCCACAAATGCTCGGAGAAAGTAATCAATATATTTAGAGGTATTCTCCAACAAGGATCCCATAGCTGACGTTATAGGTCTTCCTGGTTGGTTCAGTCTATTTTTATGTACTTTGGGTAGGAGGTACAGTATGGGAATTTGTGGATATTTGCACTTCAAAAAGGAGTATTCCTCCCATGTTATCAGACCCGCCTCTTTCCAATCATAGAGCATTTCAAAAATATTGTTTGTTAGTTCTCTTAAATTCTTCTCTGGTGGACTTTACATAAGAAGTTTTATCACTTAATTGCCTTACCCCCACCACCACATATTTATCGACATCCAAAATCACTACATTGCCCCCCTTGTCAGATTGTTTGATAACAATGCTCTTATCTTGTTTCAACCTCTGCAAGGCTTGCACTTGTAATTCACATAGATTTCTTCTCTTCGCATTCTTTGATTTATATATGTTTTTCAAGTGTTTTATCACATCTCATTCAAACACTTCTATTGCATCACAATGTACAGATGGTAGAAAAGTCGATTTTGGTCTAAATAGGCTGGGGCATGCTGCATCTACTGCCAAATCCAATGTTTCCAAATTCATTACTTGATCATCATGTGCTATTAAATCATCATCTAGATCTGATAGTGTATGCAACATGTCAATATCTGAAATGCACAATTTGATCAATTATGAACTTTTTTCAGTTGTAAAGCCTTAATATCCTTTGTCCTATACCACTTTTTATGCTTCAAATTCCTCACAAATTTAAATACATTAATTCTTGTTTATGTATAATCCAATCCACTAGACCGACAGAAAGAGAAGCCTAGAGCTAAAAGATTTTCTTCTTCCTCATATAGACCTCTTTTGGAGTGATTAATCATATTCATTGTATTTGTTTGCGGGCCCTTGTTGACATTCCCACAGGCTCCAGATCTTCTTTCATGTCCTCGCTTCTTTACCAAGGATATAGGCAAGTAAAAAAACACTTTTTATATAGAAAGCAGGTCCTAACTATAAATACCTAGTGGCGACCACCATCTCTCTCTCTCTCTCTCTATATATATATATATATTGTATAAATATACACGTAAGTTGCGGCTGTTGAAATATTTTTCCAAGACAACACAGGCCACTACATCTTGTTCCAACATTAATGTAGACACTTTATCTGGTTTTCATGTCAATGAAGCGCCTGATTTAGTAGAAATTGGCAGGTTGGGTTGTTTGGATGATGTCAGCAATGATACAGGTGAAGAGAATAACATTTTGATTGACATGGGATTTGTTACTAACAAGACCGTGGCCAGCAGGCTTAAGCCCTCCAGCAGATTTAATCCCCAATTACCGACTGGTAATATGATTGATTTGTTCTATGAATTGGTAGTTGATGACGTTGATCGGTTTCGGAATGATTGGAAAAGGGTTAAAATGAAAAAAAGCCCAAAGAGTGAATTTCTCAGCCTCAGATTGGAAAGATCTAAATGAGCTTAAATCCAATAACACTATTACACTATTATCATCAAACCCTCCGATAAAGGAGGGAATATTGTTATTATGGATATTAATAGCTATATGAAGGAGGCTAATCATCAACTTTCCAATAAACAACATTATCTAAAACTAACCACTAATCCCACTAATGAATATCAAACCATCTACTGGGAGATGCTTGATAGCTGGCACACTAAAGGGCTAATTGACCAAAATGAATATCTTTATCTCAAAGTTTTGTTTCCTAGAATCCCTTGTATTTACTTTCTACCAAAGATCCATAAAAATACAAAACATCCTCCTGGTCGACCTATTGTGAGTATGAACTCATCCCTATTAGAAAATACCTCCCGTTTCTTGGACCTTTTCCTATGTCCTTTTGTCACCGAATTGCCGTCTTATCTTCGAGACACCAATGACTTTCTTGCTAAGATTCATAATGTTCCATGGCAACCCAACTATCTATTGGTAACCATGGATGTGACTGCATTATATACTTCCATTAAGCATGAATTTGGCATTCAAGCATGTTGTCACTTCTTGGGCACTCGTAAAATTGAATTACTTCAACATACTAACATGCTAATTAGCATGTTAAGATTTTGCCTCACCCACAACGCCTTTCTATTTGACAATCAACATTACTTGCAGAAACAAGGGACTGCAATGGGAGCTTCATTTGCTCCCACGTACGCCAACCTTTACATGGGCTGGTGGGAAAAGGAGATAGCTTGGTCTGACTCTAATGGCAAATACATGGAACAAGTGATACTATGGGTCAGATATATTGATGATCTCTTTCTTATCTGGGATGGTGACGAGATTTCTCTCAAACAATATGTTGATATCTTGAACAACAATGAGTTGAACATTCACTTAGACTTGAAATATAGTGCACAAACTATAGAATTTCTTGATGTCCAGATCTCTATTGAAAAAGATGTCTTACAGACAACCATTTTTCGTAAACCAACAGCCTGTAATTCAATCTTGCATGGCAATAGTGGTCATCCAAAAGCTTTGAAATGGAGTATTCCATATAGTCAATTTCTACGGGCTCGTAGAATCTGTTCTAATGATGAGTGCTTCAAGATTGAAATCATGACGATGACACAGAGATTTCTAGAGAGAGGATATCCTCTGAAGATCCTTAAAGATGCACACTTGAGGGTTTTGAATATGTCTCGAGAAAAATTGCTTTTCAAGCCTGATAATATTCATAATCAAGATCACAATAAGGTATCATCACCTAGACTATTCCTAGAGTTTAATTCTCAACATTCGCATTTAAATAATATCATACAGAAAAATTGGCATGTTTTGAGACATGATTCTGCCATCAAGGACAGTATAGGTCCACATCCATGTATCACATATCGCAAAACTCAATCTTTGGGTAACCATCTTACCAGAAGCCTATTTCAGAGTCCCAAAACTAATATGTCATGGTTGGCCAAAAAAAGCTTGGGCTTTTGGAAATGTGGACATTGCAAATCATGTTTGTATGCACAGAATACTCAGACATACACCACGTTCGAAGGAAAAATTTGTGACATAACTGAACGTATCACATGCGAAACTGAATACGTTGTATATGTCATTGAATGTGGGTGTCGCAAGAAATATGTGGGCAGTACCATTCATAAACTGAAAATCAGGTTCCTGCAACATCTCAGAGCCATTAAGAATCATGATCCATCCTATCCTTTAGCTAAACACTTTTGGGATGTACATGAAGGTAACTATAGTTCCCTAGCATTTTATGGTGTTAAAACCATTGCGGTCCATCCCCGAGGAGGCAATAGAATTGCACATTTGAGACAAATGGAGTCCAAAACTATTTTACTTTTAGGTACAGAACACCCTTGGGGTCACAACTTGGACGCAGAGCTTCATGTACATCTGTAAGTTTTTAGATTTTCCCATACAGAGATATACACATTTTTTTACATTTTTTTACATTTTCTCACACATAGATTTTGTCCAATAGAAAACATGAAATGAAATTGATGACTTTTTTAGAATATTGTGTTTTGTTAGGATCCTTACTGATTGATTTTATCATTATTGTTATTACTATTAGTATTAGCATTTGCCGGATTGATATTTAGTGTATTTTGGTAATCATTTTTTATTAATAATTTATTCACTTTTAGGGTGTTATACTCATCTATTGTATTCATATACTGCTGAATGGGTCCTTGGGGAGGATAGCGGCGCACATATACATTCTCCTGTTGCTGAATTTGTGGGGTCTATTTACAATTTCCTAATCGATAACAATTTGACCTATGATATGGATCTATTAATTAATCTCTTCAGATTCCTTTTAGAATATATTAATTTATAGGACTATGACTAATTTAATGAATTATGATGATGAATATCCATTTATTTATTTATTCCACGTTAAAATCGCTTTTACCTGTATTTTATTTTGCATTTTCAGAATTGACTGAATTTACTCTATTTATTTGTCATCATTTGTCATCTATTTATAGCCTTTATATGAAGTGGATGTATTGCAATCAATTGGCAGTACATATATTTATATATTTATATTATTAATTAATTGCATTTATATATCAGGCTTTTAAAATTAAAACTAAAATCAAAATTAAAATTATTAGGTATAAGTGGGTAATATGTGGACATCAAAAGTAAAAGGAAAAAGGAAAAATGAAAATTGAGAAAGAGAAGAGAGAAAAAAACAGCATACATGGGATTTGTTTTGTATTCAAGAATTGTAGACTGTGATTACAATTAATTAATTTTTTAGTGTTCACAGGTGACCAGACTATATTTGTGATAATGTATTATAATATGAGAGAAATATATAATGTCACATTTTTAGTTCATAGTTTATTTCAAAACATGCACAGGATTAGGAGTTTCTTATTTTTAAGTTAAAATTGTGACGTTATAAAATGGCCGCTCCATTTGCACTTCTCTTGAGCTATGCAATGAACATCAAAGAAGGACTATATGGTTTAAATAGTTGAGTGTAAAATGTCTGCCAATGTCCTGTTGAAGGCTTCGGCCGAAACGCGTAGACATTTGGTTGGGACAGCGTGTGTGTCTTTTGAATGGTGAGCACATTGTCGACCGTTTTTTGTGCTTTTTTGTACCAACTTTTGCTGGTGTGATTTACCTGCAATCTAATCTTTTTTCAATAAACAGCAGCCGATGAACCTATCGAGAATAAGTGGTTTTCTGAGTATTTTACCAGCTGGTATTGAATGATGTGCAGCCCTTGGTGTGCGATTTAAATACACCATTTTTCTGGATATATATATACATATGTATATATATATATATATATATATATATACATATATATATATATATATATATATATATATATATATATAAATATAAATACACACACACAGACACACATATATACATATATAAATATATATACATAGTACATGAGATGTGGCAAGGTGAAATGGATCATTAGAACTACTGATAAAGGGACACACGCACATTTTGGAATTTGAGTAAGAGAGAGATGGAGGCTGGGAATGCACTTGCCACTACAGTACAGCTAAGTGCCCAAAACCAAAATGTTCTTGGTATTACAATTAACTGAGAGAAAATATGATTGGGACTGTGTAAAAACAATTAAGAAAAATCAGAGTGGTAGCATATCCAGCTTGGTGCATTATGGGAAATGAAGTCTGTTTGTAATCATGAATGAATTGAAGGAGGAGTAAAAACTTTATTAAACACTATTGGGTGTGTGTCCTGTAATTACCGGCATCTGAAAAAGGCACTTCGCCGAAACGCGTCATGCTGGGGTGATGAAGTGGAATCCAAGATTGCCCCTGACTCTGTAGTGGAGCTGCTTGGTTTGGACATTAATTACGTTCGGTAACAAAGAGCACCATTTGGGTGAATATATATATATATATATATATATATATATATATATATATATATATACTTGTTATAGTAATACATTAAAAAAATTAGTAAATTATAATATAAATTCCAATTGTTATTTCAATAATCATGTATGTATAAATTAACACATACACATGATTATGGGGTCATTCTGACCCTGGCGGTCGGTGTTAAAGCAGCGGCCAACCCGCCAACAGGCAGGCGGTAAAAAAAATTGAATTCTGACCCTGGCGGGAACCGCCAACACAGCCCGCCACTTTAACACTCCGACCGCCACGGCGGGGCAAACAAACAGCGCGGCGGTCTCCCCGCCAACAGACAGGCGGCAGACAATGTACCGCCCACCCTATCACGACCCACCAATCCGCCACCTTTTCTGGGGCGGGAGCCCCGCCGATAAAAACACAGCGGAAACAGACAACGAACGTGAAAACGCTCACCTTTATACACTCCACGAGCAATCTGGACAGCATGGAACCCGAATTAAACATCCTACCAGCGATTGTCTACCTGCTCCTCTAGCAGGAGCACGAACGCCGCCGCAGGAGACAACGGTGAGTACTGCACCTACGACACAGGGGAGGGGGGAGGAGAAAAGCTAACGGGCACACACATACGCGACACACCCAACCCCGCCCCCCCCAAATCCCCACACACCAAAGCAGAGCAACAAGTCAGATTTACACCCCCCAAACCCAGAGGAATAATTCAAAGACAAAATAAAATGATCATTAAAATAGAAGTATATTAAAGCATATTTGAACTGAAGTGAAATATGAGATATTTAAAATAAATAAATCACAACATGAACAATGTATACATAGTCCAAAAGTCCGGCACATATTGGGTACATGTCATTGTTCGTGGGCCAATGTGCATTAACACATGGGCAAAGCCCACACACGAGACCCGATTCCATTGGAGAGAACACTGCTGGGGCATCAGATAATAAAACCACAGGCACCTCAGGGGGAAGGGAAGGGGGGGCACCTCAGCCACATGAGTCCACAACGCCAGATCCACGAGGGGCCTCCATGCCCGGGTTGCCCACTGTACCATCCTGGGGAGTGCAAAGCCACAGTCTCTCAAGTCTCTACAGTGGGTGGGTTGCCCACTGTACCATCCTGGGGAGTGCAAAGCCACAGTCTCTCAAGTCTCTACAGTGGGTGGGTTGCCCACTGTACCATCCTGGGGAGTGCAAAGCCAGAGTCTCTCAAGTCTCTACAGTGGGTGGGTTGCCCACTGTACCATCCTGGGGAGTGCAAAGCCACAGTCTCTCAAGTCTCTACAGTGGGTGGGTTGCCCACTGTACCATCCTGGGGAGTGCAAAGCCACAGTCCATCTGGTGGATTACAGACTCCACTGGTTATGGAGGAGGCATGGTGCCCAGAGTGCTTCGTGAAGCCCTGCCCGACACAGATCCGGCCCTGCCAATGGGCCAGCGGTGCTTGAGATGAAGGACCCAGCGGAGCGGTGCTTGAGAGGAAGGGCCCAGCGGACCGGTGCTTGAGAGGAAGGGCCCAGCGGAGCGGTGCTTGAGAGGAAGGGCCCAGCGGAGCGGTGCTTGACTTGAAGGGCCCAGCGGAGCGGTGCAGAGACGGCGGGGCCCAGCGGAGCGGTGCTTGAGATGAAGGGCCCAGCGGGGCGGTGCAGAGACGGCGGGGCCCAGCGGAGCGGTGCTTGGGATGAAGGGCCCAGCGGAGCGGTGCTTGAGAGGAAGGGCCCAGCGGAGCGGTGCTTGAGAGGAAGGGCCAAGCGGAGCGGTGCAGAGACGGCGGGGCCCAGCAGAGCGGTGCTTGAGATGAAGGGCCCAGCGGAGCGGTGCTTGAGATGAAGGGCCCAGCGGAGCGGTGCTTGAGAGGAAGGGCCCAGCGGAGCGGTGCTTGAGAGGAAGGGCCCAGCGGAGCGGTGCAGAGATGGCGGGGCCCAGCAGAGCGGTGCTTGAGATGAAGGGCCCAGGGGAGCGGTGCTTGAGAGGAAGGGCCCAGCGGAGCGGTGCAGAGACGGCGGGGCCCAGCGGAGCGGTGCTTGAGAGGAAGGGCCCAGCGGAGCGGTGCTTGAGAGGAAGGGCCCAGCGGAGCGGTGCTTGAGATGAAGGGCCCAGCGGAGCGGTGCTTGACAGGAAGGGCCCAGCAGAGCGGTGCAGAGACGGCGGGGCCCTGTTCAGCGGTGCTTCTCACGGCGGGGCCCTGTTCAGCGGTGCTTCTCACGGCGGGGCCCTGTTCAGCGGTGCTTCTCACGGCGGGGCCCTGTTCAGCGGTGCTTCTCACGGCGGGGCCCTGTTCAGCGGTGCTTGTCTTGTGTTCCTAGGGAACCAGATCTGGGCAATCATTCCCGCTCAGTCGCCATCCGACCTATCGCTTGCGGGCCCTCCTGTGCAGGACTCCTGGGCCCCTGGGTGTCCTCCGTCACACCCCAAATGGGGCTGGTAGGGCCCTCCTGGGCAGCTCGCCTGCTGCCGGACTTGTCCGCCCTGCTGCCCTTGCCCCCCTTGGCGGAATCTCTGGGGCCCTTGCCTCCCTTTGTGGATGGGCCAGGTGACGGTGCAAGGGTGGTGTCCTTGGGGGCAGCCGTCTCAGGCCTGTCGCGCCGGCCCTTCCCTTTTTTGGTTCTTTTCCCAGGGGGTGGGCTGGCTGTCCCCTTGCTGCTGGACGATGTTCCTGCCCTAGGAGCTGGTGGACTCCAATAGCCCTGAACGATGGTCCTAGTAGGTGCAGGGCTTGTGGTGGCTGAGGTGCTGTTTGGACTCTTACGAGATGGAGGGGGTGGGTCAGGTGATGCAAAGAGGTTAATTTTGGAGAGGAACAACTTTTTAGGAGCAATGGGAAGGGTAGGTGCAGTGGGTATGGGAGTGGAGGGAGAGGATGTGGTTGTAGGAGAGTCAAGTGTGCTGTCTTTGGGTGCAGGTGCTTGTGCTGGAGGCTGTCGTGAGGTGGATGGCTGTTGGGTGGGACAATTGCTGCCGTCAGTGCTGAGGCCAGAGCGTTGAACGATCGCTGATGGGCAGCCTGACCCGAATGAATGCCCTCCAGGTATGCATTGCTCCGATGCACCTCCCTTTCTACCCCCTGGATGGCATTCAAAAGGGTAGACTGCCCAACAATGAGCGTCTGGAGGAGGTCAATGATCTCCGCACTGAGGGCAGCAGGGGTAACTGGGGCAGGACCTGAGGTGCCAGGGGCGAAGGAGATGCCCGGCTTCCTGGCCGAGCGGGCATGGGGCGAACGCTGAGGGGCTGCAGGGAGGGCGGGGCTGGTGCGCTGGGTGGCGGCTGTACCTGTTGTTGCGGTGGGCACGGGTGGTGCCGCCACCACAAGGGAGCTCCCTTCCCAGGACGTGTCGGTGTCGCTGACGTCTCCACGGGTCCCCGTTGTGGAGCCCCCCTCGCCCTCCGTCTCACTGGTGTACTCTGAGTCGGTTTCATGGCCCTCCGGGGCCATGTGAGATGCAGCTCCCTCGTGCGCCGATGCCAATTCTCCTCCCCCTGATGATGCTAATGCACACATGAACAGGAAAACCAAAAAAAGGGGGGGGAGAAGAAAGAAAGACATGTTGAGTGCATGCATTGGCGGCACCGTTGGCGGAGAGGACAGACACAGAAGCCCCCTGCACTACGCCGCGCACTCGGGGTACACTACTCAATTATTGTGACTTGGCCTACAAGTCAATGGACGACAAATGCACACATAGATGAGGCCCAACCATGGATATCTGTACTTAGCACCCTACAGAGGTGGGGGGCGGGGGCACAGGGCCATGCCTAACGGAGGGGCCTAGCCTACAGAAACCGCCCTGGCCTAGAGATAGCCACAGCCCTCCTCCCCCACCCAGACACCTCCACTGTGCGCTAATATAGCAGAATGTGCTGATACTCACCCCCTTGTGTCTGCTGTGATGTCCTCACGCGCCCATCCAAATCGGGGTAGGCCACTGCCAGGATCCGGGACATCAGGGGGGTCAATTGCCGTGTGGCACCCCTCCTAGGTTGGGAGGCCATCCCCAGCAGAGCCTCGGCGGTCTTTCTGCTCCCGCGGCGGATGTCCTCCCACCTCTTGCGGCAGTGGGTGCCCCATCTGTTGTGGACCCCCAGGGCCCGGACGTCCTTGGCGATGGCACGCCAAATGTCGATCTTCTGATGGGCGCTGACCTATGTGACATGGACAGGATGGAACAAGAAATATCATCACTTTCCTGCATGGTCGATGTGAGTGGGCCCCCCTCCCCAACCTTGCCATGTGGCACATGCTCTCATCTGTCGTGCGTTGCACTCCCCATTAACACCCGTCCACACCATCTTACACCCACCCCACTCAACACAAGCATAGCCCATACTACGTGCTCCCTGTGTACTTACCTGTTGGTCTGGAGGACCGTAGAGTAGCGCATACTGGGGGAGGACCCCATCCACAAGTTTCTCCAATTCCTCAGATGTGAAGGCAGGGGCCCTTTCCCCAGTTGCAGCAGCCATTGTATCTCCCAGACCGAGGTCACAGCAGCACTTGCAGTATAGGTCCTCTCCTGTGGATGATCAGGTCTCGAGTGATGAAGCAGTTAGAAAATGGCGGTCACGCCCGCGGCTGTGCGTACCGCGGCGGTGCGTACCGCGGCCGCCGGCGCACATCGTCATTGGCTCCTGAGACCCATAGGGTTCAATGTTAACCAATGCTGCTTTGCGCCGCGGTCTTCGACCGCCTACCGCCACGGTGTGCCACGCCAGCGCATTGACCTCACATCCCATTGTCACACTTCACAGGTCAGGCAGCCGCCATTTCAAGGGCCCACATGGCTTAATTTCTACTGCGTCACACAGGCCTAGGCCTTGCATTGCCACTCATACAAGCCATTCAATGCATAGCGAATCGTGTTTTGTGCAAGCTGTGGTTAAGTACCTGTGGGTTGCTTGACTCTGTGCTCCATGTTGTCCTTCCTAGGCACCGTCCGCTGGGACTTGCGAGGAGATGGAGGAATCCTCCCGTGTACAGACAGCTGGTGGACCTGTCGACAATGGAAGAACGACATGTCATACTGACATACAGACTTGACCGAGCCATTATACAGGAACTGTGTGCCCAGCTGGAGCCAGACCTGATGTCCCCCATTCGCCAACCCACAGGGATTCTCCCTCTGGTGAAGGTTCTGTCAGTACTCCATTTTTTGGCAAGTGGATAATTCCAAACAACAGTGGCCATATCATCAGGGATGTCTCAGCCTATGTTTTCTAAGGTTTTGTCCAGAGTGTTGTCTGCCCTGATGAAATACATGCGGAGCTACATTGTTTTCCCTGAGGTGGGCGATTTGGCTACAGTGAAGGGTGATTTCTATGCCCTTGGACATATCCCCAACATCACTGGTGCCATTGATGGGACCCATGTGGCTTTGGTTCCCCCCAGTGGAAGTGAGCAGGTGTACAGGAACAGAAAAAGTCATCATTCGATGAATGTCCAGCTGGTCTGTTTGGCTGACCAGTACATCTCTCATGTAAATGCCAAGTTCCCTGGGTCTGTGCATGACGAGTACATCATGCGAAATAGCAGCATCCCTTATGTGATGGAACAGCTACAGAGACACCGTGTGTGGCTAATAGGTGACTCTGGTTACCCCAACCTGTCGTGGCTACTTACCCTAGTGAGGAATCCCAGGACAAGGGCAGAGGAACGCTACAATGAGGCCCATGGGCGAACTAGGAGGGTTATAGAAAGAACCTTCGGCCTCCTGAAGGCCAGGTTTAGGTGTCTGCATATGACAGGTGGATCCCTAATGTACTCACCAAAGAAGGTGTGCCATATCATCGTGGCCTGCTGTATGGTTCACAACCTGGCTTTGCGACGCCAGGTGCCTTTCCTGCAGGAGGATGGTCCAGATGGTGGTGTTGTAGCAGCTGTGGAGCCTGTGGAGAGTGAAGAGGAGGAAGACGACGGGGACGACACAGACAAAAGGGACACAGTGATACAACAGTATTTTCAGTAGCACACAGGAACGAATCAACCACGCCATTTTACATTTACTTAAAGTCTCCTGCCTCTCTACTGTCTGAGTTCCTCCCCAGTTCCTGTTAACTGAGTTGTGACTTTCCCTTCCGTTTTCAGAGCTGTGGGCCCCACTGCGTGACCTCTGCTTTGTTTGCCCATGGACTACAGCTGTGTGACAGTGGTATGTTGTCATCACAATGTAACTGAACATTTTGGCACTGTTATGTCTAATACATTTGTTCAAAATACAAGCAGACTCCAGATTTTTTTAGTGCAAGAAGTGATTTAATTAAAGTGCTAAATTTAAGGAACATGATTGTAAAACGGGGATGGGTGATGGTGGAGTAATGTCCATGGCAGAGTCCAGTTCTCAGTCGCACAGGTGCATTGTCCATATGCCTGTGGAAGGATGGAGCAGGGGCAGTTCAAGGTTGGACAGGGTGACAATGTGGGACAGTGGGATGACATCAGGGGATATTGTTTGCTGGCGGGGGTCTTGCAATCCTACTCTGTCTTCTTGTGAGATCTCAGGTTCCGCTTGCAGGGTGGTTCTTCTTCTGCAGGAGGTGGAGTTCTGGTGGCCCGTCGTTGTGTGGGGGCCTCCTGTCCACTAGCGCCGGCGGATATGGTAGGCTGTTCCTGGTCCAGGCTAGTGACAGGGGCCCTTTGTGGTGCCTCATGGTCCCGCAATGTGGTGACTATCTGGGTTAGGGCCACGACGATGGTCCCCATTGCGGAACTAATGTTCCTCAGTTCCTCTCTGAACCCCATGTACTGTTGCTCCTGCATGACCTGGATCTCCTGGAACCTGGCCAGTACCGTAGCCATCGTCTCCTGGGAGTGGTGGTATGCTCCCATGATGGAGGAGAGGGCCTCTTGGAGAGTCGGTTCCCTGGGCCTGTCCCCCCCCTGTCGCACAGCAGCCCTCCCAGTTGCCATGTTTCCCTGGGCCTCTGTCCCCTGGACGGTGTGCCCACTACCACTGCCCCCAGGTCCCTGTTGTTGTTGGGGTGGTGGGTCAACCTGGGTGCCCTGTAGTGGTGGACACACCGCTGATTGACGTGTCCTGGAGACAGAGGCATGGGCCCGCTGGGTGGGAGCTGTGCTGGTGTTCCCAGAGGGGGTTAGGTCTGGTGTAGCCTGTGGCTGTCTGTGGGGAACCGACTGTCCAGAGGTCCCCGATGGGCCGGGCTGGTCATCAGGGTCCAGGGAGACAGAGCCTGCTGTCATCACTGGGGGCCTCCTCTGGGGGTGGGATGGACATCTCTGGACCCTCCGTGGCGGTGTGGTGGCGTTCGGGCCCTGCAGGGGTATAAGAGTTTGGTTATTGCTTCTGTGTGTGGCATTTCGTGTAATGGGTGGGTGGCCGTGTCCCCCAGTGCTGGCATTCCCTTGTGGGGGCTTTTGTGACGGTGGCTTGTGGGGGTGATGAGTGTGTGCAGTGGGCATGCTTTGGGGATGGGTGTCCATGCTTTGGGGACGCACGCAGGGCTAGGTTTTGGGATGGGTGGGATGTGATGGTGAGCCATTTGCAAAGAGTTGGTGTGATGGGGGTGGGGGGGAGGGTGGGGGTATGATTTGGCATGCAGGTGGGGTGGGGGGAATGAAGTAGTGAAGATTTGACTTACCAGAGTCCATTCCTCTGCCTACTCCTGCGAGGCCCTCAGGATGCAGGATGTGCAAGACTTCCTCCTCCCATGCTGTGAATTCTGGGAGAGTAGGTGGGGGTCCGCCGCCAGTCTTCTGCACCGCAATGTTGTGCCTTGATACCATGGAACGCACCTTCCCCCGTAGGTCGTTCCACCGCTTCCTGATGTCGTCCCGATTGCGTGGATGCTGTCCCACAGTGTTGACCCTGTCCACTATTCTTTGCCATAGCTCCATCTTCCTGGCAATGGTGGTGTGCTGCACCTGTGCCCCGAAGAGCTGGGGCTCTACACGAACTATTTCCTCCACCATGACCCTGAGTTCTGCGTCAGAGAACCTGGGGTGTCTTTGGGGTGCCATGGGGTGGTGTGGATGAGGTGAGGGGTGGTGTATGTGTTGTAGAGTGTGGTGAGGGTGGTGGTGTATGGTGTTTTGTGCGTGGAAATTGTGTGGGTGATGTTGTGATTTGCCTCTGTGTGATGGTCTACTCTATGCTGTGCTCTCTCTCTCTGTCCTTCACTCGCAATTGTGGTCGTAGGGGTTTGTGGGTGATGTGGGTGTGTGTTTTATATTTAATTGGGTGTGTGGGAGTAGTGTGTGTATGTGTCTCAGGTGTGTGTATTTTGAATTATCCAATGTGGTAGTGTTTTGTAAAGGTGTGTGTATTTTGAGCACGGCGGTGTGTACCGCCAATGGAATACCGTGGTTGAAAGACCGCTGCAGGGATTTGTGGGTCAGAATGGTATGGGCGTATTTCTGTTGGCGTGACGGTGGAGGTTTGGTCATCGCCAGTTTCGCGCTGACCTTTGGTGTGGCGGACTTTTGTGGATGTCGGGTTTTTGGCGGTTTGCCAGTTGCGGGTCAGAATGACCGTGGCGGTTTACCGCGGCCGCGGCGGTGTTATGGCGGTCTTCTGGCCGGCGGTATGCGACTTTTACCGCTGAGGTCAGAATGACCCCCATGTGTGTGTTTGTTTAAATAAGTATGTGTTTGTAAACATTTTTTATATTATTTAAATATATTTAATTTACATTATATTACTAATACATGTTAATATATTCAATGTTTACTATTTTTAACTTTAAATATTTTACAAAAATATGTTTTTAAATATATTTTTCTATGTTAGTGTAAAACAATTTTTTTTCAATATTTTTGTATTCTCAATTATAAGATAGGATAAGGATATTTTTGTGCTCGATATTTTTGTCACATGATTTTTATATCACACTATTTAGGGTTTCGATATTTTGTCAGTGAACTGGTATCTCATTTCCAAAAGAGAAGGGGGCATTGTTAATGTGAAAAATGTTTATTGGCTAGGATTAGTTGACTATGGGGCCCCTTCCTCCTCTTAAACACACAAAAAAAAACTTTTCTTTTTAAACAGTTTTGTTTCCTTCAAGGAAAATGGATGCATTAAAAAAGGTTTGTTTGATTAAAAAGCAGTCATAAATATGGTGGACTGTTGGCACCAATAGGCCACCATCCCACTGACGGCCTCCAATAATTGTGAAAAACAAACAGAATTTGTGACTTACATCAATAATAACTTGAATGAGGTAGGTCTGATTTCAACCTACTCTGATTTGGACTTGTAAGAACCAACATTTTTTAACATAGTTCAGATCTTAAAAGTCTTTACTAGTGACAAAACCATTAGACTCAAATTGATACCATTACTTTGTGACCATTAAATAGAACATACAGCCTGTAGTAACATATACCTACAATGCACCGAAAAATATCTCATGTCTGTGCTTTGTAAATCAGAATTATGGTTCTCAATACAAGTTTGGTGGTCTGACAGTAAGACCGTCGTGGTGGTGGCCACCAAATGACCGCCCTGTTGGCGGTCATACCGACCACCATGTTCCAAGTTACACAGGTAGGACCACCGAAAACTAGCTGAAATTCTGACACCACCAGGACTTTAGAGGGTGGGAAAGAGGTGGATTCACCACCAGCACCATCAGCCCATCAAAAATCCTTAGAACTAAGCATGACCCACAAAACACAATTACGGTTCTTCCATGGCAGTCAACCAATGGCGGTGTGAACTGCAGCGGTCAGCAGTCTATACAGCAATACACTACACCACATTGGATAATTTGAATTCCACACACCTGACACACATCCACACACCCGACACACCTTCGAACTGCACTATAAAACACACCCCTTCACACCCCACAATCTTTTGCAACCAGAACGCCACACAGAACAGGATAGAGGTCACAAATATAAATATAGAACCATAAAGTAGGCACCCTCCACACTTCAAAAACCACTCATCCCATACTTGCATAACAAACACAACATACAAATTAGTACCCTACACATCAGACACCAACCGTCACCCACTTACAACACAGCATCCACACCTCATCAACCTTTTTTTTTTTTCATTTATCGTGTTGTCCACTACTACCATGTCCCCACAAAACCATCCTCTCTTCTCAGATGACGAGTTGAGGCTCATGACGGACTAAATCATCAGAGTAGAGCCACACCTATTTTGAGTACAAGTCTAACAAACCTCTATTGTCAGGAAAATAGAGATGTGGCAAAATATAGTTGACAGGGTAAATGCTGTAGGCAGCTATCCTCCCACAAGGGAGGACATCAGGAAGAAGTGAAACGAATTCAGGGGGAAGGTACGTTCCATGGCCACCAGGCATTATCTGGCAGTCCGCAAGACTGGCAGTGGACCCCCACCTCCTCCCCTAACGTTCACATCATAGGAAGAGAAGGTCTTGGACATCCTGCATCCTGAGGGCTTGACAGGAATACCTGGGGGAGTGGAGTCAGGTAAGTCACAACAGTGAAAATGTCACCCTAAAGTTCTGTCATGCATGCTCACTGATTACCTTTGATGACATCTTAGCAGCAAACACACTCACTACCTCTGTGTCCAACTGTCCAAATACCACTCTCTGGCATACCACATGTCAACTAAACTCACCAGGGGACACAGTGTCTGGGAATGGGGTGGGTAGTACAGGGACTGACAGCACTATAGCTCCCAGCAGGAACTGTCCTACCAGTAAGAAAACCTGAACAGTCGATCATAAATAAAATAGTCTTGGATGTTAACTACACAATCGGCTAAAACCCACCTGAATGATCCACAATTTTATAGTCTAGGGCAATAACAGCAATGCCATATGCATCTGCCAGTACAATACCACCAGCACACAGCAACAGCTATGCCCTATGCTAAAATGATCCTTTTACCTCCCATCAACAAATGAAACTACTCACCTGGGGGGAAGCACATATCTGCAGTGAGTTATACTAGGTGTAACCTGAAATCTATGGCCAAGTGGTATGGTCACCCTTAAGCTGATGTACAGGTCAGTTCCCACTTCACATTCTGCAGCTGTCTGGTGGCTCAATACTGAACTACTGCAAACTGGAAGATAACATGGACAATATAAAGCTACACAGCAGACCAGATATGAGTCAAACAACAGACATCCAATTGTCAAACTGATTTGGTGTCCTGTAGCAAGGCCTATGTTGTAGGAATTCCCTGTCCCCCAAATATAACTGTACCATAGATTTGAAAGCAAGTGTCACTATCATATAAGGGAATCAAGATAAGCCTTTCTGTACATGGTTCAAAACACAGCTATCTGTCAAAGTTTGATAGCACATGTTGCATTACAATCTGTAACTGTCTCTTCCACGTCATCAACATGTAACCTACTCCTTGTGACCAGAGAGAGGACACCTGAGACAGCCACTTCCCCCCTGGATGAAGCCCTCAGTAAGGAGAACACCCTGGATGTGAGGAGAATGAGGACGACTAGGGCCCATCTTTGATACCCGGTCAGTCTTCAACTGTCAGCCTCACCCTACCCACTTTGACTCCTCCCAGCCCTGCTGCTTCTATATCCCAAAAAGCCATTCTCCCCCAAACCTGTGTCCCAAGGAGAGTTATTCCCATCATGTGCCTGCTAGTACATGTAACAGAGTCATCACTAGAGAACACATACAATGAAGGACCTGGCACCAGTGGAAGTCGTCAAACTGTTCCAAGAGCACAGGCACATGGGGACAGGGTGCATGGGAAGGATGGTGTGGGCCAGTGGATTGAGGCAGCTGGGGAAACAACTGGCCAGGACACCATCTCCCAAGTCTTGGGAGCCTACTAACAGTCTCAAGGAGTGATGGGCCACGTGTTTGCCATGATGGAGGAGATGCAGCTACAGAGGGACAACTACCAGGAAGTCATGTAAAAGTGGGAGGCCTACAAGGCCAACATGGCCTCCTTAACAACGGTGTTGAGAGACATTTATACCACCCTGAGTAGGTCCTCAATAGCAGATCCCTTCCATTGTCCATGTAACACCAGGCCCTTCTACATCTGTGGCAGCCAGTGGAATGGGGCCTCTGCAAGGGGAAGCACATGTCTCAGACACCCCAACCTCTGTAGCTTAAGAACCCCCCGCAAATGTAGACATGCACCAAAACATCCAGGAGGAGCAGATGCCAAGACTTCAACCACTGCCAGGAAGTGATCCTCTACTCATTGGTTCCCCTTGTGTGTCACAGATATACCCTGTTGGCTGTGTTATAACCACTCTCTATTTTCCAATGGCAAAAGGACACTGGTCTTGAGACTCCAAATGTTGTAGCAGCTATCCTGATAAATGCATCCACCATGACTGAACCCTTTACTGTTGGCACTTCATAATTTCATCCCATTCCCTACATTTTCCTGTGCACTTGTAAATAAACACAACTAAACCACATATCATGTTTGAGACTAATTTTTCCACTATCTTGAAGAGTTAACTGTTATAGTTGTTGCTTACACATGATATTAACATTTGCACCAAATCTTTTAAGTCACATCTCATGTGTACTGTTGAATTTGTCAAATGGACACACTCCTAATCCCATTTATCATACTTTCCTGCACTTAGGTTTACAACATGCCAATATTACATAGTGCAGTACAGCTTCATAATGTAATGCTTTAGCATAGGTGTGAATAACAAGCACTCCACAGACTAATGAAGCTAGGGACATGTTAGTCTTTGTCAATACAAATAGGCAAACAGATTGGTTCAATTAGTCATTGGCTAAAGCTTTATCACATACCTATAACATACCTCCAAATTTACCATACCCCATAATACAGACAGAGGTCAGTACAACTGCCCCCAATCATTGAACATTCCTCTTACCATAGTCAGATATCTGTAGGCATCTACTCACCTCTGTCATTCTTGACACACATGCACAGTGGCCTGCAATGAGGATACACAGTGACAGCTCCATACAAGCTGAATAGCAGCAGCATTAAACCAATGAGAAGTTTGAGGCTATGGATTGTACAGAATGACATGTGTCAGAGACACAAGACCACACATCTGACACACTTGGGCCCAGATAACATGGTACACAGTTCTAATGTGTGGAACAGTACATTACCAAAATCACACAAGAAAGTTCGGGGTTCAAAAAGAACTCTAAGCTGTGGAAAGTTTCATAGTAGCTCTTGGACCCTACTAGGTAAGTTGATGCTGGTGGGTACTGTGGAGAGTCGAGGTTAGGAGGTGGAGGAAGGGGAAGGAAAGTTTCCTTTACGGACTAGGTGGTCTCACACACTATATAGAATCATGATTCATCATGTGACCACCTAGCCCCACCCAGGTAGGACAATGCCACCTGGGCGGGCTCAACCTCACTGTTAAAGGAACAGGAGGGAGTGCGTAAATTATCACTGTTCTGGAAAAGTGTGGAATCGAGCTAACCTAGGGGTATACTTAAAAACACCTAAACAGTCACCTATGTGAAAGTACAGTTTAATGGCAGAGACTGTTGGTGTGATTAAAAACAAAAAATGGGAACACCTATCTAAGAGTCAATGGCCAACATGTTTCTGCCCTCTCTGTTGAGCCAAGGAAGGTCTCGTGCATTCGTCAGGGCCTAGGATCCCCATGTCTCATATAATATGAGGGAACAAGAACAAACTCCATGCAATGAGAGAGTAGGTGGAAGAGGGTGCAATGAACGTAAGGGGCCTACCTTAAGCAAGGAAATACCTTGTGTAGGCCCTAAACCTGAAGGCAACTAGCCCTAGGTGTCCAGGAGGGGGAGAGTCCCCTTATTGTCACACAAACTCTAAAGGGGGCGCTCACTGTGCGTCTATACGGTCCCCTCGCTGGACCGCAGTACACTATCATCCCACTGTCCTGACAGTCTGGGCATGGAACTCACACACTACCAACATGATGCCATACACTACCTGGATCTATCCATGTTCACTTCACTTGTTAGATCTGCAAATACAACCAGCCTGTGACACAATTCAGAACTGACCACATGAGGATGACCTTGTGAAGAAATTTGTAAAGTAAAAATGTAATGCAAAAGGTATAGGCAGGTAATGGTTATGAAGACCAATAAAGACATGTCCCAAATTCAACAGTAACACTGATTGTGCAGTGTAACAAATATTAACAAAGGAGATCATCACAATAAGCACAACTCCAAGGACAATTGTGCATCCACACCTGAGAAATATATTGCTATTTAACTAATGAACTGTCTGATGGTCATTCAAATACTCTTCTCAAACATCTCCAACCCTCCCCCCAATAACACACTGAGTCATGTATTTAACAGAACAACACACACCTAGTCAGTTGAAGTACTAATTTATGAGATCTGCCCAACTGTCCCTACCTTAATCCTCATCACTGTCATCCTCACTTTGCATTCCTGCAGTCTCACCCAATGGAACTACTGGCTCCCCCTCGTCTGGTATATATGGGATCTGACGTCTCAGGGCAAGATTGTGGATCATGCAGCAGGCAACAATGATTTGAAACACGTTGGCGGATGAGTAGAGGAGGGCTCCACTAGACTTATCAATGCAACAAAATCTAGGGTTCAGGAGCCCAAACGTCCACTCCATGACATGCCTTGTCCTTCTCGGATCCTCATTGAAGCGAACATCCCCTGATGTAGTTGGGTACCTCGCTGGTGTCAACAACCAGGGGTGGTTTGGGAAGGCAGAATCACTTGTAAGGAATCGTTACATGGGTGCATACATGAATCCTTGACATCATTACATTTGGAAGCAGACATAAGATACTGACACACATCACATGTATTACTTACCAACCTGCCATGTCCTCTTTGTGTACTGTTGTGTCATCAGCAGTGGGATATTACTGCTCTACATGATGAAGGCATCATAAACTGAACCCTGGTACTTTGCACATACGTGAGAATTGTGGAGGTCCACCAAACAGACTATTTTGACATCTATGGAGTAGAAGTTCTTCCTGTTCTTATACACCTGTTCATGGGCATTAGGGGGAACAAAGACTAACTGGGTACCATCAATGGCTCCCACCACATGTGGGATGTGTGCCAAAGCATAAAAATCAATCTTCACATGGGACAAATCTTCATGTTATGGAAATCAGATGTTGCTGTCCAGGTGTTTCAACAGTGCTGAGAGGACATCCTTCAAGACCAAACTGAACATTGGCTATGACATCCCTGCAGCTACTGCCATGGTATTTTGAAAGGAGCCTGTGGCCAGTAAGTGCAACGCTGACTTGTACAATGGGTGGAATGCTATTGGGATGACGAATGGCAGGCATCAGATCTGGCTCCAAATGATGATGCATGATTGTCTGCTTATCCAGGTGGTAGATCTGGATTATATGTCGATCCTTCATGGTCTGCAGGTCTGCTAGCAGATGGTACACTACAGATTGTATGACCCTTCTCATTCAAGGGGAACTAGATGATGGAATATAAGAAGGTATGTCTATCTCTCATTATGTCCATTGTAAGTGTGAAACTACATACGTCACACATGATGTTTGGACATGCCATATGAAAAAGGTAAACATGGTACATAGGACATAGCTAGGGAAATAATGGCTTATTGCTGCAATATCATCCCCTCACCTTGATTGTGACTAGGAAATTGATACACAAGTCACTGAAAGTCTCAGTGATTATGACATTTCTACCATGTTTCACATATGATAGACACTAATACCACTGATCCAATTTCCACGAGGGTGCAGACTATACCACTAATGATACATTGCTCACATATCATGAATATTACCACATGTCTATTAACTCAGATTTTACATACATGGTTGCACAAAGCTAGTAATGAAAGCTATGGCATAAATATGTTTCTGACCACATGATGCATTTTATTTTTACTGTTCCGAGCATCTAAGGGCCTTACAATGGCAGCTGATTGACCTACTTTAAGGGACATTAGGAAATTACCTAATTCTGCTGGAGAAGTCGTCATGGCGGTAGACGGATACCACCCCTGTGGATATTGCCATTGGAACACATAGCTGCCTTTGGCAGGCTTGGGCAAATGGCCATGTCTGCTAGCGTTGATGGTGTCTTACGTGGCAGATGTGACTGCCATTTCAACCTTCATCTCTCTCTTGGCTCCTGATACTGCTGCCAGCAAGACCTCCACAACTTGAGCTGCTGTGTACTGTATCTGGGAGCAATCATGCCACGTCCGACAGGTGATAGGGCCCCTGCCTTTTCACCTGAGGAGCTGGAGAAGTTGGTGGAGGAACTCCTACCCCTGTATGGACAGCTCAATCGTGCACCAGAGGAGCAGGTAAGTGCACAATGTACACAAACGTTTCCTTAGCCAAACTATACTTTGTAATACTAAGCAAAGACTGATGGGCAATGATACCAATTGTGTCCTAAAGGTCTGTAGAGGGCCAAAAGTTGTGATAGAATGGGATGAGTTCCCGGTCGTGTACTTATGTTTGGGGACAGAGATTGAGCCCTGAGACATTGTGGAGAGGATTTTATGTATGTTCCCTGACCTAACTTTTGACCGTTGCACAAGCTTATTGGAGCTGGTATAGCAGAGTTCTCCTGAAATACCATATTTGCATATGTGTTTGCTGTCTGGTCATATGTGACAACATGAAAGCTGGTACTGGAGATGCATGTTGTCTGTCTGTGCCCACCTCACATCAGGCTTGACTGCATATGCTCATCTATCAGTAGAGGGAATGTTCAAGACCTCATTACAACCCTGGAGGTCGGTGTTAAAGTGTCAGGAATACCGCAAACAGGCTGGCTGAAAAAAAAATGGGATTACAACTGTGGCGGAAACTGCCAACATAGACAGCCACTTTAACACTCGGCGGTAGAAACAAACAGCGTGGCGGTCATCGCCAAAAGACAGGCAGGAGACAAAGTACAGCCCACCCTGTTACAAGAGGCCTACCCACCAGCTTTTCCCTGGCAGAACCAACGCTATCAAAAGCACGGCGGAAACAGTACACAGAAGGGAAAACACTCACCTCTCGACACCCAACGAGGAACCAGGACGCCATGGAGCCCGAACTCCACGTACTACCCATGCTGGTTTACCTCCTCTTCTATGAGGAGTATGAACGGTGGCGGCGGTGACCAAGGTGAGTACTGCACCTACAACACAGGGGCGGGGGGAGGAAACAGAGTGACACACACACGCAACACCCCCACCCTCACCACCACACACAACAACAGACACACAAATACATGCAGCAACACCCTACCCCCTGGAAGAATGCAAGGAAAAAAGGAAATTATTGTAACCATTGTAATCAAGAAAAATCCAGTATTCACAAGTCAAAATTCAGTATTTACAAATATGTACACCAACTACACAAGTCCGGATAGTGTACTAATCATTGTCTTTGGACCACTGGGCCCAAAATGCATGGGCGAGACCCACACATGATACCTGACTCGAATAGGAGAGAACATTGCAGCGGCATCAGATCGAAAATATACAGGCACCTCAGAGGGAGGGGGGCACCTCAGCCTGATGAACGCACGACACCACTGCTGCACGAGGGGGCTTCATGCCCATTGATGTATCCTGGGGAGAGCAAAGCCACAGTCTCTCCAGTCTCTCCAGTAGGTGGTTTGCCCACTGCTTTATCCTGGGGAGTGCAAAGCCACAGTCTCTCCAGTGGGTGGGTTGCCCACTGCTGCATCCTCTGGAGTGCAAAGCCACAGTCTCTCAAGTGGATGTCATTCTCCACTGGTTCTGGAGGGGGCCTGGTGCCCAGAGTGCTTCATCCTGCCAAGGACAGAGGTAGTGGATGTCAATCTCCACTAGTTCTGGAGGGAGCCTGGTGCCTAGAGTGCTTCATCCTGCCAAGGACAGAGGTAGTGGATGTCAATCACCTCTGGTTCTGGGGGCTTGGTGCCCAGAGTGCTTCATCCTGCCAAGGACGGAGGTAGTGGATGTATCTCTCCACTGGTTCTGGAGGGGGCCTGGTGCCCAGAGTGCTTCATCCTGCCAAGGACAGAGATAGTGGATGTCAATCTCCACTAGTTCTGGAGAGGGCCTGGTACCCAGAGTGCCTCATCCTGCCAAGGACAGAGGTAGTGGATATCAATCTCCGCTGGTTCTGTCGGGGGCTTTGTGCCCAAAGTGCTTCTGTCAGTGTGGCTAGTACAATTCCCTCACCTGGGTGTGCGTGCCACAAGATTTGCGAGGTTCAGGTAGCATGATATGCCATGCAGGCAGCGACATACCCCACACTGCTGCGGCTGTGCCTTCCACCTGCAGGTGCAAACAGTAATGGAAAAAATGCCTCATGGAAGCTGCCCAGGGTCCAGGAACTCTCCTCCAGCCTCAGACGACTGACAACTGGGGATGGTAGCAATGTCAGCGGTGGTGCCTGTGTCCGAGGATGCCGCGGGCCGGTGGCGGCGCTTGCGGCAGTGTCTGTCACTGCATTGCTTGCAGCGGTGCTTGTGACGGTGCATGGGTCAGCACCTGCAGAGGGACACAGCAGGATGTTTCCTGCAGCCTCGGACTGCTGCCCACTGGGGAAGATGCTGGGGATTGTCTCTGAGGCTATAGATGTGCCGGGGGCGTTGCAGGTGGTGTTGCAGGTGGCGGTGCTTGCGGCGGTGTCTGTTGCGGCAGTGCTTGCGGCGGTGCTTGCGGCAGTGCATGGGTCAGCACCTGCAGAGGAACACAGCAGGACATTTCCTGCAGCCTCGGATGGCTGCCCACTGGGGAAGATGCTGGGGACTGTCGCTGAGGCTGTAGACGGGGCAGTGCAGGTGACGGTGCAGGTGGTGGTTGTGGTGGCGGTTGTGGTGGCAGGGCAGCTAGCGGTGTTCGCCGCCATACAGGTTGTCATGGTCATGGACAGAAAGTGTTACACTGGTCCCTCAGTCGGTGCCACCATGCCCTCTCCTGACCTGCTCTTCAGCTTTTGGCCCTTCCCCAGCTTTGATGGTGCCGCAGTTGTCTTGCCACTATCCCCTTTTGTTTTTTCTGAGCCCTTGATGGCTGGTACTTTAGGCTTCTCCCTCCGGGATGTGGGCACCTTTTTCACCTTGACAGTTGGTGGAACGTCCTTGCCCTCGCTATGTGGCACACTGGCAGCCCTGATGGGTGGCGCACTCCATGACCCCGCAGTTGCTGGCACCACTGTGCCTGAGGATTTGGTGGCTGAGGTGCTGGGCTGGGACCTGGAAAGACTGGCCCTAGGGGAAGGACAGGGGGAGGTGTAGGGAAGAGGTCAATGTTAGCCAGGAAGTGTTTCTTAGACACACTGGGACGGGAAGATGAAGGGGGTTTGGGAGTGGAGGTAGAGGTAGTAGTTGTAGGAGGTGTACGTCTGCTGAATTTGGGCGAAGGTGCATGGGCCGGAGGCTGTTGTGAGGTGGATGGCTGTTGGGCAGGTGTGTGTCTGCGTTTGTGTACTTTGGGAGGAGGGCTCACAAACACACTGGGAGAGGACACTGGGGATGTGTGCATGGGAGTCGGGGTGGTGAGTGCACGTGAGCGGTGTGTAGTGATGGGCGTGCTGTTGATGGAGGCAGTGGCTGAGGATGTAGTGCATGCAGGTGTGAGTGGAGACAAGACTGGGAGGGAGGAGGAGGACGTGGAGGAGGGGGACACAGTGGAGGCTGTGGATGTTGCTGTGTCTGCATGGGGATGGTGCTTGTGTGCGTGCCTTTGGGATGTGTGGTGCTTATGTTTGCCAGAGCCATTCTTGTGTGTTGATGAGTGTGCACGCTGGTCTGATGGTGTGCTTGGGATAGGCTGAGGTGCAGGGGATTGGGTCTGGGTGGAGGAAGTTGGAGGGGGGAGCTGGACACAGGGACAATGGCTGCCATCATTGCTGAGGCCAGAGCCTGAAATGCTCTCTGTTGGGCTGCCTGCCCAGAATGAATGCCCTCAAGGTATGCATTTGTTTGTTTCAAATGCCTCTCAACACCCTGGATGGCATTCACAATGGTAGATTGCCCAACAGTGAGGGATCTCAGGAGGTCAATGGCCTCCTCACTGAGGGCAGCAGGGCTGAATGGGGCAGGGCCTGAGGTGCCTGGGGCGAAGGAGATGCCCACCCTCCTGGGTGAGCGGGCACGGGACACACGCTGAGGGGCTGTTGGGAGGGCAGTGCTGGTAGGGGGGTGGCAGCTGTAAGTGTTGAAGCGGTGGGCACAGAGGTGCCCGCCACCGCAAGGGAGCTCCCATCAGCTCCTGTTGTTTCGCCCTCCAGGGTCAAGTAGGTTGCAGCTCCTTCCTGCTCCGGTGCCAATGCTCCTCTGCCTGATGATGCTATTGCACACAAGAACAGGGAGACCACACAAAGGGGGGGAAAGACAGAAGAAAGACATGTTCAGTGCATGCAACACTACTACCGTTGACGGACACAACACACATGGAGCAGCCCTTGCACTACGTCATGCACTAACAGTTCCTAGAAATTTCACCTGACCATGGGGTACGAGGCCTAACACCAATTGCTGCACATCTGGGAGTCACGGGAGTCTGACTATATGTAGATGGCACTTACCACAGTTGGGGTTCGGGTGCCACATAGCCTGCCTCACAAGGGACCTTGCCTACAAACTTCGCCCTGGCCTAGAGGAACCCACTGCCCATCTCCCCCACCCAGACACCTCATAATGCGCGCAGAGTCAGCTGAATGAGAGTGTAATCACCCCCTTGTGGCTGCTGTGATGCCCTCAAGCGCCTATCCAACTCCGGATACGGCACCGCCAGGATCCGGAACATCAGGGGGGTCATGGTGCAACGGGCACCCTTCCCACGTTGGGAGGCCATCCCCAGCTGGGCCTCCGCCGTCTTCTTTTACGCAGGTCCTCCCATCTCCTTGGCGATGGAATGCCAAATACCCTTCTTCTGGTGGGCGCTGACCTAGAGGAATGATACAGGGGGGAATGGAAATTACTTACCTGTCCGGAATGTCATACTCATTGCCCCCCCAGTTCTCACCCTTGCCCTGACGCGCATACACTCCCCATCCGCACATGCAGGCCTCAGCCCCCCACATGTATCTTCCAGCCACACCACTCAAAACAAGCATTGCCCATTCAGCATGCTCACAGTGTACTCACCTGTTTGTCTGGAGGACCGTACAGTTGAGTGTACTGGGGAGGACCCCATCCACTAGTTTCTCCAACTCCTCCGAAGTGAAGGCAGGAGCCCTTTCCCCAGACACATGAACCATCGTCGGTTCCAGACTGAGGTCACAGCAGCACTTGCAGTGAAGGTCCTCTCCTGTTGAAGGTCAGGTATCAAGTGAGTGAACAGACAGAAAATGGCAGTCACGTCTGCGGCGGTGCGTACCGTCACCGCCGTTGTACATCGTTATTGGCTTCTGGGACCCATAGAGCCAAATGTTAACCAATGCTGAACTGCGCCGCGGTCTTCGACCGCCCAATGCGACAGTGTAGAACGCCAGCGCAGTTACCTCATATTCCCTTGTCCCACCTTACAGGTCAGGCAGCCGCCATTTCAGGAGGCCACATGGGATGGATATTAACTGCGTCACACCTATCTAGGCAGGGAATATAGACAGCTACCGCACATTGAAGATTAATTACGTTTCTGAAAATAAAACATTGTGATACCTCAGTGTTGGATTCTCGCTATTCTCCCCCATAGGGCACGTCCGCTGGGGCAGGTGATGAGATGGCGGCATCCTCCGATGTACAGTCCCTGGTGGACCTGTTGACAATGGAAGAGAGACACATCCTGGTCACATACAGACTTGATCATGCAACAGTCCTGGAACTGTGTGCCCAGTTGGAGCTGGACCTGATGTCAGCTATCCGCCATCCCACAGGAATCCCCCCTCTAGTGCAGGTCCTGTCAGTACTCCATTTTCTGGCCCGTGGGTCTTTTCAAACAACAGTGGTCATGGCATCAGGGATGTACCAGCCAATGTTCTCTAACGTGTTGTCTAGAGTGTTATCTGCCCTGCTGAAACACATGCGCAGCTACATAGTTTTCCCTCAGTTGGAGGATTTGCCCACAGTGAAAGGTGACCTCTAAGCCCTGGGACATATCCCAAACATCATTGGTACCATTGATGGGACACATGTGGCGTTTGTACCCCCCGCAGAAATGAACAGGTGTACAGAAACCGGAAGAGCTACCATTTGATGAATGTGCAGATTGTGTGCTTGCTGACCAGTACTTCTCCCATGTCAATGCCAAGAATCCTTGCTCTGTGCATGACACTTACATTTTGAGGAATAGCAGCATCCCTTATGTGATGGGCCAACTCCAGAGGCACCTTGTGTGGCTAATGGGTGTGGTCAAGGTCCCAATACAGTTGACATAGGGGTATTGGTATGGGGTTGTCCCTAAGGGTTAGTGTGTGTCAAACAGTTGTCCCTCGACCTTTGCAGGTGACTCTGGTTACCCCAACCTGTCATGGCTACTGACCGTAGTGAGGAATCCCAGGACAAGGGCAGAGGAACGCTACAATGAGGCACATGGGCGAACTAGGAGGGTGATCGAGCGCACCTTCGGCCTCCCGAAGGCCAGATTCCGGTGCCTCCATCTGACAGGTTGATCCCTCTACTACTCACCAAAGAAGGTGTGCCAGATCATCGTGGCCTGCTGTATGCTGCACAACCTGGCTTTGCGATGCCAGGTGCCTTTTCTGCAGGAGGATGGGCCAGATGGTGGTCTTGTGGCAGCTGTGGAGCCTGTGGACAATGAAGAAGAGGAGGAAGAAGAAGAGAATATCGACAACCGAAACAACATCATCAGGCAATACTTCCAGTGAGACACAGGTAAGAAGATGCCACTGCTTCCCACATCTCATTTTATTGTTGGAACTAGCATAAGTGTGTCATTTTCATTTAGTGTATGGACCCTGACTTGTCACTTTGACTTTCATTTCACAGACTTGGGTCCCACTTTGTGCCCTCTGCTATGTTTACTGCTGGCCTACAGCTGTGTTACATTGGTATGTGAACAAGTAAATTGACATTGCTATATTCCATAGTTATTGCAATTACACATTTGTGAAAGCACAGACTGACTCCAGATTATTTTGTGATTGAAGTGTGTTTATTCCTGTGCAAATAAGTGGAGGGGGGGTGTAAAATGGGCTGGGGGGATGGTGGAGGAATGTCCATGGCAGTGTCCAGTCTACTTGTTTCACAGGTGCATTGTCCAAAGGGGCATAGGAAGTGGAGAAATGGCAGTTCAAGGATGGACAGGGTGACATAGTGGGACAGAAGGGTGACATTCAGGGGGGTCTCATTTCCTGGCAGGGGTCTTGGCATTGTTCTTTGTCTTGTTCCAGGATCTCAGGGACCATTTGCGGGTGGTTCTCCATCTGCAGGGGGTGGGGTGCTGGTGTCCTGTTGTTCCTTTGGCGATGCCTCCTGTCCACTAGCGCCGGCAGAGGTGGAGGGCTGTTCATCATCCAGGCTAGTGTCAGGGGCCCCTTGTTGTGCCACTGTGTCCCTCCTGGTGTTGGCGAGGTCTGCCAGCACCCCTGCAATGGTGACCAGGGTGGTGTTAATGGGCTTTAAGTCCTCCCTGATCCCAAGGTAGTGTTCCTCCTGCAGCCGCTGGGTCTCCTGAAACTTGGCCAGTACCGTTGCCATTGTCTCCTGGGAATGATGGTAAGCTCCCATGATGTTGGAGAGTGCCTTGTGGAGAGTGGGTTCCCGGGGCCTGTCCACCTCCTGTCGCACAGCACTCCTCCCAATTTCCCTGTTATCCTGTGCCTCTGTCCCCTGAAACGTGTTCCCACTGCCACTGCCCCCAGGTCCCTGATTTTCTTGGGTTGGTGGGTTTGCCTGGGTTCCTTGTAGTGGTGGACACACTGCTGATTGACGTATCCGGGGACAGAGGGATGGGCCCGCTGGATCAGTGCTGTGGTAGTGTTTCCTGAGGGGGGAGGTTCAGTGGTGGTTTGTGACTGTGTCAGGGGAAACAACTGTCCCGAGGTCCCAGATGGGCCGGGCTGGTCATCTTGATCCAGTTGTGCAGAGCTGCTGTCATCACTGTGGGCCTCTTCTGTGGGGGGACTGGATATGTCTGGCACCTCCTGTCCGGTGACAATGGGTAGAGGTCCTGTTGGGGTGAAAATGCATAATTATTCTATGTGTGTCATTGTTTGCAATGGGTGGTTGACACTGTACTCTAGTGCTTACATTATTGGCTTGGTCCTTCTGTGATTGGTGATTTTGGGGCATGAGTGAGTCTCTGTTAGTGGACATGCTTGGGTGATGAGAGTCCATGCATTGGTGTTACATGCAGGGCTTGGTGTTGGGATGTGTGGGTTGTGTTGGTGGGGTATCTGTGGGTTGTTGGGGTGATGGGTATGAGGGTAAGGGTAGGAGTATGTGATGACATGCAGGTAGGGTGGGGGGATTTAGTAGTAAAGATTTGCCTTACCATAGTCCAGTCCTCCTGCTACGGCTGCAAGGCCCTCAGGATGCAGTATAGCCAAGACTTGCTCCTCCCATGTTGTTAGTTGTGGGGGTCCACCGCCAGTCCTCTGTACAGCAATCTGGTGTCTGGAGACCCTGGAATGCAACTTCTCCCGTTGGTCATTCCACCTCTTCCTGATATCATTCCTAGTTCTTGGATGCTGTCCCACTTCGTTGACCCTGTCGACGATTCTGTGCCATAGCTCCATCTTCCTTGAAATGGATGTCTGCTGCACCTGTGATCCGAATAGCTGTGGCTCTACCCAGACGATTTCCTCCACCATGACTCTGAGCTCCTCCTCAGAGAACCTGGGGTGTCATTGAGGAGCCATGATGTGGAGTGGGTGATGGGTGAGGTGGTGTGTGTTGTGATGTGTGAGGGGGTGTGTTGGTGTGTGTTGTTTGAGGTGTGTGGATGTTGTGTAAGTGATGGTGTTGTGTGTCTGTGGATGCTGGTGTTGTTTTTGGTAGTGTATCTCTCTGGCGTGGTTTCAAAATTCTGGTAGTAAGGGTTTGTGGGTAATGTGGGTGTGTGCTTTATATTGGGTTGGGTGTGTGGGTGTGGTGTGTGTATGTGTATCAAGTATGTGTATTTCAAATTGTCCAATGTGGTTGTGTTTTTTAAATGTGTGTGTATTTTGAGCGCGGTGGTGTGTATCGCCAATGGTTTACCGCAGTTGAAAGACTTCCGCGTTGATTCGTGGGTCGTGATACTGTGGGCCTATTCCTGTTGGCATGATGGTGTTGGTTTTGTTATCGCCGGTTTATCACTGACCTTTGGAGTGGCAGACTTGTGTGGGAATCTGTATTGTGGTGGATTCCGAGCTGTGGGTCATAATACCTGTAGCAGAATTCCGCGGCCGCAGCAGTATGTTGGCGGTTCTTCTGCACAGCGGTAAGCGGGATTTACCGCCAGGGTTGTAATGAGGGCCTCAGTGTTTGGCTAGTTGTACTAACTAGTTAGTCACCCTGCCTGTGGACATGACATTCTTTATTTTTTCTATGTCATCCATGCAGGTCAATGCCCATGAGAAGAAGGGGATCTGGCTTGCCATTGCCAATAAAGTGTGGGCCCTGGGGTTCATAGCTGGTGGAGCACCCACTGTCAGAAGATGTGGGAGGACCTGAGACGCTGGGCCCAGAAGACTGCAGAGGTCCAGCTGGGGATGTCCTCCCAACGAGGACGGGGTTCCCGTCAGACCATACCCCCTAATGACCCGCATTTTGGCAGTGGCCTACCTTGAGTTGGATGAGCTTTTGAAGGCAGCACAGCAGCCACAAGGGGGTAAGTGCAGACCTACCTTATGTTTGTCCCTTTACGAGGTGATTCTGTTACCGTATGTCATCTCTGACAATGTGGTGAGTGCAAAGTGTTGCAGATTTCCTGTGTACACCATGATGTACCATAGCCATCCATTGCACTCAGGTGTGTACATACTTGGAGGCATGTGACTCAAACATGAAGTACCATCATTACAACAGCATTTTATAGTGCACATATGACTGTGACACATTTGTACATTTATACTGCATTTCCTACAGTGGTGATTGTCCATATCCACCAACAGGTCAAGCTTCCCAATATCATTTTGGTAAGTTGTATAGGTCCTTGATTTCTGTCCACTGCAATGTCTCAAGATTCTTGTCCATGTGCAAAATAGAGGCATCCCTAATCTAGTCATCTCTAGGTTTCTAATGCTTTTTGATAAGTGACAGCAGCATGTGAGTCTGTTATGAGCACCTGACATGTCACATGACATACACGGCTAACTCCTTCACACCTGTTACAAGGTTATCCCCCCAGGTAAGTGAGGGATGTACATAGACATATGTGGAGTCTCATTAGAGTAGACAACATGCATGTTGGATACCATTAATGTGTTGCAACTTTTCAATGGGCACACATACATTGGTATCAGAGGCTATGTATGTTACTACCGTGATAATGTTCTGTTAGTGGAAAGTGGCCACACTGCTTTGTCCTTGGGTATACTCTACTATAAATGATGTATAGGCAATGATAGCCTATTCACAGGTACATTCTTGGCAGATATGTGTCAACATCACATATCAATTGAAATGTTCAGTAATAAGTCAACATTGGTAATAGTTATGTCTACATGCTGTTGCAATGAAGCATGTGGCAATTGAGCCCTGGCTGTTTAGGAACCTAATGCTGGCAATGAGACCTATGTGTTGCAGGTGTGAAAGGTCACATTCACATGTGAGCTGTATTGTAAGTGCTTCTAGGCTTGTGGCTTGCATCATGGTAGGAGTAACTGTCATGTTAGCAACACATGTGCTTTGGCTCTGAGAATCCTATACAAACAGATGTACGGCTTGTCATGTTTGATGCATGTGTAGTGATATTTCCACTCAGTCAATGATGGACTAATTGCATGATTAGGTGGGTCGGGTTGTCATCTTTCTGCACAGTAAAGTAGTCCATATGTAAGGTACAATCTTTTTGACATCTTGTGGGTGTGTGTGGAACATAGGTCTGAGCTTACTTGACCCTTGCTTGACTGATAAAGTTTGTTTACAGAAGACCAATGAGCTGGATGGCTTGGTCCACATTGTAATTGCAATCCTTCAACATCACTATTGGTGGATGCCTGTGTGCCATGTGGTCAGACTCCTTAACCCAAAATTGGGATGAATGTCCATTGTGTGTGGTTGTGACTATCTCAAATGAAGAAGTTATGGCTTGTCCACACTAGGCTTGTTTTCCTTTGCTTTACAACATGTGTCATAGCCTGGTACTTTACATCAGAGGAAAATATTTGTATGTCTTGAGTATGTGTTTTTGATTAGTGGTGAGCACATTGGCATTCCTAAACTATTGTTTGATTGGTGCTTGCCTATGTTGTTGTGGATAGGGAACCTGTACCATGTGGCAAAGTAACCTTGTCATGGTATGGTCAGTGTGGTTGGTCAACTTGATTCTTGGTATTGTAGGTGTCAAATAGCTTGCTTAACTGATGTATAACACTGTTTATATTGAGGAACCTACTTCATATTTTGTTGTGACATGATGTTGGCACTTCACTGGTACTATCCGGGTGTGTCGGTGAATAGGATGTAATGAGACCTATGTTTACAGTATGGTAGAAGTGTTACTTTGTGACATCATAACTGTCTTTCTGTTTTTCAGTATCAGCACCATGTGGCAAAGTCACCTTGTCATGATGTGGTCAGTGTGGTTGGTCAACTTGATTCTTGGTATTGTAGGTGTCAGATAGCTTGCTTAGCTGATGTATAACACTATTTATATTGAGGAACCTACTTCATATTTTGTTATGGCACTTGACTGGCACTATCTGGGTGTGTCGTGAACAGGATGTAATGAGACCTATGTTTACAGTATGGTAGAAGTGTTATCTTGTGACATCATAACTGTCTTTCTGTTTTTCAGTATCAGCACCAGCAGGTGAAGGAGAAGGGGAACAGCCGAGTGGGGAAGCTACTGGCCTCTGGACCTCCAGTTATGAGACTACCGACACTGAGGAACCCAGTGGCCTGGAGGGCGAGGAAAGTGCAACAAGGGAGACTGGATCAACTACATCTTCTTCAGAATCCTCTTCCAGTGGCCACTCCCTAATGAAGGCAGACCCATATGGGATCAGACCATTACCATCTCTGTCCACCACCACCCCATTTTATCACTGCCCTCCCTGTAGCTCACCATGTAGTTGGCCGTGCCCGCCCACCCAAGCAGGTGGGCGCCTCCTTTTCCACTGGTACCTCTGCCCCAGCCCCTGTTAGCCATGCTGCCCTAAGTGGCGCAGCTACTGACTTCCTGAGGTCGATCTCTCTGGGTCAGTTGACCATCATGAATGCCATCCAGGGACTGGCAACTCAAACACAACAGAGCAATGTGGTCCTGGAGGCCACTCACAGTGCACTGGCTGGCCTACAGAGATCTTTTCAAGCTCTGGCCTCCACACTGATGGCAGCCCGTCACCTCTTGTCTCGTGTCCCCCTCCACCTTCCTCTTCCCAGTCCGATTCCCCCTTCCCCGACCCAACCAAAGCACACGAACAGACAGGCATGCACCAACCTCAACATTCAAGGGTAGCGCAGACAAACATAGGCATCACAAGACACACCACCGGCATGCACACAGACAACATCTACCTGCAGATACAGCAACAGTCACAACCTGCCCTGACACCCCCACCATCCCCAACATCACAGAAACAACGACACACACAACTGCAGACACCACATCAACATTCGCAGATCCAGCCACCACACCTATCTTACCCGCAGACAGCACCACCCCAACAGACAGCCGCATCCACCCACCAAGGCATCCCCCAGCACCGCCACCCCCCTCAGCCCAACACATAAACACCCTCACTCACCCACCAAACAGACAAACACACCTCAAGCAACCACTCCCTCTCCCTCCTCACCGAAACCCCCTTCTGATGACTGTCCCCGTGTGTCTTCAAAGTTTTTCCTTTCTGAGTTTGACCTTTTCCCTACTCCTCCACCATGTGTTAAAATGCACGTCTAGCCCAATCGAAAAGCGAAGAATATTAAATTAAAAGAAATCCTATTTATAAATAGAATTACATATTAGTATTAAAAGATAGAAAATATATTTAGGAATAGGAATGAAGTCAAAAGTTGGTAAGAACCATTAAAAATATAAAATGAATAAAAAATTTACAATATCTAAGATTAATGTTACATCATGGTTAAGAAATAAAACAAATCATTTCAATTATGCAAATAACAAATGGGTTACAACTTCAGCAAGATGATAGTAAGTGTTAAAATAATGATGCAGTTGTAGAGAAGTGGGAGAGTCAATGTGGTGAGGATGAGAAAGTGATAAAATACGTGAAAATTATAAGTCGACAATGTAGAAGTAATTGTTAAACTGGAGGTTAATAATAGTCATTGTCAACAAGATTTTACACCCGCCATTGCATATTCCATTGACGGAGCTTTACATCAGAATTATCACTGATTGATTGCCAGTGGCATAACAAAGGCCCCTGCAGCCCCTGTGGTGTGGGGGGCAAACTCCAGGGGGGCCCTCAGCACAGTACTCTGGCCTGAGAACTCCTGAGTGAGTCCAGAGGGAGGTCCCTCCACGCACCTTGCAGGGATGCCGCCTCAAGTTTCATCACACTACTGTTAAATGCATAGATGTTTTAAATCTATCTGTGTGTGTATATATATATATATATATATATATATATATATATATATATATATATATAGATACATATAGAGTTATTTCTCTCTCTCTCGCTCTCTATTTATATATATATATATATATATATACACACACATACACACATACCTGTCCACCCAAAAACCCTACCTACTCTAAACCCTAAAAATTACCTTACCACCCCAAACCCCATACCCACCCTAAAAACTAAACACCCCTTATCACTCCAAAACCTAAAAATGTCCTTACCACCCCAAAACCCATACCTACCCTAAAACCTAAACACCTCTTACCACACCAAACCCCATACTCACCCTAAAACCGAAAAAAAACCTTACCAGCCCAAAACCTATACCCACCCTAAAACCTAAAAATGCCCTTACCACTCCAAAACCCATACCCACCATTAAAAGCTAAACACCCCTTTCCACCCCAAAACCCATACCTACACTAAAACCTAAACACCCCTTATCACCCCAAAATCCATGCCCACCCTAAAACCTAAAAATGCCCTTACCACCCCAAACCCAAACCCACCATAAAACCTAAAAATGCCCTTACCACCCCAAATCCCATACCCACCCTAAAACCTAACCTAAAAAAGCACTTAACACCCCAAAACCCATACCCACCCTAAAACCTAAAAATGCCCTTACCACCCCAAACCCCAAACCCACCATAAAACCTAAAAGTGAACTAACCACCCCAAAACCCTTACCCACCCCAAAACCCAAAAGTGCCCATATCACCCCAACATCCATACCCACCCTAAAAGCTAAAAATACCCTTACCACCCAAAAACCCATGCCCACCCTAATAGCTAAACACCCCTTACCACCCCAAAACCCATACCCACCCTAAAAACTAAACACCCCTTTCCACCCCAAAACCCATACCCACCCTAAAACCTAACCTAAAAAAGCACTTACCACCCCCAACCCTCTTAATACTTACCTTTTAAAACCTTTACCATGCATATACCTTTACCATTCATGCCTTTACAATGAAATTCATTGTAAAAGCATGCGTGGTAAAGGTAGATCCATGGTAAAGGCATGCACACTAAAGCCATGTGTGGTAAACGCACATGCGTTGTAAATGCATTGTGGTAAATGCATTTTGTTGCATTCACCACGATGTAAGTGATGTTTCCCTTTGAGGTTGACCACATCAGACTGCCCAGCAATAAAGCTGACAAAAGGCATGTGCATGTGAAACAAAAATAAGCTGTACACATTAAAAAGAGAGATCTTTACAACAAACCATAAGCACATGAATCAATATAAATATTACGTTCACTTTGTTTTATATGTCAGTTCCTATTGGTGTGCAGAAGATGCCCTGTTTAATTTATTAAATGCAATAGTTAAAAAATGTTGTCAGCAAAATTACGGTGGAAAATGTGAGGTAAGCTAGTTTGGTCTTCCTTGAAGAACACAAACAGATTACACCAATTAGATGAGTGTGCGGATATGTAGAAATGTCTGGATTTTTTGGACAACTTTAAAAGAACTTAGAATCCCTTAAGACATTCCATTTATAGAGAACAATTTGCTTTTATCCATGATTTATTCCTGGAACTTCACAACTGAGAAGCTGTCCTAATTCCCTACATGGCTCCTTTAGACTTTGTACCTCAACTACCATTGATTTCTAAAGAGATTCAACTGAGCTCAGCGTTTATAACCCAGCTCAGCCACGTCTCTCCTTCTTAATCTGTACATAAGCAACATTTTCAGAGGAACAACTGCACTGTTCTTTTTTTAACAGTGACAGGGAATCAAATCCCACTACTGGCAGAGCACCTTCTAAAGCCACTCCATAGATTCCAAGCACTGAATGGCTTGTTGGCAGAGCGCACAAGGCATGGTGAACAGGGGAGGATATGTTATTTAGAGGACCACAAGCACATCCATTCGATCGAGGTGCAGGCCATTGTGGACCATTGTAGGGTCTTCGCTAACATCCTAGCAAAATTTCCAGGTGGCGTACATGATGCCTACATATTCCACCATTCCACTATCAACAAGAGGTTCCAGGATGGTCAATATGGCAATGGCCTACTCGTAGGTAAGCCACTATACCAATCAGTACACACACAACACACCAACCATGTAGGACAAACAAGACACACAACAAGAAAAACACATGGGCAGGGGATCACAGATGTACAGGCAGCAATGGGGCAGCACCTACTCCATTGCCACCTCACATGTGCACCTTACCGCCTCCTAACACCACCATGTCTGTTCCGTATACTGGAAATGGCAGAGTTTGTGCAAAACTGTAAAGATCATGGATGCCATAGTAGGATTTGCAGGAGTATAGAGGACATACCTAACCTTACATGCACCGTACATAGGGACCCATGTGAAAAATAGGTGTGCCCCAGCCCAAAGCCTGCACTGTGCATGTGTTGAAAGTGTCTGAGATAAATCATGTTTTGGAAGCTAGGAGACACTACTGCACCAAATTAGATCATCCTACAAATGTGTGATGCATACCCTCGTACCCTTGATGGCTGGCACAATCATCATCTGCCACAGAGGGTCACTAAGGCCCTCATTCCGAGGGCCGTGGGTGACGGAAGCACCGCCAACAGGCTGGCGGTGCTTCCTGGGCCATTCTGACCGCGGCGGTAAAGCCGCGGTCAGAAAACCGGGTCCGGCGGCTTCCCGCCGGATTTCCCGCCGGATTTCCCCCGGTTGCCCAAATCCGCCATGGCGGCGCTGCAAGCAGCGCCGCCATGGGGATTCTGACCCCCTTCCCGCCACCCTGTTTCTGGCGGTTTTTACCGCCAGGAACAGGATGGCGGGAACGGGTGTCCTGGGGCCCCCTAACAGGGCCCCAGCCTGCTTTTCACTGTCTGCCTAGCAGACAGTGAAAAGCGCGACGGGTGCTACTGCACCCGTCGCACACCTGCAATACCGCCGGCTCCATTCGGAGCCGGCTTCAGTGTTGCAGGCCCCTTTCCCGCTGGGCCGGCGGGCGCTAACTTGGCTAGCGCCCACCGACCCAGAGGGAAAGTTGAAATGGCCCCAGCTTTTTTTTTTTACTGCGGAGCGGCCATATGGCGGTTACCGCATGGCAGGGCCTAAGTGTCGCACTGCATGTGTGCATGTGTACATGTGTACATGGACGGCACAGTGTGGCTTTGTAGGGCTACCATGGTGTCTCTACATCGGACACCATTGTGGTGCAAGGAGGCAGTAGTTCAGCCAACAATAGGAAACTGCCTCAAATGTGGACTACAAAACACATCTTTGCAATGGTTTAACCATCAATTTGGAATCAATATGAAAATTTCCAGGCCCCTGAGCCACTACCCAAGATTGTCATGTTCATCAACAAATACCTATGAAACCATGTCACAAAAACAGGAACATACACTATACCACAAACAAGTCTGAGTCACCACTCCACCTTCAACTAACAACTGCCATGCTATATTCCAAACCACTATCAAGCTTTACCAACACATCTTCTCTCATTCTTTTGCAACCGATCAAGGTTACGGCATACACCCATGGGTAATGACTCCATTTGGCAATCCAACAATGGTGGAAGAGCGTGAACATAACAAAGGGAACAGAAGAGCATACAATGTACTGGAGAGGATATTTGGGCTACTGAAGTCAAGATCCAGGTGCCTGGCCCTGACAGGTGGAAGCCTCTTGATGATCCACCACTGGTATGTAAAATCATACTGGTATGTGCAATCCTCCACAACTTATATATAAGAACAAATGTTCCCTGGCATGAACAGGTTGACGTCCACAATGAGGAGAAGAATGACGATGGAGCAGCTGATTTGGAGGGGGAAAAACAGAGAACTGCTGCAGGAGTTTTCAGCAGGAGACTCCACATAGTAGAGAACTTTCATACATAGTGACCTGACTGTCATCATCACGTTGTAAATAACACAAATAAAATAATTTGCACATGAATCTTCTTGGTCTACTCATTCTCCACTACATATACCACTGGAATGAAACTCAAACCTCAGGGAGCAGGTAAGAAGCACAATAGTTACACTATGGTAGCAACATCTTTTGTGATGAAAGAGGGTCTACTGCCTCCATTTCACAAATCAGTGACACGCAATTCACGGGGGAAGTGACTCCTGAGGGCCTAGATCCATGCACCACAACATTTATCAGGCTGTCAAATGAGCAAGTTGCTAATTCCTAGCCCTTGCCCCATATCAATACCACGCCTACCAGGATGTATGCAAGGGGGACCCACATAAGGTAGGGGCTGTGATCCAATGGTGTTTAAATAATGTAGATACTGAACACAGTCACATATTAGGGTGATTGCTGCTTTGCCTGCACAGTTCATGTGTGATAACTAGGGGACATCATTGGTAACTATGGACCTTCATCAATTGTACAGGGATTATAACCAATGTTAGAGGCAGAGCCTGCACACTGTATCCATGGGATTATGTCCTGGCACTGCCATTGGGCACAACCTTGACACATGGTGGACTGCACCTCACTTATGGCACACCCACGTTGGCTGTGGAATGCACTATGGGTTGCCAGACAAATGAAGCAGCTATGGGTGCTGATCATTATCCAAACATAAGACCCATTGACAGGATCGAAAAATTAAATGGGACAATCCACAACCAAATTATTGTCTGGGTGAAATGTAGGCAGAGTATTTTACACTCCTTATGTGCAAAAGCTCCACACTTTTCACACAAATCTGCTGTCTTGACAAATGCATACAGCAATTCCAGATAAACATGTGAAGACTGATGTATGGGTGTATGTCCTAGGTAGCAAAGGGTTTGCTAGTATCAACAATGCTTGAAACATGTCAACATGGTTACCTAGTATGCTCTGTATAACAACATCACAGCACATAGCAATACACACCACTCATTATCACTCACATGCCAGAACAAGTGCAAGGTAGCAACAGTTACAAATTATCCCATACATGCTTTGGGCTCCAACATGGCAATCAGGTGTGGGATGTGCAACTATCTCCAATAAAGTTAAAAAATGTCAGAGACTAATCATAAAAATGAATGGGATTAGAAGTAGCCATATATGTTGTATTTGGCTAATGAAAAAACAGCACTGAGATGATTTCACACCTCAATATCATTCAGTCATGGTAAGAGTTACCTAGATTGTAGCATAATGGAAGAAATGCATACCCATGTTCAACGGAGGATGTGGATGGACAGCTAATAGATAGCCACAGATACTTGAAAATATAACATGGGTGGGCACTTGGAGACAACACAAGTGCTGTGGCAAGTGTAATGTCATGTGTGCATTGCACTCATTACATCTCACAAATACCGCCAATGGGACGGTAACTATCATGTAGCCAGTAGTAGAAGGAGTATACATCTACAATTTACAACGTCACATGTAGCATCCAGTCCATGTATGACCAGACAATGCTGCTGTAGAAGATGTGTACAAAGTGCAAGCAGCCGAAGAATGGGAGCAATGTAGGAGACAATGTATACCTTACATGTAATGTGGTAAAACATGGAGAAGGAACACACATAGCTCAATACTGACTGTGCAACACATCCGTGTCTACATGTGAACATCCAACATATGTATAGAGAGGGTGGCCAGGTCAGTACATAACCCGATCATGTTTGCCACTACCAGAACTGGGTGGTTGTCCATCAGATGTCAACGTGACAGGAGGCAGTGAGAGATAACACCATCTGTACCCTGGCATGTTCCCAAAATAGAAGTCACAACAAATATGCAACCCCAAACCAAGCTGTCCATGGAAATTATTAAGGACATCAAATGATGAGACATGTCCTACATGTGCAAGTACCAGTCCTCTGTACATGAGAAGGCTGACTTCAAGTACCACTGAGGAAAATGTGATATCCCGGGCAGTTTGATCACAATTGTGCATGTGTTTGTCTGCAGGGGAGTGTGCATTGTTCTGCTGAGTAGCAATCATGAAGAGGCTAGATCCCCGTTCAAAACACCCTAACACAGTGGTCCCCAAACCTTTTAATGTTGAGACCCCCAGTTGGAAACTGAAAATCATTGGGTCCCCCTCCACATTTTTCACAATTATTTTATAAAGATGGCAATGTTTAAATATGTCTAGACCTATTTAAATATTGCAGTTAAGTACTATTACCTTTTTGAAAATGCAATAGCATGCTTCTTCTTAAAACAAAGCCCTGTTATCTGTATAATTCTTTTTTTGACCAGCGCCTGGCACCCCCCTTTGGATCACTTGAGGCCCCCAAGGGGGGCCTGCCCCCCCAGTTTGGAGACCTCTACCCTAACACCACTGTTCTAGCTACCTAAACTTATGACATTGTCAGGGGTTGGATGCATGTGCAGTGTTCTGAGTAAACTGGAGCGCTAATGCAGTTTCGTGTCAAAAATATTAGCACCTGCGAGCGCCATTTCTGGGTGCAAACTGGGAGCCATATTTATGGAATAGGGCTAGCCTGCGCAAAGGAATGGTGAGCATAAAAAAAAAATATGTTAACCATTGTGCCCTGTCATAAAGAAATAATGCAGCAAAAGTGGCACAAAACCATTTTGCGTCACGTAAACATGTCGCAAAAGGGTTACTGCCATTTTTAGCACGCATTAGTGCCAAATTTAAATGCACAAGCAAGAAAAAGTGCAATTGCAAGTGAAAATGGAAGAAGCAGGCCTTAGAGACCCCAGGGAGACCCCAAGCACCAGCTAGGCGGATCCACAGAAGTTTCTGGAGAAGGAGAAGAAAAAGCACAAGTGTTGTTTCAGTGAGGAGGAGCACGCCATCCTTGTCAGAGAGGTGACAAAGCACCAACACAAGCTCTTCATCACCTCTAAATTGCCAATTGGGAAGAGAGAGGCTAAATGGCAGCAAATAGTGGACAAAATCAACTGCATGGCAGAGATGAAAAGAATTGTCACTGAGTGCAAGAGGCGCTGGCATGATGGCAAGCTTAGAACTAAGGAGAAATTTGCCAAGAACAGACAGAGACAGACAGCATTGCACACTGGAGGTGGAAGTCCTGCACCACAGGAGCAGCTGGCTGAGTTGGAGGAGATGATTGCAGCAGTCCTCCCGGAAGAGCTAGTCACAGGTATCCAAGGACAGGACAGTGCAGACTACCAACTACCAACACAAATGCGGGGTAAGTTGCATGGGGGAATTAACGGGAATCTTATAAATGCCAGAAGGGGGAGGTAGAGAGGACACAGCCAATGGGTGCTAAAGGAGTGCATGGGGACACATGCACCCTGAATACAGATGCCACATCCTCCTACAAGCAACACATATACACACGCCTTGGATGTGCTTTGCCCCCAACATATGCACAAAGTGGATATACACCAGTCACCAAGGCTATACTCCACCAAGTATATATGCAAGTCATTGGCTGGAAGGGACATGTGTATACTGTGCCTGGGGCTGTGCCATAACAACACCTCTTGCATTTTGTCAAACTTTCTTTACCCACACAACTTAGACATGAGACACTAGGATGGAATTCAATACCATTGAGTGGGCTCAGGGTGGTGTATCTTGAAAAAAATGCTCCCCTACCTCCTTGTGCAACACAAAAGGAAGATGGACGGAGTGCTAAACTTTTCAATCCCTCACCCCCCAGTCACAGATCTGACTTTAATCCATTAGGTTTTTTTTTGCTTGCCATGCCATTCCAGTTTGGACCCAGCCATATGCAAAAAAGCCTTGACCCTGTTCCCCCTGGGAACAGTCCAGCCTGAATTACCAGGCCATGTCCTCCCTGTACCAGGAATATGCATCCTGGGACCGGTTTCAGGGTATCACCCTTTATCCGCCAGGCTAGCTTGAATCTAGTGGCACAGTGAGCAACTCTCCAACATCTAGGTAAACTGTTACCACAAATGCAAGCTGCTAGGAACTTGGACTCCACATCTTTATCCCATAAAGTGTATGTGATCCCCTCTGCCTCAACAACAGCACCACCAATGTCACAAGAGGCACCACACACATCAGAGGATGAAGATGTGGAACAAATTACTTTCAGTAGGAAGAGTACCCATAGCACCGTTATGTATCACATGGACAATTCTCCTTAGTTCTGGTCTCAAGATCATGCCCGTGTTGTGACCGTTGGAAAAGTGCTCTCTTCACCCACCCACTGTTGACTTGTCTGCTATGTACTGTCATTGTCTCTGACATCCCAATTGGCAATAGTTGTTCCTCCTTCCTAATGAACATTACTCCTGAGCATGTCTGATGACATGTCCATCAACCCTGGACTCTGATTGTGTCACATATCCATGACTTAAACTAATGGTGTCTCAGACGTGGACAATGTAAATTAGTCACTTTCACACTTTCCTCCTGTATATAAACATCTTGTAAACATTTAGCATGTCTACATTTACTGTGAACCAACTACTCAGCTAAATGATTGAATTGTGTGAATCCATTGCAATGATTACAGTATAGCAGTGCATGAGTGCAGGACTGTGGGACACTAAGCTCCACCCAAGATTGCTGACATGACAAAGTTATAAGATGGTGTTGTCTGATACAACAAATTCACTGAGTACAATAGCTGAAATATTTGCTTTTATCACTTACTACTAATATACGGCAGGTATGGCAGGTAACCAAGTCAATGCCAATATAGACAGCTGGGAGTCCCAGAACAAGTCATTTGTGTGGTGTAGAGGTAGCTAACCTCATCAGCGATGGGAACTTGTCAGTGTTGCAGGCCACAGTTCAATTGTGGGTGTTGTCAGATATGTAACAGTTCTCAATATAGAAACTACAGGACCCCACAAAAAACAGCCGAAGTACCAGACTTACCTGTCCAAGACAAAGTACACATTGACATTGTGAATGGTGGGTACACTGGATGGCAAATGCATGGACCAGTAAACGTGATGTTGCAGACAAAGTAAAAGATCCTTTGTCGATAGGGAAAGTACCTGGTTAATCATAGATTACAAGGCAGTACGTTTTTCATTAGCCATTCCCCCAAATCGCCCAGTGCACTCATGAGAAGACCCCGATACTGAGGCAACTGACACTAAATGAATGCTAATATTAAGAGGATTTATTCTTAAAACCACAACCTATATAGTAACTAAAATCTATCCTATCCTAAGATAACCTATACTAATTATACTCATAAAACAACTACACCTATCGAACCAAATCTAAACTTATCTTGCACATAAAACACCACACTCTAAACATTGCCCCTCAACCCCCCTTAAGAGACAAGATACAACTAGGGCAACAATTACTAAACTACACATGTACTAACTTATCATATTTACTATACAAATATATATATATATATATATATATATATATATATATATATATATATATATATATATTGTTTTTTTAATGTATTTTTTGTATTTATGATATAAATACACATTCCCCAACATTACCCCCACCCAACCACTACCAATGAAAACATTTGATAAAAAGCCCACTACTAACTATCTAAAACCCAAGCCAAAACTAACAAAATACACAATAGGGAGGGGAAGGAACTGAGAGTAGTCCAAATTGCCTTAAAGTTATTTTTTTCTGTTTCTTTATCTTCTTCTTAATGAACTTCAACATTTTATGTTTGTCAGCCGATTCCTCTTCCAGTTTGTCCAGGCGCTTGAGGATAGCGTTCAAGTCTCTCCGGAGGTCCAGCTCAAATTGAATCGGGCCACTGTCTGCTGGTGGCTGTACTTGTGGCATTGTGCTGTTAGTTGGTGCTGGTGTTGAGGGCATGAGTGTAGCAGGGACCGCCTGCAACTCTGAGGTGCAGTCTCCTGTGTCAATTGGTGCCTACATCGTGGGACCAACATGTGGAAAAGCACACAATTCCCCAGAAGCTCTCTCATGCCTGTAACGCCTGCCCATCCTGCGTTATCCCGCTTCCACATCTAGAATGTGTTGGTACCGGTCTGCCCTCTTCATCAACACACACTGCTGCTCAAGAGCCATGTTGGCAGCTGAAATATGGGTACAAGCAAGCATCACTTTCAGCAATGGGTGAAGTTTGTACAGAGTCACAATTGACACTGCAACAGCAACTAACACATACAGACCCACACACATTCCACAACACTGACTTCATCCTCATCTATGTCTAAAACGAACCAGACATCACCAGTATCATGTAAATGTCAATGAGATGACAGCAATCCATGGAAAAGCAAAAGGATGCAGGGCTGACAGAAACTAATACAACCCTCAGCTATATTTATGTCATCTAACTAGTGAGGATCACTAACCTCTACAAGTCAGAAATAACTTTCTCCCTAGCCATTAGGGGGCGTGGGCATGCTATCCATCTCCTCAACACCCCTGGTGATACATCACAGCCTGATCACTCATTATGGAATCAAGGTGTGGTCCATATCATTGTGGGGCTGCTAACTACCAATTTGCTATTCTGAGTTCAGATAAATCTACATTCATGTGTCCTGGTATAAGACCTGCCCTGAGTTTAAGTTACAAGGGGGCACCCCATATCCCATTATGTGCCCACATGTACAACTGATACAATGTTGACCAAAGAACGGTTGAGCAAAGTCTCTGCTGCACATTACAGTTGTCAGTGCATTACAGAACTGGAGCCCCTACACTGTGCTATGTAGTCCTACATCTGCACAACGGCACATACAAGGTGGCTGCATGGATGGCCTTAAGCCCACAGTGATATTGACACAGCATTGGTTGCTGCAATTGTATCCTCAAAGGTGTTACATCATTAACACACAAATGTCATACATCATCAAGGTACCTGCTACACATCCAAATCACATAATTTGCATATGTGATGTGGCCTACATCAGTCACAATTCTCATTGTGGCAGGATCATGGTGTGAGAACTGCAGACATCTGGGCCCATATTCATGTGAACATGACAGAGCATGATGCACCCCCAAAATTTGCTGTGCCAAACTCCATCAATTTTACCATGCAGGGATGTGCCTTATTTAATTATTGGATAAGGGTCACACCTGTTTTGTGCCCTGCCCTGGCCCTAAATGTATCTGTCTGCGCCAATGCAGGCATCCTTTCACCATTGTGCATGGATGTCTGCGTTGAGGGCTTTCATGGCTCACGTGCGGAAGGTGTCCATTCCGGCACATAAACAATAATTTCTGGCATCTTTGCTCTTTATATGAGTGCTGCAGAATGGAGCACGCATAGGACAAGGGAAGAATGAGGAAGACAAAAGTGTTCCACCTCGTTTCGCCTTGCTAATGCCATCCCTGGGGTGGCAGTTGATTTCAGCTCTGCCTCAGATTTACGGAATCTCATAGATCTGAGGCAGCATCAATATGCAATGGGTGTTGCTGTGGCACAGCCACATCAACACCCATTGAATGCCCCTCTGACACCGAACACTGCGTAAGAGGGGTCAATTTTTACAAGGAGGCATAACACCCCTAAAAATGTGTCACACCTTCTTGTAAATATGGAGCTGAAGTAGCGCAACTGGAGCCGCACATTAAGTGACACATGGCCCCTGCTGTTGGAGAATCATAGACTTTTCCCACAACAATCTTTAGTGGAGTTGTCCACAAATTGTGTACACTACAGCTTGTTGTGCAGCATATTATGGCTCCATTCTGTCCGACAAACACATTAGGTCTGAATGTTATTTAAATAGGTGTATGGTATGTGTGGCACACAGTGCTGACAATGGTGCTGTGACATAGTGGTTGTCAACAGCATGCTATGTACATGTCCAGCTGCCCTGTGACCCATACTAGAAGACAGCTATGAATATGTGGTCAGTCCTAACTATTCCCATTATACACAATTCCATGCCAGGATACATTGGCCTGTGAACTACACACAGTCCATCCTTATTGCACAACATTCCAACATACATGATGTCACTATCCTTCCTCCTATAATATCAGATCATTGGTCAGTACCACATACTCCTGTCATTGCATTCCACATCTCTACCTGACTCACAGCATTCCCTGGATTGGCTCACAGGATGCACAATGTGACACTTACTGGATGCTTCAGGGTTTTGTTTGCGTGCCACCTCTCCAATGGTGTAGGGGGCTGGTCCACCTGCAAGACATGAATGGAAAACACTGCTAGGTGTGAAAAGCAAGTTGCAGTACATGGACACAATTGTACAGTGTAAACCTGTTAGGCTGAATGATATAGTTGTCCTAGTGGTAGATCACAGTAACTGACCAACTTCTATGATCATTTTATCACACATACTCTCAGATAAGGTAGACTCACGCAGATCCAAACCATCACTGTCCCTGCCACTGCTGTGGTGCTTCTCACTGTATCATATATACATGACATTGTCATGCAGCTATCTGATAGTACAACACCTCCATTACCATATGGGACTGCTTGATAATGTTTTTTCCATCTGAGGGGCATGTGATGGTTGCCGCAGTGCCTGGCCCATTGTAACAACCATGGCATTTCAGCCTGCATCTGATGTTGTAAACATCTACATTGTTGTCACAGCTAACTGACAAACTACTACCCTAGGGTTATGTGGGTATTCCAAGGTCTTGAGGAATGGCATCATACACCCTTCAGTCAAGTAAGTAATCTGTGTGTGCCATCTCAAGGCCCACATACTTTCAAAATAGCTATGGGAGTATATACATGTGAAGTTGAGATACCTATCCGCACATTGACTGAATGAAATCATGGATGTAGTGCCAATACTGTGTGGCCTGCCATTGCTGGGATGGCATGCCTTTATCAGTCTAATGAGGAATTAGTACATGGGCACAACACACCTCAACATGGATACACCTCCTCAGTGGTCAAAAGATGCATCTGATGTTGCAGGTTAGTGAGTGGTATGCCACTGATGGATCTGATGCAGGGCAGCCCCATACTGTCAGTTGCAAGTGACAGGCCTGTGAGGCTGACTCAGCACATGTGTCTGGTTGTCGACATCGTATAGGCTGTCTGTGATACACAATGAACCAGAACATGGAACTGCCAGTACTCTGGACCATTGCATGTTCAAGCACCCTTACATGGCCATGGCTATTTACACAAAGCACCCAAAAGAACTACAGTTGTGCATTACCAGTTGCATCTGTACTGTCCTTCTGGCCCTCAGTGGACCCCCTTACTCAGTGCCATGTGTATGCGTAGTCAGAAATATGTCACACCATGTTGCATGTGTTGTCCATCATCATCTATTCATGTGAAGGTCAATGATGCACTCAGCAGGAGATGCAACAGATCATTAAAACTACTCTTAAGTAAATGGGGGCCCTTCTCATACATTTGTATGCCCACATTACACAGCTTTTCACAGCAGCCATGCTGGGTGCTGTAAAATGATACCTAGGGAATTATCTACTGACTCAGTGTATGAAAAATTAGGATCACAACAATGTTTTGGGGCCCCCTTTCATGCATGTTGCATGGCACATGCCTCATTTGTAGCTGCTCATTACCCAGTTACTATATACATTCATCACAACACTTGGAGATGGTTGTGCATGGTCATTTTTACATCTGTCTTGCATGTGCTTCCTTGTTGTACAATTGAAATGCTGCCCTAGTGTGGGGCATTGACTCTTCATACAGCTCACAAGCAACATATCCAGATGCATTGCATGCAACACTCAAACTTAACAGCAACTGTCATGCATATGCTAATAAATTTAGGTTGGATGGCAATGGATGACTTACAAACTGTTCTTCCAATCTCTACTCCCAGATAGTCGAGCAGATCTTGGCAGCATTTCTAGCAACCCAAGATTAATTTTCTTTGTTCTCTACTCTCTACTGGTGAAGGGCTAAACCCAGAAACACATGTCTAGAGATATACAGCAATGTCTGCACCAACTTTGGTGAAAAACTACAGATAATTTTCAAGTAAGCGCTAACTATGAACGGCATTTACCAGGATGCAAAGGGGCGACTGTGCTGGGATGTGAGGCAGTGTGCTCCCAATCCCCCTTCCTGTCATTTACACATATGCTCTGTAAGATTGGTATCTGCCAGTTGTGTGCACGGACATATGTTTTGTGATTTCTGTCACATTTGACAACAGTGGCATGTTTATGGGATGTGAAATCTCACATTACATTCTTCCTGCATGGACACATGTTGCTATTTGACAAATGCATGTGTTGTCACATCAGTGCCACCCATGTTTCAGTATGTTGGAGCACATATGTAGCTTATTTCTGTCAGTCACTGATCTTGTGACACCTATGCCCTACTCTTGTGCTAGGTTGCCTTTTGGTCACAATCCATACACATGTCCACTGCTGAGCCACTACAGTGGTCCATATGAGCTGACATATGTGGCATATGTGTACATGCCATCAAGTAGGCACTCATATTTGCCCCATCAGGTTACTAATGACTGTTACTAACAATGGCATACCACTGTGACACAGTGTTGCAGTCTGGCATAGCTGCCAGCCTACTCATCATCACAACAGTGTGAGCTCCTATAGCAACATGTAAGCATGGTTGCATGTGAAGAGGTAAGTCATTGGATCCCAAGTCTGATCACACCCCTGTGCACATGCATCAGGCCCCTGACAATATGATATGTACATGTAGCTAGAGCAGTGGTGTGTGAGTACATTGAGCACAGACCTAGCCTCTTCATGTTTGCCACTCAGCTACACTTTGCATACCAATCAGCAGACACAAGCACATTTGTGGTCATACATCCTGGATCTCCCATTTACCAATGCCGTAATTGATGTCAGCTTTCCCCTCTCATGGACATCATTCTGATCTTGGACATTTAGGCCCTCATTACAAACCTGGTGGTCGGTGTTAAAGCGACGGTAATACTGCCAACAGGCCTGAGGTAAAAAAATTGGGATCATGACCATGTCGGAAACCGACAACATAGACAGCCACTTTACTGCTCCGACCGCCAGGGCGGTAACAACAAACACTACGACGGTCACCACCAACAGACAAGCGGAAGGCAATGTACCGCCCACTGTTGTATGAGAGGCCAATCCGTCAGCTTTTCCGGGGCGGTACCAACGACATCAAAAGCACGGCAGAAACAGTACACTGAAGGGGAACCACTCACCTTTCAACACTCAATGAAGAACCAGGATGCCATGGAGCCCGAGCTGCAGGTCCTCCCCATGTTGGTGTATCTACTAATATACCAGGAATTTGAAAGAAGGTGGCAGTGACGACGACGGTGAGAACTGCACCTAGCACACAGGGAAGGGGGAGTCAAAAGAGAGTGACACACACACACACGCAACACACAACACCCTCACCCCACAACCTCACCCTCAACACCATACACACCAACAGATCCAACAACATTACAGATACACCCCGTTACCTCCTCGAAGAAGGCAAGGACAAAAGGAATTGAGTTCAATCAGTGATATTTTGGAACATGCAGATATTGCTAACGTATATTAAACAATAGTATGTACAAATATTTACAATATGTACAGAAGGCTGTACACTGTACTTTGTAAATGTCCGTGGACCAGTGGCCGAACAAATCATAGGCGAAGCCCACACTTGACTCCTGCCTAAAAACGGAGAGAACACTGCATGGGCATCAGGTCGAAAAAACACAGGCACCTCAGGGGGAAGGGGAGGGGACACCTCAGCAGGAAGATGGCACTACGCCACTGCTCCTCGAGGCGGCAACATGCCCACTGCTTAGTCATGGGGAGTGCAAAGCCACAGTCTCTCAAGTCTCTCTAGTGGGTGGTTTGCCCACTGGTTCTGGGGAGCGCAAAGCGACAGTCTCTCATGTCTCTCTAGTGGGTGGTTTGTCCACTGCTTGGTCCTGGGGAGTGCAAAGCACAGTCTCTCAAGTGGGTGGTTTGCCCACTGCTTGGTCCTGGGGAGTGCAAAGCCACAGTCTCTCAAGTCTCTCTAGTGGGTGGTTTGCCCACTGCTTGGTCCTGGGGAGTGCAAAGCCACTGTCTCTCAAGTCTCTCTAGTTGGTGGTTTGCCCACTGCTTGGTCCTGGGGAGTGCAAAGCCACAGTCTCTCAAGTGGGTGACATGTTCCACTGGTTCGGGAGGGGGCTTTGTGCCCAATGTGCGACATCCTGCCAAGGAAAGTGATAGTGGATGCCTTTCTCCACTGGTTCTGGAGGGAGCCTTGTGCCCAGAGTGCTTCATCCTGCCATGGATTGGGTGAGTGGATGCCTTTCTCCACTGGTTCTGGAGGGGGCCTTGTGCTCAGAGTGCTTCATCCTGCCAAGGATTGGGTGAGTGGATGCCTTTCTGCACTGGTTCTGGAGGGGGCATTGTGCCCAGTGATGCTGCACCTGGGGTGTGGCAGTTCCCATTACCTCATCTGGGTGTCTGTTGCACGAGATGTGCAGGGAACAGGTAGCACAATACTCCATGGAGGCAGAGCCACACTCCATCCTCCGGAGACCTAGGTTGCAAACTGCTGGTAGTACCAGTGCTGTTGGTGGTGCCTCAAGTGGTGTGTGCAGTGTCCAGGGCGTCTCCTGCAGCCTCGGATGGCTGCCCACTGGTGACGCTGCTGATGTTCGATGTAGTGGTACCGGCTGGGCATGTGGCGGTGCATATGGCGTTGCAGCTGGAGGTGTCTGCGGTGGAAATGCTGCCGGTGTTGCCCGTGGTGCAGGTGTCTGTAGTAGGTGAGGTACACACCAGGCCGTCTCCAGCAGGCACAAACGGCTGCCCACTGGGGATGATGCTGGTGACTGTAGTTGTGGCAGCGGTGGTGCAGACGGGCGGTGAACGTGGCAGTGCAGGTGGCGGTGCAGGTGGCAGTCGTTGCAGCAGTGCTTACCGTGGTACAGGTTGCTGGCCTGTCAGGACAAATGGTGGTCACCAGTCCCTCACCAGGGGGCTCCGAGCCCTGAAGTGACTTTCCCTTGATTTTGTGTCCCTTCCCCACCTTGGTAGATGTTGCTGGAACCTTGGCACTGTCCTCTTTTGTTTTGGATGAGGCCTTGCTGGGTGGGTGGTGCGTCTTGTCCGTGCTGCATGCCAGCCCTTTCTCAACCTTGTCAGGTGTCGGAATCAGGTGGTCTTTAGCATCAGTAGGTGGCACACTGCCAGCCCTGACGGGTGCCCCCTTCGATCCTCTCGGACTTGCAGGGACCACAGCGGATGCCGATTTGGTCACAGAGGTGCTGGCCTGGGATATAGACATCCTGGCCCTAGGGGAAGGAGGGGAAGGAAGTGTAGAGAAGAGGTCAACGTTAGCCAGGAAAAGTTATTTTGACACACTGGGATGGGAGGATGGAGGAGGAGTGGGAGTGGAGGAAGAGGTAGTGGTTGTAGGAGGTGTATGTCTGCAGAGTTTGGGTGAAGGTGCATGGGCTGGAGGCTGTTTTGAGATAGATGGCTGATGAGTGGGTGTGTGCCTACGTTTGTGTACTTTGGGAGGAGGGCTCAGACACACTGGGAGAGGACACAGGAGACGTGTGCATGGTTGTGGGGGTGGTGACTGCTCATGAGGGGTGTGTTGTGATGGGCGTGCTGGTGATGGAGACAGAGGCTGATGATGTTATGCATGCAGGTGTGAGTGGAGACCCTAGTGGGAGGGAGGTGTAGGAACAGGAGAAGGGGGACACAGTGGAGGAAGTGGATGTTGGTATGTGTGCATGGGTATGGTGCCTGTGTGAGTGCCTGTGTGATGATGGGGGGGTGCTTATGTTTTCCAGAGCCACTTTTGTGTGTTGATGTGTGTGCATGCTGGTCTAAAGGTGTGCTTGGGATAGGGTGAGGTAGAGGGGATTGGGTCTGGGTAGTGGAAGTTGGAGGGGGGAGGCTGGACACAGGGACAATGGCTGCCATCAGTGCTGAGGCCAGAGCCTGAAATGCTCTCTGTTGGGTCGCCACACCAGAATGAATGCCCTCCAGGTATTCATTTGTTTGTTGCAAATGCCTCTCAACACCCTGTATGGCATTCAGAATGGTTGACTGCCCAACAGTGAGGGAGCTCAGGAGGTCAATAGCCTCCTCACTGAGGGCAGCAGGGCTGACTGGGGCAGGGCCTGAGGTGCCTGGGGCGAAGGACATGCCCAACACACTGAGGGGCTACTGGGAGGGAGATGCTGCTGGGGGGTAGCAGCTGTACCTGTTGTTGGGGTGGGCACAGAGGTGTCCGCCACCGTCAGGGAGCTTCAATCAGAGGAGGAGTCTCTGTCACTGGTATCCCCTCCTGTCCCCGTCGTGGAGCTCCCCTCGCCCTCCGTCCCACTGGTGCCTTCACCCTCAGTGGATTTGCCCTCATGGGCCATGTGGGATGCAGCTCCCTCCTTCACCGGTGCCTCTGCTTCTCCACCAGATGATGCTAATGCACACAAGGACAGGGTGACAAAACAAGAATGGGGGATAGACAGAGGATACACAAAGTCAGTGCCAGCAACACCACTACAGTTGACGTACACAACACACACTAAGCTGCCCTATGCACTAGGCCATGCCCAACCACCTACTAAGGTAGTCACCAGCCCATGGGGTACAATGCCTTACACCAGCATCTGCATACATGACACCCACAGGACACTGCACAGTAGTAGTTAGCCACTTGTACCATTGGGGTAGGGGTGCTTCATGACCTGCAAACAAGAGACCTACCCTGCCATGATCGCCCTGGCCTAAGGGCACCCACAGCCCACATCCCCCACCCAGCTAGTTCCTAAAGCATGCAAAGTCAGCTTTCTGAAACTGTACTCACCCTCCTTGTGGCTGCTGTGATGCCCTCAAGCGCCCATCCAACTCCAGACAGGCCACCGCCAGGATGCGGAACATCAGGGGGGTCATGGTGTGACGGGCACCCCTTCCACGTTGGGAGGCCAGCCCCAGCTGGTCCTCCGCCGTCTTGTTGTTCCAGCGGCGCAGGTCCTCCCATCTCTTGTGGCCGTGGGTGCTCCACATGTGATAGACCCGCACGGTATGCAGCTCTTTGGCGACAGGCATGCCAAATACACATTTTTCTGGTGGGGTCTGACCTAGAGGGAAGAGATAGCGGAAAATGTAATTACTCACCCGTCCGGACCATCATACTCATTGCCAACCAGTTCCCACCCATGCCCTGACGCACATACACTGACCACCTCTCATGCAGCATTCAGGCCAGGACACCTTGGCACCCCACAACATGTGGATTACATCCACACCACTCCAAACAGGCATTGCCCATGCATCATGCTCACATTGTACTCACCTGTTTGTCTGAAGGACCATAGAGTAACGTGAGTACACCAGTTTCTCCAACTCCTCTGCAGTGAAGGCAGGGGCCCTTTCCCCAGACACTCGAGCCATTGTCGCTTCCAGACTCAGGTCACAGCAGTACTTGCAGTGTAGGTCCTCTCCTGTTGATGGCCAGGTAGCAAGTGAGTGAATAGATAGAAAATGGCGGTGATGTCAGTGGTGGTGCATACCGTCACCGCCGGCGTACATCGTCATTGGATCCTGGGACCCATAGGGTCCAATGATAACCAATGCAGAATTGCGCGGTGGTCATCGACCGCTTACCATGATGCAGCACAACGCCAGCGTAGTTACTTCATTTCCCCTTGTCCCTCCTTACAGGTCAGGCAGCCGCCATTTCAAGGGGGCACATGGCAAGGCACCTAAATGCATCACAGAACATATTGGCACATATACTGACTCTCGAATTCACACACTGCTTCTGTGACATTAATTCAAACACAGTTGCGCTATCTATGCAGTAAATGACCTTCTGCTCACTGATCTCCTCCATAGGCTACAACCGCTGAGGCAGCAAATGAGATGGCGGCATCCTCCGGTGTACAGACCCCTGGTGGACCTGTCGACAATAGAGGACAGACACATTATTTATCACATACAGACTTGATTGTGCAACAATCCAAAAACTGTGTCCCCAACTGGAGTTAGACCTGATGTCAGCTATCCGCCAGCCCACAGGAATCCCCTCCTCTAGTGAAGGACCTGTCAGTGCTCCATTTCCTCACACGTGGCTCCTTTCAAACTACAGTGTCCATGGCATCAGGGATGTCTCAGCCAATGTTCTCCAACGTATTGACCAGAGTGTTGTCTGCCCTGCTGAAACACATGCACAGCTACATCGTCTTCCCCCAGGTGGAGGATTTGGCCACAGTGAAAGCTGACTTCTATGCCTTGGGACATATCCCCAACATCATTGGTGCCACTGACACACAGGTAAGAGACTGTAACTCCTCTTCATATTTCAGTATACTTTAGGACATTGTACATGGCAGCCTCTTACCCTCTGTCTATGGCCACTGACTGTTCCCTTTGGGTTTCCTTTTTTCAGATCTATGTACCCCATTCTGCCTTCTGCTATGTGTACTGCTGCTCACGGCATTGACCCTGTTGACGATTCTCCGCCATATCTCCATCTTCCTTGCAATGGATGTCTGCTGCACCTGTGATCCGAACAGCTGTAGCTCTACCCAGATGATTTCCTCCACCTTGACCCTTAGCTCCTCCTCAGAAAACCTGGGGTGTCTTTGGGGTGCCATGGATGTGGTGTAAGTGATGTGTGAGGTGAGGCGATGTGTGGGGTGATGTTTTGGGATCTACACTGTGATGTGCGTGGATGGTGTGTGAGTCATGGTGTTCTGTACCACTGATTGAGTGTGTGCTCTTTGCTTGTCTCTCTGTGCTTGGTCTCTTTTTTTCATTGTAAGGGGTTGTGGGTAGTGTGGGTGTGTGTTTATAGTGGTGTGAGTGTGTGGGTGTGGTGTATGTATGTGTCAGGTGTGTGTATTTGGAATTGTCCAATGTGGTAGTGTTTTGAAAATGTGTGTGTATTTTCAGCGCAGCGGTGTGTACCGCCAATGGTTTATGGCGGTTGAAAGACCACAACGTTGATTTGTGGGCCGTGATACTGTGGGCATATTCCTGTTGGCGTGACGGTGTGGGTTTTGCTATCGCTAGTTTATCACTGACCTTTGGTGTGGCAGACTTGTGTGGGTGACTGTATTTTGGCAGTATTCTCTGTGTGGGTCATAATACCCGTGGCAGATTACTTCCGCGACCACGATATCTTGGCGGATGTCGGCACGGGGGTAAGCGGGATTTACCGCCAGGGTTGTAATGAGGGCCTTAGTACATGTGAGCTGTTTTGATGTCCTTAGCATATAGCTTGGGCATCTTTTTTGCCTAATAGCTCTGTTGTGACTTCAACATTTGAAACATGCCAGGCTACAGATGGTTGTATCTGTTGCAGCCTCCTGTCATGGTGGCATGTGAGGGGCAAATACCATGGTATGTAAATGGACAACATGACTGGGTGATGTACTGACCTGGCCATCGTCTCTGTACAAATGTGTAATATTGACATGTAGACATTGATGTGTGTTACAGTCAGTGTTGGTCTATGTGTGTTCCTTCTCCACTTATTCCTGCACTACTGGTGAGGCATGTTTTGTCACCTGCATTGCTCATATTCTTTAGTCTGATAGCACTTTGTTCACATCTCATACTGCAACATTGTCTATTAATACATGGACAAGACACTACATGTGACTTGTGTTCATGGATGATGTTCACATCTCCTTCTCCTGCCAACTTGATAGGTACAGTTACATTGTCTGTATTTGTGAGTTGTCATGTATTCCACACACACATGACATCACTCCTGCCACACCACTTCTGTTGTTTCCATTTCACATCCCATGTTCTATGTATACGTATGTGTGGGTATCTAGAAGCAGTCCATCCAATATGTCCACTGTACATGTGTTAGCATTTCTTCCACACAGCCTAGGTAACTCTTACTATGACTGACTGATATTGAGGTGCCACATCATCTCAGTGCTGGAGAATTTATTAGCCAATCGCAACATATATGGGTAGGTCTACTCCCACTCTGTTTGGCGTTGTGTCTCAGACATATTTCAGCAATGCTGGGCAGAGTAGTACATCCCCCACCTGATTGCAATATTGGAGGCCACAGCATGTATGGCAATAATTGACCATATTGCCATCTTGCATTTGTCCTGTCATGTGTGACAATGGATGGTGTGTATTGCTTTGTCTTGTGTGATGTAGTTGTACACAGCATACTAGTTATACATGCTGTCACATCAAGCATTGTTGATCCTGGCAAAAACGTTGCTACCTAGAACATACACCCTTACATCAATATGCACATGTTTGCCTAGATTTAGGCTAGCCATGTGTCAGGACAGGAGATTTCTGTGAAACTTTAGCACCTTATGTACATTGTGATCATTTGCTACTCTGACTACATTTAACCCAGTTGAATATGTGGTGGTGTATTGTCCCAAAATATCTATGGATGGTCACACTGGATCATGTGTTTGGATAGTGATTCTGCACCCTCAGCTGCTTATGTAGTGAAGGCAAGCCGTTGAGCACTCCACCGACAACATGTATGTGCCATACATGAGGTACAGCCCGCCATGTGTCCAGGTAGTGCACATTGGCAGTGCTGGGACACATTTCCATGGTTACACTGTGCAGGCTCAGCATGGGACATTGTTTACAATCCCTGACCTTCAACTGATGGACCACAGTTCACAATGATGTACCACCCTTGTCACACATGTACCATGCATGCAATGCTACTGTCACCATGAGTTGAGACAGTGTACTGTTCCTACATGACTTGTTATCCATTTGGTGACAGCCCCTACATCATGTGTGCTCCCCTTGCATTAATCCTGTTATGCATGGTGTCATTGTGGTGGATGGTCTAGGTACTTGCACCTTTCCCACTTGATGAAATAATATATGTATTGGTGCATGGTTCTAGACCTTCAGAATTCCACTGCCCGCAATTTGTGTGTCACTGACATTTGGTATGGTGACAGTAGACCGACTCATGTCACAAACTTTGCTGCAGCCATCCTAGACACCTTTGTGTTACTAACCTGCTCACTGTGTTTAGAGTCACGTATCAGTAAAGTATGTAGTCAAGAATGACTAGACCAAGGAGATTCATGTGCCAAGTGATTTATTAATGCTATTTACAAGGTGATGTGTAAAGTATTGTGCTCATGTGTAGAAGTTCACTACAATGTGGAGTCTCCTACGAACTCTGGGTACAGTGTTAATTTGGTCCCCATCCACATGATCTGCTCCATCATCATCCTCTTCCTCACTGGGAACATCATCCTGTTCATCCCAGGGGATATTTGTCTAGACACAAATGTTGTGCAGATTTGCACATGCCAAGGTGATCTTACACACAAGTGATGGAACATATGAAAGACTTCCTTCTATCAGGGACAGGCACCTGACCTTGGATTTCAGCAGGCAAAATGTCCTCTCTACCACATTGCGGCTCTTCCTGTGTACCTCATTGTAGGACTGATGTTCAACCATTGTGGGATTAGAAAAAGGGGTCATCAGTCATGGCTGGATGCCATACCCTTGGTTAGCTGCAAAGGATAGAGAGGAAATGTGTGGCTTGGTTTTGATAGGGGTTTGGTCCCTCCCAGGGCAGATTTTTATTGGAGTTGTGACATAAACTTGCTTGTGGTGTACTGTATGTTCGTGTTCTTGTGAAATTTGTTTTAAACTGTGTTGATGGATATCATTATCTTGGGTAGTGGCTCAATGGCCTCAGAAGTTATAATGTTGTGACCAGAAGTAATGGTCATGATTTAGGCCCTTGTGCTGTGTAGTCCATATATGGAACAGTGTACTAGTCTTACATGGCACATACCACTTCCTAGCAGCACAATGGTGTCAGATGTCGATACAGCATTGTTGCCCTAAAAAGCAAGATTGTGCCGTCCTTCTTGACATGTTGCACTATGCATGCAGTGTGACACCACAAGACCGTCACTTTTGTTGAAGCTTTGGTGGTGCTATGCCCTGCCCTGTATTTTCAAGGTGGCGTTATACCATTTTTTTGTTCCTTGATGCTACCTTCTGACTACGGCCCCTGTACACACAACCCTTTGTGTAGAAGGGGTGTGCTGTGGATGTTGCTGTGGGTGTGCAACAGCAACACCCATAGTATTTTCTAAGTGACTCTGATTTGGGGTTTTTTGTTACCTGAGGCAGCACCAATACCTCACCCACCCCAGTGGTGCATTAAACAGAAAGGAATACTTTGATTACTCCTCGTGTTTTTAGCTTAGTAGGAGCACAATGTCAGGCATGGTAGTTAATGTGCTGGAAGGTGTCCCTTCCCACACATGTACAATCACAGCCCTCAATGCAGACATCCATGCACAATAGTGCAAGGATGCCTGGGTTGGTGCTGGTAGCTAATTTTTGTGCAGGCACTGGCGACAAAACAGTGGTTTGCTGTATACTATTAATTTAGGCGCATCCCTGCCTTGTGGACATGAGGGTCCTCTGTGAGGCCTATTTTGGCACAGTGTTGCACTCTGTCATTTCCCTTAAATTAATGTGCCCTTTAGACCTATTATGGCAGATGATGGTTGGGCCAGCCATGAAGTTAAAGTGAGTGTTGCAGAAGTTTTGCATGCCTTCTATTACATGATTTCTGACAGACACTTTCAACACCTGCACAGTGCTGGCTTTGAGAGGGCTATTTTTCACATGTGTCCCTTAGTACGTGCATATAAGGTCAGGTATCTCCACTATACACATAACACATCCGACTATGTCATCCATGAATGTTAGTGATTTTTTCAAAGACACAAGACCATGGTGGACCCTTTCTGATAGTTGGAACAGACACAGTGTTCTTAGGGGGCACTAGGAGTGCATGTGAGGTGACACTGGAGTAGGTGCTGCCCATTTCTCATGATTCAACCCCATGGTCTTCAATGGCAAATATTTTTTTAGACATATGTGTTGGACAAAATGCAGCAGACAGGTGTATATGTACACTACAGGAACGTCAGGTATGTGTAGCTGATGTATACTTCGTTATGGTGCCACTTGGGTGGCATTGGATTTAGGTTCTGCCACAAGCTTACACACCATGAGCTACATGGGACTGTGCCTATGTGTGACTTCTTCTACATTACCATGTCCTATACCATTGACATACCTGTGTGCGTCTTTGTTTGGTGTGATGTGTATGCGTGATCTGTATTTATTTGTCAACCTGTGGACACTTGTAGTGATTTGTGAGCAACTTCTGCATGCAAAGGAAACTCTGCTCCACCTGTCCACACGTGGTTTGCCAGTCATGGTGTTGCTGTGTTATGTAGATTAGGGTGCATGCGTTTGTGACATGCAATGTGTGCTGTGTGGTGTGGCATGCGGCTTATGTGTTGTCTGTGGCCCTGCACATGTGTATTTATTTTTGAATTTGTCTTGTTTGTCCTTGATGGTTGGTGTGTTATGTGGTATGATTGGTATGGTGACTTACCTATGAGTAGGCCATTGCCATATTCTCCATCCTGGAACCACTGATTGATGGTGCAGTGACGAAAGATGTTTAGCCAGGATGTTTGTGAAGATCCCACTGTAGTCCACGATAGCCTGCACATTGATGGTGTGAGTGTGCTTGCGGTTCCTGTAAAGGTGTTCTGTAGCTGCAGGTGTTACCAGCTGGACATGGGTACAGTCCATTGCACCCAACACATGTGGAAACCCAGCTATATGATAGAAACTTTGCTTGGGCTCATGTTGCAGTGGCTGGGTGTTTGGGAAGCAGATGTGTTGTGACGTCAGGAGTAGTATTGCATCCAGGACCTTTGGTAGGCAGACGGAGAAGGATGACTGGGAGATACCAGCCACTAAAGCACCCCTTGTCTGGAATGATACAGATGTCATCATGTGGAGGATAGCAAAGAGTCTTGTAATAGGTGGGATGTTATGGGGAGTATGCACCCTTGCCGTGATGTGTGGAGCTATCAAGTGCAGTAGACATACGATGGACTCCCGTTTGAGTCTTTGCATCCGGGCCACATCCTGTTCCTCATTCCTAAGATGGTGATTTGTTGCCGGAAAATTTACTCTCTCCTTCTGCGCTGCCTCTGTGGCTGTTGTGGTGGGGTTTGTGGTTGCTGCAGTGGTGGTGGTTGGATCTGCTTTCTTTGCAGATGTCTTCGGCTTGTGTCAAGCTGTAGCAGTAGAACTCCATGTTGTCCTGGCAGCTTCCAAGGCTCCTTCTGGGTTTCTTATATGAGTCTTGGTGTGTGAGCCTCTTTTTAATGCCTCAGTCTGACAAGGCGTTCATTTTTGGTGCTTATCAACTTTGTGTCATTTGTTGAGTCTGCTTCCTTTGTTAGTGCCATTTTTGCATCGGGGAATAAATATGGCGCTAGGGCGTTAGAGTCGTGTAAAGGAATGCCCACCTTGCATCTCATTAACACAAAGGGGTCTTGCGCATCCTAAACATGGCACTAACTCCTATATTTTGATGCTAGACAGGTCTAGCATCAAAATATAAATATGGAGTTGACTATGTGCCGTTAACGCCAGAATGTTTGGCGCTAATGAGGCGCAAGCCAAGTATAAATATGCATCCATATGTCACACATGTAGCAGAACATCAGGAAGGTAAAACCAACAACACACCACAGAGTGGACGCACATGCACATGCAAATTGGCATGGGTAACATGATGTCAAACTAGTCCTAGTACATTGCATCCTCTAAGTACAAATTGTCGTGGCTCTCTCATGCCTTACCATGTGTTGGATATAGGCCATTACATATTTTGTGTTGTTGGTATGAATACATTTGTATATCATACATAACAATGTAGTGCTCCCACAAATAGGTTTTTAAACACATATGTACACTCATAGCTAACACGAATGTGGACACAGTGTAGCTACACATGAAAATATGCACAAGGTATTAGTAATCGCATGCAGCAGTCTCATAAACAAACCTATAGGCTCAACATACCAATGTCACCTTAAATATATGACTGAATAGTTACACACATGTGGCCATACCATAATTACAACATTGTTGCATAGCCCATGTGACATGGTAGGTGAATCTGGGTGCAGTGCAGCCCTATATTGTAAAGTCCCACGCATTCCCGTCATGCATAAAAAAAAGACGCACACAGCTCAAATCTATACTCTGCTACGTCTGAAAGTGATGCCTGGCCTCTAAGCATCTATCACACGTCCACAGGCCTTTTCATGCACAATGGAGGAAAATCAACGCATGACCGTCATGGGTCAAAAATATTGACCAAAACGCCTAAACCTCATACTTTTCTCCACAGATAAAAGATTCCGGGACTCTGAGCATTTATCGCACATTCACAGGCCTTTTCAGTCACAATGTGAAAAATGTTACATGCCGGCCGATGAGCTGGGGGGCTTCATATGGCTGCTACATTACCTCTCCATGATACTGGTACTGGATGGCTGTGTCATACAGGGCTATCCCACAGAGGCCAGGAAGCTGTGGTGTGGCAAGGCGCTCCACCACCTGACAAGAGTTTTTGCCGCAGGAAGGAATGACTACCAATTGAAACACCTCTGGGCTGACCTCATCACAAGGGAGTAAGATCTGCTGGATTATCTGCACATCGAGGTTGGAGGAGCAGTTGGTAAGTATCTCATACAAAGTCCAATATTTGCATGTGCACGATGGGTGCTTATATAGTTGAGTGCAGCAAGTCATGTTTAAGGATCTGGACATGTTGTATGCTGCCTGTATGAAGAGCCCCAGCACCATTTTGGGGATGCCATTGTAATGTACAATCATAAAGCCGAGGCAGGGCAGATATGCCACCTTCCCTGCACAATCATTACAAAGTGTTGTGATGCATGCATAGGGCAACTTATTTTTGAGCAACACAACATGAGGCCTGCAACAGGCATCATGTATGGGAGGTGGGGTCCCAAAACCTATTTGGGGTGCAAATGTAAAAGTATGTGGGAAAAATGAGGAATACCTAAATTCCATATTTCATGTACTATGAACGGCTGCTGAGAGCAGGTGTTATAAGGGGGCATATACATGTATGTGATGGGCCTCCATGGACTCAGCAGAAGTTGTGATGATCTGCGCAACTCCTGCTGAGTACACCATTTTCCTACACTTAAATAGGGCTGTAGTGGTGCACTTGGTGCTGCATCACTGTCCTTCAATCTGCCCCTTTGTGTCATTGGCCAAGGCCATGTAAGAGAGCTTGAGTATGCACTGGGTCCAGCCTGCTAGCACTTTCCTCTTCCTGTACATTGTGCATCACATACACCCCAAAGTATGAGGCAGATTTATACTTTTTGCGCAAACCTGTGTTAGCGCAGGTTTGCGGCAAAAAGTATAGCGCGGGCTATCGCCATTTTTAAGAAATGTCGCAAGCCCATGCTAAGACCCTGTTAGCGTCCTTTCAAAGGATGCAAACAGGGCTGGGAGGCGTAAGGGGAACCGGGGCTTGAGCGCCACATTATGGTGCTTCACTGTTTGGAGGCAAAATAAATTGCCTCTAAGCAGTGTAGCGCCATTTTCTGGTGCACAAGCTGCATGGACATGGCTCCTGTCTTAGTGCAGACAGGGGCCATTTTGGCAGTGGCGTGCAGGGGGCCCCAAGTCAGGGCCCCTGAGCGGCACTGGACAGAAAAAAAAATACCTACCCGGACCTACCTTCGAATGGGTCCCCCATCCGTGGATGACCTCCTGGTGTGGGTAGGGGTGGGTGGGGTGCCCCTGGGGACAGGGAAGGGCAGCTGTGGGAAATTTCCATGGTCTCTGCCTCCAGGTCCCCTTACGTCTGCCCAGGCATTAAATAATGGCATTAAGCAGGCTTAGCGCCATTATTTAAGGCCCTCCTCCTCCCGTGCATGATTTTTGCATGGGAAGATAAATAAGGCGCTGGGGCATTTAAGGCATTTTTTGCCAGGGAACGCCTACCTTGCATCTCATTGACGCAAGGTAGTTTTCCGCATGCAAAAAATGTCATTAACTCCAATATTTTGGCGCTAGAAATGTATAGCGCCAAAACATAAATATGGAGTTAAGTTTGCACTGGATTTGCGTAAAAAAAAAATTACGTTAATCCGGCGCAAACAGAGTACAAATATGGGCCGATGTCTGTTACCATACACACATGGGCTGTTTTAGTATTGCAGTCCTGCCACATCTTAATGACAGTATGGGCCTGCTGTGCATCTGCTCCATCACATTACTTAGAAACCTGCATCAACACATATGGATCCTTGGACCACAGAGCAAGTGTGTCTGTGTTGAGGCATATGCCATTGTGCATGTTCTTATCCCTCCCTGGACAAATATTTGTTTACCATGTCAACAATGGCTGGCCACACACTGTTGGCAATACATCCATAATTTCAATCAGTCAATGTGCAGGTAGGTACAACTATGTAAACATAAGTAAACTACCATGGCATTATTGGTCGTTTCTGCACCTTGTGTTGGAACACACAAATTAGTAACTTCAAACAAGGATCTATCACGGCATTCCTCAATACTTTGGAATGCCCACTCAACCCCTGGGCAGTAGTCTGTCAGTGTGCAGTGACAATGAGGTAGATGAAGTAGATGTCTACAACATCTGGGGCAGGCTCTAATGCTATGGGTGTCACAATGGGAGGGCCACTGCAACAACCTTGCATGCCCCTCGGATGCAGAATATAGTGGCATGTAGTCCCATATGGTCATAGAGGTGTAGAGCTAACAAACACCTACATGACAATGCCATGTATATATAAGTTGCAATCGAAAGCACCACAGAAGTGTCTGGGAAAGTGATGATTTGTAGGTGCCTGGATCTCCATTATCTGAGACTATGTGTGATTTGCTGATCATAGATGTTTGTCGGTTATTCTGATCCACCACTAGGATGACTTGCTCACTCAGCCTTACAAGTTGATAGTAACTAATGTCATCCATTAACTGATATGTACAAATATAACTAAGCAATGTTTTCCATTCATGTCTTGCAGGTGGAACTCCATCCTACACGGTTAGCGAGGTGGCCCAATTTGAAGATCCCAATGCAGTCAGTAAGTGTCATCTTGTGTGTCATGTGTGCCAATCCAGGGTTTGGTGTGAGACAGTCTTATGTGTGGAATGCTATGAATAATGGCTTTGCCTGACCAATTATATGTTCATATGATGTGAATGCTGAGTGTGTACCTGGTACTTTACTTTGATGATGTCGGACATGCATGTGCACATGATGTGTAATACATTAGAATACTGTTGCAGCACCCAGTGTAATGCCAAACTCGTTGTAGGCCTAAGGGCACCCATACAGCCACCATGTGTATGCCGTTTTACACATGTAGCACAACATAGCACAGGGTAGGGGGCTTTAGTTCTGTAATGTGTAGACATCTTTGATGTGCAGGTCAGGCTTTGGCCAAACTTTCTGGGGACATTGCATTAGTTGTACATGTGGGCACCTCATGGGCAATGATGTGTGCCCTTGTAACTTATGCCCAGGCCAAGTCTTAAATCAGGACACATGAATTATGATTTACCAATCCATAGAATAGCTGATGGCAAGTTTCCTGACCCGCTATTATATGGCCCCCACCTTGCATCCATGATGGCCGGGCAAGCCTTCATGTTTCCCCAGGGGTGTCAAGGTGGTGGATTGCATGCACAGCCCCCTTTATGGACAAGGACACAGGAAATCCAGACTTGTTGGGGCATGTGATACTCACAAGTTTTATAACACAAATTTTGATCAAGAACAATTTAGTCCACTCACCTCTAGGCCCTGGTGGTCAGCAATGGATAGCCGTCATCCCAGTAACATGTACATGAAACCATAGATTGCTGGTAGGAAATAGTCATAGATGAGGAGTAAGTAATTGTTGAAGATTGTGTGGTGGACTGCATGTGTCATCTGTAGTTGCATTGTACATTATGGCCCTCATTTTAACCTCCGCTGTCTTTTTTGAAGAACGTCAAGGGACCGCCGTGCTGAAGATCGCCAGTGCAGGTGGTTTTTCGCACAGCTTATTATGACTGCTAGCAGCCCTCCGTCCTTTTTCGGACAGAGAGCCACCAGCAGCCATACTGGCGGTCGGCGGGGAATTGGAGGCTGCTCCACCACCACATCATCAGAACACCGCCCACCGAATCACGTCCCATGATTCGGTGTGGCGGTGTTCTGGTGACGGGGTACTGGTGGCGTAGCAGCCCCCATGGATCCCGTTCCCCCTGGGGGATCACCGGACCAGGTAAGGTGATCGTCCGTTAGGGGAGGGGGGTGGTGGAGTGTTGTGTGTTGTGTGCGTGCATGGGGGTGTGAGTGTGAGTGTGTAGAGGGGGGTGTGTGAGTGTGTGTATGCATGCAGGGGGGTGTTGTATGTTTGAAAATGTGTGCGTGTCTGTCTATTTGTATGTCTGTGAGTACGTGTGCGTGTATGTCTGTATGTATGTGTGCGTGTATGACTGTCTTTGTGTCTGTTGGTATGTTTATTGGTATGTGTGCGGGTATGTATAATGGTGGTGTCAGTATGCGTGTAGGGTGGGGGTGTGTTTCGATGTTGAGGGGGTCGGATGAGGGGGGAGGACTCTGGGGAGGGGGCGAAGGGGGAGAGAGACTCCTATCAGTGCCAAGGAAGGAATTCCCTTGCACTGATAGTGCCTACCGCCATGGATTTCATGGCGGTACAGAACCCCATGAAATCCATGGCGGTACGCGGGGTCGTGATACCGCTCACAGTGTTGTGACAGCCACTGGTCTAGAGACCGAAGTCTCTAGCCCAGCGGTCGTTACCACCCTGGCAGTCGGAGTGGAGAAGTGGCCATGCTTGTAATGCCATTTTTTTTTCCACCGACCTGTTGGAGGTATTACCGCCATTTCTCCACCGACTGCCAGGGTTGTAACTAGGGCCTATACCTCTGTTCAACTGCTTGATTCTCCTCATTTTTCAGCTGCCAATATGGCACCTGACCAACGGCACGCATTCTACAAAAAGACAGAATGCTACAGGCACATTATGGAAGTGGATGCCGGATACCAGAGGATGGGAAGGAGGTTCTGCAAGGAAAAGGCAAGTGGGGAATGTCATGCGTTTGCACATGGGGGACCTCCACAGCAGCTGCAGCAAAAGAAGGAAGTGTTGGAAAAACCACCTGCTACGGTAATGAACAGCCAATTTGAAAATTACATGAGGTGGGACATGGCCAACATAGTGGCCAGATTGGACAACTTGGAGAAGGAGAGTGCTGACAACAAGAAGATTATGAAGTTCATCAAGAAAGAACTGAAATAAAATGAAAATAGCTTGTTCCACAGCCTCTCAGTTCCTTCCACTCTCCTTTACTGTTGTACATAGTTTTAGATTGAGTTTTACATGGGTAGTATTAGGATAGTGTAGAGTAGGCATAGGTTAGATTAAGTATAGTGGGGGGTGGGTTTTTCTACAATTTTTTATTGGTGGGGGTTGGGTCGGGGGTCATGTTGGGGTATTTGTGTATAAAATATATATATATATATATATATATATATATATATATATATATATATATATTTAAAAAACATATATTTGTTTAGGTCATAGGTTAGGTAAGTACATGTGTAGTCATAATTTATGTTGTCCTACTTGCACCTTGTCTCTTAAGGGACGGGGGAAATGTTTACAGTGTGGTCTTAGATGTGTAAGATATGTTTAGAATAGGTTAGATAGGTGTAGTTGTTAGTTCAGTTAAGTTAGGTTAGGTTAGTTTAGTTTAGTGTAGAGCAGTTTTTAGGGTAGTTGTAGGGATGTAGTTGTTAGAAATTTCACAATAAATCCTGTATCCATTTGACTAATTATTTTCTAAGTTGATTGAGTGTCTGGGGGTTTCCATGAGTGCACTGGCCAAGTTGGAGGAATGGCCTGGATATGCTCACTGTCTTGATTTCCAAGGATTACCATGTGCATCTCCTATGGCCAAGGAGCTGTCAGATTGGCCACTAAATAATGTCAACTAGTCCATACATTTGCCATCCACTGTTCCAGCCATTCACAATGTGTATGTATACTTTATCTTGGACTGGTAAGTATGGAACTTCAAATGTCATTGGTGGGGTCCTGCAGTTTCATTGTTAGCAAGTTTGGCACATCTGACAACAGGCAATATTAGAACTATATCCTACAACATTGACAGGTGCCCATCACTGATAAGGCTAGCTTTCTTCTGCACCACACAAATGATTTGTATTGGAACTCCAATCTGGGTAAATTGCCATTGACTTGGTTCAGAGCCATACATGCCATATGTCAACTTCAAAGGATATCTGTTCAATATTTGTACGGAATACTCAGTAAGTTGGTTGTAGCCTACAACAGAATCATTCAAGTTTCTCATGTTAGGATCCTAGAGAGTGGCTTTGTGTCTCACAGTCATGCACTTATCTACTGATATTCTGTACTCATTGACTTGGATTCAGACAATGCAATCATTTAGTTGAGTAGATGGATCACAGTAAACATAGAAATGCTATATGTATACTAGGTGCTTTATTTACAGGTGCAATATTTTTTATGAATTCTATACAATGTCCATTTCACAGACCCCATGAGTGAAAGTTAGTCATATGTAGCACAATCAGAGTCCAGGGTAGAGGGACATGTCATGAGAAATGGTTAGGAGTAGTGTGCGTTAGAGAGGAGGTTAAAAATTACCAATTGGTAAGAAAGAGAAAATTAGAGTACATATCAGACAAGTCAACAGTGGTTGGGTGAAGAGAGCACAAGTCCTACTATCACAACACTGCCATGATCCTAAGCCCAGAACTAAGGAAATAGTGCCCATGTGTCACAGACTGGTGCTACTGGGTGCTTTACCTTCTGAATGCTGTTCCTTCCACATCTTCATCCTCTGATGTGTGGGGTGCCTTCTGTGCCATAGCTGGTGAAGTTGTAGAGATAGAAGGGGCCACACATAATTCAGGGGATAGAGATGTGGATTCAAAGGTCCCAGCAGCTGCCATTTGTGGGAACACATAAGACATCACTGCAGCAAGGCGGAACTGCTGATTTTGTCAGCACTGCAGCAACATCATGGTGGTAGCCAACCATGTTTTATTTGACGTAGGCCACTTCCTGCTGTATGGACTCCAGGGAATTCTGCATAGCCCCCAGCCTGTTGTGTCTTCTATGCTGCTGCCAGTTTGGGAGGGCAATTGTTGTAGCCTCTGCCTCATCACAGCAGCTATGTCAGCCAGGGACTGCTAGAGTCCATGTAGCGGGGAGTTGGTGCCTCTGATGACAGCTGAGCTGTCCTTTTTGGACTGAGGCACATCCACAATCCCTCTAGGCTGCCTGCCATAGTCTTCATCCCCACCCACACCTGCTTGGCCTGCTCCCACTGGACTTTGACCACTGTCCTCTGAACCGTGATCGCTAGGTCCTTGGAGTGCAGGGCTGTGTGAGTACTGGCTGGTGTTGTGTATTGGGAGCTGGGTGGTTCAAATGGAGACCCTGCATTGCTGTGTGTCTTCCCTGCGACTTTAGGTGGTGTCTGGAGGGATCCTAGGACATCCTGGAGAGTCTATTTATTGATGGTTGGCAGTTGGTCATCCATGTCATCTGTAAAATCCAGGACAGGCAGAGCAGCAGGAGGTAAGCCATCATACTCTGCAATGAGATAGTATAAAGTCAATCTTAGATTGTTGTGGCTTTTGACTTGGCACATCATTTATTTGTGGCTGGAGGCTCGGTGACATGTTACTGACCCAAGGTTGTAGTTGTACTTATGTGTTGCATTGTGCATCACACAAGGATCGAGCTCACAACGTATTTTGGGGCATATTTAGGTGCCCCAAGTGCCACCTGAGTGTTACTTTTGGTGAGACTCTGGTGGCGCGATGCCCTGCGCTGTATTCACAAGGTGGCATAAAGACACTTTTTGTGCCTTTACACCACCTTGTATGTATGGCCCTCTCACATGCAGTACTTTGTGTGGAAGGTGTGTGCAATGGGTGTTGCTGTGGGAGTGCCACAGCAACACTCATTGCGTTTTGACACTGCATCAGATTTATAACTTTTCGTACACAGGAAGCAGCATCAAAATCTAGGGGTGGTGCTAGCATCTCAAAACAAGGAGAAATGCTTGGATTTCTTCTAGATTTTTTGCTTTTTCTATGTGTGCTGGACCCTGCAGCAAACTTAGAAATAGCAAATCGCCATTTAAGGGTGTTGTTGTGCAGGAAGGTGTTCCTTCCTGAACCAAAAAAATCTGCCCTTCAACGCAGCCATCCTTGCACTTGGGTGCAAGGGTGGCTGCGTTAGCGCACAGCAGCTAATTGATGCAGAGGGGAACACAGAGGTGCGGCGTAGTCTTATAAATATGGCACATCTCTGTGCTTTTTAAATGACTTTGCGCAATGCTGCCTAATTTGGCACAGTGCCATGCACCATCATTTTCTGTTTGATCTGAGCCTCTATCTTGTCAGATGGTGAGATTGCAACTACTTGTACAGGAGCAAACCTGTTGGTCACAGACATGCTCCATATGTTGTATGTGTTTTATTTTGTGGTCATTCCCATATGACGCATATGGTTGTCTCTGAGTTGTTGTTGGTTCATCTTGTATGGGTTTTGTTCCACAGGTTTCAAGCTATAGGGCAGATTTTTTCTCATGTGGCATGGCTCAGGGCAGCAGCAATATGTGTTGCGCGATATAATCCTGCAACTCCCCCTGAGCCTCTATGGATTGGCTTTTCCTGCACCAACACAGGCATTGTTTCAGCATGATGAAGGGTGCTTGCCTTGAGTGGATGATTTATTTATGTGCAGGGAGGTGTCCCTTCGTTCACATGTACAAGCTATTTTTGCTAAGGTGGTGTTTCAATGTGTGCTGCAAGATGCAGCGCACATGACTAAAGTCAATGCAACAAGGAGGAAGGAAAGCATTTTGTCCAGATACACCACCCTGACACCACCCTAGAGTGGTTTTGACTTCAATCCTAGTTTCTAATGTCTAAGTTGTGGAGGTACAGGGGCTTTGACAATATGCAAAGGGTGTTGTCATCGCACAACCACACTATTTGCACGTCCCTTCTAGGCAATGTGCTGCGTATTTACATGATGGAGTATAGATATAGTGAGTGGCTATGTCCACGTTGTTTATATGTTGGAGTGCATAGCACAACCAAAGCTCCAGTACATGTGTGGCTTGGGGGTGTGATGGCGCATCTTGATTCAGGGCCCATGTGTCCCAATGCAACCCTCTAGCATGCAGTGAGTGTGTCCTATGTGCCTCCTCCTTCTGCCATTTGTGGAGTCCCAGAAATCCTTCCCCCTGTAACTTACATTGCATTTGTGGTGGTTCTTGATAATCTGTGCTGTCCTGCGATTCCAGTGACCAGCTCCTCTGGGATGATCGCTGCAACCATCTCCTCCAGCTCATCAAGGCCCTCCTGTAGTGCAGGACATCCACCTCCAGTCTGAAGTGTTGTTTTTCGGTTCCTGGCCAGTTTCTCTTTAGTCCTGCACATGCAATCGTGCCATAGCTTCTTGCACTCAGTGACAGTCCAACTCACCTCTACCACACTGTTGACTTTGTCCACTATTTCCTGCCATATTACATCTCTGCTACCAACTGGCAATCTAGAGGTGTTGGTGCTCTATCACCTCTCTGACCAGGATGTCATGCTCCTCCTTAATAAAGTGACACTTGTACTTTCTCTTCTCCTTCTCCTGTGACTTTTCTGGACCCTACCGGCTGGTCCTTGGGTGATTGGGCTCTCCCTGGGTTGTCTCGAGGCCTGAGAACTCCATCTCCTCTTCAATTTGCAATTTTTCTGCTTGTGCTTTTTGTTTTCACTCTAATGCTGTAAAAAATGTTTCTAACACATTTGTGACATATTTACTTGCCGCAAAATGGTCTACCGTCACTTTTGCAGCATTGTAGTCATATCTCCTTACGGCATGTTGCAATTGTTAACACATTTATTTTGCACTAACCATTTCTTAGTGCCATCGTGCTTCACTTCTTAAATATGGTGCACGAATGGTGCTATGGATTTACGTTAGCTTGCGTTAAAAAAAGACGCACAACTGCACTAGCATAGTTGTACGTCATTTTTCTCAAATATGGGCCTTGGTCTTTACAGACAGCCTGTCTGGTGTCAGACCTAAAAAGCACCACACAAGGAAGTGGAAAATAGTTTAAACTTGAGCTTTTGTGTTTTGGAAAGGTCTTATCACCTTGAGACACAAGCATGCTCATTTTCAAAATACTGTTTGCAGTGAACATTTAATTGCATTAGAAGAGATTTTGGTTGAATAAACTTGTGGTATGTTACTGATTTTATTGGATGAGTAAGAAATAACCTCAAATAAATCTCAATATTAAAAGACACATTAATATCATTAAGCTTCTGTAATGCCTATTTAATAGCTTGAAAGTGACTGAGATCACCTACGCATTTGATGTTTATTATAGCAATATAAAAGTGAAAAATATTTGGTTATGAATTTGACAGTTACTTTTCCTATGAAAAATTATATTGAACTGTCGTCTCATAAAAGTTGCAAAATCACTGATGCAAAAATAACGCTTTTCAAAGACAACCGTCAAATTAAACTAAAGACTAATATTTGATTTGATACAACATTTTACCATTTACTCCATTTTCCTGTTTTGCCTAGTTTTGCACTTGCTCGGAAGTGAGTTATGAAGTTTCCTCTCCTTAAACTCTTGAGCTTCTATAGTGTACCACTTATGGGTGTAATTTTGCTGATCTCATACCCATGGTATTACTTCCCCTGCAGTGTTGTTCACACTTTGGTCGGTCAACATTTTAGTGAACCTGTTATATGATTGAAATGAAAATAATCTTTCATTGAATGGAAACACGTTTTTCCTAAATTATTGTTATTATAACGTTTTCTTTGTTACTGCAATGCAGCATATATTAGAAAGTGAAACAAAGCATGCAGTTCTATTCAATGACAATCAACAACTTAATTCATAAACCTTACTACTCATACTGTCTGGTAAGTACACTAATAATAAGGGGGTAAATACCTATTTCCAAAATCAGGAAGAAAATAAATAGCAGGTGGTCCATTAGGCCGACCCATCCAACATCCCTCCTTTTCTATCCTCTGGTTTTAGACTTAAGGCCTCATTACGAGTTTGGTGGTCTGTGCACCACCATGGCGCTGTGGCGGTCTGATCCCCATCGGCTTGGCAGTCGGACCACTGTTTTATGAGTCATGCAGGCAGCACAAACCACCACAGTCATGAGGCAGCACAAACAGTCCTGGCTGAGCCTGTGTTTCTGCAAGACACATTATGCGGTTGCACACGGCCAATGTCAATGTGCCGATCCAACCACCATGTCTCAGCAGGCAGAAACGGAGAGTATAAAGGAGCAACTCACCTGCAGTCAGCTTTACATGTCCTGTGTACCATGGAACCCACCACCCACGCCCTGTCACTGCTGCTGATCGTTGATGGTGCTCAAAATCCACACTGCTGTGGATGCAACAGACCATAAGAACACAACCCTATCTATGTCATTAAGCTCAACAACACAACGTTGTGCCGTCAGCCACATGATATGTGGGTCACGCTACAGGCACCAAGTTTATATGTAATTGTGTACACAGTCGGAGTCATTCACAAAGAAGGACACATTCACAGCCATTAAATGCCCCCTTTGGGCAGGTCACTCACACCTCACTAACACTACACAAAAATGCACATCTCCACATCTTAGGCAAAGGGACAGTGAAGTATACACAACATTGGGTCACACAACACCAACAACAGAGCAACATCACATCTACAAATACAACTAACAGCCTCACATTCCTTAAATGCCATGGACTGTCAACAGATTCAACACACATATGAAAGGGTGTGTCATGGAACACAAACACCACTCCTATTAAACAGCCCTGCAATGGTCCCACACGTCACTCACATTGTAACAGAATGGTGTGTCAATGGGATGCATAATAGTCAGAGAGACAAATATACAAAGCTCACTATGCAAACAATACCTGCACAATAGGGTATCCTCCTATTCTTTTACTAGTTTCTGTTGGCTTTAGGACTGTGGGCACTTTACCACTGCTAACCTGTGCTAAAGTGCATATGGTCTCTATGTAAATTGTATTGGTGATTGGGTTTTCCATGAGTGGCATATTTGATTTTCTAGTAAGTCCGTAGTAATGTGCACTAGAGGTTCCCAGGGCCTGTAAATAAAATGCTACTAGTGGACCTGAAGCACTGATTGTGCCACCCACATGAGTAGCTCTGTAAACATGTCTCAGACCTGCCACTGCAGTATCTTTGTGTGGAGTGTTGCATTGTCTTGGCAATTCGATCTGGCAAGTGTACCTACTTGTCAGGCCCAAACCTTTCCTTTTAAATACATGTAAGGCACCCCTAAGGGTGGCACTAGGTAGCCAATGGGCAGGCTGCATTGTATGTTAACGGTGGCACATGTACTGATGTGCTTTACATGTCCTGACAGTGAAATACTGCCAAATTTGGTTTTTACTGTTGCAAGGCCTATCACTCTCACAGGTTAACATGAGGGTTGCCTTTAAATATTATTAAAGTATAGATTTCCTTTCTGTGCAGATAGAAATATTGAGTTTGGGGTCTCTGAACTCACAATTTAAAAATACATCTGGTAGTGAAGTTGGTTTTTAGATCTTTAGTTTGAAAATGCCACTTTTAGACAGTGGGCATTTTCTTGCTTTAACCATTATGTGACTCTACCAGTTTGTGGATTCTCTGTCTGGGCCAGTCTGACAGTTGGGCTGTTTGTGAATCCCTTTTCGACAGTGAGACAAAGGGAGCTGGGGTGTAGTCTCCATATCCTGATGAGATATCTGGGCTAGAGTGGAGGGAGGAGGGTCACTTACACCTGAATGTGCTGTGTCTGCCCTCCCACAATGCAGTTGTCAACCCGCTAGTGTGTGTCTGAGGCCTGGCCTGGGCAAGGCAGGATCTTGTGAACAACAGAGACTTTCCTTTGAAGTTTGCCTATTTCAAAGGCAGAAAGGGGTATAAGTAGTGGACCAAAAAAAAAACATACTTTAGATTTCTTCAAGGATTCAAGAGGAACCTCTGCCAAGGGGAAGAGCTGAGGAGAAGTGCTGCCCCTGCCTGTGATTGTGCTTTGTTGGGCTATCCTGCAGTTTCTGCTTCTGCCTGTGAAAGGGGACAAAGTTTGGACTTTGTTGTGCATTCCGGCTTCAAAAGAATCTCCAAGGGCATGAGTTGAGCTTGCCTCCTGTTGTTGAAGTCTCAGGCCCCACCAAATACTTTCTCTGTCAGCACCTGGACTCTCTGGTGAGACTCCTGCCCTACCAAGTGGTGCCCCATCCAGTCCCTGGGCCCTTGAAAGTTGAAGCTGGTGGAAAAGGACTGAAATCCATGCAAAGACCACAGTGCGGGGACATTTTTGACATGCCATCCACAATGTGGCTAATAAACGATGAGCTGCTGACCTTGTGACTGAAATCGATGCTCCGCCTGCATTGCAGCTGGAAGATCGACACATCGCGGCTGGAGAAATGATGCACAACACCCGCTAGCGGCTGCTGATAATGACGCAAACCCACACAGCATGGTTTCCTGACACCGTGAGACTGGGTTGCAACGAAACATTGCTGCGTGTGAAAAATCGACGCAAAGCCTGCCCGGACCCCAAGTGCCCGTCTGGAATTCGACTCACTGCTCTCTTGCGAGGGAGAAAAATTACATTGCTGACCCAACCGGAGAAGGATACGCCATACAGCCTCACTTGTGAGTAAGGAATCCACGTATTGCTGACTTTTCCAATGCACGCTGGTCCGTGCGGCTTTATTTTTTACGCAAACCAGGTACTTTGTGTAACAACAGCATTCTCACTGTTTTCTATGGATTAAGACTGTTAGGCCCTCATTATGACATTGGCGGTAAATCCCACTTACCGCTGCGGTGACGGTCGCCAACATACCGTCACGGAGGCGAACATCTGTTCGCCATATAATGACACACACACACACTAAACCGGCAGAAAATTGCAACAAACACATATCCGCCAGACCAAAGGTTAGTGGTAAAGTGTTGGTACGAACATCCATACCGTTACGCCAACAAAACAACACCCACCACATTATGACCCACGAATCACCACAGAGGACATTCAATGGTAGTAAACCATTAGCAGCATACTCCGGGGCGGTCAGAATGGCCTCCCAAATACAAAGCAACGCAACACTGGCCAAAATTGAAATCACACACCTGACACCGATACACACACCACACCCACTCACCCACTCACCCACAGCACTATAAAACAAACACCCACATTACCCATAACCCATTACAAACATGAAAAATAGGCAAGAGATAGCCACGCCAATCACAGCAACAACTACAGTTACCACAAACACCCATGGTGGAGGAAATAGTCAGGGTAGAGCCACAGCTACTTGGAGCACAGGTACAGCAAATCTCCATTGCCAGGAAGATGGAACTATGGCGGAGAATCGTTGACAGGGTGAACGCCATGGGACAGCATCCAAGAACATGGGATGACATCAGGAAGAGGTGAAACAACCTATGGGAGAAGGTACGTTCCATGGCAGCAAGGCACCAGCTCGCCATCCAGACGTCTGGCAGTGAACCCCCACATCCGCCCCAACAGCTGACAGCATCAGAGGAGCAAGTCTTGGAAACACTGAATCCTGAGGGATTCATTGGAGTAGCTGGAGGACTGGGCACTGGTGAGTCAATATTTACCACCTATCCCCCACATACCTGCATGCCACCACCACCCGCACCCTGACACCCATCACTCCACTTCATCCCACACAGTGCACCATCACAATTGACTAACCTCAATGCCAAGCCCTGCATGCTATACACACTGCATGAACATCCTTCCCAGCCCTGCATGTAAACGCACTACCAAAGCATGCACAGCATGGAGAACTAACATTCCCACAATACATCACCATTCAAAAACAAAGGAGGCAGGACAACAGCAACGATATAGGGGAAGCTAGGGATGTAGAAAATGTCACAGACATGTAGCATAATACACCACATACATCCCCACAGGTTCACCAGCCAATCTGAGCAGCGAGGAGGTGCCACAGCTACACAGTCCCCAAACACAAGATGCCCACAGTGATGACAGTAACTCTGGACTTCTGGATCTAAATGAACTTCCTAGCTCATCAAGGACCACTGGTCAGTCAGCTACCCCAGCCCACACCCAGTCCACCAAAGTGCCTTCCCCCTCATTATGCAACACCACAGCAGCCACCCAACGTCCCCACACCTCTGTCTCTAGGATACGTCAATCAGCATTGTGCCTACCTGTACAGGGACCCCAGTCCACACTGCACAGCCAAGACAATCTTGTCTTGGGGTCAGTGGCAGTGGGCACACCATTCAGGGGACCCAGGCACAGGGGGGCAGGGACACACAGAGGGCAGATGTGCTCCAGGGGGAGGAAAGACCCGGGGAGTAGAGTGTCCAGGAGGCATTCACCAATGTCCTGGGGGCTTAGCAACAATCCCAGGACAAGATTAAACATCATGCAAGAGAACCAGTGGCTGCAGGAGGTACACCACCAGGAGATCAGGAAAGATTTACAGGCCTTCAACACCACCATGGGCTCCATAACAGGGGAGCTGGCTGATATGGCCAACATCATGATGGACTACAAAGCACACCAGCGGGCCCCTTCCACTAGCCAGTCAACTGAACAGCCCTACACACCGGCTGCTGCTAGTGGACAGGAGGTCCTGCCACAAAACCCACAGGCCACCAACACAACTCCCCCTGCAGAAGGTGAACCACCCTGCAAACAGTCCCTGCGATCCTGACAGATGCCAGAGATATTTGCCAAGACCAAGACCACCACCAGGAAATGAGACCCTCCTCAATGTCCCTTTTGTGTTCCACTCTGACACCTTGTCCACGTTGAACTGCCATTGCTCCCCTTCCTATAGCCCCTTGGACACTGAACCTGTGCTACAAACAAACTGGACCAATACCCTAGACTTACCTCTCCCATCACCCCATTCCATTGCAACATTCCTTCTATACATTTCACTACAATAAACACCCTTGAACACAACTTGAGTGCTTAATGTGACTAAAATGTGCAATATTATTAAAATTTTCATCTTGTACAATTGTCCTGAACTTTGTGATTGGATACAAATAATGGCCTGTAGCTGTCTGTAGTCATCACATCAGTACACAGTTGTAACCACACCAACATCTGAAAAATGATAGTGCATAGGTGGCAGTCAGTTGTGATACAATGGAAGTGACTGCCATCATGCTATAGCCACACTGAAAAGATAACTAATTAGAGGAATGGTCAGTTCCACTGTCTTACCTGTGTGCCATTCGAAGTACGGCTGTATGACTGATGTCCTGTTGTCCACATCCTCATCCTCTGCATCCTCATCCTCACTGTCCTGAGGGTCCACTGCTGCCAGAGGAGCATTTTCACCCTCCTCCTCCTGCAGATAGGGAACATGTCATCTGATGGCCAGGTTGTGCAACATGCAGTGCACAACAACTATCTGGCAGACCTTCTCAGGGAGCAGCAGAGGGATCCATCTGTCAGATAGAGGCATCTGAACCTGGCCTTCAGGAGGCCAAAGGTTTGCTGAATTATCCTCCTGGTTTGCCCATGATCATCATTATACCTATTCTAAGCGCCTGTTCTGGCATTCCTCAGAGGGGTCAAGAGCCACAACAAGTTTGGGTAGCCAGTGACACCTGCAAGAATTGAGGTACAAATATTAGCCTTCCACAATGGTATGGAGCAAAAGATGTTTCAGAAATCTACAGTTTTCTAAATGTGTATGTGCTAAAAATCTGGCATGGACCTGGCTCTCCAGGACTGACTTTGCATAACCCTGGTATGGGGGATGACTCCTGAAGGCATACACTGACCTGCGTTGGGTGGGGACTCAGGCTTTCCTATTAGCCACACCCTGTGCTTCTGTAGTTGTGCAATCACATTTGGGATGCTGCTATTCCTCAAAATGAAGGTGCCATGCACGACCCAGGATACCTGGCAGTGACGAGGGAGCTGTACTGGTCAGCCAGTCACACCATTTGCACATTGAGTGATTGGAAACTCTTCTGATTTCTGAACACCTGTTCTTTATGCCGGGTGGTACAAATGCAATATGTGTTCCATCAGTGGCCCCAGTAATATTTGGAATATATCCCATTGCATAGAATCCCGCCTTCACAATAGCCAAATCTTCCACTTGGGGGAAAGCAATGTAGCTGCACATGTGCTTGAGTTAGGCATACAAAACTCTTGCCAGCACAATTGAAGAATATTGGCTGTGATATTCCTGCTGCCAAGCCCACTGTCTCTGGAAAGAACCAGTTGCCAGGAAATGGAGCACAGATAGAACTTGCACAAGAGAGGGGATCCCACTGGGATGATGGATAGCTGATATCAGATCAGGCTCCAATTGAGCACACAGCTCTGCGATTTTTGCCCTGTCCAGTCTATAGATGAGTATTATGTGCCTGTCCTCCAGTGTAGCCAAGTCCACAAGGGGTCTGTACACGGGGTCTTGCCTCCTCCTCCTCCTCCTATTCCTTCGCAGTGGTAGGTACCTAAGGGACACAAGTGTGAGAAGGGAGTGACAAACTGAGCAATGGAACCACCACCTCAGTGTAACTGAGCTTGTATGTAATTGGACAATGTAAATGGCAATGTATGTACAATCGACAGCAATGATGCAGTTTCAGAATGTTGACCACCACCATAAAATGGCGACTGCCTGTCCTGTATGTAGGGACAGGTGGAAGTGATGTAACTTATCCAGCATTGGACACCATGGCGGAAGACGGTTTTGTACCGCCGTGCTATTCCTCATTGGCTTACAGGGGGCTCTATGGTGTACAGTGTCCAATGAGGATCACCGGTGGTGGTGACGGTGTACACTGTCGTGGACGTGACCACCATTTTTTCTCTATGACCTCACTTGATTCCAGACTTTTCACAGGACAAGACCTCCACTGGGTGTGCTGCAGTGACCTGAGTCTGTGACCTCCCATGTCCCATGTGACAGGGAATACGGCCTCTGCCTTAACTTCAGGGGAGTTGGAGCGCCTGGTAGATGGGGTCTTATCCCTGTATGGACAGCTGTATGGGCCTCCAGACCAACAGGTGAGTACACCATGGGGACGATGCATGTGACAAGGTTGCATGGAGATGTTTGTTCTGGCAGTGTATATTTTGGGTGTGGGGTATGTCTGGTGGTAGTGTACACGCAGGGCTCCGGGTGATGTGTGTGCCATTTGAGGGGAAATGGTATTTGTGGGCCAGATGTGTGACAGGCTGGATTGTATGATTAATGGTGTCCTCCTGTCTGTATTTTCTCTGCCGATCAGCACCCATCAGAAGAAGGGATTGTTGCGTGCCATTGTCAATGATGTGCGGACCATGGGGGTCTATAGCAGGAGGAGCACCCATGGCAGGAAAAGGTGGGAGGACCTGAGATGCTGAGCCCGGAAGACCACGGAGGCCCAGATGGAGATGGCCTCCCAACAAGGGATGGGTGTCCATGGGAACCTAACCCCCCCTGATGGCCGGCATACTGGCGGTGGCCTACCCAGAGCTGGATGGGCACTTGAGGGCAGCACAGTAGCCACAATGGGTTGAGGACAGTGTGTGTAAAAATCATCTTTGCTGCCTAGCATGGGATCCTGGTGGTGGGTTTCAGTTAGCGGGTGCCCCTTTATGCCAGCTCAGACATTGCTGCCATCTGTGGTGTTGATGCTGTAACTGACCCAGTGCTCCCTTTCTCTCTCCCTCCCCTAGTTTCCTCTGTCATCCTGTCCATGTGTGAATTAGCATCATCTGGCAGAGGAGCAGGGGCAATGGCGACTGAGGGAGCTTCATCCCACAGGACACAGGAGGCAGAGTCCACCGATGCCGAGGGGACCAGTGGGACAGAGGGCGAGGAGATCACCATGGTTGGGACGGGAGGTAACAACACTGACTCTGATTCCTCCTCCGATGGATTCTCCCTGGTGGTGGTGGACACCTCTGGAACCACCCCAGCTACAGGTACAGCCGCCACCCCCTGTACCAGCACCTCCCTCCCAGTAACCCCCCACTGAGTTGCCTGTGACCCCTCTCTCAGGTGGGTGGGCATCTCATTCACCCAGGCACCTCAGGCCCTTCTCCAGTCAGCCCTGCTACTATTGACCTCCTGAGGTCCATCTCTGTAGGGCAGTCAACCATTGTGAATGCCATCCAGGGGCTGATATCCCAGATGCAGCAATGCAATGCCTACCTGGAGGGCATCCGCGGTAGGTTTGGCGGCCCTACAGAGATTGTTTCAGGCTCTGGCCTCCTCTCTGATGGCAGCCAGTGTCCCTGTTTCTACCGTTCCCCCTCCAAATACCACTTCCCAGTCCCAGTCTCCTCAGCCCCAACACATCCCATGCACACATACAGACAAGCATGCACACAAAACATCACAAAAGAGTGACACAGACAAACACAGGCAGCACACTTCAGGCCACAAGCACTCACACAAACAACAGACAGTTGCAGACACAACAACATCCACCTCCTCTACTGTCTCCCCCCTCCTCCTCCTCTTCCCTCACAGTCACATCCGTACTCACACCTGCATGAACTGCATCAACAGCAACCACCACCATCAACACATCATGCAGCACACACACCTCACTTGCAGACACCTCCACAACATCCATCCACACGTCCTCTTTGTCCTCTCCCACCCTGTCTGCCCCCCTCCTAAGAGCCACAAATGCTCCCACTCAGACACCCAACAGCCATCCACCTCACAGACGCACATTGTCCATGCACCTGCACCCATGTCCAGCAGATGTACACCTCCTACAATCACTCTCTCTCCTTCCACTCCCATCCCTCCTCCCACATCCCATCACAACATCCCTAAGAAGCTTTTCCTTGCCCAATGTGACCTCTTCCCTCCCCCTCCGCCTCCATCCTGCGCATAAGAGAAGGGTCCCAACAACACAGCCCAGCACCTAAGCCAAGCAGTCTGCCACTGCTCCCACCAAAAAATCAGCTGCTGGCACATAGGGGCCCCTGAGTGTGATGCCAAACACTCCTAAGAAGAGCACACCTCAGCCTCAGAAAGGGAGGACTAGGGTGGTGAAACCCAAAGGACAGAGGACGGGGACAGTGAAGGCATCTCCTAGTCCTGGAGGCAAAGACACAAGTCACATGTCAAAGGCCAAGGGGGCCCGTCACAAGAGGAGACACATGGATCCCCCTTCGCCACCAAAGAGAGCAAAGCATCCCCCTCCACCACCAAAGAAAGCCAACTTTCCCCCTCCACAACCAAAGAAAGGAAAGGTGCCCCTCCACCAGCAGAGGGCAAGGAGCCCTCTCCCCTAGCAGAGGGCAAGGAGCCCTCTCCCCCAGCAGAGGCAGCCAAGGAGTCCCCTCGACCAGCAGAGGGCAAGGAGACCTCTCCTCCAGCAGAGGCAGCCAAGGAAGCAGCCAAGGAGCCCCCTCCACCAGCAGAGGGCAAGGAGCCCTCTCCTCTAGCAGAGGCAGCCAAGGAGTCCCCTCGACCACAGAGGGCAAGGAGACCTCTCCTCCAGCAGGGGCAGCCAAGGAAGCAGCCAAGGAGCCCCCTCCACCAGCAGAGGGCAAGGAGCCCTCTCCTCTAGCAGAGGCAGCCAAGGAGCCCCTTCCACCAGTGGGGGCATGTAGGCAACCCTCCAGGGGCTGTTGGGCAAGGAGCCCCCTCCTGAACCAGTGGGCATGTTACTCACTTCAGAGACTGTGCCCTTTCACTCCCCTCCAGAGACAATTGGGAAAGGAGTCCCCTCCAGAACCAGTGGGCATGTTCCCACTTCAGGGACTGTGGCCTTTCACTCCCCATCAGAGACAATTGGGCAAGAAGCCCCCTCCAGAACCAGTGGGCATGTTACCCACTTCAGAGACTGTGGCCTTTCACTCCTCACCAGAGACAATTGGGCACGAAGCCCCCTCCAGGACCAGTGGGCATGTTACCCACTTCAGCTGAGGTGCTCTCACCCCCTTCCCCCTGATGTGCCTACCCATTTCCAACATGTTGTCCCTGAACAGTGGAGTCCAGATAATATCAGGAGTCAAGTTGGGCTTTGGACTGTGCCCAATGGCCATGTGGCCCTTTTGTAGTTTGGACTGGCAATTGGTCCAATCTGGACATCAACGCCTGCATTTACATTTATTTTTACATTATAGTGGTTGTTGGCAGCAAATTACAGTGTTCGTACATTCTAATTGTTGTCCTTGCATTAATTTAACATGTGTCCTGTGACATTCGTTTTTCAGTGTGTGTGTGTCACTCTCCATTTTCCTCCCTCCCTCCCTTTTGTGCTAGGCGGCTGTACTCACCGTCGTCATCTTTCGGCGGCGTTCCAGGATGGCCATGGTGTGGTAGAGCATCGGGAAAACTTGGAGTTCCAGTTCCATGGAGGCGGCAGAATTCTCTGTGTACCTGATGGTGAGTCTTCCATCTTCTGTGAAGTGTTTCTGCCAGGCTTTTGATGGCATTGGTCTGTGTTGGTGGTGTCTTGACCGGGGGTACCATGGCCGTATGCTTCCCCACTCCCCTCTGCCCTGTCTCCTTTGCTTGCCTGGGCTGATGCTATGAATACAAAGAGAAATAGGGTTACCACATATCCTTGATCAAACTTAGAACAACAGCTCTGATTAGCAAACATTACAATGATGCCACGTAGATAACAGCAACAAACTCCACCAAAGTTGCCCTTACATGTGCTATATTTTATGCATGCATGCCATCTGAACTGCCAACTGTTGTCCACATGAAAATCAGGATCTCAGACAACTCCAATTGCATGAGTGAATTTGTGCAATCACAGTAACCATTTAACAAGTAGGGGACCATTTCACCTTCAATGCTTACCTCAGTAACCTGTTGTCATACAATAGTAGGCTAATGCCAACTGTATTCCCACAGATCCCACACAAGGTCATGCTAACATTTATTTGTCACATACACAGTGACACACCAATAAGAAATGATGCTCCCAGAACCTGCCTTGTCGCTGACAACTGTGCAGTAGCCTGGAGAAGGTGACATGGAAATACTCATGTCACACTGGAAACATATCATGTGTAATTTGTCCCAGTGGAGTCAAATCAAATCAAATCAAATCAAATCATTAGCATTTATAAAGCGCGCTACTCACCCGTGCGGGTCTCAAGGCGCTAGGGGAAAGGGGGGGTTACTGCTGCTCGAAAAGCCAGGTTTTTAGGAGTCTCCGGAAAGCGGAGTGGTCCTGGGTGGTCCTGAGGCTGGTGGGGAGGGAGTTCCAGGTCTTGGCCGCCAGGAAGGAGAAAGATCTCCAACCCGCCGTGGAGCGGCGGATGCGAGGGACGGCAGCGAGTGCGAGACTAGAGGAACGGAGGAGGCGGGTGGGGACGTAGAAGCTGAGGCGTCGGTTGAGGTATTCCGGTCCCTTGTTGTGGAGGGCTTTGTGTGCGTGGGTGAGAAGTCGAAAGGTGATACTTTTGCTGACTGGGAGCCAATGCAGGTGTCTCAGGTGTGCGGAAATGTGGCTGTTGCAGGGTACGTCGAGGAAGAGGCGTGCCGATGCGTTTTGAATGCGTTGCAGGCGATTTTGGAGTTTGGCTGTGGTCCCGGCGTAGAGGGTGTTGCCGTAGTCCAGGCGGCTCGTGACGAGGGCGTGGGTCACGGTTTTTCTAGTGTCGGCTGGGATCCAGCGAAAGATCTTGCGGAGCATGCAGAGGGTGAGGAAGCAGGCGGAGGACACAGCGTTGACTTGCTTGGTCATGGTGAGAAGAGGGTCCAAGGTGAAGCCGAGGTTGCGGGCGTGGTCTGTGGGGGTCGGTGCGGTGCCGAGGGCCGTGGGTCACCAGGAGTCGTCCCTGGCGGACGGGGTGTTGCCGAGGATGAGGACTTCCGTTTTTTCAGAGTTCAGCTTTAGGCGGCTGAGCCTCATCCAATCTGCGACGTCCTTCATACCCTCTTGTAGGTTGGTCTTGGCGCTGGCGGGGTCCTTGGTGAGGGAGAGTATAAGTTGGGTGTCGTCGGCGTAGGAGGTGATGATGATGTCGTGCTTGCGAACGATGTTGGCGAGGGGGCTCATGTAGACATTGAAGAGTGTTGGGCTGAGCCTTGAGGTACGCCGCAGATGATCTCGGTGGGTTCTGAGCGAAACGAAGGGAGGTAAACTCTTTGGGAACGGTTTGAGAGGAAGGAGGCGATCCAGTCCAGGGCCTGGCCTTGGATCCCGGTGGAGCGGATGCGGGTGATTAGGGTGCGGTGACAGACGGTGTCGAAGGCAGCCGAGAGGTCGAGGAGAATGAGGGTGACTGTTTCACCGTTGTCCATCAGGGTTCTGATGTCGTCAGTGACTGAGATGAGGGCGGTTTCCGTGCTGTGGTTGGTTCGGAATCCGGTTTGTGAAGGGTCGAGCAGGTTGTTGTTTTCCAGGAAGGTGGTCAGCTGTTTGTTGACGGTCTTCTCTATTATCTTGGCTGGGAAAGGCAGAAGAGAGATGGGGCAGAAGTTTTTCAGGTCGCTCGGGTCAGCCGTAGGTTTCTTTAGTAGGGCGTTGACTTCGGCGTGTTTCCAGCATTCGGGGAAGGTAGCAGAAGAAAAAGAAGAGTTGATGACGGTCTGGAGGTGCGGGGCGATGATGTCGTCGGCTTTGTTAAAGATGAAGTGAGGGCAGGGGTCCGAAGGGGCGCCCGAGTGGATAGAGTTCATGATGGATTTGGTTTCTTCAGTGTTGATGTGGGTCCAGTTGTTGAGGGTAATGGCCGGGGGTGCGGGTTCGGTGGTGTTATGTTGGGTCTGGTGTCCGAAGCTGTTGTGGAGGTCGCTGATCTTGCGATGGAAGAAAGTGGCGAGGGATTCGCACAAATCCTGTGAGGGCGTGACGGCGTTGGCATTGGCGTTGGGGTTGGAGAACTCCTTGACGATGCTGAAGAGTTCTTTGCTGTTTTGGCTGTTTTTGTCCAGTCTGTCGGTGAAAAAGGTCTTTTTAGCAGCGCGGATCAGGCGGTGGTGTTCGCGGGTAGCGTTCTTGAGGGCGGTCATGTTGTCAGCGGTGTGGTCCTTGCGCCAGGCCTTCTCGAGGGCGCGACAAGTTTTCTTTGATTCTTTGAGGGTGTCAGAGAACCAGAGAGGTTTTTTGGTGTTGGTCTGTTGATGCGTGCGTTTGAGGGGAGCAAGGTTGTCTGCGCAGTTGGAGATCCAGTTTGTTAGGCTGAGGGCTGCGTCGTTGGGGTCGGTGGTGAGGGTGGGTTGGTTGGCGGCGAGTGCTGAGAAGAGTTGCTCTTCGGGGATCTTGTTCCACTGTCGACTGTCGAGTCATGTAGGTAGTGCCAATATTGTTCTGATAGGCCACACATTTGGCATGCAAATTGTCAGGGAGATAAGGCCCTAAAATCCACAACACAATGAATCAGCAAGTCCCAGGGAAATCACCACTAATGTCCAGCAATCCTTATTCTGATTTCATCAGAAGGAGCCATTAGTCCGCTGTATGTTGGAGAGACAGAGAGATTTGCAAGTACCTGTAGAAGGCCCTCAACATGTTGCCCAGTGGGAAGCTACATCAATGTCTCGATTTTGGTCCTGTACACCCAGATGCCTGTGGATGAATGGCTGTACCCAACCACATGTGATTTCAACATAACTGCAAGTTAATCCATGATGCATGCCAACAGTTTAGTAAATAACCTTACCCATTGCATATGTGTAGGGCACTTTGCTACATGATGCCACATCAGTAGACTGGAAATGCACATTGTGACTAAAAAGTCCAGTCATTCACATCTTGTTCCTCATTGCTACTGCAGTTGTACATGCCAAACGACATGCAATTATGAGGGTATGTGAGAGCCAAGAATCAATGGGACACACTCCTGTCTGTCTGCGGCACCTCATGAAATGTACTCCCATTGCAAAAGTTGTATTCTACACAAAGGTTGGCATGCACATACATGTTAGGGAATACAGGAATCATCCCATGAACACAGGTAGACCATGTATGATACATTTGTCAAAAGTGAAAGAGACATTCCCCACTTACCAAGAGAAAATATTGATATGTAGATGCATCCAAAGAACAATGTATAGTCTGTAATACCTAGGATGGCCATCTTCACATTACAGACAGTAGTGAGGCACCAGCACCTGTCACACTCTGGAGACAAATAGCTTCTGAGTGGCATAGGCCAATATACTCATTTAACCAGGCACATGTCTGAGGACAGTGATCCATCACTTCCTTTACTTTTGTCTGTAACACTGAGGAGTAGTGGTCTGTTGCATAGAATTTACCCACTACAACAACAAACAGTGCTTGATTGATCAATGTACACAGCCATATGTTTTCCCTGGAGAGCAATTGTACACAGTTGTGTCCTATGTCCTTGGGCCAATAGCCATGGCACATCAGTATGTACCACATTACATATTTATACAAAGTTACTCGTCTACTGTGTCACACATGGCACATCCCTAATCGTCAGGGAGAGATGTCAGAACCTAACACATTAACATGGCAATGTGACAGGCAGGACTATGGCCTGTACTCAACCCCTTGTGAGGGGTGCTGTGCTCCCCTCACACACCCATCAAGGTCTGGGCATGCCACCCCCAGGATGCATAATATCAGGGGGGTCATTGTCCGATGTGCTCCCTTCCCATCTTTGGAGGATAATCCCTGCTTGACCTCTGCAATTTTCCATGGCCAGCGTCTCAGGTACACCCACCTCTTGCGACCGCGGGTGCTCTGCCAGTTGTGGACCCCCAGGTTCACCTTCTGGGCGATGGCTCTCCATATTTCCTTCTTCTGATGGACCTTGGCCTGCATGGATGCAAAAGACAAATCAAGAGATTACTGTCCCAAGTTCTGGCACAAATAGTTGAGTCATACACGTCAGAAACCTCAAGGTTTAAATTTTAAATTGGTTAACACAGCACAAGTGTAAAGCACACAAGCTCATAAGTACAGGTCCATGGCTACAGACATAAATATTGATCTGTGGACTATCCTAACACCATGCTAAGGTCCTACAATGAGTAAGTGGCCCACTGACATCAGATAGCCAATGCTCCAGCAACATGCAGTGTGATGTGAGCCACAATGAAACGCTACACACATATGTGGCTTCTGAAGGGTGAGCTCCCGAGGCCTAACTGGACCAACACATTCACACTCTGTGATATTGACTCACTGCATACAAACCCTACAGGCAACTGCCATAGTACAGACTTCATCCTTACACTTGAATGACAATGAATGGGCTGGCATAGTAGGTATAAAAGTGTCTTCCTTGTGGATGTGTGGATATGTGGCCTACCAAATGGAGACTCACGTCACTTCAGGGGGAGGGTTTTGTGGTATATACCTGTACCACAGAACACTCCTTTGAACATATGTATCTATCCTAAAGAGATGGGATCCAACATACAAAGGTATGCATTGTACAATTTCTGCTATTTGACCAAGCTACTGAGTCGCATGGCATGGCCTCCCAGGAATTAACACACTGGGGGTCATTCTGACCCCGGCGGGCGGCGGTCGCCGCCCGCCTGGCGGGAATCGCCATTTGACCGCTCTGCGTTCAAAAGACCGCTGGCGGCATTCCGACCTTCCCGCTGGGCCAGCGGGCGCTAACAATGTTAGCGCCCGCCGGCCCAGCGGGAAGGGGGCCTGCAACATTGAAGCCGGCTCCGAATGGAGCCGGCAGTGTTGCAGGTGTGCGACGGGTGCAGACACCCGTCGCGCTTTTCACTGTCTGCTAGGCAGACAGTGAAAAGCAGGCTGGGGCCCTGTTAGGGGGCCCCAGGACACCCGTTCCCGCCAGCCTCTTCCTGGCGGTGTAAACCGCCAGAAACAGGCTGGCGGGAAGGGGGTCAGAATCCCCTGGGCAGCGCTGCTTGCAGCGCTGCCCTGGCGGATTTGCCCAGCCGGGGGAAATCCGGCGGGAAACCGCCGGACCCGGTTTTCTGACCGCGGCTTTACCGCTGCGGTCAGAATGGGCAGGGAAGCACCGCCAGCCTGTTGGCGGTGCTTCCTCCATTTGCGGCCCTGGCGGTCTTTGACCTCCAGGGTCGGAATGAACCCCACTGTCTTTACCGTGGGACTGTCATCAGTGCAATAAGGCTGTGCTGGACAAATATGACTTCTGTAAAGGTGTCAACAGAGCTGTGAGAGTAAGTGACGTGCCATAGGCTAAAGACACACACTGGCAATGATGCTAAATGCACACACAAACTGGTCATGGATTTTACCTCAGTACCCATTCCGAATCTAGTGAATGGACTGAGGCATTCAGGGCATGTTTTGCCACTAGTGCCTCATACTGGCCACATGGCATGATCTGCTGGCGCAGAGGGACAGTGCCACATTTGCATAACCACAGTGATTCTACCACTGCCTGGACTATGTCCAATGTTGGGAAATACATTTGACAGGCCCTGGTCCATCACTTCCATGCATGACAGTACATTCATGTGGCCATCTGCAAATTGGCATGTGGTGTATGCAGCAACCAGAAGGGCAGAGTGAGTGAGGTTATGCTTTCCAGACTACAGGTTGGCAAGGACAGATGTGGGGTAAAAGATTTGTGGTACTTCACACATTGCTTACAAGATCCTCAAATGACTCATACAAAATGCATACACAGTTCATGCTGTCATGCACACGTGTTGTCTAACATTTACAAACATCTTAAAAACAGATGTCGGTGGATGGCAGTAAAGTCTCCTTACCTAGTTATGTGCATCTAGCACAAGGAGGATATAGGACCCCAAAACCCCAAAACCTCACACAACACAATGTGACTGAAATTAACAAATAGTACTGGCAACCAATACCTGCACTATATACATCCCATGATGCCACACAGACTGCAACAATAAGCACACAAGAAGTCTATCTGGCACACAGGGTCACATTGTAGCCAGTGAGGAGCAAAAGGGTGGTGTTGAACAGTATCAGTTGTGTATGTGAGATTGTAATCTGCTCTTCTGATGAGACGTAGAGCTGTTCATATAAGGGTAGGACCTCATCAACTAGCCTCTCTAGCTCCTCTGGAGAGTGAGCAGGGGCCCTATCACCAGCTGGATGTGGCATGATTGCATCCAAGTGCAGCACACAGAAGCTCAGTTCGTGGAAGTATTGCTGGAAGCAGTGTCAGGAGTCAAGACAGTGAATTTGCACTATGTGTTTGGTCACATCTGCCAAGTACATTGGGCTGCGACTGCTACAGGCAACAACTTTAGGCTATGGCTGTGTGCACAACGTTTACAACCACCTACCACCCTGCCGACGTTTGCTGACGGTCACAGGCAGTTACTAATATCCAGTGGAGTAGGTCAGGCACCCGCCATTTTGGTAGCCAGAAATGCTTTAATAGGCTTTATAAACTGCATCACACATACAACATGTTTTATTGCATCACAAACATCCTTATTCTGTCTTGTCATGTGGGTCATTCTACTCAACCGCCATTGTAGTTTGTTGCAGGGCATGGATGGCATTTAACAGCAGTCCACAGGCCACCACCACCAATGGTCATTCTGGCAGTTGAAATATACAGTCAAATTTCGAAGTGCAATTGAGTAGGACATCTTTGAGTTAATTCCAAATCCATGTTGTAGACACAAGTGTTAGAAACCATGAGAGACACATTTGACCCTTGTGTAGTTGCCAGCTGTGATGTGTACTGTGTGTCATGTCTATCCAGTCAGACATTAATCGTCACATGATATTGCTTAGAACGCATCATGTATGTTGCTGTCAGACCTTCAGATCATGGAGCAATGGCATATTACTATATTAAACACCTTGATAGGCAAGCAATAATGGATTAATGCCAGTAGTTAGAGCCAGACCTGATTTCAGCTATTAGTTATCCAACCAGCAAACCACCCATTGTACAAGTCATGTAAATATTGCACTTCCTAGCCTCAGGGTCCTTCCAACATACAGTGACCCTGTCTGCTATGTCCCAGTCTATATTCGGGCTGTGTTACGACTCAGTCGTCCCATCTCTAGAGGGAGCTGTAAGGGGATTGTCGGAAGCCTGGGAATCACCTTAAACACTTATCTAAAGTCCTTTGCTGACTCCTGTTTGTTTCTCTTTTCGCCATGGTATACTTGTGCAGTATTACATTTGTTTCCTGGGACTGCAAATCCCATAATGCACAGCCTTGTAGTCAGGAAAGCCTGGATTCTGTTTCCCATTGTTTTCTATAGCAAAAGTCCAGCTGCTCCTTTGCACCGGATCCTCTGCTCCAGGACTTGCGAGTGTCTGAAACTACACACACCTGAGACCTCTCCTGTGCAGCCCAGCTTGGACCTGCTTTTTGGCAGCCATTTCCTCAAGATACCCGTCGTGCATTGGAGTTCAATTCCTTTGTGTTACAGACCCTTTATCGGATGGAGTTCCAGTCTTGTTCCTGTTCTGTTCCAGTTTGAACCTGTTTCCTGTTTCTCTGCCCTGCTCCTGATTGTTCCAGTCTGCCCCCTACCTCTTAGCCTTGTACCTGTTTGTTTCTTCCAGAGCCTGCTCCCTGTTTCTCTTTCCTGCTCCTTCCTTGTTTCAGCCTGATCCTGCTCTCTGTTTCCCAGCCCTATTTACTGCTTAATCCTACTCCCTGTATTCCAGCCCGGTCCGTGCCTGTTCCGGCCAGAGCCTGTTCCCTGTTTCCCAGTCATGTCTCTGTTCCAGCCAGAAGTTTGTGCCCTGTTTTCCAGTCCTAGTCCTGCCTTTGCGTCAGTCTGAGCCTGTTCCCAGTTCCTGACTTCTGATTTTGTTTCCTCTCGGTATTTGTGTCTGTTTAGTGTTCTATCAGACTTCACCAGTGTATAAGTGTCCTGCTTTGTACTGGAGTTGGCTCCTGGTTTCCAGGAGGCAATTCCATCCCCCATCCTTGACTAGTGTTATACATTGTCTTTCGTGCCTCACAGTGACAGTGTGCTATTGCTGTTTTTCCAGGAGTCACCACTGTGTTTCCAGCTGGACCCACAAGAACTTGTCTTGTATATGTAAGTACTATCCTTGTTTGTGCTCTATGGTCCCGAGACAGAATCACTTCTGCTGCCTCCTTTATATGGGGCTGGCAGGGTAACTATCTGTAAGAGCAAACTGCAGAGCAAACTGCACAGAGGCATTGACATTCCCTGTCACTGTGGGAGGTTCTGCACCCTACTCTGTGTACAACCCCAGCATGTTTGTCCATTAGTAATCCGTTTCCTGTTTGTTCACACAAGTGTTGCTCTGCTTTTACTTTCCTGTTTCCTGTGCCTGTCCATAGCTGTCTTTTCTGTGTATGCATTTAGCTGCTCTTCTGCCCCAGTACACTACCTCTTTAGAATATTCAGTGACCTCAAGGGTTGACCCAACCAGAGTCCCGATCAGACCCGCCCGAAACTGTGACAGTCTGGTGTTGATGGATTTCCTCTCAGCAATGTTGAAACATATTGACAGCTAAATCAGGATCTCCCGACATGAGGACAATGTGAAGGCTGACAATTATGTCCCAGTTATTGTGTTGGCCATTGATTGCCCACATGTTGGCTTGGCGCCACCCCAGGCCAATGAACAAGTCAACAAAAAGAACTTCCATTCCATCAACCTGAAAGTTATCTTTCCGGCAGATCTTTACATCTCACATGTCTGTGCCCATTATTCAGGTTCAGCCCATGATTCCTTCATGATGCAGAACAGCACCATTCCACAGCTGATGTCACAACTGCACCCAGGGAGGGCCTGGCTTCTTGGTAAGTCACATCTGTCCTGATTGTATGTATGTAATGTCAGGTTCTACAATCATGTGACTCATTGTTGCACTTCTGCCCCATTCCTCAACAGGAGACTCTATATATCCTAACTATCTTTGGTTGTTGATGCCGCTGGTAAAACCATCTACACCAGGGGAAGTCTGCTTCAATGAAGCCCATGGAAGAACACGGTGGCTGTGGAGCGGGCTTTTGGGCTCCTGAAAGCCAAATTTTGCTGTCTTGAATGGACTGGTGGAGCCCTCCTGTACTCACTAGGGAAAGTTTGTCAGATCACTGTGGCAAGCTGCATGCTCCAAAAAATCACACTGAGGAGGAATATTCTGTACATCGCAGAGGAGACTGCAATGTCAATGGGTGAGACTCCTGAAATGCCAAGTGAGTATGACTGTTGTAGGAGGCTGGCCTGGCTTATATTCGGTACCTGATGGTACTTATACCTTGTGCCCGTCCAGTTATCCCTTATTAGTAGATGAGTAGTGTTCTAGCAGCTTAGGGTGATAGAGGTAGCTATAGCAGAACAGCTTAGGCTTAACTAGGAGACATGCAAAGCCCCTACTATACCACTAAATATCATATAGGTACTATATCATAAGAATGACCTTACTCAGAGTTACTAAAAATAAAGGTACTCTATTTTAGTGACAATGGGCCATATGTACAAACACATTTTCCCATAGACACAGAATGGGCAAAACTGCTTGCTACATCTGGCACAATGTGCCAAAAATATCTCAGAGGATATACCCCCTTAGTTAAGTAAAATACACAAAATGTACACACAAACCAAAATCAAGTAAGTAAAACAGTCAGAAAGTAGTGCAAACACCGTAGAATACTATAGAATGCAATAGGCCTAGGAGCAACACAAACCATATACTAAGAAAGCGGAATGCAAACCACAAATGGACACCTAGGCTAGTGTAGTATGTAGAGGCTTGCTGGGAGTGTAAGAAAACACTAAGGGGCATATTTATACTCTCTTTGCGCCGAATGTGCGTCAAAATTTTTGACGCACAATCGGCGCAAACCCTGCCCCATATTTATACTTTGACGTCCGACCCCGCGGGCGTCAAAGTTCCACCATGTGCGTCATTTTTTGGAAGGGGGAACCAGCCTTGCATTAATTATATGCAAGGTAGGCGTTCCCTTCCAAAAAATGACTTTAAGGCCTGTGCGCCTTATTTATACTGTGACGTCATTTTGACGCACAGGAGGGGGCAGGCGTTAAAAAACGGCGCCCAGCCTGATGTGCGACGTTTTTTAACGCCTGAGTCAGGGCAGGCGTTAAGGGACCTGTGGGCTCAGAAGGAGCCCAGAGGTGCCCTCCCATGCCCTCATGGACACCCCCTGCCACCCTTTTTTTCGTATTTTTTTTGTGGCATGGGGGGCCTGATTTGTGCCCCCCTACATGCCACTATGCCCAATGACCATGCCCAGGGGACATAAGTCCCCTGGGTATGGCCATTGGGCAAGGGGGCATGACTCCTGTCTTTGCTAAGACAGGAGTCATTTCAATGGGGGTTGGGCGTAAAAAAAAATGGCGCAAATCGGGTTGAGGCCTGAATTTTCCCTCAGACCTGACTTGCCCCATTTTTTGACGCCCAAGCTCCATTTTCCCCTACGCCGGCGCAGCCTGGTGTGAGTCATTTTATTTGACGCACACCAGTCCGCAGCGCCGGCTAACGTCATTCAATAAATAAGGCGCCCGCATGGTGCTTTGGAATGGCGTTAGCCGGCGGTAAAATTTTTCACTCACAACTGTGTTGCCGCAGTTGTGCGTTAAAAAGTATAAATATGGGCATAAGAGTATCCAAGATACCTTACCCCAAGACCCTGGAAAGTAGGAGTAAAGTACTACTATTTCCCCAGAAACACACTAAAGTTGTGATAGAGGATTTTGCAAAGACCACAACAGACTGCAAAGCACTGAAGATGGATTGCTGGACCTAATGACCTGCAAAGGAACGGGACCAAGTCCAAGAGTCGCAAAAGGGTCCAGGGGGGCAGGAGCCTACTCAACCCCTAATGAAGGTGCAAAATGACTGCCTCCGGATTTAAGAAGCTGTAGATTCTTGAACAACGAAAGATGCCAGGAACTTCTCCTTCATGCAGATGATGTCCCACGGAGTGCTGAAGGACGCAGAGTTGTTTTCTTGGCAAAATACTGCAAACAAGCCTTGCTAGCTACAAGAGTCATAGTTGAAGAAAAAGGGTGCTGCTCGGGCCTTGGAAGGACCAGGATGTCGCCACTTGGGAGAGGAGACAGAAGGGGCCCTCCGCAATGGAGAGAGCCCATGCACAAGAAGGTAACACCCACAGAAACACTTGAACACAGGCTCAAGAAGTCTGAACATGGCAGTCATCTCAACACTGCAAAAGAGGGTCCCACAAAGTCGGAGATCAACTCAGGGAGCTGAGCATTGCAGAACAGAGTGCTGGGGACCTAGGCTTGGCTGCACATGAAGGATGTTCTGGAAATGTGCACAGAAGCCCTTGTAGCTGCAGTTCACAGGTGCACAGGATTACTGTCTGGAGAGGGGAGGCAAGGACTTACCTCCTCCAAATTTGGACAGTTGGACCACTGGACTGTCTGGGTCACTTGGGTCCACCTCCTTTGTTCCAGTGGCCATGCTTGTCAGGATGAGAGCGGTCCAAGAGTACCGGTGATGCTGAAGTTTGGTACCTGCTGGAGCAGAGGGAAGATTCCGTCAACCCACGGGAGATTTTTTCGTGGCTTCCAGTGCAGGATGAAGGCAAGCAGTACCCAAAGCATGCACCACCAGGAAACAGTTGAGAAAGCAGGCAGGATTAGGCGCTACAATGTCGCTGGTAGTCTTCTTGCTACTTTGTTGCAGTTTTGCAGGCGTCCTGGAGCAGTCAGTGGTCGATCCTTGGCAGAAGTCGAAGAGAGAGGTGCAGAGGAACTCTGGTGAATTCTTGCAAGTCGTTATCTGAGAAAAAGCCCACAGGAGAAACCCTAAATAGCCCTTAGAGGAGGATTGGCCACCTAGTGAGGTAAGCACCTATTGGGAGAGCTCTCTGACATCACCTGCTGGCACTGGCCACTCAGAGGCCTCCAGAGTGCCCTCACACCTCTGGATCCAAGATGGCAGAGGTCTGGGACATACTGGGGGAGCTCTGGGCACCACCCCTGGGGCGGGGATGGACAGGGGAGTGGTCACTCCCCTTCCCTTTGTCCAGTTTCTTGCCAGAGCAGGGACTGGAGGTTCCCTGAACCGGTATAGACTGGCTTATGCAGGGAGGGCACCACTTGTGCCCTTCAAAGTATTTCCAGAGGCTGGGAGAGGCTACCCCTCCCCAGCCTTTAACACCTATTTCCAAAGGGAGAGGGTGTAACACCCTCTCTCAGAGGAAATTCTTTGTTCTGCCTTCCTGGGACTGGGCTACCCAGAACCCAGGAGGACAGAACCCTGTCTGTGGGCTGTCAGCAGCAGTAGCTGCAGAGAAATCCCCAGAGAGCTGGTTTGGCAGTATCCGGGGTCCATAGTGGAGCCCCACGGATGCATGGAATTGGCACCTCAATACCAGATTTGGCATGGGGGAGAATTCCATGATCTTAGGCATGTTACAGGGCCATATTCAGAGTTACCATTGTGAAGCTACATATAGGTATTGACCTATATGTAGTGCATGCGTGTAATGGTGTCCCCGCACTCACAAAGTCTGTGGAGATGGCCCAGAACTATGTGTGGGCACCTTTGCTAGTGCAAGGGTGCCCTCCCACTCAGTAACTTTGCACTTAACCTTCAGCAAGTGAAGGTTAGACATATAGGTGACTTATAAGTTACTTAAGTGCAGTGAGAATGGCTGTGAAATAACATGTGCATTATTTCACTCATGCTGCAGTGGTAGTCCTGTATAAAGTTTGTCTGAGCTCCCTGTGGGTATCAAGAGAAATTCTGCAGCCCATAGGGATCTCCTGGAACCCCAATACCCTGGGTACCTAGGTACCATATAATAGGGAATTATAAGGGTGTTCCAGTGTGCCAATTAGAATTGGTAAAAGTGGTCACTAGCCTATAGAGACAAATTTAAAGGCAGAGAGAGCATAAGCACTGAGGTTATGGTTAGCAGAGCCTCAGTGACACAGTTAGTAACTACACAGGTATACACATTCAGGCCACAAACTATGAGCACTAGGGTCCTGGCTAGCAGGATCCCAGTGAGACAGGCAAAAACAAACTTACATACATGTAAAAATGGGGGTAACATGCCGTTCAAGATGGTACTTTCCTTCAACTGTGGTGAAGAGAACGAGCAGACTTGCAGGAAGATCTCGCCAACAGCTACATTTCCGGAGTGTAACTATATCATGTGATGTCATGACTGTGACTGTACGATGAACTGTAGTTGTGAGAATGTGTGGAGTTGAGTATTTTAGAAACAGCTAAGGAGCCTTTAACTCAATATTTAGCCAAAGGCTGCTTGATAAGATAGCTTTGACACATCCCCACCTTGATGATGTCACTTTGTTTTACAGTTGCTTGGTATGTGACTTGTAACATAGGTATAGTTTCAAGCCTATACTTCTTGTTTTGTTCTTTGTACAGGTACCTTCACCATGGCACCTTCATATGGGCATTTCAGAGTTGTAACATTGGAAGGTATCTGATGCTGTTCTAACTTTCAAATTGGGCATGAACCTTTCAAGGTAATGTAGGCTGCAGAGTGTGGATGTATGAGCCCTGTACCAAGACAGTTTGCACAGTGTTTGGGTGGAGGTACAGAAGTGCACATTGCGTCTTCTAGTGAGCCTGATATATCATTTGTGTCATCATGTGGTCAGAAAATATGTAGTCCTAGCTTTTGGCCAAGTCATTTTTTCTTTCAGATTGGCTAAACACTCTTTTTGTATGACATCAATGCAGGCCACGGTGCATGTGCCACAACACTGACATATGTTTGTGTCATACTGCCAGATACATGAGCATTAGAATCTTATGGACCTGTAATCAGGGATTGTTCTACTGCCATCTGTCTGTTTCTTGGATTATGTGATGTTGGATTACTTTGTTGTGGTATGTGATAAGGCTCAATCTCTTGACATCAACCACTTTAATGATTTACTATTCGACAGGACAGTGTCTGACAAATCCTTTCCTTTTGTGGTGGGAGGTCTGTACCTTGAAATATGTACTTTGACTCAGTATGAGTCACACATTCTTGTCCCAAAAGTCTAAACATATTGACAGCCTATGTGCTGTACACTGGAATAACATTGTTGGTTTGACTAGACACTTATACTAATGTGTTGGTGTATAATGGTTGTAATCCCAAGCTGGACAGTGTGTACCTATAACATATCACTGCTTGCACAAGTAGCTTGTGTCTTCATTGTATGATTCACGTGGTCTTACATCTCTACATAGAGAAATGTGAGAATTAAGCAAGCAGACAATGAGTTTCTGATTAGTGAATATATTACAATGCTAATGCAGAAAATACATTTTGGACAAAAGAAACAAAAAATATAAAGTGACAGGGACAGTCATGGTGAATACAATCGTTGGAGTAGATGCCACACCATTGGTAGTCCAACGTCCAGAGTACTCCTCCTATTGGAACTGGTAGGTGGTTGAGGATCAGTCAACAGAGTGAATGTGTGGCACACAAAGCAGGTCCTTAGGAAGAGGCCATTTGCTGGCAGTGGTGAGTGTCTTGTCATTCTCTCCTATTGGATTATTTGCTGGAGGACCCTGCTCGCATGGGGGGGAGGGGAATCTGCAGCTACAGAGCAGGGGTGTCTGAGGCTGGTTCTTCCTATGGAAGGGCCTCCCTTCCAGTAGCTGGCACTGATGTTGATGTGCCTGGTGTTGATGACCTAAAGGAAGGTGTAGACTGTTGCTGAAAAGCCCTGCTCAATGTGGTGTTAATGTCCCTCAGCACCCCTGTTACGGAAGCCATGTTTGTATTATGGGCCTCCATCTGTTCCTGCATGTCTCCTTGCATGTCTCTCTGTAGCGGTTGATTTCCAGGTGTTCAATCAATCAATCAATCAATCAAACAATTTATAAAGTGCGCTACTCACCAGTGAGGGTCTCAAGGCGCTGGGGGGAGAGCTGCCATTTTACTGTTCGAAGAGCCATGTCTTGAGGAGCTTTCGGAAAGGCCTATGGTCCTGGGTCTTGCGGAGGTCGTGGGGAGGGAGTTCCAGGTTTTGGGTGCGAGGTAGGAGAAGGATCTGCCTCCTGAGGTGGTGCGTTGGATGCAATCAACACCTGGCCCAACATGCCTTGGAATTGGGACTCATGATAGACCCCCAAGACATTGCTGATGGTGTTCTGGCTGACAGCAGCCCCAGTAGCCTCACCCTACTATCCCACAGCATCCCTCCCATGCACCCTACCCCCAAGGGCCTATGCCCTTGAAACAGGGTGCCCTCTCTAGCTTGTTCCAGGTCCCTTATTGTCAGGCGTTTTGCACTGTAACTCAGGATGCTGGAATGGGAGCACAAGATTGTAGACACTGCACTAGGGACACAGTTTGGGGGGAGAATGGTTGCCTGTGATGTTGAGGAAACTGGGCTTGAAGGTGATGCTGTGGGCACAGTGAGACTCCCTGTTGCCGTCTGACCAGGTTGCCCAGATGAGCCAGAACTGACCTCCATGTCCAGATGTCTAGGAGTGTCTTCTTCACTTATGGCTTCATCCAGGGGGGTTGTGGCAGTCTCTTCTGTCGCTTCTATGTGCCTGCTGGTAGCCTGACCTGTTGATGTAAAACATACAATGTTACTGGTTGTGGTGTGAATCTACCTCCAACAGTTTAATGTTACAGTAAGCATAGACCTTGTACAAAGTTAAGTTGCAGTTAATCCTATTGTGGCAAGTAATCATGGCATTGGGTGTATTGACAAAATTGGTGTGAAGCATGACAATTCATGTTTGTTCAAGCTGCTGCTGAAATGTGCAGATCATTAGCAATTTGGAGGATGGCCTGAAAATGGGATCTTGCCACCAGTGCTCACAAAACAGTGGCTAGGCAAGATATGGCTTTGCCCATTAGGAGCTTTAGTTGAGTGTGATGCAAGCAGACCCAGGACATTGTAGTATACATGACTGCAGTCATTGTGTGCCTAGTGCAGAGTGATTGTGTCTGCTGCCAGTGCCAATCTAGTGATGCATCTTGAGGCCTTATGAAGAATTGTTATGCACACTGGGTAAGGTGTCATACCTGTCCATAAATATTTCATATTGAGTTAACAATTCAAGGCGGATCTATGTTGTCCGACAAATCTGTGATTTGGGCATGATCTGGGTTTGACCAGTCCCAGGTGACTATACTTCATTTGAGAGGTAACAAACAAGGCTATTGGACAAGTGGCCAATGTGCTGGTGGTAGTTAGAGTTACAGGACCTATTGGGCTTTGCAGTCATGTCACTCCCTCTACTTCCCAACATTTAGCATGTGGTATCCTCTCAGGTGGGTACATTTCAATTGAGAATTGCTAAACAGGGATCTTTATTCAAGTGTACACTGGTCTGGTGTTTGGAGTCAGAGAAACAGTGCCTACTGGAATTTACAGTCAGGTTATTCACTCTACTTCACACTCTTGACAAATAGTATCCTACCACGTGGGTAAACCTCATTTGGGAGTTGCCAAACAGGGCTCTTTGGACAATTGAACACTGGTCTGGTATTTGGACTTAGAGACAGAAGGTCTACTGAGAGTTGCAGTCAGGTCTCTCTCTCTAGTACACACACTACACAAATGTTATCCTCCCAGGTGAGCTCACTTCAATTGAGAGTCACCAAACAAGGGCATTTGTGCAAGTGTAAAATGGGCTGGTGGTTGGATTTACAGTCACAGGGCCTTCCTGACATTAGCAGTTGGGTCACTCCCTCTACTTCCCACACTTCACCATTAGTGTCCTCCCAGGTGAGTGACGTTAATTTGTGATTTACCAAACAGGGGTCTTTGGATAAGTAAACACTGGTCTGGTGTTTGGAATTACTGAAACAGTGCCTCCTGGAAGTTGCAGTGAGGTAAGTATCTGTACTAGTTTAGTTTAGTTTTTAGAATTTATAGAGCGCATGGCGACCCGAAGGCATCCCAGCACTAAAAGCAACAAAGCACGAATAGGAGGGAGAGTCGATACTAATTGCAGAATAAAAAAGTTTTAAGCTTTTTCCTGAAGAGGAGCTCAGAGGATTCATAACGGAGCTCCCTAGGAAGGGTGTTCCAGAGGTGGGAAGCCTTACTGGAGAAGGAGTTATTACCCCAGGCTCTCTTAGACCGAGAAATGTGTGCATAGCTAAGAGAGGAGAAACGTAAGTTCCTAGAAGGAGTGTGCAGGAAAATACGTTTCCTCAGAGAGATGGGACCTTTACCATGTAGGGCCCTGTGGACAATACAGAGAGACTTAAAATGAATCCTTTCTTTGATGGGGAGCCAGTGGAGGGTGGAAATAGCCAGTTTGGCGGATACGTATTTTGAGGAGTGAGTAAGAAGCCTGGCAGCTGCGTTCTGCACTCTTTGCAGCTTCTTTATAACATAAAGAGGGGAACTGAGGAACAGGGAGTTTCCGTAATCCAGACGGGAAAGAATTAAGGCTTGAATGAGAATTATTCTGGCTGTAGGAGGGAGAAGGGTGAGAATCTTTCTGAACATGCGCAAGAGACCAAAACAGGTAGAGGAGATTTTACTGGCTTGGGAATCCATGGTAAGCCGAGGGTCAAGCATCACACCTAGAGTTTTAACCTGAGATTTGGGGGGAGGAAGAGTACTGAAGGCGTCTGAAAGCGAGGGAAGAGGAAGAGCGGGGGGACCATTGCCCAAGACCAGGACTTCCGATTTTCCATCGTTAAATTTGAGTTTGGACTCGGTCATCCATTTTGCGATGTCACTCATACAGAGGGAGAGATTAGTCACCGGCGAGTCTCCAGAGCTGGAGAGGGACACCACTAGCTGGGTGTCATCTGCATAAGTTACCAGAGACAGATTATGAGGGGCTATTACTCTAGCTAAAGGAGACAAGTAAACGTTAAAGAGAGTAGGGCTGAGGGACGAGCCCTGGGGGACTCCACATGCCAAAGGGAAGAGGCCAGAAAAGAAGGTACGGTCCAAAACTTGGAAAGATCTATCTTTAAGGAAGGAGGAAAACCAAGAGAGGGCAGAACCTCCTACTCCTATATCTGATAGTCTCCAACAGAGAAGATCGTGGTCGACAGTGTCGAACGCTGCACTTAGGTCAAGCAGGATGATGGCTACGTGAAACCCTAGGTCTAAGAGCTGGCGGGCCGACTCAGTTACTGTAAGAAGGGCTGACTCAGTGCTGTGCAAGGCTCTAAAGCCCATTTAGGTGGGATGAAGGAGTTCATTGCTTTCGAGATAGCTGGTTAGTTCAGTGTTAAAATGTTTCTCAAGGATTTTTGCGGAAATAGGGAGGAGGGCAATAGGTCTGAAATTTTCTAATAAAGTGGGGTCAAGTTTGGGTTTCTTAAGAAGGGGCTTAACAACCGCGTGTTTAAATGACTGGGGAAGGGAGCCCGAGGATAAGGAATTATTAAGAATTTTAGTGAGAGGAGGAACAATGACGTCTGCTACCTGCAAGAGAGCAGAGGGAGGGGCGGGGTCTAGAAGAGAGCCGGACTTAATTTTGGACAAGAAGTTAGTGGTCATCTCCTCGGTGAGAAGGGAAAAGGAGGTTAGGTCTTTAAAAGAAGGGAGATGATTCATATAGGCAGGGAACCCAGAGTATATACTGATGACTTTGTCCTGAAAAAAATATGCCAGTCGATCACTGTGGGAGACAGAGGCCTCCGTCATAGGGGTAGATATGGGAGGGGAAGTAAGATCTTTAAAAATGTGAAAGATTTCTTTCTGAGGACATGAGGAACATTCTATTTTTCCACCATAGAAGGTGGACTGGGCAATTTTATTATTGTGGTGATAAGTTCTGATTGATTGCTTGTAGATCTCTCTGCTAGAGAGACTGTAGTTTTTACGCCACAGTCTCTCAAGTTTTTTACAGTTCTTTTTAAGTTCAAGCAGGTGAGGGGAGAACCAGGGTTTAGATATGTGGGTTGAGAGAACTACTCTGGTTCTGATGGGTAGAACAACATCCAGAGAGGATGAAATCCATTTATCAAAAGAATCTGCAGTTTCTGGGGCAGAAGGGTGATAGGTTTTATCAGGGGCCAGGAGGGCTTTGCGCCATTCTTCCGGGTCCAGTTTTGACCAAAAACTTCCAGATGTAGTAGTGCTGGGGAGATGCCCTTGGATGGCATCATACGGAAAAGTGAAAGAGAGAAGGGAATGATCGGTCCAAAGTAGTGGCAAGGGGGGGGCCGTGAACAAGTTGGCAATGTTGCTGAATATAAGATCTAGCGTATGACCCTTCTGAAGGGTGGGACCAGATACATGCTGAGTTAGTTGAAGTGCTGCAAGAGAGGATGCCAATAGTTTAGCCGAGGGGCAATCCGAGTTGTCGAGATGAATATTAAAGTCTCCTAAAATAGTTAAATTGGAGAGATTGCAGATGAGACTGGCTGCAACCTCCGGAAGAGAATCCAGGAAACGTAGCACAGGTCCAGGAGGTCGATAGAGCAAAATTCCTGAAAAAGTGAAAGTAGGGGACAGACATAATGAGAACATTAAGCTCTCACAGTCAGGAATATCCAGAGGTAAAGTGGTGCATTTAATAGTAATTTTATGAATGATAGCTATTTCACCCCCTCTGGTAATGGGCCTGTCTAAATGAATCATGGAATAAATGGAAGGCAGAGAATTGCAGATGTGTACTGTAGAATCATCATCAAGCCAGGTTTCAGTAAGAAACAGTACATCAGGCAGGAGATCTTCAAGGAGATTATAGATGTATAGAGAATGAGCGGGGAGGGAGCGACAGTTGAGCAGCATCATTCTTGCTGGGAGGGGAGAAAGAATTTCAGAGGACATAGAGGGCAGGGCGGTCCACCCACAGCGTGGGCAGGAAAGGAGGAAAGGGAAGTGTGAGTCACTCGAATGAGAGAAACAGGGATCAGTGATTCTACATGCCAATAGTTGCGAAGAAGAATAAACTAACCTCGTTGGGGAAAAAAGGACAGCATCCCTGAGCTCAGGACGCTCCAGGGCCCGGACGGGCGCAGACGGGCTTGCCTTTGGCGCGCCTTCAGCACGCCAGCGGCGCACCCGCTGTGCGGACGGCGCCCCTCCGTCCTTAAATACAGATGAGAGGCCGCCTGAGCCGGCATTGGAAAAAGACTATACCGTCAACCTAATAAAATGGCGGTTTAAAAATGTCCCAAGCAGGAAGAGGGGAAAAAGAAAACTGAGCACCCGGTAGCCACTAAACACGGGCTCCGGTGCTCAGACACAGCGTGACAGGAAGATAGATTTAGAGCCCCAGAATAGAAAACCAATAAGTTAAAAGTTATTATTTAAAAAGTAATTAATATAAAATAGAACAATCAAATTCATTAATTCATTAAACGGTCATTATCACAACATAGAGATTTGAAAAGTAAGAGGCTACTCGTGCGTTACTCGCTGGGCGGCCGGCACCCCTCCGTCCTTAAATACAGACGAGAGGCAGCCCGAGCCGGCAATGGAAAAAGACTATACCGTCAACCTAACAAAATGGCGGTTTAAAAATGTCCCAAGCAGGAAGAGGGGAAAAAGAAAACTGAGCACCCGGTAGCCACTAAACACGGGCTCCGGTGCTCAGACACAGCGTGACAGGAAGATAGATTTAGAGCCCCAGAATAGAAAACCAATAAGTTAAAAGTTATTATTTAAAAAGTAATTAATATAAAATAGAACAATAAAATTCATTAATACTACAGGCACTTCACAAAGGTTGGGTATTATATATCTGAATGCAGACTGCATTTGGATTTGGAAATACATTTATCTGTTGAGACATACCTTGAGTCCTGTTGTTATTAATGTACATTGGAAGATTTACATTCCCCATGTTGACTTATGGCATGTGATGGGCCTTGGAAGCTGTGCTGTTGGATCCAACAATCAGATTGACAATGTTTACTCTCAGACACCCCGGGTATTGAATGTTAGTGGGGTACATTAACAAAACCGTGGTAAAAGGTGACCTATGAGCATGCATGACATTGCATTTTGATGACATTTGTTTGTTGTGACTTACCAGACTCCACTCCCCCTGGCATTCCTTTGAAGCCTTAAGGATGCAGGATTGCCAAGACCTTCTCCTCCCAGGGAAAGAGATGTAATGAGGCACTTGGAGGGCCACTGCCAGTCTTTTTGGCCTGCAGCTGGGGCCTGGAAAACAGGGAATGGACCTTACCCTGAGGTCATTCCAACTCTTCCTGATCTCCTCCTTTGTGCGCAGGCTGGTGCCTATAGCATTCACTCTGTTGACTATCCTGTCCTGCATTTCCATTTTCCTACTGCGCGGAGTGCTGGACTTGTGCTCCAAATAATTGTGGCTCTACTCTTATGTTTTCATCTACCATAACTCTTAACTCAGAAAACCTGAGATTTTTAGAGAGTCACATGGTGAAAAATAAATGGGTGACAGCGACTTACTAAACAGGGGAAGTGCAAAAGGGTGTGAATGGACAAAGTGTGTGCAGGGTTTTCAATCGGATGGTGAAACAAGGGTGCCTAATCCTTGAAGTGTTTGGAAAATAAGGTGCCCTGGCTTCTGTGTTTAGTGTTCAAAAAGCACAGGATTGTGGTCTGTGAAGGGGTGTGTAATTCAGTGTCCTTTGTAGGTATGTCCACTGTGGCAATGTGTGTCAGCTGTGTTGTTTTCAAATTCATCCAATGTGCAGTTGTCTGTTAGTTTGCTGATCGTGAACTGCTGTTGCTCGGACCGCCATTGGCTCACCACTATGAAGGGTCTGCTACGGTGAATATGTGCTCATAATATGCTCGGTGGTTGAACATGGTTCTGGAGGCACTGGAGGTTGGACCGCCTATTTCCAGGCCACCGTGCCATTGGCGGTTTGCCTTATTTGCTTGGCAGTCGATGGTCTTACCTGTATATCTACTAATAGGGCGGTCTAAAAGAACGCCAACATGGCAGTCTTTCAGAACCGCCAACATGGCGGTCTGGCGGTCCGACCTCCAAACTCACAATGAGGCCCTTATTGACATTGTCACCCCTATTTTTGAATAGCCATAGAAATCTAAATTAGAAGACATTTATTTACTCTGGCTCATTTTTAGTATGAAAGCTAGGGCTGCAGGCAAGCATATGAAATATCACTTTTCCCCACAACCTGCATCAGTAGGCAATGCACTTTGACTCTGCTCATGAGTTTCATACCTACTTCCTCCACACCCTGTATTACTAACACCAGGACAATCAGTAATGTAGCCATGCGCTTTTATCAGCAGTTTTCAGTTGATCCTCTGTCCTCCTCTTTATCAAAAGTGGAAGCCCTCCAGGAAAACAACTTAGTATTATGGCATGCAATATTGTTGTGTTCAAAAACGTCTGCAGTCGTCTAATACTGTTTTGGGTGTAAGCTTAAGTTGCTGGCAAAATGCTGTTAACAATCAACTCTTGAAGAGGGCATAGCTTCATTATTCACAGGGCGGCATCTGGTTCCATTTTTCTACCAATCATAGAATGAATTTGCATGAACCCATCCACACAAAAAGCATGCACCCTGAGGCACAGGTATGCTTTGTGCTTGCAGGATCCAATGAATTCAGTACAGTACAGAGGATTGGACTGAGGCTCTGGGACACCTGGGCAGACCGACTTAGGTTGATTCAACTCAACTACCATCACAGTGTGTACTACACCTGCTTTCATCATTGGTGTGTGGTGGTGATTGCATCCTGACCTGACTGAGCTGTTAAACAATGGATGGAATATTTCCACATATTGTGTGGGGTTGCTTTGTGCTAGACCGGTTCTGGTGCGGGGTGATGTCCTCCTTCGGTGGGGCCTAGTCCTCATCAATTCAATGGATCCAGAACGTATTCTCCTCTATGGCGTGCATAGTCTGGGTGATGTTAGAAGGTGGATTATTGGTAAGGTCAGGTAAGTACCTACACTTAGCAATAGGCCACTAACCTCCACTGAGGTTCAGTTAGGTCTCAATAAATTAAACCCAGTTTAACCCTTGGTAGCTTGGCAACGAGCAACAAGGCTTAACTTAGGAGACAAGTGTGTAAAGCATTAAAAAATCACAAAACAGTAAATAAGTTAAATGCACAACACAATAAAAATCCAACATCAATTTATAAAAATAGATTATATTTTTTTCTTTACAATGACACCAAAATGAATAAAATCGGATAAGCGGAATCAGAGATTTGAATTTTTAAATAATTAGTGCTTTTTAGCACATAGAAACAAATAGCGCCAATCTGGTCATCTGGTCGCACCTTGATTGGGGCAAAGTCAAAGTTTAAGTCTGACCGCGATGGAGCCCTGCTCGGCTACAGCAAGCGGGAGGCCTCGGTCAAAAGTTTACCTTCGTACTTAGTCATTTTCTTGAAGAATTTCTTTAGCGGGACGTAGTCGCCAGTCCAATCTGACCTTCCTGGAGCCCTTCCTCTGATATGCATTATGGGAACCCTCTGTGAAGATTTCTACGTTTAGACTACATGCTTTTTCAAGATGAAAATCCTTCAACCGAGCTGAGCTAAATCTTGATCCAACGTCCCTGGAGCCCTCTTCGGATACACTACTCGGGAGGTCCCGGTCAACTTTGTAGGTTCGGACTTAGTCACTTTTTCAGAGATTTTCTTCAGCAGGACAAACCTGCAAGTCAGGCTGGGCCATGATTGAGGCAAGCCGGCTAGAGTTGCTGCGGCGGGTCAGTCCCTTTATGGAGCTTTTTTTTAAAAGCTCTCCAATCTTCTCCAAACTTCTGGATCTTCTTCCAGTTGGTCTTTTTTAAGGTTCTTTTGGAGTCCCCAGCTCATTCCAAGGTTCCAGATGTTCTGAGTTGCTCCTTGAGGGTGCGGAGTACAACTCCCAGAATGCACCTGGCTCAAACTCAAAAGTGGCCACTGAACAAGTGGTCAGCTGGTGAGTTTCTTCAGGATCTGAGGCAAGGGAATCTGGAAAGCATTTTTTTCACCTGTAGCAAACAGGGAGTCCCTCCTTGAACCAGTTAAAGCCAGGCAAAGTCTTTGTTGTGGTGAATCCCAAGAGTGCTGCTGGTGCAGTCCTTCAGAGTGCAGTGTCCAGGTGCAGGTCAGGGGTCCAGAAGGACAGTCCTTCTTCTCCTGATGTTCTTCCTTATAGGGATAGGTACGTATCTGAGGTGTGGGTGCAGATCTGCCTTACTTATTCATGGGGGTCCTGGTTCTCCAATCGGATGCAGCGCCCTTCCCCCTGTGATGACCACTTCCTGGGAAGTGTGGCAAAAATCAATCCCAGGGAGCAACATTCTTCAAAAATCCATCAAGGCTGAAACTGATTATTGGAGGTTACATCTGGCTGAGCCCACCCACTGGTGTGGCTAAAAATCATAAACACAGCCCTCGTCTGGCCTCTCTTAATCTAATCAAGAGGGCACCTAATTGTCTGGGGTTGCAGGATGTGAGGGAAGTGCTGGGTTGCTCCAAATGTCCTTCCTTGCCTTAGAAGACCAGTTTGGCAGCCCTCCCCTGTTCCTGCTTCCCCATCTGCTGACATAGTTCTCCCCCCACCCAGGCTTATCCTTTATGTTCAGCCCAGGCCACTTCACACCTCATCAAGGCAGCCTGGCTAAGCTGCCACAGGCTGGCCAATCAGAGAAGGGCACTACAGAGCTGAACTTGGCAACTTTTCATGTAGTGTTTAAAATTATTTACCTGAACTAGTTATATTAAATCCGACAATTGCAAGTTGGGGGATTAATTTAATACCAAACTTGAGTAATCTAACACAATGGGACTCTGTTAATTAAAATAAAGGGGGTTATTACAACTTTGGAGGAGGTGTTAATCCGTCCCAAACGTGACGGTAAAGTGACGGATATACCACCAGCCGTATTACGAGTCCATTATATCCTATGGAACTCGTAATACGGCTGGTGGTATATACGTCACTTTACTGTCACTTTTGGGACGGATTAACACCTCCTCCAAAGTTGTAATAACCCCCAAAGTCTCCCCATTTTAACCTATAGAGGCCATTCACTACAGAGAAAAACAAATTTGGCTGTTTTACCTCACCAGGGCTTATAAAACTATTTTTATGAGGTCCCTGCTTAAAGTTACATGCCACCCAATCCTAGGGGCACATGGGGCACACCTTAGGGGGGACTTATATGTAAAAATAAGGTACTTTAAGACTTTGGAAGTATTTTTAATTTTAACATAACATTTGCATTTAACTTTAATTTAAAAGCAGCCAACAAGACAGGCCTGCCTTTAAAAAGACCCTCGGTACCTTAGCAGTGCACCTATGGGTGCACTATCTATGCTGGGGTCCCTAAACTTACATGCCCTGCTGTTAGACCGGTCAGCCTTAGGGTGGTCAACCCTAAATTTTTGCCTGCCTCCCTCCACTTTTTGGACACTGTTGTAGCTGGTTTTAAGACTCTGAGCACTTTACCACTGCTAACCAGTGCTAAAGTGCATATGCTCTCTCCCTTTAAACATGGTAACATTGGATCATACCCAATTGGACTACTTAATTTACTTATAAGTCCCTATCAGAGTGCACTAAGGTGGTCATTCTGACCGCGGCGGTCGGCGGTCGCCACCCGCCAAGCGGTTCCCGCCGAAAGACCGCGGCGGCCATTCCGGCTTTCCCGCTGGGCCGGCGGGCGATCGCCAGAAGACCGCGGGCCGGCCCAGCGGGACAGCCCCTTCAACAATGAAGCCGGCTCGGAATGGAGCCGGCGGAGTTGAAGGGGTGCGACGGGTGCAGTGGCACCCGTCGTGATTTTCACTGTCTGCACAGCAGACAGTGAAAATCTTTGTGGGGCCCTGTTAGGGGGCCCCTGCACTGCCCATGCCAGTGGCATGGGCAGTGCAGGGGCCCCCAGGAGCCCCGCAGCACCCGTTCCCGCCATCCTGGTTCTGGCGGTGTACACCGCCAGAAACAGGCTGGCGGGAAGGGGGTCGGAATCCCCATGGCGGTGCTGCAAGCAGCGCCGCCATGGCGGGTTCCCTGGGCTAGCGGGAAACCGGCGGGAAACCGCCGGCTCCCCTTTTCCGACCGCGGCTTTACCGCTGCGGTCAGAATCGCCCAGGAAGCACCGCCAGCCTGTTGGCGGTGCTTCCGCCGCACTCCGCCATGGCGGTCATGGACCGCCAAGGTCAGAATGACCCCCTATGTGTGCCCGGGGCCTATAGATTGAATGCTACTAGTGGGCCTGCAGCACTGATTGTGCCACCCACTTAAGTAGCCCCTTAACCTTGTCTCAGGCCTGCCATTGCAAGGCCTGTGTGTGCAGTTTCACTGCCAATTCGACTTGGCATTTAAAAGTACTTGCCAAGCCTTAAACTCCCCTTTTTCTACATCTAAGACACCCCTAAGGTATGCCCTATGTAACCCATAGGGCAGGGTGCTGTGTAAGCAAAAGGCAGGACATGTACCTATGTAGTTTGCATGTACTGGTAGTTTAAAACTCCTAAATATGTTTTTACACTACTGTGAGGCCTGCTCCCTTCATAGGCTAACATTGGGGCTGCCCTCATACATTGGTTGAGTGGTAGCTGCTGATCTGAAAGGAGTAGGAAGGTCATATTTAGTATGGCCAGAATGGTGACATCAAATCCTTCTGACTGGTGAAGTTGGATTTAATATTACTATTTTAGAAATGCCTCTTTTAGAAAGTGAGCATTTCTCTGCACTTAAATCTTTCTGTGTCTCACAATCCATGTCTGGCTGGGTTTAGTTGACAGTTCCTTGTGCATTCACTCAGACACACCCCAAACACAGGATACTCAGCCTCACTTGCATACATTGCATTTTGAATGGGCCTTCCTGGGCTGGGAGGGTGGAGGGCCTGCTCTCATCCAAAGGACTGCACACCCCCTACTGGGACCCTAGCAGACAGGATTGAACTGGAAGGGGACCTGGTGCACTTCTAAGCCACTCTTTGAAGTTTCCCCCACTTCAAAGGCACATTTAAGTATATAAACAGGGCCTCTGCCCCTTCCAACTCAGACACTTCCTGGAGAAGAAACTTGTAACCAGAACCTGCAGCCTGCCAAGAAAAATTGCCTGGCTGCCCAAAGGACTCACCTGACTGCTTTCTTTGAAGGACTGCTGCCTTGCTGTTGCCCTGCTGCCTTGCTGCTCTCTGGTTGAGGTGAAGAAGTGCTCTCCAAGGGCTTGGATAGAGCTTGCCTCCTGTTCCCTGAAGTCTCAGGACCAAAAAGACTTCGGCCCATATTTATACTTACTATATAAATTAACGCCGGCTAACGCCATTCTGAAGCGCCATGCGGGCGCCGCATTTATTGAATGACGTTAGCCGGCGTTAGCCGCCGGCGCCGTCTGGTGTGCGTTAAAAAAAACGACGTACACCAGGCAGCGCCAGCGTAGGGGGATATGGAGCTTGGGCGTCAAGAAATGGGGCAAGTCAGGTTGAGGCAATTTTTTCGCCTCAACCCGATTTGCGCCATTTATTTTCACTCCCAACCCCCATAGAAATGACTCCTGTCTTAGCAAAGACAGGAGTCATGCCCCCTTGCCCAATGGCCATGCCCAGGGGACTTCTGTCCCCTGGGCATGGTCATTGGGCATAGTGGCATGTAGGGGGGCACAAATCAGGCCACCCTATGCCACAAAAAAAAAAAAAAAAAACACTTACCTGAATGTCCCTGGGATGGGTCCCTCCAGCCTTGGGTGTCCTCCTGGGGTGGGCATGGGTGACAGGGGTGTCCCTGGGGGGCTGGGGGGGCACCTCTGGGCTCCTTCAGAGCCCACAGGTCCCTTAACGCCTGCCTTTTGCAGGCGCTAAAAAACGGCGCAAAAGCAGGCGTACGTCATTTTTTTTGACCCGCCCACTCCCGGGCGTGATTTTTGCCCGCAAGTATAAATCCCACGCACATGCCTCGGAGTCGATTTTTTAGACGGGAACGCCTACCTTGCATATAATTAACGCAAAGTAGGTGTCCACGCTAAAAAATGACGCTAACTCCATGGACTTTGGCGCTCGACGCGTCTAACGCCAAAGTATAAATATGGAGTTAGTTTTGCGTAAAAAAAAACGACGCAATTTCGGCGCAAACGGAGTATAAATATGCCCCTTCATCTCTTCAAGAAGGACTCCTTGTGCAGCGAAATTTGACGCATAGCCTGCCAGAAATGATGCACAGACTGCACTGCGTTGAAAATTTCAGTCCACGCCAAACCAGAACGATGCAGCCCAACTTCGCAAAGAGAAGATTGACGCAGCGACGCCGTAGCAACTGGAAATTCGACACACGGCCCACTGGATCGACGCATAGCCGAGCCAGAATGACGCAGCCTGACTTCCAGAGAGGAATCGATGCAGCGCCTGGTGTGCGATAGAAAATTCGACGCAACGTCCACTGGATCGACGCAGCTACTGTGACTTCATCCTGCCAGTGCAAGAAATCCATGCTTAGTCCCTGGGGCGTCTGAAATCCCTGCAACCCGAAGACTGAGTGCCGGAAATCGACGCACAACCATCCCTGCGTTGAAACTAAATAACGTATCACTGTGTGCGGCTTGAGAAATTGAATCACACCCCTTTGTTTCTACGCTTCTCCTTCTCTGCGGCCTTTTGCGGAGATTTTTCATGCGAACCAGGTACTTTGTGTTTGAAAGAGACTTTGTTTGCTTTTAAAAGACTTAAGACACCATATATCACTTTTCAGTGATATGTCTACATTTACTTATTGCATCTTTGATCGTTTTGACCTGCATTTAACCATATAAATATTTTATATTTTTCTAAACACTGCGTGGTGTATTTTCATGGTGCTATATGTGGTATTGTATGATTTATTGCACAAATACTTTACACATTGCCTTCTAATTTAAGCCTGAATGCTCAGTGCCAAGCTACCAGAGGGTGGTCACAGAATAATTTGGATTGTGTGTGACTTACCTTGACTAGAGTGATGGTCCTTCCTTGGGCAGGACAGGGTTGACTGCCAACCAAAGACCCCATTTCTAAAACCTACCATACACTAGGGACTTATAGGTAGGCCGACATAGCCAATTTAATTAGCCTAATTTGCATACTTATTTTAGACGTGGCACAGGCCCTGGGACTGGTTAGCAGTACCCAGGGCATCATCAGAGTCAGGAAAACATCAGCAAAAAGTGAAAAATGGGGGAAAAAAGTGAGGAGGTCTCTGCAATCAGCCATGTTTTCTCACAGGTGTTAACAGCTACAAGCTATCACTACTGTTTTTGGGACTGACTCTGGTTAATTGAGGCATAGCTAGGGAATACAAGCTGAGGCATCCTGCTCCCTTGTGGTCTGGAAGAAGGGAAAGGATCATTGCATGGGTTTAGAGGTGGCAGTTTATAAGGCAAGTGGATGTCCACAGAACACTGCAAGGTTTGGTGAGGGTGGGTGCATTACAGAAGTATTGTGCTGGAGCCTGTTCTAGCCATGGGACAATTGATGGATGATGGGATTCGGATGTTCACAGGAGGAGAAGGGGATGGGATGGTACGGAACACATTCTCAAATTAATCTAAGTGTTATGTATCTTCCAATTACAATGTGGGTGGGGTCAGGTAGGGTCAAATGCACAGGTTATTGCTTTTGTTTTTGTTTATTTTATTATTACCTTTTTTCATATACTTGCCGGCCCTCTGAGCTATGTATCTATGTTAATGTTTAATAAAATTTGTTTCGAAAAAAAAAGAGGTGCCGAAGTACAGCCTAAATACATAACATTTTACTGTCTTTCAATTAGCTGTAGTTTTAGTTTTGAGTGCATTTCAAAGTCAAAGATGTCTTTTGATGTGTTGTTATTGACACAAACACCTCTTTTTGATACTATTTATGCGAGATCTAAGGATGGTACACAGTTTTTCTTCTTCGGGTTTACAAGTGACGACTTTCTTTCCTGGATGTTTGGAGGTAATCGCTCTATAACTTTTGTAGGTCCTTTTGTAAAGGTGAAAGCGTTTACTTTCAATCTGTGCTTTCACAAGGCCATGGCATTCATAGATTCTATTCTCTCTGGGTTTGTGATCTGAATTGAGTCAGCAGAGATACACCATCACAAACGTGACACATTCCGCATCCGCAGTATCACAAGTGCATTATAGCCTATGACACCATGGCAGATGGGATGTCTAACATGTTTAAATGGAGCATCCTGTTTGTAAAATATTAAGAATGGGCATCAGCCTGTATTTGGTAATCACATGGGCTTTGGGTTATTCACTAAGTCAGGTATTCTGCAAGATTAACATTTCTGCCCATTCTACTGTGGCACTCCAGCTTGCTGTGTTACTCCATCTGTTTCTCCCTGTACATTAGGACTCCTTTAAGTTTCTGGGCAATCCCTCCTCCTCCTCATGGCTTCCAATATTTAGGTTATGTGGGGTTGGGCTAGCAACAATTCTTGATGTGATTAGAAACAGTCGCGGCTGGCGGCAGGGCAAAGTGGAAGTGTTGGGTGAGTGGGGAGAACAAAACAAATAAATAATAATAGAAACAAACTTACCTCTACCAGCCGCATCGATGCACCACCATGACGCTGCTATTCAGGCCTCCGCTGCAGTGCAGGCATGCACAGGCTCCTAGCCTGCCCTGCAGCCAATCCTACCACTGCTCTCATGCTGCTGGCAGCATGAAAGTCACGTCAAGATTGGCCTAAGTGCCCTGGCTCTGTGCTCCCAGGCAGACTGGGAGCCGGGGCCTTCTGTCCCCAACCCAGCAACACAGTTCGGGTTGGAGACATCACAGTGCGCATGTGTGTTTAGCCGTCCTGAGACAGCCTGCAAAACACACATGCACACTGGGTTTAGGGCACACCACTCCTCTCCCTGCTTGTCATCCCACATTGCCTCACCCCCTTTAAAAATCAAACAGTAATAAACATAGGGGGTCATTCTGACCCTGGCGGTAAATACCGCCAGGGCGGAGGTTGGCGGTAGCACCGCCAACAGGCTGGCGGTGCTCCGCCGGGCATTCTGACCGCGGCAGTACAGCCGCGGCCAGAAGCGGAAAGCCGGCGGTGTACCGCCGACTTTCCGCTGCCCATGGGAATCCGCCATGGCGGCGCAGCTTGCTGCGCCGCCATGGGGATTCTGACACCCCATACCGCCATCCTGTTCCTGGCGGTTCGCCCGCCAGGAACAGGATGGCGGTATGGGGTGCCGTGGGGCCCCTGGGGGCCCCTGCAGTGCTCATGCCAATGGCATGGGCACTGCAGGGGCCCCCGTAAGAGGGCCCCACAAAGAATTTCAGTGTCTGCTTTGCAGACACTGAAATTCGCGACGGGTGCAACTGCACCCGTCACACCTTCCCACTCCGCCGGCTCCATTCTGAGCCGGCGTCCTCGTGGGAAGGGTGTTTCCCGCTGGGCTGGCGGGCGGACTTTCGGCGGTCGCCCGCCAGCCCAGTGGGAAACCCAGAATGACCGCCGCGGTCTTTTGACCGCGGTACGGTCTTCTGGCGGTTCCCGCTTGGCGGGCGGCTACCGTCGCCCGCCAAGCTTAGAATCAGGGCCATAGTTTATTATCGTTTTATATTGAAAGTTTTGCAGCTGCAGCTGCTGCTGCTGTTGGGGGAGGGAGAAAGCTCCTCCACCATAAGGGAGGAGCTGCTGCTGATTAGATAGTGTTGGAGGGATTCTTAGAAATGGTTGACAATTTGGTCTTTTGGTGCATATAGAGGGTCATTCTGACCCTGGCGGCCGGTGGCCGCCAGGGCCACCGACCACGGGAGCACCGCCAACAGGCTGGCGGTGCTCCAATGAGCATTCTGACCGCGGCGGTTCAGCCGCGGTCAGAAGCAGAAAGTCAGCGGTCTCCCGCTGACTTTCCGCTGCTCTTTGGAATCCTCCATGGCTGCGGAGCGCGCTCCGCAGCCATGAGGATTCTGACCCCCCCTACCGCCATCCAGTTCATGGCGGGAAAGCCGCCATGAACAGGATGGCGGTAGGGGGGTCGCGGGGCCCCTGGGGGCCCCTGCCGTGCCCATGCCAATGGCATGGGCACGGCAGGGGCCCCCGTAAGAGGGCCCCAAAAAGTATTTCAGTGTCTGCCTTGCAGACACGGAAATACGCGACGGGTGCCACTGCACCCGTCGCACCTTCCCACTCCGCCGGCTCGATTACGAGCCGGCATCCTCGTGGGAAGGTCGTTTTCCCCTGGGCTGGCGGGCGGTTTTACTGGAACCGCCCGCCAGCCCAGGGGAAAACTCGTAATACCCGCCGCGGTCTTTTGACCGCGGCGCCGTAATTTGGAGGGCGGGATCCTGGCGGGCGGCCTCCGCCGCCCGCCAGGGTCATAATGAGGCCCATAGTGGAGTCCAATGGATTTTCTAGAAATCACGTCATTATTGAGAAACATTATGGGGCATATTTATACTCTGTTTGCGCCGGAATTGCGTCGTTTTTTTTTACGCAATTCCGACGCAGAACTAACTCCATATTTATACTTTGGCGTTAGACGCGTCTAGCGCCAAAGTCCATGGAGTTTGCGTCATTTTTTAGCGTGGACACCTACTTTGCGTTAATGAAATGCAAGGTAGGCGTTCCCATCTAAAAAATTGATTCCGAGGCATGTGCGCCGTATTTACACTCCCGGGCAAAATTCACGTCCGGGAGTGGGCGGGTCAAAAAAAAATGATGTCCGGCCGCTTTTGCGCCGTTTTTTAGTGCCTGATCAGGGCAGGCGTTAAGGGAACTGTGGGCTCGGAAGGAGCCCAGAGGTGCCCTCCCAAGCCCCCAGGGGCACCCCCTGCCACCCTTGCCCACCCCAGGAGGACACCCAAGGCTGGAGGGACCCATCCCAGGGACATTAAGGTAAGTTCAGGTAAGTTTTTTTTTTTTTTTTTTTGTGGCATAGGGAGGCCTGATTTGTGCCCCCCTACATGCCACTATGCCCAATGACCATGCCCAGGGGACATAAGTCCCCTGGGCATGGCCATTGGGCAAGGGGGCATGACTCCTGTTTTTGCTAAGACAGGAGTCATTTCAATGGGGGTTGGGAGTCGAAAAAAATGGCGCAAATTGGGTTGAGGCGAAAAATTTGCCTCAGCCTGACTTGCCCCATTTTTTGGCGCCCAAGCTCCATATCCCCCTCCACCGGCGCTGCCTGGTGTACGTCGTTTTTTTTCACGCACACCAGGCAGCGTCGGCGGCTAACGGCGGCTAACGTCATTGAATAAATACGGCGCCCGCATGGCGCTTCAGAATGGCGTTAGCCGGCGCTAATTTTTTTGACACAAAACTGTGTTAGCGCAGTTTTGCGTCAAAAAGTATAAATATGGCCCTATACGTCTTCCAGTTCTGGTCTGCAGAGATGAGTTGGGTAATTTTTGTGCACAAAGCTAACTGGAGTTTAAGAGTCTCTGTTTGGTAGTTGTCAGGTACCTTATATTCTTGTGTCGCTATTAAGCCCCATACTTCTTTCCCCTAAATTAAAAACGGAGACATGTTACTGTCACACATTTCTCAATGTTAATTTTACTGGTGGGGTTGATATCTAAGCCACTGATGAAAATCACGTATGTATTTCCTTGAAGTGAATGTTTTGCTGGTTAAAACGTCTTGATGTGTTTATTCCAAGCTCCAGATAAACGAAGTCGATCTGAGATATTATTGCACCGTTTACAAGAATTTGATCTTGCATCTCGATTTTTTTTAATTTTTCAGTAAAAAAGTTACTTTGTACCTTGATCTTAAGTGCATATGTTTTGTAATAACCTTTCACGAAATTAAAATTTTACTGTTGTGCATCTCTATATGGATCTCTGTGTACAACGGAAAGTTTTTTTTTTTTTTTTTTTTTTTTTTTATCCCTTTGGCTTCAAAAATGTTTCGGAGATTCCTCTGAAGTTTTGACATTTCCTCGTTGTAAACATCGAAAAAGACTGGGCTGAGTTTGCATCAGCGTCTAACTCCTCATTCCTTTTGAAGTCTTTGGGTGTGCATTGTGTTTACCTTAACATTATGGTGCAATGGGGGGATACATAGATTTTAGTGTCATATGATTTTCGTTGTTCCACCCTGAAGCAGCATGATGTTTAGTCCTTGGTACCCAGATTGAATTAAATGAGTTTTGAAAGTCAGTCAAACATGCAGGTATTTTCTCTTAGTTTTTCTTGTTTTTCTTTTTAAAATGTTTATAGGTAGGGCTTGTAATGTGAAAATATGGTCTGCTGTTTTGTAATTAGTCTGTAATGTGAAAATATGGTTTGTGTTTTGGTGTTTTTGTGGGTAACCTCTCTTGGTCAAAGTAAAACGTTACTGTCAGTCTCAAACTGCAGTATTTGTTTATTTGTTTCCAGATCGGATACAATAATCCATCAACACAAACATTACAATAAATAGTATTCAAGGTAAACATTTAAGGGGGTCATTACAAAATTGGCGGTAAAAGCCGCTTACCACCGTGCAGAAGACCGCCAATACACCGCCGCGGCCGTGGAAATCCGCCACAGCTATTATGACCCACATCTCGGAATCCGCAGAAACTCAGACACCCACACAAGTCCGCCACACCAAAAGTCAGTGATAAACTGGCGAAAACAAAACCTCCACCGTCACGCCAACAGAAACACACCCATGCTATCACGACCCACGAATCCACGCAGCGGTCTTTCAACCGCGGTATTTAATTGGCGGTACACACCGCCGCGCTCAAAATACACACACATTTCCAAAACACCGCCACATTGGACAATTCAAAATACACACACCTGATACACATACACACACCACTCCCACACACACAACACAATATAAAACAGACACCCACATCACCCACAAACCCCTACAACCCAAAAATGTTGACGAAGGCCAGAGAGACTGCACAGCATAGACAACCCCACCACACAGAGGCACACAACACCATCACCCACACAACATCCACGTACAAAACACCACACACCACTACACATTACCACATACACCACCCAACATGTCACCTACACCACCCCATGGCACGGCAAAGACACCCCAGGTTCTCGGAGGAGGAGCTCAGGGTCATGGTGGAGGAAATCATATGGGTAGAGCCACAGCTATTTGGATCACAGGTGCAACACACCTCCATAGCTAGGAAGATGGAGCTATGGCGAAGAATAGTCGACAGGGTCAATGCAGTGGAACAGCACCCAGGAAATAGGGAGGACATCAGGAAGAGGTGGAACGACCTATGGGGGAAGGTGCGTTCTGTGGTCTCCAGGCACAACATTGTGGTACAGCGAACTGGCGGCGGACCCCCACCACCTCCCCCACAACTAACAACATGGGGAGCAGGTCTTGACCATCATGCATCCTGAGGGCCTCGGAGAAGTCAGTGGAGGAATAGACTCTGGTAAGTCAAATCTTAACTATCATATCCCCCACCCTACCTGCATGCTATCACAGACCCCCACCCTCACCCCTTCCCCTATCACTCCAACTCCTCACTAATGTACTAATAACACAAACCACCCATCCCAACACCAAGCCCTGCATGACACAACAAAGCATGGACACCCCTCACCAAAGGATGCCCACTGCACATAACCATAACACCCTCCCAACCATCATCACACAAGCCCCCACACAGGAATGCTAGCACTGGGGTATACGCTCACCCACCCATTGCACACCATGACACACACAGATGCAATAATCATGCTTTTACATCCCTCCAGGACCACTACCCAACGTCACCAAACAGGAGGGTCCAGACATCTCTACCCCACCCACAGAAGAGGCCCACAGTGATGACAGCAGCTCTGGCCAACTAGATCCAGATGACCAGCCCGGACCATCGTAGGCCTCGGGACAGTCGGTTCCCCTCGCACTGGCACAGCCCAACACAGACCTTCCACCCTCTGGAAACACCAGCACAGCACCCAACCAGCGGGCCCATTCCTCCATACCCAGGACACGTCAATCAGCTGTGTGTCCACCACTACAGGGAACCCAGGCAAACCCACCACCCCAACAACAACAGGGACCTGGGGGCAGTGGTAGTGGGCACACAGTCCAGGGGACGGAGGCACAGGAACACAGGGGAACTGGGAGGGCTACTGTGCGACAGGGGGCGGATAGGCCAAGGGAACGCACTCTCCACGAGGCCCTCTCTTCCATCATGGGAGCATACCACCACTCCAAGGAGACGATGGCTATGGTCCTGGCCAAGTTTCAGGAGACCCAGCGCCTGCAGGAGGACCAGTATTTGGGGTTCAGGGAGGAACTCTGAACCATCAGCTCCGCCCTGAGCACCATCGTAGGGGTGCTGAAGGACATACAGAACATCATGAGGGACACCGTGGCACTCCAAGGGGCCCCTGACACTAGCATGGACGATGAACTGCCCACCACCTCCGCAGGCGCTAGTGGACAGGACGCCCCGCCACAGGACCACCACACCAGCACCCCACCCCCTACAGACGGAGAACCACCCCGCAAGCGGTCCCTGAGATCCAGGAACAGGACAGAGCACGATGGCAAGACCCCCGCCAAGAAATGAGACCACCCTGATTGTCATCCCACTGTCCCACTTTGTAACCCTGTCCCTATTGGAACTGCCCCAGCTCCACTTCCTATGCCCATATGGGCAGTGCACCTGTGAGACAAATAGACTGGACTCTGCCATTGACATTCCTCCACCATCACCCCTCACCATTTTACCACCCCCTCCAATAATTAGCACTTCAATAAACACCCTTGAAGCACAAAACAGTCTGGAGTCAGTCTGTGATTTTGAAAATGTGTATTACCAATGACAGTGACAAAATCCGTACTCAAATGTAATGTCAACATACCTATGTCACACATCACAAGTACATGAAGAATGCAAGCAGATGACACACGTTGGTAACCACACCTGGAAACCGTAATGGAAATGTACAACTTAGTTACCAAATACTGCTTGAAATTGACAGACAGGACAGAGGTAGAAGTGTGAAAGTACTTGTAGTAGGCTAGAAAGTGTTCTCACTTGTGTGTCACTGGAGATATTGCTGGATGACTGAGTCCCTGTTGTCAATGTCTTCTTCCTCTGCTTCCTCCTCATCACTGTCCACAGGCTCCACAGCTGCCACAACACCGTCATCTGGACAATCCTCCTGCAGAAAAGGCACCTGTCGTCGCAAAGCAAGATTGTGAAGCATACAGCAGGCGATGATGATCTGGCACACCTTCCTTGGTGAGTAGAATAGGGAACCACCTGTCATATGGAGGCACCTGAACCTGGCCTTCAGGAGGCCGAAGGTGCGTTCAATCACCCTCCTAGTACGGCCATGTGCCTCATTGTAGCGTTCCTCTGCCCTGGTCCTGGGATTCCTCACTGGGGTCAGTAGCCATAACAGGTTAGGGTAACCAGAGTCCCCTAATAGCCACACACGGTGCCTCTGGAGTTGACCCATCACATAAGGGATGCTGCTATTCCGCAGGATGTAGGCGTCATGCACTGAGCCAGGGAACATAGCATTTGCCTGGGAGATGTACTGGTCTGCCAAACATACCATCTGTACATTCATGGACTGATAACTCTTCCGGTTCCTGTACACCTGTTCACTCCTGTGGGGGGGACCAAAGCCACATGGGTCCCATCAACGGCACCTATGATGTTGGGGATATGTCCAAGGGCATAGAAGTCACCTTTAACAGCAGCCAAATCCTCCACCTGAGGGAAAACGATGTAGCTCCTCATGTGTTTCAGCAGGGCAGACAACACTCTAGACAACACGTTGGAAAACATAGGCTGGGACATCCCTGATGCCATGGCCACTGTTGTTTGAAATGACCCACTTGCAAGGAAATGGAGCACTGATAGCACCTTCACTTGAGGGGGGATTCCTGCGGGATGGAGGATTGCTGACATCAGGTCAGGCTCCAACTGGGTACACAGTTCCTGGATTGTGGCACGGTCAAACCTGTAGGTTACCTTAGCTGCTGGGCCTTCTCCCATCCAGTGCTGTGCCCTTTTTTGGCTATTTGGGGTAGTTCGCGCTTAGGCCTTCATAACTTTTTGTCCACATAAGCTAACCACGCCAAATTTGCATCCTTTTTTTCCAACATCGTAGGGATTCTAATGGTACCCAGAGTTTGTGGTTTCCCCTAAAGGAGACCAAGAAAATAGCCAAAATACAGTGAAAATTTCGTTTTTTCCAAAAAAATGGGGAAAAAGGGCTGCCGAAGAAGGCTTGTGGTTTTTTCCCTGAAAATGCCATCAACAAAGGGTTTCTGGTGCTGAAATCACTATCTTCCCACCTTTCAGGAACGGGCAGACTTGAATCAGAAAACCACATTTTTCAACACAAATTTGGCATTTTACTGGGATATACCCCATTTTTACTATTTTTGGTGCTTTCAGCCTCCTTCCAGTTAGTGACAGGAATGGGTGTGAAACCAATGCTGGATACCAGAATGTTAAACATTTCTGAAGACTAGACAAAATTCTAAATTCAGCAAGGGGTCATTTGTGTAGATCCTACAAGGTTTTCCTACAGAAAATAACAGCTGAAATAAAAAAATATTGAAATTGAGCTGAAAACAACAGCCATTTTTCTTTATGTTTTACTCTGTAACTTTTTCCTGCGATGTCAGATTTCCAAAAGCAATATACCGTTTTGTCTGCTGGACTCTTCTGGTTGCGCGGATATAAAGGGCTTGTAGGTTCATCAAGAACCCTAGGTACCCAGAGCCAATAAATGAGCTGCACCCTGCAGTTGGTTTTCATTCTATACTGTGTATACAGCAATTCATTTGCTGAAATATGAAGAGTGAAAAATAGGTATCAAGAAAACCTTTACATTTCCAAAATGGGATCAAGATAAGGTTTTGAGGAGCAGTGGTTATTTGCACATCTCTGAATTCCAGGGTGCCCATACTAGCATGTGAATTGCAGGGCATTTTTCAAATAGACGTCTTTTTTACACACTCTCTAATATTTGGAAGGAAAAAATGTAGAGAAAGATAAGGGGCATTAACACTTGTTTTGCTATTCTATGTTCCCCCAAGTCTCCCGATAAAAATTTCGGTGACAGAAAGTTCTGGAATCTGAGAGGAGCCACAAATGTCCTTCCACCCAGCATTCCCCCAAGTCTCCCGATAAAAATGATACCTCACTTGTGTGGGTAGACCTAGCGCCCGCGACAGGAAATGCCCCAAAAAATAACGTGGACACATCACATTTTTTGACAGAATACAGAGCTGTTTTTTGCAAAGTACCTACCTGTAGATTTTGGCCTCTAGCTCAGCCGGCACATAGGGAAACTTACCAAACCTGTGCATTTTTTAAAACTAGAGACCTAGGGGAATCCAGGATGGGGTGACTTGTGGGGCTCTGACCAGGTTCTGTTACCCAGAATCCTTTGCAAACCTCAAAAAAGTGGCTAAAAAAACAAGTTTTCCTCACATTTCGGTGACAGAAAGTTCTGGAATCTGAGAGGAGCCACAAATTTCCTTCCACCCAGCGTTCCCCCAAGTCTCCCGATAAAAATGATACCTCACTTGTGTGGGTAGGCCTAGTGCCCGCAACAGGAAATGCCCCAAAACACAACGTGGACACATCCCATTTTTTGACAGAAAACACCGCTGTTTTTTCCAAAGTGCCTACCTGTAGATTTTGGCCTCTAGCTCAGCTGGCACATAGGGAAACCTACCAAACCTGTGCATTTTTGAAAACTAGAGACCTAGGGGAATCCAAGATGGGGTGACTTGTGGGGCTCTGACCAGGTTCTGTTACCCAGAATCCTTTGCAAACCTCAAAAAGTGGCTAAAAAAACAAGATTTCCTCACATTTCGGTGACAGAAAGTTCTGGAATCTGAGAGGAGCCACAAATTTCCTTCCACCCAGCGTTCCCCCTAGTCTCCCGATAAAAATGATACCTCACTTGTGTGGGTAGGCCTAGCGCCCGCGACAGGAAATGCCCCAAAACACAACGTGGACACATCACATTTTTTGACAGAATACAAAGCTGTTTTTTGCAAAGTGCCTACCTATGGATTTTGGCCTCTAGCTCACCTGGCACATAGGGAAACCTACCAAACCTGTGCATTTTTTAAAACAAGAGACCTACGGGAATACAAGATGGGGTGACTTGTGGGGCTCTGACCAGGTTCTTTTACCCACAAACCTTTCCAAATCTAAAAAAGTGGCAAAAAAAAAAAGTTTTCCTCAAATTTCGATGACAGAAAGTTCTGGAATCTGAGAGGATCCACAAATTTCCTTCCACCCAGCATTCCCCCAAGTCTCCCGATAAAAATGATACCTCGCTTGTGTGGGTAGGCCTAGCGCCCGTGACAGGAAATGCCCCAAAACACAACGTGGACACATCACATTTTTTGACAGAATACAGAGCTGTTTTTTGCAAAGTGCCTACCTGTAGATTTTGGCCTCTAGCTCAGCCGGCACATAGGGAAACCTACCAAACCCATGCATGTTTGAAAACTAGAGACCTAGGGGAATCCAAGATGGGGTGACTTGTGGGGCTCTGACTAGGTTCTGTACCCAGAATCCTTTGCAAACCTCAAAATTTGGCTAAAGAAACACGTTTTCCTCACATTATGGTGACAGAAAGTTCTGGAATCTGAGAGGAGCCACAAAATTCCTTCCACCCAGAGTTCCCCCAAGTCTCCCGATAAAAATGATACCTCACTTGTGCGGGTAGGCCTAGCGCCCGCGACAGGAAATGCCCCAAAACACAACGTGGACACATCAAATTTTTTCATAGAAAACAGTGCCTACCTGTGGATTTTGGCCTCTAGCTCAGCCGGCACCTGGGGAAACCTAGCAAACCAGCGCATTTTTGAAAACTAGAAATCCAGGAGAATCCAAAATGAGGTGACTTGTGGGGCTCTGACCAGGTTCTGTTACCCAGAATCCTTTGCAAACCTCAAAATGTGGCTAAAATAACACGTTTTCCTCACATTTCGGTGACAGAAAGTTCTAGAATCTGAGAGGATCCACAAATTTACTTCCACCCAGTGTTCCCCCAAGTCTCCTGATAAATATGATACCTCACTTGTGTGGGTAGGCCTGATGCCCGGTACAGGAATAGATCACACAACGGTCAATGTTGGTCCTTACGTGAGGCAGCTGTTGACCCTCGGGTGATCCATTCCTGATGCAGGCACTAGGTGCAGGCACTCAAGTGGGGTCGTGTTTTTATCAGGACAGGTGAGGAGTCACTGGGTGGTAGGAATTTTGTGGATCCCAGCATATTCCTGTAGTTTGTGTGACAGAAATGCGAGAAAAATAGAGTTTTTATTCAACATTTCAGCTTTGTAGGGTATTCTGGGTAAGAAAACTTTGGGGAATCCACACAAGTCACACCTCTGTGGACTCCCCTGAATGTCTAGTTTCCAGAAATTATTGGGTTTAGTGTGTTTCTCTATATGGCCGCCGAATCCAGGACCAAAAACACAGGTGCCTGCCTTACAAAACCAGTTTGTTTTGCCATAGATAATTTTGATTTCTCCACAATACGAATTGGGTGGTGGAAATTGGGGCTGAACTAAATTGGGGAGCTCCCAAGAGAGCACTCTCTCTCTCTCTGCTTGCCGCCGCATTCACCTGCTCTCTGGGTTGGGCTAACCCACTTTTACCCAGTTGCACAAACAGCTTGCGAAGGGACAGCAGGACTGTCCTCATCACCTCCCTCATAATGTACTGGAAGAGGAGTTATCGAATGGGACTCCTCCGACTGAAAAATCACTCCCAGAGTCTGCGCCATTGTCCTATCCCTCAGATGCTGTCTCAGTATCTGATGTCTCAGTCTCTGATCCTATGTCAGAGCGGTCCTCTATAACCCGAGTGCAGGCAGCAGTCATCCATCAAGATGCCACCTCTGCTATTGGCTAAACTGTTGCTCTAAAACACTAGCCTACGTAGACAGTCACAAAATCTATGGTGTGTGTGAGATACGTGCAACAGTAGAGGCCACCTTACCTGCGCTTCTTCCCTCAATCAGCACGTTCTTTCAAGACACTCAAAAAACACCTTGTCACATACCATTCGTCACAGTCTTTAGAACCTCCTGCGCCCAGTCCAACAATCATTATTGGTGCTCCCACTCCCTCCTCCTAGGATTCCCTCATTACCACCCAGCAAAAGTGCCCTTCATCTCTCCATAGCCGCCCTCCACCCGCACATACATTTTATTGGTATTATAGCGCAGGTAATGGCTGACTTTACTAATGTACTCAGCTATTTACATAAAATACAGATTTGCTCTTTGCAGTAGGCATATAAACCTTCTGCGCTTCTTTATGGCACTAAAACTGCCCCTAGACAAGTCTGACCCTTTTCCCCAGGGAAACCACACACATATTAACAAAAGTGATATATATATGACAGCCAACCACCTGAAACTCAACTCAAGCAAAACCGAAATAATCCTATTTGACCCACACAAAAACACCTGGGACCCATCATGGTGGCCCACCACGCTAGGCCCTGCACCCACCCCCGCCAACCACGCACACAACCTCAGCATCATTCTAGACTCCTCCCTCTTGATGACCCAACAAATCAACGTTCTCACCTCCTCATGCTTCAACACACTCCGTATACTGAAAAAAACATTCAAATGGATCCCCACAGAGACCAGAAAAACTGTCACTCACGCACTCATCAGCAGCAGACTTGATTACGGAAACGCCCTCTATGCCGGCACCACTCTAAAACTCAAGCGCAAACTACACGCATCCAGAACTCAGCAGCACGACTCATCCTCGACCTCCCCGGACACAAACACATCTCTCCACACCTCAAATCAAATCAAATCAAATCAAATCATTAGCATTTATAAAGCGCGCTACTCACCCGTGCGGGTCTCAAGGCGCTAGGGACAAAGGGGGTGGTTATCGCTGCTCGAACAGCCAGGTCTTTAGGAGTCTCCGGAAAGCGGAGTGGTCCTGGGTGGTCCTGAGGCTGGTGGGGAGGGAGTTCCAGGTCTTGGCCGCCAGGAAGGAGAAAGATCTCCCACCCGCCGTGGAGCGTCGGATGCGAGGGACGGTGGCGAGTGCGAGGCCAGAGGAGCGGAGGGGGCGGGTGGGGACGTAGAAGTTGAGCCGTCTGTTGAGGTATTCCGGTCCCTTGTCGTGGAGGGCTTTGTGTGCGTGGGTGAGAAGTCGGAAGGTGATCCTTTTGCTGACTGGGAGCCAATGCAGGTGTCTCAGGTGTGCGGAGATGTGGCTGTTGCGGGGTACGTCGAGGATGAGGCGGGCTGAGGCGTTTTGAATGCGTTGCAGGCGATTTTGGAGTTTGGCGGTGGTCCCAGCGTAAAGGGTGTTGCCGTAGTCCAGGCGGCTCGTGACGAGGGCGTGGGTCACGGTTTTTCTGGTGTCGGCGGGGATCCAGCGGAAGATCTTGCGGAGCATGCGGAGGGTGAGGAAGCAGGCGGAGGACACGGCGTTGACTTGCTTGGTCATGGTGAGAAGGGGGTCCAAGATGAAGCCGAGGTTGCGGGCGTGGTCTGCGGGGGTCGGTGCGGTGCCGATGGCCGTTGTCCAGCAGGAGTCGTCCCAGGCGGACGGGGTGTTGCCGAGGATGAGGACTTCAGTTTTTTCAGAGTTCAGCTTTAGGCGGCTGAGCCTCATCCAATCTGCGACGTCCTTCATACCCTCTTGTAGGTTGGTCTTGGCGCTGGCGGGGTCCTTGGTGAGGGAGAGTATAAGTTGGGTGTCGTCGGCGTAGGAGGTGATGATGATGTCGTGCTTGCGTACGATGTTAGCGAGGGGGCTCATGTAGACATTGAAGAGTGTCGGGCTGAGTGATGAGCCTTGAGGCACGCCGCAGATGATCTCAGTGGGTTCTGAGCGAAACGGAGGGAGGTAGACTCTTTGGGAGCGGTTTACGAGGAAGGAGGCGATCCAGTCCAGGGCCTGGTCTTGGATCCCGGTGGAGCGGAGGCGGGTGATTAGGGTGCAGTGACAGACGGTGTCAAAGGCAGCCGAGAGGTCGAGAAGAATGAGGGCGACTGTTTCACCGTTGTCCATCAGGGTTCTGATGTCGTCTGTGACTGAGATGAGGGCGGTTTCTGTGCTGTGGTTGGTTCGGAATCCGGTCTGTGAGGGGTCGAGCAGGTTGTTGTCTTCCAGGAAGGTGGTCAGCTGTTTGTTGATGGTCTTCTCTATTACTTTGGCTGGGAAAGGCAGAAGGGAGATGGGGCGGAAGTTTTTCAGGTCGCTCGGGTCAGCCGTAGGTTTCTTTAGTAGGGCGTTGACTTCGGCATGTTTCCAGCATTCGGGGAAGGTAGCAGAAGAAAAAGAAGAGTTGATGACGGTCTGGAGGTGCGGGGCGATGATGTTGTCGGCTTTGTTAAAGATGAAGTGCGGGCAGGGGTCCGAAGGGGCGCCGGAGTGGATAGAGTTCATGATGGATTTGGTTTCTTCCGTGCTGATGTGGGTCCAGTTGTTGAGGGTGATGGTCGGGGATGTGGGTTCGGTGGTGTTAGGTTGGGTCTGGTGTCCGAAGCTGTCGCGGAGGTCGCTGATCTTGCGATGGAAGAAAGTGGCGAGGGATTCGCATAGATCCTGTGAGGGCGTGACGGCGTTGGCGTTGGCGCTGGGGTTGGAGAACTCCTTGACGATGCTGAAGAGTTCTCTGCTGTTGTGGCTGTTTTTGTCCAGTCTGTCGGTGAAAAAATTCCTTTTGGCAGTGCGGATCAGGTGGTGGTGTTTGCGGGTAGCGTTCTTGAGGGCGGTCATGTTGTCAGCGGTGCGGTCCTTGCGCTAGGCTTTCTCAAGTGCGCGACAAGTTTTCTTTGATTCTTTGAGGGTGTCAGAGAACCAGAGGGGTTTCTTGGTGTTGTTCTGTCGCTGCGAGCGTTTGAGTGGATCCCTCCACTGGCTCTCCATTGACAAAAGGATCACCTTCAAGATCCTCATCCTCGCACAGAAATCACTCCACAACACAGGCTCTGCCTACCTCAACGAGAGTCACCTTCCACACCCCTACACGAAACCTCCTCTCAGCTGACCTCTCTCTCGCCTCTGTCCCCCGCATCAAACACAGCACCACCGGGGGCAGATCCTTCTCCTACCTTGCACCCAAAACCTGGAACGCCCTCCCAACCCACCTTCGCAAGACCCAAAACCTACTTCTTTTCAGGAAGGGACTCAAAACCTGGCTTTTCGAACAGTGAACCTCCCAGCCCCTTTCCCTCCCCCATCCCCCCCCAGCGCCTTGAGACCCTCACGGGTGAGTAGCGTGCTTTATAAATCTCTTTGATTGATTGATATATATAGATCTATCTCTCTCTCTATATATATATATATATATATCTACATAGATATATCCATATATATATAGATCTATATATAGTTCTATTTTTTTTTAGTTGTTGTATGGTTCCTTGGGGGCCAAAATGGCCCCCAGGGAAACCCTACAACATCTAAAAAAAATATTGCCCCCACAGGGGGTCACCCTGCCCATGGGCGACCCCCTGTCTTTTTATTTTATTTTATTCATTTTTTTTTTTTTTTTATGAAAATTTCCCCAGGGGGCACCTACCTTTTTTTTTTACAAAAAAATATGCCCCTGGGGGGGGTGGCCCGTTTTCTGAGGGGGCCAACCCCCCCAAGTGAAATCCCTGGCGTCTAGTGGAGTTTCCTGGACCCCGATCGCAGCTGTGCTGCGATCGGGGCCAGGAAACAGTTTCAGAAGGCCTCGTAAAAAAGGGGAGAGTCTCCCCTATTTTACGAGGCCTTCCCGAACGTGGGGAAGGCCGTTTTCCCCATCGAAGCAGGAAGCGGCCGCAAGGCTGCTTCCTGCTTCGATGGGGAAAACAACTTTGTAACGTCAGCGCGCCTCGCGGCGCGCTGACGTCACAAAGGGGTGGGTGGGTGGTGGGGGGCGGGAGGGAGACACGGAAGCTTCCATGTCTCCCAGGGAAAGGAAAAATAAATAAATAATTCCTCGGGTGCGACGCACCCGAGGATTTATTAATACCCTCCCTGGTGTCGGCCACTGGTCGTGACCTGCACCAGGGAGGGTGTGTTAAATGTCGCTCCTCCATTGTCAACAGGTCCACCAGCGGTCGGTACACCGGAGGATTCCGCCATCTCCTCACATGTCCCAGCTGACGGTGCCTACGAAGGACAACAGCAACCACGGAGTCAAACAACTCTGAGGTATGTACCCACAGCTACACAGAACACAAAACATAATCCAAAAAGTTGTCTGAATGTATGTTTAGTCCAGGCCTAGGTATGTGTGACGCAGTTGAAAATGAAGCCATGTGGGCACCTGAAATGGCGGCTGCCTGACCTCTAATCTGGGACAATGGGATGTGAGGTAACTGCGCTAGCGTTGTACACCGTCGCGGTAGGCGGTCGAAGACCGCTGCTCAATGCTGCATTGGTTAACATTGGACCCTATGGGTCCCAGGCGCCAATGATGAAGTGCGCCGGCGGTGATGATACGCACCGCCGCGGACGTCACCACCGCGGACGTCACCGCCATTTTCTATCAGTTCAATCACTCGATACCTGATCTTCGACAGGAGAGGACCTATACTGCAAGTGCTGCTGTGACCTCGGTCTGGAAGAGACAATGGCTTGTGTGTCTGGGGAAAGGGCCCCTGCCTTCACTGCACAGGAGTTGGAAAAGCTCGTTGACGGGGTCCTCCCCCAGTACATGCTACTCTACGGTCCTCCAGACCAACAGGTGAGTACACAAGGAGCAAGTTGTATGGGCTATGCCTGGGTGGAGAGGGCGGGTTGTAAGAAGGAAGGGGGTACAGTTCTGCGTGCATGAAGGACTGTGAATGCATGTGCCACATGGCAAGGGTAGGGATGTGGGCCACTCACTTTAACAGTGCAGTTGCTAATGACTTCTCTTATTCCCCTGTACATTTCATGTAGGTCAGCGCCCACCAGAAGAAGGATATTTAGCATGCCATCGCCAAGGACGTCCGGACCCTGGGGGTCCACCAGAGACGGAGCACCCACTGCCGGAAAAGATGGGAGGACATTCGCCGCTGGAGCAACAAGACGGCGGAGGCTCAGCTGGGGATGGCCTTCCAACGTTGGAGGGGTGCCCGTCGAACCATGACCCCCCTGATGTTCCGGATCCTGGCGGTGGCCTACCCTGAGTTGGATGGGCGTTTGAGGGCATCACAGCAGACACAAGGGGGTGAGTACACTCTCATGCAGCGGACTTTGCGCGCAGTGAAGGTGTCTGGGTGGAGTAGGAGGGCTGTGGGTTTCCCTAGGCCAGGGCGTGTTCTGTAGGCTAGGCCCCTCCATAATGCAGGCCATGTGGCACTCCACCCCACCTCTGTAGAGTGCCAAGTACAGGTATACATGCCCCTGTGTCATCTATATGTGCTGAGGTCCACCATAGCCATGTAGGCCATATCCCAGGAACTGCATCAGTAAAGCCCAACAGCGCGGCGTAGTGCAGGGGGCTGCTGTGTCTGTATTGTCCGCCAACGGTAGCGGTAAGCCATGCACTCAACCTGTCTTTCTTCTGTCTTCCCCCCCATTTTTGTGCTCTCCCTGTTCTTTTGTGCATCAGTATAATCAGGCAAAGGTACAGTGGCACCGGAGCACGAGGGAGCTGCATCCCACATGGCCATGGAGGGCCACACCACGGACTCTGAATACACCAGTGGGACGGAGGGCGAGGGTAGCTGCGCGGCGGTGACAGGATCAGCAACCAGCGACACGGACTCCTCCTCCGATGGGAGCTCTCTTGTGGTGGCGGCAAAATCTGTGCCCCCCCACTTATACAGGTACAGCCGCCACCCCCCTACTAGCACCGCACTCCCAGCCGCCCCTCAGCCTTCGCCCCGTGCCCGCTCACCCTGTCCACTCAGCTGTGACTCCTCCGTAGGTGGGGAAGGGGCAGAAGATGGCGCCAAAGTCTGGGAAGAACAGCACGGCAGAGAAGCCCACCTTCATCCCCGCTGCCCAGGAGGCCACCGCCAGCCCCATCGTCAGTGGCCAGGAGGCCACCGCCAGAGTCAGTACCCAGGAGGGCAGTCCCATCGTCAGCGGGCAGGAGGCCACTGCCAGAGTCAGTGCCCAGGAGGGCAGTCCCATCGTCCCTGGCCAGGAGGCCACCGCCAGAGTCAATGCCCAGGAGGGCAGTCCCATTGTCAGTGGTCAGGAAGCTACCGCCAGAGTCAGTGCCCAGGAGGGCCCCGGCAGCCACAGCCCCGCTGGGCTATGAGGGACCGCCATGGCAAACACTGCTGCACAGGTCACAGACAGCAAAGTCAAGCACCGCTGAACAGGGCAAGCACCGCTGAACAGGGCAAAGACCGCCATGGCAAGCACCGCTGAACAGGTCAGAGACAGCAAAGTCAAGCACCGCTGAACAGGGCAAAGACTGCTGAACAGGGCAAAGACCGCCATGGCAAGCACCGCTGAACAGGTCAGAGACAGCAAAGTCAAGCACGGCTGAACAGGGCAAGCACCGCTGAACAGGGCAAAGACCACTGAACAGGGCAAAGACCGCCATGGCAAGCACCGCTGAACAGGGCAAGCACCGCCAACTCAAGCACTGCTAGCCCATGTGCGGCAGGGGCAGTGACGGAACTGGGACTGTCGCGGGGAGAGTGATGCACTCTGGGCACCAGTCCCCCCTCCAGAACCAGTGGAGAACAGCATCCACTACCTCAGTCCTTGGCAGGATGAAGCACTCTGGGCACCTGTCCCCCTCCAAAACCAGTGGAGAACGGCATCCACTACCTCAGTCCTTAACAGGATGAAGCACTCTGAGCACCAGTCCCCCCTCCAGAACCAGTGGAGAACAGCATCCACTACCTCAGTCCTTAACAGGATGAAGCACTCTGGAAACCAATCCCCCTCCAGAACCAGTGGAGAACAGCATCCACTACCTCAGTCCTTAACAGGATGAAGCACTCTGGGCACCAGTCCCCCTCCAGAACCAGTGGAGAACAGCATCCACTACCTCAGTCCTTAACAGGATGAAGCACTCTGGGCACCAGTCCCCCTCCAGAACCAGTGGAGAACAGCATCCACTCCGTCTGCCCTGCACAGGATGAAGCACTCTGGGCACCACTCCCCCTCCAGAACCAGTGGAGACTGTTATCCACTTGAGAGACTGTGGCTTTGCACTTCCCATGATTGAATAGTGGGCAACCCACCCACTGTAGAGACTTGAGAGACAGAGGCTTTGCACTCCCCAGGATGGTACAGTGGGCAACCCACCCACTGTAGAGACTTGAGAGACTGTGGCTTTGCACTCCCCAGGATTGAGCAGTGGGCAACCCACCGACTGTAGAGACTTGAGAGTCTGTGGCTTTGCACTCCCCAGGATACATCAATGGGCATGGAGCTGTTGTGGTGCTGTCATCCGGCTGAGGAGCCCCCCTTCCCTTCCCCCTGAGGTGCCTGTTGTATTTCTATCTGATGCCCCTGCAGTGTTCTCTCCGTTCTGCTCAGGTACCTGATGTGGGCCTCGCCCATGCATTTTGGGCCCAGTGGTCCACAGACATTGATTGGTGCATACCTGCACTACTAATCGTGATATACATTTTGTTGGATGTGAAATTATATCTGTATATATTTGGTTACTGTATTTTGATACATTACAATGGTTGCACTCATTTCCTTTTGTCTTTGCATTCTTCCGGGGGGTATTGGGGTTGTTACTGTTATGTTTGGATATGCATTGGTGTGTGTGTTCTAGTGGGTGAAGGTCGGGGTGGGGGTAGGGGTGTTGCGTGTGTGTGTCCCTGACTTTTACCTCCCCCTCCCCTATGTCGTAGGTGCAGTACTCACCGTTGTCTTCGGCGGCGGCATTGCTGATGATCGTACAGGAGCAGGAAGACTATCGCAGGGAGTATTTGGAGTTCCGGCTCCATAGTGGCCTCCTTCCTCATGGAGTGTGTAGAGGTGAGCGTTTTCCCATTGAAATGGCTGTTTCCGCTGAGTTTTTATCCATGGTGAATCCACCCCGGAAAAGGTGGAGGATTGGTAGGTTGTGATACTGTGGGTGGTACTTTGTCTTCCAGCTGTCTGTTGGCGGTGACCGCCGCGCTGTTTGTCTGTACCGCTGTGGCGGTCGGAGTGTTAAAGTGGCTGTCTTTGTTGGCGGTTTCCGCCACGGTCATAATACCCTTTTTTTTCTGCCGGACTGTTTGTGGTCTTACTGCCGCTTTAACACCGTCCGCCAGGGTTGTAATGACCCCCTACAACCGCATTTGAATACAGTTATAAAAATAGATAGAATCTGATTACCAATCTCCATTCTTAAATTTAGCGGGTTACTTTTCTATCTTTATAAAAGTAGGTGAACCTAGTTTTGTCAGCTTTTCTCCTACACACCAAGCAGACTATAGACATTTTGAAACTGCAAATTCAACAACAGAATTAGTGTGTGTCTTAATTATTTCCAGCACAATCTGATACTGCTGTATGCAAAATATCCAACGCATAGGGCCTCATTATGACACTGGTGGTAAATCCCACTTAGCGCCACGCTGACGGCCGCCAACTTACCACCTCCGTGGCGGATATCTGTTCACCATATTATGACACACACACACCAATATGTCAGTTTTCAGCCACAGACACAAATCCGCAAGACTAAAGGTCAGTGATAAAGTGGCGGTATCAAACCCATACCGTTAAGCCAACAGAACAACGCCCACCACATTATGACCCACGAATCACCACGGTGGACATTCAGCGGCAGTAAACCATTAGTGGTACATACCACTATGCTCACAATTGACACCCATATACAAAACAACACCACATTGGACAATTCATACTACACACACCTGACACCCATACACACGCCACCCCCCACACCACTATAAAACACATACCTACATTACCCACAACCCTTTAGAAACAACAATTACTGCTAGGAGATTGACACCAAGAACACTGACACAACTCGAGCCACACACTATTCACACCTATACACCACTCACGCACTACACATCACACACCCCAACACATCACCCAACACACCCTCACCAACACACCTCACATAACACCCATAGCACCACAAAGACACCCCCGTTTCACAGAGGAGGAGCTAAGGGTCATGGTGGAGGAAATTATCAGGGTACAGCCACAGCTGTTTGGAGCACAGGTGCAGCAGATATCTATAGGTAGGAAGATGGAGCCATGGCGGAGAATCGAGGAAAGGGTCAACGCCGTGGGACAGCACCCATGAACTAGGGATGACATCTGGAAGAGGTGGAATGACCTATGGGGGAAGGTACGTTCCATAGCATCAAGACACCAGCTCGAGATCAAGAGGACTGGCGGTAGACCCACACCTCCTCCCCCACAACTCACAGCATGGGAGGAGCAAGTCTTGCCAATACTGCATCCTGAGGGCCTGGCTGGAGTAAGAGGAGGACTGGACTCTAGTAAGTCAACTCTCTACTATTATCCCCCCCACTTGCATGCCATCACATACCCTCAACCTCACCCTTACTCCCATTACTCCACTACTTCTCACACACCCCACCATCACATCTCACTCATCCCAATGCCAAGCCCTGAATGCCGTGCCGATGCATGGATACCTCTCACAGCCCTGCATGGACACTCATCACTAAAGCAAGCACACCATGGAGAACTAACAATCCCACCATACAGTTACATACACAAGTGAAAGCTGCCAGGGCAAATCCAACCAAAGAGGGGAAGCCACGGATGTACAATATGTCAGACACAGAAAACATAACATATCATTCACATCCCCACAGGAACCCAAGCCAATGCCAGCGGAGAGGAGGTGCCAGCAATATCCAGTCCCCCAACTGAAGAGGCCCACAGTGATGACAGCAACTCTGGTCTTCAGGATCTGGATGACCTACCTGGCCCATCATGGACCACTGGACAGCTGGTTACCCAGGCCCAGTCACACACCACCACAGAGCCTCCCCCATCAGGAAACACCACAGCAGCACCCACCCAGTGTACCCATACCTCTGTCCCCAGGACACATCAATCAGCAGTGTGTCCACATCTACAGGAATCCCAGGGCACACCTCGCATCCCAAGACAATCAGGGATCTGGGGTCAGTGGCAGTGGGCACACTGTTCAGGGGACAGAGGCACAGGCCAACAGGGACACTGGGAGGACTGGGGTGCACCAGGGGGAGGACAGGACCAAGCAACTGATTCTCCAATAGGCTCTTGCAGAGATGCTCGGAGCCTATCAACATTCCCAGGAAACGTTGGGCAAGATCCTGGACAATGTGCAGGAGAACATGCGGCTGCAGGAGGGACAGTGCCAGGGGATCAGGGAGGACTTGCAGGCCATTAACAACACCCTGATCTCCATTGCAGGGGTGCTGGCAGACATTGCCAACATTATGAGGGAGGCAGTCTCACACCAGCGTGCCCCTGCCACAAGCCTGACATCTGAACAGCCTTTCACTTACTCTGCCCCATCACAGGACTGACAGGCCACCAGCCTCCCTCCCCCTGAAGAAGATGAACTACCCTGTAAACATTCCCTATGATCCAGACAGAAGCCAGAGGCACTTGCCAAGACCCCGCCAGAAAATGAGACTCTCCTGATTGTCACCCTTGTGTCCCACTCTGTCACCCTGTCCACCTTGAACTGCCATTGCTCCCCTTCCTTTTCCTCCATCATCACCCATCCCATTGCACTAGCCCCTCCATATATTAGCACTTCAATGAACACCCTTTGAAAAAAAAAACATTTGGGAGTATGCCATGTATATCAAATATGTATTTATTGTAACAGGTACAAACATTGCAAACCAACTGTATAGAGAGTGACCATAGAATAATGATCTGTAGCTGGCTGTCGTGATCACATCAGGAGTATATATGAGGTCACCAACATCTGCAAAATGAATTTCCAGAGGGAACACTAAGTGGGCATAGATGTTGAAAATGTCAGCATGCCATTGCCACACAATTGAAAACAAATGTCATTGAAATGTGAAATAACACTGTCCCACCTGTGTGTCGTTGGAAGTATTGTCGGGTCACATTTGTTCTGTTGACCTCATCCTAATCCTCTGCCTCCTCATCCTCACTGTCCACAGGGTCTACTGCTGCCACACAGGCATCTCCAGATTCCTCTTCCTGCAGCAATAGGACATGCCATCTGAGGGCCAGGTTATGCAGCTTGCAGCATGCCACCACTATCTGTCAGAATTTATTTGGAGAGTAGCACAGGGATCCACGTGTTAGATGGATGCACCAGAACCTGGCCTTCAGGAGGCCAAAGGTCCTTTCAATTAGCCTTCTGGTTCAACATGTGCCTCATTTTAATGTTCTTCTGCCCTTGTCCTGGCATTCCTCACAGGGGTCAGCAGCCATGATAGGTTTGGGTAACCAGAATCACCTGCAAATATTGAGGGGCAATATTTAGCCACACACCATCCTATATGTCCCACACCATACCCATGCACCAACATATACTGGGTGGAAACAAGAGCTCACCTATTAGCCACACATTGTGCCTCTGTAGTTGGGCCATCACATTTGGGATACTGCTATTTCTCAGGACAAAGGCATCTTGCACCGACCCAGGATACTTAGCATTGATGTGGGAGATGTACTGGTCCACCAAGCACACCATCTGATCATTCATAGAGTGGAAATTCTTATGATTCATGAACACCTGTTCATTCTGGCTTGGGGGGTAAATGCCATATGTGTTCCTTCAATTGCCCCAGTTATGTTGGGGATTTGTCCCATAGCATAAAACTTGGCCTTCACAGTGGGCAAATCCTCAACCTGGGGAAAACAATGTAGCTGCACATGTGTTTTATCAGGGCAGACAACACTCTTGTCAACACTTTTGAGAACATTGGGGGTCATTCCTACCCTGGCGGTCCGAGACCGCCAGGGTAGGGGACGGAGGAAGCACCGCCAACAGGCTGGCGGTGCTTCCGGGGCTATTCTGACCGCGGCGGTAAAGCCGCGGTCAGAAAAGGGAAGCAGGCGGTTTCCCGCCGGCTTCCCGCCGGCTTCCCGCTGCCCCTGTGAATCCTCCACGGTGGCGCTGCAAGCAGCGCCGCCATGGGGATTCCGACCCCCTTCCCGCCAGCCTGGTTCTGACGGTTTTCACCGCCAGAACCTGGCTGGCGGGAACGGGTGTCGTGGGGCCCCTGGGGGCCCCTGCACTGCCCATGCCACTGGCATGGGCACTGCAGGGGCCCCCTAACAGGGCCCCACATTGATTTTCAGTGTCTGCTTGGCAGACACTGAAAATCGCGACGGGTGCAACTGCACCCGTCGCACACCAGCAACTCCGCCGGCTCCATTCGGAGCCGGCTTCCTCGTTGCTGGTGCTTTCCCGCTGGGCGGGTGGGTGGCCTTTTGGCGGTCGCCCGCCAGCCCAGAGGGAAAGACAGAATGACCACTGCGGTCTTTTGACCGCGGTACGGTCTTCTGGCGGTTCCCGCCAGGCGGGGCGGCGACTGCCGCCCGCCAAGGTAGGAATGACCGCCATTGGCTGTGACAATCCTGATGCCAAGCCCACTGTCACTTGGAGAGAACCAGTTGCCAGGAAATCGAGTACAGATAGCACTTGCACAAGAGGGGGGATCCCAGTGGGGTGACGGATATCAGATATCAGATCAGGCTCCAATTGGGCACACAGCTCTGTGATTGTGGCCCTGTCAAGGCCATAGGTGAGGATAATGTACCTGTCCTCCAGTGTTCCCAAGTCATCCAAGGGTCTGTACATGGGTGTATGTCTCCATCTCCTATTCATCCGCAGCAGTAGGTATCTAAGGGACAAAAGAGTGAGGAGGCTGTCACAAACTGAACAATGGAACTAGAACAGAACTTTGCATACAGTAAACATAAAATGGGTCATTGTGATTTGTCCAGTATGTGCTAATATCTCATGTGACACAGCATTATTCCAGGGCCTGCCCCCCCTCTGAAATGACGTCCGCCTATCCTGTGTGGAGGGACAGGTGGAAGTAAGGTAACTCCGCTGACATTGGGTGCCATTGCGGAAGGCGGTCGGGAACCTCTGTGCAACTCCTCATTGGTTAACTTTGGGACCTATGGGTTACAGTGGCCAATGGTTATCTATGCCTGCAGTGACGGTATGCACTACCGCGGATGTGACTGCCATTTTCTATCTCATTCCTCACTTGTTACCTGACCTTCCATAGGAGAGGACCTACACTGCATTTGCTGCTGTGACCTGTGTCTGGAACCTGCCATGGCCCATGTGACTGAGGAAAGGGCCCCAGCCTTCACTTTGGAGGAGTTGGAGAGACTGGTGGATGAGGTCCTACCCCAGTACGAACTGCTGTATGGGCCTCCAGACCAACAGGTGAGTACATTGTGAGCCCGATGCAGGTGGCATGAATGCATTGAGTTGTGTGTGTGAAGGCCTCATGTAAGGGGGGTGGGTGGATGTCCTCTTGCCGACAAACAGGTTGTGTGTTGGGCCATGTGTGTGTAATTGGTTATGTGAAGGGGTATAGTGGGCCAAATGTGTAATAGGCAGGACTGTTTGTCTAATTCTATTTTCCTGCGTGTATTGCCTCTGCAGGTCTGCGGCCATCAAAAGAAGGGTATATGGCGTGCCATCGCCAAGGAGATGCAAACCCTTGGGGTCTATGGTATGCGGAGCACCCACTGTCGCAAACGGTGTGAGGACCTGAGACGGTGGGCATGGAAGATGGCGGACGGCCAGCTGGGGATGGCCTCCCAATGAGGAAGGGGTGCCTGTCGAACCCTGACACCCCTCATGGTCCACATACTGGGGGTGGCCTATCCAGAGCTGGATGGGCGCTTGAGGGCATCACAACAGCCACAAGGGGGTGAGTACAGTGCCCATTATTACAACTTATGCATGCTAGGGTGGTATCCAGATGAGGGATGTGTGTCAGTTGGTGCCCCTAGGCCAGGCCTGACAATGCAGCATAGGTCCCCTGGTGCCAAGTGTTCAGAAGGGAACATTTTGCTACCTAGCTTGTAGGCATCCACTATTGGTCAGGGTTGTGTGGGTCCCAGGTGTGCTGCATTTGGCGGTGTGTGCCCCTCCCCATGCCTTGGTGGCTAACTATTTCTCTGGTAGTGCAATGCATATTGTGTAGGCCTGTTCCCTGTGTGTGAGTGTGCTGTGTACGCCAACGGTGGTGTTGGTGCAGCCATTGACCCAGTGTATCCTTTGTCTCTTCCCCCCTTTCTTGTTTTGTCATCCTGTCCTAATGTACATTAGCATTATCTGGCAGAGGGGCAGAGGCACCGGTGACAGAGAGAGCTGCATCCCACAGGACCAAGGAGGCAGAGTCCACAGATGGTGAGTCTACCGATGGTGAGGGCACCAGTGGGACGGATGGTGAGGGGAGCTCCACGGTGGAGCCTGGAGGTAACAGTTCTGACACAGATACCTCCTCCGATGTGGTGGACACTTCTGTGACCACCCGAGCTACAGGTAAAGCCGCCACCCCCTGTACCAGCACCACCCTCCCAGGAGCCCCTCATCGAGTTGTCCGTGCCCGCTTACCCAGGAGGGTGGGCATCTCCTTCGTCCCAGGGACATCAGGCCCTGCCCCAGTTTGCCCTGCTGCCCTGAGTGAGGAGGCTATTGAACACATGAGATCCATCTCTGTAAGGCAGTCAACCATTGTGAATGCCACCCAGGGGTTGACAGCCCAGATGGAACAATCTAATGCATGCCTAGAGATCATTCACACTGGATTGGTGGTCCAACAGAGATCGATTCAGGGTCTGACCTCCTCTCTGATGGCAGCCATTGTCCCTGTTTCTACTGTCCCCCTCCAACATCCACTGCCCAGTCCCATTCCCCTCAACCCCATCCTATCCCAAGCACACATGCAGATGAGCATGCACACAAGACAACGCCCAAGAGTGTCACAGACAAACACAACCACCACACTTCATCCCACAGGCACTCACACAAACACCATCCAGTTGCAGACACACCAACATCCAGTATTTCTACTGTCTCCCCCTCCTTCCCCTCCACCACTTCCCTCCCAGCCACGTCTACACTTGCATGCACTACATCATCATGCACTACCAGCATCATCACCACACTAAGCAGAACACACTCCTCGCTGGCAGACACCTCCACAACAGCCAGGCACACGTTCCCTGTGTCCTCTCCCACTGTGTCTGCCCCCCCCTTCCTAAGGTACACAAACACAAGCGCTCAGACACCCAACACCATCCACCTCACAACAGTATACAGCCAATGCACCTGCACCCAAAAGCAGCAGACAGACACCTCCAACAACCACTCCCTCATCCTCCACTCTCATTCCTTCTCCCTCTTCCCACCCCAATGTCCCTAAAAACTTTTCCTATCCACTATTCACCTCCTCCCTACCCCTCCACCCTCTGTTTTGCACGTATTGCCAGGGTCATCATGAACCCAGCCAAGCACCTCAGCCACACAGTCCACGGGCCCAGTCCTCACCGTGCCCCCTCGTGGTGGAAAGGGATCCAGACAATATGTACTGAAGGGGAAGGAGCCAGCACCAGCCAGCCCAAAGGGGAGGGAGACTGCCCAAGCCAGCAAGAAGGGCAAGGAGCCTGCACCTGCCACACAAAAGGCCAAGGAGTCTGCCCCAGCAGGCAGGAAGAGCAAGGAATCTGCACCAGCAGGCAGGATGAGCAAGGAGCCTGCACCAGCAGGCAGGAAGGGCAAGAAGACTAGACCAGGAACTGTCATGGAGCCCCCACCACCAACCATGGTTGTGCAGCCATCTGAGGTTACAGGGGATGGGAAGGAACCTCCCCCCAACAGCAGCACCACCACTGTGCAGCCATCCGAGGTTGTAGGGGATAGGCATGATCCTCCCCCTCCAGCAGCACCACCACTGTGCAGCCATCCGAGGTTGCAGGGGATGTGCAGGAGCCTCCACCCACCAGGAGCATCACCACTCAGCAGCCATCCGAGGGTGCAGGGGATGGGCAGGAGCCTCCCCCCACCAGCAGCACCACCACTGTTCACCCATCACCCTTCGCGGACAGTATGTACTCCTGCCTCCATGGGCTGCTTTGCTGCATGTCCACTCCAGAATCAGTGGGTACAACAGCCACCTAAGAGACTGTGGCCCATCGCTCCTCAGGATCATGCACAAGGCACGTTGCTCCCTCCAGAACTAGTGGGTATGACACCCACCTGAGAGACTGTGGCCCATCGTTCCCAAGGATCAAGCTTAGGGCACGTTGCCCCCTGGAACCAGTAGTCTTGTTACATCTTCCGGCTGAGGTACCCCTTGTCCCCATCCCCCTAAGATGCCTGCCTATTTACCAACTGATGCCCCTGCAGTGTTCTCTCTGTATTGAAGCAGGTGACATGTGTGGCCTTGGACTTTGGCCTGTGGCCCATGAAAATTGAGGTCTGAGCTGTGTCTCTTTTTGTGTACATATGTATATATCTATTATCTTTCCTAACTTATTATTTCTAATGTATTGATCTTATTACAAACACTTTGGCAAAATTGTTTTGTCCTTGCATTATTCAGCTGTGTTACGGGGTCAAATTGTTTCTGTAATGCATCTGGCTATGTGTATGGTGTGTGTGTGTGAGGTGTGTTTTGTGCATGTGTGTGTCACTCTCTCCCCCCCTTTCTTGGGTGCTAGGCGGCTGTACTCACCTTCGTCGTCTTTGCTGGTGTTGGTGTTTGTGGTGGAACAGAACGTAGAATATCATAGGAAAAACATGCTGTTCGGGTTCCATGGTGGCGTGGCTCTTCCCTGTGTCTCCAAAGGTGAGTGCTTTCACTTCCGAGCTCAGTTTCCACCAGGCTTTTGATGTTGTTGGTACCGCCCCGGAAAAGGTGGCTGTGTTCAGGTCTTAATATGGTGGGTGGAACATTGACTTCTCCCTGGTTTTAGGGGGCTACCGCCATGGTGGCTGTTGTTTCCGCCCTGGCAGTCGGTGTGGTACATTGGCTGTCTTTTGTAGATCTTTTCTCCATGGTCATAATTTGGCAGTAGTTACCGCCACCTGTTGGCGGTATTACTGCCACTTTATCACTGACCGCCAGGGTCGTAATGAGGGCCATAGTTTTTATCCAATATAACAAAATGCTACTATAGGATTGACCTTCAGTCTCCTCTATTGCATACAGGTTGGTCACCGATTATCATCTTTTCCTGAAGATGGTCACTTACATGTAAAGGGGGCAATTGGTAATGTCCCCAGTTGAAACTTTGTGTAAAGTGATCTAGCTATGAGAAGTTGGACCCAATCCAGAATTTAGGAATGTACAACCCTTTGTGCTTTAGTAGAGCTGTACTTTTCAATATTTGCTCAGCTCAGAAGTGAGAATCAGATATCCTTGCCAGCAAATAATCAGACAAACCCAGATTTCTAACATGCTGTCACTTATCTGTGCTTAACCTTTACATTTCTTATGAGGATTGAATGCCATTAACTTAGTCTTTTAGAAGGTTATCTCCAACCCATGAGTAGAATAAAATGTGGAGAATCTCTAGAGTGGTATCTCAAGACCCTTCTCGGTCTTTGATATTAACAAGCATTGTCCACCAAAAAAAAGCAGGGATCTTTCTACCAGTTAAAAAAGGAGCATTGTGCATGCAGTTAGATAGAAAATACAAAGAACCATTAATAAAAAATAAAAACAAAGTTAGGGCCACAACACAACCTTGGCAAAAAAAACTATTTTTATCATAATTTCCCTTGTCAATTCTCCAGTGAGCCTCCACCTAATCTGATATCAGAATGAAGTCACCCGGGCAAAATTAGTAAATCCATTGACATTTCCAGTTCTTGAAGTAACTTCAACAGCTTCTCTCTTGCTACTATGTCAAAAGCTGCAGAGAGATCGATGAAGGCTTATATAAATACTGCCTCCATCAAAATCAACCACTTTCCACATTCAAGAAAGAAAGCAGAAGACATTTTCTACCATGCTAATGCCTACCCTGAAACTTGCCTGGGGATGGTTTAGAATGTCATTGCCTAGTATCCAACACTTGTCAAATGAAAGTCTTCCGTAGGCTACATATTAGACTAACTGGGTGGCAATTGTCAGGAACACTACACAAAACCTTCTTGTGTTTAAATAAATCAATGAAGCAGAATTTGAAAATAGGGACTAATCACCCTTGAGGGTATCCAGGCACTTCCAGGTCTCAGTTGCTCATTGGAATAACCAGGTCTTAAGGGCTCCACAGAATTCTGGTTCAGAGATGATGGTCTGGAGATACGTGGTGAGGCTGTTCCAGGTTTTTGCTGCAATGTGAGAGAAGGCAAGTCCTCCATTTCAGCTTCTGTGGGTGCGTGGAGTGTGGGCAAGAGATAAGGAGGCAGATGTGGTTTTCTTGATGGTTGGTGGCAATTTAGGCAGTGGTAAATGTAGGTGGGTCCTTGATTGTGTAGAGCTTTGTGTGCATGGATCAGAAGCTGGAATGCTAATTTCTTTTGCACGTGAAGCCAGCACATTTGTCTGAGGTGTGGTATGATGTGGGTTCTTTGGGGAAGGCAGAGGATGTCTTTGTAGGGGTGTTGTGAGGTGATTCCTATGTAGAGGGCATTGCCATAGTATAGTCAACTGGTGATGAGGGCCTAATTCATGGTGTGTCTTTTGTTTTTGGGGAGCCACTTGACGTTCTTATGTAGCATGCACAGAGTACAGAAGCAGGCGAAGGAGACTGTGTTAATTCATGATTGCATTGTGAGCCTGTCGTTAATGATAATTCAGAGGATTCTGATGTGTTCGGAGGGAGTGGGTGCAGGTCCTAGTTTTAGAGGCCACCAGGAGTCATTCCATGTATTGCTGCTCTTGCAGAAGATAAGAACTTTAGTAATGCCTGTGTTTAGCTGCAAGTAGTTTTCTTTCATGCTTGTCATGCATCTGTGGAAGTTAGTTTTGGTGGTGGTGGGGTCCTCGATGAGTGAGAAGATGAGCTGTGTGTCATCGATGTAAGAGATTATGTGGGGATATGTGATCTGAGAAACTTGGCCAGCTATGTCGTATATGCATTGAAAAGGATGGGGCTGCTGGATGATCCTTGGGGGACACGACAGGTAATGTCTTTTGGTTCGGAGGGGAAAGGAGGTAGGAGGATCCTCTGGGTTCTTCTTTTGAGGAAGGAGATGATCCACCTGACAGGGTCCCCTTGGATGCTGATTTGGTGGAGTCTTTTGATCAGTGTGTGGTCGGATATGGTATCAAAGGCTGCAGAGAGGTTGAGGAGGTTCAGGGACGCTGTTTCTCCTCAGTTGAGAAGGGTACATGTTAGAAACTGGGGGACATATTCACAAGCTACTATTGCCTTCTTGTGCCACATTGGCATAATTTTTTAATGCTAAAGTGGCGTTAGGAAGACATTTTTTCCACGCTAGATTTACAAAGTGGTGCAATGCTTACATTGCATCAATTTGCACCCCCTTCTGCCACATTATGCCTGCACCAGGCATAATGTATGCAAAGGAGGCATTTCAGCGCATGGAGGCCTGAAAAAATGGAGCAGTGAAATCTACAAGAATTCACTGCACCATTTTTTTAGTCATTTTTAATGCCAGCTAAGAACAGGCGTTAAAATGATGTACCTATTGAAATCAATGGGCCTCTTTGCACTTTGCTGCACCAGCGTCAAAGTTTTTACATTAGTGCAACAAAACACCACAATAGAATCAAAAATGTTGATGCTACTGTCCTAACAGCTGCCATGGTGCACCATATTGTAAATACAGTGCACCCATGGCTTTATTAGATGGGACAGACATGACACACGAAAACTGGTGCATCAGTGCTGATGCACCAGTTTTTGGTAAATTTGCCCCCGGGGCTCTGGCAGAGGTTTGCACACTGTCCAAGTAGGACAAGTAGTCAGGGCAAGTAAGATATACACTAAATGTTTGCCTGTGTTCACCCTTCGGTAACTTGGCACAGAGCAGTCAGGCTAAACTAAAGAGACAATGTGTAAAGTAAATGTGTATACACACACACACACACACATAAACAGTAACACAGGGAAAAAAACATCAAAGAACTTCACACCAGTTTAGAAAAATAGCCAATATTTTTCTAAGTCAATGAACACTAAAACAACAAAAATCCAACATACACAATTCAAGTTATGAATTTTCAATGATTAAATCAAAATGCAGTGCTTAGGAGAAAATAGCTCCAACTAAGGCTCAATCTGACCATGATGGGGCTTGGGCCAGATATGGGAGTAACACAGACCAGCTGACAGTACCTTTGTTGCATTGATGCTCTGTGACGATGCGTTGATCCAAGGAGGGGATGTGAGGCCCTTGTAGGCGATGCATTGTTTCCTGATTGTTTAATGTTGTTGATGCGTCAATGTCCAAAAGCATTGTGTGCTGGTTCAGATACATTTGGTGATGCGTCGGCCAAGTCAGGGCTGCATTGAAAGTAAGGTTGTTGTGTGCTGGTTCAGATACATTGGTGATGCGTCGGCCAAGTCAGGGCTGCATTGAATGTAAGGTTGTTGTGTCGCGCAGTTGGCGAGAGGTGTCTGCGGCTTCGGTGCAGGAAGGGGCAAAGTGTCTTTTCTGCAGCAGTTTGTGTAGGTTCCAATTGACACGCTGATGTTCATACGTCAGTTTCTGGTGTTGCGGCACCACACTTACCTGCAAGGGCCCAGGTCTGGATTTGGCACCACCTGGCAGAGCAGAACTCACAGCCGAGGAGCCCAGGTGCTGGTAGCAAGACGCAGGTGAAGTCATTGATATCCCTGAGACTTCAGAAACAAGAGGCAAGCTCAATCAGGCCCTTGGAGAAACTTTAGAATGCAGGATGTAGACAGTTTAATCCAGTCCTCTCACTCCCAGGCAACAAACAGCAGGCAGTAGGCCACCACAGCAGAGCAAACAGAAATGTGTCAGTGCCTCCTGACAGCACACCAGTCCTTCTTCCTGGTGGAATGTCCTCAGTCCAGAAGTGTTCTGAGTGTATGGTGTCAGAGGCCCAGTACTTATACCCAAATAGGACTTTGATGTAGGGGTAACTTCAAAATAATTCTCTGAAATGCACAAGGATCCCTTTCACCCAGAAATGGCTCCAGACTACCAGAAGGGGCAATCAGCCCATTGTGTGAAGGCGGGATACAAGCTATTCTGATGCAAGTGTCAACTACCTCTTCCTCTCCCTGCCCAGGATTGACTATCAGTATCCAGATGAATCCTTATTTTTCTTCTGTCACACCCAGCTCTTCCTGGTTCTGGCTGTCTGGAGAAAAAGCACAAAAGTAGGTGTGAGTTAAACCAAGATGTATATTCAGAGGCAATCTAAAGCACAGATTGGTTAAAGGAAGAAAACACCAACTCTTTAAAAGAGGTATTTTTAGACCTGCAATTTAAAAAACAATTTTACCAAAATATATATTTTTAAATTGTGAGTCCAGAGACACCAAATTCCACATTTCAACCTTTTCCTAATTGGAAATTGCACTGAAAAGATTTTTCAAGGTAACCCTCAATGTTAGCCTATGAGAGAGATAGTCCTTGCAATAGTGGGTATAAATGTCCCAATATTGAAATGCACTGCACTCTGGCCTTCGGGCTAACCAGGGCCTTCCTTAAGTGTGACTTGCATGTAATAAAAAGAAAGGTTTGGGCATGGTAAGTGGGTACACTTGCCAAGCTGAAATGGCGGATTCATCTGCACACACAGGCTCAGCAACAACAAGCCTAAGGCATGTTGGAAAGGCTATGGTAGGGGGTGGCACAATCAGTGCTGCATGCCCACTAAAAGCATTTGAATTACAGGCCCTAGGCACACATAGTGCACTTTACTAGGGACTAACCAGTAAATCAAGCATGTAAATTAATGGAGAAGCCAATGTTACCATGTGTTAGACACAGAGCACATGCACTTTATCACTGGTCAGCAGTGAAAAAGTGCACAGAGTCCTAAAGCGAGCTAAAATGAAGTTCAGCACACAGCCAAAGGAGGAGGTCAGAAAGCAAAAATTCAGGGGGTAGAATGCCAAAAGATGCCAGACCTAGCAGTATGGATGTCATCCGTGGTTGTGATCAGGGCAATCGTGGTGCTGTGATTGCTGATGAACCTAAATTGGGAGGCAGTGAGGGGCCTATTTATACTCTTAGCACTGAATTAGTGTCATTTAGGAGCATATTGATATTCTGTTTGCACCAAATTAGCGTAATTGTTTTTACTCTAATTCGGTGCAAAACCAACTTCATATTTATACTTTGGTGCTAGACCCATCTAGCACCAAATTTATGGAGTTAAAGTAATTTTTGGGAAGTGGAAACCTACCTTGCCTTAATGAGATGCAAGGTAGGTGTTCCGGTGCAAAAAATTACTCTATGACCTTAACGCCATATTTATACTCCCATGCAAAAATGGTGCACGGGAGGGAAAAGGGGTCAAAAAATGGAGCAAAGCTTTATCAGGGCAGGAGTTAGGTGAGCTGTGGGCCTATTTCCATGGTGGAATGCCCTACAATAAGCCCACAGGTGCCCTCACGAGGCCCCAGGGACACCCACGCCCGCACCTGAGGTAGAGCAGAGTATGGGGACCCCATCCCAGGTAAGTATAGGTTAGTACAGGTAAATACTTTATTTTATTTTTAAAGTGCCATTGGGGGCCCTGAAATGGGCCCCCCTACATGGCAAAGGGTGCATTGGCCATGCCCAGGGGACCCTGGTCCCCTGTGCTAGCCATTGGGGTGGTGGGCATGACTTCTGTCTTTTCTAAGACAGGAGTCATGTGGTATGGATGGTTTTGTGTCAGAAAATGACTGTAGGCAGGTTAGTAATTTTTTTTTACTCTAACCTGCCTATCGTCATTTTTTGGTGCAAAAACCCCTTCTTCCATGCTGCCAGCCCAACCTGACTAAAGTCATTTTTTTGCCACTAGCCTACCCTTTGCACCGGCTTGCACCATTCCATAAATATGAAATGGTGCAAGCCGGTGCTGAACATTTTGGTGAAAAACTGAGGGGCATATTTATACTCCGTTTGCGCCGAATGTGCGTCCAAAATTTAGACGCACATTCAGCGCAAACGTTGCCCCATATTTAAACCCTGACGCCCGAGCCGGCGCAAAAGGAAATGGCGCTATGTGCGGCAGTTTCTGGAAGCGGCACCCCGCCCTGCGTTAATGACATGCAGGGTAGGCGATCCCGTCCAAAAAACGACGTACACAGCGGTGCGTCGTATTTATGCTTCCGGGCAAAAATGACTCCCGCGCGGTAGGCGGCGCAAAAAAATGACGCAAAGCACACACCTGTACTTAATCAGAACACACAGAACAAACAACAGAGCAGCAGAGCAGCAGAGCAGCAACACGGAGACATGGAGGTGCTTTTTCTTCAGCGTGCACGTAGACGCAGAGCCCTGCAGCAACAACAGCAGCCACAACAACAACAGCAGGGACCCCAAAGACAGCGCAGAAGGCAGGAGAGGATATTCCGCCCAAGAACAACCCTGCATGGCCTCAGGGAACGGGACATCATCCAGAGGCACCGGTTGAACTGGCAGGCCATTCAGCAGCTGCTGAGAAATATTGAACAGCAGTTGGCCCCCACTTTAGTGACTCCCCGCACTATCCCAACAGAAACAAAGCTGCTTGCCATACTTCACCTGCTGGCAAGTGGCTCGTTTCAGACAACTGGTGCCCTGGTTGGTGGAATATCACAATCATCATTCTCCGCATTCCTGCCTAAAGTACTGGATGCCATCATTCGCCTGACACCCCGCCACATCTGCTTCCCTAACACACTGCAGAAGCAGCAGGAAACTAAACAGGGGTTCTACGCCATCAGTGGCTTCCCGCACGTCCTTGGTGCAATCGACTGCACACACATACGTCTTGTGCCACCTGCTGCAACAGAACACCTCTACCGCAACAGGAAGCACACACATTCAATCAACGTGCAGGCCATAGTCGATCACCAAGGACTGATCACCAACATTGTGGCTAAATATCCTGGGAGTGTACATGACGCATTCATCTTCCGTCACTGCACCATCAACCAACACTTCCAGGATGGACGATATGGCAATGGACTACTTGTTGGTAAGGACAAAAACCAAACTCATATACACACTGCACAGAAACCCCCTAGGACAAACAACACATACACCACAACAGCAACATCTAGACAGGAACACACTGAGGTACTCACATCACTAGCCATGTTTCAGAAGTCACCATTGAACCTGTCACACATTGGATTTTACTCTACAGCTTAATGTGAAGACATTAATGACTGTGGTTGCCTAAATGTCACCTTGCAAATTGGAAGTCTCACAATAACCTGTACACCAATACAATGCATAAGTTTAAATGTATGGGATGGCCTGGGTATGTTCATATGAAAGTTTCAAATACACTTTCATGTTTCAACTCTGCATGGAACTATCATCACACCCCCAGTGAGGACACATGGACACCTGTATCACAAGTCACAATGCTAGGGAGGGCACACTGTACTGGAAAAACCAATACATCCTGCTGACAACCAGTTAGGCGACAAACACTTGCTCAGCCAAGGAAAAAAACTAAATGCCAAAGTTTTCACCAACAACCATAGGTTGTCACATTAGTACACAAAAGAGTCACAGACAACACAAGACAACTACTGCCATCAAAGATCCGTACAACAGTGCCTCCTACATCTAATTGATCCCATTCTGTGTTTCTCTTTCAGCTGATCAGGGGTATGGCATCCAGCCTTGGATAATGACACCATTTGGGAACCCAAATACTGCTGCTGAGCGGGCATACAATGACGCCCACAAGAGGACACGCAGCATTGTGGAGCGGACCTTTGGGATCCTAAAGTCAAGGTTCTGCTGCCTTGACATCACTGGCGGTAGCCTACTCTATTCCCCAGAGATGGTCTGTAAGATCATACTCACTTGTGCCATATTGCACAATATATGTGTAAAAGGAATATTCCCCTCCTTGAACTGGACCCAGACATGCCTGAGGATGACGAAGAGGAGGATGCTGGCCTGCAACAGGAGGGGGAACAACCTAACACGGCAGCAGGAGTGCGTAGGCGCCAACAGCTTGTCAACACATTTTTTTCTTAATGTATCTTAATAACTTGTATAGCACAATTGTAAATAAACACAGATAACAAACACCACATCATGCTTTGGCCTATGCATTTCTGACCACCTTTAGTTTGAAATTGCTAAAGAAGAATGTCGTCTCATTGAGCAATAATGCTATAACAATCATCACAACCAAAATTAACATCACAAATGTATGCACAGAGGGTAGGATGTGACATGATACATTACCATACACAGAGGCCAAAAGGAGTACAAATGTGGCAATCACACATGCCGGATCCAAACACCTGAGACAGTCTCTCACCCAGCCCAAAAATGTAGATCATTTGAAAGTCACATCACACGTGTTCAGAGACAGGGTGGGACCATCCATGTGTATGTGACCATGTCATCAATGGCTTCTCTCAAGTGTGTGAGATGAGCAATACACAATTGGAACAACATTAGCTGGCACTAACTCAGGAGGAGACCTTGAAGTCACAGTGACAACATACACCCAGACAGGTGATAGTGGATCCACATTCCAACACACATGTACACATATGTCATACAATCAACCTAATATTTGAAAGTAGACCATCACAGTTGTGTCCCAGTTTGAACCTAGCAGGAAGAATGTAACATGCCACTAAACCAGTTAATGCAGAAAGGGACACAGACAACAACTAAATAATTTTCATCAGCACATCAGGAACGCTGAGAGTCTTGCAAACATAGTCATTGGAAAATGTAATGCAAGTTTGCTCCAAATCATCATTACTGCAAACGTCAAATGGGCTAATGAGATGAATGAATGGTCAACAGTCATTCATACCATATGGCCTTACATTAGCCTGCTGCTGCACGTTTGCCATAATATAATAAATAAAACCCATGGATACAGTAGCTATTCTGGATGGTCAAATCCTAGGGTGCTGGGGGCCTAAGTCCACCTCTACCGCCCCCCAAACATACAAGAATCTTGTACTTGTGAACTAAACACATGCATAAGGCACATGTGTGGGCTACATGTCAAAAGTCCAACACAAATCAGAAACACAAAATCATAATGGGACATAAAACTGTCCTAGCCCGATAAAAACTGTAAGTGACTATTGCACTCCCTGTTAGGACTACAGATAAAAGCATCACCATCATAATTGTGGCCACATTTTGGAGAAGGAATACATCATGGTATCCCATCCATCATTTCAAAACAGCCATCAGCAATCACCCAAAATATGTTGACAAATATGGTCAAGACATTATTTAACGTATCCTAAACATTACAGTGTGAATGCCCTCTATACATAAAACAACGGACATGTGTCATATCCAACCACAAATGTGTATCACATAGCACCGTTTGACCATGACAAATCACCTTCCCCAAGTTAAAAACATGAAGACATAATAAAAAAGAATTGCTCAAAATTCTACGCATACAGCATGGGCGTCATAATTTGTTCATGTACATGAGTGCACAGAATGCAGAGTCAATTATAAATGTATCCAAAAGTTTCACATATTTAGCCATCGAAGTATAATTTCCAGCATATATTTTTTTGACTCAGCATCATGTGCACTACTGTACGTGGAAAAAATATGACGCCCATGATGTATGCGTGGTAAAATTGACGCAACATGGACAATATGTTGGTCATCTCATGTACATTAAAAAATTATTAATATTCATATCATATTTTTTGACTCAGCATCATGTGCACTACTGTACGTGGAAAAAAATGACGCCCATGATGTATGCGTGGTAAAATTGATGCAACATGGACAATATGTTGGTCATCTCATGTACATTAAAAAATTATTAATATTCATATCATATTTTTTGACTCAGCATCATGTGCACTACTGTACGTGGAAAAAATATGATGCCCATGATGTATGCGTGGTAAAATTGACGCAACATGGACAATATGTTGGTCATCTCATGTACATTAAAAAATTATTAATATTCATATCATATTTTTTGACTCAGCATCATGTGCAATGTTATGCGTCAAAAAAAATGACGCACAATTGTGTATGCATGAAAATATGACGCATAACGGGAAAATAAAAACGGCGGCCATTTTCTGCAGGAAGTGATGTAATAGGATATCCTGTTTACAAAATCTGTACTGGGAGTTAACTTTCACTTTCACTTTGCAGTCTCAGATTTATCTAGACTGTGTGGTTGTGTGAAAGGTGTTGTCTTGTGTTTTACTGCTTTTGTGTCCTGTGTACCTTGTATTTTGTCTTTTTGTGAATCTATTCTTGTTGCATAACATTGTCTCAGTCTGTTTAGTCTAGTATTGTCTATTCCTGTTTATGTTTGTATTGTCTGTGGGAGTCTGTTGTGGGTAGCATAGTTTTTGGGGTTAGTTGGGCTATTTTTCTCCTTTTTCATTTTCCTTCACACCTCTACCTTTCCCCATTTCCCACTTTTACTTTCTTATTTCATTTGTCAAGTACTCTTGCTTTCAATATGTCAGGTAGGCCTCGCCTGTCCAGGATGGGTGAGGATGAATTGGGGGGATTCATATGGCTAGTTAGCCATTTCCTCCCACTGATGCTGGAGGCTGGGGGCCGTGTGATACAGGGGTATCACACGGAGGCAAGGAAAATCCGGTGGGAGAAGGTGCGCCATCACCTGGTCCGGGTCTACGGGAGCATGCGCACTGTCCATCAATTGAAGCACCGCTGGGCAGATCTGATCACCAGGGAACAGGACCTGCTGGACCACCGGGGAATCAGGATTGGTGGCCATGTTGGTGAGTACAAATCAATTACATGGGAATAATAGAAATCTGTGTGGGAACATGTGATGATTGTTACCCAATCTGCTAGATAAGTAGCTGACTGTGTGTAATGCTAGGGAAACCTAGGCCCATGTTTATACACATATATCCCCATTTTTGCACCACATTTTCACGCAATAACAGCAGCAACTTACAACATATATATGTATTTTGCAAGTTTGGCCCCTCTCTGCGTCACAAAATGATGCAAATGCTGCGCTACAAAGGTATACATATGTGCCCTAATGTGTATTTGTTGCACAATGTTTATGAAGACCAATGCTAGCAGTCAGATGGCTCATTTTTTCTACACATACCAGATGCCTGTAGCTGTATGTAATGTAGTGTTGCATTTGTGTCAGACAAGCAACACGTGAACGGCTCTTTTTGTACTCTAGAGGTCATAATGGCCAGTGAGTAAGTCATGTAGAAACAACATACCTACATATGTAGACGCCATAGCTAGACAGAAAATTTGTAACCCATGATGATGCTATACATGTGTGTTGCCTTCACGTCACATGAAGTTAGATATGTTGTCCACAGATATGTCACATGTGTGTGTGGTTGCTGTGTGTTGAACATGTCCACCTAGCCTGTTTGATTGTGAGTGGTCATGCAGTCCTCATGGAACCAGTTTTGGGATGTCTCTCTGGGATGCACATGCTGAGATGTATGGATAACATTATTGTTGGGGCATACTAATGGAGGGTGAACTTGGACGACACCTGACTGTCCTGGCCACTGCATGTGTGTAGTAGGGTGTGTAACTGTAGCAGGAGACTCATCCAATGTTAATGTTGAATACAAAGTCATCCATGCAGTATGAGCATGTGGGGAAGTGTATCATTACCATGTCATATTCACACAGTGTCATTGTAACTGAAATGATTTGTCAGTTCACCCAGTCTGAGTATATTCTTCCTTTCATGCTTTACAGGTGGACCAGCCCCGTACACCGTGGGAGAGGTGGCACATTTTGACGACCCCGATACCTACAGTGAGTGTCGCCTGAGTGCTATATTCATTGTTTGGTAATGAAGCATGATGGACTACTGTGTGTTCAAGAGAATTCATGATTTGATGCGCTGGCCGTTCATTTGCATTGTTGTTTTAGTGTGATATCAAATTGGACTTATGTTTCTGTAAAGCAATACCTAGCCATCTCTCAGATTGAGGGGCTGTAGGTCATTCCAGTTGGGCCGCAATGGGGAATGGGATGAGTCATTTGGAATACACTGGTCAATTTAAGACTTGGTCGGGGACTTGGCATGAACTGAGTCTGCATATCAGACTGACAGTCTCCCATATAGCTTAGGCACATGGCTTTGAAGACAAGTGCTTCTTCCTATTTGAGGATGGACTGTGTACACTGTAGGTTGGATCTTCCGGGGGCATGTACTTCCACAAGGTGAACTAGAAGTGTGTGTGACTTGAGTGCAATGGCCTAGGTGTTCTGTCGAATCATGAGAATGTGTGTTCTACCTCCTCTGTGTGTGTTGTTAAACATGCCTCACTGATAGTATGTCATGTTGGCCTAAGTCATATCATTTTGACATGTGTGGACCTTGGATAGGACAATGTTTGGCTGACTACAACGTGTTGCTAGCCACTCATAGGTGTTGTGTGTGAAGGCACATACTTGTTTAACATTCTATACACTCCTGGGTGTGCATTGAACATGGGATTGTTGGTTGTTCTTCCCACACCACCATCAAAGACTGGGATGTTAATGTGAAACAGGGTACCTAGGACTGTAGCAACCAGTATGTTACACGTACTTGAGACCTTTTGTGACTTGAGTTAGTACCTAGGGCCAGATGTAGCAAACTGTTTACATGTTGCAAATGTCATAAATTTCTGTTTGTGAGTTGCAAACGTCTGTTTCCTATTCCGAAATGTATTTGGTGATTATGAACATATTTGCAAAATGCTTGTCCAAATCCAAAATATGAAGGGGTTTTCCAGACCTATTTGCAACTCACAGTGGTATGCAATTCCATTTGCAACAGAGTACGTGGTTGCAAAGTGAGTCGCTGTTATCATCCACTTGAAGTGGATGGTAACCCACTTGCTAACTGGAAGGGGTCCCCATTGTAACCCTTCACCTTTGTGAGTGGACCTAAATAATCCTGTACAAAACAGCCAGTGGTCCAAGGGACCACTAACTACCGTGAAATTATCCAAGATTGAAGTTGTTGTAATTTATTTCTAAGTGCAGCTCATTTTCCTTTCAGGTAAACGGCCTACACTTGGGGAAAAAATAACCTGCTTTATTTAAAAGCAGTCACGGCCATGGAGGTCTGCTTTTCCCAGCAGGCCTCCATCCCCGTGAGTGCCCATAGTCGCTAAGGTGGCGCAACTTGGAACCCACTTCATTGATGTTAATGAGGTGGGTCTTAGCGACCCCATAGCGACTTGCAGACGGTGTCAAAGACAACGTTCTGCATTGCAAATTGCTAGTCGCATTTTCCAACTTCCTACATCTGGCCCCTAGTGTAGACATTTGGTTATGGCCCATGGGTTCAATCTTAGCACACAACTAATTCCAAATGGCATTGACTGAGGAGTGTGATTGTTATCACATAGAGTGACATATGTAGTGAAGTCAGTATGCGGAAGAGGTGCTGCCATGATGTCAAATGCCTTAGGTATGATTTGGATGAGTAGTTTAGGGTGATGTCATCCATCATGTAGAGACATGGATATGCTAGGTGTGATATGCCCTTATGTATGCATGCTTCACATGTACTTCCTCTGAGCCCTTCCGTGAACTATGTTGTGACAATTGCTGCAACCAATACATTTCTAGTAATGTACAAGTAACCCATTGTGCTATTCCAGCCAATGCAAATCCAAAGGTAAATATTTGCCTTTTCTCTTCACAGCTGCAAACATGAGTGCCGCAGATCGCAACCAATTTGAGCGCCGTGCCATGAGATACAGGCACATCCTGCAGGTGCAGTGTGGGTATCGGAGGATGGGCCGCAAGTACCATTCTGATCGGGCCTCCGGGGCGTGGTGGGCCACACCACAGGCTCCCCCTACAGTGCCACCACCAACCACCAACACCACATCCACCAGGTCTGCCCAAGTGGACCCAGCAACGTCTGCAGCAATGGACCCTGCATCTTCCTCCAGACCTGGACCCAGCCGTGTGGTGGTAGCAGGACTCTCCCGTGGCCAACCAACTCCTGCCACAACATCAATCTCCGCCGGCACACAAACCAGCACAGACCCTCCTGTGGACCCAGCTGCCTTCCTGGCATTGACCAGAAAATTGGACAAGTTAGTTAAAAAGGTGGACGACCTGAGGGAGGACATGAGTTACATCAAAAAGAAGGTCCGCTCCATCAGGCGCACACTACGGAGGGCAAATCTGTAGCACTTTTGCCCTCTTGAACTTTTACCCCTCCCCTCTCACCTCTTTCCTATTTTCTACTGTTAGTTGTGTTTTGGGGATTAGTATTAGGATAAGTATAGGTAATTAGCTTAGTTAGTGTTAGGGAAGGGGGTGGGGGGTCCTTATTCTTTCTAGCAAAAACAGCAAAAAAAAAAAAAAAACAATTCTGAAAATTTCAAAAAAATATATGTTTGTTTAGGATAGTATAGTATGTGTGTAGGTTAGTAAGAGTTGTCCTGCATGTGTCTTGTCTCATAATGGTGGGTGGGGGGTTGATGTTTAGATCGTTTCGTTACATGTGTAGAGTAAGTTTAGCTTAGGTTAGTTAGGGACAGTTGTGGGTTAGTAGTAGTCAGGTTAGATTAGTGTAGGTTTACCTTTCCCTTAGTTGCCTCTTGTATTACTCAATTGAAATAAATATTTAGTTAACCCTTTACATGATGCGTTAGGTGCTACATTATCATGGCCTTGACATCAGTGTAGCAGAATGTTTTAGTATGACATTTGTGTCCTATGCTCGCCATCCCCAGGAAATTGAGGTTTCACATCCCAGCTACCCGTGTGCTAACTTGGTAAGTATCCACCATGTGGGAGACCCACCATTGGTAGTGTGCATTGATCACCAAGGTTTTGTTTCAGTATGTATCCTACTTCACAAAGAGTGCTTCCAGACTTGTTATTGTGGGTAAATTGATAGGTCGGACAGCAGTGTGAAGTTCAGGGAGATCTTTGTAGATCAGGAGTTGTTCACACTCTTGTCTTGTTGCTTTCATTGCTGACCTACATCATGTGTGTACTGATTCAGCATGACTTTCCTTCATGGAAGTATACTCCGTGAGGGTGATTGATGCAGTGTAATTTGTTCATGATTCCTTACATTATGCGGCATTAATTCCTATTTATGTATTGCATGGTGCCTACATTTCTCAGCCACCATTTGTTCTCTGGAATAGCGATAGATGGTGCATCATTCTGTCCAACACAGCATGATTGTGTGTGCTTAGTTCCTTCATCAGTTATTTTCCTCAGTATGGTAAGGCTATGATGCAATCCTGGCCACTGCACAGATGTTTCAGTATACATGAAATCAGGACAGTAGTATAGAGAATCGACATGGTTGCCACACAGCCACTTTGGAGTTAGGTACTGCACAGTTGAAGTGTGAAATGACACAGAGACACAATAGGTGTGCAAGCGCTATTTATTTATAGGTGGTGTAGTGCAAATTGTCCATTCACCATATTTGCTGAGTCCGTTCTGGTGCATTCTTACATGGTGATCCTACAGAAGGGGTGTGGATGATGCTCCTGACATGCTGGGGTGATGTCACAGACAGTGCAGAGGAACAGGAATTGGAAAATAGTTGGAGAGAGACATTCACTGGCAATGGGGACAAGTCATACAGTGGATTGCCAAACAGTCATTGAGTGTAGTTGTAGTGAGACTGGCCTTTGACAAAACGTAGGACCTTGGTCAGAGTAGGCCATGGTGCAGGGACTAGGGCTTCCGGGTACTCTTGCGTGTGAATGTTATCTGTTCCATGTCTTCTTCTTCTGATGTGTGTGTTGCCTGGTGTGTCCTTGTTGTTGTTGGTTTTGAAGGGGCAACACACACCTCAGTGTTAGAAGACATGGAGGCAGACATCCCGGGGGCTGATCCCTGTGGAGTTATGAAGGACAGTACTGCAGCAAGGAGGGCCTGCTGGTTTTTCAGAATGGCAGCCACATCACGATGGTAGGCAGCCAGGTCGGCCCTGAGGGGTTCTATGTTGCATTCGTGCACACGTTGACTGGCTTGCAGTTGTAGTTGTTGTGTCAACTGGATGACAGCTGTGCAGATTTCCTTCTGTGTTTTTAAAAGTTCCTGCAAGAGCGATGTTCGGGCTTGCATAGCAGCTGCCTGATCAGCAGAAGACATCATGCACGAATGCACCCCCTCAAGGCTGGCTGCCATAGTTTGCATCCCCACCCGCACCTCCTTGGCCAGCTCCCGCTGGACCCCAACGACGGTTCTTTCGAAGCTGGTGCCAGTGTCGTCAGAGTCCTCAGCTGTGTTGGAGCTGACAGGTCTGACAATTGGGGTGGCGGGTGGTTCTCCTGTGGTGGCTGCTTCTTCTGTGCTCCTCCTTGTGACTGAAGGTGGGGTTTGGAGGCTTTCAAGGACCATTTGAATGGTCTCTTCTGGGATGTTTATGGGCTCGTCATCCATGTCATCAGGGAACTCAGGGACAGGCATATCGGCAGGAGATCCGTGTTCCTCTGCAATGAAACAGGGTACAATTAGTGTGTCTGTGTTGTGACAATTTTGCACTAAGATACAAGCCTTTGGATGCCTTAACTTTGTTCTCTGTGTTTGTCTTGGTATCTGCTGTCCGTCATAGGGCATTGTTGTAGGCCTATGGTCCACCTGTGTGTCACATGTATGATATGGAGCTATCAGACATGTCTGCCTGATCGCCTCTAGGTGTTGCTTTGTAATTATTTAGGAATAGGCGTGTTTTTGTCCTACTCCTCCCTCGGTGTTTAACTATTGTTATGGAGGGACATTTTGTTGGGTGGGCTCTCATTATCCTATATGTGATTACTGGCTTTCTAGGCAGCAGGATAGCTAATGGTGTGGGGGACTAAGTCTGACCCACTTGTAAATAACCCTGTCACCCTCATATTTCATTTTGCTCAGACTAACTAGCAGTGCCTCTGGTCTCCCACATCAAAGGAATGTTTAGACATCCGAGCGCATGACTTCTTTGGAACTTCTCAGGGAAGTCGTGGTCACTCAGATCCTATACAATTATCTCTTTTCCGGTATGTTCCCATACACAAATGAGAAAGACAGTATTTGTTTAATATGAGGTTTCATTGTACAACTGACTTGTGGAAATTTAGGTGTGAGCCACAATAACCCAAACAATACACACTGTTAGAAGTGAAATAGTCCGCAGGAGAGTAATACATTAGTACACAGCTATCATGGTGCCTAACAGTTTCTACTCTCCCTCTGCTTGTTCTATGTATAGCACAGCATGTTAACTTTGGAGCTTGCCTGTCGGAATCACTGGGGAGACATCATCCCTCATATCAGAGGAATGGCCTGTGATCTGGTTGTGCATCAGCAGCAAGGCAGGCAGCATCTAGTTGTGTTTCTCTGTTTGGAAACTCCCTCATGCGTGTCTTGGGACAAGGAAGTGATTTTATAAGTCATATGTCATTGTGATGACAAAGTTTCCCTACGCAGGAATGCCAAATCTTAACCCCTACCACATCTATCAGCAAAGTACCAGACTGTATCCTTGACTGGGGCACAGAGTGAATATGTTCTGGCAAACTCCAGTGCAGAAGTAGGCAAAACAGTGTGATTTGACTAATTAACAACACCTTAGGACTGGCTATTTGCTAAATTAACTGATAGGAAGGGCAATGAGAAGCATTTAGTGCAAAGTGCTCGGAGGCTCTTAGATGTGAGCAAATGAGTAAAAGTACATTCAGGGTAAGATGCACAAAGGCCTCCAGCCTGAGGCTAATGCGCAAAGTATACGTTACACTTGCCACAATACACTTTGACTGACTGTGGGTGTTGTGACTGCCCTGCCAGCACACTTGCCTCTCAGGACCTGCCCCATACACTTTTTATTCACATTGCATGAACTGTACATATTACGTGGCATTACCTATGCATGTCAATGTTAGGATGTGGTATGGATGTAAACATTGTTGATGTTTGAAGATGATGTTGGGTCATGTGTGTTTAATTGGATTGGCCTGTTTATCGTATGAAGGTCCTATTTGGTTGTCAGACTTTGCAGGTGTGTTTCAGTGACCAGTTGCCTGTGTCCCCTCCTCAGGTGTTGTCTGAGCAGTATGACATTAGTGATGTAGCCTTGTTAGCCAGGCACGTGAGGGACCCTGACGTATGCAGCATGTGTGTGTCGTTAGTGCTGTGTGGCTCCTATTGCTGTTTACTTTGGCTTATGTATGTGTCACGTATGGACATTCGGCATTTGAGTGTACTGGTGCCTTTGTCTTATTTCTACGAATAGTTGCGGATGTCATCCTCACCCCCTAATTTGGGTATGTATGTTCCATGGGGAGGTTCCTGCCATTTGGTACTATAGCTGCACAGAGATGAGAGGTATTATTGTCAACTGTTGTGGCAGTTACATTGCAGTTGTTGTTTTGGCTACTGCATTACTGATAGGGACCTAGTTGATGTAGGATAGATTTTGCAAGACAAGTGCCTGGATGTGAGTTTGACGTAGTGGCCTTCACACCTGTCGCTGCTTTCCCTTGGCTCTATTGTTGTCATTACAAGATGACCCCATGGGAGTGTTGTTGGTGCTGTATTTTGTCGTGCCCCAGATTCAGTCTGTGCTGGGCATGCCCCCCTGTCGTGCCCCTTTACCCATGCCACTTTATATATGTGCTGACTTACATGCATTGTGTAGTAGGTATCCCCCCCCGCTTACAGTCCCCATTAGTGCATTATAATTCCCCATGCGACTTACCCTGCATGTGCGTTGTGTCGTGGTAGTCTGCGCTGTCCTGTCCTTGAATCCCTGTGACGATCTCCTCCGGGATGACGGCTGCGACCATCTCCTCCATGTGGTCCAGGGCCTCCTGTTGTGCTGGACTCCCCCCTCCAGTCTGCATTGCTGCCTTCCTGTTCCTGGCCATTTTCTCTTTTGTCCTACGTTTGCAGTCATGCCAGCGTTTCTTACACTCAGTGACTGTGCGGCGTTCTTCAGCCACACTGTTGATCTTGTCCACTATTTGTTTCCATATGGCCTCTCTCCTACTGAGTGGCAATTTAAAGGAGATGAAAAGTTGGTGCTGGTGTTCCGTCACCTCTTTCACCAGGATTTCCTGCTCCTCTTCACTGAAGCGACACTTTCTTTTTTTTCTAATAATGTCCTGGTTCCTGTATGGATCCTCCTGGCTGGTTCCTGGTCTGCTCTCATCCTCCTGGGGTCTGTAGTGGCATCTGGGATCCATTTTGGCTCTCCTCTGCTGAGAGGGCAGTTTTCGCGCAAAAATTTAACGCAATAGCGTGAAAAAAACCAGCGATTTCCGGATTGCGCTGTCGTAAATCGACCCACAGTGATGTGCGTCGCCTTTACGTTGGTTTCCTTTACGACGGAACGCCGCTGTGTGCATCACGAAATAATGACTCCCACCTGTTGGTTGCGCCGCCGTACGTCAAAGTATAAATTTGACGCCCGCACGGCGCTTCAAAATGGCGTTAGACGGCGCTAATTCTTTTGACGCAAAACTGCGTTGGCACAGTTTTGCGTCAAAAAGTATAAATATGGCCCTGAGTTGGTGCAGTTTTGCACCAAAAAATATAAATCAGGGCCTGAGTACCTCGTTCAGCTCCAGATAGGTCATGAGTTGCTGACTGATGATTTTTTCCAGCACCTTAGCTGGGAAAGTGAACAGGGAGATTGGCCTATAGTTTTAGAGTATGCTGAGGTCTGCATTGGTTTTTTGAGTAGTGATGGAACTTCACATGTTCCCAAATGATGGGGAAGGTTGTGTTGTTGATGGAGGTGTTGCACTATCTCCTCTCCTCTTCATATATCGGGAATCCGGCACCTACTGATATAACATTTAAAAAAGTACTTATATAAGGAAACCCAGATAGCCATTTTAGAAGTTTAAAAAAATACTGGAATTTTATCCATTCCAGGAGCCTTACCTGACTTTTTAGCCTCAATGGCTTTTCCCTTGTCCAACAGCAAGAAAGTTATTTTTGTATCACTTGAAAGTAAGCATCATACAGAGAGGGCCACTGTATCCAACCTAAATTTATCAACTGGATCCCTTTAAGTTGATTCAAAGTGAATAATTCAATCATTGTAATGGATGTGCGCTTCTCGCTTCATGGGGTATTATCCCCCTGTGGGCAAGAATATACCAGAATCATGTAATATCTTTAGCTTCCACTGGCTTGAGTAGATTCTTTAATTGCCCTTTCTCCCAATCTAACACGGATGCTCTGGTAGTTCTATTGTACAACACCCTAGTTATTCAGTTTCTTCTATCTTCTTTAACTGAGGCTAAAAGGATGAGTTCCTATCTCAACAATCCCCTGTAAGCCATTCTTTGCTCCCTTCGGAAGATACCTGTTCTAAAGCTCAGGGCATTCATACTATCCAAAAGTGAATGCTCATTACAAGTGCGGATACCATATGCTAGTGATATATCAAATAATTGCAAGGCTGCTTTAGAAACATTAGTTCTCAGCCAAGCTGCCAAATAAGGTCTGCCCCAGTACCCCTTTTCTTCTCTTGCTACCTTGCTTAATAAACACAATGGTTCAGAGGCATTTCCCCCAATAACAATAGCTATATCACATCATACACATGCAAAACATTACCCAGCTAATTTAGCCTATGGAACACTACAGAATGGCTAGTGCATCTTTTATAAGCATTAGCCAGGAGGATGGCTTCTCCAATATTTTAGTAATTATCTTTAAAGCTGAAAGATAACTAGATTGAGTTAAGATTTGTTTTCTTCACTCATGTGCATAACCCTCCTGATTGCTGACCTGCTCCTAACTACTGTGGGACTTAAAAGCTACTGAAGCCTGACCTGTAAACCTCCTCAGTAGTCCATGTTTCCTGCAACACACAGAAATCAAAAGCATCTATAAAAAGACACCAATCACTGACCAGTCACTGGCAGCGCAGCCATAAATTCATCCAACAAGGCAACACCAAGACTCCTGAGGTTGCTTGCAGGACCTTATTCTTCACAAAGGACCCCTAATTTCTCCTGACCCTAGAATGACACTTCAGTATTTTTTTTCTCATGATGCTGAGGAACAGTATTTTTGGTGTGAAATATGTTTTCTAAGCCACAAGATTTGTTTTCTTTTTCTGTCTGGTTGTACTCTTAATTTCTATATAGTTATGGTGTGTATTCTGTTGTGGTAGCCTTGACTAGTTACTTCCATGAGAATCAGGGAGAATCAACTTTTCAGGTTGTTACCCTGAAATGTTCTTTCCAAACCTGACAATTCTGAGTATGTGTTAGACATGGCATCCTTGGTGTGGTCTCCACAAACATTTTGCCTGTGTTGCTAAGGTTGTTGATGTGTGGTGGACTTTGTTTGTGCTATTTGTGATACTCTGGGCACTTTACCACTGCTATCCAGTTCTAAAGTGCAAGTGCTTCTATGTAAAATGTATGTGTAATTGGCTTTCCATGATTGGCATATATAATTCACTAGTAAGTCCCTAGTACAGTGCACTAAGTGCACCCCAGGGCCTGTAAATCAAATGCTACTAGTGGGCCTGCAGCACTGGTTTTGCCGCCACATTAGTAGCCCAGTAAACATGTCTCAAACCTGCCACTGCAGTGTCTGTGTTTCAAACTGCCAATTTGACTTGGCAAGTGTACCCACTTGCCAGGCCTAAACCTTCCCTTTTCTTACATGTAATGCACCCATAAGGTAGGCCCTAGGAAGCCCCATGGGCAGGGTGCCGTGTTAGGATAGGACATATACCAATGTGTTTTATATGTCCTGACAGTGAAACACTGCCAAATCCGGTTTTCACTGTGCAAGGCCTATCTCTCTCATAGGCTAACATGGGGCTGCCTTTAAATATTATTAAAGGTCAGATTCCCATTGGGAGCATATAGAAATATGGATTTTATAGTCTATGAACTCACAATTTAAAAAACATCTTTTAGTATAGTTGGTTTTTAGATTGTGTGATTGAAAATGCCACTTTTAGAAAGTAGGCATTTTCTTGCTTAAATCATTCAGTGACCCTGTCTGTTTGTGGATTCCCTGTCTGGGTCAGTTTGACAGTTGGGCTGTTTGCACCTCTCCTCTAGACAGTGACTCAAAGGGAGCTGGGGTTTAGTCTGCATTTCCTGATGAGCCATCTGTGCTGGGAGAGAGGGAAGGAGTGGTCAATCACACCTGGAAGGGCTGTGCCTGCCCTCACACAATGCAGTCTCCAACCCCCTGGTGGGTATCTGGAGCCTGGCCTGGGCAAGGCAGGATCTTACAAACAAGAGAGACTTTACTTTAAAGTTTGGCTACTTCAAAGGCAGAAAGGGGCATGAGTAGAGGAACCAAAACCCCTGAAAATTAGATCACTTCTTGAATCAAGGGGAACCTCTGCCAAGGAGAAGAGATGAAGAGCTGAGGAGAAGTGCTGCCCCTGCCTGTGACTGTGCTTTGTTGGGCTATCCTGCAGCTGCTGGTTCTGCCTGTGAAGGGGGCCAAAGATTGGACTTTGTTGTACATTCCTGCTTGAGAAGAATCTCCAAGGGCTTGAAATAAGCTTGCCTCCTGTTGTTGAAGTCTCAGGGCCATCAAAGACTTCCCCTTGCCAGCACCTGGACCCTCTACTGAGACTCCTGCCCTGCCAAGTGGTGCCCTATCCAGTCCCCATGCCCTTGAAAGGTGAAGCTGGCAGACAAGAACTCAAAATCCACATACAGACTGCCATGCAGGGAAATTTATGATGCCCCTCAGCAATGCAGCTGATAAATGATACGTCGCCAGCTTGGCGGCTGTAATCAACACTCCACCTGCATTGCATCTGGGAGATCAACGCAGCGTGGTTGGAGAAACCACGTGCAAAATCTGCTTACGGAGGCTGATAATAATGCAAACTCATGCAGGGTGGTTTTCTAACAACGCATGACCAGATTTTCCATGCATCGACACTGGGCGTCCAAGTCAACCCGACTGCGCAGATCTGAGGAGCCCAGTCTGGAAATCGATGCATCGCTCACTTGCGAGGGAGAGAAACTACGCATTGCTGACCTGACCAGAGAAGAAAACAACGCACGGCCTCACTTGCGAGTAAGGAATCGATGCATCGCTACCCTTTTCCGATATACCCTCGCACGCGTGCTTTATTTCTGATGCTAACGATACTTTGCGTAACAACAGCATTCTCACTGTTTTCTAAGGATTAAGACTCTTTTTCTTTTTCAAATTCATATCTTGACATGTGTATGTTGGATTTTTGCTGTTTTGGTCTTGTTTGATTTAGATAAATATTACCTATTTTTCTAAACTGGTGTGGTGTCCTTTTTGTAGTGTTTTCACTGTATTACTGTGTGTGTTGGTACAAATACTTCACACATTGCTTCTGAAGTTAAGCCTTCCTGCTCGTGCAAAGCTACCAAGGTGGTGAGCGGGGGTTAACTGATTGTGATTCTCCTTTACCCTGACTAGAGTGAGGGTCCTTGTTTGGAAAGGAAACCTGACTGCTAGCCAAAGACCCCATTTCTAACAGTATGTCAATGTTGTTTCTTGCTTTTTATGTTTCAGCCATAACTACTTGATATATTCCTATTGATTTCAACATATATCACACCCAGTTTGAATGCAATTCCTTTGTTCATTGAGATGTACTCTGTAGTTAAATAGGAAAGTTAGGTTTCACTGTTTCTGCTTTTCTAATTTGTGCTTTTGTCATAGACACTGTTGTGTGAAACTTAAGTGGCATATTAGGGTGCATGAATATATGTTTCTTCTCCTAATGTAAATGAAGTTGGGATGTGATCTTGTACATGCATTCTTCTTGCCACAGGACATGACCTTTTCACAAATAGATAGAAATTAGAAGGGGATTAATGCATACCATAAGAAAAATACTGTGGCCCTGATTGTGTGGAAATAGGAATATTGTTCCTACAATTATAGTGCCTCTTCTGTTGATCACCGTTTTTTTCTTTTTAGAGAAATACATCAAAAGAAGAAAAGACTGTTTTCCAGGAAGGCAGCCATTTTCTTAGAAGGACTTCCAACAAAAAGGGATAGGTAGGTTTTGAACTTTTTGTCATCATTACGATATCTATGTCCAAATGGGCAGTGACCAGATGACTGCCCTGCCTCAAAGAAATAGCAACCATTCTTGACCAATTGATCATATGTTTACAATGGCATGGTATTTTGAACTTATTTTTTTAGAATTTTGGATCAAGAAATAAGTAACCATTGGCCATTACAAGCTAGAATTCATGTACATTTTGAATTGAAAAGGCAAAACATTCTTCCCCTAAACATACTCTATCCATAAAGTCTAATAGCTCATTTAGAAGAAAAGCACCTTTAACAAAAGTAATATAATTTCAGAGTCATAAAAGTAGGTCTTTAGACACAGAGGTAGGAATGGTAAAAAGATGATGGTACTCTAATTAAAGAGGCAGTGGCCTGTCTGAAGACTGAGCTGAAGAAAGCAGGTGGGGTTCATGATACTTGGAAAGCGAAATATGTTACCAAGAACGATTGATTCAATCAAAATTACCAAGAACTTAAAAGCCATGTAAGGCCTTTTTTTTAAAGAAAAGAGATCAAAGTGCCTAGGAGTAAAGGAAATATGTTAAATATAGAAGAATGCAGACTAAGAAATCAGAATTTTACAGGGTATGTTGGAACAAAATGTCTTTGGCCATTAATGACAAGAATAGTAGAGATTTCTAGAAATTGGTGCATTATGGAAGAGCAATCAAGCAACCAACCATAGCTTACATAATACCAGAGGAGTCCAGGATGTCTTATTCATGGTAACTGCATGGGTTTGCCAGTTCACCAGGTCATTACTTGTTTTATCGGTGTGATTCTTTTATTTAAGATTTATTAAAAATTGTTAAAATAAAACAAACCATTTCCTCCGTTAATTTAAGAAAAGTGGCTGTACCAGTTAATTTACTTGCAGTTCTTATCAGAACGAATGTGGCTTTGTTGGCCAAGGAATTTGTTTCTAGCTTTAAAGGGTTCATCCAGAACAAGAAATCCCCAATATTTGGAAAGGGACTATGACTAAGCTAATATATAAAAAGAGCAATACAACACTTTGTAAAAATGATCACATGTTCTGGCTTATAAACATAGGAGACAAATTCTATCCTTAAATCAATGGGCTGAGCACAAAGATGTAATTTCGGTAGATCAGGGTGTGTCAGCCTGTCCCACTCTAGCACTAGCCTCTGCGTAATAGAAAAAAACATAGAACACAGAGGAAATAAATTGTGTTGATTTGTATGTTTCAGAGCAGGGTTTAACTAAAAACACTACAATATATAACAGGTGAAATAGATTCAAAATAGATATCCATCATAGTTTACTCTCAATATTAAGACATTTAGGGGCATATTTATACTCTGTTTGCGCCGAATGTGCGTCAAAATTTTTTACGCAGAATCGCCGCAAACCCTGCCCCATATTTGTACTTTGACGTCCGACCCCGTGGGCGTCAAAATTCCACCATGTGCGTCATTTTTTGGAAGGGGGAACCAGCCTTGCGTTAATTATATGGAAGGTAGGCGTTCCCTTCCAAAAAATGACTTTAAGGCCTGTGCCCCTTATTTATACTCTGACGTCATTTTGACGCACAGGAGGGGGCAGGCCTTAAAAAACGGCGCACAGCCTGATGGGCGCCGTTTTTTAACGCCTGGGTCAGGGCAGGCGTTAAGGGACCTGTGGGCTCGGAAGGAGGTGCCCTCCCCTGCCCCCAGGGACACCCCCTGCAACCCTTGCCCACCCCAGGAGGACACCCAAGGATGGAGGGGCCCATCCCAGGGAAGGAAAGGTAAGTTTGGGTAAGTATGTTTTTCCGATTTTTTTTGTGGCATAGGGGGGCCTGATTTGGGCCCTCCTACATGCCACTATGCCCAATGACCATGCCCAGGGGACATAAGTCCCCTGGGCATGGCCATTGGGCAAGGGGGCATGACTCCTGTCTTTGCTAAGACAGGAGTCATGTCAATGGAGTTTGGGCGTTAAAAAAAAAGGCGCAAATCCGGTTTGAGGCCTGAATTTTGCCTCAGACCTGACTTGCACTGTTTTTTGCCGCACAACCCCCATTTTCCCATACGCCGGCGCTGCCTGGTGTGAGTCATTTTTTTTTACGCACACCAGTCCGCAGCGCCGGCTAACGTCATTCCATTAACTTTGGAAATTGGGTATGATCAGTAATGACCAAGAGGGCTCCATATCAGAGCAAATTCCAATTTGTAATGGACTACATGAGTAATGTGTCTTATCCCTAAAATTATTCGCCATATTTTTGGCTGATCTCAGGCAATGTCACAATAAACCAATTAATGCTCCTTCCAAGGTCAGAGGGATGCATGTCCTTTGCTTACAGTATGCAGACATCATGATGATCCTGAATGGTAGGCAAATTCATGTGAAAAGGAATTTAAATGCAGTTTACAAATTTTGTATACAAAACTGCTAACCAAAAACATATGCCGACTTGTCCGCCAACTCAAGACAGAGTGACCGTCACTGTGGTGATGACTTCCCCACTGGCTCCATTATGACTTTCCCACTGGGCTGATGAGCAGAAAGCAAAGGTTTCATCTGGTCATTCCAGTGGGAATTTGCGGCATCATTTTTGCTGGCTTGTAATCGAGCCAGCAGCAATGCTGCCACCAGCAAAGGGTATCAGCACCCTCATAATGCGCACTCCTGCACTGCACAGGCCCCCTGTGCCCTCCTGCACCTGTCCTCCACCAGACTTTTCAAGGCGGTGAACCTGCCTTGAACAGGCTGGCAGAGAACCAGTTTGCAATCAGCAAGGTGGTGCTGCATGCAGTGCCACCTTGACTGATTGCAACATGCACCCACCATCAGCCTGTCAGGATCACCAATCCCTGCGGAGACGGACGTTGGACCACCAGGGTCCTAATGTGGCGGTCGGACCACCACTGCGGGTCTGGTGGTCCTAGGACAACCAGACTCATAATTAGACCCATAGTCTCAGGGTCAAACTCAAACTATTTTACTTAGTACCAGGTTGAAGCCAAAACTGAGGAGGCATCAGAATATAAAGACTTCGATGTTATGTTTGTTAGAAATGTTAAATTGCCAACACAACAAAACCATTTTAAGGTTCATGCATTGTCCACAGTTGCAGGACTATGTAAATGTAAAAAGATTATGATGGCTATTCATCTGTCCCTCTCAACCAGGCATATAAGTATAAAGTTATTACACAGGATGTATATGCTGATGAGATAGTAATTTTACATGGCAAGTTCTCATGGGAGTTTATGGAGAACGGCAGAAATGATCACTCCTGCTTCCTATTGCAACATAGATTGGGTCAAACTATCAGGCTAGTAATGCATTTGATTTCTTGGAGTGATTTGGTGGCTCTACAGGCCTTGTGATATTAGTATAAGTTGGTGTTATCTACCCTAAGGAAGATAGCACAGCCATGTTTAAAAGAACTATTGAAAAGTAATTAACTATGGGCACAACGGATAAAAAGCAGATGTGTGCAGTGAAACAATGCTATAATCTGGAATGTAATAACCCAGAAATGCTCTCATGTATTCCAATTCAAAACAAACATTATTAACATCTCAAAGTTAGGCCATTAACTGTATGTTGCATTGCTTTGCCACACATGCGTAGAGAAAGATAATAAATGTACATATATGGCCATCTTGCGGATGCTCTTATGTCCGTTGAAATGTTCAAACATCAAATTTGTTTCAATGCGTATTTTTCCAATACATGTATGGCTAATCAATTGCTTCTCAATAGAGAATTCTGTTGGTGCTCTTTTATCTCCAAATAATTCTTTGTCATTTTTTAAATGTTTTTTGTTTTTAAACATGGTGCGATTTTTTGAAAAAGTTAAAAAACCCTTATAGTAGAAATGTTTTAATTTGATGCGGCCTGCTCCGTGGGTCATTTGCTAATTGAAGAACATAAATGGAAACTTGTATTTTAACTTTTTATACTATTTCACATAATTTCAGTAGTGCTACACTATTTTATGTGTATTTTTGTTTTAATTGAGTATTGGCTCAATTAACTATTCATCATAAGGAAAAGCCAGATCCCTGGCCCAGCTCTCCCCCTGCTGCTGCAGTGTGCCTTCTCTTTGCTTTTCCTTCATTTTCTCTACTTACTTCTTGCTTTTTCCCCAGATTTTTGTGTACCTTCGTTCTGCTTTTCCCTCATTTTCATTGTTTTTTCTTAGCTTTTTCCTTCATTTCCACTCCTACCGGCCCCCCAATATTTCCTGCCTCCCGCCTAGCCCTACACACTACCTTTCAGCACCCTTCCCTACTCCCAGGGCCTACTTAATGCAGGCTACAGCATGTCAAGCAGTGGAGTACCTCAGGTGTACCAAAGGCAAGCCCATCTGCGCCAACACCATGACCAGTGCCAGGACCCCTGGCCCCTAGCCCACCCACAGTTACAATATCAACATCCTCCGTGGCCTAAATACAGGACTACTCACTGAACGCTACTGCCACTCAATGGTAGGACTGTTCTCCTGCATCAGATGAACCTTCTTCTGGACGACCACTGTCACGCCTCACAGCACCTCACCAAACACTCACCACAACACACCAACTCCACTGCCTGCTCCTCAACAATCACTTGATGTGCAGGCACTCTACCAAAACTATGGGACTTCATCACTACCGTCACACCTGACATCCTCTTCCTCACAGGAACCTGACTCAAACCCACATGTGCCCCAAACATTGCCACACAGTCCCCAATGAATATAAAATCACTCACAAAGACCACACCAGCAAGCCAGGAGGAGGAACAGTCATAATCCACAAGGAAACCATTGAGTGCACCATTGCCACCAACAACATTGCAATCCCCATGGAGCCCCCCCAACTAGCTCTGCATGGATGACAAGACTACCATCAGAGGTACCCTAGAATACAGGACATGCTTCTGTAACACCATTGCAAACTTCAATGCACCCCCAGCCTTCCAAGGAGTATGGGGGTCATTTTGATTTTAGCAGGATGCCCCGCCGCCAACCGTGCAGGTGGTCAACGTAAGACTGCCAATGGCGGCGGCGGCATTCCGCCAAATAATGATGCATAGAGCCTCACCGCCATTGATGGTGGTGAGGGCTGCGAAGCGCAATGCTGGCGGTGGTGGCTGGGTTGGATGCTGCTCCACCCTCACTGCCACGTCAGTCCAGACACCTTCATGCCTATGATGATGCATTCATAGGCGTGTTGGTGTATGGAGAGGAGGTGATGGCGGCGGAGCAGCATCCAGGGAGCCCGTTCCCTCCTAGAGCAGCGTGATGGAAGAGGTAAGTGCTGCCCGAGAGGGAAGGGGGAGCGGGGTGTATGTGTGAGTGTGCAAGTGCATGGGGGTGTGCGTGAGTGTATGTATGGGGATGTGTGTCTGAGTGTATGTATGTGTGTGTCCATGTATATAGGTGAATGGGTACATGAGGATGTGGGAGGTTGGAGTTTTAGGGGACCTGTATGTAGGGGTGGGGTGATGGGGGATGATGAGGGTTGCGCTGGGGGCCTACACAGGGTTTTGGGACTTGAGGGGTTGGGGGTGGTTGGTTTTTGGTTTTCAGGGGTGGGGCAGATCTAGGAACTTGTAGTGGCAAGGGGGAGGCTGGTGTGTCACATACAGGTGACAGGATTGAGTATTCCTGTCAAAAGTATGCTTTACGCCAGGAAATCCCTAGTGGATATGGGATCATAATCACACCGCCGGTCTGGCCTCCACCGCCGAGTCAAATGTGCCTACAGTGGGCCCGGCATTCCATTCTGGCCTGACGGTGAGTGATAGTGAACTCTACTGTGTTCAGAATATGGCGGCCTGGACCGTCATGCCGTTGGCGGTAATGACTGCCACTGCCGGCGTGGCGGTCCAGACCGCCATGTTCAGAATGACCTCCTGTATCTTCATTAGCAACTTTAACTTCTACATCTATGATATCAACACTGCACACTTCCTCGACAGCATGAGCTGCCTTGGATTAACCTGGATTGTCCATGACCCAACACACACTGCAGGACAAACACTGGATGCCATCTTCACCTCCAGAAGTCACATACAGCGACGTCACAGAAGTCACATGGACTGTCCGCTCTGACATCCACTTCCGCATCTCCAGCCCCTATACTGACACTCTCGAGACATCCAGCACCCCCCACTGGGCATGGAGCAAAGTTTCAGAGACCAACTGGACTGACACCCTCAACACCTCCAGCCAAGCCACTGCCACCTACCTGTAACAAGGAGTAAAGAACTTCAACACCTGGAACGTCAACTACACTAAGAGCATAATTGCCATCAAAAGCAGCATCCATAGGAAACTCCTCCAAAAAGGCCAGCTGGTACACCACTGGTACACCACTGAACTCAGAATGGCTAAACGAGACAGCAAACAGTTGAAAAGGAAGTGGCATGACAGCAAACACCCCTCCTACAGGGCAGCTTTCAAGACCTCTCTCCACCTCTACCAGTGCCTGCTGAGAGTAACAGAGAAGGTAGCACTAGCCATACAAATCAAAGCCAACAGCAACAATACCAAGAACCTTTTAACATTGTTAAGGAATTCTACAACCTGGTGGCTAGTGAAAGCAACATCACACCCTCACTGGAGCTATGCAATAGCCTTGCCTATTTTATTTTCGCAACAAAATACAGGAACTTTGATCCCCAATCTACACCTACGGACTTCATCGACAGAGTCGACATCACCACAATCAACACCGGCCACAGACTAACCACCTGAACCTCCCTCTACCAAGGACACCACCTCCACCATGAAATCCATCTACTCAGGAGCCTCCACAGACCCCTGCCAGTACCACATCTTCAATCTTGGAAACCAAAGGATTGGCCAGGAGCTCACCACTCGACTCAACACCTCCATCACCACTGCAACCTTACCCGATGCTTGGAAATACACTGTAGTCAAACCACTATTTGAAAAATCCACTGAAGACCCCAGCATACTCACAACTTGCCAGCCGATCTCCATGCTCCCTTTCCCAGCTAAGGAACTGGAAAAAATCATCAGTAAACAACTCATGACCTACCTGGAGCAGAACCAGCTACTCAACACCTCCCAATCTGGGTTCCACAGCAATGACAGCACCGTGACCACCCTGTTCACAGCCAAGGATGACATCTGTACCCTCCTTGACCAAAGAGAAACAGCAGCTCTGATCCTCCTCCACCTCTTGGTGGCCTTTGATACTGTATTCCAACACACACTGATCAAAAGGCTCCACCATATCAGCATCCAAGGGGCCGCACTCAAAAGGATCACCTCCTTCCTCACTAGAAGAGCTTAGAGGATTCACCTACCTCCTTCCACCTCAGAACCAAAAGATAACACCTGCAGGGTCCCTCAAGGAACAACCCTCAGCTACACGCTTTTTAAGGCATATATGACCCTGCTACCCAACATCGTTAAACCCCACAGCCTCACCATAATCTCCTATGCAGAGGACACCCAGTTCATCTTCTCGCTCACCTATGACACCACCATCATTAAAACCAACTTCCACAGATGCATGGCAAGCATCACCAACTGGATGAAAATAAAACTGCCTGCAGCTAAACACAGTCAAGACTGAAGTTCTGATCTTCAGCAAGAACAGCAACATATGGACTGACTTCTGGTAGCCTCCAGAGCTAGGACCCACACCCACTCCCTTTGAACATGCCAGAAACCTCTGAATCATCATTGACAACAGGCACATTATGGGACGTAGATTAACACCATCTCCTCAACCTGCTTCTTCACTCTGCACATGCTACGTAAGATCTTCAAGTGGCTACTCCCACACACAAGATGCACAGTGACACAGGCCCTTAACACCAGTCGACTAGACTACTGCAACACCCTCTACATAGGAACTACCTTGCAACTCCTAAAAAGTCTTCAGACTATACAGAATGCCACAACCAGACTCATCCTTGACCTTCACCAATGGTTTCACATCACACCACAAATCAGGCACACCCACTGTCCCATGCAGAAGAGGTGCCTATTCAAGCTGGTGACCCATGCACACAAAGCTCTACACAACCGAGGACATGCCTACATTTACCACCACCTGCATTTCCACCAACCATCAAGAAAATTACTCTCTGTCTCCCTATCGCTTGTCCACACTCCATGCATCCACCAAATCAGAAGTGTAGGATATGCCTGTTCCCGCATAGCAGCAAAAATCTGTAACAGCCTCCTCAAGCATCTCTGGACCATCACCTCTTATCTAGAATTCAGTAGAGTCCTCAAGACCTGAATATTCAAATGAGCCGATGAGACCGACAAGCAACTGGATACCTTTTAGGGTGATTAGTCGCACTTTACAAATCCTGTTTGATTGATTGATTTTTGGTGTTTAAAGTGAAGCTGAAATTGTGCGCAATGACCTGCCATTCAGTGTAGAGACAGGCTTTTATAAAGGGATTGCAGGCTTACATGTATTAAAATGTGGTTTGGTCAAAGTAGACCAAAACCAGAGGGGACATTCTATACGCCCTATACATCGTACATTTCCAACCTCCAATATTTACCATGTTGGCCCATATTTCTAGAATCAAATTCACACAGCACCTGCTAAAAAGGAGACTTCATTTTCTTATGCTAGAGTGAATCATTAGTCATAAATTTTCAAGTAAGCATTTAACAACTTTTACCAGCCTTAATCCTTTCCTCATTATTATCATTCTAGACATAACAAAATACTTACAGATCTAGAAGACCATGATTTCTGTATTAATCTAATACCTTTTACTATCTCTAAGAAAGCTTTGTTAGCCACGAAGCTCTGCAATTGTATAGCCCTTCCTAATTGATGTCATTTATATTCCTGCTGCACCTCAACAGGTTAAAGCTCTAATATTTTTGATGACTATTTCCTTCCCATAGCCTAAACCCTGCTTTAGTGGTTTCATATAAAATTTGTGTTATGCTACCATGAATTAGGTGTATGGACTGCTGAGATAAGATTTGTATGTGAATTTGCTATCCAATAAAGAAAATATTTTTGCTCAAAATATTTAAAACATTATATTAAAAATAATACTTTAGTTGCTGGCCAGGTAAGAATTATAGGCTATTTGTAAAGGTAAAACCAATAAAAGTTAGGACACTCATGTTCTCAGATGGACAACTTGAATTGGTCACAATATTTAGCTAAAGTTAATTTTATCCTATGTATGACTAAAAATGTCACGTAACAATATAAAAAATTCACAGGTTCACTTTTCGTCCTTGGAATCTAACATACTTTTTTACCTCCCTCTCCAATGAGATTAATTTGTTAGGTGGAGTCTGTAGATCAAATTATTGTGAAATTAACATGGAATTAAATATTGAATGATTTGTGTGTAAAGGCGATATCTTTCATTTCACTTGGTCCTATCCGCTATTACTAATATATTTAGAGCAGGAGTAACCCAGCTAGGCAAGGAAGGCTTTATTCCCACAAGATGTTGTGAGTACCACTATTTATATACTGACTATCACTATTTGGCCCAATTTACAATGGTACATGTTGTTGCAAATGTAATAATGTAAAATGTACCTTTTTTAATGCCTCCTAGACATTAACAAAGGGATTATTTACATGTTTGAGCCAAATAATGTGTGCAGAGACCTGTGATATGAACACTGGGTTTTTCACCACCTATAAATCCCACTAATGGATGTTTGTTGGCATTCACAGCAACTTCTCACTTCTCTTTCCACCCTGAAAAGGGTAAGAATTTTACTGTGGTCAAGGGCTGGCATAATGCCTTTTCCAGGATGAGAAGAGGAATGGTCTTATTCAGATGTGGCAATGTGTACAGAAAGAGACTTTACCTTACAAAAAATTATTTTCAGCCCAAAAAAAAACAAAAAGAATAAATGGGCCTTTGTATAAGGAATCCTCTTCCACATGTGTGAAGATCTCAGCTATGGAGATCAATACAACGACAGAATAAGAGTCTTTTTCAAACGTCACCTGACCTTCCCACTGCCTACCCACCTGCACCTAGTTCATGTTTACAAGCATACTATTAGAAATATAGTATTTGAGTAGAAAAAGGTAGTAAATCTACACCTGTACATAGGAAACAATTACACAATGCAGATGTACTAATTGTTCACAAAAGGGTTTCATTTTCTGTGAGCCATATAAGTGTCCTGAAATTGTGGCATGAACCCACCTAAAAACAATATTGGAAAACCTGCTCCAGGAAGCAGAAAGTGAAGACTTGACAAACAAAGAAAGAAGAAGAAGAATCCATCTTTGTAAGTGCTCTGATTGAACTCCCATACACTTTGATTAAGGGACCTTTCAAATGTAACTAACTGCTGACTCTAAAGGTATCTTGTAGTTCCACTTTGGGAACACAAAGAAGTAATGATTAAAAAGGTAAATTAAGAGATCAAGATCTGAAAAATTCAAACAAATGTTTTAATGTCATAGGTATATATGTCTCAAGAAAATGCCAGTAAATTCAAAAACATAGGAGGTGCAAGTTACAATATTTAAATAGAAACACAATGTTCCCAGGGGAATAATTTTGAATACTTACTATTAGGCATTCATGAGGAAAACAAAATTCCTAGAAAATGACAAATGGCCTTAATTAGAGTTTAACAGACAAGATACACAACCATAGACATGGTGTATGCCCCATCTAATATTCTATAAGTTAATTACAGCTCCTCATCCTTTTTATGTCACTTCTAATTTGGCAGGATGGACATCTACCAGGTTTAGATGGATTATCGTGTCCAAACTCTAAACAGGTCACTAAGGCGGTCATTCCGACCCTGGCGGTCATTGACCGCCAGGGCCGGAGACCGCGGGAGCACCGCCAACAGGCTGGCGGTGCTCCCAAGGGCATTCTGACCGCGGTGGTACAGCCGCGGTCAGAAACGGAAAACCGGCGGTCTCCCGCCGGTTTTCCGCTGCCCTGAAGAATCCTCCATGGGGATTCCGACCCCCTCACCTCCATCCTGTTCCTGGCGGTCGTGACCGCCAGGAACAGGATGGCGGTGAGGGGTGTCCTGGGGCCCCTGGGGGCCCCTGCAGTGCCCATGCCAATGGCATGGGCACTGCAGGGGCCCCCGTAAGAGGGCCCCTAAAAGATTTTCAGTGTCTGCATTGCAGACACTGAAAATCGCGACGGGTGCTACTGCACCCGTCGCACCCTTCCCACTCCGCCGGCTCCATTCGGAGCCGGCTTCCTCGTGGGAAGGGGTTTCCCGCTGGGCTGGCGGGCGGCCTTCTGGCGGTCGCCCGCCAGCCCAGCGGGAAACACAGAATAACCGCGGCGGTCTTCTGACCGCGTGGCGGTATTCTGTTGGGGGAACTTTGGCGGGTGGCCTCCACCGCCCGCCAAGGTTACAATCACCCCCTAAGTGACTTAAATGGACATCAGTGCTACATAGGTCCCAAAACAGACATATGTGGAGTGCATGGGTCAAAGGGACTAGAAAGTACTACAGTATGAATTTTACCTTCTCAGTAATCCTTCAAGATTGTGTAAAATTCATCCCAGCCTGGTCAGGCTAATAACCTTTTTCTGAACATATTTCTACATGCCCAACATGTTTATTGGTAGGCATGATACAGAATAATTGAGTTTCAAATGCACTATTTAGAACCCTTAATTTACAAAGCTCACGTTGGTCCAGTGGGCAATGTTAATTAGTTGTATTTAGAAATAACTTAATGGGACTAATTTGCACCACTGAAATAAATCATCATACCAGGAGCGGCTCGCAGCAAGTTGAAGAGGCGGGGGAGGGAGGGAATTAAAACTAAATTAAAACTAATAAAGGGGCAGGCACAGGCTCCCAGCTTACACTGTGGCCAATCCTAATGCTGCTCAAAGCAGCATCAGGATTGGCTTGGATCACCCAGCCAGGGTGCTACTAGGCAGACTGGGAGCCTGTGAAGGCTCTCTCCAGCCCAGCAACTGTGTTGCTGGGCTGGAGAGAGCCTACTGCACATGTGAGTTTGGCCGGCCTGAGATGGCCGCCCAAACACACATGCGCCTTGAGGGGCACTGCTCATCACCCCTGTGGCCCCACCTTTTTACCAAACAACAACAATAAACAGAGTTTATTATCATTGTTTGGTTATAGGTTTGCAGCTGCCGCTGCTGGCGGGGGAGGGGGGCAATGGTCCTCTGCCATAACGGAAGAGGCACCCCTGCATCATACCTTCATTCTGAAAGACCTTAGTACATCCTGAGGCCAGACAAGCAGGCATTTGGTATTGCCAAAGAACTGGATGAACCATGTTTAATATTACTGAGGCTTCAAGAGTGGAAGTAGGAATAAAGCTGCAGTCCATACCTTTACCTTGATGCAATCTTCAAGATGTATGCAGTTAGGAGAGGGTCAATATGTATAAATCCCTCCACTGAGATGCACTGACTCTTTTCACCTTGCCTGTGATGAGAAGCTACATGGTCACCAAATAACTACCTCTCCTCTCATGCTAAAGACATTGTCTTTGGGTGCTGCTGCTCCATGCGGTTCACATAGAGGACTAGCCAGTACTATCCACTTGTAATGCCTTAGCAAGGTTTCACTCAAGGGATATGGCCTTTCCTACGTAATGTGAGATGCAAGGACACGGTGCCTGAAACCTGAGTGTAGGCAGCACAGATGTATACTGAAAAGATCCATTTGATGGCAGTGCCAGCAACTTCTGGCACCCCTCACACACACAAAGCTCTTCTGTCCTCAGGATGATAGTCCTGGGAAACTTGTACATGTAAAAGTGTCAAGGCTTATTCCTTTTGAAGCTTTCTGCAGTGCCTCTATCATGACACACTCAGCTCCTCATCCTTTTGATGACTGTTTTATATCTGCAAGAGATATGGCCTGCTTTCTGGCACCCAAAAATATTTTCCTGTGCAGATTGAAATTAGCTCAAGCAAGACTTCTGTGTCCTAGCCACTTATATGAGCAAATTGTGCAGTGGTCACAAAGTATTTGATTAATGCGAACCCCAGAATGTGAGCATTGCTAGTGGTCTAATTGATCAGAACTTCCCACGGTGATCATTTAGTAATTACAGTATTTCTCGTCATTCCATAGTAAAACTGCACATCAATGTGATAGACAGACTTGTGTTCCAAGGAAGATCTTTGCTAGTGGATTATCTCCTTTACCAAGCTAAGAACAAGCTTACAGTGAGAACTCAATAGGAAGAGCTTCTGTGTTTCCCAGCACCAGGGTAACTTCTGCCTGTAGAAAGCAGAGATAACTGTTCCTTGCATACAAACTAGAGCCTAGTTGAATTGAAACCTATGGGAGTCATCTTTAAACTGTACCAATTTCAGAATATTCTGTCCTGTTATACAGTTCCTTGAGGACATTGTCATCCTCAATCTTCTTACCTCACCTGACTGCCCAGAAGAAGAGTTGTCACCTAGAGCTCATGTTGGTGGGAGGGGCGTGCTTGTTCCACCTGTTCCACATGGTAAACTGTGTTGTACACCATTTGGTTGTTTCTACAGAACCTTCAAAACTCATCAGTTCACATCCACATGTGTTATGAAGTTGTGAGGTTATTGACATTTGATACCCAAGTCCAGGTGTAATAAAATTCAACTGAAAGAAGTGTTTTCAAAGACATAGCATTGTGAAGTGTTTTTTGCCTAGCACTTACTTTCTGGTGTTTGTCCCTGGAAATCAGTGTTATTTCCCACAATAATCATTGAGCTAGTGAACTCTCATAGATGGTACTTACGCACCATGCACATGCTATCTACATCGCCCCATCACCCTTCTTTGTGATCATTGATTTACAAGGCTTTATAAGGTGTCAGCTGGTCGCCTAGCAAGGGATATTCATTATGACTTTGCATCTGATCAGTTTTGTAGTTGGTGCGTACAACAAAACCTGAAAAAAACATTGCAACTTTCAATAACAGCATATATTCCAACTTCTTAAACATAGAGATTAATTGCGGATTTAGGTCTAGCAACTAAAACAATGGTTGAAAGGTGGCTGCACTGAGCTATATCTAGTGCACATCTCAGAGCATGTACTGGGCTTTTGATTGTTGGGGACATGCTAATATGCATACTGTGGTAAAGAGTCTCATTGAAATAGATGACCACAATCTGCAAGTATAGCACATATGACTCTTTGGCTCATTGCTCCCAAATTTAGGACCTCATCAATAACACTCTTAACATTTAGTATGAGTTTTTTAGTTAATAAAAACCATAAAACATTCCATGATCTTTGAATGGACCAGGGCGTTGTTGCATTAAATTACATAAGAACACAATCTTATGCAAAAGACACCTAAGGCCCCCATATAACTAGTTACAAATGTAAAACATGGTTATAATCACGATTAAATAACATAGAAACATAATCTGTGCAATGAAGGCATTAACCCCTAATATGACTATTTGCGAATGTAAGGAATGGTTAAAATTGTGTTTAAGTGACATAGGAACCCAATCTGTCGCATAGACGCATAACCCCACATATGACTATCATAAGACATGTTTGAAGTCTCGGCTAAGCACAAAATTACGTGATTCAATGCGACAAACCACTCCTGGGGCCATCTATGGGCATGTGAAAGAAATTATGCTGAGACATTTTACCTTCGCCCTCCCTAGGTTCTGGAAGGTGTAGTAAATAATGTAAACATTTCTATAAATTGAACCAACCTGATATTCAATAGTTAATTTCTGGGATATAAAGTTTATATTTGAAATTAGCTCCAGCATTAAAGGAAACTATAGCATTTAGTGAATCAGCAATATACTTACATTTGGGTTAAAATTTCAGTCTCAGAAAGAGCTTGCGTGTTCTTGTTTTGTTTATATAGCCTTATATTATGCTTAGAATTTTGGTCCATGTGTATTAAAGTACTTGCTGTTTTAAAATGTAAAGCACCAATGGAATTGGTAGCCTCATGTGGTGATGTTAGGTGTTTTACTATGTTATGTTTCCGGGGCGAGGGAGACGTTTCCGGGGTGAACTGGAAGCAGAAGCAGAGCGGAGCGACGAGGTCGGAGGAGTGAGAGAGGTCGAGAGAGGGTGAATGAGGTTCAGGGTCGGCGTCTGCTGCTGCCATCTGAGCTTTTCAACACTTTTCAGCACCTAACCCCCAGCCCACAAGCACTCGGCACCCGGAACCTGGCCAGAGGAGCTAACGAGCTGCAGAGGTCGGCGCAGTGATCCACTGTTGCCGCCCAAGCTTCTGGAGCTCAAGCTTTTTCAAGCCTCTTCAGCCACCTAATCCCCGGAGCACCGGGCACCCGGCATCCAGCCCCTGTGAGAGAGGGCGCAGCCTTTAGCCCAGACACCCTGAGGCGAAAGTAGTAGGTGGGGACAGCGACGCAGGCTTCCAGGCTCCCGGAGCAATTTCTGCCTTGATTGCCCGCCCAGTTTCTTTGCCTCTGCCCTTCAGCTGGACCCCGACTCCAACTCGCCCCCTACTGGACCTGGATCACAACCCATGGGCACCGATCAATTTACTGGGTTGCCTGCAGCCTGTGGAGGCAGTGAAGCCTGTGGGGGTTGCGTAGGAGCTGGGCAGGAAAGGCAACTCTGGGCTGTTCTTTGGTCCTTGGTCCGATGCGAGCCTGGAGTGATGCAGGCACAGTGCACAGTGCAGTGTATGACAATGCGCCAGTTCAGTAAAAGTGTCAAGCAGTGGAGCAGAGAGGAGTGGCACACGAGAGAGGGCGCAGCAAGCGGTCAGGACGCCCCCCCTTCAACCTGCGAGGTGGGCTGGTGGTGGTTGCAGCAGTCGCATGGAGGAGGCTTTAGTGAAGCCCCTGCAAACCGTGGAATAGCAATCCCTAGACTCTAGAGAACTCTGGAAGTGCCTAAAAACTATTGACCGGAAGGCTCCCAGAAGGCACCAAAAAGGAGTAAAAAGGTATTAAAATGGGACACGAGATGGTTAAGCAGCAGCAAACAGCAGAATGAAGTGAAGGCGGAGCGCAGACAAAGAATGGACATAGCAGCAAGTCACCAAGCCACCAAGGAACAGGAGTTGGCAAGAGGTACTTAGGGGGATCTTAATATAAAAGCCGGGCTGTAATAAGGTGGCCACGTAGACTTTGCTGACTCTGTTCAATTACCCGCACCAGCACCAGTACCAGTACCACCATATATTACCACCGCAGACCGCTGGAGATTATAGACAGCAGACAATTGGCAAGCTTGTCCAGCGGTCTCTATACCTGCTTGACCCTCAAATGACACAAGAAAGTAAAGTGTCACAACACCCACAATTTAAGCAGGTTGTGTAACCTAGCAGCTGGAGAGTACTTTGGTGAAAGTCATTGGTATTAGAATAGACCTAGTGAACACTCCTACCCGCAGCCTATTAAAATTGTTGAAGGTCCCCTCTTGTAGACTAATCCACTACCCTTCAAACAGACTGACCAATCGGGAAAAGGAGTATGAGGTCAGCGAAAGCACGAAGCAATATTACCAACCAACCCACTAATCAAACTAAGAGGAAAAGGAAAAGAGAACTGGTTTTGGATGAAGCAGTAGTAAAAAGTAGAGCAAGTAGTGATTTAGATCATCCCACTCTGTGCAGGAGGCAGACCTAAACAGACAGGGTCTCAGTTGAGCAAAACATCAGCGTGGAAGAAATGAACTGGGGAGAATCAGACTTTTGGAAAATTGGGACCCCTCTAGAGGGGGGACCCAGCCACGTTGCCCCACTCAATCATCGTAAGATAACTGACTACTTTACTGTTGCAAGAACCCATGACGATGAAAGAAGGATTGCTTTGCCGGCACCAATCCAACAAATCTCAGGGGGTGGTACACAATCTATCCATGATTTGCAAACTCAAGGAAGTCCTGGAAAGAAAGCCAGAGTGAATCTAGCTCCCCTTTCCTCTTTTACCAACAGTAGTGATTATGGGAAAGCAACCTCTGATGGGATTATACTGATTATAACCCCAGTGTTCCCAACTCCTGCAATAGGAGCTCCCCATACTCCCAGACAAAAAAAAAAAACATGAGGAACATTTCCTCAGACCCTGCCCAGTATCACCAGACATCCAGTCCAGCTAATCTATCTATTCTGGATTCAGAGATGGTAGCAACCACTTAAACCCTAGAACAAGACTCCCAGCAAGGCGGTCCCCTGTGTCAAAGTCCCAAGCTCTACACCTTTCCGATGTATGGATGTGAAAGTGAGAAACAGGAGCTCTGGGATACAGAACCGGGGATTCCAAACAGAACACTGAAGGAAGAGAAAGTGAAAACCTCACAGAATGATATCCATAAAGCAAATACAATTGAAGGAGCTTTAAGTGGGGACCATAAGACCAACTCACAGTCACAACCCCCAGCGGCAATCAGGGTGGACGAAATGTGGGCCGCAATCCTGAATTCAATGCAAGCAACTCTTATGGCTCCCCAGTTCCATTCAAATAAAATGGACATTCAGGTAGATTTGCTAAATACAATGGCGGTATTTTTTTCCGGAATTGACGGCAAAAGCTTGAAGAATTAAATTCCTTGATAACAAGGGCCCAAGCCAAACAAACTAATGATTTTACCATCTGCTCTTGTAAAGAGGTGGTAGATAAATGATCCCAACTGCTGCTAATCCTAGAAGGAATATTAAAAGAAGTTTGCCCCGCTCGAAATGATGAACGCACATATGTTAACTCCCTCGCTAGTATGTTAACATCTGCAGCACTTGCGCAGAAACAAGAGGAGATGCTTCACTCTTCCCAAGTGCCCTCATCTCCAACCATAACAGACAAAAAGAGATTTGGCAGAAAGAAATACTACAGCAAGCCTTAGTATGGAAACCATGGAGACTCAATTCCCCTCACAAGCTGCCAATAAGCCTGGGAACTCTGAGAACCCCACAACTCGGATTTTATCAAAAATAGAATGAAACCAGGCAAGAAAAGGCTAGAAGACTGTATGGTCTCGCCAACTAACCGCTGTAAAGGCCACCAAAATCACCGCAAATGGACCAAGCAAGGAGAGCATGGCATCAAGTGGAAGGTATAAAAGGGACATTATTGCCCACGCTAACACAAGTACCGAACTAAATACAGATGTAAAGAAGCCCCTTGATCTAGCAGGTGCCACTCAGTCAATAAGGTCTCCTTCGGGGCATTGGTCACCCACAGTAGTTGCCAAACACATGGCCAAAAGAGCAAGCCCCCCCCAAGAGGTCAGCAGAGTGTAAAGCCAAAGATTACTATGTCTGGACAATCTAGCCAACAATCACAGGACAATTTAAGCAGCAAGAGAAATGAACATGGTACCAGACAGTGTGAAGCTGCCTACAGGGAACAAAACTGGCACGCAGAGCAAAACCAGACAACTCAAACAGGTACAACTAATCTTGAACTGAATTATCAGCAGCTTTGGATTCCAGAATTCACCTCAAGGTCCCCTACAGATATTCTTAATCGCTCTACTATCTTAAGACTTATAAAAGCACTTCCAGACCTACAGCATGTGTCCACGGACGACATTGCTGCTATGAAATGTATTAAAGCAAGAAGCAACCAGCTTATGGACCCAACGCTTACTATCTTTTCAGTGCCGGACCTCTCCAAACAGATTATGGAGAGGAAGGACCTACTGAAAGCCTAGGGTATTGAGGTGGCTATCTATAAAGGGGAGCAATATCCATCCCCGCTACAAGACTTTCAACACTCGGAAATGCCTAAGGGCACGTGGTCAGTCTTGCATGGAGTACAGGCTGCCATCCATCACAGTTGAGTCACTGAAGAAATGATTAGCAAAAGGAGAGCACCCAAGTCCCTCTTGAGAGTTCAAATATGGAAAGAAGAAAGGAGGAAAAGACTAGTTTTAGGTCAGAGATCTCAGCCTGACTGGAAATGGTCATCAACAGCATCATCCCCAGGAGCGACGGGCAAAAAGCTGAATAGCTAATGAAAAATCCCCACAAGGCGTTTTAAACATCTGTTTGTGGAACATAGGTGGCCTACTGGCAAAGATGAAGGACCCAGCAGTAACACATTTTTTTAGTTAATTTGACATTATACTCCTACAGGAATCCTGGGTGAAGGAATCAACACCGTTCATTGGATTTATGGAATATTTCAGTCCAGCCTCAAAAACCAGTAGGTCTGGCAGGGCAAAGGGATGCCTAGCAATCTATGTTAGCACAAGCATCCTAGTGGAGATTACAGAGCACAAGGAGGAAGATCTACCCTTTCAATTAGTCAGGCTTGATGGATGGGGAAAGAATATAAAGGAACCATTGATCTTAGTCAATATATACATTAATCCAAAAAAGAAAACAGTTGAAGCCAACAAGTTACTAAACCAACTGCTAAGGATAAAAAGCAAAGTACACTCGGCATATTGACTAATGTCGGGTGATTTTAGTCTCTATCTATTCCATAATCCTGGTGAAGATCATATTCAAACAGTGGGAATGGTACCCGGCAAAACTCTCCCAGTAAAAAGCAGGAAAGAAAAGTTAGGGGAGAGTTTCATACGCATCTGTGAATCTGTGGGCCTCTTTGTGCTAAATGGTCGGAAGTCGCCCGACATCCTCCTGCATGGACAAGATTCTCAGGGAAATCGGTTTCTTACCTAGATTACATACTGGTAACTCCTGCTTTGTACACATTAGGGAGTGACTTTAGTATTATGGACCGCATGGAAAGTGATCACAAGCTGCAGATAATCAGGATCCGATCATCACCATTTAAGCTAGAGGAAGCGGTAGCCCTGAAACAGGTGATTGGTACTGAAAACTTAAAGCGACTGAAATGGTCATCTAATACTATTGAAATCCAAGCAGAAGAGGCTCTATTAAGGCTAGAATCAATGGCTGTGAATTTGGCAAATTTTACTGCGGTCTGGGAGAACTTTGCTATTGATCTCAAAAACAAAGACACCTCAGAAAATACAAGAAAGGGAGTACAATTGAATTATCATAAATGGTTATATATACTGCAGCCAATTCATAGAAGGAAAGCAGTTGTAGGTGAACTACTAAAGCAACTGCGTAAATTCCCAGAAAATAGATCACTATTGTCTGCCTTGTGAGAGCAAAGGAAACTGCTGAAAAGAGAACTATGGTCCTTTAAAAAACATCAGCAGGAGACGCTTTTGGACAAACTATACTATGCGTCCAAAACATTTGACTCCAAAAGATTCTGGAAACTCATTAATACCATTGATAAGGGTCCAAAGGCAGCTAATAATGCAAACATAACAGAGGAAGCTTGGGTGTGCCACTTAAAGTCTCATCTAGGAGAGTGGCCCACTGAAGAAGGACCGCTAACTCAGGGGTTCACAAAAAATTGTGAACCCAATGCTTCGAATAATTTAAAGATCACGGCATCAGAATTCATAAAAATCATCAGGAAGTCGAAAACTGACTGTGCACCTGACCCAAATGGTTTACCGCAGGCACTGTTTAAACAAGCAACAGAAAGATGGGCCAATTTCCTGGCTGCAATTTTCAATCACATGCTTACAACAGGAATTGTCCCGGCAACCTGGAGAGGTTCAATAATCCACCCCATATACAATGGAGGTAACTTTGCTTCGCCAAGCAATTACAGATTAATCGCCCTCTTAAACGTTGACCTCAAGTATTTTTCATCTTGTGTGCTACAACACTTAGAGACATGGATTGCAGATAACAAAATACTGTCCTTAAATCAAAGCAGCTTCACCAAGTATTAAGGAACGTTAATGAACCTTATGGCACTGGGACTGATCATCAACAGAGCAAAAGCAACTGCGACTCCCACCTATCCGTGCTTTGTTGATTTTAAAGTTGTCTTTGATTGTGTATCCCGTTGCAAATTAAGGGCCAAACTACAGCTTCGGGGGTCACCAGCTACTATTTTAAATGCCATCAAATTGATTTACTCTGATACATGGGTGAAGGTTAAATTGGGGGAGATTCACACCATCTAGGGCAGTTAAAACAACATTTGGTGTTAAACAAGGCTGTGGATTGGCTCCAACACTTTCTAACCTGTACATAGCAGATCTCTCTGCTAAGCTAAACAATCAATCAGCCCACTCGCCCTTTCTAGGTGGCCAAAAACTATCTAACATGTTATATTTATATGACCTAATATTGCTAAGTAACACCAGAATAGGCATGCAAAAACTGCAAAGAGTATGCAAGAACAAACAAATTAGAAATTAACCATGACAAATCTAAAATAATTACTCTCAATCACAGACCCACTAGCTAGCATAAATGGTAACTGAATGGAAAGACCTTAGAGGAAGTAAGCTCATACAGATACCTAGGATTTGTGATAGAAGTCAGAGGTAATTATGCGTCACAAAAAGAAGCGATAAAACAATAAGATGCACGCACTAGTTCATGCCTTTAGCAAGCTTACAAATTCAATCTGTGGCCGTGCTCTGAATCCATTGACAGCCATACTGAGAACAAAATTACTTCCAACCCTCACCTATGGGGCCAAAATAATGAGGAGGATAGAGGTAGCTCTCCTGGATAAACTTCTGGTAAAGATATAAGCGTTTCTTTCGGTTACCAGGACATGCATCCCCAGCCCAGGTCAGACTGGAATTTATGTTGGTTAAGCAGTCGCTGGCTCGTCCTGTGGCATATATCAAATGCTGTTACAAATTGAGCCACGCCCCAAAAGGGTCACTAGCTAATTTAGTTTGGCAAGAAATTAATTTAGAAAGAGGGAATAGCAATTACAAAAGGTATCTGGAAAAGACTATAATTCTTTTGAACTTAGGCGATGTATGGGATTAGTCACTTTCCACCCCGGCCTTCAACAAAGCAGTGAATAAATCAAGTTAATTATACAGCTGGCTAGAAGACAGGGAAGTTCTGACTAAAAGGTCGCATGGTTGGTTGATTCTCAATTAATATAAAACTCTCAAAGGATCACCACGTATGGCTGCCCCCTATTCACGGAAAATCAAACGCTTTCTAAGGCTAAGGCTGGGTGAAGTTCCAACGCTAGACCTCATGCCAAAATGGAAAAAGGGGCCGCTAGCAGACACCCATGAGAGCCACCTATGTCATCTGGCGGAAGAAAACTTGGTGCATGTGGTCTGCATTTGCCCAGCAATGGCTGGTGAAAGAAGATGCTTATTGAAAAAAGAACTTAGGGGGTCATTACAACCCTGGTGGTCCAAGACCGCCAGGGCTGTTATGACGGAAGCACCGCCAACAGGCTGGCGGTGCTTCCCAGGTCATTACGAACCTAGCAGCGTTCACCAGGGAATTACGAGTCCCCCTACCGCCAGGAAAAGGCTGGAGGTAAGGGAGTTGCAGGCCCCTGGGGGCCCCTGCACTGCCCATGCCACTGGCATGGGCAGTGCAGGGGCACTCTGACAGGGCCCGTGCAGCTTTTCACGGAAGCGCGACGGGTGCAACAGCGCCCATCGCACAGCCTCAACACCGCCAGCTCCATTTGGAGCCGGCTCCTGTGTTGCGGCCCAGCAGGGATCTCCAATTGGCCGCGGCGGGGTGCGGCTGCATTGGCGGCCACCAGCCAAGGTCGTGATGAGGGCCTAAATGTTTTAGGGATCAGATCATGTACAAAAGCTTTAACAGAAGCATTTATTCCACAAAACATCATAATGAATATTAGTCTGGCTCAATTTTTGGATTTTTTTCTCCTCCAAAATTGCATGTGCCGAAACAAGTTAGTGATAGGGAGGTTGCCACTGGAAACAAAATCCATCCATTATGAATAAATATATTAAAGAGAGGAAGGCTCTTAGGTAACGTCGCTGTGCATCCAGCCAAACCTGTAATTAAGTCATGTACCAGCAACTGGAATTAAGAAAGGGCAAATCTGTAGAATGTATCAAATTATTTTTATTTCACAATTTTTATTGTGTTGCGTAGGCTCTCATTATCCTAAAGAGACTACTGGATTTTGAGCAGCAAGATCGTCCACGGTGTGGGGGACTGAGTCTGACCAACGGTGGATGAAACTTGTCGCTCCAAATCTGGGTTTTGCTCCGGCTAACTAGCAGTGACTCATCTCTTCCGAATGGTAGAGATGATTGGGCAGCCGAGCGCATGACATTTCTGTACTTCTCAGAGAAGTCGTGGTCACTCAGGTCACAACCGATTCTCTCATAAACAGTGCGGTCTCATATATGAATGACAATAAAGGCAGTGTAAGTTTTAAAGATTGGTTTCATAAAAAAACTGCATTTTGGATAGCAAAGCGTGAGCTGCAATAACCAGAACTACACAACACAGTAATATAAAAATAGTAACGATGAGAGTGAAACACAAGTATAAGGCTATCATAGTGCCGCTAGATTATTCTCTCTCTAAGTTATATTTTCGAGCACAGCGTGTTAAGCTTCAAGCCTGCCTTTCAGGTACCCCCGGGAGGACATCAACCCTCAAACCTGAGCAAAGGCCTGTTATCGGCGTCAGCATGCGCTATTGGGATATTCAGCATACATTTGTGGTTCCCTGGCTGGAATCTCCCTCTTGACGTGTACTAGGAGTAGAAAGTGTTTTTATAACTAACACGCATATGTTCTAAGAAAATGTCCCTACGTAAGGATGTGTATTTTCTACAAATGCTGGAGACTAAACTTCTACCACATTTACCGGCAACGTACCAGACTGTAGCCTTGACTGAAGCACAGGGCTATCAAGAATGCATTATTTGAGAACACGGTGCTGAGCTAAGCTAAACAGCGTGATAGAAGAAATTAAAACAAGACCTTAAAAACTGGTTATTGTAAAATAACAGGGCAAAGCTGAATAAAATACATCTACGGCAAAGTGCACAGCAGCCTAGTATGTTAAAATAACGTGCATGGAGCTATAATTAAAATGGCTACACAACAATTGCAATATAAATGTCTTAGTGAACCAAAACTGTTCTGTTAATTTTATGTTGAAGGAATATTTTTATGGTTTTCATTAACTAATAAAATAAACATTTATTGAGGTGTTTAACTATGCTCTGACTACGCATTTAACTGCTTGCCTCAATCTACTGAGAGTGAAGCCTACCAAGTACTTGTAAATCCAGTAAGTGGTCCAAAAGGGTGCTGGACCTAGGATACTAGAGGTAAACTTGTTTTGCTTCGCTCTGGGCTCTGAAGAAAACTTTGGGAATTGTCCCCTTAGACACAGGGATAACCATTGCGCATGCATCCATCTTCTCTATGCACTTTTGTTAGGTTTACAATCCTATCTGTTAAATAATTTGCAAATAGTACAAATGCAGCAGCCAGGCTCATATTGGGACTGTCTCAAATCCAATTGGTATGTCCCTACCTGAAAGAGCTTCATTGGCTTCCCATCAAAAAGTGCATTACTTAGAAAAAGATACTCCTGGCATTTCATTCTTTTAATTTACTGGCTCTGTCATTACCAACCTGGGTGTGTCTTACGATCTAAACATGCCCTACTCTTAAAATGCCTTTCATTCTTAGCTGATCTTCCTCTGCCCTGACATCTAAGACCTGGAATGTGGAACTTTTGGCTTTACGGCATCTTGAGAAGGAATGCCTATTTAGGTCTCAGTTGAAGACTTGGCTCTATGATAGAGTATGGGCCTCATTTAATTTAATTGGGCAGCGCTGCGCTGCATCACTTCAGAAACACTGAGATGCGCTATAGTTATTACAATACGGCTCACCCATGTCCCTTTCTGCACATAAGCTGTCTATAATGGCGATTTGCTAGTCGTATGTGTGCTGCACAATGTATCACACATAGGAGTAGCAAATCATCATTATTTAATGATTATTTATGTCCAGGAAGGGACATCTTTCTGCACATAAACAAACGTTAACTGTGTTTTGCTCCTCCTATGTGTGCTGCAGAATGCAGCACATACAGGAAAAGCAAAAAATAAGGAGAAATAAAAGTATTTCTCCTCATTGTGCTGTGTTAACACCACCCCTGGGGTGACGTTATTTTTTGGTGCTGCCTGAGGTTTACGAATCCTTGTAAAATCTGGGCGAGCATCAAAATGTAATGGGTGTTGCAGTGGAACGCCCACACAAACACGCATTGCATGGCCCTTTCACGCAAAGTGATGCGTGGAAAGGGGCGGTATTTACAAAGAGGCGCTAAGCCGCAAAAATGGGTTCAGCACCACTTTCTAAATATGAGGCAGGTTATTGCACCACCGAATCATCTGTAAATGTGACATTCCAGTGGCGTAATGCCGTTGTAAATGAGGGCATACGTTTTCCTGGCTGTTGGTTCCCTTTTTGTGTTCTAGCACTGGGAAGACTTTTGGCAGCTTTGCCCTCTATACATTCATTGATTGATTGTAGTCTGACTTGGAGCTCATCAGCCCCATATTGCTTTATGGCCACCTGGATCTGTTCTCAAAATTGGAAGATAGTGCCCAAATTAAAAAATAATAATAATAATAAAATAAAAAAATTAAAATAAAATATATATATATATATATATATATATATATATATATATATATATATATATATATATATATATAATATATGCCATTTTAAAATTTAAGATTTAAATCCAAAAACAACTGATATTTAAAATGATAGAGTAGGATGTGTGAAAAGGACTCCACGTTACATGAGAAAATAAATAAGCAAATAAGCAGCGATTACAGATACATTATGCAAGTAACCTTTAAAATATGACACATTGACAGAAAATTTGAAGAGAAAGATTAGGAGCAGTAAAAGGTTTTCCCTTTCTTTCCAAAACTGTACAAAGTTAGGAAACATTAGCAGACAGATTTTGGTTATGGAACATCAGTTAACTCAACCGCTGCACATACAATGGGCTGATTGAAGGGTGGAACATCCTTCTAAAGGAAATGGCCCTAATACGGTATGGCAGAGGATGGAAAGCTGCACCGTGTGAAGGCTGAGGTGTGAGGGGTCTCGGACTGTACAGGGGGTCAAGATGTTTGGGACATTGTGGTGGCAGGGCCTGAGCTCTGGGAAAAAAATGTGAAGGGGCTAAGCCAGGGTGCTGCTAGCAAGCACATGGGGTATTCTGTGCCCCTACCCTTTAGGGGGGGCAATTGGGTATGTAGAGTTCAAGTAAAATGGGGGAGACAAATCCCCATGAGATAGAAGTGAAGATGTAAAACCTTAAAATCCTCAGTAAAACACAGAAAAATAATGGAGACTAGGGCCTTAAAAGGAATAAAAGAAACAAGTAAGGAACTGCAAAGCTCTTCTGCATGACATTTACCCATTTGGATATGTACACTTACTACATTTCCAAATGTGTAAAGTTTAATGGCTGGGAATATTTGAAGCAAGCTTGAACTATACAGGGAGTGCAGAATTATTAGGCAAATGAGTATTTTGACCACATCATCCTCTTTATGCATGTTGTCTTACTCCAAGCTGTATAGGCTCGAAAGCCTACTACCAATTAAGCATATTAGGTGATGTGCATCTCTGTAATGAGAAGGGGTGTGGTCTAATGACATCAACACCCTATATCAGGTGTGCATAATTATTAGGCAACTTCCTTTCCTTTGGCAAAATGGGTCAAAAGAAGGACTTGACAGGCTCAGAAAAGTCAAAAATAGTGAGATATCTTGCAGAGGGATGCAGCACTCTTAAAATTGCAAAGCTTCTGAAGCGTGATCATCGAACAATCAAGCGTTTCATTCAAAATAGTCAACAGGGTCGCAAGAAGCGTGTGGAAAAACCAAGGCGCAAAATAACTGCCCATGAACTGAGAAAAGTCAAGCGTGCAGCTGCCACGATGCCACTTGCCACCAGTTTGGCCATATTTCAGAGCTGCAACATCACTGGAGTGCCCAAAAGCACAAGGTGTGCAATACTCAGAGACATGGCCAAGGTAAGAAAGGCTGAAAGACGACCACCACTGAACAAGACACACAAGCTGAAACGTCAAGACTGGGCCAAGAAATATCTCAAGACTGATTTTTATAAGGTTTTATGGACTGATGAAATGAGAGTGAGTCTTGATGGGCCAGATGGATGGGCCCGTGGCTGGATTGGTAAAGGGCAGAGAGCTCCAGTCCGACTCAGACGCCAGCAAGGTGGAGGTGGAGTACTGGTTTGGGCTGGTATCATCAAAGATGAGCTTGTGGGGCCTTTTCGGGTTGAGGATGGAGTCAAGCTCAACTCCCAGTCCTACTGCCAGTTCCTGGAAGACACCTTCTTCAAGCAGTGGTACAGGAAGAAGTCTGCATCCTTCAAGAAAAACATGATTTTCATGCAGGACAATGCTCCATCACACGCGTCCAAGTACTCCACAGCGTGGCTGGCAAGAAAGGGTATAAAAGAAGGAAATCTAATGACATGGCCTCCTTGTTCACCTGATCTGAACCCCATTGAGAACCTGTGGTCCATCATCAAATGTGAGATTTACAAGGAGGGAAAACAGTACACCTCTCTGAACAGTGTCTGAGAGGCTGTGGTTGCTGCTGCACGCAATGTTGATGGTGAACAGATCAAAACACTGACAGAATCCATGGATGGCAGGCTTTTGAGTGTCCTTGCAAAGAAAGGTGGCTATATTGGTCACTGATTTGTTTTTGTTTTGTTTTTGAATGTCAGAAATGTATATTTGTGAATGTTGAGATGTTATATTGGTTTCACTGGTAATAATAAATAATTGAAATGGGTATATATATTTTTTTGTTAAGTTGCCTAATAATTATGCACAGTAATGGTCACCTGCACACACAGATATCCCCCTAACATAGCTAAAACTAAAAAAAAACTAAAAACTACTTCCAAAAATATTCAGCTTTGATATTAATGAGTTTTTTGGGTTCATTGAGAACATGGTTGTTGTTCAATAATAAAATTAATCCTCAAAAATACAACTTGCCTAATAATTCTGCACTCCCTGTAGCTTCCGAGGAGCGCACCTGGAAATAATTATTTGTGAATTCAAAACAATGAAGAAAATTAGTTCCATTCATTTTAAAGCCCCAAAGGAGAAAATGGCCCACTCTGTTTTGTTAATCAGGACAAAAATCATAAAAAAGACACAGAATGGTATCAGTCATGATGGGCAGTTTAAATAATTGAAGAAATTCAGCCCATAGTCTCCCTATCAATGGATCAACTAAGGAATGAGAGGGAAAAGTCAATTACTGATATAAAGAATAAGGGCCAGATGTATCAAAGCTTTTTGCCTTCGCAAACGGTGCAAATCGCAAAAATCAGCCGTTTGAGAATGCAAAAATGCCTTTTGCGATGTATGAAAGGCATGTGCAGTGCACAAATAAGGAATCGCAAAAATAGTGATTTTTTGAGAATGAGACATGAATTTGCGTGTCGCAAACAGCGATATGAACTACCAAATCACTAATTGCGAAACGCAATTTACGACACCGATTAGCGAATCACAGATAGTGATCTGCTAAATCGGGCCGCTGTTTGCGATACGCAGAATGCGACATGCAAAAACGAATTTGCAATGCGAGGCATCAGAAATTTATGAGAATTACAGGTTAAGCTCAGCCATGATACTTGACTTGATAGCTGAGCTACAACCCATGCTGCAGCGCACAACACACAGGACCAATAGCATACCCACCCATGTGCAGGTAACATGCTCCCTGCACCTACTAGCCTCAGGGAGCTATCAAGGGGTCATAGAAGCAGCTGGAGGGGTAACACAGAGTACCCTCTCTAGATTTTTCAAAGCATTCCTCAATGCCATGCTGAGCAGAATACAACTGTACAGAAGATTCCCCAACACCCCACAGGCATTACAACAAACTAAAATTAATTTCTACCAGATAGCACAGTTTCCACATGTCCTAGGTGCCATCGATGGGACACATGTATCAATCTGTCAACCATTGGCCAGCGAGTATGTGTATCGCAGCCGTAAAAACAATCATTCAATGAACATACAGGTGATATGCAATGCCTCCTACATCATTACTGATCTCGTGGCCAGATACCCATGGGGCACACATGACTCCCATATCTTTCACCACAGAGGGATACACACAAGACTGCTAGCTGGGGAGTTTGGTGAAGGATATCTACTAGTTAATTGGATAGTTTAGAATAATGCATTGATGTAAGTGTGACATCAGATATCACAAGTACTCATTTTACTCTCTGTGCATTCAGGAGACAGTGCCTATGCTGTGTGCACCTATATGCTTACGCCCTACCTGAGCTCTGCAACTCCAGCAGAGAGGAGGTACAAAGCTGCACATAGGGCAACCCACAATGTGGTGGAGCGCACTTTTGGGCTGCTTAAGAGCCGCTTCAGGTGCATCCATAAGAGTGGAGGTGCACTACAGTACAGCCCAGAGACGACATGCAAAGTTGTGGCCACATGTGCTATCTTACACAAAATAGCAACCACCAGGGGCATTCCAGTGGAACTCACGGAGCTAGACTCAGAAAGGGATGATGATCCCTTACCACCCCTTCAACCAGCAGACAGGACCAGTGCAGCCGAGGGCAGGCAAAGAAGTGCTGACATCAGGCACAACCATTTTTGATGTAAGTAATGACAACTCCACTTCAATGAAATTTATTTCTGTAGTTGGCATCTTTGTTACCTTGACTCAGGTAACAAATGTGTCAATAGGACATAGCTATTTTCAATATGCAGACATGAACGATTAACAGTGTCACACTATTAGCATCATAGTGTAACTGTATTGCTACATGTTTAGGTAGTCCCCTGTAGCCCTCAATCTCACTTTGTACATCCACGCACTCTACTTGAGTGCTCAGTACCCTCGCAGGCACCTCTTGTAGCAGGTTCACATGCAGTACTGTGTCTGGCACTGCAACGCCTCAGATCAATCACAGGGACTGTCAGACTGGTTAGGCTAGAGGACTCCTCACTATCCCCAACACCCAGTTAGCTGGTTGTGGCACTGCGTGCTATTTGCATTGCATCCAGTACGTTGGTTATTTGCACCAATCCCTGTGCCAAGTCCCGACTGCAATGTGCCATCTCCACCTGTGTGGCCACGGCACGCTGTGTTATCAAGGCTGTTGAACTTGCGAGTTGATTGACAGATCTACAGAAGCTATCAAACCTTCCCAAATATTGGTGATGGCACCAGCGCTGGCTGACGCGCTCCTGCCGTATCTCAGTGCAGAGTTCCCCAGTGGCGTGCGTCAACTCCGTGGTGTTTTCAGCTGCTGTTTGTGGTCCCTCAATCAGAGTCTCCAACTGCCTGTGTAGTAACCCCATATTGTAATTGTGAGACACAAACTGTCTGTGCAGTGACTTAAATTGTTTGCATTGCAGGCGCTGCACCTTCAGCATGGAAACTTCAAGGCCGCCAAAGATTGATGGGCCCACTCCTTCATCTGTGCACTGTCTGCCTGCATCATGGTGCCTCCTGAGGGTAGTTGACTGTCCCTGGCACTGGCACTGGGACGGTTGTCTTCCTGTGGGACTAGCCTCTGGTGGTGGTGTGGGTTTGTGTTCTGGCATCTCATCTGAGTCCAGGTTGCACTCTGGCAGTAGTAACACCCTTGCCCTGCGTCTAGTAGGAACAATACTGTAGAACTCACTGGTATTTGAGTCTGACTGTGGCTGTGTTTCTGCTTCCCCCACTTTTTCAGATCCTGCAGCAGCAGGGACCGGGTCATCTGCAAGGACAATATGCAGTATGTCAGTTCTAGAATTTTTCACAGATTTCTGCAGTGTTGCTTTATATGTGCAATTAAATCGTGTCACCATAAGTCGTTTGTGGTGTTTCACAATGTGGTTGACCACTATCTTGCTATTTATGTTGTGCATTCACCTTAGGGTTGTGTACTACCACTCCCATAAGGCTTAGTTGTGTTGTATGTAAGATGTGACATGGACTACTTTTCACTGTGCAAATTCCTAAGGGACATTTGTACGTGCACATATGGGGATACACATAATTACTGGCTGGTGCTGGGTGTCCCTGAGGTGTCTATGTCAGTAACGCCACTTACAGCTTCTGGAAGCAATGTGGACTCCACCAGGTCTTCCATAAGGGTGGACAGTGTCTGGGTGGATGGTCCGCCTCCGGTGCTCCTTGCCTCCTTTAGCCTGCTTGCACCATCTCTTTGACATGGGAACGCAAGTCGTACCATTGCTTGCGTATCTCCTCCACAGAGCGCTGCACAACACCCACTGAGCACAGTTTTGTCTGAATGTCAGGCCAGAGTTTCCGCTTCTCACTCTCAGGTACTTGGAGTGAGTTTTTGCCAAATAGTCCATCATGGTTCCTGACAACCTCCTCAATGAGCACCTACAATTCTGGCTCACTGAATTTGAGCTTCCTCTTCCTATCTCCCTTCTCCTTCCCATTTCCAGCATTGGCCATGTTGCTGTGTGGTCCTGGCTTGCTCACAATGCTGGCTCCTTGGTGCTGGGCTGTGTCTGTCTCCCTAATCCTGTGGGTTTGGCTCCTGAAAACCGCATGGGCTGACTCACTTTCTGGTTGTGATGTTATCAGGCTGTTCCAGTTTGCGATTTTCAATTACCGAATCGCAATTCTTTTAGCGATTCGGATTTTGCATCTCGCAAATTGCGTTTGCGAATTTTAAGAAATCGCTATTAGCGATTTTCTATTTTGATACATCACTTTTTGCATTTCTTAAATAGCGATTTCTTAAAAATCGCAATTTGAGAATCGCTAACTGGAATCTTGATACATCTAGCCCCAGATGTATTATTAAAAAAACACAATTCCCCCTCAGACATACCTGGACCCACATATTTTCAGCCTAGCAATAGATTCCAAAGGTAGGAAAGAGATGCAATGGCACATGTCTTTAATACAGATAGGTTTACCTTGAATGGAAAACTGAAAAAAATCCAAGGACATGCACGTGACTTCAGTGAAGGGCTCACAACAATAAGTAATTCGAAACAAAATTTCAACATTTGAGTAAGGCACAGAAGATTGCTCAGAATAAATGTGTAGGATAGAGTTATCTGTCACCACACCGGGCCTTTTACAGGTTTCCACTTTAAATGCGGGGAATACAGGGAATTTTGAAATGTATCTGCTGTTAAGAAAGAGAAGAAATATGTTTTAGCTTCTGGTAATATTGTAGAACTTGGCTATTGTGCTATCTACTTTATTTTGATATTCCACTTCAGTACAGAATCTACAATTAAATAGGCTCCGAGTATTACAATTGCTGATGGAATTATACAAATCCAAGTGGTGATCAAAGCACAACTAGAGGGGTTATGGCAGAATGCACCTGAATGTAATTTATACTAGGCTGTGTGAACAAACGTATAAAGGAGATCGAAGAACCCTATCAGCACCTCTTTCTTATGTTATAGTACCCCAGCCCACTGAAGGGAATTGAAGAAAAAGAGAAAACAGGAGTTCCCTCATGGATGTCCGTTCATCAAAATGCCAAGGATGGCGGAATTGACATCACATGCAATACAACCTCAGTCTGATGTCACAGGGAGTGACATCACACAAACTTTGACCGTATGGCATCACAAGAAGTGAAATCACGTGTTCTTTGACCCACCCTGATGATGTCACCGGAAGTGACACCATAAGGCATTTGACGTGATGACATCACAGAAAGTGACATCATGTGACTTTTAAACCCCATGAAATCAAAGGAAGCGACATTGTATGACCTTTGGCTTGGTGCTATCACTGGAAGTAATGCATTAACTTTTAGTTACTTACGTCACACACAGAGGCAGGAAAATCTCTACACGATACAAAAGGAGTACCCTATAAACAGACATACTTCAAACCCTATTGAAAAAACAGCTACATGCATTGTTTGAGGTGGTATCTTCAGGTCTACAATTGAGATGTAGCATTGATTAACAACCTATCAAATAGTGTACAACAATGGAAAATACGCTAGTCATGTTGAAATCAGCCATTATCAATATCAAATAACTTATAAAATGGGAAGGTTGAGGGGCCTATAATGTTCAAAACAAGTTCACTTTCTCATTTGTTTTAGAAAGTAAGGGGCATATTTAGGAGCCCCTTAGCACCACCTGAGCATCCCTTTTAGTGACACTCCAGTGGTGCTCTTCACTGCACTGTTTTTACAAGGTACCATTAAGCCACTTTTTGTGGCTTAAAGCCACTGTGTAAATATGGCCCCTTCACACTCAGCACTGTGCTTGGAAGGGGCGTGCAATGGCTGTTGCTGTGGGTATGCCACAGCAACACCCATTACATGTTGATGCTGCCCCAGATTTATGAGTTTTCGTAAACCTGAAGCAGCACAGAAATCTAACACCTCCTCAGGGGTGCAACAAGGAGAATTGTTTCATTTCTCCTAGTTTTTTGCTCTTTCTATGTGTGCTGCATGTTGCAGCACACATAGAAAGACCACATCGCTATTTAAGACTGTTTTTGCACAGGAAGGTGTTCCTTCCTGCACAAAAACAATCTCCCCCTAAACACAGCCATCCTTGTGCTATGGTTCAAGGCTTACTGCTGTGTTGCATGAGAGCCAAAACAGCGCCAGTGCAGGGGGAAACACAGGGGTGCGCCATATTATTTTAAATACTATGCATCCCTTCATTTTGAAAATGACTGTGAGTGATGCAGCGCCGCGCACCGTAATTTTTTGATAAATCTGTCCCTACCAGCACCATTTAATTAAATCTCAGTCTTGGAGCATAGATAGCAGTCTTATTTAATGCAGATCAAGTTCTCCCAGAAACCTTTCTTTCCATGAGATGGTATACATACTTCGAAACCTGTGGAGTCAGTGCATGTGCATCTTGACATATGCAAGTTTTGAACACTGTTAGACTTGGCATCCTTGGCGTGGTCTCCCCTAGCGTTTTGCCTCTTTTTTCCAGGTTGATTATGTGTGCTGGACTCTGTTTTTGCTGTTTTTGTTACTTTTGGCTCTTTACCGCTGCTATCCAGTGCTAAAGTGCTCCTATATAAAATGTGTATTTAATTGGTTCACCCATGATTGGCATATTTGATTTACTCGTAAGTCACTAGTACAGGGCACTAGAGGTCCCCAGTGCCTGTAAATCAAATGCTACTAGTGGGCCTGCAACAGTGGCTGTGCCACCTACAATAGTAGCTCTGTAAACATAGCTCAGTTTCTACGTCTGCAGTTTTAAAATGCCAATTCGAATTGGCAAGTGTACCCACTTGCAGGCCTAAACCTTCCCCTTTCTTACTTGTAAGACACCACTAAGGTAGGCCCTAGGTGGGCGTAAGGGTGGGGTGCAGTGTATGTTTAAGGAAGGACATATACTAATGTATTTTATATGTCCCAACAGCGAAATACTGCCAGATTCGTTTTTCACTGTTGCAAGGCCTATCCCTCTCATAGGTTAACATGGGGCCTGCCTTTAAATATGATCAAAGTGTAGATTCCCATTGGGGGAAGATAGACATGTGGAGTTTGGGGTCTCTGAGCTTACAATTTAACAATTTAAAAATACATCTTTTAGAAAAGTTGGTTTTAAGATTCTGTGTTTGAAAATGCCACTTTTAGAAAGTGGCCATTTCCTTGCTTAAACCATTCTGTGACTCTGCCTGTTTGTGGATTCCCTGCCTGGGTCAGTTTGACAGTTGGGCTGTTTGCACCTCTCTCTAGACAGTGACACAAAGGCAGCTGGGGTGTAGCCTGCATATCCTGATGAGCCATCTGTGCTCGGAGGGAGGGGAGGAGTAGTCACTCACACCTGAAAGTGCTGTGCATCCTCTCACACAATGCAGTCTCCAACCCCCTGGTGTGTGTCTGGGGCCTGGCCTAGGCAAGGCAGGATTTCACAATCAAGAGAGACTTTTCTTTGAAGTAAGCCTACTTCAAAGGGCAAAATGGGTATAAGAAGGGCACCCAAAACCACAGACTTAAGATCACTTCTGGAAATCAAGAGAAACCTCTGCCTGGAGAAGAGCTGAAGAGCTGAGGAAGAAGAGCTGCCCTGCATGTGACTGTGCTTTGTGGAGCTATCCTACAATTGCTGCATCTGCCTGGTGAAAGGGGACAAAGACTGGACTTTGTTGTGCATTCCTGCTTGTGAAGAAATCTCTAAGGGCTTGTCCTAAGCTTGCCTCCTGTTGTTGAAGTCTCAGGGCCATCAAAGACTTCCCCTTCCAGCACCTGGACTCTCTGCTGAGACTCCTGCCCTGCCGAGTGGTGCCGTATCCAGTTACTGGGGCCTTGACAGATGAAGCTGGCAGACCAAGCCTGAAAATCCCCACACAGACCGCTGTAGGGCGAAATTTCAAATGCAACCTCCGAGGGTGGCTGAAGAAACGACGCGCTGCTGGCTCCGCAGCTGAAATCGACACAGCGATTGCAGCGCAGCTGGGAGATCAAAGCACACGCTGGAGAAACGACGTACTGCATCGCTGACAGAGGCTGGTAACGTCACAACCCACACAGCGCGGTTTTGCTATCACCGTGCGCTGGATTTTTGACGCAAACCTTGCTGGGCATTGAAAAACAATTCACCGACTGCCTGGACCCGAGTGCTGCCTGGACCGATGAATTGCTCCCCTGTGTGGAGGTAAAACGACGCACACTGGTCTAACTGGAGAAGGAGAAACGACGCACAAGCTTGCTTGCGGGTGAGAAATCGATGCACCGCTTACCTTTTTTGACGCACACTCGCCCGTGCTTGTTATTGTAATGCAACCCAGGTACTTTTTTAACGCTACCAGTGTTTTATCTGTTTACCAAAGGATTTAAGACTCTTTTTGCTTTTTAATTAATAACTTGACTTGTGTATGGTGGATTTTTGTCATTGTGGTCTTGTTTGTTTGGATAAATATTTCATATTTTTCTAAATCTGTGTTGTGTCATTTTGTTGTGTTTTCATTGAGTTACTGAGTGTGTTGGTACAAATACTTTACACCTAGCACTCTGAAGTTAAGCCTGCCAGTTCATGCCAAGCTACCAAGGGGGTGAGCGGGGATTAGCTGAGGGTGATTCTCTTTTACCCTGACTAGAGTGAGGGTCCTTGCTTGGACAGGGGGTAACCTGACTGCCAACCAAAGACCCCATTTCTAACAAACACCAGCATGAAACAGCACAGAAAGGGGAACACATTCGCTTGCTGTGTACAAGCAGCATGTAACCCATTCCATGAATGATTGCATACTCCAAAATAAAATGTTGTAAAAAATGTCATACTTTGCTAATTCTAAAGACCTGTGAAAGATGCTTCACTAAGTGGGAAATCTGCTTTGATTGACATGCTCCTATTTATGATACTGTGCTGTTTGTCCTCCTCCCACTGCATCGTGCATTGTGTCACACAGCAGCACGTCATTGGGTAGCTGATTGGAGAGCTAAGCGTTTAGCCAAACACTGCTGTGTGCTTACTCACACCTACTGTGTTTCAGAACAGAAGCCAGTTATCTTTTTGATGTAAAGGGGTGTGGGAGAGTTGGAGGTCATAGAACTCTGATTTTATGTGCAATAAGCAAGGACAGTTAGGACATGTAACTTTGCTGCATGTATGTTGTTGTCCTAGTCTATCATTAGAAATTATTTTTTACACAGCAAGTAGTAAAACACTCCTATAGGGATGGGTTTCACATGAGTTCAGTGAGGAAATGTATTGGTGTCTCTAGGGCCGGACAGGCCTTTTATTCCTTCAGACATTCCCCAGGTGGCTGAAGCTCTTGAAGGCCGGTTTTGAACACCAAGGGACACTCCTGCTGCATATGTCTCTTTTCCCTGCTCCCTGAGGATAACTGCTGAAGGCACAGGGGCCTTCAAGATAGAGCAATAGAGCAACATTGAGAGAGAAAGAGAAGGAGAGAGGGCAAGGTACAGAGCAAGCAATCAGAAAGGGAGAAGACAAAATAAAGGAGAGAGAGGATGGATGGATGAATCAATGGAAAAAGAGAGTGGTGGCATGAAAACAATTATTATATGGTAATTTTTCCAGGACTGCTTTGGGCTCCTCAGTCTGGCCCAAGTTGCTCTATCCCCATTGATAACATCCCATGCAGCATTCATTGCACTGCACAGGGTTTTCTTTCTTGACTGCTCCTTGTACCCCAGAGGAACTTTTCATTGCATGCCACATGCCCAGTTTAAAACATTTTCTAGTTCATTGCTTTACAATTTCATAGGAAGGGACTATGAGCATTCTCTGATGAGGTCATTGCCACGTGCTAGCGTTTGATGGTCTCCCGTCAATACAATTAGTGCCCGGCCAGCCCTGCTCCACGTGATGTTGCCACAAATCCTAAACTGGGTGGGGAGACTCCAATACTGAGGTTCTATTTGGAGTATTCATGTAGAGTGGCCTCTGCCAGAAACAAGCAAAGTGCTTTAATAGAACAGGAATATGTGCGGAAGTGTGCAGAGCGTGGACAGATATCTGCAGAAATTTGGCGGGGTTATAGGACCATTGTTACACAACACTAGGGTCCTCATTATGATGTGGCGGGTTATCCCGGCATCAGCCGCACTGACGGTCAATGGAAGACCGCCAGCGTGGCAAAGCCCCCACCGGCCCTATAATGATGTTCCCGCTGTTTCTGCCTGCCGGCCCAGCAGGAAGCATGTCCTTTTACCTTGACATCAGCTCCAAATGAACCCACCGCCAATGCAGCAGTGCAGGGGTTCAGCAGCACCCATCGCACTTTTCACTGCCCGTATTTGGGCAGTGAAATTCACAATGAGGATGTGCATGAGGGCCCCAGCTGCACTGCCCATGCTAAGTGCATGGGCATTGCAGGGACCCCCAGGGGGGCCCGAGTCACCTATTCCGCCAGCCTTTCCCTGGCGGTGTAAACCGCCAGGAAAAGGCTGGTGGAATGGGACTCATGATCAGCGCTGCCCTGTCGGATCTGAAACGCCACCACAGCCAAGCTGCCTGGTGGCACCAGCATGGCAGTGGTGGCATTTCCACCGTGGCATTTTTACCATGGTCATAACAGGGCGGGAGGTCCATGGACCACCAGATTCATAATGAGGGCCTAGGTTTGCACTAAAGTTACAATACATGTCTAAAGATGCAATAACCTTCTGAGTTTAAAGTGGGGTGCAGAAACGTGTGGGCGCCTTGACTTCTAGGGCTGTGTCCTGAGTGTGTGCGCTGACACACAGGAGAGCTATGTGCCTATTTTAAAACACCATCCTACCAAAAGTGAATGCACTTAACTGGGAAATTCTTAAATTTAACAGCACTACCTGGAAACTGGAACAAGCAACCACTGCTCCCTCATTCATTAACTCCAAAGTGACTGTATGTTGTGTAGGGCCGGATGTGTGAAGCAGTTTTGCTGGTTGCAAAAAGCTATCAGGCTGTTTGCGATAGGTAAAAGACTTCTGGCCATGTACCATCTCTATTTTGCGAGTGAGTAACTTGTTACCAACTTATAAAATAGGGATTGCAACTCACTTTTAGGAAGGGGGTGCAAAGGTCGTCCCTTACTAATAGCGAGTCACTAAGCCAGGTATGAATGTTTTGTGATGGGGAATGCAGTCGTAAAACATTCTCAGTTACCACCAACGACCTGCCTCATGAATATTAAGGTCTCTTGCGACCCATTTGGGAATCCCAAACGGTGTCAAACACACTGTACTACATAATACTTTGCAATTTCCTAATAACAAATCACAAAGATTCGGTATTAGGGAATTGCAAACACATTTTTACATACATCTGGCCCTTAGTCAGTGCAATTTCTCGTGGGCAAAATTACTAAACCGCCAAATTTCTACTATTCTTAGTTATATGGATGAGCAAAATAAAATGATGACAAATTCTCATTAGTTCTTTGTCATGTCATCTTATCTGGTAAATATTCTTACGCTTATTTGGCACGTTTTAATGGTCTCTTCATTTCTATTTATACATGCTGTGTGTCCTGGCAAATATCTAACTCGATATTTTCTTTCGAATTCTTAGATTCTCAGCAACAGTGATTTATGAGCTCTCCAGGGTGTGCAAACTTGATAAATGTCACTGGCAAGCTGGGGAGATATGCTTGCCCAGTACTCAGTTTTCTCAGGAACATTTTCCTTCCTATTGGATTGTTAATTTCTTACCAGGATTAAAAAAAAGTGCTGCCTGAAAACTGTGTAGTAATTTGGAATGTGATATTCTACCGAATGATTAAAAGACAATCCTGATACATCACAACACAGTTCTTTAAAAAAAGGACTATTTTCTGCCCCCAATAGTTCTGATTCAAACAGCAAGCTATACACCAGAGAAATGTTTGATAGGTTCAAGTGGTACTAAAGTCAAGAAACGAAAATAAAAAAATTCCAAAATTAATTTACAAAACTTTAACACAATAAGTAGAAAACCCACGATTGGTTAAAATAGGATTAAGAGAAAGGGAGGAACGCACTTTTGATGAAAGTGCAGACAAAGAAATTTGGAACAATGAGGATGTTAGCTATTAATTAGTCACTTTTCGTCTATATGGAGGCACAAGAGACCTCTCTCGCAGTGAAAATGAAGAACAGAAAAAGCTACCAGCAAACATTTGTATTTCACATATGATGGGGCATCGGTGGCAGAATCAGCTGTCTTGCATTTTGGTACGCTTCAATATTTTTCACTTTCCTGGAGCTATACTTAGGGGCATATTTATTGATACTTGTTTTGCACCGAATTTGCGTCATTTTTTTACGCAAATTTGATGCAAAACTAACTCCATATGTATACTTTGGTGCTAGACCTGTCTAGCGCCAAACTTATGGAGTTAAAGTCATTTTTTGGACGTTGAAACCTACTTTGTGTCAATGAGATGCAAAGTAGGTGATCCTGTGCAACAAATTACTCTACGGCCTTAAAGACATATTTATCCCCCTGTGCTAAAATCACGCACGGGGGAGGAGGGGTCAAATAATGGTGTAAAGCTTGCTTTGCACCCTTATTTAACACCTGGGTCAGGGCAGGCGTTAGGGGACCTGTGGGCCTATTTCCATGGTGGAACACCATGGAATAAGCCCCCAGTTGCCCTCCACCGGCCCCAGGAGCACCCACACCAGAGGGACAGCGGAGGATGGGGGACCACATCCCAGGTAAGTATAGGTAAGTAGAGGTAAGTATTTTTTTTAAAGTGCCATTGGGGGCCCTGAAATGGGCCCCCCTACATGGCACTGGCTGAAATGGCCATACCCAGGGGACCCTGCTCTACTGTGCTGGCCATTGGGGTGGTAGGCATGACTCCTGTACGACTACCCCAAGTACGAAACAGACCTTCCTCACTGACCATTAGGAAAATAACTTTTAATCACATTTCTATTATTATTTTTGCATGCAACATAATAAAGATAGACTTTATTCAAAACGTTGTCCTGTATTATGACATTACAACTCTATTTAGAGGGTGAAAACCCCATTTGTTCACTGTAAGGACCTACGTTTCTTTAATATTGAGTATGTTTCACTTGTACATTAGCACCCTACCCTGCTGGATTTTAAAGCACACTTAGCGGCGACGTAGCTGATATATACATTTAGGGCTTTGTGTATGGCAGAGCAAATGTGTCTGGTTTGTGTTACTGCAGGGTTATAAACTGCTGCCATCATGGATACAATGATGTTCCTGTAGCCATAATATTTATTGTTATATGGTGGGAGGTGTAAAGATACACAGTCATCCACATGTGATATTTAACTTCCAAGTCACTAGTTTATTTTCTGCTCCCGATTACCATGGTCTTACTGGAAAGGTAAATAAATACATTAGGTGTAAACATTTTTACCTCATGCTTATAGTGGCAGAGCGCACATACTGGTAGTATAGGCGCATACACATTCACATTGCCAGCATAAAATCAGTCCATGAGAGGCTGACACATCCATGGAGACCTCTCATAAAATGCAGCATTGCTGCGTGCCTCGTTATCACTCTGATCTAGAAAATGGACATTTTCTATTCCTTCCTTATTTTATTTGCTCAAATATGAAAAATGACATTTTAATTTTCTGTCAAATAGTTTTGCTGTTATAGTGGGATGCTAAAACATTTTGCTGACCATCAGGAAAACAACTGCCCTAGGCTTTAAAGTGTTGGACCAAGAAGATCAACAGGCAAGAAACGTATGTTTACCCTATTAGTGCACTTCACCCATACTGTGCCCATATTCATCAATATATATGTGCCATACTGTGTCCAGTTGGCCAATGAGTTACAAATGGACATTGACAAATTAGAGACATTAAAGAGAAAGATCCAGGGGATTGAGTAACTGCAATCTGCAACAAGCTGCGAATTCTCTGGCTTAAATTCTGTTTTTAGGTTTGGCTGATGAAAGGCATGCAGAGAATACGCCCCTGAAAACACAAATGTACAAAGATGCAAATTCAGATAAAACAAGCATATTAGTCACAGTCTTTGGAAATAAATGAGCGCATAATAATGGAATCATGTTAGAAAAAGAGATTCAAATAGGCGCTCAGAAGGCATTTTTAAGACAGGCACCACTGTGATGCGAAATAGCCTGCTTAAGGGCAGTCATTGATCTGAAGTCAGTTAATGATTTCTTCATGGGTTGCCCCCCAATTTCTTGACTAATCAACTCCATCTCTGCAGTTCTAGGCAACCCCCTGTGCTTCTTTGAAAAGCAATGGCTCATTGAACCAATTTATTGCCTGTGTTCCCCAGGAGGTGCAGCCTTTAGTATTATAAGTCCACAGCTTTGGTGGAAATTCCCTGGAGTCCCACACTGTCTTCATTCGTTTTTTCATGTCGACAAAAAGCAAAAACATGTCCGTTAAAAGGATATAAAACTGACAAACCCACATGTTCATACCAGCACATTCATTTTTGCTAAGTGGGAAAGCCATTTGAATGCAGTGTTTTGCTCATATGCTAAAAGAGTACATTGTGGCTAACGATATATTAAGATTTTCAACTACTTAACTAATACGTGCAAATACGAAAGAAAACCCCACAGGACAGTAGCAGATGAAATATACTGTTCGGAAATACAGGCATTTATCATTCCTGGTGGGTGGAGCAAAAAAAGTGTCTATAACATCTCGGGTGAGATTTATCGTTGGCGCAACACAGCTCAAGTTACCAAAGTTATGGGAGAGACCATCACAGAGATATATTTCATTATTTTGGCCTGCTACTGCCACCGCGGCTTGCACTGCTGCATAATCAGGAACCACGCACACATCCTTGCACTATGGTGCAGACAGGACGAGACAGCCCTTTTATTCTCCTGTGCATTTCACCAGTGGGCTGGAGCCCAGCTTTGATAGCCCATGGCCGCTCCTCGTGCTCCTTTCACTTTCCCCAGCTCCCTGAGGTGAATTGCAACAGTCACTGCAAGCCTTCTAGAGAGAGAGAATAAGAGGGACAGCGCCTAAAAGGTAGAGAGAAGGCGACCTGAGAGAAAGAAGGGAGATAAAGAAAATGGATGAATAAAAAGAGAGAATGTGCGTGAGAAGACAAAGGGAGTGTGGATAGCCTGCGCTGTTTTGCTAGGGATGCTTTTGGTTCCCAATCTGACCTAGGATGCAGAGTTGTGTGTAATGATTAGCATAGCTTTTGTACTAGAGTATACATTGTCAGTTCAAAATCCTATAATTAATAATTTTCGCACATACAATGTGTCCCGTACAGTGCAGCACACATTCCACGTGTGACCGTTTTAGGGAAATACATATATTTCTCCAGCTTTGCTCTGACAATTTTAGTAGATAGGGTTTTGAGTCCTAAAACACGCGTGCTTACAATAGAACACGCAGGTACCAGCCATGTAAAGCCCTATTAGCACAAAGCAAAGCATTGCTGAGCAAAGCTCTATTTGCATTAATAAGGGCACCTTTCCACCGCAAAATTATTTGTGCTGGAAAGTCAGGGGCATGTTTATACTCCGTTTGCGCTGAATTTGCGTCGTTTTTTTCGACGCAAATTCGACACAAAACTAACTCCATATTTATACTTTGGCGTTAGACACGTCTAGCGCCAAAGTTCATGGAGTTAGCGTCATTTTTTTGCGTGAACACCTTCCTTGCGTTAATGATATGCAAGGTAGGCGTTCCCGTCTTAAAAAATGACTGCGATGCATACGCGTCGTATTTATACTCCCGGGCAAAAATGACGCCCGGGAGTGGGTGGGTCTAAAAAACCCGCATTTGCGCCGGATTTTAGCGCCTGGGTCAGGGCAGGCGTTAAGGGACCTGTGGGCTCAGAATGAGCCCAGAGGTGCCCTCCCCTGCCCCCAGGGACACCCCCTGCCACCCTTGCCCACCCCAGGAGGACACCCAAGGATGGAGGGACCCACCCCAGGGACATTAAGGTAAGTCCAGGTAAGTATTTTTTTTTATTTTTTTTTTGTGGCATAGGGGGGCCTGATTTGTGCCCCCCTACATGCCACTATGCCCAATGACCATGCCCAGGGGACAAAAGTCCCCTGGGCATGGCCATTGGGCAAGGGGGCATGACTCCTGTCTTTGCTAAGACAGGAGTCATTTCAATGGGGGATGGGCGTCGTAAAAAAATGGCGCAAATCGGGTTGTGGCGATTTTTTTGCCTCAGCCTGACTTGCACCATTTGTGGCCGCCCATACGCCATTTTCACCCTACGCCGGCGCTGCCTGGTGTACGTCGTTTTTTTTTAACGCACACCAGACAGCGCCGGCGGCTAACGCCGGCTAACGTCATTGAATAAATACTGCGCCCGCATGGTGCTTCAGAATGGCGTTAGCCGGCGCTAATTTTTTTGGTGCAAAACTGCGTTAGCGCAGTTTTGCGCCAAAAAGTATAAATATGGGCCTAAATATCTACTCAAGACTGGTTTGCATCACTTGCATTTAGCTTCCAAATAAGTGGTTCATAATTTGTGATCTGACCATTTAATTTCAGTTGCCCACGTAGTGCTATCAGAAACTTGATCTTTACACGACAACTGAAATAAGGCAGACAGATCGCAAATAAGAAATAACTATTTGGAGGTTATAGAGGTGTGAATCAAGTGATATCCAATTGCCTAATGCAAGAAATGGGGCTGGAATTACAATAGATTGCATGAATTCAGTCACCCAAACCAATCAGATGTGGTTTTACTGAGAGTCATTGGTACTGCTGTAGTATTTCTTCTTATCATTGTACTGTTTTAGGCACCTAAACAAAAGTCTTACTTGTTTGGACCAGTGGAGAAATTCGTAGTCTCCGAGTTTTACAAAAATGACTTCATAATAACCTAAGCTACATGTAAAACATCCAGGTCCTGCTGTACATTGCTATGATACCCCAGGACCAAGAAAATGAGGTAAAGGCCTCACGAGGGTAACTCGGCACTTGATCATTGTTTCTAGGGGTGCTGCAGGCTTACAGCGCTATCGACTGAACAGACAAGAAAAATAAAGGTGAACGCATTAATCTGATTGGCCATAATAGGGACACTACGTAAAAAATAAACCCACATGCTTTAGGAAAAGCACGACCAATTTCTCAGCACTATTCACACATTGCTATTTCGCTGAGAGAAAATTCTGACCAGAGAATACAACTCCATCAAGGGTTCTTGACACGCTCCAGAGCAGCAGCCACATATCACCCCATCCATAGGCCCTATCTGAGCTTGAATATCACAAGATGGGGAGGTGATACTGCTGCTCACCATCAATAGTGACACGTTCCACTAGGCTTGAAAGGGAATCAGTGGTCTGAAAATAAGTATGTATCTTCTGGAGTTTTCCCTGAAGTCATGATGAAGTTGTACTCTCTAGGCAGCAGTCATCCTCTGTAAAATAGCAATGTGTAAATGGTGTTCAAGAAATTAAATTGTGCTTTTTTTCTGAGGCCTGTCTGCTTGTTTTTTTATGATGGTACCCTGCGTGTTCCATTGTTAGACTTTTCATCCTTGGCATGGTCTCCTTTCACTTTTTGTCTCTGTTCCCCAGGTTGTTGATGTGTGATGGACTCTGATTTTACTGTTTTTGTTACTCCGGGCACTTTACCACTGCTAACCAATGCTAAAGTGCAAGGGCTCCTTTACAAAATGTGTATGTAATTGACTTACCCATGACTGGCATATTTGATTTATTAGTAAGTCCCTAGTACAGTGCACTAGAGGTGCCCAGGGCCTGTAAATCAAATGTTACTAGAGGGCCTGCAGCACTGGCTGTGCCTCCCACTTAAGTAGCTCTGTAATAATGTCTCAGACCTGCCACTGCAGTGTCTGTGTGTGCAGTTTTAACTGATAATGTGACTGGGCAAGTGTACCCACTTGCCCGGACTAAACCTTCCCTTTTCTTACATGTCAGACACCCCTAAGGTAGGCCCTAGGTAGCCACAAGTGCAGGCTGCAGTGTATGGTTAAGATAGGACAAATACGGCCTGATTACAACTTTGGAGGAGGGTGTTAATCCGTCCCAAATTTGACGGATATACCACCAGCCGTATTACCATAGGATATAATGGACTCATAATACAGCTGGTGGTATATCCGTCACATTTGGGACGGATTAACACCCTCCTCCAAAGTTGTAATCAGGCTCATAGTAATGTGTTTTATATGTCCTGACAGTGAAATATTTCTAAATTTGTTTTTCACTGTTGCAAGGCCTATCCCTCTCATAGGTTAACATAGGGGCTACCTTTAAATCTGATTAAAGTGTAGATTCCCTTTGGGAGCGGATGGACATGTGGCATTTGGGGTCTCTGAGCTCACAATTTAAAAATACATCTTTTAGTGAAGTTGATTTTAAGATTGTGTGTTTGAGAATGCCACTTTTAGAAAGTGAGAACGTCCTTGCTTATACCATTTCTGTGACTCTGCCTGGTTTTGGATTCCCTGTCTGGGTCAGTTTGACAGTTGGGCTGGTTGCACCTCACACTAGACAGTGACACAAAGGGAGCTAGGGTGTAGCCTGCATATCCTGATGAGCCATCTGTGCTAGGAGGGAGGGGAGGAGTGGTCACTCACACCTGAAAGGGCTGTGCCTGCCCTCACACAATGCAGTCTCCAACCCCCTGGTGAATGTCTGGGGCCTGGCCTGAACAAGGCAGGATTTCACATTCAAAAGAGACTTTACTTTGAAGTAGGCCTACTTCAAAGGAGAATTTGGATGTAACAAGGGCACCCTATACCACAGATTTTAGAAACACTTCTGGAAACAAGAGGAACCTCTGCCTGGAGAAGAGCTGAAGAGCTGAAGAGCTGAAGAGCTGAAGAACTGAGGAAGAAGCGCTGCCCTGCCTGTGACTGTGCTTTGTGGAGCTATCCTGCAGTTGCTGCTTCTGCCAGAGTAATAGGGCAAAGACTGGACTTTGTGTGCCTTCCATCTTGAGAAGAAGTCTCCAAGTGCTTGATTTAGAGCTTGACTCCTGTTGTTTGAAGTCTCAGAAACAGCAAATACTTCTCTCTGCCAGCACCTGGAGTCTCTGGAAAGATTCCTACTCTACCCTGTGGTGCCCATCCAGTTCCTGAGACCCTGAAAAGAGATGCTGGTAGCCTAAAGACAAGGAAATCCACACACAGAGCGATGTGCGGGGTAAAGATCGAAGTGACTCTGATCTGCGGCTGATGAAACAACGCGCCGCCGGCTGCGCAACTGAGAATCTATGCTCACAGGAAACGCCACTGAAGAATCGACGCACAGAGCGGGAGAAATGACACGCAGCATGGCTGACAGAGACTAGGAGATCACAACCCGCAGTGCAAGGTTTTGCGGCTGGATTTCCAACTCAAGTACTGCTGAGCGTGGAAAAACAATCAAGGCCTGCCCGCACCCAAGAGTGCTGACCGGATCGATGCATCACTCTCCTGCGGAGAGAAGAAACGACACACCTGACCCAGCGAAAGGAGAAATGACGCAAGGTCCCGCTCGTGAGTGGAATCAAAGCATCGCAAGCCCTTTTTGATGCACACTCGCCATTGCTGGATTATTTTTGACACACCCAAGGTATTTGTTCACGCTAACAGCGTTAGTGTGTGTTTGAAACTACCTAAAGACTCTTTTTGCATTTTTATTAATAACTTGACTTGTGTATTGTGGATTTTTGTCTTTTTGGTCTTGTTTTGTTTAAATAAATATTTCCTATTTTTCTAAAACTGTGTTGTGTCATTTTGTAGTGCTTTCATTAAGTTACTGTGTGTGTTGGTACAAATACTTTACACCTAGCACTCTGAAGTTAATCCTACTGCTCTGCCAAGCTACCAAGGGGGTAAGCAGGGGTTAGCTGAGGGTGATTCTCTTTTACCCTGACTAGAGTGAGGGTCCTTGCTTGAACATGGGGTAACCTGACTGTCAACCAAAGACTCCATTTCTAACAACCATCATAAGGCTTTCATTTTTTTTGTTACGCTTGATTCGGATTTCAGTACTGCTTTGGCATCCATACAGGCATGATAGCCCTGTGCTACTGCCCTTTTCCGTTCTCAATGAACTAAAAACACTGTGGATCCAGAATGTGTGATCTAAAGTTAAGTTTACTATTAAGGTGTCATTTTTTCACTTTGAGCCTTGAGGTTTCCTCACAGGCCGAAATAAGTAAGCAATTTTGTCTTTTTTTTTTTTTACATTTGTGCAGTTTGTGACGCTGTAATGTTGTACCAATGAATTACTAAATATACTTCTAATTGATCCCAATCACTATCTTTATTCATATCGTTGTTTTTCCTACCCCATTAGTATCATTAGGGATTTAATCTCAGAACATTCTGGAACATGGCTTCAGCAGCAGACCAGAGACCATTTGAACAACCTTTGGATGTGGAAAAGGAGAATAGTCCATTCTGAAAATTAGCTGGTGAAAATAAGGTATCTGTCACTTTGGTCACCTGTAACCTTTGCCATAAAGTATAGCCATGACACAGGGTAATAGTACTTTTTAGTACTTCCAGGATGCATAAGCATGTCAATGGTATGTCAGTGGCATTCCTGACAATTTATTTCTGCCAAATGCAGAAGACAAGAAGAGGAACATTCGCCTCTTATGAAAATGTCCAACATGTGCAGCCTGAACATACAGTGCCCCTGGATGTCTTTGCTGCCCACCACCAGGACTCAGACTCTTGCTTTGCTCAGGCTGTATAGATTTACATTGACTGTGCCAAGGTAATCTCTGTAGGCAAGCAAAGAGTCACATGTTACAAAAACAGGTGGCTGCACATGAAGTCACATACAAGAACAATGTTTTTCCACCCACAACCCTATACCCTGTTTTATTATGTTTAGTTACTCCCCAACTAACAGAAACGTTCCAGAAAAAGATAAAGAAAGTTACAAAAAGTAGAAAAGGTTTTTGTTAGGACCACCTCTATTGGCTTAAAAACTGAAAAAAACAAATACATTATGTTGTTCTTATGTGGGTGTCCAAATTTTAAAAACTGTTAAAAAAAAGTTTCTTGTTAGAGCCATCCCTCTTGGTTTGAGCTGATCAGGGCAAATACCATTCCGAAAGCCACACTATAAGTGGATTCAAGGCTGCAGCAGACAGTGGAACAATTCCACAGTGAACAGAATGCAAGTTAGACAAAGACAAAGAGCAGAACGTAAGAAACTAGGAAACGATTAGAGTATGTCGAAGGACAGAAAAAACAATAGCTCAAGGCCAGTAGGGATGACCTGCAGTCAGGGAGAAAATCAAGAACAGGGCTACAGAAGCCATGAACAGGAGTTCATAGATAAAGAGTCGGCTGTACACAACAGGCATTTGCACAACTAATCTCCTCATGTAAACATTGACAGGTCCTAACCTGAAAATGTAACAAAAAGGCACTGGGACAATTACTGCTTTGAGGATAGATAGAAATATGATTCAGAAGACAGTACATGCTAGGAGGATTTGGAAAAGTACATATCAGGCTGTTCATACTTATAAATTAGAGATCATGGATCGGCAGAAAGCAAGAACTGGCTGTAAACAGATTGAGAATGACTAAGACAGTAAATGACCAATGACACTGGGTTATAGGGTTTGATCAGCGCACAAGGAATATACTGGTATGTGAAAAGGGGTCTCCTGGTGGCATAAAGAAGGCCGGTTGAACAGAGATCAAGAGCAGGTTGTAATCAACAGGCAGCAGGATTTTTTTTTTAAAGTTCAATAAAGGAAACATTAACAAGAACTAACTTGGTAATGTGCTAGATAGGCGCTAGGATATTCAGTGTCCTGCTTGTACATTAAAACTTAGAAAAAAAGTTACACACTAAAGTAATAGACTTAAAAAACACAAGACCCACAGTCAACAGAGAGAATTCATGGTTTGATGCCCAACAAGGTTAAGAGAGAAATGCAAAATATCACAGTAAAAAAGGAAAGGCAGAAACAAACAATACTGAAAGGCAAGCAAGTCACATATAAAGTACTATGTTGGTTTGGGAAAAAAGACATTAACAAATATACCGTGAGAAAAGGGAGCTGACAGAAACAGTACAGTGCTGCTTAACAAAGATGCAGGAAACAAGGAAGTACTCTGCAAAAGTAGTGGAAGGAAACAGAATTATTCTCAAGTCATCAATGTTAGTTCAACACTCATTATGTACAGACTCCAAATAACAGCAGTTAATAACACAAATTATGATTAAAGAAATCAAGGGCAGATTTAGGAAAAGTGGTGCTGCATACGGCACCATGGCGCAGGGTATGGGGCAATAGCATTATTTTTTTATTTTTACGTTGATGTACACTGTGGGAGTGCCAACATTTTGGGGCTATTCCTGTAGAGTATATAGGGGCCCATTATAAATAATAGTATGCCTCCTTTTAACGCCTGTTCTGAGCAGCATCTAATCTTTTAGATTTCCTTGCGCCATTTTTTCGGACCCCCACTTACATACATTAACCCTGGTGCAGGCATAATGTGGCACATGGGTTTACAAAGTTGCGCAATGCATGCATTGCACCACTTTGTAAATATGGTGTGCAAAAATGGCACTTTAGCGCTGCCTTAGCATAAAAAGAAATGAGGCTATGGGAGCGCTAAGGTGGTGCTAGTGGCTCTTAAATATGTCCCCCAGTCTTTTACCCCTCCTCCCGGCTCATGTCCACAGATGATGTGACTGATTGCAGCAAAGAGCTGGTGTGAGTCAGCTGCAGCGTAGTGCAACTGGGAGCAGTTGAATTCCCTTCCCCAACTCTCTGCCTGAAGGAATTAATGAAAATTCTTGGAAGCAACAAGTGGACCGAACTAAACTCAAGAATGAATTTGCAATATCTTTATTTTTTTGGAACATGGATTGAAAGCATGAAAAGAAGTATGGGATTATGTGTGAGTTGCTAGCACATAGTTAAAAGTGTAATTAGATGCACAGAATATTTTTACTCTGGCTCTCAGCCTCAAAGATGGCATACAAATATTGCAGTGCAGGAGAAAGGGTAATAGAGGAATGTGAATGCTTGCAACTGAACTTTTGAGCACTGTACATGTTTGAAACAAGTGAAAATCTTTAGGTAACATGGCTTCAAGACAGAAAGAAACAATCCTGACACTGAGAGCTGACAATAGGATTAATTGCTGATTATGACAATCCTGCATAATAAAGGTAGAGAATTCAAGACAATGTAAGAATCTTGAAAAGCAGCATTGGCTTGCAATTTGATGTGAAAGTGCATTATTACACTCAGAAGAAAACTTGTATAATTTGGTGCCAAGGATTTTTAAAAGTAACATCCACTTGCAGTTTGATGTGAAAGTGAAACATCACACACAATCTCTGTCTCACACACAAAAGGAACCCTAAGTACCATTATACGGAGGTGCACGTGATCTTTGTGACAATTCACCTCAGCTGTACAGGGAGCACTCAACTAGGCTGTAGATTGTTTGAGCTCAATGGCTTTCTTTCCATGTGGTGTTCCATCTCTGTGCCGATTTCATAATATTCTACCTCCATAGACATTCCCACGAATGTCAGCCATGCATTAATACTACATCTAATAGCGCATGGTGTGAGAAAGTAGCCTCTTTCTAGCCTTGTTACCCCCACTTTTGGCCTGTTTGTGAGTGTATGTCAGGGTGTTTTCACTGTCTCACTGGGATCCTGCTAGCCAGGGCCCAGTGCTCATAGTGAAAACCCTATGTTTTCAGTATGTTTGTTATGTGTCACTGGGACCCTGCTAGTCAGGACCCCAGTGCTCATAAGTTTGTGGCCTATATGTGTGTGTTCCCTGTGTAGTGCCTAACTGTCTCACTGAGGCTCTGCTAATCAGAACCTCAGTGGTTATGCTCTCTCATTTCTTTCAAATTGTCACTAACAGGCTAGTGACCAATTTTACCAATTTACATTGGCTTACTGGAACACCCTTATAATTCCCTAGTATATGGTACTGAGGTACCCAGGGTATTGGGGTTCCAGGAGATCCCTATGGGCTGCAGCATTTCTTTTGCCACCCATAGGGAGCTCTGACAATTCTTACACAGGCCTGTCACTGCAGCCTGAGTGAAATAACGTCCACGTTATTTCACAGCCATTTTACACTGCACTTAAGTAACTTATAAGTCACCTATGTGTCTAACCTTTACCTGGTAAAGGTTAGGTGCAAAGTTACTTAGTGTGAGAGCACCCTGGCACTAGCCAAGGTGCCCCCACATTGTTCAGGGCCAATTCCCCGGACTTTGTGAGTGCAGGGACACTATTACCCGCGTGCACTACATATAGGTCACTACCTATATGTAGCTTCACAATGGTAACTCCCAATATGGCCATGTAACATGTCTATGATCATGGAATTGCCCCCTCTATGCCATCCTGGCATTGTTGGCACAATTCCATGATCCCAATGGTCTGTAGCACAGACCCTGGTACTGCCAAACTGCCTTTCCTGGGGTTACACTGCAGCTGCTGCTGCTGCCAACCCCTCAGACAGGTTTCTGCCCCCCTGGGGTCAAGCCAGGCTTGTCCCAGGATGGCAGAACAAAGGACTTCCTCTGAGAGAGGGTGTTACACCCTCTCCCTTTGGAAAATGGTGTGAAGGCAGGGGAGGAGTAGCCTCCCCCAGCCTATGGAAATGCTTTCTTGGGCACAGATGTGCCCAATTCTGCATAAGCCAGTCTACACCAGTTCAGGGACCCCTTAGCCCTGCTCTGGCGCGAAACTGGACAAAGAAAAGGGGAGTGACCACTCCCCTGACCTGCACCTCCCCTGGGAGGTGTCCAGAGCTCCTCCAGTGTGCTCCAGACCTCTGCCATCTTGGAAACAGAGGTGCTGCTGGCACACTGGACTGCTCTGAGTGGCCAGTGCCACCAGGTGACGTCAGAGACTCCTTCTGATAGGCTCTTTCAGGTGTTAGTAGCCTATCCTCTCTCCTAGGTAGCCAAACCCTCTTTTCTGGCTATTTAGGGTCTCTGTCTCTGGGGAAACTTTAGATAACGAATGCAAGAGCTCATCCGAGTTCCTCTGCATCTCTCTCTTCACCTTCTGCCAAGGAATCGACTGCTGACCGCGCTGGAAGCCTGCAAAACTGCATCAAAGTAGCTAAGACGACTACTGCAACTCTGTAACGCTGATCCTGCCGCCTTCTCGACTGTTTTCCTGGTGGAGCATGCTGTGGGGGTAGTCTGCCTCCTCTCTGCACTAGAAGCTCCGAAGAAATCTCCAGTGGGTCGACGGAATCTTCCCCCTGCAACCGCAGGCACCAAAAAGCTGTATTACCGGTCCCTTGGGTCTCCTCTCAGCATGACGAGCGAGGTCCCTCGAATCCAGCAACTCTGTCCAAGTGACCCCCACAGTCCAGTGACTCTTCAGTCCAAGTTTAGTGGAGGTAAGTCCTTGCCTCACCTCGCTAGACTGCATTGCTTGGAACCGTGACTTTTGCAGCTACTCTGGCCCCTGTGCACTTCCGGGGGAAATCCTTTGTGCACAGCCAAGCCTGGGTCCACGGCACTCTAACCTGCATTGCACAACTTTCTAAGTTGGTCTCCGGCGACGTGGGATTCCTTTGTGTAACTTCAGGTGAGCACCATTCCACGCATCCTTTTAGTGCCTATTTCTGGCAATTCTCTGGGTGCTACCTGCTGCTAAGAGGGCTCCTTGTCTTGATCGACGTCCCCTCTACCTCCTGGTTCAATTTGCGACCTCCTGGTCCCTCCTGGGCCACAGCAGCATCCAAAAACGCTAACCGCACGATTTGCAGCTAGCAAGGCTTGTTGGCATTCTTTCAGCAATAAAACACTTCTGCAGGACTCTCCACGGCAAGAGGGATCTGTCCACCAAAGGGGAAGTCTCTAGCCCTTTTTGTTCCTGCAGAAACCTCAGCTTCTTCTGTCCAGTCGAAGCTTCTTTGCATCCACAGCTGGCATTTCCTGGGCATATGCCCATCTCCGACTTTCTTGTAACTTTTGGACTTTGTCCCCATGTTCCACAGGTACCCTACATTGGAAATCCATCGTTGTTGCATTGTTGGTTTGTGTCTTTCCTGCATTATTCCTCTAACACGACTTCTTTGTCCTTAGGGGAACTTTAGTGCACTTTGCACTCACTTTTCAGGGTCTTGGGGAGGGTTATTTTTCTAACTCTCACTATTTTCTAATAGTCCCAGCGACCCTCTACAAGGTCACATAGGTTTGGGGTCCATTCGTGGTTCGCATTCCACTTTTGGAGTATATGGTTTGTGTTGCCCCTATCCCTATGTGTCCCCTTTGCATCCTATTGTAACTATACATTGTTTGCACTGTTTTCTAAGACTATACTGTATATTTTTGCTATTGTGTATATATATCTTGTGTATATTTCCTATCCTCTCACTGAGGGTACACTCTAAGATACTTTGGCATATTGTCATAAAAATAAAGTACCTTTATTTTTAGTATAACTGTGTATTGTGTTTTCTTATGATATTGTGCATATGACACTAGGTGGTACTGTAGTAGCTTCACACGTCTCCTAGTTCAGCCTAAGCTGCTCTGCTAAGCTACCATTATCTATCAGCCTAAGCTGCTAGACACCCTATACACTAATAAGGGATAACTGGGCCTGGTGCAAGGTGCAAGTACCCCTTGGTACTCACTACTAGCCAGTCCAGCCTCCTACATTGGTTGTGCAGCGGTGGGATAAGTGCTTTGAGACTACTTACCACTCTTGTCATTGTACTTTTCATAAGAGAAAAATATACAAAACAAGTTCAGTGTATATACACATAGCCAAAAAGTTTTGCATTTCCTCTTTTCACTCTTTTCTAAGTGCTGAAAAGTACTTCTAAACTTTCAAAAAAGTTCTAAAAAGTTTTTTTCTCTGTCTTTCTAAAAGCTCTGACAAACTTTTTATCTTTTTCTATCACTTTAACTCTCTCTAAAAATGTCTGGCACAGGCCAAAATGTTGATCTGTCCAAACTTGCATATGATCACCTTAGCTGGAAAGGAGCAAGGAGTCTCTGCATAGAGAGAGGTTTGAGTGTAGGGAAGAATCCTTCCTTGGAACTGTTACTTAACATGCTTAGAGAACAAGATAAGGCTAAAAGTGCCCCATCTGTTGAAAAAGTAGCTAATGGTTCCCAATCTGATCCAGGGACTCCCCCAGGAAAAGGTTCAGGAAAGAAACTTCTTAGCCTTCCCATTACAAGACAGTCTAGCATAGTTGGTACTGAGGTGGAGTCACATCATACCGATGATGTGCTCTCACATTACACTGTCAGCCAAGCTGTTAGGGTGCCCTCTGTAAGGGACAGGTCTCCTTCTGTTCATTCCCATCATACCTCTGTATCTAGAAATGTCCCTCCCACCAACCCTGATGACAGATTGTTAGAAAGGGAACTCAATAAGTTGAGGGTGGAACAAACCAGACTGAAGCTTAAAAAGCAACAGCTGGATTTGGATAGACAGTCTTTAGAATTAGAGAAGGAAAGACAGAAGTTGGGTTTAGAAACCCATGGTGGCAGCAGCAGTATTCCCCATAGTCATCCTGCAAAAGAGCATGATTCCAGGAATCTGCATAAGATAGTTCCCCCTTATAAGGAGGGGGATGACATTAACAAGTGGTTTGCTGCACTTGAGAGGGCCTGTGTTGTACAGGGTGTCCCTCAAAGGCAGTGGGCTGCTATCCTATGGCTATCATTTAGTGGAAAAGGTAGGGATAGGCTCCTTACTGTGAAAGAAAGTGATGCCAATAATTTTACAGTACTTAAGAATGCACTCCTGGATGGTTATGGCTTAACCACTGAACAATACAGGATAAAGTTCAGAGAGACCAAAAAGGAGTCTTCACAAGACTGGGTTGATTTCATTGACCATTCCGTGAAGGCCTTGGAGGGGTGGTTAAATGGCAGTAAAGTTACTGATTTTGAAAGCCTGTATAACTTGATCCTGAGAGAGCATATTCTTAATAATTGTGTGTCTGATTTGTTGCACCAGAACTAGGTGGACTCTGATCTGACCTCTCCCCAAGAATTGGGAAAGAAGGCAGACAAATGGGTCAGAACAAGGGTGAACAGAAAAGTTCATACAGGGGGTGACAAAGAGAACACTAAGAAGAAAGATGGTGAAAAGTCTCAAGATAAGCATGGGGATAAGGGTAAAACCAAAGATCCCACTTCAAATCTTAAACACTCTTCAGAGGGTGGGGATAAAACAAATTCTTCCTCTTCTTCTCAACCTACACAATTTAAAAAGCCTTGGTGCATTGTGTGTAAAAATAGAGGCCATAGGCCAGGGGATAAGTCCTGTCCAGGTAAACCCCCTGAGCCTACCACCACTAATACATCAAGCTCTAGTGCCCCTAGCAGTAGTGGTACTAGTGGTGGGACTGCTGGCAACAGTCAAGTTAAGGGTGTAGTTGGGTTCATTTATGGGTCCATAGTAGAAACTGGGGTAGTCAGTCCCAAGACAGTTTCTGTCACACCTAGTGGCATTGGCCTTGCCACACTGGCTGCTTGTCCCCTTACAATGGATAAGTACAGGCAGACAGTTTCAATAAATGGTGTTGAGGCCTTGGCCTACAGGGACACAGGTGCCAGTATCACTTTGGTGACTGAAAACCTAGTGCACCCTGATCAACACATCATTGGACAACAGTATAAGATTATTGATGTCCATAACTCCACTAAGTTTCTTCCCTTAGCTATAATTCAGTTTAGTTGGGGTGGAGTTACTGGCCCTAAGCAGGTGGTAGTATCACCTAGCTTACCTGTAGACTGTATCTTAGGTAATGATCTAGAGGCCTCAGGTTGGGCTGATGTAGAGTTTTATGCCCAAGCAGCCATGCTGGGCATCCCTGAGGAATTGTTCCCTCTCATTTCTACAGAAATTAAAAAGCAAAGGAGAGAAGGCCTGAAAACTCAGGATCCCTCTCCATCAACAGGTAAAAAGGGTATCACAGTATCCCCTAACCACCCTACCATTCAGGATACCATTCCTGTGGTGGGAGAAACCTCTCCTGGGGTGGCACCTGTTCCAAGGGAATCATCAGCTGGCAAAGCTGGACTCCCTGAGGTGGAAGTACCTCTCTGTGGGATAACTAACATTGGTGAGAAAAAGAGCACCATTTTAGTTAACATGGAGCATCCCTCCAACCCTCCCAGAGAAACTTTAGTGCAGAAACCCTGCACTGCCTCACAACACTTAGGACAGCATCCCTGCCCTAGTGTGGAGCTCATAGGACAGCATCCCTGCCCTGCTCAAACTCAAGAGAAACAGCATCCCTGTTCTCTCTTCCAGCCATATGGACAAAGTTTTTGCCCAGCTATGGCTTTTCTGAGACAGCATCCCTGTCTGGCATTTCCATCACTACAAATAGGTTCAGTGGACAATTCCCACTGCTCTAAACTAAAAATTACTGATAGAAACTCTGAAAATACATCTTCACATTGTTGCTTAGCTAAAAAACTTCAAACAGGGTGGTTTACATCCCCACAGGGAAGTAACCATATAGTGGATGATAAAGGGAGTAACCAGTCTATTGCAGAGCTACTCTCTACTTATCACCACTTAGACAATAAAGTCTCAACTGGCCAAGGTTAGCCTTATTGTCCTTCGTTTGGGGGTGGGTTGTGTGAGAAAGTAGCCTCTTTCTAGCCTTGTTACCCCCACTTTTGGCCTGTTTGTGAGTGTATGTCAGGGTGTTTTCACTGTCTCACTGGGATCCTGCTAGCCAGGGCCCAGTGCTCATAGTGAAAACCCTATGTTTTCAGTATGTTTGTTATGTGTCACTGGGACCCTGCTAGTCAGGACCCCAGTGCTCATAAGTTTGTGGCCTATATGTGTGTGTTCCCTGTGTAGTGCCTAACTGTCTCACTGAGGCTCTGCTAATCAGAACCTCAGTGGTTATGCTCTCTCATTTCTTTCAAATTGTCACTAACAGGCTAGTGACCAATTTTACCAATTTACATTGGCTTACTGGAACACCCTTAAAATTCCCTAGTATATGGTACTGAGGTACCCAGGGTATTGGGGTTCCAGGAGATCCGTATGGGCTGCAGCATTTCTTTTGCCACCCATAGGGAGCTCTGACAATTCTTACACAGGCCTGCCACTGCAGCCTGAGTGAAATAACGTCCACGTTATTTCACAGCCATTTTACACTGCACTTAAGTAACTTATAAGTCACCTATATGTCTAACCTTTACCTGGTAAAGGTTAGGTGCAAAGTTACTTAGTGTGAGGGCACCCTGGCACTAGCCAAGGTGCCCCCACATTGTTCAGGGTCAATTCCCCGGACTTTGTGAGTGCGGAGACACCATTACCCACGTGCACTACATATAGGTCACTACCTATATGTAGCTTCACAATGGTAACTCCCAATATGGCCATGTAACATGTCTATGATCATGGAATTGCCCCCTCTATGCCATCCTCGCATTGTTGGCACAATTCCATGATCCCAGTGGTCTGTAGCACAGACCCTGGTACTGCCAAACTGCCTTTCCTGGGGTTTCACTGCAGCTGCTGCTGCTGCCAACCCCTCAGACAGGTTTCTGCCCCCCTGGGGTCAATCCAGGCTTGTCCCAGGATGGCAGAACAAAGGACTTCCTCTGAGACAGGGTGTTACACCCTCTCCCTTTGGAAAATGGTGTGAAGGCAGGGGAGGAGTAGCCTCCCCCAGTTCTGGAAATGCTATCTTGGGCACAGATGTGCCCAATTCTGCATAAGCCAGTCTACACCGGTTCAGGGACCCCTTAGCCCTGCTCTGGCGCGAAACTGGACAAAGGAAAGGGGAGTGACCACTCCCCTGACCTGCACCTCCCCTGGGAGATGTCCAGAGCTCCTCCAGTGTGCTCCAGACCTCTGCCATCTTGGAAACAGAGGTGCTGCTGGCACACTGGACTGCTCTGAGTGGCCAGTGCCACCAGGTGACGTCAGAGACTCCTTCTGATAGGCTCCTTCAGGTGTTAGTAGCCTATCCTCTCTCCTAGGTAGCCAAACCCTCTTTTCTGGCTATTTAGGGTCTCTGTCTCTGGGGAAACTTTAGATAACGAATGCAAGAGCTCATCCGAGTTCCTCTGCATCTCTCTCTTCACCTTCTGCCAAGGAATCGACTGCTGACCGCGCTGGAAGCCTGCAAAACTGCAACAAAGTAGCTAAGACGACTACTGCAACTCTGTAACGCTGATCCTGCCGCCTTCTCGACTGTTTTCCTGGTGGTGCATGCTGTGGGGGTAGTCTGCCTCCTCTCTGCACTAGAAGCTCCGAAGAAATCTCCCGTGGGTCGACGGAATCTTCCCCCTGCAACCACAGGCACCAAAAAGCTGTATTACCGGTCCCTTGGGTTTCCTCTCAGCACGACGAGCGAGGTCCCTCGAATCCAGCAACTCTGTCCTACTGACCTCCACAGTCCAGTGACTCTTCAGTCCAAGTTTGGTGGAGGTAAGTCCTTGCCTCACCTCGCTAGACTGCATTACTGGGAACTGCGACTTTTACAGCTACTCCGGCCCCTGTGCACTTCCGGCGGAAATCCTTTGTGCACAGCCAAGCCTGGGTCCACAGCACTCTAACCTGCATTGCACGACTTTCTAAGTTGGTCTCCGGCGACGTGGGATTCCTTTGTGTAACTTCGGGTGAGCACCATTTCACACATCCTCGTAGTGCCTGTTTCTGGCACTTCTCTGGGTGCTACCTGCTGCTAAGAGGGCTCCGTGTCTTGCTCGACGTCCCCTCTACCTCCTGGTCCAATTTGCGACCTCCTGGTCCCTCCTGGGCCACAGCAGCATCCAAAAATGCTAACCACACGATTTGCAGCTAGCAAGGCTTGTTGGCGTTCTTTCGGCAGGAAAACACTTTTGCACGACTCTCCACGGCAAGTAGGATTCGTTCACCAAAGGGGAAGTCTCTAGCCCTTTTCGTTCCTGCAGAAACCTCAGCTTCTTCTGTCCAGTCAAAGCTTCTTTGCATCCACAGCTGGCATTTCCTGGGCATATGCCCATCTCCGACTTGCTTGTAACTTTTGGACTTGGTCCCCTTGTTCCACAGGTACCCTAGATTGGAAATCCATCGTTGTTGCATTGTTGGTTTGTGTCTTTGCTGCATTATTCCTCAAACACGACTTCTTTGTCCTTAGGGGAACTTTAGTGCACTTTGCACTCACTTTTCAGGGTCTTGGGGAGGGTTATTTTTCTAACTCTCACTATTTTCTAATAGTCCCAGCGACCCTCTACAAGGTCACATAGGTTTGGGGTCCATTCGTGGTTCACATTCCACTTTTGGAGTATATGGTTTGTGTTGCCCCTATCCCTATGTGTCCCCATTGCATCCTATTGTAACTATACATTGTTTGCACTGTTTTCTAAGACTATACTGCATATTTTTGCTATTGTGTATATATATCTTGTGTATATTTCCTATCCTCTCACTGAGGGTACACTCTAAGATACTTTGGCATATTGTCATAAAAATAAAGTACCTTTATTTTTAGTATAACTGTGTATTGTGTTTTCTTATGATATTGTGCATATGACACTAGGTGGTACTGTAGTAGCTTCACACGTCTCCTAGTTCAGCCTAAGCTGCTCTGCTAAGCTACCATTATCTATCAACCTAAGCTGCTAGACACCCTATACACTAATAAGGATAACTGGGCCTGGTGCAAGGTGCAAGTACCCCTTGGTACTCCTACAAGCCAGTCCAGCCTCCTACACATGGCTTAACAGATGAGGGTGGGGATGTCACATCCATTGTAGAAGCTCATGAAAATTACCAAACAAAAACTTTCTATTCCTGGGTCACCTTTCCTGAGGAAGACTCTACAACACACATACAGGGGCATATTTATACTCCGTTTGCGCCGAATTTGCGTCGTTTTTTTCGACGCAAATTCGATGCAAAACTAACTCCATATTTATACTTTGGTGTTAGACGCGTCTAGCGCCAAAGTTCATGGAGTTAGCGTCATTTTTAGGCGTGAACACCTTCCTTGCGTTAATGAGATGCAAGGTAGGCATTCCCGTCTTAAAAAATTACTCCCAGGCATGTGCGTGGTATTTATACTCCCGGGCAAAAATGACGCCCGGGAGTGGGCGGGGCAAAAAACCCCGCATTTGCGCCTCTTTTTAACGCCTGGGTCAGGGCAGGCGTTAAGGGACCTGTGGGCTCAGAATGAGCCCAGAGGTGCCCTCCCCTGCCCCCAGGGACACCCCCTGCCACCCTTGCCCACCCCAGGAGGACACCCAAGGATGGAGGGACCCACCCCAGGGAAGAAAAGGTAAGTTGTGGTAAGTAATTTTTTTTAAAAAAAATTGTGGCATAGGGGGGCCAGATTTGTGCCCCCCTACATGCCATTATGCCCAATGACCATGCCCAGGGGACAGAAGTCCCCTGGGCATGGCCATTGGGCAAGGGGGTATGACTCCTGTCTTTGCTAAGACTGGAGTCATGTTAATGGCGTCTGGGCGCCCAAAAAAAATGGCGCAAATTGGGTTAAGACTATTTTTTTGCCTCAGCCTGACTTGCCCCATTTTTGGATGCCCAAACGCCATTTTTTCCCTACGCCGGCGCTGCCTGGTGTACGTCGTTTTTTTTCACGCACACCAGGCAGCGCCGGTCGGCTAACGCCGGCTAACGCCATTCAATAAATACGGCGCCCGCATGGCGCTTCAGAATGGCGTTAGCCGGCGCTAATTTTTTTGGCGCAAAACTGCGTTAGCGCAGTTTTGCGTCAAAAAGTATAAATATGGCCCACAGAGTTTCAAACATTCCACAACTGTACCAAGCAAACCAGTATCTTGAAATACTTATTACTTATCAAGAACATCAGAACTGGTTTAATGGCACCTTGCTACATCTAATGCAAACAGTGAGATTAGGTCCTTTAGGTAATGATGGACCAACATGGCCAATGGCTGCCACATATACACCTCAACCCGGTGTACAAAACATTCAGGCAGCTGATCTGTGCAATCTTTACAATGAGCTGGTAACATTATATAGACGACTTGTTCAGATCCTAATGCAAACTTTGAACACAACAACATCGCATCCAGCACCAGCAGCACCTGCTAGATACTATTTGGCCGTTACTGAGATTAATCCACAAAAAGCACATTCTATCATGGGGAAAGTGCCACCGAAGAACAGAAAATCCTGTTCTACAGAGTCCAGAAACCTAATCAGCTGGAAGCTGTGTTTCTCCCTACGGGAACACAGGAAAAACATTGGGGCATATTTAAGTGCCCCTAGTGCCACCTTAGCGCCACCATAGAGTCATTTTTTTTAATGCTATGGTGGCACTAATGTGGGCTTTTCCCCAGGCCATATTTACAAAATAGTGCAACGCATGCATTGCTCCTCTTTCTAAACCTTTGCACCACGTAATGCCTGCACCAGGCATAATGTTTGCAACGGGGTGTTCCCCCATTAGCTGGCCTGAAAAAATCGCACAAGGAAGTCTTAGAGAGAAATCTAAAAAATTAGCAAAATACTCTAGGCGCAAGAATAACGTGCAAACAGATATCCTCCAATTGGAGCAGTGAGCCCAATAGTCCAACCACACCTTTCCCTTATCACAAATATTATGTTGTGTCGTGCTCCCAATTAAACCACCCCCTGCTCCCGGGGTGAAACCAAAGAGGTCCAAATATATAAGGGCTGGCATCCTCGATGGAACAACTCTCTGAATATAGGGATACATTTTTAAAACCATTGGTTCACACTTTACTATCCTATATCAAGGACAGCAAAGACATTTTTAACAAATTTGAAGGTATAGGCCCTCATTACAACAATGGTGGTAAATGCCGCTTACCGCCGTGCAGAAGACCGCCAACACACCGCCGCGGCTGTGGAATTCTGCCACTGCTATTACGTCCCCCACAGCTCAGAACCTGCCAAAATCTAGACAACACAAGTCTGCCACACCAAAGGTCAGTGATAAACTGCAATACCAAAACCTCCACCGTCATGCCAACAGGAATAAGCCCACACTATCCCGACCCACGAATCCATGCGGCGGTCTTTCAACTGCGGTATTCCATTGGCGGTACACACCGCCGAGCTCAAAATACACACACATTTACAAAACACTACCACATTGGACAAATCGAAATACACACACCTGATACACATACACACACCACTCCCACACACCCAATACAATATAAAACACACACCCACATTACCCACAAACCCTTACTACCCAAAAATTTGGAGAAGGCCAGAGAGACAGCAAAGCAAAGACAACACCAGCATACAGAGGCACACAGCACCATCACACATACACATACACATCCACGCACAAAACACCACAAACCCCTAAATATCACCACACACATCACAACACACACAACCTCACATATCACCCACACAACCCCATGTCACTGCAAAGACACCTCAGGTTTTCTGAGGAGGAGCTCGGGGTCATGGTGGAGGAAATCATCCAGGTAGAGCCACAGCTATTCGGATCACAGGAGCAGCACACCACTATAGCTAGGAAGATGGAGCTATGGGGCAGAATCGTGGACAGGGTCAATGCAGTGGGACAGCACCCAAGAACACAGGATGACATCAGGAAGAGGTGGAATGACCTACGGGGGAAGGTGCGTTCCGTGGTCTCAAGACACCACATTGAGGTTCAGAGGACTGGAGGCGGACCCCCACCTCCTCCCCCACAACTAAAAACATGGGAGGAGCAGGTCTTGGCTACACTGCATCCTAAGGGCCTCGCAGGAGTAGCTGGAGGAATGGACTCTGGTAAGTTAAATCTTTAACTACTTAATCCCCCACCCTACCTGCATGCTATCACATACCCCCACCCTCGCCCTCACCCCCATCACTCCAACTCCTCACATATGTCCCACTATCGCAAACCACACATCCCAACACCAAGCCCTGCTTGCAACAACAAAGCATGGACACCCATCACCAATGCATGTCCACTACACATACCCACACAGACCCCTAAACAATTATCACACAAGGTCCTGCACAAGAATGTAAGCACTGGGGTACAGGGTCACCCACCCATTGCACACTATGGCACACACAGATGCAATAATCATGCCTTTACACCCCTGCAGGACCCCTACCCAACGTCACCGGACAGGAGGTTCCAGACATGTCTACTCCACCCACAGAAGAGGCCCACAGTGATGACAGCAGCTCTGTCCAACTGGATCTAGATGACCAGCCCGGCCCATCTGGGACCTCTGGACAGTAGGTTCCCTTGAGACAGTCACAGGCCACCACAGAGCCTCCCCCGCACATCACCCACCCAGCGGGCCCATCCCTCTGTCCCCAGGACACGTCCAGCAGCAGTGTGTCCACCACTAAAGGGAACCCAGGCTAACCCACCACCCCAAGAACAGCAGGGACCTGGGGGCAGTGGTAGTGGGCACACGGTTCAGGGGACAGAGGCCCAGGAAAACCGGGGAACTGGGAGGGCTGCTGTGCGTCAGGGGGAGGACAGGCCCAGAGAACCCACTCTCCACGAGGCCCTCTCCAACATCATGGGAGCCTACCATCATTCCCAGGAGAAGATGGCAACGGTACTGGCTAAGTTTCAGGAGACACATCGGCTGCAGGAGGAACAGTATTTGGGGTTCAGGGAAGAACTCAAATCCATCAATACCACCCTGGGCATCATTGTAGGGGTGCTGAAGGACCTCGTGAACACCAGGAGGGACACTGTGGCACAACAAGGGGCCCCTGACACTAGTCTGGACGATGAACTGCCCACCACCCCCGCCAGTGCTAGTGGACAGGAGGCACCGCCACAGGACCACAACACCAGCACCCCACCCCCTGCAGATGGAAAACCACCCCGCAAGCGGTCCCTGAAATCCAGGACAAAGACAGAGAACAATGCCAAGACCCCCGCCAAGAAATTAGACCACCCTGATTGTCATCCTTCTGTCCCACTTTGTCACCCTATCCATCCTTAAACTTCCGTAGCTCTACTTCCTATGCCCCTTTGTACAATGCACCTGTGAGACAAATAGACTGGACTCTGCCATGGACCTTCCACCACCATCACCCCTGACCATTTTACAACCCCCTCCACTAATTTGCACTTAAATAAGCACCTTTGAATCACAAAACAATCTGGAGTCAGTCTGTGCTTTCACAAGTGTGTATTTGCTATAACTAACGAAAATAGCAATGTCCATTGTATTGTCAACTTACCTATGTCACACAGCTCTAGTCCATGAGGTAACATAGCAGAGGTCATACAGTGGGACCCACATCTGTGAAATCGAAAGGGAAAGTGACAAATCAGGGTCCATACACTGAGTGAAAGTGACAGACAGATGAGAGGTCGAACAATTTTATCAGATGTAGGAGGCAGTGAGGTCTTCTTACCTGTGTCTCACTGGAAGTATTGATGGATCACGGTGTTTCTGTTGTCTATGTCCTCTTCTTTTGCCTCCTCTTCTTCACTGTCCACAGGCTCCACAGCTGCTACAACACCTCCTTCAGGACCATCCTTCTGCAGAAAAGGCACCTGTCGTCGCAAAGCCAAGTTGTGCAGCATACAGCAGGCCACGATGATCTGGCACACATTCTTTGGTGAGTAGTATAGGGAACCACCTGTCATATGGAGGCACCGGAACCTGGCCTTCAGGAGGCCGAAGGTCCTCTCTATAATCCTCCTAGTTCACCCATGTGCCTCATTGTAGCATTCCTCTGCCTTTGTCCCGGGATTCCTCACTAGGGAAAACCTCAGACACCTATTCCCACTGTATAGGGTCCATGTCCTCACCTAATAGCCACACACAGTGCTTCTGGAGTTGCCCCATCATATAAGGGATGCTGCTATTCCTTAGAATGTAAGCGTCATGCAGTGAGCCAGGAAACTTGGCGTTCACATGGGAGATGTACTGGTCGGCCAAACACACCATCTGCACAATCATTGAATGGTAACTCTTCTGGTTTCTGTACACCTGTTCACTCCTGTGGGGGGCACCAAGGCCACATGTGCCCCATCAATGGCACCTATGATGTTGGGGATATGTCCCAGGGCATAGAAGTCACCTTTCACTGTAGGCAAATCCTTCTCCTGAGGGAACACGATGTAGCTGCGCATGTGTTTCAGCAGGGCAGACAACAATCTGGAAAACACATTAGAGAACATTGGCTGGGACATGCCTGATGCAATGGCCACTGTTGTTTGAAAGGACCCACTTACTAGGAAATTGAGTACTGACAGGACCTGCACTAGAGGGGGTATCCCTGTGGGATGGCGGATAGCTGACATCAGGTCTGGCTCCAACTGGGCACACAGTTCCTGAATTGAGGCACGATCAAGTCTGTAGGTGACTATTACATGTCGCTCTTCCATTGTCGACAGGTCCACCAGCGGTCGGTACACCGGAGGATGCCGCCATCTCCTCACCTGCCCCAGCAGACGTGCTCTATGGATGAGAACAGCGACCAGAGGGTCAGCCAACACTGAGGTACGAAATAAACAACTTTATTGCACACATTTGTCAATCCGCTATGTGCCTGTCTTAGGGGGTCATTCTGACCCTGGCGGTCGGTGATAAAGCGGCGGCCAATACGCCAACAGGCTGGCGGTCCAAAAAATGGAATTCTGACCCTGGCGGGAACCGCCAACACAGCCCGCCACTTTAACACTCCGACCGCCACGGCGGGACACACAAACAGCGTGGCGGTCACCGCCAACAGGCAGGCGGCAGACAATGTACCGCCCACCCTATCACAACTCACCAATCCGCCACCTTTTCCGGGGCGGGAGCCCCGCCGATAAAAACACGGCGGAAACAGACTACGAACGGGAAAACGCTCACCTCCATACACTCCACGAGGACGGAGGACAGCATGGAGCCCGAATTGAACATCCTACCTGCTCTCGTCTACCTGCTCATCTACCACGAGTACGAACTCCGTCGCAGACGACAACGGTGAGTACCGCACCTACGACACAGGGGAGGGGGGAGGAGGAAGGGTTACGGGCACACACATACGCAATACACCCACCCCCCAAATATCTACACACCAATGCAGAGCACCAAGTCAAAGTGACACCACCCAAACCCCCCGGAAGAAAGAAACGATATAATTAAAGTGAGAAACTACATTTATGTATAAAATAGGTTCATTGAAGTCATGGTAAAATATGAAAAGGAATAAAAAAAAATCAACTTTAAACATTGCGTAACCGATAAATAGAGGCCATAAGTCCATCACAGTCACTGAAATATCAACTGTCCGTGGGCCAAAGTTTCTCAACACATGGGCAAAGCCCACACAGGAGACCTGAGTCCGTTGGAGAGAACACTGCAGGGGCATCAGATGATAAAACTACAGGCACCTCAGGGGGAAGGGAAGGGGGGGCACCACAGCCACATGAGTCCACGACGCCAGATCCACGAAGGGGCCACCATGCCCACTGTTCAATCCTGGGGAGTGCAAAGCCACAGTCTCTCAAGTCTCTACAGTGGGTGGGGTGCCCACTGTACCATCCTGGGGAGTTCAAAGCCACAGTCTCTCAAGTCTCTACAGTGGGTGGGGTGCCCACTGTCATATCCTGGGGAGTGCAAAGCCACAGTCTCTCAAGTCTCTACAGTGGGTGGGGTGCACACTGTCATATCCTGGGGAGTGCAAAGCCACAGTCTCTCAAGTCTCTACAGTGGGTGGGGTGCCCACTGTCATATCTTGGGGAGTGCAAAGCCACAGTCTATCAAGTCTCTACAGTGGGTGGGGTGCCCACTGTCATATCCTGGGGAGTGCAAAGCCACAGTCTATCAAGTGGATAACAGTCTCCACAGGCAATGGAGGAGGCAGGGTGGCCCGAGTGCAGCGTGAACAGTAGCTCGACACAGAACCGGCACTGTCATTGGGCCAGCGGTGCTTGAGATGGCGGGGCCCAGCGGAGCGGTGCTTGAGATGAAGGGCCCAGCGGAGCGGTGCTTGAGACGCCGGGACCCAGCGGAGCGGTGCTTGAGATGAAGGGCCCAGCGGAGCGGTGCCTGTCTTTGCGGGGCCCTGTTCAGCGGTGCCTTTCTGCACGGCGGGGCCCTGTTCAGCGGTGACTTTCTGCACGGCGGGCCCTCTTCAGCTGTGCCTTTCTGCACGGCGGGGCCCTGTTCAGCGGTGACTTTCTGCACGGCGGGGCCCTCTTCAGCGGTGCCTTTCTGCACGGCGGGGCCCTCTTCAGCGGTGCCTTTCTGCACGGCGGGGCCCTGTTCAGCGGTGCCTTTCTGCACGGCGTGGCCCTGTTCAGCGGTGCCTTTCTGCACGGCGGGCCCTCTTCAGCGGTGCCTTTCTGCACGGCGGGGCCCTGTTCAGCGGTGACTTTCTGCACGGCGGGGCCCTCTTCAGCGGTGCCTTTCTGCACGGCGGGGCCCTGTTCAGCGGTGCCTTTCTGCACGGCGGGGCCCTGTTCAGCGGTGACTTTCTTCACGGCGGGGCCCTGTTCAGCGGTGACTTTCAGCACGGCGGGGCCCTGTTCAGCGGTGACTTTCAGCACGGCGGGGCCCTCTTCAGCGGTGCTTGTTCTGTAAGTCAAGGGAGTCAGACCTGGCCAGGACTCCCTGCTCAGTCGCCCTCCGACCGTGCATCTGCTGGACCCTTCGGTGACGGTGTCCTGGGCCCTTGGGTGTCCTCCCTCACACCCGGGATGGGGCTTGTGGGGCCCTCCTGCTCCGCGCTCCTGCTGGCTGACTTCTCCGCCCTGCTGCCCTTGCCCTCCTTCGATGTGGCTCTCTGGGCCTTGCCTCCCCTGGATGTTGTGGCAGGTGAAGTGGCTGAACTTTGGTCCTTGGGGGCAGCCGTGTCAGTCTTCTCGCGGCGGACCCTTACTTTACGGGTCCTCTTTCCAGGTGGGGGGCTGGCTGTCCCCTTGCTGCTGACCGATGTATCACTGCTGGCAAAGGGGGGACTCCAAAATCCATGCACCACGATGACCCTTGAAGCGGGCTGGTGGTGGCTGAGGCGCTCTTGGGACTCCTAGCAGATGGAGGGGGTGGGTCAGGTGAGGGAAAGAGGTTAAGACTGGAGAGGTAAACTTTTTTAGGACCAAGGTAAAGGGTAGGTGTAGTGGGAATGGGAGTGGAGGAAGAGGATGTGGTTGTAGGAGAGTCAGGTGTGCTGTCCTTGGGTGAAGGTGCATGGGCTGGAGGCTGTCGTGAGGTGGTTGGCTGTTGGGTGGGTGGCTGCCTGCGTTTGTGTGTCTTGGAAGAGGGGGTGACAGACATAGTGGGAGAGGACACAGGGGACGTGTAAATGGCAGTGGGGGTGGTGACTGCACGTGTGCGGACTGTACTGGAGGGTGTGCTGGTGATGGCAGTACTGACTGTTGGTGGTGTGCAGGCAGGTGTGAGTGTAGACGTCACAGGGAGGGAGGAGGGAGACGAGGAGGTGGCAGACACAGAGGAGGTAGTGGCTGTTGGCATGTCTGCATCTGGGTGTTGCTTGGGTGAATGTTTGTGTGATCTGTGGTGCTTATGTCTGGATGAGCTGCCCTTGGCATCCTACTCTGTCTTCCTTTGTGATCTCAGGTTCCTCTTGCGGGGTGGTTGATCTTCAGCAGGAGGTGGGGTTCTGGTGGCCAGTCGTTGTGTGGGGGCCTCCTGTCCACTAGCGCCGGCGGAGGTGGTAGGCTGTTCCTGGTCCAGGCTGGTGACAGGGGCCCTTTGGGGTGCCACATGGTCCCGCAATGTGCTGACTATTTGGTTCAGGGCCAGGACGATGTTCGTGAGCTCCTCTCTGTACCCCAAGTACCGTTCCTCCTGCTGTTCCTGGATCTCCTGGAACCTGGCCAGTACCGTCGCCATCGTCTCCTGGGAGCGGTGGTATGCTCCCATGATGGTGGTGAGGGCCTCTTGGAGAGTCGGTTCCCTGGGCCTGTCCTCCCCCCCCTGTCGCACAGCAGCCCTCCCAGTTGCCCTGTTTCCCCGGGCCTCTGTCCCCTGGACGGTGTGCCCACTACCACTGCCCCCAGGTCCCTGTTGTTGTTGGGGTGTTGGGTCAGCCTGGGTGCCCTGTAGTGGCGGACACACCGCTGATTGACCTGTCCTGGAGACAGAGGCATGGGCCCGCTGGGTGGGAGCTGTGCTGATATTCCCAGAGGGGGTCAGGTCTGGTGTGGCCTGTGTCTGTGTGTGGGGAACCGACTGTCCAGAGGTCTCCGATGGTCCGGGCTGGTCATCAGGTTCTAGGTCGACAGAGCTGCTGTCCTCACTGGGGGACTGTTCTGGGGGTGGGATGGACATATCTGGACCCTCCGTGGCGGTGTGTTGGCGTTCGGGCCCTGCAGGGGTGAAAGAGTATGGTTATTGCTTCTGTGTGTTCCATGGCGTGCGATTTGTGGGTGCCCTTGTCCCCCAGTGCTGGCATTCCCTTGTGGGAGAAGTTGTGAGGGTGGTTTGTGGGGGGGGATGGGTATGTGCAGTGGTCATGCATAGGTGATGGGTGTCCATGGTTTGGGTTGGCATTCAGGGTTTGGTTTTGGGTTGGGTGGGTTGTGCTAGTGAGACATTGGCAGGGAGGATGTGTGCTGGGGGGTTGGGGGTGAGGGTGGGGGTGTGGGTTGGCATGCTGGTGGTTGGGGGGGGGAGTAGTTGAGATTAGACTTACCAGAGTCCATTCCTCCGCCTACTCCAGCGAGGCCCGCAGGATGCAGAATGTTTAAGACCCCTTGCTCCCATGCTGTGAATTCGGGTGGAGTGGGTGGTGGTCCGCCGCCAGTCTTCTGCACAGCGATGTTGTGTCTTGAGACCATCGACCGTACCTTCCCCCGTAGGTCGTTCCAGTGCTTTCGGATGTCTTCCCGGTTTCTGGGATGCTGTCCCACAGCGTTGACCATGTCGACGATCCTTTGCCATAGCTCCGCCTTCCTGGCTATTCATCCATCCATCCATCCCGATATTTATAAAGCGCGCTATGTACCCGTCAGGGTTTCGAGGCGCTGGGGGGAAGGGGGGGGGTGGAGGTGTGCTGCAGTTAGCGGTCGAAGAGCCAGGTTTTGAGGAGTCTCCTGAAGGTGAGGAGGTCCTGGGTCTGGCGTAGAGATGTGGGAGAGAGTTCCAGGACTTGGTGGCGAGGAAGGAGAAGGATCTGCCGCCGCAGGTCTTGCGCTGGATTCGGGGGACGACGGCGAGGGCGAGGTTGGCGGATCGAAGTTGACGTGTGGGAGCGTAGAAATTGAGTCTGGAGTTGAGGTAGGAGGGTCCGGCGTTGTGAAGTGCCTTGTGAGCGTGGGTGAGGAGTTTAAAGGTGATCCTCTTCTCCACCGGGAGCCAGTAGAGTTCCCTCAGGTGTGGGGAGATGTGACATCGGCGGGGTATGTCGAGGATCAGTCGGGCGGAGGCATTTTGGATACGCTGGAGTCGTTTGATGTCTTTGGTTGGGATGCCTGTGTAGAGTGCGTTGCCGTAGTCAAGTCTGCTGCTGACGAGGGCTTGGGTCACCATCTTTCTGGTCTCTGTTGGAATCCACTTGAAGATTCTGCGGAGCATGCGGAGGGTGTTGAAACAGGAGGAGGAGACGGTGCTGACCTGTTTGGACATGGTGAGTGCAGAGTCCAGGATGAAGCCGAGGTTTCTTGCGTGGCTGGCAGGGGTGGGTGGGGGTCCGAGGTCGGCGGGCCACCATGAGTCGTTCCAGGCCGAAGGAGAGCGCCCGAGGATGAGGATTTCCGTCTTGTCGGAGTTGTGTTTCAGGCGACTGTTGTTCATCCATTCGGCAATGGATTTTAGTCCTTCGTGGAGGTTTGTTTTGGCGGTGAGTGGGTCTTTGGTCAGGGAGAGGACGAGCTGGGTGTCGTCGGCGTAGGAGATGATGCTGAGGTGATGCTGGCGGGCCAGTTTTGCGAGGGGGGCCATGTAGACGTTGAACAAAGTAGGGCTGATGGAGGATCCTTGGGGGACGCCGCAGATGAGGTTGGTGGCTGTGGAGCGAAAGGGGGAGAGTCGGACTCTCTGAGTTCTGTCGGAGAGAAAGGATGAGATCCAGTGGAGGGCTTTGTCTTGGATGCCGGCTTCCTGGAGGCGGGTCAGTAGGGTGCGGTGGCAGACTGTGTCAAAAGCGGCTGATAGGTCGAGAAGGATGAGGGCCGAGGTTTCGCCGTTGTCCATTTGATGTCTGATGTCATCTGTGGCGGCGAGGAGAGCAGTCTCCGTGCTGTGGTTTCGTCTGAATCCGGATTGTGAGGGGTCCAGGATGGAGTTGTCTTCGAGGAAGTGGGTGAGTTGTGTGTTGACTATCTTCTCGATGACTTTTGCTGGAAAAGGGAGGAGAGAGATCGGGCGGAAGTTTTTGAGATCATTGGGGTCGGCCTTGGGTTTCTTGAGGAGGGGTTGGATTTCAGCGTGTTTCCAGCTGTCCGGGAAGGTGGCGGAAGTGAAGGAGAGGTTGATGATCTTGCGGAGTTTGGGGGCGATGGTGGCGTTGGCTGTGTTGAAAACATGATGAGGGCATGGGTCCGTGGGGGAGCCTGAGTGGATGGTGTTCATGGTTGCCATGGTTTCTGCGTCGTCCACGTGGGTCCAGGCGGTGAGGCGGCAGTCGCGGTTGGAGACGTCGGGGGGGGATCTGGCGGTGGGCCGGTGTTGAAGCTGTTGTGGATGGTAGCGATTTTCTGGTGGAAGAAGGTGGAGAGGTCGTCGCAGAGTTTCTGGGAGGGCGGGATGTCGTTGGCGTTGGCTTTTGGATTTGAGAGTTCTTTCACGATGCCGAAGAGTTCTTTGCAGTCGTGGGCGTTGTTGATGATGCGTTCGGTGAAGTGGGCGCGCTTGGCGACGCGGATCCGTTGGTGGTGTTCACGGTTTGCGTCTTTGAGGGAGGCGAGGTTGTCGGGCGTGCGTTCTAGGATCCATTTCTTTTTGAGCTTCTGACAACGGCTTTTGGAGGTGGTTAGTTCGTCTGTGAACCAGGCTGGTTTTTTCTTTCCTTGGTTGGCGGTGGGCTTCTTGAGTGGGGCTAAGGTGTTGGCGCAGTTGGGGATCCATTGATGGAGGTTGATGGCGGCTGTGCTCGGGTCGGTCGCGTCGGGTGGAGGGTTTTTAACGAGGGTGCTGGTCAGTTGGTCTTGGGTGACTTTGCCCCAGCGGCGGTAGGGGGGTAGATGGATGCGGTGCTGCTTGGTAATTTTCTTATAGGAGAAATGGACGCAGTGATGGTCGGTCCAGTAGAGTTCGGAGGTGTGGCTGAAAGAGATGTGGTTGCTTGAGGTGAAGAGGGGGTCGAGGGTGTGTCCAGCGATGTGGGTGGGAGAGTTGACCAGCTGGCGGAGTCCGAGGTTGAGGAGGTTGGAGGTCAGTGCTGCGGTGTTGACGTCGTTGATATTTTCCATATGGTAGTTTAGGTCTCCCAGGAGGATGTAATCCGGGGAAGCGAGGGCGTGGGTGCTTGCGAGGTTGGCGATGGTGTCGCTGAAGGGGGCTCTTGGTCCTGGAGGGCGGTATATGAGGGTTCCTCTGAGGGTCGTGTTGGGGTCTGTGTGGATCTGGAAGTGGAGGTGTTCAGCTGTCTTGAGGGTGTCGTCAGTGTGGGTGTGGATTTTGAGGGAAGCTTTGTGAGCGATGGATATTCCGCCACCGATTCCGTTGGTTCGGTCTCTTCTGGTGATTTTGTAACCGTCCGGTATGGCGATGGCGATGTCCGGAGTCGTTCCACCAGGTTTCGGTCAGGAAGGCCACGTCGGGTGCAGTGGAGTCGAGCAAATCCCAGAGCTCGATGGCGTGTTTTCGTGCGGAGCGGGTGTTGATGAGGATGCAGTTCAGGTGGTTGGGGTTGAGTGATTCTATTGTTGGTTTTGTGGTTCTGATGCAGGAGAAGTTGCAGGAGCGGCAGGAAAAAGGTCCTTTAGTGTGCTTCGGGGACGCCAGGAAGCACTCCGTGGAGGAGCCGGTGTTGAAAGCGCGGAGTTCGTTGGCTGAGTAGCGGACGCGGGGGCGCGAGGACCAGGGGGGGTGGCGCTGGGCGCGGTCCAGGTGCGGACGGGCGCATACGGACTTGCCTCTGGCGCGCCTAAGGCGCGGACGCGCAGCGCCAGCCATTAAGAAGGGAGGGGGGAGGGGGGAGGGAGGGGCAGCTGGGAGGCGGGAGGCAGGAGGGAGCGGCAAATGGGGGCGCGAGGGGCGCGGGGCCGCAGGGAGGCAGCGGCAGGGATCGGGGAGCGCACAAGGGGCAAAAACACAGAAAATGAGCAAAACTAAAGGCAGTCACAATAAGAAAAACCACACAATAAGAAATACAATACTGGCACAATACACGATCGGGGAGACAGCAATCAGGGGGGCACAATGGGGGCAGAAGCGGCGAGGCGCAGAAAAAACGAAAAACAACTTATGGGACGGCGGAAGCGGCACACGGGTCAAGTGAGCCCACTAGCCACCAGGGATGAGGCGCAGGAGGATGCCTGCGGGTGGAGGAGGGCCTCGAACACGCAAACGGCAGCGTGGTCGTGGGACAGAGGCAGGAGGCAGCAGGTTGGTGCTGCCGTCGTGGGGGGCGAGCTCAGGACCTAAAACAGGTCAGAGTTCGCTCACTCGCGACGCGCAGCGCCAGCCAATAAGAAGGGAGGGGGGAGGGAGGAGCAGCTGGGAGGCGGGAGGCGGGAGGGAGCGGCAAATGGGGGCGCAAGGGGGGCGGGGCCGCAGGGAGGCAGCGGCAGGGATCGGGGAGCGCACAAGGGGCAAAAACACAGAAAACGAGCAAAACTAAAGGCAGTCACAATAAGAAAAACCACACAATAAGAAAAACAATACTGGCACAATACACGATCGGGGAGACAGCAATCAGGGGGGCACAATGGGGGCAGAAGCGCCGGCGGCGAGGCGCAGAAAAAACGAAAAACAACTTACGGGACGGCGGAAGCGGCACACGGGTCAAGTGAGCCCACTAGCCACCAGGGATGAGGCGCAGGAGGATGCCTGCGGGTGGAGGAGGGCCTCGAACACGCAAACGGCAGCGTGGTTGTGGGACAGAGGCAGGAGGCAGCAGGTTGGTGCTGCCATCGTGGGGGGCGAGCTCAGGACCTAAAACAGGTCAGAGTTCGCTCACTCGCGACGCGCAGCGCCAGCCATTAAAAAGGGAGGGGGGGAGGGAGGCGCAGCTTCGAGGCGGGAGGCGGGAGGGAGCGGCAAATGGGGGCGCGAGGGGGGCGGGCCGCAGGGAGGCAGCGGCAGGGATCGGGGAGCGCACAAGGGGCAAAAACACAGAAAACGAGCAAAACTAAAGGCAGTCACAATAAGAAAAACCACACAATAAGAAATACAATACTGGCACAATACACGATCGGGGAGACAGCAATCAGGGGGGCACAAGGGGGGCAGAAGCGCCGGCGGCGAGGCGCAGAAAAAACGAAAAACAACTTACGGGACGGCGGAAGCGGCACACGGGTCAAGTGAGCCCACTAGCCACCAGGGATGAGGCGCAGGAGGATGCCTGCGGGTGGAGGAGGGCCTCGAACACGCAAACGGCAGCGTGGTCGTGGGACAGAGGCAGGAGGCAGCAGGTTGGTGCTGCAGTCGTGGGGGGCGATCTCAGGACCTAAAACAGGTCAGAGTTCGCTCACTCGCGACGCGCAGCGCCAGCCATTAAGAAGGGAGGGGGGAGGGAGGAGCAGCTGGGAGGCGGGAGGCGGGAGGGAGCGGCAAATGGGGGCGCGAGGGGGGCGGGGCCGCAGGGAGGCAGCGGCAGGGATCGGGGAGCGCACAAGGGGCAAAAACACAGAAAACGAGCAAAACTAAAGGCAGTCACAATAAGAAAAACCACACAATAAGAAAAACAATACTGGCACAATACACGATCGGGGAGACAGCAATCAGGGGGGCACAATGGGGGCAGAAGCGCCGGCGGCGAGGCGCAGAAAAAACGAAAAACAACTTACGGGACGGCGGAAGCGGCACACGGGTCAAGTGAGCCCACTAGCCACCAGGGATGAGGCGCAGGAGGATGCCTGCGGGTGGAGGAGGGCCTCGAACACGCAAACGGCAGCGTGGTCGTGGGACAGAGGCAGGAGGCAGCAGGTTGGTGCTGCGGTCGTGGGGGGCGAGCTCAGGACCTAAAACAGGTCAGAGTTCGCTCACTCGTGACGCACAGCGCCAGCCATTAAGAAGGGAAGGGGAGGGAGGAGCAGCTGGGAGGCGGGAGGGAGCGGCAAATGGGGGCGCGAGGGGGGTGGGGCCGCAGGGAGGCAGCGGCAGGGATCGGGGAGCGCACAAGGGGCAAAAACACAGAAAACGAGCAAAACTAAAGGCAGTCACAATAAGAAAAACCACACAATAAGAAATACAATACTGGCACAATACACGATCGGGGAGACAGCAATCAGGGGGGCACAATGGGGGCAGAAGCGCCGGCGGCGAGGCGCAGAAAAAATGAAAAACAACTTACGGGACGGCGGAAGCGGCACACGGGTCAAGTGAGCCCACTAGCCACCAGGGATGAGGCGCAGGAGGATGCCTGCGGGTGGGGGAGGGCCTCGAAAACGCAAACGGCAGCGTGGTCGTGGGACAGAGGCAGGAGGCAGCAGGTTGGTGCTGCGGTCGTGGGGGGCGAGCTCAGGACCTAAAACAGGTCAGAGTTCGCTCACTCGCGACGCGCAGCGCCAGCCATTAAGAAGGGAGGGGGGAGGGAGGAGCAGCTGGGAGGCGGGAGGCGGGAGGGAGCGGCAAATGGGGGCGCGAGGGGGGCAGGGCCGCAGGGAGGCAGCGGCAGGGATCGGGGAGCGCACAAGGGGCAAAAACACAGAAAACGAGCAAAACTAAAGGCAGTCACAATAAGAAAAACCACACAATAAGAAAAACAATACTGGCACAATACACGATCGGGGAGACAGCAATCAGGGGGGCACAATGGGGGCAGAAGCGCCGGCGGCGAGGCGCAGAAAAAACGAAAAACAACTTACGGGACGGCGGAAGCGGCACACGGGTCAAGTGAGCCCACTAGCCACCAGGGATGAGGCGCAGGAGGATGCCTGCGGGTGGAGGAGGGCCTCGAACACGCAAACGGCAGTGTGGTCGTGGGACAGAGGCAGGAGGCAGCAGGTTGGTGCTGCGGTCGTGGGGGGCGAGCTCAGGACCTAAAACAGGCTATTGTGGAGTGTTGCACCTGTGTGCCGAAGAGCTGGGGCTCTACCCTTATAATTTCCTCCACCATGACCCTGAGTTCTTGGTCCGAAAACCTGGGGTGTCTTTGGGGTGCCATGGGGTGGTGTGGATGAGGTGTGGGGTGGTGTTTGTGGTGATGTGCGTGGTGGTGTGTGGTGATGTGTGCGTAGGTGTGGTGTGGTTGATGATGTTGGGTTCCTGTGTGTGTTGGGCTTTTCGATTGCTGTGCTCTCTCTCTCTCTCTCTCGCCTTCTCTCTGATTTTCTAGTAGTGGGGGTTTGTGGGTGATGTGGGTGTGTGTTTTATAGTTGCTTGGATGTGTGGGAGTGTTGTTTGTATGTGTATCAGGTGTGTGTATTTCAAATTGTCCAATGTGGCTGTGTTTTGGAGCTGGGTGTGTTTTTTGACCGCAGCGGTGTGTACCGCCAATGGATTACCACGGTTGAAAGACCGCCGCGTGGATTCGTGGGTCGGAATGGCATGGGCGTGTTTGTGTTGGCGTGGCGGTGGAGGTTTGGTCATCTCCAGTTTATCGCTGCCCACTGATGAGGCGGCCTTCCGTGGATGTCGGGTTTTTGGCGGCTTGGCAGTTGTGGGTCAGAATGACCGTGGCGGTTTACCGCGGCCGCAGCGGTAGAATGGCGGTCTTCTCACCGGCGGTAAGAGCCTTTTACCGCCGAGGTCAGAATGACCCCCTTAGTGTGTATGCAAGGCCTAGATATGTGTGATGCATTTAAAATTCATGCCATGTGGCCCCCTGAAATGGCGACTGCCTGACCTGTAGTGTGGGACAATGGGATGTGATGTAACTGCGCTGGCGTTGTACACCGTCGCGGTAGGCGGTCTAAGACCGCAGCGCAATCCTGCATTGGTTAACATTGGACCCTATGGGTCCCAGGAGCCAATGACGATGTACGCCGGCGGTGACAGTACGCACCGCCGTGGACGTGACCGTAATTTTCTCTCTGTTCACTCACTTGATACTGGATCTTCAACAGGAAAGGACCTACACTGCAAGTGCTGCTGACCTCAGTCTGGAAGCGACAATGGCTCATGTGCTGGGGAAAGGGCCCCTGCCTTCACATTGGAGGAGTTGGACAAACTAGTGGATGGGGGTCCTCCCCCTGTACACGCTACTCTACGGTCCTCCAGACAAACAGATGAGTACACTGTGAGAATGCTGTATGGGCAATACCAATTTGGAGTGGTGTGGATGGGAGATGGTGGGGTAATGAGGTGAGCATGAAACGACTGTGAGTGGATGTGCGTCAGGGCAAGGGTGGGAACGTGGGCCAATGACTGTGACAATAAGGACAGTTATAGTTTTTCCTTTTCCCCTGTACTATTCCTGTAGGTCAGCACCCACCAGAAGAAGGATATTTGGCGTGCCATTGCCAAGGACATCCGGGAACTGAGGGTCCACCACAGACGGAGCACCCACTGCCGTAAAAGATGGGAGGACATTCACCGCTGGAGCAAGAAGTTGGCAGAGGCCCAGATGGGGATGGCCTCCCAACGTGGGAGGGGTGCCCGTCGCACCATGACCCCCCTGATGTTCAGGATCCTGGCGGTGGCGTATCCGGAGTTGGATGGGCGCTTGAGGGTATCACAGCAGCCACAATGGGGTGAGTACCGTCACATCCATCTGATTCAGCGTGCATTGGAGGTGTCTGGGCGCGGGAGGTGGGCTCTGAGTTCCCCTAGGCCAGGGTGAGTTTTGTAGGCAAGGTCCATTCGTGAGGCAGGCTATGTGGCACCCCACCCCACCAGTGTTAAGAGCCATCTACCACTAGTCAGGAACTTGTGACTTCCATGTGTGCAGCAATAGGGCATAGGCCTTGTACCCCATGTCCCTGTGATTAATTAGGGAACTCTAAGTGCATGGCGTAGTGCAGAGGGCTGCTGTGTCTGTAGTGTCCGCCAAAGGTAGCGGTATTGCATGCACTGAACATGTCTTTCTACTTTCTTTCCCCCTCTTTTTGTGGTCTCCCTGTTCTTGTGTGCATTAGCATCATCAGGCGGAGGAGCTGTGCCACTGGAGCAGGAGGGAGCTGCATCCCACATGGCCCTGGAGGGCGAGACTACAGACTCAGAATTCACCAGTGGGACGGAGGCGAGGGGAGCTCCACTGCGGGGACAGGAGCTGAGACCAGCGACACCAACTCCTCCTCTGATGGGAGCTCCCTTGCGGTGGCAGGCCCCTCTATCCCCACCGCATCTACAGCCACCATCTCCCCTACCAGCACAGCACCTCCTTTGCCCCAGGCACCTCAGCCCCTGCCCCAGTCAGTCCTGCTGCCCTCAGTGAGGAGGCCATTGACCTCCTGAGATCCCTCACTGTTGGGCAGTCTCCCATTCTGAATGCCATCCAGGGTGTAGAGAGGCAGTTGCAACAGTCAAATGCATACCTGGAGGGCATTCATTCTGGTCAGGCAGCCCAACTGCTAGCTTTTCAGACTCTGCCCTCAGCACTGATGGCAGCCATTGTCCCTGTGTCCAGCCTCCCCCCTCCAACTTCCTTCACCCAGACCCAATCCCCAGTCTATCCCAAGCACACCATCAGACCAGCATGCACACACCTCAACACACAAGGGTAGATCTGGCAAACATAAGCACCACACATCCCACAGGCACTCACACAAGCATCATACCCATGCAGACGTACCAACAGCCACTGCCTCCACTGTGTCCCACTCCTCCATGTCTCCCTCCTTCCTCCCTGTCACGTCTCCACTCACACCTGCATGCACTACATCTTCAGCCACTACGTCCACTACCAGCACGTTCATCACCACACACCGCTCACGTGCACTCACCACCCCCACTACCATTCACACATCCCCTGTGTCCTCTTCCAGTGTGTCTGTGAGCCCTCCTCCCAAACTACACAAACACAGTCACACACCCACCCACCCAACAGCCATCCACCTCACAACAGCCTCCAGCCCATGCACCTTCACCCAAAGTCAGCAAACAAACACCTCCTACAACCACTACCTCTTCCTCCACTCCCAAACCCCCTCCATTTACCCGTCCCAGTGTGTCTAAAACTTTTCCTGTCAAACCTCAACCTCTTCCCTTCACCTTCCCCACCCCTTATGTCCCCTGGAGCCCACCTTTCCAGGTCCCAACCCAGCACCTCAGCCACCACATCACCGCGAACAGTGGTGCCAGCAGTAACCAGATTCTGGAGTGCGCAAAGCAGCAGGGCAGCCAGTGTCTCAAGGAGCCAGGTCAAGGACATTCCCCCACCTTCAAAACAAAAGAATTTGTCCACAGTCCGGAGGGAGAAGGCCAAAACACCTGCCACCAAGGGCTCAGCCAGGACAACAGTTGGGAGTGGCACGACTGCTCCGCCACCATCCAAGGTGGGGAAGGGCCAGAGAAAGAAAGGGAAGTTGCCGCCAACCTACACGGCGGACAAGACCGCCACCGGCACCGCCACATGCACCGCCGCTCAGTACACTGCCGCCAGCACCGATGCTCAGGACACCTCCGCCAGCAACATGCTCAGTGAGCCCCCACCAGCACCGCCGCCCAGGACAATGCCGCCAGCAGCACGCTCAGTGGGCCCCCCAGCAGCACCGCCGCCAGCAGCACGCTCAGTGAGCCCCCCACCAGCACCGCCGCTACTGAGGCCGCCGCCAGCACCGCCAGCGGCCATGGCACATCCTGTGCCAGTGGCAACACCGCAGACATGGCTGCCATCCCCAGTGGTCAGTCGTACGAGGCTGGTGTTCAGTTCCAGGGGCCTGGACAGCTTCAATGTTGCCCCACCATCAGTGGAGTGTCAGATCCACTACCTCAGTCCTTGGCAGGATGAAGCACTCTGGGCACAAAGCCCCCTCCAGAACCACTGGAGAATGGCATCCACTACCTCAGTCCTTGGCAGGATGAAGCACTCTGGGCACAAAGTCCCCTCCAGAACCAGTGGAGAAAGGCATCCACTACCTCTGTCCTTTGCAGGATGAAGCAATCTGGGCAAAAAGCCCCCTCCAGAACCAGTGGAGAATGACATCCACTACCTCTGTCCTTGGCAGGATGAAGCACTCTGGGCACAAAGCCCCCTCCAGAACCAGTGGAGAATGACATCCACTACCTCTGTCCTTGGCAGGATGAAGCACTCTGGGCACAAAGCCCCCTCCAGAACCAGTGGAGACTGTTATCCACTTGAGAGACTGTGGCTTTGCACTCCCCAGGATAAAGCAGTGGGCAAACCACCCACTGGAGAGACTTGAGAGACTGTGGCTTTGCACTCCCCATCATAAAGCAGTGGGCAAACCACCCACTGGAGAGACTTGAGAGACTGTGGCTTTGTACTCCCCAGGATAAAGCAGTGGGCACGGAGCCCCCTCGTGGAGCTGGCATTGTGCACTCATCCGGCTGAGGTGCCCCCTCCCCTTCCCCCTGAGATGCCTGTTTTATTTCGATCTGATGCCCCTGCAGTGTTGTCTCCGTTTGGATCGGGTATTGAGTGCGGGCCTCGCCCATGCATTTTGGGCCCACTGGTCCACGTACTATGAAGGTGCAGTACATGGACTGGTGTACATATTTGTTAATAGTGTATATATATTTTTTCCTGATTACAATCGTTCACCTCTTTCCTTTTGTCCTTGCATTCTTCCAGGGGTGATGGGGGGTGTAAATGTAATGTTTCAGCATATATTGGTGTGTTTGCTGTTGTGTGTGAGGATGGGGGTGTTCGTGTTGGGTGTGTGTGTGTCACTCTCTTTTCCCTCCCCCCTCCCCTGTGTCGTAGATGCAGTACTTACCGTGTTGTCGCCGCCATCAGTCATGCTCCTAGTAGAGGAGCAGGAAGATAATTGCATGTAGAATTTGGAGTTCCGGCTCCATGGCGTCCTGGTTCCTCATAGGGTGTGTAGAGGTGAGAGTTTTCCCTTCCATGTCCAGTTTCCGCTGTGTTTTTGTTCACGTTGAATCCGCCCTGGAAAAGGTGGCGGATTGGCCTCTCATAATGGTGTGGGCGTTACATTTTCTTCTGCATGTCTGTTGGCGGTGACCGTCATGCTGTTTGTTTGTACCGCCGTGGCAGTCGGAGTGGTAAAGTGGCTATCTATGTTGGCGGTTTCCGCCGTGGTCATAATTCCATTTCTTTTACCGCCGGCCTGTTGGCGGTATTACCGCTGCTTTAACACCGACCGCCAGGGTTTTAATGAGGGCCATAATGTGGTCAGAGGACCTTATGTTTGTAAAATTGGATGTAGTGAACCTTTATACTTGCATAAAAAAGAAATTTGGTATACGGGCAGTGTTGGAAAATGGGTTATTGGTAGGGCAGGTAGGTACCTACACCTAGCAACAAGCCACTAACCTCCACATAGGTACAGTTAGGTCTCAGTAAATTAATCCCAGCTCAACCCTTGGTAGCTTGGCAACGAGCGTCAAGGCTTAACTTAGGAGACAAAGTGTAAAGCATTCAAATATCACAAAACAGTAATTAAATAAAACACAGGAAACAGTTTAAAAATCCAAAACCAATTTATAAAAATAGTTTATATTTTTATCTTTAAAATGACACAAAAACGATTAAAATCGGTTCAGGGGAACCGGAGATATACATTTTTAAAGAATTATTACTTTTCTAGCGCTTAGAAACAAAAAGCGCCAATCGGGTCATCTGGTTGCACCTCGACCGGGGCAAAGTCAAACTTTCAGGCCGACCGCGATGGAGCCCTGCTCGGCTACAGGTCGCGGGAGGCCTCGGTTAAAAAGTTACCTTCTGACTTAGGCCCTCATTCTGACCTTGGCGGTCGGCGGAGAGGCGGCGGTCGGACCGCGAACAGACCGGCGGTATTAAAAATGGCATTCTGACCCTGGCGGGAACCGCCAACACAGCCCGCCAACTTAACACTCCGACCGCCACAGCGGTACAAACAAACAGCGCGGCGGTTCCCGCCAACAGCCCGGCGGCAGACAAAGTACCGCCCACCCTATTACGACCCACCAATCTGCCACCTTTTCCGGGGCGGGAGCACCGCCGATAAGAACACGGCGGAAACAGACTACGAACGGGAAAACGCTCACCTCTACGCACTCCACGCGAGATTCCGGCAGTATGGAGCCAGAGTTACAGGTCATCCCCGCACTCCTATTCCTCCTCATATACCAGGAGCACGCCCGGCGGCGCGGAAGACATCGGTGAGTACTGCACCTACGACACAGGGGAGGGAAAAGATTACCGGCACACACCCACCCACCCACACCCACTACAACACACACATCAATGCATTCCCACAGATCACTGTCACAACCCACAAACCACCCCCCTCCGAAATAATGCAAAGACCAAAAGAAGAGATCATAAACGGGCAGATATATTGAAATATGTACACCAGTAATCCCAATAAATAAATAAACTATGTACAAAATATATACAGCTACTAAATGTAGTCCAACCACTGTCCGTGGATCACAGGGGTCCTGTGCAAAGGGGCAAGGCCCAGTCCCACGACAAGAACTCCACGGAGAGAACACTGCAGGGGCATCAGAAAGAAAATAGGACAGGCACCTCAGGGGGAAGGGAAGGGGGGGCACCTCAGCCACTTGAGCACACGACGCCAGATCCACGAGGGGACTCCATGACCACTGGGCCATCCTGGGGAGAGCAAAGCCACAGTCCATACAGTCCATACAGTGGGTGGCCTGCCCACTGGGCCATCCTGGGGAGAGCAAAGCCACAGTCCATACAGTCCATACAGTGGGTGGCCTGCCCACTGGGCCATCCTGGGGAGAGCAAAGCCACAGTCCATACAGTCCATACAGTGGGTGGCCTGCCCACTGGGCCATCCTGGGGAGAGCAAAGCCACAGTCCATACAGTCCATACAGTGGGTGGCCTGCCCACTGGGCCATCCTGGGGAGAGCAAAGCCACAGTCCATACAGTCCATAACAGACCCCACTGCCACTGGAGGAGGCAAGTTGGCCAGAGGACATCCTGCAGCCCTGCCCGAGATATATCCTGCCCTGGCACGTCTGCCAAAGGGCCAGCGGTTCTTGCCCTGAAGGGCCCAGTTCTGCGGTTCTTGAGACGGCGGGGCCCAGTTCAGCGGTTCTTGAGACGGCGGGGCCCAGTTCAGCGGTTCTTGCCTTGAAGGGCCCAGTTCAGCGGTTCTTGCCTTGAAGGGCCCAGTTCAGCGGTTCTTGCCTTGAAGGGCCCAGTTCAGCGGTTCTTGCCTTGAAGGGCCCAGTTCAGCGGTTCTTGCCTTGAAGGGCCCAGTTCAGCGGTTCTTGAGACGGCGGGGCCCAGTTCAGCGGTTCTTGCCTTGAAGGGCCCAGTTCAGCGGTTCTTGCCTTGAAGGGCCCAGTTCAGCGGTTCTTGAGACGGCGGGGCCCAGTTCAGCGGTTCTTGCCTTGAAGGGCCCAGTTCAGCGGTTCTTGCCTTGAAGGGCCCAGTTCAGCGGTTCTTGAGACGGCGGGGCCCAGTTCAGCGGTTCTTGCCTTGAAGGGCCCAGTTCAGCGGTTCTTGCCTTGAAGGGCCCAGTTCAGCGGTTCTTGCCTTGAAGGGCCCAGTTCAGCGGTTCTTGAGACGGCGGGGCCCAGTTCAGCGGTTCTTGCCTTGAAGGGCCCAGTTCAGCGGTTCTTGCCTTGAAGGGCCCAGTTCAGCGGTTCTTGCCTTGAAGGGCCCAGTCCAGCGGTTCTTGCCTTGAAGGGCCCAGTTCAGCGGTTCTTGAGACGGCGGGGCCCAGTTCAGCGGTTCTTGCCTTGAAGGGCCCAGTTCAGCGGTTCTTGCCTTGAAGGGCCCAGTTCAGCGGTTCTTGCCTTGAAGGGCCCAGTTCAGCGGTTCTTGAGACGGCGGGGCCCAGTTCAGCGGTTCTTGCCTTGAAGGGCCCAGTTCAGCGGTTCTTGCCTTGAAGGGCCCAGTCCAGCGGTTCTTGCCTTGAAGGGCCCAGTTCAGCGGTTCTTGAGACGGCGGGGCCCAGTTCAGCGGTTCTTGCCTTGAAGGGCCCAGTTCAGCGGTTCTTGAGACGGCGGGGCCCAGTTCAGCGGTTCTTGCCTTGAAGGGCCCAGTTCAGCGGTTCTTGCCTTGAAGGGCCCAGTTCAGCGGTTCTTGAGACGGCGGGGCCCAGTTCAGCGGTTCTTGCCTTGAAGGGCCCAGTTCAGCGGTTCTTGCCTTGAAGGGCCCAGTCCAGCGGTTCTTGCCTTGAAGGGCCCAGTTCAGCGGTTCTTGAGACGGCGGGGCCCAGTTCAGCGGTTCTTGCCTTGAAGGGCCCAGTTCAGCGGTTCTTGCCTTGAAGGGCCCAGTTCAGCGGTTCTTGAGACGGCGGGGCCCAGTTCAGCGGTTCTTGCCTTGAAGGGCCCAGTTCAGCGGTTCTTGCCTTGCAGGGCCCAGTTCAGCGGTTCTTGAGACGGCGGGGCCCAGTTCAGCGGTTCTTGCCTTGAAGGGCCCAGTTCAGCGGTTCTTGAGACGGCGGACGGTCTATGGCCAACTGCTAAATGCCTGGTGGTGCCCTCCTGGGCAGCGGGGATGGTGCTCCTTCACTGCCCACCTGGGCTGTGGGTGGTGGGGCCCTCCTGGCCAGCTGGGCTGGGTCCTCCCTGGGCAGCGGCTATGGGGCTGGTGGGCTCTCCCGGGGCAGCTGTGCCGGTTCCTCCCGGGGCAGCGGCTATGGGGGTTGTGGGCTCCTCCTGGGCAGCAGGCCTGCTGCCTGACCTCTCCAACTTGCTGCCCTTGCCCTCCTTAGTCGTCGGCCTGTGGCCCTTTCCTCCCTTTGGAGCTGTGGCTGGTGACTGTCTCTGGGTGGTGTCCGGGGGGGATGTAGAAGGCGGGCTCCTGCGGCGCCCCTTCCGCCTTCTGCTCCTCTTCCCAGGGGGTGGGCTGGCTGTCCCCTTGCTGCTGGGCGAAGATCCAGACATGCGGGCTGGTGGGCTCCAATACCCCTGCACCCTTGTCAAGGGGGCTGCAGGGCTGGTGGTGGCTGAGGTGCTCTTCTTACCCCGACGAGAAGGAGGGGGGGGCTCAGGGTCAGGAAAGAAGTTAGTAGTGGCGAGGAAGAGCTTCTTGGGACAATGGAGAGTGGTAGGTACAGTGGGAATGGGAGTGGAGGGAGAGGATGTGGTTGTAGGTGAGTCACGTTTGCTGTCTTTGGGTGCAGGTGCAGGTGCAGGAGGGATAGGCTGTCGTGAGGTGGATGGCTGTTGGGTGGGTGGGTGGCTGCGTTTGTGTGGTGTGGAAGAGGGGGTGACAGACACAGTGGGAGAGGACACAGGGGACGTGTAAATGGCAGTGGGGGTGGTGACTGCACGTGTGCGGACTGGAGTGGAGGGTGTGCTGGTGATGGAAACACTGGCTGATGGTGAGGTGAATGGAGGTGTGAGTGTAGACGTCACAGGGAGGGAGGAGGGAGACGAGGAGGTGGGGGTCACAGAGGTGGTAGTGACTGTTGGCATGTCTGCATCGGAATGTTGCGTGTGTGAATGTCTGCGTGATCTGTGGTGCTTATGTTTGGATGAGCTTCTCTTGGGTGTTGAGGTGTGTGCAGGCTGGTCTGATGGTGTGGGTGGGACAGGCAGAGGAACAGGAGACTGGGAGGAGGGAGTTAGTAGAGGCAGGCAGGAGACAGGGACAATGGCTGCCGTCAGTGCTGAGGCCAGAGCCTGGAACGATCGCTGATGGGCAGCCTGACCCGAATGAATGCCCTCCAGGTACGCATTGCTGCGATGAACCTCCCTCTCCACCCCCTGGATGGCATTCAAAAGGGTAGTCTGCCCAACAATGAGCGTTCGGAGGAGGTCAATGACCTCCTCACTGAGGGCAGCGGGGGTAACAGGGGCAGGGCCTGAGGTGCCTGGGGCGAAGGAGATGCCCGGCTTCCTGGCAGAGCGGGCACGGGGCGAACGCGGAGGGGCTGCTGGGAGGGCGGAGATGGTGCGCTGGGTGGCGGCTGTACCTGTAATGGCGGGGGGCACGGATGGTGCCACCCCCGCAAGGGAGCCCCCTTCCGAGGACGTGTCCGTGTCGCTGCAGGCTCCAGTCGTCCCCGTCGTGGAGCTCCCCTCGCCCTCCGTCTCACTGGTCCAGTCTGACTCTGTGGCATGGCCCTCCTGGGCCATGTGAGATGCAGCTCCCTCCTGCCCCGATGCCACTTCTCCTCCGCCTGATGATGCTGATGCACACAAGCACAGAAAGACAAACAAAAAGGGGGGGGGAGAGAGAAATAAAGGGATATTGAGTACATGGATCTCCGGTACAGTTAGCGGACATGACAGACACAGATGCCCCCTGCACTAAGTTGCGCACTTGGGGTCCGCTACGCATTCCGTGGAACATGCCCTACAAGCCTAGAGTTGACAACTGCACCCATGGATGACACGGCCCAGGGATGGCTGTACTGACACACTACTGAGGGTGGTGGCTGGGGACACAGGGGCTTACGGGGGTGCCCAGCCTACAGATATCGCCCTGGCCTAGGGGGACCCCCAGCCCTCCTCCCCCACCCAGACACCTCCACTGCGCAACAACAGAGTAGATAATGCTTGGACTCACCCCCTTGTGTCTGCTGTGCTGCCCTCACGCGCCCATCCAAATCAGGGTAGGCCACCGCCAGGATCCGGAACATCAGGGGGCTCAGTTGACGGCAGGCACCCCGCCTACGTTGGGAGGCCATCCCCAGCAGAGACTCGGCGGTCTTCTTGGTCCCGCGGCGGATGTCCTCCCACCTCTTGCGGCAGTGGGTGCCCCGTCGATGGTGGACCCCCAGGGCCCGGACTTCCTTGGCGATGGCACGCCAAATCCCGATCTTCTCATGGGCGCGGACCTATGTGACACGTACAGGGAGGGAGAAATACCACGTTCAAGTTACTCAGCATTTTCCTTTCCAGTGGCCCAACGCCCCCCATCCCCGCCAGGCCCCCCGCCAGGCCCAACATGCCCCCCATCCCCGCCAGGCCCCCGCCAGGCCCCCCGCCATGCCCAACATGCCCCCCATCCCCGCCAGGCCCCCCGCCAGGCCCAACATGCCCCCCATCCCCGCCAGGCCCCCCGCCAGGCCCCCCGCCATGCCCAACATGCCCCCCATGCCCGCCAGGCCCCCCGCCAGGCCCAACATGCCCCCCATCCCCGCCAGGCCCCCCGCCAGGCCCCCCGCCAGGCCCCCCGCCATGCCCAACATGCCCCCCATCCCCGCCAGGCCCCCCGCCAGGCCCAACATGCCCCCCATCCCCGCCAGGCCCCCCGCCATGCCCAACATGCCCCCCATCCCCGCCAGGCCCCCCGCCAGGCCCAACATGCCCCCCATCCCCGCCAGGCCCCCCGCCATGCCCAACATGCCCCCCATCCCCGCCAGGCCCCCCGCCAGGCCCCCCGCCAGGCCCAACATGCCCCCCATCCCCGCCCGGCCCCCAAGCCAGCCAGTGGCCCCAAATCCAGATAGAATTAAACTCACTTGTTGGTCTGGAGGACCGTAGAGTAGCGCATACTGGGGGAGGACCCCATCCACAAGTTTCTCCAACTCCTCTCCAGTGAAGGCAGGGGCCCTTTCCCCAGTCGCAGCAGCCATTGTCCCTTCCAGACCGAGGTCACAGCAACACTTGCAGTATAGGTCCTCTCCTGTGAAAGTTCAAGTCGCAAGTGGATAAGTAGATAGAAAATGGCGGTCACGTCCGCGGCGGTGCGTACCGCGGCGGTGCGTCCCGCCACCGCCGGCGCCCTTCGCCATTGGCTCCTGAAACCCATAGGCTTCAATGTTAACCAATGCGGCTTCGCGCCGCGGTCTTCGGCCGCCGCCCGCCGCGGTGTGCCACGCCAGCGCATTGACCTCACATCCCATTGTCACACTTCACAGGTCAGGCAGCCGCCATTTCCAGGGCCCACATGGCTCAATTTCAACTGCGTCACACAGGCCTAGGCCTTGCATAGCCACTCAGACACGCCATTCACTGCATAGAGAATCGTATACTGTGCTAGCTGTGAGTACGTACCTGTGGGTTGCCTGACTGTGTGCTCCATGTTGTCCTTCCTAGGCACCGTCCGCTGGGTTGGGCGAGGAGACGGATGAATCCTCCCGTGTACCGACCGCTGGTGGACCTGTCGACAATGGAAGAACGCCACATTATCCTGACCTACCGTCTTAACCGTGCCACTATCCATGAACTGTGTGCCCGGCTGGAGCCCGACCTGATGTCCCCCATCCGCCAACCCACAGGGATTCCCCCTCTGGTGCAGGTCATGTCAGTACTCCATTTCTTGGCAAGTGGGTCATTTCAGACAACCGTGGGAATTGCTTCTGGGATGTCTCAGCCCATGTTTTCAAAGGTGTTATCCAGAGTGTTGTCTGCCCTGATGAAATCCGTGAGGAACTACATCATTTTCCCTGAGGTGGGCGAACTGGCTACAGTGAAGGGTGATTTCTACGCCCTTGGACATATTCCCAACGTAATTGGTGCCATTGATGGGACCCATGTGGCTTTGGTTCCCCCAAGAGACAGGGAGCAGGTGTACAGGAACAGAAAAAGTTACCATTCAATGAACATCCAGGTGGTGTGTTTGGCTGACCAGTACATCTCGCATGTAAATGCCAAATTCCCAGGGTCAGTGCATGACGCCTACATCCTCAGGAATAGCAGCATCCCTTACGTGATGGAACAGCTACAGAGACACCGTGTATGGCTAGTGGGGGACTCTGGGTACCCCAACCTGTCGTGGCTACTGACCCCAGTAAGGAATCCCCGGACCAGGGCAGAGGAACGGTACAATGAGGCCCATGGGCGTACTAGGAGGGTGATCGAACGCACCTTTGGCCTCCTAAAGGCCAGGTTTCGCTGCCTGCATATGACCGGTGGATCCCTAATGTACTCACCTAAGAAGGTGTGTCACATCATCGTGGCCTGCTGCATGCTTCACAACCTGGCTTTGCGCCACCAGGTGCCTTTCCTGCAGGAGGATGGTCGAGACGGTGGTGTTGTGGCAGCGGTGGAACCTGAGGAGAGTGACGAGGAGGAAGACGACGGGGCTGAAACAGACAACAGGGACAGAATCATTGAACAGTACTTCCAATAGGACACAGGTAACATTTCAAAGATAATTTAGTAAATGTTAACTACTCTGCAGCATCTCTGCTGCCTGTCTATTTGCCCCAGTGTATGATGACTGAGTTTTGGCTTTTCCCTCCCTATTTCAGATCTGGGGTCCCCACTACGAGTCCTGTGCTTCGTTTCCCCATGGACTACAGCTTTGTGGCAGCTGTTTGTTGACTTCACCATGTACAAGGACATATTTGCACTGTCATGTCAATTACAATCTATTGAAATCACAGCCAGACTCCTGATATTTTGGTGCAAAATAGGTGTTTATTGAAGTGCTCAAAATGGGATGGGTGGTTTCAAGTGGGTGGGGGCTATGGTGAAGGAATGTCCATGGCAGAGTCCAGAGTAACAGTCACACAGGTGCATTGTCCAGAGGCCTGTGGAGAGATGGAGCATGGGCAGTTCGAGGATGGACAGGGTGACAATGTGGGACAGTGGGATGACATCAGGTGGTATCCATTGCTGGCGGGGGTCTTGACATCCTACTCTGTCTTGCGAGATCTCAGGGCCCTCTTGCGGGGTGGTTCTTCTCCTGCAGGAGGTGGGGGTCTGGTGGGCTGCTGCTGTGCGGGGGCCTCCTGTCCACTAGCGCCGGCGGAGGTGGATGGCTGTTCTTGGTCCCGGCTAGTGGCAGGGGCCCTTGGGTGTTGTTCAGTGTCCGCCCTGCTGTTTACGAGGTCCTGCAGCAGCCCTACCATGGTAACCAGGGTGGTGTTGATGGCTCGGATGTCCTCCCTGTACCCCCGATAGTGTTCCTCCTGCAGCACCTGGATCTCCTGGAACCGGGCCAGTACCGTCGCCATCGTCTCCTGGGAGCGGTTGTATGCTCCCATGATGGTGGTGAGGACCTCGTGGAGAGTGGGTTCCCTGGGCCTCTCCTCCCCCCCGTGTCGCACAGCTGCCCGCCGAGTTGCCCTGTTTCCCTGGGCCTCTGCCCCCTGGCCGGTGTGCCCACTACCACTGCCCCCAGGTCCCTGTTGTTGTTGGGGTGGTGGGTTATCCTGGGTGCCCTGTAGTGGTAGACACACCGCAGATTGACGCGCCCTGGAGACAGAGGCATGGGCCCGCTGGGTGGGAGCTGTGCTGGTGTTCCCAGAGGGGTTAGGGTCTATAGTGGCCTGTGCCTGTGTGAGGGGAACCGACTGTCCAGAGGTCCCCGATGGTCCGGGCTGGTCATCGGTGTCCAGATCGACAGAGCTGCTGTCATCGCTGACGGCCTCTTGGGTGGGGGGTGTGGATAATTCTGGCCCCTCCGCCGCGGTGTGTTGACGGTCGGGTCCTGCAGGGGTATAGAGGTATGGTTATAGTTTAAATGTGTCGCATATGGGTGTATCTGTGGGTTCTCGTGTCCCCAAGTGCTGGCATTCGTGTGTGGGGGCTTTGGTGAGGGTGGCTTGTGGGGGGGATGTGTATATGCATTGGGCATGCTTTGGTGATGGGTGTCCATGCTTAGTGGACGCATGCAGGCCTAGGTTTTGGGATGAGTGGGTTGTGATGGTGAGACATTGGCGGGGAATAGGTGTGGTGGGGGTGGGGGTGAGGATGGTGTTGGGGGTGAGGATGGTGGTGGGGGTGAGGATGGTGGTGGGGGTGAGGGTGGGGGTGAGGATGGGGTTCGAGGATGGGGGTGAGGGTTGGGGTCTGATTTGGCATGCAGGTGGGGGGGAAGCAGTATTGAAGCTTCAACTTACCAGTATCCATTCCTCCGCCGACTCCTGCGAGGCCGTCAGGATGCAGGATGTTCAAGACTTCCTCCTCCCATGATGTGAATTGTGGGGGTTGAGGTGGGGGTCCTCCGCCAGTCTTCTGCACGGCGATGTTGTGCCTGGATACCATGGAACGCACCTTCCCCCGTAGGTCGTTCCATCGCTTCCTGATGTCTTCCCGATTTCTGGGGTGCTGTCCCACTGCGTTCACCCTGTCGACAATCCTCTGCCATAGCTCCGTCCTCCGGGCAATGCTGGTGTATTGTATCTGTGTGCCGAACAGCTGGGGCTCTACACGAACGATTTCCTCCACCATAACCCTGAGTTCTTCGTCTGTGAAGCGGGGTTGTCTTTGGGGTGCCATGGGGTGGTGTGTATGATGTGTGGGGTGGAGTATGTGTATTTAAGTGAGTTGAGTGTGGTGGTGTGTGTTGTTTTGTGTGTGGATAGTGTGTGGGTGATGGTGTTGAGTGGCTGTGGCTGTTATGTTTTGGATGCTGGTGTCTCGCTCTTGCCTTCTTTACGAATTTGTAAGCGTAGGGGTTTGTGGGTGATGTGGGTGGGTGTTTTATATTGTATTGTGTGTGTGGGAGTGGTGTGTGTATGTGTATCAGGTGTGTGGGATTCAAATCGTCCAATGTGGGTGAGTTTTGTTCGTTTGTGTGTATTCTGACCGCGCCGGTGTGTCCCGCCAATGGAATACCGCGTTTGAATGACCGCCGCGTGGATTCGTGGGTCGTAATGGGATGGGCGTATTTCTGTTGGCGTGGCGGTGGAGGTTTGGTCACCTCCACCTTTCCGCCGACCGCTGGTCTGGCGGTCTGTTGTGGCGGTCGGATTTTCGGAGGTTTGCCTTCTGCGGGTCAGAATGACCGTGGCGGGTTTCCGCTACCGCGGCGGGATTATGGAGGATTTCTGACCGGCGGTAGGCGCCTTTTACCGCCGAGGTCAGAATGACCACCTTAGTCTTTATTTTGAAGTTTTTCTTCACCGGGACGAACCTGCCAGTTGAATCCGACCTCCTGGAGCCCTTGTCCGGATACGCAATGTGGGTTTCCTCGGTGGAGACTTTTACCTTCGGACTTAGTCGTTTTTTCGAGATGAAAATCCTTCGACCGGGGTAAATCTAGATCTTGATCCGACGTCCATGGAGCACTTCTCGGATACGATGGCTGGGAGGTCCCGGTCAACTTTTTACGTTCGGACTTAGTCTCTTTTTTGTATGTTTTTCTTTACCGGGACGAACCACGAAGTCAGGCCGGGTCGCGGTTGAGGCAAGCCGGCTAGAATTTCCGCGGCGGGTCGGTCCCTCTCTGGAGCTTTTTTCCAAAAATTCTCAAATCTTTTCCAAACTTCTGGGGCTTCACCCAGATGTTCTTTTAAGGTTCTTTTGGGGTCCACAGCTCACCCCAAGGGTCCAGAAGTTCTGTGATGGTCCTTGGGGGGTGCGGACTTCAACTCCCAGAATGCACCTGGCGATAACTCCTTTTTGGCCACTGGACAGTGGTCAGCTGGTAGCTTTCTTCAGGAGTTGGTGCAGGGGACTCTGGTTTAGCAATTTTTCACCTGTAGCAAACAGTCCCTCCTTGAACCAGTTGAAGCCAGGCAAAGTCCTTCTTGTGGTGAAGCCCAAGTGTGCAGCTGGTGCAGTCCTTCTGAGTGCAGGGTCCAGGTGCAGGCCAGGGGTCCAGCAGGGCAGTCCTTCTTCTTCTTTAGTTCCTTTCTTGTTGAATTCTGGAGGGGATCTGAGGCGTGGGTGCAGGTCTGCCAGTTTTATCCTTGCTCCTGGGTGAAAAGCAGGGGGGCCCTGGTTCTCCAATCAGGGACAGGGTCGTCCACCTGTGATGACCACTTCCTGGGAAGTGTGGCAAAAATCCATCCCAGAAGGCAACAGTCTCTAAAAATCCAAAATGGATGAATCTGATTTTTGGAGGAGAGATCTGGCTGAGCCCACCCACTGGTGTGGCTAAAAATCATAAACACACCCCTCTCCTGCCCTCTCCTAATCTAATCAAGGGGGCACCTAGCTGTCTGGGGTTGCAGGATGTGGGGGTGTTGCTGGGTGCTCCAGATGTCTTTCTCTGCCTTTGAAGACCAGTTTGGCAGCCCTCCCCCTTCCTGCCTCACCATCTGCTGAGGGGAGATTCTCCCCCCCAAGCACATTCCTTTGTGTGAAGCCAGGCCACTTCACACCTCATTAAAGTAGCCTGGCAGAAGCTGCTGCAGGCTGGCCAATCAGAGCACAGCAGCAAAACCAATGCAGAGCTGAAATTGGCAACTTTTTAGGTAAAGTCTAAACTTTTTACCTGAACTGGTTATATTAAATCCAACAACTGGAAGTTGTGGGATTTATTATAACAATCAATTTGATACCAAATTCTTGGTATGTAACATTTAAGGAGACTTTAAAATTTAAAATAAAGTCTGCCCATTCTAGCCTATGAAGGCCATTTACTTCAATGAGGGAAAAACGAATTTGGCTGTTTTTACCTCACCAGGGCTTATAAATCTATTTTTATAAAGTCCCTGCTTATAGTTACATGGCACCCAGCCCTAGGGGCACATAGGGCACACCTTAGGGGTGACTTATATGTAAAAATAAGGTAGTTTAAGACTTTGGAAGTACCTTTAATTCCAAAGTCGAATTTGCATATAACTTTCATTTAAAAGCAGCCAGCAAGGCAGGCTTGCTTTTAAAATGACACTGGGCACCTCAGCAATGCACCTAGGTGTGCACCACCTATGCTGTGGTCCCTAAACCTACATGCCCTACCATATACTAGGGACTTATAGGTAGGTTAACTTAGCCAATTATAATTAGCCTAATTTGCATATCCATTTTACACAGAGCACTGGCCCTGGGACTGGTAAGCAGTACCCAGGGCACAGCCAAGAGTCAGTAACCACCAGTACCTATCCAGAAAGAGTGGGGGTGATCAGGCAAAAAAAAAGGACTTTCCTACACTGCCCCCCCCAGATGAAAGGTGATGGGTACTAACCTACACCCTGGTAGTCCTCATCAGCTAAGTGGAAAAACCTGGAAAGGCCATCTGCATTGGCATGAGCAGTCCCAGGTCTGTGCTCCACTGTGAAGTCCATCCCCTGTAGGGAAATGGACCACCTTAACAGTTTTGGGTTCTCCCCCCTCATCTGCATCAACCATCTGAGAGGTCTGTGGTCAGTTTGTACACGGAAGTGAGTGCCAAACAAGTAAGGCCTCAACTTCTTCAGGGACCAAACCACAGCAAAGGCCTCCCTCTCAATGGCACTCCATTTTTTCTCTCTGGGGAGTAGTCGCCTGCTGATGAAGGCAACTGGGTGATCATGGCCCTCTTCATTAACTTGTGCTAACACTGCCCCAATCCCTTCCTCTGAAGCATCTGTTTGCACTACAAATTCCTTGCTATAGTCAGGGGCCAGTAACACTGGTGCTGAACACATAGCCTGTTTTAGGGTGTCAAAAGCTTTCTGACACTCTGGGGTCCAAATGACCTTCTTGGGTTGTTTCTTGGAGGTAAGCTCAGTCAGAGGGGCCACTATGGTCCCAAAATTCTGAACAAACTTCCTGTAATACCCAGTCAGGCCAAGAAAGGCCCTGACCTGAGTCTGGGTTTTTGGAGCCTCCCAATCCAGGATAGTCTGGATCTTGGGCTGGAGAGGTTGTACATGGCCTCCACCAACAAGGTGGCCCAGGTACACAACAGAACTTTGCCTTATCTGGCACTTGCTTGCCTTGATAGTCAGGCCTGCTTGAAGCAGGGCCTGAAGCACTTCCTTCAGGTGGACCAGGTGGTCCCTCCAGGTGGAACTAAATACAGCTATATCATCTAGATAAGCTGCACTAAAAGATTCCAACCCAGACAGGACTCTATTCACCAACCGTTGGAAGGTGGCAGGAGCATTTTTCATCCCGAAGGGCATCACCTTGAACTGAAAGTGGCCCTCTGGTGTGGAAAATACTGACCTCTCCTTAGCTCTTGGACTTAAGGCAATCTGCCAATATCCTGAGGTCAGATCAAATGTGCTCAGGAATTTGGCAGCCCCCAACCTGTCAATGAGCTCATCAGCTCTAGGTATGGGGTGAGCATCAGTCCTAGTGACTGCATTTAGACCTCTGTAGTCCACACAGAATCTTAATTCTTTCTTCCCACCTTGGGGATTAGCTTTGGGCACCAGTACCACTGGACTGGACCAAGGACTATCAGAGGGCTCAATTACCTTCAGGTCCAACATCTTAGCCACTTCAGCTTTGATGTTGGCCTTGACCTGGTCAGACAGCCTGTACAGCTTGTTCTTGACAGGCAAGCTGTCACCAGTGTCAACATCATGGACACACCAATTGGTGAGTCCAGGGGTCAGGGAGAACAGACTAGCAAACTGTCCCAAGACTTGCTTACAGTCTTGTTGTTGCTGATCTGTCAATTTGGGAGAGAGTACCACTCCCTCCACTGACCCATCTTTTTCCTTTGAGGACAGGAGGTCTGGCAGAGGTTCACCCTCCTCCTCCTTCCCTTCATCAGTGACCATCAGCATGGTCATGTCTGCCCTGTCCTGGTGGGGTTTCATCCTGTTTACATGTAGGATCCTGTGAGGATTCCTGGGGGTGCCAAGGTCCACCAAGTAGGTGACCTCACCTTTTTTCTCTAGGATTGGATAGGGCCCAGTCCATTTGGCCTGTAGTGCCCTAGGAGCCATGGGCTCCAAAACCCACACCAGCTGTCCTGGGTGATACTCAGGCATGGTAGCCTTTTGATCATGCCAGAGCTTCATGAGCTCCTGACTGGCCTCCAGGTTTCTGCTTGCCTTCTTCATATACTCAGCCATGCGAGACCGCAGGCCTAGTACATAATCCAGCACATTCTCCTTGGATTCCTTGAGAGGCTTTTCCCAAGACTCTCTCACCAAGCACAATGGGCCTCTTACAGGGTGCCCAAACAGTAACTCAAAGGGGCTGAATCCAACCCCCTTCTGTGGCACCTCCCTGTAGGCAAACAGCAGGCATGGGAGGAGGACATCCCATCTCCTCCTGAGTTTGTCAGACAAACCCATGATCATGCCCTTCAGGGTCTTATTGAATCTTTCCACCAGACCATTGGTCTGTGGATGGTAGGGTGTGCTGAACTTATAAGTAACACCACACTCCTCCCACATGGCTTTCAGATAGGCTGACATAAAGTTTGTGCCCCTATCTGAGACCACCTCCTTTGGGAATCCCACTCTGGTGAACACACCAAGTAGGGCCCTAGCCACTGTGGGAGCAGTGACTGTCCGGAGGGGTATTGCCTCAGGGTACCTGGTGGCATGGTCCACTACCACCACAATGTACCTGTTACCTGAAGCAGTTGGTGGGTCTAGGGGACCAACAATGTCAATCCCCACCCTCTCAAAGGGAGTCCCAACCACTGGCAGTGGAATCAAGGGAGCCTTTGGCTTGCCCCCTGTCTTTCCACTGGCTTGACAGGTGACACAGGAGCTGCAAAACTCCCTGACTTTTTCTGACATTTCGGGCCAATAAAAATGGTTGACCAGCCTGCTCCAGGTCTTGGTCTATCCCAAATGACCAGCTAAGGGGATATCATGGCTTAAGGTAAGGAGGAATTCTCTATACTTTTGGGGGACCACTACTCTCCTAGTAGCCCCTTCTTTAAGGGCCCTTGCCTCAGTGTAGAGAACTCCATCCTCCCAGTAAACCTTGTGGGTACCACTGGTATCCCCTTGTTCTTGCCTGGCAGCAGTCTGCCTCAGGCCCTCAAGAGTGGGACACTCTCTTTGTCCCTGGCACAAATCTTCTCTGGTGGGCCCACCTGCCCCTTGCAGTTCTGCCAAGTCAGGCAGAGTTTGCAGGGAAGGTGTCCCTCCCTCAGAGTTCAGATCCTCCCCCTCAGGGTTGGATTCTTCCTGACCCTCTGTACTTGTTGGGGCTGGCAAGCCAGACCCAGTGCCTTTTCTCTTTTTCTTGGAGGCTTGGCCCATTGTTCCAGGGTCCAAGTGTCCAGCATTCCCCTGTTGTGCCGCCTGTGACCTGGTCACAGCACACACCCATTCAGGGAGGTCCAGCATCTGTGCATGGACCCTTCTTTCCACTTCTGACCACTCGGATGCTTCAAGATCATTCCCCAGTAGACACTCTACTGGGAGGGCAGGAGCTACAGCTACTTTTTTAGGGCCAGTCACACCTCCCCATTCCAGACTTACCATAGCCATGGGATGGAGTTTGGTTCTGGTATCTGCATAAGTCACCTGGTGGAAGACACCAGGTAAGACCTGCTCTGGAGAAACCAGCTTTTCTGCGACCATTGTCACACTGGCTCCTGTATCTCTCAGAGCTTCCACTTCAGTCCCATTGACTTTAGGTCTCTGCCTATACCTCTCCATGATGGGAGGTAAGGTGGCCATAGTTGCAATGTCCACCCCACCCACGGATACTAAGGTGACCTCAGTGTACCCTGATTCCACCCCTGGGCCAACTTCCACCCCCAACCCTACACTAGCAATCCCCTGGGATGGCCCACCAGTGGGGGGCTTCTTGGTGCAGATAGCATCTCCTCTTTTATGTCCTGGCTGATGACAGTCAAAACACTTGCCGGCCTTAGCAAGCTCCTGAAACTTTCCTGCTTTAGCAGGATCATAATTCTTTCCCTGATACCCTTTCCCTTTAAAAGTGAATTGGCTCGGGGCTCCCCCTCCCTGAGAAGTTTTTGGGGACTCTTGTGAGGACTCTTTGGGTTTTTTGTCATCTTTCCCCTGGTTCTTCCCCTGAGAAGAACCATGTCCTCCCTTTTTCTGATCACCCCCTGGGGGTTTCTGGTTAACCCTAGTTCTTAACCAGTCATCTGCTGCCTCCCCCAGCTCTCTGGGGTTGGTCAACCTAGAGTCTACTAGATACTGGCGGAGCCTCTCTTGGACACAATTAGTTAGAAGGTGCTCCCTCATAATCAAATTGTACAGCCCCTCAAAGGTACTTACCCTGTTGCCCTGTATCCAGCCCTCCAGTGCTTTTACTGAAATGTCCACAAAGTCCACCCAGGACTGGGTGCTTGTCTTTTGGGTGTCCCTAAACTTAAGCCTATACTGCTCTGGGGTTAGACCAAACTTTTTAGTCAAGCAACTCTTCATACTGGGGTATGAGTCTGCATCCTCCCCACTCATGGTTAGGAGCCTATCCCTCCCAGAGTTGGGAACTAACTCCCAAAGGAGTGAACCCCAGTACTGAGGCTTGACTTTCCTCATCTGGAGGGCCCTCTCAAAGGCCCCCAGCCACTTATCTATGTCATCCCCCTCTACATAGGCAGGAACCACCCCTTTGGGTAATCTGGGGGCAAAACCCCCACCCAGGGACACCTCAGTTTCTTTCTCGCTGCCTCCATCTTTTTTTTCTTTGCTTGCCCACTTTTTCTTTTCTAGGGCAAGCTTATCTGCTTCCAAAGCTATGTAGGCTAGCTGGGCTTCCAGCTCTCTTTCTCTGATGGATGGGTTCTCTCCTCCTGAAAGGACCCCCTTCCTACCACTAGCTTTGGGTCTGCCCCTAGTGACTGTGTCTACTGAGGACCGTTCCTCCTCTTCCTCACTTAGGCTCGGATGCCTTCCCTCCCCTGAGTGGTTAGAGTTAGCACGGGTGAAAGTAGGAACGTTATCACCCATGCGGCCCCCTCCCTAGCAGAAGACCTACCACTTGCCATCAACGATTCCATCCAGCTCAGTAACCGCTTCAATCCCCTAACCAACCTCCCTGAATCACGCGACGACATCAACCCAGACACCCTGGCAGATGGGCCAGCAGCAACCAACACGCACTCTCCTCATGTAACCCCACAGCATATCGAATACATACAAGCTCTAAGGAAGGAAGTCACAGAACTCAAGCATATGGTTAACTCATTACTTGCAATAGTAAAACAGCTAACCCACGCAAATAACACGACCACCAGTAACCTTGCCCAAAATCCAATCCTATCAGGCATCACAACAAACTCGCCCAACTCCTCTGCTTCTAGCCACGCTGGCCCTCACCCTACCAAAGAAAAGACCATGAACTCCCACCAGTCTCCCCTCTTCCACAATTTAGGCATAGGAAATTCACTAGACATCTATCATAATACCCTCAAACCCATGAGCAACACCGCCTCAAAATACTCTACGCAACCTGCCACTGACCAGTCCCATTTAGGTAATATAGTTCTAATGGTTAACGTTCCCAAGTTAACCACATTGGCGCGCAAGGAAGGGGTAGACTCTATCAAAAACAAGGCAATCCACTGGATTCGCCATGTTAGAGGCTGCCGATCCATAATACGTGAGGACCTAATTACCGTAGTACGACGGCCAGATCCGGGAACTCACTTTGATATCCTAAAACTGACACTCAAGAACAGGACCATGGCGAACAATCTGGTGGCCCTAGACGCAAGAACAAGCCCACCTGCACACTCACGCATCCAGTTTAAACAGCCCAGGTCACCCACGCTCCACGAGGAACGCCCGAGTTACCACCCGGCAGAAAACCTATCCCCTCTTGGTAAACATGATTGACTCACAGCCCCACCTAAAATCTATGCAGGCAAACCTTGCAACCTTCCAACATCCATCACCCCCAGATCCTCCTTTTACCCCACCACTGTCTGTCCATGTATTCACCCCCCTACCCATGATACCGCGACCATTTCCGGCTCACCGAGCAATCATGACAACGATGCTCCACCCATCTTGCAGGCACATTGCCCACCAAACCTAGAGCTGCTGTCTAGGCCCGCAAGCATCTCCTTGATCAGGACCAGGCCTGTTCCAACAGAGGAACATCACCAACCACCACAAACCTCACGGGCAAACATTGGCATCAACCCATCCCTGCTCCCCCAGCCACATCTGCCAAACCAACCCCTGACAGCCAACCTCAAAAACCCCGGGCATTTAGGTAGGACAACTCAGTCACAATCTGGGGTACGACTTGTCTCATGGAACGTGGCAGGTCTGAAACCTATTCTTCCCCTTCCATCCTTCTCCTCATTTATTGACGAACATGACATATGTCTCCTACAGGAAACATGGTCACTCGACCCACTCTTCCGAACAGGCTACTCAAATTTCCACATCCCCGCTGTGGCCAGCACGAGAGGCAGGCCCTCAGGGGGTCTGACCATCTGGATCAAAACATCACTTAGCTGCCATATATCACAGCTACCTACCGCCTCTCCCGACCTGTTAGGCCTTCGTCTATCCTTTGGGCCTGACTCTGTGGTGAACATCTTTAATATCTACGCTCGAGGGGTCAGGGGGGGTCAAGTCTCCAAAACCCTCTGCGCCCTCGTAGCCCTCTTACAAAATTATCCCCGCCATCATAAAACCATTGTGGCTGGGGACTTCAACGTCACATTCGAACCCCTTGACTGGGACGATCTCAGGTCCACCCGCGAGGAAGATCAAGTCTGGTCTATCCCCGCCCTGTCCATTGCACCCATCAAAAGGTGGACGTCGGTTGCGATTCAGGTAAAATCATTGACCATGGAGTTTGGACTCAGGGCGCTAAATGGCAGAACTAATTCAGACACCAACGGTAGTCACACATACAACAAAACGAACCACACCAGCAGAATCGATTATTGCCTATTCGATATAAGATTATGGCCTCTAGTCATCGATATGACAATCATCGAAAGGACCGAAAGTGATCACAACCCTCTTTCTGTCCACACATTAGCCCTAGGTAACCTCCCAGCCACGTCTAACCCCGCAGCAGTAGCACCCGAGGGTATTAACCTGGCCAACAACAAAAGACACCTAAAATGGGTCAATATTGTGGCCCGGCCCGCACTCATCAATGCTGCCAACAACACCCTAAAATCCACACTAAGGGACCTAGAGGCAGGTTCTGCAACACCCCACCAGGAAATTAGCTCAATCCACACCTCCTGCTTTAGGGATATCGCAACCCACTTCTCAGCACCCCCAGCCCACGACGACAAACGACCCAAAGCCAGGCACCGCTGGTTCAACAAAACGTGCCGGTCCCTAAACAAGCGCCTAGTTCAAGCCATTAAATCCAAGGACCCCATCGCCATCCGCGTAGCTAGGAAGTCCTATAAATCTGCAATATGCATAGCCAAGCGTGATCAAGATAGCAAATGGTGGACATCACTCAGCGACGCTGTGCGCGAGAGAAATTATAGTCTGTTCTGGTCCCTGGCAGCGCGAGGCCCCGAAACCAGTGGTTTGGACATCACAACCAATATTGCCCCAAGAGACTGGATAGCCCACTTTAGTAGTCTGTACTCCCCTGATCATGATAGCCCCACCTCTGTTTGTACGGGCCCCCTCCTATTTCACTCGTTAGCACCAACCACCGCAGCACCCCTGTTGTTCTCCCAAAGTGATATAACTTACTCTCTAAGCACTCTAAAACGCGGCAGGGCCCCTGGTTCAGACTGCGTCCCAGCAGACCTATTCTCAACAGACCTAGCATCCTGGTCAAGATATCTCACCATTCTAGCTAACGCAATAGCATCTGGGGCGCCAATTCCCGACTCTTGGAAAGCGGCCATTGTTATTCCAATCTTTAAAAAGGGCGACAGATCTCTTCCCTGTAACTATAGACCCATTAGTCTAATTGACTGTGTCCAAAAAGTCTTCTGCCACTGCCTCCTAGGGAAGATAGAAGAATGGATAATTGACCACGATATCCTTAGCCCCCTCCAAGCCGGTTTCCGAAAGAAGATTTCCACCACTGATCAAGCCCTCAGATTCCTATTATTATATTGGAAAACAGTGTTCATCGGTAAAGGCAGCCTTTATGTAGCTTTCGTGGATCTCAAATCTGCTTTTGACCTAGTACCTCGCAACAAACTGTGGGTCACTCTCTCTCGGATGGGAATCCCGGAACACATCCTTGCCATTTTGATACGACTCCACGAGGACAACTACGCACAAGTCAGGTGGGGCAACAAGGGCCAACTTACCGATAGAATCCACGTCTCTAGGGGTGTGCGGCAAGGTTGCGTACTTGCCCCGACCCTCTTTTCCCTGTACATCAACGAAATTGTCCCCTCCCTCCTCAGACTGCAGGCTGACGCACCTTCACTTGGCACACAAAAAATCCCAGTCTTACTCTTTGCCGATGACACTCTCTTGATATCTAAGACCCCTAGTGGTCTAAGGAAACTCCTTGCATGCTTCGAGCATTTCTGTTCATCCCAGGGACTCGAAATCAACGCAACGAAAACCAAACTAATGACCCTTAATCCCCACAGATCTTTCAAAGGGAAATTTACTCTAGAGGGCTCCTCACTCGAGAAGGTGGGCATTTTCAGCTACCTGGGCATAACACTCACTGACAACATGTCCTGGAAGCCACACATAGGAAAACAAGCCCTTAAATTAAGACAAACAACTGGGGCTCTACTAAAAAACTTCCACCTCTCACACACAAAACCAATTCGCCCAGCATTACAATTATACGAAGCCCAGGCAGTTTCCTCAGCGCTCTACGGGGCTGAACTTTGGGGTTATACCAAAACCCAAGACCTAACCACCGCTGAAAACAACTTCTTAAGAAACCTTGTGTCCCTTCCGCTAAGCACCCCACTGTTCCCTCTTTTCAAGGACCTCGGCATCAAACGCATTGGTCACAAAGCCCGCCTGCGACCTCTGCTGTACTGGCGGCGTCTCTGGACCACTCCGGAACTTGTCATCTTCACCGAAGCTCTACAGGTCATCCTAAAAGCCGACCACCTGCACAGAATCCCCTGGCTACGATCCATCAAGGATTTACTCCACTCTATCGGGCTCGATGATCTCTGGAACTCACCAGCAACGTCAGTCTTTCCCTCGAAAAGCGAACTAAAGAAACTTTACTGGCAAAGGGCCAACAACGAAGACACTCGGGCTGCACTCCACACTACATTATCTTGTGACTTTGCCAACCTAAAAGAGTCATGCAAGTACGAAACTTTTTGGGACCTAATCACGGCCCCAAGGGAAAGGAAACTGTACTTCCAGCTCCGCATTGGAACACTCCCATTAAGACTTTTCACCAGCAGCTGGTCACACAACGAATCCACTGCATGCCCTGCTTGCAAAGCCCCCGTGGAGAATCTCCCTCACCTCCTTTTTGCATGCCCCGCGTATACTGCCCCCCGTAGGAAATGGCTGGCCCCGGCATGCAGACTACTGGGAGCACGCTGCTCTGCGCTAGCTCTGCGAATCCTCAGATCAGACACCAGACCAACGCTAGTGATCGCTATCGCCAAATTCCTCGGAGCTAGTTGGCTTATTAGAGGGAAAACTCTCCTGGACAAAGACTCCAAATAAGACTGTCCCAACATCCTGCAGAGTGCATTTCACTTCATTTCATTTTTTCTAATTTCATTCCATTTTATTCTATCTCATTTTTATTCCATTTTAATTTTTATTTATATTTCATTCCCTTTTATCACCATATTTACCTGCAATTTTATTTTATCATGTGCATTTATTTGTATTTATTACTGCTCGCGCTTTTTTGGCTCTTGTAGCCGCAATAAAGCTTCTTTGAATTGAATTGAGTTAGCATCTTCCCCTTTTTCTTCCTCCTCTGGAGCTTTCTCTGTCTCTACCTCTTGGGCCTCAGCCCATGCTGTCAGGGATTTAATCAGGATTTGCTTCCTGAGATCAGTGGTTGCAGGCAACCCTCTCTCAATACACAACCCCCTAAGATGGACTACTGTCAGTGTGGGTAGGCTAGCCAGATCAAGCTCCATGGTTCCCTAGTTTTGTGTCAACAAAAACTTTTTGCAAAAATTGGAAACAAGAATTTAGAAAAATTACAAAAATTCAATAATTGAAATTAATCCAAATTAAAAATTAAAAACAATTTTTGCACTAGGGCAATTTAAAGGATTTTTAATTTGTTTTACCTAAAACTGTAACGTGATATTGAACACAAGTACAGGATCCCGTCGCTGCTTCCAATTATGTTGGAAAATGGGTTATTGGTAGGGCAGGTAGGTACCTACACCTAGCAACAAGCCACTAACCTCCACATAGGTACAGTTAGGTCTCAGTAAATTAATCCCAGCTCAACCCTTGGTAGCTTGGCAACGAGCGTCAAGGCTTAACTTAGGAGACAAAGTGTAAAGCATTCAAATATCACAAAACAGTAATTAAATAAAACACAGGAAACAGTTTAAAAATCCAAAACCAATTTATAAAAATAGTTTATATTTTTATCTTTAAAATGACACAAAAACTATTAAAATCGGTTCAGGGGAACCGGAGATATGAATTTTTAAAGAATTATTACTTTTCTAGCGCTTAGAAACAAAAAGCGCCAATCGGGTCATCTGGTTGCACCTCGACCGGGGAAAAGTCAAACTTTCAGGCCGACCGCGATGGAGCCCTGCTCGGCTACAGGTCGCGGGAGGCCTCGGTTAAAAAGTTACCTTCTGACTTAGTCTTTATTTTGAAGTTTTTCTTCACCGGGACGAACCTGCCAGTTGAATCCGACCTCCTGGAGCCCTTGTCCGGATACGCGATGTGGGTTTCCTCGGTGGAGACTTTTACCTTCGGACTTAGTCGTTTTTTCGAGATGAAAATCCTTCGACCGGGGTAAACCTGGATCTTGATCTGACGTCCATGGAGCCCTTCTCGGATACGATGGCTGGGAGGTCCCGGTCAACTTTTTACGTTCGGACTTAGTCTCTTTTTTGGATGTTTTTCTTTACCGGGACGAACCACGAAGTCAGGCCGGGTCGCGGTTGAGGCAAGCCGGCTAGAATTTCTGCGGCGGGTCGGTCCCTCTCTGGAGCTTTTTTCCAAAAATTCTCAAATCTTTTCCAAACTTCTGGGGCTTCACCCAGATGTTCTTTTAAGGTTCTTTTGGGGTCCACAGCTCACCCCAAGGGTCCAGAAGTTCTGTGATGGTCCTTGGGGGGTGCGGACTTCAACTCCCAGAATGCACCTGGCGATAACTCCTTTTTGGCCACTGGACAATGGTCAGCTGGTCGCTTTCTTCAGGAGTTGGTGCAGGGGACTCTGGTTTAGCAATTTTTCACCTGTAGCAAACAGGGAGTCCCTCCTTGAACCAGTTGAAGCCAGGCAAAGTCCTTCTTGTGGTGAAGCCCAAGTGTGCAGCTGGTGCAGTCCTTCTGAGTGCAGGGTCCAGGTGCAGGCCAGGGGTCCAGCAGGGCAGTCCTTCTTCTTCTTTAGTTCCTTTCTTGTTGAATTCTGGAGGGGATCTGAGGCGTGGGTGCAGGTCTGCCAGTTTTATCCTTGCTCCTGGGTGAAAAGCAGGGGGGCCCTGGTTCTCCAATCAGGGACAGGGTCGTCCCCCTGTGATGACCACTTCCTGGGAAGTGTGGCAAAAATCCATCCCAGAAGGCAACAGTCTCTAAAAATCCAAAATGGATGAATCTGATTTTTGGAGGAGAGATCTGGCTGAGCCCACCCACTGGTGTGGCTAAAAATCATAAACACACCCCTCTCCTGCCCTCTCCTAATCTAATCAAGGGGGCACCTAGCTGTCCGGGGTTGCAGGATGTGGGGGTGTTGCTGGGTGCTCCAGATGTCCTTCTCTGCCTTTGAAGACCAGTTTGGCAGCCCTCCCCCTTCCTGCCTCACCATCTGCTGAGGGGAGATTCTCTCCCCCAAGCACATTCCTTTGTGTGAAGCCAGGCCACTTCACACCTCATTAAAGTAGCCTGGCAGAAGCTGCTGCAGGCTGGCCAATCAGAGCACAGCAGCAAAAACAATGCAGAGCTGAAATTGGCAACTTTTTAGGTAAAGTCTAAACTTTTTACCTGAACTGGTTATATTAAATCCAACAACTGGAAGTTGTGGGATTTAACATAACAATCAATTTGATACCAAATTCTTGGTATGTAACATTTAAGGAGACTTTAAAATTTAAAATAAAGTCTGCCCATTCTAGCCTATGAAGGCCATTTACTTCAATGAGGGAAAAACGAATTTGGCTGTTTTTACCTCACCAGGGCTTATAAATCTATTTTTATAAAGTCCCTGCTTATAGTTACATGGCACCCAGCCCTAGGGGCACATAGGGCACACCTTAGGGGTGTTTATATGTAAAAATAAGGTAGTTTAAGACTTTGGAAGTACCTTTAATTCCAAAGTCGAATTTGCATATAACTTTAATTTAAAAGCAGCCAGCAAGGCAGGCTTGCTTTTAAAATGACACTGGGCACCTCAGCAATGCACCTAGGTGTGCACCACCTATGCTGTGGTCCCTAAACCTACATGCCCTACCATATACTAGGGACTTATAGGTAGGTTAACTTAGCCAATTATAATTAGCCTAATTTGCATATCCATTTTACACAGAGCACTGGCCCTGGGACTGGTAAGCAGTACCCAGGGCACAGCCAAGAGTCAGTAACCACCAGTACCTATCCAGGAAGAGTGGGGGTGATCAGGCAAAAAAAAAGGACTTTCCTACAGGCAGTTGAATCTTTCATGCGCAATAAGACAACAGATTGGCTGTAGCACAATAAAAAGATTTTGGAGATGATTGAGATTATTCTGACTAAAAATGTATTTTTATATAATGGTCACTGCTCCCACGTATGTCTGCCTATTTATGGGCTGGTGGGAGATGGAGCATGCCTGGGGCAGGGATGCTTCCGTTTGGATGGAACACATTGTATTTTGGGGACAATATATTAATGATATCATGTGACTTTGGAAAGGGACAACTGACCAATTGATAGATTATCTAGACTACTTAAATGCCACCCTTTTAATGTTACCCTGACTATAGCTTATAGCAGGGAGAATATAGACTTCCTGGATCTCCAGTTCTATACTAAACAGGACAGGGTCCACAGTGCCTTGTTTAGGAAAGGCACTGCCAGCAACAGTGTTCTATATGCAACTAGTGCTCATCCCTGGTCACCAATAAAGAACATTCCATATGGGGAATGGTATGTCTACGACATAATTGCAGTGAATCGGAAAAATTTATGGAAAATATACGTATGGTCAGGCAGCGATTCCTAGTGACAAGCTATGAGCAAAAATCTTTACAAAGAGCAGCGAACAGAGTACAAAAATTGTCCAGGGCCAGAACCTTGGCTAAAAGTCAGAGAAATAGGGATAATTTTTATTTACCACCCAATACACCAGAATAAGTGGGACATATATAAAATCCTGTGGAAACATTGGCACCTAATATTAGACATACCAGGGATCAAGGAAAATATTCTCTCTAAACCCAGAGTAACATACTTTAGGGTTAGAAGGTTTGGGGAATTGCTATGTGTGAGTTATATAACAGACAATGGAATCATTAACACTTGGTTATCTGAGTTAAATAAGGGATTTTACACATTCAGTGAATGCAGCATGTGTGGGTATGGTAAAACAAGATCAAAAATGTTTGTAATAATACAGGACGGAAGTTCATTATTCGCCATTGTATCAGCTGTAAAACTAAGGGGCATATTTATACTCCGTTTGCGCCGAATTAGCGTGGTTTTTTTCGACGCAAATTCGGCGCAAAACTAACGCCATATTTATACTTTGGCGTTAGACGCGTCTAGCGCCAAAGTAGGAGTAAAGAGCGTCATTTTATTGCGTGAACGCCTTCCTTGCGTTAATGAGATGCAAGGTAGGCGTTCCCGTCCAAAAAAATGTCTGCGACACAAATGCGTCGTATTTATACTCCCGGGCAAAAATCACGCCCGGGAGTGGTCGGGTCAAAAAACCCCCCATTTGCGCCTCTTTTTAACGCCTGGGTCAGGGCAGGCGTTAAGGGACCTGTGGGCTCAAAATGAGCCCACAGCTGCCCTCCCATGCCCCCAGGGACCCCCCCTGCCACCCTTGCCCACCCCAGGAGGACACCCAAGGATGGAGGGACCCACCCCAGGGACATTCAGGTAAGTTCAGGTAAGTATACATTTTTTTTTTTAAATATTTTTTTTTGGGCATAGGGGGGCCTGATTTGTGCCCCCCTACATGCCACAATGCCCAATGACCATGCCCAGGGGACATAAGTCCCCTGGGCATGGCCATTGGGCAAGGGGGCATGACTCCTGTCTTTACTAAGACAGGAGTCATGTAAATGGCGTCTGGGCGTCGTTAAAAATGGCGCAAATCGGGTGGAGGCGATTTTTTGCGTCAACCTGACTTGCACCATTTTTAAGACGCCCTAGCGCCACTTTTCCCAACGCCGGCGCTGCCTGGTGTACGTGGTTTTTTTCCACGCACACCAGGCAGCGCCGGTCTGCTTGCGCCGGCTAACGCCATTCAATAAATACGGCGCCCGCATGGCGCTTCAGAATGACGTTAGCCGGCGCAAAATTTTTTGACGCTAAACTGCGTTAGCGCAGTTTAGCGTCAAAAAGTATAAATACGGGCCTAAATTTGTGACATATATCATTGGTTGCAGATGTGGCATGATATATTTTCGAAGCACAGTGAGACCCTTGAAGACACGCATACAGGAACATGTACCTGCTATACGAAATGACCTGATAGCTGATCTACAACCCACACTAAAGTGCACCACACACAGGATCAATAGTATACCCACCCATGTACCGGTATTATGCTCCCTGCACCTTTTTGACTCAGGGAGCTATCTAGGGGTCATAGCAACAGCAGGAGGGGTCTCACAGAGTGCCCTCTCATGATTTTTCAATGCATTTCTCAATGCCATGGTGAGCAAAATTGAATACCACATAAGATTCCCCAACACCCCACTGGAATTACTACAGACAAAAGTTGATTTCTACCAGATTGCCCAATTCCCACATGTCATATGTGCCATTAATGGGACACATGTAGCAATCAGTCCACCATCAGCCACTGAGTATGTTTATCGGAACCGTAAGAACCATCATTCCATGAACATACAAGTGATTAGCAATGCCTCCAACATCATAACCGATCCCATGGCCAGATACCCAGGTAGCACACATGACTCCTACATCTTTCGCCACAGCGGAATTCACACAAGACTACTAGCTGGGGAGTTTGGCAAAGAATATCTACTGGGTAGTTTGATAGATGACAATGTTGCATTGATGTAAATGTGACATCAGATATCACAAGTACTCATTTTACTCTCTTTTCATTCAAGGAGACAGTGCCCAAAAAATGTGGACCTATATACTGATTCTCTACCTGAGCCCTGCAAAGCCAGCTGAGAGGAGGCACAATGCTGCACACAGTGCAACCCGCAATTTGGAGGAGAGGACCTTCAGACTGTTGAAGAGCCGCTTCAGGTGCATCCATAAGAGTGGAGGTCCACTACATTACAGCCCAGAGATGACCAGCAAAATTGTGGCTACATGTGCTATGCTGTCCAACATTGCAACGACAAGAGGCATGCCTGTGGAACCCATGGAGCCGGACTCAGATGAGGATGGTAATCCCTTACCACCTCTTTACCCAGTAGACACGAGCAGTGCAGCAGAGGGCAGGCTAAAATGTGCTGACATCACGAGCAACCATTTCTGATGTAAGTAATAACAACACCACTTCAATTTTATGTATTTCTGTAGTTAGCACCTTTATAACCTTGACTTCAAGTAACATATGTGTCAATAGGACATAGCTATGCCCTAAAGGCAAACATGTGAGAGTAACAGTGTCACACTACTAGCATCATAGTATAACTGTATTGCTACATGTTAAGGTAGTCCTCTGTAGCCCTCAACATTACTTCCTACGTCCACGCACTCCACCTGAGTGTTCGGTGACCTCGCTGGCACCTCTTGTAGCGGGTTCCAAGACAGTACTGTGTCTGGTACAGCAATGCCTAGGATCCATGACAGGGGCTTTAAGACTGCTGAGGCTAGAGAGTTCCTCACTATCCCTGCCACCAAGTTTGCTATTTGTAGCACTGCTTGCTGTCTGCATTGCATCAAAAACATTGGGTGTTTGCACCAATCCCTGTGCAACGTCCCCACTGCAATGTGCCATCTCCACCTGTATGCCCACAGCACGTCGTAATATCAAGGCAGGTGAGCTAGCGAGCTGAATGATTGGTCTGCAGAACTCATAAAATCTTCCCACAAATTGGTGATGGCGCCTATGGTGGCTGACACGCTCCTGCTGAATCTCAGTGCAGAGTTCCCTAATGGCGTTTGTCAACTCCTTTGTGTCTTCTGCTGCTGTTTGCTCTCCCTCATTCAGAGACTCCAACTGCGTGTGCATGGATCCCATGTTTCATTGAGTGCATCCAACTGCTTGTGCAGTACTCCCACATTGTCTGTCTGTGCATTGAACTCATGTGTTTGCATTGCAGGCCCTGCACTTTCAGCAAGGAAGCTTCAAGGGCGCCAAAGATTGATGGGCCCTATCCTTCATCTGTGCACTGTCTGCTTGCATTGTGACATCTCCTGAGGGGAGTTGACTGACACAGGGGCAGGGACTGCTGTCTTCCTGTGGATCTAGCCTCTGGGGGTGGTGTGGGTACTTCATCCAGCAGTTCATCTGAGTCTAGGTTATACTCTGGGAGAGGTAACACCCTTGCCCTGCGTCTAGTTGGTGCAATACTGATGGACTCACTGGTGTTTGAGTCAGACTGTGGCTGTGTTTCACCATCCCCCACAGTTCCACCTTCTACTGCGTCAGGGCCCGGGACATCTACAACGACAATGTGCAGCATTTCATTTATGAATATTTCACAAAATGTTGCACAATAGTAATGAATGTACACTAACATCATAACACTGTGAGTTGTTTGTGTTGTTCCTCTGTGTGACTGTACACTAACTTGCTATAGATGTGGGATTAGCACTTTAGGGGTGTGGGCTACCACTCCCATAAGGCATTGTTGCTTGTATGTAAGCTGTGGCATGGACTACTTATCACAATGCATCGAGCTAATAGGTATTTTCTAATGGGCATTTGTACATGCACATAAGGGGAGACACATCATTACTGTCCGTACCTTTGCTGGTGCTGGGTGTCCCTGAGGTGTCAATGTCAGTGACACCGCTGACAGCTTCTGGAAGCAGTGTGGACTCCACCATGTCTTCCATTGGTGTAGACTGTGTCTGGGTGGGTGGTCCTTCTCCGGTACTCCTTGACTCCTTTAGCCTGCTGGCCACCCTCTCTGGCACGGCAATGTAAGTCATACCATTGATTGTGTATCTCCTCAACAGAGCGCTTTGCAACACCCACTGCGCATATTCTGGTCTGGATTTCTGACCACAGTTTCTTCTTCTCACTTTCAGGTAACTGGAGTGAGCTCTTACCAAAAAGTTTGTTGTGGTTCCTTACCACCTCCTCAGTAAGAACTTCCAATTCCTGCTCACTGAATTTGAGCTTGCGCTTCCTGTCTCCCTTCTCCTTCACATTCCAATCATTGGCCATGTTGCTGTTTGGTCCTGGCTGGCTCACACAACTGCCCCCCCAGGTGCTGTGCTGTGTCTCTCTCCCTGCTCCTATGGGTGTGGCTCCTGGAAACAGCATGGGCTGACTCATTTCCGGTTTGATGGCATCAGCCTGTTCCAGTTTTCGCAATTTGCGATTTTCAAATACCAAATCGCTATTTTTTTGCGATTCGGTATTTGCAAGGCTCAAATTGTATTTGTGAATTTTAAGAAATCGCTATTACCGCCTCCCAATTTTGATACATCCCATTTTGCATCTCTAAAATAGTGATTTCTTAAAATTCACTATTTAAGAAATGCAAAACGGATCTTTGATACATCTGACCCCATATACTGTGAGGTATCACTAATGCTAGTACTCAGTGTATTTGTTTGGAGCAAATTGTAAATGCTGCTTTGTCGCCTCACACTGTTTCTCATGGTGCTGTATTTATTTAATGTTGTATCTCTTTTCCTGTTTTTGATTACTAAAATTGAAAGGGCTTTCATTATGTTTGTGATATGATGTGGGGTACATTTAATGCTTTGATATTTATCTTGTTGTTTATTATAGCGCTTGAGATTTGATGTTGGCATTTTAATTTAGTGTGTGTGAGCATGACTGCCTTATTTTTATGCAAATACAATCTAATTGTGTCTTATTTTTTTGTTGTGAATTGAGGCTAGTACGACTTTCCATTACGTGGATATGTTTTACATTATCTCTGGGAACCATTACCAGTTAGGTATAGAGCCTTCGTAAAGAAGAACATATGCAGTAGTGTATGCTTTGGTGGAACATTGGAAGGCTTTGAAGTCTCATATAAATATAAAGACAAGACTAATGGTATGTAAATGGAGTTAATTCTTTCGGGCTATATTAATTAGTAACAACGGTAATCTGTTTCTAGATATTAGGGCTCATACGAATTTGAATAATGGTATGTAATGGTATGTAATAGAATAAAAGTAAAATATGTTCACGGGGTATACTGAGGGGCAGCTACGTTACTCTAAAATCATCAGGGTTCTGTGGAGGTTATTTCCCTCCTAAAACGATAATACATTGAAACAGAAATAAAAGTATTTTGACTCACTATAGAGGGAGACATAAGATACTCAATAGCTCATGGTATTTGAGGCCCCACTGGATCAGTAACACTATAGAGGGAGACATAAAATACTCATTAGCTTATGATATTTGATGCCCGCTGGATCAGTAACACTAATGGGATAACATCCTTTACAATAAAGGGGTAACATATTCAATTATTTTATTTATACCTAGGCCCTGGAAGTAATATGGTTTCTACATAAGCATTATTGAAGGGAAAGATGGTCTAACACTCATCCTTTTGGTTGTACAAAAATATTTTTTAGCAGCAATTATTTTTGTTAAGGGTTTGGCCATCTATTTGCATGTATTTGAAATATGTTTTGTTGAAATTAGATATCACTTTACACTAGCAAAATTGTTTTCAAATTTTCACATGTATTGTTGAGATGTCTCACTATGTGTTTAAATAATGTGGAAAAAAAAATTCTTTTTCTTTTGTGTAATAAATTCGGATTCTGTACATTTTATTTATGTCTGTCTTACAACCCTGAGGAAGTTCACAGGTGGTGAACGAAGCGCGTTGGCTGTTTTCTGTGCACTGAAGGAAATAAAGACTTCAATGGCATATTGTGCTTTGATGACTTCCTTTTTTGTGCATTTTGTTGGTGCCTCTCCAGTTGTTGTTTGAAGTATAACATGTGCATCGAATAATTTATCCAAGCTTGCCAAAATCTTCCTCATCCAAACTAGCACACATGTAACTAGGTAAATTAGTAATCAAGTAAAGTAACATGTTTTAAAAATCTTTTAGACTATAACCACACATTCAAATAAATACAGCAACTAAAAGACAGATCTCTTTCAGTAGGTATTTTTCATCTAAAAGTAGACATGTCTCAAACATCGTCATTCACTACAAACACAATGTTCCAGGTTAATTTTGCTTCTACTCGGGCAGGTTGAGTTGTCACTGTTCCAAAATTCGAATCTGAGGGCTCGTCTAAACTTGGCCTCTAATATGCAAAACAGAAGTACGTTACCGCATGTTAAACGCCTAATGGATACATGTACACATAAAAAATAATTACCTATGCAGTCATTACCACAGGGAACATCATTTATAACATAGCAAAATGTCTTACTTCTGTTAGCACAGAAGGCAAAATCCCATTGGCAAATGGTTGAAAAGAATGTTAACTGAGCCCCATATCTAGAACATAACTGCTACGGTAGTGAGATATTTTAGGACTGATTGCGTCAAAAGGTGAGTCTAACATGGAACTTAGCCTATTTGGAAAGAAATCCTTTTGAAAACAGTGACTTGTTGGATTTTAGGTTTTTATATGTTTCTAAATTTAGCTGAGGTTATCTTCCATGGGCTCAAATTATTCAAATGCAAAGCTACAATTTACAGAAAAATACTATTCATGTTTATGCACAAAATAAATGTTCACTTGGATTGGGGAAGGCACACCTACAGTAATAGTTTGAACATCTTGTTAGAGGCTGGCCTGGTTTTTAGTGAGTACCAAAGGTACTTACATCTTGTACCACGTCTAGTTATCCCTTATTAGTGAAATGCAGTCAGTGTCTAGAATCCAGGCTGTCTAGAGGTAGCTGTAGGCAGAGCAGCCAAGGCTGAAGTAGGAGACATGCAAAACTCTTGCAACACGACTGTAGTCACACAATACTCACACACATGCAAGACAATACTCTGTGTTACAAAAATGAAGGTACTTTATTTTAGTGACACAATGCCAAAAATACTTTGGAGACTATACTCCCTTAGGAGGTAAGTAAATTACGCAATATATACACTAGTAACGAAAAACAGGTAAGTAAATAGCCAGAAAACAGTGTAAACAGTGAAAATCACAATAGGTTGCAATGGGCCTAGGGGGAACACAAACCATATACTAAAATGGTGGAATGCGAAAGTCGGTTTCCCACCTAGGCAAGTGTAGTGTGTAGAGGGGTGCTGGGAGTGTAAGAAAACACCAAACCTAAGTAATATACCCCAACCCATGGCCCAGGAAAACAGGGGTAGATCACAGTAAGTTTCCTAAAACACACAAGAAGTTGTGATAGAATATTTTTCAAGAACCAGAAGAGACTGCAGGACACCAAGGATGGATTCATGGACCTGAAAACCTGTGGACGAAGGGGACTAAGTCCAAGAAGCACTGAAGAGTCCAGGGAGAACAGGAGCCCCTGCTAACCCGGATGAAGGTGCAAAACAAGAACCATTGGTGAGAAGACAAAGTCAGTATTGCACCAAAGAAGACAGATACGGGTTCCTGGTTGGATGATGTCCCACGCTGGATTGATCTATGCAGTCTGTTTTGTGTTGCTGGATTCTGCCAACAAGCCTTGGTACATACAAAGGTCACAGTTAGTGGAAATGGCACTGCCCGGAACCAGGAGGAACCTGGTGGCCTCTACCCAGGAGGCAAAGACAGAGAGGGCTCTCAGCAACTCAGAGAGCCCTCAGAAGACCAGGCAGCATGCACAGGAGTCCCATAGCACAGGCACAAAGAAAGTGCAAATGGAGGCCCATGCAGCATGACACAAAGGATTCCCACACCGCTGGAAACCACTCCGGAAGATGTGCATTGCAGGATTGAGTGCTGTGGGCCTAAGCTGTGCTGTGCATGAAGAACTTCTGGGACGTTTGCGCACAAGCTGTGGCAACTGTCATGTGGTGCATGGGGTGTTACCACCACCAAAGTTGGACAGCCGGACGTTGGGACTGTCAGAGTCACTTTAGCCAACCAGCGGTCGTCGTTGCAGAGAGGTGCCTGGAAACTGTTGCAGTTGCTGGCAGGAGCTGAAGCTACAATGTTGCAGAAGTCGTCTTAACTTCTTTGTTGCAGTTTTGTAGAGTTCCTGGATCAGTCAGCGGTTGTTCCGTTGATAGAAGATGAAGTAAATGATGCAGAGGATTCCTGCTGGATTCCTGCAATCAGAATCTGAAGAAACACCTGGAGGAGAGACCCTAAATAGCAATGAGAGGAGGATTGATCACCTAACCAGGTAGCACCTATCAGGAAGGGTCTCTGACATCACCTGCTGGCACTGGCCACTCAGATGCTCCCAGAGTGCCCCACCACCTTGGAATCCAAGATGGCAAAACCCAGGGAGCTCTGGGCACCACCCCGGTGGTGGTGTTGGACAGGGGAGTGGTGACTCCCCTTTCCTTTGTCCTTCAAAACATTTCCAGAGGCTCTGGGAGGATACCCCTCCCATGCCTTTAACACCTATTTCCAAAGGGAGAGGGTGTAACACCCCTCTCCCTAAGGAAATACTTTGTTCTGCCTTCCTGGGATTGAGCTGCTCAAGCCCCAGGAGGGCAGAAGCCTGTCTGTGAGGGGGGTCAACTCTGGAGCCCCCAGAGTGCATAGGATTGTGCAAACAATACTGGAAGCAGTATTGGGATACAATTCCCAGCTGTTAGACCCCTTACATGGCCATATTCAGAGTTATCATTGGGAAGCCGGACATAGGTATTGACCTATGTCCAGTGCACACTTAAAATAGCATCCCCCCACTCACGAAGTCCGGGAAAATGGGCTTGGATGATGTGGGGCACCTCAGCTAGTGCAGGGATGCCCTCACAAACAGGTACCTTGCACCCAGCCTTCAGGGTCTGAAGGCCTGACACATAGGTGATTTATAAGTGACCTGGTGCAGTGAAAATGACTGTGAAATAGTGCATGCAATTGCAGTCTTGTAGAAGCCTTTGCATAATCACTGTGGTCCTAGTTAGCAGGACTCCAGTGCCACAGTCAAGCATACTGACAAAAACAGTGAAACATACTGTCAAGTAGGCCGCAAACCATAAGCACTGGGGTCCTGGCTAGCAGGATCCCAGCAAGGCAGTCAATCACACTGACAAACAGGCCAAAAATGTGGGTAACCATGCTAGAAAGAGGCCACTTTCTCACTCTTCTTATATTGGTTCTTCACTCTTTCTTGCACCTCTTTGCACTGTTTTCATAAACATGTGGATATTGCACAATGCACTGTGACAAATGAATGTTGTAAAAAATAACATAACACTTATATTCTCTATCTAGTAAACCCAATAAATATTTTTTCACCTGTCACTTGCACCCCTAATGGACTCATTTTGACAAATTCTTATCACCAGTCAGAGGGTTAAGTGAGATCAGTGCTCATGTATGTACTATAATAATGTTGCTTATTACAAATGTATATATCCTATGTAGCCTACTATTGTATTGAGGTTCTCTGAATGTTCAGTCTCTGCAGGCTACAAATTCATATACATTTTAATTGCTTAAAAGTAATACTGATACTAACCACAAATGTCCATACCCCTCACTTTCTTCATCATTGTAACTATTATATCATTTCTCTTCCATCTGTAGATGTTTTGCAAGGTCTTATCCCATTTGTTAGACCTGATAGCCGTAGGGTGGTCTTCTCCCCAGCTTTTTGACTACCTCCTCCATTTTTCTGACTGCAGTTTTGCTGGCTTTTGGACTCTGTGCCCTTTACTACTGTTAGCCAGTGCAAAAGTACTTATACTCTCTCTCCTCAACATGGTAATATCGGCTCATCCCCAATTGGCATACTTCATTTGCTTATAAGTCCCTAGTAAACTGCATTACTTGTACCCAGGACCTGTAAATTGAATGCTACTAATGGACATGCAGCATTAATAGTGCCACCCACCTAGGTAGGCCACTAACCATGTCTCAGGCGTGCCATTGCAGAGCCTGTATGTGCAGTTTTTAACTGCCATGTCGACCTGGAAAAATAACCTGTTTGCCAGGCCTAAATCTTCTTACATATTAGATACCTGCAAGGCAGGCCCTGGGCAACTAGAGGCCAGCGTGCAATGCATTTAAAAGGCAGGACATGTACTTTTAAGTTTTACACTACAGCAAGGCCTACCTCTCCCATAGCTTAACATTTGAGTTACCTTATTACATTTCATAAGTGTAATTCACAATCTGGAAAAGATAAACACTTTGAGTTTGGAGTCGCTGGGAGTGCTGAAAATGGCACTTTATAAAATGGACATTTTCTTACTTTAGCCATTTGGTGCCTGACACCTGTCTCTATTCACACGACTGGGGTGGGGGACAGCTGAGCTTTGTGTATTCCCTATAGACAGCCACACACAATGGAACCTTAGGTGTGAGTGGATGGGTCTCAATCGCCCATTAACTGGCTGGAAGGGGGGAGCTGAGCACTGCATCACTAGCACATGAATAGGTTGTGTCCTGTTCCCACATAAAGGGCTGCATGCCCGTTTTGTAGTGAGTCTGGAGCCACAGCCTTTTGGGTACTTCAAAGGCCTGTCGATGAAATCTCCCTCACACCAAAGACCCAACTGGTTATAAGTACTGGACCTCTAACACAACCATTTCAGTCCATTTCTGGACCTGTGGATACTTTGCCAGGAAGAAGGACAGCTGTGCTGCTACAATAATTGCCACTCCTGGAATCCTGCTTTGCTGTGCTGAATTTTGGCCTGCTGCCCTTTTGCTTAGGAGTGAGAACGACTTGACATGCATTTCTCCAACCCAGAACCTGGAGTGACTCCAAGGGTCAACAGACTGGGCTCCTGTTTTCTGAAGCATCAGGGACATCAAAAACGTCAGCCCTTCTGATGCTGGACATGGACTCTGCCATCTTTGAGTATGCCCTGCCAAGTGGTGCCACCCCAGTCCTGGACCCCTGGAAGTGAGGCCTAAGATGCTTGCTTACCAAAACCAGGCATCCTCATCTTAACTGGCACATCTTTACCGCTGTGGGATCTGAACCACCACATATTTGCCTTTGCAGGGTCCAGACACTGTGCATTTCTTTTGGAACCAGTGCATCACACTTAGAATCAACAAATCCTCTGTTACAGGAGCAGAACCACTGCATCACATTTGGGACCAGCACATTGCATCGTTTCGGCTGCACCACGCATCTTCCTCTAGGCAACAGGGTTCATGGTACTTTTGTTCATCAGGCCAAAGTGGGTCCCAGTATCCAGCCCGCGCTCCATCGCGGTTGGCCTGAACTTTTGACAGTGCCTTGGTCGCGGATGACCAGATGTCCCAAATAGGAGATTATTGCTTGTAAGTGCCATTTTACAGTTTATACTTTAAAATTTCATAACCCAAGATGTACTTATTTGATTTTTGTTGTTTTGGTCTTGTTTCAGTTATTACATTAAGTCATATTTTTCTAACCAGGTGTGGTATCTTTTTGAGCGGTATTTGCACTGTTTTTTTGTATGAAGTGTTCCACAAATACTTTGCACATTGCCTCTTAAGTTAAGCTTGGCTACTCTGTGCCGTACTACCAGAGGGTGAGGACAGCTTAATTTAGAGTGTGTTTGTGACTTAGCCTGACTAGGATTGTGATTCCTGTTGATCAGGGTGCATAACCCTCTCAACCAGAAACCACATTTCTAACACAGTACTCTTTTTGTGAAGGGCCATTCATACCAGTGTTACATCAGAAGAAAATAAATAAATAAGGGCCTGATTTAGACCTTGGTGGTATTACCATCAAGCTGTATCAGAGGCAGGCCTGAAAAGATCTAACATCAGCAGTCTCCTGCCTGCTATATTGGGATGCATTGTGTCTAAGCCAAAGACTTCCATAAAGGACTGTACTCTGTCGCTCCAGCTGCATCCCGCAACCGACAAGGCAGACTCCGATGACAATGATTAGAACTCCATCACTGTCTTGATAGTGGCATCCCACCAAGCCTACTTAGATTACACAGTAGTGCTGGTGGTGTATCAGCGGCAAGCACACGTTGGCGGGAGCCTGCTGTGGGACCTATTTGGTATAGTACCATGCTATGGCCATTGGTTGGATGCTAGTAACTCACACCTGTTGCAAATTGGACAATTGTGAACACCTGCAGAGCACACTATAAAACACACTCCATTTCAGACCATGGTCCTTTGCCACTCCACTGCAGAAGAGCAGACAGCTAGCCAAATCCACAACATAGGAGACAGTTTGTTTTCATTCTGTTTTCCTCTCCCTCTGTATCTTTTTTCTTAAAGCAATTTGTTTTACAGTACCCTATATATTACTGACCACAAGTCTTGTTTAGATATATTTCACAATGGCAAGGAGAAGAAATCCCCGTTTCACAGAGGGAGAATTGTCTGAAATGGTAGATTAAAATATTAGAGTAGAGCACCAATTGTTTGGAGCACAAGTACAAAATACTTCCATTTCCAAGAAAAGACAAATGTGAACCAGAATAGTTGACAGAGTGAATGCTTGCAGAATGAGATTAGGAAGAGGAATAATAACCTGCGGGGGAGGGTTCATTCACTGGCTTCCAAGAGTCACCTGGAGGCCCAGAGGACTGGTAGTGATGTTCCTCCCCCTATTAAAACTCTTGCCCTGTTAGGAAAAGGTCTTGCAAATCCTCCATCCTGAAGACTTGACTGGAATCCCTTGTGGAGTGCAGACTTGTAAATCAGACCTATGTATGTCTCCCTAATCACCAATGGATTCCTGTCCTTAAAGTAGACTTTTAGAATGCTCTTAGCATCACAGATATAGCAAATTGTGACTAAACAAAATCTGTTTTCATACAACTTATCAGCATCATGGGTGTAGCTCTCATTCTAACATAACGCAATATGGATAATCAGATTGTGTAGTTCCTGGTGGATCATTCCTTGCATGGCTCTGCCCATTACTGTCTATCATTGCATGTTGTTGTGCTTTAAAAACAGATCCAAAACCACGTCCATTTTCACAGGAGAGTATGGTGTTCCTAAGTTATATTTTCTCCTAGTCACATTATATCCAGACGTGAATACCAGATGCAAACGTGTTTTCATCTATAAGATAGTCTTTGAAAGTGGTATGTGTAACTTGTTTTTCAAATAACTATTGTCCATGGTGTCAACACGTTACTACAAATACCATGATGCTCTGTTATTGGATCTGAAAAACAATAACGGAATGAGTGTTGTTACACCATCCTTTACTTTCATATGCACACTCATTTGTAAAACTACTGTATTTGTCAGTCACCATGTCATGTTATGGATTTAAATATCACTTCTTGTGTATCTCAACCAAGTTGACACCTTCTCAAAGCTATATTGAATTGATGCAAATACTCACATTATTCATGGTCTTCAATAGACCATGAATCCAAAAATGTGTTGTGCCATGTTGAACAGAATCAATAGCCATATGTAAGTGAAATGTCAATGTCCATAAAATGACCAAATACAGTATTATGTCCACTATGAACCCCTTTATATCCACTGATTTGCAGCCTGCTAGGCCTTTGAATGGTCCAGTACTCCAGTATACTCACCACTATGTTGGGTTCAATGTCTGTCAAATGTAACATACAATCCTGAATTAACACTTTGACATTTCAGGACACCTCTACAAGGTCAGCACTGAAGTTGCCTTCTGTGTAAATCAGTCTGCATGGGTAAAGCAATGAAAATAGCACAAATGCCTAATCAGTCATTATCTCTCTTTTTGGGTTTTAGAATGGCCCTTTTGTAGATAAAGACACAAGCATTGTACACTATAGCCCTCATTACAACCCTGGCTGAAAATCCCGCTTACCGATGTGCTGACAGCCGCCAACATACTGTGACCGCAGCAGTATTCCGCTACAGGTATTATGACCCACACAGAGCAATCCGCCACAATACAGAAACCCACACAAGTCCGCCAGCCCAAAGGTCAGTGATAAACTGGCGATAGCAAAACCCACACCGTCACGCCAACTTGAATACGCCCACGATCAACACAGCAGTCTTTCAACCACAGTAAACCATTGGTGGTACGCACCGCCATGCACAAAATACACACACACTTACAAAACACAACCACATAGGACAATTCAAAATACACACACCTGACACACACCACACACCCAATCCAATATAAAACACACACCCACATTCCCACAACCCCTTACAGCGAAAAAATCTGAACAAGCAGAGAGAGAGAAAAGTAAAGATCACACCATCATCCAGAGGCACAGAACACCATCACACATACACCATCTATGTACCTCACAGCACACACCCCAGAACATCACCCCACACATCACCTCACACATCACTCACACCACATCATGGCACCTCAAAGACACCCCAGGTTTCCTGAGGAGGAGCTCAGGGTCATGGTGGAGGAAATCATTTGGGTAGAGCCACAGCTATTGGGATCACAGGTGCAGCAGACCTCCATTGCAAGGAAGATGGAGCTATGGCGGAGAATCGTCAACAGGGTCAACGCGGTGGGACAGCATCCCAGAACCAGAGATGACATCAGGAAGAGGTGGAACGACCTATGGGGGAAGGTGCGTTCCGTGGTTTCAAGACACCAGATTGCTGTACAGATGACTGGCGGTGGACCCCCACCTCCTCCCTCACAACTAACAACATGGGAGGAGCAAGAATTGGTAATCATGCATCCTGAGGGCATCGCAGGAGTAGCAGGAGGACTGGACTCTGGTAAGTCAAATCTTTACTACTTTATCCCCCACCCTACTTGCATGCCATCACAAATTCCTACCCCTACCCTCACCCCATCACTCTAACACCTCACAACCCACCCAATACCAAGCCCTGCATGCAACAACAATGCATGGACCCCCATCACAGACCTGCATGGACATCCATCACCACAGCATGCCCAGTAGAGAGACTCACCCAACCCACATAATCACCAATCACACAAGGCCAAGGCGACAGTGCTAGCACATTAATACAGAGAAACACACCCATTGCACAAGATGGCACCCACAGATACAATAACACTGCATTTACATCCCAACAGGACCCCTACCCGACGTCACCGGACAGGAGGTGCCAGCCATATCCAGTCCCCCCACAGAAGAGGCTAACAGTGATGACAGCAGCTCTGCACACCTGGATCAGGATGACCAGCCTGGCCCATCTGGGACCTCTGGACAGTCAGTTCCCCTGCCACAGTCCCAAACCACCACAGAACCTCCCCCTTCAGGAAACACCACCACAGCACCCACCCAGCGGGCCCATGCCACTGTCCCCAGGACACGTCAATCAGCAATGTGTCCACCACTACAGGGACACCAACCAAACCCACTAACCCAGGACGATCAGGGACCTGGGGTCAGTGGCAGTGGGCACACCGTTCAGGGGACAGAGCCACAGACAACAGGGAAGCTGGGAGGACTGCTGTGCGACAGGGGGAGGACAGGCCCAGTGAACCCACTCTCCACAAGGCACTCTCCAACATCACGGGAGCATACCACCATTCCCAGGAGACCATGGGCACGGTACTGGCCAAGTTTCAGGAGACCCAGAGGCTGCAGGAGGGACACAACATTGGGATCAGGGATAACCTCACCAAAATCTACACCATTCTGGTCACCACAGCAGGGTGCTGGCTGACATGGGCAAGACCATGAGGGAGGCAGTGGCACAAAAAAGGGCCCCAGATACCAGCCAAACTGAGGAACAGCCTTCCACCTCTGCCGGCGCTACTGGACAGGAGGCACCACCACAGGAACAACAGGCCACCAGCACCCCACCCCCTGCAGAAGGAGAACCACCCTGCAAACGGTCCCTGCGATCCAGGCAGAAGACAGAGAATATTGCCAAGACCCCCGCCAGGAAATATTACTCTCCTGATTGTCACCCTTCTGTTTCACTATGTCACCCTGTCCAACTTGAACTGCCATTACTCCCCTTCCTATGCCACATTGGACAATGCACCTGTGATACCAAGAGACTGGACTCTACTATGGACCTTCCTCCACCATCACCCCAGCCTCTTTCACATACCCCTAGACTCATTAGCCCCTAAATAAACACCCTTTAATCACAAACCAATCTGGAGTCAGTCTGATCTTTCACAAATGCATTCTTACAACATTAGCAACAAATATCAATGTAAATGTTCATTTACTCATACCAATGTATGACAGTTGTTGGCCAGCAGTACATATAGCAGAAGGCAGAATGTGGTACCCAGATCTACAAAAAGTAAATCCAAAGGGAACAGTCAGCGTCCATAGACAGCGGTGAAGAGGGTGACATGTACAATGTCCTAAGTATTCTGAAATGTGAGGAGGAGTTACAGTCTCTTACCTGTGTGTCACTGGAAGTACTGCATGATGATGTTTGTTCTGTTGTCAATATCTTCTTCCTCTGCCTCCTCTTCCTCACTGTACACAGGCTCCACCGCTACCACAAGACCATCACCAGTCTCATCCTCCTGCAGAAAAGGCACCTTGCGTCTCAATGCCAGGTTGTGCAACATGCAGCATGCCACGTTTATCTGGCACACCTTCTTCAGTGAGTAGTATAGGGAGACACCTATCAGATGGAGGCACCGGAATCTGGCCTTCAGGAGTTCGAACGTCTTTCCAGTATAACGTCTCGTTCGGCCATGTGCCTCATTGTAGCCGTCCTCGGCCCTTGTCATGGCATTCTTCACTGGGGTCAGTAGCCATGAGAGGTTGGGGTAACCAGAGACACCTGCACATTTCGAGGGATACCTGTTAGACACACACTAACCCTTAGGGACTACCCCACACACAGACACCCACCCATACTGTGGGGGGACCTTGGGCTCACCTATTAATCACACCCGGTGCCTCTGGAGTTGGCCCATCAGATAAGGAATACTGCTATTCCGCAAGATATAGGCATCATGCACAGAGCCAGGATACTTGGCACTCATATGGGAGATGTACTGATCCTGCAAACACACCATTTGAACATTCATCGAATGGTAGCTTTTTCTATTTCTGTACACTTGATCATTTCTGCGGGGGGGACAAATGCCACATGTGTACCATCAATGGCACAAATGATATTGGGGATATGTCCCAGGGCATAGAAGTCAGTTTTCACTGTTGGCAAATCCTACACCTGGGGGAACCCGATGTAGCTGCGCATGTGTTTCAGCAGGGCAGACAAAACTTTGGTCAACAAGTTAGAAAACATTGGCTGAGACATCCCAGATGGCATGGCCACTGTAGTTTGAAAGGAGCCACTTGCCAGGAAATGGAGCAATGACAGGACCTGCACTAGAGGGGGGATACCTGTGGGCTGGCAGATAGATGATATCAGGTTTGGCTCCAATTGGGAACACAGTTCTTGGATTTTGGCACGATCAAGTCTGTATGTGATTATGATGTGCCTGTCTTCCATTGTCGACAGGTCCACCAGGGGTATGTACACAGGAGGATGCCGCCATCTCATCATCTGCCCCGGTGGTTGTAGCTTATGGAGGAGAACAATGAGCAGAGGGTCATTTACCACGTAGGTAGCACAACTGTGTCTGCAGTACTGTTAGAAAATCCGTGTGTGAAATAGTGTACCCCTGAAATGGTGGCTGCCTGACTTGTGAGGGACAAGGGGAAATGAGGTAGATGCAGTGGCGTGGTGTAGTGTCGCGGTAGGCCGTCAAAGACCGCTGCACAACTCAGAATTGGTTATCATTGGGCTCTATGGGATTTCAGGAGTCAATGGCCATGTAGGCCGGCAGCGAAGGTACGCACCGTCGCGGACTTGACCGCCATTTTCTATCTGTTCACTCACTTGATACCTGACAATCAACAGGAGAGGACCTACACTGTGGGTGATGCTGTGACCTGAGTCTGGAAGCAACATTGGCTCATGTGTCTGGGGAAAGGGCCCCTGCCTTCACTGGGGAGGAGTTGGACAAACTGATGGATGGGGTCCTCCCCCAGTACACGCAACTCTACGGTCCTCCAGACAAACAGGTGAGTACACTGTGAGCATGATGCGTGGGCAATGCCTCTTTGGAGTGGTGCGGATAGAAGCCACATGTTGGGGGGGCTGAGGGCTGCATGTGGGGATGGTCAGTGTCTGTGCGTCAGGTCATGGGTGGGAACTGGTGGGCAATGAGTATGATGGTACGGACGGGTGAGTAATTTCTTTTCCTCCTGTACTTTTCCTCTAGGTCAGCACCAAGGAAGTGCGGACCCTGGGGGTCTATCACAGACAGAGCACCCACTGCCACAATAGATGGGAGGACCTGCGCCACTGGAGCAGGAAGACGGCGGAGGCCCAGCTGGGGCTGGCCTCCCAACGTGGAAGGGCTGCCCGTCGCACCATGACCCCCCTGATGTTCCGCATCCTGGCAGTGGCCTATCTGGAGTTGGATGGGTGCTTGAGTGCATCACAGCAGCTGCAAGGGAGTAAGTACAGTGTCATAAAGCTGACTTGCACGGTTTAGGAGGGGTCTGGGTGGGAGGTGTGGGCTGTGGGTGCCCCTAGGCCAGGGCGGTCATACCAGGGTAGCTCCCTTGTTTTCAGACTCAGAAGCACCCCTACCCCAATGGTAAGATTGGACAATTGGACAACTACTAGTGTGCAGGGTCCTGTGGGTGTCAGGTGTGCATATGTTGGCGTTTGGCATTGTACCCCATGGGGTGGTGACTACCATAGTGACTGGTTGGGCAAGGGCTAGTGCACAGGGCAGCTCTGTGTGTGTTGTGTCTGCCAACGGTAGTGGTGTTGCTGTCATTGACCATATGTGTCCTCTGTCTCACATCCCCTTCTTGTTTTGACACCCTGTCCTTGTGTGCATTAGCATCATCTGGCGGAGAAGCAGAGGCACCGGTGACGGAAGGAGCTAAATCCCACATGGTCCAGGAGGGTGAATCCACTGAGGGTGAAGGCACCAGTGGGACTGAGGGCTGCCCGCAGTGAGGAGGCTATTGACCTCCTGAGATCCCTCACTGTTGGGCAGTCAACCATTCTGAATGCCATCCAGGGTGTTGAGAGGCATTTGCAGCAAACAAATGCATACCTGAGGGCATTCATTCTGGTGTGGCGGCACAACAGAGAGCATTTTAGGCTCTGGCCTCAGCACTGATGGCAGCCATTGTCCCTGTGTCCAGCCTCCCCCCTCCAACTTCCACTACCTCGACCCAACCATTTCTACCTCAGCCTATCCCAATCACACCATCAGACCTGCATGCATACACATCAACACACAAAAGTGGCTCAGGCAAACATAAGCACCACACTTCCCACAGGCACTCACACAAGCACCATACCCATGCACACATACCAACATCCACTTCCTCCACTGTGTCCCCCTCCTCCATGTCCTCCACCTCCCTTCCAGTCTCGTCTCCACTCACACTTGCATGCACTACATCATCAGCCACTGCCTCCATCACAGGCACGCCAATCACAACACACGGCTCACGTCCAATCACCACCCCCACTATCATTCACACGTCCCCTGTGTCCTCTTCCAGTGTGTCTGTGAGCCCTCCTCCCAAAGTACACAAACACAGGCACACACCCACTCAACAGCTATCCACCTCACAACAGCCTCTAGCCCATGCACCTTCACTGAAACTCAGCAGACGTACACCTCCCACAACATTACCTCTTCCTCCTCTCCCACACCCCCTCCATCTTCCCGTCCCAGTGTGTCTAATAAACTTTTCCTAGCTAACCTGAACCTCTTCCCTACACCTCCCCCCATCCTTCCCCTAGGGCCAGGATGTCTAGATCCCAGCCCAGCACCTCAGCCACCACATCTGCATCTGCTGTGATCTGTGCAAGTCAGGGAGGGGTTGAAGGGGGCACCCATCAGAGCTGCCAGTGTGCCACCTACAGATGTGAAGGACCACCCTATTCCACCACCTGCAAAGGTAAAAAAGGGTCCGGTTTCCAGCAGGGGAAAGTCGCACCAACCACCCAGCAAGGCCTCGCCCAAACACAGAAAGGACAGTGCCAATGACCCAGCAATGACTGCCAAGGTGGGGAAGGGCCACAAGACAAAGGGCAAGTCTCCTCAGGGCACAATGCCTCCTGGTGAGGGGCTGATGACCACCATTTCATCAGGGATGCCAGCGACATGTTCCACAGTCACCACTGTCGCAATGACCGCCACCTGCACCTCCGCCTGCACCGCCGCTGCCACAACGTCAGTCTGCAGCATCCTTCCCAAGGATCAGCCATCCGAAGCTGCCGCAGACGGTATGGTGTCTCCCTCTAACACAACAGACACTTGCCCCACGGCCAGCACCGGCAGCATCTCCGCAGCAGCCACCTCCACCTGCACCACCATCTGCACCACCACGTGCTGTAGCCGGTACCACTCTGTCGGACATCAGCAGCATCACCGGTGGGCAGCCGTCCGAGGCTGCAGGTGACGTCCTGGGCTCTGGACAAGCCACTTGAGGCACCACCTCCAGCACTGGCACGACCAGCAGTTGGCAGTCTAAGTTGCCGTAGGATGGAGTGTGGCTCTGCCTCCATGGAGTATCATGCTACCTGTTCCAGGTACATCGCGTGGCTCAGACACCCAGGTGAGAGGATGTTAACTGCCACACCCCAGGTGCAGCATCACTGGGCACAAAGCCCCCTCCAGAACCAGTGGAGAGATACATCCACTCACCCAATCCTTGGCAGGATGAAGCACACTGGGCACAAAACCCCCTCCAGAACCAGTGGAGAGATACATCCACTCACCCAAACCTTGGCAGGATGAAGGACTCCGGGCACAAAGCCCCCTCCAGAACCAGTGGAGAGATACATCCACTCACCCAATCGTTGGCAGGAAGAAGCACACTGGGCACAAAGCCCCCTCCATAACCAGTGGAGAGATACATCCAGATACCCAGTCCTTGGCAGGATGAAGCACACGGGGCACAAAGCCCCTCCAGAACGAGTGGAGAGATACATCCACTCACCCAGTCCTTGGCAGGATGAAGCACTCTGGGCACTCACCCAATCCTTAGCAGGATGAAGCACACTGGGCACAAAGCCCCCTCCAGAACCAGTGGAGAGATACGTCCACTCACCCAGTCCTTGGCAGGATGAAGCACTCTGGGCCCAAAGCCCCCTCAAGAACCAGTTTAATGTGCCACCCACTTGAGAGACTGTGGCTTTGCACTCCCCCGGAGCAAGTAGTGGGCAAACCACCCACTTGTGAGACTTGAGAGACTGTGGCTTTGCACTCCCCAGGAGCAAGCAGTGGGCAAACCACCCATGTGAGATTCTGTGGCTTTGCACTCACCAGGAGCAAGCAGTGGGCAAACCACCCACTTGAGAGACTGTGGCTTTGCACTCCAGCAAGTAGTGGGCAAACCACCCACTTGAGAGACTGTGGCTTTGCACTCCCCAGGAGCAAGCAGTGGGCAAATCACCCACTTGTGAGACTTGAGAGACTGTGGCTTTGCACTCCCCAGGAGCAAGCAGTGGGCAAACCACCCACTTGAGAGACTTGAGAGACTGTGGCTTTGCACTCTCCAGACCAAGCAGTGGGCATGGAGCCCCCTCGAGGAGCAGTGGCGTTGTACTATCTTCCAGCTGAGGTGCCCCCCTCCCCTTCCCCCTGAGGTGCCTGTGTTTTTTCGACCTGATGCCCCTGCAGCGTTCTCTCCATTTTGAATCATGCTTTTTGGGACCACTGGTCCACGGACATTTACAAGGGACAGTGTACGGCCTTGTGTACATAATGTAAATATTTGTATATACTGATTATTTGCTTTTCTCTTGATATATCTGAATGTTCCAATATAACACTGGTTAGATTCATTTCCTTTTGTCCTTGCATTCTTCCAGGGGAGTATCTGTATTGTTGTTGGATGTGTTTGTGTCTATGGTGTTGTGGGTGAGGGCGGGGGTGGGGGTGTTGCGTGCCGCGTGTGTGTGTGTGTCACTCTCTTTTGCCTCCTCCCCTCCCCTGTGTGCTAGGTGCAGTACTCACCTTCGTCACTGACGCCGCCTTCTTTCTACTTCGTGGTGAATCAGTAGATAAACCGACATGGGGAGGATCTGCAATTCGGGCTCCATGGCATCCTGGTTCTTCGTAGAGTGTCAAGAGGTACGTGGTTCCCCTTCGTTAATCAGTTTCCGCCGTGCTTTTGGTGGCGTTGATACCGCCCTGGAAAAGCTGGCAGATTGGTGCCTTGTAATATGGTGGGCGTTACATTGGCTTCTGCCTGTCTGTAGGCGGTGACCATCGCAGTGCTTGTTGCCACCGCTGTGGCGGTCAGAGTGTTAAAGTGGCTGTCTATGTTGGCAGTTTCTGCAGTGGTCGTAATCCCATTTTTTTACCGTCGGCCTGTTGGCGGTGTTACCGCCACTTTAACACCGAACCGCCAGGGTTGTAATGAGGGCCTCTATATTTTATTCACATATCCTATTTATCCTTCACAGGTCCAACCACGTGGCCCAGTGCGCCATCGTCTGCCAGCCAAGACACCTCTACTCCAGCCCAGGAGCAAGCCTTTAGTGAGGACTCCAATGCTGTCTGACCATGCAGCTCCAATGAGTCAAACCCAGCCTACAGCTACACCTCCCACCATAGCTGCAACAAGACCACAGTGTGAGAACACCTCCACTTCTTGTGCAACGAGAACCAGCACAGCAATCCTGTGCCCCCCAGTCCTGGCTACTATCAAGCCACCAACAACTCAGCTGACAGGTCTGCCAGGACCCAGTGATTTGGGGCACACTTCAAAGGTACAGGCTAATGGGGGTAGGGTTGTGGGACAGAATCTGTGGGACAGCCAAGAGAAGCCACTAGGGTTTTGTTAGTCAGACCACCCTTGACCAAGTCTTAGGATCAGTCCAACAGTCCAAAGACGTGATGGGCGAGGTCCTGAGTGAGCTCCAGGATATTAAACAGGTGCGGAGGGAGAACAATGTAGAGATTCAGAACATCAATTCCAATATGTGCTCCTTGACTGGGGTGATGTATGACATTTATCACATTATGCACAGGACGTTTCCCAGTCCATCTCCCATGTCTGTGGTCTCTCAACATCGGGGAAAGGTACAACACTGTCAGCCACATACATGGAGGCCATGCCACAGGATATGCCTGCTCCTACTAACCCAGTCCACGCACCTGCTCCCTGGAATGGATGGTCATCTGGACCAGGAGCAGAGGATGGCAAGACCAGCACCATCACCTCCAAGAGACACCAAAGCTAATTTCTCCCTTGTGTGTCTACCATTCACTCTGTCAACTGTTTCATTGACACATTTACTTTTTCAGAGGACAGTAGCATTTTGGACATTGGACTTCAAACTGTATTTGGCTCTACTACCATGTTTCCATCCACCATGATAAACTCTTTTCAGTTTATTTAATCTTATTTTGTTTCCCCTCACAATTGTGTTTTTTTTTATCATAATAAATGTAATGAACACAGAGTACAAGGCTGTTGAATATTTGTGGTGTGTCCTTTGTTATGTCCATCTTCCACCATCATGTTGGGAAACCTCTAGAATATCCATTCAGGAAAATAACTGTTGCAATTACAGAGAGGAAAAGTGTCAACAAATGTATTTGAAGTAAATAAACTCTACTGAGAACGTATGTGGAACATACAGATGTTTGAAACAAGTCCTCGTAGAAATAGAGCCTGGGTTACAAAAATCACCCCTAACCCTAATATCTGTGCCACTCAGGGTTAGGGCCTCCACTACATTGATAGCATGGAGGAAAGGGAATATGGAATGGGGTCAAGTTAAATAGGCAAACTATCAGTGATTCATGACCTTAGTTGGAGCCATACATCCTGCCCTCACAAGAAGAATCCTAGATCAATAACACAAATAGTCTACAACATGGCAGTGACAAAATTTGAAGCCACATGACCGTGCATGACACCGTGGAAATATCTGATGCAATGACAAGTTCACCATTCCATGGTGTGCTAACAAAAAGTTTTATTATCATGATGAAACACATCAACAACTGCCTCAACTGTGCACACATTGAATATTTAGCCAGTTTTAAGGGAAAACAGTTTGCTAGGGCCTGACATACACATGAGGTTTGAGTAACCCAAGTGGCACATATTGCCTTGATGACAGTATCACACAGAAAACAGGTCATATACAATCTTTGAACTTCCACTCCGTCAGAGTGCAAGTTGTCTTTGGAGAAGATGTGTCCATCCCAAGTGGGTGTCTGTCCCAGGATCAACACATGTACACCTTTTACTTCTAAAAAGCAACATATCACAACAATTGTCACAACCTTGAAATGTCCAAATGAAGATGACATGGTGAAGGACCCAGAAACAAAATAACAAGGGGAAATTATTTTGCCACATATCAAATTGAACTCAATTGGCAAGTAATAAGGACTCACTTACTTAGCATAAGCACAGTTTATCTGTGTCAATGGCCACAAAATCCATTGTAGGAAAACTCTGATCCACTAACATCTTTCCCTTGAACTTTCCTGCACTGACCATATCTAACAAATTGCCATAGCAGACAGATTTATTCTCCAGGGTCCAAGTTGTACTGACATTAGAGCTTAAAATTTATGAAGGTAAACTTACACTCAGGTGAACAAATGGCCAATCACATCTTGACGTAAGTCACCTCCTTCTTCTTCACCATTGTATCTTTGATAGGGCATCTCAACATTCTCATCGGGGGGTTCATCACAGTCTCCCTCCTCTGTAATTTTAGTGATGTCTTTCCTCAGGTCGATGTTATGGAGAATGAAGCAGGAAACTGTGACTTGGAATACCTTACCCGGTGAATAGAGGCAGGCTCTACTGGTCTTGTTTAAATCTACCCTTCGGGAGCCCGAAAGTCTGCTTCACTGGCATCTGTGTTCTTACATGGGCCTCATTGAAATGGACTTCCCCTGGTGTTGTTGGATTCCTCAGTAGTGCCAATAACTACTGCCGGTTAGGATACATTGCATCTCCTACACAGATACAACACATCAACACATTACTCATTATTAAACCATTGTCCCTTCCTAAACTAGGATTCAGACAAAAGCTCAACAACTCATGTTGTTCTTACCGACACGCCAGGCCCTCTCTGGTCCACGTTGTGACATCTGCATGGGTACATTGTTGTTTCGTAGTATGGAAGAATCTTGTGTTGACCCAGAGAAGAAGGCACACACACTTGTATAGTTCTGGTAAGCAAACAACTTGCACATTGATAGAATGTTGTGTGATGGCACAAAGGCAATAGACAAGCCATATTTTGGTCCAACCACATGTGGTATTCCACCGGAAGCATGACATTCTCCCTTCACAGTGGCCAAATCCTGTCAACATGGGAGTTGGATGTAGCTGTTGATATTTTTCATCAGGGAAGCAAGGACTTCTTGTAGCACACCACTGAATGTTGCCTTGGACATGCCCCCGATACTGACACAGTGTATTGAAAGGTGCCAGTGGCTACACAATGCAGTACTGCCATGGGTTTTACTACTGGATTGGTGTTATGGTTGTTGGGTTCCTTTTGTGAGGCAGGAGATCAGGCTTCAACTGCTGACACAAATAAAGGATAGCTTGCCTATTTAGTTGATATTGCTTGAAGGTATCCCTTTCCTCCATGGTCACAAGATCTGGAAAGGGCTGGAACACTTGAGGCTGTTGCCTCCTACCCATGGCTGGGTTCAGACATCCGTATGTATGAAATAGAAAATATTAGGTGAAATGGTCACTCCATACTCTTAATGTCAATGCACATCTGACTTCTGAGTAACAGTAGAAATGTAATTGTGTAATACATATACATACACTGATATCAAATATTTGGTGCACTTAGGGCCGTATTTATACTTTTTGGCACACAACTGCGCCAACGCAGTTGTGCGTCAAAAAATTTAACGCCGGCTAACGCCATTCCAAAGCGCCATGCGGGCGCCGTATTTATGGAATGACGTTAGCCGGCGGAGCTGCCTGGTGTGCGTAAAAAAAAATGACTTACACCAGACAGCGCCGGCGTAGGGGAAAATGGAGCTTGGGCACCAAAAAATGGGGCAAGTCAGGCTGAGGCAAAATTTTCGCCTCAACCCGATTAGCGCCATTTTTTTTTACTCCCAACCCCCATTGAAATGAATCCTGTCTTAGCAAAGACAGGAGTCATGCCCCCTTGCCCAATGGCCATGCCCAGGGGACTTCTGTCCCCTGGGCATGGTCATTGGGCATAGTGGCATGTAGGGGGGCACAAATCAGGCCCCCCCTATGCCACAAAAAAAATAAAACAAAAATACTTACCTGAACTTACCTTAAGTTCCCTGGGATGGGTCCCTCCATCCTTGGGTGTCCTCCTGGGGTGGGCAAGGGTGGCAGGGGGTGTCCCTGGGGGCATGGGGGGGCACCTCTGGGCTCCTTCCGAGCCCACAGGTCCCTTAACGCCTGCCCTGACCAGGTGTTAAAAAATGACACTAAAACGGCTGGACGTCATTTTTTTTGACCCGCTCACTCCCGGGCGTCATTTTTGCCCGGGAGTGTAAATACGGCGCACATGCCTCGGAGTCACTTTTTTAGACGGGAACGCCTACCTTGCATATCATTAACGCAAAGTAGGTGTCCACGCTAAAAAATGACGCAAACTCCATGGACTTTGGTGCTAGACGTGTCTAACGCCAGAGTATAAATATGGAGTTAGTTTTGCGTCGAATTTGCGTAAAAAAAAACAACGCAAATCCGGCGCAAACGGAGTATAAATATGGCCCATTTTTGAAAGATTTAAATGAAACTACTGCTGAAAATTGCAAAGTGCAAATGGTGGTCAATAGGCATGAGAGACCAGAACCTTAACATAATTTCAAACAAACCATGATAAACTGTGGGTCAGATACATCAAGTAAATTGGCCTTACTAGAGCCTGGAATTAGGGAAGTGACAAACTAAAAAGGGACTTTGACATTTTTCTGAGGGAAAACTCTTTTCTCTGCAGGACAAACCTGAAATTGAGTCCATCCCTGCACTTGGCATAGGCAGTGCAGGGGCCCCTCTGCCCAGCACCATCACAATGTTCACTGTCTGCTTTGCAGACAGTGAACATTGCGAGGTTGCTGGTGCACCCAGCTGGTTACAGCATTGCAGTCGGCTAAATTTTGAGCCAGAGACAATGCTGTAGCCTATTTCCCACTGGGCTGGTGGGCAGAAACAGAGGTTTCTGCCTGCCAGCCTAGCGGGAAACTCTTAATGAGTCCAGCAAGGAGGTAGCCTGTGTGGTGGCAACCTCCCGGTCTGAAATTCAGCAGACAGTGAAAACCATCCGGCGAACTCCTAATGAGGCTCTCTGTGTTTCTGCCATCGACTTCATAATTCAAAGGCTGCCAGACTCAAATCATTGTGAGACCCTGTGCAAACCAATTGCTCCTTTCCACCACCCAAGAGATGCAGAAGCTATGATGGTATAATATGAACCTAATTCTTGACCCCCTTCCATGATGTGCCTTTGATGCATTGCGCTAACATGTGATTATTGTAGTGTGGGTCTTGCGTATTGCTGGCTCTGCCCCAGCCCTTTCAGACTTAATGAGATGCAATCCAAGCATGTCATTGACTAAGCAGAATTGCATTCTCAAAATAGTTGAGTATTCTGTTGTGATATTGAGGTCGATATCATCAATAAAACAAGAGTTTATATAAAGCATCAAGTGAAATAAATGATTAATAAAGTAAAATGTATTTGCTAATACCGTCCATACTTGTGTAACTGATAATTTTTTTTAAAGGTATGAGGGTTGTAAAAAACCAGGTCATTAGTTATGTGGCATGCTCAAGTAATGGGTCCACATTTGCCTCCAACTGGGAGCCAAACATCCTATTACAGTGCTTGACTCTCTCAGGGTAGCAGAGCAAAGGAGTCCAAGGACTACTAAAAGGAGGTGGTATGGGCTATTAATCATAATTCGCTACCACACAATAACAGTTATTCAACAATTGTACAGTCCATGTTTTGCTTTAGAAAAGTGCAAGAACTTTCTTTACACACATTACTCAATATTACGCAATAATTTGCAATAATTCACAAATAGACATTAGACAGATAGAAACTACCACAGATGATGGTGAGTAATCACCTCTGACCCCCTAAAGGGTCAAACAAACACCTCAGGTAAGTCCTGTGACTTGGTCAATGGTTCAAGATCAACAAACCACATATCAAATACACCATCATGGAGTAAATCCAATAATCAATAATAATTTGTAAACACTGTTAACAATGTCAATAAAGCATGTGCACTTTGACCAGTAACCACTGGCATTATTATTATAGCAATAAAGCATTTAAAAATAAACCTCCAATGTGTCTGTGCGCTTTTTATATATTTTCAAACCATGAAAATTATATCATAAAAACAACCCGTAGAGGGCATCACCTTTTATTACATAATATGCAACTATATCCCATCCAAGCACCCCCGCATGCCTCTTCTGTTAGGAGCAGCCAGGGGAGCACACCTCTGGCTGCCGGCACCTGCAGAGTCAGCATGTCTCTGTGTTTCCAGGGGAGTCAGCAGTTCTCTTTCTAGGCCTGATCCTGCGAGCAGGGTGCTTCTTCTCATGGTGGCTGCCTCCTACCCCTAGACATGGGGAGCGGGGCAGGGATAACACAGCTGGGGGGGTGAGTGTGGGTGGCCCTCCAACCATCCCTGGAGTTGAGATCCTGGGCCCCTCTCTTTTCTTCATGGAAGCCCAACTGTACTCCCACTCTCACTTTGGCGGTAGTGGGCCCGAGTTCGCAGTCACAACACCCTATTGATGGAATTCAGGCACTTTAGGCAGTGGTCTCCATGCATATCCCTCCCAGGAAAAACATTGCATTTGACTCCTTGCAGTGACCGAGGAGCACTGGCCCACCCAATGGGGGAAGGAATTTGACAGCCTGCAGTGAAGCAACACATGCTTTGATCCTTCTAGTCAAGATTAAAGGCCAAATCTTTATCTGGTAGATATGTTGGACCCTGTTGGGCCATTTTGCATGCTTAATGGCTCATTTTGCTCCTGGCGACAAGCCCTAGCTACCTGGAGCCATTGTCTCACACATCCTGGCCTCCGAGGTGGTGAACTTTGCAGGGGAGCTGGTGTCACTGGCTCCCTACACCTTCCTTTTTCTTTTCTAGAGCTTTTTTCCTCCTTGGCGCAGATGTCCAGTATTTCCCCAACTAGTCTTCAAGAGGTGTAATGAGAACAGCTTCTCTGGTCCTGAGAAGAGTGCCACTGTTCCAAAGGGCAACTGTTAGCATAGTCCTTAGTCCAGGTTAATATCAGGGTGTTATTCCTTTTAGTTGTCCATGGATGCCGCCTCCAGTTCCAGTGTCCAGCAGAAAATCACAACCAAGAGGGAGCTGTCTCCTTTCTCAAGAGCTTCTACGTGAGGGTGTAGGGTTCCAGATGCAAGGCACCTATAGCCTACCCTAGGGTGGCACACCACCTCTCTGTCCATGTCCCAAATCTCCTGCACAGGAAGCTGGAACAATTCAGAATGACGTCACCCAGGAGCCGCTCGTCACATCTCTTCTGGTGACCTCAATTTCGTCCCTCACCGACATCACTGCCAGGGCCTTTCCCATGGAATACTCAAAGGAAAGCCCCCTTCTGTGTTGACTCCAGTTGTCTGGAATCCCTCCTTTGTTCAGTGGGCTTGAGCTGGTCCATCCCTGGTCCAATGTGACAACTCATTAATTAATGCAAATTTTTAATCCTTGCCCTTTTCCAGCAAAGGAGCTGAGTGAAGCACTGTTAATTGCTGCCTTTCTGTGCAGAAACCTTTGTTTGTGCTGCTGGAGAGTAATATAATTAACTCGGCACAGTTGGGTGACATAGGACTGGGCTGAGATCCTGAGCTGAGCCAGAGAAATATAACAATACTGGACACTCCATAAACTATACTGATATCTTCTAGGAACTGTCCTATTTGGGTTTGGCATATAGTTTCCACCCTAATTTGATACACTATTGGTCTCTGTAGGACAGCTCTAAAGCAGTCTTCGCCTTAGATGTATAATTGGGTGTCACTGCAGACAAGATAGTAAGTAACATTAACGTTCCTAATGAGTGAATACTAACAATATGTGGCCTAATACAGGTAAATTTCTAATCCTGTAGAGTCCCCTCTGTGGCAGGCTATCTGCATACAGTTACTGAGCTGACAGAAGTCTCCCACATGCAGCCCTCACATGTATAACCAGACAAGTGTTCATTACCTTTGCTTCATTGCAGCAGCCTTATTTTAAAAAGCAGGCACTGACGATAAACACCTGCAGTCCATTTACCATTAGTTTAACGTGGGTGAGTCACCAAATAACTTTATATGAGAGAATCTTTTCATACCTGTGGTTTGAGTGCTTTTTCCATGGTGGTTCCATATCAGAGAATTCATTTGTGTATTTTTACATAGAATGTGTAAGTAGAATCCCATTTGTGTCAGAATGACAGAAATACAATTTGCCCATATGTGTGCTTATCACTGTAGAATGTAATAGCAAATTCCTTTCTACTAAATATGAATCCCCACGTTTCAAAATGACACCATGCATGAAATTATGGATGAGACCCAAGCACATTATCTAGAAATGGTTGAAAATATGGCGCTTATACATGTCATCTGATTCAAGATGAAAATTAATGTTTTCAACAAGACTTATTGGAAATCCCTAAACTGCCATATGCAGAGGAAGTATGTATGTTGTGATTAAAAATAAGGATATTGTCATGAGGGCCCTTTTAGTACCCGGTATGGCTACCCCTGTTTTAGCTTAGTTTTACACTACATATTGTTATTCATGTTAGCAAGACTGTTTTAAGCAAAGGCTTTCACACATTTTATAAGTTGCTTTACTCTAGGGAAGCAAAGAATACGGCTCTCATTTAAATCAGCATTTTCACTACATATAATCAACACGCTTTGTCCAAGGCTGTTAATCACAGTAGACAATATGCTAACTTGTGTTTGCCAGTCCAGGAGCCAGCTTCCTTCTCCAAGACACAGCATTACATCAGAGCTGAGGTTCCAATGAGACATGGGCATTATATAAATTATAGACTGAGCCAAGGAGGGCAAAGGGCTTTCCAGTCATGGCCATCCTGGGATGCGTACTGCAAAATAGTCAGTTTTGCTGGTGCTGAATTTCCAGCTTCCCGAGAGGATTGCCATCTACTTGACAGGCAGATTCCTGATATCCTATGCAGGTATGGGGCTGATACCAATTCCATAGATTGGGAGAGGCAGAGTGTTACAACCACTATACTCTCAGAATTAGACAAAGAGTTAGGTAGGGATCTCTAGAACATTGAGAACTACAGATAACATGGTTGGGTTGCTCATCTTCTTCGCCCTGATCGTGATGCTGGTTACCTTACTTTGTTTTATCAGTCCATTTATTGCAGCACATGCTTTTATACTATATTGTGATTTTTCAATAAATGCATTGAAAACTCTGTCATCCCCTGTCTCATCTTGGCATGCATGAGTAACTCAGCCACATGGGTTACCATGTGTTTCCATGGGCTCCCTGGGAGTTTAAGTATCATGTTCAGGTTGCTGTAATCATCTACTACTCCGACAGGTTTGGAGGTTTGGGTGAGGAACTGTGAGCTAGCCAGGAGTTAGGCCAAGTACTAATGGTGTGGGTCCCACACTCAGCAGTGCTGCCTTCCAAAACACTCACTTGTATTATAAACGTAGGAACCGCATAACGTGGAGCCACCAACTTATCATGGTCAGGTACTAATTTAACATATCTCCTGAGTAGTTCTCTCTTGTATGGCTATACGGAAATGTCCATGAAGTTAGGGAAATATCCTCCTCAGCTATATAGGTAGCACCTATATTAGGCTGTAGGTTGTTCAAGCTTGAACTCTTAAAATAATACCCCACTTGGTGTTTCTATCTCTCAATTCTGAATTACAAAATGGAAAATCTAGTAGTTATTCCAGTAAATTGTAGACATGCTGTTACACAACATTAACTCACACATAGGCTATCTAATGGGGGTGGAGATGTTTGTGGCGAGTCACACAATGTGTACAAAACTGAAACATTCTACTCATGGGGTCATTATCAGTCTGGCAGTCACTAGACCACCAGACTCGATGGCAGGCGGACCACCGCCAATGTGGCTGTCCAAGTGCCACATTACAACCCTGGTGGTCGGGCTGCCAGGGAAGAAACAGCTCCACCAGGGTAAGAGATCCCTGAGGTCTGGAGGTGGTGGTGGTACTAATCCATGAGGGCAGCACTGCAAGTGGCGGTGGCCTGGGGATTACAACCACTTCTCTGCCAGTGGTTGGCAGAGAACGTGTACAGGGACTCCCTTGTCCAACACCATCGCAATGTTCTCTGTCTGCTTTGCTAAGGCATTGCTTCCGGCTCGATTATGAGCCGGATACAATGCTGTATCCCTTTTCCCTCTAGGCCAGTATGCAGAAACTCAGGTTTCCGCCGGCTAACCTATTGGGATACTCTTAATGGGCCCAACAGCGTGGCAGCCTGTGTGGTGGCATCCTCTCCTTCAGAAGGTCAGCAGGTGGTAAAAACCATCCGCTGAACTCATAATGACCCCACTACGTTGTTGACACAACTATTGTTTTCATATATTTATAATGGTATGGAAAACATATAGCAAAAAATATTGTTCACACTAGTATTGTAAGAAATAACACAAAAACATTGTTTTTCTATAAATTGTATAAAATTGTTAATCTTAAATGTTTTAATATATAACCTTCATATATTGTGTATTAAATAAATGTAAGTAACATTTAATATTAAAAAATATAAATAATTATATAAACATAAATATATGTGTGTGAAAGTTTATATATATAAAACTGTAAACTTTGTACTTGTATAGTGCACTACTCACCTGTTAGGGTCTCAAGGCGCTGTACACATACCGCTGTGGAACCCCTCCTGGCTTTTCCCTGTGAGGTGCCCACTCCTGGGCAACCTCCAAGGTGAAGCCAGGGATCCCAGTGCTGTTGTGGAGATTAAGCAAGCTATTGCCCAGAGTTACAGAGTGGGACCCATGAATTAGATTAGGCACCGATGTGAGAATTATCAGGTCCGAGGAAATTTGAGCCCAAGACCGGCCGAGGTGGAACTTGAACCCTGGTCCCGGGCAAGATTCCTGCATGAGGGTCTGTCGCTCTAACCATTGAGCCACACTTTTCTTTCTCTTTCTCTCTCTCTCTCTCTCTCTCTCTCTCTCTCTCTCTCTCTCTCTCTCTCTCTCTCTCTCTCTCTCTCTCTCTCTCTCTCTCTCTCTCTCTCTCTCTCTCTCTCTCTCTCTCTCTCTCTCTCTCTCTCTCTCTCTCTCTCTCTCTCTCTCTCTCTCTCTCTCTCTCTCTCTCTTTTTATCTCACTAGTATTAAAAAATGTATTACATTTTATCTCACTAGTATTAAAAAATTTATTACATTTATTAACTTTGTATTTTTCAATTTACTACTATAAAACACATACATGTATTTTTATATATTAAAATACAAACTATAAAAAGTAACAAAATCAAATACAAAACATAAAATTACCTACCAAAATTATTTAAAAAAAACACACATTAACTAAAAATATTACATATGGAAAGTTTTGGACTAAGGAGGAGTAAAGTGTATGATTCCCACTCAAGTCTTAGCAACAGTAGCAAGTGTTGGGCTCCAGAGACGCAGAATCTACTATTCCCACTTCAGTCTATGCAACAGTAGGGAAAGTGCTGGACTTCAAAGGGGTAAAATGTACTTTTCCCAATAAAGTAGTTCACTTAAAACACATAACATCATTTAATAACTCAATTAACGAAAAATACCAAAAATAGAAATATATGTATATATATATATATATATATATATATATATATATATACATTTTAAAAACAATTTAACATTTTACATCATTATTAACTGCTTATTAATTAATGTCAGTTTCAATAAAATTATTAGTTGCTTATTTAGTTTAATTCCCACTCTATATTCCCACAAACTTAACAGCCCAGATTAAAATATAGTTATAATAAAAAGGAACAGAGTTAACATATTAAGGAATACAAACATGATGATTATTAATTGAATAATTAATTGATAATTAATTACACCCCTACAAACACAACCCACGCCTACCATATAAATCAAAAGGTATAATAATTTACAAAATGTATATATGTAATTATCAATTAAATAATTAATAAACAATTAACTAGTAATCAATTATTACGTAATTAACTTCCCACCCTATACCCCTGGAAACATAACAACACACACCTAAAATAAACCTTAAAAAATGTAATAATTTCACTATTTACATATTTGATTATCATTTAAATGATTAATAATTAATTACAGATTGAATAATGATCAATTATTGGTTAATTAGCGTCCCACCATATTCACCGACAAACCAAATAACCCACAAATAATACATAACATAAAAAAGTAAACAATTTACATAATTAAAATTCAAATACATATTTTAATAAAAAATTTGAATTCATTTAAAATTATTAGAGGATGACCTTCCCACCCTAAATCCATAAAAAAAACAAAAAACTGCACCTAAAATATAACTAAATTTTTTATTAATTACACAATTTACATAATTAATTGTCACTTAAATAATTAATAACTATTAAAATGTGATTAAATATACCTAATTAACTTTCCACACTGTACCCCTACCGACCTCTCAACACGCTACAACACTTTACATTACTATTAACATTTAAATTAATAATTATAAATGACTTAAAATTACAAACTATATTTACAAATATTAACAACAATTATACAAACAATATAAAACATATACAATTAAAATATGACTAAATCACATAAATATAATTTAAAAATGATATTTTTTACAGCTATATATTCGAAAAAAAGACATTGACAACACAGATATTATTGAAAACAATATTTCTTATCTAAAGATCGATATTTATGGCAACAATATTTTTGAATCATGATATTTATCTGTCACAATAGTAAAAACTCAATATTTATATGACTCAATATTTTTCAGCTGATATTTGTCCAAATACCGTATTATAGGTTTAAAGGTGACAATGATTGTTCTATGCTATATGTGTTAGAAATTGAGAAGTACAATAAGAGCATATCTAAATTGCTGTATACTAAAAATATATGAGCTCTCATTGAAATACTTTAAAATGGAAAGTGCAATTAATTCATACATAAAGTGCCATAAACTCAAAAGTGTATAACTTATAGTTCAAGTAGTCCATGTTAGAAAGTTCAAAATTAGAACTAAAGTTGGAAATTTCCATTTATAACTGCATAGTTCCTGCAAAGTTTTATGTTTGTATGATTTCACCATTTTGCCCCTGATGTAGACAGGATAGTTTTAATCCATGTTGCGTTGGCTATTACAAATGCAGTTAGGTTTCTACATCCAAATTATGTCCCCATTGATTCATTTATTAAGAGAAAGATGATCAATGATTCACTGTAATTCCAACTCTTGATTTTTATCTCTGGGTTTTGACCTGATGTGTTTAATTTCATGATATTTATGTTGACTGTGTTCCCCCTTATTCCGGACCCACAAATATTTTGCCATGGAGCAGTTTTTTCTTGGTTTTGAGATGTTGTAGGACTATTAACCTGACACTTTTTGTTGCTGCTGATATATTTCTTATTGCATGCACATTGCAATTCCATTAAATTCTGCTTTATATATCAGTGGTTCTTTGATTGGTTGAACCTTTTCAACAAACATTTTACATTCATTTTTATTTGACACCATAACAACATGCCTTGTACTTACACAAATACCAATATCCTCCCTTGTTTTTGACAGCCAATCAGACATGTATTCAATTTGCTGTAAGTAAATGCTGATTAAGAGGCCTTCTAATGATCTTGTACTTTATGATATGTAACTTTAGGATGAGACCTCACCTTTCTTTCAGATGTTCATCATGCTGTAAAATACTCAGAGTTTTACTCATTGTATGATGCTCATTGTTGAATTCCACGAAGAACTTGATATGTGATTCATCACTATCATTATCATATTGCTTGTTCTTCAAACATTTTGATGCTGAGACCTTCCTGTCAACATTTGTTAGGCGTAAGGACCCCTCCTGACAAAAATCTCTAGAATCTGGTACTCCGCATCATCAACAACCATAATGCCCTCAATTCATACAGAAAATCAATTTTAGAGTGGAGAAATAATAATAGCCAGTGTTTAACACACCAAGGTTTTGTGGGTGACTCCTAGTTATGTTAGTTTGCTGCTGCGCTTCCTGACCCAGTGGTATAACATTCTGTGTTGTGCCCCCATGCAGCCATGCACCAAAGGGCTTAAATAGTGTGTGCACCTGAGACAGACTGCTTTCTTTTCCTGCTGATGCATGGAAGTGAGAGCTGGCCTAGGTGTGGGGATGCAGCCATATGCTGAGGCAGGCACTGTTTGGGCAGGAGAGCAGCTGTGACAGCAGCTAGCACAGTACTGTAGGACAGTGCATTTCTGCACGGCTTACAGTGAGGTGCTCCTCGAATTAAAAAACACATATATAGGGTTCAATTAAGCTCAAAATTAAGTCAGTAGTTGCACATTGTCAATGAGGCATGCACCAAACTGGAGGCACAGGCAGCAGCCCAAAAAGAAGCAAAACTGCTGCTTGCCACCCTGGCTGAGTGAGTCTCAGCTGTGATCAGACTGCTGCAGCCATCACACCTGAGCCCCCAGGCCAGTGCAACCAGTGCCAGCTACATTGTGATGAGTGAATTGTACTCACTGAGGTATCAGTGCTGTGTGCAGTGCAGTGCTCCAATTCTTGTCAACCTACCACCATCCACACAGGAATAGGCAGCCTAGCCAACCGACTGTCAAAGTACATTAAATTTAAAAAAAAGTATGGGACATGAGATGCTGCATGTAATAGGGGTGATGTCAGTGAGCATGGGGGCGAGATTAAAGGTGTGGACAAAACCAAAATATTCTGGGGCATATTTATACTCCGTTTGCGCCGAATTAGCGTCGTTTTTTTCGACGAAAATTCGGCGCAAAACTAACGCCATATTTATACTTTGGCGTTAGACGCGTCTAGCGCCAAAGTATGAGTAAAGAGCGTCATTTTTTTGCGTGAACGCCTTCCTTGCGTTAATGAGATGCAAGGAAGGCGTTCCCCTCTAAAAAAATGACGGCGATGCAAATGCGTCGTATTTATACTCCCGGGCAAAAATCACGCCCGGGAGGTGGCGGGTCAAAAAACCCCGCATTTGCGCCACTATTTAACGCCTGGGTCAGGGTAGGCGTTAAGGGGCCTGTGGGCTCAAAATGAGCCCACAGGTGCCCTCCCCTGCCCCCAGGGATCCCCCCTGCCACCCCTGCCCACCCCAGGAGGACACCCAAGGATGGAGGGACCCACCCCAGGGACATTCAGGTAAGTTCAGGTAAGAATAATTTTTTATATTTTTTAATTTTTTTTGTGTGGCATAGGGGGGCCTTATTTGTGCCCCCCTACATGCCACTATGCCCAATGACCATGCCCAGGGGACATAAGTCCCCTGGGCATGGCCATTGGGCAAGGGGGCATGACTCCTGTCTTTACTAAGACAGGAGTCATTTAAATGGCGTCTGGGCGTCGAAAATAATGGCGCAAATCGGGTTGAGGCGATTTTTTTGCCTCAACCTGACTTGCCCCATTTTAAGACGCCCTAACGCCATTTTCCCCCTACGCCGGCGCTGCCTGGTCTACGTGGTTTTTTTCCACGCACACCAGGCAGCGCCGGTCTGCTAGCGCCGGCTAACGCCATTCCATAAATACGGCGCCCGCATGGCGCTTCAGAATGGCGTTAGACGGCGCTAAATTTTTTGACGCTAAACTGCGTTAGCGCAGTTTAGCGTCAAAAAGTTTAAATATGGGCCTGAATGTTTTTTATGTCTCTTACCATCAGGTAGCTACATATAAAATAACACACAGCTTAAAAGAAAATTTAATTAAAAAAAGTTGTTACTCATTGGGAAATGTTCAAAAGTATGTTATGAAACCTCTATTAGTTAACACAATGGTATGTGTGTATGCAGAGAGCCACACAATTAAGTCGTGGGTGGTGTAGTGGAAAATAGTGACTTGTGTATTTTTAGTGCTATGAGGTCACAAACTGTGACAGAAAGCACTGTGAATTTGCAAGTCATTATTTTAAACTTGCATCATACACAGTATGACATATACTGCTACAAAATGCATTACAAGTTTTACGATAAAATGGTGCTTCCAAAATATAGATTTTAGCAATACCCAGACTGTGTAATGCAATTTATTTACATACCTGCCCCTTCAACACCTACTCATGGTAGTAAGCACTATTGAAATCAAATTAAAAGCACTCACAGGAAGGCTCAGTTGCTAACTGCACTACCATGCAAAAAGAAAAAATCTTTGTTTTTACAAAGATTTGGTCAATTAAAGCCAATACTGGCTCCCAAGCACCCTTTACATTTTCAGGTTACCTTTTACATTTGCAGACTACCTCTAAGCGCAGATTTTAATTTCTTTCAGGCAGCAGGCACCATGGTAGGAAGTTGTTTGTCTGCCCAGCTTCGGTTTCAGAGCGCAGCACACTTCCTGAATGACACATCAATTGAAGCATTTACAGTTGAAGCATTTACAATAGCAGAATTAACTGTCCACTGGCGGTTGTTTTTCAAAAAGTAGGAGAACAGTTTTTCATAAATCCTTTTTGTGCTGACAGTAAGACTGGGGAATGTGTGATGCCCTTCCCATGACTCCACAGCCCCACTGGGGGTCGCGCCACACAGATTAAAGGCCTCTGCTCTATAACTTGTGTTGCCCAATTACAGTTTCATACACAGGATGATCCCTATGTTTTGTTTTTATTCTTTGGTGTGCATCCTCTAACATTTTTCAGTGGGAACCCCCATCATAGCATATATAATAATCTGATGCTTCTTTCTCAAAGTCATAGTCAAAGTCATAATCAGATGAGCAACTCCTATGTTCTCCTCTTAATTGGCAACACAAAATTATCACTTGAATGTCATGTGGGAGCCACTGTTTGCATGCAAGATTGAGTAGCTTGCTGTTGCCTTTCTACATATTGTTTTAATTAATTTGCTGTTCTTGCCACACCCAGAAAGTCTGTTTTGGTTTTGTGTATGAATTTGCTATTGATTGATATTATAAAATTTTTGATGTATTCCTCCAAACATGATTAATTTCTAGCCAGTAAAAGAAACAGATAATTAATGAAGCATAACTTCAGAACACATTTGTCATTTTTCTCTGCCCAGGCAACCACCTTCTCTTACCACCCCATTAAAATGTGTGCATATATTGGGGTGTAGGAGATCCCCATTGCTTTCTTTTGTTTTTGCAAAATCGTGTTATGAAAAATTAAAACATTGTGGATCAGACAATATTTCAGCACGTCTAAGATCATTTGTGTGTGCTGCAGGGAATCAATGAGCCGCGCCCACATAGACTTCCCTTCACATGATTTATTGATGTATACAAAGATACACTATTTGATGGTGTCAATGGCTTATCATTGATCTTTTCTAGAAAGTCTGTGGTGTCCCTGATATGAGAGAGGAGCATGGTAGCATGTTCACATAACGATAGATTCAAATATCTCAATTTATTTTCAAATAATGACCCATTGGCACTTACAGTTTGTCTTCCTGAAGGGATCAGTCAATCAGTATGGATCTTGGAAAGAAAATACATTCAAGGCATAGGGCCTAATTTCGACATTGGCGGTACAAGGACTGCCAATACTGCTGTGGTGGTCAAACCACCATGTTCCAGATGGTCTGGATGCCACATTACAACACCTTGCGGTTGGAGCACCAAGAGACCACCATGCTACCCAGGAACATGCTTCCAGTTGGGCTGATGGTGGTCGGAGTTGTAGTCAGCCACGGCAACGCTGAGTTCAGCACAACTGTGCTGATCACGATTCCAGTTTCCACCAGCCTTTTCATGATGGGAACCCTGCCATGAAAAGACTGGTGGAAACACAGTGCAGAGGCCACAGGGGGCCCCTGCAGCGCTCATGCCCATGGGCAGTGCATGGCCCCCCTGTCCAGCACTCTTGGAATGTGCAGTTTTCCTTGCAGACAGTGCGCATTCAAAGGGTGTTGGTGTGTTATGGTACTGGCCTTAGCTCGCTTAAGTGAGCAGAGACATATACTATAGCATGATTCCCGCAGGCTGACCAGCAGGAATGTCGTAGTACGATGTTCCCACCGGTCGGCCTGGTGGGAACATTGTAATATGGTGGGGGTGAGGCAGCCTGGTTGACAGCCGCCTCATCCCCACAAGTTTTGCTGTTGGTTTGTCCAACCACCAAACTCGTAGTGAGTCCCAATGTTTCATGTGTAACATTTACAAGGTTAAATTCTTCTTTATCAGATAACCCTAAGGGCCATATTTATACTTTTCGACGCACAACTGCGCCAACGCAGTTGTGCGTCATAAAATCTAACGCCGGCTAACGCCATTCTGAAGCGCCATGCGGGCGCCGTATTTATTCAATGACATTAGCCGGCGTTAGCCGGCGGAGCTGCCTGGTGTGCGTGAAAAAAAATGACGTACACCAGGCAGCGCCGGCGTAGGGGAATATGGAGATTGGGCGCCAAAAAATGGGGCAAGTCAGGCTGAGGCAAAATTTTCGCCTCAACCCGATTTGCTCCATTTTTTTAAACTCCCAACCCCCATTGAAATGACTCCTGTCTTAGCAAAGACAGGAGTCATGCCCCCTTGCCCAATGGCCATGCCCAGGGGACTTCTGTCCCCTGGGCATGGTCATTGGGCATAGTGGCATGTAGGGGGGCACAAATCAGGCCCCCCTATGCCACAATAAAAAAATAAAAATTACTTACCTGAACTTACCTTATGTTCCCTGGGATGGGTCCCTCCATCCTTGGGCGTCCTCCTGGGGTGGGCAAGGGTGACAGGGGGGTCCATTTGGGCATGGGAGGGCACCTCTGGGCTCCTTCCGAGCCCACAGGCCCCTTAACGCCTGCCCTGACCAGGTGCTAAAAAACAGCGCAAAAGCGGCTGGACGTCATTTTTTTTTACCCGCCCACTCCCGGGGGTGATTTTTGTCCGGGAGTGTAAATACGGCGCACATGCCTCGGAGTCAATTTTTTAGACGGGAACGCCTACCTTGCATATCATTAACGCAAAGTAGGTGTCCACGCTAAAAAGTGACGCAAACTCCATGGACTTTGGCACTAGACGCGTCTAACGCCAGAGTATAAATATGGAGTTAATTTTGCGTCGAAAAAGACGCAAATCCGGCGCAAACGGAGTATAAATATGCCCCTAAATGTTTATAATTGTGAGGCATGAGGTAAGATTCCTTTTAAATTTCTTTTAGTTGATCAGTTTTATTTCATAGTGTTCCTCAATATTAAACCATCTTGTGCTTCAAACATATACTTGCTTCTTTCTGTAATAGTAATCGAGCCACCCTTATCAAATGCTTTTGCTATAATTGATTAACTCCTTCTTAGGGTATTAATTTCTTGCCTTCCAGTCTGTAACATGTTTCTCTTTTATTGAGTTTTAACTTTCCCTTTATTATATTGATGTCATCAATCATTAGGTTTTGGTAAATGTCAACTTTGTTGCCAGCCCGTAATGGTAAAGGAGCATGGTAGTATGTTTCTCCATTATTGAGTTTTAACTTTTACCTTTAAGATGTTGATTTCATCAATCCTTAGTTCCTAGTAAATATCAACCTTATTGCCAGGCAGTATTTACTCTTTTTGTAGCAACTTGATATGGTAACTCAATCTCTCACAATTCTCAATCTCTTCTAGAAAGCCTCCAATATCTTTAGTACGAGGAATATCTCCTAGAGTAAACAATTTCACTGATACTTGTTTGTGGGGATCCAATTTTTCATAGCAAAACACTTACATAGTTTTAACTTCCTTGTGAATTTATAGACTCAGGGACATATTTTTGACTCAGTTTGTGTTGCTCTTGCACCATGCAACATGGTGCAAGAGCAACACAACCTTAAATCGTATTTGTGAAGCTACAAAAAGCCACTTTCCTGACTCTGAGTGCCTTCAAAACAATAGCTTGTAAACCTGGGTATGCACCAAAATCATGCACCTCCCAGGGGACGTGTAATGAGGAGAAATATCTCTATTTCTCCTCTTTCCTTCTGCTTTCTCTTCTGCAGCACAATAGGACAATGAATATTCACCCAAGGATTGTTTTTGTGCAGGAAAAACAATGGTGCAAGGGTACCTGCATTGGCTCTAGGAAGTTCATTGTGTCCCAGCGTAGTTGGAAAAGTAAGGTATGTACTGTATGCCTTATATACAGCACATTCCAGCCCTTTCCCTATGATGCAGTGCAGCAGCACAGCAAGGTTACTTGCTGTTCTCCACTGTGTGACAATCTGATGAATATGCCCCTCAATTTGTAAATTCACAAAGCATGGTTCATAGATTGGTTCTACAGGTGTTAATGTGACTAATGATATATTAATCACTAAAGGTTTATTGTGTGGGGCTTGTTTCCAGTCCAGGAAGGACCTGGCCTGGCAGTTCAGGCTGGACTGTTCCCATGGGGAGTAGAGTCAGGACTGATTTTCATATAGCAGGGTCCTACGTGGGGTGACATGGTGAGCAAAATGAAAATGGATTAAACTCAGATCTGTGACTGGGGGTGAGTATTTGAAATGTTTCATCATTCAGTCCATCATACTTTTGTGTTGCTAAAGTTTCCTTAAGTGGCCAGGGTATGCCCAGATGTGGGTCCCTTGCTCACTGTGCTACTGGATTCAAGCTGGCCTGCTGATGAGGGATGAAACTCAAAACTGGTCTCAGGATGGCTGCTTTTGGTCCTGGAAACACCTGGGGGGTCATTCTGACCCCCGCCGGCGGCAGTAGCCGCCGGCCTGGCTGGGACCGCCAGAAGACCGTCCCGCGGTCAAAAGACCGCGGCGGTCATTCTGGGTTTCCCACTGGGCTGGCGGGCGACCGCCAAAAGGCCGCCCGCCAGCCCAGTGGGAAACACCCTTCCACGAGGAAGACGGCTCCGAATTGAGCCGGCGGAGTGGAAGGTGTGCGACGGGTGCAGTGGCACCCGTCGCGAATTTCAGTGTCTGCAAAGCAGACACTGAAATTCAAAGTGGGGCCCTGGCATGGGCACTGCAGGGGCCCCCAGGGGCCCCACGACACCCCTCACCGCCATCCTGTTCCTGGCAGTCGGAACCGCCAGGAACAGGATGGCGGTGAGGGGGTCGGAATCCCCCGGCAGTCAGAATGCCCTGCGGGGCATCCCCTGGTCTGGGAGTTAGGGCTGGATTGACTAATTGGGAGCAGAGGCAAGGCTGATTTGCATACGGCTGGGGCCAAACTGGAGTTGCATGGTGTGCAAAATAAGGATGGGTTAAACCCAGATGTGTGACAGGGGGTAAGTATTAGAGAAGTTTCAGCTCTCCGTCCATCATTCTTTTGTGTTGCCAAAGTTGCCCTAAGTGGCCAAGGTATGCCCAGACATGGGTCCATTGGTCACTGTGCCACTAGATTCAAGCTGGCCTGATTGATAAAGGGTGATACTAATCCCATGATGCTTGTTTCTGGTGGTCCAGAAACACCCTGGCCTGACAGTTTGGGCTGGACTCTTCCCATGGGGATTAGGGTCAAGAATGATTTGCATATGGCTGTGTCCAAACTGGGTGGCATGGTGAACAGAATACCAATGGATTTAACCTAGGTCTGTGATTTGGGTGAGTGTTTGAAAAGTTTTGGCACTCTGTCCAACAATCTTTTGCGTTACTAAAGTCACCCTAAGTTACCAGCGTATGCACAGGTGTGGGAACCTTGCTCACTGTGCCACTGGATTCAAGCTAGTCTGGCTAAAAAGTGATGATAGCATGAAATAGGTCTGCAAATGTTTGCTTTTAGTCCAGGGAGGCACTGGCCTGGGTGTTCAGGCTAGACTGCTCCCATGGGGAGCAGGTTTAAGGCTGATTTGTATATGGTGGGTCCAAACTAGAATTGCATGTTCAGCAAAATAACTCAAACTAAACGGGTTTAACCCAGATCTGTCACTGTGGTTGAGTGTTTGAAGACTTTCAGCAACCTACCCATGATCATTTTGTTTTAGAAAAGTAACCCTAGTTGGCCAGAGTATTGATACCCAGAAACTGGTCCCAGGATGTTTGTTTCTGGTCAAGGGAAGTCCTGGGCTTGCAGTTCAGGCTAGACTGTTTCCATTATGAGCAGCATAAAGACTGATTTGCATATGGCTAGGTCCAATTTCGGGTGGCATGGTGAGCAAAAGAATGATGGAATAAACCCTGTTCTGTGACTGGGGGTGAGTGTTTGAAAAGTTTCAGCAATCCGTCCAACATCCCTTTGTGTTGCTAAAGTCGCCCTAGGTGGGCAGGGAAAGCCCAGATGTGTGTCCCTTGCTCTCTGGGCCACTGGAGTCAATCTACCCTGACTGATGAGGGGTGATATTCTGAAACTAGTTCCAAGATGCTAGTTTTTGGGCCAGGAAGGACCTGGTCTGGTAGTGTGGGCTTTGAATCTTCCTACGAGCAGAGCCAAGACTGATTTCTATATGTCTGGAACAAACCTGAGTGACATGGTGAACAAAATATGAATGGATTCATCCTGGATCTGTGACTGGGGTTGAGTGTTTGAATAGATTCAGCACTCTGTCCGTCATTCTTTTGTTCTGCTAAAGTCACCTTAAGTGAACAGGGTAAACCCAGACATTGGTTCCTTGCTCACTGTGCCACTGGATTCAAGCTAGGCTGGCTGAGGAGGGATGATACCCTGAAGCCGGTCCCGGACTGCTTGTTTCCCGTACAGGGAGAACCTGGCCTGGCAGTTCGGGCTTGACTGTTCCCATGAGGAGCAGGGACAAAACTGATAATATGTCTGGGTCCAAACTGGGGTGGCATTGTGAGCAAAATAACAATGGATGAAACTTAGATCTGTGAATCAAGTTGAGTGCTGTAGACTCATCTAAAGGTCCTATGGGAATTAACAAGGGAAACGCAACTTTTTTCACCCTCCCCCTTTTTCTTGGCCTCCGCTTGATGGATCACCCCTGACACTTTCCGTGTGCAATAAAAATCACTGCAACATTTTTTGGGAACATTTGTGATGATTCGCCATACTGTGCAAAGGATATATGCAAGTCACAAAATGCTTTTTCTATGGAATATGGTCCTAACTATAACTACCTAGTGGCAACCGTCACTAGGTTTTATATATATATTTATATATATATTGAAAAAAACACTCTGCGCTTGTGCTGTGTGACCTTTACCTGGGCTGCAGTGCACACTCGGCCAAAAGGTAGAGGTCACGTTGCCGGCTTGGAGCTGCTGCAAGGGACTGCACCGGCACCAAATTCTGGCATAACTCCGGTCTCCTTTTACTGTCCTCCGAAGCCCCAGAGCAGGGGACAGAGGGAGGCACAGAGCCATGCCGCTGGCAATGAGGACTCTAGATCACCCAGGTAAGACCCTCATTTCGCTTTCTATTCTATGTGCACATGGAAGCCGGCACTGGGCTTGGCCAGTATTTGCATATGATAAGGTTTGAGGTGGGGGAATTGTGTTTCTGTGCTTGGAAGAGCTCCACTTGAAAAGAACCTGTCTCCCCAGGGTCCCTGGGAAAGGAAGTGGTGTTATAGGGTACTGTGCTGACGCCTGCTGGGAGACCTGGAGACAGGGTGAGTGGTAGTCCGGCAGCCCCTGCTAGATATAGATGGGCGTAGCCTGATAGAGTGACTTAGGCCGTAGTAGCAAGCAGAGCTAGACGCTTTGTAAAAATATTAGGCTGCTGATGGTGAGCTTGTCTGCTGCTGCTAGTGCTGGGCCCTAAAAAAAGAGCAGTCTGAGGCTGTGTGTAAGTACCGAGGAAGCAATTGCAAAGCTGGTGTAAAACATGGGGTGTGTTTGGCCCTTCATAGCAAATTTGTGAAGGAGGGCAGTTGGTGAAGGGAAGGTGTGGAGAGAAGCAGGCTCCAGACTGGTGAGCTGTGTTAGCACAAGACAAAAGGCCAGCAGCATTAGCTGCCTATGTCCCTGACATGCATGCTCCCAATCTCGGAAGCACTAACCAGGCCCAACCATGCCTTGCGCTTCAGAGATTGGGTGCATTTTGACCAGAGTGCCAGTATGGCAGGCAGAACCCCACAGCTCAAGGAACTCCATGGAATTCCACAGAGTAATGGGCCAACTCTGCAGCATTCTATTGATTAGAATTCTGTGAGCTCTGCCCACTCCGGCCTGTATTTTTCAGTGAATTTCTATGTTTTTTTTTAACATTCCAACCACCGCCGTACAGTCTTCAGCAATGAGTGTTGGGGTTGGCCTCAGGCCCTGGCCCCCTAACCACCAAACCCTCAGTAAGAGAGAGAGCAATTTAGGCTTTGATGATTGATCTACTTAGAATAAGATATTTCTGGACAATTTGAAAAGAAAACTGTTTTTGTCAATTAAAAAGAGTGAAATCACCTTTTAGTATGTAACTTAAATATTTATAGTTGAAAATAAACTTAAACAGGAAATGACCCCTAGACTAGAACCCTTAACCTCTAGGGTGCAAGTCTGAGACCTTAACCACTAGGCCAGAGCTAACTCGTTAGGGTGCAGTCTCTGGAAATAGCTGTAACATTCAACCAACCGATATTGAGGGAAAAACGACTTGAAATGTTTAACAGTCAAAAAACTAGAAAATAAATAGACACACTGTCAAGAGATACTAGGATTTGAACCTTCAGCCTACCGAGTGACAGCACAAGATCATTAGACCAGAAGTGAGTCTGTCCTGCTCTGCATCCAAACGTAACTATAACATTTTTATCAAACATATTGATAGTTTGACTCTTTTATGTCATTGTATGAAGAGACCCTTGCAATATTAATCTGTCTCTCTCTCTTCCATCCCTTTATGGGATGGTAGAGAGAGCAAGTGACAGGACTGTGGGAGGAGCCTGAATGCCTCATTGGTCCTAGCCGGCTCCCCACATCCTGCAGAAGCTGGCATTGCTTCCTCAAACAGAGAGATGCTTTAAATCTTCCTGTTCATGATTGAAAGGTTTGTTGCAACAGATATGCATTTTTTTTTGGAACAGTCTTTGTGTTATTAAAACCTCACTTTCAGGAGCAATATTTTCATCTGCATGGAGGAAAACAGATAAAACTTCACTTTCTGCAAAACAAGAGCTGTTTGACAGCTCTCACTTGCATAAGGTGAAGTGTTTACTCTGACTTGGAGGGAGCTGTCAAGCTTTCTTCCAAGTCAGAGCAAAGAGCTATGCCCCAGAGGCGGGCACCCCAGGACATAGCAGGAACCAGCCCTGAGGGGTGGCGGTCCCCAGGGCCATCATTGGCTCTATAAGGGGGGCCCTCCAATATAAAATATCTCCAGGGAGGGGTGGTCCCAGGGGCTGCAGAGGGACACATGCCCCCAGCATAATATTAGATTAAAGTCTCGGACATATGGGGGTCCCTTGGGCTGGGGGTGTCTCATGATCGATATATATATATATATATATAACATTTTTTAACTTTTTTTGCCCTTTAGGGTCTATTTGGGACTGTAGTGTAGCCGCAAGGCCTCCCTCGTTGTCCCACATGATTGGGTTTTAGTTTTTTTTGCCCTTTACGGGCTGTCGGGACCACAGGGGGAGCCTCAAGCAATCCCTTACTGTCCCAGCCAGATCCTACGTGAGCCGGTATTGCTACAGCAAGCAAGGAGCTGCTTTTAATAGCAATGTTTTTATCTATCTTCCCTGCCAACGTATCTGCATGCAAGGAAGATAGATGAAAATTCTATTTTCTGACAGCGGGACCTGTTCGACAGATCCTTCTGTCAGAAAGCGGAGTTATGCTTGCTTTTTCTTGGTGGAAGCGGTCAACTCCCCCCAAGCAAAAGCAAACAGCTATGTCCTGTGGATGGGCACTCTAGGACATATCAGGAGCTGGTCCTCGGAGTGGCAGTCCCCAGGGCCATCAGTGGCTCCACAAGAGGAAATGTGTGCCCCCTACAATGTGGAAATAGCCCTGGGGAGGTGGTGGTCCCCAGTGCTTGGGGGTCTCAAATGGACTCCTTTACATTGATTACTATTTGCCCCTCTCACCCAATTTCTACAATGCCCCGAGGAGATGGTGGCCCCCAGGAACGGGGGTTGCGCAACCCCGCTTCTTAGTAGTTAAATGACCAAGGAAGGTAGTGGTCTCTAGTGCTGCATGCGGCGACAGGGCCGCCTGGCCAATATAACTTAAAAGCCCCAGTGAGGTAGTGGTCTCTGGGGCAGTTGGGGAGGCTGGTGGGCCTTCCACACACATACAAAGCATTTAGCTCCAGAGAGCAGGTGGTCCTCCCTCCATGCGCAGTTTTTTCTGTCAAAAAGTGCACTGCAAATATTTCATTCATATTAGCAATGATTTAATCAAAGATATCATGGGTGCCATAATTTGTGGGATAATTAGCAGTGCATGACAAGGGCACAAATGATAGTTACCTTAGGGAAAAAGTTATAGTTACTTGATATAACTCTAACTATAACAGGTGAATTTCTATGGTTGTGTACGTTTAAATTCTGAGCTTAACTATAATGTCCCTGCAACCTTTGTTTCTTTAAGTGAATTTCTATGGTTCTTTTAATTCTATATCCTAACTATAACGTCCCTGTAACCTCTTTTTTTTTTCAGTGAATTCCTATGTTTTCTTTTTCTTAATGTACAGTAATTTTCATTACTATACGTTAATCCAACCACTGCCATGCATGACCTTCACCCTGTGAAGTGGTGGTTGGCAACAGTGAGTGAGGCCAACCCCCTATAAGCACCTAACCTTGAGCCGTGCACAGGCTTTTGTCATGTGGGGTGGGGGTTGCCTGCAAGGCCTGGCCTGTGTCCTGACCATGCAGTCAACGCCCCTATCCACCCAACATTATGCTGCGCATTGCCCTTTGTCCGTGTCTGGTGGGAGTTGGTCATGGCCTGTCTCTCTGTGTGTGAGAATAGGTGTGAGAGGGTGTATCTGGGGGTGAGAGTGGCTGTGAGAATGTCTGCCTTGGTGTGTGAGTGGGTACACCAGTGTCTGTGTGGGTCACTGAGTGGGTGTGTGAGAGCTTCAGTGGGTCTGTGAGGATGCATGAGAGTCTGACTGGGTCTTTGAGTGAATTTATGAGTGTTGGTGGGTCTGTGAGTGGGTACATGAGTGTGCAACTAGGCCTGTGTGTGAGTGTGATTGTGTGAGTCTCTGAATGGGTCTTTGAGTGGGTGTATGAGTGTCAGTGGGTCTGTCAGTGGGTGCATGAGTGTGAGTGGGTATGTGAGCGGTTGTGTGAGTGTCTTAGTGGGTCTGTACGTTCGTGTGAGTATCTGAGTGGGCCTTTGAGTGGGTATATGAGTGTCATGGGGTTTGTAAGTGGGTCCATGAGTGGGTGTGTGAGTGTCAAAGTGGATCTGTGAGTAGGCAGCTGTACGTCAAGGGGTCAGTGAGTAGGTGCATGAGTGGCTCATTGGGTCCATGAGTGGGTGTGAGAGTGACTCAGTGGGTCTCTGAGTGGGTGTACACTTGTCCTTCTGGGTCTGTGAGTGGGTGTCTTAGTGTATTAGTGAGTGCCTGAAAATATTATATTATTTTATTTTTTATCAGTAGGGATCCCAACTCCATTGCAAAGTTACAAGGGGGGCCACTCTGAACACCACGATGGAGACACACCTCTGCGCTCATTGCCAAGGAAGGGTTTCTAACATGTTAAAGTAAATAAAGCGTTCCTAGACACCCATGAACAATAGTCATGGGGGTCAGAGTATGTCTACCCTGAACCCTTCTATTGTTTTCTCACTCAAATTCCATCCCTCTGGACCATTACTGGGCCACAACTTTTTGCACAGGTTGTGGCTAGCCAATCACACTACAGCTTCTGCCAAGCGGAGTTGCATCGCTCCGATCAGGAGTCACAACGGATGTGCACTGAACAGATTTGCACCAAATAACAAAAAGGTTGTTTTCAGTATCAGGACCTAGCTGTCTGCCAAATTTGGTGTAATTCCATCCAGTGGTACGGGCGCTATCACTGTTCAAAATCCCTATGGAAAAATGAACGGGGGAAAAATCTTGAGCACCATCACTGGCAAGGACTGACAATAACTGCTGAATTTGTCTGGTTGTGTGCAAGTAAATTCAAAACCTAAATATAATGTCCTTGTAACCTTGGCTCCTTGGCTTCTTTTAAGTGAAAAAAAAACAAGTATATATATATATATATATATCATATATACACACACACACATATCTTTGTGTATATATATAGATATATATATTATATATATATATATATATATATATACATATATATATATGCATATATATGTGTGTGTGTATATATATATATATATATAGATAGATAGATAGATAGATAGATAGATAGATAGATAGATAGATAGATAGATAGATAGATATAGTCGCCAGTATGTAGTTAGGACCTCGTTTTCATTGAAATACTTTTTTGACTTGCCTATAGCATTGGCACCAGTTGATGATCCTTAACAGAATTTCCAAAAGTATTCAGAGCTCACTTTGGCTGCTGTATGGAAAGTGATCCATCAAGCGGAACTGAGAAAAAGAGGGAGGACCCAAAATGTGTATTCACCATGTTTATTTTCATTGAGATTTTGAACACAAATACAGCCAGAACTGCTGGACGAATGTACTCCAAATTTGGCAGAAAGCTAGCTCTTAGTATAGAAAATGCCCTGTTTTGTTTGGTGTAAATATGTTCAGTAGTTTTCTAGTTATTACATTAGAACCAAATTTGTATATATAGGGACACAGATCCTCCCTCAGATCCTCTGTGGATTGTGAGGAAAATCAAGGCCCCGATTGGGTGGTCGCAACCTGACAGAAAAGTTTGGGTCGACATTTTGTTTCTTACATTGCCTGGGGGGATGGAAAGAACAGTGTAAAAACATATAAGGGGTCTGGATACAGGTAACCTGACCCCATGGGACACATGAAGAGTTCCCTTAGGGTCCCCTCATGGGCAGAAAATTGCCAATTTATTTTTTTTTGCCCAAACTGTGGATCCTTGAAAGGATCCCTGAATCCCCTATGGATCCCCCTTGAATCCAGGAAAAAAACAAGGCCCTGATTGGCTGACCACTACCCAACAGAAATATTAACGTGTGCATTATCAAAAAACAAAGGTTACAGGGATGTTATAGTTAGGTTAACGTTTTGCCCATACAAAACCATGGAAATTCAGCAGTTATAGCTATACTTATAGCAACACCACAAAATAAAATGATGGATAGAATGTTGAAACTTTTGAACCACTCAACCCCAGTCACAGATCTGGGTTTAATCCATTGTTATTTTGCTCGGCATGTCACTCTAGTCTGGTCCCACCCATAGGTAAATCAGTCTTAACCCTGCTCCCCATGGGAACATTCCAACCCAAACTGCCAAGACAAGTCCTGGCTAAACCCCCTTCTGATTCTGATCACCCTGATGGCCCAGCCCACATTTACTTATTTGTTGCACCATGCTCAGAATGGGATTGACCTTTAATTAGTCCAAACCTCTGTGGGTGACCAACCACTAGCAACACACAGCCTTCAACAGTACACAGTGAAGGATTTTCTAAATGCCCTGCTCCAAACCTCCTGCAAACTCTGATCCCCCCAGATCCCCACACCTTACTTTTTTACTCAGCTGTGAGCAGCAAGCAATTGGCTGTAGAGCCTGCTTGAATGTCATGGAGAGGCTGATCCTGTACTCCACACCATATTTTACTTTTTTATTTTGTTGTGAGCCCCACAGACAGCCAACCCCCATCTGCACATGGCTTTCAGCCACGCACCATAGGGGACTAGCCACAAGTCCTGCGCCAAAACTCCTGGGGAATCAATACCCCTGCAGACATCCACTTCACATTTTACATTTGTTTAAAAACAAATCTGTGTTACTGCAGTATTCTAGCAGTACTGACGCTCAAGTTTCACCACTGTGGAACCGCTGGATCATGTTAGCTTTAACCAATGAAGGAGGCACAATTTGTGCAGCATCATCTATGGGAGTACCATGGTCCCTCAGAGATGGTCTGCACTAGTGCTCGCAGGAGTACTGCTGTACCCGAGGCACAAATTATTTTGTACATTTTTGTTCCATGGGGGGTCCCTCTGCCCTCCCAAAGTGGTAAAGGATCAGAATATCGCTACCCAGCCACCTAATACCCTTTTTTTTTGTTTACTTCAGGACACAAGGACTGAGTACACAAGTCCTGTGACATTGCGGATGGCCAATCAGATGACTTGATACCACAGGACTCACATTGGCCTTGCAGCCCAAAAAGGGCAACAGATGAAAAATTTCCCTCAGCCTATTAAAGGGTCCTTTTTTATCAATTTATGGTATGGCGGGACTCCCGTAAGACCAGCAGTCCATGTGTACCTATGTTACTAGTTAATAGCCACAGTCTCTCAAGTCTCTACAGTGGGTGGGGTGCCCACCGTGCCATCCTGGGGAGTGCAAAGCCACAGTCTCTCAAGTCTCTACAGTGGGTGGGGTGCCCACCGTGCCATCCTGGGGAGTGCAAAGCCACAATCTCTCAAGTCGATAACATTCTCCACTGGTTCTGGGGGGGACTGGTGCCCAGAGTGCCTCATCATGTGCAGGACTGAGGTAGTGAATGCATCTCTCCACTGGTTCTGGAGGGGGACTGGTGCCCAGACTGGATGAGTCTCCCCGTGAAAGTTCCTGTCCTATCACTGTCCCAGCTGCACATGGGATAAGGATGCCTGATGTGGCGGTCTATTCATTCCTACCCGGTCTTTGCCCTGTTCAGCTGTGCATTCTGTCCATCACTTGTTGTTTTTGCTTTGTCGGTCTCAGGACTGTTCAGCGGTCTTCACCATGGCGGTCTTTGCCCTGTTCAGCAGTGCTTTGCCATGGCGGTCTTTGCCCTGTTCAGCGGTGCTTTGCCATGGCGGTCTCTGGACTGTTCAGCAGTGCTTTGCCATGTTCAGCGGTGCATGCCCTGTTCAGCGGTGCTTTGCCATGGCGGGCCTGGTACGGACATTGGTGTGTGGCATGACGCTCCTTACACTGGGCATTGGTGTGTGGCATGACGTTCCATCATAGCCCACCTGGGCTGTGGCAGCCGGGGCCCTCCTGGGCACTGACTCCGGCGGTGGCGGTGGTCTCCTGACCAGTGACGAGACCTGGGCCCTCCTGGGCTGTGACTCTGGCGGTGGTCTCCTGACCAATGATGATACTTGGGCCTGCCTGGGCACTGACTCCGGCGTGGTCTCCTGACCAGTGACGATACATGGGCCCTCCTGGGCTGTGACTCTGGCGGTGGTCTCCTGACCAGTGGCGATACTTGGGCCCTCCTGGGCTGTGACTCTGGCGGTGGTCTCCTGACCAGTGACGATACTTGGGCCCTCCTGGGCTGCGACTCTGGCGGTGGTCTCCTGACCAGTGACGATACTTGGGCCCTCCTGGGCACTGACTCCGGTGGTGGCGGTGGTCTCCTGACCAGTGACGATACTTGGGCCCTCCTGGGCACTGACTCCGGCGGTGGTCTTCTGACCAGTGACGATACTTGGGCCCTCCTGGGCACTGACTCCGGCGGTGGTCTCCTGACCAGTGACGAGGCTTGGGCCTTCCTGGGCAATGCCTCCGGCGGTGGCGGGGGTCTCCTAACCAGTGACGATGATGCTGGCGGTTGTGTCTCGACCGCCGGGAATGATGGCGCCCTTCTCCGCCGTGACACACACAACAGGCTGGGCAGACTTTCCTCTGGCCCTTCCCCACCTTTGGTGGCGTCACAGCTGACTCTCCAATCCCCTTGGAACCCATGTGAGTTGTTTTCCCACCAGGAGTCTTCACACAGTCCCGTCGTCCACTCTCCAATTTTAGAGCCTTTACAGGGGGTGGGCTGCCAGTGCCTTGGCTCTGGGTCACACTGCCTGCCCTGGTGGCCGATGCACTCCACAAACCTTGAACAGACACCACTGGTATTGGAGACTTTTTGGCTGAGGCGCTACGACAGGACTGATGAATTGGAGGGGGGGTGTGGGAGCAAAAAGGTCAACTTTACAGAGGGACAGTTTCTGACGTACACTGGGATGGGTAGTGGGAGGGGGTCTGGGAGTGGAGGAAGAGGAGGTGGTTGTCGGAGGTGTCACTTAAGTTGTTTTGGGTGCAGGTGCAGGTACTGGAGGCTGTCGTGAGGTGGATGGATGTTGGGTGTCTGGTTGCCGGCGTTTGTGTACTTTGGGAGGGGGTGTCACAGACACACTGGGAGAGGACACAGGGGACGTGTAAATGGCAGTGGAGGTGGTGAGTGCAGGTGAGCAGCTTGTGGTGCTGGGTCTCCTTGTGCGATTCATGGTGCCTGTAGATGCTGTGCATGCAGGTGTGTGTGAAGACGAGACTGGGAGGGAGGAGGGAGAAGAGGAGGAGGGGGACACAGTGGAGGCAGTGGATGTTGCTGTGTCTGTACGTGGGTGAGGCTTGCGTGAGTGCCTGTGGGTTGTGTGGTGCCTATGTTTGCTTGAGCTACTTGTGTGTGCTGACTTGTGTGCATGCTGGTCTATAGGTGTGCTTGGGATGGGCTGGGGTACAGGAGATTGGGTCTGGGTGGAGGAGGTTGGAGGGGGGAGGCTGGACACAGGGACAATGGCTGCCATCAGTGCTGAGGCCAGAGATTGCAGGTTTCGCTGAATGAATGCCCTCCAGGAATGCATTACCGTGTTGCAACTCTTGTTCTACACCCTGGATGGCATTCACAATGGTAGACTGCCCAACAGTGAGTGACCTGAGGAGGTCAATGGCCTCCTCACTGAGGGCAGCAGGGGTGACTGCGGCAGGGCCTGAGGTGCCTGGGGCGAAGGTGATGCCCACCCTCCTGGGTGAGCGGGCATGGGGCGAAGGCTGAGGGGCTGCTGGGAGGGCGGTGCTGGTAGGAGAGGTGGCGGCTGTACCTGTAGAAGTGGGGCGCACAGATGGTGTCGCCACCACAAGGGAGCCCCCATCGGCGAACGAGTCCGTGTCGCTGCTTGGTGATCCGGTGGCCGACGTGAAGCTCCCCTCGCACTCCGTCACACTGGTGCATTCAGAGTCCGTGATGTGGCCCTCCATGGCCATGTAGGATGCAGCTCCCTCGTGCTCCGGTGCCACTGTACCTCCACCAGATGATGCTGATGTACAAAAGGACAGGGAGAGCAGAAAAAGGGGGGGGGGCAGAATATAGAGAGTTTTAGTGCATGGCATACCGCTACCGTTGGCTGACAAGACAGACACAGCAGCCCCCTGCATTACGCCGTGCGCCTGCCCTCTGCACATGCAATCTCTGGGATATGGCCTGCCCATATATAATCTGCACACATGGATGCCACAGGGGCAACTATACCTGTACTTGACACTCTGCTGATGTGGGGTAGAGTGCCACGTGGCCTGCATTACGGAGGGGCCTTGCCTACCGAACACGCCCTGGCCTAGGGACACACACAGCCCACCTCCCCCACCCAGACCCCTCCACTGCGCGCAAAGTCCGCAGAATGTTGTTGTACTCACTCCCTTGTGTCTGCTGTGATGCCCTCAAGCGCCCATCCAACTCAGGGTAGGCCACCGCCAGGATACGGAACATCAGGGGGGTCATGGTGCGACGGGCACCCCTCCCACGTTGGGAGGCCATCCCCAGCTGAGCCTCTGCCGTCTTCTTGCCGCAGAGGCGAATGTCCTCCCATCTTTTACGGCAGTGAGTGCCCCGTCTCTGGTGGGCCCCCAGGGTCCGGACCTCCTTGGCGATGGCACGCCAAATGTCCCTCTTCTGGTGGGCGCTGACCCACATGGCATGCACAAGGAAAGAGGATCAGTCATTACCAACTGCACCGTCGATGTGAGTGGCCCCCTCCCTACTCTGGCCATGTGGCCCATTCATTCCCATGCATTAATGTTCTATGAACTCTGTCCCCTTCCCTCTTCCAACCAGCCCTCTCCACCCAGGCTTAGACCATACAACGTGCTCCCTGTGTACTAACCTGTTGGTCTTGAGGACCGTAGAGTAGCGTGTGCTGGGGGAGGACCCCGTCTACCAGTTTCTCCAACTCCTGTGCAGTGAAGGCAGGGGCCCTTTCCCCAGACGCAGCAGCCATCGTCGCTTCCAGACCGAGGTCACAGCAGCACTTGCAGTGTAGGTCCTCTCCTGTCGAAGGTCAGGTATCTAGTGATTGAACAGATAGAAAATGGCGGTGACGTCTGCGGCGGTGACGTCCGCAGCGGTGCGCATCATCACCGCCTTCGCACCTGTTCATTGGCTCCTGGGACCCATAGGGTCCAATGTTGACCAATGCAGCATTGTGCCGCGGGCTACCGCGACGGTGTGCAACGCCATCGCAGTTACCCCACAATCCAATTGTCCCAGTTTAGAGGTCAGGCAGCCGCCATTTCAGGGGCCCATATGGCTTCATTTACCTGTGCGTCACACATAGCTAGGCCTACAATCAACACACATACAGGAAGGGTTTTGTGAGTGGTGTAGTCTTGTGTATAACTGTGGGTACATACCTGGAGGAATAATGACTGATTTGTCGCTGTTGTCCTTCATAGGCACCGTCAGCTGGGACATGTGAGAAGATGGCAGAATCCTCCGGTGTACCGACCGCTGGTGGACCTGCTGACAATGGAAGAGCGACATGTCATCGTCACCTACCGGTTTGACCGTGCCACAATCCAGGAACTATGTACCCAGTTGGAGCCAGACCTGATGTCACCAATCCGCCATCCGACTGGAATCCCCCCTGACGTGCAGGTGCTGTCAGTGCTCCATTTCCTTGCAAGTGGGTCTTTTCAGACAACAGTGGCCATGGCATCAGGGATGTCCCAGCCTATGTTTTCCAACGTGCTGTCCAGAGTGTTGTCTGCCCTGCTGAAACACGTAAGGAGATACATCATTTTCCCTGAGGTGTCAGATTTGCCTACAGTGAAAGGTGACTTCTATGCCCTTGGACATATCCCCAACGTCATAGGTGCCATTGATGGGACCCTTGTAGCTCTGGTCCCCCCCCCACAGGAGTGAACAGGTGTACAGGAACAGGAAGAGTTATCATTCTATGAATGTACAGATGGTCTGTTTGGCAGACCAGTACATCTCCCAGGTAAATGCTATGTTCCCTGGCTCAGTGCATGACGCCAACATCCTGCGGAATAGCAGCATCCCTGATATGATGGGTCAACTCCAGAGGCACCGTGTATGGCTATTGGGGGACTCTGGTTACCCCAACCTTTCGTGGCTATTGACCCCAGTGTGGAATCCCAGGACCAGGGCAGAGGAACGCTACAATGAGGCCCATGGGCGGACAAGGAGGGGGATCGAACGCACTTTTGGCCTCCTGAAGGCCCGGTTCAGGTGCCTCCATATGACAGGTGGATCCCTATTCTACTCACCGAAGAAGGTGTGCCAGATCATCATCGCCTGCTCCATGCTTCATAATTTGGATTTGCGACGCCAAGTGCCTTTTCTGCAGGAGGATGATCCAGATGACGGTGTTGTAGTAGCTGTTGAGCCTGTGGAGCCTGTGGACAGTGATGAGTAGGAAGCTGTGGAAGAAGACAACGACAACAGGGAGTCAGTCATACAGGACTATTTCCAGTGACACACAGGTGAGAACATTTTCATGGTTAACATTACATTAACTTTCACACCTCTACCTCTATCCTGTCTGTCGATTTCTACCAGTATTTGGTAACTGAGTTGTACCATTCCATTACGGTTTCACAGGTGTGGTTACCAACGTGTCATCTGCTTGCATCCTTCAAGGACTTGTGATGTGTGACATAGGTATGTTAGCCTTACAATAGGAAACGCATTATGACACTGTGATTGATAATACATATTTACTAAATCACAGACTGACTCCAGATTGTTTTGTGTTTCAAGGGTGTTTATTGAAGTGCTCAGAAATGGGAGGGGGTTGTAAAATGAGGATGGGTGATGGTGGTGGAATGTCCATGGCAGAGTCCAGTCTATTAGTCTCACAGGTGCATTGCCCATATGGGCATAGGAAGTGGAGCTGGGGCAGTTTAAGTATGGACAGGGTAACAAGGTGGGACAGTGGGAGGACAAACAGGGTGGACTCATTTCCTGGCGGGGTCTTGCCATCTTGCTCTGTCCTGTTCCTGGATCTCAGGGACCGCTTGCATGGTGGTTGTCCGTCTGCGGGTGCTGGGGTGGTGGTCCTGTTGCGGGGCGTCCTGTCCACTAGCGCCGGCGGAGGTGGTGGGCAGTTCATCGTCCTGGCTAGTGTCAGGGGCCCCTTGGAGTGCCACGGTGTCCCTCAAGGTCTGCTGTATGTCCTTCAGCACCCCTACGATGGTGCCCAAGGCGGAGCTGATGGCCCTGAGCTCCTCCCTGAACCCCACATACTGTTCCTCCTGCAGGCGCAGAGTCTCCTACAACTTGTCCAGGACCGTCGCCATCGTCTCCTGGGAGTGGTGGTATGCTCCCATGATGGAGGATAGGGCCTTGTGGAGAGTGGGTTCCCTTGGCCTGTCCGCCCCCTGTCGAATGGCAGCCCTCCCAGTTCCCCTGTGTTCCTGTGCCTCCATCCCCTGGACCGTGTGCCCACTACCACTGCCCCCAGGTCCCTGTTGTTGCTGGGGTGGTGGGTTATCCTGGGTTCCCTGTAGTGGTGGACACACCGCTGATTGACCTGTCCTGGGTAGGGAGGTTTGGGCCCGCTGGGTGGGTGCTGTGCTGGTGTTACCAGAGGGTGGAAGGTCGGTGTAGGGCTGTGCCTGTGCAAGGGGAACCGACTGTCCCGAGGCCCACGATGGTCCGGGCTGGTCATCAGGATCCAGTAGGGCAGAGCTGCTATCATCACTGTGGGCCTCTTCTGGGGGTGGAGTGGTGTTGTCTGGACCCTCTGGTGTGGTGACGGTCCTTCGGGTTCCTGCAGGGGCATAAGAGCATGATTATTGCAGGTCTGTGTGTAATGGTGTGCAATGGGTGGGTGAGAGTGTACCCCAGTGCAAGCATTCCTGTGTGGGAGCTTGTGTGATGGTGGTTTAGGGGGTTGGATGGGTATGTGCAGTGGGCATGCTTTAATGCTGGGTGTCCATGCTTAGTTGTGTCATGCAGGGCTTGGTGTTGGGATGTGTGGTTTGTGTTATTAGTACATTAGTGAGGAGTTGGAGTGATAGGGGAGGGTGTCAGGGTGGGGGTGTGTGATAGCATGCAGGTGGGTGGGGGATATGATAGTTAAGATTTGACTTACTAGTGTCCCATCCTCCACCGACTCCTGCGAGGGCCTCTGGATGCATGATGGTCAAGACATGCTCCTCCCATGTTGCTATTTGTGGGGGAGGAGGTGGGGGTCCGCCGCCAGTCCGCTGAACCGCGATGTTGTGCCTGGAGACCGTTGAACGCACCTTCCCCCGTAGGTCGTTCCACCTCTTCCTGATGTCCTCCTTATTTCTTGGGTGCTCTCCCACGGCGTTGACCCTGTCGACTATTCTTCGCCATAGCTCCATCTTCCTGGCTATTGATGTGTGCTGTACCTGTGAGCCAAATAGCTGTGGCTCTACCCGCATGATTTCCTCCACCTTGACCCTGAGCTCCTCCTCGGAGAAGCGGGGGTGTCTTTGGCGTGACATGGGGTGGTGTGTGTATTGTGTGGGGCGGTGTGAGTGTTGATGTGTGTGGTGATGTGTAGTGGTGTTTGGTGTTTTGTGCGTGGGTGTGGGTTGGGTGATGGTGTTGTGTGCCTCTGTATGGTGATGTTGTCTTGGCTGTGCAGTCTCTCTGGCCTTCTCTCGGTAATTGTGGTCGTAGGGGTTTGTGGGTGATGTGGGTGTGTGTTTTATATTGTGTTGGGTGTGTGGGAGTGGTGTTTGTATGTGTATCAGGTGTGTGTTTTTTGAATTGTCCAATGTGGCGGTGTTTTGGAGATGTGTGTGTATTTTGAGCGCAGCGGTGTGTCCTGCCAATGGAATACCGCGGTTGAAAGACCGCCACGTGGATTCGTGGGTCGTGATAGCATGGGCGTGTTTCTGTTGGCGTGACGGTGGAGGATTTGTTATCGCCAGTTTATCACTGACCTTTGGTGTGGTGGAGTTGTGTGGGTGTCTGAATTTCGGCAGATTCCGAGATGTGTGTCATAATAGCTGTGGCGGTATTCGGCGGCTGCGGCGGTGTATTGGCGGTCTTCTGCACGGCGGTAAGCGGCTTTTACCGCCAATGTTGTAATGACCCCCATAGGCCCTCATTACAACCCTGGCGGTAGGTGTTAAAGCGGCGGTAATACCGGCAACAGGCCGGCGGTAAAAAAAAATGGGATTACGACCGTGGAGGAAACCACCAACATAGACAGCCACTTTAACACTCCGACCGCCACGGCGGTAGAAACAAACATCGCGGCGGTAACCGCCAACAGACAGGCAGAACACAATGTACCGACCACACTATTATGACACACCAATCCGCCACCTTTTCCTGGGTGGAACCAACGCAATGAAAAACACAGTGGAAACAGTACACAGAAGGGGAAGTCACTCACCTCTCCACACCCCACGAGGAACCAGGTCGCCATGGAGCCAGAACTTCACATCCTGCCGGCGATCGTCTTCCTGCTCCTCTATCATGAGCACCAGAGACGGCGGCAATGACCATGGTGAGTACTGCACCTACAACACAGGAGAGGGGGGAGGGAAAAGAGACTGACACACACACGCAACATGCAACACCCCCACCCCACCCTCACCCACAACACCATACACACAAATACATGCTGCAACATTACATATACTTCCCCCACTTCAATAATGCAAGGACAAAAGGAATTGATTTGAACCAATGTAATCAATAAAAATCCAGTACTCAAAACTCTAAATACAGTATATACAATTATGTACACCAACTACACAAGTCCGGATAGTGCACCAATCATTGTCCGTGGACCACTGGGCCAAAAATGCATGGGCGAGGCCCACACTCGATACGTGACTCCAAATGGAGAGAACACTGGAGGGGCATCAGATGGAAAATAAACAGGCACTGCAGGGGGGAGCACCTCAGCCTGATGAACGCACGACGCCACTGCTCCACGAGGAGGCTCCATGCCCACTGCTGTATCCTGGGGAGTGCAAAGCCACAGTCTCTCAAGTATTTCCAGTGGGTGGGTTGCCCACTGCTCTATCCTATGGAGTGCAAAGCCACAGTCTATCAAGTCGGGTGGGTTGCCCACTGCTCCATCCTGGGGAGTGCAAAGCCGCAGTCTATCAAGTCTTTCCAGTGGGTGGGTTGCCTACTGCTGTATCCTGGGGAGTGAAAAGCCACAATCTCTCAAGTCTTTCCAGTAGGTGGTTTGCCCACTGCTTTATCCTGGGGAGTGCAAAGCCACAGTCTCTCAAGTCTTTCCAGTGGGTGGTGTGCCCACTGCTCTATCCTGGGGAATGCAAAGCCACAGTTTTTCAAGTGGATAACAGTCTCCACTGGTTCTGGAGTGGGCTTTGTGCCCAGAGTGCTTCATCCTGCCAAGGACAGAGGTAGTGGACGTCTTTTTCCTCTGGTTCTGGAGGGGGCTTTTTGCCCAGAGTGCTTCATCCTGCCAAGGATTGAGGTAGTGGGTGTCTTTCTCCACTGTTTCTGGAGTGGGCTTTGTGCCCAGAGAGCTTCATCCTGCCAAGGACAGAGGTAGCGGCTGAATCTCTCTACTGAAAGTGATGGATCATTGAAGCAGGCCAGGCTCCTGGATCTCACCACCAGCCTCGGATGACTGACCACTGGGAATGGCAGCCATGTCTGCAGTGGTGCCACTGGCTCAGGATGTGGTGTGGCTGCTGGCGGTGCTGGCAGCGGTGTCATTCACGGCGGGTTCTGTGGCAGCGGTACTTGCGGTGGGCTCAGTGGCAGCAGTGCTGGCGGCGGGCTCAGTGGCAGCGGTGCTGGCAGTGGGCTCAGTGACTGCGGTGCTGGTGGTGGGCTCAGTGACTGCGGTGCTGGCGGCGGGCTCTGTGGCGGTGCAGATGGCGGTGCAGGTGGCGGTCTTCTCTGCCGTACAGGTTGGCGTCGACTTGGACAGAAGGTGTGACACTGGTCCCTCAGTCGGTACCACCATGCCCTCTCCTGACCTGCCCTTCACTTTCTGGCCCTCCCCCACCTTGGATGCTGGCGCTGCTGTCTTGCCACTATCCCGTTTCAGTTTCCCTGAGCCCTTGGTGGCAGGTGTCTTCGGCTTATCCCTCCGGGATGTGGGCAACTTTTTAAGTTTAGCAGGTGGAAGAATGTCCTTGCCCTCGCCGCAAGGCACACTGGCAGCCCTGATGGTTGGCACACTCCAATAGCCCGCAGTTGCTGGCACCACTGTGCCTGGTGATGTGGGGGCTCAGGTGCTGGGTTGGGACCTGGAAAGCCTGGCCCTAGGGGACGGGCCGCGGGGGGAGGTGTGGGCAAGAGGTCAATATTAGCCAGGAAAAGTTTTTTAGACACACTGAGATGGGTAGATGGAGGGGGTTTGGGAGTGGAGGAAGCAGTAGTGGTTGTAGGAGGTATACATCTGCTGAATTTGGGTGAAGGTGCATGGGTTGGAGGCTGTTTTGAGGTGGATGGCTGTTGGATGGGTGTGTGCCTGCGTTTGTGTACATTGGGAGGAGGGCTCATTTACACAGTGGGAGAGGACACAGGGGATGTGTGAATGTTAGTGGGGTGGTGAGTGCACATGAGCGGTGTGTGGTGATGGGCGTGCTGGTGATGGAGGTAGTGGCTGAGGATATAGTGTATGCAGGTGTGAGTGGAGACGAGACTGGGATGGAAGAGGGAGACGTGGAGGAAAGGGACACAGTGGAGGCAGTGGATATTGATATGTCTGCATGGGTATGATGCTTGTGTGAGTGCCTGTGGGATGTATGGTGCTTATATTTCTCTGAACCACTTTTGTGTGTTGAGGTGTGTGCATGCTGGTCTGATGGTGTGCTTGGGATAGGCTGGGGTACAGGGGATTGGGTCTGGGTCGAGCAGGTTGGAGGGGGGAGGCTGGACACAGGGACAATGGCTGCCATCAGTGCTGAGGCCAGAGCCTGAAATGCTCTCTGTTGGGCTGCCTGGCCAGAATGAATGCCCTCCAGGTATGCATTTATTTGTTGCAAATGCCTCTCAACACCCTGGATGGCATTCAGAATGGTAGAATGCCCAACAGTGAGGGATCTCAGGAGGTCAATGGCCTCCTCACTGAGGGCAGCAGGGCTGACTGAGGCAGGTCCTGAGGTGCCTGGGGCGAAGGAGATGCCCACCCTCCTGGGTGAGCGGGCACTGGACACACGCTGAGGGGCTGCTGGGAGGGCAGTGCTGGTAGGGGGGTGGCGGCTGTACCGCCGTGGAGCTCCCCTCGCCCTCCGTCCCACTGGTGGCTTCAGACTCTGTTGTCTCCCTCTCCAGGGCCAAGTGGGATGCAGCTCCCTCCTGCTCCAGTGCCACTGCTCCTCCGCCCGATGATGCTATTGCACACAAGAACAGGGAGACCACACAAAAGGGGGGGAAGACAGAAGAAAGACATGTTCAGTGCATGCAATACCACTACCATTGGCAGACACTACAGACACTGCAGACCTCAGCACTACGCCATGCACTGACAGTTCCTGGATTATTCACAAAGTCATGGGGTACGAGGCCTATGCCCGATTGCTGCAGACATGGAAGTCACAGGAGTCTGACTAGGTGTAGATGGCTCTTAGCACTGGTGGGGTTGGGGTGCCACATAGCCTGCCTCATAAGGGACCTTGCCTTAAAACTTTGCTCTGGCCTAGTGGAACCCACTGCCCACCTCCCCCACCCAGACACCTCGTAATGCGTGCAGAGTCAGATGAATGTGTCAGTACTGTTGAGTGCATGCAATACCACTACCGTCGGCGGACACTACAGACACAGAAGACCTCTGCACTACACCGTGCACTTAGAGTTCCCTAATTAATCACAGGGACATGGGTACAAGGCCTATTGCTGCACACATGGAAGTCACACGAGCTTGATTAGGTGTAGTTGGATCTGAACACTGGTGGGGTGGTGTGCCACATGGCCTGCCTTACGAAGGGACCTTGCCTACTAAACTGGCCCTGGCCTAGGGTAACCCACAGCCCACCTCACCCACCCAGACACCTCGTAATGCACGCTGATTCAGCTGAATGAGAGTGTACTCACTCCCTTGTGGCTGCTGTGATGTCCTCAAGCACCCATCCAACTCCGGATATGCCACCCCCAGGATCCGGACCATCAGGGGGGTCATGGTGCGACGGGTACCCCTCCCACGTTGGGAGGCCATCCCCAGCTGGGCCTCCACCGTCTTCTTGCCCCAGCGGCGAATGTCCTCCCATCTTTTCCGGCAGTGGGTGCTCCGTCTGTGGTGGACCCCCAGGGTCCGGACTACCTTGGCGATGGCACAGCAAATATCCTTCTTCTGGTGGGCACTGACCTAGAGGAACAGTACAGGGGAAAAGGTAAATCTTTCACCGTCCAGACCGTCATAGTCATTGGCCCACATTCCCACCCTTGCCCTGACGCACATACACTCACCGTCCGCACATACACTCACCGTCCGCACATGCAGGCCTCAGCCCCCCCCCATTTTTCTTCCATCCACACCACTCCAAACAGGCATTGCCCATGCAGCATGCTCACAGTGTACTCACCTGTTTGTCTGCAGGACCGCAGAGTAGCGTTTACTGGGGGAGAACCCCATCCACTAACTTCTCCAACTCCTCCGAAGTGAAGGCAGGGGCCCTTCCCCCGACACATGAGCCATTGTCGCTTCCAGACTGAGGTCACAGTAGCACTTGCAGTGTAGGTCAGGTATCAAGTGAGTGAACAGATAGCAAATGGTGGTTACGTCTGCGGCAGTGCGTACCGTCACCGCCGGCGTACATCGTCATTGGCTCCTCGGACCCATATGGTCCAATGTTAACCAATGCTGGATTGTGCTGCGGTCTTCGACTGCCTACCTCGACGGTGTAGAACGCCAGCGCAGTTACCTCATATCCCCTTGTCCCACCTTACAGGTCAGGCAGCCACCATTCCAGGGGGTCACACGGCAAGAATAATAACTATTTAGGCCAGGAATACAGACAGACAAAGGCACATAGAGAAAATTTAACATTTTTGAAAAACAGCATGGTGATACCTAAGTGTTGTATGACCCTCTGCTCACCGTTCTCTTCCATAGGGCACGTCCGCTGTGGCAGGTGATGAGATGGCGGCATCCTCTGGTGTACAGACCGCTGGTGGACCTGTCACAAATGGAAGAGAGACATGTAATAATCACCTACAGACTTGATCGTGCAACAATACATAAACTGTGTGCCCAGTTGGAGCCAGACCTGATGTCAGCTATCCGCCATCCCACAGGGATCCCCCCTCTAGTGCAGGTCCTGTCAGTACTCCATTTCCTGGCAAGTGGGCCATTTCAAACAACAGTGGCCATTGCATCAGGGATGTCCCAACCAATGTTCTCCAACGTGTTGTCCAGAGTGTTGTCTGCCCAGCTGAAACACATGCCCAGCTACATTGTTTTCCCTCAAGTGGAGGATTTGCCTACAGTGAAAGGTGACTTCTATGCCCTGGGACATATCCCCAACATCATAGGTGCCATTGATGGTAAACATGTGGCATTTGTCCCCCCCCCCGCAGGAATGAGCAGGTGTATAGAAACCGGAAAAGCTACCATTCTATGAATGTACAGATGGTGTGTTTGGCAGACCAGTACATCTCCCATGCAAATGCCAAGTATCCTGGCTCAGTGCACGATGCTTACATTTTGAGAAATAGCAGCATCCCTTATGTGATGGGCCAACTCCAGATGCACCCTATGTGGCTAATAGGTGAGCCTGAAGTCCCCACTCAGTTTTATTTGCTGTCTTGTATGGGAGATTACCTAATGTTTGGAGGATGTCTAACAGTTGTCCCTCGATATTTACAGGTAACTCTGGTTACCCCAACCTGTCATGGCTACTGACCCCAGTGAGGAACCCCAGAACAAGGGCAGAGGAAGACTACAATGAGGCACATGGGCGAATTAAGAGGATAATAGGGCACACCTTGGGCCTCCTGAAGGACAGATTCTGGTGCCTCCATCTGACAGGTGGATCCCTATACTTCTTACTGAATAAGGTGTGCCAGATCATCGTGGCCTGCTGTATGTTGCACAACCTGGCTTTGTGACACCAGGTGCCTTTTCTGCAGGAGGATGGGCATAATGGTGGTCTTGTGGCAGCTGTGGAGCCTGTGGACAGTGAAGAAGAGGAGGCAGAAGAAGACAATGTAGACAACCAAAACAACATCATCATGCAATACTTCCAGCGAGACACAGGTAAGAAGATGGAACTGCTTCCCACATCTCATACTATTGTAGGACCTAGCATAAGTCTCCCTTTTTACCTCTGTGTATGGACCCTGACTTGTCACTTTGGCTTTCCATTTCACAGATCTGGGTCCCAATTTGTGCCCTCTGCTATGTTTACTCCTCGCCTACAGCTGTGTAACATTGGTATGTGAACAAGTACATTGACATTGCTATATTCCAGAGATTTAGCAATTACACATTTGTGAAAGCACAGACTGACTCCAGATTGATTTGTGATTCAAGGGTGTTTAGTTCTGAGCAAATAAGTGGAGGGGGGCGTGAAATGGGCTGGGGTGATGGTGGAGGAATGTCCATGGCAGAGTCCAGTCTCCTGGTCTCAACGGTGTATTGTCCAATGGGACATAGGAAGTGGAGCTATGGCAGTTTAAGGTGGACAGGATGACAAAGGGGGACAGAAGGGTGACATTCAGGAGGGTCTTATTTCCTGGCGGGGGTCTTGGCAATGTTCTCTTTCTTGTTCCTGGGTCTCAGGGACAGTTTGAGGGGTTGGTTCTCCTTCTGTAGGGGGTGGGGTGCTGGTGGCCTGTTAGTCCTGCGGCGGTGCCTCCTGTCCACTAGCGCCGGGGAAGGTGGAGGGCTGTTCATCATCCAAGCTAGTGTCAGGGGCCCGTTTGTGTGCCACTGTGTCCCTCATGGTGTTGACAAGGTCTGCCAGCACCCCTGAAATGGTGACCAGGGTGGTTTTAACGGACTTCAAGTCCTCCCTGATCCCCAGGTAGTGTTCCTCCTGCAGCCGCTGGGTCTCCTGAAACTTGGCCAGTACCGTGCTCATGGTCTCCTGGGAATGGTGGTAAGCTCCCATGATGTTGGAGAGTGCTTCATGGAGTGTCGTTTCCCTGGGCCTGTCCTTCCCCTGTTGCATAGCAATCCTCCCTGCTTCCCTGTTATCCTGTGCCTCTGTCCCCTGAACCATGTGCCCAAAGCCACTGACCCCAGGTCCCTGATTGTCTTGTGTTGGTGGGTTTGCCTGGGGTCCCTGTAGTGGTAGAAACACGCCTGATTGACATGTCCTGTGGACAGAGGGATGGGCCCGCTGGGTGCGTGCTGTGGCTGTGTTTCCTGAGGGAGGTGGCTCTGTGGTGGTTTGGGATTGTGTCAGGGGAACAGACTGTTCCGAGGTCCCTGATGGGCCGGGCTGGTCATCTTGATCCAGGCGTGCAGAGCTGCTGTCATCACTGTGGGCCTCTTCTGTGGAGGGACTGGATATGTCTGGCACCTTCTGTCCGGTGATGTTGGGTAGGGGTCCTGTTGGGGTGTAAATTCATAGTTTTAGTATCAGTGTGTGCCATCTTGTGCATTCGGTGAGGTACCCTCTACTCCTGTGCTTGCGTCATTGTGTTAGCCCTTTTGTGATAGTTGGTTTGGTGTCTGTGTGGGTTTCTGTACTGGACATTCTTTGGTGATGGTGGTCCATGCAAGGTGTTGCATGCAGGGCCTTGGTATTGAGATGAGTGAGTTGTGATAGGTGGACATATGGAGATAATGGTGTGATGGGGTGAGGGTATGAGTGGGAGTATGTGATGGCATGCAGGCGGGGTGGGGGTGATGAAGTAGTTAAGATATGACTTACCAGAGTCCAGTCCTCCTGCTACTCATGCGAGGCCTTCAGGATGCATTATTGCCAAGACTTGCTCCTCCCATGGTGTCTTGATACCACGGAACGTACCTTCCCCCGTAGTTCGTTCCACCTCTTCCTGATGTCATCCCATGTTCTTGGATGCTGTCCCACTGTGTTGACCCTGTCGATGATTCTCCGCCATAGCTCCATCTTCCTTGCAATGGATGTCTGCTGCACCTGTGATCCGAATAGCTGTGGCTCTACCCAGATGATTTCCTTCATCATGACCCTGAGCTCCTCCTCAGAAAACCTGGGGTGTCTTGAGGTGCCATGATGTGGTGTGGGTGATGTGTGAGGTGCTGTCTGTTGTGATGTGTGGGGGGATGTGTTGGTGTGTGTTGTTTGAGGTGCGTGGATTGTGTATAAGTGATGGTGTTGTGTGTCTGTGGATGCTGGTGTTGTGTTAGCTAATCTCTCCCTCTGGCCTTCTTCAAAATGTTTGGTTGTAAGAGTTTGTGGGTAATGTGGGTGTGTGTTTTAGACTGTTGTGGGTGTGTGGGTGTGGTGTAAGTATGTGTATCAGGTGTGTGTATTTAGAATTGTCCAGTGTGGTTGTGTTTTGTAAATGTGTGTGTATTTTGAGCACGGCGGTGTGTACCGCCAATGGATTATCGCGGTTGAAGGACTGCCACATTGATTCATGGGTCGTGATAGTGTGGGCGTTTTCTTGTTTGCGTGACGGTGTAGGTTTTGGTATATGCAGTTTATCACTGACCTTTGGTGTGGCGGACTTTTGTGGGTGTCTATATTGTGGCGGATTCCGAGTTGTGAGTTATTATACCTGTAGTGGAATTCCGCCACCGCAACGGTATGCTGGCGGTCTTCAGCACGGCGGAAAGCAGGATTTACCGCCAGGGTTGAAATGAGGGCCATAATTTGGTTGGCTCAGCTGTTGTGTTGGAAGTTTGATGTTGATCAGTCAAGTGGGGGAAGAAAAAGCAGGGTGTCTCAAAAAAATTTTTCCTTATTTTACGTCAATAGGATTTTTCAAATTTTTTAACACGACTACCGCCCGAACTGCTGAGCAGAATTACACTAAATTTGACAGAAAGCTAGCTCTCAGTCCAGAAAGCATGCTTTATGTGATTTGGTGTAAATCCCTTCAGTAGTTTGGAGAAATTATAGTTGAAGAAAATATAGAAATCTAGGAACGCTGATCCTTTGTGGATCCAACAGTTCCTGTGCTGATATCTGATTGACTGCCAATACTTCAAGCAGGAAGTGTTGTCAGCTATGTTGGGACTCTGCTTGAGCTGACTCCCAGAAAAACAGTAAGAAAATTGAAAAGGGGCCAGGATAGGGACACCCTGACCACTTAGGGCCAGATGCAGGAAACGTTTAGCGAGTCGCAAACGGCAAAAAGTGCAGTTTGCGACTCGCTAAACCCATTTCCCTATGCAGAAATGCATATTGCGAGTCGGGACCGACTCGCAATATGCAATTGAGAATCGCAAATAGGAAGGGGTGTTCCCTTCCTATTTGCGATTCGGAGTGGAATGCAATACCATTTGCGACCGCATATGCGGTCGCAAAGGGTATCGCAGTTACCATCCACTTCAAGTGGATGGTAACCCACTCGCAAATTGGAAGGGGTCCCCATGGGACCCCTTCCACTTTGTGAATGGAACCAAAATTATTTTTTCAGGGCAGGTAGTGGTCCAAGGGACCACTACCTGCCCTGAAAAAATACCGAAACTTAAGGTTTCGTTTTTTTTTTTAAGTGCAGCTCGTTTTCCTTTAAGGAAAACGGGCTACACTTAAAAAAAAAAAAAACTGCTTTCTTGATAAAGCAGTCACGAACATGGAGGTCTGCTGACGACAGCAGGCCTCCATGTTTGCGAGTGCCTAGACTCGCTATGGGGCCGCAATTTGCGACCCACCTCATTAATATTAATGAGGTGGGTCATTGCGACCCCATAGCGAGTCGCAGACGGTGTCTGAGACACCGTTCTGCATTGGAAATTGCGACTTGCAATTTGCGAGTCGCTTTGACTCGCAATTTGCAAGTCGCAATTTCCAAATTTGCTACATCTGGCCCTTAGTTCTTGTGCTGGGATCCCAGAGGAATCCTGTCACAATTTTTTTTTTTAAACATCTGAAAAATCCACAGATTAGTTGGATGTTTTTTTTAAAAAGGACGTTTTCCCACCATTTTCTTTTATTGAAGCAACCGGACGGGCCAGATCCCGGGGGCATGCCAAAAGCAAAGAGGGGTTGGACGGGCCCCTCCTAGGCTTGCTGAAGCCCTGTGTACAGCCACTTCCCTGGGGCAATTATTAGATGGCATGCAGGGGCCTCACACACCCACTCCCTGACCCACTCAGACACTCACACATCTACTCACCGACCCACTCAGACTCTCACACACCCACCCACTCACAAACCCACTGAAACCCTCATGCACCTACTCTGAGACTCATACAGACAATGACACACCCACTCACTGACCCACTAAGACAATAAACACCCACTCTCACACTTAGATATTCTCACAGCCACTCGAACACCCAGCTAAACCATCTCACACCTATTATCACACCCAGAGAGACAGGCCATGGCCAACTCATGCTACGCACGGCCAAAAGCAGTGTGGGTTTGGGTGGTTAGGGAGTTGGCCTCCAGGTTTGACCACAGTACAGGCCTTGCGGTCAACCCCTACCACGCATGACCAAAGACCCTACATGGCAGGGGTTGGATTAACATATAGTACTGAATATGTATTTGTGTTAAAAAACATAGACATTTACTGAAAAATCAAAGGTTACGGCTACGTTATAGTTAGGAAATAGAATTTATAAAAACATAGAAATTCAATTAAAACACCAGAGGTTACAGGGACTTTATAGTTAGCCTCACATTTTAAACGTACGCAACCATAGACATTCATCTGTTATAGTTTGAGTAATCTCAAGTGACTATAACTCATGCCCTAAAGGTAAATATAACTCGCACACTCAACATGCACTGCTAATTACCCCACAAATTATGACATCTTTGTGATAACATCAATTAAGTTATCAATCTAATATTTGCAGTAAATTATTGATGAAAAAACTGTACATGGCAAAAGTCCAAGATATAGTAATTCTAGGGCATGAGTTATAGTTATTTGCACAGTGGCGGTTGGCAACAGTGTTTGATGCCAACCCACAGAGGTACTCACACACCTACTCACACACTCACACAACCCATGTTCACCTGCATACAGCCACTTACACACCCACTCACAGATGCACATAGCACTTACACAATCACTCACACACCAATACAACAACATCGTATCCGCAGATTCACTGTGGATCCTCTCACAATATGAAAGGCAGACCCCTTATTTGGCAGGGGATCCACAGCAGATCTGCGAAGCCGAGTGAGAAATTTTAAAAAAAGAGAATTTAAAAACAAACAGAATCAGTGTTTCAGAAAAGGGTAGGCTCTGAAAAGAGTCTTTGTGTTAATGATGTGTAGATGAGAATTACACATAGAACAAGATGGAGTTTTTTCATTTGTTGAGGAACACCCTATTGACTTTATCTGCAAAATGAACTCTGTCTGTTCAATATATTCAGTCCAAATCGAAGCATAGGTTTTCATGGTATGTAGAGCCAATATTGTGGTCTTGAAGGAATGCAGAAAAGTTTTATTGACATGTTTCCAGGATTTCTCTATCTGTGGACAAAATATTTTTGACCACTGCCACTTCAGTCTTTGATAAATGTTGGACAATACCAAGGCAGTATGTTGGAAAACTGTAATTTATTTATCAAAGGAATCCTTAATTCGAATTTCCAGCCCCACCCAGTAATTGTGCCTAGGTCATTGCCACCACTGTGAACAATCATGCGATTGTGATGTTGGCAATCTGCAATGCCTTTGACTAAATGAAGCAATTGATGCCACTTTAACCCTCTCTGGACAACTCAAGTAATGTCTACATTAAGTAAACCTAGGACCCTGTAAATGCCACTCTTTCTAGCACTCTCACTGGCCCAAAACACAAGTCTATGGCACACAGTCCACACTCTGACCAGTTTGGATACAAGCAGGAGTAGCATATGGGAAAAGATTGCAGCAGAATGAGGCAGTTTTGAAGTTGAAAAGCAGTTGAAATGGAGGACAGCAAGTGAAATATCTAAGAACATATTTTATTGGATGGTGGAGATGTGCCAGAAACTAAAATTAGGTAGTGGCTTTAGCAAAAAAGTAACTAACACTGTGATTGACTTAGGAAAAACATGTTTTGGGGGGAAATGCTTGGAACTGCCAACAATCAACCACAGCTGCTACAATTATTGTGAAGCTGGTACGTTAGTAGAGAAAGTTTTGGGACCTTTTAGCCTACTGGTTGGTAGAGACTATGGGAAACATGGGTACTATGGGAGCACAGGGGTGAAAAGGTGTGGGGCAAGGGAACAAAAAAGGCTGTAGTGTGAAACTGAAAAGCAGCCTACTGTACAAAAATTGATCAGTAGGGAGTGTATGCATTGTATTGACAATATTGTACAGAATAAAATATAAATGAAAAGCATTGACAGTAAATTGTTAAATACTTATAATGAATGCCGCATGGATCCATGGATCCACAGCAGACCACACAGGAGGCCACACTAAGTGCTCTGGTGGATCCACGGAGCCACACAAAAACCTACCAAATTAGGCTTGTTTACAGAAAATATAGAAAGGGTGAAAAATAGAGACAATTTGGAAGTGGTGTAACAGAAAAAATTAAAGAAAGTCTGTGATGTTGTAAGTACAGCTGTATGAGTGAGAGCATAGTGGGAAGGGTAGCCATTATTAATAATTTTCTACTCAGCTTGGAGGAAGATTGCCATATTTCTGACTTGAGATTTGCACTAGAAGAAAGATATTAAGACATATTAACATAAAGGGCCATATTTATACTTTTCGACGCACAACTGCGCCAACGCAGTTGTGCGTCAAAAAATCTAACGAAGGCTAACGCCATTCTGAAGCGCCATGCGGGCGCCGTATTTATTCAATGACGTTAGCCGGCGTTAGCCGGCGGAGCTGCCTGGTGTGCGTGAAAAAAAATGACGTACACCAGGCAGCGCCAGCGTAGGGGAATATGGAGATTGGGCGCAAAAAAATGGGGCAAGTCAGGCTGAGGCAAAATTTTCGCCTCAACCCGATTTGCGCCATTGTTTTTAACTCCCAACCCCCATTGAAATGACTCCTGTCTTAGCAAAGACAGGAGTCATGCCCCCTTGACCAATGGCCATGCCCAGGAGACTTCTGTCCCCTGGGCATGGTCATTGGGCATAGTGGCATGTAGGGGGGCACAAATCAGGCCCCCCATGCCACAAAAAAAAAAAAAAAAAATACTTACCTGGACTTACCTTAATGTCCCTGGGGTGGGTCCCTCCATCCTTGGGTGTCCTCCTGGGGTGGGCAAGGGTGGCAGGGTGTGTCCCTCGGGGCAGGGGAGGGAACCTCTGGGCTCATTCTAAGCCCACAGGTCCCTTAACGCCTGCCCTGCCCCAGGCGCTAAAATCCGGCGCTAATGCAGGTTTTTTAGACCCGCCCACTCCCGGGCGTCATTTTTGCCCGGGAGTATAAATACGACGCATATGCATCGGAGTCATTTTTTAAGACGGGAACGCCTACCTTGCATATCATTAACGCAAGGAAGGTGTTCACGCAAAAGAATGACGCTAACTCCATGAACTTTGGCGCTAGACGCGTCTAACGACAAAGTATAAATATGGAGTTAGTTTTGCGTCGAATTTGCGTCGAAAAAAACGAAGCAATTTCGGCGCAAACGGAGTATAAATATGCCCCAAAATGTGCACAAACAGCAAAGAGATTTTACAGGTAGGTGAATTGGGTTGTACTATAAAAAGGTATATTAAAACAATCTATGGGGCACATTTATGAGCCCTGTGCGCCGCCGAGGGTGACTTTTTTGACACTGTGAGGGCGCAGACTACAAAATCATAACTAGCAGGCAGCACAGAGCCACTTTGCATGGCTTTGAAGGGCCTCATAAATATGGAGTAAGGCAAGGCATTGCAAGTTGTTGGTTTGCCTTACTCTGTTCTCTGGAGGCATTCCATGGGCATTGCTGTGGGTATTCTCATGCAACACTCAAGGTTTTTGACACTTCCCCAGATTTACACAACCACATAAACCTGGCGATGCACCAAAACCATAGCCTTTCGAGGTGAGGCATAACAAGGAGAGATATTTACCTTTCTCTACATTTTTTCCTCTTTCCATGTCTGTTGCATTCTGCAGCACACACAGAAAGGGTAAAAATCTTCTGGGATTGTTTTTATGCAGGAAGGTGCCCCTTTCTGCACAAAACCAATCCTGGCAATAACATAAGAACATTTGCACCTTGGTGCAAGGGGCCCTGGGTTGGTGCTAGGATGACGAAAAGGTGCCATGGCAGGTTACTTGTTGCACTGCCCTATGTCAAAACCCGGTAAATGAGGGCCAATGAGTTTATATAAGCTGAAAGAAAATGTGTAACTTCTGAACACTACATTAAAAGGCAAAACATAAGGGAGATTAGATGAAAACATTCAGTCTGAAATAATGAGCAGGAAAGGAGGAAGAGGAATTGCTACACTGAAAATTTAGTTTTTATGAAGCCAGTATGAAAGAATATGTTTGCAATTAAATGTGGATGCTTGCTTATAGTATGTAATTTAAAAGTAAGTAATTTGCACCCACTCACAGTCAAGCAGGCACTTACACACCCAGTTATACTCTTACTAAAGCACTTATGTACCCACTATTGATATACACAGATGGTCACTGACACACTTGGTCATTATGACATTGGCGGTGACTTGTAAAGTGGCGGTAATACCATCAACAGGCTGGATATAATTACTGCCAAATTAAGACCACGGCGGTGATAACTCTCATAGACAGCCAATGTACCACACCATCCGCCAGGGTGTTAACACCACTGACCGCGGCGGTAGCCATCAACAGCCTGGCGGCAGACAAGTTGCCGCCCACCATAACATGATACATGATACAGCAAACCACCATGATTTCAGGGGTGGTACCAAAGCCATCAAAAGCCTGGCAGAAACACAACACAGAAGTCCAAAGACTCACTATCAGAGACACAGAGAAGGTCACCGCCACCATGGAACTGGAACTGCAAGTCTTCCCAATGCTTTTCTATGCCATGCTCCACCTGTAACACCAACGCCGATGACGACGGTGAGTACAGCCACCTAGCATACAAGGGAGGGAGGGGGGAAAAGGACATACACACGCACAACACACACCATTCATGCACACACCATACACACCTCATAATAATGCAAGAACAGCAGTAAGGCAGAATTTAAAATGTATTTGCATGCCAACTACCACCATAAGTACCGAAGTGACAAAAAATATACATGAACAATTGTCCAGAAAGGACCAATGCCCAGTCCAAAGTACAAAAGGGCCACATGGCCACAGGGCAAAGTCCAAGCCCCAACTTGATCCTGACATTCTCCACACCAAACTCTGCAGAATCAACATGTTGGAAGTGGGCATGCACCTCATGGGGAAAGGGGTGGGGGGGCACATCAGCTGAAGTGGGAAACTTGCCCACTGGCTCTGGAGGGGGCTCCATGTCCATTTCCCACTGCTGGGGAGTGCAAGGTCACAGTCTCTGAGGTGGGGAACTCACCCACTGCTGCTGGAGGAGGCTCCATGCTCGTTTCCCAATGCTGGGGAGTGCAAGGTCACAGTCTCTGAGGTGGGGAACTCACCCACTGCTTCTGGAGGGACTCCATGCCCATTTCCCAATGCTGGGGAGTGCAAGGTCACAGTCTCTCAGGTGGGGAACTCGTTGGGGGGTTGTTGGGACCCTGCTCTTACAGGCAGGACAGAGGGGTGGAGGGGGAAGGAAGAGGTATATTTGGGCAAGGAAAAGATTCTTTGGGATTGTGGGGGAGGATGAGGGAGGAGGGATGGGAGTGGAGGTTGAGGGAGTGGTTGTTGGATTTGTATGTCTGCTGGACTTGGGTGCAGGTGCATGGGCAGTGTGCTGATGTGAGGTGGATGCCTGTTAGGTGTCTGGGTGTATGTGTTTGTGTCCCTTGGGGGGGGGGAAGCAGTATGGGAGAGGACACAGGGGATGCGTGGATGGATGTTGTAGAGGTCTCTGCTAGTGAGTTGTGTGTGCTGCTTTGTGTGGTGATGGTGTTGCTGGCTGTTGAAGCAGTGCATGCAGGTGTGAGTGCGGATGTGACTGTGAGGGAGGAGGAGGAGGGGGAGACAGTGGAGGCAGTGGATGTAGTTGTGTGTGTAACTGTCTGTTGTTCGTGTGAGTGCTTGTGGCCTGAAGTGTGGTGCCTGTGTTTGACTGTGCTACTCTTGTGTGATGTTTTGTGTGCATGCTTGTCTACATGTGTGCATGGGATGGGGTTGAGGAGACTGGGACTTGGAAGTGGTAGTTGGAGGGGGGACAGTAGGAACAGAGAAACTGGCTGCCATCAGAGATGAGGCCAGATCCTGAAACAATCTCTTTTGGGCTGCCAATCCACTTTGGATGCCCTCCAGGAATGCATTGCATTGTTGCATTTGGGATGCCAGCCCCTGGATGGCAGTCACTATGGTTGACTGCCTTACAGAGATGGATCTCAGAAGGTCAATAGCCTCCTCACTCAGGTCAGCAGGACTCCGTGGGGCAGGGCCTGAGGTGCCTGGGGCGAAGGTGCCCATTCTCCTGGGTGATCGGGCACGGGCAACTCAGTGGGGGCTACTGGGCGGGTGGTGCTGATATGGGGGTAGCGGCTGTAACTGGAGCTGGGGTGGTCCCAGAGGTGTCCACCAACACCAGGGAGCTCCCATCGGAAGAGGAATCAGAGTCAGTGTTGTCACCTTCAGTCTCTGCTGTGGTGCTCCCCTCCCCTTCTGTTCAACTGGACCGGTTTCGTCTGCATTGGTGGACTCTGCCTTCTGGGTCCTGTGGGATGCAGCTCCCTCTGTCGCCTCTGCCCCTGCTCCTCCGCCATATGATGCTAATGCACACGTGGACAGAATGACAAAAGAAAAAAAGGGGGGAGAGAGAGAAAGGGTACACTGGGTCAATTACAGCTCCGACACCACAGTTGGCATACACATTACCATCACACACAGGGTTCAGGATTGAGCACTCTGCACCACACTGGCAATCAATTGGCTTGGTGCCACAGCAAGATGAGGGCCAAACACCACCAACTGCAGCCCCCCTGGGCCCCACTGAGCCCTGTCTGACATGGAATACAACCTAGCTAGGTTACCTGACTTCGCTATACACCCATTACCCTTGAGCTGGGTCACACTGCAATGTCAGACCTGGCATTAAGGGGCACCCACTGACTCACACCCACCACCCGGATCCCATGCCACCTACCAATGATTGTAGTTGCACCCACTGAACTCACCCCCTTGTAGCTACTGTGATGCCCTCAAGCGTCCATCCAGATCTGGGTATGCCACCGCCAGGATGCAGGCCATCAGGGGGGTCAGGTTTTGACGGGCACCCCTTCGCGTTGGGAGGCCATCCCAGCTGGGCCACCGCAGTCTTCCGTGCCCAGCATCTCAGGTCCTCCCACCTTTTCCTACAGTTGGTGCTCCACCTGCTGCAGACTGTCAGGGTCTGCACGTCCTTGGCAATAGCACACCACAATCACTTCTTCTGATGGGTGCTGACCTGCAGAGGTAATACAGATGGGAGGACACCATTACACATACAAGCTAGCCTGTCACACATATTGCCCACAAATCTCATTTCCAACTCCATTGCACATACGTCACCCGGTGCCCACCATTTGCACGACCAACAGACATACCACCCCACCAATGACACAATGTTTGTACACACATCTCCATGAAACCTTGCCACATGCATCATGCCCAAGTTGTACTCACGTGTCAGTCTGGAGTCCCATACAGCAGTCCATACAGGGGTAGGACCCCTTCCACCAAACACTCCAACTCCAAGGAAGTGAAGGTAGGGCCCCTTCCCCCATCACACTAGCCATGGTAGGTTCAAGCCACAGGTCACAGCAGCACACGCAGTGTAGGTGTTGTCCTGTGGAAAATCAGGAATCAAGTGAGTATTTCTATTGACAAACCCATTTAGATACGCATACAGTACTAACACACATACTTACACATCCAGTGACACCCCCATAGAGACAAAGATATGCTCACTCACATATCCATTCAACACTGACACACCTAGTCACTCGTATATCCACTCACATACCCATTTATACACCGATACGCAGACACTTACACAGCCAGTTACACACTGACATAACCTCTTATGTAGATACTCATTTGCTTGCAATATGTAATGTAACGGTATGTAATGTAGAGGTGAATGTATTCTATATTTGCTTTTCAGATACCAACCTGTGTTTAAAGAGGAATGGAAGATGGAACAGTGAGGTGAAAAAACATTATGAATTATGCTTGTTGACAGCACCCATAAAGTGTCCAACAGATGAAATTTTTAGTATAATTGGCATATGGCATTTGCTACAGTGAGTGACCATGTATTCCAGTTTTGGTGAACATTTGGTAACAGTAACCATCTGGTCAAGACGTGAGGGTCCCACAGTTGGCCCAGTTACTGATGATGATGCACTACCTTCTCTCTCTCTTTATATTGTGATATGTCCTTTATGCATGTTTTTCACGTGTTTCCCAATAGAGGATGTGCCACTTGAATACTTCTTCACTAAACCTATTGACAGTTTTTTTGCTGCATATATTGGACAAATTTTATGAACAAAGTTTTGTTCTTGAGAAAGAATGGACAAATATTTTCAAACTTTGGAAAACTTCTTTGTGGTAAGTCTTCTTGTTTTCCGTCCTGCTCTTCCACTTCTCTTCCATCTTAAGCAGAGGACATCTTAACTTTAAAACACTCTTCTTTTAAAGGAAATCCAGAGAAATTATGAAGTTGTGGTTTGTGTCCATCTCCAAAGAGAATCATAACCCAAATAATAGTTTTAGGGTCTGGTTTGAAATGTGGATAGGTGGAGACTTAGGGCCAGACTTACATGGCTGTAGCACCTTTTAGCTTCAAACGAACATATTTTTGTTGTTAATGCTAATGTAGCACTAAGGAGTCCAGTCTCCTTTGCTATACTTACACAGTGGTGAAATCCTTGCATTGCGCCACTTTGTGCCCCCTTGCACCACATTATGCCTGCACCAGTCATAATGAATGCAGGGGGGCATTCACCTGCAAGGAGGCCGGTAAAAATGACGCAGTGAAATTTACATTTCACTGCACCATTTCTACGTCATTTTTAATGTCTGCTTAGATCAGATGTTAAAATTACATCACCAATAAAATCAATGGGCCTCCCTTTACTTTGCAGGATTAAGTCCACAATTTATGGTGCTAATCCTGCAAAGTACCACAATAGTGTCATACATTGTGACGCTATTGTCCTGATGTGCGCATGGTGTGTCATTTCATAACTACGGTGCACACATGATATCATTAGGGCCCTCATTCTGACCCTGGCGGTCGGTGATAAAGCGGCGGCCAACCCGCCAACAGGCCGGCGGTCCAAAATATGCAATTCTGACCCTGGCGGGAACCGCCAACACAGCCCGCCGCATTAACACTCCGCCCGCCACGGCGGAACAAACAAACAGCGTGGCGGTCCCCGCCAACAGCCAGGCGGCAGACAATGTACCACCCACCCTATCACGACCCACCAATCCACCACCTTTTCCGGGACGGGAGCACCGCCGATAAAAACACGGCGGAAACAGACTACGAACGGGAAAACGCTCACCTCCACATACACCACGCGAGATTCCGGCAATATGGAACCCGAGTTGCAGGTCATCCCCGCACTCCTATACCTGCTCCTGTACCAGGAGCACGCCCGGCGGCGCGGAAGACATCGGTGAGTACTGCACCTACGACACAGGGGAGGGAAAAGATTACCGGCACACACCCACCCACCCACACCCACTACAACACACACATCAATGCATTCCCACAGATCACTGTCACAACCCACAAACCCCCCCCTTCCGAAATAATGCAAAGACCAAAAGAAGAGATCTCAAACGGGCAGATATATTGAAAAATGGACAGCAGTAATCCAAATAAATAAATAAACTATGTACAAAATATATACAGCTACTAAATGTAGTCCAACCACTGTCCGTGGACCACAGGGGTCCTGAGCAAAGGGGCAAGGCCCAGTCCCACGACAAGAACTCCACGGAGAGAACACTGCAGGGGCATCAGAAAGAAAAAAGGACAGGCACCTCAGGGGGAAGGGAAGGGGGGGCACCTCAGCCACTTGAGTACACGACGCCAGATCCACGAGGGGACTCCATGACCACTGGCCCATCCTGGGGAGAGCAAAGCCACAGTCCAAACAGTCCATACAGTGGGTGGCCTGCCCACTGGGCCACCCTGGTGAGAGCAAAGCCACAGTCCAAACAGTCCATACAGTGGGTGGCCTGCCCACTGGGCCATCCTGGGGAGAGCAAAGCCACAGTCCAAACAGTCCATACAGTGGGTGGCCTGCCCACTGGGCCATCCTGGGGAGAGCAAAGCCACAGTCCATACAGTCCATACAGTGGGTGGCCTGCCCACTGGGCCATCCTGGGGAGAGCAAAGCCACAGTCCAAACAGTCCATACAGTGGGTGGCCTGCCCACTGGGCCATCCTGGGGAGAGCAAAGCCACAGTCCAAACAGTCCAAACAGTGGGTGGCCTGCCCACTGGGCCATCCTGGGGAGAGCAAAGCCACAGTCCATACAGTCCATACAGTGGGTGGCCTGCCCACTGGGCCATCCTGGGGAGAGCAAAGCCACAGTCCAAACAGTCCATACAGTGGGTGGCCTGCCCACTGGGCCATCCTGGGGAGAGCAAAGCCACAGTCCAAACAGTCCATACAGTGGGTGGCCTGCCCACTGGGCCATCCTGGGGAGAGCAAAGCCACAGTCCAAACAGTCCATAACAGACTCCACTGCCACTGGAGGAGGCATGTTGGCCAGAGGACATCCTGCAGCCCTGCCCGAGACAGATCCTGCCCTGCCACGTCTGCCAAAGGGCCAGCGGTTCCTGCCTGGAAGGGCCCAGTTCAGCGGTTCTTGCCTTGAAGGGCCCAGTTCAGCGGTTCTTGAGACAGCGGTCCCCAGCGGAGCGGTGCTGGAGACGGCGGGGCCCAGTTCAGCGGTTCTTGCCTTGAAGGGCCCAGTTCAGCAGTTCTTGCCTTGAAGGGCCCAGTTCAGCGGTTCTTGCCTTGAAGGGCCCAGTTCAGCGGTTCTTGCCTTGAAGGGCCCAGTTCAGCGGTTCTTGCCTTGAAGGGCCCAGTTCAGCGGTTCTTGAGACAGCGGTCCCCAGCGGAGCGGTGCTGGAGACGGCGGGGCCCAGTTCAGCGGTTCTTGCCTTGAAGGGCCCAGTTCAGCGGTTCTTGCCTTGAAGGGCCCAGTTCAGCGGTTCTTGCCTTGAAGGGCCCAGTTCAGCGGTTCTTGAGACGGCGGTCCCCAGCGGAGCGGTGCTGGAGACGGCGGGGCCCAGTTCAGCGGTTCTTGCCTTGAAGGGCCCAGTTCAGCGGTTCTTGCCTTGAAGGGCCCAGTTCAGCGGTTCTTGAGACGGCGGTCCCCAGCGGAGCGGTGCTGGAGATGGCGGCCATTCTATGGCCAACTGCTCATTGCCTGGTGGTGCCCTCCTGGGCAGCGGGGATGGTGCTCCTTCAATGCCCACCTGGGCTGTGGGGCCCTCCTGGCCAGCTGGGCTGGGTCCTCCCTGGGCAGCGGCTATGGGGGTGGTGGGCTCTCCCGGGGCAGCTGTGCCGGTTCCTCCCGGGGCAGCGGCTATGGGGGTTGCGGGCTCCTCCTGGGCAGCTGTGACGGGTCCTCCATGGGCAGCAGGCCTGCTGCCTGACTTCTCCGCCTTGCTGCCCTTGCCCTTGCCCTCCTTAGTCGGGAGTCTGTGGCCCTTTCCTCCCTTTGGAGCTGTGGCTGTTGACGGTGGCTGGCTAGTGTCCTGGGGGGATATCGAATCCGGGCTCCGGCGGCGGCCCTTCCGCCTTCTGCTCCTCTTCCCAGGGGGTGGGCTGGCTGTCCCCTTGCTGCTGGGCGAAGATCCAGACCTGCGGGCTGGTGGGCTCCAATACCCCTGCACCCTTGTCAAGGGGGCTGCAGGGCTGGTGGTGGCTGAGGTGCTCTTTTTACCCCGACGAGAAGGAGGGGGGGGCTCAGGGTCAGGAAAGAAGGTAGCAGTAGAGAGATAGATTTTCTTGGGACAATGGAGAGTGGTAGGTACAGTGGGTATGGGAGTGGAGGGAGAGGATGTGGTTGTAGGCGAGACAAGTTTGCTGTCTTTGGGTGCAGGTGCAGGAGCGGGAGGCTGTCGTGAGGTGGATGGCTGTTGGGTGGGTGGGTGGCTGCGTTTGTGTGGTGTGGAAGAGGGGGTGACAGACACAGTGGGAGAGGACACAGGGGACGTGTAAATGGCAGTGGGGGTGGTGACTGCACGTGTGCGGACTGGAGTGGAGGGTATGCTGGTGATGGAAACACTGGCTGATGGTGAGGTGAATGAAGGTGTGAGTGTAGACGTCACAGGGAGGGAGGAGGGAGACGAGGAGGTGGGGGTCACAGAGGTGGTAGTGACTGTTGGCATGTCTGCATCGGAATGTTGCTTGTGTGAATGTCTGCGTGATCTGTGGTGCTTATGTTTGGATGAGCTGCTCTTGGGTGTTGAGGTGTGTGCAGGCTGGTCTGATGGTGTGGGTGGGACAGGCAGAGGAACAGGAGACTGGGAGGAGGGAGTTAGTACAGGGAGGCAGCAGACAGGGACAATGGCTGCCGTCAGTGCTGAGGCCAGAGCCTGGAACGATCGCTGATGGGCAGCCTGACCCGAATGAATGCCCTCCAGGTACGCATTGCTGCGATGAACCTCCCTCTCCACCCCCTGGATGGCATTCAAAAGGGTAGTCTGCCCAACAATGAGCGTTCGGAGGAGGTCAATGACCTCCTCACTGAGGGCAGCGGGGGTAACAGGGGCAGGGCCTGAGGTGCCTGGGGCGAAGGAGATGCCCGGCTTCCTGGCAGAGCGGGCACGGGGCGAACACTGAGGGGCTGCTGGGAGGGCGGAGATGGTGCGCTGGGTGGCGGCTGTACCTGTAATGGCGGCGGGCACGGATGGTGCCACCCCCGCAAGGGAGCTCCCTTCCGAGGACGTGTCCGTGTCGCTGCAGGGTCCAGTCGTCCCCGTTGTGGAGCTCCCCTCGCCCTCCGTCTCACTGGTCCAGTCAGACTCTGTGGCATGGCCCTCCTGGGCCATGTGAGATGCAGCTCCCTCCTGCCCCGATGCCACTTCTCCTCCGCCTGATGATGCTGATGCACACAAGCACAGAAAGACAAACAAAAAGGGGGGGGGGAGAGAGAAATAAAGAGATTTTGAGTACATGGATCACCAGTACAGTTAGCGGACATGACAGACACAGATGCCCCCTGCACTAAGTTGCGCACTTGGGGTCCGCTACGCATTCCGTGGAACATGCCCTACACGCCTAGAGTTGACAACTGCACCCATGGATGACACGGCCCAGGGATGGCTGTACTGACACACTACTGAGGGTGGTGGCTGGGGACACAGGGGCTTACGGGGGTGCCCAGCCTACAGATATCGCCCTGGCCTAGGGGGACCCACAGCCCTCCTCCCCCACCCAGACACCTCCACTGCGCGACAACAGAGTAGATAATGCTTGTACCCCCTTGTGTCTGCTGTGCTGCCCTCACGCGCCCATCCAAATCAGGGTAGGCCACCGCCAGGATCCGGAACATCAGGGGGGTCAGTTGACGGCAGGCACCCCGCCTACGTTGGGAGGCCATCCCCAGCAGAGACTCGGCGGTCTTCTTGGTCCCGCGGCGGATGTCCTCCCACCTCTTGCGGCAGTGGGTGCCCCGTCGATGGTGGACCCCCAGGGTCCGGACTTCCTTGGCGATGGCACGCCAAATCCCGATCTTCTCATGGGCGCGGACCTATGTGACACGTACAGGGAGGGAGAAATACCACGTTCAAGTTTGTCTGCATTTTCGTTGCCAGTGGCCCAACGCCCCCCATCCCCGCCAGGCCCCCCGCCAGGCCCCCCGCCAGGCCCAACATGCCCCCCATCCCCGCCAGGCCCCCCGCCAGGCCCAACATGCCCCCCATCCCCGCCAGGCCCCCCGCCAGGCCCCCCGCCAGGCCCAACATGCCCCCCATCCCCGCCAGACCCCCGCCAGGCGCCCCGCCAGGCCCAACATGCCCCCCATCCCCACCAGGCCCCCCGCCAGGCCCCCCGCCAGGCCCAACATGCCCCCCATCCCCGCCAGGCCCAACATGCCCCCCATCCCCGCCAGGCCCCCCGCCAGGCCCAACATGCCCCCCATCCCCGCCAGGCCCCCCGCCAGCCCCAACATGCCCCCCATCCCCGCCAGGCCCCCCGCCAGGCCCCCAAGCCAGCCAGTGGCCCCAAATCCATATTGAATTAAACTCACTTGTTGGTCTGGAGGACCGTAGAGTAGCACATACTGGGGGAGGACCCCATCCACAAGTTTCTCCAACTCCTCTCCAGTGAAGGCAGGGGCCCTTTCCCCAGTCGCAGCAGCCATTGTCCCTTCCAGACCGAGGTCACAGCAACACTTGCAGTATAGGTCCTCTCCTGTGAAAGTTCAAGTCGCAAGTGGATAAGTAGATAGGAAATGGCGGTCACGTCCGCGGCGGTGCGTACCGCGGCGGTGCGTACCGCCACCGCCGGCGCCCTTCGCCATTGGCTCCTGAAACCCATAGGCTTCAATGTTAACCAATGCGGCTTCGCGCCGCGGTCTTCGACCGCCGACCGCCGCGGTGTGCCACGCCAGCGCATTGACCTCACATCCCATTGTCACACTTCACAGGTCAGGCAGCCGCCATTTCGAGGGTCCACATGGCTCAATTTCAACTGCCTCACACAGGCCTAGGCCTTGCATAGCCACTCAGACACGCCATTCACTGCATAGAGAATCGTTTACTGTGCAAGCTGTGAGTACGTACCTGTGGGTTGCTTGACTCTGTGCTCCATGTTGTCCTTCCTAGGCACCGTCCGCTGGGTTTCGCGAGGAGACGGATGAATCCTCGCGTGTACCGACCGCTGGTGGACCTGTCGACAATGGAAGAACGCCACATTATCCTGACCTACCGGCTTGACCGTGCCACTATACATGAACTGTGTGCCCAGCTGGATCCCGACCTGATGTCCCCCATCCGCCAACCCACAGGGATTCCCCCTCTGGTGCAGGTCCTGTCAGTACTCCATTTCCTGGCAAGTGGGTCATTTCAGACAACAGTGGGAATTGCTTCTGGGATGTCTCAGCCCATGTTTTCGAAGGTGTTATCCAGAGTGTTGTCTGCCCTGATGAAATACGTGAGGAGCTACATCATTTTCCCTGAGGTGGGCGAATTGGCTACAGTGAAGGGTGATTTCTACGCCCTTGGACATATTCCCAACGTCATTGGTGCCATTGATGGGACCCATGTGGCTTTGGTTCCCCCAAGAGACAGGGAGCAGGTGTACAGGAACAGAAAAAGTTACCATTCCATGAACATCCAGGTGGTGTGTTTGGCTGACCAGTACATCTCGCATGTAAATGCCAAATTCCCAGGGTCAGTGCATGACGCCTACATCCTGAGGAATAGCAGCATCCCTTACGTGATGGAACAGCTAGAGAGACACCGTGTATGGCTATTGGGGGACTCTGGGTACCCCAACCTGTCGTGGCTACTGACCCCAGTAAGGAATCCCCGGACCAGGGCAGAGGAACGGTACAATGAGGCCCATGGGCGTACTAGGAGGGTGATCGAACGCACCTTTGGCCTCCTAAAGGCCAGGTTTCGGTGCCTGCATATGACAGGTGGATCCCTAATGTACTCACCTAAGAAGGTGTGTCACATCATCGTGGCCTGCTGCATGCTTCACAACCTGGCTTTGCGCCGCCAGGTGCCTTTCCTGCAGGAGGATGGTCGAGACGGTGGTGTTGTGGCAGCTGTGGAACCTGTGGAGAGTGACGAGGAGGAAGACGACGGGGCTGAAACAGACAACAGGGACAGAATCATTGAACAGTACTTCCAATAGGACACAGGTAACAATTCAAACATAATTTAGTAAATGGGAACTACTCTCCTGCATCTCTGCTGCCTGTCTATTTGCCCCAGTGTATGATGACTGAGTTGTGGCTTTTCCCTCCCTATTTCAGATCTGGGGTCCCCACTACGAGTCCTGTGCTTCGTTTCCCCATGGACTACAGCTTTGTGGCAGCTGTTTGTTGACTTCACTATATACAAGGACATATTTGCACTGTCATGTCAATTACAATATTTTGAAATCACAGCCAGACTCCAGATAGTTTTGTGCAAAATAGGTGTTTATTTCAGTGCTCAAAATGGGATGGGTGGTTTCAAGTGGGTGGGGGCTATGGTGAAGGAATGTCCATGGCAGAGTCCAGAGTAACAGTCACACAGGTGCATTGTCCAGAGGCCTGTGGAGAGATGGAGCATGGGCAGTTCAAGGATGGACAGGGTGACAATGTGGGACAGTGGGATGACATGCTGGCGGGGGTCTTGACATCCTACTCTGTCTTCTTGCGAGATCTCAGGGCCCTCTTGCGGGGTGGTTCTTCTCCTGCAGGAGGTGGGGGTCTGGTGGGCTGCTGTTGTGCGGGGGCCTCCTGTCCACTAGCGCCGGCGGAGGTGGTTGGCTGTTCTTGGTCCAGGCTAGTGGCAGGGGCCCTTTGTTGTTGTTGAGTGTCCGTCCTGGTGTTGATGAGGTCCTGCAGCAGCCCTACCATGGTAACCAGGGTGGAGGTGAGGGCTCTGATGTCCTCCCTGTACCCCCGATAGTGTTCCTCCTGCAGTACCTGGATCTCCTGGAACCGGGCCAGTACCGTCGCCATCGTCTCCTGGGAGCGGTTGTATGCTCCCATGATGGTGGTGAGGGCCTCGTGGAGAGTGGGTTCCCTGGGCCCGTCCCCCCCCTGTCGCACAGCTGCCCTCCGAGTTGCCCTGTTTCCCTGGGCCTCTGCCCCCTGGCCGGTGTGCCCACTACCACTGCTCCCAGGTCCCTGTTGTTGTTGGGGTGGTGGGTTATCCTGGGTGCCCTGTAGTGGTAGACACACCGCAGATTGACGCGCCCTGGAGACAGAGGCATGGGCCCGCTGGGTGGGAGCTGTGCTGGTGTTCCCAGAGGGGTTTGGGTCTATAGTGGCCTGTGCCTGTGTGAGGGGAACCGACTGTCCAGAGGTCCCCGATGGTCCGGGCTGGTCATCAGTGTCCAGGTCGACAGAGCTGCTGTCATCGCTGACGGCCTCTTGGGTGGGGGGTGTGGAGAATTGTGGGCCCTCCGTGGCGGTGTGTTGACGGTCGGGTCCTGCAGGGGTATAGAGGTATGGTTATCGTTTCAATGTGTGGCATATGGGTGTATCTGTGGGTTCCCGTGTCCCCAAGTGCTGGCATTCGTGTGTGGGGGCTTTGGTGAGGGTGGCTTGTGGGGGGGATGTGTATATGCATTGGGCATGCTTTGGTGATGGGTGTCCATGCTTAGTGGACGCATGCAGGCCTAGGTTTTGGGATGTGTGGGTTGTGATGGTGAGACATTGGCAGGGAATAGGTGTGCTGGGGGTGGGGGTGAGGATGGTGGTGGGGGTGAGGATGGTGGTGGGGGTGAGGGTGGGGGTGAGGATGGGGGTGGGGGTGAGGGTGGGGTTCGAGGATGGGGGTGAGGGTTGGGGTATGATTTGGCATGCAGGTGGGGGGGAAGCAGTAGTGAAGCTTCAACTTACCAGTGTCCATTCCTCCGCCGACTCCTGCGAGGCCGTCATGATGCAGGATGTTCAAGACTTCCTCCTCCCATGTTGTAAATTGTGGGGGTTGATGTGGGGGTCCTCCGCCAGACTTCTGCACGGCGATGTTGTGCCTGGATACCATGGAACGCACCTTCCCCCGTAGGTCGTTCCATCGCTTCCTGATGTCTTCCCGATTTCTGGGGTGCTGTCCCACAGCGTTGACCCTGTCGACAATCCTCTGCCATAGCTCCGTCCTCCGGGCAATGCTGGTGTATTGGACCTGTGTGCCGAAGAGCTGGGGCTCTACCCGAACGATTTCCTCCACCATGACCCTGAGTTCTTCGTCTGAGAAGCGGGGGTGTCTTTGGGGTGCCATGGAGTGGTGTGTATGATGTGTGGGGTGGAGTATGTGTAGTTAAGTGTGTTGAGTGTGGTGGTGTGTGTTGTTTTGTGTGTGGATATTGTGTGGGTGATGGTGTAGTGTGCCTCTGTGTGATGGTATTCTGTGATCGCTGATGTGTCTCTCAGTGCTTCTTTCTGAATTTTTTGTCATAGGGGTTTGTGGGTGATGTGGGTGTGTGTTTTATATTGTATTGTGTGTGTGGGAGTGGTGTGTGTATGTGTATCAGGTGTGTGGAATTCAAATCGTCCAATGTGGCTGAGTTTTGTTCGTTTGTGTGTATTCTGACCGCGGCTGTGTGTACCGCCAATGGAAAACCGCGTTTGAAAGACCGCCGCGTGGATTCGTGGGTCGTAATGGCATGGGCGTATTTCTGTTGGCGTGACGGTGGAGGTTTGGTCACCTCCACTTTTCCGCCGACCGCTGGTCTGGCGGTCTGTTGTGGCTGTCGGATTTTCGGAGGTTTGGCTGCTGCGGGTCAGAATGACCGTGGCGGGTTACCGCGACCGCGGCGGAATTATGGAGGATTTCTGACCGGCGGTAGGCGCCTTTTACCGCCGAGGTCAGAATGACCACCTAGGGAGGGTGCAAGGGGGCACAAGAAAAGTGGTGCATCACAGCTGATGCACCACGTTCTTGTAAATCTGGCCATTAGTGTATACAATGAGAGGTTCATATTTGGATGTGTTCCTGGAATTGTAGCAAATTTGTGGTGGCATTGGAGCTGATCTGTGGATCCATTAAATGAATACAAAAAAACAGAAAGACTTGCTGTATTCTATTTATATAAAGTATAAATAAATTACCTAACGCTGTTTTGTTAGTTGTTACTTTTAAAATGTATAATAAGAGTAAGTGTGTTAATTAGACGTATTTATAAACTTCTGAAAATGTTATTACTGAATTGAAAGTATGGGCAAATTTTAGTACAATTTTTATAACAAAGGGAAAATTACTTAAAATACAAAAGTTACAGGGACATTATAGTTAGGAAATAGAATTTAAAAAAAAAACAATATAAATTCACAAAAAAAACAAAGGTTCCAGGCACTTTATAGTTGGGAACTGTAATTTTAAAAACCTTAGAAATTCACTGAAAATAACAAAGGTTACAGGCACTAAATAGTTAGAAAATAGAATTAAAAAAACTAGAAATTCACTGAAAATACAAAAGGTTACAGGGACATTATAGTTAAGCTAGTTTTACAAACAAAACCATAGAAATTCAGCAGTTATAGATATCTGAGCTAACTAGTACTTATGCCCCTGCAATGCACTGCTTATGACCTCACATAAGGTATTGGAGTGCTTTATATGAGCCTCAGTTTTATTGAACAAGGACACATTCATTTTGGCTTTCCACTCATAAATGTACCCATACATCAAATTACTTATGAATACATTTGCCCACTCAATAACTCCTTCACCCATATAATTAGCTATACACCCACTCACTCACCTGTGCAGCAAATAACACAACTACTTACTCACCACACACTTACTCACAAACAAATTAAGTTATTTTTATAGATACCAACACATATACACACTCTCCTATACAGTAACTGACACAAGTACACACCCACCCATACATTCACTGAGACACTTATGCATAAGTGCATAAGTTAACTGACACAATCAATGTGACCCATGCACATACTGACACAGCCTCTAGCTCACTCAAAGAACCACTCGCAGAGCCACTCACTGAAACATACAGACACTCAGACACTCACTCTCCACTACAGATACTGAGAAAAAAAACTCACTTACGCATACAACTACTCACACATCGACTTCTTTATGCACACAGCATCTCTGAATATTACAAATACAATCAATGATCACTACTGTAGTAGATCCTATTTCTATTTTATTGGGAATCAGGAGTTTGCTTAGCCTTCTGGCTTGCTGGCTTGTGCCCCAGTCACCTAGAAACCTTTAACCTACTTAGCCTGCTCTGTTTAAGCAAATTTATTTAATTATTTCTTCCATGATGGCTGCTGTGTGGCTTCTATGTTAGAAAGATGTTTTGATTTCATGTTATCAGTGCCACTCTGTGAAGGTGTCGATATCAGTGTCAAAGTCAAGTGATATATGTAAGTATTCACATAATTTCCCTTTCCCACTTACGTGTGACAGGAACATAATGTACATTTGAAGGGAATTGTTTATATAATTGCTGCGCTAAGCATGCCTTTTTATCTATTGATTGAGAACAAACCTGCATCAAAGGTCCTACAAGATCTGTAGGAATACATCTCACACAGTCAAGGTTATCAGAGAGATTCCTACTAGATGCCATCATCTCTACATGTCGCCTTGCAGCAGCAACAACCTATGTGTCCCCACGGAGTCTGGTCTAGAGACCTCATTCCAAGGTAACAAGGGTCAGGGGGCTCTTCTCATGGATATGGTACAGGCAGATTAGGTTTAACACACCTAGCTCTTTTTAGGTGAGAGATACGTTTCTCCATGCTAGGGTATTAAGGCCTTATTTCACATTTCACGTTATTGCAAGATGGTGGGAGTTCTTATGCTCACGATTTTCATTTCTATAATTCTATTTCTTGCATTGTTCCCCATCCTAATCATTGCAGCTCATGCATTTTACAGTAGATTGCAATCTTGTTAATAAAACCTATTGAAAACTTTACTGCATCTCCTTCATTCCTTGTGTTACTGAGACTTATTGCTCATGTGAGAAAATGGTAATCTGCGTTTAACCTCGGCTCCGCTGAAATGTCACTCTCCAGAGACCATGTGTAAATGTTGCCAGAAATCATCTTTTATTCTTTGGGTTTTTGGTGAGGTACTGCCTCTGAGCTGGGAGGGTTGGGCTGGCAGTTGCAAATTGTTGTAGGATTGGCCTAGTCGCCTACAAACAAAAGTACTGCCATCCCTAAACCAGCAGTCTTGCCTAAAGCAAGAGTCGAACTAGAACTCTACCTGTGTAAACCTACTAATTTAACTTATACAATACTATTGTATCTACCATTAACTTTTTGAAACATTTTTTACAGTATTACACAAAATGGATTATGTCATCAGTGTTGTAATTTGAGATGTCATCAGTGATGTCGTCAGTGATGTCATGGACGATGTCAAGAGTGATGTAATATGAGAGATAATAAGCAGTGCATTGCGGGAGCGTAAGCTATAATTAGGGCTGCTATCTATTATTGCTGAATTCCTTTGGTTTTGTGTGAATAAATTCAGTACCCAACTATAACGTTCCTGTAACCTTTTTTTCTTCAGTGTATTTCTATGTTTTTTAAAATTCTATTTCCTAACTATAACGTCTCTGTAAACATTGTTTTTTCAGTGAATTTCTAATGTTTTATAAACGAACAGGAAGACTGTCCATTGGGCCTGGAGTATGGACAACCTTTGTAGCCAGCATTATGCATTATGTGTATTTAATAATACAACTGGAAATAAAGGAGTAGATAGTTTTAAGTTGTAGTTAAAAAGAAGGAAATGTAATGAAAAATAGGGAAAGCAATTTGGAGGTACTTATGAAATGGTTAAAAAAGGAGTAATTAAAGAAAAATATTTAGAGATGACATACTAATGATAGAGAAAAAGGAAGAATACAATAGTAAGGGTAAGAATTAAAAAAGGAAAATAAAATATGGTGCGTAAAACAGTAAGAATGTATTATTGATTTAAATATAGCTATATTTACTCTACAATTTTTTCCACCTGTTTTTAGGATCTGCTGATCCTCCGCGGTGCTGGAAAATGTGGACGGTTGTACTCTATGGTATGTGTTCTGATCACTTGATCGGGATGGGTCTGCGGATCTGGAATCATGGATCCCACTACTTTTTTATAAGGTTATTTTAAGTATATACGGGCATTTGTTTTTCATATTGGAATCAAGGTGCACCTAAATATAAATATATATAAGCTACCTTATAGTTGTTTTACTTTTAAATTTGTCATTTTATGTTTTACCTGGAAACGCAGATCATTGAAGGGAACCACAGATCCTCTTGATTTGGAAAAGAAACCTTCCCATTTCACTGGCTGCATTTGGACCAGACCACCCTATAATTGCTGAAGCCACACCCTAGACTAGTCCTTCCTAGATTGAACTCTGTCCAGATAGCAGTGACATCTATTGTGTTTCTTTGATTAGCTCTTTTGTGACCTATATATTTAAAAAATGGCAAGTGCTTCTTCAGAGCATGAATAGCAGTAAGATATTTCCATATTAGGGGGTATCATGTGGGAAGAAGAAGAGTGATGTCTGGAAACACCTCAGCATAGCTCCAGGGGAGAAGAAAATTACAGCAAAGTTTGTCACCTGAAATATCTGTGGTAAGCAAATACCATGTGGAACATCAAACAAGTGTTTCCATTGAAAAAGCTCTAGTTGGAAGCATCTATGAACCATCCACGAGAGACAGTACACCAGGATGGTGGGAGAGAGAGTAGCTGAAGAAGGTGCTTCAACTTCTAGTCACTTAAAGGAGAGTCAGCAACAACTATTAGTGTGGCATCTGTAAGTCAGGATTTGGGAGGCACAGTAACTTACTATGCAAGTTGTCATGTCCTCCTTTCTGCAAGGTGTCCTCTGTTCCACAGTTTATTGCTGCTATTTGCAACCACCATTGCTAGATTTTTTCTTTTTTTCCTTTTTTTTTACAGATTTGACACAATGTTGAGCTTATTTTTTTTAGAGATAGTTTTCATCCCCCCAAAAATTAAAAAACATTTGAAAATTGTTGAAGAAAAATACAGATTATTGTTAGAACCATTAAATTCACTAAAAGAAGAGCTGTGTCTTTCTTTCTTTTCTTATGATAGTTGTATAGATGTATATATTAATATATGCCTGGATGTGTCAGTGTATGCATCAATGTGTGTCTGGGTGTGTCAGTGTGTATATATAAGTTGTGTACCTGGGTGTGTCAGTGTATGCATCAGTGTGTGCCTGGGTGTCAATGTACAAATCAATGTGTGGCTATGTGTGCCAGGGTATGCCTGGGTGTGTCAGTGTATGCATTAGTTTGCACCTGGGTTTGTTAGTCTGTACACCACTGTGTGCTTGGATATATAAGTACATGGATAAGAATATATACAGCTATGTTAGTGTATCCATCAGTGTCAGTCAGGATGTCTCAGTGTATGCATTACTGTCTATATGGGCATGTCAGGGTCTGAATTAGTACATGCCTGCATTCATCTTTGTATACACAAGTGAGTCTCTGGATATGTCAGAGTATATACCAGTATGTCCCTGGGTGTGTTAGTGTATGGATTAGTGTCTGCCTGGATGTGGGTGTTTGAGTGTATGGATAAGTGTGTACCTTGTTATCTTAGTGTATTCATCAGAGTTTACCTGGGTATGTCAGTGTATTTGTCAGTGTCTGCCTGGGCATGTCAGCATACAGGTCAGGGTGTGCCTGGGTGATAAGTGTATTAATAAGTGTGTGCCTGGGTGTGTTAGTGTATGCATCACTCTTTACCTGGATATGTCATTGCATGCATCAATGATTGCCTGTTTATGTCAGTGTATGCATCAGTGTTCATTTGAGTTTGTTAGTCTCAATATTAGTATGTGCCTGCATTTATCAGTGTAGATCAGTGTGTCCCTGGGTGTATCAGAGTATATATCAGTGTGTGCCTGAGTATGTAAGTGTGTGCATAAGTGTTTGACTGGGTGTGTTACTGTATGTGTCAATGTTTCCCTGGATGTGTTTGTGTATGCATTAGTGTTTGCCTGGGAGAGTAGACTTTATGGTATTGTGTGCTTGGATGTATGAGTGTATGGATGAGTGTGTACCTGCCTGTATTTGTGTGTGCATTAGTGTACGGCTCGGTATGTCAGTGTATACATCAGTGTGTGTTTGGGTATGTCAGTACAGATATCAGAGTATGGATGAGTATGTCAGGTTTATGGATAAGTGTGTACCTGGGTGTGTCAGTGAATATATCAGTGTTTGCTTGGATGAGATACGTTCTGCATAAGTGCTTCCCTGGTTATGTTAGTGTATGGATTAGTGTTTGTGTGGGTGTGTTAGTTTGTATGTTAGTATGTGCTCTGGTGTATGAGTGCACGGATAAGTATGTATCCGGCTATTTTAGTATATGCATCAGTGGGTATCTGTACCTCTTAGTATGTGCATTAGTACATCTCTGCATGTATTAGTGTATAGATGACTGAGATTCTGGGTATATCAAGATATGTATTAGTGTGTACCTGGGCTTGTCAGTCTACACATGAGCCTATATCTGGGTGTGTTAGTGTATAACTCAGTGTATGCTTGAGTGTACCAGTGTATGGATGGGAGAGTAGCTGGGTTTGCTAGTATTTGCATGAGAGTTAGTCTGGGTATGTCAGTGTATGAATCAGTGTGTACCTGGCTGTGCTAGTGTATGCATCAGTGTTTTCCTGGGTATGTTAATGTATGCATCACTGTGTATATGGATGTGTCAGTCTCTGGAATAGTATGTGCTTACATGTATCAGTGTATAGATCAGTATGTCCCTAGGTGTAACAGGATATATGTCAGTGTGTGCTTAAGTGTGCCAGTGTATGCATATGTATTTAACTTGTTGTGTTACTGTATGTGTCAGTGTTTCCATGGATGTTTAGTGCATGCATTAGTGTCTGCCTGGGTGTGTTAGTATGTATGACAGTGTGTGCTTGGTTCTATGACTGTCTGGATGAGTGCGTACCTGGCTGTGTTAGTATATGTAGTAGTGGTTGCCTGGATATGTCAGTGTGTTCATCACTGTGTATCTGGGTGTGTCAGTGTATGTATGAGTGTTTGACTGGGTATGTTAGTGAATGCATTACTGTCTGCCTGGGTGTGTGCCTGGGTGTATAAGTGTATGGATGAGTATGTACATGGTTATGTTAGAGTAGTGTATGTTAGTGTATACATCACTGTCTATCAGGTTGTCTCAGTGTCTGGATTAGTATGTACCTGCTTGTATCAGTGTATAGATCAGTGTGTCCCTCTGGGTGTATATGTGAGGGTCTGTTCTCATTAGTGTCTGTTCTTGTTGTAATATCATTAGCTATGTGAACAAACTATGTGTATGGATGATGTATGATTGAACCAAGATGAAATTAGTTACCTGCATTACTGCAAAAAATACGTCATTTACTCTCTGTTGAAAGAGAGAACAGATAAATAAAAGGTAGTTTCATATTATTAATTTATCTGTTAAAACTTCTTGATCTATAATTAAAAAATATATATTTTTATAGCAAAACACAACAAACTTAATCCATTGGATAGCAATTATACATAATAGTTATGTATGTTATGTTCCCTTGTCCAATGTTCTCAGTTTCTATATTTTTGCAGTATAAATGAAGTGTTTATAGATAGTCACCACTAAACAGTGTAGGCAGGGGCAGTCATATGGACTGTAAAAAATCCCCAAAAGTACATTTATTTCAAATGAACATTACTATGCATCTGTTAGAATGGGGTCTCTGGTTGGCAGTCAGTTTCCACTCTGCCCAAGCAGGGACTCTAGTCAGGGTAAGGGACATGCACACCTCAGATAACCTCTGCTCACACCCTTGGTAGCTTGGCACAATCAATCAGGCTTATCTCAGAGGTAATGTGTTAGAAATGGCCCCTCTGCAGGGTTACCCCCAAACTTTTTGTCTTCCTCCTTCTCTTTTTCTGACCTCGTTTTTGCTGGTTTTGCTGACTCTGGCCACTTTACCACTGCTACCCAGTGCTAAAGTGCATGTGCTGTCTCCCTAAAAACATGGTAACATTGGCTCATACCCAATTGGCATATTCAATGTACTTGGAAGTCCCTAGTAAAATGCACTACATGTGCCCACGGCCTGTAAATTGAATACTACTAGTGGGCCTGCAGCACTTGTTGTGCCACCCACATAAGTAGACCTTTAACCATGTCTCAGGCCTGCCATTGCAAGGCCTGTGTGTGCAGTATCACTGCCACTTCAACTTGGCATTTAAAAGTACTTGCCAATCCTTAAATCCCCTTTTTCTACATCAGACCAGGACAAGTCAGATGTTCAGGCTAACTGTAATGGAGTGGACTGGCTATATGGATCCAGTCAGGCCCACTGAACCAAAGTACCTTAATCTTGGGTGGAGTGGTGCACAGAGCTGCAACGAAGATGTGTCACGCAGCTGAGGTGATGCATTGGTTCCGAGATACGGCAAAGCTGTGGTGGGATGTCCTGGTGTGTTGACGTTTATGATCCTGTCGATGGGGCCTTGCAGTGCAAAGGCCGGTGTTGAAGATGCATTGCGCAATCGAGATGATGCATCTGTTCAGATGAATGGTGAAGGTGTGATGTTGAGTTTGGCGTCCTCCTCGAGGCCCCTGTTGACAGGGGATGCGTGGAGCTTGCCCTAGGTATTAAGTTGCACAGTAGCGGTTCAGAAGGCGATGTGTCGAGCCTAAGATGCGGATTGAAGTGGCAATGCAACTCTGTTGTGATGGGTCCAATCCAGTGAGTCGGTTTTGCTCGAGGATGTGCTGCTCAGACAAGGAGATGCATCGGTTCTGCTCAGGGTGGCACTCAGTAGGGAATGCGACAGTTCTGCTATGAAGGCACCTTAGGCCAGCTTTCAAGGATTGAGAACTGTGGTGGCACCACTTGTCAGGATAGACTCGCAGATGGCAGAGTTCAGGTGCAGAAGCAAGATGTTTGGAACTCTTTTGTGTCCCTTAGACTTCAGCTCAGGAAGCCAGACAGCTAGCCCTTGGAGTCACTCTGGGTTTAAGTGAAGCAGGTCCAGTCTTACTCACCCAGGCAGGGGAACATTAGGCAGCAGGGCTACACAGCAAGGTTGGAGTTCAGAAAAAACAGCGGTTCAGCTGAGTGGCATTCCTTCAGCAGCACATCAGTCCTTCTTCCTGGCACAGTATTCATCTATCCTGAAGTGTACTGAAGTGGTGGTGTCAGAGGCCCAGTACGTGTACCCTGTTGGGCCTTAGAGGAGACTTCAAAGAACAGCGTTTGAAGTGCACACAGGTCCTGCCCTTCCTGCCTTGACTCCAGCCTCACTACAAGGGGGTATGCAGCCTTTTGAGTGGGGACGACAGGACACAGCCTATTCAGGTTTAAGTGAGGTTCGGCCCAGCATCTCCCTCCCATCCTGCCAGGAGGACACATCAAGTCACACCTAAGCTCCCATTGTGTGTGACTGTCTAGACGGAATACACCAAGCCTAGCTGTCACCCACCCTAGACATATGCTCACAGACAGACAGACAGGCAGTAGGCACCAAATGGCTAAAGTAAGAAAATCTATCTAACCATAAGAGGGCCAGGGAGATTATATGATCCAGTGTACAGCCTCCCTACTAGTAATGCAAATCAAAAAGGTACACTGTTCACAAGAAAAGGCAAGGATCCACTAGGCACTTCTAAAAATAGAAGCAAGAGCCCACACACATCCATTGGATGTCGTGCTTCATCATAGGGCTTGCTCCTCATCAGACTGGTGCTGCAATATCTGATGGGCCCCACAAGGGGGCTCTTTGCCGGAGATCTTAAATTCTAGTGCGTGCCGTGATGTAAGAATGTATGAGTGAATTTGAACCTACAGCTGGAGAGGAGCTGAAGAAAGAGAAACTAAAATTGGCTTGGGAACCTCAAAAACCTGTATTTTATTGATCATAAAGGATCTTGGTCAAGGGTAAAAACACTAGGGAGTGGAATGGAGATAATGTTCCGCCACTCTACCAACACACAAAAGGGTGAAAGAAAAGTCTTCCTTCAACCAGTAGTAAAGGTCCACATGTTTCACACCTAAGAAGACCCTACGGATCAAATGGCGTTTCATCAGGACCAACAAACAACAAAAAAAGAACGTCTTCTAAGCTATACTACATACCAAATTGTATAAGGGGATTTGGGAAAGAAATTTTGAGTTAACTTACTCAAAGAGCTACGCATCGAACAGTCTAGATAGATGAGGACCCTCCTCTATTAGGGACGGGGCTCCTTGGGAAAATGCTTACCAATGGATTATCGTCGCTTTATTTGAAGCGAAGGTCTGAACCCTGTGACCTACCTGGAGGCTGCATTCCCAAAAATGCCAACTTTCTAAAAGTGGAATTTTCAAAAGTGCAATTTAAAATCCGACTTCACCATAAATTTGGATTTTAAATTGTTTCCAGGGACACCAAACTTGAAGTCTCTCTTTTCACAATTGGGAATTACACCTATAAAATGTAATAAGATGGTAATCCCAATGTTATCCTATGGGAAAGATAGGCCTTGCAGTACTGAAAAACAACTCTGGGAGTTTTTCACTACCGGGGCATGTAAAACTTAAAAGTATATGACGTATTTTTTAACTACATCGCACCCTGCCCATATGCTTGTGAAGAGCCTATCGTGAGGGTGAGTTGTATGCATAAAAATGAAAGGCTTGAGCTTAGCAAAAGGGTCATTTTGCCAGGTCAACATGGCAGTATAAAACTGCACATCCATGCCTTGCAGTGGCAGGCCGGAGACGTAGTTAAGGTGCTGCCTATGTGTGTGGCATAATCGGTGCTGCAGGCCCACTGGTGGCATTTGATTTGCAGGCCCTGTGTTCCCATAGTACTACTTTACTATGGACATACAAGTTAATTAAATATGCCAATTGGGGATAACTCAATATTACCATGTTTATGGGAGAGAACACAAACACTTTATCACTGGTTAGCAGTTGTAAAGTGCACAGAGTTGTAATACCAGCAAAAATAAGGTAAGAAAAATTGAGGCGGCAGGCAAAAAAGCTGTTGGGACTATCACCATCTTCTATTTCAGTTTCAGCTATTTTTTTGTAAGATTCTCTGGTGATCATTATTATATCCATTACATATATCCATTACAGTCGACCGAAATGGAGTTGCTGCACTACTTCTCTTGGACCTCTCAGCTGCCTTTTATACGGTTCACCATGACACCCTAACTCAAAGACTCCACGAAGCCGGCATACAGGGATTGCTCTCAACTGGATTACTTCCTATCTTCAAAAAAGAGCGAATATCATCCACTCGCACCCCTTCTCGTCCGAACCCTAACTCACAAAAGCAGGTGTCCCCCAAGGGTCAATCATCTCACCTTTGCTTTTCGACGTCTACATGATATCTTTACCAGAACTGATCAATGATTTCCATCTCACATGCTACAACTATGCAGATGACACACAAATACTACTTAAATTAGAAGGCCCCAAAAACATTGAAAACTCACAAATCTTCAGTTGCCTCAGAGCTGTTGATCAGTGGATGACCTGGAGCCATCTCAAACTCAATACCTCCAAAACAGAAATACTCACATGTGGTGACTGGAAAAATGATGACCCTCTGTGCGTCTAGCCTGACGATCTCGGACCACCTCCTCAATTATCCAAGAAAGTTAAAAACCTAGGAATCACCATGGATTACAAGTTAACTATGAATGCCCAAGTAGACAAATTAGCACGCACAAGCTTCATCACCTTAAAGAATTTACGACGCATCTTCCCCACCTCGGATTTCCACACAAGGTGCAAGCTACTATCTCGCTTGTACTATCCAGACTGGATTATGCCAATAGCCTCTACCATGGATCATCTCTATCTGTTATGAAAAAACTACAACGTATCCAGAATTCCGCAGCCAGGCTACTACTACATATAAAGCCGCAAGCCCACATCTCCCCTGCCTTGAGAGCACTACACTGGTTACCCGTTGCCAGAAGATGCACTTTCAAGCTGCTTTGTATCACCCACAAAGCTATACATGGAACAGGAACGCTTTTTATCAGAAAGAAAATTACCAAATACATCCAACAAAGAAACCTCTGCTCAAGATTGGCACCCCGCCTTAGAACACCACCATACCAGAAAAAGACTATAGGTGGTACATCCTTCTCCGTCCAACCAGCCAAACTATGGAATTCATTACCCCCAACTATAAGAGCCACAGATAACTTTCTTGTCTTCAGAAAACTACTCAAGAGTTGGCTCTTCCCTTCATAACCACCTTTTTCAAACAACTATGAACTGCATATGCCTATGTGGATAAATATGTTTTTTTCAGATTATATGTATATTTCTATTTATTTATAGTTTCTTTGGAAAATATGTATTGCTACTATGTCATAACAATAAAATACACACACACTCTTTAAACCTGTCTGACTAAGTATTTTTTACCCAGAGTGCTATGTAAATAAAAGGCAGGGCATATACCTGCATGTTTTATATGTCCTGGCCGTGGAAAACTCCTAAATGCATTTTCCACTACTGTGAGGCCTGCTCCTATCATAGGCTGGCATTAGGTCTGCCCTCACATATTGCTTGAGTGGTAGATTCTGATCAAAAAGGGGTAAATAGGTCATGTTTAGCATGGCCAGAATGGTCATAGAGAATCCTACTTATTGGTGAGGTTGGATTTTATGTTACTATTTCAGAAATGCCACTTTAGAAAGTGAGCATTTATCTGCACTTAAAATCCATCAGTACATTGCAGCCTGTCTCCAATCAGCGTCTGGACTGGGCTGGTTGACAGCTTCCTTGTGCATTTCACCCAGACAACCACAAACACAGGATACTCAGTCACACCTGCACTCATCTGCATACTGAATGGGTCTTCCTGGGCTGGAACGGTGGAGGGGCCTGACATTTACATTTCAAAGGCTAGTGCCCTGCTGTCAAGGACTTCTGCCTTTCTGTTGCCCTGCTGCCTTGCTGGCCTTTGACTTTGCAGACAAGTGCTCTCCAAGGGCTTTGATTGAGCTTCCCTCCTGTTTCCGAAGTCTCAGGGCTAAAAAGATTTTCTCTTTTCAAGGAAACTCCTTGTTCGCCGAAAATTAATGCACAGCCTGCCAGAAATGATGCACAGCCTGCCCTGCAATGAGAAAATTGCTGCACTACCAAAATGGAACAACGCAGCACAATTCCTGAGTGAAGATCGATGCAGTGCCTACGTTGCGACCGGAACTTCACGCACAGCCCTACCAGATTGACACACAGCTGAACCCGAAAGATGCAGTCCGACTTCCTGAGTGAAGAATCGACACAGCGCCTGCCGTGTGCCAGAAACTCTGATGCATCACCCACCGGATCCACCCAGCACCTGTGATTTCGTCCTGCACGCGACGGATTTCCACAAATTATCCCTGGGCCTCAAAAGAACCCCACATCGCACTGAGGACCCACTGCTGTGTGCCAGAAATCAACGCAAAGAACTTGCAGGGTTGGAAGATACAATGCATTGTCTGTGCCACGTCAGGATATCCGACTCACACCTTCCTTTTTCCATGCATCTCCTCCTCTATGGTCTCCGTGCATGTAACTCTGAAGCAAACAAGGTACTTTGTGCATACAAGAAACAACTGTTGTTTTTTAAGTCTTAAGACTCTTCTTCAACATTGCAAAAGTGATATTTCAACTTGTGCTTATTGATCTTTATCATTTTGACCTTATTTTAATCAGATAAATATCTTATATTTTTCTAAACCTGTGGTGTATTTTTGTGGTGTTTCACTGTGTTATTATGCATGGTTTATTGGACAAATACTTTACATATTTCCTTCTAAGTTCAGCCTGATTGCTCAGTGCCAAGATACCAGAGGATGAGCACAGGATAATTTGGATTTGTGTGTGACTTACCCTGACTAGGATTGTGGTCCCTCTTTGGACAAAGATGAATACCTCTGCCAACTAGAGACCTCTTTTTTTACATAAGGTGTAAAGTATTTGTAGCAACACACACAGTACTATAGGAGAAAAAACTACAATATATGTCCTGGCAGTGGAAAACTCCTAAATGCATTTTCCACTACAGTGAGGCCTGCTCCTATCATTGGCTAGCATTAGGTCTGCCCTCACATATTGCTTGAGTGGTAGATTCTGATCAAAAAGGGGTAAATAGGTCATGTTTAGCATGGCCAGAATGGTCATAGAGAATCCTACTTATTGGTGAGGTTGGATTTTATGTTACTATTTCAGAAATGCCACTTTAGAAAGTGAGCATTTCTCTGCACTTAAAATCCATCAGTACATTGCAGCCTGTCTCCAATCAGCGTCTGGACTGGGCTGGTTGACAGCTTCCTTGTGCATTTCACCCAGACAACCACAAACACAGGATACTCAGTCACACCTGCACTCATCTGCATACTGAATGGGTCTTCCTGGGCTGGAATGGTGGAGGGGCCTGACATTTACATTTCAAAGGCTAGTGCCCTGCTGTCAAGGACTTCTGCCTTTCTGTTGCCCTGCTGCCTTGCTGGCCTTTGACTTTGCAGAGAAGTGCTCTCCAAGGGCTTTGATTGAGCTTCCCTCCTGTTTCCGAAGTCTCAGGGCTAAAAAGATTTCCTCTTTTCAAGGAAACTCCTTGTTCACCAAAAATTAATGCACAGCCTGCCAGAAATGATGCACAGCCTGCCCTGCAATGAGAAAATTGCTGCACTACCAAAACGGAATAACGCAGCCCAGTTCCTGAGTGAAGATCGATGCAGTGCCTACGTTGCGACCGGAACTTCACGCACAGCCCTACCAGATTGACACACAGCTGAACCCGAAAGATGCAGGCCGACTTCCTGAGTGAAGAATCGACACAGCGCCTGCCGTGTGCCAGAAACTCTGATGCATCACCCACCGGATCCACCCAGCACCTGTGATTTCGTCCTGCACGCCCCGGATTTCCACAAATTATCCCTGGGCCTCAAAAGAACCCCACATCGCACTGAGGACCCACTGCTGTGTGCCAGAAATCAATGCAAAGAACTTGCAGGGTTGGAAGATACAATGCATTGTCTGTGCCACGTCAGGATATCCGACTCACACCTTCCTTTTTCCATGCATCTCCTCCTCTATGGTCTCCGTGCATGTAACTCTGAAGCAAACAAGGTACTTTGTGCATACAAGAGACAACTGTTGTTTTTTAAGTCTTAAGACTCTTCTTCAACATTGCAAAAGTTATATTTCAACTTGTGCTTATTGATCTTTATCATTTTGACCTTATTTTAATCAGATAAATATCTTATATTTTTCTAAACCTGTGGTGTATTTTTGTGGTGTTTCACTGTGTTATTATGCATGGTTTATTGGACAAATACTTTACACATTTCCTTCTAAGTTCAGCCTGATTGCTCAGTGGCAAGATACCAGAGGATGAGCACAGGATAATTTGGATTTGTGTGTGACTTACCCTGACTAGGATTGTGGTCCCTCTTTAGACAAAGATGAATACCTCTGCCAACTAGAGACCTCTTTTTTAACATAAGGTGTAAAGTATTTGTAGCAACACACACAGTACTATAGGAGAAAAAACTACAAAATGGACACCACACCAGTTTAGAAAAATAGCCAATATGTATCTAAATCAAACAAGACCAAAACAACAAAAATCCAACCCACAGAAGTCACTATGTGAATTCTTAAAATAAAAAGAGTCTTACTCCATAGAAAACAATGGATGTGTTGATGTTACACAAAGTACCTGGTTTGTAAAAAATAAACCTGCACGGGCAAGTGTGCATTAAAAAGTCAGCGATGCATCAATTCATTACTCACAAGGAAGGCCGTGCATCATTTCTTCTCCGGTCAGATAGGCGATGCATTGTTATTCTCTCCAACAAGAGATCAATGCACCCACTTCCTGGAAGGGCATCTCAGGTCCAGGCAGGTTCACATCGATTTTGACACACAGCGATGAACCATGAGAAATCCGGCCACAAAAGTACGAGAATCCGATCTGGGTGAAGTTTACATCAATTTTAGCAGCTGCAAGCGGGAGTTGTGTTGTTTCCCAAGTCGCGATGCAGATGATGCAACGGTTTTCCAGCCACAATGCAGGTGGTATGTTGATTTCAGCCGCAAGTCAGGTGGTGCATCATTTTTACAACTGCGTTGCATGTAATGCATCAAACATTTCCATGCACAGCTCCTGTGCATGGATTTCCACCTTGGTTCTACCAGCTTCACCTTTCAAGGGCTCAGGGAATGGATGGGCACACCATTTGGCAGGGTAGGAGTCTCATCAGAGAGTCCAGGTGCTGGTAGAGGAAGTCTTTGATGGCCCTGAGACTTTAAAACAGGAGGCAAGCTCAGTCCAAGCCCTTGGAGACACTTCACAAGCAGGAATAGTCCAATCTTTGTCCTCTTTCAGGCAGAAGCAGCAACTGCCCAGCAAAGCACAGTGACAGCCAAAGGGGCAGTACTCCTCCTCCACCTCTTCAGCTCTTCTCCTTGGCAGAAATTCTTCTTGAATACAGAAGTAATCTAAAAATCTGGGGTTTTGGGTCCACTACTTATACCCCTTTCTGCCTTTGAAGTAGGCAAACTTAAAAGGAAAGTCTCTGTTGTTGACTAGATCCTGCCTTGCCCAGGCCTGGCTCCAGACTCACATCAGGGGGTTGGAGACTGCTTTGTGTGAGGGCAGGCACAGCCCTTTCAGGTGTAAGTGACCACTCCTCCCTCCACTCTAGCCAAAATGGACCATTGGAATATGCAGGCTATACTCCAGCTCCCTTTATGTTTCTGTTTAGTGGCGATTCACAAACAGCCCAACTGCCAGTCTGCCCCAGACAGGGAATACATCAGCAGACAGTCATAGATTGGTTTGAGCAAGAAAATGCTCACTTTGTAAAAGTGGCATTTTCAAACTGATTTAACTTAAAAACCAACATTTGATGTATTGTTAAATTGTGAGTTCAGCTAAACAAACTCTCTATCTTTATCTGCTCTCGAAGGGAAACTGCACTTAAAAGTTATTTAAAGGCAGCCACCATGTTAATCTATGAGAGAGATAAGCCTTGCAACAGTGAATACTGAGTTTGGCAGTATTTCACTGTTAGGACATGTAAAAACACATCAGTACATGTCCTACCTTTAACATATACTACACACTGCCCATAGGGCAATCTAGGGCCTACATTAGGGGTGTCTTACATGTTTAAAGAGGAAAGGTTTGGGTTGCCAGGTCAGATTGGCAGTTTAAAACTGCATTCACAGTGTAGGAAAGTACCCTCTTTTTGGCATGTTACCTCAAATTTCTACCTAATGTCAGTGTGTTTTTGACTGTGTCACTTGGATCCTGCTAGTCAGGACCCCAGTGCTTATGGTTTATGGCCTGCTTATCAGTGTTTCACTGTTTTCTAAATTGTGACTGGAGTTCTGCTAATCAGGACCCCGGTGCTCATGCTCTCTCTATTTCAAAATTTCTCACTATATACTGGTAACTCAATATTTCACTTGAAATTGGCACACCAGTGCCCTCTTATAAGTCCCTAGTGTATGGTACCCAGGGCATTGGGGTTTCAGGGGATCCCTATGGGGTGCAACATTTCTTTTACCACCCATAGGGAGCCCATGCAAAGGCGTTTACAGGACTTCCATTGCAGCTTGCGTACAATAGTTCATTCACTATTTCACAGCATTTTCACTGCACCAGGTAACTTATAAGTCACCTATATGTCAGGTGTTCAGACCCTGAAGACTGGGTGCAAAGTACCTATGTGGAGGGCACCCCTGCACCAGCAGAGGTGCCCCCACATCGTCCAGGCCCATTTTTCCAGACTTCATGAGTGCGGGGATGCCATTTTAAGTGTGCTCTAGACATAGGTCAATACCTATGTCCAGCTTCATAATGGCAACTCTGAATATGGCCAAGTAAGGTGTCTAACAACTGGGAATTGTACCCCAATATTGATTCCAGTATTGGTTTTACAATCCCATACACTCTCAGGGCTTCCCAGTGGACCTCAAGTACTGCCATACCAGCCTTCTGATATTTTCCAGGCAGCCCCAGCTGCTGCCACCTCACAGACAGGCTTCTGCCCTCCTAGAGGAGCTCAATCCCAGTAAGGCAGAACAGCGCACTTCCCTTTGGAAATAAGTGTTACAGGCATGGGAGGGGTATCCTTCCAGAGCCTCTGGAAATACTTTGAAGGGCACAGATGGTGGACTCCTTGCATAACCCAGTCTACACGGTTCAGAGACCCCCAGTCCCTGCTCTGGTACTAAACTGGCCAAAGGAAAGGGGAGTGACCACTCCCCTGTCCATCACCACCCCAGGGGTGTTACCCAGAGGTCCTCCAGAGTGTCCCTGGTTTTGCCATCTTGGATTCCAAGGTGCTGGGGCACTCTGGGAGCAGTTGTGTGGCCAATGCCAGCAGGTGACATCTGAGACCCCTCCTGCTAGGTGGGTGCTTACCTGGTTAGGTGACCAATCCCCCTCTCAGGTCTATTTAGGGTCTCTTCTCTGGGTGTTTCTTCAGATTGGGAGTGCAAGACTCTAACAGGAGTCTTCTGAATCCTTTACTTCATCTTCTACCAATGGATTAACCACTGACTGCTCCAGGAACTTTACAAAACTGCAAAAAAGAAGCAAAGACGACTTCTGCAACATTGCAACTTCAGCTCCTATCAGCAACTGCAACAGTTTCCAGGTTATGCATCCTTGGAGGACAGCATGTCTTCCACTTGCACCAGAGTGACAAAGTCACTTTCCTGCTTCAGCGGCACCTCTCTGCAGCGACGACTGGTGGCTTGGGATCCCTCTCCGGATGACAGGTGTGGATCCAGCAACACAGGTGGCGGCTATAGTAAGCCCAACAGTCACAAAGTCCAGCTGTCAAATTTCAGTGGAGGTAAGAGCTTGCCTTCCCACACAACACAGTACCCCCATGCACTGCGTGACTTGCAGTTGCCAAGGCTTGTGTGTAGCCTTCCACAAAGTTCTTCATGCACAACATAGCTTAGGTCCCCATCACGCCATCCTGTGATGCACAGCTTCCTGACTGGTTCTCTGCTGGCGTGGGAAGCCTTTGATTTGTGCTGCATGGGCCTCCATTTGAACCTTCTTTGTCCATGGGCTGTGGAACTCCTGTACATGCTGCCTGGTCCTCTGAGGGCTCTCTGAGTTGCTGAGAGCCCCCTCGGGTTCTCCCCCTGGGTAGAGGCCACCAGGTCCCTCCTGGTCAGCACCATTTTCTGCTAACTGCGAGCTTTGAATGTGCCAAGGCTTGTTGGCAGAATCCAGTGACGCTAGCCAGACTGCATTCATCCATCCGGCATGAAACATTTTCTGCACCTACCAAGAACCTGCATCTATATTCTTTGGTGCAATACTAACTTTGTTTACTCACCAGTGGTTCTTCTTTTGCACATTCATCTGGGTTAGCAGGGGCTCCTGCTCTCCCTGGACTGTTCAGTGCTTCTTGGACTTGGTCCTCTTCTACCACAGGTCTTCAGGTCCAGGAATCCATCGTTGGTGTCTTGCAGGCTCTTCTGGTTCTTGCATGATCTTCTATCACGACTTCTAGTGTGTTTTAGAAAACTTGCTGTGTTTTACTCATGCTTTCCTGGGCTCTACGGTGGGGTCCATTACTTACCTTTGGTGTTTTCTTATACGCCCAGTGCCCCTCTACACACTACACTTGCCTAGGTGGGAAATCGACTTTCGCATTCCACTATTTTAGTATATAGTTTGTGTTCTAGGCCCTTTGCAACCTATTGTGATTTTCACTGTTTTCCGACTATTTACTTATCTGTTTTTGGTTACTAGTGTATATATTGTGTATCTTACGTACCTCCTAAGGGAGTATAGTCTTCAAAGTATTTTTGGCATTGTGTCACTAAAATAAAGTACCTTTATTTTTGGGAACACTGAGTATTGTCTTTCATGTGTGTGAGTCCTGTGTGAGTATAGTGGTATTGCAAGAGCTTTGCATGTCTCCTAGTTCAGCCTTGGCTGCTCTGCCTACAGCTACCTCTAGACAGCCTGGCTTCTAGACACTGTCTAAATTTCACTAATATGGGATAACTGGACCTGGTATGAGCTGCAAGTACCTTTGGTACCCACTACAAACTAGGCCAGCCTCCTACATATAGACACTGAAGTGGCAGGTCTGAGCCATGTTTCCATGGCTACTCATGTGGGTGGCATAATCAGGCCCACTAGTAGCATTTGACTTACAGGCCCTGGGCAACTCTAGTTTACTTTACTAGGGACTTACTATTGAATCAAATGTGCCAATCATGTAAACGCCGATTACACATACACTTTACACAAGAGCACTTGCAAATTAGCACTGGTCAGCAGTGGTAAAATGCCCAGAGGCACACAGACAAAACACGGGACGCGGAGGCAAACGACAGGATGCTATGTCTAAAAGCATAACATTCACTACAAATAGTTACCAAAATAATTAAGCACTACTTGTTAAATAATATATTTTATATTATAGTTTTTTTAATGTAATAAATATGTATGAATCATAGTGGGAGGTGAAAACGTATGTAAAGACATCACATTTGGTATTCTGCATTAAGTCATAAAATATAGTATTCCATCCGAGAGGAGTACACTACATCAGTTGTGCTATTATTTTTATCATTTTCCAGGTGTTCTTGAAACAGAGGTTAAGCAGTATTCCATTTCCTCTTTATTAGACCATTCTCCTGGTTTGCAGTTTGTGACCTGTGTCTCCAAATTACTACTATGTCTGTTGTTTATTTGCAAAGGTAACTAGATTTGAAGATTTCAAATCTATTATAAGGACATGACCCCTGGTAGGCAGTATGATTTCTTAACCTGTTGTATTGGAAGTCCCAGAACTATAGTGTTCATTTTTCTAAGTAGTAATCCTTGTGAGAACTTTTCTTTAAAAAAAACTAAGGTAAGAATGTGGCAATGTATAGGTCAATCTCTGCTTGAAAGTAAGCTCACTATCATTACACTCAGTCCATCCACTTTTATTTTTTAAATAGATGATGTAGTCCCCAAATGAAACATTCAGTCCTTCATGAAAGTCAATGGCTATACAGGTATTTGTTTTTCCATAGACAGAGATTCATCCAGCTTTAAAATTAGTATGTGAGTTTCTAATTTAGTTCCATCCACATTGCAATGCTGTAGCATTAAGATGATATACCTGCCGGTTTTCCTTAAGTTCAAAGTTAATAGTAAATTTGACTTGCATTTTGTGCAGGTATTATTCTGTGTTGAATCTTTAAAATATTTGTCAAAACTGAGAGTTTTGAATCTTTAAAATATTTGTAAAAACTGTCAGTTTTAGAGTCATGCCGATAAATTGTTCTGAATCTACGTCTGTTTTAGAAGAAAAGGAACAATTTTTGCAATCACTCTGCCATAAATAACTTAGGGGGTGATTCTAACCCTGGCGGTCGGTGATAAAGCGGCGGCCAACCCGCCAACAGGCCGGCGGTCAAAAAAAGGCAATTCTGACCCTGGCGGGAACCGCCAACACAGCCCGCCGCATTAACACTCCGACCGCCACGGCGGAACAAACAAACAGCGCGGCGGTCACCGCCAACAGCCAGGCGGCAGACAATGTACCGCCCACCCTATCACGACCCACCAATCCGTCACCTTTTCCGGGGCGCGAGCACCGCCGATAAAAACACGGCGGAAACAGACATTTCCAATGGAAAACGCTCACCTCGAGACACTCCACGTGGAATCCGGACAGCATGGAACCCGAATTGAACATCATACCTGCTCTCGTCTACCTGCTCATCTACCACGAGTACGAACTCCGGCGCAGACGTCAACGGTGAGTACTGCACCTACGACACACGGGAGGGGGGAGGAAGAAAGGTTACGGGCAAATACATATGCCACCCCCCCAATATGTACACACCAATGCAGAGCAGGAAGTCACAGTGACACCACACAAACACCCTTAAAAAATACAATGACACAACCAAATTTTGAATAAATTTTCATGTTCAAAAAAAGCACCTGGAAATAATTGAGCAACCGTGAAAAATATTTACAAAAACCAAAAATATATACACATCAGTGTATCACTGAAGTAACAAGTCCTGCACATCCTACGAATCTAACATGTCCGTGGGCCAAGGTTCTGCGAAACAAGGGCAAAGCCCACACACGAGACCTGAGTCCTTTGGAGAGAACACTGCAGGGGCATCCGATGTCAAAACTACAGGCACCTCAGGGGGAAGGGAAGGGGGGGCCACCACAGCCACATGAGTCCACGACGCCAGATCCACGAGGAGCCACCATGCCCACTGTACCATCCTGGGGAGTGCAAAGCCACAGTCTCTCAAGTCTCTGCAGTGGGTGGGTTGCCCACTGTACCATCCTGGGGAGTGCAAAGCCACAGTCTCTCAAGTCTCTGCAGTGGGTGGGTTGCCCACTGGACCATCCTGGGGAGTGCAAAGCCACAGTCTCTCAGGTGGATTACAGAGTCCACTGGTCAAGGAGGAGGCATGGTGGGCACAGTGAACCATAAACAGTGCCTGAGACGGCGGGACCCAGCGCAGCGGTGCATGACATGGCGATGTCCAGCGGAGCGGTGCTTGAGACGGCGGGGCCCAGCGGAGCAGTGCTTGAGACGGCGGGGCCCAGCAGAGCGGTGCTTGACAGGAAGGGCCCAGCGGAGCGGTGCTTGAGACGACGGGGCCCAGCGGAGCGGTGCTTGACAGGAAGGGCCCAGCGGAGCGGTGCTTGAGACGGCGGGGCCCAGCGGAGCGGTGCTTGACAGGAAGGGCCCAGCGGAGCGGTGCTTGAGACGGCGGGGCCCTCTTCAGCGGTACCTGTCTTCACGGCGGGGCCCTCTTCAGCGGTACCTGTCTTCATGGCGGGGCCCTCTCCAGCGGTGCTCTTCTGCACGGCGGGGCCCTCTTCAGCGGTGCTCTTCTGCACGGCGGGGCCCTCTTCAGCAGTACCTGTCTTCACGGCGGGGCCCTCTTCAGCGGTACCTGTCTTCACGGCGGGGCCCTCTTCAGCGGTGCTCTTCTGCACGGCGGGGCCCTCTTCAGCGGTACCTGTCTTCACGGCGGGGCCCTCTTCAGCGGTGCTCTTCTGCACGGCGGGGCCCTCTTCAGCGGTACCTGTCTTCACGGCGGGGCCCTCTTCAGCGGTACCTGTCTTCACGGCGGGGCCCTCTTCAGCGGTGCTCTTCTGCACGGCGGGCCCTCTTCAGCGGTACCTGTCTTCACGGCTGGGCCCTCTTCAGCGGTGCTCTTCTGCACGGCGGGGCCCTCTTCAGCGGTACCTGTCTTCACGGTGGGGCCCTCTTCAGCGGTGCTCTTCTGCACGGCGGGGCCCTCTTCAGCGGTACCTGTCTTCACGGCGGGGCCCTCTTCAGCGGTACCTGTCTTCACGGCGGGGCCCTCTTCAGCGGTGCTCTTCTGCACTGCGGGGCCCTCTTCAGCGGTGCTCTTCTGCACGGCGGGGCCCTCTTCAGCGGTACCTGTCTTCACGGCGGGGCCCTCTTCAGCGGTACCTGTCTTCACGGCGGGGCCCTCTTCAGCGGTGCTCTTCTGCACGGCGGGGCCCTCTTCAGCGGTGCTCTTCTGCACGGCGGGGCCCTCTTCAGCGGTACCTGTCTTCACGGCAGGGCCCTCTTCAGCTGTACCTGTCTTCACGGCGGGGCCCTCTTCAGCGGTGCTCTTGCAGTATGTCGAGGGAGTCATACCTGGCCTGGACACCCTGCTCAGTCGCCCTCCGACTGTGCTGTGTCAGGCCCCTTCGGGGAGTGAGTCCTGGGCCCTTTGGTGTTGTCCATTGCAGCCGGGATGGGGCTTGTGGGGCCCTCCTGCTCCGCGCACCTGGTGGTTGTCCTCTCTGCCCTGCTGTCCTTCCGCTCCTTAGATGGGGCTCTCGGGCCCTTGCCTCCCCTGGCTGCTGTGGCCGGTGAAGTGGCCGGAGTCACCTCCTTGGGGGCAGCCGTCTCTGTCCGCTCACGGCGGCCCTTCAATTTCCGGGTCCTCTTGCCTGGGGGGGGGCTGGCTGTCCCCTTGCTGCTCACCGAAGTGTTACTGCCGCCAAAGGGTGGACTCCACATGCCATGCACCACTTGCACTGTAGTAGTTGGGCTGGTGGTGGCTGAGGTGCCCTTGGGACTTTTCCCAGTTGGAGGGGTGGGTCGGGGGAGGGAAAGAGGTCAAAACTGGAGAGGTAATTTTTCTTGGGACCAAGGTAAGGGGTAGGAGTAGTGGTGAGAGAAGTGGAGGAAGAGGATGTGGTTGTATGAGAGCCTGGTGTGCTGTCCTTGGGTGCAGGTGACTGGGACGTAGGCTGTGGTGAGGTGGTTGGCTGTTGTTTTGGTGTCTGCCTGCGTTTATGTGTCTTGGAAGAGGGGGTGACAGACACAGTGGGAGAGGACACAGGGGACGTGTAAATGCCAGTGGGGGTGGTGACTGCAGGTGTGCGGACTGTAGTGGAGGGTTTGCTGGTGGTGGAAGAACTGGCTGATGTTGGGGTGCATGCAGGTGTGAGTGTAGACGTCACAGGGAGGGAGGAGGGAGACGAGGAGGACGGGGACACAGAGGTGGTAGTGACTGTTGATATGTCTGCATCTGTGTGTTGCTTGGGTGAATGCTTGTGTTTTCTGTGGTGCTTATGTTTGGATGAGCTGGCCTTGGGTGTTGAGGTGTGTGCAGGCTGGTCTGATGGTGTGGATGGGATAGGATGAGGTACAGGAGACAGAGAAAGGGTGGAGGAAGATAGAAGAGGGAGACTGGAGACAGGGACAATGGCTGCCGTCAGTGCTGAGGCCAGAGCAGTGAACGCTCGTTGATGGGCAGCCTGACCCGAATGAATGCCTCCAGGTAGGCATTGCTCCGATGCACCTCCCTTTCCACCCCCTGGATGGCATTCAGAAGGGTAGTCTGCCCAACAATGAGCGTCCTCACCAGGTCAATGAGCTCCGCACTGAGGGCAGCAAGGGGTAACAGAGGCAGGGGCTGAGGTGCCTGGGGCAAAGGAGACGCGCGCCTTCCTGGCCGAGCGGCCACGGAGCGAAGACTGAGGGGCTGCTGGGAGGGCGGTGCTGGTGCGCTGGGTGGCGGCTGTACCTGTTGTTGCGGGGGGCACAGATGGTGCCGCCCCCGCTAGGGAGCTCCCAAACGAGGACATGTCCGTGTCGCTGGTGTCTCCACCGGCCCCCGTTGTGGTGCTCCCCTCGCCCTCCGGATCACTGGTGCCCTCGGTGTCTGTGTCAGTGCCCACCGGGGCCTGGTGACCTGCAGCTCCCTCCTGCTCCGACGCCAAATCTCCTCCGCCGGATGATGCTAAAACACAAGAAGACAAAGATTTAGGGTGGGGGGAGAAATTAAACAAAGTTGAGTGCATGCCTTAGCAATACCCTTTGCGGAGAGGACAGACACAGGTGCCTCGTGCACTAAGTCGCGAACTTGGGGTACACTACTCAGTACCTCTGACTAGGCAAACAGGTCTAGGGACAACACACGCGCACATGGGTGATGCTGGAGCATGGGTAGCTGCACTTGGCACCCTACAGAGGTGGGGGGCGGGGGCACAGGGCCATGCCTAAGGGAGCGGACTACACTACAGAGAGCGCCCGGGCCTAATGTCACCCCCAGCCCTCCTCCCCCCCCCAGACGCCTCCAATGCGCATACAGATGGGAGAATGTGCGGATACTCACCCCCTTGTGTCTGCTGTGCTGTCCTCAAGCGCCCATCCAAATTAGGGTAGGCCACCGCCAGGATCCGGGACATCAGGGGGGTCATGGTGCGACTGGCACCCTTCCTAGGTCGGGAGGCCATCCCCAGCAGTGTTTCTGCGGTCTTCCTCGTTCCGCGGCGGATGTCCTCCCACCTCTTGCGGCAGTGGGTGCCCCGTCTGTTGTGGACCCCCAAGTTCCGGACTTCCTCGGCGATGGCACGCCAAATATCGATCTTCTGGTGGGCGCTCACCTGTTTGACATGTACAGGGTGGGAAAGAGAAACCGTCACATATCTGCATGTTTGGAGTACATGCCCCCCCCTCCCCAACCTTGTCATGGTTCCCATTCTCTCATCTGTCGTGCCTTGCACTCCCCATTCCCTCCACACCCCACCAACTTATATCCCCCCCCCTCCACACAGGCATAACCCATTCAATGTGCACTGAGTGTACTCACCTGTTGGTCTGGAGGACCGTACAGTTGCGCATACTGGGGGAGGACCCCGTCCACGAGCTTCTCCAACTCTTCTGAACTGAAGGCGGGGGCCCTTTCCCCAGTCTCAGCAGCCATTGTCACTTCCAGACCGAGTTCACAGCAGCACTTGCAGTATAGGTCCTCTCCTGTGGATGATCAGGTCTCGAATGATTGAGCTGATAGAAAATGGCGGTCACGCCCGCGGCGGTGCGTACCGCGGCGGTGCGTCCCGCGACTGCCGGCGCACATCGTCATTGGCTCCTGAAACCCATAGGCTTCAATGTTAACAAATGCGTCTTCGCACAGCGGTCTTCGACCGCCTACCGCCACGGTGCGCCCCGCCAGCGCAGTGACCTCACATCCCATTGTCCCACTTCACAGGTCAGGCATCGGCCATTTCAAGGGCCCACATGGCTTAATTTCTAATGCGTCACACAGGCCTAGGCCTTGCAATGGCACACATACAAACATATCAAACCATACATTTACCTGTACTGTGCAAGCTGTGTTGTACGTACCTGTAAGTGGATTGACTCTGTACTCCATATTCTCCTTCCTAGGCACCGTCCGCTGGGACTAGCGATGAGAAGGAGGAATCCTCGCGTGTACCGGCCGCTGGTGGACCTGTCGACAATGGAAGAACGCCATATAATACTACGATACCGACTTGACCGTGCCTCCATCCATGAACTGTGTGCCCAGCTGGAGCCAGCCCTGATGTCCCCCATCCGCCAACCCACAGGAATTCCCCCTCTGGTGCAGGTTCTGTCAGTCCTCCATTTCTTTGCAACTGGCTCATTCCAGACAACAGTGGCCATGTCATCTGGGATGTCTCAGCCTATGTTTTCCAAGATCTTATCCAGAGTGTTGTCTGCCCTGATGAAACTCATGCGGAGCTACATCATTTTCCCAGAGGAGGGTGATTTGCCTACAGTGAAAGCTGATTTCTATGCCCTTGGACACATCCCCAACATCATTGGTGCAATTGATGGAACCCATGTGGCTTTAGTCCCCCCAAATGACGATGAACAGGTGTACAGGAACAGGAAGAATTACCATTCAATGAATATCCAGGTGGTCTGTTTGGCTGACCAGTACATCTCCCATGTGAATGCCAAGTTCCCTGGGTCAGTGCATGACGCGTATGTGATGCGAAATAGCAGCATTCCCTATGTGATGGAACAGCTACAGAGACAGCGTGTGTGGCTAATAGGTGACTCTGGTTACCCCAACCTGCCGTGGCTATTGACCCCAGTGAGGAATCCCAGGACCAGGGCAGAGGAACGGTACAATGAGGCCCATGGGCATACTAGGAGGGTGATTGAGCGAACCTTTGGGCTCCTGAAGGCCAGATTTAGGTGCCTGCATATGACAGGTGGATCCCTAATGTACTCACCAAAGAAGGTGTGCCATATCATCGTGGCGTGCTGTATGCTCCACAACCTGGCTTTGCGACGCCAGGTGCCTTTCCTGCAGGAGGATGGTCCAGATGGTGGTGTTGTAGAAGCCGTGGAGCCTGTGGAGAGTGAAGAGGAGGAAGACTCTGAGGACGACACAGACAATAGGGACAGAGTGATACAACAGTATTTCCAGTAACACCCAGGTAAGAATCACCCACGCCATTTCACAATTGCTTATAGCCTCCTGCATCTGTACATTCTGTAGTTCCCCACAGATGTTTTTCATTGATTTTTGCCTTTCCCTTCCCTTCTCAGTGCTGTCTGACTCAGTACCTGACTTCTGCTTGGTTCGCCCATGAAATACAGCGTATTGACATTGGTATGTTGTCATGACTAATTGACAGAACAGAAATTGAACAGTAATATGTAATACATTTGTTAATAATACAGCATGACTCAAAACAGATTTGTGTGCAAAATGTGATTTATTTACAGTGCTAGATATCGGTACATGTGATTCTAAGGGTGATGGGTGGGGGTGGAGGAATATCCATGGCAGAGTCCAGTTCTCAGTCTCACAGGTGCATTGTTCTTTTGCCTGTGGAAGGATGGAGCATAGGCAGTTCATGGTTGGACAGGGTGGCAATGTGGGACAGTGGGAAGACTTGAGGGGGTATGTCCTGCTGGCGGGGGTCTTGACATCCTACTCTGTCTTTTTTTTTGGTCTCAGGCTCCTCTTACGGGGTGGTTGTTCTTCAGCAGGAGGTGGGGTTCTGGGGGGCTGTCGAGGTGTTGGGACCTCCTGTCCACTAGCGCCGGCGGAGGTGGTAGGCTGTTCCTGGTCCGGCCTAGTGACAGGGGCCCTGTGTGGTGCACCATGGTCCCGCAACGCGTCCTCTATCCTGTGGAGGGCCAGGACGATGGTCCCCATTGCGGTCCCGATGATTCTCAGCTCCTCCCTGAACCCCATGTAGTGTTCTTCCTGCTGTGCCTGGATCTCAGTGAACCTGGCCAGTACCGTCGCCATCGTTTCTTGGGAGTGGTGGTAGGCCCCCATGATGGTGGTGAGGGCCTCTTGGAGAGTGGGTTCCCTGGGCCTCTCCTCCCCCCCCTGTCGCACAGCAGCCCTCCGAGCTGCCCGGTTTCCCCCGGCCTCTGTCCCCTGGCCGGTGTGCCCGCTACCACTGCCCCCAGGTCCCTGTTGTTGTTGGGGTGTTGGGTTAGCCTGGGTGCCCTGTAGTGGCAGACACACCGCTGATTGAGCTGTCCTAGAGACAGAGGCATGGGCCCGCTGGGTGGTAGCTGTGCTGGTGTTGGCAGAGGGGGTCGGGTCTGGTGTGGCCTGTGGCTGCCTGAGGGGAACCGACTGCCCAGAGGTCCCCGATGGTCCGGGCTGGTCATCAGGTTCACTGTCGACAGAGCTGCTATCCTCACTGTGGGCCTGTTCCGGGGGTGGGATGGACACTTCTGGACCCTCCTGGCTGGTGTGTTGTCGTTCGGGTCCTGCATGGGGTAAGAGGGTTTGGTTATTGTTTCTGTGTGTGCAATAGCGTGCGTGTTATGGGTGCCCTTGTCCCCCAGTGCAGGCATTCCCTTGAGGGAGGTGTTGTGAGGGTAGTTAGGGGGGGGGTTAGTGCAGTGGTCATGCTTAGGTGATGGGTGCCCATGATTTGTGTTGGCATGCAGGAGTTGGTGTTGGGATTGGTGGGTTGTGCAGGTGAGACATTGTCAGGGAGGATGTGTGCTGGGGGGTTGGGGGTGAGGGTGGGGGTGTGGGTTGGCATGCTGGTGGGGTGGGGGGGATATAGTAGTTGAGATTGGACTTACCAGAGTCCATTCCTCCGGATACTCCTGCGAGGCCCTGAGGATGCAGGATGTTCAAGACGTCTTGCTCCCACGATGTGAATTCGGGAGGGGTGGGTGGGGGTCCGCCGCCAGTCTTCTGGACCGCGATGTTGTGCCGGGAGACCATCGATCGGACCTTCCCCCGTAGGTCGTTCCATCTTTTGCGTATGTCCTCCCTATTCCTGGGATGCTGTCCCACCGCGTTGACCCTGTCCACGATCCGCTGCCATAGCTCCGCCTTCCTAGCTATACTGGTGTGCTGCACCTGCGAGCCGAAGAGCTGGGGTTCCACTCATAGGATTTCCTCCACCATGACCCGGAGTTCTTGGTCCGAAAAGCGTGGGTGCCTTTGGGGTGCCATGGGGTGGTGTGGGTGTGGTGTGGGGTGGTGTATGTGATGATAAGTATATTGGTGAGTGGTGCTTTGTGCTACTATGTGGTGTGTGTGATGGTGTAGTGTGCCTCAGTGTGTCTTGTTTTGAATTGTCTGCTGTGTGTCTCTCTCCTTCTCTCAGTAATTCTGGTCGCAGGGGTTTGTGGGTGATGTGGGTGTGTGTTTTATAGTTGGTTGATTGTGTGTGAGTGGTGTGTGTATGTGTATCAGGTGTGTGTATTTCAAATTGTCCAATGTGGCTGGGTTTTGGTGATGTGTGTGTATTCTGACCGCGGCGGTGTGTACCGCCAATGGTATACCGCGGTTGAATGACCGCCGCGTGGATTCGTGGGTCGTAATGGCATGGGCGTATTTCTGTTGGCGTGACGGTGGAGGTTTGGTCATCTCCAGTTTATCGCTGCCCGCTGATGTGGCGGCCTGCAGTGGAGGACGGAATTTTGGAGGTTTGGCCGTTGTGGGTCAGAATGACCGTGGCGGTTAACCGCGGCCGCGGCGGTGTTATGGCGGTCTTCTGACCGGCGGTAAGGGCCTTTTACCGCCGGGGTCAGAATGACCCCCTTAGTTCAAATAGGTCATCAATAGGTACCATCTCTTCTACTAAGATACTAAGCCCATTATTTATACTTTTTGACGCAAACCAGCGCCAGCACTGGTTTGCGTCAAAAATTTTACCACGGGCTAATGCCATTCCTATGCGCCATGCAGGTGCCTTATTTAAGGAATGACGTTAGCCGGCGCTGTGGACTGGTGAGAGTAAAAAAAAATGACTCAAACCAGGCAGCGCCGGCGTAGGGAAAAATGGCGTTAGGGCGTCTTAAAAATGGTGCAAGTCAGGTTGACGCTAAAAAATCGCCTCCACCCGATTTGCGCCATTTTTAACGACGCCCAGACGCCATTTACATGACTCCTGTCTTAGTAAAGACAGGAGTCATGCCCCCTTGCCCAATGGCCATGCCCAGGGGACTTATGTCCCCTGGGCATGGTCATTGGGCATTGTGGCATGTAGGGGGGCACAAATCAGGTCCCCCTATGCCAAAAAAATATTTTAAAAAAACAAATTTATACTTACCTGAACTTACCTGAATGTCCCTGGGGTGGGTCCCTCCATCCTTGGGTGTCCTCCTGGGGTGGGCAAGGGTGGCAGGGGGGTTCCCTGGGGGCATGGGAGGGCAGCTGTGGGCTCATTTTGAGCCCACAGGTCCCTTAACGCCTGCCCTGACCCAGGCGTTAAAAAGAGGCGCAAATGCGGGGTTTTTTGACCCGACCACTCCCGGGTGTGATTTTTGCCCGAGAGTATAAATACGACGCATTTGCGTCGCAGTCATTTTTTGGGACGGGAACGCCTAGCTTGCATCTCATTAACGCAAGGAAGGCGTTCACGCAAAAAAATGACGCTCTTTACTCATACTTTGGCGCTAGACGCGTCTAACGCCAATGTATAAATATGGCGTTAGTTTTGCGCCGAATTTGCGTCTAAAAAAACAACGCAAATTTGGCGCAAACGGAGTATAAATATGCCCCTAAGTTTGAGACCATGCTCACTTCATTGATAATTAAAGTTTTAATTTCTTCACTCCTGAAACTTCATGACAAGCTTCTCCAGATAACTTTTGGTACTCCACTTTATTATTGTGTTCAACAAGGAGCATAAGTAGACAATGTAAGGTAATTCATTTGATGTTGTGTGCTGCCAATCCATTAGGGGTGGTTACTACACTTAAAAATTAAGGCCCATATTTATACTTTTTGTCGCACAACTGCGGCAACGCAGTTGTGCGTCAAAAATGTTACTGCCGTCTAACGTCATTCCAACGCGCCATGCGGGCACCTTATTTATGGAATGACGTTAGCCGGCACTGCGGACTGGTGTGCGTAAAAAAAAATGACTCACACCAGGCAGCGCCGGCATATGGGAAAATGGGGGTTGTGCGTCAAAAAATGGGGCAAGTCAGGTCTGAGGCAAAATTCAGCCCTCAAATCGGATTTGCGCCATTTGTTTTGACGCCCAACCTCCATTGACATGACTCCTATCTTAGCAAAGACAGGAGTCATGCCTCCTTGCCCAATGGCCATGCCCAGGGGACTTATGTCCCCTGGGCATGGTCATTGGGCATAGTAGCATGTAGGGGGGCCCAAATCAGGCCCCCCTATGCCACAAAAAAAAACACTCACCCGAACTTACCTTTCCTTCCCTGGGATGGGTCCCTCCATCCTTGGGTGTCCTCCTGGGGTGGGCAAGGGTGGCAGGGGGTGTCCCTGGGGGCAGGGGAGGGCACCTCTGGGCTCCTTCTGAGCCCACAGGGCCCTTAACGCCTGCCCTGACCCAGGCGTTAAAAAACAGCGCCCATCAGGCTGTGCGCCGTTTTTTAAGGCCCACCCCCTCCTGTGCGTCAAAATGACGTCAGAGTATAAATATGGGGCACAGGCCTTAAAGTAATTTTTGGGAAGGGAACGCCTACCTTGCATATAATTAACGCAAGGCTGGTTCCCCCTTCCAAAAAATGATGCACATGGTGGAATTTTGACGCCCGCGGGGTCGGACGTCAAAGTATAAATATGGGGCAGAGTTTGCGCCGATTGTGCGTCAAAATGTTTGACGCACATTCGGCACAAACAGAGTATAAATATGCCCCTAAGTCTGTAGTATTTTACAGATAAGTGGTTAGAACTTATTGTAACAAACATTTTCAAGTGCCAGCTTACATACAAAAGAATTGGCTTAAACCTTGAACATCTACATTGATTCTTGATCCATGTTCTATGTTTTCTTTAGCTTCCAATGATTCTAAGTCAACGTTTTCTTCTCCTGCTTGTTGCATTACTGTCTGCATCTCATTCATCACTATGGTGGCTTCATTTTTGATTATTTGATCTCCAAGGGGGTCTTGGCTGAGCGGTGCAGAACCCTGACTGCTTTGTGAACTAGCCTATGCTATCTCAGTAGCCATTGTTTCTTTTTCTTCAATTTCTACATTTAACATTTTTATTTAGTTGGGAAATATTGGACACTCAATGCTGTCTCTTATAACAAATCTTTTTAGCAGTCATACTGTTAAAGTAACCATGTTTCAGAACATCAAGGTTTGAATAGCTGTAGAGATGTTAAGTAGAAAAATAAGTTTTTTTCAGCTGTTTGACAAGTAAGTTTTCTATGGAGTATTAAGTTACCTTTTGCATGTGAAACCAAATAACTGTTGAAACTAACTACACCATATTTGCCTTCATCAATTTTTTGTGAAACAGTATTTTTGTGCCTATAGTTCTGCAGAATTTCATAATGTGACATATTTGTGAGGTGTACACTTCTTCTTGGATAGTAGGGATCCAAGATATTTGTTTTTACAATATCTTTACTCTCCGGATCAAACTCTGCTAGGTACTGAGACCCTGATTTATAGTACAAATGACACAAAAGCGGTGCAAAAAAAGTATACATCAGGGCCTGAATTTCTGGGAAACACTCTGTTTTGCATGTTAGCAAGTCCTAGACCAACCCAACATATCCTCCATACTTTGAGCGCAAGCTAGCTGAGCTCAGCCTATCACAGCACTCAAAGAAGCATATCTCCCTACGTGAGAGCATTTTCTACCTGAAACTATATAATGTCTTTGATAGATTTCTGCAGAAATCTCCTCCCACATTACCTTCATCTCTGTCTTCTTAGATTTTTGGATTTATGAAATGACATAGTGAGCAGCAGCAAAGGAATTGTCAGCAACAAACTATTGTCCATATTTGCATTCCATAATTTCAGAATTACAGGATTATAATCGCTGCTATATGTGGAAGCCTCTGATGTTTTCAGATTATATGTATTTTTTGGTGATTTTTTGTCAGTGTATGCCTCACTGCAGATAAAGAGCTGTTCACTCATCCTCTAGAAATAATAGGCCTTGAAAATACAAAACAACACCTTGTATAAAATTTCCCTTTATATCTGTATCTTCGGGGGCAAAGCTTCCCACATCTATATGTTTGGAAGTGTAGAGCTTTCTGTTGTAGTCTTTTGTCACTATTCTTCTCTGGGACGATGCATGTAAAGTACCGTTCTATGAAAGAGAGTACACACTCATCAGTATCAGTTCCAAATTTTGGTGTATCCTTTAATCATAGGAACATGTGTATATGAGGATCACCTCTTGAATGGTATTCTTTTCTCCCAAAAAAGTCTGTAAATTCTCCAAGAAAAGGATTTGTTTTATTGCATATAAAACCCATCATCACTTGAAACTTGTGATTGAAATACATACATATTTTATCAGGATCCAAAGAAAAAAGTTCTCCTGGTGCCTTCAAATGGATATACTTAATGTTAGCATATGATTGTCTTAGAAATTCCAGTAAAGTATCCCACGCATACTCTTCACAACTAAGCATTACAAACCAAGCAGGTGGACCTAAGTTTCAGACCATATTTTTAAGTTCTCCTTGATGATGGTACAAGTATTCATTAGCCCCACAATGACATGCCATCACATTTCGTTATACTCCAGATTTTTATCCTTACATTGCAGAAAGATTTTGTAGATTGACTCCTATCTTAAGAATATGGATCCCTGACAAGTCACGGTCAGATAATAGATGGAACATGTAGGGAATACATTGTCGATACCTAGGGTCCTCTGAATATAGTCTTGTTGACCTGTATTCAGCTGCTTGTATTTGTACAGGTTGCTCATCATAGCGACCACCTACTCCTGTGGGAAAAACTGTGGAAAAGAGCAAGCCTCTAAACATGTTTCCCACATACTCATTGGAACTCCTCTAGCTTGTTTTATTTGAAACAGATCAACAGCATCTCCAACAACTTATTTTAGATTAAGTGAATAAATGCTATAGTGCTCATATATTTCCTCTGACTTCTGCTTATCCTCCTTTTCTATTTGTCCACATGATTGTAGTACTTCATCTTGGATACAACTCACATCTCGAATAATATCAACATTTTTGTAAGAACATTATTTCAAGTATAATGTGGCATTTTTACTTTATTCACATGAACTAACTTCTGACAGTTTTTTTTTTTTTGTAGAGGCACTCAATTTACTAGAATAATGAGTGGTTGATCTACATCTTTCTCAACACCCACAGTGTCTACATTTTTTAAAATAAAAATCTAAAGGTAAGTTCTTTCTGTAGTTCTGTTGGTGGCTTCCCTGTCTTTGGCTCCATTCAAACGATTGCTTGAAATGGATGAACAGTTTGTACTAGAAGTAATTCATACACATTTAATTGGTCAAGTTTTAGTGGCATTAGTACCAATTCTAATGTATTATGAATTGCTGCCATTTTATTTTCCTCTAATTTGTCATAGCAAAACTTATAAATTCTTTCCTTTGTGTCTAAATCAGAATGTTCTTCCACAAATAGATATGCACAAAATACGTGCCCCTCATCATTATTATTTTGTTTAGTTTTAGAAAAGACAACCACATAACGAGTTTGTTTTCTGTAGTGAGGGCAGCAACAACAAATACAAACATAGTCAAGTTTCTCAGAACACAATATATTGAACCTTCCTATCTCTTGTGTGTATGTTCAGTACCAATATGTGTATTCCCTTCTTCGAAAGCCCTTGTCACTACCACCTCATTTTCTCTATTATCTTCTGCAGCTCAAAAAACGGAAATGAATATCTTCAGAAATTTTCTCACCTCTTGCCACACTACCATGTAACAGAGATCTATTCAAATCTAAACATAAACCTGTAGGTTTTACATAATAAAGCCTCCTAACTAAATTGCACGTTTTTGAATGATTGTACAGGTAGTATTCGAAAATTATGAACAGTGCTTCTACACACTGTCTTTGAATGATTTTGTAAGGTAGTGTATTTTCTAACTTTGTATGGTCTAATTCTTGAAGCATTTTAACTTTTGTTTGAGACTTCACCATGAAGAAAATAGTTTTGTGCTAGATGTGTACATTCATTCACGTTTAAAAACTTTACTTTAGTTAGTAAGCCTTCTCCTTAACATTTTTTCTCATGCATAGTACGGTTTTGTCCAGTGTCTTCATTCTGTTCAATATTAGGATAAAAAGTTTCCTTTTCGAACAAATGCTTTGTCCACTATTGATTTTCCCTAAATATAGAGCTTCCTCTCTTATACTTCAGCTTTTTTACCAATTTTTGTATTATTCTAGTTCGAAACGTTTTACTCTTATCTCCTTAAACTATTTTTTATCTCCAAGTCAACTTCTTTCTTTCCTTATTACATTTTCTACTTTTACAAGCTTGTAGTCCTTCCTCTTTATCATTTATTTCCAAAATGTTTTCAGTTTGCAATTTTTTTTTTTTTTTTAGAAAGTCCTTAATTCTCACACCAGCTGTTCTTTTTTCTTGTCCACATTCTCCACCTTATCTGTCTTTTTACTGTCAGTTTCAGTTAGGTAATATTGTTTCCTCTGTTCCTTTCTTCTTTGTCTCTTATCAGATATTCTGATATTTATTTTTTCAGTGCAAGTGGATATCTGCAAATCAAATAAAAAGACATTTAGCTCTTCTGAAACAGTATAAAATTACATAGTAGGACTACTTGGGTTTGTCAGTGTGTTCACTGACAAGTACATGTCTCTTACTGATTAACCAATTGAGTTATGAGTTATTTGTACTGCATGTAGACATTAAACGTTTGCAAATGGATTTTAAATGGGAACTCAAGATAGCAGTAACACTGCACACTCAGCCTCTGTAGTACAAGGTCTGAGCTGTATATAAAGAAATACTTATCTGAATGGGTGAGTAGATTGTGCAAGTAGTTGGCTAGATATTTGACAGAGTGTAACAGTACCTCTCTGAGTATTCCACAAGATATTTAAATAACAATGGTGAATACTGGGTTATGTAACTGTGTGCACAATTAGGTCCAAAAACTGCTGGGAATATATCCACTGTCTAAGTGTGTGCATACATGTAAAAGTGGCTCTGACTGAATGTGTATGAGTTGGACACTCAATATATAGGTAAGAATAGGAGTCTACAAGTGCATGTCTACCTAGGTCAAATGTAGAAGATTATCACCACCATGTAGAAGTTAATCTATCACCGACCTATAGACTAGCTGAGCGCTGAATCTTTCAGTAAAACGAATTGAGGATTGTCAAAGCACCCTACTCTATCACCTACTTGATAGCCAAGTATCTGAGTTCTCGATTTCTGTAGTAAAATGATAGTTAGATGATTATTAAGCAGTCCTTCTGATGGGAACAGTAAAAGTGTACACCTAACTGCAGTACTAGGACGCATCCATCTTTAAAGTAGTACTTGTGTAGATAAATGAGTAGGGTGTGTCAGTGTTTTTCTACATACATGACTGAGTGTATCAGTACCTCTATGAGTGTCCACCAAATGCTAAAATACATATGGTTAATAGTGGAATAAGTAAGTGTGTTTGTGCAAGCGGCTATAACACTGTTGCAAACATAACTACTGTCTGGCTGTAGGCATGAATGTATAAGCAGCCCTCTAAGTATCTAAGAGGCTATGTCAATGACTCTATCCCTCTGCTAATGAGAATACGAGTTGCAGTACCTACATCATAGTTTATAGATACATGGGCATAAGGCTTTGCAAGGCCACATAACTCAGCTATACTTAAAACATGTTTCACCTCTTAATAACAAATTGCCCTGCTCTATGGCCTACCTATAGCTTACCTAAGGACTGAGTGTTGTGTGCTATAAGGGATATGTAATCATTCTTTCCTGATTATAATACCTTTCTTTATTGTTATCATATAGGTATTATTGATATTCCTTTTTGAGTGATTATGAACATGCTACTCACTCTCATTCATCTTATATACAATTATCCCTGTAGTAACACATTTTAAATAAAAATTTATTATACCACACATACATGTCTAAGTATGTTGGTCTGCATATTTGTCTCTCACTATTAGGTAGAATTTCTTCTCACTGAAAATGCACAGAAACTAAGGAGAAGAATGTTACACCAATGTCAAGCAAGGGAATTATTAATGCAACCTTTTCAACTTTGATTTCAAGTTTCTTCAATCACAAAGAGAATCAGAATGGTTCTTTTATATTTAACTGTTGCTACATATCTCCTGACCGGATCTCATAGTTTACCCTTTCCAACACTCTTCAAAAGATATCCAAACTCCCTACCAGTTGTTGCTGGATCTGTGGATCCACTGTAGCACTCACCGCAGCCTCCCTTGTAGCTCCACAGATAAATCAGTGGATCCATGCAAGAGGACAAAATTTATTTTTAGCATATATTCTCAAATGTTATATATAGTCCTTCTTGAGTTAAAAAAAAGTATTGTAAGCATACTTTTAAACAACTTTTTATCAGTGAAACTGTAACTATAAAGTCACAGTCTAGCCTTTTTTATAGCCTTCCCCGTGCTCCCTTTACCATTCTCTTTTAGCAGTAGGTCACAAAATCATAATGGGTTCCGCAAGTACCATGCTTATTTTTAAATGAAAAATAGCAGGTGTGGTTGACATTTTCAAATAATACATATATCGCAGACAGCAACACTTTTTCTGTTTTCTCAAAGGCCAATTCCATATCTATTTTTTGTGGATCCACCGTAGCACTCAGCGCAGCCCCCCTTGTAGGTCGGCAGATGGATCCACCGATCCATGAGGGGTGACAAAATTTATTTTCAGCATATATTCTCAAATAATGCTTTGTATATTTCTTCTTGAATGAAAATATGTCGTTAGCATACTGTTAAACAACTTTATATCAGTGAAAGTGTAACTATAAAATCACAGTCTATCCTTGTGTGAGAGTGCCTGTGTGAGTGTGAGAGAGTCGGTCTGATTATGAGACTGGGTGTGAAAATGTCTGTATGGATCTCAGTTTGGGTGTAACAGCATCTGTTTGGGTGTGAGAGTGAGAGTGGGGGCACCTGTCTGAGTGTGAGAGTGGGTGTGAGTGTGTCTGTGTTTATGTGAGAGTGGATGTGAAAGTTTCTGTCTTTATTGTGACAGTAGGTGGGAGTGTCTGTCTTGACATGAGAGTAGGTTTGAGAGTGTATGTTTAGATATGAAAGTGGATGTAAGAGCATCTGTCTTGGTGTGAGAATGGATGTGAGAATATCTATCTGGGTGTGAGAGTCAGTATGAGAGTGTATCTCTGGGTATGAGAGTGGGTGTCAGGGTGTTTGTATAGATGTGAGAGTGGGTATAAGAGCATCTGTCTGGCTGTGAGATGGGGTGTGAGAATGTCTGTCTGGCTGTGAGCACGTGTGTGAGAGTGTCTGTCTGGATGTGAGAGTGGGTCTGACAGTATCTTTCTGGCTGTGACACTGGATGTGGGAGTGTCTGTATGGATCACAGTCTGGGTTTAAGAGCATCTGACTGGGTGTGAGAGTGGGCGTGAGAATGTCTAGATGTGAATGTGGGTGTGAGAGTGTCTGTCTGGGTGTGAGAGTGTCTCTCTGGGTGTGAGAGTAGTGTGAGAGGCTGTGTTAGAATGTCAGATTGGGTGTAAAAGGGAGTGTCTGGGTGTGAGTGTGGGTGTAAAAGTATGTGTCTGGCTGTGAGGCTGGATGTGGGAGTGTGTGTTTGACTGTGTCACAGTGTCTCTGACTGAGTGTGAGAGGGTCTCAATGGATGCCTGAGTGTATGCACTAGTATTTATATTTTTTTAACGTTTTCCGAGATCTGCAGATCCAACCACTGATTCACACCGGGGGCCACGGATCTCAGGAAATCTAAAAAAAAAAGGATTATGGATATTTTCGGCCCACTCCCTACTGTTTTTACACATTTGTGATAACGCCATGCGGTCAGCGATCTTCTACGCTGACCCCAACAATCTATTGTAGCCAAATTTTCAGCCCCAGGGACCACTGCTGCCACCATTTTGTTTTTCAGGGAGCGTTCCCTGGGGGTGAAATAAAGATTGCAACAGACATAAGGAGGTCAAGATAGAGGTTCCCTGACCCCAGGAGGATCATTGAAATATGGCTTAGTTATAAATAATTAGTATAAAAATACTATAATGTCCTGTAACCTTTTGTTTTTCAGTGAATTTCTTTGTTTTTTCTGTTTTTTAAGTAAAGTAATTTTCATTACTATATGTTATTCCAACCACTGCCCAGCATGGCCCACGGCAGTGCGTGGAAGCAGGTGGTTGCTGTGCCCAGGAGAACTGTGTGGCCAACCCCTATAACCACCCACCCTCATGCTGCGAATAGGCTTTGGCTGCGCGTAGCAGGGGTTAGTGGTAGGACCTGGTGTGTGGCCAGGCTCTGCAGCCAATCCCTATAACTACCTAACCATGCACTGTACACAGCCTTCGGACGTACGCAGGGCATGTTGGCAGAAGGCCAGGCTCTGAGGCCAACCCCTATAACCACCCAACCCTGCACTGTACACAGTTTTGGCCATGTGCAGCGGTAGTTGTTGGCAGGTCCTGCAGTGAACCCCTATAACCACCCAGCTGTGTGCAGCAGTAATTGGCTACAGGGCCCCAGGCCCTCAGCCAACCCTTATAACCAACCCACTGTGTGCCAGATCGTGCAAACAGCCCCTGATACCACTCAGCCCAGTTCTGCACATGGCCTTTGGCTGTGCGAGGGGGTGTTTGAGGCAGGATCTAATCTGCTACTAGCCCCTGAGACCAACCTCTATAAGCACCCAGTTCTGGAGCTCCCTTTCTGTGACAGCAATGCTTCCTCTCTTTTCCTGCCTGCATCTCGCTAACAGGGAAACAGAGGAAACCTCCACTCACAGTGAGGGAGAGCTGTGTGAAAGCTCTCCCTGACTGAGAGCTGAGAGTGTGGTGCAACATGGTGGAAGCTGTGAGTTCCCACCAAGTTACAGCAAACAGCTATGTCCAAGGGGTGGGCACACCAGGACATAGCAGGAGCTGACCCATGTGGTAGCATTCCCCAGGGCCATCAGTGGCTCCACAAGGGGGGACAATGTGGCCCTCCTCCAATGTAAGAGCTCCAGGGAGGTGGTTGTCCTTTGGGACCTGGTGTTCTGCAGCAGACCCCCTATTTGTTTTACAATTAGCACCAGAGAGGTGGTGGTCCCTTGGGATGTGGCGGGAATGCACGACTCCCCACATTGCACAGTGGTCCCTGGCGCTGCGGGGAGGCCGGACGACCTCCCACATTATTTACAATTAGTGCCCCAGGCAGGTGGTGGTCTCCGGGGCTACGTGAGGGCAGGTGGCCGACCCACAGTATTTACATTAAGTGTCCGGGGGAGATGGCGTTCCCCAGAGCTGTAGGGGGGCTGGCCGGCCCCCTCATTATTTACCATTAGTGCCCCTGTGAGGTTGTGGTCCCTGGAATTGTGGGGGGGACAGACTCCACCTGTATTCTTTACAATTAGTGTCCTAGGGAGGTGGCAGTACTCTGGGCTATGGATTGGTGGCAGCCCCCCGCATTGTTTACAATTAGTGCCCTGGGGAGGTGGTGTTCACAGGGGATGTGGGGCGGGGGTGGATGGCCCACCAACATTTCTTAAGTGAAAAGGCCAACGGAGGTGGCGGTCCCTGTGATTGCCAGTGGATGCTGCTCCTGTATTATTTTGATGAAGTGCCCCGGGAAGGTGGTGGTCCCTCTGGCTGTTGGGGGAAACAAGACCACATACATTATTTTCATACAGAGCCACAGGGAGCTGGCAGTCCTCAGGGCTGCAGGGGGGCTGAGCAGCACCCTTAATAGAAATCTAAATGCCCCTGGCAAAAAATATATATGGTTTTTGCTCTGGGGTGTTCCATTTGGGACCCCACACCAGAGCTAAGATGTCCGGTTGACTCTATCCTGGCCCTTTGTCTTTTTTTTAAAACTTTTTTGTCAGACTCAGCTGAAGTTGAGTCCCAAGATGGCTACCAACATTTCCTGGTTTGAAATGTTGGCAGCTAATCAGAGCAGTGTTCTTCCCTGCACAAGCTTGTTACTTTTTGCAAAATCATCCTGAAGGATCCGTGGCCCTAGATATACTAATTTGTTTTCCCTTTAATATCTCCAAAACTACTGGACAGATTTAAGCCAAATAAGCGAAAGCATAATCTGCGTACTGATAGCTAGCTTTCGGCCAATTTTTGGTGTAGTTGCATCCAGCGGTTCGGGCTGTAGTCATGTTCAAAAGTCCTTTGGGAATTTACATGGGAAATGTATGTGTTTTTACCTCCCTTTTTCTCGGTCCCTGCTTTTTGGATCACTCCAAAGGTTCCATGTCCAACAAGAATCCCCGGGCACTTTTTTTGTAAAGTTTCATGAAGCTTCGTCAAACGGTGCCAAACAGAGAGGCAAGTCCAAAAACACTATTTCTATGGAAACTTGGTTCTAACTATATCTACCTAGTGGTGACTGCCAATAGGTGATATATATATAGGTAATAAAGCCATTTGTTATTATGACCATTCCATGATGTTACTGGATATGCTATTATTTTGTTTGGAAAATAACATTTTTCTCCTTAATGACAAATGGTATCGACAATGCACGGGGACTGTGATGGGCAGCAGATTTTCTCCTAGTTTTGCTGGAATCTTCATGGGTTAGTGGGAACAACAGATTGTATGCGCTGATGTGAATGAAAAGTGGACCAAGCACATTGTCTTTTGGACTAGGTTCATTGATGATTTGTTTATCATTTGGGATGGATCCAAAGATGTCATTTGAAACTTCTTTGAGATATTTCTAGAAATTACCTGAATTTGTCTTTTACCTATAAAATTGAGAAGGAAAAAATAGAATTTTTGGATGTTTTGGTCCAAATTAGAGAAGGATCAGTCCATATTTCTTTATACTGCAAACCCATGGTGAGGAATAGCATTTTGCATGGGCAGAGCCATCACCCAAGCAAACTGAAATGGAGCATTCTATATGGAGAGTTACTTAGGGTCAAACACATTTGCGGCAGTATAGAGTCTTATCATCTTGAGGCAGAAAGAATGATTGAAAGGTTTAAAATCAGGGGATACCCTCAGAGAGTTCTGTAGGATACAATAGAGAAGGTTGGATTAAACACCAGAGATGAGTTGCTGGTGATAAAAGATAAGAAGAAGGATAATTTAAAACAGGTGAGACTGATTACATTTGTACATTAACATTGGCATCTGGTCACAACTGACACCACGATTGGCTCTGAACTATCACATCATTCACTAATAACCTATAGGAAACCGCCATCCCTAAGAGGTAGACTGGTGCATAGTTATTTTACTATGCAAATAGAATTTGGGGGTTGGTTGAAAGACCAAAACAGTTTTTTAGAAATGCGGACATTGTAAAGCTTACAAGCATAGTAAAAATCTAAAAAGCTTTTGTCTCTCCAATGGCAAAGGGGGTAATTATGACCATGGCAGTCTTGCCCTGCCACGTCAGTGGTGGCAGCAGCCCCACTATGAAATCCCTGACAGTAAGGACACTTGCGACAGGAATATTAATTCCTGTCATCATTTCAGAACTCCCCAACCCACCTCCCAGTAGGAGACCCCAGCCCACCCCGACCCCATCCGGGGTCCCTCACCCCCCAAGCAGTGACACCTCCTCCCCGATCCACGTATTGACCCCCCCTTACCCCAGATCCCCATACTGCTCCCCCTCCCAATCCCCATACTGCCCCCCCTTGTAGGAGGCTGACCTGGTTTGTATTGGGTACCACAGGTACTTACACCTTACATCAGGTCCAGTTATCCCTTATTAGTGAAATGTAGTCAGTGTCTAGAAGCCAGGCTGACTAGAGGTAGCTGTAGGCAGAGCAGCTAAGGCTGAACTAGGAGACATACAAAGCTCTTGCAATACCACTGTAGTTACACAGTACTCACACACATGAAAGACAATACTCAGTGTTACTAAAAATAAAGGTACTTTATTTTAGTGACACAATGCCAAACATATCTTAGAGGCTATAATACCTTAGGAGGTAAGTATTATACACAAAATATACACCAGTAACCAAAAACAGGTAAGTAAACAGTCAGAAAATAGTGCAAATAGAGAAAATCGCAATAGGTTGCAATGGGCCTAGGGGGAACACAAACCATATACTAAAATAGTGGAATGTGAAAGTAGGTTTCCCACCTAGGTAAGTGTAGTGTGTAGAGGGGTGCTGGAAGTATAAGAAAACACGAAAGGTAAGCAAAATACCACACCCCAGAGCCCAGGAAAGCAGGAGTAAAACACACTAGAAGTCATGAAAAGAAAATAATAGAAAGAACCAGAAGAGACTGCAAGACACCAATGACGGATTCCTGGACCTGAAGACCTGTGGAAGAAGAGGACCAAATCCAAGAAGCACTGAAGAGTCCAGGGAGAAAAGTAGCCCCTGGTAACCTGAATGAAGGTGCAAAAGAGGAACCACTGGTGAGAAGACAAAGGGGGTCATTACAACATTGGTGGTAAAAGGCGCTTACTGCCGTGCAGAAGACCGCCAATACACCGCCGCGGAATTCCGCCACAGCTATTATGACACACATACCGTAAACCGCCGAAATTCAGACACCCACACAAGTCCGCCACAACAAAGGTCAGTGTTAAACTGGCGAAAACAAAACCTCCACCTCCACGCCAACAGAAACACGCCCATGCTATCACAGACCCATGAATCCACGCTGCGGTCTTTCAACCACGGCATTCCATTGGCGGTACACACCGCCGTGCTCAAAATACACACACATCTCCAAAACACCGCCACATTGGACAATTCAAAATACACACACCTGATACACATACAAACACAACTCCCACACACCCAACACAATATAAAACAAACACCCACATCACCCACAAACCCCTACGACCAGAAATTTTGAGGAAGCCGAGAGACAGAGAGCACAGAAATAGAGAACCCCACCACACAGAGGCACACAACACCATCACCCACACAACATCCACGCCCAAAACACCACACACCACTACACATCACCACACTCATCAACACATACACCACCCCGCACATCACCCACACCACCCCATGTCATGCCAAAGACACCCCAGGTTTTCCGAGGAGGAGCTCAGGGTTTTGGTGGAGGAAATAATCCGGGTAGAGCCACAGCTATTTGGCTCACAGGTGCAGCACACCTCCATAGCTAGGAAGATGGAGATATGGCGAAGAATCGTGGACAGGGTCAACGCTGTGGGACAGCATCCAAGAAATCGGGAGGACATCAGGAAGAGGTGGAACGACCTACGGGGGAAGGTGCATTCTGTGGTCTCCAGGCACAACATCGCAATTCAGCGGACTGGCGGCGGACCCCCACCTCCTCCCCCACAACTAACAACATGGGAGGAGCAAGTCTTGACCATCATGCATCCAGAGGGCCTCGCAGGAGTCGGTGGACGATGGGACACTGGTAAGTCAAATCTTAACTATCATATCCCCCACCCTACCTGCATGCTATCACACACCCCCACCCTCACCCCCTCCCCTATCACTACAACTCCTCACTAATGTACTAATAACACAAACCACACATCCCAACACCAAGCCCTGCATGACACAACTAAGCATGGTCACCCCTCACTAAAGCATGCTCACTGCACATACCCATAACAACCCCCTAACCATCATCATACAAACCCCCACACAGGACTGCTTGCACTGGGGTACACACACACCCACCCATTGCACACCATGACACACACACACATGCAATAATCATGCTCTTATACCCCTGCAGGACCACTACAGAACGTCACCACACAGGAGGGTCCAGACATCTCCACCCCACCCACAGAAGAGGCCCACAGTGACGACAGCAGCTCTGGCCAACTGGATCCAGATGACCAGCCCGGACCATCGTGGGCCTCGGGACAGTCGGTTCCCCTCGCACAGGCACAGCCCAACACTGACCTTCCACCCTCTGGGAACACCAGCACAGCACCCACCCAGCGGGCCCATACCTCCGTACCCAGGACACGTCAATCAGCGGTGTGTCCTCAACTACAGGGAACCCAGGCAAACCCACCATCCCAACAACAACAGTGACCTGGGGGCAGTGGTAGTGGGACACGGTCCAGGGGACGGAGGCACAGGAACACAGGGGAATTGGGAGGGCTGCTGTGCGACAGGGGGCGGACAAGCCAAGGGAACCCACTCTCCACGAGGCCCTCTCCTTGATCATGGGAGCATACCACCACTCCCAGGAGACGATGGCTACGGTCCTGGCCAAGTTTCAGGAGACCCAGCGCATGCAGGAGGACCAGTATTTGGGGTTCAGGGAGGAGCTCAGAACCATCAGCTCCGCCCTAGGCACCATTGTAGGGGTGCTGAAGGACATACAAAAGACCATGAGGGACACCGTTGCACTCCAAGGGTCCCCTGACACTAGCATGGATGATGAACTGCCCACCACCTCCGCCGGCACTAGTGGACAGGACGCCCCGCCACAGGACCACCAGACCAGCACCCCACCCCCTGCAGACGGACAACCACCCCGCAAGTGGTCCCTGAGATCCATGAACAGGACAGAGCAAGATTGCAAGACCCCCGCCAGGAAATGAGACCACCCTGATTGTCCTTCCACTGTCCCACTTAGTAACCCTGCCCATATTTGAACTGCCCCAGCTCTACTTCCTATGCCCATATGGGCAGTGCACATGTGAGACTAATAGACTGGACTCTGCCATGGACATTCTTCCACCATCACCCCTCACCATTTTGCCACCCCCTCCAATAATTAGCACTTCAATAAACACCCTTGAACTACAACACAATCTGGAGTCAGTCTGTGACTTAGCAAATTTGTATTAGCAATGACAGTGTCAAAAAGCGTTTTCTATTGTAATGCCAACATACCTATGTCACACATCACAAGTCCATGAAGGATGCAAGCAGATGACACACGTTGGAAACCACACCTGTGAAACCGTAATGGAAAGGAAAACTTACCAAATACTGCTACCAATTGACTGATAAGATAGAGGTAGAAGTGTGAAAGTGAATGTAATAGTCCAAAAAAGTGTTCTCACCTGTGTGTCACTGGAAAATTGCTGTATGACTGACTCCCTGTTGTCTATGTCTTCTTCCTCAGCTTCCTCCTCATCACTGTCCACAGGCTCCACAGCTGCCACAACACCGTCATCTGGACCATCCTCCTGCAGAAAAGGCACCTGGTGTCGCAAGGCAAGATTGTGAAGCATCGAGCAGGCGATGATGATCTGGCACACCTTCCTTGGTGAGTAGAATAGGGAACCACCTGTCATATGGAGGCACCTGAACCTTGCCTTCAGGAGGGCAAAGGTGCGTTTGATCACCCTCCTAGTCCGCCCATGGCCCTCATTGTAGCGTTCCTCTGCCCTGGTCCTGGGATTCCTCACTGGGGTCAATAGCCATGACAGGTTGGGGTAACCAGAGTCCCCTAATAGCCACACCCGGTGCCTCTGGAGTTGACCCAGCACATAAGGGATGCTGCTATTCTGCAGGATGTAGGCGTCATGCAAAGAGCCAGGGAACATAGCATTTACCTGGGAGATGTACTGGTCTGCCAAACACACCATCTGTACATTCATGGAATGATAACTCTTCCGGTTCCTGTACACCTGTTCACTCCTGTGGGGGGGAACCAGAGCTACATGGGTCCCATCAATAGCACTGATGATGTTGGGGATATGTCCAAGGGCATAGAAGTCCCCTTTCACTGTAGCCAAATCCTCCACCTGAGGGAAAACGATGTAGCTCCTTACGTGTTTCAGCAGGGCAGACAACACTCTGGACAACACGTTGGAAAACATAGGCTGGGACATCCCTGAAGCCATGGCCACTGTTGTTTGAAACAATCCACTTGCAAGAAAATGGAGCACTGATAGCACCTGCACTTCAGGGGGTATTCCTGTGGGATGGGGGATTGGTGAGATCAGGTCTGGCTCCAACTGGGTACACAGTTCCTGGATTGTGGCACGGTCAAACCTGTAGGTGAGGATTAAATGTCGCTCCTCCATTGTTAACAGGTCCACCAGCGGTCGGTACACTGGAGGATTCCGCCATCTCCTCAAATGTCCCAGCTGACGGTGCCTAAGAAGGACAACAGCGACCACAGAGTCAACAAATTCCCAGGTATGTACCCACAGCTACACAGAACACGACATCAAATACATAACTCTTCCTGTATGTGTGTTGACTGTAGGCCTAGGTATGTGTGACGCAGTAGTAAATGAAGCCATGTGGGTCCCTGAAATGGCGGCTGCCTGACCTCTAAACTGGGACAATTGGATTGTGGGGTAACTGCGATGGCGTTGCACACCGTCGCGGTAGGCGTCGTAGCCCGCGGCGCAATGCTGCATTGGTCAACATTGGACCCTATGGCTCCCAGGAGCCAATGAACAGGTGCGACGGCGGTGATGATGCGCACCGCTGCGGACGTCACCGCCATTTTCTATCTGTTCAATCACTAGATACCTGACCTTCGACAGGAGAGGACCTACACTGCAAGTGCTGCTGTGGGACAATGGGATGTGAGGTAACTGCGCTGGCGTTGTACACCGTCGCGGTACGCGGTCGAAGACCGCAGCGCAATGCTGCATTGGTTAACATTGGACGCTATGGGTCCCAGGAGCCAATGATGAAGTGCGTCGGCAGTGATGATATGCACCGCCGCGGACATCACCGCCGCGGACGTGGCTGCCATTTTCTATCTATTCAATCACTCGATACCTGATCTTCGACAGGAGAGGACCTACACTGCAAGTGCTGCTGTGACCTCGGTCTGGAAGAGACAATGGCTGCTGTGTCTGGGGAATGGGCCCCTGCCTTCACTGCTCAGGAGTTGGAGAAGCTCGTGGACGGGGTCCTCCCCCAGTACACGCTACTCTACGGTCCTCCAGACCAACAGGTAAGTACACAGGGAGCACATTGTATGGGCTATGCTGGGTGGAGAGGGCTGGATGTCATTAGGAAGGGGGCAGAGTTCAGGGAACATGAAGGACTGTGAATGCATGTGCCACATGGCAAGGATAGAGATGTGGGCCACTCACTTCGACGGTGCTGTTGGTAATGACTTCTCTTCTTCCCCTGCACATGTCATGTAGGTCAGCGCCCACCAGAAGAAGGACATTTGGCGTGCCATTGCCAAGGACGTCCGGACCCTGGGGGTTCACCAGAGACTGGGCACCCACTGCCAGAAAAGATGGGAGGACATTCGCCGCTGGAGCAAGAAGATGGCGGAGGCTCAGCTGGGGATGGCCTCCCAACGTGGGAGGGGCGCCCGTTGCACCATGACCCCCTGATGTTCACGATCCTCGAGGTGGCCTACCCGGAGTTGGATGGGCGCTTGAGGGCATCACAGCAGACACAAGTGGGTGAGTACACTCTCATTCTGCGGACTTTGCGCGCAGTGGAGGGGTCTGGGTGGGGGAGGAGGGATGTGGGTTTCCCTAGACCAGGGCGACTTACGTTGGCTAGGCCCCTCCGGAATGCAGGCCATGTGGCACTCCACCCCACCTCTGTAGAGTGCCAAGTACAGGTATACATGCCCCTGTGTCATCTATGTGTGCAGATGACCACCATAGCCATGTAGGCCAGATCCCAGGAATTGCATCTGTAGAGGCCAAGCGCACGGCGTAGTGCAGGGGGCTGCTGTGTCTGTATTGTCCGCCAGCGGTGGCGGTAAGCCATGCACTCAACCTGTCTTTCTTCTGTCGTCCCCCCCTTTTTGTGGTCTCCCTGTTCTTGTGTGCATCAGCATCATCAGGCGGAGGTACAGTGGCACCGGAGCACGAGGGAGCTGCATCCCACATGGCCATGGAGGGCCACACCACAGACTCTGAATATACCAGTGGGACGGAGGGCTAGGGGAGCCTCACGTTGGTCACCGGATCACCAAACAGCGACACGGACTCGTCCTCCTATGGGAGCTCCCTTGTGATGGAGACACCATCTGTGCCCCCCACTTCTACATGGCACAGCCGCCACCTCCCCTACCAGCACCGCCCTGCCAGCAGCCCCTCAGCCTTCGCCCTGTGCCCGCTCACCCAGGAGGGTGGGCATCACCTTCGCCCCAGGCACATTAGCCCCTGCCCCAGTCACCCCTGCTGCCCTCAGTGAGGAGGCCATTGACCTCCTCAGGTCACTCACTGTTGGGAAGTCTACCATTGTGAATGCCATCCAGGGTGTAGAAAGGGAGTTGCAAAACGGTAATGCATTCCTGGAGGGAATTCATTCTGGTCAGGCTGCCCTTCATCGAACCCTGCAATCTCTGGCCTCAGCACTGATGGCAGCCATTGCCCCTGTATCCCAGCCTATCCCAAGCACACCATCAGACAAGCATGCATACACCTCAACACACAAAAGTAGCTCAGGCAAACATAAGCACCACACAACCCACAGGCACTCAAACAAGCATCACCCACATACAGACACAGCAACATCCACTGCCTCCACTGTGTCCCCCTCCTCGTCATCTCCCTCCTCCCTCCCAGTGCCGTCTACACTCTCACCTGCATGCACTACATCTACACGCACTAGGACTCGCACCACAACACCCAGCACCACACACCGCTCACCTGCACTCACCACCCCCACTACCATTTACACGTCCCCTGTGTCCACTCCCAGTGTGTCTGTGACGCCCCCTCCCAAAGTACACAAACGCGGGCACCCACACACCCAACATCCATCCACCTCACAACCGCCTCCAGTACCTGCACCTGCACCCAAATCACCTAAAGTTACACCTCCTACAACCACCTCCTCTTCCTCCACTCCCAGACCCCCTCCAGCTACCCATCCCAGTCTTCGTCAGAAACTCTTCCTCAGCAACGTTGACCTCTTTGCCACCACCCCCACCCCTCCAATTCATAGGTCCTGTACTAGCACCTCAGCCAAAAAAAGTCCAGTACCAGTGGTGCGTGTTAAAGGTGTGTGGAGTTCACCAGCCACCAGGGCAGCCAGTGTGACACAGAGCCAAAGCACTGCCAGTCCACCCCCTGTAAAGCACCTTAAGTTGGAAAGTGGCCGACGGGACAGGGTGAAGACTCCTGGCGGAAAAACTGCTCACAAGGGTCCCGGGGGGAGTGCCAAGTCAGTTGTGACTCCTCCAAAGGCGGTTAAGGGCCAGAAGAAGTCTCCAAAGTCTGGTAAGAGCAGCACGGCGGAGAAGGGCGCCATCCTCCCCGGCGGCTGGGACGCGACCGCCAGCACTGTCATCACTGGTCCGGAGACCACCGCCAGAGTCAGTGCCCTGGAGGGCAGCAGTATCGTCACTGGTCCGGAGACCACCGCTAGAGTCAGTGCCCTGGAGGGCAGCAGTATCGTCATTGGTCCGGAGACCACCGCCAGAGTCAGTGCCCTGGAGGGCAGCAGTATCGTCACTGGTCCGGAGACCACCGCCAGAGTCAGTGCCCTGGAGGGCAGCAGTATCGTCACTGGTCAGGAGACCACCGCCAGAGTCAGTGCCCTGGAGGGCCCTGGCAGCCACAGCCCCGCTGGCAATGAGGGACCGTCATGCCAAACACCAAAGCACAGGTCACAGACAGCAAAGTCAAGCACCGCTGAACAGGGCAAAGACCGCCATGGCAAGGCACCGCTGAACAGGGCAAAGACCGCCATGGCAAAGCACCGCTGAACAGGTCAGAGACCGCCATGGCAAAGCACCGCTGAACAGGGCAAAGCACTGCTGAACAGGGCAAAGACTGCCATGGCAAGGCACCGCTGAACAGGGCAAAGACCGCCATGGCAAAGCACCGCTGAACAGGGCAAAGACCGCCATGGCAAAGCACTGCTGAACAGGTCAGAGACCGCCATGGCAAAGCACCGCTGAACAGGGCAAAGACCGCCATGGTGAAGACCGCTGAACAGGGCAAAGCACCGATGAACAGGGCAAAGACCGCAATGGCAAAGCACCGCTGAACAGGGCAAAGCACCGCTGAACAGGTCAGAGACCGCCATGGTGAAGACCGCTGAACAGGGCAAAGCACCGCTGAACAGGGCAAACACCGCCATGGCAAAGCACCGCTGAACAGGGCAAAGCACAGCTGAACAGGGCAAAGACCGCCATGACAAAGCACCGTGTTTTTGTGTTCTCATTTGAACTGGTGTTATTTGTCATTACATAAATATGATTAGGGTATTGATGTAGTTGAGTAAATTAAGAGAAGAAATGGGGAACATAATTGCTATGATATAATTTCTTCAATTGCTTTTTCCTTTTCTTTTTTACATGGTTTCATACTCATTATTAATATTTAGATTATGAAGAAAAGAGGACTGAAGACATTACAGATAACGAAATTCAGCTTTGATTTCATGAACATTTATCATGTTAAAAGAGTGAGAAATGATTGATTCAAGAAAAAATTAGGAAATGTTTGCACTTTATTGTGTATAATTGATACTTGTTTGAAATCATGAAATTTATGCATTTGCACTTTGATTATTATGCATGTATTCACAATGGTTTTTGTTGGTAGATTTCATTTGTTAGTGAATATGTGAAGAGTCTGTCTTCTGACATAGAGGATGAGAGTATGTTCTCTTTTTCTGTCCTTGTGTATGGAAGTGATGTTTAAGGAAATTTAGGCACAAATGTAAAAAATGGTTTGGAAAAAGATTGTGCAGATCGAAATGCGTTGCCAATAAAGCGTTTTTGGAACTCTGTGGAGGAGTGTGATTCATTGGTGTTCATACATATATCAGTGTGGCGATATATATATATATATATATATATATATATATGTTATATATATATATATATATATATATATAAATGCACACACACACATTACCTAGTGGTGGTCACCTTTAGGTAGTTATAGTTAGGTCTAAAGATAATTTTTTGGTGTGCTAGCAAGTATACACATGCACACACACACACACACATATATATATATATATATATATATATATATATATATATATATATATATATATATATATATATACACACACAGTATATATATATATATATATATATATACATATGTATGTATGTACAAATACGTATATATGTAAATATATCTATCTATATATATATATATATATATGTATATATAAATATATATATATATACATATGTATATACATATATGTATGTATGTACAAATATATATGTATATATCTGTGTATGTATAACATATGTATATATATGTATGTATTTCTATAGAAGGAACATTTTTTGGTTTGCTAATTACTGTGGCCCAGTTTGACAAATCTTCACAAAACTGTCCAAAAAAATAGTTCACCCATCTCAGTTGCTTCTTGGAAAGTTTTTCCGCTAAGGGAAGGCAGAGACAAAATGGGTGGTCCAAAAAAATGCAAAATCCCCATGAATTTTCCATAGGCTTCCAGAAGATGGGATACAAGTAATACTGCGCAACAAAATTGGCCCAAATTTAGCAGGAAGCTACATCTTCATCTGCAGATTGTGTCTTGTGATTTGGTGTAAAACCGTTCTGTTGTTTTTGAGAAATTAAGTTATCAAAATGATTGTATATCTGGATTGTTGGGCTTGGAAGAGTCTTACAAAATTCTCATGGGAGCTCCAATTTAAAGATAGAGCACTGTAATGAGCAAAGTAAACTGTATTTCCCTTGGGCCATCTTGCTCCACTAGCAACATGACAACAATGTTGATGTCAGCCATATAGGATTCAAGAACTTAGGGGGATATTTATACATTCCAGTTCAAAAAATTACTCTAAGCCCGTAGCGCCATATTTATCCCTCTGTTCAAAAATGCCACACGGGTGAGAAGCAGACCTAAATAATGGTGCTAAACCTGCTTATCCCCATTATTTAACGCCTGGGTCAGACCAGGTGTTAGGGTAGCCGTAGACCCATTTCATGGCTAAACACCATAGCATGGGCCCACAGATGCCCACCCCATGCCCCAGCAACACCCCCATCCACACCAGAAGGACACCAGATGGTGGAGGACCAACCCTGGGTAATATGGTATATATGTGTGCCTATGAGGGGTACAATATATGAAAGATACTATGCTGTGTAAGTGTAGGTTGTATACATTCTCTGGCTCTATGTGTGCTGTAGAATGTACCTGGGTTGTACGTATTTTTAGGAGGCCCAATCCTGCTTGGAGAAACATGTAGTGGAGGTAGAGAAATTCCCTCAAACAGATATGTGCATTGCTGCATTCCTGTAAGCTGTGTGGAACAGAGACTGGACAGGGGAGAGCCAGGCCTGTCCTGATCAGTTCAAAGAGTGCTCTTTGATTTGGTGAGAAGTTACAAGGAAGGGGCCCGGGCACATCTCAGGAAGAAGATGGGCTGATGAGAGAATCATAAAGAGTAGGGCTGGGGCCTTGGGCTAACCTTTCGTTGTACACATCACTTTGGGTGTCATCCAGATATGAACTCTGGTCACTCCAATGGGCTGTGTTGTGGGGCAACCAGCTTTGGAGTCATTCCTGCTGTGGCAAACTGGTTACAAGAAGAAGAAGAGGGCACTTCAAAATAAGCAACCCCCCAAAAATAAAACGACTCAGATATTAAATCACATTAACCCCTTTGCTGCCAGACCTTTTTCCCCCTAAGATGCCAGGCCTTTTTTTGGGTAGTTTCGGCTGAGGCCCTCATAACTTTTAGTCCACATAAGCTACCCACATCACATTTGTGTCTTTTTTCCAACATCCTAGGGATTCTAGAGGTACCCAGAGTTTGTGAGATCCCCTGAAGGAGACCAGGAAATTAGCCAAAATACAGCGACAATTTCAGTTTTTAAAAAAAAATGGGAAAAAAGGGCTGCAGAAGAAGGCTTGTAGTTGTTTCCCTGAAAATGGCATCAGCAAAGGGGTTGCAGTGCTAAAATTACCAGCTTCCCAGCTTTCAGGAACAGGCATACTTGAATCAAAAAAACACATTTTTCAACACAATTTCGTCATTTTACTGGGACATACATAATTTTTACTATTTTTGTGCTTTTAGCCTCCTTCCAGTTAGTGACAGAAATGGGTGTGAAACCAATGTTGGATCCCGGAAAGTTAACCATTTCTGAAAAGTAGATAAAATTCTGAATTCAGCACGGGGTCATTTGTGTAGATCCTTCAAGGTTTTTCTACAGAAAATAACAGCTAAAATAAAACAATATTGAAATTGAAGTAAAAAAACAGCCATTTCCCACCACGTTTTACTCTGTAACTTTTTCCTGCAATGTCAGATTTTTTAAAGCAATATACTGTTATGTCTGCTGGGCTCTTCTGGTTGTGGGGATGTATAGGGCTTGTAGGTTCATCAAGAACCCTAGGTACTCAGAGCCAATAAATGAGCTTCACCTTGCAATGGGTTTTCATTTTAGACCGGGTATACAGCGATTCATTTGGTGAAATGTAAAGAGTGAAAAATAGGTATCAAGAAAACCTTTGTATTTCCAAAATGGGCACAAGATAAGGTGTGGTTATTTGCACATCTCTGAATTCTGGGAACTAACTTTCCCAGATACATCTGCGCCAGGAAGCTGCCCCTGCTGTACTTTCCGCACTCGGAGGCACATAAGTTTGGATCTTGGGCCTGCTGCGTGGGAGGTGCTGTGACGGGGGCCGGGAGCCGGGAACTAACTTTCCCAGATACATCTGCGGCAGAAAGCAGCCCCTGTTGTTCTTTCCACGCCCAGAGGCACATAAATTTGGATCTTGGGCCTGCTGCACGGGCCACGCGTGGGCATGCCCAGGCCCGTCTGTGCCCGTCAGCGGCCGGACAAGGCCGGGCCTGGTCCTATCTCTTATTTCTTTGTCTTGGGTATTTGGTAGTGCAGGTGTTGACATCACCCACACCACAGATCGCTAGCATCAGTTTTCACCTCTCCATTGGCAGACTTGGTAGACTTGATGTGGAAGTGTAAAGGAGCCCACAGGGTGGCAGGCACATGATCAGGGGACTCCAGTCCTAAATTGATAACTAGCTATCTTACCTCCGTGATGGGTGCAATTGAATCAGAGATAGGGAGGGTAGAAGCCAGTCTTGGAACAACTTGAGAGAAAACAGGCAAAAGTGAGATTGAAGAGATAGCTCCCTCTGTCTCCTGTGACTAAATTAAGGAACCCATATGTCGCATCAGACCAGGATTTCTCAATCAAGCCTATTTTCCTTACAGTCTCTGCAACTCCCCTTTTAAAAAGGAGTAGACAATTGGCCCCCCTCAATGTTATAGGCCCCCCTGGTGCAGTTCCACTTTGTGTAAAGTCTACCTTATCTGGGAAGGATCTAATAGAAACAGAGAGTGGAAAGGGAAGACCACAATTAAAGACATCTAAGAAGGCCTCCTGTGAGCATGTTGGTAATAAAAAGCCACCTATTATTTCTGATCATCTTAGCCAGTTAAATAATTATTTTAACGATATAAGGCAATTATGCTCCTTGGTTTAAAAAAAAAGTGGAATCTGTGGAAGAAAAAGTCAATGCCCTATTAGCAGCAGGGAAATTGTCAGTCAAGCCTCCACCACTGAGGGGAAATCCCAGTCTAATTCTACTGAGCCTACACATTCATTAGACCCAGCTCTTTCTCTAAATCAAAGATGAAGATTAAATCATGTGCAGGACCCTGTTTCAAGGAATCTGAGTTCTGTAATTTTAGGTCACTCAAAAGATATATCTCATCAGCAGAGGGTGGACGAGCATGTGGCTTATAAGGGCCCAACACAGGCTTCCCCCCTGCGTCTTTAAGTGCCCAAGCATCTTATCTGAGGATTCTGTTGGCATGTGCCTCAGAAAGCACTCAGGGTGGAGGACAGATCTCTCCAGGGAAATTTTAACTGTGAGGAGGGTTCCATGGACTGGTACATCTAGCAAGGCTTCACAAGGGGACTGCATATTTATACATTTTAGGAACCCACAGTTAGTCAACACTTTATACTATTATTTTTTAACTTCAGCATTAGATTTAGGATCTATCAGAGTGCAACGACTAACATATGTTATTAGTATTTCTTCGCAGGTCCGGTTACCCAGTCTCATTGACCTAGATAAAGAGAAATCTTGTTACCCTTGCAAGTCTGTGTCTCCTGAAAGCCCTCTACCCTTAGCTAACAGTTTTGAGCCTTTGAACTCTTTGGAGCAATTGGACTGACCACCAGTGACTGGAAGTTCCCCAGGAGGAAATCCGAAGACAGACATACCACTTTTGCTTAATTTGCAGTCTGTCGGAACATTGAATACATCTGATGTGGCAATCCCAGGGATTATCTCATGGAATGTGGCAGGACTGAAGAGTAAACTGGACAATCTAGATTGGTTAAAAATAGTGTCCCAAAACGTTTAAATTTGTTGTCAAGAGACCTGGCTCATAGACCCCATACATATCAATGGCTTCACTACTTATTGCGTCCCTGCAATTAAGTCTCCCTCGGGAAGGGCTAAGGGGGGCTTGGCTACATTTGTATCTGTATTGGTAAAGGGGGTAGATGTACATGTTATGGATATAACCCCACATTACCTGGTTTTTCCCCCTCAAACTAACTGAGCCGTATGACATGTTGTTGCTCAACTGCTATAACAATGTTTTTGATTTGTCAGATACTAGCGTGATCGACAATCTTGAGACCAGGGCACATAAGGCACTGAATGGGAGCAAGAAGGATCTTTGGCTACTTTGGGCCAGTGATTTTAACGCCCATTTGTGTGAACCAGCATTTTTAGATTGGTGTGGGTTCCTTGATGAATATGTTCTTCCCATGCGGCATTTCAAACATTCCCTTTATGGGAATGCGCTCAATCGAATGATGGCTGCCAGTTCTTTGCTTTTACCAACATCAGAGGTTGTGGGAGTTCCCATGTTTCTTGGGTGAAATTCACTTTAGTGTTTATTCTAAAGAGCTTATCCCCTTTGTTGGGAAGTTTAGGGTGATGTTAACCTGTATGAGTGATCACAACCCTTCAATTCTAGAAACAAGACTGGGCCTGGATATGGACTCTAGTGTGGCAGAATAACAGCCAGTGTTGAAGCTTTCTGGCCAGAAAGGCCTAACCATTAGGTGGGAAAAAATTAGAGTTTTTTTATAGATTTGATGATGAACAAAAAGGAAGAGGTTATGCTTGTATTGGGGGAAGACATGCCTGTACATAAAATTGTTGAGGCATTTTCTGCCTTGACAAGTTACATGGCTGACAAACTCCATAGTTCAAGAACTAGTAAGGATAGAGGACCCCGCTGGTTCAACCATGCATGTACGTCTGCCCTCAAAGATTTAAAGAACACAACCAACTTTGTCCCATGAAATCAATATGCTATCAAAGCTGCAAGAAGGACATATAAGGCCACTCTTGCTGCTAGGAAGAATGAATTGAGGGAGAATGCCTGGGACGAGCTAATCAAAGCAAGCAATAGGAAAGACATGAAGGCTTTTTGGCAAGTGGTCAACTCTGCCCCATGGAATGATAAGGATAAAACTATAATAGATACCGTTATTCCAGCTCAAGCTTGGATGGAACATTTTTCTAAAATTTTCAAAACAGAGAATAATGTCCCCCAGGAAGAAATGAATTGTGCCACGGCAGCGAGAAAGGCCTTGGTAGGTGCAGCCTTCTGTAATACAATAGAAGTAGCTGATGTAATACAGGCTATTCAAGACTGCCCTTCGGATAAAGCTCCTGGCCCGGATAGAATCCCAGCTGATGTGAATAAAACTTTGCCAGAATTCTGGGGACCATTGCTTACTAATGTTTTGAGATTTACTATGGCAGGACCCCTAGTAGACACCTTGAGAGAAGCGATTATCGTGCCGATTTTTAAGAAGGGGGATGGGGCTGATCCAAAATGCTATCACCCAATCTCCATCTTAGATAGTTCAGTCAAGATATTAGCCCGATTGATTTGAAAGAAATTGTAAAAATGGGCCATGAAGACTAATTGTCTGTCAAAGGTACAGTATGGGTTTTGACCAGGGTTGGGTACAGTTGAACAAACTCTTAATTTGACCTAAAAATATACAAAGCCAAAAAAAGTTGTGTACACTTAGCCTTTTTGGCTCTGTCCTGTGCCTTTGACACAGTTGATAGATCAAAACTGTGTACTGGTATGGTAAATATGGGGGTGGATAAGGATATAATCGCCCTACTTAGTAGGCTCTATGCCTGCACTTCGGCATGAGTTTGCTTTACTCAGGAGGGTGATTTAACAGAAAAATGTCCTTCTTTAGAGGGAGTCAGAAAGGGATGTGTGTTGGCCTCCTTTCTTTTCTTCTCTATATAAATTGATTGGAAAACGTTTTATGTGCTATGGGGAAGGACTTGCTACTCATCAATACCTACTCAATCCCAGTTCTGCTTTGTGCGGACAATGTTGTACTTATTTCAAGGAGAGCAAATAGTCTCCAATCTCTGTTAAATGCTTTTAATATGTTTATGGAAACCTTGGTCTTAAAATTAATAGAACAAAGTAATTTGTGATGAAGAGTGGCCCAAAATGATCAAATAGTAAACATTTGTTCTGGAAGGTGTAGAAATACTTAAGGTTCCTAATTTTACTTATTTGGGGGTCCCAATTGATGTGGATTTTAATTGGAAATTAAGTTAACAGTTAGTGTGTGTGTATTACAATTTCAAAGAGCCATAGATGCTGGTTGGGGCAGAGACCGGTTGAAGAAAGGTTAACTGTTTTTAAAAGCGAATGCTCTTCTATTGCAACATTTGGAGCACGGATATGAGGGGTCACACTGATTGTTCAAGTCTCCAGGTAGTTGTAAATAAGGGGCATATTTACACTGTGCTTGTGCCAGATTTGCATAATTTTTTTAATGCAAATTTGCTGCACTCCAACACCATATTTATACTTTGATGCTAGACCCCGCTAACTTCAAAATATCTCTGTGTGCGTCATTTTCTGGATGCGTGAAACTGCCTGCGTTAATGACATGCAAGGTAGGCATTCCCATCCAAAAAATGACTTAAACAACCGTGCGCCAAATTTATTCAACCTCACAAAAATGCCGCACGGCTGGGAGGCGGAGTTGGAAAATGGCACACAGCCCAATTTGCATAAAAAATGTACGCTTGGGTCAGGGCTGGCATTAAAATGGGGCAAACACACCAGTACTTAAGGAAAACACACAGAAGCAACATCAGAGGTCCTAAAGGAAGACATGGAGGTGCTATTCATTCAGCATGCATGAAGCCGCAGAGCACAGGACCAACAGCAGCAGCTTCCACCACACCAGGAGGGACCCCAAAGGCAGCGCGGAAGGCAGGAGATAACCAGACAAGCCTTCTGGGCCTCAGGAACATGACATCATCCAGAGGTACAGACTAAACTGGCAAGCCATACAGTAGCTGCTGCACCACATTGAGCCACAGTTGGCACCCAGCTTGCAGACACCCCACATATTCCACCAGAGACCAAGCTGCTAGATGTCCTCCATATGTTGGCAAGTGGCTCTTTTCAAACCACTGGTGCCCTCGTTGCCGGGATCTCACAGCCATAATTCTCTGCCTTCATACCTAAGGTACTGGATGCCATCATCTCCCTCACACCCCGCCACATCAGCTTCCCCAACACACAGCAGAAGCAGCAGGAGACCAAACAGGGCTTCTACAAAATCAATGGCTTCCCACACGTGCTTGGTGCCATTGACTGCACACATGTATGGATTGTGCCACCTGCTGCAACCGAGCATTTATACTACAACAGGAAGCACACACACTCCATCAATGTCCAGGCCATTGTGGATCACCGGGGATTGATTACCAACATCGTGGCAAAGTATCATGGGAGTGTACGTAACTCATTCATCTTCCGCCACTGCACCATAAATCAACACTTCCAGGATGGATGATATGGAAATGGCCTACTTGTTGGTACGTACAGCAACCTAGTTACATACACACTGCACAGCAACCCTGTAGGACACAAAACACATACATCACTATATTGACACATGGCCAGGAAGACACTGAGGTTGTGACACTGCTAGTCATGTTTGATATCCTGACCCAATGGGATACAGACCTGTGGACAAATGACAGATGCAAATAACAATATATGCCACTCCAATTTAAAAAAAACACAGTGACAATGACATGGCCTTAACTGGCAGTACAACTTGAAAGATGAACCTTTCAATATCACATCAATAACACTCAATCACACACCCTTCCAAGCAATATGTACTGTATAAGGGGTGTGTAATGTGTTTTCCTGCAGGTCAAACACCATGAGACACATATCATGATGATGCTGGCTCTAATTAAGGTGACATGGAATCATTGAGGCAGTACCAACATCTCACATCACTGTTGGGGTGACATTGCCCGCTACCAATGAGGAATTGGACTGTGCAAAGAACACATATTGATGTGACAATATTGCAAAGTGCACATTGCTACACATACGGATTGAGACAATTACACATATACACAACAGATGTACAGGCATATGGATCTTCTGACAATCAAACCTTCACCCCCACAACCAAGTTAGCCAGATTACCTGGAGCAGGTTCAGTAGTGTAGATACACATTTGCACATGAGCCAACTCAGTGAGGGCACAAAAATAGGTTTGTATAGAACTTGTCACACATGGGATATTTGACATCACCAATCATAAGGTAAAAAAGTGCTTCATACATGAGGCAGTGGATGTGCAATTTTATTGTTAACAGGAATGTACGACCAGACCCTTGACAGCAGTAAGTGTGACATCAGCTATCTCTGCAACAAGCATGTGTGACAAGAAGTCCATGTAAACTGCAAATGGATAGCACAAATGCCCCAGGTATGACAAGCATTGCTCGCAAGACATGCCCTGCGCATGCCATCCTAGGTCATAAGTCCTGCCACTGCCATGTTTTCAGTTTCTCCCCACCCTTCTCTAGGGAGCCGTGTAAATGGACTATTTGTACCCTGATAACCTTCATCTACACACACCCAGACTCCCATTCTGACTCCTGTGTGCTTCCCTGCCATAGTCATAGTTCATCTGTCTGCGTGGACTTCAGGTCCGATAATGCACTGCCTGGTAGTCTGTAGGACCTATAATCACCTGCCCATTGTTTCCCATGTGAAAGGTACTGTTGGCCCCTTGAACTTGATTCTCACCTGTAGGACTTGTGAGAGACTGAAGCTGCACACACCTGTGAGCATTTCCATGCAGACCAGCCATTTGAACCTGCACTGCCATTGCTGCTGCCTGGAACTGCTTAGAAGCTGCCATTTTATGTATATCCTTGTTGTGCATTGCCGTATAAATCACTTGTGTAACACAGGCCTTGGGTTATTGTGTAACGTTGCAGCCCACAGAACAAATATAGTTTTTAGTTCCCACAGTGCTGTTCCAGCTTTTCCCAGTCAGAGTCTGCTCACTGTGTGTTTGGCTTGTTCATGTTTGTTCCTGACAGAGCCTGCATCCTGTTAGCCTGACTGGTCCCTGTCTTTGTGTTACCATAGAGGTTCCCTGTGGCTACATTTGTCTCATAGTTGCTTTCCATGCCCTCTCCTTCCTCCTGGAGTATTGTGTCTGGTTGGTCTACGATGAATCCTCAAATTGATTGTATAGTGTAATCAGTTTACTTATCGTATAATGGTCTGGGACATGTATTCAAATAGCCTAATCAAGGCCCCATCCCTTGACTGTGTTTCATGTATACATGAGTGACAAACAGTGAAAGTGTACTATGGCTGTATGCATGGATTTGGTATGGTGCTTCCAGCACAACAAACAACGTTTGCTAATGTGTATGAAAGGACAAAACATGTTTGTGCCCCGACGGTCCACACACAGATTCACATTGGCCGCAACCTATTGATGGTGCTTGCGTGATGACTAGCTGTGAGATTAATTAGCACAGAGGCACTGATGTTCCCTGTTGCAGTGGGAATTTTAGAGGCCACCCTGTGTACAAATGTGATGAAACCTGCCTGTTTCAGATTACTGATAATACTGATCTATTAGGTTTGTGAGCACACCAAGGTTGCCATGTTGTCAGCTTCATAAAAGTTCTGCAGTGCCATAGCTGGACTATCCCCATGTGTGTCGTCAATTTCTCTTTGGCTTTCGGTCAATTCTGCTTTGAAGGATACTCTGTTAATGCAGGGATTGGCTCCACAGACTAATGACTAGACCTACACGTAACTGTGACAACATGGAGGGAAATACTGACACTGGGTACACATGGACAAACATCAGAACTGGACACCTCTGTGCAATGAACCGCAGGAAATATGTGAACACATGCAGCATGGTCTGCTGATCCTCCACTGCACAGGAGATACATAGGTCATTTAAATGACTCAAGCTGTGGTGTAAAATTACATTTTTGGATTGGTTTTGGGACTCTGTGTAACAAACACTGTACCTACCTAGCATGTTCAAATGCCTGACTCATGGGTAGTATACAAATAAGTGACTAGGAAGTGGTATCCAACATTCCAGTGCATGTGATGGCTTACCCTTGTGACATTGCCATTATCAACCGTCCTCTATTTATCCTGTGCATAGTTTGTCTTGGGAGATGTTTTGTCCCCAAAGTCAGGGAAGTTCACACCGCATTAGATGATACGGGTATGTCAAACACATATCCTGACTGATGTACCACACTGAATGGCATCTGATGGTTATCCAGATTTACAACACAGGCATAGAAGCACATTATTCAAAACATGTCTTGTGACGTTCACACAGAGGCACAACAACAATTGAAATAGCCAATTCACAGACATAAAAACACAGGCAATGAGTGAATGTATTAAGTTGCGTAGCCTTGCTATCCTCTATTGATGCACCACCTGCTCAAACTAGGGAATACCGATTTATATTCCAAATGTTTGGGTTGCTGTTGCATCAGTTAAGAGTGCTAATCCAGCACAACAACATGGGTATTATGGTCCGCAGTAGTGTGGTCTACCATATGTGCCCAAACACTGGAACAGACAATGCAGGTCCTAGCAGCCTATCTCTGTACAGTTACAGCTTTCATGTACGTTAAAAATGGGAGAAATGACACAAACACTGTTAAAGACAGATATTTTGACGCAAACGCGTAAAAAAAGATGCATGTGCATCAAATATTTACGCATATGCGTGGAAAATTACGCTCACAGCCATTATACATCCATTGGTCCCTAGCGATAATTTCTACACTGCACCCCATGACATTGGTTATCAATGAAAAATATATTGAACTTTGAATGAGAGGGAATTTTTAAGCATTTGGTTAAAAAAAATTGACACAAAGCCTGTAAGCGTCATAACATTTTCACGCATCATAATAAAAATGCACTGCATTTGAGACAGGAAGTGATGTAATAGGATATCCTGTTTATAGAAATGGTACAGTGGGCGCACTTTTACTTTCACTTAGAAGTCTGTGATTCTTCTGGACTGTGTGGCTGTGCTGAGAGTTTTGTCTGTCCAAATTGTGCTTTTGTCTCCTGTGTGCCATTTTAATTGTCATCTGTTGTTTTTGTAATTGTCTCAGTTATTCAGTGTAAGTGTGTTTTTATCTTTTTTGGTGTCTAATTTTGTCTTTGTACTGTTTGGAGTGTGTAGTGGGTGTTGTTAGTTGAGGTACTGTTGGGCTGTTTGTGGGTTATTTAGGTTTCATTTTCCTCCCTCATTTCCCTGTATTTTCCTCTTTACCCTTTCCTATCCCTATTATTTCAGTCATGTTGGGTAGTCCATGTCTGGGGAGAATGGGTGAGGAGGAGCTGGGGGCATTCATTTGGCTGGTGTGCCACTTCCTCCCCTGATGTTAGAGACTGGTGGCAGGGTGATACAGGAGTATCACACGGCGGCGAGGAGGCTCAGTTGGGTCCAAGGTGCTGTACCATCTGAAGCGACTATTCAACACACAGTGCAATGACCACCAACTCAAGCATCGCTGGGCTGACCTTGTTGCCAGAGAGCAAGACCTGCTGGACCACCTGGGTGTGGTGATTGGTGGCCCTGTTGGTGAGTACAAATCAGACTAATGTGCACATTTAACTGCTCTGTAGTGACAGTATTAGATTTGTTGACATGCTGCATGCAATGTTTGTGGACATGTGGAATGTAAGTTAAATACACAGTGGCCCTGATTTATACAATATTTGCTACACATTACCGTCATTTGTTGATGAAAAAGCTTCACAAACTTACAAAACACAACTTGATCTTGTAAATTAGTGCAGCTTTGACGTCAATAGATGATGGTAATGCTGCTCAAACTTATGTTGTATTCATGGTCTGTGAGTGTACCAGGAATGAGATGTATTTCACATGCTAAAGCAATGAATGAATGTAGTCCCCAATTATTTGGAATACATGTCTGAACTGTATTCATGGCTATACATACAAAGTTCTTCCTAACCTCTGGTAATATTTGGTTTATGCAACATTTAATTTATAAATGGTTGCCAAAGTAATGCACACAGGATACTCTATATATGTTTGGTGCTACTTTCCATAGCTGTAGCGTAAAACATGAAGCAAATGCTACAAATTGAAGAAAAAAAATTTGTGGCCCTCTGTTCATTGTTCCTGTGTGTTTTAATTTGCCTTGGGCGCAATTGCTGGAACAGAGCTGATGCATTTGCCATCTGTGTCACTTTATTGGTAAGCAATTTTCATAAATTAATGGGTCATCATGGGATCCCTGAACTTTGTGAATGCATGGTCACAAATTATTTATTTGCATGATGTTGTACAAGGGACCCTTGACTGCTTCCATCACACATTTAAAGTGATGAAATCATTTGCTAGTTTAGGTTTGGTGCACCCCTGCTATCTAGTGTAGCATATGTACAATATTTAACTTCCCAGTATGAAGGCTATCACAGACATGGGTGTATGCTAAGATCAGCAGACCAGCATTCCTGTGACTGCTGCCATTCTCAAGGTACTTACGAATTGAGACCTACCTGATCAAGATTGCCACAGTAGGACATTTGCTAAACCATGTTTTAATTAGGGGACAGTGTCAGATCGTTGTATACCTGCAGATCACCCAACTTGGCAAATGTAAGATGATGAATGTGGCTTACTGTGATTTACAATACCCGATATAGGTACACAGGGCAATGAGTGACACATTTCAGGTGCAATGACTACACCTGTGCCCATGCATTCTGTCACGGATGATAAAAAAAAACACTGTCAGCATATATTTATTTGTTGTTTTGATTTAGATGGATGGCCAATCCATGTTTAGTGTAAGATTGTCATCAAGTAACACACAGGATCCCTGCCATCATGGTGTCATAGGGGACATATCCGGCTCTGGGTACATTGGCAATGTGGTATATGTAACCTACAGACAACACAGGCCCACATGTAATGGACCATAGAAAGCATAATAATTCATGAGCTAAACTCAACCCACATGAGCATCACACAGTAACTGATTGTCCCTTGATGCACAAGCCACAATACCTGAGTGACTGGTATTGCAGTGCACCAGGAATGTGGCTTCGCAAGTCTCTCATAACAATAAATGAAGAAATGGAGTACCCTCTATAAATGAATCTGCAACCATTTGAGTAATCGGGTTTGTCACCACATGATTGTTAGGGCCACTACATGTGTGCATATGTGTGTGTATCACTCACTGGAGTGACAGGGTCAATACATGTTTGCAGTGGTATGTCTGTTGGGGCGTTCACATTCCTGAGGTGCTGGTCTATCATATATAATGTCACACATAGTATTTTTTTGTTCCAAATGTTGTACAGTGCGCAGACATTGAGCACATTTCACTCTTCTATGTTTTACAGGTGGAGCAGCCCCCTACACAATTGGAGATGTGGCTCGATTTGCGGACCCAGACATGCCCAGTAAGTGTTGATATGTTAGTTCTGTGTTGCATTTGCAGATGTTGTGTGAGTGACTCCTGTGTGTTGGACACATAGCAAGGTATGATGTGCTGGCACATGATCTGATATGTGACTTGATTGGCGTTTGACTTGTTTTTCCATATTTGAGTTGGACAATCAGTGGCGTAGAGTCATATTTTGGGAATCTAGTGCTGTGCTGTAGGCATGGGCAGGTGAACAGGGTGATATTAATTGCTACATTTATGCCAATGAAAATTTTGGAGGTAGTAATTTTCATTATTTAGTCAGCAAGTCATACCCTGATTCACACAGAACAGGGATGCCAAAGTATTACCCACAGACTTAAGCCTTAACTATTGAACATGTAGGACTGTATGTTTGACTTCCTAGCAGCATCTAGCTCCACATGTTGTGCTATGTTTATGTGGCACTTGAGTAGAATGTCATAGGTGTGCAAGCCCAGATGGGTGCTTGCATCTATGTGCTTGTTTTTAGAAAGGTTATTAGTGGTAGCAAATGACGTGGACAATTGTCCGCAATTAGGAACATAAATGTGGATGTGATTGTCCAATGTTTGTCTATCCTAGTTGGAAGCCCTCCTTACCTTTGGGGGACTGACTAAACACCTGGGCAGCCGTCCACAGCTTTCTGGCTGTCCTTGATATTTGAAAGGATGTGTTGCATTTCCATCACCCCCTGAGGCACAGTGTTAGGCCTATGAAATATGTGCACCTAGGTGTGAGGATCCCAGTGTAGAAGACAGCCATGTGATGCCAACATTAATTTGTTCCGACCTAGGATACCCCCTCATGATTAGCAACTGCATACCATCCTGGCAATTCCATTTACAAATCACAGATCTTGTGAGCCTTGATTGTCATCCAGAATATAGTCATTAGTTGGCCTGTCACATGTGGACTACTTGCAGCTTTTGTTATGTGAATAATGGCAGAACAATGATGCATAGATCATTTAAGTAGGTACACACATTTTTGAGCATTGCTGTACTGTTAGATAGGAAAGGTGTAGGCTGCATTGGCATGTACTTCCTCAGGGACAATCTATCATCTGTACTGTGATTTGGGCTGTTTAAGCTAATTTTGAGGAAGTGTTTGAATATCATCAGTAGATGTATCACACAATGATGTAACTAATGTTTATCTTTCCTATTTTTTACAGCTGCCAATATGGATGCCAATCAGATCTGAGAATTCCAGAGGAGCGTGATGCGTTACCACCACATTCTGGATGTGGAGTCTGGGTTCCGCAACATGGCACGGTGTTATCGCCATGAGAGAGCCACAGGGGTCTGTAGGGCATTTGCCCATGGGGGCCCATCCCTCAACAGCCACCACCACCAGCACCACCACTCCGACCCAAGTGGCACCAAGGATGACAGCCACCGTTGCAGGTCCCTCGACATCATCTGCTCCTGAACCACTAACAGCAGCTCCTGCACCTCCTCCTCCAAACATGGCACCAGCACGTGCACAACCATCCACTAGTGGCACACAGACCACCCTTGCTGCAGCCATTGACAATGCGGAATTTAGGAACATGCAGCGTGACATGCAACGGATATTGCGCAGGATGGACAGTCTGCAGCAGGAGGTGTCCCGAAACAGCAGGAGACTGCTTGGGATAAAAAAGATCCTGAGGAGGGCAAACTTGTAACTGTTGGACCCTCAGCCATGATTCCCTCCCCTCCCTCCTCTTTCCTGGTTCTTATATTTAGTAGGTTTAGGGGGCTTAGTGTTAAGTTAGAATAGGTTGATAGATTACTTAGTATAAGTGGGTTGGGGGTGGAGGAGACTATATTTTTACATGTGTTTTATTTGAGGGTGGGTGTGTGGGGAATTATGTTGGGTTTTTGTGTATAAAAATAAAAAAATATATATAAAAACAAACAAATCCCCCCCAAAAATATATTTTTTAGGATAAGATAGTATGGGGCATATTTATACTCTGTTTGCGCCGGAATTGCGTCGTTTTTTTTTACGCAATCCCGACGCAAAACTAACTCCATATTTATACTTTGGCGTTAGAAGCGTCCAGCACCAAAGTCAATGGAGTTTGCGTCATTTTTTAGCGTGGACACCTACTTTGCGTTAATGAAATGCAAGGTAGGCGTTCCTGTCTAAAAAATCGACTCAGAGGCATGTGCGCCGTATTTACACTCCCGGGCAAAATTCACGCCCGGGAGTGGGCGGGTCAAAAAAATGACGTCCGGCCGCTTTTGCGCCGTTTTTTAGCACCTGGTCAGGGCAGGCGTTAAGGGACCTGTGGGCTCGGAAGGAGCCCAGAGGTGCCCTCCCAAGCCCCCAGGGACACCCCCTGCCACCCTTGCCCACCCCAGGAGGCCACCCAAGGCTGGAGGGACCCATCCCAGGGACATTAAGGTAAGTTCAGGTAAGTTCTTTTAAAAAAAAAAAATTGTGGCATAGGGGTGCCTGATTTGTGCCCCCCCACATGCCACTATGCCCAATGACCATGCCCAGGGGACAGAAGTCCCCTGGGCATGGCCATTGGGCAAGGGGGCATGACTCCTGTCTTTGCTAAGACAGGAGTCATTTCAATGGGGGTTGGGAGTCGAAAAAAATGGCGCAAATCGGGTTGAGGCGAAAAGTTTGCCTCAGCCTGACTTGCCCCATTTTTTGGTGCCCAAGCTCCATATCCCCCTATGCCGGCGCTGCCTGGTGTACGTCGTTTATTTTCACGCACACCAGGCAGCGCTGGCGGCTAACGTCATTGAATAAATACGGCGCCCGCATGGTGCTTCAGAATGGCGTTAGCCGGCGCTAATTTTTTGGACGCAAAACTGCGTTAGCGCAGTTTTGCGTCAAAAAGTATAAATATGGCCCTATGTGTTTAGGTTAGTATATGATGTCCTACATGTGCCCCGTCATATAAGGGGATGGGGGTTTGATGTTTAGAGTGTTTAGTTAAATGTGATAAGAAAGTTTAGATTAGGGTACTTAGGGACAGTTGTGGGTAATGTGTAGTTAGGATAGGTTAGGTTAGTTAAGGTGTTTCCCCTAGTTTTAGTATTCGGTTTTTACTGTTAAATAAATACTAAGTACTCCTTTACAGGATGCGTCATATGCTTGGGGATCCGGGCCTTGGCATGGGTGAACAGTGTCAATTTAGTATTAGCATTTGTGTTCCATCCTGCATTCAAATCCCATTATTGACATGGTTATTCCCACTTCCAATTGAGTTGTCACATTGGCAGCTACACCAAGCTACTTCTCAATGCATCTGCCATCAATTGCACCCACCACTCAAGGTTAATATGGTTCCCAATGTGTTGTTAAGTTTGGGTTTGTGTTTTCAATCAGTCATCGTTTGAGACCTGATTTGGAATCTTGGGGACTGTGGTACGTCTGCCTGCAGCCTGATGTTCATGTGAACCATGATAAGGTGAGTGATGTTATAATCTTATGTAGTATTTATGCATAACTCACAGCTATCATTTCTTACAATGTACTCCCAGGTCACATATTTGTCCATACACTCTTACAAATCCATTCTTGCTATATGGTGTGTGTGTCTGATGAAAGTTTATAGTCAGATGTCACATAAATAAAGAATGTTTAGAAGGGAATTTTGAACACATTGATTTTCTGCTTAAACATCCCTTGAAGCAGACTTTTTCAGTCCAACACGGCATTATACTGTTAGTTTTTTATTTACTTCAGAAATAACCCTCAGGAAGCACAGATGATGATACAATCCAGAACCCAGTGCATAGTTCTCAGCCCCCAATCTTTCAAGGCAGTTGTCTTGACATTCTATGGCCATTGCCATGTGACATGCATCACTAATCTCCTACACGGTTGATGTGTCACATTACACAGAGACAAAGTGGTTGTGTAAGTGCTATTTATTTTAAAATGCTGTAGTGCAATATTTAAATAGTCCAGGATTGTGGGTCCATTTTTGTGACGCATTTGATTGTGATACTACACAGGTGCAATGGGACATGTCATTGGACATGCTGGGGTGAAGTATCACACAGTGCAGAGGAACATGATTTGCCAATGAGGTAGTGAGAGACAATCACTGAGCATAGTGTGAAATTAAACAATAGGCTGGAGAACAGTGCATGTGAGCAGCTGTTGCAAAACTGGCATGTTAACAATCACAGGACTAGGATAAAATTGCCCATTTGCCATGGACTTCTGCTACTGGGTACTCTTACGGGTGAAGGTGATCTGTTCCACGTCTTCTTCTTCTGATGTGTTTGTAGTCTCCTCTGCCCTTTGTGGTGGTGGGTTTCAAGGGGCAACACACACTTCAGTGTTTATAGACGTGGACTCAGAAATCCCAGTAGCTGCCAACTGTGGGGCTATTAAGGGCAGTACTGCAGCAAGGAGGAGCTGCTGGTTCTTAAGTATAGCAGCTACATCACTGTGGGAGGTAGCCAGGTCGGCCCTGAGGGTGTCATTATTGTATTTGTGCACGCAGTGAAAGGTTTGCTGTGCGAGGTGTTGTGGCAACTCCCTTACTGTATTGCTGATTTCCTTTACACTTTGTTGAAGTTCTTGCAAGATAGATGTTCGCGCTCGCATGGCTGCTACCTGGTCTGCAGATGACATCATGCACGAATGCACCCCCTCAAGTCTGGCTGCCATATTTTGCATCCCCACACGCACCTCCATGGCCACCTCCTGCTGTACTCCAACTACAGTCCTCCCAAAGCTGAGTGCCTTAGAGTCCTCTTCTGGGTTGGAGTTGGCAGGTTGTACAGTTGGGGTGGTGGGTGGGTTTTCGGTTATGGCTGCTACTTCTGTGCTCCTCCTTGTGACTGAAGGTGGGGTCTGGATGGTTCCAAGGACATCTTGGAGGGTCTGCTGGCTAATGTTTGTCAGCTCGTCATCCATGTCATCAGGGAAGTCCAGGACAGGCACATCCCCAGGACAGCCATTGTCCTCTGCAATGAGATATTGTACAATTAGTGTGTCTGTGTTGTGGCAGTTGTAATCTGATGACACTGACTTCCTATTAGTGAGACATTGTAATCTTGGTTTCTGTTCATTGTTCCTGTCATTAAGATTAGCAGTCTCCCAGGCCTATGCCCCAACTGCATGTCACATGTAGTGTGGGCTGTTTGGGGAAATGTCTGTGTCACATCCTCTAGGTGTAGGTTCTGCCCAAATTGTATGTTGCCACCTTATTGTACAACTCAACCCTCAGTCTACTTTCATTATCATGGTATGGCCTTGCACTGGGTGTGGGTGTTCTGATGGCACTTGCACCACACTTAACAATCTGGAACTGACCCAGTCTCTGATATTTCACATCCACCTATATGTTGCTGAGACCTAGCATATACTATGTATAGCATTGGGATGGCACAAAACAGGTTTCAGCATTGGTAAAGTGTACTTCTGATGTTGGGGAATGTGTGTTACATTGGATTGCACTGATGGTCCTAGCAGTGTTCCATTTCCTCTTATGACTGTGCAGGTGTGTTTCACTAGCTGGAAACATATGTCCTCTCCCTCAATGCTGTTGTCTTAGCACTATGACACTTGAGATGTTGTATGGTGGCATTGCCGCTATTGTGACACAGGCACATGGTAGACCCTGACATGTGCAGCATGGGTATGACATTACTGCTGTGTACCTTATAATGATACCCACAATACCTGATGTTTGTAGCGCCTATAGACATGAGCATTTGATAGGTTTTGCTCATTTTTATTAATTACAGGGGATTGATAACGTCGTCATCCTGAACCCTCTATTTTGGGTGTGTTTGATCCATGGGTATGTAACTTCCATTAGCTACTTGACCTGCACACACAACAGAGGTGGTAGTGGCAACTGTTGTCATTGGTAAATACCACTTGCAGATATGGCCTATGACTGTAAATTGAGCCCTAGTTTATGTAGCGACAATACCAGCAGTTTTACGTTGTACCCCACCCTCCTGGACTGGCTTTGCTTTTCCAACATCCTTGGCATGGCAGAGTACCCCCATGCAAAGGTTGTTGGTGGAGTGATGTGCTGTGCCCCAGGTCTCCTCTGAACAGCCCATGCCCCCGTGCCATGCCCCTTTGCCCTTTCCACTACCTGATTATCATGACTAACATGCATTGTGTAGGAGGTATGCCCCCGCTTGGAATTAACAAATAGGCATTTTTGTCCCCCATGCCACTTGCCCTGCATCTGTGTTGTATCCTGGTAGTCTGCGCTGTCCTGTCCTTGGATCCCTGTGACGATCTCCTGAGGGATCACGGCTGCCACCATCTCCTCCATGTGGTCCAGGGCCTCCTGCGGTGCTGGACTCCCACCTCCAGTCTGCAGTGCTGCCTTCCTGTTCCTTGCCATTTTTTCCTTTGTCTTGCGCTTGCAGTCATGCCAGTGTTTCTTGCACTCAGTGACTGTTCTCCGTACTTCTGCCACACTGTTGATCTTATCAACAAATTGTTGCCAAATTGCCTCTCTCCCACCAATTGGCAATTTAGAGGTGACAAAAAGTTGATGCTGGTGTTCCGTCACCTCTTTTACTAGTATTTCATGCTCCTCTGCACTGAACCGATACTTCCTTTTCTCTTCTCCCTCTCCTGGGTGGTTCCTCCTGGCTGGTTCCTGGTCGGTTGTCATATTCCTGGGGCCTGTCATGGCTTCTGTGATCCATTTTGGAGCTCCTTTGCACATTTTGCTGTGTTTGTGCTGCTTTTTGATGCTATTGTGGTGAAAAATGGCACATATCCAGTTTGCAACACCGTAAACCGGATAAAGTCCTTTTCACCCGGAATCCTTTGCAATCCTAAAAATTTTGCCAAAAAACACTTTTTCCTCACATTTTGGTGACAGAAAGTTCTGGAATCTGAGAGGAGCCACAAATATCCCTCCACCCAGTGTTCCCCCAAGTCTCCTGATACAAATGGTACCTCACTTGTGTGGGTGGGCCTAGTCCTCGTGGCAGGAAATGCCCCAAAACACAACATGGACACATCACATTTTCCCAAAGAAAACACAGCTGTTTTTTGCAAAGTGCCAAGCTGTGGATTTTGGCCTCTATCTCAGCCGGCACCTAGGGAAACCTACCAAACCTGTGCATTTTTGAAAACTAGACACCTAGGGAAATCCAGGATGAGTTGACTGTGGGGCTCTCACCAGGTTCTGTTACCCAGAATCCTTTGCAAACCTCAAAATTCGCCCATAAAAATAATTTTCCCTCATATTTCGGTGACAGAAAGTTCTGGAATCTGAGAGGAGCCACGAATTTCCTTCCACCCAGTGTTCCCCCAAGTCTCCCGATAAAAATGGTACCTCACTTGTGTGGTTAGGCCTAGTGCCCGTGAAAGGAAATTCCCCACAACACTATCTGGACACATCAAAATGATCAATTACAAAACGACCTTCTTATTGCGGGGGGCACCTGGGTTTTTTGTCTTGGGATCAGCAGTCATACAGGGAAACCTACCAAACCCAGACATTTCTGAAAACTAGACACCGGAGAGAGTCCAGGGAGGTGTGACTTGCGTGGATCCCCCAGTGTTTTCTTACCCAGAATCCTCAGCAAACCTCAAATTTAGCTAAAAAGAAATCTAATTTTTCCCACATTTTTGCACCGGGACAAATTTCCTACCACCCAATATTCCCCTCAGTCTCCTGGGAAAAATGATACCTCACTCTTGTAGGTGGGCCAAGAGCCCAAAACTTCTGGAAATCAAGAGGGAACCAACGCGGGTCCAAAAGGGCAGTTTGAAAAGAAACCTTTTTAGACTGATAAGTAGGGCAGAAATTGGATCGGTATAGATGACACAATGTTAGGGGATAGGAATTTTGTTGATTCCTGCAGATTCCGGAAGGTTCCATCACAAAAATGTGGGGAAAATGTGTGATTTCCAGCAAAGTTGGAGGTTTGCAGGGCATTGGTGGTAAGCAAATGGTGCGGGTGCATGTGAAACACACCACTGTGTACTCACCCAGATGTTTAGTTTTCAGAAGTGTCTGGGTCTTGTGGATTTTTCTACATGGCAGCATCCCAAAGTCCAAAAAGAGCAGCCCTCTCCATTCCAAATGGGATGATTTTGAGAGTTAGCCAAGCTCTCATGGCCCAAATGTAAAATCAAAACCCAAAATAATCAAACGCCCTCTTGCTTGCCATGGGATAAGATGTTTTAGTGTACTGGGAGAGAGCTGAAAGACTGTTAACCTCTTCAGTTGGAATGGGGACATAACCATGCCCATACTGGTTGGTAGCTACCACCCCACAATTTTTTTATTTTTTATTCCCTGGCATCTAGCAGGCTTTCTGCCCCCTCGGGTTGTGGGACCAGGGTAATTGCCCCATCTTCCTACTGGTGGGCAGAACAATTTTCCCTGGTCTCTGGTGGGTTTTCTGCCCCCTTTGGGGGATGATAGGCCTTCCAAAAATAGGCTGATCTGCCCCCAATGTGGGTAGATATGGCAAAAAGTAATGTGCCCCCATGGGGAGCGAAACACACTAATCCCTGGTGCCTAAGTGGCAATCTGCCCCGGGCAGATTGGCCTTATAGAAATAGGCCGATCTGCCCCCAAGGGGAACAGAAATGGCCTAAAATAAATTCCCACCCCCTAGGGGAGCAACCCTTGCCTAAGGGGTCACTCCTCTTGCGTGAAATAGGCACAAAAAAATAAATCCCTGGGGCCTAGTGGTTTCTGCCCCAAGGGGGGGGGGGCAGAAATGGCCTAAAATAAATTTGCTCCCCCAGGAGAATGACGCTTGCCTAAGGGGTCGCCCCCTTGTGTGAAATTGACGCCAAAAAATAACAATCCCTGGTATCTAGTGCTTTCTAATAAAAATAGGCTGATCTGCTCCAAAGGGGGGCAGAAATGGCCTAAAAACAATTTGCCTGCCTGGGGAGTGACCCTTGCCTAAGGGGTTGCTCCTCACGTATAAAACATAAAATAAACAACAAAATAAATCCCTGGTGTCTAGGGGTTTCTGTCCCCCCCCCCCGGGGCAGATCGGCCTAATTGTAATAGGCAGATCTGCCCATGGGTGGGCAAAAAGGGCCTAAAAGTGATTTGCCCCACTGGGGAGTGGCCCTTGCCCAAGGGGCCGCTCCCCTTATACATAAACAAAAACAAAAAAAAATCCCTGGTGACAGTGGGCATTTCTGCTGCCCGATTGTATCGCGATCGGGCAGCTGAAATGCTGAGAGAGACATGAAAGGAGAGGAAAGGCCTTTTCTCTCCTTTCATGCCTCTCTCTCCCCCTCCACGTGATCGAAGAAAAAATGCTCCTCCGATCACGTGGAGGTGGCGCTCCCCCCAAACCCCCTACTTGGACGTAACGGTAACGTCCTGGGCAGCAGGCACCCGAGCGGTGCTGTCCAGGACGCAACCATTACGTCCAGGGCACCTAAGGGAATAAGGCCCTCATTACTTTGATGGATAGAAATGCCCATCCGCCAAAGCCGTCTGGTCAGAAAACTGCCAGTGCAGTGACCTTATCACAAGGGTTATTAGGAGTTTCCCGCTGGGTCGGCAGCCGGAAACAAAGTTTCTGCCCGCTGGCCCTGCAGGAAACAGCCCACATCATTGAGGCTGGCTCATAAAAGAGCTGGTGGAAATGCTGCATTGCATCTTGTGCAGCTGCACCCGTCGTGCTTTTCACTGTCTTCCTAGCAGACAGTGAAAAATGTGACTGGGCTGACCATGGGGGCCCCTGCACTGCCCATGCAAAGTGCATGGGCAGGACAGGGGCCCCTATGGTGCCCCCGGCACCCCGTCCCTGCCAGCTTTTACCTTGTCAGTGCAACCCCCATGTAAAAGCCAGCAGAGAGGGGACTTGTAATCCCCAGTGGAGTGCTGATTGAGACCTGGCTGTCTGACTGTGGCACTTTAGCCACCGTCATATTGTGGAAGCAGGACCGCTGTACTGGTGGTGGTCCAACCACTACCGTGAGCCTGGGGGTCCTCGAATCGCCAGACCCGAAATAAGGGGCTTAATGTTTGGAAATTATATATAAGAAAGGGATTTTAAGACCCCCAAAATTGTTATCTGCCAATAATCGATGCAATCTTTGTGAAGAGGGGAGCTCTGCAAAACTTCTGTCTGTAACCAAGACTGGGGGCCAAGGCCTGCTATATCTCAACTGTGTGTGGTGACATCACCCAGGGAATACTAGACCACCTGCTTTAGAGCCAGGAGCACTGTTGCATGCCTTCTTGTTCAAACTAGTGTGCCCTGTGAGGAAGAGGAAAGTGTTTCGGAAGAGGGAATGAGGTCCAGCTGGGAATCCTGTCAGGTGGATTTCTGTTGCGAGGTGTGAGGAGATGGCTGCTGCACTAATTAGGTTGTTGTCCTTGTGCAGGTGCAGTACAAAGCCGCTGGCCCCTGAATGCCAGGGGAGGGCTGCTGTGAAGTGTGCCATGGTGAACGGTGTGTGGATCAAGCAGGAGCCCATGCGTAACTTAGGATGGGCAACCACATATGCCAGGAAAGGCTGTTGAGGGGACACGTGCTGTGCCATGCAGTTCGGCTCCCATGTACAGTAGGGACACAATGTTCCTGTATGTCAGAGGTCACTGGACCAAGTCGGAAGTGTGTAGTGTCCCAGAGTATCACTGGAGGAATGAGACCACAGTGGGAGCCCGCCATGCATCTACCCCGAGATGAGGCATTATCACTGGGGAGTTCTCGCCATCTTCATTGGAGAAACCAAGAGACCTTACCTGCAACAAGGAGCAGGAGGAATTTCTGGTCACCGCAGGAGTGCAGCTGTGTGTGAAGGAGACTGGGGATCAGCTAGTGCAGTCTGCCTTGGCCCTGTGCAGTGAACTCACTTAGATCAGCTGCAGCCACTTTTACGCCTGCTCAGGAAGTCAGGTGTATTCAGGAACTCCACACCTTCAGAGCCTGCAGGTGTGAGTAAGACGGACTTCAGGCCAGTTGGCCCCAGGAACTTGCTGGCTACAATAAACAGTGTGTCCATGCTGGAGCTCTATTAAATTTAGCACAGATTCAGAGTAGACATTTGAGACTCAAACTACTACCGGGGCATACCCGGGATTTTGCCAATAGTGAATGGGCAACAACTCCTATCGCTAGAGTAGAGAAAAAGTGGGTCAGGGAGCAGCCAAGGAAATACAAGAGCCCCGACCTTAGGCAGATTGTGTTGCAAGAATGGAATGAAATCGAATAGTATTTGTAAAGCACTCGAAATCCAAAGATATTGAAGCTCTAGAACTGGCAAGACAAAGATCTGCAAAGACCAAGGAGCTGCATTCAAGGAAGTGAAAAAGCCAGGTTTTAAGTCGCTTATGGAATATTAAGAAGGAGTCCAGACTCACAGTGTTTACAGGCAGAGTATTGTTTGTGAATGACATACTTTACCTTTGTTTTTCTAGTGGTAGAAATGAAATACTTCTCTTTTTTCCATAAAATTGAGCTTTTTGCTGGTCCATTACTAATTGCTGCATGCATTTTGAGTTCTGATCCTATGTTATGCCTATGTTCACTCCACTGTATCCACAACTCCCCCCAAGGGAGATTTGGTCTGCTCAACCACGTTAATACTGAGAGTCAAATGCAGAAGGGGTACTTTCAGGACATGTTCAAAATCTATCATAGGTTGGGCCAAGAACATCAGGATTAAAAGGCCTCAACTCCCACACTTGGGCTCAGTAACACCTGCTTGTTCCATGGCTCTCTGAAAGGGGTTGTGAAGGGGGATCTGACGTGATTTTGTTCCACAGTTGTACATTTTCAGCTTCGTTGTTTGGTCAGATGGATTCTTAGGTTGCTTGGCAGACAGGGTGATGTTAAAGTCAGATCTAGGTTTATGAGTGCAGACAACTATGTGTTGATAGAGAAGATATTGGGGTTTCCTCTGCCTCAAATGAGCACAGCTTTGTAGACTGTTCCAGTGAATCATCTGAAAGTTGCTCTGGTTATTGTTCTGGTATGTGTGAAACACATTGAGTGAGTAATGGTCAATGAAAGGTAATCCACCTTGCTCCAGAAAGCACACACCTGGATTTAGTGGCTGTTTTTAAATGACAGAGGCATGTGTACATGGATGTTCAGTGGGAGGTGGGTAGAGGAATGATTAAGAGGGAAGGTAGAAGTGCAAGTTGACAGGTAGATTTTGGTGTAAGCAGAGTGGCTAGATGGTGGTGTGGAGGAAGGTATTGTGCAGGAGTCTTTTAGAAAGTAGGGATTTCGAAATATAGTATACTCTTTGTTTGCATTAGCTCCACATATTTTCATATGAGCAAAGCAAACAGTGGCATGAAGAAGGCAGAAAGCAGAGAGAGCAACTACCTCATTCAGGCTTTTCAAGAAGGAAGTTAAAGCCTTACTACTAGAAAAATGTGTCATAAGTGCACCCTTGTGGAACTGCCATTCACCCTACTCGTCATTGTACACTATTGTTATTATGCCTTGCTCCTCGAACTCTACATCGTAGAACTATAGTGAATCTGACATTACCTGATTAGTTAGTGTACATGATTTCTTTTTATTTATTGATCTTCAAACTATATGTACAGCATACTTTATGTGACAGATATCTTTTCTGTATTGCGACCATTGTTAGCTTTCCTTGTACAGCGCTGTGATACTGTGAAGGTCATGTCCACGCTTTATAAAACACTATATATAAATTAAATAAGTAAAATAAGCAGAGGTGAAGGGACAACATTTGTGAGCTGATTTTGAGATCAGTAGTAAAAGAGGGGTAAGGACAAAGGTGGTTTGTAGTTCAATTAACAGTACAGAGGAAAGAGGCATATATGACAAGAGATGAGGAAGAAATTAGGTTTTAAAATGCAACAAATAACTGGGAGTTGTTAGAGAGTAGGGCGATAGAAGATGTTAAGTGGAGACATTGTCCTAAGGGAGCTATGACAGGATGCCTGCAAAGAGGCAAGAATAGCAGATCTGAGTTGGATAGTAGAGGACGGTATGTGGAGAAGAGTAATTTAGGGAAAGGAAATATAGTTAATAGAGACAATGCCATGGAAGTGGATGGGGTTGTATCTCAAATGTATGAGAAATGTGATAAGGAAGAACTGTATAAAGAGCATGAGAAGGCAAACATGAATGTTCTCATGTGTAAGATTTGTAATTAACATTTTGTGAGGTTTCCACCCGCCGACCTAACAGGAAACTCTTAATTATTCCGATGGAATGGCTGCCTGTCATGGGTTTGGAAGATGGGCTTTTGCATCCCCCGAACTCTTTATTAGGCCCTTAGGGCCTCATTATGAGTCTAGCGGTAATCAGACTGCCACACTCGCGGTGGGGGTCAGGACCACTGCGGTTGCAGCGATCTGACTGCCACATTCAAACCCTGTCAGTCAGACCACCAGGCAACCGCCAGCACCACCAGGATCCATGATCCCGATGGCCTGGTCGTGACGGAAATTGTAAACCACCAGGGCAGAGCTGCATGCAGAATTACGACCTTGTTCTATGCCAGCCTTTTCATGGCGATAATACCGCCATGAAAAGGCTGGCCAAGAAGAGGTGAGGGAGCCCCACTGATCAGTACCCTCACAATGTTCAGTGTCTGCTTTGCAGACAGTGAACATTGCGAGGGAGCTGATACACCCAGCTGGCGTTGCTGCTGGCATGTTTATGAGCTGGAGACAATGCTGTTCTATGTTTCACGATAGGCCAGCGGGCAGAAACTGAGGTTTCCGTCTGCCGACATAGCAAGAAACACTTAATTACTCTGACACGGTGGTCGCCACGAAGGTGGAAACCACCCTGTTGGGAGTTTGGCCGATGGGCTTTCCCATCTGCCAAACTCTTAATTAGGCCCTTAGTATCACACTGTAACTACGATTTGGTCTTGTAATTTGAAATGGGTTCAAGGGAGATGGAGTTCACTGACAACTGTTGCCAATAGTTTGTAGAGATGGGAGTGCACCTGTTGGAGAATTCTTCAAATTTACATGATCCATTATTTTCTGGTCCCAGCTCAGATATACCTAAGTGTTTGTTATCATATGTTACCTTTGTGGACTTTAGTAACAGCTCAAAGTTTGGAGTCTCCTGTATTCTTTATTGTGCATTTCAAAAATCTGTTCATTATTATTTTTCAACCATGCTGTGACATTTTGACTTTCACATCAACACTAGCATAACAAATCTGTGCAATTACCAGTCATATATATAATTACATCAGGAGAAAGTAGGCATCAAAACAGTCGACATCTAGACCTCCCAGCTAAGTTCTCGAATGCGCTCTGCCGGGACTTACATAGAGCAGGATTTATTGACACATGAATGCAAAAGAAAATGTCCCTGCATTGACATTTTTAGACTCATGGATAACCTGTAGGACGATAGATGCCCCAGTACCCCTCTAATCCGCACACAAAGATCAATGCGTTCGTACAGAATTATGCTTGCAGATATTGATCTCAAGTCAAACAACAGATAACAATAGGAACAGTTTCAAACGTTGGAGTGCTATTTCTTCAGGTAATAGACTTTGAATTGAGTGTGTCTTCTTGTGTGCAGAAACTTCCCTGCCGCACCCATTCGTACCAGTATAGGACGGGAACACATCCAAACTGCAGACACCTGCTGCCTGTATTGGACCCATTCGCACCCCTGAAACAGAGACTGAGCCAGCAACCCGTGCTCAGGCACACTGCGCCTCGCGCTCCCGCATTTGAATTGGGTGTACTCCCACCTCAGCTGCCAGACTGATTCCTCCACCCCTGAGTCCGAATCTGAGCCCTGTAAGCACGCCATCATCGTCTCCAAGCTGTCTGATAATGGATATCTGTGCAACCCCAGTGCATTCTCCCATCTTAATGCCACTCCCTCCGCAGTTGCCCAAATCTCAAATGAGTACTTCCAGGCCCGCTCAGTTGGCAAGTCTGCCGATTTCCACCTATGGGTTATCAGCTGCTTAGCTGTTATCAAGACTAGATCCAGAAATCTCGCTGCAGCTCTATGTCGCATGCCCCTAGGGAAGAGACCCAGCACACAGCCCTACCGTGTAAACATAACTGAGTGCGTCGTGCACTCCGACAAGCAGTCTACCACTGCTCTCCAGAAACAGTGTAAAGATAGACCGGACCATAGCATGTGAATCATATCTACATTAATATAGGAACAGCGGGGGCAAGCTGCATCGCAACAAGAAAAATATCTGTTAATGTGAGCTGGAGTGAGGTATGCCCTATGAATGATATAGAATTGTATCAGGTGAAATCTGGAGTTATGAGGTATATTAATGTGGCTGGAGAGAACAGAGTTCCATTGCACGTCTGTGAATGAGGTGGTTACATCCGTGTCCCAGGCCGCACGCAGTGTGGTGCACTCTAGAGTTGTCTGCGTGCGCAACGCGTCAGTGAACCACCTAATCAGGTGCCGTCCCTGCCCCATCACCTGTATGTACTGTACCAGCAGATGTGTTGTGGGAGCAGTTGACAGGGCACCCCACTTAGATGCTAAAGACCTCCACAGTGAATTATATAGTAGAAACTGTCCTGCAGGTATGCCTGTCTCCTGAACCAGTTCGGGGAACGCAATTAGTTTACCATCATTATACAGGTCGCCCAGCGTATACAGCTCCGCCACATGCCACGCACGTAGTTCAGGACCTGACGTAACTTTGGGGCCTCGAGGAGTACCCAACAGTGCCAAAGCTGGAGCAAACGGAACAGTCCCCCCGGTAAGGCACAGGGACCTTCGGTTACAGCTGTAGGCCACCCTAAGGAAGATCTGCCCCGGCAAAGCCGCTCGTGTGAAAGGGTGAAATAAATGTGACACCTGCATGAGGGACCAGGGAACCTTAGTGGTCGCCGTGTCTGTAAGGTGGAGGCCTGCTAGCCATTTGGACACCCACTGGAGCTGAGAGGCCAAGTAGTAGTGCTCCATGTTAGGGGCCGACCGGCCACCCTTCTCCAACGGCATGTACAATTTTCTCAGCGCCCCCATTCCAAATAAATTCCCTCAGCGTGGGCTCCAGGCTCCTGAAGAAACTTTCCGGGATCTAGTGCAGGAGGTTGGAAACGTAATATAATAGGCGCAGTAAGACTATAATTTTTAGCAGTGCTATCCTACCCGCCACCGACAGCGGCAACGTCTGCCAGAAACCCATCTGGGATTTGATTCGAAGACACCGCTCTCTTAAGGTTCCCATCAATTAGGTCTCCCTCATGGTGGTAAATATGTATGTCTAAGTATCTGAATGTGTGGGGTTGCCAAGGAACAGTATTTCCAGAGAGACAAAGATCTGGGTTTGAAAGCGCTGGGTCAAAAGGGAAGAGGCATGATTTAGACCAATGAACCTTGCGACCAGACAGCAAGGCAAACTGCTGCAGCAAAGTCACAACCTCTGGGGGGATTAGCGTGACATCCCTAAAATACAGCAAAAGGTCACCGGCATACAGCGATGCCACGTGCAGGCCATCTCCCAGGGCAATTCCCCAACCGGAGCCCCTGTTGCGCAGAACCGCCGCCAACGGCTCCATGGCGAGGGAAAGGGGACAACCTTGTCTTGTACCTCTACACACATTTACTGACTCTGATATAATGCCCCCCAGCTTGACCAGGACCTGAGGATTAGCGTATAGAAGCTTAACCATACGAATAAAAAGGGGTCCAATGCAGAACCGCTGTAGGACCCCGAACAGGTAAGGCCACTCTAAGGAATCAAAAGCCTTCTCCAGGTCGAGGACAAGACATCCCACCAGTGGCCAGTCCCGTACCACGTAGTGCATGACACGGAACAACCGCCTAATGTTATGTGATGTATCTCTCGCAGGTACAAACCCATTTTGATCCTGGTGCACCAGGCCCGGCATCATAGGCGCTAGTCGCGCTGCTAGGGTTTTGGCCAGTATTTTATAATCCATGTTGAGCATTGCCAATGGTCGGTACGAGCCCAGCTCCGCCCGATCTTTGCCTGGCTTGGGAAGGAACACAAGCATCACCTCATTCTAGGATGTCGACAAAAATCCCCTCTGCACTGTCTCCTCATAGACACGGAGTAGCCTGGGTGCAAGGATTGAATCAAATGGCTTGTAGAAGTTGGGCAGCAGACCATCTGGGCCTGGTGTCTTGCCAGCCGACAGTTCGCGGATACTGGCCTGAATCTCAGTGAGGTCGAGAGACTCCTCCTGTGCGTTCCTCTGGTCAGCCGTCAGACAAGGAAGCTCCACCCCAGAGAGAAACTCAGCGCAGGACCGTTCGGGGGAAGCCGCAGCTGAGACATACAGGCCCGTATTTATACTTTTTGACGCTAAACTGCGCTAACGCAGTTTAGCGTCAAAAAGTTTAGCGCCGGCTAACGCCATTCTGAAGCGCCATGCGGGCGCCGTATTTATTGAATGGCAATAGCCGGCGCTAGCAGACCGGCGCTGCCTGGTGTGCGTGGAAAAAAAACACGTACACCAGGCAGCGCCGGCGTTGGGGAAAATGGCGTTAGGGCGTCTTAAAAATGGTGCAAGTCAGGTTGACGCTAAAAAATCGCCTCCACCCGATTTGCGCCATTTTGAACGACGCCCAGACACCATTTACATGACTCCTGTCTTAGTAAAGACAGGAGTCATGCCCCCTTGCCCAATGGCCATGCCCAGGGGACTTATGTCCCCTGGGCATGGTCATTGGGCATTGAGGCATGTAGGGGGGCACAAATCAGGCCCCCCTATGCCAAAAAAATATATAAAAAAAATAAAAATGTATACTTACCTGAACTTACCTGAATGTCCCTGGGATGGGTCCCTCCATCCTTGGGTGTCCTCCTGGGGTGGGCAAGGTGGCAGGGGGGGTCCCTGGGGGCATGGGAAGGCAGCTGTGGGCTCATTTTGAGCCCACAGGTCCCTTAACGCCTGCCCTGACCCAGGTGTTAAAAAGAGGCGCAAATGCGGGGTTTTTTGCCCCGCCCACTCCAGGGCGTGATTTTTGCCCAGGAGTATAAATACGACGCATTTGCATCGCAGTCATTTTTTTAGACGGGAACGCCTACCTTGCATCTCATTAACGCAAGGAAGGCGTTCACGCAAAAAAATGACGCTCATTCCTCATACTTTTTCTACTAATTCGGCGCAAATGGAGTATAAATATGCCCCACAACGTCCTATAATGCTGCAGAAACGCAGAGTGTATTTCCACAGGTGTATGAAGCAAACAACCAGACTCTGAGCAAATCTCCATAATTGGGCCTTGATCGTGATCGCTTCTGACCAGTCAGGCCAGAAGTCTGCCCGACTTATCTGCCGAGGTGTGTGTTAGTGCCAAGAGAGCAGCATAATTCAAGCGACGCAGCCGCTCGAGTAGGGATGAGCGCTCGGCATGAGCCTTGAACAACAGAGCCACTTCTGTGGGGCTTCGAGCACCCTCCCTCTCAGGACGCAGCAAACCTCACTCTATATGGGCAAGGTCATGCTCAATCGAGCGGCGCAGATTCCACTCGGTCCCCATACAGTGGCCTCTGATGAAGACCATAAGGGTGTCCCATTCTAACAGGCCAGAGGAGACAGTGCTGTCATTATGTTAAAAAAATTCGGAGATCGCCGCATCTAGCGATGCTTTAAAGGCTGCATTCTCCAGGAGTTCAGGTCTGAGTTTCCATGTAGGAACAGCTGAAGAGAAAATATCCCAGCCCAAGCTCACAGTCTGTGGGTTGTGGTCGGAGTGCGTGTGTCTTAAATAGTCCATGTCCACAATTGCAGAGGTCAGTTTTTGTGTGCAGGGAATTCTGTCGAGACCCACATGCAGGGAGTCCGGGGCAGAGTAGTACGAGTAAACTCTGTCCGTGACATTCTGCTGCACCATATATCTAATAGGTGCCAGTTTTGGGTCCAGGTGGCCAGCCCAAGCGCAGCTGCCACAGTAGGCGATGTAGGCAATGGGGGAAGGAATGATCTAAGTCAACATCTAGCACACTATTGAAATCCCCTCCCAGTTACCAAGGGTATTCACTCATACCCGACAATTGATGAGACAAAGTGTGCAGGAAGGAGGTCTGATCCACATTTGGGGTGTATATAGAGCCTAGCACTATGTTCCGTCCCGCAAGCCGCCCACATACCAGGGTGAATCTCCTCTGCGTATCTATGATTTGGTAATATGCTACAAAGGGGACACCCGGCTTGATCCAGACCAGGGCTCCCCTAGCATAGGTAGAGTGGCCTGTCCAGTGCCGCTGCAAGCGAGGAAGCTCAGAGAGCGCCAAATGGGTCTCCTGTAGAAAGGCAATGTGGACCGAGTGCCTTTTAAGATATGAATATATGGAGTACCTGCGCTTAGGCGTGTGTATGCCGTGCACTTTCCAAGTAATCGCAATATATTGGTTCATGGCGGCATCAGATCAGTGTGCCTATGTACTGCCGGTCCTGCCCTTAAGAGTAAAACTGCGCATACAATGGTGGATTCCCAGCACCCAGTCAGACATCCTGTGTATAGCTTCCAAAATAACCATAACAAAACCAATGCCATCAGAGTAGATGAACAACCGGTTCCCGCCCAAACCCAACAACTCTTATAGTCAACAAAATAATCACACATATCAATTCTCTGCTAGTAGGAGAGTGGGGTAGGCCACGTCATACAAAAATGAGCACGGACTAAGCCAGTCACCCTGGCCAGAGTGGATAACAGAGTGGGGGGGCCTGCGCCGAGCTGCGCTCTTAAACAGTGATCTGAAACAATTACGATACCAGTGAAAACTGCACAGTCTACCCGCTGAACATCCCATGCTTAGCAATCATGCCATCAGTCAGCATATATTGAATAGCATGTCATCTCTATAGACCGGGCGCACTGCTCATGCCAAGCAGAGAGTTACATAATTTCCGAGCCGTTTCAGGTAGGCTCCTGCAGGGCCTAAAAAAGGTCATCCGCAGTACCGGGGGTCATAGCTGGACACTCTGGAAAACCTAGTTCAGAGAGCTGGTCCATCGTGGCAGGCTGCGAAATTTCAGTTTCAGATTCCAACGCCGTCGGAGAAGCACTAATAGCCGCTGCCGACTGCAGCACCTCGTGCCGCTCCTGAATAAGCTGTTCCAGGTCAGAAGCGTGCGTCGCAGCGTCAGTGGTCCCACCGCCTCCCCCACGGCCACGCCTCGCCCGGTTGCGCCTACTCTTCGGTGCAGGCGGGTTCCTCTCCGCCTCGCGGCCCGAAACGCGGCCTGTTGACTCCAGCCATTCCCACGCCGCTTCAGGCATGGTAAAGAAGTGAGATTTGTTCTCGGCTATGATGTGAAGTTTGGCTGGGAATAAGAGAGAGTACTCCAAACGCAGCAACCGGAGTCTACGCTTCAAGGGTAGGTAGGAGGCCCGGTCTCTTTGCACCGCCAGAGTGTAGTCCGGAAACAGCATTATTAGCGCATCATCCACTCGAGGTGGCGGGGAGGATCTTACAGTCTTGAGAATGATATCTCGGTCTGCATAGTGGAGCAAGCAAATTATAAAGGGATGAGGGCCACTTCCTGGAGGCCTTGGCCGCGTAGGGATTCGATGAGGCAGCTCCACCGAGAAGAATGGGGTCAGTTTACCTTCCGGCACTAACCCTGAAAGACAGTTCTTGGAATAGGCCACAGCATCACGGCCCTCCGCACCTTCCGGCAACCCAACCTCCCGTATGTTATTTCGTCTGGTGCGGCCTTCGCGTCTTAAACGCAGCACTTCAATTCTCCTAAGCGTGCCAGTGATCCCCCATTTTGGTCTCTAGGCGAGACGTCGCCGGAGCCAGCTCATCCACTCGCGCCTCTATCATACATGTCTTGTCCTCCAGGTTGCGGTGGCCAGCGTGCAGCAGGACAAGGTCAGCCACCTTGTCTATGTTGGTTTCCAGGGATGTGCGAGCCCGCTCCAGTGAGTCACTGATGCGCTCCACCTCGGCCAGTACAGCATCCAGCTTCTGACTGTCCTGCACCGCTGCATCTTGCGACCTCCCAGCTCCATTGCCAGAGTGAAGGCGGCCCGTCCCCGCCATATCCAGAATCTATGTGGACTCCAACTGGCACCACTCCACTAACCAGACTACATGCAACCAGAGTCGCCGCTCGAGTGCCCACCGGAGCACTCAGCCAGATCAGGGGGACCAAGCCAGGAAAGCAGCTTAACAAATGTTGCAGTAGTGTGGCAGAACAGGCCTCCCAGGTCAGCCCTCGGCTCCTCTCAATCAGCCAAATCAATGGCCCAGTCTCACAACACCGTATTCCATTGGGGACCAGCTCCTCACCACCAGCACCAAAACCAGCAACAAGTCCGCCCTCAGGTCATTCTGGGCGCCGTCTGAACCAATGCTCCACCAGCTCGATGAAGGCCGGGCCCGCTTTCTTACGCCCCCAGGACAGTGCCGCGCAGCAGCACGAACAGCCCAACCAACGATGGTTCCGCAAACTGTCTCCTTTCGCTCGCTTCCGGGCTGCAGGCCTCCAATATCAGGCCCCCAGGTGTCTCGGTCGATTCACTGGCCTGAGGCAGGCAGCACGATCCAGGCCATGTGGCAGGTAGGCCCAGACCCCGCTACCAGCGCAATACCACCATGTCCAGGAGGCCATCCCCCGCCTCCACATGCCGTAAGGCTTCCCCGGCTCTGCATTGTTCCCAGGGGAGCAGCAGCCCCCCAGGTGCTTCCTCTCAATGGGCCCCACCAACCAGGCCCCCCGGCACTACAGCTGCATGCCTCACCAAGCCCGTGCCTGCCGCTCATGTGAGCCCCGCAGGCCGAGGACTCTCGAGGGCCCGGCCAGGTGCAACTCCGCGCCGCCCAAGGGAGCCAGCGCCTGAGATCACGGAGATCTGGGGTGCCGCAGCACTTCAGCGCACCTGCCGCATGGGTGCCACTGGCCCCAAATCCACTTGATGCCGCCGGATAAGCCGGGCAGGACATGGAGCTCTCTCAGCTTGCGTCCGCCATCAATGCTGGCTTGGCCACGCCCCACCGTTCTTCTCTTCCATAGTAGTGCAAAAGCAGTTATAATGTGATCCCAGATGTTCAGTCAATTGTAGTCTGTTTTAGACTCCAGTTTCATATTGCAGAGTTGTGTTTAATTGGTGAATTTGTCTGGAGTAGCAGAGCTTGGCCACCATGTTCTGCTGCTCCGGAGAGCCTTGTTAAGGTTCCATTTTCTTTATTCTTATTCACATATGATGTAATTGTGGTTGAAAAAATCACCCTTCACATAACCAAATTATAAATTCCCTCTAAGTAGTGTGTCTTAATGACATTTAGCTGTTTCTAATCTGTAGGAAAGTGGAGTTTTATGCAGTGATGCTAGCTAGACCTCACTGTATAATAATCTCACAATACCCCAAAGAAGGTCACTTAGATTCACAATAACAAATCCTTAGCTCAGTCCTGGTAGTGTGGCAAAGAGCAGTCAGGCTTTACTAAAGGAACATGTGTTAAGCATTTCAGGGTACTAACATGAATAAGTATTCAACACAGCTCGAACGAAATCAGATATGTATAACAGAAGTTATGAATTTTAAAGCAGAAATAAAATCAGTGCATTGACAGGCTGTCAAATCTCACCATTGTGGTCAATTGGAAGAGTCACTAGTGACACTCTGTCACTTGCGGGGTAAATTCAGAATAACCCACTGCTAGTTAAGGTTGTGTAGGTCCCAAGACAAAGCTGTTACAGTTAGACCAATTTTACCTCACTCATTCGACCCTGATGCAGATTTATCCTGGCTGTCTCTGGAGCTGAACGTGGGATCCATGGGTGCTGAAAAATGGTCTTTGTGACAGTTGGTCTTTTGCAGGTCAAGATTGTGGGAGACAACAGGATATGTCTGAGTGGGCCCTGGACCAGGATTCACCATGCAGAACAATGTCACCTAGTCTCTGGTGGAGTGGTGTGCTTGACTATTCTTGGTGCTGTTGAATGAAATTGTTGCAATGAGCTGTTGAGGTGCAGTGTCAAGTAAAGGTGGTGATGACCGGACTGGCCGCCAACAAGCCTTGAAAGTAGTAAGGCATAGAATAAACTATCTCACCTTCTGGGGGTGCAGTGAAAATGATATCTGGCTGTAACTTGGCAGGGAGATGGACTACACCTCCCACAATGCACTGGATTACCTATTTTTGGGAGAACCCTCAGAAGGCCCAATGGCCAGCATTTCTTCAGATCTGGTGAGTATTTTTTGCCTGCGGTAGGCAGGGGACTTTTGCCACTAGTCTAATAGAGTCCGGTTTTGCCTTTGGCTCCCAAAGAGTTCCTTTTTGTTGGGGGAAGCAGTGTTTGTTCCAGGATGAGCAGCAGTCAAGTATTTCCGGGGGGTTACCAAAGGTTCAAGGTATCACGCCTTTTGTTAGCGCAGGGTCCTGCTGTCATTAATGCAGGTCTCCCTTAGAGATGACTGACATATACTAAAGACTGTGTTGGGACTGTGCCACATGTGGTGTGGGCCCAGCTGAGTTTTAGCAGTATGCACTACTCCTGCAGTCTGCAATGGCAGGCTTGCTGTCAGTAGTTTACTTGGGTCACTCAGGGTGGCACAAATAGTGCATCAGGTCCTGGTGACCAAATTAACACCCATGTCCTGGATTCCACTCGTACCATATACTAGGGACTTATAACGGGGTTAAAGTGCTTGCCATTTGGGGCTGCCAATTCACAGTTTCCAGGGAGAGGAGGGAGAAAGCACTGGCAGTGGTGCCTGATTAGCAGGCTCAGGTACACTTTCGAGTCACAACCATCAGCATATGTTTGTAGAGCAAAAGATGTGGGGGTGACAATCCAAAAATGGGTACTTTATTACTTGACCTACCCCACGAAGATGAAAGGTGATGAACAGCTTACCTCCCTCTTGGTGGCTCTCATTTTCTAATTGGAAGAACCTTGAAAGGCCATCTGCATTGGCATGGTCAGTCTCAGGTCTGTTTTCCACTATAAAGTCCATGCCCATAGGGAAATGGTCCCCTGGAACACTTCAGGGTTCTCTCTTCTCATCTGCATCAGCCACCTGTGAGGTCTATGATGGGCTTGAAAGTGGATGTGAGTCCCAAACAAGTAGGATCCCAGCTTCTGCAGGGACCGAACGAAAGCAAAGGTATTAATCCAACAGTGTGCTCTGGGAAGGAGTCGACTGCTGGTAAAGGCAACTGTTTGATCCTGACCCTCTTTGTTTGTTTGTAACAGCAATGCCCCAATCACATTTTCAGAAGCAGTGGTCTGGATAAGGAACTCTTTCCCATAGTTTGGTGCTTTAAGGACAGGTGCTGAGCACATGGCTGCTTTCAGGGTGTCAAAAGACTTTTGACATCCAGTGATCCAAATGACTTTCTTAGGCTGCTTGTTAAGGTAAGCTCAGTGAGTGGAGTCACAAACCTCCTGTATTACCCAGTCAAGCCAAGGAATGCCCTGACTTGGGTCTGGGTTTTGGGAGACTCTCAATCCAGACTGATCTACATTTGTGGTTAGCGAAGTCTTACTTGGCCTCCATCTACAAGGTAGGCTAAGTAGGCAACACAATTATGCCCAATCTGGTACTTACTGGCCTTGATATTTAGGCCTGCCTGCTGCAAGGCCTGTAAAATGTCTTTCAGGTGGACCAGATGATCTTCCAGGCCTGAAAGAACTCTATTCACCAACTATTGAAAAGTAGCAGGTGAATTTTCAGATCAAAAGGGCTCACTTTAAGTGTCCTTCAGAGGTATGTAGAAAATGCAGACCTCTCCTTTGCGCCTTGAATGAGTACAATTTGCTAGTACCCTGAGGTTAAATCAAAGGTACTGAGGAATTTTGCCGCACCTAGGCTTATCAAGAAGCTCATCTAACCTTGGTACGGGGTGTAGAAAAGTACCCTCTTTATTGGCATGGTTACCCCCATTTATCTGCCTGATGTCACTGTGCTTGACTTTGTCTACTAGGATCCTGCTAATCAGGACCCCAGTAGTTATGCTCTCTCCCTTTAAAAATGGTTGTTGAATACCGTGAACACGGTATTTCATCCACAATTGGCACAGTGGTACCTCCTTATAAGTCCCTAGTATAAGGTACCTAGGTACCCAGGGCATTGAGGTTCCAGGGGATCCCTATGGGGTGCAGCATATATTTTGATACCAATAGGGAGCCCATGCAAAGGCTTCTGCAGTACTGCCATTGCAACCTGCATGAAAAGGTGTAAACACCCTTTCACTGCCATTTACAATGCACCAGTTCACTTATAAGTCACCCCAATGGCAGACCCTCCAACTCTGGGGAAGGGTGCAAAGTACCTCTGTGTGAGGGCACCCCTGCACTAGCAGAGGTGCCCCATGACCTCCAGGACCAATATCTCAGACTTCGTGAGTGCGCGGATGCCATTTTATGCGTGTACTGGACATAGGTCACTACTTTTGTCTAGCTACATAATGGTAACTCCGAACATAGGCATGTTTGGTATCAAACATGTAGGAATCCTTCCCCCATGCTTCTTTTAAAGCATTGGTCATATGATCCCATGCACTCTGGGGGCTCCTTAGAAGACCCCCAGTACTGCCATTACAGCCTTCTGAGGTTTTCTAGGTAGCCCCAACTGCTGCCACCTCACAGACAGGTTTCTGCCCTCCTCTTGCTTGAAAAGCCTAAGCCCAGGAAGGCAGAACAAAGGATTTCCTTTGGGAAAGGGTTGTTACACTATCTCCCTTTGGAAATAGGTGTTCCAGGCTTGGGAGAGGTAGCCTCCCCAAGGCACTGAAAATACTTTGAAAGGCACATTTGGTGCCCTCTTTGCATAATCCAGTCTACACCAGTTCAAGGACCGCCAGTTCCTGCTCTGGTGTGAAACTGGACAAAGGAAAGAGGAGTGACCACTCCCCTGTCTTTCACCACCCCGGGGTGGTGCTTTGAGCTCCTCCAGAAGATCCCTGGGTTTTGGCATCTTGGATTCCAAGTTGCCAGGGAACTCTGGGAGAATCTGAGTGGCCAGTGCCAGCAGGTGACGTCAGAGCCCTCCCCTGATAGGTGCTTGCCTGGTTAGCTGACCAATCCCTCTTTCAGGGCTATTTAGGGACTCTCTTTTGAGTGTTTCTTCAGATTCGGATTGCAAGATTCCAGCAGGAATCCTCTGCAGCCTTTCCTTAATCTTCTACCAACGGAACTGCAGCAGAACCCTCCAAAAACTCTACAAATTGCAACAAAGAAGCAAAGATGACTTCTGCAACATTGTATCTTCAGCTCCTACCAGCAACCGCAACAGTTTCCAGGTTGTACACCCTCCAGGACTGCCTGTCTTCAGCCTGTACCAGAAGAACCGAAGGAATCTCCCGTGGAGTGATGGAGTCACTTTCCTGCTCCAGCAAGCACCTCTCTGCAGTGACGACCGGTGGCATGGGTGCTCTCTCCAGATGACGAGCATGGATCTAGATGTCTAACTTTGGTGGAGGTAAGAGCTTGCCTCCCCAGGCAAGACAGTACCCCTGTGCACCGCATGACTTGCAGTTGCCAAGGCTTGTGTACAACCTTCCAAGAAGTTCTTAATGCACAGCTCAGCTTACGCCCCCAGCACTACATCCTGCAAGTCACAGCTTCCTGAGTGGTTCTCCGGTGGGGTGGGATCCCTTTGTGTCATGCTGCATGGGCCTCCAATTGCACCTTCTTTTTCCCATGCTGTGGGACTCCTGTGCAGGCTGCCTGGTCTCCTGAGGGCTCTCTAAGTTGCTGAGAGCCCCCTCTGTATCTCTCTGGCTAGAGGTCACCAGGTCCTTCCTGGGCAGCGCCATTTTCTGCTAAACGCGATCTTTGAATGTACCAAGGCTTGTTGGCAGAATCCAGTGACGTAAACCAGACTGCAATCATCCATCCAGCGTGGGACATCTTCTGCACCAACCAGGAACCCGCATCTGCCTTCCTGGGTGCATAACTGACTTTGGCCCTCATTACAACATTGGCGGTAAATCCCGCTTACCGCCGTGCAGAAGTCCGCTAACACACCGCTGCAGCTGCGGAATTCCGCTACAGCTATTACAACCAACTGGACGAAATCCGCCAAAATCCAGACACCCACACAAGTCTCCCACACCAAAGGTCAGTGATAAACTGGCGATAACAAAACCTCCACCGTCACGCCAACAGGAATACACCCACACTATCACGACCCACGAATTCACGCGGTGGTCTTTCAACCGCTGTATTCCATTGGCGGTACACACCGCCACGCTCAAAATACACACATTTTTACAAAACACAACCACATTGGACAATTCAAAATACACACACCTGATACACATACACACACCTCTCCCACACACTCAATACAATATAAAACACACACCCACCTCACCCACAAACCCCTACAACAAAAATTTCGAAAGAAGCACAGAGAGCGACACCACCATCAATAATACTAGCATCCACAGACACACAACACCATCACTCACACAGGGTCAACACAGTGGGACAGCATCCAAGAACACGGGATGACATCAGGAAGAGGTGGAACGACCTATGGGGGAAGGTGCGTTCCGTGGTCTCAAGACACCAGATTGCAGTTCAGAGGACTGGCGACGGACCCCCACAACTAACAACATGGGAGGAGCAGGTCTTGGCTATACTGCATCCTGAGGGCCTCACAGGAGTAGCAGGAGAAATGGACTCTGATAAGTCAAGTCTTAACTATTACATCCCCCACCCTACCTGCATGCTATCACATACCCCACCCTCACCCTCATCACTCCAACACCTCACATGTGCCCCACTATCACAACCCACACATCCCAATACCAAGCCCTGCATGCAACAACAAAGCATGGACACCCATCACCAAAGCATGTCCACTACAAATACCCACACAGATCCCCAAACCAATTATCACACAAGGTCCTACACAAGAATGCAAGCAAGGGAGTACAGGATCACCCACCCATTGCACACGATGGCACACACAGATGCAATAATCATGCCTTTACACCCCTGCAGGATCCCTACCCAACGTCACCGGACAGGAGGTTACAGACATGTCCACTCCTCCCACAGAAGAGGCCCACAGTGATGACAGCAGCTCTGTCCAACTGGATCAAGATGACCAGCCCGGCCCATCCTGGACCTCGGGACAGTCGGTTCCCCTGACACTGGCACGTGCCACCACAGAGCCTCCCCACTCAGAAAACACCAGCACAGCACCCAGCAGGCCCATCCCTCTGTCCCCAGGACACGTCAAGTAGCAGTGTGTCCACCACTACAGGGAACCCAGGCAAACCCACCAACCCAAGAAAATCAGGGACCTGGTGGCAGTGGCAGTGGGCACACGGTTCAGGGGACAGAGGCACTGGAAAACAGGGGAACTGGGAGGACTGCTGTACGACAGGGGGAGGACAGGCCAGGGGAACCCACTCCCCACGAGGCCCTCTCCAACATCATGGGAGCGTACCATCATTCCCAGGAGACGATGGCAACGGTACTGGCCAAATTTCAGGAGACCCAGCGGCTGCAGGAAGAACAGTATTTGGGGCTCAGGGAGGAACTCAAGTCCATCAACACCACCCAGGTCACCACTGTAGGGGTGCTGAAGGACCTTGTGAACACCAGGATGGACACTGTGGCACAACAAGGGGCCCCTGACACTAGCCTGGATGATGAACAGCCCACCACCTCCGCCGGCGCTAGTGGACAGGAGGCACCGCCACAGGACCACAACACCACCACACCCCCTGCAGATGGGGAGCCACCCCACAAACGGTCCCTTAGATCCAGGACAAAGACAGAGAACAATGCCAAGACCCCGCCAGGAAATGAGACCACCCTGAATGTCATCCTTCTGTCCCACTTTGTCACCCTGTCTATCCATCAACTGCCCTAGCTCCACTTCCTATGCCCCTTTGGACAATGCACCTGTGAAACAAATAGACTGGACTCTGCCAATGACAATCCTCCACCATCACCCCTGCCCATTTTACAACCCCCTCCACTAATTTGCACTGAGATAAACACCCTTGAATCACAAAACAATCTGGAGTCAGTCTGTGTTTTCACAAATGTGTATTTGCAATAACTAAGGAAAATAGCAATGTTGATTGTATTGTCACCATACCTATATCACACAGCTCTAGTCCATGAGGTAATATAGCAGAGGTCACACAGTGAGACCCACATCTGTGAAATGGAAAGACAAAGTGACAAGTCAGGGTCCATACACTGGGTGAAAGTGACAAACATATGATAGGTCTAACAATTTTATGAGATTTGTCAGCCAGTGACATCTTCTTACCTGTGTCTCACTGGAGGTTTTGCTGGATAACGTTGTTTCTGTTGTTGATATCCTCTTCTTCTGCCTCCTCTTCTTCACTCTCCACAGGCTCCACAGCTGCCACAAGACCTCCTTCTGGACCATCCTCCTGCAGAAAAGCCACCTGTCGTCGCAAAGCCAGGTTGTGCAGCATACAGCAGGCCACGATTATCTGGCACACCTTCTTTGGTGAGTAGTAGAGAGAACCACCTATCATATGGAGGCACCAGAACCTGGCCTTCAGGAGGCTGAAGGTCCATTTGGTCACTCTCCTAGTTCGCCCATGTGCCTCATTGTCCTGGGATTTCTCACTGGGGTCAGTAGCCATGACAGATTGGGGTAACCAGAGTCACCTGCAAATGTCGAGGGACAACTGTTAGACGCACGCTAACCCTTAGGGACAACCCCAGACCCAGACAACTATTCACACGGTATAGGGTCCTTGTCCTCACCTAAGAGACACACATGGTGCCTCTGGAGTTGCCCCATCACATAAGGGATGTTGTTATTCCTTAAAATGTAAGCGTCATGCACTGAGCCTGGAATCTTGGTATTCACATGGGAGATGTACTGGTCGGCCAAACACACCATCTGCACATTCATTGAATGGTAGCTCTTCTGGTTTCTTTACACCTGTTCACTCCTGCGGGGGGTACCAAGGCCACATGTGTCCCATCAATGGCACCTATGATGTTGGGGATATGTCCCAGGGCATAGAAGGTCTGTAGGTGACTATTACGTGTCTCTCTTCCATTGTCGACAGGTCCACCGGCGGTCTGTACACCGGAGGATGCCCCAGCAGACGTGCCCTATGGACGAGAACAGCGAGCAGAGAGTCATCCAACACTGAGGTATTACAAAATGTAATTTGCACGCATTTATTAATCCACAATGAGTCTGTTAATGTGTGTATGCAAGGCTTAGATAGGTGTGAAGCATTTAAAAACAATGCCATGTTGCCCCCTGAAATGGCGGCTGCCTGACCTGTAAGGTGGGACAAGGGGATATGAGGTAACTGTGCTGGCGTTCTACACCGTAGCGGTAGGCGGTCAAAGACCGCGGCGCAATCCTATGGTTCCCAGGAGCCAATGACGATGTACGCTGGCGGTGACGGTACGCACCGCCACGGACTTGACCGTCATTTTTTGTCTGTTCCCTCACTTGATACCTGACCTTCGACAGGAGAGGACCTACACTGCAAGTGCTGCTGTGACCTCAGTCTGGAAGAGACGATGGCTCATGTGTCTGGGAAAAGGTCCCTGCCTTCACTTCGGAGGAGTTGGAGAAGTTAGTGGATGGGGCCCTCCCCCAGTACACGCTACTCTACGTTTCTCCAGACAAACAGTTGAGTGCACTGTGAGCATTCTGTATGGGCAACGCCTGTCTGGAGTGGTGTGGATGGAAGATACGGAGGGGAGACTGAGGCCTGCATGAGCGGACGGTGAGGGTATGTGCGTCAGGGGTGGGAACGTGGGTCAATGACTGTGATGGTCCAGACGGTTAAAGTTTCTCCTTTCCCACTGTACTATTCCTCTAGGTCAGCGCCCACCAGAAGAAGGATGTTTGGCGTGCCATCGCCAAGGACGTCCGGACCCTGGGGGTCCACCACAGACAGAGCACCCACTGCCAGAAAAGTTGGGAGGACATTTGCCGCTGGAGCAAGAAGACGGCAGAGGCCCAGCTGGGGATGGCCTCCCAATGTGGGAGGGGTGCCTGTCGCACCATGACACTCCTGATATTCCGAATCCTGGCGGTGGCCTATCCCGATTCGGATGGGCACTTGAGAGCATCACAGCAGCCACAAGAGGGTGAGTACAGTCACATCCCTCTGACTCTGCGCCCATTACGAGTTGTCTGGGTGGGGGAGATGGGCTGTGGGTTACCCTAGGCCAGGGTGAGTTTTGTAGGCAAGGTCCCTTCATGAGGCAGGCTATGTGGCACCCCAACCCCAATAATGGCAAGAGCCAATACACCTAGTCAGGCTCCTGTGACTTCCATGTGTGCAGCAATCGGGCATAGGCCTTGTACCCCATGTCCCTGTGATTAATTAGGGAACTCTAAGTGCATGGCGTAGTGCAGAGGGCTGCTGTGTCTGTAGTGTCCGCCAACGGTAGTGGTATTGCATGCACTGAACATGTCTTTCTTCTGTCTTCCCCCCCTTTTTGTGGTCTCCCTGTTCTTGTGTGCATTAGCATCATCAGGCGGAGGAGCAGTGGCACTGGAGCAGGAGGGACCTGCATTCCACATGGCCCTGGAGGGCGAGACAACGGAGTCTGAAGCCACCAGTGGGACGGAGGGCAAGGGGAGCTCCACGGCGGGACAGGAGGTGACATCAGCAACAGCGACTCTTCCTCTGATGGGAGCTCATTTGCGGTGGCGGGCCCCTCTGTGCCCCCCGTATCAACAGGTACAGCCGCCACACCCCCAACCAGCACCGCTCTCCAGCAGCCCCTCAGCGTGTGTCCCGTGGCCGCTCACCCAGGAGGGTGGGTATCTCCTTCGCCCCAGGCACCTCAGGCCCTGCCACAGTCAGCCCTGCTGCCCTCAGTGAGGAGGCTATTGACCTCCTGAGATCCCTCACTGATGGGCAGTCTACCATTCTGAATGCCATCCAGGGTGTAGAGAGGCATTTGCAACAAACAAATGCATACCTGGAGGGCATTCATTCTGGCCAGGCAGCCCAACAGAGAGCATTTCAGGCTCTGGCCTCAGCACTGATGGCAGCAATTGTCCCTGTGTCCAGCCTCCCCCCTCCAACTTCCTCCATCCAGACCCAATCTCCTGTACCGCAGCCTATCCCAAGCACACCATCAGACCAGCATGCACACACCTCAACACACAAGGGAGGCTCAGGCAAACATAAGCACCACACATCCCAGAGGCACTCACACAAGAGGTGGAGACTTCAGATGTAGATGATGTTGATGAACCAGCATCTGCTAAAAAACGCAAGCTTGATTGATGAGCTGGGAGAGGAAACAAAACTGATTTTAAAGTTTTTAGAAATGTAAAACTACCCTTGATTTTCAAAATGTCTTCCTACTTCATGCTACTATTTTCATACTAATTGAGTAAGGCAGTTTAGTAATATTCCTTACCCATGCACACATACCAACATCCACTACCTCCACTGTGTCCCCCTCCTCCACGTCTCCCTCCTCCCTCCCTGTCTCGTCTCCACTCAGACCTGCATGCACTACATCTTCAGCCACTACCTCCATCACCAGTACGCCCATCACCACACACTGCTCACGTGCACTCACCACCCCCACTACCATTCACACGTCCCCTGTTTCTTCTACCAGTGTGTCTGTGAGCCCTCCTCCCAAACTACACAAACGCAGCCACCCACCCATCCAACAGCCATCTGCCTCACAACAGCCTCCAGCCCATGCACCTTCACGCAAAGTCAGCAAATGTACACCACCTATAACCACTACCTCTTCCTCCACTCCCAAACCCCCTCCATCCAACCGTCCCGGTGTGTCTAAAAAGCTTTTCCTGTATAATATTGACCTCTTCCCTACACCTCCCCCTCAGTCCGTCCTCTAGGGCCTGCCTTTCCAGGTCCCAACCCAGCACTTCAGCCACCACATCACCGGGCACAGTGGTGCCAGCAACTGTAGGATTTTGGAGTGCGCCAAGCAACAGGGCTGCCAGTGTTCCACAGAGCGAGGGCAAGGACATTCCACCACCTCCAACAGTAAATAAGTTGCCCACATCCCAGAGGGAGACGGCGAAAACACCTGCCACCAAGGGCTCAGACAAAACAAAAGTGGATAGTGGCAAGGCAGCTGTACCACCATCCAAGGTGGGGAAGGGCCAGAAAATCAAGGGCAGGTCGACTTCGATGCCAACCTGCACGGTGGACAAGACCGCCACCAGCACCGCCACCTGCACCGCCACCAGCACCGCAGTCACTGAGGCCGCCACCAGCACCACAGTCACTGAGCCCGCCACCAGCACCACATTCACTGAGCCAGCCACCAGCAGCGCTGCCATGAAGACCGCCGCCAGCACCGCCGCCACAGAGCACGCCGCCAGCACCGATGCCACAGAGCCCACCACCAGCACCGATGCCACTGACACCGCCGCCAGCACCGCCAGCGGACCTGCGACATCCTAAGCCAGTGGCACCACCGCAGACATGGCTGCCATCCCCAGTGGTCAGTAGTACGAGGCTAGTGGTCAGTTCCAGGAGCCTGGGCAGCTTGCATGTTGCACCACCGTCAGTGGAATATCACATCCACTACCTCTGTCCTTGGCAGGATGAAGTACTCCGGGCAACAAAGCCCCTTCCAGAACCAGTGGAATATCACATCCACTACCTCAGTCCTTGGTAGGATGAAGCACTCTGGGCACAAAGTCCCCTCCAGAACCAGTGGAGTATCACATCCACTACCTCAGTCCTTGGCAAGATGAAGCTCTCTGGACACAAAGCCCCCTCCAGAACCGGTGGAGTATCACATCCACTACCTCAGTCCTTGGCAGGATAAAGCACTCTGGGCACCAAACCCCCTCGAGAACCAGTGGAGTATCACATCCACTATCTCAGTCCTTGGCAGGATGAAGCACTCTAGGCACAAAGCCCCCTCCAGAACCAGTGGAGTATCATATCCACTACCTCAGTCCTTGGCAGGATGAAGCACTCTGGGCACCAAGCCCCCTGCAGAACTAGTGGAGACTGTTATCCACTTGAGAGACTGTGGCTTTGCACTCCTCAGGATGGAGCAGTGAGCAACCGACCCACTTAAGAGACTTGAGAGACTGTGGCTTTGCACTCCCCAGGAAAGAACAGTGGGCAACTCACCCACTTGAGAGACTTGAGAGACTGTGGCTTTGCACTCCCCAGGATAGGGCAGTGGGCAACCCACCCACTTGAGAGACTTGAGAGACTGTGGCTTTGCACTTCCCAGGATAGAGCAGTGGGCAATCCACCCACTTGAGAGACTTGAGAGACTGTGGCCCGTATTTATACTTTTTTAGCGCTGCATTTTCGTCACTTTTTGACGCAAAAGCGGCGCAAACTTGCAAAATAATTGTATTTTGCAAGTTTGCGCCGCTTTTGCGTCAAAAAGTGACGAAAATGCAGCGCTAAAAAAGTATAAATACTGGCCTGTGTCTTTGCACTCCCCAGGATAGAGCAGTGGGCAACCGACCCACTAGAGAGACTTGAGAGACTGTTGCTTTGCACTCCCCAAGATACAGCAGTGGGCATGGGGCCCCTTTGTGGAGCTGGCGTTGTGCACTCATCCCGCTGAGGTGCCACCCTTCCCTTTCCCCTCAGGTACCTGTTTTATTTTGATCTGATATCCATGCAGTGTTCTCTCCGTTTGGAGTCTGGTATCGAGTGTGGGCCTTGCCCATGCATTTTGGGCCCAGTGGTCCACGGACTATGAATGGTGCACTATCCGGACTTGTGTAGTTGATGTACATAATTGTTTATACTGTATTTCAAGTTTTGACTAATGGATTTTTATTTATTACAATCGTTCAACTCATTTCCTTTTGTCCTTGCGTTATTGAGGGGAGGGGTGGGGGGTGTAAATGTAATGTTGCAGCATGTATTTGTGTGTATGGTGTTGTGGTGTTGTGGGTGAGGGTGGGGGTGTTGCGTGTGTGTGTGTGTCACTCTCTTTTCCCTCCCCCCTTCACCTGTGTTGTAGGTGCAGTACTCACCGTGGTCGTCGACACCGTCTTTCGTGCTCCTGGTAGAGGAGCAGGAATGCCATCGCAGGGAGTATTTGGAGTTCTGGCTCCATGGCATCCTGGTTCCTCGTGGGGTGTGGAGAGGTGATTGTTTTCCCTTCCAAGTCTAGTTTCCGCCGTGTTTTTGTTCGCGTTAGTTCCGCCCCGGAAAAGTTGGTGGATTGGTCTCTCATAATAGTGTGGGCGGTACATTGTCTTTTGCCTGTCTGCTGGTGGTGACCGCCGCAGTGTTTGTACTGCCGTGGTGGTCAGAGTGTTAAAGTGGTTCTATGTTGGCGGTTTCCGCCATGGTCGGGTTTTCCATTTTCTTTACCGCCGGCCTGTTGGCGGTCTTACAGCCGCTTTAACACCGACCGCCAGGGTTGTAACGAGGGCCTTTGTCTTCTCACTGGTGGTTCTTCTTTTGTGACTTCGTCCGGGTTAGCAGGGGCTCCTGTTCTTCCTGGACTCTTCAGTGCTCCTTGGACTTTGTCCCTTTCTTCCACAGGTCTTCAGATCCAGGAATCCATTGTTGGTGTCTTGCAGTCTCTTCTGGTTCTTGCATAATCTTCTATCACAACTTCTTGTGTGTTTTGGGAAACTTATTGTGATTTACTCCTGTTTTCCTGCGATCTGGGGTGGGGTGGGGTCTATGACTTACCTTTGGTGTTTTCTTCCACTCCCAGTGCCCTCTACACACTGCACTTGCTTAGGTGGGAAACCAACTTTTGCATTTTAATATTTTAGCATATGGTTTGTGTTCCCTCTAGGCCCTTTGCAACCTATTGTGATTTTCACTATTTGCACTGTTTTCTGACTGTGTACTTGCCTGTTTTTGGTTACTAGTGTATATATTTTGTATATTACTTACCTCCTAAGGGAGTATAGTCTCTAAGGTATGTTTAACATTTGTGTCACCAAAATTAAGTACCTTTGTTTTTGTAACACTGAGTATTGTGTTTAATGTGTGTGAGTACTGTGTGACTACTGTGGTATTGCAAGAGCTTTGCATGTCTCCCAGTTCAACCTTGGCTGCTCTGCTACAAGCTACATCTAGACAGCCTAACTGCTAGATACTGACTACATTTCACTAATGAGGGATAACTGGACCTGGTATAAGGTGTAAGTACCTTTGGTACCAACTGCGAACAAGGCCAGCCTCATACACCCAAACCCCGACCGCGCCCTGACCTCTAAAACCTACCCCACTGTATCTTAAAAACTACCCCCACCCTGAACCCAAACAACTACCCTGCCCTGTCCTAAAACCTACCTGACCTCCTGCCCCCACCCTGAACCTTAAAACCTACCCTGCCCTGTCCTAAAAACTGCTGCAGCCCCCCCAAAACTGTCCTCAGCCCCACTTTCTTCTCTCTCCTCTGCTCTTTCTGTTCTGCCTGGACAGCTAGACCACGTTCTCTGCCTTCACCACACATATGCATAGTAAATGCATGTGTGCAGAAGCATATGTGCTTAACTCAGATGCATGGTAATGGCCTCTCTATCCTCTGCTCCTTCCTGCTCTGCCTGGACAGTTAGACCACTCTCTCTGCCTTCACCACACATATGCATAGTAATGGTGTGAGTGTTAGAAGCATACGTGCTAAATGCATATTCGTGGTAATGGCAGTGTGGTAAATGCATTGGGTTGCATTGACAATGTGGTGGTATGTTTCCCCCATTACCTTTTATCCATCCCTCTAGTATCTTGACTGAGGAGTCAACAAAGTCCACCCAAGCTTGGTTTTGGCCTTTTTGGGTGTCTCTAAAATTGACTCTGTACGTTTCTTTGGTGAGTCCAAACTCATCTGTGAGAGTCTCCTTTATTTGCTGACAGGACTCAGCCACTTCCTCATCAGGGGTCAGAAGTCTATCACTGCCATTCACTGAGAATAACTCTCAAAGTAGAGAGCCCCAGTGTTGGCAACCTATCCTTCATAATTTGCAGGCCTTCTCAAAGGTTGCAAACCATTTATCAGTGTCATTACCTTCATTAAACTTGAGGACAATCCCTTTGGGGATCTTAAAGTCTAAAGATTCCTCTTTTGCCCTGGGAGTTTTGCCTCAACCATCTTCCTGATAGGGGATGAGGATCTTATCAGAATCCTTCTTTTGGGCTGTTGCTCTAAAGCCAGTGCCCCTAATTTCAGACAAGGCTCCTAGATCGTCTATCTGGAACGGGTAGGGCAAACAAGTTGGGGTTCTTGCTGGCCTCCATTGTGTATTAAGTTTTATTTTTTAAAGTTGTGATCTTATTAAAAATGTTGCAATATCCTTTTAAAACTTTGGCAAGCTTTTTAAAAATAAATTGGACTTTTAACACACTATTGGAATGAGGGATCTACACAGGGCCCTAATAATTCCAATCAAAAACTCATTTTGAAAATCGAAAAAAATTTTTTGAGTCTAATGACAATTGAGGATTTCTCATCCACAAACAATACTTATGACTAAGTGGTGCTGCAAAACACAAGATACCGGATCCCACTGCTGTGACACCAAAGTTGAAAAGTAGACTAGACCAGTGATACTGGTTAGGCCTCGCTATCTCAAACTCTAACAATACCCAAAGATGGTCTCTCAGATTCACAATAATAAATCCTTAGCTCAGTCCTGGTAGTGTGGCAAAGAGCAGTCAGGCTTTACTAGAGGAACATGTGTTAAGCATCTTAGAGTTCCAACATTGACGATGAGGATTTCTAGATAAATGTATACACCATAGCAAAGTAAATCAGATACACATAACCAGAGTTATGGATTTTAAAGCAGAATTAAAATCAGTGCACTTTAAAGATGTCAAACCTCAACATTGCGGTCAATGGGAAATGGCACTAGTGACACTTTGTCACTTGTAGGGTAAGTTCAGAGGAACCCACTGGTAGTTCAGGTTGTGCAGGTCCCAAGAACTGTCAGACCAATTTTACCTGGCTCATCGGCCTGGGTGCAGTGGTGTCCTGACTGTCCTTGGTAATGAACGCGGGAGCCCTGGGTGCAGAAAAATAGTACTTGTGACACTAGGTCACTTGCAGGTCGAGTTGTGGGAGCCCACTGGAGATTAAGCTTCGGTGGGCCCCTGGACCAGGATTCACCATGCAGAACACCCCACCTAGTCACGGTGTCTTGAGTATAGAGGTGTGCTTGGCTATCATTGGTGCTGAACAGGGGCTGTTGTTGCAGGTTTTACCACTGAGACTTTGTGGGTGAGGAAACGGATGCAAAAACTTGACAATGGAGCCACAGAGGATGTCAGATAAAGGTGTTGCAGTGTGCCCTCAACTTGCATTGCCTAAAGGTGGTGATGATAGGACTGGCACCAACAAGCCTTGGCAGTTGTAAGGTGGAGGAGAAGCTAGCTCCCCTTCCAGAAGTCCTGTGGAAAACAGTAGCTGGTAGTAACGTTGCAGGGAGCTAGACTCCTCTTCCTACGATGCGATGGACCACCTGTCTTTGGGCGATCCCTCGGAGGGCGCGATGGCCAATGCTTCTTCAGATCCTATGAGTACTTTTTACCTGCGGTGGGCATTAGTCCAAAGGAGACAGGGTTTGCCTTTGGCTCATAAACGGTTCCTTCTTGCTGGGGGAAGCAGTCTTTGGTCCAGGACAAGATGCAATTGAGCTGCTCCAGGAGGTTGCCACAGGTTCAAGATATCACATCTATTTTTAGAGCAGGATCATGTTGTTGTTGATACGTGTCTTCTCATTCCCTTTCATTGCACGTTGTTGCAGATCGGAGGTTCGGGTGCCAAGAGAGTCCCTTAAATCCTGGATTGAGAGGCATAATGGGTATGGGTGCAAGTAGCCAATGGGCTACTAACCCAGCCATCTAATCTACCCCTGAGGTGATCACATCCCGGCTGTGGCACCTTTTCTGCCCTAAATCTTCTATTTTGCCATTTTTCAAGATGCCAGACATCCTTCTCAGTGGTTCAGACCAGACTGCCCACCCTAGAGGTGTGGCTAGCCTTCTAGGAGTTTACACCTCCAGACTAACTAATTTTCCCACTTGTCCCAATGCAAATATGCCTGGGGGCAGCTTGTCCTCCACTGGGAGACAGCTTTGCTGCATATCATAGGCGACATGCCCGTTGAAGCTCACCACCTTTATGTGCCTCTTCACTAGCCTTCCTGGCAGGGAGGGAGGTGTGACCTCCTTAACATCCAGGTCATTGTCCTGACTCCTGGGAGTGTTTGCACCTCTGCCCAGGGGGTCATGGTCCTGTCTTGGTGGCCGCAACTGCAGGCTGGCATCCAAAGCTCAGGCAAACTGGGGTAACATGGTGGGCAACTTCTAAGGTTGCTTTCTGGGTCTCTGTCACATCGTCTTCAACACGAGGTTCATGTCAGGGGTGAGATATACCACATGGTGAGTTAGATGCTGATATCAGATAGAAACTCTGGATCAGAGCATTTACCACAGCAAATTAAATTGAGAGATAAATGGTCCATACAGGCACTAATCCAAAAGGAGGAGCTACGCTGGTATGAAGAGGCATCCAGCCATATCCTGTATTTAGCAGGGAATACTCAGTTAAATCAGAGATTTGTCTGGGCCCAGTGAAATATGGTGAATTTATCACACTAACTTTCCAACACCGAGACACATTTCAGCAGCACTCACACTTTCCCTGCTTTCTGGTTAGATCAGCAATGTACAGGCAGTGAGGGGGCTTTCCTATTTTATATTCCAGCTGGGCCCGAAGCAAAGACCGAATTAAAAAGGCCATAAGAAGTCCTTTTTTTTTGTATGATCGTGGCTAGGAGCTACCTGGAGCCTGACCCTTAGATGTCAATGTAATGGAGAGGAAACAAAAGCGCACAGCTCATCACTTCACAAGTACTTTGGAAAAAATACTATTTGAACACAAGCTTTTGACTTTGTCCAATCTCTCTAAACACACTGTTCATGCACTGTGAAATTGTCAGCCAGATCGGTCTGTACAAGTATTTACACGCATAGCACTATTTTTTGTTATTTTATAGGACTTCTTATCCCAAATTAGGGTGTCAGACTGCCTAAATCAAACCCACGTGTTATATTTTGTACAGGTTACATAAGACAATGAGAGTTTCAAGATGTAGAAGGAACACATTGGTTTTAATGGTAGGGATTATATGCTAAGAGTGCACAGGCAAAAAATACAAAGTCAGGATTTAAGATGTAGTGCAGTGCTTAGGGATACCTGTACTAATAAGACTTTATTATTATATAATACATGGGAAACCTCAATGCGTGTATAAGCAACACACAGTCACTGATTATAAAAAAAAGCTGTCAGAACTCAACTGTAATAACTCAGCTGCCAGAGCTAGCAGGTGAGGTGAAAGGCAAGTCAGGTCACAGAGCAGCTGTTTAAAGTAATGAAAACAAAATGTGGCTTTTGTTCTACTCTATTTGTCTGGTTTACAGTTACTGGCACAAATAAAAAATATTATTTTTTTATTCTTTATATAATTTTAACAACATTAGAATCATTTTCCATGTTTCTACACATCCTGAGCTACTGGAGTTTTTTAAAGAAAAAAACAGACGTATACTAAACGGTTTATAATATTTTTTGGGAGCAAACATCTAACAGGTTGTTGATGTGTTTAATTTTTGCATTTGCATTTTTAATTTTGTGTTCCATTTTTGTTCTTCATTTTGTAAACATGATTTCTCTCTTACATGAAAGATCTACGCGCCAAGGATTTAAGTGGTTTGTGGCAAAAGTGATGGTGTGATCATGTATTATATGGGTTAAAGTATCCCCTACTGTACATAATAAGAATATTCCAAGTCCCCTTGGAGTTCCATAACTTTGTAAAATAACTCATTCCACTATATGTTTAAGGAACACCTCAGTGACTTGTAATATCCTTATAATTTGCAGTGGGGGTATTTTATCCCTTATATAAGCAACCTTCTTAAAAATCTTATATTAATGATTACAAATTGAGAATAAATAATAAGGTTCTAAACCCATGCCTTGCAGTTCCCTGATTCTGATTCATAGCTCATCATGCTATATTAGAAGGATTGCAGTTTATCAATGTAAGTAATAAACGATTTGTCAAAGGCAGTAACCCACTTAGCAATCTGCCTACAATAAAAATCTGGCATCTGCTTATAACAGGATGTGCTTTGCTGGAGACACATTAAACCTCTATGCTACATTATGAGTTATACCTGTAACTAGACAAAACACAAATCTCTCCCAACAAGTGCATTAACCACATTATTATTCCCTGAGATTTACTGGGCATATAAATCTGTCTTCAGCAGATAACCCTGTAGGATATTTTGAAATGCAGCCTTTGCAACCAATCAAGCCAGAACAGACTTACTGCCACATTTCTCCCTGTTGCTAATTTGTGTTTTTCGCAGAGTTTAAAAAAAGAAAAAAAGTAAGGGACATATTTAATAGCCCCTAACACCACCAGAGAGTCACTTTTCATGACGCTCAGGTGGCGGTAACCATTGCTCCATATTTACAAGGAGACGTAGTGCCACTTTTTGTGGCGTTACGCCTCCTTGTAAATATGGGCCACTCCAATGCAGTTTTCTGCATCAGAGGGGAGTGCAATGGATGTTTTGGTGGTCATTCCACAGCACACCCATTGCTTTTGAACCTGCCTCAGATTTATGAGTTGTTGTAAACCTGAGGTAGCACCAAAAGCTTACGACGCCTCAGGGGTGGCGTTAGCATAGCAAAGCGAAGAAAAATGCTTTTATTCCTCCTACTTTTTGCTTTTTCTATGTGTGCTGCCTTCTGAAGCACACATAGAAGAAGCAAAATGCCATGGACAATTGTTTACGTTCAGGAAAGGACACCTTCCTGCACATAAACAATCATTCAAAATGACGCTCTTGGCTTTAGTACTTCTATGTGTGCTGCATTTTCCCTGCGTTTCTAAAGTGCAGGAAGGGACACCTTCATGCACGGAAACAATCTATCCCCTTAACACAGACACCCTGGATACCTGCGTTGGCACTAGGCAGCTTAATTCAGTGCAGGAGTAAATGCATGGGTGCGCCATATTCCTCTAAATACAGCGCATCTCTACATTTCTAAAGTGGTGCAGCACAGCGCTGCTATTTTTGACTCAGCACCGTGCTGTGCCACGTTAACAGAAATCTGGGCCTAAATGTATATGTTGACTGTCAAAATGTTTTTCATGACTCTGCCTTCATGAATCCACACCCCTTTTGTTGTCACTGCTTGACCCCCCGTTTATGGGTTCCTGTTGTAAAGTTTTTCCAATTCCAGCACTGAGGAGGATAGATCTTTGAAGGCTTTAAAGGCTGATGTCAGAAAACTCATTGAAGCACCTCGGGGCATATTTATACTCCGTTTGCGCCGAATTTGCGTCGTTTTTTACGCCGGCTAACGTCATTGAATAAATACGGCGCCCGCATGGCGCTTCAGACTGGCATTAGCCGGCGCTAATTTTTTTGACGCAAAACTGCGTTGGCGCAGTTTTGCGTCAAAAAGTATAAATATGGGCCCTCGTTTCTTTGAATACTACACAGGAAGGGTTACATTTTGCCTTCTTGAAGTGCGTCAGAGTTGGACATCTGGAGATGCACTGAGCAACCTTGCACTGAGGTGCGATTGTAATGAAAAAACGCCTTTTTAGGGTCGTATTTTGATTACATCTACTGTACTGAAACACCGGGTTGCCACGTGTGGGATGCCTTCTTTTCTATACGTTTAGCATTTCTTGCAACACCTTCTTCTATAATTATGAGCTCTCAGCTGCACCTGGCCGGCATTCAACCTTCTTCAGAATCAGTGGGATACCAATTAATAATGTTGAAGATAAAAAAAGGCTGTGCACACCTTGCAGATAAAGTGCTTTTACTTTCGGAAATCTTCTGACCCAGTGCTCCCAGGGGTAAAGAGAGTGAAAAGCTGCAGCAAGAATCGTCCATAAACACGAGCCAAGGCCTGACTAGTTGGCGGGATATTGGTCAGCGAAGCACAATTTTGGGCCTGAAATGCACTTTTGCAGTGAAGGACGAATCGAATGCTTTGGCTTCAATGGTATTCAGGTCCTCTAAGTAACCCTTGAATAAAGGTTCATCATCAATTGCGCACACGTGTATAATGTTTCTCTTTAGCACCTTCGTAAACATCTGTAGAAAGTGCTGCATCTATGTGAAGACTGCCCAGTGTTACACTGTAAAAAATTCATCTGAATCATGGCTTTTACAGCATTTTATTTCATAAAAGAGTATTTGCTGAGAAAAAAAATCCACACTTTTGTCATTCTTCAGAGAAACCTTAGCAGAAAGTAAACTAGCAGGAAAGAGTGTAATTATTTTCCAAGTAGGCAAGGTTTGATTAAGAGTAAAATGATGTCGCACTGCATTCAAAATTGTCTTGCAATGTTCTGTAAGACTTTTCCTGGCTTTCACAAACTTTGCTGACATTTACAAACTGCACATAATGCAAAAGTCCTGTAAAAGAGTGCTGGAACTAATTAGCATGTGCATTCATAATATACCATATTTTAATGGCACGAGCCTACTCTACATTAAGAATTTAACTATGTGTACAAAGGGCCAATTGACGAAGGTAAGTTTACATGAGTAGTTCTTGTCATGTGTGGATCTACCTTAACAGCAAGATGTAAATCTCCATGTTTTTGCTCTTCACTATTTCCAAGTGCAGTTTTACATCTAGCCGTAGGGCTTCATTGGAGGTATGCAGCCTCTTACAACCCATTTTATGACGGTAAAGTTGCTATTGGTTTTTTTCTGGCTACTAGTGGTGATCAGCACCACCAGGGCAGAGATCTGCACATTGGCAAATAAAGGGAAATGATTAACCCCTTGGCTGCTGGGCCTTTTTCCCCCAGTGCTGAGCTCGTTTTGTCTACCTAAGCTATCCCTGCCAAATGTGATCCTTTTTTCCTAACATCCTGGGGATTCTAAAGCTACCCGGTGTTCGTAGGTTCCCCTGGAGGAGACAGGGAAATTAGCCAAAATACAGCTAAAATGTAGGTTTTTTGTGAAAAATGGGAAAAAAGTGCCGCAGAAGAAAGCTTCAATTTCCCCCCCCTGCAAATGGTATCAATGAAGGGTGTGCAGTGCTAAGATCCCCATTCTCCCAGCTTTCAGGAACAGGCAGACTTGAATCAGAAAACCAATTTTTTAACACAGTTTTGGCATTTTAGTGGACATAAACCATTTGTACTATTTTTGTACTTTTAGCCTTCTTCTAGTTAGTGACAGAAATGGGTGTGACACCATGGTGGATCCCGGACAGCTAAACATTTCTGAAGAGTAGATAAAATTCTGAATTCAGTAAGGGGTCATTTGTGTAGATCCTTCAAGGTTTTTCTATTGAAAGTAACAGTGGAAATTAAAAAATATTGAAATTGAGTTGACAAAAAAAGCCATTTCTGTCTATGTTTTCTTTTGTAGCTTTTTCTAGATATGGCAGATTTTTTAAAGCAATACACCGTTACATCTGCTGAACCCTTCTAGTTGTGGGGATATATAGGGCTTGTAGGTTCATCAATAACCCAAGGTATCCAGAGCCAAAGAATTGAGCAGCACCTTGCAATAGGTTTTCTTTGTATACCGGGTATACAGCAATTCATTTGGTAAAATATAAAGAGTGAAAAATCACTATTAAAGAAAACTTATGTATTTATGAAATGGGCACAAGATATGGAGTTTAGAAGCAGTAGTTATTTTCACATCTCTGGATTCGTGGGTGCCCATACCAGCATGTGAAATACAGGGCATTTCTCAAAATGACTTCTTTCTTACACACTGTATTACATTTGGAAGACACAAATGTAGAGTAAGACAATTGACAATAACACTTGTTCTTCCATTCTGTATTCCTTCAAGTCTCCTGATAAAAATGGAACCTCACTTTTATGAGTAGGTCTAGTGCCCAGGAAGCACAACAAAGCGCAACATGGACACACCACCTTTTGATTTTGAAAAGGGGTCTGTTTTTTCCAAAGTGCCTAGCTGTGGATTTTGAGCTTTAGCTCAACTGGCAACCATGGATATCTAGCATACCTATACATTTTTGAAAACTAGATACCTAGGGGAATAAAGCATGGGGTGATGTGTGGGGTTCTAATCAGATTCTGTCACCCAGAATCCTTTCTAAACTTTAAACTTTGCCTAGAAAAACACTTTTCCTAGCATTTTAGCAATGCAAAGTTCTGGAACCTCAGGAGTGCCACGAGCTTCCTTCCACCCAGTATTGTGCCAAGTCTCCTGATACAAAAAGTACCTCACTTGTGTGGGTAGGCCTAGTTCTGGCAACAGGAAATGCCCTAAAACACAACGTGGACACATTACATTTTTCCAATGAAAATTGATGCAATTTTTGCAAAGTACATAGCTGTGGATTTGGGCTCTAGCTCCACCGGCACCCACGGAAATCTAACAAACCTCTACAACACTGAGAAGTAGGCACTAGGAGTAATTCTGAAAGGTGTGGCTTGCAAGGCTTTCACTATGTTCTGTCACCCAAAATCCTTTGCAAACCTTAAAATTTGGCTAAACAAACAAATTTTTCTCACATTTCAGCGATATAAAGTTTGGGATCCAAGAGAATTCACAAACTTCCTTCCAACGCATATTTCCTGAGACTCCTGATAAAAATGGTACCTCAATTGTATGGGTCGGCCTAGTGCCCGTGACAGGAAATGCCCCCAAAACACAACGTGGACAAATCACATTTTTTCAAAGAAAACTGAAGTCTTTTGTGCAAGGTGCCCAGCTGTGAATTTTGGGCTCTAGTGTAGCTGGCACCTGGGGACACCTAGAAAGAAATATCTGTTTTTGAAAACTAGAGTCCTAGAGAAATCCAGAATAGGGTGACTTATGGGGCTCTCACCAGATTCTGTCACCTAGAATCCTTTGCAAACCCCAAAACTTGGTTAAAAAACCACATTTTCCACAAATTTCAGTGATGCAAAGTTCTGGAATCTGAAGGGACCCACAAACTTCACTCTACTCAGCATTCCCTCAAGCCTTCTGATAAAAATGGCACCTCACTTGTGTGGGCTGGCCTGGTGCCCGTGGCAAGAAATGCCCTAAAACACAACATGGACACATCACATTTTCCCAATGAAAATGGAAGTGTCTTTTGCAAAGTGTCTAGGTGTGGTTTTTGGCATCTAGCTCAGCCGGCAACTAGGGAAACCTAGCAAATCTATCCATGTTTGAAAACTAGACACTTAGGGAAATCCAGAATGGGGTGACTTGTGGGGCTCTCACCATGGTCTGTCACCCAGACAACCAGAATCATTTACAAACTTCAAAATGTGTCAAAAAAACATGTTTTCCTTACATTTCAGTGATACAAAGTTCTGGAATGTGAGGGGAGCCACAAACTTCCTCCCACCTAGCGTTACCCCAGGTTTCCCAATAAAAATGGAACCTCACTTGTGTTGATAGGCCAAGTGGTTGCAACAGGGAAGGGCCTCAAATGTACTGTGGCGATAATGATTACTGAGGTGCGTGTACTAATTAGTCCTGGGATCTGGAACCATTTATGGAAACCTACCAACCACAGACTTTCTAAAACATGGACACCCAGTGAAGTGCACAGAGGAGTGGCTTGTGTGGATTCCCCACATTTGTTTTACCCAGAATACCCTGCAAAGGTGAAACATTGAATAAAAACAGTATTTTTCCTTGCATTTCAGTGAAGCAAGATAGAGGAATATGATGGATCCACAAACATCTTACCACCTAGCATTCCCCGGCTTGTCCTGATAAAAAGACTACCCCAATGGTGTGCCTGGGTGTAGTGCCCATGCGAGGAATGGATCACACAAAGGTCAATGGTAGTCCTTGCATGAGGGCTACTATTGACCCTGGAGTGATCCATTCCTGACGCTGGCACTAGGCACATGCACACAAGTGGGGTTATGTTTTTATCAGGACAAGTGGGAAAACACTGAGTGGTAGGAATTTTGTGGATCGCTGCACATTCCTGTAGTTTACGTAATGGAAAAGCACGGAAAAATAGTGTTTTAATCAACATTTCACATTTGCAGGGTAATCTGGGCTGGGTAAAAAAAAAAAAGTGGAATCCACCCACACCACACCTCCATTGACTTCTCTGGGTGTCTAGTTTTCATAAATGTCTGGGTTTAGTAGGTTTCCATATATGACTACCAAGCCCAGGACCACATACAGAGGTGACTGTATTACAAATTAAAGAAAAACAAATGCACAGTTCCACAAACAAATATATGATGGATCTACCCCTAGTCCAGGAGAGTTAAAAACGGTCCCTCCGGGTATCCTAAATCAGGAACAGGAGCCCTCACTCGCCATTTGGTGATATACTTTATCATAGGGGTCTGCTCCACGTCAGTCCAGCACTGAAATGTCTGACGGGCCCCTGGTGGGGGCTCTTTACCAGAGATCTTTTTTTAAAAGAATTGCCAGTGGTGAAGGGATTGGTGAGATGCACTGTTAAAATTGACTAGAATGACCATGTGGTAAAATATTTATTGAAAAAGTGGGCCTCGGTCAAGATTAAAAACAGGCTGCTTTGTGATAGGTAATGAGGTTTCCACAATCCGTTTTGGACAGTTCCCTGTCATGGTCACTTTCCCACCTACACAAGTGAGGTAATGTTTTTCTCTGGAGACTGCTGGATGGTAGAAAATGTGTGGTTGCCTGCAGATTTCAGGACTTTCCCTCACAGAAATGCATAGAAAACGTTTTTTAATCAACTTTTGTGATTTCAAGTGGATTCTGGGTGAGGGAAAACTGGTGAGAGCCCCACAAGTCCTGCACTTTGGACTCCCCTTGTACTAGTATGTTAAAGTTAATCCACCACTCACAATGGTTGGTTTTAGCACTTAAAATTTCAAAGCGTGGATACTTAGCAAAGTATCTGAGTATTGAAACCAAGCCTTCTGAAGGTGAGCCATGAAGCCACTTCATGACATCAAGGGTCATATTTATACTCTGTTTGCGCTGAATGTGCGTCAAAAATGTTGACGCACATTCGTCGCAAAACTTGCCCCATATTTAAACTTTGACGCCCGACCTGCGGACATCAAAAAACCTCCCTGTGAGTCATTTTTTGGATGCGGGAAACCGCCTTACGTTAATGACATGCAAGGTAGGCATTCCTGTCCAAAAAATGACTTTAAGGCCTGTGCGCCTCATTTATACTCCAGCGTTGTTTTGACGCACAGGAGGGGGCGGGCCTTAAAAAATGGCACAAAGCCTGATTTGCACCATTTTTTAACGCCTGGGTGAGGGCAGGCGTTAAGGGACCTGTGGGCTAACTTCCATGGTCTCAGACCATGGATGCAGTCCAGAGGTGCCCTTCCCTGCCCCCAGGTATACCCCCTGCCACTCTCGCCCACCCCAGGAGGACACCCATGGATTAGGGGACCCATCCCAGGTAAGTACAGGTAAGTTGAGGTAAGTATTATTTTTTTATTTTTTAAAGTGGCATGGGGGGCCTAATTTGACAGAAGTCCCCTGGGCATGGCCATTGGGCAAGGAGGTATGACTCCTGTCTTTGCTAAGACAGGAGTCATTTCAGTGGGGGTTGTGTGTCAAAAAATGGCACAAGTCCGGTTTGAGCCATGATTTTTTACTCAAACCTGGCTTGCACCATTTTTTGACGCACAACCCCCATTTGCCCCATACGCTGGCACTGCCTGCTTTGAGTCTTTTTTTTTTACTCTGAATAGCCTGTAGCGCCAGCTCACGTCAATCCTTAAATAAGGCGCCCGCATGGTGCGTAGGAATGGCGTTAGCCGGCGGTAATTTTTTTTACGCAAACCAGCACAAGCACTGGTTGGCGTCAAAAAGAATAAATATGGGCCCAACTGCTTTATGGTCCATTCACACGCCATTCACGCACAACACACAACACTTTCATACTGCCGGGCAAGGGCCTAATCCAACCAATCATTGCACTCACGTCAACTTACCGCAAACAGACAAGGGCCCATCACATTCTTACACCAAAGGAAGGAATAAGTTTGACTACATTTTACCAGTAGTCAAGTTCTGAACATTGCCAAAGGCATGCGTAAGGAACCTTGACTAATGACTCCCATGACAGCCACATGAGGCTCAGGAATCCATGTTTTTCATGCACCTTTAGTGCACTCACTGTGTTAAATCCAACTCCTCACAGTTTATGAATGCAAGATGGGAGTCTCTGAGTATGCCTTGCGAGGCCTGTGCCTCGAACTGAGCAAGCATATGTACCTTTGAAACTAAGACAGACATGCTGGGGAATTTTCGCAAATTTCCCTAAAGAGAATGTCATCAACTATGAAGAAGGGTAGTGTTGGCACACAGGGTAGTCTGTGGACATGTAGCATATGTCCCAGCCACCGTTATGTGTAGTGCTGTGACTGTTATGCACTTATCATACAGCAAATTGAACATCTAGTAAGTTCTTCGGGAGGATGAACATGGCAAGCAGGTCAAACACTGATCCATATGTGTCATTGTCCTTCAGTGCCAGCATGGCACCAATGGGTTTGAATCCATAGGCGTAGATGATGAGTCTGTTCTTCCTTTACTATCTGCCTTCTACTTTTGCAATATCCCCGGGAAAGCACACCTGCTATAAGCTTTATTTACCCATTCATGTCTCTGTCCTCATCAGAGTCCTGACTTACCCTGTATAATTGCCAATGGAACCTACACTAATGCCTTCCACCATTAGCTACTTGAAGCTCAAGAAAACATGTATTTCATGCACCATCAGTGCACTTACTGTGCTTCATTTAATTCCTTCCAGTTTTTGGATGCAAGTTAGGGTTGTCCGAATATCCCTTGCGAGGCCTATTCCTCGAACTGAGTGAGCATATCTACTGTTGAAACTAAGGCAGACATGAGAGTGAATACTACCTAATGTCTCTAAAGTAAGAATTCAAACAATTATCCTGTTGGACTCCTTCGTCAACACTTCTACTTTTGTTTTGAAAGTGAAGCTACAAATTGAGTTTGAACACTTTCAAACAAGTAGAATTGTTGGTGAATATGTCACTTCAGGATATTTGTTTGACTTATTACACTTCCTCTTGTTCTTTTTGGCAATAAGGGTGATCCTTGTCTAGTATACATAAGTTCCCTATAAAGCATTTCAAAATTCAGTCACGCCTTTAACATTTTGCCACACAGGGTACTCCGTGACAATGTGGCATATGTTCTGTTCACTAGTATGTGCAGTGTGGGGAATCTAATGCACATTAAGTCAACAGACCAACTTCCACATTGTGACGCCTATAAAGGTGCTGAGCAGGCCATAAGGAAGTCCATGATTTTCTGAAGTAGATGAAGTAAAATTCTGTGACTGCTTGCCTAACGACGCAGTAGCCCATGGATGTTCGGTATCCACTGAAAGGTTTACCAAATGGCAGCTCTACCTCAAGAAATTCCCAGAACTTTGCTTTAGTACGTTACAACATCAAACAAGTAGGGAAACAGAGTCCTGGCTCAGATGAGCAGTGGGGACAGTAATAACAATTACCTTGCTGCTTTCCATGCTTTGAGCACATTGTACAGCGACAACATGGATGATCCTTTTTGGGTGTTTTAGGAATGCGACCACAAAAGTGTCGCTCCTGCAGTCTTGCCACATTCTTCAGAAGATATGAGGTGGAGGCTGCTGCTTCTGTAGCAGCAGTGATTCTTTCAATTACAGACAATTGGAAGTCAAGGAAAGACATTCGTCTTCCTGTGGTTGTCTGACAATAAACAGCATACGCATTGTATGTTCCAATCTGGATCAGGTGGATAAACAGTTTATTATACCAAGTGCGAGTTTTATGACACACATTACATGGTTGAAGAATCTGGTTGTTCTTGTCCACCCGCCCATGTACTTTTTGTAATGAAGTATACTAGTGGGATTGTGGACTTTGGCCATCTGACCCCAAACCGTGATGGGGAAGTGCTCTCATCATGACTTACAATGAGCACATATACATCACGCCTATCCGAGACCTGGACTGCAAGTAGTTCACTGAAACTCAACGCAGTGCTCTGGAAGTTATAGAGCTTCTTGCAAATAAACTCCTGAGGGATTCCTTTGCGGTACATTGAACTGTAAAACAGGCCACAGTGCCAGATTTGTAGAGCTCACTGAACACCTCTACTCCTGTATAAAAAAGGTCCACCCAAAGGTTAGAACTTTTGTGAAGGAGTGGCTGAACAAGCTCCCATACAATCTTCCCTGTGACCCCTAACCTGGGAGGGCAACCTACAGGGTGTAGCGTGGAGTCCTCCCTTGTATAAACTCTCAAGCTATACACATAAGCAGAAGAGCTCTCACACAATATGTACAGCTTGATGCCATAGCGAGCTGTTTTGCTTGCAATGTACTCTCTGAAGAGCAGCCACCCTTTTTACAGCATCAAGGGATCATCGACTGCTATATTCTTTCCAGGAGTATAGATCTCTGGAAACCTGGCAGACAAATGTTCCATGACAGGCCGTCCTGGTCCGGATGGTCCTGGGGCAAAGCAGCAGAATTCTCATTGAAATGTAGCATGCTCTGCAATAACAAAAAACGACCTCTAATCTTGTACGATGTGAAGTTGGGGTTTACCCAAACTGTTCGAGTCACCTAGGCCCATATTTATACTTTTTTATGCAAAACTGCGGCGACGCAATTTTGCGTCAAAAATATTACGGCCGGCTAACGCCATTTCTGAGCGCTATGCGGGCATCAAATTTATACTTTGACGCACGGTGGCACAAACTACAGGTGGGAGTCATTTTTTTTCACTCAAACCACTGCGTCACGTCGTAAAGGAAAACGATGTTAAAGCGGTGCAAATGACTGTGAGCCGGTTTACAACACCGCAAACCGGATATGCGGCGTCTTTTGATGCAATAGCGGCAAAAATTGCTGCAAACACAGCAAATTGTGCAGAGGAGAGCCAAAATGGATCCCTGATGCTTGCACATAACCCAGGAAGATGACAACAGACCAGGAACCAACCAGGACGACCCACACAGGACCCAGGACAGGGAGAAGAAGAAAAGAAAGTGTTGCTTCAGTGCAGAGGAATAGGAAATTCTGGTGAAAGAGGTGACAGAACAACAGCACCAACTGTTTGTCACCTCAATGTTGCCAATCAGTAGGAGAGAGGCAATATGGCAACAAATTGTTGACAAGATCAACAGTGTGGCAGAAGTACGCAGAAAAGTCATCAAGTGCAACAAACGCTGGCATGACTGCAAGCGCAGGACAGAGGAAAAGATGGCCAGGAACAGAAAGGCAGCACTGCAGACTGGAGGTGGGAGTCCAGCACCACGGGAGCCCAGGCCCACATGAAGGAGATGGTCACAGCCATCATCCCTGAGGCGATCATCACAGGGATTCAAGGACAGGACAGCGAAGACCACCAGGAGACAACGCACATGCAGGGTAAGTCGCATGGGGAATTCAAATGCACTAATGTTAACTGCAACCGGGGGGGATGGACATACCTATTACACAATGCATGTAAGTCATGATATTCAGGGAGTGGAATGGGTAAAGGGGCACGGCACGGGGGCATGGCCCGTACTGAGGAAACCTGGGGCACACCACTATACAACACCAACAACCTTTGCATGGGGGTACACTGCCAAGGATGTTGCAAAGGTTAAGCCAGGCCAGCAGGGCAGGGTACAATGTAAAACTGGCAGCCCGTCACACGTCAGCCAGTATACTCCCTACATTAACTAGGGCCCAATTAACAACCTCTGGCCATATCTACAAGTGGAATGTAACATTGACAACAATTGCCACTACCACCTCTGCTGTGTGTGCAGGTCAAGTAGCTAATGGCAGTAACATCCCCATGGATCAAACACACCCAAATTAGAGGGTTCAGGATGACAACGTTATCAATCCCCTGAAATCAAGACAACTGTTCCCATCCTGTCAAATGTGATTGCCAAAAGTTGCCACAAACTTCACCCATTGTCATTAACATTAGGAGGTACACAGCACTAATGTCATACCCATGCTACATATGTCAGGGTCCACCCTGTGCCTGGGTCACTATAGCTCCAACGACAGCATGCAACAACCCAAATGTCATACTGCTCAGACAACAGCATTGAGGGGGAGGACACATGTTCACAGAAATACACCAGCACAGTCAGAGGAGGAAATAGGACACTGCTACGACTATCAGTGCAATCCAATGTACCACACATTCCCCAACATCAGCAGTACACATTACCAATGCTGACATCCATATCGTGCCATAACAATGCTATACATAGTATATGCTACATCTCAACTACATATAGGTGGATGTGAAAGATCAGAGACTGGGGCAGGTCAGGATTGTTAACTGTGGTGCTAGTGCCATCAGAGCATCCACAGCCAGTGAAAGACCTCACCATGAGAATGGAAATAGACGGAGGGTTGAGTAGGACAAGAAGGTGGCAATTCACAATTTGGCCTGAACAACACCTAGAGGATATGATGCTGACAAGTCCACAAACTGACCACAATATATAAGATGTGTAGGTGGGGCATAGGCCTGGGAGAATGCCAATCTGAAAGACAGAACAATGAACAGGAACCAAGACCACAATGTGAAAATAATCGGAAGGCAAGCATGTCACATTACAAAGCCCACAACACTGACACACTAATTGTACTGTATTTCATTGCAGAGGACGATGGATCTCCTGCAGATATGCCTGTCCAGGACTACCCTGATGACATGGATGACAAGCTGACAAACATCAAACCAGCAGACCCTCCAAGAGGTCCTTGGAACCCTCCAGACCCCACCTTCAGTCACAAGGAGGAGCACAAAAGTAGGAGCCATCACAGAGGACCCACCCACAACACCAATTGTACAATCTGACAGCTCCAACACAGCTGAGGACTCTGACGACACTGGCACCAGCTTTGAGAGAACTGTAGTTGGAGTACAGCGGGAGCTGGCCAAGGAGATGCGGTTGTGTATGGAAAATATGGCAGCCAGCCTAGAGGGGGTGAGTTTGTGCATGATGTCAACTGAAGAACAGGCAGCAGCTATGAAAGGGCGAACAACTATCTTGCAGGAAGTAGAAAAAAGGTTGAAGGAAATCAGCACAGCCGTAATACAGTTGACCCAACACCTACAACAGCAGTCCTGTCAAAATGTGCACGAATGCAACATTGAACCCCTCAGGGCCGACCTGGCTGCCTACCACCGTGATGTGGCTGCTATTCTTAAGAACCAGCAGATCCTCCTTGCTGCAGTACTGCACTTAATACCACCACAGTTAGCAGCTACTGGGATGTCTGACTCCACGTCTTCAAACACTGAGGTGTGTGTTGCCCCTTCACAACCACCACCACCAAGGGCAGAGGAGACTACACACACATCAGAAGATGAGCATGGGGAACAGATCACCTTCACACGTAAGAGTACCCGGTAGCACTGGTCCCTGCCACATGGCCACCTATTGCCAAGGTCCTGTGCTTTGTAACATGCCAGTCTTGCAACAATTGTACTCAAGCACTGTTCTGAAACCCACTGTTTATCTTGTCAGCCTGGCCTGTGATTGTCTCCCACTAACTCATTGGCAAATCCTGTCCCTCTGCACTGTCTGACACTTCACCCCAGCATGTCCAATGACATGTCCTTTTGCACTTGTGTAGGATCACAATGGAAGATGTCACAATAATGGACTCACAATCATGGACAATGTACATATAGCACTTTTAAAATAAACAGCACTTACACAACCACTTTGTTTCTGTGTAAGGTGACACATCAACCGTGCGGTAGATCAGTGATGTTTGCCTCCTGTCAATGATTATAGATTGTCAACACAACTGTCCTGAAATAATGTGGGCTGATAACTATGCACAGTGGCCTGGATTGTACCATCATCTGTCCTTCCTGAGGGACAATTCTGAGGGAAATAGAAACTATTCAGTATAATGCTGTGTTGAACAGAATAACGCTTCCTCAAGGGATGTCTAAGCCAGAAATTACTGCCTTCAATTGTTGCTGAGAGTGAAAACATTCGTGCTTGACATTTGCCCCAATTTTAACCTAACACACACCAAACTGCATGAAGGGATGTGTATGAGTTTCCATACAAATAAGTAACCATACTGAACATTGTAACAAATGATATGTGTGAGTTATATACACTAGACTACAAGAGAGCATACTACCACTCACCTTATAAGGATTTGCTTGGCCATCAGGCTGCATGCAGACTTAACACAGTGTCCCCAAAGCCAAATCTGGTAGCACAGTATGTGACATTGAAAACATACATCACAAAATAACCACACTTTGGGATCCATAGTAACCGTGAGTGGTGGGTGCAATGAATGGCCGAATCTTAGCTAAGTAGTTTTGAGGTAGCTGCCAATGTAACAGCTCAGTTGGGATATGGTTGCAGCATGGGGCACAAAAGCTAATACAGAAGAGACCATTTTCACTCATGCCAAGGCCCTGATCTACAAACATTTGGCACATACTGTAAAGGGTTACCTAGATATTTATTAAACAGTAAAAACTAGGGGAAACACCTTACCTAACCTACTCTACTCTAACTACACATTACCCACAACTGTCCCTAACTAACCTAAGCTAAGCTTACTCATCACATTTAACAAAACGATCTAAACATCAACCGCCCACCCCCCTTATAAGACGGGACACATGGAGGACAACAGATACTAACCTAAACACATACTATCCTATACTAAATATATATATATTTTTTGTAAATTTTCTTTTGTATTTTTTTTTAAACACCAAAACCCCAACATTGCCCCCACCCACCCACTCACACACATAATAAAAAACTGTAGAAATATTCTGAAACCTCCACCCCCACCCACTACTACTAACTAGACTAACAGCCTATACTAACCTCACACTAACCCCCCTAAACCCACAAAGTCTAAGAAACAGGAAAGAGGAGGGAGGGGAGTGAATCATGTCCGCGTTGATGCCTACAGGTTGGCCCTCCTCTGGGTCTTTTTAATGGTACGCACCCGCCAGTTGACCTGTGCCACCTCCTGCTGCAGTTTGGTCATCTTTCGTAGGACACGGTCCAAGTTCCTTTGCACCTCGGCAAAATCTGCAGGGTCTATGGCTGCACCAGGAGCGGTCTGGGTGCCAGCCGAGGAAGTATGGGCCCTTGTTGGTGCAATGTCTGTAGACTGCGGGGCAGGTGGTGCTTTGAGTGCTCCTGGAGCTGTTGCAGTTGATGGTCCTGCAAAGGTCCCAGCTGCTGTTGGTGCCACCTGGGTGTTAGTGGTGGTGCTGGTGGCGGTGGTAGACACGGAAGGTCCCCCTTGTTCAAATGCCCTCCATGCTCCGGATGGTGTTATCTTCTTGCCATGTTTCGGTACCCAGACTCAACATCAAGAATGTGGCGGTGTTGCCTTGCCCGGCGTTGAAACTCCCGAATCTGGATGGGAGTCATATTTGCCGCTGTTAAGATGAATAGAAAACCAAACATTAGGTACTGCATTGTGTGAAATGGCTCAAGAAGTAAATCAGACATTACATCTAATGTATCTGTAACAGCCCATATCATCATACAGATCACTGACAGTCCCTGAGGAAGTACATGGAAAGCCAGCCTACAAATGTCCTATCATCAGATAGCACATCCAAGCCCTACAAGATGGGTAACAACTGGAATGATTTTGGCGTCATAGTTCTGCCAGTTGTCAGGTAAAAATCATGCTGCATAAACTCCACCACTGCCAGGCCAACAAATTTCTATGTACTGGATGGCAATCTAGGGCCACACGATCTGCAAGTTGTAAATGGACTTGCCAGTATAGAAAGCATGTGCTAATGATGAGTGGGTATCCTAGGTTTGGACAAGTGATTTACTGATTTACATGTCTGTGTACAAACTTGGATCATCAGTCCTAGGTACAATATCCACAATCCTACGCCTGTGTCTGAGGGGGGGATGGACAATCAACTAATAATTTCTAACAACAATGACACCCAGGAAGCTTTGGAAAGCTGTTATGGGTTTGGCCAGCACACCCCAGGTAAGGAGGAACTCCAAATAGGATACACCCAAACCTTGGACAATCCCATCAACACTTATCTTTGGAAATGCAGACATTTGTCCACATCATTTACTACCAGTTAGCCATGACCTACAACAAACAGATAGATGCAAGCACACCTCTGGCCATGAGCTGCATGCATACCTAGGCCATTGTACTCAAGTGCTTCATACTTGTAGCACTACATGTGGACCTACATGCTGCTAGGAAGTTTAACATACAGTCAAACATGTTAATTAGTGAATAGGGAAGCTGAAGTCTGTGGCTAAGACTTTGGCATCTCTATTCTGGTAGAATCAGAGTCTGAATGGCTGACTAATTCACTAATATGGTCCACTGCCACTTTTTCAGATTCAAGTGTTATCCCCATGACTCATCCCTATTCACATTGCCATGCCTACAGGACTGACCTAGAATCCCAAAATATGACAATACGATAAGGATTTGGTGATAAAATGATATTCCACCCATGGAACAAAACAAATGATTGACCAGCGCATCACACCTTGCTATGAGTCCAACACACAGGAGTCAATCACACGTCATCAGCTAACACAACACAGAACATAAATATCAACACTTACTGGAGATGTCTGGGTCCGCAAATCAAGCCACCTCTCCAATAGTGTAGGGTGCCGGTCCACCTGTAAGGCATGGAAGGGAGAAATGTGCTCAATGTCTGTGCACTGTACAACAATTCAAAATACAAATACTCTGTGTAATATGAACTCAGAAAGTAAAGCCTCTCAGACATGATGATACTGCATCCTACATACCACTGCAAACATGTACAGACCCGGGGGCTCCAATGAGTGATACACACATATCTGCACACATGCAGTAGCCCTAACTATCATGTGGTGGCAAGCATGCTCCTTCATTAGTGAGCAGACAAAAACATGGAGTGTATTCCTCTCATCATGTGTATCCATGAGAGACATCCAAAGCCACTTTCCGTGAGGACTACAATACCAGTCACCCAGACATTGTTACTAAGACCAATTTTAGACACACAGGTACAATGTACAGAGGGCCAGGGACAGTTGTTACCCCTCAATTTGTATCATTTTCTTCAATTGATGTGCCACAGCTATGGTGAGTTGCACCAACCATAGAGATATGAACCCACGTGCATACCTTTTGCCAGCCATCCCTAATTGAAATGTGACACTACACACTTCAAATATCAGTCTAAGGTGTTAGCTGAGCGCAGCTATAACTTGTTACGTATGTGTCCAAATCCAGTTTAAATTTGTATCCGAAAACAATGGAGGGAGACAATATTTATGAAAATGTTTGGGATTTCCATTATCTATTTCCTGACACACTCAATGACCACACATGAAACATATGTTTGCGCCACATTGCCATCATCAATTGATGTGAAGGCTGCACTAATTTTCAGGCTCCTGTTGTGTTTCTAAAGTTAGTGTAGCTGTTGCGTCAACAAATGACAGTAATGTGTCGGAAATGTCTACACCTCACAGGCAACTGTGGCCCATATCTAAACATATTTTGCACCACAATTGTGTTGCTGTTTGACACAAAAGTGGTGCAAAGTTACTAAATACAAGTGTAAGTTTGCACTGCCTGCTTCAAAACAGGTCGCAATTGCGGTGCTAACAAAGTAGAAATATGGCCCTGTATATTTCACTAGCATTCCACATGTTCAAAAACATTGCCGGCAGATTATGATAAAATCAGCTACTGTCACTACAGAGCATTTAAACGTGCACATTACCCTGATTTGTACTCACCAACAGGGCCACCAATCACAATGCCCAGGTGGTCCAGCAGATCTTGCTCCCTGGATACAAGGTCAGCCCAGCGGTGCTTCAGCTGGTGGTCATTTCGTGGTGTGTTCTATTTCCTCTGCAGATGGTGCAACACCTTTGCCCACCGAAGCCTCCGTGCCTCTGTGTGATAACCTTGGATCACACGACCACCTGCCTCAATCATCAGGGGTAGGAAACGGCACACCAGCCAAATGAACCCACCCAGCTCCTCCTCTCCCAATCTGCCAAGACAAGGCCTACCCAACATTATCTCAGAAAAATAAAGAGGGGATAAAGGGGAAAAAGGAGAATAGAGAGAAAGTAGGACAGGAAAAATGCAAAAAAACTACAAACAGAGCCCAACTATACCCAAACTACCACTAACCACAACAGACTCCCAACACACCAAAGACAAATGTTGACAACACAAGTGACCACAAAACACTCAGACAGGATACCACAGACAGTTATGAAACACAAAAAGACAATTTAAAGACCACACTGGAGACAAAATCACAAAATGCACAGAGAGACAATTCTAGACACATCCACACAGTAAGGAAATATCACAGACTGCAAAGTGAAAGTGAAAGTACACCCACTGTACCAATTCTGTAAACAGGATATCCTATTACATCTCTTCCTGTCTCAAATGTGGTGCGTTTTTATTGTTATGCGTCAAAATATTATGACACACAAATGTTTCAAACGTAACCAATTTCCAGGGGTACAGTGTGGGAAATACTGCTCAGGGCCAATGGATGTTTCATGGCATTATGTGTCATATTTCAAAGCATAGGCGTCATTTTTAGACTCATGTGCGTCATTTTTTGATGAGTATGCGTCAAAATTTCTGACATAAACTGGGTTTGGGAAATTTATCCATTTTAATGGTACATGACAGTTATGACAATACAGAGATAGGCTGATTGCACTCACTTTGGGCATTACGGTGTATGGGCACATGTGACAGATCATACTACTGCGGACCATGATCTGCTACTTGGGGTACAGGATTTTCACTCTTCACTGACGCAATATATGGCCAAACGTGTGGGCTACAAATATGTATTACCCAATTTGGGCATATTTGGCATCAAGAGAGGATAGCAAGGTGACGCACATAAGTACAATAGCTCAATGACTATGGGTCAATGTGTGTGATTTGGCTACTACTATTGTTGTTGACCCACTGTGTGACCATCGCAAGATGCATTCTAGCAAATATGCTTGTATGCATGTGGAGTCAATGTGTCCAACCCTCAGATGCAAGTCAGTGTGGAAATGAGAGAGGACATGTGTTAGTCATACATGTAGCAACAACAGCTGTGTGCACTTTCTAGTTTTTTTGTAACATAAACACCACAAATGACAAAGCATGCACTGGATAGATAGCAGACGGTTGTTCATGTCAATGGTCCAAAACTTGGCCATCATATGTCCTGGAATGTTGGATACTACTTCCCAGGCACTTGTTTGTTAACCCACCATGAGTCAGGCATGGGTACATACTATGTGGGTACCATGTTTGTGACACGGAGAACAAAAGATAAACCACATTTTAATGTTACGCCACAGTTGAGGTCATATAACTGAGCCATGTCTCTCCTGTGGCAGTGGACGACCAGCAGACCAAGCAGCACGTGTTCACATATTTCCAGTGGTCAAATGCACAGAGGTGTCTGGTTCATGTGTGTGGGCCAATGTTTCACCTGTATAATTATTGGGATCTATGTTGTCACAGTTACGTGCAGGTCTAGTCATGAGTCTGTGGCACCATTTCCTGTATCTACAAAGTATTCTTCGCAGATCAATAGAAGTAAAGTCAATGAGGATTTGAGAACACACTTGGGGATGGTCCAACCCTGTCACTGCAGACATGTTATGAGACTGTCAACAGGGCAACCTTGGTGTGCTGATACAGTTAATATCTCAGGATTATTGTACCGGCAAGTGTCATCACAACATTTGTACACAGGTTGGCCTCTACAATTCCCACTGCACTGGGAACATCATTGCCTCTGTGCTGATTAATCTCACAGCTATTCACCACGCACGCCCCATCAATATGTTGGGAGCAATGTGAATCAGCATGTGGACTGTCAGGGTCCCAACATGTGTAGACATTTCATGCACATTATCTCACATTGTTAGTTCTGCTGGAGGCACCATACCCAATCCCTGCATACCGCCATGGTACACTGTCACAATTTGTCACTCATGCATATATGAGACCCAGACAAGCGATAGGCCATGATTCGGGTATTTAGAAACACGTTCCCACCCATGGTAGATAAATAAACTGATTATGCTATACAATGTATTTGAGTATGCATTGTAGAACCACCTGACACAATATCCCAGGAGGAATATGAGGGTTGGGAAAGCAACAATGATACCACTGTAGCCACAAGGAACCTTTAGGGTAACGCAATGACAGGAGCCAGTCAGGCTAACAGGATGCAGGGTCAATCAGGATCCAGACATTTCACAAAGTAAATACACAGTGGTCAGACTGAGACTGGTCAAAGGAGGAACAAGACAGTTGAAATGGAAAACTGTGTCTGTCCTGTGTTTTGGAAGGTAAGACATTAACCCACGGGCTGTGTTACACAGCTGAGTTAAACGGTAAGGCATAACAGTGTTATAGATAAAATGGAAGCTTCTATGCTGTTCCAAGCATCTGCAAGGGCAGTGCATGTTCAAATGGGTGGTCTCCATGGAGGTGCTCACAGGTGTGTGCAGCATCAGTCTTTCACAAGTCCTGTATGTGAGATTCAAGTTCAAAGGGCCAACAGTACCTTTCAAATGGGAATCACTGTACAAGTGATAACAGGTCTTAGAAGCTACAAGCCAGTGCATTATTTAACATGACGTCCATGCAGACATAAGTACAATGACTATGGCATACCATACTAAAGGGGGAAGCACACTGGATTTAGATTGTGAGTCTGGGAGTGTGTAGAGGAAGGATTATCTGGGTACACATATTACCATTCCAGGGACCTCCGAAGACAAGTGGGGTGAGACCTGGAACATGGGTGTGTCAGGACTTAGGACATGGGCTGACATGTGCAGGGGATGTCATGTGAGCAATGCTTGTCATACCTGGGGCACTTGTGCTATGACTTTGCTGCTTATATGGAAATCTAGTCAAGGGTCTGGTCATACATTCCTGTTACTAATGCAATAGCACATCCACTGTCTCATGTATGATGCATTTTTTTCCATTATTGACTGATGGTGTCTTAGTTGTGTGCCATATACTGCAATAAACAAAGTTGTCAACATGTACGTGTGAAATAGGTGTGGTCCTCTGCTATTGCCCTTCAAATGTGACATGTACAGGATATATGTAATTTACAGTGTGAGTGAATGTGGCTGTACATCCATACGCATCTAACTAGTTTAGCAATGTTCTGTGTCCTAATCCGTATTTCAGCAATGCTCCATGATGCTACACTCTGAAGCTGATAGTTAGAGACAATGTTATGCAAAAATGATTTTCCAGACCATGATATGGTGATTAGTATAGGTGTTTATTTACATATGGTAAGACAGTGGTGATGGGTGAATAGGGTCAAAAGACATTTTGTGCAATCTGTTGTCTCCGACGTAATCCTGCAGCTGTGTTTGGATGGTCCCCTTCATGCTGATGGCTAGCATCCTCCTCTTTCTCGTCTTCAGGCATTTGTGGGTCAGGTTCATATAGGGGAATGTTCCTTCTTACACATATGTTGTGCAGGATGGCACAGGTCAAAATTATTTTGCACACCATTTCTGGTGAGTATAGGAGGCTGCCTCTGGTGATGTCAAGGCACCTGAATCTTGAATTCAGGATGCCAAAGGTCCTCTCGACTATGGTGCGTGTCCTCCTATGTGCCTCATTATAGGCACGCTCTGATGCAGTGCTTGGGTTGCCAAAGTGTGTCATAATCCATGACTGGATCCCATACCCCTGATCAGCTGAAAGAGAAAATGAGTGAGAACATGTTGATGTAGATTGCTTCATAAATATCACCTTGCATGGCAGTAGTTCTCTTGTGTTGTCTGTGACTCATTGGTGTTTGTGTTATTGTGTGGAATCCTAGGCTTCTAGGATATACCATCAGCATTGGATTGTTTCCTCTTCTGAACGGGTGTTTGGCCGTTGACCGAATGTCAGCACTATTTGTGGAGAGTTGCAGTAGAGTGTGTACTCCCTTGCATTGTGACTTGTGATACAGGTGTCCCTGTGTCTTAACTGGGGGTGAGATGATAGTTCCATACACAGAATCAATTTGACAGTAGTGGTAACACGGTTGCATCTATGTACCCTGGACATCCCATACAATTTGCATATGCAATAGATTATTTTAACCATCAGTGACACCCTTAGATTTTGCAAGGTGACAATGTGCAAAACATCTCCGTACGTTGTGAGCACTGATGTATTAACAATTGACTATACACTAGTTTCACATGTCTGACAAGTTCACAACAGACTAGGGGCCAGATGTAGCAATTTCCGATTTTGCGAATTGGAAATTGCGAGTCGGTGTGACTCGCAATTTTCGATTTGCAAAATCGGATGCAGTAAGGTGTCTCAGACACCAACTGCGAGTCGCTATGGGGTCGCAAAGACCCACCTCATTAATATTAATGAGGTGGGTCGCATTTTGCGACCCCATAGCGAGTCCCTGCACTCACAGGGATGGTGGCCTGCTGAAGTCAGCAGACCTCCATGTCTGTGACTGCTTTTTAAATAAAGCAGTTTTTTTAATTTTTTATTTTGTAGCCCGTTTTCCTTAAAGGAAAACGAGTTGCAAAATAAAAGAAATAACGAAACTTTTTGGTTTGGGTTTTTCAGAGCAGGCAGTGATCCATTCGACCACTGCCTGCTCTGAAAAACCCTTATTGGCAACTTTCACAAAGGGGAAGGGGTCCCATAGGGACCCCTTCCCTTTTGCGAATGGGTTACCACCAGTGTGACACTGGTGGTAACTCCGAATTGCTTTGCGACCGCATTCGCGGTCACAAAGCAATTTAGCATAGCGATGCGAGTCGCAAATAGGAAGGGAACACCCTCTCCTATTTGCGAGTCGCATTCACAATTTGCGAGTCGGTACCAACTCGCAAATTGTGAATGTGCATCGCAAAAGGCTTTTTGCGTGGCGCAAACTGCGATTTTTGCAGTTTGCACCATGCAAACAGCTTTCTACAGCTGGACCCTATTTCTCTGCCCTTGCCAAGTCGACTCAGGTTGTTACATGTTCCTATACTACTACTGAACATGTTCAGGTTCCGATGGCTAACTTGGTTGTGAGGTTGTCATTTACAGTTTCAGAAGGTCCGTATGGCAGTACATCTGTTGTGTGTGTGTTAATTTGTTGCTATGCGCATGTGTAGGAATGTGTACTTTCAATATTGTCCCATCAAGATGTGTTCTTCGCACAGTCCACTTGCTTCTTGGTAGTGGGCAATGTGAGAGCAGGAGTGATGTGAGATATTGGAATGGCCTCAATGATTGCACGTGACCTTCATTGTAGTCATCATCATGCTATGTGTGTCATGGTGTTTGACCTGCAGAAAAATTACATTCTACACCCCTTACACAGTACGTATTGATTTGAAGGGTGTTGGATTGAGTGTTATTGATGTGATATTGAAAGTTAAATCTTCCCAGATGTACTGCCAATTGGGGCCATGTGTTTGTCATTGTGTTGTTTGTAAATTGTTCCCTTGTGTCTGTAGAGTGGCATCAGTTGTTATTTGGAACGGACATTTGTCCCTAGTGTGTCTCCCATTGGGTGAAGATATCAAACATGCCTAGAGGTGTCACAACCTCAGTGTGTTTCTGTCCACATGTCGATGTCGTGGTGTATGTGTTGTTTGTCCTAGAGGGTTGCTGTGCAGTGTGTATATAAGTAGGTTTCTGTACTTACCAACAAGTAGTCCATTTCCATATCGTTCATCCTGTAAGTGTTGATTGATGGTGCAGTGACGGAAGATGAATGAATCATGTCCACTCCCATGATACTTTGCCATGATGTTGGTGATCAATCCCCGGTGATCAACAATGGTCTGCACATTGATGGAGTGTGTGTGCTTCCTGTTGCGGTATAGATGTTTGGTTGCAGCAGGTGACACAATGCGGACATGTGTGCAGTCAATGGCACCAAGGACGTGTGGGAAGCCAGTAATTGGGTAAAACCCCTGTTTTGTCTCCTGCTGCTTCTGCTGTGTGTTAGGGAAGCAGATGTGGTGGGGTGTGAGTGAGATGATGACATCCAGTACCTTGGGTAGAAAGGCGGAGAACAATGGCTGCGAGATCCCAGCAACCAGGGCGTCAGTGGTTTGAAAGGAGCCACTTGCCAACATGTGTAGTACAGCTAGCAGCTTGGTTTCTGGTGGAATGGTGCGGGGTGTCTGCAAGCTGGGTGCCAACTGTGGCTCAGTGTTGCGCAGCAGCTGCTGAATGGCTTGCCAGTTCAGCCTGTACCTTTGAATGATGTCTTGTTGGTGGAGTCCCATAAGGGTTGTCCTGGTGCGGAATTTCCTCTCCTGCCTTCTGCATTGCCTTTGGGGTCCCTGCTGGTGTTGTGGAAGCTGCTGTTGTTGGTTCTGTGCTCTGCGTCTGCGTGCATTCTGGATGAAACGCACCTTCATGTCTTCCTTTTGGAGCTCTGCTGTTGCTTCTGTTTGGTTTCATTAAATACAGGTGTGTTTGCCCCATTTTACCGCCTGCCCTGACCCAGGCGTTATTTTTTGATGCAAATCAGGTGGTGCATCATTTTCCGCCTCCGCCTCCTGGCTGTGCGTAATTTTTGCACGGTAGCATAAATAAGGCGCACGGTGTTTCAGTAATTTTTTGGATGGGAACGCCTACCTTGCACGTCATTAACGCAAGGCGGTTTCCCGCATTCAGAAAATGACGCACACGGGGTGATTTTGGTGTTCGCGGGTTTGGGCGTCAAAGTTTAAATATTGTGCACGGTTTGCACCGATTGTTTGTCAAAAAAATTTACGCACATTCGGGGCAACAGAGTATAAATATGGGCCCTAGTTCCTGCACTAACCACATTTTGAGCCTAAGGCCAAAAAATATCTTTACTCCACCAGCGAAGTGGGAGTTCACTGGTGTGCCTTAGAGCGGGTCCCTAGAGTACCTCTATGCTCCCTCAGAAATTGTTCTGCACGCTGATTTATTTGCAGCACAATTTGCGGAAGGAAATCAACATCCAAAAAGAGATGGACATAGTCGACTGGCAAAAAGTTGGCTGCATAGACTTTACATCCAGTGTCACCAGTAAAAGGTGGAATTTGGAGCTGAACTAAATTGGGGGGCTGCCAAGAGAACACTCTGTGTTTGCTCCTGCATGCACCTGCTCTCTGGGTTGGGCTAACTCGCTGTTGTACCACTGCACAGACTGTCTGCATCATCTCCCTCAGAATCACTGGAAGAGGTGTAGTCGGATAGGACTTGCCGACTGAAGAATCACTCCCAGGTTCTGCTACATTGTCCTTTACCTCAGATGCTGTCTCAGTATCTGTTGTCTCAGTCTCTGAGCCTGCCTCAGAGATGTTCACCATATCCCCAGTTACAGCTTCAGCAGCAGTCATCCAACGAGATGCCATCTCTGCCACTGGCAAAGCTGTATCTCTAACTCACTAGCCTATGTAGAAGTCAGATACTTTATCAGCAAAGTTGCTGGTGGGTTTGTGTGTGTGATGTGTGCAACAATAAACGTCAGTCACCTTAACTTTGCTTCTTCCTTCAAGTCACAGGTTCTCTAATGACCCTGAAAAAAACACACTATTACTTCACCTTGCCACATACCCATCATCACAGCCTTTAGTGCTAGTGGCACCCAGTGCGACAATCATTTTTGGTGCTCCCTTCCCATGACCTCCTCCTTGTAATCCCTCTCTACCACCAAGCAAAAGTTCCTGTCAAGCGCAAGTAACGGCTGGCTTTACTAATCCACTCAACCACTCACATATAATAAATATCTGTTCTATGCAGAAGGCATATAAACCTTCTGCACTACTTTATGGCCTCAAAACTTCCACTAGCCAAAAGGCTGATCTCTTTCTCTAGAAGGAACATTATCCGAAGAGTTATTATGACATTTTTACTGATGCCTGACAGCTGTCTATGCCTGAAAGATATCTATCCATCTATCCTTCCATCTATCTATCTATCTATCTATCTATCTATCTATCTATCTATCTATCTATCTATCTATCTATCTATCTATCTATTTATCTATCTAGCTATCTATCCATCTCTCTGTGTGTGTGTGTGTGTATATATATATATATATATATATATATACATATTATATATATATATATATGTACATATATATATATATATATATATATATGTATATATATATGTATATATATATATATATGTATATATATAGTCTTCACACTAAGTTGACACTTAAGTCAGGGATGCAGCACTCACAGGATTGAATCAAAATTCTTTTATTCCATAACAGGACCCCAAACAAACTGACACCAATGCGTTTCGACCTTCCCGGTCTTGATCACGGTGATTAACCAATCCATTACAAGTAATATTTATACTATTCCTCTAAGCCATGCCCTTATGTGGCATTCTGGGAAATGTAGTCTTTATAATGTATACTATTTCTAATCACACCACCATGCCCTTTTTGGACATCCCACTGTGTACTTCTAATACCAAAGACTGAAAAATAATGACAATTAACCAACCTAGTGCACATAAAGGATAACAAAACAATAAACAACAAACATAACCACAGCTATTCTGCTTACCATTAAACTTTGTTAATATGTTGCACTATTTGCAGTGTTTGTATTTCCAACTCCGCAATATCTGTTACCATTATTCAAATTTACAACTTATATTCTCTCATTTGATTGTGGGGATACACCTCCCAATTATTTTTAATTAAAGCAATTTAACTTATTTCACTTGATATGCTTCATTGTTGTTTTTTTTTTTTTTTTTGGTTGGTAATGAGAGCTAGTCCATACTATTTTAACCAAGCTAATAGATACAAATATATCAACACAAGAGGATGAGGGACGGAGTGCTGAACAATGCAAACACTCTCCCCCAGTCACAGATCGGGGGTTAATCCGTTGTTCTTTTGCTCACCATGCCACCCCAGTTTGGACCCAGCCATATGCAAATCAGTCTTGACCCTGTTCATCATGGGAACAGTCCAGCCCAAACTGCCAGACCAGGTCCTCCCTGGACCAGAAACAAGCATCCTGGGACCGGTTTCAGGGTATCACCCTTCATCAGCCAGGGTAGCTTGAATCCAGTGGCACAGTGAGCATGGGACCCACATCTGGGCATACCCTTCCCACTTAGGGCAAATTTAGCAACACAATCTGTACTTGGGGTGAATGTTTGACATTGTTCAGCATTTCATCCATCACTTGTTCCTTTTGCGTATATATATATATATATATATATATATATATATATATATATATATAGAGCGAGAGAGAGAGACTCTCTTTCTCTCTCTCCATCATTTTTTTTAAAGATATGTGTCGTGTCCCTGGGGGCTAATCATGACCACAAATGAACCCAATGAACCCAACATGTTAATAAAACAAACATATCTATATCTATCTATCTCTCTCTCTATATATATATATATATATATGTGTGTATGTATGTATTCAGTCTCTCTCTCTCTATCACTTATTTTTTATACATGTAGTTTCCCTGGGGGGATGATCGCGACCCCAAGTGAAACCACATGTATAAAAATTAATTAGGGGGCCAGGAGGGGTGTCCCGCCATTTTTATATATATATTGTTTTTTTTTTTATCCATGATCCATGGCCAGGAAAAGGTGCCAGGAAGGCAGTGATTGAAAAGGGGAGACACTCCCCTTGACATCACGGTAGGCCTTTTGTCCTTTTTTTCCCCCACCGTAGTGGAGAGAGGACGCTTACCTTGTCCTTGGTTCCTCCTGTGGGAAAAAAGTGTGACATCAGCGTGCCTTGTGGCCTGCTGATATCATAGATAAGTGGGAGTGGGGAGACAGGTGGAGACACAGAAGCTCTTCTGCATCTTCCAAGGGTATTGAAAAATAAATAAATGCTCCAGAGCAAAGCACCAGATGATTTTTTTAAACCCATCATGGTGTCAGCCTATGGTTGTGGCCCACACCAGGGAGTGTGTGCATGTGTCGGCCATTGGCCAATACATGCACTAATGGGGTTAATGTTAATTGAATTAAAAATGGAAAATATTAATGTATAGTTATTTAAAATAATTAATATTTAATATTAACCTATTTAAAAAAAAAACTTTATTGTACATGACCTCCTCAAAGTATATTTGTAATAACTTTTAAAATATTTTCATCACATTAAATTACTTTATAAATATTATTTTTTATTGATAAGTTAAAATTATCCTTTGCTGCTTTATCAACTCATTACGTCACGGAGAGAGGGAGAGCCAGGCTTCCCATTACACTTCAAAGGGTGCTCTTTGATTCAGAGAGCGGTCACGAGTAAGGGACTTTGGCACATCTCAGGAAAGGAGATGGGGGTGATGATAGGATCATAATGAATAAGGCTGAGGCCCTGGGTTAACCTTTTGATTCACTTATCACTATGACTGACATCCAGATGTGAACTGTAGTCACTCCTCTGGCCTGTGTTGTGGGGCTTTGGAGCCACTCCTGCTGTGACAGACTGCTTTCTGTAGGAAGAGAGGGCAGAGGATTGTGAACTTCAAAAGGAACCAGGCCCCCAACATAAACATAAAAGACTTAGGGCCAGATTTAATAGAAAACTTTTGTAGTGTCACGTACAGGGATGCACCATATTTATTAGAATAGGGCACACCTCTGTGTTTCCCCCTACGCCGGCGCTAAATTTGCTACCATGTGCCAACACAGCAACCCTTGCACCATGGTGCAAGGATGGCTGCGTTGAGGGGGAGATTGTTTTTGTGCAGAAATTAACACCTTCCTCCACAAAAACAATCTTAAATGGGGATTTGCTCTTTCTATATGTGCTGCAGAACGCAGCACACATAGAAAGAGCAAAAAACAAGGAGAAATGAAAGCATGCTAATGACACCCCTGGAGTAGCTTTAGATTTTGGTGCTGCCTGAGGTTTACAAAAACTTGTAAATCTGAGGCAGCATCAAAATGCAATGGGTGTTGCTGTGTCATACCCACAGCAACACCCATTGCATGCCAGTTCCACGCAAAGGGCTGCGTGTGAGGGGGCCATGTTTGCAAGGTGGCGTTAAGACACAAAAAGTGGCTTAAGCCCACCTTGTAAATATGGGTCAGGGCATTGTGCCATCGGAGTGTCACAAAAAGTGATTCTCTGGTGGTGATACGGGCTCTTAAATATGCCCCAAAGAGCAAGAGCTTGCAATTACTGCACAGCACATGCAAAAATGTGCAAAAACTGCCAACACCCAGGGTGAGTAGACTACTGTCTTCTACAGAGGACATCTCCATGCCAGGCCAGGATCAAGCCTTCAGTGAAGACACCACTCCTACAAATCCAGATGATGATGGGATGCCTGGTCCATCTAGTCTGTCTGGTCAGACAGCCTGAGTGAGTCACATGTGGCCCACAATTTTACCTCCCACCGCAGCTGCTACAACTCAGCCTATGGATACCTTCACTTCATTCTGTTCAGAGAGACACAACTTGTGTCTTGTGCCCCCATTCCTAGCTACTGTTGAGCAACAACCACTGCCCCCGCCATTTGTGCCAGGACCCAGTTGACTGGGCCATACTGCTTCAGGGGCACAGGGTAGTGGGGGTAGGGATCATGGGAGGGGAATCAGTGGTCAGGAAAGTAAGTCCACTGACATCTCTTTCACCAAGACCACCACTGACTTAGGAGGTCATTATGAACATGGCAGTAAACACCACTCTGCTGGCGGTGGCAGTAACTTCCACCAACAGGCTGGTGGTCCGTACCACCATATAATGATGCACAGTAGAATCAGCCAGCGGACCAGCACTCACCGCTAGTATGGGAGAGCCACCGTCGCCGGCGGTAGGCCTTTTCAGGGCCATTTTCAGCCCTGTTTCACTGCTGGTATAATGATGTCAAGGACTGCCATGTGTGCCACAGAGGTGATCATGGCCAGGTAAAGCATGGCGGTCCCCATTGTAAGTATAGGGAGGACTGGGGGGCAACACCATAGGAACCTCCCATTCCCAAATTTATCACACACGACTCAAACCTCGTCCCCCACCACTAACTCAATGCCCCACACACTTACACAGCAAATTAAACATATTTCATTTTACCAACACAATTCTACAACACCCACCCAGACACCCCATTTGATCACCCAGACACCCCTGACACACATAGGGACACCGACACTCACCCATGGACCCTGCATGCCTTACATTCTTCGGGGTCCGCAATGACGGCTGTTGGGGTCCCATGTTATGTATGGGCAATCCCAAATGCTGATGTTTTTCCGCTGTCGTCCACACTACCCAGCTGAATTCGGCATCATTATTTGGTGGTATACATACAGCCACCACTGGCAGTCTTTTGTCGGCTGTCAGCATGCGGTCAGTGGTGTTTACTGCCATGTTCATAATGACCACCTAAGTCTTGGGAGAACTGCAGATCCTTGTTGAGATGCAGAATCACAATTCCAATTTGTGCTCCTTGACTGGGGTGATTCTTTACATGTATCATCATATGCACAGGGCTTTTCCTGTACCCTCTACCCAGTCTGTAGTTCTTCAACATCAGGACAAAATACACCAATTTCAGCCACAGACGGGGAGGCCCTGCCACACAGGAAATTGCTCCGCCCACCACAGTCCCTGCACCTGTGCCCCTGCCCCCTCAGAAGGGGATGTTCATCCAGACCACCAGAAGAGGATGGCAAGACCTCTACCACCACCTCCAAGAGACACCAAACCTGATTTTCTGCAGTGTGTGTCTACCATTCACACTGTGGACTATTTCATGGACATATTTACCTTTTAGGAGGAGAGTTGATTTTATACATTGCACTGTAAGTTACTCAACAAATATAGTTTCATCCACCATGATGGACATTTCATTCTTGTTCTTTTTCATTTTGGTTTCAAAGACATGGCCCTCATTTTTTCCCCAAAAAAAAAACGTTCAAAAACAAAGTCAAACGATATTATTCAAAAAGAAATAATAGACCCCAACTTGGTTATTTGCTTACAATTTAAAAAAAAATAATGTAAAAATAAAAATAAAAGCACAATGTATTGGTGTCATAAATTTGTAGGTAACAAGTCTTTGACAAAATCAAAGATGGTTTTCACAAACTATGCAGAACCCAAACAGTATGTACCATTCAGAAGTTGACACTCTAGAACCTTCCTAGAAAGGGAATATTAAAAAAAATAATAATAATTACGTAAGCAAGGTATTATTGATTCATGATCTCAGCTAGAGCCAGACATCCTACCCTCACAATAGGAATCCTACATCAATGAAACCAATAGTCTACATCATGCCAGTAAATAAAATCATGCCACGTGATCATTTCAGGACACTGTGGCACTACCTGATGTAATATCACAACCGCCATTCAGTGATGTGCTAAAAAAGTTTTTTCAACTATGAGGAGTACATCAACAGCTTCTTACACTGAACAAAAACTGAAGATTTAGCTAATGTGAAGGGAGACCAGTATGCGATGACTTGACACGTACATGTTGTTAGAAGAGCACATAGTGCATTGGTGAAACCATCGAACAAAAAACAGCTCTGATACAATCTCAAGAACTTCCATTCAATCACAGTGCAAGTTGTCTCTGTACAAGATCTGTCCATACGAAGTGCCCAAGGATCATCCCATGTTCCCTTTGTACTTTCCAACAGCAACATATCATTGCAAATGTCTCAACTGACATGGTGAAGGATCCTAAAACAGGATAACAAGGTAAAATAAGTGATTTCACATAAGAAATTTGACTTAAATGATAAGTTAGGAGGGCACATATACTTAGCACAGACAAAAATAATATATGTCAATAAACACAGCAATCAATGAAGAGAATCACTGATCTACAAACATCTTTGCCTTGGACTTTCCTGAACTGATCATTCCTAAAACATACCATCACAGACTAATATGTTCAGTATATCAAAAGTTATTCTGGTATTAGACATTACAATAAGTAAGGGTACACTTACATTCAGGTGAAGAAGTGGTCACTAACACATGGTGGCTCTTCACCGTCATCCTCTGAAATGATTGGCAAGTTCCATTGCAGGGTGATGTTCTGCAGCATGCAGCAGACAACCTCGATTTGGCACACCTAATTGGGTGAAATCTGGCATTCCAGAGCCCAAAGGTCAGCACCACTGGCCTCTGTGTTCTTCCATGGGCCTCATTGAAGAGGGCTTCCCCTGGGGTTGTTGGATTTCTCAGGGTTGCAGGCAACCATGGTCAGTTAGGATACTCTGAGTCTTCTGCACAGAAGCAATACATTGATAGATTAAAATTATATCAGTCCATTGTACATTTAAATCATCCCCTTTAGTTTAGTCTTCCTTCCTGCCCTGGTTACCCCCAAACTTTTTGGATAGACACTGGTGGTTACTGACTCTTGTCTGTGCCCTAGGTACTGTTTACCAGTCCTAGGGCCAATGATCTGTGTAAAATGGATAGGCAAATTAGCCTAATTGGAATTTGCAGTATTAACCTACTTACAAGTCCCTAGTATATGGTATGGCATGTAGGTTTAGGGATTCCAGCATAGGTAGTGCACCCATAGGTGAACTGCTAAGGAGCCCAGTGTCATTTTAAAGGCAGGCCTGCCGTGTTGCCTCCTTTCAAACTAAAATTGTAAACAAATTCAACTCTGGGATTAAAAGTACTTCCAAAGTCTTTAACTACCTTATTTTTATATATAAGTCACCCCTAAAGTGTATCCTAGGTGCCCTCCAGGGTTGGGCGCGGTGTAACTATAAGCAGGGACCTTATAAAATATGTTTTATAAGCCCTGTTGAGGACAAATAGCCAAATTGTCCCTCATTGTAGTGAATAGGCTCCATAGGCTAAAATTGGGAGACTAGTTTAATTAATAAAGTCTCCAAGGAGCTAGATATGGCAAGTTTGGTCTCAAATTGATTGTTATAATAAATGCCACACGCTGCTATTGTTGAATGTATTATAACTAGTTCAGGGAAAGAGTTTTAGAACTCTTACTAGAAGTTGCCAGTTCAGCTCTGTAGTGCCCTTCTCTGATTGGCCAGCCTCTGGCAGCCTGGCCAGACTGCCTTGATGGGGTCTGAAGTGGCCTGGGCTGTGCACAAAGGAAGTGCCTGAGGGACGAGATCTGCTTTAGCAGATGGTGAAACAGGATGGGTTCGAGAGCAGCCAGACTGGTCTTCAAAGGAGGGAAGGGTATCTGGAGCAGCTCAGGACCTCCACCATTTCCTATATACCCAGACAACCAGGTGCCCTTTTGATTATATTAGGAGTGGGCAGGAGAAGTGTGCGTTATGGATTTTTTAGCCACACCATTGAGTGGGCTCAGCCAGACCTGACCTCCAAAATTCAGTTTCCGCCATTTTGGATTTTTAAAGAATGTTGTTTCCTTGGATTGATTTTCCCAGGAAATGGTTATCCAAGAGGTTAGTAGCCTGCTTGTGATTGGACAGCTGCCCCCCACCCCTGCTTTTCACCCCAGGAGCAGGGATACATTTCACAGAACTGTACCCACACCTGAGATCCCCACAAGGAACAAATTCAGAAGAAGAAGGACTGCCCTGCTGGACCCTTGACCTGCACCTGGACACTGCACTCTGAAGGACTGCACCAGCTTCATAATTGGGCTTCACCACAACAAGAACTTTGACTGGCTCCAACTGGTTCAAGAATGGTCTCCCAGCTTGCTACAGGTGAAAAATTGAGCCAGGAGCATTCTGGGAGTTGGAGTCCTAGCCCTCAAGGAGCAACTCAGAGCTTCAGGAACATTGGGGTGAGCTGTGGAATCCTAAAGGACCTTTAAAGACCTTCTGGAAGAAGATCAGAAGTTTGGAGAAGATTGGATATTATTTGGTAAAAAGCTCCAAAAAGGGACTAACCCACTGTTGTGAGTCAAGCCGGCTTACATCAACCGTGACCAGGCGAGACGTGCAGGTTTGCCCCCCTGAAAAGCTCCGGAGCCCCAATTCCAGGATTATGATGGGGACTCCTGGAAAGGCAATCCAATGACGTTGACTCGAAATCAGCTTTCTGTGGTGGGTCATCAACATCGGAGAGAAAAAGCTCCAGAAAAGCGACAAAGTTCAAACGTAAAATGTTGACTGGTACTCCACGCGCAGCATGTCCGAGGAAGGCTCCAGGGACATCGGATAAAGATTCAGCTTTGGCCTGGATGACGATTTCCATCCTAAAAAATTGTTTACGTCTGACTGTAGAATTCTTCACCGAGGTGTCCTGTGACGCGTATCTGAAGAGGGTTGCAGGGAGGTTGGATTGGATGGGTGACTTTATCCCACTGAAGAACAACTTCAAGAAAAAGACTAAGTCAAAGGTAAACCTTTGACTGAGACCACCCACTTGCTATAGATGAGCAGGGCTCCATTTCGATAGCCCTAAAACTTTGAATTTGCCCAGGTCGAGGTGTGACCAGATAACTTGAGGGGCACTAAAAAGCATTGATTCTTCAAAAAATTCACATCTCTCGTTCCCCTTAACCAACTATAATCGTTTTGTTGTCAAATTAAAGATACAAATATTTTCTATTTTTATAAATTGGTTTTGAAATTTTAAAGTGTTTCCTGTGTTTTATTTTATTAATGTTTTGTTATACTTGAATGCTTTGCACACTTTGGACGTCATTACGACCCTGGCGGTCGGTGCTAAAGTGGCGGTAATACTCCCAACAGGCTGGCGGTAATTACTGCCAAATTATGACCATGACGGTGTTATCTCCAATAGACAGCCAATGTACCACACCGACCGCCAGGGCAGAAACAACAGTCACCACTGCGGTAGCCACCTACAGCAAGACAGAAGACAATGTCCCACCCACGATGTTATGACACCGCAATCTGCCACCTTTTCTGGGGCGGTACCAAGGCCATCAAAAGCCTGTAGGAAACAGAGCACAAAAGTGAAAGGACTCACCGTTAGAGACACAGGGAAGAATCACGCCGCCATGGAACCAGAACTGCAAGTTTTCCTGATGATATTCTATGTTATGCTCCACCTGGAACACCAACGCCGGCGAAGACGATGGTGATGAGTACAGCCCCCTAGCGCAAAAGAGAGTGACACACACATGCACCACACACAACCGACATACACACACCTTACACACAACCAGATGCATTACAAAAACAATAATTTCACAAAAATCTGCTGAATAATGCAAGGACAACAGGAATTGAAGAAAATTATTGTAATCAGTCCAATAATAAAATGATAATTCCGATTTGGACATGATACCGATATGTACATATATATAACAAAGGGACACTGCCTAGTCCTTAGCGCAAAGGGCCCACATGGCCAGTGGGCACAGTCCAAGGCCCACTTCAACTTTGCACCAATCCGGAGAGAACACTGCAGGTGCATCAGCTGTCAAATAGGCAGGCACCTGAGGGGGAGGGGGGAAATAAGCCCACTGGTTCTGGAAGGGGCAACATGCCCTGTGCTTTGTCCTGGGGAGTGCAAGGCCACAGTCTCTGGAGTGGGTGTTTTGCCCACTGGTTCTTGAGGGGGCAACATGCCCTGTGCTTTGTCCTGGGGAGTGCAAGGTCACAGGCTTCTTCCCCTTCTTAGCAGATGCTACAGGCGCCTTCCCCTTCAGTACTGTTGTCCTGGAATCCTCTCCACCACGAGTAGGTGGTGCAAGCACTGGGCCCGTGGACTGTTTGGATGAGGTGCTTGGCTGGGTCCTTGCTACCCTGCCTATACATGCAGGATGGGGGGGGAGGGAAGAGGCCAATCTGGGAAAGGAAATGCTTTTTAGGGACGTTGGGGTGGGATGAGGGAGGGGTAATAGGAGTGGAGTATGAGGGAGTGGTTGTTGGAGGTGTTTCCTGGATTTGGGTGCAGGTGCATGTGCATGGACTGTATGCTGTTGTGAGGTGGATGGCTGTTGGGTGTCTGAGTGCTTGCATTTGTGTACTTTAGGAAGGGGGACACAGGGGATGCGTGCATGGCTGTTGTGGAGGTGTCTGCCAGTGAGGTGTGTGTTCTGCTTGGTGTGGTGATGATGCTGGTAGTGGATTTTGATGTAGTGCATGCAGATGTGAGTATAGATGCAACTGGGTGGGGTTTGGAGGAGAAGGAGGAGGGGGAGACAGTAGAGGTAGTGAATGTTGTCCTGTCTGAAACTGAATGGTGTTTGTGTGAGTGCCTGTGGGATGAAGTGTGGTGCTTGTGTTTGCCTGTGACACTCTTTGGTGTTGCCTTGTGCGCATGCTCGTCTGCCTGTGTGCTTGGGGTGGGTTGGGGTTGAGGAGAATGGGACTGGTAAGTGGAGGTTGGAGGAGGGAAGATTGAAACAGGGACAATGGCTGCCATCAGAGCGGGGGCCAGAGCCTGAATCGATCTCTGTGGGCTGCCAAACCACTGTGAATGCCCCCTAGGAACGCTTTAGATTGCTGCATCGGGGCTGTCAGCCCCTGGTTGGCATTCACAATTGTTGTTTGCCCTACAGAGATGGATCTCAGGAGGTCAATAGCCTCCTCACTCACGGCAGCAGGGCTCACTATGGCAGGGTCTGAGGCGTCTGGGGCGAAGGAGATGCCAACCCTCCTGGTTGAGCGGGTGAGCGAGCACGGGCAACTAGGAGGGCGGTGCTGGTACAGGTTGTGGTGGCTGAACCCGTAGCTGGGGTGGTCACAGAAGTGTCTGCCACCACGGAGCTCCCAACGGAGGAGGTATCTGAGTTTGAATTATCCCCTCCAGTCTCTCCCATAGTGCTCCCCTCGGCCTCCGTCCCCCTTGTGCCCTCAGCGTTGGTGGACTCTGCCTCCAGGCTCCTCTGGGATGCAGCTCCCTCTGTCGCTGTTGCATCTGCTTCTACGCCAGATGATGCTAATGCACATAAGGACAGGATGATAAAACAAAAAAGAAGGGGAGAGGGACAAAGGATACATGGGGTCAATGGCTGCACTAACACAACCGTTGGCGTACACAGCACCCTCACACACGGGGAACAGGCCTACGCACTATGCATTGCACTACCAGTGAAATGGCTAGTCACTAAGGAAGGTGGAGGGGCACACACCGCTAACTGCAGCACACCTGGGACCCACGCAGCCCTGCCCAGGAGTGAGTTCTAACGAGCTAGGTAAGCAGTATTTCCCATTCAGACCCCTGGCCACCCGAGGACCCATGTTGCTTCGTCTGATCTGGCCTAGGGGCACTCAAGGACACACAACCACCACTCGGATACCATCCCACCAGCCAACATATGTATTGATACCCACTGTACTCACGCCCTTGTGGCTGCTGTGATGCCCTCAAGCGCCCATCCAGCTCAGGGTAGGCCACCACCAGTATGCGGGCCATCAGGGGGTAAGGGTACAAGGGGCACCCCTTCCTCACTGGGAAGCCATTCCCAGCTGGGCGTCCGCGGTCTTCCATCCCCAGCATCTCAGGTCCTCCCACCATTTGCAACAGTGGGTACTCCCCCTGTCATACACCCCAAGGGTCCACACCTCCTTGGCGATGGCACACCATGATCCCTTCTTTTGATGGACGCTGACTTGCAGAGGCAATACAGACAGGAGAACATCATTAAACTAACAGTCCAGCCTGTCACACATTTGGCCCACCATACACATTTCCATCACCATTGGCACACATATTGCCCAGCCCACAACAGGTACACCGCCAAGAGGACACCCACCCACCCCCCTTACACAAGGTCTTCACACAAAACTCCAAACATTCAGACCACATGCATTGTGCACACAGTGTACTCGCCTGTTGGTCTGGAAGCCAATACAGCAGTCCGTACTGGGGTAGGACACCATCCACCAGTCACTCCAACTACTCCGAAGTGAAGGCTAGGGCCCTTTCCCCGGTAACACAGGGCATGGTAGGTTCCAGACACAGGTCACAGCAGCACATGCAGTGTAGGTCCTCTCCTATGGAAGGTCAGGAAACAAATGAGGAATCAGATAGAAAATGGCAGTTACGTCCGTGGCGATGCATACTGTCACCGCCAGCGTAGATCACCATTGGCCACTGTACCTCATAGGGTCCAATATTAACCAATGAAGAATTGCATTGGATTCACAACTGCCTACCACCACAGCGCACAATATGAGCGCATTACCCAACTTCCACCTGTCCTTCCACACAGGACAGGCGGCCGCCCTTTCTCGGGTGGTGGACAGGCCTATCGATTATTGCTGCGTCACAGGATCAATTGGCACATATTTCATTATTATAATGTCCCATTACATGTTTGCACATTGTGGGGTGCTATTGTGGCTCCATTGTTCATGTTGTGACAGGATACAAACTCTTGTGTCCCTTAGACACCTACCGTTGCGGATGAATAGGAGATGGAGCCATACCCCTGTGAACAGACCCCTGGTGGACTTGGCTACACTGGAGCACAGGCACATAATACTCACCTATAGACTTGACAGGGCCACAATTACATAGCTGTGTGCCCAATTGGAGACTGACCTGATATCTGTTATCCGTCAACCCACTGGGATCCCCCCTTTTGTTCAAAATGCTATCAGTTCTCCATTTCCTGGCAAATGGATTCTTACAAGTGACAGTGGGCTTGGCAGCAGGAATGTCACAGCCAATGTTCTCAAACATGCAAACCAGAGTGTTGTCTGCCCTGATAAAACATGTGTGCAGCTACATTGCATTCCCCCAGGTTGAGGATTTGGCCACTGTGAAGGCCGGATTCTATGCAATGAGACATATCCCCAACATAATTGGTGCTACTGACGGTATACATATTGCATTTGTATCCCCCCTAGAATGAACAGGTGTTCAGGAATCGTAAGAGTTTCCACTCCATGAATGTGCAGATGGTGTGCTTGTTGGACCAGTACATCTCCCACATCAGTGCTAAGTATCCTTGGTCAGTGTATGATGCCTTTGTCCTGAGGAATAGCAGCATCCCAAATGTGATGGCGCAACTAAAGAAGCACAGGGTGTGGCTGGTAGTTGACCCTTGGTTCCCACCCGGTATATATTTGGGTATGCCTATGCTGTTGGCAATATAGGATAGTGTGTAGCTAAATGTTGTTCCCCAATATTTGCAGGTGAGTCTGGTTACCCAAACCTGTCATGGCTGCTGACGCTGTGAGGAATGCCAGGAGAACGTTATAATGAGACACATGGGCGAACCAGAAGGATCATAGAAAGGACCTTTGGCCTCCTGAAAGCCAGGTTCAGGTTCCTCCATCTGACAGGTGGATCCCTGTGCTACTCATCAAAGAAGGTCTGCCAGATAGTAATGGCATGATGCATGTTGCACAACCTGGCCCTCAGACGCCATGCACCTTTTCCGCAGGAGAAGGAGACAGGAGAGGTCCCTGTGGCAGCAGTGGACCCTGAGGACAGTGAGGATGAGGGGGCAGAGGATGAGGATGTGGACAACAGAACATTTGTGACCCGTCAGTACTTCCAATGACACACCGGTGAGACAGTGCAACTTTACATTTCTATGACTATTGTTGTATTCTGTGTGGCATGCCTATGCTGGCATTACCCACTTCTTTCCCCTACTTACTGTTTCCTCTGGATATTGATTTTGCAGATGTTGGTGATTTGACACATTCTCTTGGTGTGATCACAACAGCCAGCTACAGATCATTACCTCTATGCTCATTGTATACACAGTTTATTTGCAATGGTTTTTGCTGTTTCAATCAATACAAATTTGCAAAACATGAATTACTCATAGTCGATTTTTATCCATGGGTGTTTACTGTAGTGCTAATATCTAGAGGGGAAAGTGCAATGGGATGGGGTGATGATGGAGGAAAGTTCAGGGTATTGTTCCAGTCTGTATGTGTAGAAAAGTACCATCTTGCCTGGCAGGTTACCCCCATTTTTACTTGTGTGTCAGTTTGTTTTTGCATGTCTCACTGGGATCCTGCTAGCCAGGACCCCAGTGCTCATAGTTTGTGGCCTAAATGTGTTCCCTGTGTGGTGCCTAACTGTGTCACGGAGACTCTGCTAACCAGAATCTCAGTGCTTATGCTCTCTCTGCTTTTAAAATTGTCACTGCAGACTAGTGACCATTTTTCCCAATTCTGATTGGCACACTGGAACACCCTTTTAATTCCCTAGTATATGGTACCGAGGTACCCAGGGTATTGGGGTTTCAAGAGATCCCTATGGGCTGCAACATTTCTTTTGCCACCCATAGGGACTGCCACTGCAGCCTGAGTAAAATAACGTCCATGTTATCTCACAGCCATTTTACACTGCACTTAAGTAACTTAGAAGTCACCTATATGTCTAACCCTAACTTAGTGAAGGTTAGGTGCAAAGTTACTAAGTGTGAGGGCACCCTGGCACTAGCCAAGGTGCCCCCACATTGTTCAGGGCAATTGCCCCCGACTTTGTGAGTGCGGGGACACCATTACACGCGTGGACTACATATAGGTCAATACCTATATGTAGCTTCACAATGGTAACTCCGAATATGGCCATGTAACATGTCTAAGATCATGGAATTGTCCCCCATGCCAAATCTGCTATTGGGGTGCCAATCCCAGGCATCCCTGGGGCTCCAGCATGGACCCCGAGTACTGGCAAACTAGCTCTCTGGGGCTTTTACTGCAGCTACTGCTGCTGCCCACACACAGACAGGCTCTTCCCTCCTGGGGTCTGGGCAGCCCAGTCCCAAGAAGGCAGAACAAAGGATTTCTTCTGAGAGAGCGGGTGTTACACCCTCTCCCTTTGGAAATAGGTGTTAAGGGCTGGGGAGGAGTAGCCTCCCCAGCCTCTGGAAATGCTTTGAAGGGCACAGATGGTGCACACCGGTTCAGGGATCCCCCAGCCCTTGCTCTGGCACGAAACTGGACAAAGGATGCCTCTGAGTGGCCAGTGCCAGCAGGTGACGTCAGAGAACCCTCCTGATAGGTGCTTACCTGGTAAGGTGGCCAATCCTCCTCTGAGGGCTATTAGGGTCTCTCCTGTGGGTATCTCACCAGATAATGAATGCAAGAGCTCACCAGAGTTCCTCTGCATCTCCCTCTTTGACTTCTGCCAAGGATCGACCGCTGACTGCTCCAGGACGCCTGCAAAACCGCAACAAAGTAGCAAGAAGACTACCAGCAACATTGTAGCGCATCATCCTGCCGGCTTTCTCTACTGTTTCCTGGTGGTGCATGCTCTGAGGGCTGTCTGCCTTCACCCTGCACTGGAAGCCAAGAAGAAATCTCCTGTGGGTCGACAGAATTCTCCCTGCTAATGCAGGCATCAAACTTCTGCATCACCGGTCCTCTGGGTTCCCTCTCATCTTGACAAGCGTGGTCCCTGGAACATAGGAGCTGGACCTAAGTGACTTGACAGCCCAGTGGTCCTTCTGTCCAAATTTGGTGGAGGTAAGTCCTTGCCTCCCCACGCCAGACAGTAATCCTGCATGATCTGCAGCTGCTAGTGCTTCTGTGCAATTTTGCAAGGAATCCTTTGTGCACAGCTTAGCCCAGTTCCCCAGCACTCCGTCCTGCATTGCTCAACTTGCTGAGTTGTCCATCGGCTTCGTGGGATCCTCCTTTGTAGAGTTGAGATGACTGCTGTGCTCAGATTTCTTGAATGCCTGTTCAAGTGCTTCTGTGGGTGCTGCCTGCTGCCTGCTTCTGCATGGGTTCTCTGTAATGCTGAGTGCCCCTCTGTCTCCTCCTCCAACTGGCAATCTCCTGGACCTTTCTGGGCCTGGGCAGCACCCATTTTCTTCATCCATGACCTTTGCAGCTAGCAAGGCTTGTTTGCGGTCTTTCTGTGTGAAAACAACTCTGCACCCTCCAGCACGCCGTGGGACATCTTTTGTGCAAAGGAGAATTTCCTGGCATCTTCCTTTGTTGCAGAATCTTCAGCTTCTTCCACCCAATGGCAGCCCTTTTGCACCTTCATCCTGGATTGAGTGGGCTCCTGCCCCCACTGGACACTTTCATGACTCTTGGACTCGGTCCCCTTCCTTTACAGGTCCTCAGGTCCAGGAACCCGTCTTCAGTGCTTTGCAGTCAATTGTTGTCTTTGCAGAGTCTGCTATCGCAACTTTAGTGTGTTTTTGGGGAAGTAGGGTCACTTTACTCCTACTTTTCAGGGTCTTGGGATGGGGTACCTTGGACACCCTTAGTGTTTTCTTACACTCCCAGCAACCCTCTACACACTGTAGTAGGCCTGGGGTCCATTTGTGGTTCGCATTTTACTTTTAGAGTATGTGGTTTGTGTTGCCCCTAGGCCTATTGCAACCTATTGTATTCTAGTGTTTGCACTACTTTTCTAACTGTTTACTTACCTGATTTTGGTTTTTGTGTATATTTTGTGTATTTTACTTACCTTCTAAGGGAGTATATCCTCTGAGATATTTTTGGCACATTGTCACTAAAATAAAGTACCTTTATTTTTAGTAACTCTGAGCATTGTGATTCTTATGATATAAGTGGTATAGTAGGAGCTTTGCATGTCTCCTAGTTCAGCCTAAGCTGATCTGCTATAGCTACCTCTATCAGCCTAAGCTGCTAGAACACTATTAATCTACTAATAAGGGATAACTGGACCTGGCACAAGGTGTAAGTACCAGCAGGTACCCACTATAAGCCAGGCACAAGTGCATTGTCCAAGGGGACATAGGAAGGGGAACAATGGCAGTTCAAGGTGGACAAGGTGACTGAGTGAGACATAAGGGGGACAATCAGGATAGTCTAATTTATTGGCAGTGGCCTTGGCCTTGGGAAGTGTCTCTGGCTTCTGTCTGGTTTGTAGGTAACGTTTGCGGGGTTGTTCGCCTTTTGCAGGGTGAGGGGTGCTGGTGGCCTGTTGGTCTTGTGGTGGGGCCTCCTAGCCACTAGCGGCAGCAGAAGTGGAGGGCTGTTCAGTTGACTGGCTAGTGGTAGGGATCCGCTGGTGTGACACTGCCTCCCTCAAAATGTTGGCCATGTCTGCCAGCACCCCTGCTATGGAGATCAGTGTGTTGTTGATGGCTGCAGGTCCTCCCTGATCTCCTGATACTGTCCCTCCTGCAGCCGCCTGTTCTCCTACGCGTTGTCAAGGATCTGGCCCATCATGTCCTGGGAATGTTGTAGGCTCCCAGCATCTCTGAAGGTGCCTCTGGAGAGTCGGTTCCTTGGCCCTGTCCTTTCCCTGGTGCACAGCAGTCTTCCCAGTTTCCCTGTTGGCCTGTGCCTCTGTCCCCAGAACGGTGTGCCAACTGCCACTGACCCCAGGTCCCTGATTGTCCTGGGTATGAGGTGTGGCCTGGGGTCCCTGTACAGGTGGACACACTGATGATTGACGTGTCTTGGGGACAGAGGTGTGGGTACACTGGCTGTGTGCTGTGGTGTTGGTCCCTGTGGTCTGTGACTGTGCATGGGTGACTGACTGTCCAGTGGTTCCTGATGGGCCAGGTAGATCATCCAGATCCTGAAGTCCAGAGTTACTGTCATCACTGTGGGCCTCTTCTGTTGGGGGGCTGGTTAGTGGTGGCACCTCCTCTCCATTGACATTGGGTGGTGTACCTGTGGGGATGTAAATGATGTATTATGCTTCAGGTGTCTGACATTTATACTTTTGTAGCTTCCCCTCCATGGTTGTTGTTCCCCTGCCAGCTTTTGCTTGTGTATGCTAGTGTATAGTGGTTATGTTAGTATCCCTATGCTGCTCATGCTTTTATGATGAGAGTCCATGCAGGGCTGTGAGGGGTGTCCATGCGTTGGTACAGCATGCAGGGCTTGGCATTGGGATCAGTGTGATGTGATGGGGGAGTGTGTGGGATGGAGTGGAATGATGGGAGTGAGGGTGAGGGTGTGTGATGGCATGCAGGTATGGGGGTGATAATTGTTGAAAGTTGACTTACCAGTGTCCAATCCTCCTCCAACTCCAGCCAGGCCCTCAGGGTGCAGTATTGCCAGTACCTGCTCCTCCCATGCTATGAGTTGTGGGGGAAGAGGTGGGGGTCCACTGCCAGTCCCCTGTATAGCGAGCTGGTGTCTTGCTCCTATGAAACGTTCCTTCCCCCGTAGGTTGTTCCACCTCTTCCTGATGTCGTCCCTTGTTCTTGGGTGCTGTCCCACGGCATTCACCCTATCCATGATTCTCTGCCATAGCTCCATCTTCCTTGCTATTGATATCTGCTGCTCCTGTGCTCCAAATAGCTGTGGCTGTACCCTGATGATTTCCTCCACCATGACCCTTAACTCCTCCTCAGTGAACCAGGGGGTGCCTTTGTGGTGCCATGGGTGTTATGTGATGTGTGTTGGTGAGGGTGTGTTGGGTAATGTGTTGGGGTGTGTGATGTGGAGTGCGTGAGGGGTGTATGGGTGTGAGTGGTGTGTGTGTGTCTAGTTGTCGCAGTGGTCTTGGTGTCAGTCTGGTGGCAATGATTTGTATTCGTAAAGGGTTGTGGGTAATGTAGATGTGTGTTTTATTGTGGTGTGGTGTGTGTATGGGTGTCATGTGTGTGTTGTTTGAATTGTCCAATGTAGTGTTATTTTGTCTGTGGGTGTCCATTGTGAGCACGGCGGTATGTACCGCCAATGGTTTACCACTGTTGAATGTCCGCTGTGGTGATTCATGGGTCATAATGTGATGGGTGTTATTCTGTTGGCGTAACAGTGTGGAATCTTGGACCGCCACTTTAACACTGACCTTTGGGCTTGCGGATTTGTGTATGTGGCTGTATTCTGTTGGATTAATGTGTGTGTGTCATAAAATGGTGGACGGATATTCACAAGCGTGGCGGTAAGTTGGCAGCCGTCAGCACGGCGGTAAGCTCCATTTACAGCCAATGTCATAATGAGGGCCTTTTATTTCGTAAGTTAAGCCTTGTTGCTCGTTGCCAAACTACCAAGGGTTGAGCTGGGGTTAATTTATTGAGACCTAACTGAACCTAGTGGGGGTTGGTGGCCTATTGCAAAGTGTACGTACTTATCTGCCCTTATCAATAACTCACTTTCCAACACCCCCAAGTCATATTGTACTTACCAGCAAGCCAGGACCTCACAGGTCCAAGTTGTGACATTTGCAGGGATATGGTGCTGTTCTGTAGTACAAAGCAATCATGTGTTGACCCAAGAAAGCAGGCACACACACTTGAGATGTACAACTCCGATAAGCAGACAACTTGAATATTGATGAAATGGAAGTTCTTCTGATTGCGGTAGACCTGTTTCCTGCTATGTGGTGGCAGCAAGGCAATATGTGTGACATCAATTGCTCCAACCACATGTGGTAGGCCACCTAAAGCATAAAATACTCCCATCAAATTGGCCGATTCCTGCGGTCTTGGAAACTGGATAAAGCTGCTGATGGGTCTTATCATTGAAGCAAGGACTTCTTGTAGCACACCACTGATAGTTGGCTTTAACATGCCTCCAGATACTGTCAAAGTATACTGAAAAGATCTAGTGGCCACTAAATTAAGTACTGTTATGAGTCTCACTATGCCTGTTATTGCTGTTGTATTCTGTTGTTAGGAAGGCAATAAGGTTCCAGCTGGTGCATAAATCCAGTATAGTTTTCCTATTTAATCTGAATTTCTTTATAATGTCCCTTTCTTACATCGTGGCAAGGTCTAGAAATGGCCTGAAGACTTGAGGACATCTTCTTCTAACCATCCCTGGGTTCATATGTCTGCATGTAAGAGAAACACACTGTCGCTTAAAATGGTCACACAATACTGAAACAATCAACACACATCCTATGTCTTTGTCAGATTCGTGATCTTATTTTGTCATATATGTACACATAATAAAAAATTAAAAAATGCAAATTCAAATCTATTTTTTTTACAAATAATGTGTAAACAATTCATTTGAATTGTTTCATTTGCAAATTTTTTTATTTACAAATATCATCAATGGAAGTATAACATGCACCGCGGCACCACTGATCTTAAACACAGTAGTGGTTTGCTTTTCAATGTTTCTTATTTTGGCAAAAACAGTGTCATATGTATCAGACATTGGTCCATAAAGTAGCCACCATTTTGAGTGCTGATGATGCATAAATTTTGTAATAATGCATAGCTTCTTCCCCTAGAAAGGCAGGTGCCTTACCTTGCCGTCAAGACATTGGCTACCTGCCAGCCATGGGCAGACATTGTCCACATAGTGTGTATAACAACCCATAACGGACACTACCATAGGTTAACATATGTGATGGCTAGGCACGCAAGACAATGGCTGTGTCCACCTCCATGGCAGAGTGCGTATACCGTGTACTTGTATGCAACCACTAGAAAAAAGCTCACTTGCCTCCTACCACTGCAGTTAACATCACCTCATCAAACTTTGCTGCTGTTAGTGATGTCTGGGAGCCAGGATGCTGTGCAAAGCAGGTTACAGGACCCCTGTCTTCTCCCCTGAGGAATTGGGAGTACTCACCAGAGAGGTCCTATCCCTGTACAGCCAGCATTATGGGAACACAGAGGAACAGATACATGTTTCATCTGGAAATGTTTGTCAAAGTAACATGTTCCTCCTTTGTACATAGACTAATATGTTCCTTTCTATTCATGAGTGAAGTGTTGGTATTGGAGTATAGTGAACTGAATAATTTACCTGGGTACAGAATTTGTTTGACAATGTTCAAATGTCTGTACATTGAAATGAAAAGTCACTCAAAAGAATAAGCTGAATTATCACTTCATGTTACTCATAATTCCAGGTTTCATTAGACAAACTTCAGTCCCCTTACTTCCAGTGGCCAGCAGACACTGTACCACTATTATAAGTGAAAACATACAGCCCGTGCTGAAATGAGTGCAATGTAAAGTGCAGGAAGATTCTTTAAAGTTATGGAGTTGTCTGATACTGTTCTGACAAGTGAAATGACATTCCATATTTTGAAATAAGTATCTGTATGTTTCAAACATGTCATGGTGCCACATATGGGGAAAGGTTTTTCCTGTGCTGCAATTCTAAATAGTACAGGATTCAAATCATCCATACATGTATGTCCCATTACTACACACCTACTCATGCTTGTTCATAATTGTTTTTTAAAACATACTCCCTCTGTCAGATGACAGCCCTTCGATTTTGTCCTTAGTCACTTTATGTGGTGCAAACTACAGAAGATGGCTATAGGAAGATTAGGCATGAAGCAAATGGAGCTGTGTATGGGGTTTTGTGCAAATAATGAACAGGTTGTTTGGCCTTTAGTAGTTCACAATGATTTAGACTAATCAGGAATGGGTCTCACTAAAGGAAAGGTTTCATAGCCCTGGCCTAGATGATGTTAATGGTCTGGATTAGTAACATGAGGAGATATAAAGTGTTGAGAATACTAAACAAATCACTGCAAATTAGTATTCCCTAGGAACTTTTAAAAGTTTGAAAATAATCTGTACTGACTGTTTTGGGAATGCTTGTGAGAGATGTCACAAACTTGTGTCACACCACTACAGACAATCAAAATCACTCAAAAACTATTTTGTTGTTATTTTTTCTCATCCATACAGGTCAAAGCCCAACGAAAGTGCAACATCTGGAAGTTCATCACCAGCAAGGAGTGGACCCTTGGGTTCATAAGCAGAGCAGCCTGTATTGCAGGAAGAGGTGCAAAGACCTACAACCCCAAACTAGGAAGTTAGCAGAGGTCTAACTCAGTCAGTCCTCTCAACAAGGCAAGTGCATGGCCAAACCCTGCCCCCCCCAATGGCCCGAATCCTTTTGATGGCCCACCAAAGTCTGATGGGCAGTTGAGGGCCCAACAACAGCATCAAGGGGGCGAGTTATTATTTGTAGCTATTGTTGTGCAATATTTTTTATTTACAGCAAAGTTGTATGGCAGTAACACGATTAACGACACACATTTAACACACAGAAGGATTTCTGGGGGATTAACTTTATCAGACAGTGTCTGATGCTGTGTTTGGTGTATTGATCTGTGCTAATGGTTGCTACTAGGTTCCTCATCACAAGCCAAGTACTGTTTTGAGCAGACACATGACCGCATGCATAAAAGAGGTACCTACATTCTTTCTCTGTTGTGAAGGACAGTTGTACAAAACATGCCCCATTTGAGGATTGGGTCAGGTGTGATGCTCCATCACAAGTGTGAATAGGTTATGTAGGCCCTATTTCTGGTGACATGGTACACTAAGGACCTATGATACAGTTACTGTTTCAGACATTACATTGGCAAGCTCGTAAAATGACAAAATGATAATAAGCATCTGGTCCAAAAGCACAGGTAACATATGTACAATGACATCCTTCCTTATCTGAAACATGCTAGAAATATTTTTCACATCAAATTTCAAGTCAGTTCATGTAGACAGTAACAGATTGGCATTAAGCCTCAGTCCTTTACAAATGTGCATGGCAGCCAGTCTGTGTCAACCAACATGAATTCTTAAGACAACTTGTACTGATTGAAACAGGCAGGAATGTGTCAATATTGGTGACAGTTACACATACCCCAAACAATATTTTACTGACCCTAATTATGTCTAGATGAGAGCTCAATTATGGTGAGAAATGTGATAGTTCAAGGGATGTTTTCAGATGGAAGGTTACATCACATAGATGTTGGAGTAGCCCATCCTGAAAAGTCAGCATGATCCCCAAAACATGACTCTTTCGGAAATGTGAGTATGTTTTTGCTCTGTAATGAAGTGGGTTAGTAATGTATCCACCCAGTGTAATCATTCATGCTGCTGATGCTTTTTGTCAAACCAATATAACAATATCTTCAACAGCATATGTATGTACATATTGTTTAATACATAACTGACCTAGTTCAGTACAGATTCCATTTGATATGTGGTACAAATGAAACATAATTTAGTTACTTGAAGTAACATTTTGAAGTGGTCAGACAAAGGAATCAGGCTTTCAGTTCACAGACATTTTGGTACAATGTTGCTGTATTTGTGGACACACATTTATACCTATCTAACGTTTTGGAGAATGTACATGATGCAGATTATTTGACTTTACATATATACTGTACATATGTATTTCTTGTTACTGGGAGTTTTGGGTACATAAGATCAGTAGTCTAAACAACATAACCATAGCAATCACAGGTGTGAAACAGTATATATAGAGAAATACAAGTGGAAAAGACTAAAAGGCATCCACGATATAGGAGCTAGAATGGGTAATTTCTTGACTGTGAGCAAATGGTATTAGAATTCTTTCCTACATACGTGAGATACTGATGCTAAAGAAACCAAGTTTGGGAGCAGTGAAGTAGGTTAAATATTTAGACTTGGCAAATATTTTGTGAGCAGAGTTCATGTTCTATTCTATTTACACAGATAAGCTCATACTGTTGTATCTGTGTTTTCAGCATTGTCTGGGCATTACGAAGGTAACAATGGTCCCGTTGGTGGGGAGAAGCTGAGCACTGTGGTTTTGGTGCAGACACCACCAACACCAAGGGACCCAGTGTCATGGAGGGTGAGGTGTCTGGCACAGAGACCACCAGAAATACATTGTCATCTTGAGAGGTCTCCAGAGAAGACCAGTCCTTATAGTGGCAGACCCTCCTGTAAAGTTACCATCTGCATCATTGTCCACTTCCCACGTTCCCATCTACACCCTCCTTCTTCCTCCCCCCCAAGTTGGCTTTACCTCCCCCCATAAAAGTGGTGGCGTCACTTTTGCTGCAGGCACCTTCCCCGTTGCCCCTATTTCACAGGCGGGGCTCAGTGACAAAACTATTGACCTCTTGCAGACTACCTTTGTAATCCAGACTGCACCACTGGATGCCATCCAAGAGCCAAGTGGCCAGGTGACACAAATGCTAGCTTACCTGGAATGGCACTCATTGTGCCATGTCTGACCAACAGTGGTATGGTCTCCTCACTGTCCATAGTCTTCCACCCATTCCTGCCTCATGCCCCAAATCCCACGGCTTCCCCATCCCCAAAATACCTATTCCCAGCCTTATCCAAAGCACACTCACTCCTTTGCACATGCCCACTGCAAAAACAGCACATCCACACATACACGTCTAAAAACAGACCCACAAACAGACAGACACCACACCCTTCACCACCTTCACCAGCACACCCACAGACACCACACAACACCCACATGCACAGCCACCACCACCACATCAACATGCACAACCACTACAACCATACCTGCACGCCCACCACCACACAAACATGCACAACCCCCTCACCTGCAGACACCACACCCACTAGTATATAAGCATGCGCAACACCTCCACCACACCTGCAGACACTACACCCACCCCCACACAAACATCAAACACCACCGAACACTTGTGCCAGCACTTCTACAGGTACAACAACCACACAGAGTGCCTCCACAGCACACCCATCCACACATACACACATTAGACATCGCACACAGTACAACACCCATACTCACTGGAAAAACAGACACCCTGAAAGAAACACAAACCAAAACTTACACCACATAAACCAGACCCACAGGCAACTGAACCATCGGCAAATCCAAACACACCCCTTTCAAATTCAAAACCAACCCTCCCACAAAAAGCACACCTCACCCAAACCCAAAGGCCCCCTGTAAGAAAGAACACTGAGGTGCCTGCTTTCTGCCCAATAGATGCCCCTACCTGAGGAGTTTGTATTTGACAGTGCAAATAGGAGGCAAGCTCTGGGCATGCAACCCAGGATTGGGACTCATGGCATCTAGGAAAACCTTTTGGCTAATTTGTTTTATTAAAAATATGTTTTGAGAGATGTGTCTCAATTTTGTAACATAAAATGTTATTTTCTTTGCAATACATTTGTACTGTCTTTTTTGGTAATTGTTACTAATTATTTGCTGACAATGTAACTTCTGCTTATGTGTGTGCCATTCACTTATCCTCTTTTCTGACAGTGACAAGCATAGGTTTTATTTTTGAAATTATTTTATGATGCATACATTTGTGTTGCACATTTGTGATGGACATGTTATCTTTGGTGCAAAAATTCATCATTTTGCTGGGCACTTACATCAAAATTGTAAATGTTTCTCCCATTTTACATGGAGAATGCCTGCATGTTTATTTTAACATGATGTGTTACCCTTAGAATTGGCACTTTTTTTCAGGGTTATCCCAAACTTTTTGCCTTCTTCCTCCTTTTTTCCTGACCTTTTTTGCTGCCTTTAGGACTCTGGGCACTGCTGAGCAGTGCTAAAGTGCAAATGCTCCTTGGGTAAATTGTATTAGTGAGTGGTTTCTCCTTGATTGGCACAGCAGATTTAATAGTAATTCTGTAGTAAAGTGCACTATGTGTGCCCACAGCCTATAAATCAAATGGTACTTGTGGACCTGCAACACTGATTGTGCAACCCATGTGAGGAACTCTATAAACATGACTCAGACCTGCCACTGTAGTGTGTGGGCAATTAATCAACTGCCAGTACAACCAGGCCCAGACCTTCCCTTTTACTATATGTGAGTCACCCTTAAGGTAGGCCCAAGGTATCCCCTTTTGGCAGGGCGCAGTGTATTTAAAAGGTATGACATGTAGTAGTGTGTTGTACATGTCCTGATAGTGAAATACTGCCAGACATAGTTTTCACTACTTCAAGACCTAACTCTCCCATATGGTAACATGAGGATTGACTTGAAGTATCTTTTAATTGCAGTTTCCAATTGGGAGCAGGTAGATATTTGGAGTTTGGGGGCTCTGAACTCACAATTAAAAAATAAATCTTTTGGTGAAGTTGATATTTAGATTGTCAGTTTTAAAATGCCACTTTTAGAAAGTGGGCATATTCTTGCTTAACATTTGTGTGCCTCTGCCTGGCTGCTGAATACACGTTTGGGTCAGAGTGACAGTTGATCTGATTGTGAATTCACTCAGAACAGTCACACAAAGGGAGTTGAGATGTGTCTTGCATTTCCTGATGAGTCTTCCTGGCTAGAGTGGAAAGAGGAGCTGACACTTGCAAGTGAATAGGGCTGTGCATGTCCTTACACACAGCAGCTCCAACCCACTAGAGCGTGTCAGGGTCAAGGACATGGAAAGTCAGGGTCTGGTGCACTACAATGACTTCTCTTTGATGTTTGCCTACTTCAAAGGCAGAAATGAGGATAAATATTGGACTGCTGATCCCACAATTTCAGAACACTTCTGGACTGAGGACATTCTGCAATAAAGAAGAGCTGGATGCTATAGGTGTAACTGTCACTCTGCCTATTGCTTTGCTATGCTGGCCTGTTGCTTGCTGCGTTTGTCCTGGGAGTGAGAGGACTGGACCTTGCTTTCTACTTTCTGCTTTTCAAGGTTCTCCATGGGTTTGAAATGAGCTCACCTCCAATTGTTAAGTTTCAGGGACATGAAAGACTTTATCTGCCAGTGCCTGGGCTCTTTTTCAGAGAATCTCAACTTCCTAAGTGATGCCAAATCCAGTCCTTGGGTCCTTAGAAGTGGATGCTGGTGACCTCAGTGAAAATCCATGCACCAAGACCTTTGCGGCGAACAAATTTACTCAGCGCCTCCATAGTGACTGAGAAATTGAAGCAGCACCTGTCTGGCACGTGCAAAATCGAAGAAGCGCCTGCATCGTAGCTGAGAAATAGACACAGTTCCTGTCTGCAGGCTGCAAAAATGTGGCATCACTGGTCTGGCAGGAAAATATTCTACTCCTCGCCAGCTGGGCTGGAAAAGATTCAATGCATCGCCTGTCCAGCGTGAAAATAATTCAATCTCTTGCTTTTTTGACGAATCACCTTCTTTGCAGTCCGTATCATCTTTGTTTTTATGTATCCAAGGTGCTGTGTGTTATAAGGATGCATCCAATAATTTTTCAGGATTAAGACTCGCTTAAACCTTTAAAAAGTGATAACTGTATTTATGTATGTTGGACTTTTATCATCTTGGTCTTATTTGCTCAGATAAATATTACCTACTTTTCTAAACTGGTGTTCAGTACTCCTGTAGTGTTTCACTGTGTTACTGTGTGTGTGTGTGTGTGTGTACAAATACTGTACACATTGCCTCTGAGATAAGCTTGACTGCTTGTGACAAGCTACCAAGGGGTGAGCAGGGGTGAACTTGGGTGTATAACTCCCTTACCTTACTAGAGTGAGAGTCACTACTTGGACAAGGTGTAAAGTGACTGCCAACTAGAGACCCCATTTCTAACAGTTACCAATGTACACATGCAAGACACTAGGTAAATGACACTTTAGTTAAAACACATCTAATGTTTGACTGAAATTACACATACCAAGGGGACATGTGACCTTCATACATCACTGACACATTTGGAGTTTAAAGCTTACTTTGTAGATTCTTTGTACACTCACTTGTAGCATTGTGTAGTGTAATTACTACTTTATATTGGGTTTATTTCATTGAAATTAGGTGTCCTGTTTATGCAAAGGTTTTGGTAGTTGTGGGTAAATTAGTGCACACACCTGTATGGACACATTTCCATTTGGGACTGATGTGACTGTTTGTGTAGCTGTCCATTGCAAAGAAGTCAGTTAGTACCAGGTTGGTGGGTCTAACTTATTTGTCTTTTTCTTCTCTGAGTATGACATTACACACATATGCATTGCACATCATTGTACTATTGCTTGCAAATATTTTTTAAACATGCACGAGTCATGTGCTAAAGTACACCAACAATTCAGAGGATGAGAGGTAATACAGTGGCTTATCTTATGTTACGGTGATGAAGGAGTCGATTTTCGTCTTGGTTCATGAGCAACAGCAATAGCAGGACTTGTATGATCAGGTTCATTGCAATAGGAAATTAGGAAACTCACAAAAAAGGTATGTTTTGTGCTTTTATCCCTGTGAATCCTCCAACTCAGGTGTGGAGGTTTGGGTGCCACAGTTACGTCAGCAGGAAACCACACCGTAATTGACTTGACAGTAAAAGTGGCTGGAGTCCCACCGCCAGCCGCTTTTGCCAATGGCGTCGTCAACACAAGCACAGGATTCATGACAATGTCAGCAGTTTGTCAGCGGTCTTTTGTCTATGGACCTGCCAACATTTAAATTGTATGAGTGGACGGCCAAGGCTGTGGATGGGAAATTCAATAGAAAACTGACAGTAGGACAGTTACCACCAAGATCTAATCAGGCCCTTTGTCTTTGAAAAACAACCTTTGCATACTCCCAATAGGAAGTTGGAGTCTGCTCAGACACATACATTTGTAAAGGCTTTCTCATTTGTCTTGTGTGGTGTAGTCAATGAAAACGAGAGTGTTGAGGTTTAGCTCTGCTGAAGGCTATTGGAGCACGCCATCAGAAGCATGGTCCTCAGATGTGCTAAACTGATTTTAAGTTCAACAATCTTTATTGATTTATTTTTAGAAGAAGAAATAAAATATGTCTGAAAACAACCTTACTATCACAGGTTAATATAATGATAGACATAAGTAATATACAAATAAAAGAATACAATAGAAATACAGAAAGACATATCAAAACAAAGAAGATTCATCAATATAATAGGAGAACCGGAGACCTCGAGCAACATGAAGGTAATCAAATAAACAGCCTGCCAAGAGAAAAAACTCAACATATTCATACTATATGAACAAATTACATATGTACCTTGAAGGTAATCAACAGAATGCAGGAAAGACAACAATTTATATCATTAAAAATAAACTGAATCAAAGGAGCCCTGAACAAGTGAACAGGTAAATGGGGAAACAAATTGTTTAGGTTAACTGTACTCAGGGGATGTTAGCATCTAAATATCCACAGGAGAAAGAAAGCTATAAAAGATGGATAGGTTAACTCATGGGGTTTAGGCAAAATAAGTATCAAGCATATCCCATAAAGATCTGTATTGAGTTTTGAACTGCAATGAGTCATCCCCACCTGCATGTACAACCAAGTTCAGCCAGCATTTAAACAACATTTTGACAGTGTTTTTCCTATTATTGAGTACAGGCTGAAGTACCTGCAGCAGTTAAAAGGATATCTAATAATAGCGAATCATCGGGCGATCTCACACGGGTCCAAGAATCCCTTGATAAGGGAGCTAAGGTCACAGATAGGATGGAACCCAAACAAAGCTGAAACAAAGTAAAAAGTTATATCCTATAATACAGTAACAGAAAAACAGTAGAAAAGAAGGTGTGGTAAGTCACCAACGTGCTCTTTACAGTTTCAGCAAATGTGATCGTCTTTGAGAGCTGGTTTATGGAGACAGGTGAAAGTCCTTATATTCTATGTAGAAACACATGTTTTTATTTTGGGAAAAACTAGGAATCATTTTATGAGAAACAGCCAATTTCAAAATCAGGGGATATTGCTCTGGAGATGTATAATTCCCATTTTTGCTTCGTTTCAAGGTTTAGCTGTGTGGAGGGAGGTCGAAAGAGTTTAAAAAAATGTGAACCCTTATATCCAGTTTTGTTATACAAATCATTCAATTTGCGGAGGGGTAGCTCCTATGTGGAGGGTTTGTTTTTAGCTAGACAGAACCATAGCTTAAGGAAATCACAAAAGTCTATATCATCTACCTTATATTTTTTGTGGAGTTCAGAGAAAGTAAATGGCTAATCTTTTGAATCAAATTGGTGAAGACAATAACTGCCTTTTGATGCCAAAGATCTCTAAAAAACACACTTTACCATTAATCTTAAATGATGGATTATTCCACAGCAAGGTCATGTTAAATAACTTCAACAACGCCAGGGTGGTATTCCTCTATATGTATTTAGCAGGTTGTAATGGAGCAATTTTGGTAGATAAGAGCATTACGGGGTGCATGTCACAAAGAATCACTTTTTTAACCATAAGCCAAGTTGAGGTATATGAAAGTGGCGGGGATAACCACATGGAACCCAGTTTCACTAGAAAGGCGGACTAATAATATCTAAAATTTGCTAGGTTCACCCCACCTTAATTGGTGGGGAGTTAAAGTTTCTTCACTGAGATCCTGGCTCTTTGTTTTTTCCAAAATAACAGGAATGACGTATCAAGCTCCCGATTTGCATTGCTTAAATAGCGAATTTTAAGAAATCGCGATCTAAGAAATGCACCATGGGATGTATGAAAATTGCGAGTTGGTAATAACGATTTCTTAAAATTCACAAATGCAATTTGTGAGTTCCAAATACCGAACCGCAAAAAATAGTGAATCAGTATTTGCAAATCTCAAATTGAGAAACCGGCAACCTGGAACAGCCTGATGACATCACAATCAGAAAGTGAGTCAGTTAATGCTGTTTCCAGAAGCCACAGGAGCATGCAGGGAGATACAGCCAGTCGTGATGGAACGACTTGCGTTCACGTGCCAAAGAAAGGGTAGCAAGCGGGCTGAAGGAGGCAAGGAGCATCGGAGGAGGACCACCCACCCAGACACAGTCTCCATCAATGGAAGACATGGTGGAGCCCACACTGCTCCCTGAAGCTGTCAGTGGTGTCACTGACATTGACACCTCAGGTACACCCAGCACCAGCAAAGGTAAGAGCAGTAATGATGTGTTTCCCCACACATGGGGCCCTAATGTACTAATGGCCCTTAGAAAATAGCTATGGCACTATGCAGTGTGATAAGCAGCCCATGCCACATCTTACCTACAACACAACAATGCATTATGGGAGTGGTAGTCCACACCCCTAAAGTGCAACTACCACATAAATAGCGAGATATTGTAAAACCAAACACGTACACGACAAAAAAGACTCTCAGAGATATTATGCAGGGTACATTTAATCCTATTACTCAACTGTGTGAGTACATATCCAAGAATGACATGCTGCACATTGTTGTTGCAGATGTTCTGGGCCTGGCACATAAGAAGGTGGAAATATGGGGGACAGTGAAAGTCAGCCACAGTCCAACTCAAACACCAGTGAGTTCTTCATACAAGCTCCAACTAGACGTAGGGCAAGAGTGCTGCCCTTCCCTGAGTATAACCTGAACTCTGATGAAATGCCGGATGAAGTACCCACACCACCCCCAGAGGCTAGATGCACCAACAGACAGCAGTCCCTGCCCCAACGTCAGTCCACTCCCCTCAGGAGGTATCGCGAAGAAGGCAGACCTTGCACAGAGGGAGGTGAGGGCCCATCACTGTTTGGTGGCCTTGAGGCTTTCATGCTGAAAGTGCAGCGCCTGCAATGTAAACACATGAGGTCAATGCACAGGCAGTTGGTGTCAATCGATCATAACATGGGACAAATACACAGGCCGGTTGAGTCTCACAATGAAAACATGGGATCAATGCACAAGCAGTTGGAGTCTCTCAATGAAAACATGAGCAAGCTGCATGAGTGACAGCAAACAGCAGCAGAACACGCAATGGAGATGATAAATGCCATTAGGGAACTCTGCACTGTGATGCATGAGCATGTCAGCCACCATAGGCGCCATCACCAATTGATGGGCAGGTTGGATAGGTTCTGCAGATCTGTCAATCGGATCACTACCACAACTACTTTGGTATCACAAGGTGCTGTGGACAAGCAAGTGGAGAGGGCACATTGCAGTTGGGATGTTGTACAAGGATTGGTGCAAATCACCAATATTTTGGAGACAATGCAGACAGCACGGAGTGCCATGAACAGTGAACTGGGTGGTGGGGATAGTGAGGAGCTCTCTGGTCTCAGCAGTCTCACAGCCCCTGTGATGGATCCCAGGCGTCGCAGTACTAGAGACAGTACTGTCTTGGAACCCACAACATGAGGTGCCACCAAGACCACTGAGCACTCAAGTGCAGTGCATGGACATAGAAAGTAATGTTGATAGTTATAGGGGACTTGCATATCATGTAGCAATGCAGTGATACTATGATGCTGTAACTAGAACCTGCACATGGGTGGGTATGCTATTCGTCCTGTGTGTGGTTTACAGCAGTAGGGGTTGTAGATCAGCCATCAGGTCAAGTGTCATGGTTGACCTTAACCTGTACTTAGATATCTCCTCCTCTGTCTGGTCAAAAAGTGCAATGCTTACTCTGAAAATGCGCTTCAGTCTCCTTCTCCCTCTCCTCAAACCTGCCAGGATCCTGCCAGGATCCTCCTCACCATGACGTAGAGTGCAGCCATTGTGGAAAAGAGGCTGAGTCATTCTGGACTTCTTTATATAGGTTGCATCTGTTTACCACCTGATTTCAATTCGTGGTAAATTGCACGTGCAAAAAGCCATTCTGTTTAAATTAGCAATTTGCGACTTGTTGATGCATTGCATTGCGATATGGAATTTGCGATTCGCATTATCTCGTCGCAGTAGCAAGGAATCGCTATTTTGGCGATTCCTTAAATTTGAACTGCAAATGCCTTTCATACATCGTGAAAGCTGATTTTGCATTTGTAAATGGTGCAATTTACTGATTCGCACCATTTACGAATGCAAAATCCTTTGAAACACCTGGCCCAACATTCCTTAGCATTTTTTCTAATTTAAAATAGAACGCATCCAAAAGTGTTAGGGGGAGCATACCTCTGAGATACTATAGGTGTTATATTGTGTTAAACTTCTCAATATGGCCACACCAGGTCATGCATTTAGGATTCTAGCTACTGAGGAGGGTTTGGGATTTTATTTAGTTCTCATTTCATTGTGCTGTGGAGTTTCAGATCAGAGCCCAATTCTACACCTAAGTACTTCAAATGCTGAGTTTCCCAGGCTAGCCCTGAAACATCTAACACCTCTTTGGAGCATACAATACTGAGACCTTTGACTTATGATTTATCTTTACTAAAGCTGTATCTTGCTACCAAGGCATGCCTATCTATTGTATTCAAGAGTGCATTGATTGAGGGGAAGGTATTATCTGTCATTACCAGGATATTGTTGGCATATACATCCACCTTCACTGTAACTTCTTTGAAAGCAAAACCAAAAATCAATGGATTGGTCTGGATATTGTGGAGTAATAGTTCTAAAGCTAAAGTGGGGTGGGCACCCTTGTCTCGTTCCTTTTTCAAAGTTAATTGAGGAAGAAGTGAGACATCCAGTTCTCGCCCTAGCACAGGGGTTGCTGTAAAGGGCCATGATCATTCTGATAAATCCTTCACTCAGATTAAATCAGACCAGAGTTTCTTTGAGGAAAAGCTCTGACACACTTGAAAAGCCTTTCCTGCATCTAGATTAATGGCTACAGTTTCAGAAGAAGTGCATTTAGCTTTTTCTAAGATGTGACATAGTAGTCTAGTGTTATCATTGGACATTCGGGGTCAGATTTATACTTTCTGACGCAAAACTGCGCTAACGCAGTCATGACCTGTGCGTCATATTTATACTATGACGCTGGGTGGCACTAAACATTGGTTAGAGTCATTTTTTTCTGACGTTAGCCATTGCACCTTGTTGTAAGGCAAAATTACGTTAACGGAAAAAAATGACTCTAATCCGGTTTAGGACATGTAAAAACATTGTAAAATGGAAATGCATAATTTTTGCCTGCAGTAGCGTCAAAAACAGATGCTAACGGAAAGAAGAGTGCAAAGGAGAGGCAAAATGGAGCCAGAAAGCTAGGAGAGACCCCAGGGAGACATCATTCAACCAGAAACCAGCCAGGAGAACACATACAAGACCCAGGAAGGGAGAAGAAGAAGAGGAAGTGTCATTTCAGTGCAGAGGAGCATGAAATACTGGTGAGAGAGATGACGAAGCATCAACATCAACTCTTCGTCACTTCTAAATTGCCAATTGGAAGGAGAGAAGCAATCTGGCAGCAGATAGTGGATAAGATCAACAGTGAGGCAGAGGTTAGGAGAACTGTAACTGAGTGAAAGAAATGCTGGCATGACTGCAAGCGAAGGACAAAGGAAAAAATGGCACGGAACAGGAAGACAGAACTGCAAACTGGAGGTGGAAGTCCAGCAGCACAAGAGGACTTGGACGAGATGGAGGAGATGTTTTCAGTGGTCATCTTGGAGGAAATTGTCACAGGAATTGTAGGACAGGACAGCGCAGACTACCAGGAAACACCACAATTGCAAGGTAAGTTACATGGGGGAAAGTTATGCTAAAATGTCAAGTGCAAGAAGGGGGAGGCACATGGGACTCACACAATGCATGTCAAAGTAGAGCAGGGGGACACAATGCACATTAAGCAAGTTGCACCATGCCGACGTAAGCTACACATGTACCTACACCTTGGTAGTGCCATTCACCATGACACACACAACCTGGATACATGTTGAACCACAGGCCTATATACCTACATGTACATATGCAGCACATGGGATGGATGGCATATATAATCACTGTGCCAGTGGTTGTGACATCACAATGTCCCTTGCATGTAGTCATATCAACACCACCAGCATGACCAAGACCTCAGAGACCAGGTAGTCAGTCAACTCCATCCTGGGCTTACGTAATAGTGGTGTCCCTTGCAGTAACACTTTGCAACTGCCTTGCCTAGTTGCCCAAACTCATGTGTGCTGCATCTCACAGCACACAAGTCATTGCAACTGTCTGAACAGTACCCAGGCATTTGCAGGTAGGACCTCCACACTGCACATATATAAAACATCCACATGAGGCACTCAGGGTGTCCCCTTGGTACATGGAACTATGAACTGAACAGGCGCTGGGGGAATAGCAAGCTGGACCTGTATCATTGGTAACATGTATTACCCAGACCAACCAAACTGAAATAGTGTTGAAACACACATCTTGATGCTGAACTGAAATGTGCCTCTACAGGAAATATGTACCACAGAAAGCAAACAGTAGGTCATAACAGTCACAGGTTGATCCCACTACTACTCTGACACAACCATGCCAGACATATGGGAATGGGGAAATAAACAAACACATACAATCACATGGGGTGTGACTGTGAACATAATGGCAGATAATTCCACATCGACGGGCGGGGGATGGTGCATGGGCAAGTCCGGTGCTGGTAAGACTGCCAGTGCAGTGAACCCTTTGCGCTTATCAGTTTGAATCACATGTTGGGATGGTGTCTGGGAATCTGTCTGCTCATGGTAGCTTTGTGGGGGACTTAGCACAACATTCTTGATAGATCAAATAGACTCAGTGCCACTTTTGGGCTGCATTGGGTGTAAGAGGATATGCTGTACTCAGCTGCGCAAATCAGGCAGTCGATAGGGCAAAAGGCCAGGTTATGGGACCCCCTGCACTGCCCATGCCAAGTGCATGGGCTGTGCAGGGGCACCCGGGGCCACACCACACCACATCACCAACAACCACTTCATGGCAGTTACACTGCCATGCAAATGTTGGTGGAAATGCAGAAACAAACCTGGAGGGTAGTGTTGAATGTAATACTGGTCTGGTGTCACAGGACAGATGGAATAGCCAGTCGGTAAGCTGATGGAAACCTGCCATGTCAAGGCCATTAGCCCATGGGACAGTCCACATTGACAACGGATGCCACTACCACCTGTGCTGTTCGGGGCGGTCAAATATACAATGGCAGTCAGTGGCCCATTGGACTGATGCACTCGAAATGAGGGACCAGTATGACTACCTGCAGAATCAACTCTAACTTGCTTCAGGCCCTGACCAAAGTACACCTCCTGTGAACTGGCTATGTCATTGACTCATTTATCATCAGGCACTGTCACATACAGAATGATGTGCACAGCTGAAATTTCATACCCAAGGTGCCCATCCCTCAGTCTTACCCTGTGCATGTGTCAAATGAGCTGTACTCTCAGCATGCTGCATTTAGGGGGAGGACATAGGTGTTTAGTGAGGCAAACACACCTACACACACAGAAGATTAAACTGAACTCTGCCAGGTCCATGAATGCAATGCAATGTAGCACACAAACAAAAACAACAATGATAACAAGAGCATAGAGTCCTGGCAATGCCATCTCTGGGGTGGTGCAAGGTCTCAGCACAGCATGGGTGTAAGTGAAACATGTAAGACTGTGTCAGGTGAAAACTGCCATGTGTGGTGCTGTGGCATGAGCACAGCAACACCCATTGCAATGTATCATGCCACAAAAAGGATAGCCATCACACTTAGAAGATATGATGCAGCCAATTGTGCCAACTGGGCTTCCCTTCATGTGATATGTAGGTCGGGCATGGGGCTGTAGACTGCAGCCATGATGTACAGGAACAATCCTTTGAAACTAAGGGGTGCATCATAGGGCCCTAGTGCCACCAGAGGGCACTTTCAGTAACACTCCTGTGGCGCTGTGCACTGCGCCGTATTGACTAGGTGGCTTTAAGCCACTTTTTGTGGCTTAACGTCACCTTGTAAATATTACCCCTTCCCAAGCATCACTGTGTGTGGGTGTTGCTGTGCCATAGTAACACCCATAAGATTTTGATGCTACCTCAGATAAATGGAATTTAGTCAACATGAGGCAGTGCCAAAATCTTACACCACACCAAGGGATGGCGTTAGCAGAGTGCAACGAGGAGGAATACATTTATACCTTCTCGTTTTTTTTTGCTTTTCCAATGTGTGCTGCATTCTGCAGCATGCATAGACAGAGCAAAATGCCAGAAATGATTGTTTATGTGCTTGAAGGTGTCCCTTCCTGCACATAAACAATCATTTGAAAATGACGCTTCAGCTTTTCTGTGTGTGCTGCATTCCATAGCTCACACAGAAGTGCCAAAGCCCCATTAGTGATTGTTAATGTGCAGGAAGGGACACCTTTACGCACATAAACAATCACACCCCTCAACACATACATCCTTGCATGATGGTGCAAGGATGCCTGAGTTGGTGCTGGCAGATGAATTTTGCACCATCACTGGAGACAACACAGAGGTGCACTGTATTCATTTACATACAGTGCATCCTTGTGTTACCAAAGTGAGCAGCTCGGCACGGGCAATTTTTGCACAGCACCACGCTGCACCTCTTTTCTATAAATCTGGCCCTAAGATGACAATGATCCTCAAATATCAAGACAGTGACGTGTCATATCAATTGCCATAACACAGATAGACTGATTTTACACCATCTCATTGCATAGGATGATGGCTCTCTTGCAGATCTGCCTGTCCTGGAGTACCCTGATGACCTGGATGACCAGCTGACAACTATCAGACAAGAGATCCTCCAAGAAGTCCTTGTAAACGTCCAGACACCACCTCCAGTCGCAAGGAGGAGTATTGATGTAGCAGACATCTCACAGGCCCCACTTAGCACCCCAATAGTATGACCTTCCAGCACCGACACTGCTGAGGACTCCGAGGACCCAGGGACCAGCTTTGAGAGGACAATGGTAGGAGTCCAGCGGGAGCTGGCCAAGGAGGTGTGTGTGGGGATACGAACTCTGGCAGCCAGCCTGGAGGGGATGCAGACGTGCATGGTTACGGCTACTGAACAGACTGCAGCCAACTGACACACACACTCCCCAATGCGTGGAGTCCAGGAGTGTCTGAGGGACGTAGCTGCTGCCATGAGGTAGTGGCCACAACAACTGCCCTCCCAAACTGGCATCAGCGAGCTTGAGGACAAGATAGTCTCCATGCACAGAGAAATGGTCTCTCTCAGGGCAGATATGGATGCCTACCACAGGGATGTTGCTGCTATACTAAAAAATCAACAGTTTCTCTTTGCTTCAGTGATGCCATCTGTAGTTCCACAGATGGCAGGTACCGGGAATTGGGAGTCCACACCTTCAACCACTGAAGTGTGTGTGGCCCTCTCCACTTCCCCACTACCACCATCAAGGGTAAAGGAGGCACAACACACATCAGAGGATGAAGATGTAGAACAGATCATCTTCACCCGTAGGAGTTCCCAGTAGCACCAGCCCATGCCACACAGGCAGTGTTTTCAATTGTCCTGTGCTTGACATCATGCCAGTGTTAGCACTGTTGAAGATATGCACTGTTCACTGACACACAGTTGACCTTTCTGCTCTGGACTGCAATTGTCTATAACTCTTCAATTGGCAATTTATGTTCCCCTGCACGGAAATACACTTTACCCAAGCACGTCCCATGACATGTCCCTCAAACCTGGACTTGTGTTGTGTCACAACTGGATGGATTCCTCGAATGGGGTCACAGACCTGGACATTTTAAATATTGCACTATAACACTTGTTATTAAACACAACCAGCATGTCTTTGTGTGTTGTGACACATCTACTACGGTTGGGAATTGTGATGTGTGTGACATGTCTTTAGTCATAGAGTGTCAGTACAAGAGTGCATGAATAGGCGGGCACATATCTATGCACATGGTACCTACATGATGAATGTTAATGCTGGGCTCATCCCCTATAACCAATTCAGTGAGTATGTAAAAAATGTTGAACACATGTATGCTATACCCATTACATAGGGCAGAAACAGTTATCGGGCAATATTGTCAGTTGGGAGTACCAGTAGAACACATTGGTGTGAAACAGAGTGACTCAATCTCATCTGTACTTGCCACTACTCATTTTAGCAGGATGGGAATGAAATGTAGGCTGTTGTCAGATGTCTCACAGTGCGCAAAATCCCGACACAGACCTACCTGTCCTATACATGGTCAACATAGTGACCTTGAGTGGTGGGTACACTGGATGGCAGATGCACAGACAAGTAGATGTGTTGTAGCTGTCAATGTGACAGCTCAGTTGTAAGAAGGTGATGAACATGTTAAGAGAGGGATACGGAGGCAGGACGGAATCCCTAGAACAACATATAGGCCCTCATTACAACATTTACGGTAAAAGCCGCTTACCGCCGTGCAGAAGACCACAAACATACCACAGCGGCCACAGAATTCCGCCACAGCTATTATGACCTACAGCACGGAATCCGCCAAAATTCAGACACCCACACAAGTCCACCACACCAAAGCTCAGTCATAAACTGGTGAAAACAAAACCTCCACCGTCACGCCACAGAAATACTTCCACACTATCACGACACACGAATCCACGCAGCGGTTTTTCAACTGCGGTATTCCATTGGCGGTACACACTGCTGCGCTCAAAATACACACACACATACAAAACACAGCCACATTGGACAATTCGAAATACACACACCTGATACACACACACCACTCCCACACATCCATTACAATATAAAACACACACCCACATCACCCAAAAACCCCTACTACCAAAAATTCCGAAAGAAGGCCAGAGAGAGACAGCACCAGCAAGAACAACAGCATCCACAGGCACACAACACCATCACCCACAGAACTTCCACGCACCTCACACAACACACCACTACATAGCAGCACACTTATCACCACACACTCCACCCCACACATCACCTACACCACCCCATGGCACAGAAAAGACACCCCAGGTTCTCGGAGGAGGAGCTCAGGGTCATGGTGGAGGAAATCGTCCGGGTAGAGCCACAGCTCATCTCCATTGCAAGGAAGATGGAGCTATGGCGAAGAATAGTTGACAGGGTCAACACAGTGGGACAGCACCCAAGAAATTGGGAGGACATCAGGAAGAGGTGGAACGACCTTCGACGGAAGGTGCGTTCCGTGGTCTCAAGACACCACCTGGCGGTTCAGCGGACTAGCGGCGAAGCCCCACCTCCTCCCCCGCAACTAACAACATGGGAGGGGCAGGTCTTGGCGATTCTGCATCCTGAGGGCCTCGCAGGAGTAGGTGGAGGAATGGACTCTGGTAAGACAAATCTTAACTATTACATCCCCCACCCTACCTGCATGCCATCACATACCCCAACCCTCACCCTCACCCCCAGCACTCCAGCTCCTCACATATGAACCAACATCACAATCCACACATCCCAACACCAAGCCCTGCATGCAACAACAAAGCATGGACACCCATCACTAAAGCATGCCCACTGCACATACCCATACAACCCACTAAACCATCATCACACAAGGTCCCACACAGGAATGCAAGCACTGGGGTACACGGTCACCCACCCATTGCACACCATGACACACACAGATGTAATAACCATCCTTTTATACCCCTGCTGGACCCCTACCCAACGTCACCGGACAGGAAGGTCCACACATGTCCACACCACCAACAGAAGAGGCCCACAGTGATGACAGCAGCTCTGTCCAACTGGATATAGATGACCAGCCCGGCCCATCGTGGGCCTCGGGACAGTCGGTTCCCCTCACACAGGCACAGGCCACCACAGACCTTCCCCCCTCTGGAAACACAAGCACATCACCCACCCAGCGGGCCCATACCTCCGTCCCCAGGACACGTCAATCAGCTGTGTGTCCACCACTACAGGGAACCCAGGCTAACCCACCACCCCAACAACAACAGGGACCTGGGGGCAGTGGTAGTGGGCACACGGTCCAGGGGAGGGAGGCACAGGAACACAGGGGAACTGGGAGGGCTGCTGTGCGACAGGGGGCGGACAGCCAAGGGAACCCACTCTCCACGAGGCCCTCTCCTCCATCATGGGAGTCTACCACCACTCCCAGGAGACGATGGCAACGGTACTGGCCAAGTTTCAGGAGACCCAGCGCCTGCAGGAGAAACAGTATATGGGCTTCAGGGAGGAACTCAGAACCATCAGCTCCACCCTGGGCACCATTGTAGGGGTGCTGAAGGAACTCGTGAACACCAGGAGGGACACTGTGGCACTACAAAGGGCCCCTGACACTAGCCTGGACGATGAACTGCCCACCACCTCCGCCGGCGCTAGTGGACAGGACGCCCTGCCAAAGGACCACCACACCAGCACCCCACCCCTTGCAGAGGGAGAACCACCCCGCAAACGGTCCCTGAGATCCAGGACAAAGACAGAGAACGATGCCAAGACCCCCGCCAAGAAATAAGACCACCTTGATTGTTATCCTACTGTCCCACTTTGTCACCCTGTCCATACTTAAACTGCCCCAGCTCCACTTCCTATGCCCATATGGGCAATGCACATGTGAGACTAATAGACTGGACTCTGCCATGGACATTCCTCCGCCATCACCCCTCACCATTTTACTACCCCATCCAATATTGAGCACTTAAATAAACACACTTAAAGCACAAAACAATCTGGAGTCTGTCTGTCATTTTGAAATAGTGTATTAGCAATTACAGTGACAAAATGTTTTTTCAATTGTAATGTCAACATACCTATGTCACACAGCTCTAGTCCATGAGGAATCTAAGCAGATGTCACACAGTGGCATCAACATCTGTGAAATCGTAAGGGAAAGTGACAACTCAGTGACCATACACTGGGTAAAAACGACAGACAGTAGAGAGGTAGTAGTGTTAAAGTACATGTAGTAGGCAGTTCTGTACTCTTACCTGTGTCTCACTGGAAATATTGCTGGATCACTGAGTCCCTGTTGTTCATGTCTTCTTCCTCTGCTTCCTCGTCTTCACTGTCCACAGGCTCCACAGCTGCCACAACACCGCCATCTGGACCATCCTCCTGCAGAAAAGGCACCTGTCGTCGCAAAGCCAAGTTGTGAAGCATACAGCAGGCCACGATGATCTGGCACACCTTGTTTGGTGAGTAGAATAGGGATCCACCTGTCATATGGAGGCACCGGAACCTGGCCTTCAGGAGGCCGAAGGTCCGCTCGATCACCCTCCTAGTTCGCCCATGTGCCTCACTGTAGCATTCCTCTGCCCTTGTCCTGGGATTCCTCACTGGGGTCAGTAGCCATGACAGGTTGGGGTAACCAGAGTCACCTGCAAATGGCGAGGGACAACTGTTAGACACACAGTAACCTGTAGGGATATCCCCAGACAACCATTCCCACTGACTAGCTTCCAGGTGCTCACCTAATAGCCACACACGGTGCCTCTGGAGTTGACCCATCACATAAGGGATGCTGCTATTCTGCAGGATGTAGGCGTCATGCACTGTGCCAGGGAACATGGCATTCACATGGGAGATGTACTGGTCTTTCAAACATACCATCTGTACATTCATTGAATGATAACCGGTTTCTGTACACCTGTTCACTCCTGAGGGTGGGGACCAAAGCCACATGTGTCCCATCAATGGCACCTATGATGTTAGGGATGTGTCCCAGGGCATAGAAATCACCTTTCACTGTAGGCAAATCCTCCACCTGAGGAAAAACGATGTAGCTCCGCATGTGTTTCAGAAGGGCAGACAACACTCTTGACAATACGTTGGAAAACATAGGCTGGGACAACCCTGATGCTATGGCCACTGTTGTTTGAAAAGACCCACTTGCAAGGAAATGGAGCACTGACAGCACCTGCACTTGAGGGGGGATTCCAGTGGGATGACAGATTGCTAACATCAGGTCTGGCTCCAACTGGGTACACAGTTCCTGGATTGTAGCACGGTCAAGCCTGTATGTGATAATCACATGTCGCTCCTCCATTGTCGACAGGTCCACCAACGGTCGGTACACCGGAGGATGCCGCCATCTCCTCACATGTCCCAGCGGACGGTGCCTATGAAGGACAACAGCGAGCACAGAGTCAAACAACTCAGAGGTACGTACCCACAGTTTACACAGAACACCATTCATACACAAAAGGTGACCTGTATGTGTGTTGAGTCTAGGCCTAGGTATGTGTGACGCAGTTGAAAATGAAGACATGTGGGCCCTTGAAATGGCGGCTGCATGACCTGTAAAGTGGGACAATGGGATGTGAGGTAACTGCGCTGGCGTTGTACACTGTCACGGTAGGCGGTCGAAGACCACTGCGCAATGCTGCATTGGTTAACATTGGACCCTATGGGTCTCAGGAGCCAATGACGATGTATGCGGCAGTGACGGTACGCACCACCGCGGACGTGACCGCCATTTTCTATCTGTTCAATCACTCGATACCTGATCTTAGACAGGAGAGGACCTACACTGCAAGTGCTGCTGTGACCTCGGTCTGGAAGAGACAATGGCTTGAGTGTCTGGGGAAAGAGCCCCTGCCTTCACATCGGAGGAGTTGGAGAAACTCGTGGATGGGGTCCTCCCCCAGTACCCGCTACTCTACGGTCCTCCAGACAAGCAGGTACGTACACAGAGAGCATGTTGTATGGGCTATGCCTGTCTGGAGAGGGCTGGATGTAAGAAGGAAGGGGGTAGAGTGCTGCATGCATGAAAGACGGTGAATGCATGTGCCACATGGCAAGGGTAGGGATGGGGGCCAATCAGTTTGACGGTGCAGTTGGTAATAACTTCTCTTTTTCCCCTGTACATTTCATGTAGGTCAGCGCCCACCAGAAAAAAGATATTTGGTGTGCCATCGCCAAGGACGTCCGGACCCTGGGGGTCTACCACAGACGGAGCACCCACTGCCGGAAAAGATGGGAGGACATTCGCAGCTGGAGCAAAAAGACGGTGGAGGCTTAGCTGAGGATGGCCTCCCAATGTGGGAGGGGTGCCCGTCGCACCATGTCCCCCCTGATGTTCAGGATCCTGGAGGTGGCCTACCTGAAGTTGGATGGGTGCTTGAGGCCATCACAGCAGCCACAAGGGGGTGAGTACACTCTCATTCTGCTGACTTTGCACGCAGTGGACGTGTCTGGGTGGGGGAGGTGGGCTGTGGGTTTCCCTAGGCCAGTGCGAGTTCCGTAGGAAAGGCCCCTCCGTAAGGCAGGCCATGTGGCACCCCACCCCACCTCTGTAGAGTGACAACTACACCTAGTCATGCCCCTGTGTCATCTATGTGTGCAGATGTCGTCCATAGCCTTGTAGGCCATTTCCCAGGAATTGAACAGTGGAGCCCAAGAGCGTGGCGTAGTGCAGGGGGCTTCTGTGTCTGTCGTGTCCGCCAACAGTAGCGGTAATGCATGCACTCAACATGTCTTTCTTCTGTCGTTCCCCCCCCCCTTTTTGTGGTCTCCCTGTTCTTGTGCGCATTAGCATCATCAGGCAGAGGAGCAGTGGCACCTTAGCACCAGGGGGCTGCATCCCACATGGCCATGGAGGACCACACTACAGAATCGGACTTCACCAGTGGGACGGAGGGCGAGGGGAGCTGACACCAGTGACACAGACTCATCCTCTGATGGGAGCTCCCTTGTGGTGGCAGCACCATCTGTGCCACCCCCATCTACAGGTACAGCCGCCACCCCCCTTCCAGCACCACCCTCCCAGAAGCCCCTCAGCCTTCGCCCTGTGCCCGTTCACCCGGAAGGGTGGGCATCACCTTCGCCCCGGCACCTCAGGCCCTGCCCCAGTCACCCCTGCTGCCCTCAGTGAGGAGGCCATTGACCTCCTCAGGTACCTCACTGTTGGGCAGTCTACCATTTTGAATGCCATCCAGGGTGTAGAAAGGCAGTTGCAACAAACCAATGCATTCCTGGAGGACATTCATTCTGGTCAGGTGGCCCTTCAGTGAGCTTTTCAGACTCTGGCCTCAGCACTGATGGAGGCTATTGTCCCTGTGTCTAGCCTCCCCCTACATACCAGCATGCACACACCTCAACACACAAGGGAAGCTCAGGCAAACATAAGCACCACACATCCCACAGGCACTCACACAAGCATCACACACATGCAGACACACAAACATCCACTGCCTCCACTGTGTCCCCCTCCTCCTCGTCTCCCTCCTCCCTCCCAGTCTCATCTACACTCACACCTGCATGCACTACCTCTACAGCCACTACGTCCCTCTCTAGCACACCCACCACCACACCCTGCTCATGTGCAGTCACCATCCTCACTACCATTCACATGTCCCCTGTGTCCTCTCTCAGTGTGTCTGTGATGCCCCCTCCCAAGATACACAAACACAGGCACACACCCACGCAACAGCCATCCACCTCACGACAGCCTCTAGCGCATGCACCTTCACCCAAAGTCACCAAACGTACACCTCCTACAACCACCACCTCTTCCTCCAATACCAAACCCCCTCCAGCTACCCGTCCCAGTGGGTCCAAAAAACTTTTCCTGTCCAGCCTTGACCTCTTTCCCACAACTCCCCCACCCCGTCCGTCTCATAGGTCCTGAACTAGCACCTCAGCCACAACATCTCTGGGACCAGTGGTGCCTGCAGTCACCGGAATCTGGAGTGCTCCTGCCACCAGGGCAGCCAGTGTGGCACGGAGCCACAGCACAGACAGTCCCCCACCTGTGAAGCATCAGAAGTTGGCCAGTGCCCGGCGGGAGAGAGGGAAGACTCCAGCCACCAAAGCCGCTCCCAGGGGTCCCGATGGGAGTGTGGAGTCAGCTGTGACACCTTCCAAGGTGGGGAAGGGCCACAAGAAACCCGGCAAGTCTAGGAAGAGCAGCACAGTGGAGAAGATCGCCATCATCCCGCTGCCCAGTAGGCCACCTCCAGCACAAGCCCAGCTGCCCAGGACAGGCTCACCAGCACAAGCCCAGCTGCCCAGGACAGGCCCACCAGCACAAGCCCAGCTGCCCAGGACAGGCCCGCCAGCACAAGCCCAGCTGCCCAGGAGGGGCCCGCCTGCACCAGCCCACCTGCCCAGGAGGGGCCCACCAGCACCAGCCCACCTGCCCAGGTTGGGCCTGCCAGCACCAGCCCACCTGCCCAGGAGGGGCCCGCCAGCACCAGCCCACCTGCCCAGGAGGTGCCCGCCAGCACAAGCCCTGGTGGGCCTTGAAGGTCCACCAGCAAAAGGCCCGCTGGGCCATGAAGGACTGCCAGCAAAAGCCCTGCTGGGCCATGAAGGACCGCCAGCAGTTGAGTTCCTGCAATGGAGACCGCCGCCTCAAGCACCGTTGCACAGGGCACCACCATCTCAAGCACCGCTGAAGAGGGCTCTGCCATCTCAAACACCACTGAACAGGGCACCGCCATCTCAACCACCGCTGAAGAGGGCACCGCCATCTCAAACACCGCTGAACAGGGCACTGCCATCTCAAGCACCGCTGCACATGGCACCGCCATCTCAAGCACCGCTGAAGAGGGGACTGCCGTCTCAAGCACCACTGAACAGGGCACCCCCGTCTCAAACACTGCTGCACAGGGCACCGCCATCTCAAGCACCGCTGCACAGGGCACCGCCATCTCAAGCACCGCTGCACAGGGCACCGCCATCTCAAGCACCGCTGAACAGGGCACCGCCATCTCAGGCCCGCTGAACAGGGCACCACCATCTCAGGCACCACCGTCTCAAGCACCGCTGAAGAGGGCACCGGCAACCCAAACACCGCTGAACAGGGCACAGCTGTCTCAAGCACCGCTGGCTCATGAGTGGCAAGGTCACTGACGCAACTGAGTCCATCACGGGGTGAATGATGCACTTTGGGCACCATGCCCTCTCCAGAACCAGTGGAAATTCACATCCACTACCTCAGTCCTTAGCAGGATGAAGCACTCTGGGCACCATGCCCCCTCCAGAACCAGTGGAGACTGTCTTCCACTACCTCTGTCCTTAGCAGGATGAAGCACTCTGGGCACAAAGCCCCCTCCAGAACCAGTGGAGATTCACATCCACTACCTCAGTCCTTGGCAGGATGAAACACTCTGGGCACCATGCCCCCTCCAGAACCAGTGTCGACTGTCATCCTCTACCGCTGTCGTTAGCAGGATGAAGCACTCTGGGCACCATGCCCCCTCCAGAACCAGTGGAGACTGTTATCCACTTGAGAGACTGTGGCTTTGCAATGCCCAGGATATGGCAGTGGGGAACCCACCCACTGTAGAGACTTGAAAGACTCTGGCTTTGCACTCCCCAGGATATGGCAGTGGGCAACCCACCCACTGTAGAGACTTGAGAGACTGTGGACTCCCCAGGATGGAACAGTGGGCATGTGGACCCCACGTGGATTTGGCATTGTGCACTCAACCAACTGAGATGCCCCCCCTTTCCCCCTCCCTGAGGTGCCTGTTTAGTTGCTCTCTGATGCCCCTGCAGTGTTCTCTCCGTCATGGTTGGGGATCTTGTGTGGGCCTCGCCCATACCGTGTGGTCCCAGTGTTCCACGGACTTTCTTAGAGCACTACCTGGACTACAATGCTTGGTATATCTTTTGTACATGGTGTATACATATATTTCTGCCTACTTGCTTTTAATATATTACAATGGTTACACTCATTTTCTATTGTCTTTGCATTCTTCAGGGGGGTTTGGGGGTGTAACTGTGATGTATTGATTTGCATTAGTGTGTGTGTTGTAGTGGGTGAGGGTGGGGGTGTTGCGTGTGTATGTCCCTGTTTTTCCCTCCCCCTCCCCTGTGTCGTAGGTGCAGTACTCACCGTGGTCTTCGCCACCGGCGTTCATGCTCCTGGTAGAGGAGCAGGAAGACTTTTGCAGGGAGAATTTGGAGTTCCGGATCCATGGCGTCCTAGTTCCTCGTGGGGTATGTAGAGGTGAGCGTTTTTCCTTCGGGATTCCTGTTTCCGCTGTGTTTTTATCCGCAGTGAATCCACCCCGGAATAGGTGGCGGATTGGCCTGTCATAATAGTGTGGGCGGTACATTGCCTCCCACCTGTCTGTTGGCGATGACTGCCGCACTGTTTGTTTGTACCGCCGTGGCGGTCGGAGTGTTAAAGTGGGTGTCTTTGTTGGCGATTTCCACCACGGTCTTAATTGCAATTTTTTTTACCGCCGGCCTGTTGGCAGTCTTACTGCCGCTTTAACACCGACCGCCAGGGTTGTAATGACCACCATAATTTTCACTGTACACCAATGGGAAGACCCTGAGACCCAAGGATAAGACACATGGAGTAAGGGAGTACCCACATTTTTAAATTAGAATATAACTAAACTAAATAGAATTAAAAACACCTATCCTAACCTAACCTAACATATCCTAACTATACATAACCAACAACAGACCCTAACTACTCTATGCTAAACTTACATAACACATTTAATGACACACTCTAAACATTGCTCCCTCACCCCCCTTATATCACGAGACACATGCAGGACAACATATACTAAACTACACATATGCTACCTATCTTTTTGTGGTATATTTTATTTTCAAGATATCTCTCTCTCTATATATATATATAAATATATATATTTATATATATATATATATATACATATATATATGTATGTATATATATATACATTATAACACATAAAAGCCCCAACACCACCCCCTCCCACCCACATAGCAAAATGTAAAAATTAGAAAACCCACCCCCAAACCTACTTATCCTAACTAAACTACTAACCTAATCTAACATTACACTACACCCCTAAAACCCACTAAAAAAACATAAAACAAATGAGGAAGGAGGTGACTGAATGAGTGAATAAATCATTATGCCATTCACAAATTGGCCATCTTGAGTTTCCTCTTTATGTAATCTTTATGTATTCTTCACCACCTCATTCTCAAGAGAGTCCAAGTTTTTGAGGACCAGTGTGACATCCCTCTGTAGGTCCCTAATATCACTCTTGTCCATGGCAGCAGGTGTGATCGGCTGTGGCATGGATGTTAAAGGTGCAGCAGCTGGGGCTTTTGTGATGGTGACAGCTGAGGCCCCTGCACAGCTGTGGTGCTTGGTTCTCCCTATGGGCAGTGTGGGTCACCCTTGGGTGGATGCCCTCCACTTACCGGTGGAGGGCTCCGTGCGATAGCAGCGTGCCATCCTCCGGAACACAGATTCACTGCCAGTATGTGCAGATAGCGGACTGCCCTCTTCTGAAAGGCACACAGTTCCTCATTGTTCATGATTGCAGCTGTTAAAATGAGACAAGCAACCATCAGTGTCAGCATTGTGTGGAGTATGTACAGATTATAATTAGTTTACACTCTACATGGAATTGCACATGCACTCCAACTCACATTCCGGATAATACAGTAGCTCTAATGGATAAAACAACAACACTCCCTAAGCATATTTTCATTAACACCATATCCACTCACAACAAGATTAGGAAACAAACAAAATTAGATGTGCATTGATTTTGTGCCATGTGTAACAATGCAAAGCCAGAGCCAACTTCATATAGATCAGGGTCACTATTCCTCATCATCTGTGTCAATTTATGGCCATACAACACCAGTAATTTGAGTCTATTATTGGGAGTATGGGATGCAGTTGGTAACCATAAGAGGTCAATGTTGATAGGTACACATGCAAGCCTGATCAAATGACTGTAACCTACTCTGTGATCATCGCATCTGCCTACAAATTTGTTATTCCTCACCCCCTGTGTCTCAGGGGGGATGGCCAAGCAATTCATCATCTCAACTGTCCAGGTCATCCACGAAGGCATGCCCACTCATACATGGATCATTTGTTGGGACGGTTTACATCTAGGAAGCTGGTATCCATAGGTCTTTCACATCTACATTCATGTGTCCAGGTGTAGACACCCATCAATATCTGATCAGACAATACCATTCCTTACACACCCACGTCCATGCCAGCACACGTTTGGACTTGACCTGCATGCACGCCTATTACATTCCATATAAGTGTCACGTAAGTGGAGTACAATATACGTGGCACCATGCTGGAGGACAATTGCCCACCCAGTCCTACATGTACATTACAATACAGGGCTGTACCAATTTGTGTACAAAATGGTGCATCACTGTGTTGTGAGAATGACGGCGTGTCCCAGTGCCAATATTTTAATGGTGCACATCTAAGTCACATATGGGTCTACATGTGGCTTGTCATCACCTTGTTTACATGATGCTGCCTATTGAGCGCCACAAGCCTTACAAGATATGACTCTCTGCTCATGCATGGGGAACCCTTAAATGGGACACAGTGTCACCATCCAGCCTACTTTGATATCTGATCATTTGACAGCTCATCACTCACACAAAAGCCTTAATCAAAACACAAAACAGACATAATCACACTTACTGGATACATCTGGGTCCTCAAATCTTGCTACTTCGTCTATGGTGTAGGGGGCAGATCCACCTGAAAGATATGGATGGAAAACCATGGTTAGTATCATATCACTGTCACTATTAGTGGACAACATATTACAATGTGTGCTATTTTAGAGGAGTGAGCTAATTATCCAGGTTGAGTACAGTGCAACAGAAACACCACTGCAAACTCATGATGACACACACTCAGGTGAGTAAGAGCCACACATCTGCACACTTACATTGGGCCTGAGACTCGTGTAGTGCTACACCCTGCAACAACCATATGTGGGCCATCTGTAGAAGATGGAACTCCATTGTATGAGTGGGAGTTGGTGACAGATACATGACACTTCCCTGGTGCTCTGCAAGGTTACTGACTCTGGTATTCTGGCTTGTCCTGCAAGGCACACAGAGGCACTTTGTGAAGGACAAGTGGCTCAATTTGTGGTCTGCGTTTTCTGATGGTATCAAATGCCCCATTGCCAGTGCCTCCTAAAGTGGGTATGCCCCCTTTGCTAATGGCAGGGATGATGTATGTGAAATTATGACAATGTAGTGCCATACATGGATTGCCCTACTTTGTTATCGCAATCCAGTTATATGTGGTGTTCTGGCAGTGTCTTGGCCTATCATACATGACACATGCTGGGGCACAGATATTGCCATGGCCCCTGAAATATGTGACTTAGTGATGGTTGTACATGACTCACCAAACATCTGACTTGTATTGGTAAAATGGTAGGATAAGTGAACCCCATGTCTTTACTGGCGCAGTGACACTTCATTCTTGTTGCATGCAACCTGTCCATAAGCATTGCATGCAGCACGCCAGCACATCTGCTACTGTCATTCAAGTGCGGTGAACAGTAAATAGCTTGCCAATGGGAGATTCACCAATATTGCCACTGATCACCACACCAAGATGGTGTAGCAGATCCTGCTCCCTCGTCACCAGATCTGCCCAGTGAAGCTTCAGCTGGTGGTCGGTGCAGCTGCTGCAGTACCCCCATTTCAGGTGGTGGAACACCTTGCCCCACCGCAGCGGCCTCACCTCCATTCAGTAGCCCTGTATCACATGGCCCCCCATCTCCAACATTAATGGGATGAAATGGGCTATGAGCCACACAAAGCCTCCCAGCTCCTCTTCCCCATCCTAGTCAGCCTCCCCCTCCCCAATATCTCTGGGGTATAGGTTGACAAAAAAATATGATTGTAAAAAAAAATTAAGTAAAGGAAACAAGCCCCAAAAATAACAATCCCAGCTAACCCAACTTAACAACTGTCCCGGACAGACACCTCATAGTACAAGTACAATGAAAGATATAAAAATCACACAGATACACTAACAATGGGACAAAGTACAGTCAAATACTACAGAAAACACAACAGGAGGGACACCACAAGATAAAATACAGAGCAATAACACACCACCAACTCCAAGACACAACCACACAGTCAAAAGAGGCACAGATTGTAAAGAGAAAGTGAAAGTACACCCACTGTACCATGCCTGTAAACAGTATTTCCCATTACATCACTTCCTGTCCCTGTGCGTCACGTTTTCTGTAATGCATGTATTTATTTCATGCATCTGGTATCTGTGTGAGTATTTCTGACGCATGACCTATGTGCGTCTTTTTTTATTGACGCATAACCTTTATGAGTTGATTCAACAGTAACTCAGCAGTGAGCTCAGTGCGAAGGTGGAATTCACGCTAATGGTCCATGGATCATATATGTTGCATTTGTGGATGTTTTCAACACATTTGCGTCATTTTATTTACTCTATTCCTGATTGCGTGATTTTGTCCATTGTCAATGGATGCACCCTGTATCAACATACAAATTGAATGGGCTGTGCTGCAATGTGGCATTTTGTCCATGGCCCCATGTGGTAGTCCATATAACCATGTGATTTGGGTGTGATTGGCCTGTTACAAAAATGTGTGTGTTACAGAATCAACAGCATGCAAATGTATTCATGTCATGCATATGTATGCATGTGTGACAACAGTGTATCCACATATGTATGGCAGTCAGTACTATGCAACAGTTATGGGATGTGATTGTGAAATTTGTTTACTTATGTGATGTGTGTAGATGTTTTACAGAGCATTCCATTTCAGACGACATACACAGCTCGGGCATTGTTGATGACTAATGAATGCTATCTAGAAAATGTTATCCGAAAACTGTGTCCATATGTTGATCTTGAGTGTATGGAGACTTGTGTGTGTACTACACATTTGTCTGACATGTGTACATATTTGGTAAATATTGTGATTGACACACTCTGCCTACATTCCAACCATATCATGTTTTGAACACAATAGTCAGATCAAAGTCATTACCTTTAGCAGTGTTATATTAATTTATGTGTGGTGGACCTGCAGCCCTAGTTGCATATGTTCTCATCCATTCTGATGCGCATTCCACAGATGAGTCCTTCCAAAGTGTGAGGTCAGGTGTACCCTGTGTCAGGATTGGGCCCCATGGCAGTGGCAGGAGTGATTTCCATGGTTGTACTGTACAGGCTCAATTTCTCACATTGCTTGTCATACCTGGGTTAATCGTGATGACCATTGTCACCAATGATACCCCTCTTACCACGCCTGCTCCATGCAGCCATTGCAACTCTCACACTGAGTTGTATCAGTGGTCTGTTCAAACATTACAGTCTCACCATGATTTGGCATACACTGCCACATGTGTGGGCCCGTTGTTCTCCTCCTATTTGGATATGTTATAGTTGTGTGTGATGAGCTATTGTTGTACAAGTTGTAAACGTGGATGTAATTAATATGTTGGGGTCCATAGATTGTGTCTTTCAGTTGTCACATTCAAGTGATGAGGCTATTTGTGATATGTGTGATGGTTACAGTTCAATACTACGCATCACATGTGATGCTGTTACTGTACTCAGCAGATTAGTGTTTGTGACATGCTCCCTGAGGTTAGACTCACAGGCCCTCATTATGAAATTGGTGGCAAACACCTCTGACTGCTGTGTTGGTGGCCAACAAAAGACCGCCAGAGGCGGTGGATGGCATACCACCGTATAAAGATGCCAAAAATGAAAATTGCCAACATTTTGTCAACCCCCACCCACAGCCAGGACCAATGACGGCAGAAAGGCAGGACACCTCACCCTGCCATCGCCACGCATACAAACACCCAGCCCTCCAAATAATGATGCACAAATCAGTTCGGCGGACAGTGAAAGCAGAACAACCATTGGCAGTACCAACTACCATGGTTGGCAATGGGAACCGCCAACACCAAATGCACACATTGGCCGATTTAAAAAGCACACACCTGACACACATCCACACCCCTATAAAACACACGCATACATAACCCACAATCCTCTTCTACGCCAATAGCACGGCATATATTGACACCCCAACACGCATACATACACTGAACAAATCATCACACAAGTCACACACACAAAATCACCACTAAAACACAAACACCCACCATCACAAACCACACTCCCAACCACACAACAGCACCGTCACCAACTCACCTACAACACACCACTCACATTGCACACCATGGCACCCCCTAAACACCCCCGCTTCACCAACAGGGAGCTAAGGACCATGGTGGATGAGATACTCAGGGTCAAGCCAGAGCTATTCAGGGCACAGGTGAAGCACATGCCCTTGGCAAGGAAGGTGGAGCTATGGCAGAAGATCGTCAACAAGGTCAACGCAGTGGGAACCCATCCACACACAAGGGAGGACATCAGGAAGAGATGAAATGACCTGCGGGACAAGGTGCGCTCCATGGCATCATGACACAACATCGCAGTACAGAAGACTGGTGGTGGTCCCCCACCTCCTCCCCCAAATACTGCCTTGGCTATCCTGCACCCAGAGGGCCTCACTGGACTCACTGGAGGACTGGACTCAGGTGAGTCAATGACAATACCCTGACAGTCACCCTATCCTTCCCACTACCACCATACCCCATCCCCTACCCAGACTACAACACCCAGACACTCCTATCAATGTTTCCAACATGCCCACAGCCCCCATACAAATCACTATCTAGCCCCCTATGCACAGTCACCAACCCATGCATGTAATGTAATGAGCACTACAACACCCGGAATGCACCACCACCCCTCACTAAATGCTTCAAAAAGAACACAAAGGGACCCTGCATGCTACTACATGGGAAGGTAACAGCCAATCACTGCTGAGCACTGCTGCAAGGGATAAGAAAGTGCAGGACACCCACATCTATATTCTCTCACACACAGGTACCACCACCCATGCCCCCCATATGGAGACATCAAGGAGTGCCAGTCCTCCACCTGATGATGAAGGCCCCACTCAGAATAGTGCAGAGGGATGTCTGGACACAGAGGAACCCCCTGGCCCATCCCACAGTCCTGGACAGTCACCTTCCAGAACCCCACCCAGGAAACCAGTGACACCCCTACCACTCAGCCACCACCATCAGCTCTGGCCCAACACCCCACCAGTGTCTCCAGGCCATGGACTGGCTGCCCACTTGTACAGAGGCACAGGTCTCCACCCACCAGCAGGCAGGATGATGAAGGGCCCAGTGCAAATAGGACTGCCAGACCTGTGCAGGGGACACAGGCACAGGGGGCTAGGCCAGTGGGAGGGTATCAGTGGCCCGGGGGGGTGGCTCAATGAGGGATGCTGCTGCCCAGGAGGTCATTGCGAGGTCCTGAGAGCACACCACCATTCCCAGGACAGGATGGGCCAGATCCTGGCCACACTGGAGCAGAACCAGAGGCTGAAGGTAGCACACCACCAGGAGGCCATCGATCAATGGAAGCAGCTCAATGCCATCATTGCCTCCATTGTAGGGATGCTGCAGCACCAGACCAACATCCAGCCTGAGTCCTCCACCCACCTGCAGGCTCCTTACACTAGCCAGGACACTGCCCTGCCATCAACATCTGCAGCAGTTATTGGAGTGGTGGCACGGCCAGAGGACTCACAGGACACCAGCACCCCTTCTGCTGCAGCCCGGGTACCCCTCACAAACGTGGCCTCAGACCCAGACATCCCAGTCAAACGCCAGTGAAGACCAAGCCCATGGCCAAGAATTTACTGTGCCCTGAACTGTCTCCCTTGTGTGCCACTGAGCTACCTTGTTGACATGCCACTGCCATTTCACCATCTTCCAATGGCCCCATGTACTTTGCCCCTCTGCTACCAACAGCTGTGGACATGAGCCTGAGGATATTGTTCACCTCATTTAATTTCAGCAAGCAAATGTCAATGTGTATGTATTAGCCAGTTTCCATCATAATGCCGCTTTAATTGCAGGAGGGGGTCTAACAGATTGTTGTGTTTGAAGTATGTCACACTGAACATTCCATTGCTGTAACACACATCTGTTTCTTCATTCTTAAAGTAACATCACTGGTAGGGGACACCACATCACTTAGTACATTAGTCTCGAAGAAACAATGAAGGAAACTAATTTGCAGAATAGGAAATGTACCTCAGAGTCACTGATAGTATAGCCGGATGAGCTGAGTTCTGGAGTTGATGTCTTCCCCCTCTTCATCTTCATCACTCTCATCCATCCTCCTCTGAGGTGGCAGGGGTGGTTGGACAGCATCATTCTCTTCCAGAAGTGGGATAGCTTTCCTCACAGCCAAGTTGTGTAGAATGCAGAGGCCACCACTATCTGGCACACCTTGTCAGGGCCATAGCACAGGGAGCCTCCAGAGAGATGCAGGCAACAAAATCTTGCCTTCTGGAGTCCCATGGACTGCTATATCATCCTCCTAGTGCGACCATGTGCTTCATTATAATGGAGTTCAGCATCTGTCCTGGGATTTCTCACATGTGTCAGGAGCCATTGCATGTTTGGGTAGCCAGAATCCCCTGGAAAAGTGGGTGAAAGAGGATTAATACACACGCATAGTACTAGCATGCAGCCTGCCTGTCAGGTATGTCACAGTGTCATACACACTCACCTATGAGCCAAGCTCTGTCCCCTGTAGTTGTCCCATCATGTGTGGCACACTGCTGTTTCCTAGGACACAGAAATCATGGACTGATCCTGGGAACCTGGCATTGACATGAGAAATGTACTGATCAGCAGAACACACCAATTGGACAATCATGGAGTGAAAGGTTTTACGATTTCTGAACACCTGTTAATTTACTCTTAGGGGTATGTGGGCTATGTGGGTACCATTAATGGCACCTATCACATGGGAGATATTTGCAAAAGCATAGAATCCTGATTTGATGGTTTGGAGATCATCCCTTTGGGAGAACTGGACATAACTTTGCAGGTGTTGCACAAATTATTGAAACAATTGGATAGAATGTGGCTGAACATTGGCTGAGAAACACCAGCTGCCATGCCCACTGTCACTTGGAATGAGCCTGTGCCTAAAAAATGTAGCACAGATAGTACCTGCACAGTTGTAGGTATGGCATGGGGATTCATATTCGCTGACAACAGAACAGGCTCCATTTGTGCACAGAGTTCCAGTATTGTGGCTCGATTCAGGCGGTAGGTGATGATAATGTCACATTCCTCCATGGTGGCCATATCTCCCAGGGGTCTGTAAACAGACGGGGCCCCCCATCATCACATGGGTCTGTACCTATGGGTGAGGAAGAAAGACACATTGAGATGGGACATACACTTCCATGACAAGATCTCACTATTCATGTGGAACATGCAACACAATTGTCCCCCACACAGACATAAAAAATGTGTTAATCCTGTCAGGGCAATGCGTGGTGAGGTGTGTATGTTTTATCACATCACAGTGTAGGCACAATTCCCAACATGAATCCAGGAGGAGCGTCAATAATCATAACAGTACTCTATGAAGGGGAGATGGAATGGAGCCATGGACTAGGATCCTGGACAGACTATGAGAGCGTGGTGGATGCAAACCGGCAACACCCTGCCCTACAGATAGGTTAGTGTAGGTAGTGACCTCATTCCGCTGGTGTTAGTCGTCATGGCAGTCGGCAGTGTTCACCACCATGCACCTGATCATTGGATAACATTGTTGTCAATGGGGGAGCAGAGCCAATCATGATCACCGCCGGCGGTGATGGTGCACACCATCGCAGTATATACCGCCATTTTGCCATGCCCTTGCCACTTGACTCCTGCACCTCGAGTAGGGAAGAACTCCACTGCGTGTGCTGCTGTGTCCTGACTCGGGTCCTTGAGATGGCACGTGCTACAGAGGAACAGACCTCGGCCTTCATCACGGAGGAGCTGGAGAAGCTGGTGGATGGAGTCCTACCCCTGTATGCAAAGCTATATGGGCTACCAGAGGAACAGGTGAGTTACTATTTGTCCTCCTTGAATGTGTGAATGCGGCGGATGCTGGTAGGTAGTTTTTTTGGCTGTGTGAATGCATACCCGTTGTGTGTCTAACAGTGATTGGCTTTGTTATTGTCTATATGTATGTCTCCATGGGCTATGTCAGGTTTGACTGGCATGGCATTTGTGTATGGGGCACCCACACGGACATCTGTTTCTTTCCTCTCTGTTTCCCATGCAGGTCAGCGCCCATCAGAAGAAAGGATTATGGCAAGCCATCACCAAGGAAGTGCCGACCCTGGGGTCTACAACTGGTGGAGCACTCACTGCATGAAGCGGTGGGAGGACCTGAGGTGCTGGGCCCGGAAGACCGGAGAGGCCCAGCTTGGACGGCCTCCCACCGAGGGAGGGGTGCACGATTTGGATGGGCGCTTGAAGGCACCACAGCAGCCACAAGGGAGTACCAACACTCTTGTGATGCTACTATGATGACTGAAGTTAGTTGCTAAGGGGTACATGCACTGTGGTGCCACGCCAATAGACAGGTGTGTCCCTGCAGTCCTGCCCCCCTCTATGTCCGTGGGATAGTGTCCTTAGGTGGATATGACTGGGAATCTAAGTCTGTGAGGGTTTCCCTATTTGGGCTATTGGTTTAATGTGGCCTCATGAATTTGCAGATTTGTTATCTTGGCATTGTCTCTCATTGTTTCTGATTTGCAAAGTGTAGCAGATTAGAGGGCCAGGATGGTAATGTAGTGTACTGTGTGATCATGGCTACCAGTCAGGGGCACATTCATTCATATCATATATTGTGTCTGCTGAGGGTTGGTGCCTGAGATCGGTGGGAGTGTCTGTGTTCAAACATGAATATTTTTCCTGGAATCAACATATTTATTTCTTCTTTTTTCCCCCTCCTCTGTGCTCTTGTGTCCTTGTGTGCTTCAGCATTATCTGGCTAGGGAGCAGAGGCACCGGTGATTGGGGATGCTGCAGCCCACGGGACCCCAGAGGCAGAATCCACCGATGCCAAGGAGACCAGTGGGTTGGAGGGCGAGGGGAGTACCACAGGGGAAGCGATTACCACTGAAGGTAGTGAATCAAAAAACCTCCACCGATGGCAGCTCCCTGGTGGTGGCGGACCCTACTGGGCCCACCCATTCTTTGCTATCTTCTGCTACCCCATACCATTCCACCCTCCTGCCCTCCCAGTTGCTCCCAACCAAGTTGCATGTGTCCGCTCACCCAGGATGGAGGCGTCTCCTTAGCCCCAGGCACCTCTTCTCCTTCCCCAGACAGCCCTGCTGCCCTCATTGAGGAGGCTATTGACCTCCTGAGAACCATCTCTGTAGAACAGACAGCCATCATGAATGCAATCCAGGGGCCTGGAAGGCATTCACAGTGCCATGTCTGACCTACAGAGATCTTTTCAGGCTCTGGCCTCCTCTTTGACGGCAGCCAGTGTCCCTGGTATTTCCATCCCCCTTCCCGCCACCTCTTCGCCTTCCAGCACCTCACTCCCTTCACCCATCCCAAGCACACATACAGACAGTAATGCACCCAAATCAACACACATGAAGCACACAGAGAAACACAAGCACCACATGTCCCACCACATGCAAGCACACACCCAGCATACCAAAGCAGAAATACCAACATCCACCTCCCCCACTGTGTCCACCCACCCTCATTCCAAAACACACAAACTCTCACACTCATCCACTCCACATACATCCAACACACATAAGCATACTAATCAGGCACCTGCATCCATGTTTAGCACACCTACACCTCGTACCAGCACTCCCTCTACCTCCACTCCCAAACCTGTCTCCAAAACCCCTCCTGCTGCACCTAGAAAGCTTTTCCTCTTCCGTGTTGACCTGTTAAAACCCACTGGCCCACCGCGTCTTATCCCTAAATGTTTCCTTGGCCTCACCCAGCCTGCTCTTTCCTCTTCAAAGTCCTCCCCAGTCCGCCCTTCCCATTCCTGTGCCCCTTCCCCAGGGAGGAAGAAGGCTATTGTTGCCTTTGGTCCCTCTGCCACCCACCGGTCCAGGCCCACTCCTCCTCATTCCATGGGCAAGCCAAAACCCTCTCCACCTCCAGATTCTATGCCCAATACCCCCCCCCCTTCCAAAACAGAATCCCCACCCCCACGACCTCCTGTCCCTGATCCCTGAGGTGCCTGGCTAGCCCATTGATGCCCCTTTCTCAGTGGAGGATTTTCCCATCGTAAGAGTCAAGTGTGGCTTATATTTGCCCTTCTGGGACTTGTATATGGACTTGCCTATGGCCTTGTTTGAGCATTTATTTTTATTTCTGCTATATTAACTTTTAGTGCCTAGCAGACCTGTTGGCGCAATATTGACCCGTTGTGCAGCATTTCACAGTGGGCGGTGGTGCGCACAAGTGTGTGCATTGATGCAGTTATTTGTTGGCTTGTGCCTGGTAAGTACATTTTGTTATGGTATGTATGACTTGGGGTGCTGGGAGTGGTTGGGTGTTTGTTGCAGTATGGGTGGGGTGGGTGTTTGTGTAATTGTGCCTTTTCCTCCCATGTGTGCTAGGCTGTGGTACTTACCGTTGTCATCTTTGTTGGTGGTCACTATCCTGGAGGAATATGGCAAGGAGAAGCACTGGCATTATTTCCAACTCTCTTTCCATGTCGGCATGTTCTGTGGGCGATCAGTGGCGGCGCTCCCAACATGGCGGTCAGTGGATGGGCCGCTGGCTGTTTCTCATGTGCTTCATTATGTGGTGGTCTGGACCGCCAGCCTGTTGGCAGTAGTTACCAGGACTGCCGGCGGTGCGGTCTTTACCCCCAGGTTCAAAATAACAACCACAATCCTGTGGTATATGTTGTGTAGATTGAAGAGACCAAAGCAGGATTTTGTGAATAAGTGAGGTGTTTATTTACAAACTGTACAAGGTGAGAAACATGAATATTAAGTGAAGAGGTTTTGAATGATGTGCAGTTTGCTGCATATCCCAGCAGCTGTGTTGTGCTGTTCCCCCTCATTTTCTTCTCCACCATCCTCCTCGTTAGGCAGGTCATCAACCTGCTCTTATAAGGGGAGGTCTATCCGCACACATATGTTGTGCAGGATGGCACATGTCATGATTATCTTGCAGATGATCTGTGGGGCATATAGGAGGCTGCCTCCTGTGATGTCCAGGCACCTGAATCTGGACTTCAGGATGCCAAATGTCCTTTCCACATGTCCCTCATTATATGCACGTTCTGCTGCTGCGCTTGGGTTGGGAAATGGGGTCATTATCAGTGGCTCTATGCCATAACCCTGATCCACTGCAAAAGATTAAAGGAGTAAGTTGTTGTCAGGGCTTGCAACAGGAATGTCATGTTGCATGGCAGTTGATATTTTGAGCTTATTGTGGCTCATATGTATTTGTGGCATGGTGTGAGTTCCTATCCTAGTGTAATGTCTCCTAAGCACTAGGTTGTTGGACATGACAATCTTGTGTTTGGCTCAAGGACCTGGGACATATGATTTGGATGGTCATTATGTATCTACCATGCGTTGTGTAGTGCACCTGTGTCTCAGTGTACTATCACTAGAGGGGACATGACACATCCTCACAACACAATTGGGTCAGATGTGGTGGCAACATGGTAGCACTACAGAGCCTGGAAATCCCGACCCTTTTGACGTGTGTCATTGCAGATGATATGTGACATTTAGGGCCTTTGAAATCGGTAAGTGAGAATGCACAACACGTCTCCAAAATTGGCTGCACTGTCCTGCAACATTTCAATCATGCAAGAATGCCCCATGTGTGACACAGTACTTGGCAACCCTTTGTTGTCCCCTGCGCCAGTTGCTCATATGCAGCCGTGCACCGACACTACCTACCCTGCACCATGGTATTTGGTTAGCTGCTTTGTGAAGGCGGACGTCTCTGTGCAGGAAGGTACACCGCTCTATACATATGCTGTTTTGATGGCCAATTGGCTCTTTCTGTGTTTGCAGCACTCTGCAGCATGCATTGGTGGCACAATCATCTGAGTTCAAAGGACAGTCTATTTCCTTATTGCAACCTGCATACAGCACCCCTGGGGTGGTGTTTGTTGTTGGTACTACCTCAGGTTTTAGGTGACAGCTACATGTGAGTGAGCATCATCATGCTATGTATCTTGTGGTGACAGACCTGCAGTGACACACATTGCACACCCCGTCCACACTACATATAGCATGGGATGGTGGACAATTTACAATGTGGCTTCAAGTCATCATGAAATGGTCATCTGCCAAGTTGTACACACAGTGTAGGCCATGACAATGGAACTGTGGGCTATTACATAGGTCCTTTGGTGATCCAGAGTGGCAGCTAATGTTTGTGGCAGCCATGAGGTGTCCAAGGGTGTGTATCCAATTGTCACAGGATGAGCAACATAACTACCAGTGCCTCTCCTATCTTCCAAAACACTAATGTGCATTAATACTGTCGACACGTGCAAAGTGCAGGCTATGGGATGGAGCTCAGCTACTTAGCAATGTGTCCATTGGCACAGTGCATGTGAGGTCAGTGATGTCCTGTTTTTTCCTACTGGGTCCCACTATGACATCCATGATGTGCACTGTCTGACAGAGACTCTGCCCCACGTTGGGCCATTTATTGTAGCTGGTACAGACATGATGGTGATGTGAGCCAGTGAGTGTTGCATGTGAGATGGCACTACAGTAGGTGTGGTAGCACTTATCACGCATCTTGCACATGGTATGTGATGGGCATTGGTCTTGTATTCCTATTTGTGTGAGCCAATGTATCAGGGAGATGCCTCTGCACACTACAGGTAAGTCAGGTATGTGTTGATGAGATGCAGTTGATATAGGCAAAAGTTGTCTGGTATTTGATATTGGTTCTGGCAGTGATTTGCACGACATGACTTGAGGGATCTGTGCCTATTTGGAACTTCCATGACATGGGCATGGTGTATAATATTGACATGTCTGTGCTATTCTTTGTTTGGTGTACTGTGTGTGAAGTGTACATAGTAGGTAACCTGTGGGCAGTTGTAGTGGTATGTGTAGTTCTACTGTTGGCAAAGGGTACATGTCTGCACGTGTCCTTCACGTGGTGTGCCAGTGAAGTTGTGGGTGTGTTACGCACATGTGGGTGTATGTACTTTCGTTGTACACTGATTCTGCTGTACTGCAGCATGGTGCATATGTGTTATCATGCACTTGTGTGTTACCCTGGCCATGTGTTACTGCAGTGGTGTATGTCTTATGTATCCGACAGGGTTGCTGTGTTGTGTAGATTGCTATATTTGTTGACTTCCCCATAGGTAGGCCATTTCCAAATTGTCCATCCTGGAATTGTTCATTGATCCTGCTGTATCGGAATATGTAAAAAGAAAAGTTGATGAACGTAATGTAGACCAAATCAAACATTCACCCCCAGTCACAGATCTGGGTTTAATCCATCATTTTTTTTGCTCACCATGCCATTCCAGTTTGGACCCAGCCATATACAAATCAGTTTTGACCCTGTTCCCACTGGGAACAGTCCAGCCCGAACTGCCAGGCCAGGTCCTCCCTGGACCAGAAACAAACATCCTGGGACCGGTTTCATGGAATCACCCCTCTTCAGCTGGGCTAGTTGGAATCTGGTGGCATAGTGAGCACGGGCCCCACGTCTGGGCATACCCTTCCCACTTGGGGCGACAAATGCAAAAAAGAACAGATGATGGATGGAAGGTAGACCATATCAAACATTCACCCCTAGTCACAGATCTGGGTTTAATCCATCAGTTTTTTTCTCACCATGCTATTCCAGGTTTGAACAAGCCATATGCAAATCTGTCTTGACCCTGTTCACCATGGGAACAGTCCAGCCTGAACTGTAGGCCAGGTCCTCCCTTGCCCAGAAACAAGCATCCTGGGATCAGTTTCGGGGTATCACTTCTCTTCAGCCAGGCTAGCTTGAATCAGGTGGGATAGTGAGCATGGGACCCATGTCTGGGCATACCCTTCCCACTTGGGAGACAAATGCAAAAAGAACAGTTGATGGACGGAATGTAGACCAAATCAAAAATTCACCCCCAGTCACAGATCTGGGTTTAATCCATCAGTTGTTTTGCTCACTGTGTCATTCCAGTTTGGACCCAGCCATATGCAAATCAGTCTTGACCCTGTTCCCCCTGGGAACATTCCAGCCCGAACTGTCAGGCCAAGTCCTCCTGAATTACTCTAATTCAGCGCAAACAGAGTATCAATATGCCCCTTGGTTCTTCAAAAACCCAACTTGGGCACCACTGATTAACTGTGGCAAGGATGGTTCAAGCCTTTTTGCCAGAATGGTGGTGTACATCTTCCCATCTAAATTAATTAAAGATATTGGTCTATACTTTTTGGTATAGATGAGTTTTTACCATCCTTGGGAAAGCATATGATAGTAGCTCACTGTTAGAGCCTGTAATAGTGCCAAAGTCAGTAAGGTGTTTAAACAATTCAGTTAGTGTAGTGGCCAACTGATGTGCAAAGGTCTTATAAATATTTGTGGTGAAACCATCCGGCCGTGGAGCTTTATTTGCTTTAAGTGACCTAAATGCTTGGTGAATTTCTTCTGCACTAAGGTCAGAGTTAAGGGATTTCATATCAGCTAGTGATAATGTGGGAGGTCTACATTGTCCAAATATGCTTTACATGTTGCACTGGAAGGATAAGTGTCATGTTTATATGATTCATAGAATTCTATGAGAACTGTTTGTATTGTGTTAGTTTTGACTCTGATTGACGTAATAGTTTTATGGTTCTGTATAAATTTGAGGTATGACTCAAGCATTTTTCCTGCTCCATTCACCTCACAGAGTCTCAGTCCTTTAAATTTATTGATTTAGACCCCTGCTCTCTCAATCAGTAACCTATTGTTCGACTTGACAGCCTTAGGGTGGTCATACCCCAACTTTTTGCATGCCTTCCTCCATTTTTCTGTCCCTGTTTTAACTGGTTTTGGGACTCTATCCACTTTACCGCTGATGACCAGTGCCAAAGTTCATGTGCTCTCTCCCCTAAACATGGTAACATTGGCTCATGCCCAATTGGCGAATTTAATTTACCTGGAAGTCCCTAGAAAAGTGCACTAGAGGTGCTCAGGGCATGTAAATTAAATGCTACTAGTGGGTCTGCGGCACTGATTGAGATACCCATTTAAGTAGCCCCTTAACCATGCCTCAGGGCACCATTGCAAGGTATGTGTGTGCAGTATCACTGCCACATCAACCTGGCATTTAAAACAAATTACCAAGCCTTAAACTCCCCTTTTTCTAAATAGAAGACACCCCTAAGGTAGGCCCTAGGTAACCCATATAGCAGGGTACTATGTAAGTAAAAGGCAGGACATGTAATTATTTGTTTTACATGCTCTGGTAGTGAAAAACTCACAAATTTGTTTTCCACAACTGTGAAGCTTGCTTCTCCTCAGTTGTAGAGCTGCCCATTTATACTTTTAAGTGTCAGATTCTGATCTGAAACGAGTAGCCCTGTCATGTTTAGTATGGTAATAAAAAATCCTGCTGACTGGTGAAATTGGATTTAATATTACTTTTTTAGAAATGCCACTTTTAGAAATTGGGCATTTCCCTGCACTTACTGCCATTGGTGCCTTACAGCCTGTCTCCAGTCCAAGTCTGGGATGCTTTGGTTAAAAGCTCCCCTTGTGCATTCCACCCAGACAGCCATAAACACAGGACACTCAGTCACATCTGCATTCATCTGCATACTGAATGGGTCTCCCTGGGCAGAAAGGGTGGAGGTGCACTCCCTTACGCTTCAAAGGCTAGTGGCATGACCTCACACAAATGACTGACAACCCCTCTAAAGGGATCCTGGCAGACAGGACTGGGCTGATAAGGGAACTTGGGCACTTCAAAACCACTCTTTGAAGTTTTCCCCACTTCAAAGGCATTTTGGGGTATATACACTGGATCTCTGACCCAACCAAATCAGACACTTTTGGACCTACACCTGGGCTCTCTAAGAGGGACTGCCTGGCTGCCCAAAGTACTCATCTGGACTGCTTTGCTGATAAGGAGTGCTGCCCTGTTTGTTGCCCTTCTACTGTTGGCCCCTGACTCTGCTGGAAGCACTCTGCCTTCCCCACAAGTGCTCTCCTGGGGCTTGGATTGAGCTTGCCTCCTGTTCTGACGTCATTGGGCCACAAAGACTTTAACAAAGAGAAGGAAATCCCCGTACATTAGAAAATCAGTGCAATGCTTGCAGAAATCATCGCAGCGCCTGCCTCATGGTTGAAAAATCACTGCATCATCTACCGGATTGATGAAGCACCTGCTCCTTCTTACAAGGGTGTCAATGATTTCAATGCATCATCCCTGGGCATCAAAATATTGCAGCATTCCAGTGAGGAACCAAAGCTGTGCTTCTGGAATTTGACACATCCCCTTGCAGTGTGGAAAGAAACAATGCATCGTCCACGCCGTGTTGAAAAATCAAACACAGTGCCTTATTTTTCAATGCATCACCTCAGAAGCAAGGCTGCGCTCCTGTAAATTGATGCATCCCCTTGCAGCGTGGAAAGGAACAATGCATAGTCTGTGCTGCGCTGGAAAATCTGATGCAACACCTTATTTTCAATGTATCTGCTCCTCTGCAGCCCCATGCGTTGTTATTTTTGACACATCCCAGGTACTGTGTGTTACAACGATACAACCACTGATTCTTAAGGATTCTGAAGGATTGAGACTCATTTTACCTTTAAAAAGTGATAATTTGACTTGTGCATAATTAATTTTTGTTGTTTTGAGCTCATTTTATTCAGAAAAATATTATCTATTTTCCTAAACTGGTGTGGAGTACTTTTTGTGGGGTTTTCGCTGTATTACTGTATGAGTTATTGCACAAACACTTCACACATTGCCTTCCAAATTATTCTTGCCTGCTCTGTGTCAAGCTAAGAGAGGGTGTGCATGGGATAATTTGGATTGTGTTGTGACTTACCCTGACTAGGACAAGGGTGCATACCTCTGACAACTAGAGACCCAATTTCTAACACCTATATGTTCATATTTTTTATTTGTTGAAAGTGTAAGAGTAGAGGAATCTAGATTAGAAATGAGGTGTGTCTCAAGTGTCTTAATCTCAGATTCAAGGGAATAAATCTTTTTATTGTACTGTTTGTTCAATTTTGCTTGTATATCTATTATGGAGCATCTGACAATAGTTTTATGTGCATCTCAAAAAATAGGGATGGAAATATCACAGTTGTAATTTTCTATGAGATATTTAAGAATAGTTGCCTCAGCGGTGGCTCTGGAAGGTTCTTCCTTGAATAACGCCATATTCTGTTTTTTGATTTGGGGTTAGCTTACATAATCATCAAGGATATGAATGAATGATCAGAGATCAATCTAGTGAGAATATCTGTTTGATCAATAAGGTGAGTGAAAACACCAGAAAGGGGACGGTGATTGATTCTTGAATAGGAATTATGAGGGTGAGAGTTAGAGGTATAGTCTCTAGTATCTGGATGTTGGAGCCTCCATCAATATTTAAGATTAAGGGGGTCATTCCTACCCTGGTGGTCCGAGACCGCCATGGTAGGGGACGGAGGAAGCACCGCCAACAGGCTGGCGGTGCTTCTGGGGCTATTCTGACCGCGGCAGTAAAGCCGCGGTCAGAAAAGGGAAGCCGGCGGTTTCCTGACGGCTTCCCGCTGCCCCTGTGAATCCTCCACGGCGGCGCTGCAAGCAGCGCCACCATGGGGATTCTGACCCCCTTCCCGCCAGCCTGGTTCTGCCGGTTTTCACCGCCAGAACCTGGCTGGTGGGAACGGGTGTCGTGGGGACCCTGGGGGCCCCTGCAGTGCCCATGCCACTTGCATGGGCACTGCAGGGGCCCCCTAACAGGGCCCCACATTGATTTTCAGTGTCTGCTTGGCAGACACTGAAAATCGCGACGGGTGCAACTGCACCCGTCGCACACCAGCAACTCCGCCGGCTCCATTCGGAGCCGGCTTCCTCGTTGCTGGTGCTTTCCCGCTGGGTGGGCAGGCGGCCTTTGGCGGTCGCCCGCCAGCCCAGCGGGAAAGACAGAATGACCGCTGCGGTCTTTTGACCGCGGTACGGTCTTCTGGCGGCTCCCACCAGGCGGGCGGCGGCCGCCACCAGGCAAGGTAGGAATGACCGCCTAAATCTTGAGCAGACATTTTATAAGGTGTTCTGTGAAATTGATGACTGGAGAGAGACTCTTGCTTTAAATACTGGTGGAGATTGAAGTCACCACCCATTATCATCAGTTCATCATTTGTGATATTTTGTAGGTTATCAGCAATGGAATTCCAGAAATCAGGGGAGTGAGCATCGGGAAGGTATATGTCATTAACATGGAAAGAGTTTCCATTTTGAGACAGTTTTATAATCACCTACCTGCCTTCCGGATCTGAGCTATGATTCATCAGCTTAACAGTAGTCCTGCTAGAAATCATAATTATAACCAAATTATTTTTTGTTCACAGTGGGAGAGCATATAACCTTACCTATGCACTTCTTTTTAAAGGGAGCTGCTTCTTTCAAGCCTATTTTAGTCTCTTGTAACAATAGAACATTAGCCTTAAGTTTAAATAAATAGTTATTTATTTGTTATGTTTGACTGGATGATTAAGACCTTTAACGTTCAACAAGATTACTTTTAGAGTTCCAGTGAAAGTTATGATATACATCATAATAAACATACAACTTGGTTAGAGTTAGAACTGGTAGGAAACAGCAATTCAGGGAAGTGATATTATCTGTCCACTATAAACAGAGGAACAGAGGTTTATTTTCCCTTCTTAATTCCCACTTCTCAAGGGTTGCTGATAGTTAGAGGTTTAAACCCTATGGTATAATGCATTCTAAAAAAACCACAAATACAAAGGCACAGGATACTTTGTTGTAGGATATATTCGTCATGTGCCAAAACATGGGCTCCATACATTCCAAAATGAGTGTTAAAAAAGAACAGAACAAATAAAACAACAGAAGTCAAAAGCCAAATGAAATCCCATCAAAAGAAACCCTTTTACCCAACCCCTAACACCCACCCATCCAGCCCATATCAGAAATGTTGGGGAGGACAACAGAGAGACATCAACCAACTGTAGCGGAATCCAAGAGGTAGTAAAAATAAAGTATAGCAGTGACACATGATATGCACAGCTATGTTATACAAATACAAAAAAACAAGAAGGCAAACACTTGCTCTTAGGAACATCATATTGTAACACATTACTGCACCAAGTGTGGAGCATAACCTAATGTAAGAGTAATCATTGAAGGAATCAAAAATAGCAAGAGCATTGTATATTTTCCAGTACAACTAAGTTTAGACCAAAAGTCCAGACTTAAACCAAAAGTCTAACTTTACTCGTAGCCTTTACTGGTGTCTACCCTCATTTTAGAGAAGTCCTGAAATATATATATTTTCTTGCAATTCCAAAGCATATGGTGGTTCTCACACATGTATTTTAGGATCAGTTAAATTTTTTCAGAAATGCAGACTTTTACAGACAATCTGTCTTGCAAATGTTATATTGTAGATTTAAGTGCTGGTGCATGATGTGCATGTCCAAGTTCGAACTACCCAATAAAAAAAAGTCCTGTAACTTAGGGGGCCATTTTTGTAGGAAAGACTCACAAGAGTCTTCAGAAGCTTTTGAGTCTTCCGGTAAACCTAAAATGTGTAGATTACTTCGTACGTTTCTATATTCCGTGTCTGACAATTCTTTATGTAGAGTCTTTGCAGATGTTTGGAGTACCTTGATTTCCTTCTCAAATGCAGATGCTTGGTCATCAATAATACAGACCCGTTGTTCTGCATCTTTGAGCCTGTTATTGGTATTATTCATATTAGCCCTTATACCGCTAAACTCAAGTTGCATAGCATCAGTGTTGTCCCTTGTTGATTTGCAGAAGATCATAAACCTCCATGAGCTTTTTTAATATCATATCCATAGACTCGTTGATCTGGGATTACAGTGCTGGGGGCTCAGCTTTAGTATGTTTGAAGTTCACTTTAGGATCCTTCTCAGCCATGATCGAGACACCAGCAGTATTAAACTGACACAAGCTTGAAAAGCTGCTCCAACAAAAATGGAAGATAGATGTATATAAGCATGTATTACAGACTCACAGTCACCATCTAGAGGTTCACTCAGGTCCTTATGTAGGTCAGATGCAAGGTAGTACAAGGATCACCTCCATGGACCAGGATGCAGACAGTGGAGCACAGTAGAGGAGAACCACCAATAAGGTAAGGCAGCTCCACTGAGAAAAGATGGAAACCCCCAATCCACATTTGAGAAGACACTCCACACTATTCAGGTTAAAGCAGCACAATGGCCCACCCGCACATGAGTTAACTCAAAGGGTCTGAACATCGAGTTATTGATCTTTTGTTCATAAACATATATTCTAAGCCAAGCTGAGACGAAAATGTCCATTATTTGTGTCAGGCACTACGGTGGATATCATAATAACTGATCGCTAAGGGGGCAAAACATCAAACTGGCCTCATGGCATCCAAAGGAAAGTGACGGAGAACAGCAGACATGTTCAGCTGGAGAGCTGATGGGCCACAGTAGGTGGACATCGAATTGCAATGAACCCGGGAACAAAGACCTGTGTCGACCATTGTAGGCATCGATATGCTCAGGCTCACCTTAAGTCCTCTGATGTGAGCAACTGATTGTAGTTATATTTGCCCTTTTTAGTTTTATTTTAATGATCCGCAGATAATGCGGGGTTCTCCGATCTTCTTTCTGTGGGTGAAGGTGCCTCATGGATCACATTATTTGTGTTCTCTTTACCACGCCGTCGGAAGCAGCAGAGCGGATATGGCGAAATGGCCAGAGCTGCCAACTTTGGAGCTGAGAAACCAAGTTTTAGTTTCAGCACCAGCTCAACATCCAGTAATTCCTGGCAAATCACTTAATTTCCACTTGCCTACCGAATAATGAATATGTGCCTATGTAACTTTACTGGTGCTCATGTAAAGCACTTCACTAACTTCAGGTCAAGTTCGTGCTATATAAAACCACAAAAAAAAGTCAGGATGCCATCAGACTCACTGTTCAAGCCAAGCACATCACCACCACTCACACATTTTATATCTGTTTTCAATTAGTAGAAGCGGTGTGGGTTGTGGATTTTGCTGGGAGTGGAATGTGGTGTGTGGGAGAGTTGGGGTGTTGGTAGAAGACGCTGGTTGAACAAGAATTGGCTAACTGGCTAGATTGTTGGGGCCAATTACGACTAGGGCTAAGTGAAATCACCGTTAAAGTTACTAACCTACCAAATCATCAAATTTTTACTTGACTGTCTGTAGATTTGCATCAGCATCTTCACATTTTTTTCCTCATCGAATAATTGTGAAGAAACAGCTTACAATTGGAACAAAATATTGAAGAAAGGTCTTGGTAACTACTGGCTCTCATTGTGGGCCCCTGTTAAATGCCCAAAACATGTTTTATGGTATAGCAGCAGAAAATTGACCAGAAACGGTTATTCGGGCTGGGCAATCCCATGACCCCTTTACCACGCATTTGAAATCTGACATTGAGCCAAGTGTTGATGGAGTGGTCAGCTTAGGAGAGAAAAAGCTAAAGAAAGGCCCAGTGTTAGACTTTTCATCCTTGGTGTGGTCTCCTTTAACTTTCTGCCTCTGTTTCCCAGGTTGTTGATGTGTGCTGGTCTCTGAGTTTGCTGTTTTTGTTACTCTGGGCACTTTACCACTGTTAACCAGTGCTAAAATGCAAGTGCTCTTTTACAAAATGTGTATGTAATTGGCTTATCCATGATTGGAATATTTGATTTATTAGTAAGTCCCTAGTACAGTGCACAAGAGGTGCCCAGGGCCTGTAAATCAAATGCTACAAGTGGGCCTGCAGCACTGGTTGTGCCACCCACATAAGTAGCTCTGTAATCATGTCTCAGACCTGCCATTGCAGTCTGTGTGTGTGCAGTTTTAACTGTAAATTTGACTTGGCAGGTGTACCCATTTGCCAGGCCTAAACCTTCTCTTTTCTTACATATCAGACACCCCTAAAATAGGCCCTAGGTAGCCCTAAGGGCAGGGTGCAATGTATGGTTAAGGTAGGACATATAGGGGGTCATTCCGACCCCGGCAGTCAAGGACCGCCGGGGCCGGGGATGCGGGAGCACCGCCAACAGGCTGGCGGTGCCCCACAGGGCATTCTGACCGCGGCGGTTTGGCCGCGGTCAGAAGAGGAAAACCGGCGGTCTCCCGCCGGTTTTCCGCTGCCCTGGGAATCCCCCATGGCGGCGCAGCTTGCTGCGCGGCCATGGGGGATTCCAACCCCCTCACCGTCATCCTGTTCCTGGTGGCTCCGGCCGCCAGGAACAGGATGGCGGTGAGGGGTGTCGTGGGGCCCCTGGGGGCCCCTGCAGTGCACATGACAATGGCATGGGCACTGCAGGGCCCCCCGTAAGAGGGACCCACTTTGTATTTCAGTGTCTGCTTTGCAGACACTGAAATACGCGACGGGTGCCACTGCACCCGTCGCACAAACCCACTCCGCCGGCTCCATTCGGAGCCGGCTTCCTCGTGGGGAGGGGTTTCCCGCTGGGCTGGCGGGCGGCCTTCTGGCGGTCGCCCGCCAGCCCAGCGGGAAAGCCAGAATGGCCTCCACGGTCTTTCAACCGCGGAGCGGCCATATGGCGGCTCCCTCCAGGCGGGCGGCGACCGCTGCCCGCGGGGGTCAGAATGACCCCCATAGTAATGTGTTTTATATGTCCTGACAGTAAAAGATTGCCAAATTCATTTTTCGCTGTTGCAAGGCCTGTCCCTCTCATAGGTTAACATAGGGGCTACCTTTAAATCTGATTAAAGTATAGATTCCCTTTGGGAGCGGATGGACATGTGGAGTTTGGAGTTTCGGAGCTCACAATTTAAAAATACATCTTTTAGTAAAGTTGATTTTAAGATTGTGTGTTTGAAAATGCCACTTTCAGAAAGTGAGCATTTCCTTGCTTATACCATTTCTGTGACTCTGCCTGTTTGTGTATTCCCTGTCTGGGCCAGTTTGATAGTTGGGCTGGTTGCACCTCACACTAGACAGCGATACAAAGGGACTTGGGGTGTAGTCTGCATTTCCTGATGAGCCATCTGTGCTAGGAAGGAGGGGAGGAGTGATCACTCACACCTAAAAGGGCTGTGCCTCCCCTCACACAATGCAGTCTCCAACCCCCTGGCGAGTGTCTGGGGCCTGGCCTGGGCAAGGCAGGATTTCCCATTCAGGAGAGAGTTTGCTTTGAAGTGGGCCTAATTCAAAGGAGAAATTGGGTTTAAGAAGGGCACCCAAAACCACAGACTTTAGAACATTCTGGAAACCAAGAGGAACCTCTGCCTGGAGAAGAGCTGAGGTAGAAGAGCTGCCCTGCCTGTGACTGTGCTTTGTGGAGCTATCCTGCAGTTGCTGCTTCTGCCAGAGTAAGAGTGCAAAGACTGGACTTTGTTTGCCTTCCACCTTGTGAAGATCTCTAAGGGCTTGATTTAGAGCTTGCCTCCTGTTGTTTGAATTCTCAGGGACAGCAAAGACTTCTCTCTGTCAGCACATGGAGTCTCTGAAGAGACTCCTACTCTGCCAAGTGGTGCCCATCCAGTTCCTGGGACCCTGAAAGGAGAAGCTGGCAGCCTAAGAGGAAGAAATCCATGAACAGAACACCGTGCGAGGAAAAGATCGACGTAACTCCGATCTGCGGTTGGGAAATCGTTGCGCAGGCGGCTTCACGGCTGAAAATCAACACCTTCCTGTAACGCGACTGAAGAATCGACGCACGGAGCTGGAAAAACGACGCGCAGCATCGCTGATGGAGGCTGGTGAGAGCGGAACCCACACATCATGAGGCTAGATTTCTGACGCAAGCACCGCTGTGCGTGTAAAAACAACGCAAGGCCTGCTCGGACCTGAGATTGCTGACCGGATCGTCGCATAGCTCTTCTGGGGAGAGTAGAAACGATGTGCTCCGACCTGACGAAAGGAGAAATGATGAAAGGTCTCGCTCGTGAGTGAAATCGACGCATCTCAAGCCCTTTTTGATGCACACTCGCCCGTGCAGGGTTATTTTTGACACACCCAAGGTCCATTTTCACCGCAACAGTGTTAGCATGTGTTTAAAATTACATGAAGACTCTTTTTGCTTTTTAATTGATTACTTGACTTGTGTATTGAGGATTTTTGTTGTTTTGGTCTTGTTTTGTTTAGATGAATATTCCCTATTTTTCAAAACCTGTGTTGTGTCATTTCGTAGTGTTTTCATTAAGTTACTGTGTGTGTTGGTACAAATATTTTACACGTAGCACTCTGAAGTTAAGCCTACTGCTTGTGCCAAGCTACCAAGGGGATAAGCAGGGGTTAGCTGAGGGTGATTCTCTTTTACCCTGACTAAATTGAAGGTCCTTGCTTGGACAGGGGGTAACCTGGCTGCCAACCAAAGACCCCATTTCTAACACATAGCAAATGTAGGCGCCCACAAAAGCCATCTACGTTTTCTCCAAGGAGATAGAAAATCAATATTGTCGTTTCCAATAGTGTCATAAAGGTAGTTAAAATGACAACCTAATCCTTTTGATGTCCATTTCACAGAAAATAATACTTCTATTTCTTTTGGTGTGTCTCTTTGTTCACCTACCAGTAATAGTTAAAATGACATCAAAGACAGTGATGCCAAGCAGCGATACTAACAGGATTTGTGTCATAAATGTCCCTTTCACAGGGCTTCTGATCTGCTTTGACGCCTGTGGTCCTTAATATTTCACATTACAAAGGTGAACCAGAAATCTGGTCTGGTAGACCTTTTTTCTTAAAAGCAAACATAGTTTTGCGCCACATAAAACCATTTTTCCACTCTTGCAATTTATTTCAATCATCAAGGTATGAGTTACAAAACTCTAAAAGGAAAGGCATGCGCTCTGATTTAGATTGACTTTCTATGTGAGCTAAACTCAAAAGCCATTACTCTCCTGATTTCTTTCTCTGAACCACCCACACCGCAGCATACCTGCTGCCGTTGCACTTGAATCCTCTGAAATTTGCAATAATTGCTATGAAAAGTGAGTGACGAGAGACGTTGTGACAGATACTTTCAAGTGACTATATCATATTGTTATTGTTTTAATCAGAGAACATCCATACAATTGACGCCAATGTTCCGATGAAAGCGGAGATATAACGTCAGCTTGGGGGAATCGTTTTTTCATTGTATTTCATCAAACGCTCTGAAAAACAACGTAGGTTTATAGTAAGGACCGGCTGTCCAAGTGCCTAATTTGAGCCGCTGGTTGTAGGAGTGCTATTTTAGCTCATTTCTTACCCCCATTGTTGTTTATTTCCTTGAAGAGATACCCTTTCAATCACACCCTTTTATTAAATATACAGGTGTTACACATCTGCGCTCACCTTATAAAAACACTTTTTCTAATGTATCTCCATTATTCCCTATTAATTCTCACTTTAGAAGGGTTGGTACCTATTCACAACGGCATTTAGAAGTAATTAAAGTAGTATTCCTGTAGTGATCTTTTCAGTACTCTTACATGCCATTGTGACCTGTCCCCAAAACGCCTAAAATTAGAATACAATGGGAACATCCAGGGAATACTTGTACACATTCAGTACAAATAGAGAACGCTGTGCTTTTTTTGCAGTTTTACTAATAGAAAGGCGTTTGAAGTCAGATTCAAGGAGTGAAAGAATACATAAAAAAATAACTTCAGTAGTACTATTACGCATACTCATATGCTTCCGTGAATCAGTATTTTATAGTAATACATTTCAACGTGTTTCAAGGGTAAGACAGTACCTCAGAGATCCACCTTTGTGGATGACCCAAATAGTGTCCATGGTCACCTCCCCACCATACCGTTATTCCACCATTTTGTTGCTCCTAACATTCAACTCACAGAGCAGTTACACAAGATAGTTGGACTTTTCCATTGAAATATGTGAATTTCTACAGCGTGAGCTCGTCATGCCCGGATTCTCTGAGTCAGAATAGATATTTTCGATGTGAACATCAATAATTTTTCAAGTGCATGTACACATCTATGCTGCAAATTAATTTTAAATTCTTTTTCACATACAATAAGAGAATTTTCAAAACAGATTGGAAGGTACACTACAGCAGCACATTAAGGCCCTCATTACAACCCTGGTGGTAAATTCTGCTTACCTCCGTGCCGACGGCCCCCAACATACCGTGACTGCAGCGGTATTCTGGTATGGGTATTATGACCCACACAGAGAAATCCGCCAATATACAGACACCCACAAAAGTCCGCCAGACCAAAGGTCAGTAATAAACTGGTGATAGCAAAACCCACACCATCAAGCCAACAGGAATACACCCACAGTATCACGACCCGCGAATCAGCCGCGGCGGTCTTACAACCGTGGTAAACCATTGGTGGTACACACCGCCACGTTCAAAATACACACACACTTACAAAACACAACCACATTGGATAGTTCAAAATACACACACCCTACACACATACACACTGTAGGAGGCTGGCCTGGCTTATTCTGGGCACCTGATGGTACTTACACCTTGTGCCAGTTCTAGTTATCCCTTATTAGTAGATTAGTAGCGTTCTAGCAGCTTAGGCTAATAGAGGTAGCTGTAGCAGAGCAGCTTAGGCTGAACTAGGAGACATGCCCAGACCACAGCAAAGGCCTCCCTCTCTACGGCAGACCAACACTTTTCTCTAAGGGTCAACCTTCTGCTGATAAAAGCAACAGGTTGATCCTGGCCCTCAGTGTTCAGCTGTGATAAAACTGACCCTACCCCTTATTCAGAAGCATCAGTCTGAACTATGAATTTCTTGGAGTAACAAGGGCTTTTTAGGACAGGTGCAGAGCACATGGCCTGTTTTAGCTCATCAAAAGCCTTTTGACGGCTAGCTGTCCACAATACCTTTTTAGACATCTTCTTACTAGTGAGGGCAGTAAGAGGAGCTGCAATGGATCCATAGTTCTTAATGAACCTCCTATAGTACCCTGTGAGGCCTAGGAAGGCTCTCACCTGGGTGTGAGTTGTAGGGGGAGCCCATTCCATAATGGTCTGGATCTTCCCCTGCAGTGGTGCAATCTTTTCCCCACCTATCAGATGGCCCAGATAAACCACTTTCCCCTGCTTTATCTGGCACTTTGAAGCCTTGATAGTGAGGCCTGCCTTTTGCAGTGCCTCCAAAACTTTCCAGAGGTGGACGAGGTGCTCATCCCAGGTGGAGCTAAAGACAGCTATATCATCTAGATATGCTGCACTAAAAGCTTCCAAACCTTGCAGGACTGTGTTCACTAACCTCTGAAAAGTGGCAGGTGCATTTTTCAAACCAAAGGGCAAAACAGTGAACTGATAGTGCCCTCCAATGATGGAAAATGCTGTTTTAGGTTCAGCATCTTCTGACAACTTAATCTGCCAATACCCTGCAGTTAAGTGAAAAGTGCTTAGATACTTGGCAGAAGCCTGTGTATCTATTAGCTCATCTGCCCTGGGTATAGGGTGAGCATCAATTTTGGTTACTTGATTGAGGCCCCTATAGTCAACACAAAACCTCATTTCCTTTTTACCATCTTTAGTGTGATGTTTTGGGACAAGCACCACTGGGCTAGCCCATGGGTTCTCAGAAGGCTATATCACTCCCAGATCCAACATTTTCTGTACCTCTTGTTTTATGCAATCTCTGACATGGTCAGGTTGCCTATAAATATTACTTTTGACAGGTAAACTGTCGCCAGTGTTGATTGTGTGCTCACACCAGGTAGTTGTACCTGGTATCAGTGAGAAGAGGTCAGAAAATTGCCCTAGGAGATTTATACAGTTGTTCTTCTGCTTAGCAGTAAGGCAATCTGCTAGCACCACTCCCTCCACAAAGCCATCAGCTTCAGTGGTGGAGAAGAGGTCAGGGAGAGGGTCACTTTCTTCTTCCTGCCCCTCATCAGCTGCCATGAGCATAGTTAAGTCAGCCCTATCATAGTAATGTTTCAGGCAATTGACATGGAACACCCTATGGTGATTCCTGGCAGTGCCCAGATCTACCAAATAGGTGACCTCACCCTTCTTTTCAACAATGACATGGGGTCTACTCCATTTGTCCTGTAGTGATCTTGGGGCCACAGGCTCCAATACCCACACCTTCTGTCCTGGGTGGTACTGGGTCAGGACAGCCTTCTGCTCATGCCATTGCTTTTGGAGCTCTTGGCTGGCCTGAAGGTTTTTACTAGCCTTTTTCATGTACTCAGCCATTCTGGATCTTAGGCTAAGTGCATAGTACACAATGTCTTGCTTTCAAGCTTTTAAAGGTTGTTCCCAACCCTCCTTTATAAGAGCAAGGGGACCTCATACAGGGTGTCCAAAGAGGAGTTCAAAGGGACTAAAGCCCACTCCTTTTTTGGGGTACCTCAATGTAAGCAAAATGGAGGCATGGCAACAGGACATCCCATCTCCTTCTGAGTGTTTCAGGGAGTCCCAAAATCATACCTTTGAGAGTTTTATTAAACCTCTCAACCAGACCATTTGTCTGTGGATGATAAGGAGTAGTGAACTTATAAGTTACATCACACTCCTTCCACATAGCTTTGAGGTATGCAGACATGAAGTTACTACCTCTGTTTGACACCACTTCCTTAGGGAAGCCCACTCTGAAAAAGGTTCCCAGGAGAGCTTTTGGCCCTGCAGGAGCTGTAGTGGTCCTTAAGGGAATTGTTTCAGGATACCTAGTGGCATGGTCTACTACCACAAGGATAACCTATTGCCTGAAGCAGTCGAAGGGTCAAGGGGGGCAACTATGTCAACCCCTACCCTTTCAAAGGGCACCCCAACCACTGGGAATGCAACTAAGGGGGCTTTAGGTGTGCCACCAGTCTTGCCACTGGCTTGGCAGGTCACACAGTGGCGACAAAACAAGTCTGTCCAAAGTTTTACTCTGGCCCAAATGCCCAGCCAAAGGAATATAATGTGCCAAGGTCAAAAGAAACTCTCTATACTGCAAAGGGATAGCCAATCTCCTGGCAGCTCCATATTTAGGGTCCCTTGACTCAGTGTAGAGCAGGTTATCTTCCCAATAGACCTTATGACTATCAGTGATATCCCCATTCTGCTGTTTGAAAGCTTGTTGTATTAAACCATCTAGTGTGGGACTGGTCTGCTGTGCCGCCTTCAGCTCTTCCCTAGCAGGCCCCCCTGCACCCAAAAGCTCAGCAGTGTCTGCTGCCAGCTCATCTGGTGTAAGTTCTGCACAGGGAGAGGATTCCTTTTCCTCAAAAGGGGAATCTTCTAGAGAGGGAGGAATAGTGGGCAAGGATTTACCCCTTCTACCCCTAGGTTTTGAGAGCACTTGGTTCATTGTTCCAGGATCCAATATTCCCTGTCCAATTTGCTTCTGGGTCTGAGCCCTTGTGAGAGCGAAGATATGCCCTGGAATGCCCAGCATGGCTGCATGAGCCTCCAACTCCACTTCAGCCCAAGCTGATGTCTCCAAATCATTGCCTAGTAAGCAGTCTGCAGGTAAATCAGTGGCTATCACAACTTTCTTTGGACCAGTAACCCCCTCCCCCCAGTTGAGACTCACAACAGCCATGGGGTGGCTAAGAGTGTTGTTATGAGCATCAGTCAGTTCGTACTGCTGACCAAGTAGGTTTTGATCAGGGTGAACCAGTTTCTCAATCAACATAGTCACCCTGGCTCCTGTATCCCTGTAGGCCTCAACCTCAACACCATTTATTAGGGGAAGTTGCTTGTACTTACCCATATTAAGGGGACAAGCAACCAAGGTGGCAAAGTCAATACCACCATCAGAGACTAAAACAGCCTCTGTCGTCTCCCTAACAAGACTACCCCAGCTACACTATCAATGGTGAGCCCAGCTACACCCTTTGATTTGCTACTTATAGTAGACTTTCAACCACCACTGCTATTACTAGGGCCCTCATCACCAACAGACTCGACTACGGGAAACGCCCTCTACTCAGGAACTACAAACAAGCTCCTGAGATGACTCCAATGCATCCAGAACGCCTCGGCCCAACTCATCCTCGATGTCCCCCGCCGCAGCCACATCACACTCCACCTGAGAGGCCTGCACTGGCTCCTTGTCAACAAAAGGATCATCTTCAAACTCCTGATCCACACACACAAAGCACTGCACAACACCGGACCCACCTACCTCAACAACCGACTCAGCTTCCACACCCCCACCCGAAGCCTCCGCTCAGCCAACCGCGCCACAGTCCCCCGCATCTGAAAAACCACCGCCGGCGGCAGATCCTTCTCCTACCTCGCCGCCAAGACCTGGAACACTCTCCCCACCATCCTACGACAGACCCAGGACCTGCTGTCCTTCAGAAGACTCCTCAAGACCGGGCTCTTGGACCAGTAGCACACCCCCCCCCGTCCCCAGCGTCTTGAGACCCTCGCGGGTATGTAGCGCGCTTTACAAATGCAGTGATTGATTGATTGATTGATATAGGCCCTCTTAAGTGCAAGCAAACCACTTGTTGATGTCATCCCGTTCCTTGTAAGGGGGACAATCTTGTGCAGGTTCCTAGAATCTTGTTCTCTTACAGGATTACTATCAAGAACATTGCTGCTGCCACCATGGGGAACTAACTCCAACCTCTGCCTTTCCCTCTCTATATCTAGAGATTCCCTGTCTAAGGACAACTGCTGCTGTCTTAGCTTCAGTCTGGCCTCTTTCAACCTCAGCTTTCTGAGTTCCCTGTCTAGGGTATTATCCTCAGGGTGGGAGGCTTGGGAATTCTGAGAATCAGAGGAAATGTGGGAATTGACAGAAGTGGACCTGTCTCTATCAGGCTGGACTCTAGTTACCTGGCCTCTTGGAGTGAAAGGTGCCCTACTGATGTGTGACCCACTCCACTACCAGTTTCACTAGATGGCCTGTTAGCTGGCAGGTCTTTGGAGGAACCTTCCCCAGAGTCCTCAAGGCCCTCCCCTGATTCTTGCTGGCTACCCCCCTCCTCTTCTTCCTGATCCTGGGATGGGCCAGACTGGTTCTGGTCACTTTCTAGGAGAAGGCTAAGGAGAAGATCTTTGGTAGGGTTATTACCAATGCTTGAACCTCATTATATGCAGAGACCCCTCCAACATTTAAAGATTAAACTACCATAGGTTGCCTGAACAACTGTGGGAGTGAGCTCTACTGCAGGCATAGTTGTTAGAAAGAGTTTAAGATAGAGAAAAAAATGTTTTTAGAACTTTTAGAGGAAAGAGAAAAACTTTTAAAACTTTTTCAAAACTTTTGAAAACTTTTTAGAAACTTCTTAGAAAGGTTTTAGAAAGAGAGTTAAACTGTTTAGGTTGACTATGTATATTTTTAAGTATTTGAAATATGTTTTTCTCATGAAAAGCACCAATGACAAAGTGGTAAAGCAGTTACAAGTTCTTATCCCACTACTGCACCACCAATGTAGGAGGCTGGACTGGTTTATAGTGGGCACCTGATGGTACTTACACCTTGTGCCAGGTCCAGTTATCCCTTATTAGTAGATTAGTAGTGTTCTAGCAGCTTAGGCTGATAGAGGTAGCTATAGCCGAGCCACTTAGGCTGACCTAGGAGACATGCAAAGTTCCTTCTATACCACTTATATCACATAGCACTACATAGTAAGAATCACAATACTCAGAGTTACTAAAAATAAAGGTACTTTATCTTAGTGACAATGTGCCAAAAATATCTAAGAGGACATACTCTCTTAGGAGGTAAGTAAAATACACAAAATATACACACAAACCAAAATCAGATAAGTAAACAGTTAGAAAAGTAGTGCAGACACGGTAGAATACAGTAGGATGCAATAGGCCTAGGGGCAACACAAACCATCCACTAAGAAATTAGAATGCGAACCACTGAGGGACCCCAGGCCTAGTGTGGTGGGTAGAGGGTCACGGGGAGTGTAAGAAAACACTAAGGGTGTCCAAGATACCCCACACCAAGACCCTGAAAAGTAGGAGTAAAGTGACCCTACTTCCCCAGAAACACACTAAAGTCGTGATAGGAGATTCTGCAAAGACCATAACTGACTGCAAAGCACTGAAGACGGATTCCTGGACCTGAGGACCTGTAAAGGAAGGGGACCAAGTCCAAGAGTTACGAAAGTGTCCAGGGGGGCAGGAGTCAACTAAACCCCGGATGAAGGTGAAAAATGGCTACCTCTGGGTGGAAGAAGCTGAAGATTCTGCAACAACGGAAGATGCCAGGAACTTCTCCTTTGCACAGAAGATGTCCCACGGAATGCTGGAGGATGCGGAGTTGTTTTCTTGCAGAAAGACAACAAACAAGCCTTGCTAGTTGCAAAGGTTGCAGTTGAATAAAAAGGGTGCTGCCTGAGCCCAGGAAGGATCAGGAGGTTGCCACTTGGAAGAGGAGACAGAGGGGGCATTCTGCAACACAGAGAGCCCATGCAGAAGAAGGCAACAACTGTAGAAGTACTTGAACACAGGTTCAAGAAAACTGAGCACAGCGGTCATCTCAACACTACAAAGAAGGGTCCCACGATGCCGTTGGTCAACTCAGTGAGTTGAGCAATGCAGGATGGAGTGCTGGGGACCTGGACTATGCTGTGCATGAAGGATTCATTGTAAAAGTGCACAGAAGCCCTAGCAGCTGCAGTTCATGCGGTACACAGGATTACTGTCCAGTGAGGGGAGGCAAGGACTTACCTCCACCAAATTTGGAAAGATGGACCACTAGACTGTTGGGATCACATGGATCCAGCTCCTGTGTTGCAGGGACCACACTCGTCACAATGAGAGGGGACCCAGAGGACCAGTGAAGCAGAGGTTTGGTGCCTGTGTTAGGGGGAAGATTCCGTCAACCCACGGGAGATTTCTTCTTGGCTTCCAGTGCAGGGTGAAGGCAGACAACCCCCAGAGCATGCACCACAATGAAACAGTCGAGAAAGCCAGCAGGATTAGGTGCTACAATGTCGCTGGAAATCTCCTTGCTACTTTGTTGCAGTTTTGCAAGCGTCCTGGAGCAGTCAGCAGTCAATCCTTTGCAGAAGTCGAAGAGGGAGATGCAGAGGAACTCTGGTGAGCTCTTGCATTCTTAGGAAAAACCCACAGGAGAGATCCTAAATAGCCCTCAGAGGAGGATTGGCAAGCTAGTCTGGTAAGCACCTATCAGGAGGGGTCACTGACGTCACCTGCTGGCACTGGCCACTCAGAGGCCTCTATTGTGCCCTCACATCTCTGGATTCAAGATGGCAGAGGTCTGGGACACACTGGAGGAGCTCTGGGCACCACCCCTGGGGTGGTGATGGACAGGGGAGTGGTCACTCCCCTTTCCTTTGTCCAGTTTCCTGCCAGAGCAGGGCTGGGGGTTCCCTGAACCGGTGTAGACTGGTTTATGCAAGGAGGGCACCATCTGTGTCCTTAAAAGCATTCCCAGAGGCCAGGATAAGCTACTCCTCTCAGAGCCTTAACACCTATTTCCAAAGGGAGAGGATGTAACACCTTCTCTCAGAGGAAATCCTTTGTTCTGCCTTCCTGGGACTGGGCTGCTCTGACCCCAGGGGGGCAGAAGACTGTCTGTGTGTAGGCAGCAGTGGTAGCTGCATTGAAAACCCCAGAGAGCTGGTCTGGCAGTACCTGGGGTCCATGCTGGAGCCCCGTGGATGCATGGGATTGGCACCCCAATACAAGATTTGGCATGGGGGGACCATTCCATGATCTTAGACATGTCACATGGCCATATTGGGAGTTACCATTGTGAAGCTACATATAGGTATTGACCTACATGTAGTGCACTCGTGTAATGGTGTCTCCGCACTCAAGTCCGGGCAAATTGCCCTGAACTATGTGTGGGCACCTTGGCTAGTGCCAGAGTGCCATCTCACTTAGTAACTTTGCACCTAACCTTCATTAAGTGAGGGTTAGACATATAGGTGACTTATAAGTTACTTAAGTGCAGTGTAAAATGGCTGTGAAATAACGTGGACGTTATTTCACTCAGGCTGCAGTGACAGTCCTGTGCAAGATTTGTCTGACCTCCCTATGGATGGCAAAATAAATGTTGTAGCCATAGGGATCTCCTGGAACCCCAATACCCTGGGTACCTAGGTACGATATACTAGGGAATTATAAGAGTGTTCCAGTGTGCCAATTAGAATTGGTGAAAATGGTTACTAGCCTATAGTGACAATTTTAAAGGCAGAGAGAGCATAAGCACTGAGGTTCTGATTAGCAGAGCCTCAGTGACACAGTTAGTCACTACACAGGGTCACACATTCAGGCCACAAACTATGAGCACTGGGGTCCTGGCTAGCAGGATCCCAGTGAGACAGGCAAAAACAAACTGACACACAAGTAAAAATGGGGGTAAGATGTCAGGCAAGATGGTACTTTCCTATACACACACCACACCCTCACCACTATAAAACACACACCCACATTACCCACAACCCTTTCAATGAACAAATTAAAACAAGCAGAGAGAGAAAAGCAAATACCACACCTTCACCCAGAGGCACAGAACACCATCACACATTCAGCATCCACACACATCACATAATACATCACAACACAGTACCCAACACATCACCTCACACATCACTTACACCACATCATGGCACCTTAAAGACACCCCAGGTTTTCTGAGGAGGAGCTAAGGGTCATGGTGGAGGAAATCATCCTGGTACAGCCACAGCTATTACGATCACAGGTGCAGAAGACATCCATTGCAAGGAAGATGGAGCTATGGCCGAGAATCATCAAAAGGGTCAATGTCGTGGGACAGCATCCAAGAACCAGGGATGACATCAGGAAGAGGTGGAACGACCTAGGGGGGAAGGTACGTTCCGTGGTATCAAGACACCAGATTGCTGTACAGAGGACTGGCGGTGGACCCCCACCTCCTCCCCCACAACTAACAACATAGGAAGAGCAAGTATTGGCGATCATGCATCCTGAGGGCCTCACAGGAGTAGCAGGGGGACTGGACTCTGGTAAGTCAAATCTGTAATACTTTATCCCCCCACCCTACCTGCATGCCATCACAAACTCCTACCCCTACCCTCACCCCCATCACTCCAACACCTCACATATATCCCACTAGCACAACCCATTCATCCCAATACCAAGCCTGCATGCAACAACAATGCATGGGCACCCATCACAGACCTGCATGGACACCCATCACCACAGCATGCACACTAGATAGACTCACCCAGCCCACCTAATCAGCAATCACAGAAGGCCAAGGTGACAGTGCAAGCACATTTATACAGGGAAACACACCCATTGCACAAGATGTCACACACAGATACAATAACAATGCATTTGCATCCCAACAGGGCCCCTACCCAACGTCACCGAACAAGAGGTGCCAGCTATTTCCACTCCCTCCACAGAAGAGGACCACAGAGATGACAACAGCTCTGCACGCCTGGATCAGGATGACCAGCCTGGCCCATCTTGGACCTCTGGACAGTCAGTTCCCCTGCCACAGTCCCAAACAACCACAGAACCTCCCCTCTCAGGAAACACCAGCACAGCACCCACAAAGCGGGCCCATGCCACTGTCCCCAGGACACATCAATCAGCAGTGTGTTCACCACTACAGGGACCCCAGGCAACCTCACTAACCCAAGACGATCAGGGACCTTGGGTCAGTGGCAGTGGGCACATGGTTCAGTGGACAGAGGGTCAGGACAACAGGGAATCTGGGAGGACTGTTGTGCGACAGGGGGAGGACAGGCCCAGGGAACCAACTCTCCACAAGCCACTCTCCAACATCATGGGAGCATACCACCATTCCCAGGAGACCATGGGAATGGTACTGGCCGAGTTTCAGGAGACTCAGCGGCTGCAGGAGGGACACTACATGGGGAACAGGGATAACCTCACCAAAATATACACCATCCTGGTCACCATAGCAGGGTTGCTGGCTGATATGGGCAAGACCATGAGGGAGGCAGTGGCTTAACAAAGCGCTCCTGACACTAACCAAACTGAGGAACAGCCTTCCACCTCCACCGGCGCTAGTGGACAGGAGGCCCCGCCACAGGACCAACAGGCCACCAGCACCCCTCCCCCTGCAGAAGAAGAACCACCCCGCAAATGGTCCCTGTGATCTAGGCAGAAGACAGAGAACATTGCCAAGACCCCCACCAGGAAATAGGACCCTCCTGATTGTCACCCTTCTGTCCCACTCTGTTACCCTGTCCACCTTGAACTGCCATTGCTCCCCTTTCTATGCCCCCTTGGACAATGCACCTGCGATACCAAGAGACTGGACTCTACCATGGTCCTTCCTCCACCATCACCCCAGCCCCTTGCACATATCACTATACCCATTAGCACCTAAATAAACACCCTTTAATCAAAAATCAATCTGGAGTCAGTCTGATCTTTCACAAATGTATTATCACAACATTAGCAACAAATTGCAATGTAAATGTTAATTTACTCATACCAATTGTAGGAAGTTGGCTCTCTATGTGCTATTTCAAAGTAAGGAATAGCATGCACAGAGTCCAAGAGTTCCCTTTAGAGGTAAGATAGTGGCAAAAAGAGATAATTCTAATGCTCTAATTTGTGGTAGTGTGGTCGAGCAGTAGGCTTATCAGAGGGTAGTGTTAAGCATTTGTTGTACACACACAAGCAATAAATGAGGAACACACACTCAGAGACAATTCCAGGCCAATAGGTTTTTGTATAGAAAAATATATTTTCTTAGTTTATTTTATGAACCACAGGTCCAAGATTTACATGTAATGCTTTAAATGAAAGGTACTTCACTTATGAACTTTAGGAACTTTCAATTAGCAAAATAGCATTTACAGTTTTCACTTAATGACATATAGATATTTTAAAACTAGACACTGCAATTTTAAACAGTTCCGGGGGGAGGTAAGTATTTGCTAGTTTTTGCAGGTAAGTAAACCACCTACGGGGTTCAAGTTTGGGTCCAAGGTAGCCCACCATTGGGGGTTCAGAGCAACCCCAAAGTTACCACACCAGCAGCTCAGGGCAGGTCAGGTGCAGAGGTCAAAGTGGTGCCCAAAACGCATAGGCTTCAATGGAGAAGGGGGTGCCCCGGTTCCAGTCTGCCAGCAGGTAAGTACCCGTGTCTTCGGAGGGCAGACCAGGGGGGTTTTGTAGGGCACCGGGGGGGACAGAAGTCAACACAAAAAGTACAGCCTCAGCGGCACAGGTGCGGCCGGGTGCAGTGTGCAAACAAGCGTCGGGTTCGCAATAGGATTCAATGGGAAACCAAGGGGTCTCTTCAGCGATGCAGGCAGGCAATGGGGGGGCTCCTCTGGGTAGCCATCACCTGGGCAAGGGAGAGGGCCACCTGGGGGTCACTCCTGCACTGGAGGTCGGATCCTTCAGGTCCTGGGGGCTGCGGGTGCAGAGTCTTTACCAGGCGTCGGGTCTTTGAAGCAGGCAGTCTCGGTCAGGGGGAGACTCGGGATTCCCTCTGCAGGCGTCGCTGTGGGGGCTCAGGAGGGCAAACTCTGGCTACTCACGGTCTCGTAGTCGCCGGGGAGTCCTCCCTGTGGTGTTTGTTCTCCACAAGTCGAGCTGGGGGCGTCGGGTGCAGAGTGCAAAGTCTCACGCTTCCGGTGGGAAACGTGTGTTGTTTCAAAGTTGCTTCTTTGTTGCAAAGTTGCAGTCTTTGAGGAACAGAGCCACTGTCTGTGGGAGGCTGGACTGGCTTGTAGTGAGTACCAAGGGGTACTTACACCTTGCACCAGGGCCAGGTATCCCTTATTAGTGTAGAGGGGTGTCTAGCAGCTTAGGCTGATAGAAAAGGTAGCTTAGCAGAGCAGCTTAGGCTGAACTAGGAGACGAGTGAAGTTCCTACAGTACCACTAGTGTCATATGCACAATATCATAAGAAAACACAATACACAGATATACTAAAAATAAAGGTACTTTATTTTTATGACAATATGCCAAAAGTATCTCAGTGAGTACCCTCAGTATGAGGATAGCAAATATACACAAGATATATGTACACAATACCAAAATATGCAGTAATAGCAATAGAAAACAGTGCAAACAATGTATAGTCACAATAGAAGGCAATGGGGGCACATAGGGATAGGGGCAACACAAACCATATACTCTAGAAGTGGAATGCGAACCACGAATGGACCTCAAACCTATGTGACCTCGTAGAGGGTCGCTGGAACTGTAAGAAATCAGTGAGGGTTAGAAAAATAGCCCACCCCAAGACCCTGAAAAGTGGGTGCAAAGTGCACCTAAGTTGCCCAAAGAGCACAGAAGTCGTGATAGGGGAATTCTGCAAGGAAGATCAACACCAGCAATGCAACAACAATGGATTTCCTGACGAGAGTACCTGTGGAACAAGAGGACCAAGTCCAAGAGTCACGATCAAGTCGGGAGTGGGCAGATGCCCAGGAAATGCCAGCTGTGGGTGCAAAGAAGCTGCCACCGGATGGTAGAAGCTGTGGATTCTGCAAGAACGACAAGGGCTAGAAACTTCCCCTTTGGAGGATGGATGTCCCACGTCGTGAAGAGTCGTGCAGAGGTGTTTCCGTGCAGAAAGACCACAAACAAGCCTTGCTAGCTGCAAGGGTCGCGGTTATGGTATTTGGATGCTGCTGTGGCCCAGGAGGGACAAGGATGTCGCCAATTGCGTGAGGAGACAGAGGGGGCGTCCAGCAAGACAAAGAGCCCACTCAGAAGCAAGCAGCACCCGCAGAAGTGCCAGAACAGGCACTAAAAAGTGGAGTGAACCGGAGCTCACCCGAAGTCACAAAGGAAAGTCCCACGATGCCGGAGGACAACTCAGGAGGTCGTGCACTGCAGGTTAGAGTGCCGGGGACCCACGCTTGGCTGTGCACAAAGGAAATCCTGGAAGAGTGCACAGGAGCAGCTGCAAAACACGCGGTTCCCAGCAATGCAGTCTAGCGTGGGGAGGCAAGGACTTACCTCCACCAAACTTGGACTGAAGAGTCACTGGACTGTGGGAGTCACTTGGACAGAGTTGCTGAGTTCAAGGGACCTCGCTTGTCGTGCTGAGAGGAGACCCAGAGGACCGGTGATGCAGTTCTTTGGTGCCTGCGGTTGCAGGGGGAAGATTCCGTCGACCCACGGGAGATTTCTTCGGAGCTTCTAGTGCAGAGAGGAGGCAGACTACCCCCACAGCATGCACCACCAGGAAAACAGTCGAGAAGGCGGCAGGATCAGCGTTACAAGGTCGCAGTAGTCATCTTTGCTACTTTGTTGCAGTTTTGCAGGCTTCCAGCACGGTCAGCAGTCGATTCCTTAGCAGAAGGTGAAGAGAGAGATGCAGAGGAACTCTGATGAGCTCTTGCATTCGTTATCTAAAGAATTCCCCAAAGCAGAGACCCTAAATAGCCAGAAAAGGAGGTTTGGCTACTTAGGAGAGAAGATAGGCTAGCAACACCTGAAGGAGCCTATCAGAAGGAGTCTCTGACGTCACCTGCTGGCCCTGGCCACTCAGAGCAGTCCAGTGTGCCAGCAGCACCTCTGTTTCCAAGATGGCAGAGGTCTGGAGCACACAGGAGGAGCTCTGGGCACCTCCCAGGGGAGATGCAGGTCAGGGGAGTGGTCACTCCCCTTTCCTTTGTCCAGTTTCATGCCAGAGCAGGGCTGGGGGATCCCGGAACCGGTGTAGACTGCCTTATGCAGAGATGGGCACCATCTGTGCCCATCAAAGCATTTCCAGAGGCCGGGGGAGGCTACTCCTCCCCATCCCTGACACCTTTTTCCAAAGGGAGAGGGTGTAACACCCTCTGTCTGAGGAAGTCCTTTGTTCTGCCTTCCTGGGCCAAGCCTGGCTGGACCCCAGGAGGGCAGAAACCTGTCTGAGGGGTTGGCAGCAGCAGCTGTTGCAGTGAAACCCCGGGAAAGGTAGTTTGGCAGTACCAGGGTCTGTGCTAGAGACCCGTGGGATCATGGGATTGTCTCCCCAATGCCACAATGGCATTGGGGGGGCAATTGCATGATTTTAGACATGTTACATGGCCATATTCGGAGTTACCGTTGTGAAGCTATACATAGGTAGTGACCTCTGTATAGTGCACGCATGTAATGGTGTCCCCGCACTCACAAAGTCCAGGGAATTTGCCCTGAACATTGTGGGGGCACCTTGGCTAGTGCCAGGGTGCCCACACACTAAGTAACTTAGCACCCAACCTTTACCAGGTAAAGGTTAGACATATAGGTGACTTATAAGTTACTTAAGTGCAGTGGTAAATGGCTGTGAAATAAGGTGGACGTTATTTCACTCAGGCTGCAGTGGCAGGGCTGTGTAAGAATTGTCAGAGCTCCCTATGGGTGGCACAAGAAATGCTGCAGCCCATAGGGATCTCCTGGAACCCCAATACCCTGGGTACCTCAGTACCATATACTAGGGAATTATAAGGGTGTTCCAGTATGCCAATGTGAATTGGTGAAATTGGTCACTAGCCTGTTAGTGACAATTTGTACAGAGAGAGCATAACCACTGAGGTTCTGGTTAGCAGAGCCTCAGTGAGACAGTTAGTCATAACACAGGTAACTCATACATATAGGTCACAAACTTATGAGCACTGGGGTCCTGACTAGCAGGGTCCCAGTGACACATAACAAACATACTGAAAACATAGGGTTTTCACTATGAACACTGGGCCCTGGCTAGCAGGATCCCAGTGAGACAGTGAAAACACCCTGACATACACTCACAAACAGGCCAAAAGTGGGGGTAACAAGGCTAGCAAGAGGCTACTTTCTCACACTGTCCTCGGGACTTCTTGGTCCTTCTAGATGCAGGGTAGTCCTCTGAGGCTTCAGAGGTTGCTGGACCCTGGGAACGTGTCGCTGGAGCAGTGTCTTTAGAATGGGGGAACAGGCCGGTAGAGCTGAGGACAAAGTAGTTGGTGTCTCAGTCTTCTCTGCAGGTTTTTCAGTTCAGCAGTCCTCTTCTTCTTTGGTTGCAGGAATCTATCTTGCTTGGTTCTGGGGGGCCCTAAATACTCAATGTAGGGGTGTGTTTAGGTCTGGGGGGTTAGTAGCCAATGGCTACTAGCCCTGAGGGTGGCTACACAGTCTTTGTGCCTCCTCCCTGAGGGGAGGGGGGCACATTCCTAATCCTATTGGGGGAATCCTCCATCTGCAAGATGGAGGATTTCTAAAAGTCAGAGTCACCTCAGCTCAGGACACCTTAGGTGCTGTCCTGACTGGCCAGTGACTCCTTGTTTTTCTCATTATCTCTCCTGGACTTGCCGCCAAAAGTGGGGACTGTGTCCAGGGGGCGGGCATCTCCACTAGCTGGGGCATTGTAACACGAAGCCTGAGCCGTTGAGGCTCACTGCTAGGTGTTACAGTTCCTGCAGGGGGGAGGTGTTAAGCACCTCCACCCAGAGCATGCTTTTGTTTCTGTCCTCAGAGAGCACAAAGGCCCTCACCTCATGGGGTCAGAAACTCATCTCTCAGCAGCAGGCTGGCACAGACCAGTCAGTCCTGCACTGAACAATTTGGTAAAATACAGGGGGCATCTCTAAGATGCCCTCTGTGTGCATTTTTTAATAAATCCAACACTGGCATCAGTGTGGGTTTATTATTCTGAGAAGTTTGATACTAAACTTCCCAGTATTCAGTGTAGCCATTATGGAGCTGTGGAGTTCGTTTTTGACAGACTCCCAGACCATATACTCTTATGGCTACCCTGCACTTACAATGTCTAAGGTTTTGCTTAGACACTGTAGGGGCATAGTGCTCATGCACCTATGCCCTCACCTGTGGTATAGTGCACCCTGCCTTATGGCTGTAAGGCCTGTTAGAGGGGTGACTTACCTATGCCATAGGCAGTGTGAGGTTGGTATGGCACCCTGAGGGGAGTGCCATGTCGACTTAGTCATTTTCTCCCCACCAGCACACACAAGCTGGCAAGCAGTGTGTCTGTACTGAGTGAGGGGTCCCTAGGGTGGCATAAGACATGCTGCAACCCTTAGAGACCTTCCCTGGCATCAGGGCCCTTGGTACCAGGGGTACCAGTTACAAGGGACTTACCTGGGTGCCAGGGTTGTGCCAATTGTGGAAACAATTGTACATTTTAGGTGAAAGAACACTGGTGCTCGGGCCTGGTTAGCAGGGTCCCAGCACACTTCTCAGTCAAGTCAGCATCAGTATCAGGCAAAAAGTGGGGGGTAACTGCAACAGGGAGCCATTTCCTTACACCAATGTATGACAGCTGTTGGGCAGCAGTACACATAACAGAAGGCAGAATGGGGTACACAGAGCTGAAAAAAGGAAATCCAAATGGAACAGTCAGTGTCCATAGACAGAGGTTAAGAGGTTGCCATGTACAATGTCCTAAAGTATACTGAAATGTGAAAAGGAGTTACAGCCTCTTACCTGTGTGTCACTGGAAGTACTGCATGATGATGTTCGTTCTGTTGTCTATATCTTCGTCCTCTGCCTCCTCTTCCTCACTGTCCACAGGCTCCACCACTGCCACAAGATCGTCACCAGGCTCATCCTCCAGCAGAAAAGGCACCTGGCGTGTCAATGCCAGGTTGTGCAACATACAGCATGCTACGATGATCTGGCACACCTTCTTCGGTGAGTAGTACAGGGAGCCACCTGTTACATGGAGGCACCGGAATCTGGCCTTCAGGAGGCCAAACCTCCTCTCAATAATACATCTAGTTTGCCCATGTGCCTCATTGTAGTGTTCCTCTGCCCTTGCCCTGGCATTCCTCACTCGGGTCAATGGCCATGAGAGGTTGGGGTAAACAGAGTCACCTGCAAATTTCAGGGATACCTGTTAGACACACACTAACCCTTAGGGACTAACCCATACCCAGACACCTACTCATACTGTGTGGGGACCTTGGGCTCACTTATTAACCGCACCCAGTGCCTCTGGAGTTGGTCCATCACATAAGGGATACTGCTATTCCTCAAGATATCATGCAAAGAGCCAGGATTCTTGGCATTCACATAGGAGATGTACTGGTCCGCCAAACACACCATTTACACATTCATCGAATGGTAGCTTTTTCTATTTCTGCACACTTGTTCATTTCTGCAGGGGGGGACAGATGCCACATGTGTACCATCAATGGCATCAATGATGTTGGGGATATGTCCCAATGCATAGAAGTCAGCTTTCACTGTGGCCAAATCATCCACCTGGGGGAACACAATGTAGCTGTGCATGTGTTTCAGCAGGGCAGACAACACCCTGCTCAACACATTAGAAACCATTGGCTGAGACATCCCAGATGCCACGGCCACTGTAGTTTGGAAGGAGCCACTTGCCAGGAAATGGAGCACTGACAGGACCTGCACTAGAGGGGGGGATACCTGGGGGTTGGCGGATAGCAGACATCAGGTCTGCCTTCAATTGGGGACACAGATCTTGGATTGTGGCACGATCAAGTCTGTATGTGATTATGATGTGTCCGTCTGCCATTGTCGACAGGTCCACCAGGGGTCTGTTCCCCGGAGGATGCCGCCATCTCATAATCTGCCCCAGCGGTTGTAGACTATGGAGGAGAAAGGTGAGCAGAGGGTCACTTACCACATAGGTAACACAACTGTGTCTGAAGTCATGTTAGAGAATCCGTGTGTGAAATCGTGAGTCCGTATAACTGCCAATATGTGCTGTGATGCAGTTAGGTGCCATGCCATGTGCACCCCTGAAATGTCGGCTGCTTGACTTGTGAGGAGAGACAAGGGGAAATAAGGTAAATGCACTGGCATTGTGTAGCGTTGCGATAGGTGGTCGAAGACCGCCATACAACTCCGCATTGGTTATCATTGGGCCCTATGGGTTCCAGGAGCCAATGACCATGTACACCGGCGGTGACGGTACACACAGCCACGGACGTGACTGCCATTTTCTATCTGTTCATTCACTTGAGACCTGACCATCAACAGGAGGATCTACACTGCAAGTGCTGCTGTGACCTGAGTCTGAAAGCGACAATGGCTACAGTGTCTGGGGAAAGGGCCCCTGCCTTCACTGCAGACAAGTTGGACAAACTGGTGGATGGGGTCCTCCCCCACTACACTCTACTCTACAGTCCTCCAGACAAACAGGTGAGTACACTAAGAGCATGATGCATGTAAAATGCCTGTTTGGAGTGGTGTGGATGTAAGGCACATGTTGGGGGGTGGGCTGAGTGCTGCAAGTAAGGATGGTCAGTGTATGTGCATCAAGGCATGGGTGGGAACTGGTGGCCATGAGTATGATGGTTCGGACAGGTGAGTAATTTCCTTACCTCCTGTACCTTCCCTCTAGGTCAGCACCCACCAGAAGAAGGGTATTTGGTGTGCCATCGCCAAGAAAGTGCGGACCCTGGGGGTCTATCACAGACGGAGCACCCACTGCCGCAAGAGATGGGAGGACCTGCGCCGCTGGAGCAAGAAGACGGCAGAGGCCCAGCTGGGTCTGGCCTCCAATGTGGAAGGGGTGCCTGTCGCACCATGACCCCCCTGATGTACTGCATCCTGGCGGTTGCCTATCCGGAGTTGAATGGGCGCTTGAGGGTATCACAGCAGCCACAAGGGAGTGAATACAGTGTCATAAAGCTGACTCTGCGTGGTTTAGGAAGTATCTGGGTGGAGACTGTGGGTGTCCCTAGGCCAGGGCGGTCATGCCAGGGTGTGTCCCTTGTTTGCCGGCTCAGAGGCACCCCTATCCCAATGGTACAATTGGGCAGCTACTAGTGGGCATGGTCCTGTGGGTGTCAGGTGTGCACGTGCTGGCATTAGGCATTGTACCCCATGGGCTGGTGACTACCATAGTGAGTGGTTGGGCAAGGCCTAGGGCGGCTCAGTGTGTGTTGTGTCTGCCAACGGAAGTTGTGTTGCTGCCATTGACCTTGTGTGTCCTCTGTCTTTACCTCTTCTTGTTTTGTCACCCTATCCTTGTGTGCATTAGCATTATCTGGCAGAGGAGAAGAGGCACCGCTGATGGAGTGAGCTGCATCCCACATGGCCCATGAGGGTGAATCCATGGAGGGTGAAGGCACCAGTGGGACGGAGGGCGAGGGGAGCTCCACGATGACAGGAGGGAATACCAGCGACAGCGACTCCTCCTCTGATGGAATCTCCCTAGAGGTGGCGGACACCTCTGTGCCCACCCCAACTACAGGTACAGCCGCCACCCGCCCTAGGAGCACCGCCCTCCCAGTAGCTCCTCAGCGGATTTCCCTTACCCACTCACCCAGGAGGGTGGGCATCACCTTCGCCCCAGGCATCTCAGGCCTTGTCACAGTCAGCCCTGCTGCCCTCAGTGAGTAGGCTATAGACCTCCTGCGATCCCTCACTGTTGAGCAGTCAAAAATTCTGAATGCCATCCAGGGTGTCGAGAGGCATTTGCAGCAAACAAATGCATACCTGGAGGGCATTCATTCTGGCGTGGCAGCCCAACAGAGAGCATTTCAGGCTCTGGCCTCAGTACTCATGGCAGCCAATGTCCCTGTGTCTAGCCCAAGCCTCCAACTTCCACTACCCCGACCCAATCCCCTCTACCTCAGCCTATCCCAAGCACACCTTCAGACCAGCATGCACACACATCAACAGACAAAAGTGGCTCAGGAAAACATAAGCACCACACATCACACATGCACTCACACAAGCACCATACCCCTGCACACATACCAACATCCACTTCCTCCACTGTGTCCCCCTCCTCCACATCCTCCACCTCCCTCCCAGTCTCATCTCCACTCACACCTGCCTGCACTACACCATCAGCCACTGCCTCTATCACCAGCACACACATCACAACACACCTCTCTCATGCAATCACAACCCCCACTACCAGCACCTCAGCCACCACATCGGCGTCTGCTGTGATCTGTGCAAGTCTGGGTGGATTAAAGGGGTCACCCATCAGAACTGCCAGTGTGCCACCTACAGATGTGAAGGACCACCCGAGTCCGCCACCTGCCAAGGTCAAAAAGGGGCCGGCTTCCAGCAGGGGAAAGTCGCACCACCCACCCAGCAAGGCCTCACACAAACACAGAGAGGACAGTGCCAAGGTCCCAGCAGCGACTGCCAAGGTGGGGAAGGGACACAAGACAAAGGGCAAGTCACATCAGGGCACAATGCCTCCTGGGTGAGGGGCTGGTGACCACCATTTCCTCAGGAATGCCAGCAACCTGTACCACAGTTACCACTGCTACCTGCACCACCACCTGCACTGCCGCTACCACAACCTCAGTCTGCAGTATCCTCCCCAAGGAGCAGCCATCCGAGGCTGCCGGAGACGGTATGGTGTCTCCTTCCACCACAACAGACACCTGCACCACGGCCAGCCCCAGTAGCATCTCCGCCGCAGCCACCGCCGCAGCCACAGCCGCAGCCGCCGCCACCTGCACCATCATCTGCACCACCAAGTACCCAGCTGGTGCCACAATATCGGACATCAGCAGCATCACCAGTGGGCAGCCATCCAAGGCTGCAGGTGGCGTCCTGGACCCTGGACACCACTTGAGGCACCAGCACTGGCACGAGCAGCAGTTGTCAGCCTAAGTCGCCGTAGAATGGAGTGTGGTTCTGTCTCCATGGAGCATCATGCTACCTATTCCATGTACATCTCGTGACTCAGACATCCAGATGACAGGAGAGTAACTGCCACACCCCAGGTGCAGCATCACTGGGCACAATGCCCCCTCCAGAACCAGTGGATAGATGCATCCACTCCCCCTATCCATGGCAGGATCAAGCACTTTGGGCACAATGCCCCCTCCAGAACCAGTGGAACATGTCACCGACTTGAAAGACTGTAGCTTTGCACTCCCCAGGACCAAGCAGTGGGCAAACTACCCACTTGAGAGACTGTGGTTTGCACTCCCCAGGACCAAGCAGTGGGCATGGGCAGTGGTGTCGTACCATCTTCCGGCTAAGGTGCCCCCCCTCCCGTTCCTCCTGAGGTGCCTGTGTTTTTTTTTACCTGATGCCCCTGCAGTGTTCTCTCCGCTTTGAGGCAGGTGTCATGTGTGGGCTTCGCCCATGCTTTTTTGGACCACTGGTCCACGGACATTTACAAGGGACAGTGTACGGCCTTGTGTATATAATGTAAAAAGTGTACATACTGTTTATTTAAATTCTACTGCTATATCTGAATGTTCCAATATAGCACTGGTTAGACTCATTTCCTTTTGTCCTTGCGTTCTTCCAGGGGGTGACGGGGTGTATCAGTATTGTTGTTGGATGTGTTTGTTTGTATGTTGCTGTGGGTTAGGGTGGGGGGTGGGGGTGTTGCATGCTGAGTGTGTGTGTGTCACTCTCTTTTCCCTCCTCCCCTCCCCTGTGTGCTAGGTGCAGTACTCACAGTCATCGCCTCTGCCTTCTTTCTACTTCGTGGTGTATGAGAAGATACGCAAACATGGGGAGGATCTGCAATTCGGGCTCCATGGCGTCCTGGTTCTTCGTAGAGTCTCGAAAGGTGAGTGGTTCCCCTTCGATGTACTGTTTCCGCTGTGCTTTTGATGACGTTGGTACCTCCCCAGAAAAGCTGGTGGATGGGCCTCTCATAATAGTGCGGGTGGTACATTGTCTTCCACCTGTCTGTTGGGGGAGACCGCCACGGTGTTTGTTGCTACCGCTGTGGTGGTCGGAGTGTTAAAGTGGCTGTCTATGTTAGCGGTTTCTGCCGTGGTCGCAACCTCATTTTTTTTTACCACTGGCCTGTTGGCGGTGTTACCACTGCTTTAACACCAACCGCCAGGGTTGTAATGAGGGCCTAAGTGTTCTTACAGGTTTCCAGCATTATTTCGATAGTTAGTTTAAAAAAAATGTAAATACCCGGAGAGGAAGACTTGCTGTTAAGATTTCTTATGGTAATGGGTCATTTGAAGATAATCCACTGTATTTGTAAACAAGTTGCTTAAGTAGTTGTCTCGCCTGCTGTAGTCCACCCTCACTATTTTGGTGCTATACTCAATGCATTTAATGCAAAGTTTGCGTTTCAGTTTTACCCATATAACAAATATAATAAAATATGTCTGGGATTTGGTTATGAACCGCAGAATTATTGCTGAAGGGGAATTCTACATGTCCACTACTTTTTGAAGTTTGAGCCCTGAAGTTAGATTTGGTAAAGGTGGGGATTTTAATTCGAATCTGGGGCTTTGATGGCAGACTTGGCTGGAATAATACATGTGTAATGTTTTGGTGTTAATGGAAAAACGTTTCCTTATATGATGTGCTAAACTATGCACAAAGCTATGCAGAATTATCTTTTGCTATTGGAAGTCAGTACACTGTAAGCAGATGTGGAACGAAGTGGTCTCAAAGTTTGCAATGTAGAAGAATCTTGTTCTAAATCATTTGTTTCTGCATAAAAAATATTCAATTGAACCAAAATATTGATCTTTGACAAGAGAACTCCAGGTGACTAGTCGTTTAACGGGATTTCTTACGTTGCCATGGCAGAGAGGATAAGAGGAGGAGAAATAAGTGAAGTCGAGAGAGTTGAAAGATAACAAGCGGTAGAGTCCCAAGAAGTATGAATTGAGGATCTCCATATCTATCAAGTGGAATGCTGATTGTCAATCCAGGGCTAAATGTAGACAGTTCTAAAGTAGTGAAGTCATACAGGTGTGACATCGTTAGGCTCTAATCCAAATAGCCCAAAAAGGAAATAAAATCAGACAGCAATTCTCTGTCTGCAGTTTCTATTTCTGAAACTGCATTCCAAAGCAGATTCAAGTAGTAGCATCACAGCTCAATTTCAAGAAGGAGCTTGAAACACCCCTCATCATGAAACTCTGTAATCCACAATGAATACCAAATGACCACTTTAGCCCATGCTAATGACCATTTGAAGATAATCCACTGTATTTTATGCAAGTTGTTTTAGTAGTCTCTTTTACGCTGTAGTCCACCCTCACTCTTTTGGTGTGATGCGTCATGTTTTTAAAGCAAGGTTTGTGTTTCAGTATTACCCAAATAACAAATATCATTAAATACTCCTGGGGTATGATTATGCCCCACAGCATCATTGGTGAAGTAGAGAAAAACTTTAGAGACATGTGGAAACATTTTTAAATTCATGGATGCAGAAGCAAAATGTTTAATTAAAAAAGATTAGTAATTAACTAGCTAATGGTGCCTGATTAATAGTTTGATATGACGTGGGAATAAACAACTAACTATTATGACGTGTTGCATAAACGTTGGTTTCAATACGATTAAGATGACCATCTGTATGGAACACTGATTAAAATACTTTTGATTTGTTTATGTCTCTGAGGGGGCCAGCTGGTTATCTGTTGTCCATTTCATATGTCTCTTTGGATAGAAGATTTTCACCGTGGTAATCCAGCCTATAGTGGCAAGGAATAGATGTTGAAATAGTCTGTTAAATGCCCTATTAACTGCCTAGGGAAAACAGATTTCACGCTGTAGACACTTTGCAGTGCTGCACCGAATGATGGGCCAGATGTAACAATTTCCGCATTTGCGATTCTGAAATTGAGAGTCGGTGCGACTCGCAATTTCCGAATCGCAAAATGCGGATGCAGAACAGTGTTTTAGACACCGTCTGTGAATCGCTATGGGGTCGCAAAGACCCACTTCATTAATATTATTGAGGTGGGTCGCATGCGACCCCATAGCGAGTCCCTGCACTCACAGGGATGGTGGCCTGCTGAAGACAGCAGACCTCCATGTCTGTGACTGCTTTTTAAATAAAGCAGTTTTTTTAAATTTTTTTGTGTTGCAGCCCGTTTTCCTTAAAGGAAAACGAGTCGCAATACAAAAAAATAACGAAACTATTTTGTTTCGTTTTTTTCAGAGTAGGCAGTGGTCCATTGGACCACTGCCTGCTCTGAAAAAACATTTTTGGCAACATTCACAAAGGGGAAGGGGTCCCATAGGGACCCCTTCCCTTTTGCGAATGGGTTACCACCAGTGTGCCACTGGTGGTAACTGCGAATTGCTTTGTGACCGCGTTCGGGGTCACAAAGCAATTCAGCATTGCGATGCGAGTCGCAAATAGGAAGAGGACACCACTTCCTATTTGCGAGTCGCATTCACATTTAGCGAGTCGGTACCGACTCGCAAAATGTGAATGAGCATCGTGATGAGCATTTTGCATGGCGCAAACTGCGATTTTCGCAGTTTGCACCATGCAAAATGCTTCCTTCATCTGGCCCAATATTTGGTAATGATGTCACCTATCGCCATAAAAGGGTTTTAGGTAGCAGGAGAACCCACAAAGGGAAAAAACATCCTTGGCAATATTGTAGCTTTTGATTGAAGATGAAGATTAGAGCTCAAGAGATCAGCAAGGCATCCCATTTCACATGACATTAGTAAAGAGAAAAAGAGCCAATAAAAATGTAGGTATCTAGAAGACAATCACTTGAAAGAAGCAAAAATCTAGGTCAAAATAGCACGAAATGGGCAATTAATGTAACAAAAATAAGGGAACAGATGAGTTGTGATGCACCCAGCACTTTGGTTTGCCTCCTTGTATATGTTATAAACAAGAATTCAAATCACAGGAAATTACCTTGTCCCATCTCCGATTGTGAAGCTCTGTTAACAATCTATAGACTAACAATCATCTCAGAAAGCTCTAGTTGTGTGGCTTAACCACACCCCTTCCGGGAATTCAGGGCATTCAGCAGTTACATAAAAAGACTACCCCCAACTTGTGATATTTTGAACAGCACTAAATTCTTCAGTACCCCCCACAACTAGAACTGTACTTCAGTTAACTCGCAGAATACTCCTTCAGGCATCAGTGAGCATGAGGACACCAGGATGGTTCTGGCGGTACAATTGGTCAGCAGCATAACTCAAAAGATAACTCCTGTAAATGAAGAATGCAGTCCTTCCTCCTTAGCCGAGGCAAGACCTAGCACTTACAAGACAGTCTCTCTTAGAACTGCCTGACAGGTTTAGGTCTCAGCCAGGCTTTGGTGATCAATAAATATAACTTTGGCATTGTTTGATGAATCTTCACACAAAATTTAAAGCTACTTTGCCACCCTTTTTTTAGCTTCTATGTGGAAAGTTTCAGGGTGATTCGTCGAGCAGGGGCCGAGAAAAAGGGGAGGTTCCCAAAATGCTTTTTCCAAATGAAATTTCTATGGGAATTTTGCAATCATTTTAATACAACTACAGCCCTGTTAAAAATGGTGTCTCTAGTTGGCAGTCAGTTTGCACTTTGTCCAAGTAGGGACCCTCACTCTAGTCAGAATAAGGGAGATACTCAGCTCAGATAACCCCTGCTCACCCCCTTGGTAGCTTGAAATGAGCAGTCAGGCTTACCTCAGAACAATGTGTAAAGCATTTGCACATAATACACAGTAAAAGTGAAAACACTAAAAAGGCCAAAAAATGATTTTAGAAAAATAACCAATATTCATCTATATAAAACAAGACAAAAACGAGAAAAATCCAACATACAGTAATACAGACATAATTTGTTTTCAAGAATTAAATTCAAAGTACAGGGGCATATTTATACTCTGTTTGCACCAAATTAATGTCATTTGTTTTTACTCTAATTCGGTGCAAAACTAACTCCATATTTATACTTCGGTGTTAGACCCGTCTAGCGCCATATTTATGGAGTTAAACTCATTTGTTTGGAAATGGAAACGTACTTTGCCTTAATGAGACGCAAGGTAGGCGTTCCCATGCAAAAAATGACTCTATGGCCTTAACACCATTTTTATACTCTGATGCAAAAATGGTGCACAGGAGGGAGGAGGGGTCAAAAAATGGTACAAAGCTTGCTTTGTCCCATTTTATAATGCCAGGGTCAGGGCAGGCGTTAGGGGACCTGTAAGCCTAATACCATGGTGGAACACCATGGAATAAGCCCACAGGTGCCCTTCCCAGGCCCCAGGGATCCCCCCCACAGCAGAGGGACTGTGGAGGATGGGGGACCCCATCCCAGGTAAGTACAGGTAAGTATTGCATTTTATTTTTTAAAGTGCTATAGGGGTCCCTGAAATGGGACCCCTACATGGCACTGGCTGCAATGGCCATGCCCAGGGGACCCTGGTCCTCTGTGCTGGCCATTGGGGTGGTGGGCATGACTCCTGTCTTTTCTAAGACAGAAGCCATGTGGAATGGATGGTTTTGTGTCAGAAAATGACCCTGGGCAGGTTACAGTCATTTTGTTTTCACTTTAACCTGCCTCAAGTCACTTTTTGGTGCAAACTCCCTTCTTTCATAGCGCCAGCCCCACCCGACTAACGTCATTTTTTTACGGTAGCCCATCCTTTGCACAGGCTTGCACCATTCCATAAATTTGGTGCTTGGCTGGTGCACAGAAATGGTGCAAGCTGGTGCTAAACTTTTTGGTGCAAAACTGCATTAGTGCAGTTTTGCACCAAAAAGTATAAATCAGGGCCACAGTTCCTTGAAGTTGATAGCTACACCTGGGGCTTACACGGTGTCATGATCAACAAAATGAACAGTTGAGGCAGGCCATGGCGTCGCGGGCCAGCTACAATGTCGGAAAGACCTTCAAACAGTACCTTGAAAATGCAGGGCATCGTGATCTTCGCAATGAGATCCGGAGAGCGGCAATGCTGTGTTGGTTCCAGAGGTCGGTGCAGGGGGTCATCAGGCCCTTGAAGTCACACATGTTGCGGATCGAACTTCGGGCTGATGATGTCAGGAGTGCTGGTGAGGATGGCGCTGTGGCTGAGGTGCAAAGCGGAAGGATGCGACATACAGTGCCCACAGGTGACGGTGCAGGCAGTGGCTGAGTGACGGCGTCTAGTGGCGTCAGTGAGACCAGGGCTGCGGTGTGAAGTGTGGCGGTGTCACATGCAGTGTCACCAGGTCATGGTGCAGGCAGTGACATCATCGCTGCTGAAGCACTGTTGTTGGTGGGCCCAAGCGGGTAGTGAGGCACAGGACAGGCTCCGTGCAGCATCCACAGGTCGCAGTGCAGACAGGAATGCCTGGTGTTAACAATGGAGTTGATGGTGCTTGGGTCAGTGAACCGGGGCTGCGGTGCGGGACGGGACAGTGGTTTGTGTACCTCATGAGCAGTGTCCGCAGGAGCAGCATCGTCCAGGATGCCCAGGCTGCAGAGAGAGCAAAGCGGTGCCATAGTACAGGGCTCACAGTTCACAGTGCAAGCAGCTGCTCTGTGGTAGAGTCGGTGAGACCAGGGTTGCAGTGTGAAGTGGGGCGGTGCAGCTCTGTGCGGCGTCGGCAGGTCACAGAGCAGACCAGCAGCGTAATTGGCATCATCGTAGTGGTTTTGTTCCTGAACAGAACAAAACACACAGTTCCCAGTGGTGTAGGTGGATGAAACTGAAGTCTTTGGTGTCCCTGAGACTTCCAACAGGAGGCAAGCTCTACTCCAAGCCCTTGCAGAACTCTCTCAAGAATGATACACAGCAAAGTTAATCCTTTGTTTTCTTTAAAGGCAGAAGCAGCAACTGCAGGCCAAACCAACAAAACAAAGCAACACAACAAAGGAGCAGTACTCCTCCTCCAGCTCTTCAGCTCTTCTCCTTGGCATATTTTCCTCTGGATCCAGAAAGATTCTAACAATCTGGGGTTTTGGGTCCACTACTTATACCCCTTTCTGCCATTGAAGTAGGCAAACTTCAGAGGGAAGTCTCTCTTGTTGCCCAGTTCCTGCCTTGCCCAGACCGGGCCCAAGACACACACCAGGGGGTTAGAGACTGCATTGTCTGAGGGCAGGCACAGGCCTTTCAGGTGTAAGTAACCACTCCTACCTCCACTCTAACCGAGAGGGCTTGTCAAGATATGCAGGCTACATCCCAGCTTCCTTTGTGTCACTGTCTAGAGGGAATTCACAACAGCCCAACTGTCAGTGTGGCCCAGACATGGAATACACAAGCAGGCAGAGACACAGAATGGTTTAAGCAAGAAAATTACCACTTTCTTATAGTGGCATTTTCAAACTGACAATTTGAAAAACAACTTTACCAAAAGGTGTAATTTTAAATTGTGAGTTCAGAGACCCAAAACTCCATATTTCTATCTGCTCCCAAAGGGAAACTCCACTATAAGAATATTTAAAGGCAGCCCCCATGTTAACCTGTGAGAGAGATAGGCCTTGCATCAGGGAAACCCGCATTTGGCAGCATTTCACTGTTAGGATATGTAAAACACATCACTACATGTCCCACCTTTAACATACACTGAACCCTGCCCACGGGCTACCTAGGACCTACCTTAGGTGTTACTTACATGTATACAAAGGGAAGGTTTAGGCCTGGCAAGTGGGTACACTAGCCAGGCCGAATTGGCAGTTTAAAACTGCACACACAGACACTGCAGAGGCAGGTCCGAGCCATGTTTACAGGACAACTTATGTGGGTTGCACAATCAGTGCTGCAGGCCCACTAGTAGCATTTGAGTTACAGGCCCTGGGCACCTCCAGTGCACTTTACTAGGGACTTACCAGTAAATCAAATAAGTCACATCATGGATAAACCAATCAACAGCACAATTTACACAGAGAGCATATTCAGTTTAGCAATGGTTATCAGTGAATAAGTGCCCAGAGTCCTAAAGCCAACAAAAACTGGTCAGAAAAATTAGAAGGAAGGAGGCAAAAATTTTGAGAGTGATCATGCAAAAAGGGCCAGGTCTAACAAGCTTGAACTGCTAAACAGATTACACCAGATTTTGCAAAAAGCTAGATATTGGTCCAGAAAGAATTTTTTTCTTATTTGGTGCAAATCTATTCAATGCTTTTGGAATTATCAAACTAAAGAAATAAAAATGTGTATATCTAGGGACGGGGATAACTCACACCCTCGCCATGCACTGCTACAAATTCCAGCACTCTTGTCATCTTTGATAATATCATTGATAATATCAATTTAATGTTTGCAGTAAAACTTTTGACGAAAGAACTGTGCATGGCTGGGGCGCGAGTTATAGTTACCTTAGTGCACGAGTTATAGTTACTTGTGATAACTCTAGCTCTAACTGGTGATTATCTATGGTTTGGTATGTTTAAATGTGAGCCTAACTATAACTTTCCGGTAACCATTGTTTTTGTAAGTAAATATATATATATATATATATATTTATATATATATGTGCAAAACAAAGTAGGCCTCCAGACAAAAGCACACTCTCAACAGGTTGCAGTTTATTTTGGAAACATTCAAAGAATTCTTTGTTACCTCCACTTTTGGCCTGTTTGTGAGTATATGTCAGGGTGTTTTTACTGTCTCACTGGGCTCCTGCTAGCCAATGCCCAGGGCTCATAGTGAAAACCCTATGTTGTCAGTATGTTTGATATGTGTCACTGGGATCCTGCTAGCCAGGACCCCAGTGCTCATAAGTTTCTGGCCTATATGTGTTCCCTTTGTGGTGCCTAACTGTATCACTGAGGCTCTGCTAACCAGAACCTCAGTGTTTATGCTCTCTCTGCTTTTAAAATTGTCACTGCAAGCTAGTGACTACATTTACCAATTCTGATTGGTACACTGGAACACCCTTATAATTCCCTAGTATATGGTACCTAGGTACCCAGTGTATTGGGGTTTCAGGTTATCCCTATGGGCTGCAGCATTTCTTTTGCCACCCATAGGGAGCTCAGACAATTCTTACACAGGACTGCCACTGCAGCCTGAGTGAAATAATGTCCATGTTATTCCACAGCCATTTTACACTGCACTTAAGTAACTTATAAATCACCTATATGTCTACCCCTCACTTAGTGAAGGTTAGGTGCAAAGTTACTTAGTGTGAGGACACCATGGCACTAGCCAAGGTGCCCCCACATTGTTCAGGGCAATTTCTCCGGACTTTGTGATCGCGGGGGACACAATTACACACGTGCACTACATATAGGTCAATAGCTATATGTAGCGTCACAATGGTAACTCCAAACATGGACATGTAACATGTCTAGGAATTGGGGAGGGACAATTCCATGCATCCCTGCTGCTCCAGCATAGAGCCCAGATACTGCCAAACTAACTCTCTGGGGTTTTCTCTGCAGCTACTGCTGCTGCCAACCCTCAGACAGGTTTCTGCCCCCCTGGGGCCTGGGCAGCCCAGTCCCAGAAAGGCAGAAACAAGGATTTCCTCTGAGAGAGGGCGTTACACCCTCTCCCTTTGGAAATAGGTGTGAAGGGCCTGAGAGGAGTAGCCTCTCCTGGCCTCTGGAAATGCTTTGAAGGGCACAGATGGTGCCCTCCTTGCATAAGCCAGCCTACATCGGTTCAGGGATCCCCCCAGCCCTGCTCTGGTGTGAAACTAGACAAAGGAAAGGTGAGTGACCACTCCCCTGACCAGCAGCTCCCAAAGGGAGGTGCCCAGAGCTCCTCAGGTGTGTCCCAGACCTCTGCCATCTTGGATGCAAAGGTGTGAGGCCACAATGGCCCCCTCTGAGTGGGCAGTGCCAGCATGTGACGTCAGAGACCCCTCCTGATACGTGCTTACCTTTCTCTGTAGCCAATCCTCCTCTAAGGGCTAATTAGGGTCTCTCCTGTCGGTTTCTCGTCAGATAACGAATGCAAGAACTCACCAGATTTCCTCTGCACTTCACTCTTTGACTTCTGCCAAGGATCAACGGCTGACTGCTTCAGGACACCTACAAAACTGCAACAAAGTAGCAAGAAGACTACCAGCAACATTTTAGCACCTCATCCTGCCGGCTTTCTCAACTGTTTCCTGGTGGTCAATGCTCTGAGGGCTGTCTGCCTTCACCCTGCACTGGAAGCCATTAAGAAATCTCCTGTGGGTGATGGAATCTTCCCCCTGCCAATGCAGGCACCAAACCTCTGCATCACCGGTCCTCCGGGTCCCCTCTCACCTTGACAAGCGTGGTACCTGGAACACAGGAGCTGGATCCAAGTGTCCCCGACAGTCCAGTGGCCCTTCTGTCCGAATTTGGTGGAGGTAAGTCCTTGCATCCCCACGCCAGACAGTAATCCTGTGTACGTTGTGAACTGCAGCTGCTAGGGCTTCTGTGCTCTTTTGCAAGACTTCCTTTGTGCACAGCCTAGCCCAGGTGGGACCTTCTTTTGTTGTGCTGAGTTGACTGCCATGCTCAGATCTTCTGAACACCTGTATAGGTGCTTCTGTGGGTGCTGCCTGCTTCTGCGTGGGCTCTCTGTGTTGCTGAGAGCCCACTCTGTCTCCTCCTCCAAGGGGTGACCTCCTGGTCCTTCCTGGGTCCTGGCAGCACCCAAAGCCTTCAACCATGACTCTTGCAGCTAGCAAGGCTTGTTTGCAGTCTTTCTGCGTGGAAACAACTCTGCATCCTCCAGCACGCCGTAGGACATCTTCTGACCAAAGGAGAAGTTCCTGACACCTTCCTTTGTTGCAGAATCTTTGGCTTCTTCCACCCGGAGGCAGCCCTTTTGCACCTTCATCTGGGGTTTAGTGGGATCCTGGCCCCCCGGACACTTGCGTGACTCTTGGACTTGGTCCCCTTCCTTTGCAGATCCTCAGGTCTAAGAATCCGTCTTCTGTGCTTTGCAGTCAATTGTTGTCTTTGCAGAATCCCCTATCTCGACTTTACTGTCTTTCTGGGGTAGTAGGGTCCCTTTACTCCTACTTTTCAGTGTCTTGGGTGGGGTATCTTGGACACCCTTAGTGTTTTCTTACACTCCCAGCAACCCTCTACACACTACACTAGGCCTGGCGTCCATTCGTGGTTCGCATTCCACTTTTGGAGTATATGGTTTGTGTTGCCCCTAGGCCTATTATCTCCTATTGCATTCTATTGTGTTCTACAGTGTCTGCACACTTTTTCTAACTGTTTACTTACCTGATTTTGGTTTGTGTGTATATTTTGTGTATTTTACTTACCTCCTAAGGGAGTATAACCTCTGAGATACTTTTGGCATATTGGCATATTGTCACTAAAATAATTTCTTATGATATAGTGCTAAGTGATATAAGTGGTATAGTAGGAGCTTTGCATGTCCCATAGTTCAGCCTAAGCTGCTCTGCTATAGCTACCTCTATCAGCCTAAGCTGCTAGAACACTTCTAATCTACTAATAAGGGATAACTGGACCTGGCACAAGGTGTAAGTACCAAAAGGTACCCACTATAAGCCAGGCCAGCCTCCTACACTTACCCACCAATACGAAGACTTACAGACCCAATCAATCACCCATACAACAACTCCTACTCCCAGTCACCATTACATACATGCAATGGTCTCAATGGGTCTGTGAGTGGATGCATGAGAGACTGTGGGTTTGTGAGTGGGTGTGTCAGTTTCTGAATGGGTCTGTGAGTAGGTGCAACAGTGGCTGAGTGGGTTTGTGAGTGGTTGTGTCAGTGGGTGCAAGAGGGTCTGAGTGGGTTGGTGAGTGGGTGCTTCAGTGTCTGAGTGAGTCTGTGGGTGAGAGCGTGAGTGTCTGAGTGGATAAGCAAATGGGTGAGTGAGGGGTAGAGTGGGTCTGTGAGTGGGTGTGTGAGGGTCAGAGTGGGTCTGTGAGTGGGTATGTCAGTGTAGGAGTGGGTGTGTTAGTGAGTGCAGGATGCTCTGATTGGTCTGTGTGTGGACGTAGGAGTGTCTCAGTGGATTTGTGTATGGGTACATCAGTGTTTCCCTGGGCCTGTGAGTGGCTGCATCAGTGTCAGAGTGGGTCTGTGAGTGGGTGCATGAGGGTCTGAGTGAGCCTGTGAGTACGTGCATCAGTGTCTGAGAGGGTCTGTGAGTGGATGTGTAAGGGTTTCAGTGGGTCTGTGAGTGGGTGTGTGAGGCTCTGAGTGGTCTGTGAGTGGGTGCATGAGTGTCTGAATGGGTCTGTGAGTGAGTGCATCAGTGTCTCAGTGGGTTTGTGATTGGGTACATGAGGGTCTGAGTGGGCACATAAGTGTCTGAGTGGGTGCATGAGTCTCTGAGTACATGTATAAGTGAATTAGTGTATGAATGATTCTGTGGTTTATCTTCCAAATATTTTCATATTCGTGAATATTTCGCGAATAATTCATGAAAATTCATGAATTTTCCAGATTATTATGCATAGTGATGCAAAATTTATTCAAACCCTTAATTTATCCCAAAAACATACCTATATTACACACCTGGGGTCAGAGTATCTCCATCCTGACCCCTTTTGCCACTTCAAATTGGGATTTTCTTTGCTGGGGACCGTGCCCGGTGAAATAAAATAGCAGCTGCAACTTTCTAGTCAGGTTGCGGTCACCCAAATTTATCATCTCTTCTCACACACATTTGCAAAAATCCACAAATATCCCCAAACTATTTGCAAGCCCAGATATACAAAATTGGATTTCCTTTAATATCTCAAATACTACTGAATGGATTTACACCAAATATGCAAAAGCGTAATCTGAGTAACAAAAGCTAGCTTTCTGCCAAATTTGATGTAATTCTGTCTAGTTGTACGGGCTGTAGTCGCATCTAACTTTTTTGACCCCTTCTGTTTCTTGGTCCCCCCTTGACGGATCACCCCGAAACCTTTCATGCACACCAAGAATCACCAGAGCACTATTTCTGGAAAATATTGTGAAGATTCGTCAAATGGTGCCAAAGATAAAGGCAAGTCATAAATGTATATATAATTCAATATCTTCGCAGGAAAAAAGAAAAAAGCAAAGGTTAAAGCTAAGTTATAGTGTTGGGAAAACTAATTTTACCTATAGAATCCAAGCTTAAACGACATAAACTTTAACCCCTCGGGTGCCCAGGACGTAACGGTTACGTCCTGGGCTGCACCGCTCGGGTGCCCAGGACTTAATGGTTACGTCACGGTAGAGGCCCTTGGGGAAAGCGCTAGTGCACCCCGAGGGCCTCTCACCACCCTCCCCGGGGTAGGGTTTGAAGGGGAATCACTTTCCCTTCCACCCCTGACCCCCCAGTGGCATCTGATGACATCAGCATGCGATTGCGCACTGACCTCATCAGAGGCTTCTCCCTCCGCACTGGAAGCTCAGCTTCCAGCACGGATCAGAAAGCAAAAGCATTTCTCCTCCGATCACGAGGAGGGGGCGAGAGAGGCATCACAGGAAAGGAAAGGCCTTTCCTTTGCTTTGATGTCTTTCTCAGCATTTCTGCTGCCCGACCGCGATGCGATTGGGTAGCAGAAATGCCCACTAGACACCAGAGAGCATATTTTTAAAATTATTAAATAAGGGGAGCGGCCCATTGGGCAAGGGCCGCTCCCCACGGGGCAATTTATTTTTAGGCCATTTCTGCCCCCCCTGGGCAGATCGGCCTATTAGATTTAGGCTGATCTGCCCCCGGGGGGGGGGGCAGAAACTGCTAGAAATTGGGGATAAGTTTTTGTTGTTGTTTCTTTTATTTTTTTATATGTGGGATGCGACCCCTTAGGCAAGAGTCGCTCCGCTGAGGGCAAAATTAATTTTAGGCCATTACTGCTCCCTTTGGGGGCAGATTGGCCTATTTTAGTTAGGCTGATCTGTCCCTGGGGGGCAGAACTTCTAAGCACCAGGGATAAAAAAAAAAAATGTTTTATTTTTTTATATGTGGGGAGTGACACCTTATGCAAGGGTTGCTCCACTGGGGGCAAAATGATCTTTAGGCCATTTCAGATCTGACTATTTCTATAAGGCCAATCTGCCCCCAAGGGGGGCAGAAATCACTAAACTCCAGGGATTTTTGGTTTTCAGGTCCGTTTCAAATGCAGGGAGCAACTCGTTAGGCAAGGCTCATTCCCCTGGGGGGCAAATGTTTTTAAGGCCATTTCTTCCCCCTTAGCGTCAGATCGGCCTGCTTCTATTAGGCCGATCTGTACCCGGGGGGAGCAGAAACCACTTAGGCACCAGGGATTGGTGTGTATGTATGTGTGTGTTTTGTTTGGGGGGGCAGCCCCTTGGGCAAGGGTCGCTCCCCATGGGGGCACATTACTGTTGGCCATATCTGCCCCCCTTAGGGGCAGATCTGCCTATTTTTGGAAGGAAAGCCCACCATAGACCAGGGAAGATTTTTTCCTTCAAAAAAAGAGGGTGGGGGTACGGCCATACCCCCACCCCAAATAATTGGGGCCAAAGTTGTTCTTCCCATCGGTTGACAGATGGAGCAATTACCCCAGATTCACTCCCTGGGTGGCAGAAAACTTACTAGATGCTAGGGAATTAAAAAAAAATAGTGTGGGGTGGTGGCTACCGACCAGTATAGGCATGGTTATCCCCCCACCCCAACTGAAGGGGTAACAGTCTTTCAGCTCTTCCCCGCACACTAAAACATCTTATCTCATGGCAAGGAAGAGGACATTTGATTATTTGGGGTTTTTGGTTTTACATTTGGGCCATGAGAGCTTGGCTAACTCTCAAAATCGTCCCACTTGGAATGGTGAGGGCTGTATGTTTTGGACTTTGGGACGTTGCCATGTAGAAAAATCAACAAAACCTAGACACATCTGAAAACTAAACATCTGGGTGAGTCCAGGGTGGTGTGCTTCACATGCACCCCACACCATTTTCTTACCCACAGTGCCCTGCAAATATCCAACTTTGCTGGAAATCGCACATTTTTCCCATCCACCCTGATAAAAATTCAGCCCCACTTGTCAGCCTAAAAACGTTTTTTTTTCAAACTGCCCTTTTGGACCCGCTTTGGTTCCCCCCCAATTTTGACATGATTATGGCTCTTCCCTCTCACATGCACTTGATCCACCTACACAAGTGAGGTATTATTTTCACGGGAGACTTAGGGATACATTGGGTGGTAGGAAATTTGTTGGAAAAATGTGATTTTGTAGCTAACCTTGAGGTTTACTGAGGATTCTGGGTAAGAAAACACTGGGGGAGCCACGCAAGTCACACCTCCCTGGACTCACTCAGGTGTCTAGTTATCAGAAATGTTTGTGTTTGGTAGGTTTCCCTATACGGTTTCCGAGCCCAAGACCAAAAACGCAGGTGCCCCGCCTGCAAAAACAGGTAGTTTGTATTTGATTAGTTTGGTGTGTTCACATAGTGTTTGGGGGCATTTACTTTTGTGGGCACTAGGCCTACCCACACAAGTGAGGTACTATTTTTATCGGACAACTTGGGAGAATGCCGTGTGGAAGGAAATTTGTGGCTCCTCTCATATTCCAGAACTTTCTGTCACCGAAACTTGAGGAAAAAGAGTTTTTTTGGCCAACATTTGAGGATTTCAAAGGATTCTGGGTATCAGAACATGGTGAGAGCCCCACAAGTCACCCCACCCTGGATTCCCCTAGGTGTTTAGTTTGAAAAATGCACAGTTTTGGTGGGTTTCCCTATGTGACTGCTGAGCTAGAGGCCGAAATTCACAGCTAGGCACTTTGCAAAAAACAGCTCTGCCTTCTATGAGAAAAAGTGACGTGTCCACGTTGTGTTTTGGGGCATTTCCTTTTGCAGGCACTATCCCTACCCACACAAGTGAGGTACCATTTGTATCAGGAGACTTGGGGGAACACTGGGTGGAAGGAAATTTGTGGCTCCTATCTGATTCCAGAACTTTCTATCACCAAAATGTGAGGAAAAAGCGATTTTGGGGCCAAATTTTGAGGTTTGCAAATGATTCATAGAAACAGAACATGGTGAGAGCCCCACAAGTCACCCCATCTTGGATTCCCCTGGGTATCTAGTTTTCAAAAATGCACAGGTTTTGTAGGTTTCCCTAGGTGGCGGCTGGGCTAGAGGCCAAAATCCACAACTAGGCACTTTCCAAAAAACACATGGTTTTTTTGTGAAAATGTGATGTGTCCATGTTGCGTTTCCTGTCATGGGCATTAGGCTTAACCAAGCAAGTGAGGTACCATTTTTATCGGGCAACTTGAGGGAACACAGAATAGTGGAACAAGTGTTATTGCCCCTTGTGTTTCTCTACATTTTTTCCTTCCAAATGTAAGACAGTGTGTAAAAAAGACGCCTATTTGAGAAATGCCCTGTAATTCACCTGCTGGTATGGGCACCCTGGAATTCAGAGATGTGCAAATAACCAATGCTTCTAAACACCTTATCTTGTGCCCATTTTTGAAATACAAAGGTTTTCTTCATCCCTCTTTTTCAATCTTTATATTTCAGCAAATGAATTGCTGTATACCCGGTATAGAACGAAAATCCATTCCAAGGTGCAGCTCATTTATTGGCTCTGGGTGCCTTATATATCCTGCAACCAGAAGAGTCCAGCAGATGTAACAGTATATTGCTTTCATAAATCTGACATTGCAGGAAAAAGTTACAGAGTAAAACATTGAGAAAAATGGCTGTTTTTTCCAACTCAATTTCAATTTTTATTTTTTATTTCAGCTGTTATTTTCAGTAGGAAAACCTTGTAGGATATTCACAAATGACCCCTTGGTGAATTCAGAGTTTTTTCTACTTATCAGAAATGTTTGGCTTTCCAGGATCCCGCGTGTCTGTCACTAACTGGAAGGAAGTTGAAAACACAAAAAGTCATTAAAATGGGGTATGTCACAGTAAAATGTCAGAATTGTGTTGAAAAAATTGTTTTTCTGATACAAATCTGCCTGTTCCTGAAAGCTGGGAAGATGGTGATTTTAGCACTGCAAATCCTTTGTTGGTGCCATTTTCAGGGGAAAAACACATGCTTTCTTCTGCAGCCCTTTTTTTACCATTTGTTTTTCAAAACTACATTTTTGCTGTATTTTTGCTAATTTCTTGGTCTCCTCCAGGGGAACCCACAAACTCTGGGTACCTCTAGAATTCCTAGGATGTTGGAAAAAAAGACCTCAAATTTGGCATGGGAAGCTTATTTGGACAAAAAGTTATGAGGGCCTAAGCGTGAACTTCCCCAAATAGCCAAAAAAAGACCTGGCACCGGAGGGGAAAAGGCCTGGCAGCGAAGGAGTTAAAATTTACAAACTTATCATTATAACTTTTATTACATTTTATCTACCACCTTCAAATTATAATAAGTAGTGGAGCTCATTCCACACTGTTTTCAGCTCACTAACCAGACTCTACCTCGCCACTTTCCCATGCAATGTGTTGTGACAAATTTTGCAATTTGAGAAGTTCAAAGTGTATTAATGCTATGATTAACATGCAAGTGACATAGTTTACAGCGGTATAAACAGTGCATGTTAAAGGCATGAGTTATAGTTATGTAATGTGGTGAGTGAGATAACAAGACTGGGTTCAGAGATGCGTGACTTTTAGTAATTTGAAGGTGGCGTGTAAATTATAATAGAAGCTATATTTATAAATTACCTTGTTTAATGTTTAACTATTGTAACCCCATTGGTGAGGGTCATGACCAGTGGCTGACACCAGGGAGGGGTTGGAAAAAGCCTCTGGTGGGTTGCACTGGGGGAATTTTTTTATTTTAATACTCCTTGGAAGACATGGAAGAGCTTCTGTGTCTCCCGACCCGCCCCTTTGTGACATTAGCGCGCCACCAGGTGCACTGACATCACACTTCATTTTCCCCACCAGAGAAGGAAGCAGCAGGTAAGGCCACATCCTGCTCCGATGGGAAAAACAGACTCGAACGGGCCTCCCCACCATTCAGAAAATCCTTGTTTGAAAGGGAAGATTCTCCCGTTTCAGGCGAGGCCTTCCTGAAACCCCACTAGACACCAGGGAATTCACTTGGGGGGACAGCCCCCTATGAAAATGGGCTGCCCTCCAAGGGGCTTATTTAAAAAAAATATAAATGTTTAAATACCTCTGGAGGGGCACGATCGTACAACCGCAGGGGTTAAAAAATAATTTTAAAAAAATGAAATTAACAGGGGGTCACCAATGACCAAATTTAAGTGTGCACTGTACATAGGTCAGTACCTATGGACAGTTTCACAATGGTAACTCCGAATATCGACATAAAAGGTGTCTAACAACTGGGAATTATACCCCAATACTGATTCTAGTATTGGTTTAACACTCCCATGCACTCTGGGGACTCCAAGGTGGACCCCCAGTAGTTTCATACCAGCCTTCTGATGTTTTCACTGCAGTCCCAGCTGCTGCCACCTCACAGACAGGCTTCTGCACTCCTGGGGATTGAGCAGCTCAATCCCAGGAATGCAGAACAATGCATTTCCTTTAGGAGAGGGGTGTTACACCCTCTCCCTTTCGAAATAGGTGTTACAGGCATCAGAGGGGTATCCTCCCAGAGCCTCCGAAATGCTTTGAAGGGCACAAATGGTGCCTTCCTTGCCTAATCCAGTCCACACCGGTTCAGGGACCCCAAGTCCCTGCTCTGGTGCTAAACTGAACAAAAGAATGGGGTGTAATCACTTCCCTGTCCATCACCACCCCAGGGGTGGTGTTCAGAGCTCCTCCAGGGTGTCCCTGGGTTCTGCCATCTTGTTTTCAGGATGGTCAGGGAACTCTGGTATCATTTGAGTGGTCAATGCCAGCAGGTGATGTCAGAGACCTCTCCTGACAGGTGCTTACCTGGTTAGGTGATCAGTTTCCCTCTCAGGGCTATTTAGGGTCTCTCCTCTGCATGTTTCTTCACATTCAGATTGCAAGACTCCAGCAGGAATCCTCTACATCCTTTAATTAATCTTCTACTGATTGATCAACCGCTGACTGCTCCAGGAACTCTACAAAACTGCAATAAAGAAACTAAGATGACTTCTGCATCATTGTATCTTCATCTCCTGCCATCAACTGCAACAGTTTCCAGGTCGTGCATCCTCCAAGGACTGCCCATCTTCAGTCTGCACCAGAAGAACCGAAGGAATCTCCCATGGAGTGATGGAGTCAGTTCCCTGCTTCAGCAGGCACCTCTCTGCATCAATGACCGGTGGCTTGGCTTCACTCTCCTGATGACAGGCCTGGATCCAGTGACACAGGTGGTGTACTAAAGCGACTCCGACAGTCTCAACGTTCAGCTGTCCAATCTGGTGGAGGTGAGAGCTTGCCTCTCCATGCAAGACAGTACCTACATGCACCGCGTGACTTGCAGTTGCTAAGGCTTGTGTACGACCTTCCTAGAAGTTCTTTGTGCACAGCACAGCTTAGGCCCCCAGCATTCCATCCTGCAACGCACAGCTTCGGTGGTGTGGGAATCCTTTGTGTCCTGCTGCGTGGACCTCCATTTGCATCTTCTTTGTCCCCATGCTGTGGGATTCCTGTGCGTGCTGCCTGGCCTTCTCAGAGTTTCTACGAGCCCCCTCTCTCTCTCCCTCTTGGGTTGAGGCCACCAGGTCCCTCTGGTGCCGGGTAGTGCCATTTTCCGTGAACCGCAAGCTTTCTATGTGCCAAGGCTTGTTGGCGGAATCCAGTGACACAACCCAGACTGCATTAATTGATCCAGCGTGGGACATCTCCTGCAGCAACCAGGAACCCACATCTGTCTCCTTTGGGGCAATACTGACTTTGTCTTCTCACCAGTGGTTCTTCTTTTGCACCTTCATTAGGGTAAGCAGGGGCTCCTGTTCTCCCTGGGCTCTTCAGTGCTTCTTGGACTTGGTCCTCTTCTTCCACAGGTTTTCATGTCCAGGAATCCATCATTGATGTCTTGCAGTCTCTTCTGGTTCTTGCATTACCTTCTATCACAACTTCTAATGTGTTTTAGGAAACGTGTTGTGCTTTACTCCTGGTTTCCTGGGTTTCTGGGGTGGGGTATTTTACTTACTATTGGTGTTTTCTTACACTCCCAGCGCCCCTCTTCACACTACTCCCACGCTTGCCTAGGTGGGAAACCGACTTTTACATTCCCCTATTTTAGTATATGGTTTGTGTTCCCCTTAGGCCCATTGCAACCTATTGTGATTTCACAGTTTGCACTATTTTCTGACTATTTACTTACCTGTTTTTGGTTATCAGTATATATATTGTGTAATTTACTTACCTCCTAAGGGAATATAGGCCCACGTTATGACCTTGGTGGTAAATACCACTTACCGCCATGCTGACTGCCGCCAATATGCCGCCGCCGCAGCAGATTACCGCCAACCATATTATGACCCACACAAAGCAATCCCTCACTATACAGCCACACACACAAGTCCGCCAGACCAAAGGTCCAAAACCCACACCGTTACGCCAACATAACTACGCCCATATCATTATGACCCATGAATCACCGCAGCGAACATTCAATGGCACTAAACCATTGGAGGTATATATTGTTGCGATCAAAATACACACACATACAAAACAACACCACATTGGACTATTCAAACTACACACACCTGACACACATACACACACCACACCCACATACCCACACCATTATAAAACACACACACATTGCCCACAAGCCTTTACCATTACAAACAAGTGCCACAAGAGATAGCAAGACCACATACAAGACCACAGAAGCACACCACCATCACATATTCACCATCCATGCACCCCACATCACACCCCCCAACACAGCACCACACACCCTCGCCCACACCACTCACAATACACTCATGGCACCACAACGACATCCCAGATTCTCTGAGGAGGAGCTAAGGGCCATGCTGGAGGAAATCATCTGAGTAGAGCCACAGCTATTCAGATCACAGGTGCAGCAGACATACATTGCAAGGAAGATAGAGCTATGGCGGAGAATCGTGGGCAGGGTCAACGCCATGGGACAGCACTCCAGAACAAGGGATGATATCGGGAAGAGGTGGAACGACCTATGGGGAAAGGTACGTTCCACAGCAGCAAGACACCAAATAGCTGGCGGTGGACCCCCAGCTCCTGCCCCTACAACAAACAACATTGGAGAAGCAAGTCTTAGCAATCATACATCCTGAGGGCCTGGCAGGAGTAGGAGGAGGACTAGACTCTGGTAAGTCAAATTTCTACTACTATCACCCCTACCTGCATGCCATCACAAACCACCACCCCTACCCTCACTCCCATCACTTCACCACCTCCAACATACCCCACCATTACAACCCATTCATCCCAATACCAAGCCCTGCGTGTAACACCAATGCATGGACACCACTCATAGACCTGCATGGACACCCATCACTAAAGCATGCACATTAGAGAAAATCACCAAGCCCACAAAATCACTGCTCACATATGGCAAAGCTGCAAGGGCAATAACAATCATACAGGCCAACACACCCATGCACAAAATGACACACACAGAAACAATAACATTACATCCCCACAGGTCTCCTACCCAAAGTCACCGGAAAGGAGGTGCCAGCAACTTTCAGTCCACCCCCAGAAGAGGCCCACAGTGAAGACAGCAGCTCTGGATGCCAGGATCTGGATGTCCAACCTGGCCCATCAGAGATCTCTGGACAGTTGGTTACCGAGGCACAGTCCCATACTACCACATAGCTTCCCCCCTCAGGAAACACCACCACAGTACCCACCCAGCGGGCCCATACCTCTGTCCCCATGACACGTCAATCAGCAGTGTGTACACCACTTAGGGACCCCAGGCCACCCCACAAACACAGGATGATCAGGGACCTGTGGTCAGTGGCAATGGGCACACAGTTAAGGGGACAGAGGCACAGGACAACAGGGAAGCTGGGAGGACAGCTCTGGAACAAGGGGAGGACAGGCCCAGGGATCTGACTCTCTAGGAGGCACTTACCAACATCCTGGGAGCATACCACCATTCCCAGGAAACGATGGGTCAGATACTGGACAAGTTGCAGGAGACCCAGCGGCTGCAGGAGGGACAGTACCTGGGGATCAGGGAGGACTTGAAGGACATAAGCATCACCCTGGTCACCATTGCAGGGGTGCTGGCTGACATGGCCAACACCATGAGAGAGGCAGTGGCACACCACCGGGCCCCTGACCCTAGCCAAAACAATGAACAGCCTTCCATCTCCGCTGCCGCTAGTGGACAGGAGGCCCCGCCACAGGACCAACAGGCCACCAGCACCCTACCCCCTGTAGAAGGAGAACCACCCCGCAAACAGTCCCTGTGATCCAGGCAGTAGTCAGAGAACATTGCCAAGACCCCCTCCAAGAAATAAGACTCTCCTGAATGTCACCCTTGTGTTCCACTCTATCACCCTGTCCACCTTGAACTGCCATTGCTCCCCTTCCCATGTCCCCTTGGACAATGCACCTGTGATCCAGATAGACTGGACACTATCCTGGACTTTCCTCCATCATCAACTCGGCCCATTGCACATCCCCCTCTAATCATTAGCACTTAAATAAACACCATTAGAAAAAATACGTGTATGGAGTCTGTCAAATCATTTAACCATTTAACATTGTGTAACAATCTTTAAACACTGCAATATAACTGTACAGTATTGTATACATAGGAATGACCTGTAGTTGGCAGAGGTCAACACACCAGGAGCTATAGTGGGACACAAATATCTGAAAATAGAGATGCCAAAGGGTACAGGGAAGTGGGGATAGAATTTAGAAAATGAACCTGCCATTGACAATGTCAAATACAGAAATGTCAATGTAAAGTGTAATTACAGTGTCTCACCTGTGAGTCATTGGAAGTACTGTCTTATAATAGCACTTCTGTTGTCCTCATCCTCTGCCTCCTCACCTTCACTATCCACAGGGTCTACTGCTGCCACACGCCCATCGCCAGACTCACCCTCCTGCAGATAATTCACCTGGCGACATAAGGCAAGGTTGTGCAACATACAGCATGCCACGCTGATCTGGCACACCTTCTTGGGTGAGTAGTACAGGGATCCACCTGTTAGATGGAGGCAATAAAACCTGGCCTTCAGGAGGCCGAATGTCCTTTCAATTATTTTTTTTGTTCACCCATGTGCCTCATTGTAACGTTCCTCTGCCCTTGTTCTGGCATTCCTCACAGGGGTCAGTAGCCATGAGAGGTTGGGGTAACCAGAGTCAAGTGAAAATATCGAGGGACAACTGTTAGTCACACACTAACCCTGAGGGCCCTCACCATACCCATACATCAACATCCACTGGGTGGGAAACAGGGCTCACCTCTTAGCCACACCCTGAGCCTCTAGAGTTGAGCCATCACATATGGGATGCTGCTATTCCTTAGGATAAAGGCATCATGTGCAGACCCAGGATACTTTGCATTGACATGGGAAATGTACTGGTTCGCCAGGCACACTATCTGCACATTCATGGAGTGAAAGCTCTTTCGATTTCTGAGCACCTGTTCATTTTTCTGGTGGGGGGACAAATGCAATATGCGTACCATCAATAGCCCCTATAATTGTGGGGATATATCCCATTGCATAGAAATCAGCTTTCACTGTGGCCAAATCCTCCACCTGGGGAAAACAATGTAGCTGCGTATGTGTTTAATCAGGGCAGACAACACTCTTGTCAGCACTATTGAGAACATTGGCTGAGACATTCCTGCTGCCAAGCCCACTCTCACTTGGAAGGAGCTACTTGCCAGGAAATGGAGCACAGATAGGACTTGCACAAGAGGGGGGATCCCGGTGGGATGACGGATAGCAGATATCAGGTCAGTTTCCAATTGGGCACACTGCTCTGTGATTGTGGCCTTGTCCAGTCAATAGGTGAGGATAATGTGCCTGTCCTCCATTGTTGCCAAGTACAACGGGGCCTGTACACGGGGGGATGTTTCTATCTCCAATTTATCCACAGCGTTTGCAATCTAGGGGGCAAACGGTGAGTAGCTGGTCAGTATCCCATATTTCAAAACACTACACTGCATTGCATGTTGTGAATGTGAGCACGATGCATGGGGCATGAATGCATGGAGTGCTGTGTGTGAGGACCTCATGTAAGGGGGGTTGGTGGAAGGGTCGTGGGCAGCGTGCTGCATGTATTTTGGTCAATGTGTGTGCATAAGGTGATGGGAGGGCTATGGTGGGACATGAGTGTAACAGGCCGGACAGTCTGACTGATACCTTTTTTCTATGTGTATTTTTCTGCAGGTCAGCGCCCATCAGAAAAACAATATATGGCGTGCCATCGCCAAGGACGTGCGGACCCTTGGGTCTTTGGCAGGTGGAGGACCCACTGTCGGAAACGGTGGGAGGACCTGAAATGCTGGGCAAGGAAGATGGTGGAGGCCCAGCTGGGGATGGCCTCCCAACAAGGAAGGGGTGCCCGTCTAATGGCCCGCATACTGGTGGTGGCCTATCCAGAGCTGGATGGGCGCTTGAGGGCATCACAGCAGCCACAAGGGGTTGAGTACAGTTTCCAAATATACTACTTGCACATGGTGGGGTGGTCTCCGGGAGGGGGATGTGGGCCTGTGGGTGCCCGTAGGCCAGGCCGGATATTGCAGGGTAGGTCCTATGTTGGGCAGGGTATGATGTGAACCACCTCCAACCAAGCTAGTAGGCATCCTCTACTGGGCAGGGGTCTGTGGGTCTCTGGTACGCTGTTAGTGGCATTAGGTATTACTGTCCATGGGCTGGTGACTAGCATTGTGACTGGTAGTGCATTGCCTAATGCGAAGGCCTGTTCTGTGTGTGTGTGTGTGTGTGTGTGTAGTGTACACCAACGGTGGTGTTGGAGCAGCCATTGACCCAGTGTATCCTTTGTCTCTTCCCCCATTTTTGTTTTGTCACCCTGTCCTTCTGTGCATTAGCATCATCTGGCTGAGGAGCAGAGGCACCAGCGACGGAGGGAGCTGCATCTCACAGGGCCCAGGAGGCCAAGTCCACCGACGGTGAGGGCACCAGTGGGATGGAGGGCGAGGGGAGCACCACGCCGGAGACAGGAGGGGACAGTTCGGACAGTGATACCTCCTCCGATGGAAGCTCCCTGATGGTGGCGGACACCTCTCTGGCCACCCCAACTACAGGTACAACCGCCACCCTGTACCAGCACTTCCTAGCAGCCCCTCAACGAGTTTCCCGTGCCTGCTCACCCAGGAGGGTGGGCATCTCATCTGCCCCAGGCACCTCAGGCTGTGCCCCAGTTAGCCCTGCTGCCCTGAGTAAGGAGGCTATTGACCTCTTGCGATCCATCTCTGTTGGGCAGTCAACCATTGTGAATGCCATCCAGGGGCTGGCAGGCCATGTGCAACAAACAAATGCATTCCTGGAGGACATTCACTCTGGCATTGCGGCCCAATAGAGATCAATCCAGGCTTTGGCCTCCTCTCTGATGGCAGCCATTGTCCCTGTTTCTAGCCTCCCCTCTCCAACTTCTTCTGCCCAGTCCCATTCCCCTCAATCACAACCTATCCCAAGCACACAGGCACACCAGCATGCACCTAGGACAACACACAGGAGTGGTTCAGACAATCACAAGCACCACACATCATCCCACAGGCACTCACACAAACACCATCCAGATGCAGACACACCAACATCCACTTCCTCCACTGTGTCCCCCTCCTCCTCGTCGTCCACCTCCATCCCAGTAGTGTCTCCACACAGATCTGCATGCACTACATCCTCATCCACTACCTCCATCACCAGCACGCCGATCACTACACACCCGTCACTGGCAGTCACCACCCCACCCCACATCCATGTACACATCCCCTGTGTCCGTGCCCACTGTGTCTGTGCCCCCTCCTCCCAAAGTACACAAAAGCAAGCACTCAGATGCCAACAGCCATCCACCTCACAACAGCATCCAGCCCATGCACCTACACCCAAATACAGCAGACAGACACCTCCTACAACCACTTCCTCTTCCTCAACCCCCAAACCTTCACCCTCTTTTCGCCCCAATGTCCCTAAGAAGCTTTCCCTCTCCACCGTCGACCTCTTTCCTACCCCTCCTACGGTCCTTCACATTGGGCTGGGGTGGTCAGAACCCAGGCGAGCACGTCAGCCACCCAGTCCACTGCCACAGTAGTGTCAACAGCTACTGCAGGTGGGAGAGGATCCCGGGAGCCAGCCAGCAGTACTGGAAATGTACATGCACCAGGTGCATCAAGGAAGGGCAAGGAGGCACCACCAGCTGTGAAAGTGAAGGGCAAGGAGGCACCACCAGCTGCGAAAGTGAAGGGCAAGGAGGCACCACCAGCTGCCAAAGGGAAGGACAAGGAGGCACCACCAGCTGCAAAAGTGAAGGGCAAGGAGTCATCACCAGCTGCCAAAGGGAAGGGCAAAGAGGCACCACCAGCTGCAAAACTGAAGGGCAAGGAGGCACGATCAGCTGCCAAAGGGAAAGGCAAGGAGGCACCACCAGCTGCAAAAGGGAAGGGCCACAAGCAGCAGTCCCAGTGGGCAGCCGTCCGAGGCTGCAGGGAAAGGGCTGGAGCCTCCCCCCACCACTGCCAGCACTGCCCCCAGCACCACTGCCAGCATCAGCAGCCCCAGTGGGCAGCTGTCCGAGACTGCAGAGGATGGGCTGGAGCCTCGCCCCACCACTGCCAGCCCCGACACCAGACCCGCCACTGCCACCACTGAGCAGCCGTCACCGCCGGCGGGCAGTGTGTAGTCCTGCATCCATGGGCTGTAGTGCATCCTGGGCCCTGCAAATCCTGTGACACTCAGGTAAGAGACTGTGACCTTGCACTTCCCAAGATCTGCATCACAGGGCACAATGCCCCCTCCAGAACCAGTGGAGGAAGCCATCCACTCACCCCATTCTTCCAAGGATGAAGCACAGTGGGCACAATGCCAACTCCAGAACCAGTGGAAGAAGCCATCCACTCACCCCATCCTTCTCAGGATGAAGCAGACTGGGCACAATGCCCCCTCCAGAACAAGTGGAGAAGCCATCCACTCGCCCCATCCTTCCCAGGATGAAGCACAATTGGCACAAGGCCCCCTCCCGAACCAGTGGAAGGAGCCGTCCACTTATCCCATCCTTCCCAGGATGAAGCACACTGGGCACGGTGCCCCCTCCAGAACTGGTGGAGAAGCCATCCACTCACCCCATCCTTCCCAGGATGAAGCACACTGGGCACAAGGCTCCCTACAGAATCAGTAGAAGAAGCCATCCACTCACCCCATCCTTCCCAGGATGAAGCACACTGGGCACAAGGCCCCCTCCAGCACCAGTGGAGAAGCCATCCACTAGAGAGACTGTGGCCTTGTACTGCCCAGGACCAAGCAGTTGGCAATCCACCCACTTGTGAGACTGTGGCCATGCACTCCCCAGGGCCAAGCAGTGGGCAAACCACCAACTTGAGAGACTGGCCTTGCACTCCCCAGGACGAAGCAGTGGGCAAACCACCCACTTGAGAGACTGTGACTTTGCACTCCCCAGGACCAAACAGTAGGCAATCCACCCACTTGAGAGACTGTGGCCTTGCACTCCCCAAGACCAAGCAGTGGGCAAACCACCCACTTGAGAGATTGTGGCTTTGCATTCCTCAAGACCAAGCAGTGGGAAAACTACCCACGTCAGAGGCTGTGGCTTTGTACTCCCCAGGACCAAGCAGTGGGCAAAGCACCCACTTGAGAGACTGTGGCCTTGCACTCCCCAAGACCAAGCAGTGGGCAAACCACCCACTTGAGAGACTGTGGCTTTGCACTCCCCAGAACATCGCACAGGGCATGAGGGCCCCTCCAGGACCATTGGCTTTGTACCATCTTCTGGCTGCAGGAGTGAGTTGGGGCCTTGGCCTATCTGTAGTGGCCCTGTGGGCCACGGACATTGAGGACTGGGCAGTGTCCCTCCATTTGTAAATATGTATATACATTTGTATTTTGATGCACACATTAATGTTATTTTATTGTATTTCACTCAATTTTTTCTAATCTTTTTGTCCTTGCATTATTCCTGAGGGGTAGGGGGGGAATGTGTAATGTTACCTCATCTGGTTGTGTGTATGGTGTTGGGGGTGGGGGCATTTCGTGTTGCGTATGTGTGTCACTCTCTTTTTCCTCCCCCATCCTTTGTGTGCTAGGTGGCAGTAATCACTGTGGTTGTCTTCGCCGGCATTGCTGCTCGTAATGCAGGAAGAGGTAGACGAGCATGGGGAAAATGTGCAACTCGGGCTCCATGGTGTCATGGTTGTTCCCTGAGTATCCAGAGGTGAGTCCTTTGACTTCTGTGTTCTGTTTCCGCTGTGCTTCTGATGGCGTTGTTACCGCCCCGGAAAAGGTGGTGGATAGACCTGTCTTAATACAGTGGGCGGTACATTGTCTTCCGCCTGGCTGTCAGCAGTTACCACCATGGTGCTTGTTGCTACCGCCGTGGCGGTCTGACTGTTAAAGTGGCTGTCTGTGTGAGCGGTTTCTGCCATGGTCACAATTCAATTTTTTTGTACCTGTTGGCAGTATTACCGCCGCTTTATTGCCGACCGCCAGGGTTGTAATGAGGGCCATAGTCTCCAAAGTATTTTTGGAATTGTGCCACTAACATAAAGTACCTTATTTTTTTTTAACACTAAGGGGGTCATTCCGACCCCGGCGGTCAAGGACCGCCGGGGTCGGCGGGAGCACCGCCAACAGGCTGGCGGTGCCCCGCAGGGCATTCTGACCGTGGCGGTTTGGCCGCGGTCAGAACAGGAAAACCGGCGGTGTCCCGCCGGTTTTCTGCTGCCCTGGGAATCCCCCATGGCGGCGCAGCTTGCTGCGCCGCCATGAGGGATTCCGACCCCCTCACCGCCATCCTGTTCCTGGCGGTTCCGACCGCCAGGAACAGGATGGCGGTGAGGGGTGTCGTGGGGCCCCTGGGGGCCCCACTTTGAATTTCAGTGTCTGCTTTGCAGACACTGAAATTCGCGACGGGTGCCACTGCACCCGTCGCACACCTTCCACTCCGCCGGCTCCATTCGGAGCCTGCTTCCTCGCGGAAGGGTGTTTCCCCCTGGGCTGGCGGGCGGCCTTTTGGTGGTCGCCCGCCAGCCCAGTGGGAAACCCAGAATGACCGCCGCGGTCTTCTGACCGCGGGACGGTCTTCTGGCGGTCCCAGCCAGGCCGGCGGCTACCGCCGCCGGCGGGGGTCAGAATGACCCCCTAAGTATTGTCTTTCATGTGAGTGAGTATTGTGTGACTACAGTGGTATTGCACGAACTTTTCATATCCCCTAGTTCAGCCTTTGCTGCTCTGCCTACAGCTATCTCTAGGCAGCCTGGCTTCTAGACACTGACTACATGTCACTACATTTCACTAATAAGGGATAACTGGACCTGTTATAAGGTGTAAGTGTGTAAGTAACTTAGGTACGCACTACAAACCAGGCCAGCCTTCTACAACAGTGAACTCAATAAACACAAATACACACACACACACATATATATATATATATATATATATATATCTATATATATATATATATTTCCAACCAGTTCTCTTGCAGTTGCAGCTTGCATCTTCAAAGCAATGCACATACTTCAACTGGTTTATTTCAACTGTAGCTTTTAGGGAGCAATGAAAAATTAATTATTATGATTATGTTTCTGCTAGAAAAGGATCTGACTTTTGCCAAGTGGCAAATTTGATGCCATAAAGTAGCGCATAAGGTTTACATGCCTACTGCAAAGATGAAATCTGTATTTTATGTGAATAGCTGAGTGGATTTGTAAAGCCAGCCATTACCTGTGCTATAATACAACTGAAATGTATGTACGAGGGGGCTATGGAGAGATGAAGGGAAATTTTGCTGGGTGGTAGTAAGGGAATTCTAGGAGGAGGTAATGGGAATGGGAGCCCCAATAGTGATTGTTGGACTGGGCGCTAAAGGCGCTAAAGACTGTGACAATTGGTATGTGACAGGGTGAAGTCATAGTGTGTTTTTTTTGGTTTTTTGAGTGTCTTGAGAGAACGTGCTAATTGAGGGAAGAAGTGAAAGTAAGGTGACCTTTATTGTTGCACGCATCACACCAGCAATTTTGTGACTGTCTACGTAGGTTAGTGTTTTAGAGCAACAGAGTTGACGTCTAGTTGGATGACTGCTGCTCAAGCCCTAACTTGGGTTATAGAGGACAGATCTGACGTATGATCAGAGACTGAGACAGCATCTGAGGGATACGACAAAGGCGGAGTCTCTGGGAGTGATATTTCAGTCATAAGAGTTCCATCCGACAATTCCTCTTCAAGTGATTCTGAGGGAGGTGATGAGGATAGTCCTGCTGTCACTGCAGTCTGTGAAGCGGGACAATAGCGGTTTAGCTCAACCCAGAGAGCAGGTGCATGTGGTGGCAAGCACAGAGAGAGTGCTCTCTTGGGAGCTCCCGAATTTAGTTCAGCCCCAAATTCCACCGCCCAAATCGTATTGTGGAGACATCAAAATTATCTATCACAAAACAACCTGGCTTTGTAAGGCAGGTACCGGCATTTTTGGTCCTGGGATCGGCAGCCATATAGGGAAACCTACCAAACCCAGACATTTTTGGAAACTAGACACCTGGGGGAGTCTATAGAGGTGTAGCTTGTTTGGATTCCCCAACGTTTTCTTACCCAGAATACCCTGCAAACGTGAAATGTTGAATAAAAACTCTATTTTTTTCTTCCATTTCTGTCACACACACTACAGGAACATGCTGGGATCCACAAAATTCCTACCACCCAGTGTTTCCCCGCCTGTCCTAATAAAAATGTGACCCCACTTGAGTGCCTGTGCCCAGTGCCTGCGTCAAGAATGGATCACATAGTCAACAGTGGCCCTCATGTAAGGACTAACATTGACCATTGTGTGATTTATTCCTGACACAAGCCCTAGGCCTACCCACACAAGTGAAGTACCATTTTTATCGGGAGACTTGGGGGAACTCTTGGTGGAAGGAAATATGTGGTTCCTCTCAGGTTTCAGAATTTTCTGTCACCAAAATGTGAGGAAAAAGTGATTTTTTGTCAAAATTTTGAGGTTTGGAAAGGATTCTGGGCAACAGAACCTAGGGAGAGCCTCACAAGTCACCCCGTCCTAAATTCCTCTAGGTGCCCAGTTTTAAAAAACTGCACAGGTTTTGTAAGTTTCCCATGGAGCCGGCTGAGCTAGAAGCCAAATTCCACAGCTTGGCACTTTCCAAAAAACACATCATATTTAAATGTAAAAATGTGATGTCTTCATGTTGCGTTTTCTATTGCGGACACTAGGCCTACCCACACAAGTGAGGTACCATTTTATTGGGAGACTTAGGGGAACACAGAATAGAAGAACAAGTGTTATTCCCCCTTGCCTTTCTCTAAAATGTTTTCTTCCAAATGTAAGACAGTGTGTAAAAAAGATGGCGATTTGAGAAATACACTGTAATTCACATGCTAGTTTTGGGACCCCAGAATTCAGAGATGTGAAAATAACTACTGCTTCTCAGCACCTTCTCTTGTCCCCATTTTGGAAATACAAATGTTTCCTCTATGCCTATTTTTCACTCTTTATATTTCACCATGAATTGCTGTAGCCCCTGTATACAATGAAAACCAATGGCAAAGTGCAGCTCATTTATGGGCTCTGGGTACGTAGGGTTCTTGATGAACTTACAAGCCCTATATATCCCTGCAACCAAAAGAGTCCAGCAGACGTAACAATATATTGCTTTCAAAAATATGCCATAGCTGGAAAAAGTTATAGAAGAAATGTGGCCGGTAATGGCTCTTTTTTCACCTCAATTTCAATATATTTTTATTTTAGCTGATACTTTTTGTTGGAAAACCTTGAAAGATCTACTCAAATGACCCCTTGATGAATTCAGAATTGTATCTACTTTTCAGAAATGTTTAGCTGTCGGGGATCCAGCATTGGTTTCACACCCATTTCTGTCACTAATTGGAAGGAGGCTGAAAAAACAGTAAACATGGGGTGTGTCCCGGTAAATGCAAAAATTGTGTTAAAAAATGTGGTTTTATGATTCAAGTCTGTCTGCCTGAAAGCTGAGAAGATGGTGATTTCAGCACTGCAATCCCTTTGTTGATGCCATTTTCAGGAAAAAAACACATGCTTTCTTCTGCTGCCCTTTTTTCCAATTTTTCTGAAAAAATACAATTTTAGCTGTATTTTTGCTAATTTCTTGGTTTTCCTCAGGGGAACCCACAAACTCTGGGTACCTTTAAAATCCCTGGGATGTTTGATAAAAAGGGATTTAAATGTGGCATGGTTAGCTTCTGTGGACAAAAAGTTATGAAGACCTAAGCACAAACTCCCCAAAATAGCCTAAAAGGGCCCAGAACTGTGTGTGTGTTGGGGTGAGGAATCAGCAGCTAAGGGGTTAAGTTGGGTTTCTATAGAAATAATATATAAGGCATTTCTATATAAATACCATCCTTAGCCTTTGTTTTTTTCATTGTATGTTATTGATATTTTAATAATTATGTGTTTGAAATCAGAGTTTGGACTGTTATTGATTGGAGTATTGTAAAGTGGAGTGCAGTACAGTACATTTGAGGAGAATGTAGTAGAGTCCAGTGTTGTAGAATAGAGTATCTTAGAGTGGACTAGAATGGAGTCAAGAGGAGAGGAGTACTGTAGCATGAAATGGAGTAAAATGTTATACAGTGGAGTGGTGTAACGAGTTGCATCGTGGGGTGGAGTATCGTAGAGTGGAGTGGCGTGTTGAACAATGTAGTAGTGTGTCAAAGAGTAGAGCTGAGTGTTGTACAGTGGAGTGTTGTCGACTGGAGTGTCATGAAATGGAGCGTTGTCGAGTGGAGTCTCATTGAATAGAGTGTCTTACAGTTGGTTGTAACTATAATTTTAGATTTTTTTTAAAGTTTGTTCATTTGGATTGTACGGGGAAAATAAGTTTTCCTAGCCATAACTAAGCTTTAACTTTTTCTTTTTAATTTCAATGTTTTCTCAAAAGTCTGTACAGTGGAGGAGAGTAGGGTAAAGTCTATTGTCATAGGCTGGAGTAGTGTACATTGGAATTGAGTATAGTAGAGTGTAGTAGCATATTGCAATGTATAGTAAAGTGTTATATACTGTAGTGGCATGGTGTCCCAAATAGGGAGCAAAGTATCATAGAGAAGAGGAGTGAGGTGTACAGTTGAGTGGTGTGTCAAACAATAAAGTAGGGTGTCATATACTGTCATCGTGTGGAGGGGGTGTTTTAGAGTGGGATGAAGTGGAGTGTCATAAAGTGGGGTATAATTAAGTCAAGTATTGCAGAGTACAGTGCAGGCGAGTGTTGTAAAATGGAGTGCCTTGCCATATAGTGGAGTGGCGTATCACAGAGAGAAATTTGGTGATGAGTTATCAAGTGTCATACTATGTAGTACAGTGGCATAGAGAGGGTGGGTATAGAGAGTAAAGTGGCATAGAGTATAATACAGTGTTATAGAGTGGAATTGCATACAGTGGAGTAGAGTGTTGGACAGTGGAGTTGCGTAGAGCAGAGTATAGTACAGTGCCATAGTGTTGGGCAAAGTGTAGTAGAGTGAAGTATAGTAGAGTGGAGTTAATGGAGTGGGACAGGTTAGAGTGGATTAATATGTTAGAGTGGAGTGGGGTTATGTGTACTGTAGTGGTGGGTAGTGCAGTAGAGTGAGTGGCATAGCATGCAGCCGAGTAAAGTGTCATAACTTGGAGTACCATGTTGTACAGCAGAGTGTAGTGGGGTGTTGTACAGTATTGAAAAGTGGTGTAGACTACAGTTGAATAGAGTGGCATGCCATCTAGCTGATTTATGTAGAATACAGTACAGTATTGTAGAGTGTGGTACAGTGGATTGGCTTACAGTGTTATAGGGTACAATAGCATTAGGCAGCATAGAGTGGAGTGACGTACGGTGGAGTAGTGGAGTAGAGTAGAGTACTATGTTAGAGTGGAGTGGAGTGAAGTGGGGTGCAGTGGCATACAAAGAGTTGCGTACAATGTTGTATAATGGACTAGAGTATCACAGAGTAGAGTATTGTAAATTAGCATACAGTATAGCACAGTGTTATACAGTGGAGTGAAGGGGTATAGACAGGAGTAAAGTTTTGGAGATTGGCAAACAGTGTTGTAGAGTGGAGTTGCATAGAGTACAGTAGTGTGAGAAACAGTAGACTTGGGTAAAGACAAATTGTTGTATAGTAGCATAGAGTGAGGTAACGTCTCATACAATGTAGTAGAGCTGAGTGGAGTGGTGTAATGTAGTGTAAAGTACAATATAGTGGAGTGCTGTGTCATATAGAAAAGTGTCTTATAGTGGAATAGGGTGTTGTACATTGGAGTGTCCGGGAAAAGAGTGGGGTAAAATGACATAGAGTGCCATGAACTGTAGTAGACTTTTATAGAGTGGAAGAGATTGTCATACAATGGTGTAGCGTAGAGTAGAGTGGTGTAGTGACAAAGGGACTCATTACCAGTTTGGCAATCAGACTAGCTGAACGCCAAACTTGCAGGGAGGACGCAACCATCAGACTGGTGGTGTCTCCCCCAGTGTATTACCATGTTCCCGCCAGGCCATAGTATTACGCGTTATGACTAGGCTGACTGGTGGGAACAGTGCTACGGTATTGGTCTTGGCTACCTTAAGGGAGCCGAGGCCAATACCGTAGCACACCAGTACCATCGGAATGCATACTGTCTGTAAAGTGGACAGTGCACATTCTGATGGTTCTGGGCAGGTGTGGGACAGCCTTTCCATGGTGGGTTGACTGCCGATGAATGGCTGGTGGAAAGCTGAGTTGTAATCATCCAGGCAGTGCTGAGCTCAGCGCCGCTTTGAAAGAGTACAACTCTGACCGACACCAGCCTGTCGGGAACAATGTTCCTGGTGGTGACGGCAGAGTCCCCTGACAGGTCCACCCACCATGGTTGTAATATGGTGGTCTGACCCCCTGGAGTGCGTCAATCTGACAATTACCATAAGTCTGGTGGTCCTCAGACCGCCACACTCGTAATGAGGCCCATAGAGTGGGTTACTTTAAAGTGGAGTAGCATATGGAGGATAGCATACAGTGAAATACTGTACAGTGGAGTATAGAAGAGTGGAGTGACATAGGATGAAATTGTTTGTAGTGGTGTACATTGGAGTGGAGCCTAATCAAACAGCGCAGAATGAAGTGGTGGAAAGTGGGCTGCCATACATTGGAGTGGCGGTGAGTGGAGTACATTGAAGTGTCAGAAAGTGGAAAAGCATAGAGTAGGGTGGCATACAGTGGAATGGCATAAAATGGAATAGCATATTGTTAGAAATGGGGTCTTTGGCTGGCAGTCAGGTTACCTCCTGTCCAAGCAATGACCCTCACTCTTGTCAGGGCAAAGGAGAAACACACCTGGTTAACCCCCACTCACCCCCTTGGTAGCTTGGCATGAGCAGGAAGGCTTAACCCAGAAGCAATGTGTAGAGTATTTGAACCAACACCCATAGTAATACAGTGAAAACAAAATGGACATCACACCAGTTTAGAAAAATAGATAATATTTATCTAAATCAAACAAGACCAAATGACCAAAATCCTTGATACACAAGTCAAGATATGACTTTTCAAAAGAATAAGACTCTTACTCCATAGAAAACAATAGAAACATTGATTCTACACAAAGTACCTGGTGTGCGTAAAAAATAAAGCTGCGTTCATCAGAAAAGTCATCGATGCATCGATTCTTTACTCGCAAGTGGGGCCGTGTGTCATTTCTTTTCCAGTCGGGTAGGCGATGTGTCGATTTCCTCCCTCGCAAGAGAGTGATTCGTCACTTTCCAAACAGGTCACATTGGATCTGCAGAGGATCACAATGACTTTTGACGCCCAGGGATGATGCGTGAGAAATCCACCTCCAAGGTTTTAAAAGAACACACTGCGTGGAGTTTGCAACATTATCTGAAGCCACACGCAGGTGTTGCATTGTTTCTCCAGCCGCAATGTGTCGCTCTCTCGGCTGCGATGCAGGTGGAGCGTCTATTTTAGGCGTGAAGCGGTGGTGCTTCCTTTATCAGTCAATTTGCAGATGGTGCTTCAAAAACATCATGGCACGGTGTTCTGTGCATGGTCAGCTTTGTTCTGTCACCCTCACCTTCCAAGGGCCCAGGGACTGGATAGGGCACCACTTGGCAGAGCAAGGGTTCTCAGCAGAGAGTCCAGGTTCTGGCAGAGGAAGTCTTTGATGGCTCTGAGACTTCAAAACAGGAGGCAAGCTCTGTTCGAGCCCTTGTAGATTCTTCTCAAGCAGGAATGCATAACAAAGTCCAGTCTTTGTCCTCTTGGACAGGCAGAAGCAGCAACTGCAGGATAACCCAACAAAGCACAGTCACAGGCAGGGGCAGCACTTCTCAGCTTTTCAGCTCTTCTCCTTGTCAGCTCCCTTTGTGTCACTGTCTAGAGGGACTTCACAACAGGCTAAATGTAAGTCTGACCCAGATGTGGAATACACAAGCAGGCAGAGGCACAGAATGGTTTAAGCAAGAAAATGCTAACAATCTAAAAACCAACTTTACCAAAAAATGTATTTTTAAATTGTGTGTTCAGGAACACCAAACTCAAAATTTCTATCTGCTCTCAAAGGGAATATCTACTTTAAGAATATTGAAAGGCAGCCCCCATGTAAACATATGAGAGAGATAGGCCTTGCACAGTGAAAACCAAATTTGGCAACATTTCACTTTTGGGACATGTAAAACGCAGCAGTACATGTCCCACCTTTAGCATACACTGCACCCTGTCAATGGGGCTACCTATGGACTACTTTAGGGGTGCCTTACATATATAAAAAGAGAAGGTTTAGGCCTGGCAAATGGGTACACTTGCCAAGTTGAATTGGCAATGCAAGACTATACACACAGACACTGCAGTGGCAGGTCTGAGCCATTTTTACAGGGCTACTAACGTGGGTGGCACAACCAGTGCTTCATGCCCATTAGTAGCATTTGATTTACAGGCCATGGGCACCTTTAGTGCACTTTACAAGGGACTTACTAGTCAATCGAATATGCCAATCATGGAAAAACAAATTACACATACATTTTACACAGGAGCTCTTGCACTTTAGCACTGGTCAGCAGTGGTAAAGTGCCCAGAGTAGCAAAAACAGAATCCAGCACACAGTCAAAACATGAGAAGCAGAAGCAAAAAAGACAGAGGTGACTACGCCAAGGATGCCAGGTCTAACACATATACTGGAGTAGGGTATAGCATAGTCTTATACAGTGGAGTGGTATACACTGCAGAAGCATAAAGTGTAGTTGTATAATATGTAATAGAGTAGACTGGTGTAGAGTGAAAATGCATAGAGTGTAATAGTGTAAAGTGGAGTAGCATAGAGCGGAGTGTTGTTGAGTAGAGTACAGTGTAATAGTGTACAGTGCAATAGCTTATAGAGTAGTGGCATTTAAAGAAGTGGTGTAGGCATATAGGCCCTCATTACAACCCTGGCGCTTGGGGACAGATGTAGCAACTGACGAATTTGCGAGTTGCAAAGTGCGAGTCCATGCGACTCGCAATTTGCAACTCGCAAATTTGTATGCAGTACGGTGTCTCAGACACCGACTGCAACTCGCTATGGGGTCGCAATGACCCACCTCATGAATATTCATGAGGTGGGTCGCAAATTTCGGCCCATAGCGAGTATAGGCACTCGCTAACATGGAGGCCTGCTGACGTCAGCAGACCTCCATGTTCGTGACCTGCTTTTAAATAAAGCAGTTTTTTTTTTTTTTAAGTGTAGCCCGTTTTCCTTACAGGAAAACGAGCTGCACTTAAAAAAAAAACGAAACCTTTAGTTTCGGTATTTTTTCAGGGCAGGGAGTGGTCCCTTGGACCACTCCCTGCCCTGAAAAAATATTTTTGGGTCCAGTCACAAACTGGAAGGGGTCCCCTGGGGACCCCTTCCAATTTGCGAGTGGGTTACCATCCACTTGAAGTGGATGGTAACTGCGATGCCATTTGCGACCGCGTACGCGGTCGCAAATGGTATTGCATCCTACTGCGACTCGCAAATAGGAAGGGAACACCCCTTCCTATTTGCGAGTCGGAAATGCATATTGCGAGTCGGTAACGACTCGCAATATGCATTTCTGCATAGCAAACCCACGTTTGCGACTCGCAAACAGCGATTTTCGCCGTTTGCGAGTCTCAAATGGTTTGCTACATCTGGCCCTTGGTGTTAAAGTGGAGGTAACACCGCCAACAGGCCGGCGATAAAAAAAATGGGATCACGACCATGCCAGAAACCGCCATCACAGACAGCCACTTTAACACTCCGACCGCCAGGGCGGTAGCAACAAACACCACTGTGGTAACCGCCAACAGCCAGGCCGGGGACAATGTATCGCCCACATTATTACAAGACACCAATCCGCCAGATTTTCTGTGGCGGTACCAATGCCATCAAAAGCACGGCAGAAACAGAACTTGGAAGGGAAACCACTCACCTCTCGACACCCAAGGATGAACTAGGACGCCATGGAGCCCGAATTGCAGATCCTACCCATGTTGCTGTATCTATTAATACACCACGAAGTGGAAAAAAGGCGGCGATGACAACGGTGAGTACTGCACCTAGCACACAGGGGAGGGGAGGAGGGAAAAAAGAGTGTCACACGCGACACGCAACACTCCCACCACCCAACCCACAACAACACACACATATGCAAGAACATCACAGATACACCCCGTCACCCCCTAGAAGAACGCAAGGACCAAACTAAATGAGTTTAACTACTGTAATATTGGAACAATCAGATAGATCGAAAGAATAACAAATAAGCAGTATACACAAATATTTACAGCAGTGACACAAGTCCATACACTGTCCCATGAAATGTCCGTGGACCAGTGGTTCCCAAAAGCATGGATGAAGCCGATACATGACACCTGCCTCAAAATGGAGAGAACACTGCAGGGGCATCAGGTGGAAAAAAAAAACAGGCATCTCTGGGGGAAGCGGAGGGGGGCACCTTAGCCGGATGATGGTACGACGCCACTGCTCCTTGAGGGGGTCCATGCCCACTGCCTCGTCCTGTGGAGTGCAAAGCCACAGTCTCATAAGTCTCTCAAGTGGGTTCACTGCCCACTGCTTGGTCCTGGGGAGTGCAAAGACACAATCTGTCAAGTCTCTCAAGTGGGTTCACTGGCCTCTGCCTGGTCCTGGGGAGTGCAAAGCCACAGTCTCTCAAGTCTCCCAAGTGGGTTCTCTGGCCACTGCTAGGTCCTGGGGAGTACATAGCCACAGTCTCTCAAGTCTCTCAAGTGGGTTCACTGCCCACTGCTTGGTCCTGGGGAGTGCAAAGCCACAGTCTCTCAAGTCTCTCAAGTGGGTTCACTGCCCACTGCTTGGTCCTGGGGAGTGCAAAGCCACAGTCTCTCAAGTCTCTCACGTGGGTGCATGCCCACTGCCTGGTCCTGTGGAGTGCAAAGCCACAGTCTCATAAGTCTCTCAAGTGGGTTCACTGCCCACTGCTTGGTCCTGGGGAGTGCAAAGACACAATCTGTCAAGTCTCTCAAGTGGGTTCTCTGGCCACTGCTAGGTCCTGGGGATTGCATAGCCACAGTCTCTCAAGTCTCTCAAGTGGGTGCATGCCCACTGCCTGGTCCTGTGGAGTGCAAAGCCACAGTCTCATAAGTCTCTCAAGTGGGTTCACTGGCCTCTGCTTGGTCCTGGGGAGTGCAAAGCCACAGTCTCTCAAGTCTCTCAAGTGGGTTCTCTGGTCACTGCTAGGTCCTGGGGATTGCATAGCCACATTCTCTCAAGTCTCTCAAGTGGGTCCACTGCCCACTGCTTGGTCCTGGGGAGTGCAAAGCCACAGTCTCTCAAATGGATGCCTTTCTCCACTGGTTTTGGAGGGGGCATTGTGCCCAGAGTGCTACATCCTGCCAAGGACTGGGTGCGTGGATGCCTTTCTCCACTGGTTCTGGAGGGGGCTTTGTGCCCAGTGATGCTGCACCTGGGGTGTGGAGGTTGACTTTGTCTCACCTGGTTGTCTTAGCCACGCAATGTACGTGGAACAGGTAGCATGATACTCCATGGAGGCAGAGCCACACGCCATCCTGCGGCGACTTAGGCTGCCAATTGCTGGTTCATGTCAGTGCTGGAGGAGGTGTCTCAAGTGGCGTGTCCATGGTCCAGTATGTCACCTGCAGACTCTGACGGCTGCACACTGGGGATGGGGCTGACATCCGACAGAGTGGCATCAGCTGTGCATGTGGCGGTACTGATGGTGGTGCAGGTGGTGGTGTCTGCGGCAGAGATACTTCCAGTGCTGGCCGTGGTGCAAGTGACTGTTGTGGTGGATTGAGACGCCATACCGACTCTGGCAGCCTCAGATGGCTGATCCTTGGGGAGGATGCTGTAGACTGACGATGTGGCAGCGGTGGTGCAGGTGGCGGCCATCCCTGATGATATGGTGATGTGCCGTTTGGTTTGTGGCCCTTCCCCATCTTGACAGTCGCTGTAGGGACCTTGGCACTGTCCACTCGGTGTTTGGGTGAGGACTTGCTGGGGGGGTGGTGAAACTGTCCCCTGCTGAAAGCCGGCCCTTTTTTTACCTTTGCAGGTGGTGGAATAAGGTGGTCCTTCTTTTCTGTCGGTGGCACACTGGCAGCTCTGACTGGTGCCCCCTTAGACCGTACTGGAGTAGCAGGGACCACAGTGGATGCAGATTTGGTGGCTGAGGTGCTGGGCTGAGATCTAGACATCCTGGCCCTATGGGAAGGATGGGGGAGGTGTAGGGAAGAGGTTATTGTTAGCTAGGAAAAGTTTTTTTTACATACTGGGACGAGAAGATGGAGGGGGTGTGGGAGTGGAGGAAGAGGTAGTGGTTGTAGGAGGTGTACGTCTGCTGAGTTTGGGTGAAGGTGCAAGGGTTGGAGGCTGTTGTGAGGTGGATGGCTGTTGAGTGGGTGTGTGCCTGCGTTTGGGTACTTTGGGAGGAGAGCTTACAGACACATAGGGACATGTGAATGGTAGTGGGGGTGGTGATTGCACATGAGCGGTGTGTAGTGATGGGCATGCTGGTGATGGAGGCAGTGGCTGATGATGTACTGCATGCAGGTGTGACTGGAGATGAGACTGGGAGGGAGGTGGAGGACGTGGAGGAGGGGGACACAGTGGAGGAAGTAGATGTTGGTATGTGTGCATGGGTATGGTGCTTGTGTGAGTGCCTGTGGGATGTGTGGTGCTTATGTTTGCCTGAGCCACTTTTGTGTGTTGATGTGTGTGCCTGCTTGTCTGATGGTGTGCTCGGGATAGGCTGAGGTAGAGGGGATTGGGTCTGGGTAGTGAAGTTGAAGGGGGAGGCTAGACCCAGGGGCAATGGCTGCCAGAGCATGAAATGCTCTCTGTTGGGCTCCCACGCCAGAAAGAATGCTCTCCAGGTATGCATTTGTTTGCTGCAAATGCCTCTCAACACCCTGGATGGCATTCAGAATAATTGACTGCCCAACAGTGAGGGATCTCATGAGGTCAATAGCCTCCTCACTGAGGGCAGCAGGGCTGAATGGGACAGGGCCTGAGGTGCCTGGGGCGAAGGAGATGCCCACTCTCCTGGGTAAGCAGGCACGGGAAACACACTGAGGGGCTGCTGGGAGCGTGGTGCTGGTTGGGGGGTGGCGGCTGTACCTGTTGTTGGGGTGGGCCCAGAGGTGTCTGCCACCGCCAGGGAGCTTCCATCAGAGGAGGAGTCGCTGTCGCTGGTATCCCCTCCTGTCCCCGTTGTGGAGCTCCCCTCGCCCTCCGTCCCACTGGTGCTTTCACCCTCCGTGGATTCACCCTTCAGGGCCATGTGGGATGCAGCACCCTCATCGCCGGTGCCACTGCTCCTCTGCCAGATGATGCTAATGCACACAAGGACGGGATGACAAGAGGCCGATGGTGCAGCACGCGTAATGCAGGGCTCCTGGAAGTCTCCGACCATCCCACATTAATCCTGTCTCCCTGGCCCCGATCAATGCCTGAAAAGACCCGGAGCGGGTGGCGAGGGCTATAGGACACAGCTTAGACCGAGCTGCGAAGTGCTCGGACACCGCCGGGTAGACGGAGGACCCGGGCAGCGAGGCTGGGCCAGTGGACAAGATGTCGGCGCCCGGGTAAATCCAGAGGTGAGCCCGGGGAGTGGACTGGAGATCCGGGGCCCGTCCCGCTGCCGCACAGCTGAGAACTGTTGGCGGTGGGGGGGGTCCGAAGGGAGCCCACATCGGACCTACCGAGGCTCGGCGGCCGGCCACGGATGGGAGAGTGGGCGCACCCCCGTGGACAAGGGACACTTCCCTTGCGGCGTAGTTGCAGCCCCGCAGTGGGACTGGAGGATCATGGGGCTTCTCCCCTGGCACTTGCCCCGTGAGAGCAGATCGGACCAGGACCACGTTTTCGGCGGCTGACTCTGCTATGTGGACCCGCGTAGTACCCAGCGCACCTCGTGCAGAGTAAAGAAGGAGGGCGGCAGCCTTCCCTGAAATCTGGAAAGGGGGGCACCCACCACGAGGCGACCGGAGGGCGACGGTGAGGCAGCCGGTGTTTCCGAAGTGCAAGACACCACAATGCCCCCATGAGAGCGGGAACAAGAAATATTAGCCGGAGGCCTGCGGCCTGCAACCCGGGCCCTGGGGGACAAAGCTGAGCCGGCGCAGGAGGCACGGAGGGGGCCGGGCAGAGACTGAGCGCAAGAACAGGCGTGCAGGCCACTAACCTGAAGATTTGAAAAAAAGAGGAGCCTCCCCATAAACACACTGCACAAGCTAAACAGGGAACAGCCTGAAGAAGATCCAGCCAGAAGAGGTGAGGGCATCGGGGCAGCAGAGCTACCAAGGCGGTGGGGGGGGGGCCCGGCTCAGGAACAGAGAGAAGACTGCAAACCATGGGTAAACCAAAGAAAAGAGATGGCCCTGGCGAGGATAGTGGATCCTAGAGAGAGGGAGTAACCGGCGAACCCAATAAGACTCTGCACCAAGAAACCACACTCAACACCATATTGCAGGCCATACAAGCATCCAGAGACGTACTAGAACTTAAAATAGACACTCTATCCGCGGATCTGACGCTCCTCAGAAACGACCACAGGAGACTAACAGACAGAGTGATAACTAATGAAAAGTCCCTGGAACAACTTACCCCAGAATGCTTAAAGATCACCAAAATGGTGACCGAGCTGAAATCGCAGATGAAATCACTAGAAGCCTGTGCAGAAGATGCCGAAAACAGAGCACGGAGAATTAACCTACGTCTGGTTGGTTTTCCCAAGAAGGTGGAATGGAAGGCACCTAACATGGAAACATACCTGGAGCAATAGATATTCAGTGAGATGGCTCCAGAAGGCCTGTCGCAATACTTTGCAATAGAACGGGCGCACCGGTTACCTGCAAAATCTCCCCCTCCAGGTGCTAGACCGTGCCCGATCATAGCGAAGCTGCTCCATTTCAAAGACAGGTACTTCATAATATCGAAGGCAAGAAAGAAAGGGGAGATCCTGATGGGTGACCAGCGAATAATGATCTTCCCGGACTTCACAAAGGACACCCAGAGACGAAGAGCCACCTTCCTGGAAGAACGAGGCATCCGATACGCAGTGCTATTCCCAGCCAAACTTAACCCCTTCGCTGCCAGGCCTTTTCCCCCTCCTGTGCCGAGCCTTTTTTTGGCTATTTGGGGCAGTTCGCGCTTAGGCCCTCATAACTTTTTGTCCACATAAGCTATCCACGCCAAATTTGCGTCCTTTTTTTCCAACATCCTTGGGATTCTAATGGTACCCAGAGTTTGTGGTTTCCCCTGGAGGAGACCAAGAAATTAGCCAAAATACAGTGAAAATTTCGTTTTTTTCAAAAAAATTGGAAAAATTGGCTGCAGAAGAAGGCTTGTAGTTTTTTCCCTGAAAACGGCATCAACAAAGGGTTTGCGGTGCTAAAATCACCAGCTTCACAGCTTTCAGGAACAGATAGACTTGAATCAGAAAACCCAATTTTTCAACACACATTTGGCATTTTACTGGGACATACCCCAGTTTAACAATTTTTTGTGCCTTCAGCCTCCTTCCAGTCAGTGACAGAAAAGGGTGTGAAACCAATGCTGGATCCCAGAAACCTAAACATTTCTGAAAAGTAGACAAACTTTTGAATTCAGCAAGGGGTCATTTGTGTAGATCTTACAAGGGTTTCCTACAGAAAATAACAACTGAAAAAGAAAAATATTGAAATTGAGGTGAAAAAAACATCACTTTTTCTCTATGTTTTACTCTGTAACTTTTTCTTGCAATGTCAGATTTTCGAAAACAATATACCGTTACGTCTGCTGGACTCCTCTGGTTGCGGGGATATATAGGGCTTGTAGGTTCATCAAGAACCCTAGGTACTCAGAGCCAATAAATGAGCTGCACCCTGCAGTGCGTTTTCAATCTATACCGGGTATACAGCAATTCATTTGCTGAAATATAAAGAGTGAAAAATAGCTATCAAGAAAACCTTTGAATTTCCAAAAAGGGCACAAGATAAGGTGTTGAGATGCAGTGTTTATTTGCACATCTCTGAATTCCGGGGTGACCATACTAGCATGTGAATTACAGGGCATTTCTCAAATAGATGTCTTTTTTACACACTCTCTTATATTTGGAAGGAAAAAATGTAGAGAAAGACAAGGGGCAATAACACTTGTTTTGCTAATCTATGTTCCCCCAAGTCTCCAGATAAAAATGATACCTCACTTGTGTGGGTAGGCCTAGCGCCCGCGACAGGAAACGCCCCAAAACGCAACGTGGACACATCACATTTTTTTAAAGAAAACAGAGGTGTTTTTTGCAAAGTGCCTACCTGTAGATTTTGGCCTCTAGCTCAGCCGGCACCTAGGAAAACCTACCAACTCTGTGCATTTTTGAAAACTAGAGACGTAGGGGAATCCAAGATGGGGTGACTTGTGGGGCTCTGACCAGGTTCTGTTACCCAGAATCCTTTGCAAACCTCAAAATTTGGCTAAAAAAACAAGTTTTCCTCACATTTTGGTGACAGAAAGTTCTGGAATCAGAGAGGAGCCACAAATTTCCTTCCACCCAGCGTTCCCCCAAGTCTCCCGATAAAAATGATACCTCACTTGTGTGGGTAGGCCTAGCGCCCGCGACAGGAAATGCCCCAAAAAGCAACGTGGACATCACATTTTTTTAAAGAAAACAGAGGTGTTTTTTGCAAAGTGCCTACCTGTAGATTTTGGCCTCTAGCTCAGCCGGCACCTAGGGAAACCTACCAAACCTGTGCATTTTTGAAAAATAGAGACCTAGGGGAATCCAAGATGGGGTGACTTGTGAGGATCTGACCAGGTTCTGTTACCCAGAATCCTTTGCAAACCTCAAAATTTGGCTAAAAAAACAAGTTTTCCTCACATTTTGGTGACAGAAAGTTCTGGAATCAGAGAGGAACCACAAATTTCCTTCCACCCAGCGTTCCCCCAAGTCTCCCGATAAAAAATGATACCTCACTTGTGTGGGTAGGCCTAGCGCCCGCGACAGGAAATGCCCCAAAACGCAATGTGGACACATCACAGTTTTTGAAAGAAAACAGAGGTGTTTTTTGCAAAGTGCCTACCTGTAGATTTTGGCCTCTAGCTCAGCCGGCACCTAGGGAAACCTACCAAACCTGTGCATTTTTGAAAACTAGAGACCTAGGGGAATCCTAGATGGCGTGACTTATGGGGCTCTGACCAGGTTCTGTTACCCAGAATCCTTTGCAAACCTCAAAATTTGGCTAAAAAAACAAGTTTTCCTCACATTTTGGTGACAGAAAGTTCTGGAATCAGAGAGGAGCCGCACATTTCCTTCCACCCAGCGTTCCCCCAAGTCTCCCGATAAAAATGATACCTCACTTGTGTGGGTAGGCCTAGCGCCCGCGACAGGAAATGCCCCAAAACGTAACATGGACACATCACATTTTTTCAGAGAAGACAGTGCCTAGCTGTGCATTTTTGCCTCTAGCTCATCCGGCCCCAGGGGGTGCAGAAATTGCATAAAATAAATTTGCCCCCCCAGCCTCCACCCGGGAGCGACCCTTGCCTACGGGGTCGTTCCCCCTGCGTGACAAAAAAAATCCCTGGTGCCTAGTGGTTTCTGCCCCCTGGGGGCAGATTGACCTAAAATCGGCCAATCTGCCCCAAAGGGGGGCAGAAATGGTCTAAATAAAATTTTCCCCCCAGGGGAGCGACCCTTGCCTAATGGGTCACTCCCCATCTCTGAAAAAACAAAAAACAAAAAAAAACACAAAAATAAAATTTGCCCTGGCGCCTAGAGGTTTCTGCCCCCAGGGGGTCAGAAATGGCCTAAAATAAATTCCCCCCAATCCCCCTGGGAGCGACCCTTGCCTATGGGGTCGCTCTCCCCGCGTGACATTGGCGCCAAAAAAAAATCTCCGCTACCTAGTGGTTTCTGCCCCCTTGGGGGCAGATTGACCTAAAATCGGCCAATCTGCCCCAAAGGGGGGCAGAAATGGTCTAAATACAATTTGCCCCCCAGCGGAGCGACCCTTGCCTAATGGGTCGCTCCCCATCTCTGAAAAAACAAACAACCAAAAAAAAAACACAAAAAAAGAATTTGCACTGCCGCTTAGAGGTTTCTGCCCCCCCTGGGGGCAGATCGGCATAATAACAATAGGCCGATTTCCCCCCAGGGGGGCAGAAATGGCCTAAAATAAATTTGCCCCCCAAACCGGCCCCCCCGGGAGCGACCCTTGCCTACGGGGTCGTTCACCCTGCGTGACATTGGCACCAAAAAAAAAAAATCCCCGGTGCCTAGTGGTTTCTGCCCCCCTTGGGGGCAGATTGGCGTAGCAAAAATTGGCCGATCTGCCCCCAAAAGGGCCAGAAATGGCCTAAATACAATTTTCCCCTCCAGGGGATCGACCCTTGTCCAAGGGGTCGCTCCCCATCTGTAAAACAAAAAAAACAAAAAATCCCTGGTGCCTAGTGGTTTCTGACCCGCTTGGGGGCAGATCAGTCTAATCAAAATAGGCTGATCTACCCCCCAGGGGGGCAGAAATGGCCTAAAATATTCCCCCCCCAGGGACTGACCCTTGCCTAAGGGGTCGCTCCCCTTGCGTGAAATTCATGTAAAAAAAAAAAACTCCCTGGTGTCTAGTGGTTTCTGTCCCCCTTGGGGGCAGATTGGCCTCATAAAAATAGGCCAAGGGGGGCAGAAATGGCCTAAATATAATTTGCCCCCTAGGGGAGTGACCCTTGCCTAAGGGGTCACTCCCCACACCTAAATCAAAAACATAAACAAAAACAAAAGAAAAAATATATATATCCCAGGGGGGGCAGAAAAGGCCTTCCCAAAAAATGCCCCCCCTGGGAGCGACCCTTGCCCAAGGGGTCGCTCCCATATGTTCATTTCAAAAAAATAAATAAATCCCTGGTGTCTAGTGGTTTATGCCCCCCTTGGGGCCAGATTGGCCTCATCAAAATAGGCTAATCTGCCCCCAAGGGGGGCAGAAATGGCCTAAATATAATTTGCCTCCTAGGGGAAAGACCCTTGCCTAAGGGGTCGCTCCCCACCTAAAAAAGAACCAAAAAAAAAAAAAAAAGATCCCTGGTGCCTAGAGGTTTCTGCCCCCCCTGGGGGGGCAGAAAAGGCCTTCCCAAAAAAATGCCCCCCTGGGAGCGACCCTTGCCCAAGGGGTCGCTCCCTTATGTCTATTTAAAAAAAATAAAAAAATCCCTGGAGTCTAGTGGGGTTTCAAAAGCCGGATTGCAAGCAATCCGGCTTTTGAAACCCTGGGAGAGACTTCAAAGGGAAGGAAATACATTTCCTTCCCTTTGAAGCCTCTCCAGGCCTCCCCCACGTGACTGAAAGAGAAACGCTGAGCATTTCTCTTTCATTCGCGCTGGAAGCTGTGGGGGAGACCCTATGACAAATCAGCGCACGCTGACGTCACAGGCGGGGTGGGGGGTCGGGGGTGGAAGGGCTTCCCCTTCCATCCCTGACTTGGGGGTGTTGGGGGAAGCACATAGAGGGAGCGAGAGCACTCCCTCTGGGCTGTGTGCCGAGGACGTAGTGGTTACGTCCTCGGCACAGCAGCACTGTGCCGAAGGACGTAACCACTACGTCCTCGGCACAGAAGGGGTTAAGATCATCATGATAAAGATACGATCTTCTTTACATCGCCGCAGCTGGCACAGGAATGGCTGAACACGCTGGGGACGAACGTGGGCGAGAACCGGGAAGGGACGGAGTGATCACACAAGTAACCGCGCAGGAGAAATGGGAGACGTCTAAAGGGCGCAGCCGCGCCGCGTGACCAGGCGCTACAGGAATGGCGAGAAGCAGTGAAAGCAGTGGCTTTCCTGGGAAGGAGGGGGTTAAAGTCCCCGCGCCTATCCGGGACTCAATCAGACCATGAATCCCTGTCCAGGGGCGCCTCCTGTTCATCATCTGACGCACACGACAACCCACCAAGAATCCCCCCAGGGACATCCGACGAAATAATCTGAGTCCCAGCAATGCCCACGCCAGGCTCGGAAGTAACAAATGCGGGGGTTTGACCCATTGAGGACACAACGTCGGAAACTGGGGTCACAGAGGGACCCCGGATGTACCCGCATGTGGGGTCTGCACAAAATAGACATCGTGGCCTTGGCCCTTTGCCACCGCACAATAACGTCAAGTACTACTGGGGAGCTGGGGAGAAACATATGACACCAAGAATTTCAGGTGTGGGAGGAGGCCCAAGGGTTAAGCACAGGAGCATGCCTCGGCCCTCACACACAATGTATACCAAGTTGGGGAATGTTTGGACTGGGATAGTTACAACACCAGTCCTGGGGAGAGGGCATTTGGACTAGAAGAGATTTGTTATGTTTGAAGTTAAAAGGTTTACAGTAGGGATACCAGCTCCATGTCACACATCCACTTGGCTAGATGCTTGGCCATTCTCACGCACGAAATGGGCAAACGAGGGTGGACAGGCCAACGAGCCGCACACTCACACAGACTATGGATAGACCGTTAGACTACAAATTCATCAAATGTAACGTCAGGGGGTTGAACAGCATGGACAAGCAATATAACGTTTATAGTCAGCTCAAAAGGCGAGGAGTACGTATAGCTATTCTATAAGAAACACACCTTACGGGAAGGAGGTCACAGCGATATCGAAAAGATGAAGAGGGCAGGTATATGCCACAGAATACTCGGCATATGCAAGAGGGGTCCTGCTATGGGTACGGCCAGGGGTCCCATTCCAAAAAACTAAAACACTTGTAGATAAAGAGGGACACTATGTGCTGGTGACAAGTCGACTGGGGGGACGGGACATCACACTGGGAGGTATTTATGCTCCCAATCACGATCAGGGCACTTTTCTGAATGCAATCTCACGCACGTGGGGTCCACATCTAACTCAGGCAACACTAATGGGGGTGACTTCAACTGTGTCGCCCTTGGGACGTTCCCCCGTGATTAGAGCTTCATTGACTGGCAAAGGAACTGGGGCCTGACGGACTCATGGAGACATCTTCATTAATCGCCAATACATGACCTGCATGTCCGACTGGATGTGTTCCTGACATCCCCCGATGTGAATTGTACAGTGTGAAATGCAGAGGGGCATATTTATACTCCGTTTGCGCCGAATTTGCGTCGTTTTTTTTTACGCAAATTCGACGCAAAACTAACTCCATATTTATACTTTGGCGTTAGACGCATCTAGCGCCAAAGTTCATGGAGTTAGCGTAATTTTTTTGCGTGAACACCTTCCTTGCGTTAATGATATGCAAGGTAGGCGTTCCCGTCTTAAAAAATGACTGCGATGCATATGCGTCGTATTTATACTCCCGGGCAAAAATGACGCCCGGGAGTGGGCGGGACTAAAAAACCTGCATTTGCGCCGGATTTTAGCGCCTGGGTCAGGGCAGGCTTTAAGGGACCTGTGTGCTCAGAATGAGCCCAGAGGTGCCCTCCCAAGCCCCCAGGGACACCCCCTGCCACCCTTGCCCACCCCAGGAGGACACCCAAGGATGGAGGGACCCATCCCAGGGAAGAAAAGGTTAGTTGTGGTAAGTATTTTTTGTAATTTTTTTTGTGGCATAGGGGGGCCTGATTTGTGCCCCCCTACATGCCACTATGCCCAATGACCATGCCCAGGGGACAGAAGTCCCCTGGGCACGGCCATTGGGCAAGGGGCATGACTCCTGTCTTTGCTAAGACAGGAGTCATGTTAATGGCGTCTGGGCGGCAAAAAAAAATGGCGCAAATCAAGTTAAGACGATTTTTTTGCCTCAGCCTGACTTGCCCCATTTTTGGACGCCCAAACGCCATTTTTCCCTACGCCGGCGCTGCCTGGTGTACGTGTTTTTTTTTCACGCACACCAGGCAGCGCCGGTCGGCTAACGCCGGCTAACACCATTCAATAAATACGGCGCCCGCATGGCGCTTCAGAATGGTGTTAGCCGGCGCTAATTTTTTTGGCGCAAAACTGCGTTAGCGCAGTTTTGCGTCAAAAAGTATAAATATGGCCCAGAATAACTCTGCCGCAGAGTATCTGATCACAACCCACTAGTGCTCACAGTGGACTGGAGAACAGCACGCCCCCTGATACCAGACTTGCGCCTCAGTGTAGAGACGCTGGAGGACGGTGCCTTCCAGCATGCCATTAGGGATACAACAGACCAGACGACCCAGATCTAGCCCCGAGAATATCCCAAAACAAAAACAAAATTGCAGTGGCCACAGAAAAGCTCATATGTTTTGACTATTAGAAATATACTGCTAGGCAACATGCAGAAGGAGACAGAGCCGGGGCATTGTTGGCCTGGCTCTCAGCTCCACCGAGACAACAGTCTCTGGTGATGGAAATAGTGGACCCAACAGGGAAAAGAATATATGGGCAAAGCGAAATCAACGCTAGCTTCACTGAGTACTACTCAACACTCTACGCTCCCCCTGCAACAACCCTGGAACCGGAACAGCTGAGATGCCTGGAGGGCATCCGCCTTCCAGCCCTGGGAGAAGAACATCAGGCACTGGGAGAGGTGATAACCCCACAAGATGTGAAGGTGGCGGTAGGGAAAGTGCCCGGAGCAGACGGACTGCCCGCAAAATTTTATAGCACGTACTTGGACCTCCTGGCGCCACAGCTTAGTACTCTCTACACGGAGGTGCTGCAGTCAGGAAGCCTCCCCCCATCAGGGTCGATCGCCCACAGACGTACGTTCATATCACCCACTATCCATGCTTAACGTGCATTACAAAATACTCAGTCGCATCCTAGCCATGAGATTACTACCCCATATGGAAAAACTGATCCACCCCGATCAGACGGGGTTCATCCCAAATCGTAACACCGCCCTTAATATAAGGAGACTGGTTAAGATTCTGCAATCAGGCTCTCTAAATCTCAGCACAGCAGCAATAATAGTAGTAGACATTGAAAATGCATTTGATAATATCCGATGGGACTATCTGGAGACAGTAATGATACAACTGGGCCTGGGTTCCTCAAATGGGCAAAGCTGCTATACTCAACCCCCACAGCACGGGTTCACACGGGACGAACAATATCAAGATCGTGCAAAATAGGCAGGGGCACCAGACAGGGATGCTCACTATCACCGCTGCTATTTGCCATCGCAGTGGAGCCATTGGCACAGATGGCCAGAACCGGGAAATATTTTGAGGGACTGAAGGTTGAGGATCAGACTCACCAAATTACGCTCTACGCGGATGACATGTTAATATTCCTGAAAGACCCGAACAGCGAACTACCAGTGGCCATGAAATTACTAGAAAACTTTGGGGACATATCGGGGCTCTGCATCAACTGGCAGAAATCCCTCATCTACCCACTACAAAAGGGAGCGCCCCAAATCATAAATAACCGTGGCTTGGTATGGGCCTCGACCACCTTCTGCTACCTGGGTGTCAATATATACCATGAGCTGGAAGACCTCCTACAGGGCAACATGAATAATGCAATTCAGAAGCTGAGAACAGATGCCCTTTTCTGGAGGAACCTACCCTTATTGGTGGCAGGCCGTGTAGCTCTGGTGAAGATGGTGGCCCTGCCGAGATTGCTATACGGCTGCTTGACATTGCCCATTCTGGTCCCCCGCCTAACCTTCAGAGATATCGACTCTATACTTACTAGTCTTGTCTGGGGACCAGGACGTCACAGGCTAGCCTGGCATAAACTACAAAGACCCACGACGGAGGCGGGCTTAGTGGCTCCAGACACGAAACTATATTATCTGGCAGCTCAGCTTCAGTGGCTGGCTAAAGCGTTGCAGGCAGCACTCCTGGCAACAACTGAAGGGCACCCAAAGGGGCACACAATCACAGCCCTCACAAAGATACTCCTGACTCCTGGGTGAGGTGGGCAGCAGGTTCGCTGGACCTCCAGTTTATTGGTGACTGCTGGAGACGCAGCCTACAGCGCACCAGAAGTACTTCCCCGTACTCACAGAACTTACCCCTGCGGTATGGGAAACACCATAGCGGGAATTACAAAGTGGGGATCATTTGGTATCACCATGATAGGAGACTTCTTCAGGGATGGGGAATTGGTGTCATACAAAGATCTGATGGCGCACACTGGAGTCCCACCGGGAATGTTCCTAATGCATAGATCACTCACTGCACAAATACAATAACATTGGAAACAGGGATCGAGGGAGCCCCCTACACACGCTGGTTGTCATGCCCTTTGTACCATAGGGGGAGAGAGGAAAGTGGTATCTACACTCTACAAAACATTGCAAAGAGACACACTGTCCCCCCTAGAAAGATTGAGGACCCAATGGCAAGAGGACATTGAGGAGCCTATAGATGATGCACAATGGGGACGAATCACATCACACATATATAAGGTGTCCAGAAACGCCCGCTTCAAGTTGATGAACTTATATATATATCACTGAGCATACCTCAGCCCTGCAAAGATAGCATCAATGTATAACAATGCAAGGAGTTCATACCCTTGGTGTTCGGAGCAAAAGACAGGACTGAGACATATGCTGTGGAAATGTAGGGCTCTGGAACAATACTGGGAGGAGGTCCTAAATAGTATTATAATAGTGACGAATAGGAGACTCCGGTCTTCCCCAGGGGTGGTACTGCTGGGATGATTCCCCAGACCCTACTCGAAGAAAATCACAACCAAATATATGGATTTAGCACTGATACTAGCTAAAAGGGAGATCACAATGCACGGGAAGGATCCCAGAGGACCACACACATCAACTTGGAGGGACACACTAGTCAGATGGGCTGAGGCGGAAGGGAGGGCCCTGCACCAAGAAGTAGCCAAAGGAGCTGGGAGTGTAGAGGGGGTGAAGCAATGGGACCACCTACTTGACCGCCTTAAGGACCCAAACACCAAAGCCCGGGATCAAGACACATCATCGGAGGATTGAGATGCAATCGAAGTGCAGGAGCACTAGAACATAAAAACGTGAGACGTGCCACGCACCTGGCACCAGTAACCCAGAATGACAATACCCAAGTGGGGACAGTGTGCATGGATGGAGCTGATAAAGAGGAACGGGATTAGGGGTGGGAATACAGGGTAAGCTGATTAATGTTTGTTTGTTGGAAAAAAAATGCTAATAAAAATATGTTACAAAAAAATAAATAAAGACGGGGTGACAAAACAAGAAGGGGGGGAAGACAGAAAACACACATGGTCAATGCCAGCAACATCACTACTGTGACACTGCGGACGCAACACACAGGGAGCAGCCTTTTGCACTAGGCCATGCACTAGCAGTTAGTAGGAAATTCAACAAGCCATGGGGTACAATGCCTAACACCATTTGTTGCACACCTGGAACCCACAGGAGTCTGCCCAGTTGTAGATGTCTACTAAAAATATTGGGGTTGGAGTGCCTCAGAGCCTGCCCAACAAGGGACCTACCCTACCAAGTTTGCCATGGCCTAGGGGAACCCACAGCCTACATCCCCCACCCAGACACCTCATAAAGTGCGCAGAGTCTGCTTAATGACACTGTACTCACCCCCTTGTGGGTGCTGTGATAGCCTCAAGCGCCCATCCAACTCTGGATATGCCACCACCAGGATCCGGAACATCAGGGGGGTCATGGTGTGACGGGTACCCCTTCCACGTTGGGAGGCCAGCCCCAGCTGGGCCTCCACCGTCTTCTTGCTCCAGTGACAAAGGTCCTCCCATCTCTTGCAGCAGTGGGTGCTCCGTCTATGATAGACCCCAAGGGTCTGCACTTCCTTGGCGATGCTCGCAAAATACCCTTCTTCTGGTGGGCACTGACCTAGAGGAAAGGTACAGGAGGAAAGGAAATTACTCACCCGTCAGGACCATCATACTCATTGCCCACCAGTTCCCAGCTATGCCCTGACGCACATACACTCACCATCCTCACATGCAGGCCTCAGCCCCCCCTACATGTATCTTTCATCCATACCACTCCAAACAGACATTGCCCACCCACCATGCTCACAGTGTACTCACCTGTTTGTCTGGAGGACCGTAGAGTAACAACAACCCTGGAACCGTGTACTGTGGGAGGACTCCATCCACCAGTTTGTCCAACTCCACTGCGTGAAGGCAGGGGCCCTTTCCCCAGACACTCGAGCCATTGTCGTTTCCAGACTCAGGTCACAGCAGCACTTGCAGTGTAGGTCCTCTCCTGTTGAAGGTCAGGTATCAAGTGAGTGAACATATAGAAAATGGCGGTCACGTCCGCAGCAGTGCGTACCGTCACTGCCGGTGTACATCGTCATTGGCTTATGGAACCCATAGGGCCTAATGATAACCAATGCTGAATTGTGTGGCGGTCTTCGACCGCCTACCACGACGCTGCACAATGCCAGTGCAGTTACATCATTTCCCCTTGTCCCTCCTCACAAGTCAGGCAGCCACCATTTCAGGGGGCACGTGCCATGTCGCCTAACTGCGTCACAGCACAAGTCGGAAGCTATACGGACAAACTACGCCACACATGGATTTACTCACAATACTGCAAACACACTTGTGCAACTATGTGGTACGTGACCCTCTGCTCACCATCCTTCTCCATAGGGCAAATCCGCTCAGGCAGATGATGAGATGGCGTCATCCTCCGGTGTACAGACCCCTGGTGGACCTCTCGACAATGGAAGACAGACACATCTTTATCACCTACAGACTTGATCATGCCACAATCCAAGACCTGTGTGCCAAATTGGAGCCAGACTTGATGTCAGCTATCTGCCATCCCACAGGAATCCCCCCTCTAGTGCAGGTTCTGTCAGTGCTCCATTTCCTGGCAAGTAGCTCCTTTCGAACTACAGTGGCCATGGCATCTGGGATGTCTCAGCCAATGTTTTCTAACGTGTTGACCAGAGTGTTGTCTGCCCTGCTGAAACACATGCGCAGCTACACCGTGTTTCCCCAGGTGTAGGATTTAGCCACAATGAAAGCTGACTTTTATTCCCTGGGACATATCCCCAACATCATTGGTGCCATTGGTGGTACACATGTGGCATTTGTCCCCCCCCGCAAAAATGAACAAGTGTACAGAAATCGAAAAAGCTACCATTCGATGAATGTGCAGATGGTGTGTTTGGCAGACCAGTATATCTCTCATGTGAATGCCAAGTATCCTGGCTCTGTGCATGATGCCTACATTTTGAGGAATAGCAGCATCCCTTATATGATGGGCCAACTCCAGAGGCACTGTGTGTGGCTAATAGGTGAGCCCAAGGACCCCAAACATTATGAATAGGTGTATGGGTATGGGTTAGTCCCTAAGGGTTAGTGTGTGTCCAACAGTTATCCCTCGACATTTGCAGGTGACTCTGGTTACCTCAACCTCTCATGGCTACTGACCCCAGTGAGGAATGCCAGGACAATGGCAGAGGACTGCTACAATGAGGCACATTGGTGAACTAGGCATATTATTGAGAAGACATTTGGGCTCCTGAAGGCCAGATTCCGGTGCCTCCATCTAACAGGTGGCTCTCTATACTACACACCGAAGAAGGTGTGTCAGATAATCGTGGCATGCTGCATGTTGCACAACCTGGCATTACAACGACAATTGCCTTTTATGCAGGAGGATGAGCCTGGTGATGAGCTTGTGCAGCAGAGGAGCCTGTAGACAGTGAGGAAGAGTAGGCAGAGGAAGAAGATATTGACAACCGAATGAACATCATCATGCAGTACTTCCAGTGACACACAGGTAAGAGATTGTAACTCCTCCTCACATTTCTGAATACTGTAGGACATTGTATACGTCTGCCTCTTCACCTCTGTCTATGGACACTGACTATTCACTTTTGCTTTCAATTTTTCAGATCTGGATACCCCATTCTGCCTTCTGCTATATGCACTGCTGGCCAACAACTGTCGTACATTGGTATGAGCAAATGAACATTTGCATTGCTATTTGTTACTAATGTTGTCATTATACATTTGTGATAGATCAGACTGACTCCAGATCGGCTTGTGATTCAAGGGTGTTTATTTAGGGACTAATGTGTATAGGGGTATGTGGAAGGGGCTGGGGTGATGGTGGCAGAAGGTCCATAGTAGGGTCCAGTCTCTTTGTATCACAGGTGCATTGTCCAATGGGGCATAGGAAGGGGAGTAATGGCAGTTCAAGGTGGACAGGGTGACATAGTGGGACAGCAGGGTGACAATCAGGAGGGTCCTATTTCTTGACGGGTGTCTTGGCAATGTTCTCTGGCTTCTGCCTGGATCGCAGGGACCGTTTGTGGCGTGGTTCTCCTTCTGTAGGGGGTGGGGTGCTGGTGGGCCTGTCCTCCCTCTGTCGCACAGCAGTCGTCCCAGCTTCCCTGTTGTTCTGTACCTCTGTCCCCTGAACCGAGTGCCCACTGCCACTGACCCTAGGTCCCTGATCGTCCTGTGTTAGTGGGGTTGCCTGGGGTCCCTGTAGTGGTGGACACACTGCTGATTGACGTGTCCTGGGGACAGTGGCATGGGCCCGCTGAGTGGGTGCTGTGGTGGTGTTTCCTGAAGGGGGAGGTTCTGTGGTGGTTTGGGACTGTGGCAGGGGAACAGACTGTCCAGAGGTCCCTGATGGGCCAGGCTGGACATCCTGATCTAAGTGTGCAGAGATGCTGTCATCACTGTGGGCCTCTTCTGTGGAGGGATTGGATATGGCTGGCACCTCCTGTCGGTGACGCTGGGTAGGGGTCCTGTTTTGGTTTAAATGCATTGTTATTTTATCTGTGTGTGCCATCTTGTGCAATGGGTGTGTTTCCCTCTATAACTGTGCTTGCAATATCGCCTTGGCCCTTGGGTGAGTGGTGATTGTGTGCCCTGGGTGAGTCTCTCTGCTGGGCATGCTTTGGTGATGGCTGTTCATGCATGTCTGTGATGGATGTCCATGCATTGTTGTTGCATTCATGGCTTGGTTGTGGGAGTGGTGGGGTGTGAGGATAGGTTATGTGGAAGATGGTGGAGTCATGGGAGTGAGGGTAAGGGTGAGGGTGGGAGTATGTGATGGCATGCAGGTAGGGTGGGGGGATATAACGTTAAATATATGACTTACCAGAGTCCAGTCCTCCTGCTACTCCTGCGAGGCCCTCAGGATGCATTATTGCAAGAGGTGTAAAGACCTACGGGGGAAGGTGCATTCAGTGGTATCCAGACACCAGGTAGCCATACAGAGGATTGGCGGTGGACCTCCACCTCCTCCCCCACAACTAACAACATGGTAGGAGCAAGTCTTGGCAATCATGCATCCTGAGGGCTTGTCAGGATTAGTAGGAGGACTGGACTCTGTTAAGTCAACTCTCCATTTCTATCAACCCCCTACCTGCATGCCATCCCATACCCCTACCCTCACCCTCACTCCCATCACTCCACCACGTCTCATACACACCACCATCATATTTCATTCATTGCAATGCCAAGCCCTGCATGCTCTACCAATGCATGGACACTCCTCACAGCCATGCATGGACACCCATCACCAAAGCATGCACACTGGAGACAATCAGCTAGCCCACTAAATAACAACTCACAGAAGGCAAATGTGCCAGCGCAATAACAACCATAGAGGGCAAACCACCCATGCACAAGATGTCACACACAGAAACAATAACACTGCATTTACATCCCCACAGGTATCCAAGCCAATGTCATCGGAGAAGAGGTGCCAGCAACATCCAGCCCCCCCACAGAAGAGGCCCACAGTGATGACAGCAGCTCTGATCGCCTGGATCTGGATGACCAACCTCGCCCATCAGGGACCTCTAGACAGTTGGTTACCCAGCCACAGTCTCACAACACCACGGAGCCTCCCCATTAGGAAACAACACCACAGCCTCCACCCAGCGGGCCCAAACCTATGTCCACAGGACACGTCAATCAGCAGTGTGTCCACCACTACAGGGACCCCAGGGCACACCACAAACTCAGGACAATCGGGGACCTGGGGTCAGTGGGCACACGGTTCAGGGGACAGAGCCACAGGACAAGAGGGAAGGTGGGAGGACTGCTGTGTGACAGGGGGAGGACAGTCCAAGGGAACTGACCCTCCAGGAGGCAATCACCGTGATCCTGGGAACCTACCAACATTCCTAAAATATGCTGGGCTACATTCTGGACAAGATGGAGGAGAACATGGGGCTGCAGGAAGGACAGGATCTAGGGATCAGGGAGGAATTTAAGTCCATTAACACCAGCCTGTTCTCCATTGCAGGGGTGCTGGCAGACATGGCCAACAATATAAGGGAGGCAATGGCACACCACTGGGTCCCTGACACTAACCTGACTATTGAACACCTCTCCACCTCCGCTGCTGCTGGTGGACAGGAGGCCCCGCCACAGGACCAACAGGCCACCAGCACCCCTCCCCCTGCAGGTGAACCACCCCACAAACATTCCCTGCGATCCAGGCAGAAGCCAGAGACTATTGCCAAGACCCCCCCAGGAAATAAGACTCTCCTGATTGTCACCCTTCTGTCCCACTCTGCCACCCTGTCCACCTTGAACTGCCATTGCTCCCCTTCCTATGCCTCCTTGGACACTGCCCCTGTGATACAAATAGACTGAACTCTACCCTGGACGTTCCTCCATCATCAACCCAGCCCATTGCACTACCCCCTCTTCTTCAGAGCACTGAAATAAACACACTTAGAAAAAATACAAATATGGTTTATGTCAAATGAATTTAAAATGTATTATTTTACAAAGCTCAAACATTGCAATTCAACTGTACAGTAATGTTCACATAGGAAAGATCCATAGTTGGCTGCACTGAACACACCAGGAACAATAGTGGGGCACCAACATCTGCAAACAGAGATGCCAAAGGGTAATTTCAGTGGGCATAGAAGTAGAGATTCACAGCCTTCCAGTGACAATGTTACACATCAAACTGTAAATGAAATGTGAAGTTACACAGTCTTACCTGTGTGTTATTGGAAGTATTGATTAATGACTGCACTTCTGTTGTCCTCATCCTCATCCTCTGCCTCCTCATCTTCACTGTCCACAGGGTCCACTGCTGCCACAGGGCCATCTCCAACCTTGTCCTCCTGCAGAAAAGGCACGTGGAGGCGCAAGGCAAGGTTGTGCAACATACAGCATGCCACGATGATCTGGCAGAACTTCTTGGGTGAATAGCACAGGGACCATACTGTTAGATGGAGTCAACAAAGCCTGGCCTTCAGGAGGCCGAATGTCCTGTTAGCCACACACTCACCCTTAGGGCCCACAACATACCCGTACACCAACATCTACTGGGTGGGAAGCAGGGCTCTCCTATTAGCCACACCCAGTGCCTTTCGAGTTGGGCCTTCACATTTGGGATGCTGCTATTCCTCAGGATAAAGGCATCATGCACAGACCACCATCTGGACATTCATGGAGTGAAAACTCTGATTTCTGAAAACCTGTCATTCTGCTGTGGGGGGACAAATGCAATATGTGTTTCATCAATTCCCCCATTGATGTTGGGGATATGTCCCATTGCATAGAAGTCAGCTTTCACTGTGGCTAAATCCTCCACCTGGGGAAAAAGATGGAGCTGCACATGTGTTTAATCAGGGCAGACAACACTCTGGTCAGCACTATTGAGAACATTGGCTGTGACATTCCTACTGCCAAGCCCACTGTCACTTGGAAAGAACCAGTTGCCATTAAAGGGAGCACAAATAGCACTTGCACAAGAGGGGGGTTCCCTGTAGGGTGACGGATAATAGATATCAGGTCAGACTCCAATTGGGCACACATCTCCCTGATTGTGGCTCTGTCAAGTCTATAGGTGAGGATAATGTGCCTGTCCTCCATTGTTGCCAAGTCCACCAGGTGTCTGTACACGGGGGATATCTCCATCTCCTATTCATCCGCAACGGTTGTAATGCATGGGTCAAAAGAGTGAGCAGCTGGTCAAAATGTGTACATAGCAACCACTACATTTCTATGCATATTGCGATTGTTACATTATTTAGGTGCGATAGGTCCAAAATGTGAATTTGTGTAATGTGACGCAGTTAGGATCCCTGGCCTGCACCCCCCCTGAAATGGCGTCCACCTGTCCAGTATGGATGGACAGGTGGAAGTGAGGGAATTCCGCTGACGTTGTGTGCCGTTGCGGGAGGCATTCGAGAACCGCTGTGCAACTCGTCATTGGTTGTCATTGGGCCTTATGGGGTACAGTGTCCAATGGTGATGTACGCCTGCGGTGATGGTACGCACCGCCGCAGACTGACCGCCATTTTCAATCTGTTCACTCACTTACTACCTGACCTTCAACAGGAGAGGACCTACACTGCATATGCTGCTGTGACCTGTGCCTGGAACCGACCATGGCTTGTGTGACTGGAGAAAGGGACCCTGCCTTCACCTCGGTGGAGTTGGAGAGACTGGTGGATGGGGTCCTAGCCCAGTACCGATTGCTGTATGGACCTCCAGACCAACAGGTGAGTACACCATGAGTACGATGATTGGGCCATGAATGCAAGGAGTGCTGTGTGTGAAGGCCTCGTGTGGGGGGGGTTGGTGGATGGGCCCTGGTCAGTGTGCAGCATGTATGATGGGCCATGTCTGTGCTAATGGGGATGGGAAGGGGCATGGTGGGACATAAGTGTAACAGGCAGAACAGTCAGGCTAATACCTTTCCCTGTGTGTATTTCCCTGCAGGTCAGCGCCCATCAAAATAAGGGTATATGCGTGCCATCGCCAAGGACGTGCGGAACCTGGGGGTATACGGCAGATGGAGCACCCACTGTCAGAAACGGTGGGAGGACCAGAGATGCTGGGCACAGAAGATGGCGGAAGCCCAGCTGGGGATGGCCTCCCAATGAGGAAGTAGTGCTCGTCGAAACCTGACACCCCTGATGGCCTGCATACAGGCGGTAGCCTATAAGGAGCTGGATTGGCGCTTGGGAGCATAACAGCAGCAATAAGGGGGTGAGTACAGTGCCCTTCATTACAAATTATGCCTGGTGGGGTGGTGTCCGGGTAGGTGGTGTGGACTTTGTGGGTGCCCCTAGGCCAGGCCTGACATTGCAGAGTAGTACCCATGTTGGGCAGGGTTCTGATTTGAAGGTCCTCCAACCAAGCTTGTAGCCATCCACTACTGGTCAGGGGTCGGTGGGCCTCAGGTTTGCTGCAATTGTCGTTAGGTGTCCCTATCCATGGGCTGGTGACTAGCATTGTGACTGGTAGTGCATTGCCCAGTGCGTAGGGCTGTTCCCTGTGTGTTGTGTATGCCAATGGTTGTGTTGGCGCCACCATTGACCAAGTGTATCCTTTGTCTCTTCCCCCCTTTTTGTTTTGTCACCCTGTCCTTAAGTGCATTAGCATTATCTGCCTAAGGAGCAGAGGCACCGGTGACGGAGGGAGCTGCATCCCACAGGGCCAAGGAGGCCGAGTCCACCGACGGTGAGGGCACCATCGGGATGGAGGGCGAGGGGAGCACCACGACAGAGACTGGAGAGGACAGTTCGGACACAGATACCTCTCCCGATGGAAGCTCACTGGTGGAGGCAGACACCTCTGTGACCACCCCAGCTACAGGTAGAGCCGCCACCCCATACCAGCACCCCCGTCCCAGCAGCCCCTCAGTGAGTTTCCCATGCCCGCTCACCCAGGAGGGTGGGCATCTCCTTTGCCCCAGGCACCTCAGGCCATTCCCCAGTCAGCCCTGCTGCCCTGAGTGAGGAGGCTATTGACCGCCTGCAATCCATCTCTGTTGGGCAGTCAACCATTCTGAATGCCATCCAGGGGCTGGCAGCCCAAATGCAACCGACCAATGCAATTCTGGAGGACATTCACACTGGCTTGGCGGCCCAACAGAGATCAATCCAGGCTCTGGCCTCCTCTCTTTTGGCAGCCATTGTCCCTCTTTCCACCCTCCCCACTCGAGCTTCCTCCACCCAAATCCATTCCCCTCAACCCTAACCTATCCCGAGCACACAGGCAGACGAGCATGCACACAGAACAACACACAAGAGTGGACATGGCAAACACAAGCACCACACTTCATCCCAGAGGCCCTCACACAAACGCCATCCAGATGCAGACATACCAACATCCACATCCTCCACTGTGGACACCTCCTCCTCCTCCACCGCCCTCCCTGTAACGTCACAACTCACATCGTATGCACTACATCCTCATCTGTTTCCACCGTCACCAGCACACCTATCAGTACACACCCCTCACTGACAGTCACCCCGCCACATCCATGCACACGTCCCCTGTGTCCTCTCCCACTGTGTCTGTGCCCCCTCCTCCCAAAGTACACAAATGCAAGCACTCAGACACCCAACAGCTATCCACCTCACAACAACATCCAACCCATGCACCTGCACCCAAACACAGCAGACTGACACCTCCTACAACCACTCCTTCTTCCTCCTCTCCCAAACCTTCTCCCTCTTCACGCCCCGATGTTCCTAAGAAGCTTTTCCTCTCCAACATTAACCTCTTCCCTGCCCCTCCCCCGTCCCTCACGACAGGCCAGGGTGGTCAAAACCCAGGCAAACACCTCAGCCACCCAGTCCACAGGCACAGTAATGCCCCTAGCAACTCCAGGTGGGAAAGGATCCTGGCCACCAGCCAGCTAGATGGAAAGGGTGCCTGCCCCAAGTGCTTCAAGGAAGGACAAGAAGTCAGCCCCAGCTGCAGGAAGGAAGGGCAAGGAGCCAGCCCCAGCTGCGGCCAAAAGAAGCAAGGAGCCATCCCCAGCTGCAGGAAAGAAGGGCAAGGAGCCATCCCCAGCTGCTGCCAGGAAGTACAAGGGGCCTGCACCAGCAGGCAGTAAAGACAAGGGGCCTGGTGCTGGGACTCAGTTGGAGCCCCCACCATGAACCATGGTGGTGCAGCCGTCCAAGGCTGCAGGGGATGTGCTGGAGCCTCCCCCCACCACCACCACCAGCAGCAGCACCACCACCACCAGCCGCAGCATCCCCAGTGGGTTGCCGCCTGAGACTGCAGGGGATGGGCTGGAGCCTCCCCTCACCACTACCAGAAGCAGCGCAGCACCACCACTGCCACCACTGAACAGCCATCTCGGCTGGCGGACAGTGTGTAGTCCTGCATCCGTGGGCTATTGTGCAGCCTGGCCACTGCAAATCCTGGGGGTATGACACCCTGCTTAGAGACTGTGAGCTTGCACTCCCCAAGATCTGCATCACTGGCCATGATGGCCCCTCCAGAACCAGTGGAGAAACCTTCCACTCAACCCAAACCATCTATTCACCCCATCCTCCCCAGGATGAAGCTCACTGGGCATGATGCCCCCTCCAGAACCAGTGTAGAAGTCATCCACTAGAGAGACTGTGGCCTTGCACTGCCCATGACATAGCAATGGGCATTTTGCCCCCTCCAGAGCCCGTGGAGAAGTCATCCACCCGAGAGACTGTGGCCTTGCACTCCCCAGGACAGAGCAATGGGCATGTTGCCCCCTCCAGAGCCAGTGGAGAAGTCATCCACTCAAGAGACTGTGGCCTTGCACTCTCAGGACACAGGAATGGGCATGTTGCCCCCTCAAGGACCAGTGGCGTTGTACCATCTTCCGGCTGAGGTGCCCCCGTTCCCCATCCCCCTGAGGTGCCTGCCCATTTTCGACCTGATGCCCCTGCAGTGTTCTCTCCATGTTGTTGCAGGAGTGAGGGGAGGCCTTGAACTTTGTGATGTGGAACTGTGTACCTTGATTTGTACATATGTATATACTTTTTTATTTGGATGCACGTATTCCTACAATATTTATCTTATTACACTCACTTTAATCTATTGTAGTTTTTGTTGCATTATTCCTGAGGTGTATGGGGTCAATATGTAATGTTACTGCATCTGCTTGTGTGTATTGTGTTAGGGGTGGGGACGTTGTGTGTTGCATGTGTGTGTCAATCTCTTTTTCCTCCTCCTCCCCTGATAGGCGGCTGTACTCACTGTGGTCGTCTTCACCATCGTTGGTGTTCGTAGTGGAGCAGCACTTAAAAGAGCATGGGGAAGGCATGCAACTCAGGCTCCATGGTGGCGTGGTGCTTCCCAGAGTCTCCACAGGTGAGTCATTTCCCTTCTGTGCAGTTTTTCTGCCAAGCTTTTGATGTCGTTGGTACCACCCCGGTAAAGGTGGCGGATTGGCACGTCTTAACCCGTTAAGTGCCATGGCCGGCACCAGGGAGGGGGTTAAAAAATCCTCTGGTGCAACGCACCGGAGGATTTTTTTTTTTTGTCTAGGAGATGCAGAACAACATCCGCGTCTCCCCCCACACCCCTCCCACCCTTTGTGATGTCAGTGCACTGTGAGGCACGCTGATGTCACATTTTTCCCCACAGGTGCAGCAGAGGTGCAGCTAAGCGTAACAGCCTCCCCAAATGCCAGGGAGGCATTGATGGAAAGGGGAGACTCTCCCCTTTCTATTGATGCCTGCCTGGCACTGTTTCCTGGCCATGGATCGCAGCACAGCTGCGATCCATAGCCAGGAAATGCCCCTAGACACCAGGGATCTTTGTTGGGGGGGTTGGCCCCCTTGTAAATTGCCCCCCCCGGGGGCACGTTTAAAAAACATATATGTTTGGGTTTCTTTGGGGGGTGATTGCGCCCCCCAGATTAAAATAAAGGTAAACTTAAAAAAAAAAAAATGCAGGGTCGGCCCTTCGAACACGGGCCGACCCCTGGGGGATCTAAAAGAATCTAGTTTTCCCTGGGGGGCGATCTGGCCACCCCAGGGAATTTAAAAAAAAAAATAGAATCTGTTGGGGGTCAGCCCTTAGGCTGACATTCTATAGGGCAATTTTTTTTTTTATACATGTGTGCTTTGCCAAGGGAAAGCACACATGTATGAAAAAAAAGGTTATGTAGAGAGTGAGTGTCTCTCTCTCTCTCTCTACATATATATATATGTATATATATATATATATATATATATATATATATATATATATATATATATATATATATAAATGTATGTATAAATATGTATGTATATATATATTGTTTTTTTTTCTTTCATGTGTTGTTTTCCGAGAGCCACAATTGGCCCCCTAGGGAAACCACACATAGATAAGAGAGCACCTAAAATGACTGTCGCACTGGGTGCCACCAGCGCTAAAGGCTGTGATGATGGGTATGTGGTTAGGTGAAGTAATACATTCTTTTATGGGGTTTTTCAGGGTTTTCAGAGAATCTGCCAAATTGGAGAAGAAGCGAAGGTAAGGTGACACCATTTCCTATTGGACACATCAAACATACACACCAGTAATGTTGTGACTATCTGCCTTCTACGTAGGCTAGTAATTTAGAGGGACAGTTTAGCCAGTAGCAGAGATGGCGTTTCATTGGATGACTGCTGATGAAGCCCTAACTCGGGTTATGGAGGACAGTTCTAATCTAGGCTGAGAGACTGAGACAGCAGATACTGAGACAGCATCTGAGGTTGAGGACAATGGGGCAGAATCTGGGAGTGATTTTTGAGTCCGTGGAGTCCCATCCGACGACACCTCTTCCAGTGAGTCTGAAGGAGACGATGGCGATAGCCGTGCTGTCCCTTTGCAAGCACATTCTGTGCAGCGGGACAACATTGGGTTAGCCGAACCCAGAGAGCAGGTGCATGCGGCTGCAAGCACAGAGAGAGTGCTCTCTTGGCAGCCCCCCTGTTTAGTTCAGTTCTAAATTCACCTTTTACTGGTGACGCTGGATGTAAAGTGGATACAGCTAACTTTTTGCCAGTTGACTACATCCATCTATTTTTGGATGTTGACTTCCTTCAGGAAATTGTGCAGCAAACAAATTTGCATGCAGACCAATTTCTGAGGGAGCGTGGAGGCACTCTAGGGCCCCATTCTAGGGCACGCCAGTGGACTCCCACTTCGCTGGCGGAGTTGAAGGTATTTTTGGGCCTTACGCTCAAAATGGGGAGAGTGGCAAAACCCACCTTGCAGTCCTACTGGACGACTCGCACGGTTTGGGTAACTCCCATCTTTGCACCATACATGAGCAGAGATTGTTTATTGCTACTGCAGCTCATGCTGCATTTCAATGACAATTCTGCTGCATTGCCCTGGGACCATCCAGACCATTACAGGTTGTTCAAAATACTGCCCGTCGTGGAACATTTGTCTGCCAGGTTTCCAGAGATCTATACTCCTGGAAAGAATATAGCAGTCGATGAGCCCTTGATCCTGTACAAAGGACGTGTGCTTTTCAGATAGTACATTGCGAGCAAAAGAACTCGAAATGGCAAAAAACTGTACATGCTGTGGGAGAGCTCTTCTGGCTATGTGTACAGCTTGAGAGTGTATACAGGGAAGGATTCTATCCTAAACCCTGTAGGTTGCCCTCCCGCATTAGGGGTCGCAGGCAAGATTGTATGGGAACTTGTCCAGCCACTTCTTCACAAAGGTTATTACCTTTATGTGGACGATTTCTGTACAGGAGTAGAGCTGTTCAGTGAGCTCTACAAAGCTGACACTGTGGCCTGCGGTACAGTTTGTTATAACCGCAAAGGATTCCCGCAGGAGCTTGTTTGCAAGAAGCTCTAGAAATCAGAGAGTACTGCATTACGTTCTAACGAACTGCTTGCAGTCAAGTTCTTGGATAGGCGTGATGTGTACATGCTCACTAAAATTAATGATGAGAGCACCTCCCCCATCACGGTTTAGGGTCAGGTTAGGGCTGAAGTCCACAAGCCCATATGTATACTTTATTACAATAAGTACATGGGCGGAGTGGACAAGAACGACCAGGTTCTTCAACCATATAATGAGTGTCATAAAACTCGCACTTGGTACAAGAAACTGTTTACCCACCTGATTCAGATGGCAACATATAATGCGTATGTTGTTTACCGTCAGACAACCACAGGAAGACTCATGACTTTCCTTGACTTCTAGTTGTCTGTAATTGAAAGCCTCACTGCCGTTACAGAAGCAGCAGCAGCCTCCACCTCATATGTTCTGGAGGATGTCGCAAGGCTGCAGGAGTGACACTTTGCTTATCGCATTCCTGAAACACCCAAAAAGGATCGTCCATGTCTTCGCTGTAAAGTGTGCTCGAAGCATGGAAAGCGGCAGGAGAGTCGGTATTACTGTCCCCAGTCATCATCACAACCAGGCCTCTGTATCCTTATTTGCTTTACGTTGTAACATACTAAAGCAAAGTTCTGGGAAATCGACTGAGATTGAGCTGCCGTTGGGTAATCCTTTCAGTGGCAGTGCATGGATACTGAACATCCATGGGCCACAGCTTCGTTAGGCAAGGTGCCACAGAATTTTACTTCATCTACTTCATCATGGACTTCCTTTTGGACTGCTTGAGAGCTAAATTCACAGTCAGAACGTGGTAGGTGTTCTGTTCAATTAACATATATTATGTTCCCCCTACTGTATATACTAGTGGACAGAACATATGCCACATTGTCACTGAGTACCCTTTCTTCACCAGCATGTCTACCTTACTTTCAACTGGAGGTATGCTCTCTCAGTTTGAGGAATCACTTTGTACGGCATACTTGGAAACCCCCAACTTGCATCCACAAACTAGTACAGGTTCACTTGGCAATTTTACAGGATTAGTCAAGACTCTGATGAGAACAGAGACATGAATGGGTAAGGAAAGCTCATGGTAGGTGTGGCGTCACAGGGATATTACACAGGTAGAAGGCAGATAGTAAAGGTAGCACAGGTGTACATCATCTAAACCTATGCATTCAAACCCATTGGTGCCATCCCACAACTGAAGGAGAATGACTTGTATAAGTCAGTGTTTGATCTGCTTTTCATGTTCATCCTCCATCAGAACTTAGTAGATGTTCAGTTTGCTGTATAAGTGCATTACAATCACATCACAGCACATAATGTTGGCTGGGACATATGCTACGTTCTCATGGACTCCACTGTGTGCCACACACTACCCTTTTTCATAGCCTATGACCTTCTCTTTAGGGAACATCATGAGAAATCCCCAGCATGTCTCCCTTCGTTTCAAAGGTAGATGTGCTCACTCAGTTCGAGGAATCGCTTTGTGCGGCATACTCGGACACCCCCAACTTGCATCCACAAACTGGAATGAGTTGGATTTAGCACAATGAGTGCATTAAAGGCGCATGAAAAACAGAACTTCCTGAGCCTCATGTGGCTGTCACAGGAGTCATTAGTAAAGGTTTGTTACGCATGCATTTAGTAATTTTAAGGAAGAAGGAGGCAGTTACTTGACAGGTGGTAAAATGTAGTCAAACTTATTCCATTCTGTGGCATTTGAATGTGATGGGCCCTTGTCTGGCAGAGGTAAGTTAATGTGAGTGCAGTGATTGGTTGGATTGGGCCCGTGGCCGGTGGTATGAAAGGATTGTTTGTTGTGCATGAATGGCGTGTGAATGGACCATAAACAGGTTGGTGCCTGTACGGGGCTTGATGGCCCACCTTCAGAATGCTTGGTTTCAATATTCAGATACTTTAATAAGTATTCATGCTTTGAAACCATAATTTCTGGAGGTGCTAAAAGCAACTAGTGTGAGTGGTGGGTACTAGTACCAGGGCAGTCCAAGGGTGCAGGACTTGCGTGGCTCTCACCAGTTTTCCTTCACCCAGAATCCCCTTGAAATCACAAAATGTGCTTCAAAAACACATTTGCCTTGCATTCCATTAAGCAGAAGTCCAGGGACCTGCAGGGAGCCACAAATTTCCTGCCACTCAGCGTTCCACTAAGCCTCTAGCGAAAAACTGTCTCACTTTAGTGAGTGGGCAAGTGACGACAACAGGGAAGTACCCAAAACGGATTGTCGAGACATTAAAATTATCTACCACAAAACAGCCTAATTTTTTAAGACAGTCACCCAAGTATTTGGTCCTGGGCTCGGCAGCCATATAGGGAAACCTACCAAACACAGACATTTCTGAAAACTAGACACCGAAGGCAGCCCACGTAAGTGTGGCATGTTTGGATTTCACAAAGTTTTCTTACCCAGAATACCCTGCAAAAGTGAAACATTGATTAAAACCACTATTGTTCCTTTCTTTTTTTATCACAGAAACTGCAGGAATGTGCAGGGATCCTCAAAATTCCTACCACCCAGTGTTTCTCCACTTGTCCTGATAAAAACACAACCTCACTTGTGTGCCTGCGCCTAGTGCCAGCATCAGGAATGAATCACTCCAGGGTTAACAGTAGCCCTCATGCAAGGAATACCATTGACCCTTGTGAGATCCGTTCCTGTTGCGGGCACTAGGCCTACCCACAAAAGTGAGGTACCATTTTTACTTGAAGGAATGCTGGGTAGGAGGAAATTTGTGGCTCCTCTCAGATTCCAGAACTTTCAGTCACCGAAATTTGAGAAAACACATTTGCCAACTTTTGAGGTTTGCATAGGATCCTGGGTAACAGAACCTGGTGAGAGACCCACAAGACACCCCATCTTGGATTCCCTTAGGTGTCTAGTTTTAAAAAAATGCACAGGTTTCGTAGGTTTCCCTAGGTGGCGGCTGAGCTACAGGCCAAAACCCACAGCTGGCACTTTGTAAAAAACAGCTCTGATTTCTTTTGGAAAATGTGATGTGTCCACGTTGTGTTTTGGGGCATTTCCTGTCACGGGCACTAGGCATACCCAAACAAGTGAGGTACCATTTTTATCGGGAGACTTGGGGGAACACAGAATAGCAAAACAAGTGTTATTGCCCCTTGTCTTTCTCTACCTTTTTTACTTCCAAATGTAAAACAGTGTGTAAAAAAAGACGTCTATTTGAGAAATGCCATGTAATTCACATGCTAGTATGGGCACCCCGGTATTAAGAGATGTGCCAATCACCACTGCTTCTCAACACCTTATCTTGTGCTCATTTTGAAAATACAAAGGTTTTCTTGATACCTATTTTTAACTCTTTATATTCCAGCAAATTAATTGCTGTATACCCGGTATAGAATGAAAACCTATTGCAAAGTGCAGTTCATTTATTGGCTTTGTGTACCTAGGGTTCTGGATGAACCTACAAGACCTATATATCCACACAACCAGAAGAGTCCAGCAGACGTAACAGTATATTACTTTCAAAAATCTGACATCGCAGAAAAAAGTTACACAGTAAAACATAAAGAAAAATGGCTGTTGTTTTCAGCACAATTTCCATATTTTTTTATTTCAGCTGTTATTTTCTGTAGGTAAGCCTTGTAAGATCTACATAAATAAACCATTGCTGAATTCAGAATTTTGTTTATCTTTCAAAAATATTTAGCTTTCTGCGATCCAGCATTGGTTTCACACCCATTTCTATCACTAACTGGAAGGAGGCTGAAAAAAATAGTAAACATGGGGTGTGTCCCTGTAAAATGCCAAAATTGTGTTAAAAAATGTGTTTTTCTGATTCAAGTCTGTCTGCCTGAAAGCTGAGAAGATGGTGATTTCAGCACTGCAATCCCTTTGTTGATGCCATTTTCAGGGAAAAAAAACACATGCTTTCTTCTGCGGCCCTTTTTTCCCATTTTTTCTGAAAAAATTAAATTTTTGCTGTATTTTGGCTAATTTACTGGTCTTCCTCGGGGGAACCCACAAACTCTGGGTACCTTTAAAATCCCTGGGGTGTTTGATAAAAAGGGATGTAAATGTGGCATGGATAGTTTCTGTGGACAAAAAGTTATGAAGGCCTAAGCACAAACTCCCAAAATTAGCCTAAAAAAGGGCCCAGAACTGTGTGAGTGAGGGGGGGAGGAATCAGCAGTTAAGGGGTTAAGTTGGGTTTCTATAGAAATAATATAGAAGGCATTTCTATATAAATACCATCCTTAGCCTTTGTTTTTTTCATTGTATGTTATTGATTTTTTAAATAATTATGTGTTTGAAATCAGAGTTTGGACTGTTATTGATTGGAGTATTGTAAAGTGTGGAGTGCAGTACAGTACATTTGAGGAGAATGTGGTAGAGTCCAGTGTTGTAGAATAGAGTATCTTAGAGTGGACTATAATGGAGTCAAGAGGAGAGGAGTCATTTAGCATGAAATGGAGTAATCAGGTTATTCTTTTTGTGCAGGAAGTTGCCCCTTCATGCATAAAAACAATCCTGCATGCAGCGCATGGCACCCTTGCACCATGGTGCAAGGGTGCCTACGACAGCACTAGGTAGCCAAAGGGGAGAGTGCAGGGGGAAACATCAGGAATGCACCATATGCCTTAAGTACAGTACATTCCTCCCCTAACCCTGTATTGCAGTGCAGCACAGTAAGGTGACTTTCTACACTGCAATGTAGCACAATGTTGTAAATAGGCCTGTAATATGTAGTCAAGTGGGTAGGGGGATGTAATTCTATTTAAATTAATATATTAATAAGTTTTCTTTTTTTCTTTTCTCCCTTTATTGAATGAAATTAAGGGGCTCATTTTGTCATGATTAGAACTATGGTGAAAATATTGTATTTCTTCCATTTCTATTACTGACTTTATATATTTAAGGGTGATGGTGCACTTAAGCTGTGAGCTTGTGATGAAGACTGCAAGGTCAAAATGCGCAGCCACAAAATTATCTCTCTAAGAAACACATCTTGAAGTACGAGCATTTGTGTTTGTAGTATGAACACATTCAGTTTTTGAAGATTGTAAACAGGACTTGCACCTCTTGCCCTGTACCAACCCAGACCCATGGAAGTGACAAGATTCCTTGCATAACATGAAGGATTGGCAATAGTGATATCTAGCTGATGTCGCCATTTGGAAAAAGCAGAGCCATCCAGAACTCTCAAGGTTCATCTGGTGAGTGGCTGATTGAGAGTCAGTTTTTGTGTGCTGTAAGATGCACAAGAATCTGCACACTCCGTCCAACAATTTCGCATTACAAAAAGGGATTGAGAAATGGCAAGGGTTTCACGTCTGCAATTGAGCAGCTTTGCAAGATAGGGTGCCCTTTTTCTGCAACTTTAAATCTTGGGAACTTTTCTTGACTAAACAGATGAGTGAAGAGTTGTGCAAGAGATTAGAGGCAGCATGAAGTCTATTTAATTTAATGAGAATAAAGATTGTAAGTCAGTGAACGCTAGCATAATGACTCAGTGTGGACAGGAATCTGCTAGAACATTGAAAAAGCATTTGTACCAGTATGACAAACTTTCCAAGAAAGAGATAAACAGGTGGTGGGAGGTTACCTTGTTGGACAATTATATGGAAGTGGGCAGAGTTCCACTTTGACTACGCATTCTGTTCACTTAACAGAGTCAACATTATAAACTCTTGGAAGAGTAGTCTCAACTAATGGCTTCAACTTGGAAAAACATGATGGGTTTCTTGTATAAATACGCCAAGATAGAGTTAATCTAGGTGTGTAAGGACATTAAAAAGTTCCAAGATTTTTTAGACAAGCATCAGTCACAGGATGAAATTAAAGACTTTCTGAGAGAAATGGAACAGAGTTTGTCTAAATATCAGGAGGAGATTAAGTTTAAAAAAGAGGCAAACAAATTCTATGTGACAAACTACATTAAGCCAGCGGTCAGACTCATACTTTTGGAAGGGAGTATTGTGCAGCAAGATTTTTTTTTCAAGAACTTAGGACCTTGAGACAATAGGAGCTTGCTACATTGGAATCCAGTGGGACACTTAATTAGATTTAGAAGAACAACTGTGTGCATCAAACACTATACCGTTCACCACCCTGGAGGAGTACCTTTTTGAATCAACAAGGGACATTACAGAAAAAATCCTGAATGAAAAGGAGAAAACAACATGAAAGAAAAACAACCAAAGAGGTGGAGATGCAGTAAAGGACACATTGCCACATTGGGAATTAAAGTGGCAAGCTAGAAAGAACAAATCATGGGTGAGACAAATTTGATTGTCATTCATTTATTCTCATATGAATTTAGCAAAGATGAGCAGCCTCTTTTGGATTTGGGACTATGTTTTTCCGTCATTGTTAATCTAAATTATTGTCAAACATGTACTGATTTGGCTATGTTTATTTGGAAATTTAAATTAATGAAGATGTTTTTAGAGCAGGAAAAAAAATTTGATAAACTGAACATTCCTACTAGCGTCGCTACCTGTGATCATACTTTTTCATTGGTGATATAGAAGGACTGGCTGCTTTGATTGAACTGGAGGGTGGTACTGTAGACTGGGCCTCAGAGAGGGACCTCCTCTCTATGTTGGGTCTTGAAACTGATAGAACCAGCACAAAATGCAGCACACATAGAAAGAGGAGGAAAAATGGTCAAATAGATGTATTTCTCCTCCTTATGCCTCTAGTGGAAAGGTGTACGATTTTGGCGCATCCCCAAGTTTAAAAGTTCTTGTAAATCTGGGGATACATCAAAATCCATGGCAGCTGCTTGGGAACACCCATGCAGTACCCATGGAATGTCCCAGGGCATAGTAACACAATGCAGCAATTTGCGCTGCATTGAGTTACTCCAGATTTTTGAAGCCATGAATAATGGTCAGTAGATTTACAGCCAGAGGTTACCCCACAGAGTTATGAAAACTTCTATTTAGAAGGCTTACAAGCTGTCCAGGGATAGCCTCCTCTTAAAGAAGACTAAAACTGTGGAATCTCACCTAGTAAGGGTAATCACTACTTATAATAGTCAGTCAGCTACAATTAAGCCGATGCTTACAAAACATTGGTACCTAGTGAAGTCAGACCCTGCGATAGGAAATCGTGTTATACCGTATCCTCCTGTAACCTATTGGTGATGTAAGTCAGATTTTGGCGCATCCCAAAGTTTACACGTTCTTGTAAATCTGGGGATACGTCAAAATCCATGGCAGCTGCTTGGGAACACACATGCAGTACCCATGGAATGTCCCAGGGCATAGTAACGTGATACAGCAATTTGCACTGCATTGAGCTACTCCAGATTTTTGAAGCCTCGAATAATGGTCAGTAGATTTAAAGCCGGAGGTTACCCCACAGAGTTATGAAACTTCTCTTTAGAAGGCCTACAAGCTGTCTAGGGATAACCTCCTTTTAAAGAAGACTAAAACTGTGGAATCTCACCTAGTGAGGCTAACCATTACTTATAATAGTCAGTCAGTTACAATTAAGCTGATGCTTACAAAAAATTGGTACCTAGTGAAGTCAGACCCTGCGATAGGAAATCTTGTTACACCGCACCCTCCTGAAACCTATTGGTGATGTAAGTCAGCTAAAGATATGCTGGTAAATAGCTATTTCGAACAACAGAGCTAAAAGGAAGTGTTGCTAGAAGAACAGCTGGGGTTATACCAACGTTGAAGATGCACTGCATGCTGGGGCAGCCCAAACAGGAAAACATATAGATTACTGACAGCAAAAACGGCCAATATAATGAAATTTCTAATCTGTAGCAGTGATTATTGTATGTATGTATTACTGTGTCCAGTGGCTACAAATATGTTGGTAGTAATATTTTTCAGGTGAAAATGAGAATACTTGAGCATCTCCAGGGTATTAGGAATTGTGACCAGAATTATCCTGTAGCCAGACATTGGTATCTGGAACATAATCAGAACCCTAACACACTTTCCTTTTTTGTAATGTATTCAGTTAAAAAAGTAATACATTGACAGTACTATATGTGATACTAAAAAGCGAATTTTAGAACATATTCGAGCAACTATTAATACAGATAGGAGCTATGCAACAGCGAGACATATGGAACAAAAACATGATAGCAAGTGGGAACTCATGACATTTTATGCAATTGATCAGGTACCAAAACTAGAACGTGGTGGTGATAGAGAAAATAAATTGCGTCAGCTGGAATCCATATATATACTGGATATCTGGTCTCTCACTCCGCTAGGTTTAAACCAGGATGAAGAGTTATTTGTACAACTATAAGGGTCTTCTTAGTTAACAAAAAGTTTGCCACTTATTTAACTGAATCTTATCATTTTCAAGATGTTTTTCTTTGGGGGGTTTGATGGGTTTATTTATCTGTTAAGAAAAAATTGTTATGCCTGAGGGAAGAATTATAGGCTTTTGCTTTACCCTTCCCTTTCCCCTTACTCTCCCCCCCCCCCTTTTCTCTTCTCACCTCCTCTTTTTGTTTTTCTTTGTTATTATTTAGATAGATATATATTTTTGGCGCCAAAAATACAAGTTTATTTAAGGAATAAAATCAAAATATACTTACATCAGAGGTGCAGGATTTAGTGAGGGCGATTGTTAAAATAAATTTTTGGGGATTGTGCCACTTTAGGCAACAAATGTATATGATTCCTATGTGAACATTAATAAAAAATTAATGAGGCCCCATGCAGTATGTCAATACACCTCGAGAACTTTTCTAATATTGTCTTTCAATCCTTTTCAATTTCAGAAACAAAATAAAAAATATATAATTTAAAAAATCATTTTATTTGAGGAGATGTTATAAACTACATCTACCAGAAGACATTGCAAATGTGGAATTTAGGAGAAAAACAACTCGGATTTCTGTAAAAATATTATTGATGGTTGAAGGATATTTGTAAAAAAGTTTTTGGTGTTTTTTTGCTAAAGTATATATATTTTGTGATGTCAAGGAGTAATTGTTGATAATTTGGTGTAATTTTAGTAGTATTTTTTCTGTTGAGTTTAGGTAGTTTTTTTAAAGCGCTAAATCAGACACAGGAAACACCTGTGAACAAGGTCCGGTGTGACCGAAACGCGTCAGGGGATTCCTGTTTTGTTTGCTTGTGATCTCACGAATGGAATAAAAGTTTAATTATTATTGGCACAACGACGGAGTGCGGTTTTCCTCTTGTCAAAATAGAAAGAGAATCCCCTTTTTTTAAAATATATATATATATATATACACACACATATGGGTTGTACTTACCACTTTACTTTTTACCCTGCACATGCCTTTACCAGCCTTGCCTTTCTAACAACATTTTTGTGGTCAAGGCATGCAAGGTAAAAACTTTTGTTGTAATGACACATGCATTGTAGTGACTGCGTTGTGAAACCTTGCCTGGCAGTTGCATGCATGGTTCCATCATACAACCATTTGCAAGAATTCCTCATATCATCTTTTCTGAAACTGATTTGTCCATAAGGTATCATTCTTTTACAGGACTATACAGCTGAAACATTTGGAAGCATTATGACAGCCATCTAGGGTTGATACAAAAATGATACACTAATCAATATACCATTCCTGAATGACCTACCATTGTGATGTTTTTTAAGTGACCATCTAGAAAATGTATTTGTTTAATGTATCATTGTTTTACTACTCCAAGACGACCACCACATTGCTTCTTAATCTGGCTGTCATAATGGAATTTACAAATCCATTCCAGGACGGCTACCCTCCCCTATATTCAACTTAATATCTTGTTTCAACATATTATAAGACAGAGAGGAGGCGGCACCAGGCGGCACCAGGACCCTGTGGGACTCCCTCGCAGCAGGAGCTGGGGGAGTCACCGGGTCTGTAGCGCTTTATAGCGCATTCTGCTTTTCCCGTGGCGCGGGACAGAGAGGAGGCGGCACCAGGCGGCACCAGGACCCTGTGGGACTCCCTCGCAGCAGGAGCTGGGGGAGTCACAGGGTCTGTAGCACTTTATAGCACATTCTGCTTTTCCCGCGGCGTGGGACAGAGAGGAGGCAGCACCAGGCGGCACCAGGACCCTGTGGGACTCCCTCGCAGCAGGAGCTGGGGGAGTCACTGGGTCTGTAGTGCTTTATAGCGCATTCTGCTTTTCCTGTGGCGCGGGACAGAGAGGAAGCGGCACCAGGCGGAACCAGGCGGCACCAGGACCCTGTGGGACTCCCTCGCAGCAGGAGCTAGGGGAGTCACCAGGTCTGTAGCGCTTTATAGTGCATCTGCTTTTCCTGCGGCGCGGGTCGTGCGTGGGCCACACCCGGGCAAAGCCTGGGCCAAGGGTGGGCCCGTCTTGCGCCCGTCATCGATCGTCAGAGGCTGGGCCACCCCCTTTCATCTTGCCGTGGATGGTGATTTTTTTTTTTTTTTTTATAAGTGACTGGAGACCTTTCTGCTTGAGAGACTCTGTTTTAAACTGTGATTCCCATTGCTGCAATCAGTGAGGTGCTACCGCTTGCTTAAATGGGGCGGAAAAAGGGCCAGCTATCTGGAGCCATGAGTGGTGGTGGTGGCAGGCAGGGTAGCGTAAATACTACATTGGACTCCTTTCTTGCTAGAGCTGTTGGGGCTGTTGGGGAAATTGATCTGGCGGAGAGGAGGCTATCTATGGAGATGGAGGATTGGCATCATGTCTCAATAGTCAGTGATCCCTCAGTATCCTTGGAGGAGGAGGGGGTGGTGGCCCATCCTGGAGGAGAGCTATGTGTTGTATCAGAGCGCGACCATGCTGAGAAATTAGGGGACTCTGGCGACCCAGGGCCTTCGACAAGAAGCAAAAGGCTCCTGCTGTCTTCTCCTGTGGCCTGCCCTATGGATAAGTGCTGTCCTACACCGAGGAAGAAAAAGACACTGAAGAAAACAGTCCCCAAAACGAAAGCTTCTTTTGTGGTTAATTCCAAGGAGTTGTATGGCAGTACTGAATCTAGTGAGCCAATGGGCTGTGATGCAACCAATTTATTGTCAAAGCTTAAGGAGACGATTAAGGGTATTCTGTCACCTGTGATGGCAAAACTATTGGTGATAGAAAAAGCTGTTTCTCGGCTATGTGAATTAAGAAGCCAAGGGAGCAAATCTATGGGGGGTTGTGAGGCCCTGTGCTGTCTATCTCATCCAGGTGTGGGGGTGAATCTACAGGAGGAAGATGTTGGGTCCCTGGGGAACATGCCTCAACAACTGGATAACCCATCAAATTCTGGGGGCCAAGGTGCCTGTGCTCAGTCTGTGTTGGTTTCAACTACCACCCCACCAACGGGCAGGGGGGCCTTGAAGGGGACCAGCCTCGGAAGGCAACCTGACCATGTTTCTGTGGTGGCTGGGGGGGCTTGCCAACAGCCGGTTGGGAAGTCCAACCAGAAACCACTGAGTAAAAAGTCTTTGTAGGCCTTCTGGATCTCCCTCCTGCATGTGCCCCTTATGTGGTGGTGCTGACAAATGTCCCTGCTTTGGCCCCTAGGGTAACAGAATCTATGGCTCAATTAAAAACTAAAACTGGTTATTGGTTGAGCAAAAACTGCAATTTCTCATGTAAGGATCTCGAAGATGGTTTGTTTGTTCGAAGAATTGACTGGGTTGGGCCTAGGAAAAAAGAGGGGAATGAGTATTGTGTTATTATAAATGTTAGATACCTGGGCCTGGCTCAACAGCTTCTCTTCTCATATAGTCATGCTTTTTCAAGGGCAGAAACAATTGGTTTGGCCCCCCTGGAATATTTCTACAATCATATACGACTGGGTGCTGATCCCTCTCCTGACCTTGGCAGGATCCTCCCCTTAGGCCAGAATTCCAGCCAATTTGCAGGAGAACAGATTATAATATAAACTCTGACTTGGCATGGGTGGATTGACAATGCACCAAGATTTTGACTGTGTTGGAGGGGGTTGGCTTGAAGTGTGATCTTATTTCCTGGAATATTGCGGGGTATGATGCCAAGTTATCTGACCAGGCTTGGGTTAGGTGTGTGGCTGATTATGATATTATTATGCTACAGGAAACTTGGTCTGACGGGCTGGCTGCTTGGGATGGTTACGATAGATTTGCTATCCCAGCTGTTCAGTCCCTTGGAGGTCGTTCGAAAGGGGGCCTGGTTACCTTAATCCGTTTTTCCAAGATAGTGGCTGCTTTTCAAATCAATTGTAGCCACCAGGGTATATTGCCTGTATGGGTATTTTTTTCTAATAATTTTAATGTTTTGTTGGTTAATTTTTATGATGCTGTATGGGATGGGTGGTGTCAAATTGCGATTCTCTTCTCTGTTCTTCAGGTGATGAAATATAGAATGGAGGAGGTGGGGTTGGAATTCTGTGCCATTGTATCAGGAGATTTTAATGCCAAGCTGGGTCGACTCAGTGCAGTGGTAAATCCCTTCGAGTACTACTGTGTGGACTATTTGGCGGATGACATTCAGGATGCTAGAGGCAGGGCTCTGATTAAGGAACTTAGAAAGTTGGGCCTTTTGAACTTCCGGGACACTAAAGTAGTAGATATTCATCAGCTCCCAACGTTTGTGAGTAGGGTCTGGCACCACAATTGACTACATTTTCATGTCTCCGTTATTGAAAGATTTGATAACTGGAGGAGAGGTGCTTGGACAACGTATAAGTGACCATAACCCCCTTACAGTGTGCTTTAAACTTCCAGGGGCTCCAAATAAATTAGGGCAGGGTGGACCTGCAACAGTGAAGATAAGAGACCAGGGTAGGCGACTTGGCTGGAAACAGGTAGATGCCCAACAAGTTATAGAGAGAGTGATGGGGGGCAACCTACCCTTCTTTATGGATATACTTTTGAGAGAGACTCCGAGCCCCAAGGAAGTGATGGATGCAATAGCTGAAGTAAAAATAGTAGTTAGAAACTGTTTATTTTCAATAGACAGTCGCCCCAACAAGTGCAGAGGTGGCTGGTTTGATAAGGCCTGTTACAATGCTAGGGAAAATATGAAAACGGTCCTCAAGGAATACCCCAGAGATAGGCCCGCGGTGAAACAGCAAGGATTAAGTATAAAAGTGCTTTGAAGTAGAGTAAGGAAAAATTCAAAGCAAAGGCCTGGGGTAGAGTTGGAGCGCCACAGTCCTGAAGGATCCTGGTTTGTTTTGGAAGGTGGTGAATAGAGGTTCTTTTGCAACAGAGACATCTGAGGGTTTGGGCTGTAATATTGCCCCGGAGGCTTGGGTTAATTATTTCTGTAGAATCTTTGAGGGAATCCCCCTAAGAAATAATTGGGAAAAAGAGTGTGTTGTGGTTCCCAATCTAGCGATCAGGTTTTCACTCCAGGAAGTTATTGATGCACTCCAGGGTAGTGCTAGTAACAAAGCCCCGGGCCTGGATTCCATTCCCATGGATTTGTACAAATTTTGTCCTCAGCTATGGGCACCTGTTCTCTTAAATGTTCTTAATGCGGTAGTTACCGTGGGAATTCCTGCCTCTTGGAGAAGGGCTTGTATTATCCCAGTTTTTAAAAAGGGGGATCGGAATGACCCTAAGTCTTATCACCCTATTTCCCTACTTGACTCTTCTGGGAAGATTTTGGGATGGATCATCTTAAGGCGTATTGAGGCTTGGATGGCAGAAAAGGAAATTTTGAGTCTGGACCAGTACGATTTTAGGGAAGGTCTTGGCACACGTGAACAGTGCCATAATTTTCTGATGATGATTGGGAAATATACGCAAGCCAGGAAGGGCACCCTTTAGCTTGCTTTTATGAACCTTAATTGTGCCTTTGATAAGGTAAATCGTCCATATTGTGGGAAAGGTTAAGTGAGTTAGGGATGGATCCTAATATTGTAGAGCCGCTCCGGTACCTCCACTCAGGATCGGTTGCTAATGTGAGGGTGGGGACAAATGGGGAATGTTCAGAGGCTTTTAAGCTCACAAAGGGCATTCGCCAGGGGTGTATGTTAGCCCCTACTCTGTTCCCTTTATATACTAATGGATTGTCGGATTTCTTGGTGGAACACTGTAGGGATGTCCCTAAGGTGAATGACACTAATGTCCTGGTGTTGGCGTACGCGGATGATGCGGTCCTTATGGCCCGCACCATGAATGGCCTCCATAAAGTAGTTAGAGCCTATGCCTCTTACAAGTTAGGCTTGGGTTTAGAGATCAATTATAAGAAATCGCATTTTATGGTTCGTGGTAGACCTTTGAGCAGGGTTGGGGAGCTAAAGATTAATTATCAAATTATTAGCAGGGTCAATGAATTCCCATACTTAGGGGTGATCTTTGATGATAAAGGCTCACGGAAACCCTCTATTGCCAGAAGGAGTATGCTCCTCCATGCCTCAGTTGGTGCCCCTTTTGATTTTGCTGTAAGAGTAGGAAGTAAACCTATTAAGCCTCTGCTTGAAATCTACAGGTGAAAATGTCTCCCTGTCCTGTTGTATGGTGCAGCACTCTGGGGATATATGGACACCCGAGCGCCCATTGTTGAAGAAAATCGTTTTTGTAGAAGGCCATTGGGTGTTGGCCAAAATACCTCTGGTTTTTGCCTGCATCTAGAACTAGATCTTGAGTGTGTGCAAGACACTATTCAGTTGGCTCCCCTCTTGTTATGGATTTCGATTTGGAGTAATTAATTTGCCATTTTTAATAGAGAGATCTTAAGGGACTGTTTGGCCTGTGATAATGTGAAATACATTCCCTGGCTGATGTATATAAGAAAGGTAGCACAGGATTTGGGGCGGCTGGACTTGTTTGACACTCCTGAGGGTCTGACTAGCCGGGATAAAAATTGGGTGAAGGAGAATTTTTTAAGAATCCGGGGTGCTGAAAGAGAGGGAAAGGAACTAGGGAAACAATTGGTCAGGGATTGTGTTATGTTAAAGATGGGGGCAGGTCCTGAGCCCTATCTCCTAGCAATAAATGATCTGAGGGAAAGGACTCTAATTAATCGATTTCGCTTGGGGATCATTAGAAGTAATCTCTGTTTTCTGTTAGGTCAGTATGGTGAAAAATCTATCAGACTGTGTCCCTGTGACGGGGTGTCCCTGCAGACCTTGTCCCATTTTACATTGTTCTGTGCTTTTTATGTACCTTTTAGAAGACGTTTTTTATTACCCCTGCTGAGGCCAAAGGGTTTTGTGCAATATCGCCCAGCTTTTATGTGGCTGCAAATGGCCTCAGATGCAATGGTATGGAGGGGTTTGGGATTGTTTTTGAGGGGAGCCATTACTTGGCGCAGTAATGTACAGTTTTTTTAAGGGATTTTTTAGACCATTATCCTTGGTAACAAGGTTTTCTTTATTTTTAAAATTATGATTACTGTTATTTTTCTGTTTTATTAATATTATGGTCTATTTATTGTTAAGTAATTTAAGGGTTGAAATATTTCATACCGAATAAAGTCTTTCAAACTTTATAACCTAGCCTTACTGGAATTGCCACTGTTTGTTGAAAATGGAGCCAGGGAAAAAGAAGAATTTTCCTCAGATTCATGACACATGTTTAAAATAGGCTCTTATTCGAATGGAAAAAGATCTAGTCTCAACATGTACTCCATAGAATCTTTTATGATTCAGAGCGATATTGTGATCTTAACACAAAGAGGTGCATGCTAATTAATGTATCTGTATGAATGAAAGCTTACAGAGGCCAAAATGTACTCAGACTTCAAAGAGCACACCTTTGTTGCATATAATCACCCAGGACTGCACTTAAGAAGAAAAAAACAGTATTCAAGCATATAAGTTCTCAACTGAAGATGAGCAGCAGCCACATTTTATGAATAGAAAAGAGCACAGCCGTCTTGCCTCCCACCATGCAAACATAATCCCACAGATGCACGAGTACAAGTTGAAAAGAGAAAGAAAGCTTTGTTTCTCTTATGGAAAAGGAATGAACACTCAACATCTTTGTATATTCAAGCAAAGTTTTCAGTTTGTGTCTATTTTTGCAAATTACTTTGTCTGCTCATGGCAAGGTAGGCGTAAATCATGTTGCACTATAGCACATACAAATGTGAAAACCAAGCTGATAAATGTGTCTCAAATACAGACGAGAGCCAGGGCATATCAAAGGGTCTAAATCAATTGTATTAAAAAATGTAATTTCACAGGAAGCTGGACGACTGCCTCTGTCCAATATCAAGACAATTTAACGTTATATTCAAACTCTGCATAATTGGTCGATGGTCATCTGCAAATGTTGTTGCAAATTGATGTAATTCGTATTCCTTGAATTGAAAAATGAATCAAAAGTACACAGTTGTATACTGGTATGATTTTATGAATACTGTATGTTACAATTATGTGCTAAATCATTTTGGAAGTAGAAGAATAGAAGACAATTGATGTTGAAACTGGAATTCTGATTTTAGACAGGTTGAGCTGTCGGCGTCATACTTCAAGAGTGAAGTATACATTCTATCATGGCATCCGATGTTTAAATTGGCGCAGAGTTCAAAGGAAATACGGCCTTCTTCACAGAAAATATTAGTCAACCAGGACATTCCTGGACCACGATACATACGGATTATGTTACGCATGACACTTCCCTGTACAACAATTACTAGCAGTGGTCATTCCGTGAATGTATTGCAAGGAAAACACAGGTCATGAAAACATGAGAGAAACGTAGTGTAAATACAAATAGGTATAGTTGTAACATAAAACATATTTATTTGTTTTATTTTAGTAACCAACTTAAAAAATGTAAAAGCCACTTTAAGAGAGTAATCCAAAAGCAAGTCACATTTTTAATATTTTAACAATGAAATGTGTGATTTTGTTCACCCATTTACCAATGTGCCTAGTGGCTTCATTTCCTGTTCGCCACCTACAGCCAGTTTTGGGATTTTCATCGCAGAAACGTGCAATCAAGGACTTGATGGTTTTTTTATTTTTTTATTATTATAAGTATTCGTAAAACAATACAGTTATTACACGGGCTGGTGGCTAAAACACCCTGGTCTGGCCTAGGATGTCACCCCAGCCATTGAACCCCTTCTAATTTTGCAGGTGTACATATGTTCTGTGTATGTGTGTCTGTGTGTGCGCCTGTGTGTTGGCTGTGTAAGTGGGTGCCTATGCAAATCAGACAGCTTGACATTCAGTATGTATTCATAACCTTCTTCTTTCCCATCACAGTAAGTCACTAAAATAAATCAGAAAAAACGAGGCTTACGTGTTCTTTCTTCTCTTCTAAATTGTGAGGGGTAATCGTTTGCCAAGTTCCAATATTTCTTTTTTCCTCTCTGGCACTTGTAGGTATGAGTTTTAAATGTAGATTGCAGAAATGAACAAGCATTTACAAACCTCGTAATGTACAGCTCTACGTCATTTGTCAAAGCTTGCTGCCCAACGCATGCAAAAAGATGCATGAAGTGCAAAAAAGAAACAAGCAACCTAGTAGTATTTGTCATATGCCACACAACAGTACAAAAAAGATATATTAGCATTTTCAAAATTTAACGCAGGAGAGGGATAATGAGCAAGATGGGGAGTGGGTGTGTGTATATGAAATGGGAAGTGGGTAAGGATGAAGGGAAAATCCAGCATTCAGGGGGATGCAGAGGAAATAGCAAAAGCAGCGAGATCGAGCAAATAAATAAATGCACTCCAATGGAGTGCAGAATACGAAATAGAATTTGAGCATACAGTGGGAGGACACAATACATTCAACTGAACACTGTGAATCCAAACCTTTCTTGGCAGGACACATGCAGGATTAGGGAGAAAAGTGTTTGTATCAATAGGAAACAACTTAGATTGACAACAATGCCATTCAATTACGATCAAGGAGCTGACCCAAAGTCTAAGAGCATGTATTGCTTTGAAAACATTAAGCCAGCCTAAAAACTGCTAAACCTGTCTGCAGCCGAGACCTAAAAAGGACTGAATGAGCTGTTCATGTGTGTATTCAGACAACTGGAGAACTTCTTGACAACATCCTGTGTGCATGTCTTGCCTATTGACTTGTGTTTCCTGTTGTACTTCAAAAATTGTAGATTACCCTTGTTAGCGCGTCTGACCTTAATAAGTAAACTTACAAGGGGACACGAATAGGGCGATGATCCTTTGGACTCACAATTAAGATGATCCCACCATAATTCCAGTACATGCAGACCAATAATCAATAACCACTAAACACTATCAATAATCAACAATAATCAATGACATTTATAATCAGTAGTCAGTAATTGTCATGCCCCATGACCTTTCAGCCATGAATAACCACAGCTTTTAATAAAAGTTAGAATATGTATTTCCCTATATTAACAATTCTAACGTCATGTAAAATAATCTCCAAATCAAATGACGTGCATACAGAAACATTACTGGCTGTCCAAAGCGACGGAAGAAATGTAATCTAATCAAAGCTTGAACTATTACACATTCTAAGGTTACGGTGCACATTAATAACAAGAACAATTGCACAAACAAGATCACATACATTTAGATTCAACAGAGAAAAGACATCAAACGTTATCCCCTGTTGCAGATTTTCATTGGTGAGGATCCTTAACTAACACCAAATTAGCATCAGCATTTGGGCTTCATGCAAAACAATTTAGTAATACAAATTTGGAAACCATCTAACTATGACTCTGGCAAAACAGTGCGGTTGGTACCTAGAAAGAAAAAGCAAATACGCATATCATACATAGGTACAATAATACCTCTCCTCAGTTGGATCGTCAAGCTAAGACAGTCTTTGTCATCAGAACACCCGTCGATCAGCAAGGCATCAGGATTCAGCATCAAAGTTCAGAAGACGCAAAGGCCCATATTTATACTTTTTAGTGCCGCAAACCCACAAAATACAATTGTATTTTGCAAGTTTGCGCCATTTTTGCATCAAAAAATGACGTAAATGCAGTGCTAAAAAAGTATAAATATGGGCCAAAGTCTTTAAGCATTAAGTAAAGCACATCTCTTGTCAAGACGCACAAGAAAATATTGACCTTTCGGTCAGCAAGAAAATGGGCAATGGCCTATTGGCAAATGGCAAATGCAAAATGTTGTTTGTTTCTCAGTGCAGTCCTGTTAAGTTACATTCCTTAAAACTACTTCCCAAATCCTTATTGATCAAGGGATCGCATGTTCACTAAACTCCGAATTTATGAATTCTACTGCTACTCCAATTCAAATGTTACTGATTGGTTTTCCTGCAATGTTCTCATCATCTGGTTCGTCAGGTAACAATACTGTTGCAGCTTCTACTCTAGTCAGTGTCTCCATTGTTTTCCTCCTGAGAAAGACAGTCTTACACACATTACATACATATTGTTACATTTAGCAAGAACAGCATCTTCTAGCAGTCAGTTCTCATGAGAGAACGTTCCAAGATGCGAGCACATTTACACAATACAGTGGAAAAACCCTATTTAACTCTCTAGGACAGCCATTTATTAAATGTTAAGAAATACAGCTTGACATTAGGCCGGGCAACTAGGCCAAGACCTTTGCGAAGTTAAGGCCCGCAATTAATAAAGCTAATACATAATGCATAACCTTTAATATAACATAATACTACATTAGTCAAACATATGCTCAATATTTCATAGCATTAGACTATTAATAAGTACACTTCATTAGCATTGGTGGCCACTCATCGTGATCACATTTTCAAATCCGTGCATTATTTTTCAAAGTTATTATATTTTCTACACAAATCCATTACTCAGAATACATCGCCACCTATTAATAATTATTATGAAAACACCTGCGCTAGCAATCCCTCCTCAATGACTAAATGTATCATCACACTATCACCCACAATTTTTTTTTCTTGCATCAGCTAAAATTCTGTCAATTCAATCCCTTCATACCTTTGTTCACTTTCTTAATTTTCCCTGTGCAATTTTTCCCTTTTCTTCATTTCTCTGATCATTCATTGACCTTTTCAATGTAATTCTTTTGCATAATTTACACAATCCCCATATTCCAATTAGGCAAACCACAGTAATTAATACCACCTGCAAGATTTTCAATAGAATCCCATTCCAAATGTTGCTGATCCAATTTCCAACTGAAGCAAAACCTTTGCCAATCTTTTCCCAAACACCAGTCCTTTCAATTATTTCAAATCAGCACTTTCATGAGTCAGATTAGTAATTAATTCTTTAATTTCTTTACTATTATAAGGAATATACAAGTAACGATGTTTAGAATTAATCATTCTACAAACTCCGACATCCTTCGATGAAATAATGTCTAAAGGAGGATGATTCTGAAGAGTCATAGCTCTTTCAGCAGCTAATTCAGTATCTATCAGGAGTACTGCCCCAGAAAATTTGTCAGCATGCTATCCACATTACTGTACAGCTTTTGAATCTTTATCAAATTCAGAATAGCTCCTACTGAAGAAATCATCGCTCCAAATATATCTCCCACTATACCAGAAGGAGACTCCCTCCTCTGTCTCATATGATGTAATTCATTCACTGTTGGAAACTTCTTCAAATCATTCATTTGATAAATATTTGGAAAACTATTCCCAAGTAACATGTCCCATAACATCCTCTTGAACGACGGTGATAAGCATTCAGACGACAGATGTAATAAATCCCAGGAATAGCTGGGTCCTGTCAATTCAGCATAAATGTCCATTTACTCTGAAACAAAAACACATGTCTACATTCACTTGTTCCCACAAACAAAGTGTCAGTGCGTGATTTAGGCCTATATATACAAAGTTTCCCTAAGTGTTGCGCATCTAAAGCTAATTTTCCTTGCGTTTTAATTGCACATAAGCCTAATCATTCCTGTAAGCCTTTTTCTCTAAGCCTTTTTCTAATTTCTCCTTCAATGCCTTTCTCCTGTCATCTGTGTGATCTAAGAAACTTTTCTCTAAAGGTGTAAGCAAGCATGTTAAGTTATTGCGGTGTGCATAAGCTGTGCCAAATTTCAATGTAGGTTCAAAGAAACCTCTAATAAATAGTATGTCATTATCTTTGGCTATTCTACTCAAATACCTAATTATAGGGACAAATGAAAACACCATGTCATAATTTGAATAGAAATACTGAATGTGCTCCTGGTCATAGAATCTTGTTAGTAGCAGACGACAACTTATTCCATATGTTAAAGGCAAACTATGATATGTAAGTCCTTCCTCAACTGATGAAGGAATCTGCGTACACACAACAATTTCTTGCATCCATCGTCTCAACATACTCCCTTAACAAACAATAGAAGACATTAGAAGAAAGTTCTCCTTGCGCATTAGTATCTTCATGCAAATACTTCTCATCTAACCTAAACTTCTCTATTGCTGTTAGTAGTTGTCTCAAAAGCAGAAGTATGGTTGGCTTCACTCTTATCAAGAACAGACATACCCACAACCCATACCACAAACAATATCCCGGACATAATCGCCAAACCAATACTCATATATTTACAGTGCCTAGTATTCCTACCCTGCTGGCTAATGTTACTCATGATCTGTAAAGAATCAGAAAGCAGAAGAAAATTAAGGAAAACTGCAGCAAAAATCTAAAACAAACAACTCTCCTTTCAGCAGTTATTTACAGCTTTCAGTCTCACTTCCAGGATCCCTTGTCAAAATTGGTAAGTAGCTTGTCAAAATCAGGTTTCAAAAGTCAAATCAGGTTATCAATGTCTCTTCCGTTTTTTTTTAACAGTTTCTTTCTCAAGAATTTTCTCTCAGATTGTTTCAATGGTTCAGTTCATCAGCTTCCTTCAAGTGTCAAACTACTGACCCGGAATGTCTCTATCAAAACAAAAAGACAAACATTCTTGCTGCCATTCACTTATAGTTGCATACGCCCATTCATGACCTGCGTATCTCCGATTCGCTATTCTCTTTCTTTTCAACTTTGAGCGCCATTCAATTCTCCTTCACCTAGATCTTCTTTCCTTGTTGTATTTACTTCTTCCCCGATTGTTGTCTCAACAACCACTCCCTTTCCCTTTCCTTGTGACTCCAGCCACTTATCTCCTTTCAGTTGACCTTTATCAGTGTTCTCTTCAGAGTCAAACTTTAAACTTCCCTTTCGTCTGCAGTGTTTTCTCTTGATGGCCCTGCAACAGGTTCAGGAGGAGTCAGGTCACAGTGATTTTGATCCACCTCAACTCCTTTCCCCTCTGGGTCTGGCAATTGCTCTGTTTGTCTCTCAAGATCATCTGCTTCTGGGACAGCCCTCCTGCTGCCTTAATTGAGATAGGCTCTCTGTCACCCTCCTGGAGATCTTCTCCTTCGTCTCTCACAGGAGTGACTGAACCATCCTCAAAGGCTCAGATCCCGTCTCAGTTCCTCTTTTTAATCTTTCTGGCCTAGAGACTTGCTCTGCTGTTGTTGGTACTCTCAACAACTCTTCTTCCTCATGATCCAGTGGACATGCCACTTTCTTTGTGTGACTGGCATGGATTCAATTGAGAATTCCAGTGCACCTCACAGCTGTGGTAGTTGTCAGAACTATCTGAAAAGGTCCTTTCCAATGAGTTTCCAAATACATTTTCCTCAAGTGTTTCCGGACCACAATCCAGTCTCCGGCTTTCAGGTTGTGCCCTGGGTCATAGATCGTTGGCAGTGGTAGCCTCCACCTGCTGAGAGAAAGAGTGAACCACATCAGCCGGACCTTTGCAGTAGTCCAATGCCATAGAATCTGTAATGTTGACAAGTGCATTTGCTGGCACTGCTGGCAACCTCATGGCTCGGCCCATAAGGATCTCATGCGGCGACAGTCCTGTCTTACTGTTGGGTTTGTTTCTCATTGACATCAAAACTAAAGGCAATGCATCAGGCCATTTCAAATTCATGGACGCACACATCTTTGCAACTCGCTACTTCAGGTACCATTCATCTGCTCCACTAGTCCTGATGCTTCAGGGCAGTAAATACAATGCAACTTCTGCTCAATGTTCAGTGCTGCACACAGTAATTTAATTACTTCATTGTTGAAGTGACTTCCCCTATCTGATTCTAAAGAAATCGGAAAACTGAAGCGTGGTATCGGTTGCCTAAGCCCGCTACTGTGATAATGTTCGTGTATGGTAAGCTTCAATCCAGTGACCAAAAATGCAAACAATCACCAACACATATCTCAAACCTCCAGACACGGACACCTCAATAAAATCAATCTGCATTCTGCTGAATGGACCTCCTGCTCTTCCAATGTGGCTCAAATTAACCCCTGTCCCTTTCCCTGCATTCAATTGCTGGCAAATGACACACCAATGGCAAACTGCTTCAGCAACCTGTCTACACCTTGGGTTGAACGAATTATGTTTGAACAACTGAATCATGGCATCCCTCCCAACATGTGCTTGACCATGATAAAATCTAGCCATTTGAGACAACAGACTATTTGGCAAAACCAATTAACCCTCTTCTGAAACCCACAATTCATCTTTTCTTTTCACACATTTCATTTTACTCCATGAACGTTTTTCCTCCCTGTTGGCATTATTCTGCAACATTTTCAATTCCTCAAAGGAGTCAATTACTTTCAATGCAAAATTTTGACATGTTTCATCTTCTTCAGGTAACAGTTCCCACATATCTTTGAATGATATTCGGTTCAATGCTTGAAACCTTGCGACTTGATCCACATATCCATTTCCCAATTACACGAAGTTCTGCGACTTCAGATGTGCACTTCATTTCACCACGGCAATCTTTTCAGTCATTTGTATAGTATTTAACAGTTCTTTATTCCTTTCACCATTTCTCACTCGTGAACCAGAAGAGGTCATGAAACCTCTCCATGACCACAACTGGCCAAAATCATGGACTATTCCAAATCCATACTGGCTATCCATAAAGATTGTAACTTTCAGCTGAGCAGAAACATGGCATGCTCTAGTAAGGGCTACCAGTCCCGCTACTTGGGCAGAATGCACTCCTCGAAGCCAAGAAGCTTCCAAAATACTAGTAATTGTGCGCACAGCTTATCCTGCTCTCAGTGTGTCTGTATTTTCCCTTAGGCACGAACCATCAACAATGATAATTTGGTCACTCTCTTCCAATCGGGAATCTCTAATGTCAGGTCTCGGTTTCGTGCAAAAGTCAGTTACTTCAAGACAATCATGCTCAACGTCTTCCAATTTCTCAATTTCAACATTTCCATTTGGGAGTAAGGTTGCCGGGTTCAGCATTGTACATCTTTTCAATGACACAATTGGTGACCCTAGAATAATCGTTTCATATCTGGTCAACCTTGCACCGGTCAAATATTGGGTTTTCATCCTTGTAAGTAGAATCTCAATAGAGTGAAGAACCATTATAGTCAGGGAATGTTGCATCACAATGCCTTCACACTGTGTAAGACTTTGACCAACAGCTGCAACTGCGCGCAAACAACCTGGTAAGGCTGCAGCAACTGGGTCCAAAGTAGCTGAAAAATATGCTACTGGGCGGTTTACACCTCCATGGACCTGTGTTAAGACAGACAAAGAACATGCATCACGCTCATGACAAAACAATGTGAAAGGTTTCATGTAGTCTGACATACCCAAATCTGGAGCCATGCACAGACTCTCTCTCAATTCAGTGAATGCTTTAATTCCAGCTTGGTCTAACACTATAGGATCAGTGATTTCCTTACGAGTCAGCTTCTGCAATGGTCCCGAAATGTCTGAAAAATTGGGAATTAATTGGCGACATTATCCTACCATCCCTAAAAACATCCTGACATCTCTCTATGTGGGGCTGAAACATCATATTTCTCTGCTGCTGCTGCGATAACTGTTGTGGAAAATTCCCTTACACGCCTGTCTGACCAGCTTTAATCTGCATCTCCATCACCTTCTCTTTCAGCTTTCTCTGCTTCAGCTCAATCTCATCTGTACAGTACTTTGCATACTGCAACACCGCATCAAGTGTCTTTGCTTGTCAGCAAATCAAATGACTCTTAATCATCTGGCTAATTTCAGGTGTCAATCCTTCCACAAATCCGAGCACAAAATGAATCATGTTTTTCACCTCAATTGTCTCTGTACCACTGTAATGCTTGAACGCTTGCAACAATCTCTCATAATACGCATGTATCGACTCCTTTGCTTCCTGAGCTGTCCGATCAGTCCTCTGCCAATCAATATTCTTGGGCGAAATTCTTGTTTTAAAAAATTCAGTCACCTTATAGTAATATTTCATCACCTTAGGAGATGGTGCACCTGTATTCTTGTCTCTCTCTGGTTCGCTTGTTGGCCAATGTACACTCCTCTTACGCTCTATCCACAGATCAGCTGGAACCACCATCTCTAGTAATGTGTTCAAGTCCTCCCATATGCACTTTGCAAGTTTCACACACCTGTCGGTCTGCTGGTACCACTCTGCTGGCTGCTCTCTCAATTTTGGATAATCATTTGTAAATTATAGAATGTAATTTCTGCTCCAAGGGACATGAATAAAATTCCTTCCTGGAATCTCTCTCATTGGTAACCTTTTCACTGGATCATTATCCTGCTGCACACTTGCAGTCAGCTCTGGGAACTTTGAAACAATTCCTTAAGATTTGCCTTCATTCCGGCAGATCTCATGTGTTCAAAATCTTTAGTCTCAAAGTCTAGTCTGTAACTCCTTTTCAAATGCTTCATCTTCTCTATTTCTATGCCGTATTTCTCTGCCAAGTCTGCTAGCTTCCGATGTACATTGCTCATTCTCTCGTAAGCTTTGGGCAGCTTGTCTAACTATTCAGTCAACTGTTGAGCTGTCAATCCTTGCAACAAAATGTTACTGGCTTGGACTGGTGGCACCTGCTGTGCAACTGCATTCGGTGTCAACAATTTCAAACTCTGGATAACATTTGACCCCTGCATAGTAACTGGAAGTACTTCCAATGGACTGAGGTCTAACAATGATCTTGATCCGTCAAAAGTCTGTCTCATACGAGAGACTACCCAAGCATTTTCATTATGTCCTCCCCTCATTATATTTTGGGACATGGCACCCTGTTCACCTACTGTAGGTTTCTTCTGTGCAAATAGGGGTATGGCTGGACCAACAGTAATAGGTAACGATATAGAATCTGGGGTTGGTCTGTCACTCATGCTCCATGGGAGAGTAACTCCCATGTTCTGATTCATCATTGAAGACATAGCTGACTGTGTCCCTGTTACTGGAGAGAATCTTGGTATGATTCATGACTTCACTTGAGGCAGTAAAAGTGGTGCCTGGAACAACAACCGTCTCGGGTAAACCTGTTCCATAGCCACCATTAAATTTGAAGTTGTTTCCATAATGGGCACATCAGGGTAAATTCCCTGAAACTGTGGCAGTTGGACCTGGCTTTGTATTACAGGAGTAGTAGACACATTAAGACCACTCTGCATCGCATTCTGTGTCAGGCTAGCATTAACCTGCGCCGCACTCACTATCCCATTAAACTTAGTCGGAGCTGTGGAATTAGCACTGATACTCGGGCCACTCTCATGTGCTGCATATGGTGGCGGGCGATTTCTCAATAACTGTAAAATAAACTTATCATCATCCGATTCTTCCTCCACTGTTGAAGACTTTCTAGCCTCCCTACTTTAGGAGGAACTTCTGTTGGTCTTTCTAGTAGCTTTCTTTCCTTCCTTCTCATTGTCCTGCGGAATCGCCGGAAACAACTTAATTCCGTGCAAAGTCTCCATTCTCCAAACTCTCTGATCACTGTCCCACCTAGCCTCTGTTAGAGTCTTTTCTGCCTTTCTTATCCTCTTCTTGAATTTCTTTTGCTGTTGCTGCCTGGCTACTAGCTCCCACATCGCTAATGCCTCAAACTGTGCTGGTCTCGGAAGGGGCTTCAATTCATATAGCACCATCCTTAGATGCTCCAAAACCTTCAAACTGAACATCCCATTTGTAGGAAATGCTAAGTTCCCATCATTTTCTGTCACTTTGCACCATTGCTTTAACCAAAGACATGGAGTGACACCCTTTTCTTCCATTAAAGTGTAAGCTGGTGTACCTTCTGGCAGTGTAGCTTCGCCTATACTCATTGTGATATACGTATCTCCCCTCAAAGCACTCTTTAAAGCTCTGAAAAAGTTCATCTTTTTGATCTTCTGTTATTCAACATCAAATCAGGAAGTGACTTTAAATCCCAGAATTCCCTTCACCTACTTTCTCAACCAATTACCTCTCATGGACAACTGCCAATCTGTGTCCGACCCTTCTCACTAACAGACCTATCTCAGTGCAGCTCCAATGAAGTCGCACTCACAAGTCCTGCAGCTGACAAAGCTTTGCAGCTTGTCCTCCCAAACTTCGATTCACACAAAACTAATGCAAAAATTGCGAGCACTAATCAAAACCAAAAACCCAAATCTGCTTGTTTACTACAGGAAAGGTAACACAATCCCTTCAGAAACTTTACGGATTTCTCACTGACAGCTCTTCCCGCACGTACTACTACTCCTTCTTTCTTAGTCTCCCAGATTCGAAAGCAAAATTCGAACCGCAAATTTTCCTCTCAACTGATTAGTGGGTCTGTCCTGGTGCACATAGGACTTGCCAGATCTTAGTCGAAAATTTCTTTCACTCACTTTGACTCACACTCTGACTTGTCGACCATGCCCGATCGACCTACTAAACCAGACAGATTACAACATAAAATCAAGAGTCTTATACACTTTAAAATATATTCTGGAGTCTTAGACCACGCAGCGTTCATACATCAACAACCACGAGGACATTTTTTTAGCACAAAGCGCTACCCACATGTGAAATTCGATGACTTCCCTACTCTCACACTGCGGAGTATCCACACTGAACCTCATTTGGAGTACGAAAACTATCTAAACCCTCACAAACCTCACAATTCACCTGCAATTTGCATAAGCTGTGCAAGCCCAGCCTACTTCATTCACAATGTCACTAGAATGCCGAGAACATCCTCAAACAACCATTAGCAGGATCTGAGATTCTAGGAAAGTCATTTCTGGACTCAGGGGAACATTTCCTCTCCAATTAACATAATTAACTATCTCTGTTAATACCTGTTATTCTATTCCAGACGTCTATGCTACCATCTCTGGAAACACCTACACCAGGCTCTTAGGGAGACGAATCATCAATCTCTGCTATCTTCTCTGTCAGTAACTATTACTCTGTTCCAGACTTCTATGGTAAGCTCCTCTTAAGGAGACAAACCTTTACCTCTCTTCTCTTAGTCTGTACCAGATATCTATGGTGAGCTCTTAAGGAGACAAACCATCACCTCTGCTTTCACTCTGTACCGGATGTCTTTTGTGAACTCTTAAGGAGACAAACCATTAGCTCTGCTACCATCACTGTTAGCGCGTCTGACCTCAATAAGTAAACTTACAAGGGGACGCGAATAGGTTGATGAAACTTTGGACTCGCAATTAAGATGATCCTTCCATAATTCCAGTACATGCAGATCAATAATCAATAACCAATAAACACTATCAAAAATCAACTATAATCAATTACATTTATAATCAATAGAGTCAGTAATTGTCACTCACCATGACCTTTCAGCCATGAAGAAACACACCTTTTAGTAAAAGTTAGAATAGTTATTTCCCCATATTAACAATGCTAATGTCATGTAAATGAATCTCAAAATCAAATGATACGCATACACAAACAACACTGGCTGTCCAAAGCGACGGAAGAAACATAATCTAACCAAAGTTTGAACTACTACACATTCTAAGGTTATGGTGCAAATTAATAACAAGAACAATTGCGCAAAAGAGATCACATACATTAAGATTCAACAGAGAAAAGACATCAAATGTTATTCCCTATAGAGGATTTTCATTAAGGAGGATCCTTAACTAACAACAAATTAGTATCAGCATGTTGGGCTTCATGCAAAACAATTTAATTAACACTAATTTGGAAAACATCTAACTATGGCTCTTGCAACACAGTGTGGTTGGTGCCTAGAAAGAAAAAGCAAATATGCATATCATACATGGTTACAATAATACGTCTCCTCAGCTGGTTTGGCAAGCTAAGACAGTCTTCGTCATCAGGACATTCGTTGATCAGCAAGGCATCAGGATTCAGCATCAAAGTTCATAAAATGAAACGTCTTTAAACATTAAAGTTAAGCACGTATGTTGTCAAGACACACAAGAAAATATTGACCTTTCGGTCAGCACAAAAATGGGCAATGTGCTAATGGCAAATGCAAAATGCTGGTTTTTTTCAGTGCAGTCCTGTTAATTTACGTTCCCTAAAACTACTTCCCAAGTCCCTATTGGTCAAGGTATTGCATGTTCACACTTTGTCCAATAAAACTAAAACTCCAAATCTATGAATTCTACCACTACTCCATTCACATGTCGCTGATTAGTTTTCCTGCAATGTTCTCATCATCCATTTCGTCAGGTAACAATATTGTAGCAGCTTCTACTCTAGTCGGTGTCTTCTTTGTTCTCCTCCTGAGAAAGTCAGTCTTACACACATTACGTACATATTGTTACATTTAGCAAAAACAGCATCTTCTAGCAATCAATTGTCATGAGAAAACTTTCCCAGATGTGAGCACATTTACACAATACAATGTAAAATCGCTGTTTAACTCTCTAGAACTGCCATTTATTAAACGTTAAGAAATACTGCTTGACATGAGGCAGGGCAACTAGGCCAAGACCTTACCTAAGTTAAGGCCTGCTGTTAATAAAGCTAATACATAATGTATTACTTTTAATATGACATATTACTAAATAAGTCAAACATATGCTCAATATTTCATAACATTAGACTATTAATAAGTACACTTCAGCCACTCATCGTGATCACATTTTCAAATACGTGCATTATTTTTTTACCTTATTATATTTTTTACACAAATCCATTACTCAGAATACATCGACACCTATTAATAATTTTGATGAAAACACCTGCGCTAACACCATGTGCCTTTGTTGTGCAGAGCAGCCAGTATCTCCTTAATACACACAGTCTAGTGCTTATGCGCTATACTAAATGTTCTCTCATTTGTGGGACCAATGCTCTGCTGATGCATTGCATGCATAGTTCCCAATTTATCCATTGTACAGTGTCCTCAAAATGCACTTTGGCCAATAGTCTACTGAAGTTACAAAGATCCTTGACCAGTTTAGCAGATTATTGCAAAAGTAATCAACTGAACATTAATATAGCAAAAGCCAAGATTCTAGTTTTTGGAAAAGGAACATCAAACAAGGAGCTTGGTTCATAAAAGGGTTAGAAATTTGACAGAGTACCTAACATGAAATATCTTGGAGTATGGCTATATGATTGAGGAATCCCACCTGTGCAAATTGAGAAACTCGCTACAACAGCAAATGCTCTCATTTTTGCTTTCCAGCCCGTCCTTTAAAATCTTTTGGGCCAGGCTCTATCAGCAATTATCAAAGTTATTGACTGCAAACTCATGCCCACCCTTAGGTATGGCTCTTTTGTCTGTGTTTAACAGGCGGTGAATAATCGGCTAGCACCAAAGAGCTCATTTAAGCTGCTGCACTACTGGAAAAAGTATTAAAAATACATGGGAAACAATGCAGGCTATCAGGATATAAACACTCAACACCCTTCTCCACAGTGTAAAAGGCCATTTATTAGGACAGGATTGCTATCAAAACATAAACATTGGCATACCGTAACTTGAGTGAACACTTCGAACCTTTCACTTTAAACTCCTCTGTCTTCCAATCTCACTTCCTTCCCCACTTCTTTGTTCACCCAACATCCCCTTCCATTCTGACACACATCACCCTTTGCATGTGTCCCCTGCCTGAAAACAGGCATCCCACTCTGTTATCCTTCACCTGCTTCTTTTTCCCCAGTGGAAGGGTGGCCAGGACTGCAACAATCCCTACCCTTCCCCCCAACCCTAGTTCCTCCTTATTACTCACGCAGTCACACTCTCACTGTCCTCCTGCATAGTGGGTGGGTGGCCAATCTTTTCCACAGCGCGACAAGCTACAAAGAGGCCGATCCCCAACCCCACCCCTTCTTTTATTCCCTACCTGAACTTCCTCCCCTCTAACCTATCCAGCCCCAGGCGGTCTCCTTCTGACCCAAAGCTTCCTGTGGAGAGACTGGACTGGGTCCATCTCTCCACTGGACCCTTCATCAGGACATAAACACTCAACACCCTTCTCCATAGTATAAAAGGCCATTTATTAGGACATGTTTGCTATCATAACATAAACATTAACATAACCGTAACTTGACTGAACACTTCAAACCTTTCACTTTAATCTCCCGTCTTCCAATCTCACTTCCTTCCCCACTTCTCTGTTCACCCAGCGTCCCCTTCCATTCTGACATGCATCACCCTTTGCATTCATTCCCTGCCTGAAAACAGGCAACCCACTCTGTCATCCTTTACCTGCTTCTTTTTCCCTGGTGGAAGGGTGGACAGGCCCTCATCTGACCCTCCCCCCTCCCCATCTACTGCCACCCAGCATAAACACTCTAGGCGTTTGGCTGTCCCACCAGCGAACCCACTGCAACATGAAATCAAACAGGCTCGCTTCTCTATAGCTTCTCCCCCCACAAGTTAGTCAGCAAAAAATGAAATTCCATTATGTAATGTGCATTCCCCATGTTCGACAAATGACCTCCATCATCTCTGAAAAGTCCCTATTCACTTTATGTATGTCAGCACTTTGATGTCCTGCGTTCCACAGAACAACAGCATAGCCCGATTGATCTTTCTCCTGGCCCTATGCTTCAATAGTCCTCTCCACTTCCTTCTGGGCACAAACTCTGTCCATACAAGACAAGCCCCATGCATATTATGCTTTAGAAGTGCCAGATCCCTCGACATGTGTTGCAGTAGGGTGAGCCCTGATAATGAAACCAAATCATTTTCCCCTAGGTGCAACACTAGAACATCCGGACAACCCCATGTCGGCAACATTGCAGTTATAAAAGGAAGCAAATTGCCCCACCTCATGCCGCTCTTCCCCCACCACAACATGTCATATCTGCTACTTGGAATTCCCGGTGATCGTCCATAAACTTTCTTCTCAGCATATTTTGCTGCCCCCAAATGTCCAACCTGCCATGTCACCGATTTTGCTTTCTCCGGGCCATACACACAACCTAGAAAAATAAATAAATATCAATGTATGACAAAGGTTCCCCCAACCCGGTCTGTATGCACGGAAACGCTTCCACTGTGAACGAGACAGGGAATCTGCAATAGAATTGTCGACCCCAGGAATGTCTGCAACCTCTCTGGGCTCCTCGATTTTCTCTTAGCCTGCCTGGCCTGGCCCTCTGCCTCACCCATTTCTTTACATAGGCACGCCCACTGCTTCCTCTGCTCCTGTATCCTGGCCTCAATGTCCACTGCTGACCCGTCAATGGTGGGCTGTTGCTGGCAAACCTCCCCCCTCAGACCCTACCCACTTGACTCCTTCAGCTCCATAGTGGGCCCAATACCTGTCACCCCTGCACTACTCTCACTAACATCCACCTGGGCCCTACTTTCTGTCACCTGTGCTTTCTTGACTCTGGTCTTTCCTTTGCCTCCCCTATGCTCCACTGCCTAACCTTTCCTGCCAGCTGTGCCAGACTGGCTGACTACTGACAAATCCAGGGGCATCTCCATACCCTCAGGCCCACTAGGCCTCAAAATTATACTGGTGCTGTCGAGCCCAATAAGCAGGACCTGGGCCCAAATACCTCATCAGCTGCCTCACAAGTCTACCCGTCCTCCATCAGTACTGGCTGCACCCCAGGCTCCCCCACTGTCCCACTCTCAATTTTGGGGCCTCGGGATGTACTTACAATGTACTCCCCCTCCCTTTCCTTTCTTACTCCCCCTCGTAATAGGCGAGCGGCAGGTGGCAACCGCCGCTACCATGCCATGAGTGGCAGCGCTTGTGGCATGCTTCATACCTACCCAGGCTTGGTCTAATACACCAGGCCTAAGCAGGTCACTGCGGCTGGCTTTTCCCAACACAAGAAGCGAGGCCCGCACAGCTGCCGCGTCATGCGGCGCAGCCATTCTATATTTAATTATACCTACCCCCGGGAATCAGCTCCAATCTTTTCCTTAGCGTGACAAGTTGTGAAGAGGCCAATCCCCAACCCCACCCCTTCCTTTATTCCCTACCTGAACTCCCTCCCCCTCCTCCCCTCCAGCCTATCCAGCCCCAGGCCATCTCCTTCCGGCACGAAGCTTCCAGTGGAGATACTGGACTGCGCCCATCTCCCTACGGGACCCTCCATTGTCAGCTGAAAATAATTTACAAGCCTTACACGTAAAAATGTGCACTCATTTAATAGCAGACTTATATCAACTGTTCCGTCACATATATCATGCCTATTCAACCTTCAAGTCAGAACACAACTACTCCGGTTACGGTTGGGCCTGATTCCACTGTAGGTGTACAAATATGGGCAAATAACAGACACTCAGGATGTTTTATGCAACGGTTTTCGCTCCACAAAGGAGACTGCCTCCCAAATCCTCTGTCTATGTTCCTTTTTGTCTCACCCGAGATGTTTCTGGCTTGTAACTATCTTCAGGCAATTGGATATTAGATCCTGGAAAGTTGCAGTAGAGGAATGTCTGAGAGGGGAGTCTTGCAAATAGTCTGCAAGATTTTTTAAATTGAATAAAGCAGCCACAAAGATGTTGAACCCCGGGACGTTAAAAAGTAGTGGGTGACTTAACTTGCTTCTGCAGTTTCTCAGATGGACTACATCGAACAATGCTGTCTTCTGTATTACCTTTGACATTGTAAATTATTGTTTGTCCTTTATACCTTGACATGAACCTCATTGAGCTGCTTTGGCACTTGTAATACTTTGATGAGAAATGCTTGTATCTATTGTGACTTTGACAGATTTATTTCAACAGTTGGGCCTGAAGCTGCAGGCTTTAAAATGAATTAGCGTCGCCACTTTGACTGCATGGGAGGAGAGATGCTGGTTTGTAATATGACTTTGATGCAACCATCCAGAGCACATGAATTTTCAAGGCTTATTACTGCACCCTTTGTATACTTATACTTTTTGGGGCATTATGTCCATCTGCAAATCTTCATTGATGTATGATACATAGTGGGCTTTTGTCTGCACAGCAGATGCTGACATAGTTTGAATTTGATGGCAAAAAACAATGGCACTTCAATTATAGATCATCTTTTTTGACTGCACGCTTCTCTGAGGTGAGATGTTGGTTTTTAATATGATTTTGATGCAACCACTCAATAATTCATTAATTTGTAAGAATACTTAGTAAAGCACCCCTTGTATATATATTAGTGTTATAGGCCTTATTGTCCATCTCCAAATCTTCAGTCATTTAGGAGCTACAGCCTGTACAGCTATGTGCGTTGTACACACTGACAAAGATTGAATTTGATGACAAAAAGTACTTAAACTTCAACTATATATTTGGGTTGGCCACATGTTTCTTTCTCTAGTGACTGTTTCTAGATTAAGGGCCTCATTATGAGTTTGGCAGTTACCGGACCACCAAATTCGCATTGGTGGTTGGACCAACGCACTCCTGGTGGTCTGACCGCAAAATTATAATCCTGACAGGCTGACTGCCAGGAGACCTTCGTCTCTGCGGGATCAGGGAAGTGGTGGTTAGCCATCATGTGCTTATCATGACTTTACTTTCAGCCAGCCTTTTCATGGCGGGTTCCCCCCCAGGAAAAGGCTGGTGAAAAGCCAGTGCAGGAGGCCACAGCCTGGCCTTTGCACTGCCCACAACCATATCATGGACAGTGCAGGGGACTCCCTGCCAGCACCCTCCAAATGTGCACTGTCTGCTATTCAGACACTGCACATTCTGAGGGTGCTTGTGTGCAATGGCATTGCCCTCGGCTCGCTGAGGGAGCCAAGGTCAATGCCGCTGCAGGCACCAGGCTGACTGGCAGAATCTACTGTTCAGCCCGGTTGAAACATTGTAGTATGACAGTGGTGAGGCCACTGCCTTGATATTAGGCTCTCACCCCTGCCATATTTGCGGTCTCAGCGGCAATGCCACTGAGATCATAATCAGGCCCTAATTTTTTTAGGATTTGTTTTATCTGAACTCTTCAACAATTGTTGCTGTGACGCATTTAATCATAACTGTTCATTGTTCTTTTAATCTTTTGTATTCCTAGTTGCACAACAAATGTTTGACTTTCAATGATTTTAATTATTTGCATGAATCAATTAACTGAAATTTCAAACTGTGGAGGTGCTTCACCTAGTGCTGCCCTGAGATGCATCACCCAGTGCTCTTCTGCAAAACATCACCCCATGTATAGGCATATTGGACTGTGTGCATGAATACCCATATTTGTGTGCACGCCTTTACGTTGTTCACTAAACCCTAACTGATATGCCTTGGTTTGTCTCACACCATATCAACTGTCATGTAAGTGTATTTGTGTACCCTTTTGCATGTGTGTCCTTTTCACATGAACACATCATGCACCTTTCTGCTATACATAGTTGTAGGAAAGTACCATCTTGCCTGGCATGTTACCCCCATTTTTCACTGTATATATGTTGTTTTAGTTGTATGTGTCACTGGGACCCTGGTAACCCAGGGCCCCAGTGCTCATAAGTGTGCCTGAATGTGTTACCTGTGTAGTGACTAACAGTCTCACTGAGGCTCTGCTGATCAGAACCTCAGTGGTTATGCTCTCTCATTTCTTTCCAAATTGTCACTGACAGGCTAGTGACTATTTTTACCAATTTACATTGGCTTACTGGAACACCCTTATAATTCCCTAGTATATGGTACTGAGGTACCCAGGGTATTGGGGTTCCAGGAGATCCCTATGGGCTGCAGCATTTCTCTTGCCACCCATAGGGAGCTCTGACAATTCTTACACAGGCCTGCCACTGCAGCCTGAGTGAAATAACGTCCACGTTATTTCACAGCCATTTTACACTGCACTTAAGTAACTTATAAGTCACCTATATGTCTAACCTTTACCTGGTAAAGGTTAGGTGCAAAGTTACTTAGTGTGAGGGCACCCTGGCACTAGCCAAGGTGCCCCCACATTGTTCAGAGCCAATTCCCTGAACTTTGTGAGTGCGGGGACACCATTACACGCGTGCACTACATATAGGTCACTACCTATATGTAGCTTCACAATGGTAACTCCGAATATGGCCATGTAACATGTCTATGATCATGGAATTGCCCCCTCTATGCCATCCTGGCATAGTTGGCACAATCCCATGATCCCAGTGGTCTGTAGCACAGACCCTGGTACTGCCAAACTGCCCTTCCTGGGGTTTCACTGCAGCTGCTGCTGCTGCCAACCCCTCAGACAGGCATCTGCCCTCCTGGGGTCCAGCCAGGCCTGGCCCAGGATGGCAGAACAAAGAACTTCCTCTGAGAGAGGGTGTGACACCCTCTCCCTTTGGTAAATGGTGTGAAGGCAGGGGAGGAGTAGCCTCCCCCAGCCTCTGGAAATGCTTTCTTGGGCACAGATGTGCCCAATTCTGCATAGCCCTGCTCTGGCGCGAAACTGGACAAAGGAAAGGGGAGTGACCACTCCCCTGACCTGCACCTCCCCTGGGAGGTGTCCAGAGCTCCTCCAGTGTGCTCCAGACCTCTGCCATCTTGGAAACAGAGGTGCTGCTGGCACACTGGACTGCTCTGAGTGGCCAGTGCCACCAGGTGACGTCAGAGACTCCTTGTGATAGGCTCCTTCAGGTGTTGCTTGCCTATCCTCTCTCCTAGGTAGCCAAACCCTCTTTTCTGGCTATTTAGGGTCTCTGTCTCTGGGGAAACTTTAGATAACGAATGCAAGAGCTCATCCGAGTTCCTCTGCATCTCTCTCTTCACCTTCTGCCAAGGAATCGACTGCTGACCGCGCTGGAAGCCTGCAAACCTGCAACATAGTAGCAAAGACGACTACTGCAACTCTGTAACGCTGATCCTGCCGCCTTCTCAACTGTTTTCCTGCTTGTGCATGCTGTGGGGGTAGACTGCCTCCTCTCTGCACCAGAAGCTCCGAAGAAATCTCCCGTGGGTCGACGGAATCTTCCCCCTGCAACCGCAGGCACCAAAAAGCTGCATTACCGGTCCCTTGGGTCTCCTCTCAGCACGACGAGCGAGGTCCCTCGAATCCAGCGACTCTGTCCAAGTGACCCCCACAGTCCAGTGACTCTTCAGTCCAAGTTTGGTGGAGGTAAGTCCTTGCCTCACCTCGCTGGGCTGCATTGCTGGGAACCGCAACTTTTGCAGCTACTCCGGCCCCTGTGCACTTCCGGCGGAAATCCTTTGTGCACAGCCAAGCCTGGGTCCACGGCACTCTAACCTGCATTGCACGAATTTCTAAGTTGGTCTCCGGCGACGTGGGACTCCTTTGTGCGACTTCGGGTGAGCACTGTTTCATGCATCCTCTTAGTGCCTGTTTCTGGCACTTCTCCGGGTGCTACCTGCTGCTGAGAGGGCTCCTTGTCTTGCTCGACGTCCCCTCTCTCTCCTGGTCTAATTTGCGACCTCCTGGTCCCTCCAGGGCCACAGCAGCGTCCAAAAACGCTAACCACACAATTTGCAGCTAGCAAGGCTTGTTGGTGTTCTTTCGGCGGGAAATTACTTCTGCACGACTCTCCACGGGGAGAGGGATCCTTCCACCAAAGGGGAAGTCTCTAGCCCTTTTCGTTCCTGCAGAAACCTCAGCTTCTTCTGTCCAGTAGAAGCTTCTTTGCACCCTCAGCTGGCATTTTCTGGGCATTTGCCCATCTCCGACTTGCTTGTGACTTTTGGACTTGGTCCCCTTGTTCCACAGGTACCCTAGATTGGAAATCCACAGTTGTTGCATTGTTGGTTTGTGTCTTTCCTGCATTATTCCTCTAAAACGACTTCTTTGTCCTTAGGGGAACTTTAGTGCACTTTGCACTCACTTTTCAGGGTCTTGGGGAGGGTTATTTTTCTAACTCTCACTATTTTCTAATAGTCCCAGCGACCCTCTACAAGGTCACATAGGTTTGGGGTCCATTCGTGGTTCGCATTCCACTTTTGGAGTATATGGTTTGTGTTGCCCCTATCCCTGTGTGTCCCCATTGCATCCTATTGTAACTATACATTGTTTGCACTGTTTTCTAGGACTATACTGCATATTTTTGCTATTGTGTATATATATCTTGTGTATATTTGCTATCCTCTCACTGAGGGTACACTCTAAGATACTTTGGCATATTGTCATAAAAATAAAGTACCTTTATTTTTAGTATAACTGTGTATTGTGTTTTCTTATGATATTGTGCATATGACACTAAGTGGTACTGTAGTAGCTTCACACGTCTCCTAGTTCAGCCTAAGCTGCTCTGTTAAGCTACCATTATCTATCAGCCTAAGCTGCTAGACACCCTATACACTAATAAGGGATAACTGGGCCTGGTGCAAGGTGCAAGTACCCCTTGGTACTCACTACAAGCCAGTCCAGCCTCCTACAATAGTCTTTACATTCTATGCAAATGCTGCTTCCTTGTAGGGATTCTAACAGTGGTGATTGTGAGATTTGTTGCTGTTCAGGTATCCTATTTCTTCTACACAGCTGGGTTTTAACTTTCCTTAATAATCTCATGCAATTCAAGATTGAACCAAGCTATATTTATGTATTCCTGAGATTCCAGTGTGCAGTTTTGCAACAAACACAGCAACAATCAAAATATTGAACTGGACTTGAGAATCCGAGCAGCTACTTATATGAAACTTTCATGAAAGAAGGTAAGATTGAAAAGAAAAAGGCAAGTCTACAAGTAAATGAAACATTTGTATCCCTTTTACTAACTTCCACAGCAATGCAGAAGAAAAGATGGACTAACCTGGGTGCAAGTGGACTTACTGCTCACCATATATTGAGAGTACTGTAAGCAGGATCACTGACATAATTGCGATGGATACAATATCGAAACGCAATGTATGGTAAATTTAATATCGGTAATAAAAATATTGACTTCCTATACTTAAACAGTAAAACCACAAATACTGAGAACACAAATATTGTTGCTAAGAATATTAATTATTAATTATATTCAAAGCACAAACATCAGAAACAAAAATATCATCACCTTTAAAAAAAAATGTATACTAGGTCAAAATATTGATTTATACGGTATTGACTACAACAATATCAGCAAAATAATTAAATTAGCAATAATAAATATAAAAAAATAACTTTGAACATAAATCAGTTATGTGAAATAAACCTAAAAACATTTTATACATAAGCCTAAATTAAATATAAATATCTTACATGTGGGAAAAATGGAGAGATTGCAGAGGCTGCCTAACTTTTTGCCCCATTTTTCACTTATGCTGGTTTTTCTGACTCTGATGGTGCCCTGGGGACTGTTAACCAGTCCCAGGGCCTGTGCTCTAATTAAAATGGTTATGCAAATTAGACTGGTTACAATTGGCTGTGTCAACCTACCTAATAGTTCCTAGTATATGGTAGGGCATGTAGGTTTTTGGGATCCAAGCATAGGTAGTACACACATAGGTGCACTGCTGAGGTGTCCAGTGTAATTTTAAAGGCAGGCCTGCCTTGCTGGCTGCTTTTAAATTAAAGTAAACCCCAAATTCAACTGTGACATTAAAAATACTTCAAAAGTCCTAAACTACCTTATTTTTTCATGTAAGTCACCCTCATGGTGTTTCATATGTGTCCCTAGGGCTGGGTGATATGTAACTACAAGCAGAGACTTTATAAAAGATGTTTTATACACCCTGGTGATGGAAAAATAAACAAAATTCATTTTACCGTCTCTGTAGTGATTGGGCTCCTTAGGCTAACATGGGGAGGCTTTATTTTTAATTAATACAGTCTCAAAAGGAGGTAAATATTTCAAGTTTGGTATCAAACTTATTGTTATAATAAATCATGCAACTTGCCATCGTTCAATTTAAGATAACTAACTCATAGAAAGAGTATTAGAACTCTATCTGAAAGTTGCCAAATTCAGCTTCTTCTGATTGACCAGCCTCTGGCAGCCTGGGCAAGCTGCCTTGATGAGGTATAAAGTGGCCTGGGCTGAGGACAAAGGGACTGCCGGGGGTGTAGTGCCTCAGCAGATGGTGAAACAGGATGGGGGAGAGCAGCCTACTGTACTTCAAAGGAAGGAAGGACATTTGGGCCAGCAAGTGGACCTCCCCCATTTCCTGCAAAACTAGACAGCCAGGTGCCCCCTGATTAGATTAGGAGAGGGCTTGGAAGGAGTGGGTTAATTGAAACGTAGCCACACCAGTGGGTGGGCTCAGCCAGACCTAACCCCTGAGATTGAATTTCTGCCATTTTGGATTTTTTAGAAATGTTGCTCCCTGGGATTGATTTTGCCACACTTCCCAGGAAGTGGTTTTCCAAGAGGGTGGTGGCCTGCCTATGATTGGACAGTTGCACCCCCTGCTTTCCACCCCAGGAGCAAGGATAAATATGGCAGAGATGCACACACACTTCAGATCCCTACAAGGAGCAAGACAAGGAAGTTGAAGGACTGCTCTGCTGGACTCCTCACCCACACCTGGACACTGAACTTTGAAGGATTGCACCAGCTGCATACTTGGGCTTGTCCATAAAAGGCCTTTACCTTTATTGAACTGCTTCAAGAAGGGACTGCCTCTTTGCTACAGGTAGAAAATAGCTGACCAGAGTTCCCTACATCAAGCCCTGAAGAAACTGACTGTCCCTCTGACTTGGAGGTGCATCCCTCTGGAAAGCTCCAGAGCCCGAGACTTCCAGGGTTTCACCCGGGGCTCAATGAAAGGCAATCCAGTGATGTTGAGTCAAAATTGGCTTGCTGTAGAGGGTTATCCGACGTTGGAGAGAACAAGCTCCAAAAAAGTTTGTAAGTCCAAACGTAAAAAGTTGACTGGAGCTTCCCATACACCAAATTGGAAGAGGGCTCCAGGGAGGTCGGCTTCGATTTCAAATCCTTACAGGATGAAGATTTTCATTACAAAAAATCATGGAAAGTCTGAACGTAGAATCCTTCACCGAGGTCTCCTGCGACGCGTATCTGAGGAGGACTCCAGGGAGGTCGAATTGGATGTGTGACTTCGTTCCGTTGAAGAAAATCTTCAAGAAAAAAACAAAGGCTTTCTGGTCACTGTAGACGAGCAGGGCTTCATCAGGGTCAGCCTCATATTTTGACTTTGCTCTGTTTGAGTGTGACCATATGTCCAGATTGTCGCTTTAAGTTTCTATGTGCTAAAAAACATTTAGGCCCTCATTACGACCCTGGTTGTGGGTGATAAAGTGGCGGTAATACCACCAACAGGCTGGCAGTAAGTACCACCAAATTATGACCATGGTGGTGATAACTCCCACAGACAGCCAATGTACCGCACCAACTCCCAGGCGGAAACAACAGCCACCACGGCACTAGCCACCAACAGCCATGCGGGAGACAAAGTACCACCCACCATATTTTGAACCTGCAATTCGCCACCTTTTCTGGGGTGGTACCAATGCCAAAAAAAGCCTGGCGGAAGCAGAGCTCAGAAATGAAAGGACTCACCATTGGGGACACAGGAAAGAACCACGTCGCAATGGAACCTGAACTGCAAGTTTTCCATATGATCTTCTACATTATGCGCCTCCTGGAACACCAACGCAGATGAAGATGACAACGGTGAGTACAGGCACCTAGCACGCAAGGGAGGGAGGGAGGAAAACAAGAGTGACACACACACACGCACAACACACACCCATCACACACACACACCATATACACAACCAGCTGCGCACGAAAAACAACTTGTTCCCAAAAAACAGCAGAATAATACAAGGACAACAGGAATTGACATAAGTGATTGTAATCAGATCAAATTCAAAATCAATAATTTGATTTGTCAATGGAACAGATATGTACACATGCACACAAAGAGACACTGCCCAGTCCAGTGTTCAAAGAGCCCACATGGCCACAGGGCACAGTCTAAGGCCCAACTCGAATCCTGAACACATCCTGATAGTATACTGCAGGGGCATCAGTTTGCAAATAGGCAAACACCTCAAGGGGAGGGGGGCACCTCAGCCAGTTTTTGGTAACAAGCCCACTGGTTCTGGAGGGGGCAATATGCCCATTGCTTTGCCCTGGGGAGTGCAAGCCCACAGTCTCTGGGGAAGGTGACTTGCCCACTGGTTCTGGAGGGAGCAATATGTCCGTTGCTTTGTCCTGGGGAGTACAAGGCCACAGTCTGTGGAGTGGGTGACTTGCCCACTGGTTCTGGAGGGGGCTCCTTGGCCATTACTCTCTCCTGGGGAGTAAAGGGCCACAGTCTCTGAAGTGGGTGAGTTTTCCACTTGTTCTGGAGGAGGCTCCATGCCCATTACTCTGTCCTGGGGAGTGCAAGGCCTCAGTCTCTGAAGTGGGCGAGTTTCCCACTGGTTCTGGTGTGGGCACCCATACAGCAGCCCCTGAAGGATGGCCTAAGTGGCATCCGCTGGTGGTGCCGGCTGCACTGTGGTGGTGTTTGGAGGAGCCTCCTGGGCAGCCTCTGCACTGTCTGATGGCTGCACTGTGGTGGTGGTTGGAGGAGCCTCTTGGGCAGCCTCTGCACTGTCCGATGGCTGTACTGTGGTCTTGGTTGGAGGAGTCTCCTGGGGAGCCTCTGCACTGCCCGATGGCTGCACTGTGGTGGTGGTTTGAGGAGACTCGTGGGCAGCCTCTGTACTCACTGATGGCTGCATTGTAGTGGTTGTTGGAGGAGGCACCTGGGAAGCCCCTGCATTCAATGATGGCTGCATTGTGGTGGTGGTTGGAGGAGACTCCTGGGCAGCCCCTGCACTCACTGATGAATGCATTGTGGTGGTGGTTGGAGGAGGCTCCTGGGCAGCCCCTGCACTCACTGATGGCTGCATTGTGGTGGTGGTTGGAGGGGGCTCCAGGGCAGCCCCTGCGCTCACTGATGGCTGCACATCCGCAGCTGGCGGTGGGGGCCCCATGACAGCTGGTGGTGGTGGCAGTGTTAGCCTGACAGCTTCCACTGGCGTAAAGTGCCTTGTCTCCTCCTGTTCATGGGTCAGGACCCCTTACCCTTCCTGTCAGGGGTGGGTGGGCTCTTCCCCTGGCTGCCTGGTGGTGCAGGCTCCTTCCCCTTCTTCACAGCTGGTTCAGGCTCCTTCTTCTTCCTCACAGCTGGTGCAGGCCCCTTTTACACAGCTGGTGCAGGACTCTTCCCTTTCATCCCTGGTGGTGATGGCTCCTTCCCCTTCAGTATCGTAGGTCTGGTATCCTTACGACCATGAGTGTGTGGTACTACCACTGTCCCCATGGAATGTTTGGCTGAGGTGCTGGGCTGTGTCATTGGTACCCTGCCCATATATGCAGGACAGGGGGGAGGGGTAGGGAAGAGGTCAATTTGGGAAAGGAAAAAGCTTCTTAGGGACGTTGGTGCTGGAGGAGGGAGAAGTAATGGGAGTGGAGGATGAGGGAGTGGTTGTTGGAGATGTATGTCTGTTGGATTTGGGTGCAGGTGCATGGGCTGTATGCTCAAGTGCGATGGAAGGCTGTTGGGTGTCTGAGTGCTTATGTTTGTGTCCTTTAGGAGGGGGGACAGACACTGTGGGAGAGGACACAGGGGACGCGTACATTGCTGTTGTGGGGATGTCTCCCATTGAGGTGTGTGTTCTGCTTGGTGGGGTGATGCTGATAGTAGATGTAGATGTAGTGCATACTGGTGTGAGTCTGGATGTGACTGGGTGGGAGGTGGAGGAGGAGAAGGAGTGGGGAGACAGTGGAGGCTGTGGATGTTGCGTCTGCAACAGTATGGTGTTTGTGTGAGTGCCTGTGGGATGAAGTGTGGTGCTTGTGTTTGCCTGTGCCACTCTTGTGTGTTGCCTTGTGTGCATGCTCATCTGTCTGTGTGCTTGGGGTGGGTTGGGGTAGAGGAGAATGGGACAGGGAAGTGGAAGTTGGAGGGGGTACGGTAGAAACCGGGACAATGGCTGCCATCAGAGAGGAGGCCGGAGCCTGAATCGATCTCTGTTGGGCTGCCAAACCACCATGAATGCCCTCCAGGAATGCATTGCATTGCTGCATCTGGGATGCCAGCCCCTGGATGGCATTCACACTGGTTGACTGCCCCACAGAGATGGATCACAGGAGGTCAATAGCCTCTTCACTCAGGGCAGCAGGGCTCACTGGGGCAGGGCCTGAGGTGCCTGGGGCGAAGGAGATGCCCAGCCTCCTGGGTAAGTGGGCATGGGAAACTCGCTGAGGGGCCACTGTGAGGGCAGTGGTGGTACAGGGGGTGGCAGCTGGACCTGCAGCTGGGATGGTCACAGAGGTGTCTGCCACCACCAGGGAGCTCCGATCTGAGGACGTATCTGAGTCTGTGTCGTCTCCTCCTGCCTTCACCTTGGTACTCCCCTTGCCCTCCGTCCCACTGGTACCCTCAGCATTGGTGGACTCTGCCTCCAGGGTCCTGTGGGATGCAGCACCCTTTGTCTCCAGTGCCCCTGCTCCTCTGCTAGATGATGCTATTGCATACAAGGACAGGATGATGGAACAAAAAAAGGGGGGGGGAGAGACAAAGGAAACACTGGGTAAATTACTGCATCAACACCACCGTTGGCATACACAGCACCCTCACACACAGGGAACAGGCCTAAGTAATATGCATTGCACTACCAATGATATTGCTAGTCACCAAGGCATGATGAGGAGCACACACCGCCAACTGCAGCACACCTGAGACCCACGATGCCCTGCCTTAAAGTGACTACTTACAAGCTAGGTTAGATGTATTTGACATACAACCATTACCCTAGAGATGACCCATGCTTCAATGTCTGGCCTAGCCTTAGGGGCACCCACTAATACACAACCACCACCTGTATACCACCCCACCAGCCCAAATATGTAATGATAACCACTGTACTCACCCCCTTGTGGCTGCTGTGATGACCTCAAGCGCCCATCCAGCTCAGTATGCAGGCCCTCAAGGGGTAACATGGTCCGGCGGGCACCTCTTCCTCGATGGAAGGCCATCCCCAGCTGGTGCCTCCGTGGTCTTCCATGCCAGGTTCTCAGGTCCTCCCACCGTTTCTGACAGTGGGTGCTCTGCCTGCCATAGACGCCCTGGTTCCACACATCCTTGGCGATGGCACGCCATAATCCTTTCTTTTGATGGGCGCTGACCTGCAGAGGTAATACATACAGGAGAATTCCATCAAACAAACAGTCTAGCCTGTCACACGCATGTCCTACCATACCCAATCCCATCATCACTGGCAAATACATAGGTCAGATCACAAAATGTACATCGCCAACAGACAATACACCCACCCACCCTTGCACGATGCCTTCGCACACATCTCCATGCATCTATGCCACATGCTTTGTGCTCACAGTGTACTCACCTGTTGGTCTGGAAGCCCATACAGCTGTCCGTACTGGGGTAGGACCCCATCCACCAGTCACTCCAACTCCTCTGAAGTGAAGGCTAGGGCCCTTTCCCCGGTCTCACAGGCCAAGGTAGGTTCCAGACACAAGTCACACCAGCATGCAGTGCAGGTCTTCTCCTCTGGAAGGCCAGCAAACAAGTGAGGAAGGATTGAGAAAACGTGGTCACGTCCACGGCGGTGCACACTGTCACCTCTGCCGTACATCCCCATTGGCCACTGTACCCCATAGGGCCCAATATTATATAATGAGGAAATGCACGGTGGTTCACGACCTCCTACTGCCAAGGCGCACAACGTCGGTGGGATTACTTCACTTCCACCTGTCCCTCCACACAGGACAGGCGGTCGCCATTTCAGGGGGGGTGAACAGTCCTATCAAGAATTGCTCCATCACAGGATGAATTGGCACATCGAAATTTACACTGTCCCAATACATAAGTGCACAATGTGGACTACTTTTGTGGTTTAGTTGTTCAAATTGTGACAGCCTACTCACTCTTGTGTCCCTTAGATACCTACCGCTGTGGATGAATAGGAGATGGAGACATAGCCCGCGTACAGACAACTGGTAGACTTAGCTACACTGGAGGACAGGCACATTATCCTCACCTATAGACTGGACAGGGCCACAATCACAGAGCTATGTGCCCAGTTGGAGCCAGACCTGATCTCATCTTTCCGTCATCCGACTGGGATCCCCCCTCTTGTGCAAGTGCTATCAGTTCTCCATTTCCTGGCAACTGGTTGTTTTTAAGTGACAGTGGGCTTGGCACAGCCAGTGTTCTCAATCGTACTGGCAAGAGTGTTGTCTGCCCTGGTAAACACATGTGCAGCTACATAGCTTTCCCCCAGGTGAAAGATTTGGCCACTGTGAAGGCTGGATTCTATGCAATGGGACATATCCCCAATATTGTTGGGGCAATTGACAGAACATATATTGCGTTTGTCCCCCGCCAGAATGAATAGGTGTATAGGAATCATGAGAGTTTCCACTCCATGAATGGGCAGATGGTGTGCCTGGCAGACCAGTACATTTCACACTTCACTGCTAAATATCCTGGGTCAGCGCATGACGCCTTTATCCTGAGGAATAGCAGCATCCCAAATGTGATGGTCGAACTACAGATGCACAGGTTGTGGCTTACAGGTGAGCCTTGGTTCCCGCATGGTGTATGTTAGTGTATGCCTCTGATGTTAACCTCATAGGATAGTGTTTGCCTAAATGTTGTCGCTCACTATTTGCAGGTGACTCTGGCTACTCAAACCTATCGTGGCTGCTGACCCCTGTGAGGAATGCCAGGACAAGGGCTGAGGAACGTTATAATGAGGCACATGAACGAGCCAGAAGGATCATTGAGAGGAACTTTTGCCTCCTGAAGGCCAGGTTCACGTGCCTCCATCTGACAGGTGGATCCCTGTGCTACTCACCCGAGAAGGTCTGCCAGATAGTAGTGGCATGCTTCATGTTGCACAACCTGGCCCTCAGTAGCCATGTATCTTTTCTGCAGGAGGAGGAGACTGGAGATGTCCCTGTGGCTGCAGTTGGACCCTGAAGAGAGTGAGAATGAGGAGGCAGAGGATGAGGATGTGGACAAAAGAACATTAGTGATCCTTCAGTACTTCCAATGACACACAGATGAGACAGTGCAACTTAACATTTCTATGACTATTGTATTCTGTGTGGCAGTGGCATGCTGGCATTACCCAGTTGTTACCTCTATTTACTGTCACCTATGGATTATCATTTTACAGATGTTGGTGATTTGACAACAATGTCCTGATGTGATCACTACAGCCAGCTACATGTCATCATGTCTATGCTCTCACAATGTACAGTTCATTTGCAATGGATGTAGCTGTTTCCATCAATACAAATTTTCAATACATGAAATACTTGTAGTCGAGTTTTGTCCAAGGGCGTTTATTGTAGTGCTAAGAAATTGAGGGGAAAGTGCAATGGAATGGGGTGATGATGGAGGAAAGTCCTGGGTATTGTTCCAGTCTGTTTGTAGCACAGGTACAGTGTCCAAGGGGAAATAGGAAGGGGTGGTTCACATTCTGCAGGGGAGGGGTGCTGGTGGCCTGTGGGTCCTGTGGCGGGACCTCCTGGCCACTTGTGGCAGCAGAGGTGGAGGGCTGTTCAGTTGACTGGCTAGTGGTAGGGGCCCACTGGCGTTCTGTTGCCTCCCTCATGATGTTAGCCATTTCTGCCAGCACCCCTGCTATGCAAATCATGGTGTTGTTAATGGCCTGCAAGTCCTCCCTGATCCCCTGATACCATCCCTCCTGCAGCTACCTGTTCTCCTGCACGTTTTCAAGGATCTGGCCAATCGTGTCCTGGGAATTTTGGTTCGCTCCCAGCATCTCTGAGAGTGCCTGTTGGAGAGTTGGTTTCCTGGTCCTGTCCTCCCCTGGCTCACAGCAGTCCTCCCAGTTTCCCTGTTGGCCTGTCTCCCTGTTCTCTGAACAGTGTGCCCACTGCCACTCACGCCCGGTCCCTAATTGTCTTGGGTATGAGATGTGGCCTGGGGTCCCTGTACAGGTGGGCACACTGCTGATTGGCGTGTCCTTGGGACAGAGGTGTGGGTACGCTGGGAGAGTGCTGTGGTGTTGGATCCTGATGGGGGTGGCTCTGTGGTGGTCTGTAATTTTGCTTGGGTGACCCGCTGTCCAGTGGTCCCTGATGGGCCAGGTAGGTCCTCCAGATCCAGAAGTCCAGAGTTACTGTCATCACTGGGGGCCTCTTCTGATGTAGGACTGGATAGTTGTGGCACCTCCTCTCCACTGACTTTGGCTGGGGTATATGTGAGGATGTAAGTGATGTATTATGCTTCAAATGTATTACATTTGTACATTCCTGGCTTCCCCTCTATCGTTGGTGTTGCCCTGCCAGCTTTTGCTTGTGTATGGTGATGTATTGTGGGTATGTTAGTTTCACTATGCTGTGCATGCTTTAGTGATGGGTGTCAATGCAGGGCTGGGAGGGGTGTCCATGCATTGGTTTGGCATGCTGGGCTTGGCACTGGAGTTAGTGAGATGTGTAGGTGCAGTGTGTGGGTTGGAGTGGAGTAATGAAAGTGAGGGTGTAGGTGCAAGCACCACAACAATGCCACCCACCTCAATCACCTCAGCTGCATCCTCCTCAACACCTGCTCCATCCACCAGCATGTCATCAAACTCTGGAACCTGCTCACATCAACCTCCCCAGACATCGCCTTCCTCACCGAAACCTGGATGAACCCCTCTTCGGAACCAGACATTGCCATAGCCATCTCCTAAGGCTACAAGATTACCCGAAGAGATCGTACCAACAAACCAGAAGGAGGAATCGCCATAGTCCACAGAAGCTCCATCAGGATCTCAACCGACACCCATGATGCCCTAGATGCCGCAGAACACCTGCACTTCCAGATACACATCATCGCCAACACCACCCTGAGAGGAACCCTCATCTATGGACGCCGAGGCACCCGTCCTCAATTCTGCGATGCCATCGCTGGCACTATCAGCTCCCATGCCCTCGCCTCCACTGACTACTTGCTCCTCAGCTGCCTGAATTTCCACCCGGAAAACAGCGGCAACAGCAACTCCTCTGCCCTACTGGATAACCTTGCCAACCTCAGCCTCAAGCAACTGGTCACCTTGCCCACCCACTCAGCCTTTCACACACTCGACGCCATCTTCTCCTCCAGCTGCCACGTCTCCTTCACTCACACCACTGAACTCCATTGGATCGACCACCGTTGTGTTCATTTTTCCTTCCTGATACCAACCACTCACCATCAACAGCATCAGATCCCTCACTGCAAGTGGAACCAGATCTCCAAGGACCAATTGATCTCCAACCTTGCCCATGCCCTACCACCCAAAACCAGCAACCCCAACTCTGCCGCTCTCGACCTCAAACAATGGCTCGACGACTGCGCCAACACCATCGCTCCACTCAAGAAAACTACCAACACCAGCGCCATCAAGAAAGCTCCCTGGTTCACCACAGACCTTCAGGCCTCCAAACAAGAATGCCGAAAAACCGAGAAGATCTGGCACCAGGAACAATCAGAAAGCAACCACGCAGCCTTCAAATCAGCCATCTGCAAACATCACCAACTCATCCAGACCACTAAAAGATCTTCTTACAAAGAACGAAATGACAACAACGCACACAACAGCAAGGAGCTATTCAACATCATCAAGGAAATCACCAACCCTAAGTCCTGCTCCACCGACCAACCCCACTCACAAGACCTCTACGACTCCCTTGCCAAGTTTTTTCACCGCAAGATCACAGACATCCATGAAAGCTTTGCACCACCGTCAAGGTCGACCCCAACGCACCCTGCCTCACCAACGTACTGAGCACCTGGACCCCCACCAACGATGAGGAAACCACCAAGACCATGAGCACCATCCACTCCGGCTCTCCCGCTGACCCCTTCCCTCACCACGTCTTCAATAAAGCCAGCCAAATCATTGCTCCCCAGTTGCGGTCCATCTTCAACAGCTCCTGCGAGAAACCATCTTCCCAGAGAGCTGGAAACACACCGAAGTCAAAGCCTTGCTCAAAAAGCCCAAAGCCGACCCGAAGACCTCAAAAACTACCGTCCTATCTCCCTACTCCCCTTCCCTGTGAAAGTCATCAACAAGATATTCAACAACCAACTCTCCCGCTTACTCGAGGACAACCGCCTACTTGACGTTTCCCAGTCCAGTTTACGCCAGAATCACAGCACTGAGTCTGCACTTATCACCTGCACCGATGACATCAGGAGCAGGCTCAACAAAGGTGAAACCGTTGCCCTTATCCTCCTCAACCTTTCCGCAGTCTTCAACACCATCTGTCACCACAGTCTTTGCACACGCCTCTTCGACGTCGGGATTCACCACAGAGCCCTGGACTGGTTCACCTCGTTTCTCTCTGGAAGAACCCAAAGAGTCCGCCTCCCCCCATTCCTGTCTAAGGCCACCTAAACCATTTGCAGAGTTCCCCGGGGATCCTCACTGAGACCCACCCTCTTCAATGTCCACATGGCTCCGCTCTCCAACATCGTCTGATACCATGGCCTCAACATCATCTCCTATGCAGAAGGCACTCAGCTCATCCTCTCTCTCACGAAGGACCCCTCAACTGCTAAGAACAACCTCCACACCAGACTCCACGCCATCCCCAACTGGATGAAAGCAAGCCGCTTCTAGCTGAACGCGGAGAACACCGAGATCATCATCTTTGGCCCCATTCGATCAGCATGAGACAACTCCTGGTGGCCTTCCACTCTGGGGTCGCCCCCAATGCCTACCACCCACGCATGCATCCTCGGCTTCTAACTGGACTCCTCACTCTGTATGACCCAGCAAGTCAACACCATCTTGTCTTCATGCTTCAACACCCTTTGAATACTCCGCAAGACCTTCAGGTGGATTCCCATGGAAACCAGAAGAACGGTCACCCACGCCCTCGTCAGCAGCAGACTGGACTATGGCAATACCCTCTATGCTGGAACAATGGCCAAGCACCAGAAGAAACTCCAGCGCATCCAGAACGCTTCAGCACGACTCATACTCAGCCTCCCTCGCCAGGAACACATCTCTGCACACCTCCGAGACCGCCACTGGCTACCCGTCAACAAAAGGAGCGTCTTCAAACTCCTAATCCACTTTCACAAAGCTATCCCCGACACCGGACCGGCCTACCTCAACAAGAATCTTAACTTCCACATCCCGACCCGCCAGCTCCGCTCCTCCAACCCTGCCCTCGCCACAGTCCCCCACATACACGGTACCACAACCGGCAGCAGATCCTTCTCCCACCTTTTCCGCCAAAACCTGGAACTCCCTCCCCACCAATCTACATCTGACCCAGGACCTCCAGACCTTCAGGAAGTGCCTCAAGATCTGGCTCTTCGAGCAGTAGCTCCCCCCACACCTTGAGACCCTTCCGGGTTAGTAGCACGCTTAACAAATTTCTGATTGATTGATAGAGATAGCATGCAGGTATTGGGGGGAGGGGATAGGTAATAAATGTTAACTCACCAGTGTCCAGTCCTCTGGCAACTCCAGCGACTCCCTCAGGATGCAGGATTGCCAAGACTTGCTCCTCCCATGCTGAGAGCTGTGGGGGAGCAGGTGGGGGTCCACTGACAGTCGTCTGTATGGCAAACTGCTGCCTTGTTGCTATGGAACATACGTTCCCCAGTAGGTTTTTCCATCCCTTCCTGATGTCATCCCTTGTTCTTGGGTGCTGTCCCACTGGGTTCATCCTGTCCACGATTCTCCCCCATAGCTCCATCTTCTTTACAATGGAAATCTGCTGTGCCTGTGCTCCAAAGAGCTGTGGCTGTACCCTGACTATTTTCTCCACCATGACCCTCAACTCCTCCTCAATGAAACGGGGGTGCCTTTGTGGTGTTATGGGTGTTGTGTGATGTGTGTTGGTGATGGTGGGTTGGGTAATGTGGTGGGGTGTGTGATGTGGAGTGAGTGACGATGTGTGTGGTTGTGAGTGGTGTGTGTGTCTAGTTGTCTCTGTGCCTTTCTTCTCAGTTTCCTGGTAACAATTGGTGTTCGTAAAGGTTGTGGGTAATGGGTGTGTGTGTGTGTGTTTTATAGTGGTGTGTGTGTGGGTGTGGTGTGTGTATGAGTGTCAGGTGTGTGTTTTTAGTATTGGCCAATGTGGTATTGTTTTGTATGTGGGTGTCCATTGTGAGCGCGTCGGTGTGTACCGGCAAATGTTTGCCACCATTGAATGTCCGCCATGGCGATTCGTGGGTCATAATGTGATGGGTGTTGTTCTGTTGGCGTAATGTATGGGTGTTGGTATCGCCACTTTATCACTGACCTTTGGTCTGGCGGATTTGTGTGAGTGGCAGTATTCTGTCGGATTGGTGTGTGTGTGTCATTATTTGGTGGACGGATATCCGCCACTGCAGTGGTATGTTGGCGGCCGTCAGCATGGCAATAAGCAGGATTTCCCTCCAATGTCATGAGGGCCTAAATATTTATTTATAAATATATATGTTCACAAAAAAAAAAAAAAAGGTTACAGGAACGTTGTAATTAGGCGTAAAAAACCATGGAAACTCACCTCTTGTAGTTAGAGTTATTTCATGTAACTAAGGTAACTATAACTTACACCCTTTCCATGCACTGCTAATTACCACATGAATTACAGTACTTATGACATCTTTGATAACATCATAGATAATAGTAAAATTAGTGATTAGATAACTGTGAAAGGTGGGGTCACAAATTATAGTTATCTTAGGACACAAGTTATTGTTATTTGAAAAAACTCTATCTAACTATAGCAGGTGAATTTCTATGGTTTTGTACATATAAAATATGAGCCTAACTATAACATCCTTGTAACCTCTAGTTTTTTTAGTGAATTTCTGGTGTTTTTTAAATTCTATTCCCTAACTATAACATCCCTGTAACCTTTATTTTTATTTTTAAAGAAATTATTTTTTTGTAGCGTAAAGTAATTTTGATTACTATACATTAATCCAACCACCATCGTGCACAGCTTTCAGTCATGCAAGGCCAGGCTTGAGGCCAGGACCTGCAGCCATCCCCTATAACCACCGAACCTCTATAACAACTCAAACCTGCACTGAGCACGGCCTTTGGCCATGCGCATTGGGGGGTTAGCTGCAGTGCCTGCCCTGAGACTAACCACTCTAAAAACCCAACACTGCGCTGCACATGACCTTCAGCCATGCGCATTGGGGGTTTGCACAAAGGCCATGTCCTGTGACCAACCTCTAGAACCACCCAACCCCACGCTGCGCACTGCCTTTTACTGTGCACAGCTGGGGTTGGCCGCCAGACCTGGTGCCCAACCCTCCTGCACGCACCCAAACCAAAGCTGCACACAGCCTTTGGCCACGTGCAGCATAAACTTGGATTCTTTAGGTGTTTTTTTCCCATTTTTCTTTCTGGATCTGCAGATCCACCTGTGGATTATGGGATCCATGGATCCACAAATGCAGCCTTGGATCAGCGGGTCAAAAAAAAAAAAAAAAAAAATTGGTCAGTTTTTTGCCCATGATGGGAACCCCTCTAAGTGACGAATGGGATCAGGATACATATCTCCTGCCCCCCTATGTGTTTTTTCCCTGATCATTTCCCACCTCCTGAGCCAATGTGACAAAAGAAAATGGCAGCTGCAGCTTTTCTGTCAGATGTAACCAGACAATTAGGGCCTTGCTTTTACACCGGATTCGCAAATTCGAATCCGAATCCGCAGCTCTATATATCTAAATTTTTTAAACTCTAATATTTCAGAAACTACTGAATAACAAATCACAAAAAGCATGCTTTGGGGCCAAGATCTAGCTTTCTGCTAAATTTGATGCAATTCCTTTCAGCAGTTCGGTCTGTAGTCAAGTTAAAATTTTTGAAAAAAGCCCATTAACATAGAATGGTGAAAAAGTGATTAGAAGCCCCTCTTTTTCACGGCCCCCGCTTGACAGATCATCCCGAAATTTCTGTAAAGGATATGAACTGATGAAACTATAAGTTTTAAAACTTTAGTGAAGATTTGTTAGCAGTGCTAAAAATATTGAGAAAACAAAAAAACAAATTACACTTCAAACAGCTAATTAGATCTTAATGCTATGTAACTTGTTAATGATCCAGTGATTTGGCAGAGAGATGTACAGCAAAAAAGATTTCAGTGAAGGACAGTGAAATTCCATCCTAAATCCTCCATGACCACAAAAGATCTGCATTCAGCTGTGAATGAACTGTTAAAAAAAATAGACTTCTCTTTCAGGGTTGTACGGTGAATGGTGTTTTCATCTATAGTTAACAGTTTCAACATAGCCCCGAAGTGTGATTTGTGCATGCGGTGTTACACGTAGTCAAATTTAATTTGGTATGCATTAATCTTGATGGTGACTTTTCAATGTCAACACATCACTGACCAGTCTCTTGAATGTTCCCTCTCTCAGTCAAGTTTGGGTTTCTAGTCTAGTTTTAGATGGTGATTAGAGGGAACATGGAACCTCTAGATATGAGTTATCTTCATGAGTGGGTTCCTCTTGCTCATAGCCCCAATTCTGTGTGTGGTGGTGGTGTATATGTTTAGGGATTTGATCATCTGTCTGAAGTCTGTTTTCTTCAGTGATTTTGTTGCCTTTTGGGTGTATCTATTTCCGGGAGCTTAGGATAGAGATGTTGGGCTAAGCAGGAAGCCTACCCTTTAACCCCTTTGCTGCCAGGTTTCACAGAAAACAAAGGTGTTTTTTGCAAAGTGCCTACCTGTGGATTTTGGCCTCTAGCTCAGTCGGCACCTGGGGAAACCTAGCAAACCAGCGCATTTTTGAAAACTAGACACCTAGGGGAATCCAAGATGGGGTGACGTGGGGATCTGACCAGGTTCTTTTACCCAGAATCCTTTGCAAACCTCAGAATTTGACAAAAAAAACACTTTTACTCTCATTTCGGTGACATAAAGTTCTGGAATCTGAGAGGAGCCACAAATATACTCCCACCCAGCGTTCCCCCAAGTCTCCTGATAAAAATGGTACCTCACTTGTGTGGGTAGGCCTAGTGCCCACGAAAGGAAATGGCCCAAAACACAACGTGGACACATCACATTTTTTCACAGAAAACAGAGGTTTTTTTTACAAAGTGCCTACCTGTGGATTTTGGCCTCTAGCTCAGCCGCACCTGGGGATAACTAGCAAACCAGCGCATTTTTGAAAACTAGACACCTAGGGGAATCCAAGATGGGGTGACTTGTGGGGCTCTTACCAGGTTCTGTTACCCAGAATCCTTTGCAAACCTCAAAATTTGCCCAAAAAACACTTTTTCCTCTCATTTCGGTGACAGAAAGTTCTGGAATCAGAGAGGAGCCTAATTTCCTTTCACCCAGCTTTCCCCCAAGTCTCCCGATAAAAATGGTACCTCACTTGTGTGGGTAGGCCTAGCGCCCACAAAAGGAAATGGCTCAAAACACAACGTGGACACATCAAATTTATCAAATACAAAACTACCTGTTTTTGCAGGGGGGCACCTACGTTTTTGGTCCTGGGCTCAGCAGCCTTCTAGGGAAACCTACCAAACCCAGACATTTCTGAAAACTAGACACCCGAGGGAGTCCAGTGAGATGTGACTTGCGTGGATCCCCCAATGTTTTTGTACCCAGAATCCTCATCAAACCTCAAATTTAGCTAAAAAATCACATTTTCCCACATTTCTGTGTGGGATCACCACACTGGGACATATTTCATACCACCCAATGTTCCCCTCAGTCTCCCGGTAAAAATGATAACTCATTTGTGTAGGTGGGCCAAGTGCTTGTGAAAGGGAAGAGCCAAAAACATGTTTATATTGAGGGGGAACAAAGGGGGTCCAAAAGGACAGTTTGCAAAAAAAACATTTTTAGGCTGACAAGTGCAGCAGAATTTTTATCGGTATAGATGAGACAATGCTGGGTGGTAGGAATTTTGTGGATTTCTGCAGATTCCAGAAGATTCCATCACAAAAACGTGGGAAAAATGTGTGATTTCCAGCAAAGTTGGAGGTTTGCAAGGGATTGAGAGTACAAAAATGGTGCGGGGTGCATGTGAAACACACCAGTCTGGAATCACCCAGATGTTTAGTTTTCAGATGTGACTAGGTCTAGTGGATTTTTCTACATGGCAGCGTCCCAAAGTCCATAAAGTGCAGCCCTCACCATTCCAAGTGGGACGATTTTGAGAGTAAGCCAAGTTCTCATGGCCCAAATGTAAAACTAAAACCCCAAATAATCAAATGGCTTCTTGCTTGCTGTGGGATAAGATCTTTGAGAGTGCGGGGGAGAGCTGAAAGACTGTTACCCCCTTCAGTTGAGGTGGGGGCGTAACCAGGCCCATACTGGTTGGTAGCCACACCCCTATATTTTTTGTTTTTTTTAAATTCCCTGGCATCTAGTAGACTTTCTGCCCCCCCACGGGGTGTGGATCATGGATAATTGCCCCATCTGCCCACTAGTGGGCAGAACAACTTTGTCCCCATTTATTTGGGGTGGGGTTTTGGCCATACCCCCATCCTCTTATTTTTGGAGAAAAAAACTTCCCTGGCATCTGGTGGGCTTTCAGCCCCCCCCGGGGCAGATGGGCATTCCAAAAATAGGCCCATCTGCCCCCAATGGGGGGCAGATATGGCCAACAGTAATGTGCTCCCTTGGAGAGCGACCCTTACCCAAGGGGCTGCCTCCCTAAAGAAAACACATGCATACATAGACACCAATCCCTGGTGCCCTGGTGGTTTCTGCCCCCATGGGGGCAGATTAGCCTAACAAAAATTGGCCGATCTGCCCCCCTAGGGGGGCAGAAATTGCCTAAATACAATTTGCTCCCCCTAGGGGAGCAACCCTTGCCTAATGGGTCACTCCCCATCTCTAAAAAAACAAACAAACAAAAAAAAACACAAAACAAAATTAGCCCTGGCGCCTAGAGGTTGCTGCTCCCCCGGGGGCAGATCGGCCTAATAACAATAGGCCGACCTACCCCCGGGGGGGCAGAAATGGCCTAAAATAAATCTGCCACCCCAACCCCCCGGGAGCGACCCTTGCCTACGGGGTCACACCCCTTGCGTGACATTGGTGCAAAAAAAATAATCCCCGGTGCCTAGTTGTTTCTGCCCCCTTGGGGGCAGATTGACCTAAAATCGGGATAGAAATGGTCTAAATACAATTTGCCCCCCAGGGGAGCGACCCTTGCCTAAGGGGTCGCTCGCCATCTGTAAAACAACAACAAAAAAATCCCCGGTGCCTAGTGGTTTCTGTCCCCCTTGGGGGCAGATCGGCCTAATTAAAATAGGCTGATCTGCCCCCCAGGGTGGCAGAAATGGCCTAAAATAAAATGTTTACCCCTAGGGGAGCGACCCTTGCCTAAGGGATCGCTCCCCACCTCTAAAAACAAAAACAAAGCAAAAACAAAACAAACAACAAAAAAATTATCCCTGGCGCCTAGAGGTTTCTGCCACCAGGGGGGGCAGAAAAGGCCTTAAAAAAAATGCCCCCCCCCTGGGAGCGACCCCTGCCCAAGGGGTCGCTCCCTTATGCCAATTTCCAAATAGAAAATAAATCCCTGGTGTCTAGTGGGCATTTCAAAAGCCGGATTGCTTTACAATCCGGCTTTTGAAATGCTCAGAGAGACTTGAAAGGGAAGGAAATGAATTTCCTTCCCTTTGAAGCCTCTCCGGCTTCCTCCACGTGATTGGAAGAGAAATACTTAGCATTTCTTTTCCGATCGCGCTGGCAGCGCGATGGGAGGCGGCCTCTGTGATTGTCAGCGCGCGATGCGCGCTGACGTCACGGGGGGAGGGCGGGGGGGTTGGGGGTGGAAGGGGAAGGGATTCCCCTTCCATCCACGACCGGGGTGTGTGGGTGGGGGGCCCATGGGGAGAGCGTTAGCGCTCCCCCAGTTCCCGGGTGCAGGACGAGGTGATCTCGTCCAAGGCACCCGGGAACCGGTGCCTTAGACGAGATCACCTCGTCCAAGGCACCCAAGCGGTTAACTCTTCTGTCCAGTCTTGTCTTTAATTTATTTGTTCTGCAAATTGAGATTAAAGCTGTGTTTATATGTTCATGTAAGATTTTAGATATGGTTTCAGTATGAGGTTTTCATTTATAACATACATATGCTGCTTTTTCAATGTGTGCTTTAAAGGTTGCATGCAATATGAAGAACAAAGGAGATAATGTGTCAAATTATAAGTCCGAAAATTCTCTGACCTAGTTCAAATGAAGTAGGTTCTGTATACCAAAGACAGATATCTTAGGTCAGTTCTTGTAAACTTTTCATTTCTGAGGCACTGAACATTTTGCTGAGTTAGTAACTTTTATACCAGTCTGATCTCTGATGAGAGTAACCTCAGCAGAAGAAGATTTTTGGCAGGGGCTATTTGTTTGTATTCTAATGTACTACTGCTAATTAAAGCCACTGGCATACGGATACTATGACATTGGATAATTTCTAAGAAGATGGATATTTTTCATTTCATTGACAGAGGATAAGTCTCAACATAGAATCTTTTGGGGCATTTACAAAGCAATCCAAATTGGTATTTTCATTCGTTTGTAAGAAAAAAACAGAGATTATAACCAGGGGTTTGCAGTCTCAGAGGCAAATCAGGGAGAAATCAGATTGGCTTGTGAGTCCTTGGAAAAAAAGTTTGATCTTCTGGCCCTTAGAACCCAAGTCCTCGAAGAGTCCATCAAAGGAGAAATTAGTAAGAATAGGGAGGAAATTAAACTTTTAAAGGAAAGTAAATGTAACCTACAGGAGAATTTGAAACATTAGGAGAATTCTTCAATGAGAAACAATCTAAGGATTTTGAAGGTGCCGAAGGGTGTGGAAGGAGAGGATTAAAAAAAATATGTGGCTTCTCTTATAAAACAATCAGTGCCCATGGAGGAAAGTGAAGCCGAGATTATAAAAGATATTCTGAGGATCAATAGAGATCTGTTTAGGAGAGACCCTAATAGGAAGAAGCCACAGAATATTCTGATTAATTTTCAGACCTATTAGTTGAAAGCATTGGGAAGGCATTGGGTCTGGGATCTTTGAAAGTCGAGGAGTTCTCATTCGAGATCAGGTCTGATTTATCTAGTGTAACATTAAATAGTCAGTGGGAGCTGGGAAAACGATTGGAAGAATTTAAAAGGGCAGGTGCAATAGCTCAACTTAAATTCCCAGCAACTTTGCGTGTGATGTAGAATAACAAAATGTATAATATTAGAGATCCAGTCTTAGCAGTTGAAATACTAGATGGCATAAAAAAGGGTGACACTGTACAGGCTACACCGGGAAGCTCAAGGAGCTCGAAATGAGACCCAAGGGTCTGTTAGTAGGATGGGGGGTTCCCCTGGGTTGGGAGGTTGAGGAGGGTAAGGGGTGAGTCATAGTAGGGTTTAGGGGGTGGGGGGTGCACTGAAGATGGGTTGGTTGGAAGAAAGGTACAAAATGTCCTTATGCTCCTTAGGTTACCTATGTTTAATTGTACAGGGGTATAAAGAGCCGGGTGGAGGGGGTGGGTTTAATTCAAACAATGTCTTGGAATGTTAATGGATTGAGGGTGAAGGCTAGGGCAAGAAAAATGTTGTTGTTGCTTAAGGAATGCCCAGCACATATAACAGTTTTGCAAGAGACGCATCTAACCAAAGAGGAAATGTCTAGTTTGTTCTCTAGTCATAAATGGATTTGTCACTATGTTTGCACAGATCACATTTTTAATACTAGGGGGTGGCGATTTTAATCAAGCGACAGGTGAATGCACTATTGATAGGAGCTAAAACGGATGAGTCAGGTAGATGGCTTATGATCACTCTCCAGTTGGAAGGGAGAACATTTACACTGGAAGGGTTTTATAGCCACAATTGTGATGATATAGAACCCTTTCAGAATGTTTTTGCGAATCTTTTGGATTGTATGGACCTGGTTATTATGGTTGGGGATTTCAATGTGGTCTTAGATAATAAGTTGGATAGGTCAGTTAGTTCTAGGTCGGCGGGTACACCAAAATCTCAACAATACCTTTAATTGATGATGAAAGAGTTCCAACTATGTGACTTATGGAGGTTAAGAGCAGGCAAAGATTGGGAATTCTCTTTTTACAATAGAAAGTATGGACAAGCGTCATGAATTGATTACTTTTTGGTAGATAAATCCCTATGCGGATTAGTAAAGGATAATATTTATTCTCCCACTCACTTGTCTGATCATGCTGCAGTGACTCTAAGTATTCATTGCTCTCAGGAGATGAGCGGGAGAAGGTGGACTCTTGATAGGACTTTATTGTTGGAAGAAGATATTATAGCCTGGCTCCAGAAGGATACTGAGGAGTTAATCTCCTATAGGGACAGTGTGGGATACTTATAAGGCTGCAATGAGGGGAAGGATTATAAGCATTGCCAGTTATAAAAGAAGGCAGCATAGGGATCAATTGGAGGATATGGAGAATCGGATATGGCTATGTGACTCTGATCTGGGGAAGGGGGGCGACAAAGAGAATTGGAATAGCAAGAGAAGGAACCTGAGGCAGCAGTTGGAGATGGTTTTACAAGCTAAAATAGAGAAGAGATGTGAGGTGAACAAGCAGATCCAGTTTGAGATTGGAGATAATATGGGAAAGTTACGGGCCTGGAAAGTTAAGAAAGATCAGGCTCAGGGTAATATAGACGAGCTTGTGGATAGGCATTCAGGGGCTAGATTGACATCCCCAGAGGATGTAAGGGAGACATTCCTAAAGTTGTTTGTATGTTTATATAAGGAGGATGGGGAAGTAGGGGATAATGCTGTTGAGAATTGGTTAGATATGGATGTTCTCCCCCTTCTTACGCAGGACAAGCAGGTATACTTAAGCAGACCTATTACAGAGGGAGAAATAAGGGAAACTCTTAAAAAGACTAGTCAGGGTAAAGCAGCGGGACCAGAAGGTATTCCGGTGGAATTTTATCAGATTTTAGGTGACTTTATAATTCCTTCGATGGCCCGATTGTTTTCGCAGATTTTTGAGAAGGGCGTGTCCCCACCAGCTTCATGGCGTGAAGCTACTATCTCTCGTATTCTAAAACCAGGAAAATCCCAGTAAGGTGTGAATCATATAGACCAATATCTCTGCTGAATACGGATTACAAAATGTATGCTAAGGTGTTAGCAAATACTGTAGATTGAGTGGGGTAATTGGTGAACTAATCCATCCAGACCAGAAAGGTTTTATATGGAATAGGTTTATGCACGAGCAAACATTCAACCTAATTGGTGCTATTGACTTAACTACTATGTATCAGGAACCATTGGCAATTATGGCATTGGATGCTATGAAAGCATTTGATGGGGTCACTTGGAATTAGTTAAACTCAGATCTAGAGCAGAACAATTTGGGTAGTAAATTTTGCCAAGCAATTCGTTTGATCTATGAGGCGCTAGAGGTGAGGGTTCTGGTGAATTGGGTGCTTGAGGATTCATTTGAGATTACTAGAGGCACAAGTCAGGGCTGTCCTCTTTCTCCCTTGCAGTTTGATCTGTATATAGAACCCTTTGTAAGGAGAATTAGGCAAGACCCAAAAATGTCCCCTTTTAGTAGCAAAGGGTAGGTGAAAAAGGTTGCCTTATTTGCTGATTATCTTTTAGTTTATACTTCAAATCTATCCAACTCTTATCCGGCACTAGTGAGTTTGGCGGACGGTTTCGGGTTATCATATTAATCCGGATAAAACAGAAATAATGATATCGAATTTGGAGGCTGATAACTGGTATACGACAAAATCTATGAGGTACTCAGGTTTATTATTAGATCAGGAGGTTGATCAAATTGCAGAAGTTAATGTTAGGTCTGTAGTAACAGAATGCAGTAAGTTAATGTTAAGATGGGCACACTTATCTCTTATATTGATTGGGAGAGTAAACTTGGTTAAAATGATGTTCCTGCCTAAGTTGAATTTTCTTTTCAATTCTATTCCACTATTAATGGATAGTAAGCTCCTGAGTAGGTTTCAACAAAAGGTCAACTCATTCATTTGGGCACAAAAAGGTTCTAAGACTGCATGGGAGAAACTGCGTAGGAGGAAGGAGAAAGGAGGCCTCTCACTTCCTGATTTACAATATTACGCATGGGCATTCCATCTCAGGAATGTTAGAATGCTATTCTCCAATCCAGAATGTTCAGCAGTTGGAGAAATGTTCCATTGTATGGTAACATAGGTAAAGGGTGCAGCTACACATTTTCTGTATAAGTTTGGAGATTCACATTTTTTTAAGAAAGTGAGGCTGAAGATATTGCAGGACGGAGCTAAAGTGTGATATCGCGTACGGCGAATGGCAAGAATCGAGTATTATACTTTTTGGGCTCCAGTTTGGGACACCCCAGGGACGCCTGAATGTGTTATGAATGTACTAGCTTTGCCTCTTAAGAGAGTAGGGATTCAATACTGAGGGGATTTAGTCGGTAGTGGGCTATTACTTCCTTGGGAAGATCTTATAGAACGGACTGATGGAAATTTGTCTAGGCTGTAGTACATACAATTGAGGAGTTGGTCTCAGATGGTCACAGCAAGGTTGCGGGCCAAAAACCCGTTTGCAGACAATATAATAAACAATCAGGCGAGTGCAAGGAAGGTCTCTAGTTGGTATTGGGCTTTAGTAGAGGCGCAGGATGGGGATTTTAATTTGCTGTACTCTCTTTGGGGGGAAGTTATGCCTGCAGATCAAATACAAAGTTGGTGGGAAAATTCAATGCGTATTGTATATAAGGAAGTCACATTAGAATCCCTATTAAGGAATCAACTCTTTACTGTGCATAAGGTCTTTGTTACTCCAGCAAAGCTCTCAAAGATGAGAGAAGGGGATTCAATCAACTGTGCAAAATGTGGTTTATCAAAAGCTTCAGATATTCAGATATTCTGGGACTGCCCAATGGTGCAAGGTTTGTGTTTTAAAGTTTGTAAAGTTATCACCAAGGTGGTGGAGCAACAGATTTTGCCAAGTCTCCCCTTGGCAATTTTTAGTGTTCCGAAAGAAGGCAAGGTTAAGGGTAGGGTAAAGAAGAGAATAATTTATTATGCGATAATTTTGGCTAGTAGGGGAATATGTTGTAAATAGATATCCTCTGCCCCCCTTCATATATGGATTGGTTTGGGGTACTTAATGGGATCTCGAGGTGGAGGTAACATCCAAAGACTCAAATAGGGTATGTAAGGTGGAAGTGTGGTCACGACTATGGGACAATGATGTATAATATTGTTTGTTAGAATTGCATTATTAATCTATGTATTGTCCGATGATTAAATGCTAGGTCAATGCAACAATCAAAATGGTCTGGTATTGAGACCGAGTGAGAGAGACCTGCCCCCTCCCCGGCGTTACGTATCTCTATATATGAGAGTGACCATCTGCCTGTTTGAACGATATGGAGTTGATTTAATCAGGGGAGTATGAGGACAAAAAAAAGAAATGTAAATCAGTGTGAAGTGCTGCTTTGCTTTACTGTGCATAAAGGGGGTGTTCCATGGGTGGTACATAGGCATTCCCATACTACCACACATGGTTTGTAACCCTCTCCCTATCTAGTAACAATAGCAGGCTTAATAGATTTGGGAATATCGATCACAGTGGCCCTGCGCTAGCAGCTACCTACTAGACCACTGCCCAAACTGGTTGAAAATGTCCAAGTAAACATTGCACAAATCAAACAGTCATTAAATATGATATATACATGAATTCTTATTTATTATTGAGCCTATTATTTGGATGAGGCCCTGCTGCTATAAGAATATTTGAATATTTTAATTAAAATTTCTATACTATTTGAGCTTCGGTCATAATAGTTTTATACTTTCATTGCGTTATTGTATAATCATAACTATGTCAAAAAGCAGGAGGAGTTTGCAGACAGCTTATTTTAATGTACCACATTTAGGATCAAAGATAGCATAGCACAGATCCAAAAGGTTTAATATATGTATTATCGAAACTTGAGACGCTAATGAAAAACAATCTCAAAAGTGGTGGGACGATGTCACATTAAGACAATATGTAGAAGTGAGTAGAATCCCAAGAGGGTTGCATATTAATATCTTCCTGGCTGTGGTAGATCTTGATACAATACAAGCAGAATGTTGGGAAAATAAACTATTTTAATCATTCTGAAATGTAATGTTAATGTTGATGGAACAAACAGGTGGTAAAACTGAAAGTCTGAAGAAAAAGATTGAGATTATCAAACAGGAAATATTGGATCTGAAATTAAATGATGGGACACATAAGAATTATGAGATTCTAGAACAGGTTCTTGATAAGCTTCAGGATGACATTATTTAAAGAAAGACATCTAAACTGTTTATGGATGAAAGAGACTACAGGTTTGGCAGAGTTTATTCCTATCCCAGGAATTATGATTCAATTATCAAAAATCAAAAGCATATGGAGCGGATAACATCACTACAAAGTGTGGCTTCATCAAATACTTTAAGCATTGAATCATGGGTCTCTTCAGCCATTGACAATGTGAATGATGTTACTAGACCTAGCACTTTTTAAGAAGAGCTAAAGAAAATGTGACTAGCAGAAACTGATCAAAACAGGGAATGCACCAGGGGTAAAAACAAGATCTCAACTGAATTGACAGAAGAAGTGAACCATGACCTAGTGGTGAATGTATCAGGCAGCCCTATAACAGAACACAAGATCAGTGTTTTTTATAAAAGACTGTCTTTTGCCCCAGCTAGACACTTGACAGTTGGGAGCTGAAGACAGATTTTTATTAATTGACAAGAATATTAAAATTAAAAGAGTTATTTGCCCCTAAACCTAGACATATTGTGGAAGTATTCATGACTCATAATAGCTTTTCAATTACCATCAATTACTTAGAGAATACACAATTGTTGATTAGTGTATGTTAAGACAGTGTCCCAGACATTGACAATTTAATTAAGGATATGGATATAGAGGACAATATTATCAAGAAAAGCAGTCTGACTAACAAATCCTGCTTTGTTCCTGCAATGCCCAAAGATAATGTTATTGATATATTTTTTGAATTGGTGAGTAAGGAAATTGATTTTATACTTAGAAATGAGAATAATTTGACAATGAAAGAGATACAAACACTATGGGGGTCATTACGAGTTTGGTGGTCTTTTCAGAAGACCGCTGCAGTGGCGCCCTCTAAAAGATAGGGACATTGGCAGTAATACAACTGCTGCATTACGACTCACACCGTGAAGACTGCCAAAACACAGCCACACATCTGACACTGCCAGGAGACAGCTGTTTGGGAATGAGGCAGTTCCGCCACCAGCCCCGCCACACTGGCACAATTCCACCCACCAGATTAGAGCCACAAATCAGCACAGCAGTTCTTTCACAGCAGAAAACCATTGGCGGAGAGAACCCCCGTGCTCAGAATCCACCACAGTCAGAACAGAACACTAAATTGTATTGTTTGAATATCCCACACACATACACCTACTAGACGCACCTACTCACAGCACTGTATAAAACACCCCAACACAACCCACAATCCTTTACTACAAAATTGAATTACACATACACAGAGAGCAGGCAAATACACTGATATAGCACCATCACACCATCAGCACAGATACACATCCCACACACAACACAACTGCACTACCAACACAAAGCACACATAATGACCACACACACACCACAAGCGTCCATTACCCACTACGCAACAACCACACTCCATCAATCACCTTATACTCCACACTTACACACACAACAGCCCCATCTCACCCACAAAACAACCACTACCATGTCCCCACAAAAGCACCCACGGTTCACAAATGAGGAGTTGAGGGTCATGGTTGATGAAGTCGCCATGGTAGAGCCTCAAGTGTTGAGAGCAAAGATCCAGCAATCTTTGATTGCCAGGAAAATGGAGCTGTGGCAAAGCATAGTCAACAGGGTCAATTCAGTAGGAAACCATAAACGCACATGGGAGGACATCAGAAAGAGATGGAACGATCTACAGGAGAAGATGCATTGCATAGATCACTACACCATATTACCATGCACAAGACTGGCGGTGGGCTCCCAGCTCCTCCACCACAGTTCACATTTTGGAGGAGGAGGTCTTGGACATCCTGCATCCTGAGGGCCTGACTGGAATAGCTGGTGGACTGGACTCTGGTATTGTACACAACCTCCATGTCACACAATTGTTGTGTACTACATGCTTCCTCACCTCCCAAATACTCCACAATGTATTGCATGTCTCAGTATACATACCACCTATCCCCTAATCCCCATCACCTGCATGCCACACCTCCTTCCAGGACAACTCCCACACAGCCCTTAGCAAAGGCACGCCTAGCATGGGCTAATATTAACAATATGACTCCAACAATGCACAAGCCCATCTACCTGAATACCCGGAATGTGCACATCACATCACATCCCTTTCATGTTTGCCTATTGGACTACATATGCCAACTAAATGTTACGACTGAGGACCACAACATGGCAATGGCAGCAATGTAAAGGTACGACACAATGTCAAGCAAGACAAATCCACTGTGCCTAATCCAATTGGCCACTAATCAGGATTCACAACCCAGAAGCTATTAGGGTATAGTATGTAAGATGGCAGACTCCATGCACATGCACAGCATGCAGAAACAGCAAAATTAACCTTGCATAGTCCAGTTGAAGCAGATGTGTTAATTAAAATTATTATAGAGTGTTTATGCATTTTGAATAATAATAATAAGATGTAGAGAAAATGAATGTAAAGAAATAATGTACACGTTTGAAAACGTGACCACGAAGAGTGGCTGCAAACTCACATGAGTTATACTAAAATTAATACAAATGCGTGAAATATTGAAAATGCATAGTAAAAATGTTGTAATATGTCATATCGAGCTACATAATGTATGTTTTACATTATATTGTAGAGTTAACTTAGCCGAAGTTGTGGCCTAGTTTTGCCAGGCCTCATGAAGAAGCTGAATAATCAAGCAATGTGGAAAAGCTGATACGTTGAACTGACCATGAACCACTTATGTTAATAAAATTTGCTTAGCTAGAATATTCTGCAATGATCCGACAGATTGGAGATGGGGGGATCAAGGGGCATATTTATACTCCTTCTGCGGTGATTGTGCGTCAAAAGTTTTGACCACAATCAGCGCAAACGTTGCCCCGTATTTAAACTTTGACGCCCGAGCCCGCGGACGACAAAATTCTGCCGTGTGCGTCATTTTTTGGATGCGGCAAACCACCTTGCGTTAATTATATGCAAGGTAGGTGTTCCCGTCTAAAAAATGGCTTAAACGGCCGTGCGTTGTATTTATACTTTCGGGCAAAAATGACGCACGGCCGGGAGGCGGAGCCAGATAATGACACACAGCCCGATTTGCGTAAAAAAATAACGCCTGGGTCAGGGCAGGCGTTAAAATGGGGCAAACACACCTGTATTTAATCAGAACACACAGAACAAACAGCAGAGCAGCAGAGCAGCAACAGGGAGACATGGAGGTGATACTAATCCAGCGTGCACGCAGACGCAGAGCCCAGCAGCAACAACAGCAGCTACAACAACACCAGCAGGGACCCCAAAGGCAGCGCAGAAGGCAGGAGAGGATATTCCACCCAAGAACAACCCTTCAGGGCCTCAGGCAACACAACATCATACAGAGGTACCGGTTGAACTGGCAGGCCATTCAGCAGCTGCTGCGCAACATTGAACAGCAGTTGGTCCCTACTTTGGTGACACCCCGCACCATCCCAACAGAAACAAAGCTGCTTGCTGTACTTCATATGCTGGCAAGTGGCTCTTTTCAAACAACTGGTGCCCTGGTTGGCGGAATATCACAACCATAATTCTCTGCCTTTTTGCCCAAAGTACTGGACGCCATCATTCGACTGACACCCCGCCACATCTGCTTCCCTAACACACTGCAGAAGCAGCAGGAAACTAAACAGGGGTTCTACGTAATCAGTGGCTTCCCACACGTCCTTGGTGCAATTGACTGCACACATGTATGCCTTGTGCCACCTGCTGCAACTGAACACCTCTACCGCAACAGGAAGCACACACATTCCATCAACGTGCAGGCCATTGTCGATCACCGGGGATTGATCACCAACATCGTGGCTAAATATCCTGGGAGTGTACATGACTCATACATCTTCCGTCACTGCACCGTCAATGAACACTTCCAGGATGGACGGTATGGCAATGGACTACTTGTTGGTAAGTACAAAAACCTACATATATATACACTGCACAGCAACCCTCTAGGACACACAACACATACACCACAACAGCAACATGTCGACAGGAACACACTGAGGTCGTGACATCGCTAGCCATGTTTCTTAAGTCACCATTGAACCTGTCACGCAACGGAATTTACTGTACAGCCTAATGTGAAGACATCAATGAGTGTGGTTGCCGAAATGTCACCTTGCAAGTAGTAACTGTCCCAATGACCTTTACATTAATACATTGCCTAAGTCTAAAGGTATGGGATGTCCAGGGTACTTTGATATGAACGTGTTAACAACACTTTCAATTTTAACTGTGCATGGAACTATCATCTCACCCCCAGTGAAGACACACAGACACCTGTATCACAAGTCACAATGCTAGGGATGGCACACTGTACTGCAAATCCCAAAACATACTGCTGACAAACGGTTAGCAGACAAACACTTGTTCAGCCAAGGAAACAATACAATGCAGATGGTTTGGCCTACAAGCATAGGATGCCACAAAAGAGTCACAGACAACACAAGACAACTACTGCCATTAAAGGTCTTTTCAATAGTGCCATCTACATCAACATGATCCCATTCATTTTCTTTTCCAGCTGATCAGGGGTATGGCATCCAGCCATGGATTATGACACCATTTGGCAACCCGAGTACAGTTGGAGAGCGTGCATATAATGAGGCCCATAGGAGGACACGCAGCATTGTTGAGCGGACCTTCGGCATCCTCAAGTCAAGGTTCCGCTGCCTCGACATCACTGGTGGTAGCCTCCTATATTCCCCCGAGATGGTCTGTAGGATCATCCTCAGATGTGCAATATTGCACAACATTTGCATCAGAGGAAACATTCCCCTCCTGGAACCAGAGCCACACATGCCTGAAGAGGAGGATGCTGGCCTGCAACAGGAGGGGGAACTACAGAACACAGCTGCTGGTATACGCAGGCGGCAACAGATTGTAAATAATTTCTTCTGAATATGATCACCTTCACCACTTAATTTAACTAATTTAAATAAACACCTATTATCATCAACATTTCATGGTCTGGCTATTCCTTTTTACACACCTTCATCTCTACTTATCAGAATAAGAGTGTTGCCTCATGGAGCATTGCTGAGATACTGAGTAGGACACGGAACATCCCAGAGCTTATGTAATGCCTAACATACAATGGTCACATACACACACACTCTTAATGACATATATCATGTACATATCTCCTTTGAAGGCCTATAGCAGAGGACCACAACCATTTCACACATACATGTTGAAAGCAAGGTCCAGCGCAGCATATGGCACACAACTATGACACCATCACTCAATAAGGGGAAAACAAGCCTCATAGATGAGGCAGTCAATGTGCTTTGGCATCACTAAAAGGAATGTCTGACAAGACCCTTGACAGCAGTTAGTCCAACTGCATCCAATATTTGCAATGAATATCTGTGACTAGAGTTCCATAGAAGCAGAACATAGACAGCACAAGTGCCACACATATGACATGCATTGCGCACATGACATTCCATGCACATGTCAGCCCATTTCCTAACTCCTGACACACCCATGCACCTGGTCACAACCCACCTGTTGGAAGATGTCCCTGGAATACTAAGATGTGTACCCTGATAATACCTCCTCTACACACACAGACCAACATTAGCAAACCAGTGTGCTCCACCCTTTCCTAAGGTATGCCATTTTCATAGAACATCTGACTGCATGGACGTCAGGTCAATTTATACACTGACTTCTAGTTTCAAAGCCCTGTTAGCACATGTAGATTGCTTCCGCTTGTGAAAATGTCTGTTGGCCCTTAGAATGTAAGTCTCACCCACAGGACTGGTGAGAAACAGATGCAGCCCACACCTGTGATCACCTCCATGCACACCACCCATTACAAAAAGCACTGCCCATGATGATGTCTGGAACAGCATAGGAGTCGCCATTATGTCAAATACACCATCAACCATTGATAGTAATTAAGCCATGTAACACAGCCCTTGGGTTCATTTGTCACCTTCAAAAACACAGGACGTACACAGATTGACATGTCAACTGTCTAGTTTGTCCTCCAAACAGTCTCAGTCAGACCACTGATTATGTAACTTGTCCAGTAGCTGGCTCCTGAATCATCTTGCATTCTGTCAGCCTGACTGGCAACTGTCTGGGCGTCACACTAAAGTATCCCTGTGTCTACATATGTACCACACTTGCGTTAGCAAACCTGCTATTCATCAAGGGGCATTGGGCATGGGCTTCTTCCATGCATACACAAATACATTGTATAGCATCATCTGCCTTTTAACTGTACCATTTGAGTTAAATCCTCTTGGAAATGCAAAATTCATGGCCCATCCCTTGTCTGGGTTGCATTTATGCATGAATGACAAAGTGTGACAGTGTCCCAGGGTCATAGGCAGGGATTGGGTACGGGGCTTTCAGCACAACCAGCAACCTCTGATAATGTCCATGACTAATATACAAATGTCAGAACCATGACAGTTCACACACAGCATCACAGTGCGCACAACATAGTGATGGGCTGTGTATGGTGAATAGCTGTGAGAATAAACAGCACAGATGCTATGATGTTCCCAGATGCAGTGGGAAGTGCAGAGGACAACCTGTGTACAAATGTTGTAATGACACCTGCCTGAACATGACAATTGAGACATTATCTCACTGAGCACACCAAGGTTGCCCTGTTGACTGTCTCATTACACGTCTTTAGTGACAGGGTGGGACCATCCACATGTTGGTTCACATGTCCACATCTACTTTACTCACATTGATCAACAAAGGATACTCAGTAGTTACAGGAATAGCTGCCACTGACTCATGATGAGTCCTGGTCCGAACTGTGACAAATTACACCCCAAACAATCTACAGGATCATCATTGGACCACACACATGAACAAGACACCTATGTGCAATTGATCACTGGAAATATGTGGACACGTGCTGTCTTGTATGCTGGTCCACCACAGCCACTTGATAGTTGGGGCTTACTTCTATGGCCTCAACTGTGGTGTCATCATACATATGAGATTGACCCTTGTCTGTCTGTGCAAACAACATGGTACCAACTTCCTCAATGCATGTGTATGACTCACTGTGGGATTCATCAACTAGTGCCTCGGAAGCTCTTCCCTATACTCTAGGACATAGGATGTAGAAATTGTGGACCTTTGACATGAACATGCTTCCGCCATCCATCTGGTGCATGCTATGTAACATGTGGTGTCTACGTGACCCTAAAACTTGGAAGTATACTTTGCGGGTCTTGTTACATGTATGACTAAGACATGCTCTTGCTCATTCCAATTTTTACTTGCATCTTAGGGTTGGACACATGGACGTCACATTAATACAACCAAATGTACAATAATGCTTCATGTGATGTACACACACACTTGGTCAACCAACAAATTAGTTGTCAAAGCACACACTTTGAGCCAAAGGCAAGTAGGTATTATACATCTGTGCGTCACATTGCTATCCTCTCCTTATGGCAAACATGCACAATTTGTGCCACACATATATGTAGGGCACACTTATGACCATCTATGATGTCAGCCAACTGTGAACATACTGTGAAGGGTGTAGTGGATGATGTTCCGCTGCAGTATGATGTCACACATGTGAACATACACAATCAACACCATACTGTCTTCAATTAGCCAATCTCTGATGTGTTCCAAATGTAAAATAACCAAAAAAGAAGTAAAAATGCCCCAAACCAGTTAATGCACTGTAATTTTGACGTCCCTAGCGGTGTGTGTCATTTTCTGTTTACCAAAACTGTATTTGTGTCATTTGTTTTTGACGCACAGGAGTGAAATTTAGCCCGCATCCAGATATTTGTACAGTCCATGTATCATTATGTGGATGTGGGTTAATATTCACGTCTGTGCGTCGCAAATACAGTTTTGTGCAACAAAAAATGACGCATAACGCGAAAAAGGCAGGACTTTTCATACAAGAAGTGATGTAATAGGATATCCTGTTTACAGATCATGTACAGTGGGCGTACTTTCACTTTCACTTTGCAGTCTATGATCCTTCTAGACTGTGTGGCTGTGTAGAGAGTGTTGTCCAGATATTTTGTGCTGTATTTGTCCTGTGTGCTATCTGTAAAGTCCTTTTGTGAAATAAATATTGTTTGTGTATACTGTAGTACTGTGTTTTGTCTACATTTGTCCATTTATCTTGTGTATTTCTTGTTTGTGGGAGTCTGTTGTGGGTAGTGTTAGTTTGGGGATAGTTAGTTTAGTGTTTAGGTTTACTTTTTTTCTGTCTTTTTACCCCTACTTTCACCCATTTCCCCTTTCTATTTCTTTTACCTCTATTCCTTCTCTTCAATTATAAGTATGTCTGATAGACCACGTCTTGGCAGGATGGAGGAAGAGGAGTTGGGGGGATTCATCTGGCTGGTGACACATTTCTTGCCACTCATGATCCAGGCAGGGGGCAGGGTCATACAGGGGTACCCGACAGAGGCGCGCAGAATCCGGTGGGGAAAGGTGCTGCATCACCTGCAGCGTGTGTATGCCAGCCAGAGGAGTGACCACCAGCTGAAGCACCGGTGGGCTGACCTCATCACCAGGGAGCAGGATCTCTTGGACCACCTGGGAATCATGATTGGTGGCACTGTTGGTGAGTATGACTATTGTTATTGTGCACAATTAAATGCTCTGTAGTGACATCAGTGGATTAGTGTAATGTCTGCCAGCTAACTTGATGACTGTTTGTAATTTTGGGGAAATATAAGGGGATCATTGATGCACTATGGCAAGGATCACAATTGCTAGCTGTCAGGTAGCACGTGCTCAGAAAACTTACAGGTAACTTTACCATGAAGGAAATTGGTGCAGCCTTTTTGTCAGCACAGCTAACAAAATAGGAGCCAATCATGTCTATATAGGGTATTATTGACAGAGGAGTACAGATGTACAAACATTTAGGCCAACAATGTTGACACAATTGCTAGACTGGCTTTAGAATCACTACATGATGCTGAAAATGAGTGCTGCCTTCACGTCAATTGATAATAGCAAAGTGGCTAAAACATTGGTCTCATGTTAGTCTGGTGAGTGTGGAAGGAAAGCGTTCACAGAAGTACTATGAATGTGTGGGATTACTGTGTTTCTTGATCTTTTTGGATACATGTCAGTTAATGATTTGAAAACATCGTGAAAAGGTGTAAGGTGCCCTCAGCTAACATCTTAAGATGTTTGTTGGAATCGGTTGAGCCACAATCCAAATATGGATGGCAGTCCAAGAGTATGCACATGGCTTTACATCTCCATAGTTAGTGCAAATCACCATAGCTGGGCCACATCAGTCGACTATACTGTAACAACAGGATGGCTTACAGGAGTCCCTGCCCCTCCCTCTGTACATTGGGCCTATGTGCACTAAATGTGTCATGGCCACAAGGCATGTTTGAATGGTAATGCAGTCCTCAAGTAACCAGGCGCTGGATGTTTCTCTTGGATGCACATGATGAGACAATTACACTCCATATTTTTTAGTGCTCACCAATTATGGGGCAAGTTTGCAACCACATGGTAGTTAGGGCCAATGTATGTGTGCAGATATGTGTGTAACTGTCACAGGAGACCCATGCTATGTACAAGTTGGCCGTGAAATATCAGATGCAGTACCATCATGTCTGAATGGCTGCTATGTCCTTATTCAGCCTACACATTGTAAATGATACTGAAAATGTTGCACTGTGCACAGATTTTGAGCACATTTCTTCCTTCCATACCTTACAGGTAGACCGGCGCCCTACACTGTGGGAGAGGTGGCAACATTTGAGGACCCCGACCACTACAGTAAGTGTTGATATGTCTGTTATGTGTTGTGTTTGCTAGTTATGGACTCGTGTGAGTTGGACGCATAGCAAGGTGTGATGCAGTGGGCAAGTTTTTCACTTGTTCCATGAGTGGGAATGCAGTTCTCACATGTTTTGAGTTAGCCAATGCATATCCAATGGTATCATGTAGGGATTGTAGGACATCCCTGTAGGCCCCACTGTGAGTACAGGGGATAGTCATGTCTCTGACACTTGTATCACCAAGAGTCGCAATGGAAGTCAGCCCCTATTTAGTCAGCCTGTCAGACACACATTCTCTAAGATTGGTGGAGCTAATAGCTTCCCAATAGACATCTGCTTCACTATTTACCTACGTAAGTTTGAAACAGTAGGTAGAACCTCCTAGCAGCATGTACTTCCACATGTAGTGCATCGTTTGTAGAACCTGAGTGTAATGGCCTAGGTGTGCATGCAATTCATGATCATGGGTGTTCTAGCAACTCTGTGTCTGATGTAAGTCAGGCCTCACTGGAAGTATATGTTGTGTACTAAGTTCTGATTTTCCTGACATGTCTGACCTATGAGTGCTCTAGGGTTTGCTGACTCCAAATTGTAGATATACCTTACCTGTGGTGGGTCTGTAGAGACAAACATGTGTGGATTAGCCTATATACTCCTCGGTGTACATGTTGTTGGCAAATTATAGTTGTCTATCCACCCCCCCCTCAAACACGGCCATGGGTTTCTGAATGGGGTACCTAGTATTCATGCTACCAGTATGTTACACATACCTGTGAATAAGTGACGGTTTGGTTGCATAGTAGTATACACACTCAGGTTTGGCACTTGGTACCATACTGGACAGTCCAGTTACAACTTGCAGTCCATGTGGCTTTAGTTTTGCTTTTCGTGCACTGACATTTGTAGCCCAGCTCTTGGTGGAGGATATGCAGCATGATTCTTAGATGTTAACGGTCAGAACTCAGATTTCAAGTCAAAGCCAGTTGTTACCCATCTTGTGGTTTATGGATGTGCTTTGTGTGATGTGACCTTTGTTGTCTGGCCTGCCATGTACTTCCTCAGGGACATTCGATGCTCTGTATCATGATATGAGCTGTTACAAGTACAGTAGATGTAATGTCTGATTAACTTGCTGTGCAGTTTCACACAATGCAGTTACTAATGTGGCATATCTATATTTGTCTTCACAGCAGCTAACATGACTCCAGACCAGGTCCGTGAATTTCAGCGTCGGGCCATGCGATACCAGCACATCCTGCTGGTGGAGTCGGGGTTCCAGAGGATGGCCCGGCGATATCGCCATGAACGTGCCTCCGGGGCATGGAGAGCCTTCCCACAGGGTGGGCCTACTGTGCCCACCACAGCCACCACAGAAACAACCACCAATCAGAGCCAGTTGGCCCCACCCACAGCTGCCTCTGTTGATTCTACATCTGCTGGACTTCCTGGCCCCAGCATTGCCATTGGTGCAGGACAGCCCACACAGACCTCCTCCACCGGTACCCAGACTGCCACTGCTCCAGCTGTTGACCCTGCAGCCTTCAATAGACTTGAACACAAGATGGACAAAGTGCTGCACAAGGTGAGCCACCTGAGCCGGTACGTGCGGCACATTAAACTGCGGGTCAAGGATATAAAGAGGACCCTCCGGAGGGCCAACCTCTAGACAGTTGAATAGATGGACATGATACCCTCCCCTCCCTCCTCTTTCCTTGTTCTTATAGTTAGTGGGCTTAGGGGGCTTAGTGTTAGGTTAGTATAGGCTGTTAGTTTAGTCAGTGTTAGTGGGTGGGGGGTAGGGAGTCCTGCTTGTTTCTTTTTTGACTTATTAAATGTGTTGGGCTATGTTGGGGTTCTTGTGTGTAAAAAAAAGAAAATACAAAAAAAAGCAACGAAAAAAATATATATTACCAAAAATATATATATTTGTTTAGGATAGTATAGTATGTGTTTAGGTTAGTATATGTTGTCCTCAATGTGTCCCGTCTCATAAGGGGGGTGGGGGGTAGATGTTTAGAACGTTTTGTTACATGTGATAAGTAAGTGTACCTTAGATTAGTTAGGGACAGTTGTGGGTAATGAGTAGTCAGGGTAGATTAGGGTAGGTAAGATTTTTCCATCAGTTTCCTCATCTATGGTTAGCTTTTAATAAATATTTGGTTACCCCTTAATAGTATGTGTTGAATGGTACTGGATCGTGGGTTTGGATTCAGTGTACATCTCTTTTGTACTATAACATCTGTGTCCAATGCTACAAACAAATCCCAACTGAGCTGTACAATTGGCAGCTAACCCAGAGCTACCTTGCAAAGTGTCTACCCTTTGTTGCAACCACCAATCACAGTTAATATGGATCCCAATGTGTTTCTGTTGATAAGTGTGTTTTCGAAGTCACTAACAGTGCTTCCAGACTTGATATTGGGGAAACAGTTTTAGGTCTGACTGCAGTGTGATGATCATGCACACCCTTATAAGATGAGTTCTCATTGGCAATCTTGTATTCTTGTCTTCATGACCCTCATACGTCATTTGTGACACAGTTCGGCATGATTACCTATTTGTAAGTTAACTCAGACACCTTCATTTGTGCAGTTTTTTTTTTTGGTATTTACTTAGATTAGTGTGGCATGTTTATTGTGTTATTTTTGCATGTTGACAACATTTAGCGGGCACTATTTGATGACTTAGTTATCCCATGAGGAAGCATTCTTCTGTCCAACACAGCATGGTGGTGTATGGTTTCTCACTTCATCAGATTATTCCCTCAGGATGGGCAGAGTATGATGCAATCATGGTCACTGTGCAGATTTATCTAACTACATAATATCTGAACAGTTGTATTGACAAGCTACATTATTTGACAGTAGGGACATTTCAATTATCTACTGCGTAGTTGATATGTCACATTACCCAGAGACAGATTTGTTGTGTAAGTGCTATTTATTGAAAAGTGCTGTAGTGCTATATGTACATTGTTCATGATTGTGAGTCCATTATAGTGATATCTTCCAGTGTGATCCAACACAAGGGTTTACCAAAATGCTTTTGTCATGCTGGGGTTGCTGTTTCAGACAGTGCAGAGGGACAGACGTAGCCAATGAATAGGAGAGAGACAATCACTGGGCTGGGTGACAAGATATACAGTGGTTAGCAGAACAGTGCTTGAGTACATTTGTTGTAAGACTGTCATGTTTCAAAATGCAGGACTTTAGTAATAGTTGGCCATGTGGCAGGGACTAGTGTTTCCGGGTACTTTTCCTTGTGAATGTGATCTGTTCCATGTCTTCTTCTTCTGATGTGTGTGTTGCCTGCTTTGTCCTTGTTGTTGTTGGTTGTGAAGGGGCAACACACACCTCAGTGTTAGAAGACGTGGAGTCAGACATCCCAGTCGCTGCTCCCTGTGAAGGTCATAAGGGCAGTACTGCTGCAAGGAGGGCCTGCTGGTTCTTGAGAATAGCAGCCACATCACGATGGTAGGCAGCCAGGTCGGCCCTGAGGGGTTCAATGTTGCATTAGTGCACGCGTTGACAGGATTACTGTTGTAGGTGTTGGGTCAACTGTATTACAGCTGTCCTGATTTCCTTCTTGGTTTTCTGCAGTTCCTGCAAAATAGATGTTAGGGCTTGCATAGCTGCTGCCTGATCTGCAAATGACATCATGCACGAACTCATCCCCTCAAGGCTGGCTGCCATATTTTGCATCCCCACCCGCACCTCCTTGGCCAGCTCCCGCTGTACTCCAACTACAGTTCTCTCAAAGCTGGTGCCAGTGTTGTCTGAGTCCTCAGCTGTATTGGAGCTGGCAGGTCTTACAATTGGGGTGGTGGGTGGTTCCTCCGCGATGGCTACTTGTTCTTTGCTCCTCCTTGTGACTGAAGGTGGGATCTGGAGGGTTTCAAGGACCTTTTGGATAGTCTCCTGGGGAATGTTTATCGGCTCGTCATCCATGTCATCAGGGAAATCTGGGACAGGCCTATCGGCAGGAGATCCATCTTCCTCTGCAATGAAACAGGGTACAATGACTGTGTCTGTGTTGTGACAATTTTGACGTGACGTGCCTGCCTTTTGATGAATTCACTTTGTGATCTTGTTTTGTATTAATATGTGCAGTCCTTCAGATGGGCATTGTTTCAGGCCTATGGCCCACCTGTGTGTCACATGTATTTTATTGAGTTATCAGACTTGTCAGCCTCATCGCCTCTAGGTGTTGGTTTATGCCAAATAGAGAATTGCCACCTTCTTGTCCTACTCGACCCTCCGTGTATATCATTCTCATCGTGAGACCTTTCACTGGCTGTGGGTGTTCTGATGGCCCTGGCAGCACACTTAACAATCGACTTAAATGTAATTGACATGTTGCATATCCTATGCATGGCAATGTTATGATCTGATATGGATGTTGACATTGTTAATGGGTCCTGCTGATGTTGGGTAATGTGTGTTACATTGGATTGCCCTGATAGTCGTATCAGTGTCCTATTTCGTCCTCTGACTGTGCAGGTGTATTTCAGTGACGAGTTACATGTGTCCCCTCCTCAATGCTGTTGTCTGAGCAGTATGACATTTGGGATGTTGCCTTGTTACCCAGGCACAGGATGGACCCTGACACATGCAGCATGGGTGTGTCCTTAGTGCTGTGTCGCTCCTATTGTTGTTTACTTTGGCTGATGTTTGTGACAACTATGGGCATTGACATTTGACTGTACTGGGGCCTTAGTCTTGTTTTAGGGGATTTTTGCAGATGTCATCGTCACCCCCTAATTTAGGTGTGTATGATCCATGGGAAGGTTACTGCCATTGACTACTTGAGCTGCACACAGATCAGAGGTGGTAGTGGCAACTGTTGCCGCAGTTACATTGCAGTTGTCGGTTTGGCTAGAGGATTGCTAATAGGGCCCTACTTAATGTAGGAGGTATGTTGGCTGACGAGTGCCAGGATGTAAGTTTGACATAGTGGCCTTCCCTCCTGTCGTGGCTTTCCCTTTGCTCCATCGTTGGCATGACACCATGCCCCCAAGGGACTGTTGTTGGTGTTGTGTAATGGTGTGCCCCACGTCTTCTCAGAACGGGCCATACTCCCATGCCGTGCCCCTTTACCCATGCCACTCCATGTATTAGATGACTTCCATGCATTTAGTGGTCGGTATCCCCCCATGCTCACAGTTGACATTATTGCATTTTAATTCCGCATGCGACTTACCCTGCATGTGCGTTGTCTCCTGGTAGTCTGCGCTGTCCTGTCCTTGAATCCCTGTGACAATCTCCTCAGGGAGGACGGCTGCGACCATCTCCTCCATGTGGTCCAGGGCCTCCTGGTGTGCTGGACTCCCCCCTCCAGTCTGCAGTGCTGCCTTCCTGTTCCTGGCCATCTTTTCCTAGGTCATGCATTTGCAGTCATAACAGCGTTTCTTGCACTCGATGACTGTTCTGCGTACTTCAGCCACACTGTTAATATTGTTGACAATTTGTTGCCATATAGCCTCTCTCCTACTGATTGGCAACTTTGATGTGACAAACAGTTGGTGCTGGTGTTCCGTCACCTCTTTAACCAGGATTTCCTGCTCCTCTGGACTGAAGCCACACTTTCTTTTCTTCTTAAAAGTGTCCTGGTTCTTGTGTGGGTCCTCCTGGCTGGTTCCTGGTCTGCTGTCATCTTCCTGGGGTCTGTAGTGGCATCTGGGATCATTTTTGGCTCTCCTCTGGTGAAATGGCTGTGTTCGCTGTGTTTTTTTACACTATTGCTTCAAAAAAAAACGGCGCATATCCGGTTTGCGGTGTCGTAAATTGACCCACAGTCATTTCTGCCGCGTTAACGTAGTTTTCCTTTACGACTTGACGCCGCGGTGTGCGTCAAAAATAATGACTCCCACCTGTTGTTTGTGCCTCCGTGCGTCAAAGTATAAATCTGTTCTATGAGATTCTCTTGAGAGCCTAATGTGTTGCTGATTGATTGATGACCTGAAGACGAAGACTGACTTTGCTGCTGATCCATACCGTGGATAGGTAGCTATGACAATGTGACTGATTGATTTTTGTGCCTTTTCTTCTAGGTACCAAGTGTGCTGTTTTATAATTTTTCTTCTAGAGAGATGTTTCTCTAAATTCATGTTCTAAACTGTTTTCGCATGAAGTCCCACATGCCAATGCAAATCTGGGTTAGGTAGGGTTCCTATTTTGAGACGTTGACTTATACAGTGACAAATGATTGATCGACTGATTTGCTGAACTCTGCTATTCATGTTAACACATTCTTTATTGGCTTGTGTTGAGGCATTAGAACGTATGTTTCCTCAAGTACTGATTAGGTTATGATATTGGTGGTCACTAATGAATTAATCTTGAGTGGTTTCAATAAAGTTTTAATTAACCTTATGACTTAGAATTGTAACAAATAGGGAAATAACATTGATAAAATGTATAATTGAGTTGTGGTTATTCATGAGATGTTGATGCTATTCACTGATGATTAATATTTTTGCTTATTGATTACTGATTGTGTATTGAATATTGATGGTCAATGGTCACACCATAGCTAGGATACTCCATGCGATCCAAAAGGTTCATCGACCTATACGAGTCCCCTTGTAATTTTACTTACTAAGGATAAGGCGTGCTAGCAGTTTTTGGTAGCAGCTTGATGGTTAGGTTCCTTGGAGAACTAGTTATGTGGTGACCAATGGTTATGGTGGTAGTTTAAATTAGGGTTAGTTATTCATTTTATGAGATGTGAATTTTGTTGTTCTGAAATGGCAATTGTAGCAAAGATGATGTCCCCTTAAGCCCAGAAATGACTTTCCCAGATCCTGGATCCCACTAGTAAAGTTGGGTATGTTCTTGGCGTCTTTGTGATAGTATGAAAGTGGTAGGTTGTGCTTGCAAAGGCTTATGCAGATCGTAGGTGAGTTGTGACATATGTGAGGGAAGTGGGGAGTCTGTGTACTCCAGTTGAGGTTTAGTAGTAGTGTGCATTCTCCACAGTATTAGAGTAGGGAAGTCGTCAAACTTCATATGAGTGTGGCGCTTTGTGCTAAAACATTATCCACATGGTTGTTGGTGATGTACGGAACCTGCGTGGTCTAAGACTCCAAAGTATATTGACAAGTATAGGAGACACTTGGGTTATATGTTGTAATCTCTGGTTTAGTAGGTTGATCGGGCATGGTCAACAACTCAGTGTGTAAGTTAAAGTGAGTAAGGGAAAATTTCATCTGAGATTTGGCGAGACCTATGTGCACCAGGAAAGACCCATTGATCAGTTGAGAGTAAAATTTGGGGGTCAAATTTTGCTTGCGAATGTAGGAGTCTGAGAAAGAGGAATAGCTGCATGACCATCACTGAAAATCCGTAAGGTCTCTGAAGTGATTGTAAACCTTCTGTAGTAAACCAGCAGGTTTGTTTTTGGTTATTGGTTTTTGGTTAGTGCTCGCAATAGTTTTACATTAGTTTCATGTGAGTTGAAGATTAGGAGGACAAGCCACAAGACTTTGTCACCCCCAGTGTGTGAGTGTGACATCAGAGTGAGCCACACTGGGATAGGTTGGTTAGTGAGAAGAGACGCAAGCGGATTGACAGCCGTCCATAAGAGGCAATTGGTTGAGAAAGCAGGTGAAGGGAATCTTGGGAGTCAAAGTCATTTCCTTATTGAATCGAATAAATACAACAGAGAAAGATGAAGTTTTTCAAAACATTTAGGAGTGCCATGAAGGGCGATAGTTACATTAAGGCAACAATGGGGGAGCCGACCCCACCGGAAACTCTCCGGCATTTATTGTGATGGAGGAGCGAGGTTTCGCGCCATGTCTTTGGTTAAAGCAGTGGTACAAATTGACAGAGAAACAGGGAGCTTTAGCATTTCCAGAGGATGGATCATTTAATTCGAGAATTTTGAATCAATTGTGAATGACATTATATGAGACAAAGCCACTTCAGAGACAAGCACAGATTGAGGGATTAGCGGTTTGGGAGCTCATAGAAAGACAACAGCAAGAACATGAAATTCCAGAGGAGAATAAGGAAGGTAGAGAAGTCCTTAGCAGAGGCAAGATGGGATTGGGAACAGAAAAAGTGGAGAATGTCGACATTGCAAGGTGTTAAGTTGTTTCCTGCTATTACAGAGGAAGATGAGTCAGAAGAGAAAGAGGATACTAGCAAGAGTGATAAGAGTTTGTCAGGGGGTAAGAAGAAGAAAAAGACTTATGTAGAAGAAGAAGATTCAGATGTTGAGGATCTTATTACGCAGGTGTTGAGTGATCAACCTCCACCCTATGTGATACATGAAGAGGGTCCAAGTACTAACTCTGCCCCAACTACCCCAGCTCATGTGTCAGGGACAGCGGGATCAGTACTAACAGATAATGGACAGGTACAAGGGGTAGTGCAGAGTACTCCTAATGCAGTGACTACTTCAGTAGTCCAAGCGCAGATGTACTCACAACCGGTACAGAGAATTTATCCAGAGTTACCAGTTCTCGAGACAACTTCGAACTTAGTGGTTCCAACGGAGCAAGTGATTCTGAGGCTGATGCTAGTTCAGACTGAACTGACTCCAATGTTGTTGCCACAGGCACAGCCACAGGGTTTGCCGAGGTTCACTCCAATGACAGGGACACAGTCAGATGTGACACCATTGATGAACCAGAGTATGGGAGTAGCCCTTCCACAAAATGCGGGTGTCAGAGAGGCACAGATGCAATATCGCTGCTGATTACTGTTGATTCAGCAGTACCATTGTTTGCGCAGAATAAGCCGACTGCTGGAGAACAGGGTGAAATGTCACAAAGCCTTGTGAGGAGGGGGGTGAGAGATTAGTGCTGTTAATATCATCTAAGGGTCAGACCTTTGATGGATCCAGGCCCTTAATGGACCTTAGTCCACTTGTTAAATGGCCTGAGTGTAAAACAGAGCTTGCAGCTTTTGACACACAAACTCCAGGTGCAGTGGTACAGCAGGAGCCATTGCCGAACCCAAGTAATGTTTAATTAGAGGGATTCACAGAAAAGCAGTTAAATGAGTGGTTAGACAGTTTAAATTCCACTCGAAATTCATCCAGAAGAGCAGAATAATCGTGTAAGGCTGGCTACTGAAATAACAGAACTAGTTGAAGGGACAATGGGAGTAAACCGGTTAGAATCCTATACCAAAGAAGAGCTAAGATACTTGTGTCTGAGAATGACAAGAGAAATGGGCAAGATGTACCAGAAATTGGCAGATATGGCAGCTAAACATGACATAGAAACTGACAAAACAAAGCATTTGAAACAAAGCTACAGATTAGATTTTTAGACAAAAGATTTTGAGCACATGAGGTCAGGTGGGATGAAAGCACATCTCAAAGAATTATTGCAGAGTGCTCAGATTTGGGGAGCATTAGAGAAGTGGGAAGGCAAATGGGCAAAGAAGAAGGATAAACAGAAACGAGATTTACAAGAAGGGTCTGAAAGCGTTCAGAAAGAAAAAGATCCAGTAAAATTTTTACCAATCAGAGAAATTCCAGGAGGGCAGTTTGTTCATGTTCCCTAGCACAGGAGTGATATTCTGTCATTCACAAATGATTACCCAAAACTGAGAAAGAAACCAGTTGAGGGGTACCAGCAGACAGATAGATTTGTGAAGATTTCCAAATTTCTGTATGAAGACTTGAACACTCTGGCCCATATTTATACTTTTTGACGCTAAACTGCGCTAACGCAGTTTAGCGTAAAAAAATTTTGCGCCGTCTAACGCCATTCTGAAGCGCCATGCGGGCGCCGTATTTATGGAATGGCGTTAGCCGGCGCTAGCAGACCGGCGCTGCCTGGTGTGCATGGAAAAAAACCACGTAGACCAGGCAGCGCCGGCGCAGGGGGAAAATGACGTTAGGGCGTCTTAAAATGGGGCAAGTCAGGTTGAGGCCAAAAAATCGCCTCAACCCGATTTGCGCCATTTTTTTCGACGCCCAGACGCCATTTAAATGACTCCTGTCTTAGTAAAGACAGGAGTCATGCCCCCTTGCCCAATGGCCATGCCCAGGGGACTTATGTCCCCTGGGCATGGTCATTGGGCATAGTGGCATGTAGGGAGGCACAAATAAGGCCCCCCTATGCCACCAAATTTTTTTTTAAAAAATTAAAAATTATACTTACCTGAACTTACCTGAATGTCCCTGGGATGGGTCCCTCCATCCTTGGGTGTCCTCCTGGGGTGGGCAAGGGTGGCAGGGGGGGTCCCTGGGGGCATGGGAGGGCACCTGTGGGCTCATTTTGAGCCCACAGGCCCCTTAACGCCTACCCTGACCCAGGCGTTAAAAAGTGGCGCAAATGCGGGGTTTTTTGACCCGACCACTCCCGGGCGTGATTTTTGCCCGGGAGTATAAATACGACGCATTTGCGTCGCCGTCATTTTTTTAGACGGGAACGCCTTCCTTGCATCTCATTAACGCAAGGAAGGCGTTCACGCAAAAAAATGACGCTATTTGCCCATACTTTGGCGCTAGACGCGTCTAACGCCAAAGTATAAATATGGCGTTAGTTTTGCGCCGAATTTGCGTCGAAAAAAACGACGCTAATTCGGCGCAAACGGAGTATAAATACGGGCCTCTGTTGGAGATAGTAGTGCCAGCTGATTTGTGGGTTGAGTGCAAGAGACCAGTGGATTGCCCGATGAGTGAACCAGAAAGAGACAGAGTTATAGGTGCTCCATCACCTGAAGTGATGAAACATTATTATAAGGTGATTGAGTTCCTGAAGATGAGAATCTCACCTAAAAATATTAATTGGCAGAAAATTGACAGGACATTGCAGTAACTAAAAGAATCTATACATACTTATTATGAGAGATTGTTGAAGGCGTTCAAGGAGTACAGTGGTAAGGAAGCAATTGAGCCAAAAGACATGTTGCACTTTGTGTTCAGGTTCGTATAAGGATTGAGACCTGAAATAGGTCAGATGATTAAGGGTCATTTGATCTGCTGGCAAGCGAAGCCGATTGATGAGGTGTTGCAGTATGCAAAATACTGTAGTGATGAGATCAAGTTGAAGCAGAAAAAGATGAAGGAGAAGGCGATGGTGATACAGATTAAGGCAGCTCAAAATGGAGTGCAGGCAGCTTTAGTGCAACAGATACCGCAGCAGCAGGGAACTGTCATGTTCCCATCTCAAGTGCGAGGTAGGGTCGTGGAATCAACAGGAATCATGGTCCGGATTTGAGTACTGTAGTGGTTCAGAATGATGTGCAAGGGATGAAAGAGATGTTACTGTGTCATCTATGCAGAAAAGTGGGACACTGGAAGTGGGAGTGTCGGATGATGGTGCAGGATGGTGTTGTTCAGCAAAGTGGTGATGTCAATACATTTCAAACTGTGAAAGTCCCTAGAATGAGAGGACTTAATCCAAATTTTCAGAATAACATGAATCAAGTGCAGAATTTTCAACACATGCAACAGATGGAAATGCCACATGTACAAATGACACAGTTGCAACCAATGCAGCAGCAGGTTCCTATGGTACCTAGACAGCAAATGCAGATACCTCAAGCTCCGATGGAACAGCAACAGATGATTCTTCCTCAGCAGGTGGTAGGTCAGACACAAGACAGAAGTAGTGACACAGTGCACCAGTTCCCATTACATAGTGAGGGTGGAATAAATGATGAATGGATGTGTGAGAGCTCAGATGAGGAGCAACGTATGCTTGCAGTGTCCCTAGAGGTAGATCAGAGAGGGCTTTTTGTGAAAGGAAAGATGAAGGGTCACAGGGTCTCATTCTTATTGCACACAAGAGCTACGCGCTCCACAGTAAGAAGTGCAGAAGTTCCAAACTTTCCTCCTTCAGGCATAACAGTGCAGGTTATAGGAGTAGCGAAGAGACAGTTGATAAATCCGATCACAGATCCAGTAGAGGTGGAGATTGGCAACTTACAGGGACTGCATAAGTTTGTAGTCTGTGACTCAAGTCCAATATCTCTACTGGGAATGGACTTGTTGTGCAATACCAGATATTCAATTAGCTGTTCAAATACTGCAATAGAGGTTCAGAAGAATAGTGATGATGAGGAAGAACAAGCTCCTAAAACTGAAACCATTAATGAGGAGTACCCATTGATTGAGGTTTTCCCGATGTTTCCTGTGAAAGAATTACATGTAGACTTGCAGGGAACAGTACAGGAAAATGTGTGGGACCTGACAGGTAAAGAAGTGGGTTTGATCAAGGGACCGGAGCCGATTAAGATCACTTTGAAGCCGAATGTAGTGTTTCCGCAGCTTCCACAGTATAACATGGCACAGGATGTTCTGATGAAAGTGGTGCAGATAATTGGAGATTTTCTGAAACAAGGGGTTTTGAAGGAAGTGTTGAGAAGTCCATGTAATTCACCAGTAATGGGCCTAAAAAAGCCTTTTGGGAAAGTACGAATAGTACAAGACTTGCGAAAAGTGAATGACCTGGTGGTCAAGTGTTGTCCTGTAGTGCTAAACACAACAGTACTACTGTTTCAGATTCCATGCGACACAGAGTGGTTCACAGTGGTTGTTTTGTCACAATCTTTCTTTTCTGTGCCTCTCCATGAGGATAGTCAGTTTCTTTTTAGTTTCAAATTCCTAGGCAGAGTCTACAGCTGGGGCAGGCTTCCTCAAGGGTACACAGGGCCACCGTCTCTGTTCAACCAGATCTTGAAAAAGAATCTGGAGTCATTGGAATTACCGTACCAATTGACTCTGGTATTATTGATTGCGTCCAAAACAATGGACGAGTGTAAGTATGACTCGATTGCCCTGTTGAATCATTTGGGAAAGTTCGGACATAAAGTGTCACCTTTGAAATTGCTGTATTGTCAGAAGTCAGTAAAGTATCTGGGACACCAAATTGAGAAAGGATCATGGAGAATTTCCAGAGAAAGGATTACAATGATACTGCAGAGAAGTCCCCCGACTTCGAAGAGAGATGTCAGAATGTTTCTGGGGATGGTAGGTTATTGTTGTCAGTGGATTCCGAATTTTGCTGAAATTGCCAAACCGTTGCAACAGCTGACACATAAGAAAGTTACAGATCCCATTACGTTAGATCAAGATCAGATGAAAACATTCACTGAGTTGAGAGAGAGTTTGTGCAGAGCTCCAGCGTTGGGAATGCCAGATTACACAAAGCCATTCATATTGTTTTGCCATGAACGTGTTGTTTGTCTTTGTCTGTCTTGACACAGGTCCATGGAGAGGCTTATCGCCCAGTAGCCTATTTTTCAGCTACCTTGGACCCAGTTGCAGCAGATTTACCAGGTTGTTTGCGTGCAGTTACCCCAATTGGTCAAAGCCTATCACAGTGTGAGGGAGTTGTGATGGGATACCCTTTGCCGCTAATGGTTCCTCACTCTGTTGAGATTTTACAGACAAGGACGAAAATACAGTATTTGACTGGTGCCAGACTGACAAGGTATGAGACGAGCATTCTAGGCGCTCCAAATATAACATTGAAAAGATGTACAGTGCTGAACCCGGCAATATTACTTCCAAGTGATACTGTTGAAATTGAAAAGGAGGAAGGCATTGAGCATGATGGTCTCGAGGTAACTGAAATGTGCACGAAACCCAGACCAGATATCAGAGATACACGATTGGAAGAAAATGACCAAATTGTCTTTGTTGATGGCTCATGTCTCAGAGATGGTGCAGGAACACTGAGAGAAGGATATGCTGTGTGCACGATTACAGGTACATTAGAAGCTTCTTGGCTTCGAGTTGTGTGTATTCTGCACAAGTAGCAGAATTGGTAGCTCTTACTAGAGCGTCCCATGTATCTGCTAGATTGAGAGTTACCATCTACACAGATACCCAGTACGGATTTTGAACTGTTCATGATTTTGGTCAATTGTGATCGCAAAGAGGTTCCCTGACCTCTACTGGTTCACCAGTAACTAAATGGCGACAGAATAAAAGAATTGCTGCATGCAATACAGTTACCTGAAGAAATTGCCGTGATGAAATGCTGTGCACATCAAAAGACAAAAGATTATGTCTCACTGGGAAATGGATATGCAGATCAAGTCACAAGATTTGGGGCATTGAACTGTATATCGTTCAAAGATTAAGTGGGAACTGATGTCAGAAGAAGACAATACATGTACAAGTTTTGCATTGAAAGTGATTGATACTTTGGAAGAGTTAAAAACATTGCAAAATAATGTTGACAAGGAAGATAAATTACTTTGGTCAAAACTGAAATGTGCCCAAAGAGCTGATTAAATTTGTATTTCTGAGGAGGGTCTGATGGTTCTGCCAAATAGTTTATTGTCACACATGACCAGATACTACCACAGACAGGCACACATTGGGAGGGATGCCATGATTTGTTTATTCAAGATCGACTGGTTCAATCCTACGTTTAGGCAGGAGGCAGAGGCAGTATTTCATCGCTGTATAATCTTTCAGCAACTAAATGTGGGAAAAGGAACAGTGGTGAATTTGAGCCACATTGGAAGAACATGAGGACCATACAGCAGAATGCAAGTGGATTTCATTGAAATGCATGCGTGTGGAGGTTTGAAGTACCTGTTGGTGATTGTGTGCATTTTTAGACACTGGATTGAAGCATACCCCACAAGAAGGAATGACAGTCTCACAGTAGCAAAGTTGTTGCTTACGGAGTTGAAAGCAAGTTTCAGGTTTCCGATGTCTTTAGAATCAGATAGGGGAACTCACTTCAATAACGAGGTGATTAAACGTTGTACAGCACTAAACACTGAGCAGAAGTTGAATTCTAGTTACTGCCCTGAAGCATCAGGACTAGTTGAACAGATGAATGGTACCTTAAAATCAAGAATTGCAAAGATGTGCGCAGCTACAAATCTGAAATGGCCAGATGCATTGCCTTGGGTGTTGATGTCAATGAGACATACACCTGACAGGAAGACAGGCCTGTTGCCCAATGAGATTCTCATGGGCAGAGCAATGAGATTACAAGCAGTTCCAGCCAATGCACTTGTAAACACTACAGATGATATGGTGTTGGAATACTGCAAGGGTCTGGCTGATGTGGTTTGCTCTTTCTCTCAGCAGGTGCAGGCCACCACCCTGCCACCCATCCACGATCCAGGTCACAATTTGAGAGCCGGAGACTAGGTCCTTGTCCAAAAACATGTGCGCAAGATGTGTTTAGAGCCACACTGGAGAGAGCCTTACCAGGTGGTCCTAACAACTAGGACAGCTGTGAAGTGTGCAGGACTCCTGAACTGGATTCACTCGAGTCACACAAAGAAAGTGGTATGTCCACAGGATCATGAAGAAGTGTTGAGAGCACCAACAACAGCAAAACAGGTTGCTGCACCTGAACCAGAGAAAGAAGCCAAGAGAGCCTGAACTAGAACAAGAGCTTGTGGAAGATGGTTCTAATACCCTTATAAGAGACAAAGGTGAAGAATTACAGGAGGGTGTGGAAGAATCAATCTCAACGAATACAGCAGGGGAGCCTAGCGCAGCAGAGGTTCTCCCAGAAGCAGACGGTGTTGAAAAGCAAACAGAGCAAGTTCCAGACCAAGAGCCTGTTGCCGGTCCACCAAGAGAAAACACCATAGAGAAAGAAGAGGAGAAGAGTCCGATTCTGAGAAGAATGTTGACAGAAGGATTGAGAAAAGGAGATAATTGGCCTAAGTAGCAAGTAGGGAAAAGAAAGGAATTGGTCATAAATGAAACAATACAGAAAGAGGTAGATACGAGGAGAAAAGAAGAATTGAGTGAAGGAGAACTAAGTGGTGATCGAAAGTTGAAAAGAAAGAGAATAGCAAGTCAGCGTTATGCAGGTCCTGAATGGGCGTATGCAACTGCTAATGAATGACAACATGAGTTTATGTCCTTTTGTTTTGATAGAGAGGTACCGAGTGAGTACTTTGATGTGACCTGAAGGGGAACAAGAAGCTGAATTGTTGAACCAATCTGAAAAACCTAAAAGAGACTGTTGAAAATAAACTGAAAGAGAAATTGATAACCTGATTTGACATAAAACCGGATGTGACAAGCTGCTAATTGATTTTGACAAAGGAAAAGGGGTCCTGGATGTAAAACTGAAATGTAAGAGAAGAATGTTTTCCTTATTTTTGATTTGTACTGCAATATATATATATAAGAGCTACTTCTGCTTTCTGATTCTTTACAGATTATGGCTGAGTTAAGTAATGAAGTTAGGAATGCTAGGTATTGTAAATATATGAGCATTGGATTGGCGATTATGTGTGGGATCTTGTTTATAGTGGTGATTGTGGGAATGTCTGTTCTTGATGTGAAAGAAGCCAATTGTGCTTCTGTTCCTGAGACTACTACACTAACAGCTTTAGAGAGGTTTAAGTTCGATGAAAAGTATTTACATGAATATACTAATGCTCAAGGAGAGCTTTCTTCTAACATTTTCTATAGTGTGTTGAGTGAATATGTTGAGACAATAGATGCAAGGAATTGTCTTGTGTGTATGCAAATTCCTTCGTCACTAGAGTAAGGAGTTGCGTACAACAGCTTACCATTAACATATGGAATAACCTGTAGTTTGCTATTAACAAGGTTCTATAATCAAGAGTATATGCAGGATTTTTACTCTAATTATGATCTAGAGTTTTCATTTGTTCCTATTATTAGATATCTGAGTAGAGTAGCTAAGAATCATGATATTAAATTAGTTAGAGGATTCTTTTAGCCTACACTAACGTTTGGAACAGCATATGCACATAGAACAATCTTACATGCTTGCTTAAACCTTTAGAAAAGAGCTTCATAGGGAATACTGATGACAGGAGAAAAGCATTAAAAGAAAAATTAGATTTTTTTTTAGAAAAAAGGATTTATGAGAATGATTATGCTTACACTGCAATTAAAACGCAAGGGAAATTAGCATTAGACCCATTACACATAGGGAAACTTTGTATATATAGGCTAAAATCATGCACTGACACTATTTGTGGGAACGAGTGAATGTAGACGTGTTTCTGTTTCAGAGTAAGTGTACTTTTACATTGAATGGTCAGGACCCTGCTATTCCCGGGATCTATTATTTTTGTGGACTTAGGCCCTCAACAGTTTTGGAAGAAGCAGAGAGAGAGAGAATGGCAAAGACAACACCAGCATCCAGAGGCACACAACACCATCATTCATACAACATCAACACACCTCAAAGAACACACCCCAGCACATCACCCCACACATCACAACAAACATCACCCCACACATCACCCACACCACATTATGGCACCTCAAAGACACCCCAGGTTTTCTGAGGAGCTCAGGGTCATGGTGGAGGAAATGATCCGGGTAGAGTCAGAGCTATTCGGATCACAGGTGCAGCAGACCTCCATTGCAAGGAAGATGGAGCTATGGCGGAGAATTGTCAACAGGGTCAACGCAGTAGAAAGCATCCAAGAACACGGGATGACATCAGGAAGAGGTTGTACAACCTACGGGGGGAGGTGCGTTCCGTGGTATCCAGACACCAGGTAGCCGTACAGAGGACTGGCGGTGGACCTTCTCCCTCACAACTAACAACATGGGAGGAGCAAGTCTTGGCAGTCATGCATCCTGAGGGCCTCTCAGGAGTAGCAGGAGAACTGGACTCTGGTAATTCAAATCTTCACTACTATATCCCCCTCCCTACCTGCATGCCATCACATACCCCCACCCTTACCCTCACTCCCATCACTCCATCACCTCACAGATACCCCACTATCACAAACCACACATCCCAATACCAAGCCCTGCATGTAACACCAATGCATGGACACCCATTACAGACCTGCATGGACATCCATCACGAAAGCATGTCCAGTAGAGAGACTCACCCAGGCCACAAACTCACCACTCACACAAGGGCCAAGGCAATAATGCAAGCACAGGAGTAGAGGGAAACTCACCTATTGCACAAGATGGCACACACAGATACAATAACTATGCATTTACGCCCCAACAGGACCCCTACCCAACATCACCAGACAGGAGGTGCCAGCCATACCCAGTCCCCCCACAGAAGAGCCCCACAGTGACAACAGCAGTTCTGCACGCCTGGAGCAAGATGACCAGCCTGGCCCATCAGGGACCTCTGGACAGTTGGTTCCCCTGCCACAGTCCCAAACCACCACTGAACCTCCCCCTCAGGAATCACCACCACAGCACCCACCCAGCAGGCCCATGCCACTGTCCCTACGACACGTCAATCAGCATTGTGTCCACCACTGCAGGGACCCCAGGCAAACCCACTAACCCAGGACGATCAGGGACCTGGAGTCAGTGGTAGTGGGCACACGGTTCAGGGGACAGAGACACAGGACAACAGGGAAGCTGGGAGGACTGCTGTGCGACAGAGGGAGGACAGGCCTCGGGAACCCACTCTCCACGAGGCACTCTCCAACATCATGGGAGCATACCACCATTCCAAGGAGACTAACGGCATGGTACAGGCCAAGTTTCAGGAGACCCAGCAGCTGCAGGAGGAACAGTACTTGGGGATCAGGGAGGACTTGAAGTCCATTAACACCACCCTGGTCACCATTGCAGGGGTTCTGGCTGACATGGCCAACATCATAAGGAAGACAGTGGCACACCAACAGGCCCCTGACACTAGCCCAACAGATGAACAGCCGCTCCGGTGCTAGTGGACAGGAGGTCCCGCCATAGGACCAACAGTCCACCAGCACCCCACACCCTGCAGAAGGAGAACCACCCCGCAAACAGTCCCTGCGATCCAGGCAGAAGCCAGAGAACATTGCCAAGACCCCCGCCAGGAAATAAGACTCTCCTGATTGTCACCCTTCTGTCCCACCATGTCACCCTGACCACCTTGAACTGCCATTGTTCCACTTCCTATGCCCCCATGGACAATGCACCTGTGATACAGAGAGACTGGACTCTACCATGGCTATTCCTCCACCATCACCCCAGCCCATTGCACATCCCCTTCCACTGATTAGCACTTAAATAAACACCCTTGAATCACAAAACAATCTGGAGTCAGTCTGTACTTTCACAAATGTGTTATTACAACCTCTCTGACAAATATCAATGGCTATGTTCACTTGCACATACCAAAGTACGACAGTTGTTGGGTAGCAGTGAACATAGCAGAAGGCAGAATGTGGTACCCAGATCAGTGAAAAGTAAAGGCAAAGTGAACTGTCAGGGTCCATGCACAGCAGTAAAAAGGCAGAATCATGCAATGTCCTACAGTAGTCTGATAGGAGAGGAGCAGTGGCAGTCTCTTACCTGTGTCTCACTGGAAGTATTGCATGATGATGTTGTTTCAGTTGTCAATATCTTCTTCTTCTGCCTCCTCTTCTTCACTGTCCACAGGCTGCACAGCTGCCACAAGACCAACATCAGGCCCATCCTCCTGCAGAAAAGGCACCTGGCAGTGCTAAGCCAGGTTGTGCAACATAAAGCATGCCACGATCATCTGGAACACATTCTTTGGTGAGTAGTATAGGGAGCCACCTGTCGGTTGCAGGCACCAGAAACTGGCCTTCAGGAGGCCGAAAGCCCACTCTATAATCTGCCCATGTGCCTCATTGTAGCGTTCCTCTGCCCTTGTCTTCCGATTCCTCACTGGGGTCAGTAGCCATGACAGGTTGGGGTAACCAGAGTCACCTGCAAATATGGAGGGACACTTGTTAGACATACACAAACCCTTAGGGACTCTCCCATACCCAGACACCTATTCAAACTGTATGTGGACCTTGGGCTCACCTATTAGCCACACACGGTGCCTCTGGAGTTGGCCCATCACATATGGGATGCTGCTATTCCTCAAAATGTAAGCGTCACGCACTGAGCCAGGATACTTGGCATTCACATGGGAGATGTACTTGTCTGCCAAACACACCATCTGCACATTCATGGAATGGTAGCTTTTGCGGTTTCTGTAAAACTGTTCATTCCTGCTGGGGGAAAAAAGCCACATGTGTACCGTCAATGGCACCAATGATGTTGGGGATCTGTCCCAGGGCATAGAAGTCACCTTTCACTGTAGGCAAATCCTCCACCTGGGGGAAAACAATGTAGCTGCGCATGTGTTTCAGCAGGGCAGACAACACTCTGGACAACACGTTAGAGAACATTGGCTGAGACATCCCTGGTGCCATGGCCATTGTTGTTTGTAAGGAACCACTGGATAGGAAATGGAGCACTGACAGGACCTGCACTACAGGGGGGATTCCTCTGGGATGGCAGATAGCTGACATCAGGTCAGGCTCCAACTGGGCACACAGTTCATAGATTGTGGCACTATCAAGTCTGTAGTTGATAATGATGTTTCTGTCTTCCGTTGACGACAGGTCCACCAGGGGTCTGTACACCGGAGGATGACGCCATCTCATCATCTGTCCCAGCGGATGTGCCCTATGGAGGAGAATGGTGAGCTGAGGGTCATATACCACATTGGTTGCACAAGGGTGTTTTGCACTATTGTGATTTCATTGGTGTGTTGCGCTGTCTGTCTGTATTCCTACCCAAAAGTGCTGTGAAGCAGTTAGGTGCCCTGCCATATGCCCCCCTAAAATCGTGGCTACATGACTTGTAAGGAGGGGCAAGGGGAAAGGAGGTAACTGCGCTGGTGTTGTTCAGTATCACGGCAGACAGACGAAGACTGCTACGCAATTCAGCATTGGTTATCATTGGGCCCTATGGGTTCCAGGAGCCAATGACGATGTACGCCGGTGGTCATGGTAAGCACCACCACAGACGTGACCGCCATTTTCAATCTGTGCACTCACTTGATACCTCACCTTTAACAGCAGTGGACCGACACTGCAAGTGCTGCTATGACCTGAGACTGGAAGTGACAATGGCTACAGTGGACCGACACTGCAAGTGCTGCTATGACCTGAGACTGGAAGTGACAATGGCTACAGTGTCTGGGGAAAGGGCACCTGCCTTCACCGTGGAGGAGTTGGACAACCTGGTGAATGGGGTCCTCCCCCAGTACATGCTACTCTACGGTCCTCCAGACAAACAGGTGAGTACACTGTGTGCATGGTGGATGGGACAGTAATGTATGGAGTGGTCTGGATGGAAGACACATGGGGGGCTGTGGCCTGCATGTGAGGATGGTCAGTGTATGTGTTTCAGGGTCATGTTTGGGAAGTTGTGGCCAATGAGTAAGAAGAACCGGACGGGGAAATAAAATCCATTCTTACTTTACCTTTCCTGTAGGTCAGTGCCCACCAGAAGTAGGGTATTTGTCATGCCATTGCCAAGGAAGTGCGGACCCTGGGGATCTATCATAGATGGAGCATCCACTGCTGCAAGAGATGGGAGGACTTTGTCCGCTGGAGCAAGAAGACGGCGGAGGCCCAGCTGGGGATGGCCTCCCAATGTGGAAGGGGTAGCCGTCGCACCATGAACCCCCTGATGTTCCGGATCCTGGCAGTGGCATATTCAGAGTTGAATGGGCACTTGAGGGCATCACAGCAGCCACAAGGGGGTGAGTACAGTCTCATTCAGCTGAGTCTGCATGCTTTACGAGGCGGTCGGTGTTAAAGCGGTGGTAAGACCGCCAACAGGCCGGCAGTAAAAAAAATGGAATCACGACCATGGCAGAAACCGCCAACATAGACAGCCACTTTAACACTCCGACCGCCACAGCGGTACAAACAAACAGCATGGCGGTCACCCCCAACAGACAGGCGGAAGACAATGTACCGCCCACAGTATCATGACAGGCCAATCCACACCTTTTCTGGGGTGGATTTAATGCAAACAAAAACAAAAAGCGGAAAAAGGACTTGGAAGGGAAAACACTCACCTCTACACACCCCATGAGGAACCAGGACGCCATGGAGCCTGAACTTCAAATACTCCCTGCGATTGTCTTCCTGCTCCTCTACCAGGAGCACGACCGACGGCGGCAAGGACCACGGTGAGTACAGCACCTACGACTCAGGGGAGGGGGAGGGAAGAGAGAGTGACACACACATGCAACATGCAACACCCCCACCCCCATCCTCACCCACAACAATACACACACCAATACATGCTGAAACATTACATCTACACCCCCCCAGCTCCCCTGGAAGAATGCAAGATCAAAAGGAAATGATTTGAACGAATGTAATCAAGAAAAATCCATTACTCAAAAATGTAGATACACTATAAACAAATATGAACACCAAGAATTCAAGTCCAGGTACTGCACCTATATAGGCCCTCATTACAACCCTCGCAGTCTTTGACCGCCAGGGCTGTTTTGTCGGAAGCACCGCCAACAGGCTGGCCGTGCTTCCCTGGGAATTACGACTACGGCGGAAGTGCTGCGGTTGCACCACCGGGACCAGCAGTTTCCCACCACTTTTGTTGCAGTGTAAAGGGGAGTCGCGGGGCCCCCTGCATCGGCCCCATACAGCTTTTCACTGTCTGGATAGCGAACACTGAAAAGCTCTACGGGTACAACTGCACCCGTCGCACAGCCACAACACCGTCGGCTCCATTTGGAGCCGGCTCCCGTGTTGCGGCCGAGATCCAAATAGACCCCGCGGGAGTGTGGCTGCATTGGCGGCCGCCCGGCGGTTTCAACTTGGCAGGCGGCGGTTGCTGCCCGCCAAGGTTGAAATGAGGGCCATAGTCCGTGGACCACTGGGCCCAAAATACATGGGCAAGGCACACACAAGATACCCGATCGAAACGGAGAGAACACTGCAGGGGCATCAGATCAAAATAAAACAGGCACCTCAGGGGGAAGGGAAGGAGGGGACACCTCAGCCGGATGAGTGCACGACGCCAGCTCCACGAGAGGGCTCCATGCCCACTGATGTACCCAGGGAGGGCAAAGCCACAGTCCCTCAAGTCTCTCAAGTGGGTGGGTTGCCCACTGCTTTATCCTGGGGAGTGCAAAGCCACAGTCACTCAAGTCTCTCCAGTGGGTGGGTTGCCCACTGCTTTATCCTGGGGAGTGCAAAGCCACAGTCTCTCAAGTGGATAACAGTCTCCACTGGTTCTGGAGGGGGCTTGGTGTCCAGACTGCTTCATCCTGCCAAGGACTGAGGTAGTGGATATCTTTCTCCAAGGGTTCTGGAGGGGGCTTGGTGACCAGAGTGCTCAATCCTGTCAAGGACTGAGGTAGTGGATATGACAGTCCACTGGCGGTGGGGCAACATGGAAGCTGCCCAGGCCCATGGAACTGACCACCAGCCTCGTACAAACGACCTCTGGGGATGGCAGCCATGTCTGCGGTGGTGCCACTGGCTCAGGATGTGGCGTGGTCGCTGGCTGTGCTGGCGGTGGTCTCAGTAGCGGTGGTGCTAGTGGCAGTCATTGGGCAACGGTACTGGTGGGGGGCTCACTGACCTCAGTGCTGGCGGCAGTGTCATGAGCGGCGGTGCTGGTGGGGGGCTCACTGACCTCAGTGCTGGCGGCGGTGTCATAAGCGGCAGTGCTGGTGGGGGGCTCACTGACCTCGGTGCTGGCGGTGGTGTCATGAGCACCGGTGCTGGTGGGGGGCTCACTGACCTCGGTGCAGCTGAATGGCACAGTGTCTGCGGTGCTGCTGAAGGGCTCAGTAGCTTGGGTGCTGGCGGTGGTGCCCATGGCGGCAGTGCATGTGGCGGTGCCGGTGGCAGTCTTGTCCACCGTGCAGGTTGGCGGCAACATTGACTTGCCTTTCTTGTTCAGACCCTTCCCCTCCTTGGATGGTGGCGCAGCTGTCTTGCCACTCCCAACTGTTGTCTTTGCTGAGCCCTTGGTGGCAGGTGTTTTGGCCTTCTCCCTCCGGGATGTGGGCAACTTCTTCTGCTTGGGTGGTGGGGGTCTGTCCTTGGCCTCGCTCCTTGGGACACTGGCAGCCCTGCTGCTTGGGGCACTCCAGAATCCGTTTACTGCTGGCACCACTGTGCCCGGTGATGGGATGGCTGAGGTGCTGGGTTGGGCCCTGGAAGGCGGGCCCTAGGGGACAGAAGGGTTGGGGGAGGCGAAGGGAAGAGGTCAAGGTTTGAAAGGAAAAGTTTTTTAGAAACTCTGGAATGGGTAGATGGAGGGGGTTTGGGAGTGGAGGAAGAGGAAGTGGTTGTAGGAGGTGTTCGTTTGCTGACTTTGGGTGAAGGTGCACGGGCTGGAGGCTGTCGTGAGGTGGATGGCTGTTGGGTGGGTGTGTGACTGCGTTTGTGTACTTTGGGAGGATGGCTCACAGACACACTGGTAAAGGACACAGGGGATGTGTGAATGGTAGTGGGGGTGGTGATTGCACGTGAGTGGTGTGTGGTGATGGGCGTGCTGGTGATGGACGTAGTGGCTGAGGATGTAGTGCAGGCAGGTGTAAGTGGAGACAAGACTGGGAGGGAAGAGGGAGAAGTGGAGGAGGGGGACACAGTGGAGGCAGTGGATGTTGGTATGTGCGCATGGGTATGATGCATGTGTGAGTGCCTGTGGGATGTGCGGTGCTTATGTTTGCCAGAGCTACCCTTGTGTGTTGAGGTGTGTGCATGCTGGTCTGATGGTGTGCTTGGGATAGGCTGAGGTACTGGGGATTGGGTCTGGGTGGAGGAAGTTGGAGGGGGGAGATTGGACACAGGGACAATGGCTGCCATCAGTGCTGAGGCCAGAGTCTGAAATGCTCTCTGTTGGGCTGCCTGGCCAGAATGAATGCCCTCCAGGTATGCATTTGTCTCTTGCAACTGCCTCTCTACACCCTGGATGGCATTCAGAATGGTAGACTGCCCAACAGTGAGGGATCTCAGGAGGTCAATGGCCTCCTCACTGAGGGCAGCAGGGCTGACTGGGGCAGGGCCTGAGGTGCCTGGGGCAAAGGAGATGCCCACCCTCCTGGATGAGCGGCCACGGGGCACACGCTGAGGGGCTGCTGGGAGGCCGGTGCTGGTGGGGGGTGGCGGCTGTACCTGTAGATGCAGGGGGCACAGAGGGACCCGCCACGATGGGGAGCTCCCATCAGAGGAGGAGTCGGTGTCACTGGTATCTGCTCCAGTCCCTGCTGTGGAGCTCCCCTCGCCCTCCGTCCCACTGGTGAATTCTGACTCCGCAGTCTAGGCCTCCAGGGCCATGTGGGATGCAGCTCCCTCCTGCTCCTGTGCCACTGCTCCTCCGCCTGATGATGCTAATGCACACAAGAACAGGGAGACCACAAAAAGGAGGGGGGTAGAAAGAAGAAAGACATGTTCAGTACATGCAATACAGCTACCGTTGGCAGACACTACAGAACACAGCAGCCCTCTGCACTACGCCATACACTTAGAGTTCCCTAATTCATCACAGGGACATGGGGTACATGGCCTTTGCCCGATTGCTGCACACATGGAAGTCACAGGAGCCTCACCACGTGTAGATGGCTCTTACTACTGGTGGGGTTGGGGTGCCACTTAGCCTGCCTCACAAAGGGTCCTTGCCTACAAGGCTCGCCCTAGCCTAGGGGAACCCACAGCCCACAGCCCACCTCCCCCACCCAGACACCTCCAATGTGCGCAGAGTCAGATGGATGTGACTGTACTCACCCGCTTTTGGCTGCTGTGATGCCCTCAAGTGCCCATCCAACTCCGGATACACCACCACCAGGATCCGGAACATCAGGGGGCTTATGGTGCGATGGGCACCCATCCCATGTTGGGAGGCCATCCCCAGCTGGGACTCCGCTCTCTTCTTGCTCCAGCGGCGAATGTCCTCCCATCTTTTACAGCAGTGGGTGCTCCGTCTGTGGTGGACCCCCAGGGCCGAGACGCCCTTGGCGATGGCACGCCAAATATCCTTCTTCTGGTGGGCACTGACTTAGAGGAATAGTACAGGGGAAAATGAAAAACTTTAACCGTCCGGACTGTCACAGTCATTGGCCCACGTTCCCACCCTTGCCGTGACGCACATACGCTAACTGTCGGATCATGCAAACCTCATCTCCACCCCTATCTTCCATCCACACCACTCCAAACAGGCATTGCCCATACAGCATGCTCACAGTGTACTCACCTGTTTGTCTGGAGGACCGTAGAGTAGCGTGTACTGGGGGAGGACCCCAGCCACTAGTTTGTCCAACTCCTCCGATGTGAAGGCAGGGGCCCTTTCCCCAGACACATGAGCCATCGTCGCTTTCAGACTGAGGTCACAGCAGCACTTGCAGTGTAGGTCCTCTCCTGTCGAAGATCAGATATCAAGTGAGTGAACAGACAGAAAATGGTGGTCACGTCCGCGGCGGTGCGAACCGTCACCACCGGCATACATCGTCATTGGCTCCTGGGAGCCATAGGGCCCAATGTTAACCAATGCAGGATTGCGCTGCGGTCTTCGACCGCCTACCTCGACGGTATACAAAGCCAGCACAGTTACCTCATATCTCTTTAAACCCACATTACAGGTCAGGCAGCCGCCATTTCAGGGGGCCACATGGCATTCATTTTAAATGCGTCACACATATCTAGGCCTTGCATACACACTGAGACAGGCCCATAGCGGATTGACAAATGTGTGCAATAAAATGTTTTTTTAGTACCTCAGTGTTGCCTGACCCTCTGATCGCTGTTTTCATCCATAGAGCACGTCCGCTGGGGCAGGTGAGGAGATGGCAGCATCCTCCGGTGTACAGACCACTGGTGGACCTGTCGACAATGGAGGAGCGACATGTAATAGTCACCTACAGACTTGATCGTGCCACAATCCAGGAACTGTGTGCCCAGTTGGACCCAGATCTGATGTCAGCAATCCGCCATCCCTTAGGAATCCCCCCTCTAGTGCAGGTCCTGTCAGTACTCCATTTCCTGGCAAGTGGGTCTTTTCAAACTACAGGGGCCATAGCATCAGGGATGTCCCAGCCTATGTTCTGAAACGTGTTGTCCAGAGTGTTGTCTGCCCTGCTGAAACACATGCGCGGCTACATCGTTTTCCCTCAGGTGGAGGATTTGCCTACAGTGAAAGGTGACTTCTATGCCCTGGGACATATCCCCAACATCATAGGTGCCATTGATGGGACACATGTGGCCTTGGTACCCCCTGCAGGAGTGAACAGGTGTACAGAAACAGGAAGAGTTACCATTCTATGAATGTGCAGATGGTGTGTTTGGCCGACCAGTACATCTCCCATGTGAACGTCAAGTTTCCTGGCTCAGTGCATGACGCTTACATTCTGAGGAATAGCAGCATTCCTTATGTGATGGGGCAACTCCAGTGGCACCGTGTGTGGCTAATAGGTGAGGACAAGGAGCCTATACGTGTGAATAGTTGTCTGGGTCTGGGGTTGTCCCTAAGGGTTAGTGTGTGTCTAACAGTTGTCCCTCGACATTTGCAGGTGACTCTGTCTACCCCAACCTGTCATGGCTACTGACCCCAGTGAAGAATCCCAGGACAAGGGCAGAGGAATGCTACAATGAGTCACATGGGTGAACCTGGAGGGTTATAGAGAGGACCTTTGGCCTCCTGAAGGCCAGGTTCTGGTGCCTCCATATGACAGGTGGTTCCCTATACTACTCACCAAAGAAGGTGTGCCAGATCATTGTGGCCTGCTGTATGCTGCACTTGGCTTGGCTTTGCGATGACAGGTGCCTTTTCTGCAGGAGGATGGTCCAGAAGGAGGTATTGTGGCAGCTGTGGAGCCTGTGGACAGTGAAGAAGAGGAGGCAGAAGAAGAGGACGTAGACAACAGAAACACAGTGATACTTCCAGTGAGACACAGGTAAGAAGACATCACTGCCTCATAAATCTGGTATATTGTTCTACCTCTCATCTGTCTGTCACTTTCACCCAGTGTATGGACCCTGATTTGTCACTTTCCTTTTCGATTTCACAGATGTGGGTCCCACTATGTGACCTCTGCTATGTTACCTCATGGACTAGAGCTGTGTGACATAGGTATATTGACAATACAATGGACATTGCTATTTCCCTCAGTTATTGCAAATACACATTTGTGATAGCACATACTGACTCCAGATTGTTTTGTGATTCAAGGGTGTTTATTTAAGTGCAAAATAGTGAAGGGGGTTGTAAAATGGGCAGGGGTGATGGTGGAGGAATGCCCATGGCAGAGTCCAGTCTATTTGTCTCACAGGTGCATTGTCTAAAGGGGCATAGGAAGTTGAGCTAGGGCAGTTTAAGGATGGACAGGGTGACAAAGTGGGACAGAAGGATGACAATCAGGGTGGTCTCATTTTTTGGCAGGGGTCTTGGCATTGTTCTCTGTCTTTGTCCTTGATCTCAGGGACCACTTGCGGGTGGTTCTCCATCTGCAGGGGGTGGGGTGCTGGTGTAGTGGTCCTGTGGCAGTGCCTCCTGTCCACTAGCACCGGCAGAGGTGGTGGGCAGTTCATCGTCCGGGCTAGTGTCAGGGGCCCCTTGTTGTGCCACAGTGTCCCTCCTGGTGTTCACGAGGTCCTTCAGCACCCCTACAATGGTGCCCAGGGTGGAGTTGATGGATTTGAGTTCCTCCCTGAACCCCAAATACTGTTCCTCCTGCAGCCGCTGGGTCTCCTGAAACTTGGCCAGTACCGTTGCCATCGTCTCCTGGGAATGATTGTACGCTCCCATGATGTTGGAGAGGGCCTCGTGGAGAGTGGGTTCCCTGGGCCTGTCCTCCCCCTGTCGCACAGCAGACTTCCCAGTTCCCCTGTTTTCCTGTGCCTCTGTCCCCTGAACCGTGTGCCCACCGCCACTGCCCCCAGGTCCCTGCTGTTCTTGGGGTGGTGGGTTAGCCTGGGTTCCCTGTAGTGGTGGACACACTGCTGCTTGACGTGTCCTGGGGAAAGAGGTATGGGCCCACTGGGTGGGTGCTGTGCTGGTGTTTCCTGAGGGGGGAGGCTATGTGGTGGCCTGTGACAATGTCAGGGGAACCAACTGTCCTGCGGTCCCAGATGGGCCGGGCTGGTCATCTAGATTCAGTTGGACAGAGCTGCTGTCATCACTGTGGGCCTCTTCTGTGGGGGGAGTGGACATGTCTGGAACCTCCTGTCCGGTGACGTTGGGTAGGGGTCCTGCAGGGGTGTAAAGGCATGATTATTGCATCTGTGTGTGCCATGGTGTGCAATGGGTGGGTGAACCTGTACCCCAGTGCTTCCATTCTTGTGTACGACCTTGTGTGATAATTGTTTAGGGGTCTGTGTGGGTATGTGTAGTGGACATGCATTGGTGATGAGTGTCCATGCTTTGTTGTTGCATGCAGGGCTTGGTGTTGGGATGTGTGGTTTGTGATAGTGGTACATATGTGAGGACTTGGACTGATGGGGGTGAGGGCGAGGGTGGGGGTATGTGATAGCATGCAGGTATGGTGAGGGATGAAGTAGTTAAAGCTTTGACTTACCAGAGTCCATTCCTCCAGCTACTCCTGCAAGGCCCTCAGGATGCAGTATAGCCAAGACCTGCTCCTCCCATGTTGTTAGTTGTGGGGGAGGAGGTGGGGGTCCACCGCCAGTCCTCTGAACCGCAATGTGGTGTCTTGAGACCACAGAACGCACCTTCCCACGTAGGTCGTTCCACCTCTTCCTGATGTCATCCCGTGTTCTTGGGTGCTGTTCCACTGTGTTGACCCTGTTCACGATTCTGCACCATAGCTCTATCTTCCTAGCTATGGAGGTGTGCTGCACCTGTGATCCAAATAGCTGTGGCTCTACCCGGTTGATTTCCTCCACTATGACCCTGAGCTCCTCCTCAGAAAACCTGGGGTGTCTTTGCAGTGCCATGTGGTGGTGTGGGTGATGTGTGAGGTGGTGTGTGTTGTGATGTGTGGGGTGAGGTTTTGGGGTGTGTGGTGTTTTGTGCATGGATGGTGTATGAATGATGGTGTTGTGTGCCTCTGTATGCTGGTCTGGTCTTTGCTTTGCTGTCTCTCTTGCTATTCCAAATTTTTGGTTGTAAGGGTTTGTGGGTAATGTGGGTGTGTGTTTTATATTGTATTGGGTGTGTGGGAGTGGTGTGTGTATGTGTATCAGGTATGTGTGTTTTGAATTGTGGTTGTGTTTTGTATATGTGTGTGCATTTTGAGCATGGCGGTGTGTACCGTCAATGGAATACCGCGGTTGAAAGACCGCAACGTGGATTCGTGGATCGTGATAGTGTGGGCGTATTCCTGTTGGCGTGACGGTGGAGGTTTTGTAATCGCCACTTTATCACTGACCTTTGGTGTGGCCGACTTGTGTGGGTGTCTAGATTTTTGCGGATTCTGAGCTGTGGGTCGTATTAGCTGTGGTGGAATTCCGCGGCGGTGTGTTGGCGGTCTTCTGCACAGAGGTAAGCGGGATTTACCACCAATGTTGTAATGAGGGCCTTACTCACTAACCTGATAAGGATTTGAAAGAATTGAAGGAACCAGGTGTATGGGGAAAGGTTGGAAAAGGATTTAGGAAATTGGCTTAGTGACATTTGGAATGGAGTATTATTAAAAATCATACAGGGAATATTAATTGTGATTGCTTACATATTAAGATTATGGGGTTCATGTTAATTATGTCAAAAGATTAAATTGAAAAGGTCTCAAAATAATCAGAGGAGGGAAGAACAAAACAGGGAAAATATTTATAGAGAAGATTTGAGTAGGAGACAAAACACGGAGGAGATTGAATTATGAAAATGATGATGGTAAAGGTAGTGTGATGACATATATAGTCATCAGAGGAGGGACTGTTGAAGCAGATATGTTAATTAAAATTATTAAAGAGTGTTTATGCATTTTGAATAATAATAATAGTATGTAGAGTAAATTAATGTAGAGAAATAATGTACACGTTTCAAAATGTGATCACGAGGAGTGGCTGCCAACTCACATGAGTTATACTAAAATTATAAAAAATGCGTGAAATATTGAAAATGTGTAATAAAAATGTAGTAATATGTCATATCGAGATAGATAAAGTATGTTTTACATTATATTGTAGAGTTACCTTATCCATTGTTGTGGCCTAGTTTGTCAGGACTCATACAGAAGCTGAATAATAGTGCAATGTGGAAAAGCTGATGCAATAAACTGACATAAACCACTTAGCTAGAATATTCTGCAATGAACCAACGGATAGGAGAGGGGGGAATCAAATTTGTATCAATCCCGGTGAAAGGTAGATGAGATGTACTTTCCCAGGACTCGAACAATAGAGACACTGACTGGAGAAGAAAATGCAAAATTTTTTGATTCCTGATGAGCCAGATGATGAGGACATCGTACAGCGGACCAATCGACAACCTGAGAGCGACGAAATATTAGAAGTCATAGATTTGTAAAATAAAAAGACATTGGCTAGCGTCACATATGGTGACTAATTGATCGATTAGGTTTTGGGGGATAGGCTGGGTAACTTTAATATAATGTTGTGACAAAGGGGAAAATCTTCAGATCTAGAGGGAGAACCGTTGGAGAGAATAGATGTTCAAGGTTAGGCGTGGATGTTAGAAGAGATTTGAGACTCTGTTATTGGGCTAAAGCTCTTGAGTTTCTGATGCGTTGCTGATCAATTGATGACCTGAAGACGAAGACTGACTTTTTTGCTGATCCATACCGTGAATAGGTAGCTATGACAATGTGGCTGATTGATTTTTGTGCCTTTTCTTCTAGGTACCAACTGTGCTGCCTTATAGTTTTTCTCTTAGATAGATGTTTTTCTAAATTCATGTTCTAAACTGTTTTCACATGAAGTCCCACATGCCAATGCCAATCTGGGTTAGGTAGGGTTCCTATTCGGAGACGTTGACATATACGGTGACAAATGATTGATGGACTGATTTGCTGTACTCTGCTACTCATGTTAACACATTCTTCTTTATTGGCTTATGTTGAGGCATTAGAACGTATATTTCCTCAAGTACTGGTTAGGTTATGTTATTGGTGGTCACTAATGAATTATTCTTGAGTGGTTTGAATAAAGTTTGAATTAACCTTATGACTCAGAATTGTAAAAATAGGGAAATAAAGTTGATAAAATGTATAATTGAGTTGTGGTTATTCATGAGATGTTGAGGCTATTCACTGATGATTAATTTTTTGCTTACTGATTACTGATTGTGTATTGATTATTGATGGACATTGGTTACACCATAGCTAGGATACCCCATGCAATCCTAAAGGTTCATCGACCTATACGCGTCCCCTTGTAAGTTTACTTACTAAGGACCGTGCGCGCTAGCACTCCCATACCCTCCACACTCTGGGACACCATGCTGCTATGTCCAGCCTTTTACCAGTCATAACTATGAAGCCTGAATAGTCACCAGCTAACAGTGCAGAATTGTCATGTGAACTATCAGTCTGTACAAGTACCTATCCACACAGCCAGATGTATTAAACCTGAATGATACCAACCTAAATGGAGTATAGTAGACTGGTGGTGAATGTTTGATTTGGTCTACATTCTGTCCATCAACTGTTCTTTTTGCATTTGTTGCCCCAAGTGGGAAAGGTATGCCCAGACGTGGGTCCTGTGCTCACTATGCCACCAGATTCAAGTTAGTCTGCCTGAAGAGGGGTGATACCCTGAGACGGGTCCCAGGATGCTTGTTTCTGGTCCTGGGAGGACAAGGCCTGGCAGTTCAGGCCGGACTGTTCCCATGGGGAACAGGGTCAAGACTGATTGGCATAAGGCTGGGTCCAAACTGGAATGGCATGGTGAGCAAAAAAATTGATGGATTAAACCCAGCGCTGTGTCTGGGGGTAAATGTTTGATTTGGTCTACATTCTGTCCATCAACTGTTCTTTTTGTATTTGTCACCACAAGGGGGAAGGGTATGCCCAGAGGTGGGTGCTGTGCTCACTATGCCACCAGATTCAAGCTAGCCTATCTTAAGAGGGGTGATACCCTGAAACTGGTCCCAGGATGCTTGATTCTGGCCCAGGGAAAACCTGGCCTGGGAGTTCGGGCTGGACTGTTTCCATGGGGAACAGGGTCAAGACTGATTTGCATTTGATGGGTCCCAACTAGATTGGCATGGTGAGCAAAAAAACTGATGGATTAAACCCAGATCTGTGACTGGTGGTGAATGTTTGATTTGGTCTACATTCCGTCCATCAACTATTCTTTTTGCATTTGTCGACCCAAGTGGGAAGGGTATGCCCACACGTGGGTCCTGTGCTCACCATGCCACCAGATTCAAGCTAGCCTGGCTGAAGAGGGGTGATACCTTGAAATGTGTCCCTGGTTGCTTATTTCTGCTCCAGGAAAGACCTGGCCTGGCAGTTTGTGCCGGACTGTTCCCATGGGGGAACAGGGCCAAGACTGATTTGTATTGGCTGGGTCAAAACTGGAATAGCACGGGGAGCAAAACAACTGATGGATTAAATCCAGATCTTTGACTGGAGTTGAATGTTTGATTTGGTCTACATTCCACCCATCAACTGTTCTTTTAGCATTTGTCACCTCAAGTGGGAAGGGTATGCCCAGACATGGGTCCCGTGTTCACTATGCCACCAGATGCAAGCTAGCCTGGCCGAAGAGAGGTGATGCCCCGAAATCAATCCCAGGATGCTTGTATCTGGTCCAGGGAGGACTTGGCAAGGCAGTTCGGGCTGGACTGTTCCCATGGGGAACAGGGCCAAGACGGATTTGCATTGGCTGGGTTCAAACTGGAATGGCATGGTGAGCAAAAGAACTGATGGATCAAACCCAGATCTGTGACTGGACTGTTTGATTTGGTCTACATTCCGCCCATCAATTGTTCTTTTAGCATTTGTCACCCCAAGTGAGAAAGGTATGCCCAGACGTGGGTCCTGTTCTCACTATGCCACCCGATTCAAGCTAGTCTGCTGGAAGCGGGGTGATACCCCGAAACCGGTCCCAGGATGCTTGTTTCTTTTCCCGGGAGGACCAGGCCTGGCAGTTCAGGCTGGACTGTTCCCATGGGGAACAGGGTCAAGACTGATTTGCATAAGGCTGGGTCCAAACTGGAATGGCATGGGGAGCAAAAAAAACCGATGGATTAAACCCAGATCTGTGACTGGGGTGAATGTTTGATTTGGTCTACATTCTGTCCATCAACTGTTCTTTTTGCATTTGCTGCCCCAAGTGGGAAGGGTATGCCCATATGTGGGTCCTGTGCTCACTATGCCACCAGATTCAAGCTAGTCTGGCCGAAGAGGGGTGATATCCCAAAACTGTTACCAGGATGCTTGTTTCTGTTTCAGGGAGGACCTGGCCTGGCAGTTTGGGCTGGACTGTTCCTATGGGGAACAGGGTCAAGACTGGTATGCATATGGCTGGGTCCAAACTGGAATAGCATGGTGAGCAAAAAAAACTGATGCATTAAACCCAAATCTGTGACTGAGGGTGAATGTTTGATTTGGTTTACATTCTGTCCATCAACTGTTCTTTTTGCATTTGTGGTCCAAAGTAGGAAGGGTATGCCCAGACGGGGATCCTGTGCTCAGTATGCCACCAGATTCAAGCTAGCCTGGCTGAAGAGGGGTGATACCTTGAAACGTGTCACTGTATGCTTGTTTCTGCTCCAGGGAGGACTTGGCCTAGTAGTTTGGGCTGGACTGTTCCCATGGAGAACAGCATCAAGACTGATTTGCATATGGCTGGGTCCAAACTGGAATGGCATGGTGAGCAAAAAAACTGATGGATTAAACCCAGATCTGTGATTGGGGGTGAATGTTTGATTTGGTTTACATTCCGTCCATCAACTGTTCGTTTTGCATTTGTTGCCCCAAGTGGGAAGGGTATGCCCAGACGTGGGTCCCGTGTCCACTATGCCCCCAGATTCAAGCTAGCCTGGCTGAAGAGGGGTGATACCTCGAAACCGGTCCCAGGATGCTAGTTACTGGTCAAGGGATGTCCTGGCCTGGCAGTTCGGGCTGAACTATTCCCATGGGGAACAGTGTCAAGAATGATTTGCATATGGCTGTGTTCAAACTGGAATGGCATGGTGAGCAAAAAAAATGATGGATTAAACCCAGATTTGTATCTGGGGGTGAATGTTTGATTTGGTCTACAATCCGTTCATCAACTGTTCTTTTTGTATTTGTCACCCCAAGTGAGAAGGGCATGCCCAGACGTGGGTCCTGTGCTCACTATGCCACCAGATTCAAGGTAGCCTGTCTTCAGAGGGGTGATGCCCTGAAACCGGTCCCAGGATGCTGGTTTCTGGTCCAGGGAGGACCTGGCCTGGCAGTTCGGGCTGGACTGTTCCCATGGTGAACAGAGTCAAGACTGATTTGCATTTGCTGGGTCCCAACTGGAATGGCATGATGAGCAAAAAAACTGATGGATTAATCCCAGATCTGTGTCTTGGGGTGAATGTTTGATTTGGTCTACATTCCGTCCATCAACTGTTCTTTTTGTATTTGTCACCACAAGGGGGAAGGGTATGCCCAGACGTGGGTCCTGTGCTCACTATGCCACCAGATTCAAGCTAGCCTGTCTTAAGAGGGGTGATACCCTGAAACTGGTCCCAGCATACTTGATTCTGGTCCAGGGAGGACCTGGCCTGGCAGTTCGGGCTGGACTGTTCCCATGGGGAACAGGATCAAGACTGATTTGCATTTGCTGGGTCCCAACTGGAATGGCATGGTGAGCAAAAAAACTGATGGATTAAACCCAGATCTGTGAATGGTGGTGAATGTTTGATTTGGTTTACATTCCGTCCATCAACTGTTCTTTTTGCATTTGTCGCACCAAGTGGGAAGGGTATGCCCAGACGTGGGTCCTGTGCTCACTATGCCACCAGATTCAAGCTAGTCTGCCTGTAGAGGGGTGATACCCTGAAACTGGTTCCAGAATGCTTGTTTCTGGTTCTGGGAGGACCTTGGCTGGTAGTTCAGGCTGGACTGTTCCCATGGGGAACAGTGTCAAGTCTGATTTGCATGTGGTTGGGTCCAAACTGGAATGGCATGGTGAACAAAAAAATCAATGGATTAAACCCAGATCTGTGACGGGGTGAATGTTTTATTTGGTCTACAGTCTGTCCATCAACTGTTCTTTTTGTATTTGTCACCACAAGGGGGAGGGGTATGCCCAAACGTGGTTCCTGTGCTCACTATGCCACCAGATTCAAGCTAGCCTGTCTTAAAATGGGTGATACCCTGAAACCGGTCCCACGATGCTTGTTTCATGGAGGACCTGGCCTGGCAGGTCGGGCTTTACTGTTTCCATGGGGAACGGAGTCAAGACTGATTTGCATTTGCTGGGTCCCAACTGGAATGGCATGGTGAGCAAAAAAACTGATGGATTAAACCCAGATCTGTAACTGGTGGTGAATGTTTGATTTGGTCTTAATTCCGCCCATCAACTGTTCTTTTTTCATTTGTTGCCCCAAGTGGGAAAGTTATGCCCAGACGTGGGTCCTGTGCTCACTATGCCACCAGATTCAATCTAGCCTGGCTGAAGAGGGTTGATACCCTGACACCAGTCTCAGGATGCTTCTTTCTGGTACAGGGAGGACCAGGCCTGGCAGTTCCGGCTGGACTGTTCCCATGGTGAACAGGGTCAGGACTGATTTGCATAAGGCTGGGTCCAAACTGGAATGGCATGGCGAGCAAAAAAAAGGATGGATTAAACCCAAATCTGTGATTGGGTTGAATGTTTGATTTGGTCTACATTCAGTCCATCAACTGTTCTTTTTGCATTTGCTGCCCTTAGTGGGAAGGGTATGCCCATACGTGGGTCCTGTGCTCACTTTACCACCAGGTTCAAGCTAGCCAGGCTGAAGTGGGGTGATACACTGACACCGGTCCCCGGATGCTTCTTTTTGCTCCAGGGAGGACCTGGCCTGGCGGTTTAGGCTAGACTGTTCCCATGGGGCACAGGATCAAGACTGATTTGCATTGGCTGGGTCCCTACAGGAAAGGCATGGTGAGCAAAAAATACGATGGATTAATCAAAGATCTGTGACTGGGGTTGAATGTTTGATTTGGTCTACATTCTGACCATCAACTGTTCTTTTTGCAGTTGTTGCTCCAAGTGGGAAGGGTATTGTCAACACCAGGGCAGTGCGCGCTCTATTGGCGACTAGAATGCAAAAACCCAGCACTCTCAAAACAACGTAATTTATGCATCGTGCTGATATGTTGTTGTTTAACCTTTTGCATTGCAGAGTTTAATCCTGAAAACTTATTTTTAATGTGCTTACAAATGCTGTTCATTTGCAATGTATTGCTGCAGGCTTTCAGAGTGTGTTAGGGTGTGGTTCCTTCCCAGGGCCTTCTAGAGACTTTCCCTGCAACATGCCTGGGTGTGGTTGTGGGCTGGGCCAAGACTCTATAAAAAGGAGCCAGCCCAGCTCCATGTGCTCACTATTCAGAGGTCCCAGTGCAGAGCAACAGCTACTTCCTGAGCTCCTGTCCCGGTGGCCTATTTGATCTTCCAGACATCTGACTTTCATTCTTCATTTCAAGATCCTTGTTCTGGGCGGTAAGACGGTGGTTGGGCTGGCCTCCCGACGCCGTTATCGAGAACTATCATGTTCTTGGGCCTAATTCCTCTATGATTTGAAAGAGTACTTTGCGCGTGTGAAATATGCTCTTGAGTGTTTGTGACATTTGCAGGGTGACTACCGAATCGGCAAGACGCGCGATTCGTTTCATGATAATTTAATCTTGTTATTCATTGCACGCTACCATTTCTTGACAGTTGAATGGTGGCTTAAGAATCTGCAAGACGTGCGATTCGTTTTATAGTGTTTTAACTTTGTTGTTCATTCCACGCTACCATTTCTTGACATTTACATGGTGGCTTAAGAACCGGCAAAAGACGCGCGATTCGTTTCATTGTACTTTGATCTTGTTATTCATTGTGAGCTGTTTTTCCGTGGCAGTTACAGCGTGGTTTACGAATCGGCAAGACGCGCGGTCCGTTTAATGATGATTTGACTTTGATAGTCATTGCTTACTACCATTTCTTGGCTTTTTACTTGGTGAAACTCAAATCGGCAAGACGCACGATACTCTCCTCGAGTTTAATTCATGTTGTTAATTGTATGCCACTATTCTAAGATATTTATCATGTAATATTCGAGTTGACAAGTTATGTGATTTGTTTTTCCTGAATCCATTTTGTGTTATTCATGGTGCACAATCCTTTTATGGTGTTTACTATACATATAAATATAAATCTACAATATGCGCAATTTGTGTTGAAACATTTTAAGAATACAGAGAAGATCAGAGTGTCTAGATGCAATTTTGTATGGTCCTAGTATGCATTCTCAAAAAAGGATTTATATGACTGGTTTAAAATTTAGTCAGAACGTTTTTCTGATTCTCATGTGAAGGAAAGTACTTGAATAAGGAAGTTTTCATTTAATCCATCTTCATTCCCTTACAGGTATCCGGCCATCTTAAATCTTAGTCATTTTAAACTTAATTCTTAGATTGTTCATGTTTTCAGAATGACTATGCTTAGAATCATAGTCTAGTATTGATTTCAGGAGATATATTTTTCATATTGTGTGTTCTAACCTTTTTCTTACTACAGGTCTCCTTCCCAGCTGTTTCCCTTCCTAATCCCCTCTTCCCCTCTTGAACTCTCTTAGCGTCTGTGATTTATCTATCAAAGTCTTGGAGCTGTTCAGTGGTGGATGTGTTGGGAGCGTGCGCAGACGCCGAGGATCTGGTGACTCTGACAGGTATGCCCAGACGTGGGTCCTGTGCTCACTATGCCACCAGATTCAAGCTAGCCTGGCTGAAGAGGGGTTATGCATTGAAAGGGGTCCCTGGATGCTTGTTTCTGCTCCAGGGAGGACCTGGCCTGGCAGTTTAGGCTGGACTGTTCCCATGGGGAACAGGGTCAAGACTGATTTGCATATGGCTGGGTCCAAAGTGGAATGGCATGGTGAGCAAAAAAACTGATGGATTAAACCCAGATCTGTGATCGGGGGTGAATGTTTGATTTGGTGTACGTTCTGTCCAACAACTGTTCATTTTGCATTCATTGCCCCAAGTGGGAAGGGTATGCCCAGACATGGGTCCCGTGTCCACTATGCCACCAGATTCAAACTAGCCTGGCTGAAGATGGGTGATACCCTGAAACCAGTCCAGGGATGCTTGTTTCTGGTTCAGGGAGGACCTGGTCTGGCAGTTTAGGCTGGACTGTTCCCATGGGGAATAGGGTCAAGACTGATTTGCAAATGGTTGGGTCCAAACTGGAATGGCATTGTGGGCAAAACAACTGGTGGATTAAACCCAGATCTGTGACTGGGGGTGAATGTTTGACTTGGTCTACATTCTGTCCATTAACTGTTCTTTTAGTATTTGTAACCCCAAGGGGAAAGGGCATGCCCAGACGTGGGTTATGTGCTCACTATGCCACCAGATTCAAGCTAGCCTGTCTTAAGAGGGGTGATACCCTGAAACCGGTCCCAGGATGCTTGTTTCTGGTCCTGGGAGGACCAGGGCTGGCAGTTCAGGCTGGACTGTTCCCATGGGGAACAGGTTCAAGACTGATTTGCATAAGGCTGGGTCCAAACTGGAATGGCATGGTGATCAAAAAAAATCGATGGATTAAACCCAGATCTGTGACTGGGGGTGAATGTTTTATTTGGTCTACATTCAGTACATCAACTGTTCCTTTTGCATTTGTTGCCCCAAGTGGGAACGGTATGCTCAGACTTGGGTCCTATGCTCACTATGCCACCAGATTCAAGCTAGTCTGCCTGAAGAGGGGTGATACCCTGAAACAATCAACTGTTCTTTTTGCATTTGCTCCCCCAATTTAAAGGTTATGCCCATACGTGGGTCCCGTGCTCACTATGCCACCAGATTCAAGCAAGCCTGGCTGAAGTGGGGTGATACCCCGACACCGATCCCAGCATGCTTCTTTCTGGTTTAGGGAGAACCTGGCCTGGCAGTTCAGGCTGGACTGTTCCCATGGGGAACAGGATCAAGACTGATTTGCATTGGCTGGGTCCCACCTGGAATGGCATGGTGAGCAAAAAAACTGATGGATTAAACCCAGATCTGTGACTGGGGTGAATGTTTGATTTGGTCTACATTCCGTCCATCAACTGTTCTTTTTGCATTTGCTGCCCCAAGTGGGAAGGGTATGCCCAGACATGGGTCCCGTGTTCACTATGCCACCAGATTCAAGCTAGTCTGTCCGAAGTGGGGTGATACCCTGAAACCAGTCCCAGGATGCTTGTTTCTGGGAGAACCTGGCCTGGTAATTCAGGCTGGACTGTTCCCGTGGGGAACAGGGACAAGACTGATTTGCATGGGTTGGGTACAAACTGGAATGACATGGTGAGCAAAAAAACGGATGGATTAAACCCAGATCTGTGACTGGGGATGAATGTTTGATTTGGTCTGCATTCCGTCCATCAACTGTTCTTTTTACATTTGTGGCCCCAAGTGGGAAAGGTATGCCCAGACATGGGTCCTGTGCTCACTATGCCACCAGATTCAAGCTAGCCTGTCTGAAGAGGTGTGATATCTTGAGACCTGTTCCTGGATGTTTGTTTCTGGTCCTGAGAAGACTAGGCCTAGCAGTTCAGGCTGGACTGTTCCCATGGGGAAGAGGGTCAAGTCTGATTTGCATAAGGCTAGGTCCAAACTGGAATAGCACGGTGAGCAAAAAAAATCGATGGATTAAACCCAGATCTGTGACCGGGGGTGAATTTTTGATGTGGTCTACGTTCCGTCCATCAACTGTTCTTTTTGTATTTGTCACCACAAGGGGGAAGGGTATGCCCAGACGTGGGTCCTGTGCTCACTATGCCACCAGATTATAGCTAGCCTGTCTTAAGAGGGGTGATACCCTGAAACCGGTCGCAGGATGCTTGTTTGTGATCCAGGGTGGACCTGGCCTGGCACTTCGGGCTGGACGGTTCCCAATGAGAAGAGGGTCAAGATTGATTTGCATTTCATGGGTCCCAAATGGAATGGCATGGTGAACAAAAAAACTGATGGATTAAACCCAGATCTGTGACTGGGGTGAATGTTTGATTTGGTCTACATTCCATTCAACTGTTCTTTTTGCATACGTGTAGGAGGCTGGCCTGGCTTGTAGTGGGTACCAGAGGTACTTACACCTTGTGCCAGGTCCAGTTATCCCTTATTAGTGTAGAAGAGGTGTTTCTAGCAACTTAGGCTGATAGAAGATAGCTATGGCAAAGCAGCTTAGGCTGAACTAGGAGACATGTAAAGCTCCTACTATACCACTGGTGTCATATGCACAATATCATAAGAAAACACAATACACAGAAGTACTAAAAATAAAGGTACTTTATTTTTATGACAATATGCCAAAAGTATCTCAGTGAGTACCCTCAGCATGAGGATAAGTTATATACACAAGATATATGTACACAAACCAAAATTAGGTAAGTAATAGCAAGAAAAGTAATGCAAGCAGTGTAAAGTTACAGTAGATTGCAATAGGAGCACATAGGTATAGGGGCAACACAAACCATGTACTCCAAAAGTGGATTGCGAACCATGAATGGAACCCAAACCTATGTGAACTTGTAGAGGGTCGCTGGGACTGTAAGGAAACAGTGAGGGGTAGAAAAATAGACCACCCCAAGACCCTGAAAGGTTGGTGTAAAATGCACCTACTACCCCCAGAGAGCACAGAAGTCGTGATGGGGGATTCTACAGGAAGAACAAAAACCAGCAATGCAACAACAGTGGATTTCCAGACCTGAGTACCTGTAAGACAAGGGGACCAAGTCCAATAGTCGCAACAGTGTTGAGAGTGGGCAGGAGCCCAGGAAATACCAGCTGAGGGTGCAAGGAAGCTGCCACCTGTTGGAAGAAGCTTGGAGTTTTGCAAGAAAAAAGAAGACTAGGAACTTTTCCTTTGAAGGATGGAAGTCTCACGTCGTGATGAAGCTTGCAGACGTGGTCCCACGCAGAAAGACTGCAAACATGCCTTGCTAACTGCAAGGGTTGTGGTAGAGGGTTTTGGGTGCTGCTGTGGCCCAGGAGGGACCAGGATGTAGCCACTTGGAGGCGGAGACAGAGGGGGTGTCCAGCAACTCAGGGAGCCCTCACAGAAGCAGGCAGCGCCCACAGAAGTACCCGAACAGGCACTTAGAAGAAAAGTGAACTGGAGTCCACCCGAAGTCACAAAAGGGAGTCCCACAAAGCCAGAGGACAACTCAGAAGGTTGTGCACAGCAGGAAGGAGTGTCGGGGACCCAGGCTTGGCTGTGCATGAAGGAAATCCTGGAAGAGTGCACAGGAGCCGGAGCAGCTGCAAATCACGCGGTACCCAGCAATGCAGTCTAGCGTGGGGAGGCAAGGACTTACCTCCACCAAACTTGGACTGAAGAGTCACTGGACTGTGGGAGTCACTTGGACAGAGCTACTGAGCTCCAGGGACCACGCACGTCGTGCTGAGAGGGGACCCAGAGGACCAGTGATGCAGTCTTTTGGTGCCTGCGGTTGCAGAGGGAAGATTCCATCGACCCACGGGAGATTTCTTCAGAGCTCCTGGTGCAGAAAGGAGGCAGGCTACCCCCAGAGCATGCACCACCTGGAAACAGTCGAGAAAGCCAACAGGATGAAGCGATACATGGTTGCTAGAAGTCGTCTTGCTACTTTGTTGCGGTTTTGCAGGCGTCCTGAGCAGTCAGCGGTCGATCCTTTGGCAGAAGTTGAAAAGGGCGATGCAGAGGAACTCTGATGAGCTCTTGCATTCGTTATCTGAAGAATTCCCCAAAGCAGAGACCCTAAATAGCCAGAAAAGGAGGTTTGGCTACCTAGGAAGGAGGATTGGCTACCAAGAGAGCTAAGAGCCTATCAGAAGGAGCCTCTGACGTCACCTGCTGACACTGGCCACTCAGAGCAGTCCAGTGTGCCATAGACACCTCTGTTTCCAAAATGGCAGAGGTCTGGGACACACTGGAGGAGCTCTGGGCACATCCCCTGGGAGGTGCAGGTCAGGGGAGTGGTCACTCCCCTTTCCTTTGTCCAGTTTCGCGCCAGAGCAGGGCTGGGGGATCCCTAAACCGGTGTAGACTGGCTTATGCAGAGATGGGCACCATCTGTGCCCATCAAAGCATTTCCAGAGGCTGGGGGAGGCTACTCCTCCCCAGGATTCACACCTATTTCCAAAGGGAGAGGGTGTTACACCCTCTCTCAGAGGAAATCCTTTGTTCTGCCTTCCTGGGCCAGGGCTGCCTGGACCCCAGGAGGGCAGAACCCTGTATGAGGGGTTGGCAGCAGCAGCAGCTGCAGTGGAGACCCCGGAAAGGCAGTTTGGCAGTACCCGGGTTCTGTGCTAGAGACCCGGGGATCATGGAATTGTCCCCCCAATGCCACAATGGCATTGGGGTGGCAATGCCATGATCTTAGACATGTTACATGGCCATGTTCAGAGTTACCATTGTGACGCTGTACATAGGTAGTGACCTATGCACAGTGCACACGTGTAATGGTGTCCCCGCACTCACATAGTCCGGGGAATTTGCCCTGAACAATGTGGGGGCACCTTGGCTAGTGTCAGGGTGCCCACACACTAAGTAACTTTGCACCTAACCTTCACCAGGTGAAGATTAGACATATAGGTGACTTATAAGTTACTTAAGTGCAGTGGTAAATGGCTGTGAAATAATGTGGACGTTATTTCACTCAGGCTGCAGTGGCAGGCCTGTGTAAGAATTGTCAGAGCTCCGGGATCTCCTGGAACCCCAATACCCTGGGTACCTCAGTACCATATACTAGGTAATTATATGGGTGCACCAGTATGCCAATATGAATTGGTAAATTTAGTCACTAGCCTGTTAGTGACAAATTTGGAAAGCAGAGAGAGCATAACCACTGAGGTTCTGGTTAGCAGAGCCTCAGTGAGACAGTTAGGCATCACACAGGAAACACATACAGGGCACATGTATATGAGCACTGGGGCCCTGCCTGGCGGGGTCCCAGTGACACATAGACTAAAACAACCTATATACAGTGAAATATGGGGGTAACATGCCAGGCAAGATGGTACTTTCCTACAATTAGTTGCCCCAAATGGGAAGGGTATGCCTAGACGTGGGTCCCGTGCTCACTATGACACCAGATTCAAGCCAGCCTGGCTGAAGAGAGGTGATAACCCGAAATCAGTCCCAGGATGCTTGTATCTGGTTCAGGGAGGACCTGGCCTGGCTGTTCAGGCTGGACTGTTCCCATGGGGAACAGGGTCAAGACTGATTTGCATTGGCTGGGTCCAAACTGGAATGGCATGGTGAGCAAAAAATCTGATGGATTAAACCCAGATCTGTGACTGGATATGAATGTTTGATTTGGTCTACATTCTGTCCATCAACTGTTCTTTCTGCATTTGTGGCCCCCAAGTGTGAAGGGTATGCTCAGACGTGGGTCCCGTGCACACTATGCCACCAGATTCAAGCTAGCCTGGCTGAAGAGAGGTGATACCTTGAAACCGTTCCCTGGATGCTTGTTTCTGCTCTAGGGAAGACCTGGCCTGGCAGTTCGGGCTAGACTGTTCCCATGGGGAACAGGGTCAAGACTGATTTGCATATGACTGGGTCCAAACTGGAATGGCATGGTGAGCAAAAAAACTGATGGAATAAACCCAGATCTGTGACTGGGGGTGAATGTTTGATTAGGTCTATATTCCGTCCATTAACTGTTCTTTTGGTATTTGTCACCCCAAGGGGGAAGGGCATGCCCAGACGTGGGTCCTGTGCTCACTATCCACCAGATTCAAGCTAGCCTGTCTTAACCGGGGTGATACCCTGAAACCGGTCCCAGGATGCTTGTTTCTGGTCCCGGGAGGACCAGCCCTGGCAGTTCAGGCTGGCCTGTTCCCAAGGGGAACATGGTCAAGAGTTATTTGCGGAAGGCTGGGTCCAAACTGCAATGGCACGGTGAGCAAAAAAACTGATAGATTAAACCCAAATCTGTGACTGGTGGTGAATGTTTGATTTAGTCTACATTCCGTCCATCAACTGTTCTTTTTGCATTTGTTGCCCCAAGTGGGAAGGGTATGCCCAGACGTGGGTCCCCTGCTCATTATGCCACCAGATTCAAGCTAGTCTGGCTGCAGAGGGGTGATACCCCGAAACCGGTCCCAGGATGCTTGTTTCTGGTCCAGGGAGGACCTGGCCTAGCAGTTCAGGTTGGACTGTTCCCAATGGGAACAGGGTCAAGACTGATTTGCATATGGCTGGGTCCAAACTTTAATGGCATGGTGAGCAAAAAAACTGATGGATTAAACCCAGATCTGTGACAGGGGGTGAATGTTGGATTTGGTGAACATTCCGTCCATCAACTGTTCTTTCTGCATTTGTGGCCCCCAAGTGTGAAGGGTATGCTCAGACGTGGGTCCCGTGCTCACTCCACCACAGGATTCAAGCTAGCCTGGCTGAAGAGTGGTGATACCTTGTAACCGGTCCCTTGATGCTTGCTTCTGCTCTAGGGAGGACCTGGCCTGACAGTTCGGGCTGGACTGTTCCCATGGGGAACAGGGTCAAGACTGATTTGTATATGGCTGGGTCCAAACTGGAAGGGCATGGTGAGCAAAAAAACTGATGGAATAAACCCAGATCTGTGACTGGGGGTGAATGTTTGATTAGGTCTACATTCCGTCCATTAACTGTTCTTTTGGTATTTGTCACCCCAAGGGGGAAGGGCATGCCAGACGTGGGTCCTGTGCTCACTATGCCACCAGATTCAAGCTAGCCTGTCTTAACCGGGGTGATACCCTGAAACCGGTCCGAGGATGCTTGTTTCTGGTCCAGGGTGAACCTGGCCTGACAGTTCGCTCTGGACAATTCCCATGGGGAATAGGGTCAAGACTGATTTGCATTTGCTGGGTCCCAATTGGAATGGCATGGTGTGCAAAAAAACTGATGGATTAAACCCAGATCTGTGACTGGTGGTGAATGTTTGGTTTGGTCTACATTCCGTCCATCAACTGTTCTTTTTGCATTTGTTGCCCCAAGTGGGAAGAGTATGCCCAGACATGGGTCCTGTGCTCACTATGCCACCAAATTCAAGCTATTCTACCTGAAGAAGGGTGATACCCCGAAACCGGTCCCAGGATGCTTGTTTCTGGTCCCGGGAGGACCAGCCCTGGCAGTTCAGGCTGGACTGGTCTCAAGGGGAACATGGTCAAGACTTATTTGCATAAGGCTGGGTCGAAACTGGAATGGCATGGTGAGCAAAAAAATTGATGGATTAAACCCAGATCTGTGACTGGGGTGAATGTTTGAATTGGTCTACATTCCGTCCATCAACTGTTCCTTTTGCATTCACTGCCCCAAGTGGGAAGGGTATTCCCATACGTGGGTCCCGTGCTCACAATGCCACCAGATTCAAGCTAGTCTGGCTGAAGACGGGTGATACCTTGAAATCAATCCCAGGAGGCTTGTTTCTGGTCCAGGGAGGACCTGGCCTGGCTGTTCGGGCTCAACTGTTCTCATGGGGACCAGGGTCAAAACTGATTTGCATTGGCTGGGTCCAAACTGGAATGGCATGGTGAGCAAAGAAAATGATGAATTAAACCCAGATCGGTGACTGGATTTGAATGTTAGATTTGGTCTACATTCCGTCCATCAACTGTTCTTTTTGCATTTGTCACCCCAAGTGGGAAGGGTATGCCCAGACATGGGTCCCGTGTTCACTATGCCATCAGATTCAAGCTAGTCTGGCCGAAGTGGGGTGATACCCTGAAACCTGTTCCAGGATGCTTGTTTCTGGTGCGGGAAGGACCTGGCCTCGTAGTTCAGGCTGGACTGTTCTCATGGGGAACAGGGTCAAGACTGATTTGCATGTGGTTGGGTCCAAACTGGAATGACATGGTGAGCAAAAAAAATGATGGATTAAACCCAGATCTGTGACAGGGGGTGAATGTTTGATTTGGTCTACATTCCGTCCATCAACTGTTCTTTCTGCATTTGTGGCCCCCAAGTGTGAAGGGTATGCTCAGACGTGGGTCCCGTGCTCACTACGCCACCAGATTCAAGCTAGCCTGGCTGAAGAGGGGTGATACCTTGAAACCGGTCCCTGGATTCTTGTTTCTGCTCTAGGGAGGACCTGGCCAGGCAGTTCGGGCTGGACTGTTCCCATGGGGAACAGGGTCAAGACTGATTTGTATATGGCTGGGTCCAAACTGGAATGGCATGGTGTGCAAAAAAACTGATGGATTCAACCCAGATCTGTGACTGGTGATGAATGTTTGGTTTGGTCTACATTCCGTCCATCAACTGTTCTTTTTGCATTTGTTGCCCCAAGTGGGAAGACTATGCCCAGACGTGGGTCCTGTGCTCACTATGCCAAAAGATTCAAGCTAGTCTACCAGAAGAGGGGTGATACCCCGAAACCGGTCCCAGGATGCTTGTTTCTGGTCCCGGGAGGACCAGCTCTGGCAGTTCAGGCTGGACTGTTCCCAAGGGGAACATGGTCAAGACTGATTTGTATAAGGCTGGGTCCAAACTGGAATGGCATAGTGAGCAAAAAAATGTATGGATTAAACCCAGATCTGTGACTGGGGTGAATGTTTGATTTGGTCTACATTCCGTACATCAACTGTTCCTTTTGCATTTGCTGCCCCAAGTGGGAAGGGTATGCCCATACGTGGGTCCCGTGCCCACTATGCCACCAAATTCAAGTTAATCTGGCTGAAGAGGGGTGATACCCCGAAACCGGTCCTAGGATGCTTGTCTCTGGTCTAGGGAGGACCTGGCCTAGCTGTTCAGGCTGGACTGTTCCCAATGGGAATTGGGTCAAGACTGATTTGCACAAGGCTGGGTCCAAACTGTAATGGCATGGTGAGCAAAAAAACTGATGTATTAAAGTCAGATCTGTGACTGGGGTGAATGTTTGATTTGGTCTACATTCCGTTCATCAACTGTTCTTTTTACAGTAGGCGCCCCAAATGGGAAGGGTATGTCCAGATGTGGGTCCCGTGCTCACTATGACACCAGATTCAAGCTAGCCTGGCTGAAAAGAGGTGATACCCTGAACTCAGCCCCAGGATGCTTGTATCTGGTCCAGGGAGGACCTGGCCTGACAGTTCAGTCTAGACTGTTCCCATGGGGAACAAGGTCAAGACTGATTTGCATTTGCTGGGTCCAAACTGGAATTCCATGGTGAACAAAAAAACTGATGGATTAAACCCAGATCTGTGACTGGAGTTGAGTGTTTGATTTGGTCTACATTCTGTCCATCAACTCTTTTTTTTGCATTTGTTGCCCCAAGTGGAAAGGGTATGCCCAGACATGGGTCCTGTGTTCACTATGCCACCAGCTTCATGCTAGTCTGGCCGAAGAGGGGTGATAGTATGAAACCAGTCCCAGGAGGCTTGTTTCTGGTTCAAGGAGAACCTGGCCTGGTAGTTCAGCCTAGACTGATCCCATAGGGAACAGGTTCAAGACTGATTTGCTGTGGCTGGGTCCAAACTGGAATGGCATGATGAGGAAAAAATCTGATGGATTAAACCCTGATCTATGACTGGGGTGAATGTTTGATTTGGTATACATTCCGTCCATCAACTGTTCTTTTTGCATTTGTGGCCCCAAGTGGGAAGGGTATGCCCAGACGTGGGTCCTGTGCTCAGTATGCCACCAGATTCAAGCTTGCCTGGCTGAAGAGGGGTGATACCTTGAAACGTGTCCCTGTATGCTTGTTTCTGCTCCGGAGAGGACCTGGCCTCGTAGTTTGAGCCAGACTGTTCCCATGGGGAACATGGCCAAGACTGATTTGCATTGGCTGGGTCCAAACTGGAATGGCATGGTGAGCAAAAAAAATGATGGATTAAATCCAGATCTGTGACTGGAGTTGAATGTTTGATGTGGTCTACATTTTGTCCATCAACTCTTCTTTTTGCATTTGTTGCCCCAAGTGGGAAGAGTATGCCCAGACGTGGGTCCTGTGCTCCCTATGCCACCAGATTCAAGCTAGTCTACCTGAAGAGGGGTGATACCCCGAAACCGGTCCCAGGATGCTTGTTTCTGGTCCCGGGAGGACTAGGCCTGGCAGATCAGGCTGGACTGTTCCCAAGGGGAACATGGTCAAGACTGATTTGCATAAGGCTGGGTCCAAACTGGAATGGCATGGTGAGCAAAAAAATTGATGGATTAAACCCAGATCTGTGACTGGAGTTGAGTGTTTGATTTGGTCTATATTCTGTCCATCAACTCTTTTTTTTGCATTTGTCGCCCCAAGTGGGAATGGTATGCTCAGACATGGGTCCCGTGTTCACTATGCCACCAGCTTCAAGCTAGTCTGGTTGAAGAGGGGTGATAGTCCGAAACTAGTCCTAGGATGCTTGTTTCTGGTTCAAGGAGAACCTGGCCTGGTAGTTCAGCCTAGACTGATCCCATGGGGAACAGGTTCAAGACTGATTTGCTGTGGCTGGGTCCAAACTGGAATGGCATGGTGAGGAAAAAAACTGATGGATTAAACCCTGATCTATGACTGGGGGTGAATGTTTGATTTGGTATACATTCCATCCATCAACTGTTCTTTTTCCATTTGTGGCCCCAAGTGGGAAGGGTATGCCCAGACGTGGGTCCTGTGCTCAGTATGCCACCAGATTCAAGCTAGCCTGGCTGAAGAGGGGTGATACCTTGAAACGTGTCCCTGTATGCTTGTTTCTGCTCAGGGGAGGACCTGGCCTCGTAGTTTGGGCCAGACTGTTCCCATGGGGAACATGGCCAAGACTGATTTGCATTGGCTGGGTCCAAACTGGAATGGCATGGTGAGCAAAAAAAATGATGGATTAAATCCAGATCTGTGACTGGAGTTGAATGTTTGATGTGGTCCACATTCTGTCAATCAACTCTTCTTTTTGCATTTGTTGCCCCAAGTGGGAAGAGTATGCCCAGACGTGGATCCTGTGCTCCCTATGCCACCAGATTCAAGCTAGTCTACCTGAAGAGGGGTGATACCCCGAAACCGGTCCCAGGATGCTTGTCTCTTGTCCAGGGAGGACTGTTCCCATGGGGAACATGGCCAAGACTGATTTGCATTGGCTGGGTCCAAACTGGAATGGCATGGTGAGCAAAAAATATGATGGATTAAATCCAGATCTGTGACTGGAGTTGAATGTTTGATGTGGTCCACATTCTGTCAATCAACTCTTCTTTTTGCATTTGTTGCCCCAAGTGGGAAGGGTATGCCCATACGTGGGTCCTGTGCTCACTATGCCACCAGATTCACGCTAGTCTGGCTGAAGAGGGGTGATACCCCGAAACCGGTACTAGGATGCTTGTCTCTGGTCCAGGGAGGACTGTTCCCAATGGGAATAGGGTCAAGACTGATTTGCAGAAGGCTGGGTCCAAACTGTAATGGCATGGTGAGCAAAAAAACGGATGGATTAAACCCAGATCTGTGACAGCGGTGAATGTTTGTTTTGGTCTACATTGCATTCATCAACTGTTCTTTTTGCATTATTCGCCCCAAATAGGAAGGGTATGCCCAGACGTGGGTCTTGTGCTCACTATGACACCAGTTTCAAGCCAGCCTGGCTGAAGAGGGGTGATACCTCGAAATCAGTCCCAGGAGGCTTGTATCTGGTCCAGGGAGGACCTGGCCTGGCTGTTCGGGCTCAACTGTTCTCATGGGGACTAGGGTCAAAACTGATTTGCATTGGCTGGGTCCAAACTGGAATGGCATGGTGAGCAAAAAAAATGATGGATTAAACCCAGATCGGTGACTGGATTTGAATGTTAGATTTGGTCTACATTCCGTCCATCAACTGCTCTTTTTGCATTTGTCACCCCAAGTGGGAAGGGTATGCCAAGACATGGGTCCCGTGTTCACTATGCCATCAGATTCAAGCTAGTCTGGCCGAAGTGGGGTGATACTCTGAAACCGGTTCCAGGATGCTTGTTTCTGGTGCGGGAAGGACCTGGCCTCGTAGTTCAGGCTGGACTGTTCTCATGGGGAACAGGGTCAAGACTGATTTGCATGTGGTTGGGTCCAAACTGGAATGACATGGTGAGCAAAAAAAATGATGGATTAAACCCAGATCTGTGACAGGGGGTGAATGTTTGATTTGGTCTACATTCCATCCATCAACTGTTCTTTCTGCATTTGTGGCCCCCAAGTGTGAAGGGTATGCTCAGACGTGGGTCCCGTGCTCACTACGCCACCAGATTCAAGCTAGCCTGGCTGAAGAGGGGTGATACCTTGAAACCGGTCCCTGGATTCTTGTTTCTGCTCTAGGGAGGACCTGGCCTGGCAGTTCGGGCTGGACTGTTCCCATGGGGAACAGGATCAAGACTGATTTGTATATGGCTGGGTCCAAACTGGAATGGCATGGTGAGCAAAAAAACTGATGGATTAAACCCAGATCTGTGACTGGGGTGAATGTTTGATTTGGTCTACATTCCGTTCAACTGTCCTTTTTGCATAAGTGTAGGAGGCTGGCCTGGCTTGTAATGGGTATCAGAGGTACTTACACCTTGTGCCAGGTCCAGTTATCCCTTATTAGTGTAGAAGAGGTGTTTCTAGCAACTTAGGCTGATAGAAGATAGCTATGGCAAAGCAGCTTAGGCTGAACTAGGAGACATATAAAGCTCCTGCTATACCACTGGTGTCATATGCACAATATCATAAGAAAACACAATACACAGAAGTACTAAAAATAAAGGTACTTTATTTTTATGACAATATGCCAAAAGTATCTCAGTGAGTACCCTCAGTATGAGGATAAGTTATATACACAAGATATATGTACACAAACCAAAATTAGGGAAGTAATAGCAAGAAAAGTAATGCAAGCTGTGTAAAGTTACAGTAGATTGCAACAGGAGCACATAGGTATAGGGGCAACACAAACCATGTACTCCAAAAGTGGAATGCAAACCACAAACGGACCCCAAACCTATGTGAGCTTGTAGAGGGTCGCTGGGACTGTAAGAAAACAGTGAGGGTTAGAAAAATAGCCCACCCCAAGACCCTGAAAGGTAGGTGTAAATTGCACCTTCTACCCCCAGGGAGCACAGTAGTCGTGATAGGGGGATTCTGCAGGAAGAACAAAAACCAGCAATGCAACAACAGTGGTTTTCCAGACCTGAGTACCTGTAAGACAAGGGGACCAAGTCCAATAGTCGGAACAGTGTCGAGAGTGGGCAGGAGCCCAGGAAATGCCAGGTGAGGGTGCAAGGAAGCTGCCACCTGTTGGAAGAAGCTTGGAATTTTGCAAGAAAGAAGAGGACTAGGAACTTCTCCGTTTAAGGATCGATGTCTTACGTCGCGATGAAGCTTGCAGAGGTGGTCCCACGCAGAAAGACGGTAAACAGGCCTTGCTAGCTGCAAGGTTCATGGTAGAGGTTTTTGGGTGCTGCTGTGGCCCAGGAGGGACAAGGATGTCGCCACTTGGAGGAGGTGTCCAGCAACTCAGTGAGCCCTCACAGAAGCAGACAGCGCCCACAGAAGTACCTGAACAGGCACTTAGAAGAAAATTGAACTGGAGTCCACCCGAAGTCACAAAAGGGAGTCCCACAACGCCGGAGGAAAACTCAGAAGGTTGTGCACTGCAGGAAGGAGTGTCGGTGACCCAGGCTTGTCTGTGCACGAAGGAAATCCTGGAAGAGTGCACAGGAGCCGGAGCAGCTGCAAATCACGCGGTACTCAGCAATGCAGTCTAGCGTGGGGAAGCAAGGACTTACCTCCACCAAACTTGGACTGAAGAGTCACTGGACTGTGGGAGTCACTTGGACAGAGTTGCTGAGTTCCAGGGACGACGCTCGTCGTGCTGAGAGGGGACCCAGAGGACCAGTGATGCAGTCTTTTGGTGCCTGTGGTTGCAGAGGGAAGATTCCATCGACCCACGGGAGATTTCTTCAGAGCTCCTGTTGCAGAAAGGAGGCAGGCTACCCCCAGAGCATGCACCACCTGGAAACAGTCGAGAAAGCCGGCAGGATGAAGTGATACAAGGTTGCTAGAAGTCGTCTTGCTACTTTGTTGCGGTTTTGCAGGTGTCCTGAGCAGTCAGTGGTAGAGCCTTTGGCAGAAGTTGAAGAGGGCGATGCAGAGGAACTCTGATGAGCTCTTGCATTCGTTATCTGAAGAATTCCCCAAAGCAGAGACCCTAAATAGCCAGAAAAGGAGGTTTGGCTACCTAGGAAGGAGGATTGGCTACCAAGAGAGCTAAGAGCCTATTAGAAGGAGCCTCTGACGTCACCTGCTGGCACTGGCCACTCAGAGCAGTCCAGTGTGCCACAGACACCTCTGTTTCCAAGATGGCAGAGGTCTGGGACACACTGGAGGAGCTCTGGGCACCTCCCCTGGGAGGTGCAGGTCAGGGGAGTGCTCACTCCCCTTTCCTTTGTCCAGTTTCGTGCCAGAGCAGGGCTGGGGATCCCTAAACCGGTGTAGACTGGCTTATGCAGAGATGGGCACAATCTGTGCCCATCAAAGCATTTCCAGAGGCTGGGGGAGGCTACTCCTCCCCTGCCTTCACACCTATTTCCAAAGGGAGAGGGTGTTACACCCTCTCTCAGAGGAAATCCTTTGTTCTGCCTTCCTGGGCCAGGGCTGCCTGGACCCCAGGAGGGCAGAACCCTGTCTGAGGGGTTGGCAGCAGCAGCAGCTGCAGTGGAGACCCCAGAAAGGCAGCTTGGCAGTACCCGGGTTCTGTGCTAGAGACCCGGGGGATCATGGAATTGTCCCCCCAATGCCAGAATGGCATTGGGGTGGCAATGCCATGATCTTAGACATGTTACATGGCCATGTTCAGAGTTACCATTGTGAAGCTGTACATAGGTAGTGACGTATGTGCAGTGCACACGTGTAATGGTGTCCCCGCACTCACAAAGTCTGGGGAATTTGCCCTGAACAATGAGGGGGCACCTTGGCTAGTGTCAGGGTGCCCACACACTAAGTAACTTTGCACCTAACCTTCACCAGGTGAAGGTTTGACATATTGGTGTCTTATAAGTTACTTAAGTGCAGTGGTAAATGGCTGTGAAATAACGTGGACGTTATTTCACTCAGGCTGCAGTGGCAGGCCTGTGTAAGAATTGTCAGAGCTCCCTATGGGTGGCAAAAGAATTGCTGCAGCCCATAGGGATCTCCTGGAACCCCAATACCCTGGGTACCTCAGTACCATATACTAGGGAATTATATGGGTGTACCAGTATGCCAAAGTGAATTGGTAAATTTAGTCACTAGCCTGTTAGTGACAAATTTGGAAAGCAGAGATTGCATAACCACTGAGGTTCTGGTTAGCAGAGCCTCAGTGAGACAGTTAGGCATCACACAGGAAACATATACAGGGCACATACTTATGAGCATTGGGGCCCTGCCTGGCAGGGTCCCAGTGACACATAGACTAAAACAACCTATATACAGTGAAATATGGGGGTAACATGCCAGGCAAGATAGTACTATCCTACAATTAGTTGCCCCAAATGGGAAGGGTATGCCCAGACGTGGGTCCCGTGCTCACTATGACACCAGATTCAAGCCAGCCTGGCTGAAGAGAGGTGATAACCCGAAATCAGTCCCAGGATGCTTGTATCTGGTTCAGGGAGGACCTGGCCTGGCGGTTCGGGCTGGACTGTTCCCATGGGGAACAGGGTCAAGACTGATTTGCATTGGCTGGGTCCAAACTAGATTGGCATGGTGAGCAAAAAAACGGATGGATTAAACCCAGATCTGTGACTGGATATGAATGTTTGATTTGGTCTACATTCTGTCCATCAACTGTTCTTTCTGCATTTGTGGCCCCAAGTGTGAAGGGTATGCTCAGACGTGGGTCCTGTGCTCACTATGCTGTCAGATTCAAGCTAGCCTGGCTGAAGAGGGGTGATACCTTGAAACCGGTCCCTAGATGCTTGTTTCTGCTCTAGGGAGGACCTAGCCTGGCAGTTCGGGCTTGACTGTTCCCAGGGGGGAACAGGGTCAAGACTGATTTGCATATGGCTGGATCCAAACTGAATTGGCATGGTGTGCAAAAAAACTGATGGATTAAACCCAGATCTGTGACTGGTAATGAATGTTTGGTTTGGTCTACATTCCGTCCATCAACTGTTCTTTTTGCATTTGTTGCCCCAAGTGGGAAGAGTATGCCCAGACGTGGGTCCTGTGCTCACTATGCCACCAGATTCAAGCTAGTCTACCTGAAGAGGGGTGATACCCAGAAACCGGTCCCAGGATGCTTGTTTCTGGTCCCGGGAGGACCAGATCTGGCAGTTCAGGCTGGACTGTTCCCAAGGGGAACATGGTCAAGACTGATTTGCATAAGGCTGGGTCCAAACTGGAATGGCATAGTGAGCAAAAAAATGTATGGATTAAACCCAGATCTGTGACTGGGGTGAATGTTTGATTTGGTCTACATTCCGTCCATCAACTGTTCCTTTTGCATTTGCTGCCCCAATTGGGAAGGGTATGCCCATACGTGGGTCCCGTGCTCCCTATGCCACCAAATTCAAGTTAGTCTGGCTGAAGAGGGGTGATACCCCGAAACCGGTCCTAGGATGCTTGTCTCTGGTCCAGGGAGGACCTGGCCTAGCTGTTCAGGCTGGACTGTTCCCAATGGGAATTGGGTGAAGACTGATTTGCAGAAGGCTGGGTCCAAACTGTAATGGCATGGTGAGCAAAAAAACTGATGTATTAAACCCAGATCTGTGACTGGGGTGAATGTTTGATTTGGTCTACATTCCGTTCATCAACTGTTCTTTTTACAGTAGGCGCCCCAAATGGGAAGGGTATGTCCAGATGTGGGTCCCGTGTTCACTATGACACCAGATTCAAGCTAGCCTGGCTGAAAAGAGGTGATACCCTGAACTCAGCCCCAGGATGCTTGTATCTGGTCCAGGGAGGACCTGGCCTGACAGTTCAGGCTAGACTGTTCCCATGGGGAACAAGGTAAAGACTGATTTGCATTTGCTGGGTCCAAACTGGAATTCCATGGTGAGCAAAAAAACTGATGGATTAAACCCAGATCTGTGACTGGAGTTGAGTGTTTGATTTGGTCTACATTCTGTCCATCAACTCTTTTTTTTGCATTTGTCGCCCCAAGTGGGAAGGGTATGCCCAGACATGGGTCCCGTGTTCACTATGCCACCAGCTTCAAGCTAGTCTGGCCGAAGAGGGGTGATAGTACGAAACCAGTCCCAGGAGGCTTGTTTCTGGTTCAAGGAGAACCTGGCCTGGTAGTTCAGCCTAGACTGATCCCATAGGGAACAGGTTCAAGACTGATTTGCTGTGGTTGGGTCCAAACTGGAATGGAACGGTGATGAAAAAAACTGATGGATTAAACCCTGATCTATGACTGGGGTGAATGTTTGATTTGGTATACATTCCGTCCATCTACTGTTCTTTTTGCATTTGTGGCCCCAAGTGGGAAGGGTATGCCACCAGATTCAAGCTAGCCTGGCTGAAGAGGGGTGATACCTTGAAACGTGTCCCTGTATGCTTGTTTCTGCTCCGGGGAGGACCTGGCCTCGTAGTTTGAGCCAGACTGTTCCCATGGGGAACATGGCCAAGACTGATTTGCATTGGCTGGGTCCAAACTGGAATGGCATGGTGAGCAAAAAAAATGATGGATTAAATCCAGATCTGTGATTGGAGTTGAATGTTTGATGTGGTCTACATTCTGTCCATCAACTCTTCTTTTTGCATTTGTTGCCCCAAGTGGGAAGAGTATGCCCAGATGTGGGTCCTGTGCTCCCTATGCCACCAGATTCAAGCTAGTCTACCTGAAGAGGGGTGATACCCCGAAACCGGTCCCAGGATGCTTGTTTCTGGTCCCGGGAGGACTAGGCCTGGCAGATCAGGCTAGACTGTTCCCAAGGGGAACATGGTCAAGACTGATTTGCATAAGGCTGGGTCCAAACTGGAATGGCATGGTGAGCAAAAAAATTGATGGATTAAACACATATCTGTCTCGGGTGAATGTTTGATTTGGTCTACATTTCGTCCATCAACTGTTCCTTTTGCATTTGCTCCCCCAAGTGGGAAGGGTATGCCCATACGTGGGTCCCGTTCTCACTATGCCACCAGATTCACGCTAGTCTGGCTGAAGAGGGGTGATACCCCGAAACCGGTCCTAGGATGCTTGTCTCTGGTCCAGGGAGGACTGTTCCCAATGGGAATAGGGTCAAGACTGATTTGCAGAAGGCTGGGTCCAAACTGTAATGGATGGCATGGTGAGCAAAAAAACTGATGTATTAAACCCATATCTGTGACTGGGGTGAATGTTTGATTTGGTCTACATTCCGTTCATCAGCTGTTCTTTTTACATTAGGCGCCCCAAATGGGAAGGGTATGTCCAGATGTGGGTCCCATGCTCACTATGACACCAGATTCAAGCTAGCCTGGCTGAAGAGAGGTTATACCCCGAACTCAATCCCAGGATGCTTGTATCTGGTCCAGGGAGGACCTGGCCTGGCAGTTCAGGCTGGACTGTTCCCATGGGGAACAGGGTCAAGACTGATTTGCATTGGCTTGGCCCAAACTGGAATGCAATGGTGAGCAAAAAAACTGATGGATTAAACCCTGATCTGTGACTGGAGCTGAATGTTTGATTTGGTCTACATTCTGTTCATCAACTCTTCTTTTTGCATTTGTCGTCCCAAGTGGGAAGGGTATGCCCTGACATGGGTCCCGCGTTCACTATGCCACCAGCTTCAAGTTTAGTCAGCAGGCAAACCTGTAATAAGCAATGAAAGAGAGTTCCATCCAGATGGAGGCACCTAAAGTACATATGCAGCTCATTGAGGTCGTCCCCAGTGTATTTTACCCACAAACCAGGGTCCCCCAATGATTAACTATACACCACCAGTCACAGAATAATAAGCATCATTAAACACTGTAACTGCCATCTGTCTTACAACTCCCAATTCTCATATTTTACTGCAATGGTTAGTGACTAGAAAAGCCTCAAGCTATAGGTAGCAGAAGCATATATTTTCTTACCACAGTCAGTAGGTGGAAAGACATGAGTACAGAAGAATGTAGCACACGTAGCTCATTACTGGTCTTTAAATTGGAGAATTGATTCAAGGAAACTTCAGGGGGTACACTGGTTATATTTGAGATCTTTTCACTGTGCACATTACTTACAAACAGTCTGCATCCCCAACACACAGAAAAGGATAGCACTAAATCACACCACCACTGATAAGTCATCTCAGGAGGTCATTTTTCAGCAAATCATGTGGATATACAACACTTGACATCCCACAATCATCAGACATGTACTTGACTGGATGTACTGATTGATGAGCTCAGTCCTAGAATCAGCTGCACCTTCCTCCTCTGCACCTCACCACTTGCCATGTCAGCATTACCAGCCACTGGGCCAGCTGCCACACCCTCATCAGCTAGCAATGGTATCTGGCGTGTTAGGGCTAGATTGTGGAGCATGCAGCAGGCTACTACTATCTGGCATACCTTCAGGCGTGAGTAGAGGAGGGCATCTCCAGATAGGTCCAGGCAAATGAATCTGGTTTTCAGCAGATCAAATTTTCAACCACATGCATCGTCCTCCTGTGGGCCTCATTGAGATGGGCTTCCCAATCCATGGCAGGGTACCTTACTGGTGTCAGCAGCCAGGGAAGGTTAGGATATCCAGAATAACCTGTGTGAATAAATGTAGGACCAGTGACATGACAGGGACAGCGATTGGGAAGATAATCATGACAAATGCAATAACAGTGACCCACATGCAAATGCATATATACCAAGGAGCCAGGCCCTCTCTGTGTGTAGTCATGCCATCATGTATGGGACATTGCTGTTCCTCAAAATGAAGGAGTCATGGACAGATCCAGGAAACTTTACTGTGACCTGTGAGATGTACTGGTCTGCCAAATACTCCATCTGAACATTAATTGCCTGGTAGTTTTTCCTGTTCCTATACACCTGCTCATTGGCACTGGGAGGCACCAGAGATATATAGGTGCAATCAATGGCCCCTATTACATGAAGTATGTGTCCCATATCATAAAAGTCTGCCTTCCTATAGGCCAAATCGGCCCATTGGGGAAACCTGATGTAGCTGTCCAGGTGTTTCAACAATACACACAGTACAACACTAGATTGAACATTGGCTGTGACATACCTGCTGCCAAGCCCACTGTATTATGAAAGGACCCTGTGGCAAGTAAGTATAGCACTGACAGGACTTGTGCTGTGGGAGGGATGGACTAGGGATTGCAAAAGGCAGCTAACAGATCTGGCTTCAACTGTGTACATAGATCCATGATGGTTTGATGATTCAGATGATATGTTTGAATTATATGCCTGGCCTCTCGGGTTGCAAGGTCAACCAATGGATGGTACACTGGTGGTTGCCTCAATCTCCTCATAGAAGGATATGTAGGTAGAGAGGTGTAGGAGACTGGCCTGGTTTGTAGTGGATTCCTGGACCTGAAGTCCTGCAAAGGAAGGGCGCCAAGTCCAGAAGTCGAAAGAAGTTCCAGGAAGGACAGGAGCCCCTGGCAACCCAGAAGAGGGTGCAAAAGAAGAGTCCACGGTTAGTCGAAGACTGCAAGAATGCACCCTAGGAGGATGCCAGTGGGTTCCTGCATGATGCAAAGGATGTCCCATGATATGAAGATTTTTGCAGATGTGATTTTGTGTTGGAAGTCACCAACAAGCCTTGGTTACGACAAAAGTGTGTTCTGCGCCAAAATGGCGCTTGATGGACCCAGGAGGGAACTGAGGAATCAACTCTGTGTGAGAAGGAAGAGGGGGCTCTCAGCACTTTAGAGAGCCCTCAGGATTCCTGCCAGCACACCTGGGAGTCCCAGGACTCAGGGACAAAGGAGGTTCAACATGCGGTTGATGCAGCACAACAAAGTAAGGTCCAACGCCGCTGGAGAACAGCTCAGCAAGTTGAGCATCACAGGATGGAGTGCTGTGGACCTGGGCCATCCAGTGCATGAAGTAATTTAGCAAATAGTGCACAGAGGTCTCAGAAGGTGAAGAAGACGCAGTACACAGGGGTACCATTGCTCTCAGGGAAGGCAAGGTCTTACCTCCTCCAAATTGCATCAGCAGGACCTCAGGACAGTCTATTTCGATGATGTCCACCCTCTGGGTCCTTAGAAGCATGCTCGTCACTGTGAGAGGAGTAAAAGAATACCAGTCGTCATCTTGGAAGGTGCCTGCTTGAGCAGGGGAGTGACTTTGTCACCTCACAGGAGATTTCTTTGGTTCTTCTGGTGCAGGATGAAGACAGGGAGTCCTCAGAGCGTGCACACTGTGGAAACTGTTGCAGTTGCTGGCTGTAGCTGAATTTGTAGAGGAATAGTATCCCTTGTGGACTCTTTGTTGCTGTTTCAGCAGTTCATGAATGGTGGAAAATGGGTTATTGGTAAGGGCAGGTAGATACCTACACTTAGCAATAGGCCACTAACCTCCACTAAGCTCCAGTTAGGTCTCAGTAAATTAAACCCAGCTCAACCCATGGTAGCTTGGCAACGAGCGTCAAGGCTTAACTTAGGAGACAGAGTGTAAAGCATTCAAATATCACAAAACAGTAATTAAATAAAACACAGGAAACAGTTTAAAAATCCAAAACCAATTTATAAAAATAGATCATATTTTTATCTTTACAATGACACCAAAACGAATAAAATCAGATAAGGGGAACCGGAGATGTGAATTTTTAAAGAATTATTATTTTTTTAGTGCCTAGAAACAAAAAGCGCCAATCGGGTCATCTGGTTGCACCTCGACCGGGGCACAGTTAAAGTTTCAGGCCGACCGCGATGGAGCCCTGCTCGGCTACAGGCCGTGGGAGGCCTTGGTTAAAAGTTTGTCTTCACACTTAGGGCCGTATTTATACTTTTTGGCGCACAACTTCGCCAACGCAGTTGTGCGTCAAAAATTTAACGCTGGCTAACGCCATTCCAAAGCACCATGCGGGCGCCTTATTTATGGAATGACGTTAGCCGGCGGAGCTGCCTGGTGTGCGTAAAAAAAAATGACTTACACCAGGCAGCGCCGCCGTAGGTGAAAATGGAGCTTGGGTGTCAAAAAATGGGGCAAGTCGGTCTGAGGCAAAAAATCTGCCTCAACCCAAGTTGCGCCATTTTTTTTTTGACTCCCACCCTCCATTGACATGACTCCTGTCTTAGCAAAGACAGGAGTCATGCCCCCTTGCCCAATGGCCATGCCAAGGGGACTTATGTCCCCTGGGCATGGTCATTGGGCATAGTGGCATGTAGGGGGGCACAAATCAGGCCCCCCTATGCCACAAAAAAAAACCCAAAAAAATACTTACCTGAACTTACCTTAAGTTCCCTGGGATGGGTCCCTCCATCCTTGGGTGTCCTCCTGGGGTGGGCAAGGGTGGCAGGGGGTGTGCCGGGGGGGCATGGGAGGGCACCTCTGGGCTCCATCCGAGCCCACAGGTCCCTTAACGCCTGCCCTGACCTGGCGCTAAAAAATTACGCTAAAGCGGCTGGACATCATTTTTTTTTGACCCGCCCACTCCCGGGCGTCATTTTTGCCCAGGAGTATAAATACGGCGCACATGCCTCAGAGTCATTTTTTAGACGGGAACGCCTACCTTGCATATCATTAACGCAAGGAAGGTGTCCACGCTAAAAAATGACGCAAACTCCAAGATCTTTGGCGCTAGATGGGTCTAACGCCAAAGAATAAATATGGAGTTAGTTTTGCGTCGGATTTGCGTAAAAAAAACCGATGCAATTCCAGCGCAACCAGATTATAAATATGCCCCTTAGTCTTTTTTTCGAAGATTTTCTTCAGCGGGACGAACCTGCCAGTCCAATCCGACCTCCTGGAGCCCTTCACCGGATACGTGATGCTGGAATCCTCAGTGGAGATTTTTACCTTCGGACTTAGTCGTTTTTTCAAGGTGAAAATCCTTCGACCGGGGTAAACCTGGATCTTGATCCGACGTCCATGGAGCCCTGCTCGGATACGCTGGCTGGGAGGTCCCGGTCAACTTTTTACCTTCGGACTTGGGGCCGTATTTATACTTTTTGGCGCACAACTGCGCCAACGCAGTTGTGCGTCAAAAAATTTAACGCCGGCTAACGCCATTCCAAAGCGCCATGCAGGCGCCTTATTTATGGAATGACGTTAGCCGGCGGAGCTGCCTGGTGTGCGTAAAAAAAAATGACTTACACCAGGCAGCGCCGGCGTAGGGGAAAATGGAGCTTGGGCGTCAAAAAATGGGGCAAGTCGGTCTGAGGCAAAAAATCTGCCTCAACCCGAGTTGCGCCATTTTTTTTTTACTCCTACCCTCCATTGACATGACTCCTGTCTTAGCTAAGACAGGAGTCATGCCCCCTTGCCCAATGGCCATGCCCAGGGGACTTATGTCCCCTGGGCATGGTCATTGGACATAGTGGCATGTAGGGGGGCACAAATCAGGCCCCCCTATGCCACAAAAAAAAAAAGAAAAAAAATACTTACCTAAACTTACCTTAAGTTCCCTGGGATGGGTCCCTCCATCCTTGGGTGTCCTCCTGGGGTGGGCAAGGGTGGCAGGGGGTGTCCCTGGGGGCATGGGAGGGCACCTCTGGGCTCCTTCCGAGCCCACAGGTCCCTTAACGCCTGCCCTGACCAGGCACTAAAAAATGACGCTAAAGCGGCTGGACGTCATTTTTTTTGACCCGCCCACTCACGGGCGTCATTTTTGCCCGGGAGTATAAATACGGCGCACATGCCTCGGAGTCATTTTTTAGACGGGAACGCCTACCTTGCATATCATTAACGCAAGGAAGGTGTCCACGCAAAAAAATGACGCAAACTCCAAGATCTTTGGCGCTAGACGGGTCTAACGCCAAAGTATAAATATGGAGTTAGTTTTGCGTCGGACTTGCGTAAAAAAAAACGACGCAATTCCGGTGCAACCAGAGTATAAATATGCCCCTTAGTCTCTTTTCCGGAGATTTTCTTTTCCAGGACGAACCAGCAAATCAGGCAGAGTCGCGGTTGAGGCAAGCTGGCTAGAGTTGCCGCGGGGGGTCGGTCCCTCTATAGAGCTTTTTTTACAAAAGTTGTCTAAACTTCTCCAAACTTCTGGGGCTTCTCCCAGATGTCCTTTTAAAGGTTCTTTTAGGGTCCACAGCTCACCTCAAGGGTCCAGAAGTTCTGAGATGGTCCTTGGGGGGTGAGGACTACAACTCCCAGAATGCACCTGGCGCAAACTCCTTTTTGGCCACTGGACAGTGGTCAGCTGGTCGCTTTCTTCAGGAGTTGGTGCAGGGGACTCTGGATAGCATTTTTTCACCTGTAGCAAACAGGGAGTCCCTCCTTGAACCAGTTGAAGCCAGGCAAAGTCTTTCTTGTGGTGAAGCCCAAGTGTGCAGCTGCTGCAGTCCTTCTGAGTGCAGGTTCCAGGTGCAGGCCAGGGGTCCAGCAGGGCAGTCCTTCTTCTCCTTTGGTTCTTCCTTGTTGGAATCTGATGGGGATCTGAGGTGTGGGTGCATGTCTGCCAGTTTTATCCTTGCTCCTGGGTGAAAAGCAGGGGGTCCTGGTTCTCCAATCAGGTGCAGGGTCCTTCCCCCTGTGATGACCACTTCCTGGGAAGTGTGGCAAAAATCAATCCCAGGAGACAACATTCTCCAAAAATCCATCATGGCTGAATCTGATTTTTGGAGGTTACATCTGGCTGAGCCCACCCACTAGTGTGGCTAAAAATCATAAACACACCCCTCTCCTGCCCTCTCCTAATCTAATCAAGGGGGCACCTAGTTGTCTGGGGTTGCAGGATGTGGGGGTGTTTCTGGTTGCTCCAAATGTCCTTCTCTGCCTTTGAAGACCAGTTTGGCAGCCCTCCCCCTTCCTGCCTCACCATCTGCTGAGAGGAGATTCCCTCCCAAAGGCACATTCCTTTGTGTGAAGCCAGGCCACTTCACACCTCATCAAGATAGCTTGGCCAAGCTGCTAGAGTCTGGCCAATCAGAGCACAGCAGCAAAAACAATGCAGGGCTGAAATTGGCAACCTTTTTAGGTAAAGTTTAATACTCTTTACCTGAACAAGTTATATTAAATCTACCAACTGGAAGTGGTGGGATTTATTACAACAATTAATTTGATACCAAATTCTTGGTATGCCTCATTTAAGGAGACTTTAAAAATTAAAATAAAGTCTCCCCATTCTAGCCTATGAAGGCCATTTACTACAATGAGGGAAAAACAAATTTGGCTGTTTTTACCTCACGACGGCTTATAAAACTATTTTTATAAAGTCCCTGCTTATAGCTACATGGCACCCAGCCCTAGGGGCACATAGGACACACCTTAGGGGTGACTTATATGTAAAAATAAGGTAGTTTAAGACTTTGGAACTACTTTTAATTCCAAAGTCGAATTTGCATATAACTTTAATTTAAAAGCAGCCAGCAAGGCAGGCCTGCTTTTAAAATGACACTGGGCATCTCAGCAGGGCACCTATGGGTGCACTACCTATGCTGTGGTCCCTAAACCTACATGCCCTACCATATACTGGGGACTTATAGGTAGGTTAACTTAGCCAATTATAATTAGCCTAATTTGCATATCCATTTTACACAGAGCACTGGCCCTGGGACTGGTAAGCAGTACCCAGGGCACAGCCAAGAGTCAGTAACCACCAGTACCTGTCCAAAAAGTGTGAGGGTGACCAGGGCAAAAAGGAGGACTTTCCTACACTGAAGCAGTCTGCGGTTGATCCGAGGTCAGAGGGTGATGAAGTAGTTGCAGAGGATTCCTGAAGGAAACTTGCATGCAGAATCTGAAGAGAACCCACAGGAGAAACTCAAAATATCTCTGAGAGGGGGATTGGCTACCTTTTCAGGTATGGACCTATCAGGAGGGGTATCTGACATCACCTGCTGGCACTGGCTACTCAGAGGCCTCCAGAGTGCCTCCACAACTTGCAAAGCAAGATGTCTGACGTCTGGGACACACTGGAGGAGCTCTGGTCACCACCCCTAGGGTGGCGACGGACAGGGGAGTGGTCACTCCCCTTTTACTTTGTCCAGTTTCACACCAGTGCAGGGACAAGGGGTCCCTGAACTGGTGTAGACTGGCTTTTGCAAGGAGGGCACCATCTGTGCCCTTCAAAGCATTTCCATAGGCTGGGGGTGGCTACTCGTCCACAGCCTGTAACACCTATTTCCAAAGGGAGAGGGTGTAACACTCTGCTCTCTGAGGAAATGCTTTGTTCTGTCTTCCTGGGACTGGGCTGCCCAGACCCCAGAAGGGCAGACCCCTGTCTGTGAAGTGGCAGCAGCTGGAGCTGCAGTGCAAGCCTCAGAGAGCTGGTTTGGCAGTACTGGGGGTCCATGATGGAGCCCCCAAGATGAATGAATTGTCTCCCCAATAACAGATTTGGTGGGTGGAGACAGTTCCATGTTCTTAGACATGTTACATGGCCATATTCGGTGTTACCATTCTGAAGCTAAATATAGGTATTGACCTATATGTAGTTCACACGTGTAATGACGTTCCTGCACTCACAAAGCCTGGGAAAATGGCCCTGAACTATGTGGGGGCACCTTTGCTAGTGCAACGGTGCCCTCGCACTCAGTAACTGTGCACCTAACCCTCAGCAAGTGAAGGTTAGACACATAGGTGACTTATAAGTTACTTAAGTGCAGTGAAAATGGCTGTGAAATAATGTGTGCGTTATTTCACTCAGGCTGCAATGGCAGGCATGTGCAAGGGATTGTCTGAGCTCCCTATGGGTGGCAAAAGAAATGCTGCAGCCCATATGGATCTCCTGGAAACCCAATGCCCTGAGTACCTAGGCACCATATACTGGGGAATTATAAGAGGGGTCCAGTGTGCCAATTGAAATTGATGAATGAAGTCACTAACCTACAGTGACAAATTTAAAAGCAGCAAGAGCATAAGCACAGAGGTTCTGGTTAGCAGAGCCTCAGTGACACAGTCAAGCACTACTGACAACTCACACATTAGGACACAAACTCCCAAGCTCAAGCCCAAGGGCCCCCTCCCAAGCCCAAGCCCAAAGGCCTCCCTCCCAAACCCAATCCAACCCCCGCACGTAACCCCTGAGGTGCCTGCCTGCCCCCTTGATGCCCCTACCCTCAGCAGTCATTTGGCAGTCAGGAGTCAAGTAGAGGCACACAGAGGTGCCATTTGTGCCTTTGGCACCTTAGACATTGGACTGCCAAATGGGCTCATTCTTATATATAGTTTTTTTACTTACTTGCCAACACATCTATTTTAATGCATCTGGCCCAACCTGTTGGTGTATTCAATGGTAACATACTTGTATTGCCTTTCTTTACCCATGGCTGTATTGTATTAGGCACCTTTGGTTTGTTTGTGTGAGACATGTGTGAGTGTGTTGTGCTAGCTGTAGTGTCTGGCCTGCATGTATGTGGGGTCCTGGCTTTTGTTCCGCTGTGATGGCTGTGTATTGTATGTAGGATATGTTTGTTTTTGCTACATGCACGTATGTTGCTAAATTGTGTATTGTTTGTGTTGCAATATGTAGTGGTGGTGTTGTGTTCCCTTGTGTGGTTGTTGTGAGTGCATGTGTGTGTGTGTGTGTGGTGATGGATATGTCAGGTGCACTGTGTGTTGTGTTAGTGTGGTATGACGTATGTTTCATTGTATGGCTACTTGATTGTGTATCTTGGTTATCAGGTGTTGTTATGTGTTGTAATATGTATGTAAGTATGTGGTGTCATGTGGAGAAGTTTACTGAAATTGCTTGATGAAGTGTTTGTGTAGTTATGGATGTGGTGTCTTTGTGTGAATCATTGCTGTTGGGTATTGTGGTGTTAAACTGTGGTGGTGCTGTGTATCTGCGAGTTGGTGTGTGTATTGCACATGTTTTGGCCATGGTGTGTGTAGTATGGGTGTGCGTATTTGTATGTATGTGTGTGTGTGTGTGTGCAAATGGGTGTGTGGTTATGTGTGTGTGTTGCTGTTGACTGCCCCCTTGAATGTATATGTTGTATGTGTGTGTGTGTACTTTGCGTTTTACCTACAGTGTCATGTAGGTGTGTGTGTACTCATAATTGTTGCCTTTGTTTCTGACTCCGAAATTGTTGTGCAAGCATGAGCAGTTCGGGTTCCATGGCACCTCCAGACTCAATGTGCTCCTGAAGGTGAGTGTTTCCTTTTATAGCGCTGGGTTCCACCAGGGTTTTCATGGTGGTGCAACCGCAGCAATGTACAGCCTCGTAATGTGTCTTACAGGAACATAGTCCCCGCCGTCCTGAAGGTGACTACCACCGTCTGTGGTGGCATGACCACACTGGCGGTTGTTTGACTGTCTTCTGTAAGAAAGATCACTATAGTCATATTTTGGCAGTCTTCTCCGCTGGCCCGTTGGCGGCACGACCGCCGTTGCCAACACGGCAGTCCTGGTACCGCCAAACTCATAATGAGGCCTTATATACTTTGAGGAATGATTTAAATATTATCATCAGTCAAGCTGAAAAAGGAGGTAATGTTGTCGTTCTTAATTTTTTTATTACATAGCAGAGGCCATGAAACATTTATCAATCAAGTCTGATTATGAGTTGAGAAAGGGAATTCAGTACAAGATGATTCAAACAGAAGTTTCCCAAAAATGGTTTTCAGAAAACGGTATGATATGGGCATTTGGATAAGCATCCAGCCATACCAATTATTTATTTTCCGACAAAGATTCATAAAGGGAAAACTATCCCTACTTGAAGAGCTACAATATCAGGATTGTGATCTGCCACTGAAGGACTAGTGTAATACAATGACATTTTTCTGTCACCATTAGTAAAAAACTTAGGGGCATATTTATACTCTGTTTGCGCCGAATGTGCGTCAAAAATGTTGACGCACAATCGGCGCAAACCCTGCCCCATATTTATACTTTGACGTCCGACCCCGCGGGCGTCAAAATTCCACCATGTGCGTCATTTTTTGGAAGGGGGCGCCAGCTTTGCGTTAATTATATGCAAGGTAGGCGTTCCCTTCCAAAAAATGACTTTAAGGTCTGTGCCCCTTATTTATACTCTGATGTCATTTTGACGCACAGGAGGGGGTGGGCCTTAAAAAACAGCGCACAGCCTGATGTGCGCCGTTGTTTAACGCCTGGGTCAGGGCAGGCGTTAAGGGACCTCTGGGCTCGGAAAGAGCCCAGAGTGGCCCTCCCCTGCCCCAGGGACACCCCCTGCCACCCTTGCCCACCCCAGGAGGACACCCAAGGATGGAGGGAGCCACCCTAGGGCATAGGAGGGCCCCCCTACATGCCACTATGCCCAATGACCATGCCCAACATAAGTCCCCTGGGCATGGCCATTGGGCAAGGGGGCATGACTCCTGTCTTTGCTAAGACAGGAGTCATGTCAATGGAGGTTGGGCGTAAAAAAAAATGGCGCAAATCCGGTTTGAGGCCTGAATTTTGCCTCAGACCTGACTTGCACCATTTTTTTGACGCACAACCCCCAGTTTCCCATACGACGGCGCTGCCTGGTGTGAGTAATTTTTTTTTACGCACACCAGTCCGCAGCGCCGGCTAACGTCATTCCATTAATAAGGCGCCCGCATGGCACGTTGGAATGGCGTTAGCCGGCGGTAAAATTTTTGACGCACAACTGCGTTTTGCGCAGTTGTGCGTCAAAAAGTATAAATATGGGCCTTAGCTTCCTATATTGAAGATGCAACAGATTTACTATAGAAATTGCATGATATTCCTTGGAATGATGAGATGCGGCTGGTGACAATGGGCGTTAAGAGACTTACACATTCATAAGACATGAAAAACTGAAATCTTTGAGATATTACTCTGGTATAAAATCTATAAGTTTTTATAGCCAAGCTAAATTATCCATGAATGCATAGAATATGTGTTGAAGAACAATTACTTTTTATATCAAGGCACTTTGTGTCATAAAATCTGTTGCACTGCAGTGGGAGCCAGGTTTGAACCCTCTTATGCCAGCCTTTATATGGGTTGATATGAGAGGATGGATGTCAAGAAAGAAGGTGCCCATGAAAGATATGAACATGCGGCCATGTGGGGAAGCTATGTAGATTACATGCTGATTGTATGTGATGGAACTGAAGATTAACTTGTCTCATAGCATAGCTATTTGAATATGAATGATGTGACTGCTAGGAGGCAGTGAGGGTCCAGCCCCATGACCTGCTGCTGAGCACTCACGGCACTACACTGCCTTACTTAAAGATGCAGCTGATTCCTTTTCTCGGTCAGAAGGCCTGAGATCACTGCAGGCAGTTGAAGCGATGTGATGGACGCAACAAGGGCACTGCAGTAATTGCAGTAACTAAAGCGGTGGGAGAAAAGAATGGAACAGAACCTCAGTTGGTGTCCCGCACGGTAGATGAGCTGGTGGCCAGAGGTGCCTTGAAACAGCAGATGTTGCAAAATAGGGGTGCAGGTAAGATTCCATCAGGTGACTCGCTGAGGTAAGGAGACATGCTGTGTCAAGGAGTGGATGTAGTGTTTGTCCTCACCAGCACAGGGTCCCTGGTTAGTTTTCTTGCCCTCCCCCCCTACTCAGGCGTAACCATATGGATTTCACTTGTGTGCCTGCTGTAGCAGTAAAGCTATAAACTGTAAAGTTCCAGGCCATAATTTGTGCAATTAAGGGGGACCATCACGAGTTGAGAAGCAGAGCTGCGACAGATGTATCAGAGGGGGGCCAGCATGCTTACTGCTAGTACGGTCCCATAGAGCCAAAAGGGCAGGAGATGTGTGGTCAGGCACACCTGAATTCTATGAGGCAAGAGGAAAATTCTGTAGCCAGTAGTCAGCCGCTCATGAATACCAAGGCCCATATTTATACTTTTTGACGCAAAACTGCGCCAACGCAGTTTTGTGTAAAAAAAATTAGCACCGGCTAACGCCATTCTGAAACGCCATGCGGGCGCCGTATTTATTGAATGACGTTAGCCGGCGTTAGCCGGCGGCGCCGTCTGGTGTGCGTTAAAAAAAACGACGTACACCAGGCATCGCCGGCGTAGGGGGAAAAGGGGCTTGGGCGTCAAAAAATGGGGCAAGTCAGGTTGAGGCAATTTTTTCGCCTCAACCCGATTTGCGCCATTTTTTTTTCACTCCCAACCCCCATAGAAATGACTCCTGTCTTTGCAAAGACAGGAGTCATGTCCCTTTGCCCAATGGCCATGCCCAGGGGACTTCTGTCCCCTGGGCATGGTCATTGGGCATAGTGGCATGTAGGGGGGGCACAAATCAGGCCCCCCTATGCCACAAACAAAAATAAAAAAAAACACTTACCTGAACTTACCTTAATGTCCCTGGGATGGGTCACTCCAGCCTTGGGTGTCCTCCTGGGGTGGGCAAGGGTGACGGGGGGGTCCCTGGGGGCATGGGAGGGCACCTCTGGGCTCATTCAGAGCCCACAGGTCCCTTAACGCCTGCCTTTTGCAGGCGCTAAAAAACGGCGCAAAAGCGGCCGTACGTCATTTTTTTTGACCCGCCCACTCCCGGGCGTGATTTTTGCCCGGGAGTATAAATCCGACGCACATGCCTCGGAGTCAATTTTTTAGACGGGAACGCCTACCTTGCATATAATTAACGCAAAGTAGGTGTCCACGCTAAAAAATGACACTAACTCCATGGACTTTGGCGCTAGACGCGTCTAACGCCAAAGTATAAATATGGAGTTAGTTTTACGTCGAAATTGCGTTAAAAAAAAACGACGCAATTCCGGCACAAACGGAGTATAAATATGCCCCCAAATAATCATATGGAGTCAGGAGACACCTTAGAGAATATGACACTCTCTGTAACCACAACTGCTAATATGACAGCTATAGCTGCCAATGAAGAGATTACCAATCCTCCACAGCTGGACATTAGCACGAGTGGTCAAGCAGTTAATCAACTTGCCTTGGCAATAGACTTCTGTAATCAGCTTGGAAATGCAGAGAGTACCCTTAAGAGCCTCAAAGACTATCCCCATTCTCAAATGCCCGCGAGAGGGGAATAGAGGGCCTGGCCCAGTGGGTTCACCATCATTATCTGACTCACTTGTAACTGAATCAGCCCCAATTCAGAATAACGTTTATCAATCTATTGCCAGACTGCCTGGTTTCCCTAGATCTCCAACCAAAGTAAGGCCCTCATTACAACCCTGGTTGTAAATCCCGATTTCTGCCTTGCTGAAGACTGCCAAAATACCGTTCCGCTACAGGTATTACGACCCACATCTCGGAATCCCCCACACAACAGACATCCACTCAAGTCCGCCACACCAAAGGTTAGTGATAAACTGGTGATACCAAAACCTACACCGTCACGCCAACACAACTACGCCCACACTATCACCACCCAGGAATCAACACGGCAGTCTTTCAAATGCGATAATCCATTGGCGGTACACACCGCCGCGCTCACAATACACACACATTTACAAAACACAACCACATTGGACAATTCAAAATACACACAACTGATACACATACACGCACCACAACCACACACACACAACACTACAAAACACACACCCACATTACCCACAAACCCTTACAACAAACAAATTTGGAAGAAGCCCAGAGAGAGAGAGATTAGCAAACACAACACCAGCATCCACAGACACTCTACACCATACCCATACAACATCAACGCACCTCAAACAACACAAACCAACATATCCCCCCACACATCACAACAGACAGCACCTCACACATCACCCACACCACATCATGGCACCTCAAAGACACCCCAGGTTTTCAGAGGAGGAGCTCAGGGTCATGGTGGAGGAAATCATCTGGGTAGAGCCACAGCTTTTCGGATCACAGGTGCAGCACACCTCCATTGCAAGGAAGATGGAGTTATGGCGTAGAATCGTTGACAGGGTCAACGCAGTGGGACAGCATCCAAGAACACGGGAGGACATCAGGAAGAGGTGGAACGACCTACGGGTAAAGGTGCGTTCCGTGGTATCAAGACACCAGATTGCTGTACAGAGGACTGGTGGTGCCCACCTGCTCCCCCACAACTAACAACATGGGAGGAGCAAGCCTTGGCAATACTGCATCCTGAGGGCCTCGCAGGAGTAGCAGGAGGACTGGACTATGGTAAGTCATATCTTTAATACTGAGAGAGCGTAGTTTAAATAATACATAGTAAAATGAAATGCTTATATCAATGCTTAACGATGTTGCATAGAAAAAATGACAATAATAGTGATTTTGCTCAAACGTGCATTTGAATTATGACTATAATGTGTGTGGCCACTAATGTATATGCAAACTAATAACTCATAAATACAATTATTAATGCTATGGTTAATCAAGTTATATTAACGATTTCGATATTGCATTTATATAAAAAATCTCATAGGCCTTAAGTTAACGTGAGCTGTGGGGTTTAGCTGCCTGGCTCTCATATTAAAAGCCCTTTTTCTGTTTTCCAGTGTGCTGACCCTGCAAATGTTCTTTTTCTTCTACTTGGAAGATGAATGTATCATTACAATCCTGTTCTCATCCGCATGCTTGCTGCTTTAGTATAAGTTTTATACACAAGATTGAACAAAATGTAGATTAATGTAATGTACAAGGACGTTTAAACCATGGACAAAGGAACTGCTGACCCGAGAAAACGTGCCACGATGTGAAGTAACCCCCGGGTGTGCCACCTCCGAAGACGTCAATTATGAAGACCAATCAAAGTGTTATGAATAAATGTGGGGTGACAATTAGAATTACCTAATGTATAATTTGATAGGTTAATGATAGTGGGGTATAGTAAATGTCCAATAGAATTTTGGGGGGAGGTATTACGAAAAAGGGATAAAAACCCATGTCACAGGAGGGTCGAGAGAACTAGGTAGGGAATGCTATTGATTTTATCCAGAAACTCTGTCACTCTGTTTGGTGACTTTGAGACATATTAAAACCATCTTCACCCATAGACTGACCCTATACACTTCTCCCCCTTATGAGGGAAGTGTCCCCTGTCCTTTAGATGAAGTTTAGACTGATGGCGTTTTGACTGATGTCCTGAAGACGAAGACTGATCCTGTGTGCTGACCTAATCCTTGGAGGGTAATTATGACAATGCAATTTGTAATTTGTCTGTTTGCTTTCCCTTTCTAGATACCAACTGCTCATTTTGCTAGAGACCTTAGTTTGATGCTTTCCAAATTGGTGATCTAAATTGTTTTTGCATGAAGCCCAACATGCTGATGCTAATTAGTGGTTAGTCCAGGAGTTCACTTCGACTGACGCAAATAGACAAATGACTGACGTTACGCTATGCTGAACTGAGACGTAGATGACATTTGCTGTATTCTGATCTATGTTCACACCGTGCTATGTTCTTATGTTTGTGATCCTTGCATTAATGAAATCTTATCACAGTTGCCATATTGTGACTATGCTCTTATGTTTCCTGGTATTGAGATTAAGGGGCATATTTATACTCTGTTTGCGCCGGAATTGCGTCGTTTTTTTTGACGCAATTCTGACGCAAAACTAACTCCATATTTATACTTTGGCGTTAGACGCGTCTAGCGCCAAAGTCCATGGAGTTAGCGTCATTTTTTAGCGTGGACACCTACTTTGCGTTAATGATATGCAAGGTAGGCGTTCCCGTCTAAAAAATTGACTCCGAGGCATGTGCGCCGTATTTACACTCCCGGGCAAAATTCACGCCCGGGAGTGGGCGGGTCAAAAAAATGACGTACGCCCGCTTTTGCGCCGTTTTTTAGCGCCTGGTCAGGGCAGGCGTTAAGGGACCTGTGGGCTCGGAAGGAGCCCAGAGGTGCCCTACCAAGCCCCCAGGGACACCCCCTGCCACCCTTGCCCACCCCAGGAGGACACCCAAGGCTGGAGGGACCCATCCCAGGGACATTAAGGTAAGTTCAGGTAAGTTTTTGTTTTGTATTTTTTTGTGGCATAGGGGGGCCTGATTTGTGCCCCCCTACATGCCACTATGCCCAATGACCATGCCCAGAGAAGTCCCCTGGGCATGGCCATTGGGCAAGGGGACATGACTCCTGTCTTTGCTAAGACAGGAGTCATTTCTATGGGGGTTGGGAGTCGAAACAAAAGGCGCAAATCGGGTTGAGGCGAAAAATTTGCCTCAGCCTGACTTGCCCCATTTTTTGGTGCCCAAGCTCCATATCCCCCTACGCCGGCGCTGCCTGGTGTACGTCGTTTTTTTCCACGCACACCAGGCAGCGCCGCCGGCTAACGCCGGCTAACGTAATTGATTAAATACGGCGCCCGCATGGTGCTTCAGAATGGCGTTAGCTGGCGCTAATTATTTTTACGCAAAACTGCGTTAGCGCAGTTTTGCGTCAAAAAGTATAAATATGGCCCTAACTCTTTTGCTCGTAGATTGTAATCAATAGGGAATAAAAATCATAAAATTCTACCAAGGTGTGGTTATTCATGGCTGAAAGGTCATGGTTGCGCCGACAATTTGATTAATGTCTTTATCCAAAGTAAAGTGCATTGTGGTGGTAAATATTGATGACATTATTGATATATTGCTTGACATATTGATCAGTTATCTCGTCGTACGGTGTCTCTCCACTGGGTCACAAGATTCACTGGCCTAAAACGAGTCCTAATGTGTAATAAATTAACATAGAAGGACGCGTTAACAGTTCTGGTAGCAGAGCGACGATTTTGGCCCTTGGGGGCCCTAGGACGGAGAATCATTGTTTAATTTGTTTTTCTGTGATAATGAAAATTGGAGGTATGATGGGTTTCTAAGTTCACCATGACTTTCCCGGGATCTCTGAGCCTGCCTAAGTGAGTTGGAGATGTTCTCAGCGCCATAATGTGTGTGGTTTAGGTTCTTTCGCTTCCTTAGCTTATTCCTTTTTGTAGGTGATTGTGAAATTTGTGTGTATTTAGGCCAAGTAAATGTTGTTTTAGTAGGAGTGGGCGTACTCCGCAGTATGAGAGTAGAGAAGTCGGCGTATTTCACATGATTGTGGCGCTTGATGCTCAAAATTATCCACATGGTTGGTTGTTTATGTAAGGACCTGTCATGGTCTAAGACTCCGGAGTATGTTGACAAGTGTAGGAGACACTTGGATCTATGTTTTAATCTGTGCGGTTTAATAGGTCAATCGGGCGTGGTTGACAAGTCAAGTTTGAGTTGAAACGTATGTGTGAAACCTTCGATGGAGATTTGGCAAATTCTAAAGTGCACTAGGACGAGCCATTGACAAGTTGAGACTTGAATTTGCAGGTCGAATTCTGCTTGCGTATGCAGGAGCTGATAAAGAGAAAGTAGCGGCTGAGGTTTCAAGTGAAATCTCTGTAAAGTTCTGAAGCGAATGAGTTACCCTTCCTGTAGTAAACCGGCAGATTTGTGTTGTCATTTAAGGTGCTCGCAATAATTTGCATTAGTTTGTGTGAATTCAGTGAGGAGCGGACGAGCCGCAAGACTTTATCAGCTACAGTGTGTGTGAGTGTGACTTCAGTGGTGCCGTGCTGAGATAGGTCAGTTGTCGAGAGGGGTCGCGCATGGATTGGCTGCCGTCCGTGAGAGGCAATAGGTTGAGAAAGGTGGGTGAAGAGTGTCCTGGGAACTAAGTCACTTCTGATTAAAATACAAATAAGAGAAAATTGCAAAATGAATTTTGTCAAGGCATTTAAGAGCGCTCTGAAAGGAGATGTATATATTGTAGCAACTGATGGGGAGCCTACACCACCCGAGGGTACTCCAGCTTATATAGTCATGGAAGAGAAAGGTGTCGTGCCTTGTTTATGGAGGAAACAGTGGCGCAAATTAACAGAGAAAGAGGGATGTTTAGCATTCCCAGAACATGGGACATTCAATATGAGGGTGCTAGAGAATTTGAGGTGGATGTTAAGCGCACAGAAACCACCTCCGAGGCCAGCTCAAAAGCTTTAGCGGTTTGGGATCTAATGGCTCTTAAACAAAGGCAAGAAAAGTTTCAGAGAAGACTGAGATGGGCAGAAAAATCCTATGCTGAGGCTAGATGGGATAACGAGAGTAAAATGTGGAGAAGGGGAATTGTTGACGGACTAAAATTGTTCCCAGCAATAGCATAGGGAGAAGAAACACAGGGAAAGAAAGCCTCCTGTAAGACAGATAAAGACTCGAACAATTCTAAAGAAAATAAAAGACCTTGGGAAGAGGAAGATGATTCAGATGATGAGGAATTCATGGACAGATTATTACATGATCGCCCGCCACCTTATGCAGTGAGCGACAGTGCTCCAAGCACTAGCATGGATCCTGGGAACCAGATGCAGGAAAAGGGAGTTGCTGATACGGTACAGACTAGTGATACGGCTTTGAAACAGAATGGTGTCAGTGTACCCACTGCACCAGACATACCGATACAGTTGCAGCCTCCACTGCAGATACAGAGAATCTACCCAGACATTCCAGTACTTGTAACTACTACAAATCTGATAGTGCCGCCAGACCCGATATATACGAAATCAAAATGAGTGCAGATTGAGTCAACTCCGAAATTGCTGTCCCAGCCACAGCCACAACTGATACCAGGGTACAACACAGTAGCTGTTCGCCATTCCCGGGTACTTTGGAACAGACCTACGGAGTTACTGCTCCACGGAGTCTGGGACCAGGTCAGACACCTGCTGCCATATCATTACCAATTACTGTGGGTCCACCAGTGCCATTGTATGCGCAAGGCAAAACTGGCGTATGTGACCAGGGAGTAATGACTCAAGATGTGATGAGAGGATGGTCTATGGGAACTCCCCAGATAATGGCCCCAGGAGAACAAGCAGTTGAAAAGCCGAGGTCTTTAATAGACCTTAGCCCACTGGGAGCACCCATAGAAGCAATGCGTCAAGCAGGGCTAGGGGTTTTAACTCCGCAGACAATGAGTACAAACACCTCACAGTCACCGATGATACATGCAGGGAACATCTCACTGCAGGGTTTCACGGTCCAACAGCTAAATGAATGGCTAGAAAAGACATATACTTCACAAAAGGCCGCAGTGACTACAGTCGAACCAGAAAAGGAAAGGCAAGATGAGTACCTACACTTTGTAAGGTTAGGTGCAGAAGCTGCTGAATTAGTGGAAGGTACAATGGGAGTAAATAGATTGGAGTCATAAACGGAAGCAGAATTAAGAGTCTTGTGCCCCAAGATTACCAAAGAAGTAGGCAAGGTGCATCAGAGATTAGCTAACCTGGCAGGTAAATACAATATTGATATCGGAAACACTAAGGCCCGTATTTATACTTTTTGACGCTAAACTGCGCTAACGCTCATTTTGAGCCCACAGGCCCCTTAACGCCTACCCTGACCCAGGCGTTAAAAAGTGGCGCAAATGCGGGGTTTTTTGACCGACCACTCCCGGGCGTGATTTTTGCCCGGGACTATAAATACAACGCATTTGCGTCGCCGTCATTTTTTTAGACGGGAACGCCTTCCTTGCATCTCATTAACGCAAGGAAGGCGTTCATGCAAAAAAATGACGATATTTGCCCATACTTTGGCGCTAGACGCGTCTAACGCCAAAGTATAAATATGGCGTTAGTTTTGCGCCGAATTTGCGTCGAAAAAAACGACGCTAATTCGGCGCAAACGGAGTATACTGTAAATATGCCCCTAAACACCTGAAAAGAAGTTACAGATTGGATTTTGACCCCAAAGACTTTGAGCACATGAGGTCTGCGGGAATGAAGGCACATTTGAAAGAATTGTTGCAAAGTGCGCAAATTTGGGGTGAGCTGGAAAAATGGGAAGGCAGGTGGGCAAAGAAAAGAGATAAGGAAAAGGGTGACAGTCCAGGGTCAAATCAAGCCAAGCCCTCACCCGATCTGGAATCAGTAAAAATATTACCCATAAGAGAAACAGCTGGTGGTGTCTTAGTTCATGTACCATGGACCAGAGGAGACATCCTATCTTTTACCAATGATTATCCTAGATTGAGGGAAAAGCCGATTGAGTGGTACCAACAGACAGACAGGTTAGTGAAACTTGCAAAGTGTCTTGGGGAAGACTTGAATACTTTATTTGAAATAATTGTTCCGCCTGATTTGTGGCTTGAGTGCAAGAGAGGAGTAGATTGGCTGACGAAGGAGCCAGCAAGGGAGAAGGTGACCAGGGCACCCTCTGAAGAGGTGATGAAATATTATCATAAGGTGATTGAGTTTTTGAAACAAAAGGTGTCGCCCAAGGTGACTGATTGGCAGAAGATCGACCGGACCTCACAAGAGGTTAAGGAATCTATACACGCTTACTATGAGAGATTGTTAAAGGCATTCAAACACTACAGTGGTACTGAGACTGTTGAACCGAAAGACATGAACCATCTCGTGTTTAGATTTGTCGAAGGGATGAGACCAAAAGTTAGCCAGATGATTAAGAATCATTTGATTTGTTGGAAAGCGAAGCCGATTGATGATTGATGATGTGTTGCAGTATGCAAAATACTGTAGTGATGAGATTGAGCTGAAGCAGAAAAACCTGAAAGAGAAAGTGATGGTGATGCAGATAAGTGCTGCACAGGCAGGAATACATGGAAATGGACTTCAACAGATGATACAGCAGCAACCGCAAATGAATGGGGCGTTTCAGGCGCAGCCAAGAGGTTGAGGCCGAGGGTTGGTGAATCGCAGTCCGGACTTGAATAATGTTGTGGTTCAAAATGACGTACAAGGGGCAAAAAGGATGTCACCATGTCACGCGTGCAGAGGCGTGGGGCACTGGAAACGGGAGTGCCCGAATATGGTGCAGGATGGTGTTGTTCAACAAAGCGGTAATGTTGGTACATTGCAAAATGTAAGAGGCCCAAAAATAAGACATCAAAACCCGAATTTTCAGAACAATCTGGTAAAAATGCAAGGGGTACAGCCCATGCAGCAGATGCAAATGCCATGTTCTCAGCCAGCGCAAATGAAACCAGTACAACAGCAGATTCCCATGGTACCTAGACAGCAAATGCAATTACCATTGGCTCCGATGGGACAGCAACAGGTGATGCTTCCTCAACAGGTCACAGTTCAGGTAATGAGTCAAAATAATACAGTACAACAGTTTCCATTAGGAGGTGAAAATGGCATGAATGGAGAGTGGTCAGATGATAGCTCAGACAGCGAAGAGTGCAGGCTTGCAGCATCCTTAGAGGTGGATCAGAGAGGTCCATATGTGGAAGGAAAGGTGATGGGTTACAAAGTCTAATTTCTGGTCGATACCGGAGCTACACGCTCTACAGTCAGGAGTGCAGAGGTTCCAAAATTACCACTTTCAGGGCATACCATAAGGGTAGTCGGAGTAGCAAACCAATATCTGACAAACCCAATTACAGATCCAGTACAGGTTTTGATCAGCAACTTCCAGGGGCTACATAGGTTTGTAGTCTGTGATTCAAGTCCAGTATCCCTGCAGGGAAGGGACTTACTGTGCAAGACAAAATGTTCAATTACCTGTTCCAATGACGGAATCGAAGTACAGACAAATAGTGATGATGAGGGAGATGAAGGTCAGTTCTCGGAGGAAGACACAGGGACGGTTAATGAGGATTACCCTTTAATTACCTTGTTCCCAATGCTTACAATGATTGATCTACCTGTCGAGTTGCAGGGAACTGTGACTGAGAAGGTGTGGGATTTGACAGGAAAGGAAGTGGGACTAATAAAAGGCATGGAACCAGTTAGAGTACAGGTAAAGCCAAATGCAGTGTTTCCCCAGGTGCCACAATATCATATGGCACAAGATGTTCTTATTGAAGTGTCACAGATAATTGCAGATTTTCTGAGACAGGGTGTCCTGAGAGAGGTCTTGAGCAGTCCGTGTAACTCTCCCATAATGGGTTTAAAGAAGCCTTGTGGAAAGGTTCGAATTGTGCAGGATTTGAGAAAAATAAACGAGATTGTGGTAAAATGTTGCCCTATAGTGCCCAATCCAGCAGTGATCATGTTTCAGGTTCCCTACGATGCTGAATGGTTCACTGTTATAGACTTGTCACAAGCCTTCTTTTCAATACCTCTTCATGAGGACAGCCAATTTTTGTTCGGTTTCAAATTCCTGGATAAGGTGTACAGTTGGTGCAGAATTCCTCAAGGGTTTTCTGAATCACCGTCCATCTTCAATCAGATATTGAAAAAGGATTTGGAGTCCTTGGTGCTGCCTTTTAATTCAACCCTAGTGCAGTACATTGATGATTTGCTGATTGCATCTAAAACTAGGGACAACTGTAAATACAATACCATTGCTTTACTGAATCATTTGGGAAAGAACGGACACAAGGTGTCACCTAAGAAGCTGCAATACTGTCAGAAAGAGGTGAAATACCTAGGGCATCTAATCGAAAAAGGGTCCAGGAGAATATCAAAAGAATGAATAACAGCCATTTTGCAAATAAACCCTCCAATGACAAAAAGAGATGTCAGGATGTTTCTGGGAATGGTGGGCTACTGTCGTCAGTTGGATACCCAACTTCTCGATCATCTCGAAACCTTTAATAAGACTGACAGGAAAAGAAATCAAGGATGAGCCATAGCTTTGTCCAAAGAGGAGCTTGAGTGATTTATGAAATTGAGAGAATGCATGTGCAGGGCACCAGCGTTAGGCATGCCTCATTATACGAAGCCTTTTCTACTGTTTTGTCATGAACGTGATGCCTGTTCTTTGTCTGTCTTGACACAGGTCCATGGAGGTGCAAATCGCCCTGTAGCATATTTTTCAGCTACCTTGGACCCCGTCGCAGCAGCCTTACCGGGTTGTTTGCGCGCAGTTGCAGCAGTTGGTCAGAGCCTTATGCAGTGTGAAGGCATAGTCATGGGATACCCCCTAACAGTAATGGTTCCGCATTCAGTTGAAATTTTGTTGACTCGAACTAAAACTCAACACATGACAAATGCTCGTCTCACTTAGTACGAGACAATCATACTGGGGTCACCAAACGTCTCGCTAAAACGATGTACTGTATTGAACCCGGCAACTTTACTTCCTGTTGAAAACACTGAAATTAACAATGAGGAAGAGTTCGAACATGACTGTCTTGAGGTAACAGAACTATGTACCAAACCACGTCCAGATATTCAGGACATACAGTTGTAAGAAAATGACTGTATCATGTTTGTCGATGGGTCCTGTTTAAGAGATTCTGTTGGAACACTGAGAGCTGGTTATGCGGTATGTACCATAGCTGGTGTCATTGAAGCCTCCTGGCTTGAAAAAGTGTTTTCCGCACAAGTGGCAGACTTAATTGCCCTTACCAAGGCATGCTACGCACCTGTGAAGCTGAGAGTCACTATCTATACTGACAGCAGATACGGATTCGGAATTGTACATGATTTTGGCCAACTATGGTCACAAAGGGGTTTCATGACCTCTTCTGGTTCTCATGTGAAAAATGGTGAACAAATAAAGGATTTGTTACATGCAATTCAGTTACCTCTTGAAATTGCCATGGTGAAATGCAATGCTCATGTTAAGTCGCAAGACTTTGTGTCCATGGGAAACGGTTATGCAGATCAAGTCGCAAGGTTTTGTGCATTGAACTGTATATCGTTCAAGGAACAGTGGGAATTGTTACAGCAAACTGACAATGACACATGTTTGAACCTTGCATTAAGGGTGGTCGATACCCTAGATGATTTAAAAACATTACAAGGTCGTGCTAACAAAGAGGAAAAACGTTCCTGGCAAAGAATGCAATGTGTACAGAGGGCTGATGATTTGTGGGTCTCAGAGGAAGGAAAATTAGTCCTGCCAAACAGTCTTCTGTCTCAGTTTGCCAGCCTGTATCATGGACAGGCTCACCTTGGGAGAGATGCAATGATCAGGTCATTTAAAATCGACTGGTTCAACCCAAAATTCAGACATGCTGCCAAGGTTATTTGTCACAGGTGCATCATCTGTCAACAGATGAATGCTGGAAAGGGAACAGTGGTAACTTTGAGCCACATTGGGAGAGCTGGCGGTCCGTTCAGCAAAATGCAAATATACTTCATTGAAATCCCTGTTTGTGGAGGATTGAAGTACGTGTTGGTGATTGTGTGTTTTCAGTCACTGGATTGAGGCCTACCCCACACGTAGAAATGACATTCTTACAGTTGCAAAGCTGCTACTTAGGGAGTTAATACCAAGGTTCGGGTTTCCGGTCTCTATAGAGTCAGATAGGGGCAGACTCTTCCATAATGAAGTGATTAAACTCCTGTGTGCCGCACTCGACATCGAACAAAAGCAGCATTGTAGCTATCACCCCAAAGCATCAGGACTAATGGAGCAAATGAACGGTACTCTGAAATCGAGAATGGCAAAAATGTGCGCAGCTACCAATATGAAATGGCCAGATGCATTGCCCTTAGTGCTGATGTCAATGAGAAACACCCCTGATAAGAAAACATGATTATTCCCCCCATGAGATCCTCATGGGTAGAGCTATGAGGTTGCCAGCAGTACCTGCAAATGCTCTAGTGAATATCACAGATGATATGGTGTTGGACTACTGCAAAGGTTTGGCTGATGTGATTCACTCTTTCTCTCACCAGGTAGAAGCTAACATATTGCCACCGATTGGAGATCCAGGCCACACCCTACAAACTGGTGACTGGGTGGTTGTCAAGAAGCACATGAGAAAATCGTGTCCGGAGCCACGCTGGAAAGGGCCGTATCAAGTAATTTTGACAACTACTACTGCCGTGAAGTGTGCAGGAGTTCCAAACTGGATACATGCCAGTCACACAAAAAAGGTAACGTGTCCTGTTGAAGAGGAACTTGAAGTTTCCGGCACAACAGCTCCAGGAAGAGAAGTCTCAGAGTTAGAAAACAGTCAAGAAGGAACTGAGACTGCCGGAGGGCCCACTGAGAACAGCCTCGTCCCTCAAACAGTGAATGAGTTTGAGAGAGGTGACAGAGCCCCTATCTCAGTAGAGGCAGCAGGAGAACTAAATCAAGGAGAGGTTCTCCCAGAAGTAGACAGATACGGGTTAGAACTTGAACCCGGTACAGACCCAGAAGAAGAAGAAGAAGGAGAAATAGTAGAAAGAAATCAGAGTGTGCCAGAATCTCCTGAACCAGCTGCAGGTCCATCAAGTGAAAACACCATATCACAAGAGGAGGGTGCTGTCCAGCGTTCTGAAAAGACACATCGGAAGAAGACGCATAAGGGTGATAACTGGCCAGAGAAACCACTCTTAAGGATAAGAGACACACCAAATGAAACAATAACAGAGGAGAACGATACAACCCGAGTGGAAGACCTAAGTGAAGGAGAACAGCAAGGTGAACGAAGGCTGAAAAGAAGGAGAGTCGCAAACAGAAGATATACAGGTCCTGAATGGGCGTATGCTACAACATCTGAGTGGCAACAAGAATTCCTAGCATTCTGTTTTGACTAAGAAGTACCAGGCCAATACTACAGTACCTGAACAAATCAAAAGGAGAGACCTGGTTAAAATCGAAAATTGAAAACTAAGAAAAGAGACTTTATAAATTACCCAATTTGACATTAGAACCGGATTGACTTAGAGAAACCCGATTATGACAAGCTCCTAAACTGATTTGACAAAAGGGGGTCCTGGAGTGAGTGAAGATGCTGTAAATACACGCAGAGAGCAAGAGAAAATTCTAAATCATTCTCAAGTTGATTGTTAGTCTACTATCTGATTCTATACAGACATGGCTTATAATAGAGGTAGTAACAAGGGAAGTAAGGTGTGTGGTTGGTTAGGTCTTATAATAGGTATTGTGTGTGCAATAATAATTGTGGGAGTGATTGTGGGAATGCCATGGATAGAGAAAGAGACTATTAACACTACTTCAAAACCTGAAACTACAACACTAACACCGTGGGAAAGATTTGAGCAGGATGCAAGACACTTACATGAGGGAACTAATTCAAAGGGGGAACTTTCTACTAATGTCTTCTATCGCTTACTAAATGAGTAGGTGGAGACCATGGATGCGAAAGACTGTTATGTGTGCACTAAGATTCCTTCATCTGTGCAGGAAGGAGTTACCTACCATAGCCTTCCTCTAACCTTCGGGATTAGCTGTAGTTTGCTACTAACAAGGTTCTATAATCAAGAGCATGTGCAATACTTTTGTTCAAATCTGGGTGTTGTGTTTTCTTTTGTGCCTGTGATTGAATTCCTGAACAAACTAGCTAAGGAACATGATATAAAAATAGTTAGAGGATTTATTGAGCCAACGCTTACATTTGGACTGCTTATGCACATCACAATAATTTGACTTGCTTGCTATCATCTGTAGAGAAAAGCTTATTAGATCATACTGACGATAGACGCAAAGCATTGAAAGAAAGATTAGAAAAAGGATTAGAAAAACGCACATATGCAAATGATTATGCTTACACTGCAATCAAGACACAAGGCAAGCTAGCTATAGCTATATTACATGTAGATAGGCTTTGTATATATAGGCCAAAATCTGAACAGAACAATTTGTTTGTGGGAACGAGTGAATGCAGACATGTGTTTTTGTTTCAGAGTAAATGGACATTTATGTTGAATGGACAGGATCCAGCGATCCCTGGGATCTATTACATTTGTGGGCTTAATGCTTATTACCGTCTCCCTAGGGGATGGTATGGGACATGTTATTTGGGAATAGTTTTCCCAAAGATTTACCAGATTGATGTCTTAAAACAAATACCTAAAACGTCTGAATTACAACATGCTAGACAAAAATGAGAATCAGTGGCTGCTGTCATTGGTGATATATTTGGAGCTATAATCCCTTCAGTGGGGGTTATCTTGAATTCTATGAAGATTCAAAAGTTGTCTACTATCATGGATAACATGCTGACAAATTTCACAGGGGCTATACTCCTGGTGGATACTGAACTTGCTGCAGACAGAGCTATGACTCTTCAAAATCGGCTTGCTTTAGACATTCTTTAAGCAAAGAGTGGAGGGGTCTGCAAGATGTTCAACGAGCGCCATTGTTGCTCGTTCATTCCGGATAATAGTAAAAAGATTAGAGGTATGCTTACTAACCTAACTAGAGATAGTGTGGATTTAAAAGACTTGAAGGAACCTGGAGTGTGCGAGAAATTTGGTAAAGGAATTGCCAGAGTAGGGAGCTGGTTTACCAACAATTGGAATGGGTTATTTGCAAAAATATTAATGGGTCTATTAATTGTTCTGGCCTGTCTATTAGGATTATGGGGGGTATGCAAAATCAATGATAAAATCAAAATAAATTGGACTAAAAGAACCAGAAGAAATGAAGAAAGTGAAACAGAGAAAATGTTCAATGAAATTTGGGAAAGTTCACATAAAGGGCAAGATGTTAAAATGCGCATTATGCGCAAGATGAAAAATTAAAAATGAAAGGTCAAAGGGAAAGGTTTGTGTGATGACGAGCGTCATCAGAGGAGGGACTGAGTGAGCATAGTTTAAATAATACATATTAAAATGAAATGCTTATATCAATGTTTAACGATGTTGCATAGAAAAACAACAATAATAGTGATTTTGCTCAAATGTGCATTTTAATTATGAATATAATGTGTGTGGCCACTAATGTATACACGAACTAATAACTCATAAATAAAATTATTAATGCTATGGTTAATCAAGTTATATTAACGATTAAGATATTGCATTTATATTAAAAATCTCATAGGCCTTAAGTTAGCTTGAGCTGTGGGGTTTAGCTGCCTGGCTCTCATATTAAAAGCACTTTTTCTGTTTTCCAGTGTGCTGACTCGCAAAGGGCCATGACCCTGCAAATGTTCTTTTTCTTCAACTTGGAAGATGAATGTATCGTTACAATCCTGTTCTCATCCGCATGCTTGCTGCTTAAGTATAAGTTTTATACACAAGATTGAAACAAATGTAGATTAATGTAATGTACAAGGACGTTTAAACCATGGACAAAGGAACTGCTGACCCGAGAAAACATGCCAAAATGTGAAGTAACCCCCGGATGTGCCACCTCCGAAGACGTCAATTATGAAGACCAATCAAAGTGTTATGAATAAATGTGGGGTGACAATTAGAATTACCTAAAGTATAATTTGATAGGTTAAAGATAGTGGGGTATAGTAAATGTCCAATAGAATTTTGGGGGGAGGTATTACGAAAAAGGGATAAAAACCCATGTCACAGGAGGGTCGAGAGAACTAGGTAGGGAATGCTATTGATTTTATTCAGAAACTCTGTCACTCTGTTTGGTGACTTTGAGACATATTAAAACCATCTTCACCCATAGACTGCCCCTATACACTTCTCCCCCTTATGAGGGAAGTGTCCGCTGTCCTTTAGACGAAGTTTAGACTGATGGCGTTTTGACTGATGTCCTGAAGACGAAGACTGATCCTGTGTGCTGACCTAATCCTTGGAGGGTAATTATGACAATGCAATTTGTAATTTGTCTGTTTGCTTTTCCTTTCTAGGTACCAACTGCTCATTTTGCTAGAGACCTTAGTTAGATGCTTTCCAAATTGGTGTTCTAAATTGTTTTTGCATGAAGCCCAACATGCTGATGCTAATTAGTGATTAGTACAGGAGTTCACTTCGACTGACCCAAATAGACAAATGACTGACGTTACGCTATGCTGAACTGAGACGTATATGACATTTGCTGTATTCTGATCTATGTTCACGCCGTGCTATGTTCTTATGTTTGTGATCCTTGCATTAATGAAATCTTATCACAGTTGCCATATCGTGACTATGCTCTTATGTTTCCTGGTATTGAGATTAATTCTTTTGCTCATAGATTGTAATCAATAGGGAATAAAATTAATAAAATTCTACCAAGGTGTGGTTATTCATGGCTGAAAGGTCATGGTTGCGCCGACAATTTGATTAATGTCTTTATCCAAAGTAAAGTGCATTGTTGTGGTAAATATTGTTGATATTATTGATATATTGCTTGACATATTGATCAGTTATCTCGTCCTACGGTGTCTTTCCACTGGGTCACAAGATTAATTGGCCTAAAACGAGTCCTAATGTGTAATAAATTAACATAGAAGGACGCGTTAACAGTTCCATATCCCCCCACCCCACCAGCATGCCATCACATACCCCCACCCTTATCCTCACTACCATCACTCCATCATCTCACATATGTCCCACTATCACAACCCACACATCTCAATACCAAGGCCCTGCATGCAACATGCATGCAGGGCCTCTATGCATGGACCACCGTCACCAAAGCATGTCCAGTACAGATACCCACACAGACCCCAAACCAACTATCACAAAAGGGCAAACACAATGATGAAAGCACAGGAGTAGAGGGTACCTCACCCAATGCACAAGATGGCACACACAGATACTAAAACTATGCATTTACACCCCAACAGGACCCATGCCCAATGTCACCAGACAGGAGGTGCCAGACATATCCAGTCCTGTCACAGTGATGACAGCACCTCTGCACACCTGGATCAAGATGACCAGCCCGGCCCATCAGGGACCTCTGGACAGTCGGTTCCCCTGCCACTGTCACAAGCCACCACAGACCCTCCCCCCTCAGGAAACACCAGTACAGCACCCACCCAGTGGGCCCATCCCTGTCCCCAGGACACGTCAATCAGCAGTGTGTCCACCACTACAGGGAACCCAGGCAAACCCACCAACCAAAGAAAATCAGGGACCTGGGGTCAGTGGCAGTGGGCACACGGTTCAGGGGACAGAGGCACAGGATAACAGGGAAGGTGGGAGGAGTGCTGTGTGACATGGGGAGGACAGGCCCAGGGAACCGACACTCCACGAGGCACTCTCCAACATGATGGGAGCATACCCCCATTCCCATGAGACCATGGGCATGGTACTGGCCAAGTTTCAGGAGACCCAGCGGCTGCAGGAGGAGCACTACCTGGGGATCAGGGAGGACCTGAAGTCCATTAACACCACCCTGGCCACTATTGCAGGGGTGCCTGCAGACCTTGTCAACACCATGAGGGACACAGTGGGACAGGAGGCACCGCCACAGGACCAACAGGCTACCAGCACCCCACCCCCTGCGGAAGGAGAACCACCCCACAAACAGTCCCTGAGATCCAGAGAACATTGCCAAGACCCCCGCCAGGAAATAACACCCTCCTTAATGTCACCCTTCTGTCCCACTTTGTCACCCTGTCCACCCTAAACTGCCATTGCTCCCCTTCCTATGGCCCATTGGACAATGTACCTGTGAGACCAAGAGACTGGACCCTGCCATGGACATTCCTCCGCCATCACCCCAGCCCATTGTGCACCCCCCTCCACTTATTAGCACAGAAATAAACACCCTTGAATCAAAAAACAATCAGGAGTCAGTTTGTGCTTTCACAAATGTGTAATTGCAACCTCTCTGAAACATAGCAATGTCAATGTACTTGTTCACATACCAATGTTACACAGCTTTAGGCCAGCAGTAAACAAAGCCGAGGGCACAAATTGAGACCCATATCTGTGAAATGGAAAGCCAAAGTGACAAGTTAGGGTCCATACACAGAGGTAAAAAGTCAGATTAATACTAGGTCCTACAATAGTATGAGATGTGGGAAGCAGTTCCATCCTCTTACCTGTGTCTCACTGGAAGTATTGCATGATGATGTTGTTTCGGTTGTCTACATCTTCTTCTTCTGCCTCCTCTTCTTCACTGTCCACAGGCTCCACAGCTGCCACAAGACCAGCATCAGGCCCATCCTCCTGCAGAAAAGGCACCTGGCATCGCAAAGCCATGTTGTGCAGCATACAGCAGGCCACGATGATATGGCACACCTTCTTCGGTGAGCAGTATAGGGATTCATCTCTCAGATGGAGGCACCGGAATCTGGCCTTCAGGAGGCCGAAGGTGCTCTCTATTATCCTCCTACTTCGCCCATGTGCCTCATTGTAGCGTTCCTCTGCCCTTGTCCTGGGATTCCTCTCTGGGGTCAGTAGCCATGACAGGTTGGGGTAACCAGAGTCACCTGCAAATATCGAGGGACAACTGTTAGACATCCTCCAAACATTAGGGAATCTCCCATACCCAGACAGCAAATTAAACTGTGTGGGGACTTTAGGCTCACCTATTAGCCACACATGGTGCCTCTGGAGTTGTCCCATCACATAAAGGATGCTGCTATTCCTCAAAATGTAGGATTCATGCACTGAGCCAGGATACTTGGCATTTACATGGGAGATGTACTGGTCTGCCAAACTTACCATCTGCACATTCATAGAATGGTAGCTTTTCTGGTTTCTGTACACCTGTTCATTCCTGCGGGGGGGGGACAAATGCAACATGTGTACCATCAATGGCACCAATGATGTTGGGGATATGTCCCAGGGCATAAAAGTCACCTTTCACTGTGGCCAAATCCTTCACCTAAGGAAAAACGATGTAGCTGCACATGTGGTTCAGCAGGGTAGATAACACTCTGGACAACATGTTAGAGAACATTGGCTGGGGCATCCCTGATGCCATGGCTACTTTGTTTGAAAAGACCCACTGGCCAGGAAATGGAGTACTGACAGGACCTGCACTAGAGGGGAAATTCCTCTGGGATGGCGGATAGCTGACATCAGTTCAGGCTCCAACTGGGCACACAGTTCCTGGATTTTTGCACAATCAAGTCTGTAAGTGATAATGTCTTCCATTGTCGACAGGTTCACCAGGGGTCTGTACACCAGAGGATGCCGCCATCTCATCACCTGCCCTTGTGGACGTGCCCTATGAAGGAGAACGGTGAGCATAGGGTCATGCAACACATAGGTTTCACAAGGCTGTTTAGTACAATAGTGAACTATTCTTTGTGTGCCTTTGTCTGTCCGTATTCATGGCCTAATTAGGTGTGACACAGTTATTTGGTCTGTCATGTGGCCCCCTGAAATGGCGTCTGCCTGACCTTTAAGGTGGGACAAGGGGAAATGAGGTAACTGCGCTGGCGTTGTACACCGTTGCTGTAGGTGGTCGAAGACTGCGGCGCAATTCATCATTGGTTATCATTGGGCCCCATGGGTTCCAGGAGCCAATGACAATGTACGACGGTGGTGACGGTACGCACCGCCGCAGACGTGACCACCATTTTCTATCAGTTCCCTCACTTGATACCTGACCTTCAACAGGAGAGGACCTACACTGCAAGTGCTGCTGTGACCTAGGTCTGGAAGCGACAATGGCTACAGTGTCTGGGGAAAGGGCCCCTGCCTTCACTGCAGAGGAGTTGGAGAAACTGGTGGATGGGGTCCTCCCCCAGTACACACAATGGTACGGTCCTCCAGACAAACAGGTGAGTAAACTGTGTGCATGGTGGATGGCACATGATTGTATGGAGTGTCATGGATGGAAGAAACGGGGGGACAGGCCAGCATGTGAGGATGGTGTGTGTATGTATTTCTGGGCCAGGGTGGGAGGTTTGTGGCCAATGTTTCAGAAGAACTGTACGGGAGAGTAAAATCCATTATAACTTCACTTTTACTCTAGGTCAGCACCTACCAGAAGAAGGGGATTTGGCATGCCATCGCCAAGGCAGTGCGGACCCAGGGGGTCTACCATAGACAGAGCATCCACTGCCAGAAAAGATGAGAGGACCTGTGCCCCTGAACCAAGAAGATGGTGGAGGCCCAGCTGGGGATGGCCTTCCAAAGCGGAAGGGGTGTCGGTCGCACCATGACCCCCCGATGTACCGGATCCTGGCAGTGGCATATCCGGAGTTGGATGGGGTCTTGAGGGCATCACAGCAGCCACAAGGGAGTGAGTACACTCTCATTCAGCTGACTCTGTGCGCATTTCAAGGTGTCTGGGTGGGGGAGGTGGGCTGTGGGTTCCCCTAGGCCAGGGCAGACACACAAAGTAGATCCATTGATTTGCAGCCTCATTCCCTGTCCAACCCCAAAGGTGGTATTTGCCCTCTACACCTAGCCAGGCTCCTATGGCTTCCAGCTGTGCATAATATGGTTCTTGACTTAGTCCCCTATGGGCATGTGCTTTTCCCCTGCCCTGTCAGTGCGTGGCTTAGTGCATAGGACTGCTCCCTGTGTGTTGTGTCTGCCAATGGTAGTGGTGTTACATGCATTGACCATGTGTCCCTTCTGTCTTCCCCCCCTTTTTGTTTTGTCATTATGTCCTTGCATGCATTAGCATCATCTGGTGGAGGATCAGTGGCACCGTAGCAGGAGGGAGCTGAATCCCACGTGGCCCTGGAGGGTGAAGTATCGGAGTCCGAAGGCACCAGTGGGACAGAGGGCGAGGGGAGCTCCACGACGTGGACAGGAGCAGACACCAGCGACAGCGACTACTCCTCTGATGGGAGCTCCCTTGCGGTGGTGGGTACCTCTGTGCCCACCGCATCAACAGGTACAGCCACTACCCCCCTACCAGCACCACCCTCCAAGCAGCCCCTCATCGAGTTTCCCGTTCCCCCTCAACCAGGAGGGTGGGCATCTCCTTCCCCCCAGGCACCTCAGCCCCTGCCCCAGTCAGCCCCGATGCCCTCAGTGAGGAGGCTATTTACCTCCTGAGACCCCTCACTGTTGGGCAATCAACCATTTTGAATGCCATCCAGGGTGTTGAGAGGCATTTGCAGCAAACAAATGCATACCTGGAGGGCATTCATTCTGGCCAGGCGGCCCAACAGAGAGCATTTCAGGCTCTGGCCTCAGCACTGATGGCAGCCATTGTCCCTGTGTCCAGCCTCCCCCCTCCAACTTCCTCCACCCAGACCCAATCTCCTGTACCTCAGCCTATCCTAAGCACACAATCAGACCAACATGCACACTCATCAACACACAAGAGTGGAAATGGCAAACATAAGCACCACACATCCCAACGGCACTAACACAAGCACCATCACCATGCAGACACACCAACATCCACTGCCTCCACTGTGTCCCCCTCCTCCACATCCTCCTCCTCCCTCCCTGTCTCATCTCCACTCACACCTGCATGCACTACATCTTCATCCACTACCTCATCACCAGCACGCCCATCACCACAAACCGCTGACGTGCACTCACCACCCCACTACCATTCACACATACCCTTTGTCCTCTCCCAGTGTGTCTGTGAGCCCTCCTCCCAAACTACACAAACACAGGCACACACCCACCCAACAGACATCCACCTCACAACAGCCTCCGGTCCATGCACCTTCACCCAAATTCAGCAAATGTACACCTCCTACAACCACTACCTCTTCCTCCAAACCCCCTCCATCTTCCTATCCCAGTGTGTCTAAGAAACCTTTCCTCACAAACTTTGTCCTCTTCCCAACACCCTCCCCCATCCTTCCCCTAGGGCCAGGCTATCCAGGTCCCAGCCCAGCACCTCAGCCACCATATCCTCCAGCACAGTGGTCTCAGCAAGTTCGGGCCCCACCCATCAGGACTGCCAGTGTCCCACCTAGCGAGGCCAAGGAGCAGGCCATTTCGCCACCTGCCAAGGTGAAGAAGGTGCCCACATGCCAGAGGGAGAAGCCACACCTACCAGCAAGCAAGGCCTCCACCAAGCCAAAAGGGGACAGTGGCAAGGCACCAGCAGCGACATCAAAGGTGGGGAAGGGACACAAGCCGTACAGCAGGCCAGGACAGGGCACGGAGGCTCCTGCTGAGGGACCAGAGTCCACCCTTCTGTCTACCACAACATCAACCAGTACGGCGATGAACACTGCCACCTGCACCGCCACCTGCACCAGCACTGCCACCAGCACCACCACCTGCACGTCTGCTGCCTCACTAACAGTCCCCAGCATCATCCCCAGTGGGCAGCCATCTGAGGCTGCAGGAGACGTCCTGCTGTGTCCCTCAACAGGTGCAGACACATACACCACTGCCAGCACCTCCGCCACAGACACTGCCGCAACCACCGCCACCAGCCTCGCTACGTGCTCAGACAGTGCCACCACAGCTCACATGGCAATCATCCCCAGTGGCCAGCCGTCCTAGGCTGCAGGGACATCCTGGACCTTGCCCAGCATACATGAGGCATGACTCACAGCACTGTTTGTACCAGCAGGTGCCAGGCGAATTCGCAGCAGGGTGTGGATACAAAGTCCCATCCAGAACCAGTGGAGATTCACATCCACTCACTCTATCCTTGGCAGGATGAAGCACTTTGGCAACAAATCCCCCTCCAGAACCAGTGGAGATTCACATCTACTCACCCTATCCTTGGCAGGATGAAGCACTCTGGTCACAAAGACCCCTCCAGAACCAGTGGAGATTCACAACCACTACCTCAGTCCTTGGCAGGATGAAGCACTCTGGGCACAAAGCCCCTCCGGAACCAGTGGAGATTCACATCAATTCACCCTATCCTTGGGAGGATGAAGCACTCTGGGCACCAGGCCCCATCCAGAACCAGTGGAGATTCACATCCACTACCTCAGTCTTTGGCAGAATGAAGCACTCTGGGCACAAAGCCCCTCCAGAACCAGTGGAGATTCACATCCATTCACCCTATCCTTGGGAGGATGAAGCACTCTGGGCACCAGGCCCCATCCAGAACCAGTGGAGAAAAGCATCCACTACCTCAGTCCTTGGCAGGATGAAACACTCTGGGCACCAAGCCCCCTCCAGAACCAGTGAAGAAAGACATCCACTACCTCAGTCCTTATCAGGATGAAGCAGTCTGGGCACCAAGCCCCCTCCAGAACCAGTGGAGACTGTTATCCACTTGAGAGACTGTGGCTTTGCACTCCCCAGGATAAAGCAGTGGGCAAACCACCCACTAGAGAGACTTGAGAGACTGTGGCTTTGCACTCCCCAGGATAAAGCAGTGGGCAAACCACCCACTGGAGATACTTGAGAGACTGTGGCTTTGTACTCCTCAGCATAAAGCAGTGGGCAGCCCACCCACTGAAGAGACTTGAGAGACTGTGGCATTGCACTTCCCAGGATAAAGCAGTGGGCAACCCACCTACTGGATAGACTTGAGAGACTGTGGCTTTGCACTCCCCAGGATAAAGCAGTGGGCAAACGACCCACTGGAGAGATTTGAGAGACTGTGGCTCTGCACTTCACAGGATAAAGCAGTGGGCAAACCACCCACTGGAAAGACTTGAGAGACTGTGGCTTTGCACTCCCCAGGACGAATCAGTGGGCATGGAGCCCCCTCGTGGAGCAGTGGTGTCATCTGTTCATCCGGCTGAGCCTGCCCTCCTGTTTATTTTCCATCTGATGCCCCTGCAGTGTTATCTCCATTTCGAGTCAGGTATCTTGTGTGGGCTTCGCCCATGCATTTTCGAACACTGATCCATGGACAATGATTTCATTAATATTCAGACTTGTGTTGTTGGTGTACATATTTGTATATACTGATTTTTGAATTTATTGATTACAATTGTTACAATCATTTTCTTTTGTCCTTGCATTCTTCCAGGGGGTGGCAGGGTGTATATGTAATGTTGCTACATGCATTTGTGTGTATGGTGTTGTGGGTGAGGATGTTGCTTGTGTGTGTCGCTCTCTTTTCCTTCCCCCCCTCCCCTGTGTGCTAGGTGCAGTATTCACCGTGGTCGTCGCAGTGTCTTTGCTGCTCCTGATACAAGAGGAGGTAGACCAGCATGGGCAGGACCTGTAGTTCAGGCTCCATGGCATCCTGGTTGTTCGTAAAGTGTCAAAAGGTGAGTGGTGTCCGTTCCAAGTACTGTTTCCGCCATGCTTTTGATTGTGTTGGTACCGCCCCGGAAAAGGTGGCGGATAGGCGTGTTGTAATACAGTGGGTGGAACCTTGTGTTATGCAGGTCTGTTGGTGATTACCGCTGCGGTGTTTGTTTCTACTGCCGTGGCGGTCGGAGTGTTAAAGTGGCTGTCTATGTTGGCGGATTCCGCCATGGTCCTGATTCCATTTTTTTCCTCTGGCCTGTTGGCGGTATTACCGCTGCTTTAACACCGACCGCCAGGGTTGTAATGAGGGCCTGAATCTGCAATCCATATCTGGTGAGACCAGGCAGGAAGATTGTATCTACCCAGATATAATACAGTTTAAAAATAACTCAAGAACCTTATCAAAGCAGGTCAACTTCTAGGTATTATTCAAGCTGACTCAAATCAACCCTCATTGTTTCAGTTCCAACACCTTCTGGAAAGTACCCTTATTGAAATTTGTGAATCCAAAACTTCCCAAACACAAGGAATAGCATTGATACATCATAGGCTTGACAAGATTGAAGAAATGATGCAGCACATTTCTAGAGCGATCAAAGGAAATTGCGCAGAGAGTGTCTGACTTGAAAGAACGTGTCTCCGTCAGGATAAACATATCAATGCTTTTCAGAAGAAGTTCCAGGCCTCCCAGATCAAAATAGAGGAAATTGAGAATTAGGCACGGAGATCAAACTTGCGTTTTGTGGTAATTCCAGAAGGGTTGAAATGTATTCAGGGTTGTGATAAACCACAGCAATATATGGAAACTTTCCTTAAAGTACATCTGTTGGAGCAAGTCCCTAAAGATCTCACCACATGTGGGCCCATCGGGTCCCAGCACAAGAGGCATCAAATGATGATTGTAAACAATAATCGTAAACTTTGCAGGCTATTGAATTATGGAGACTGCTCCATCCAAAGCTATTCAAATGAAATAATTTTTACTCTCTGATGGATTGCGGATCACGTTTTTTTCAGATATGTCCGCAAGGGTGGCTCATCATCGCAGGGAATTCATAGGGCTAATTTGTCAATTAAAAACGCTGACACACAGGCCTCAATTGTTCAGCAATCCAAGCTGAAGATCTTGTTCAAGGACCACTTTTACCTCAGTGTCACCTTGGAGGAAGCCCAGAAGGTGCTGCAGAAAGTTATAGGATAACATCAGAGTTTGGCAAGAGGGGAAAAAAAGCAAAATCCTGCAATTTGAAGATTAATGTAATTGATATGTAGTGACTTTTTCATGTTACAAACTTCTCCAATAATGAATTCTAAGGAGGCATGGGTTGTCTGCATTTAAACAGTGGATTTCTCACAGGTAAAAACATATTTCTTTGCATTAGATACCATTTATTAGCACTTTAGCATATGCACACTACTGTACTACTGCAATTTTTCATGTTCATATTTTGTGTGTTAAACTTTGAGACCATCTTTTCTTGCACTTGTATTCAGCCTATATGCTGCTCTATATGATCCTTTGGTCGATCTGGAATGGTCAGGTGAGCGGGTCTCAATTGTGTGCTGTCAAGGAATATAAGCTCCAAATTATCCAACTACATAGCGCATCAGACCATACGATGTTAGGTGAATCTTTATGAATTTAAGGTTAGTCACGTTAAATCTGACATTTGCATTTGCCACTTTACATTGGATACCCAGTACCTTTTATTTCTTGTACTTATTTTACTGTGATTGCAGGTTTATGTTTAGTTTCCTAGAACATGTCCGTGCCTTCCATATAAATGTCAAGGGGGTGGAGGGAAAGGAGTATGACTAGTTGCTATGTCTGATCACCCTAAGCCACAGGGAGGGCAGACGAAGAGAGATAAGGACTCTCCTCTCTCTCAGGGAGTGTCTGGGTTGAGGGGAGATTGGCTATGGGAGATGAGCACCAAGGTGAGGTCAGGGTGGGATGAGTACTTGTGGTAGGAAGAAAAGGAAAAATGTAGCTCTATCAAAGTGGCTGTTTGAGTGTGAACAGAGACAGCGGCAGCAGACTGCAGAAAGAGAGCAAGGCAACACTTAGGAATTATTTCTTGTAACACAAATGGTATTCATATGAGCACAAATATGGGGGCCTTGTAAGATGGCTAGTGTCACTTTCTCCAGAGATAATCTTTGTACAAGAAACCCACTTGAAGTTTATTGCTCCTAAAATGCTTATTCCTAAGAGGTTTCCTCATGTCTACTTAACTTCTGCTGGGGTGGCAGCCAGAGTAGTGGCAATATATTTTGGTTATGGTATTGATTGGGAAGTTAGAGAGGTGATTAGGGATCCCAGTGGCAGGTGGCTCTGGTTGAGGGTTTTGGTTCATGGTTCCCCCCTCAATTTGGTAAACTATTATGATCCTATTAAGAATGACACCAGCCCCTTAGTATCCATCTATAACATCGCTATGAGGGCAGTGGGCCTGTTGACTCAGGGGGAGGAGGGATTTTAATTTAATACAAGATTTATCATTAGATATGTCTAATAAGGAACAAAAAAGCACCCAAAGCCTAAAACTAAGCAAATGATTTCTGTGCTAAGGCAGGATTTTTGGATTGTAGATTCTTGGTAGCTGATGTATCCTGCTAAAGCTCAGTATGCTTGCTTTTCACAGTGCTTTCAGTCCGCATCCCTTCTTGATTTTTTCTTTGCCTCTCAGTCACTCACGGTAGTAGGTTCGGATAGCAGGTCAAATGCTTTTTCAGATCACTTGGTGGTCTCAATATTAGTAGAACTTGCTACCCCCTCAAGAATAAGGCCTAGGTGGCAACTCAACAGTGCCCTATCAACTAATCACGAGTGGCTGCAAGAAATGCGGGTTTTCATAACCAAGATTTTTGCAATTAGCATCAATATATACTCACTTTTTTTCTGGTTGGGAAGCTTTTATGGCCTCGGTACGCTAGCGTATGATTGCTTATAAAGCCAATCAGAATAAAGAGCGCATCAGGCTAGTGCAGGAGTTTCAATTGATGCTTGAAGTTGCAATGAGGGCTGTTATTAATTCATAAGGCCAGGAGTCTTCAGGAAAGGATTTAGAGAAGGCAAAACAAATGGAAAGGGATTTTTGTAAACAAGAGGAATTCAATAGCTCTAAAACCAATAACAAATGGTAAGGGATTTTTGTAAACAAGAGGAATTCAATAGCTCTAAAACCAATCAACAAAAATTTTATGAAGATGGGCAGCAGATTGGTAAAAATCCTAGGTTGGTCTATCTGGGTCAAGCAGAAAAAATCATCTGTCAAGAAAATTGAGGATCCCAGCACATATAGCATGATGTTTGAGAAAGATGAAGTCACCTCGGTCACCATTATTAAACAAAACTACATATTAATTGACCTCCTCCTGCATAGTGCAATATTTTAGATTACTAATTACCCGATTCATTGGCCAAGGCAGCGATGGGGAAAATAACGGCATCTGAGATTTTGGGATCTTTAGCTAGAATGCCCATTGTGAAAGCTTGTGAAAATTTTGATTTTCCACCTGAATTCTATAAGATATTTGCAGAGCAATTGGTGCATTTTGTAACTGTGCTATTTAATTACATAAAGGATGATGGGGTATATCCCCTCTCCTTCAAGAAATCTATTATAGGCAGTTTTGTAAAAAAGGGTAAATCTCCATTGAATGTCAATTCTTACAGACACATTAGTCTGCTTAATGCAGATCACAAGCTTTCGACTAAAATTTTGATTTCACATATTACTCCAGCAGGCCAAACATTGATCCATAAGGATCAGAGCAGCTTTGTTTCCAATCACCTCATGGCGGCAAATACAATTTTTTTGAATCATGCTATATATGTTTTGTTATATAATCAAAAGGCTGCAGTGGAATTAATGATTGACGCAGAGAAGGCGTTCAACTTGGTCAGTTGGGACACTCTATTTCTCTTTTTGTTGAAATTTGGCTTCCACCCACAATTTGTAACAATGGTCAAGAACTTGTAAAAGGGAGCACAGGCCAAGGTAGTAGTGAATTCTAGTGTGGTGGGTGAGGTGTCCATTAGTAAGCATATCCATCAGGGATGTCCCCTATCCCCCACACTATTTTCTTTTTTTATTGAGCCACTAGCACTCAAAATATGTAGTGCACCTGGGATAAAACCACACCTGGTGGGTATATCCATATTAAAGTTGTTTGCTGATATTATGGTCTTGTACCTTAAGCCTGATTCAGCAAATGAGCAGCGGGCTTTCAATCTGGTGGAGGAGTACATGGGAATTGAAGGCTATAAGGTGAATCCGAACAAGACAGAAATGCTGTTAGGGCCAAAAGCCCAGTCAGGGACTTAGGTATATATGTTATTAGAGATTTTTCCCAGATATTTCAGCTAACTTATCTCGCTATGCAGAGAAAGGCACAAGATCTACTGGACAGGTAGTGTCTCCTATCTCTGACACTTATCGGGTGGGTCGCATTAGTATAGATGTCAATATTGCCCCTATTCTTGTTACTGTTCTCAAACATTCCTATCAAAATTAATAGTAGCCATTTTTATGATCTTGACTTTCGATTTAGAAGCTTCATTTGGAATAAGAAGGTCCCTTGGGTTAAACTTGCCATTGCACAGCTTAAGGAGGTTCAGGGAGGACTGGCTCTCCTCCATATGCAGACATATTATCAAGTAGCACTTTTGGATGTAATGGGAAGATCACTTGAAGGCAGGGGAGTACTGGATGATTTGTTTTCTAAAAACAAGATGCAAGAATTAGCAATTAGTCTCTCTGCCTTTATTAAAACTGCAAAACTGCCTAACAAAACTAGATACTTCAGGAGTGGGGCAGTAAGATGATTGCTATGCATAAGCTTTATCAGGCACCAGCAGGCTTTAATTATCTCCAGATTCAGAAATGTAACTACTTTGGCCTGTCTCTGTCAAAGGCAGTGGTCTTGTTTTGGGTATCTCACGGCTTGAAGGAGCTAGGAGATTTTGCTGTAAGAGACAAATTAATAACCTGGGACGAGACAATGCTGAAGTCTGGACTTCAAGGGGATAGCTTTAGATGGAGTTTCCTTCAGTGAACTCACTTTTGTTTTATTCCCATGATCTAAGTCGGGAAAGACACTAGCTCATGCGTTCACTGATGAAGACCAGGCTTACGGGGGTTGAGAACTGGTGCAGGTAATTAGGGAACAAATCAGGACATCCTTCCCATGTTTCTTTAAAGAATTTACGAGAAACCTCAATGTAGATTCACAGAGGATGATTGGCAGGTTATCTCAGAGAAGGGGGATAAGTCATTGAGAGAGGCAAATTATAAGAGATGGCCTTTCTTTCACTATGGATGGCATATTACATTCCTAATGCTTTGTATATGCATAGGACATATTATGATGTCAACAACCAATGTCTTCGCTGCCATCAGGATTATATGGGGACTGGCTACATGTATTCCTTACATGCCCAAAATTTAGCTACTTTTGTGAGGGCTCTTCTTTGCTATAAGTAAGGAAGTTGAAATCACTGTCATCCCTGATGCCAGCCTAGCACTATTCGGGGTGTCCAAGGAAAGTCAGAGAATCAACAAGGCAGGACAGTACCATATTTCTATTGCCCTAATGGTAGCCCGGGACTTAATTCTCCAAAATTGGAGGACTAGCCAGGCCTCTACATTGCAAAGATGATGGGAGAAAATGTCTAGGATAAAAAAATTCAAAGAAGCCTATGTTAACCCTTTTCGGAATTTAACAGGTTTGCACTGAACTGGTCCTATTTCAATCGCCCAGAATTTATTTCGGGACTGGGGGGGTGCTGTCTATCAATTTCTGTGAAGTGTTTTCTTCCTATGATATAATACAGCGTAATTTTCCTCAGACAAGATCTGGACTGCCCTATTATGAGTTCCTGCTATTTGTTCTAATATGTAACTCCAACCACCTTTTGCAGCAAACAGGTTGTTGTATCTAAACTCTATAAATGCTGGTTCGTATTTGCTTTTACTTTCACAATTTTGCAGAGATGTTGTGGCTTATAGCACTTTACTGCACTTTATACTTTATCATGTGTGATAGTAGGTTGGTCTTTCTGCACATGGCAGATTACACTTTATCTGAAGCACTTTAAAGAGAATTGGGTACAACAGGGGTGTATTTATTTACTGTGATCTTCTGCACTTTATTGAGATTACTGTAAGTATAAGTTCCATTATCTTCCCTGTGTTCAGTTTGTCTTCTGCTGATTATGAAATATGTAGTTCAAAAGATTGTCAGTAAATGTCATGTATCTGCCAGTTCTGTCAGACTGGGTGCATAGCTTTTCTTTTTTGATGAATGTATTTTGTATTTTGTATTTGGACAAGCTCAATAATAAAAAAAAGCATGATGTGAATGTTGAATTATTCTTAGAATATCAGAAAACCTCTTTCACATGCTTGGATTCAGAACTTTATGTGAAAGACCATAAGCTCCATGCAAGATCATTTAGATAAAGTTCAACAAGCAATAGTATTTTACATTTTAAATCGGGACGTCATCACAATCAGAAAAGGAATATTCCCTATGGGTAACATATCAGGCACAAGAGGAATTGCACAAGCATAGATGATTGATGGTGGAAGAATTGAAAACTTTACAAAGACTTAAAGCAAGGTGTTACTTTCCTAAAATAATGATGTGAGCTGTTAAAAATGTTCAGACTGTCCCACAAGAGACCTTATTAAAGATAGGTGGCAAAAAGAAAAAGAAGGCAAATAGCAAGTTAGATGTATACTTAATTATGTGCAGAAAATGGCAAAATATCTAGTACAAATTAGGCTATTCTAAGAAATCGATTAAAGTCTATGTGATACCATTACCTATAAACCTTTATTTTGTTTTAGAAAAGAGGAAATATTGAAAAATATCTTAAGCCTAAATTATACCTATAAGCTTGAAAGCATACATTTGACCACTTGGTTCCATGATAAACCATGTGGTTGTGATAACGCGTCCCTCTATGTCAATTTATACACATTAGGACTCGTTTTAGGCCAATGAATCTTTTGACCCAGTGGTGAGACACCGTAGAACGAGATACCTGATCAATATGTCAAACAATATGTCAATGACGTTATCAACATATATCACCACAATATACTTTACTTTGGATAAAGACATTGATTTAACTGTCGGCGCAACCATGACCTTTCAGTCATGAATAACCACACCTTTATTGGAGTTCCTATTGGTTACAATCTAATAATACGAGTATCAATCTCAAAACCAAGAAGCAAAAGAGCATAGTCACAATATGGCAAGTGTGATAAGATTTTGACAATTCAAAGATCACGAACATAAAAGCACCAACATAAGATAAACATAGATCAGAGTACATAGAATTTCATATACGTCTCAGTTCAGCATAGTGCAATGTCAGTCTCGCCTATTTGCGTCAGTGAGGATGTTCACCTAATCTAACCACTGATTAGCATCAGCATGTTGGACTTCATGCAAAACAATTTGGAACACCAATTTGGAAAACATCTAACTATGGTCTCTATCCAAAAATACAGCAGTTGGTACCTAGAAAGGAAAAGCAAATAGACAAATTACAATAGCAATTGTCATAATTACCCTCCTCGGAATAAGTCAGCATACAGGATCAGTCTTTGTCTTCAGGACATCAGTTAGAACACCGACAGTCTATTTCATCTAAGGACAGGGGACACTTCCCTCATAAGGAGGAAAAGTGTAAAGAGGCAATCTATGGATGAGGGTGATTTTGTTTAAGTCTCAAATCACCAAACAGAGTGACAGAGTTTCTTGATGCAAACGATATCATTCCCTACCTAATTCTAATGACCCTTCTGTGTCATGATTTTTTATCCCTTTTTCACAATACATTCCCCCCAAATTCTATTGGATAATCGCTATACCCCACTATCTTTAGCCTATCAAATTATACATTAGGTAATCCAAATTGTCACCCCACGATAATTTATAACACTTTGATTGGTCTTCATAATTGACGTCTTTGTAGGTGGCACATCAGGGGTTACTTCATTCTTTGGCACATTCTTCAAGTCAAAAGTTCTCTTTTCCATGGCAAAATGTCCTTGGATGTTTCTGTATTTGTTGCAAAACGTATAAAACTTATAGTAAGGCAGATAGCATGCGGATGGGAATAAAACATAACTTGCAACATAAAACAAAGGAAAAGAACACATGCTGGGTCATGGCCTTTTACGAATCAGCACACTGGAAAACAGAAAAATATGCTTTAATATGAGAGCTACATGGCTAAGTCTTCGACTCACGCTAATTTAAGGCCTATGGTTTCTAATACAGATGCAATCTTCGTAAGTGTTAAAATATTCAATTAATCATAATGCAAGCAATTATTTCTTACAGTCGACATTAGTTTATGTGTACAATAGTAACTTCACACTTATAATCATGTTAAGAATACATTTAAGCGAATAATATTTTATGATCGTTCTCATATGCAGCATTGTTAGATATTCATATAAGCATTTCACATCTAATATATGTAATATTAAACTACGCTCTCTCAGTTGTTATAAATGCAACAAATGTGTGTGCTGCAGATGTATCTTGGACAAAACAAAGGAATTTTAAACTTATGACAGGAAGAAGTGTAACATGATTAGATCATTCATTAATTGTAATACAGCTTTTTTTGTGTGTGTGTGTATATGTGATTACATGTCTATGTGATAAACATTATGTAGATTCACCTATTCGTCCCCTCATTGAGTGAATTAAAGAAACTATTATTGCAATCAAATGGTCCAACAGCCATTCTCCACTTCATAAGCACTTACAAGAAATTCATAGTTGTGTTAATATTTTGATGATCTCAGTACTCAGGATTTATCAGATTAAAGCTCATCATGGAGATGGGAAAATAAGTCATAGGTTAGGTTTAAAAGAAACATGGTGGATACATACTTTACGTACAGTAGACCTTGGCCTGAACCTAGATAGAGAATTCCACACTACCTTATGAATTTCCCTGAGAATCTGTGGGGAGCCCAGTGAAATTTATGAGGTGAAAATGTTGTGTTTTTCATGCATTTCATATCTAATCTTCAGGTTAAGAATTTGTTAGCTGATTAGGTGGACTCCTTTTATGTTAATGAAAATAGGCTACCAAGAGTTTGAGATGCATATTGACTATATACCTGGTACAAAGATTTAAAAAAATATATATATATTTGTTCTTGTTTCGATTATGACATATGAAAATCAGTTAATGATAGAATGCCCTTCAACACTTTAGACACATTCACCTACATTTGTAGCTTTATTTGGAACAAGGTGCTAGGATATTAGATTTTGGGCCTGATTTATATGTTGGCAGTAACGGTTACATCATCGAGTTTTCGACTGAAAACCTATCTGCCGCCATGACGGTCTGCCCACCATGTTTAGATGTTTGCGGAAGCATAGGTGAAAGACCGCTGATGGTCTGACATCACCGCCAAGAATTTTCACCTGGGTCGACAGTTCCATCGACAAAAGCAGCTGGCGACGGGATGCCAGCCCATTTTACTGCCAAGAAAATCATGATGTGCATTACCACCAATGCAACTGTGGCAGCTAAACTTCCATACCTGAGTTGACAAATTAGTATATATATATATATATATATGGACAAAACTCACCATTTTAATGCTTTCCACATTTCCTGCCTCCATTAGCCCACTGCTGTCAGTCTTGTCATTGCTCCTGGGCCAAGTCCATGATAGAACTCAACCTGCCATTGCCAGAACAGAAGGTAAGTCAAAGTCATTCCTATCATCCTTGGAGTTATTGTTTCACAGTAGTACTGGACACATGCATGGGTAAATATTATGTACAACAACAGCATGATGATGTCTAATTCTTAAGTGTGTAATCTTGTAGTTACAAAATGTGTCAGAACAGACCTGTAGATATGGGGAGCACCCACCAATCAGGTACAAACTGCCTTCATGGCAATGGACACTACACTGCAATTTGCTACAGGTGACTGTTCACAGAATGTACCACCAATCTTACTGCTAAACTGCAAACATGGGAGAGGATTATGAAGGTCACATGCCCCCTTGGTGTGTGCAATATGACAAAAAAATGAGATGTCATGCAACTGTAAAGTGCCAGGTACTCTGTGTATATGTGCATATCATTGACAAATCATGCCAATATAAACACACATGCATTCTCCAGTCACAAAAACCGAAACACATATAACTTTGGTGCAATTTTGTTGCAAGTGTCCAGTAACAAAATGAATGCTTGCACCAAAATTAATATGTCCATCACAAATGTACAACTTTAACGTATGTAGTTTTTGAAAATGAACTACAATTTACAAACTGTGATGGTCACTGTCACAAATCAGAGTAAGTGCATGGCACACACATAAGCAGAAATGACTTTATCAGCAAACAATTAGTAACATTAATCAAATAAGGCCAGGACAAAGGTGTTCTCAAAATAAAATTGTATTATTAATATGAGATAATTCTCTCATAAAAAAAGGTAAATAAGCATTATATAATGAAAAGGCAATAGGCCTGTTTTTCATAGTGGGGGTCCTGCCTTCTAAGGTCATTGCCAAAATAAACTTCCTCTGAAAAGGGCTTCTGCGGGGCAGAGTGCAGGCACCTCAATGATCCCACTGGGAGGAGGGGTCTTTGGGTTTGGGTGGGGTGGGTTTGGGAGGGATAGGTTTGGGTTTGTGATGGTTGGTTGGAGTGTTGGAGGGGTGGGGTAGAGAGAGGCAGGTATGGGTCTGGGAGAGGTGGGTTTGGTAGGGCTGTGTTTGGATATGGAAGGGGTGGGTTGGGATTTGAAAAGGTTGGATTTATGTTTGTTAGGTGTGGATTTATGTTTGGGAGGGCTGGTGTGGGATGATTAGGGGCAGATTGGGATATAAAGGGATAGTTTAGGAGGTGGCAGGGCATGGAAAGATTTTTGGGAAGGTTTATTTTTTATTTTTAAGGAGGTCTGGGCCAAGATAAAAGTAGGTCCTTATTAGACCTGGCAGCCTTAGTGTTGTCATCCCCCAAATTTTTGCCTTCCTCCCTCCACTTTTCCGACATTGTTTTTTCTGGTTTTAGGACTCTGCACACTTTACCACTGCTAACCATTGCTAAAGTGCATATGCTCTCCCTCTTAAACATAGTAACAATGGTTTATCCCCAACTGGCATATTTTATTTACTTATAAGTCCCTAGTATAGTGCACAACATGTGCCCAGGGCCTCTAAATTAAATGCTACTAATGGGCCTGCAGCACTGATTGTGCCACCCATATAAGTAGCCCCTTAACCATGTCTCAGGCCTGCCATTGCAAGGCCTGTGTGTGCAGTTTCACTGCCACTTCGACTTGACATTTAAAAGTAGTTGTCAAACCTTAAACTCCCCTTTTTCTATATATACGTCACCACCAAGATAGGCACTAGGTAACATACAGGGCAGGGTGCTATGTATGTAAAGGGCAAAACATGTACATATGTGTATTATATATGTACTGGTAGTAAAAAACTACTAAATTCATTTTACTCTACTGTGTGGCCTGCTCCTTTCATAGACTAGCATTAGGACTGCTGTCACAAACTTTTAGAGTAATAGATTCTGATCTGAAAGGGGTAACCAGGTCATATTTAGTATGGCCAGAATGGTAATACAGAAACCTGTTTATTGGTGACGTTGGATTGTATATTACTATTTTAGAAATGCCGCTTTTAGAAAGTGAGCATTTCTCTGCAATTAAAAACCATCTGTGCCTTACAGCCTGTCTCCAACAACATCGGGGCTGGTTGACAGCTCCCTTGTGCATTTCAGCCAGACAACCACAAACACAGGACACTCAGTCACACCTGCACTTATCTAAGTATTGAATGGGTCTTCCTGGGATGGAAGGGTGGAAGGCCTGACACTTACATTTCAAAGGTCAGTGGCCTGCCCTCACACAATGGACTGCCAAAACCCCTACTGGGACCATGGCAGATAGGACTCAAGTGAAAAGGGAACTTGTACACCTAAAAACCACTCTTTGAAGTCTCCCCACTTCAAAGGCATTTTTTGGTACATAAACTCGGTCTCTGACTCTACCAACTCAGACACTTCTGGACCTACACCTGCATCCTGTCAAGATGAACTGTCTGGCTGCCCAAAGGACTCATCTGGAACGCTTTGCTGAGAAGGTCTGCTGCACTGCTGTTTCCCTGCTGCCCTGCTGGCTTCTGACTTTGCTGAGTAGGGCTCTGCATTCCCCAAAAGTGCTCTCCAAGGGCTTGAAGTGAGCTTGACTCCTGTTTTCTGAAGCCTCAGGGCCAAAAAGACCTCAGCCCATATTTATTCTTTTTTTGCACCACATATGCGTCATTGTTTGATGCAAAAGCGGCGCAAACCTACAAAATATAATTGTATTTTGTAAGTTTGTGCCACTTTTGCATCAAAAAGTGACGCAAAAGTGGTGCCAAAAAATATAAATATGGGCCTTCATCTCTTCAGGAAACCCCTTGTGCATCGAAAATCGAAACACTACCTGCCGAATTTGAAGCAAAGAGGCAGCTGCTGACAAGGGCCTGGGTGAATGTCCTTCTGGCTTCGGTGGGGATCATGTGTACATTTTTCGAAGCATGTGCAGGGTGTGGAAGCAACCCGATGATACTGAGCTCACCTGTCGGTCCATTAAGAGCGATGACTCTAAGATGACACTGAGGTTGCGGGCATGGTTGGTAGGGGTGGGAGCATTTCCGAGGGCAGTGGGCAACCAGGACTCGTTCCAGGCGGAGGGTGTGGAGCAGAGGTTGCGGACTTCTGTTTTGTCTGAGTTCAGTTTGAGCAACTATCTTTCATCCATGGGGCAACTGCTTTCATTCCTTTGTGGAAATTGATTTTGGCGGTGGTCAGGTTGTTGGTGAGGGAGACTATCAGTTGGGTGTCGTCCGCATAGGAGACAATGTTGAGTGTGTGACTTCTTACGATGGTGGCTAGTGGGGACATATAGAGGTAGAAGAGTCTGGGACTCAGTGAGGATTCTTGGGGGACGCCGCAGCTGATCTTGGTGGCTTCTGAGAGAAAGGGGAGGAGATGGACCCTCTGTGTTCTGCCAGTAAGGAATGAGGAGAGCCATTGCAGTGCTGAGTCTGATTGAGAAATCGCTGCACAGCCGACCTGAACAACACAGCCCCTACTTCCCGAATGGAAATTCAACACATCAGCCTTCTGACTGAAAATTCAATGCATCACCTTCTGGATCGATGCAGCACCCGTGCTTTTGTCCAGCGCATCAAGGATTTTACCCGCATCCTTCCTGGGCGTCAAAATATCACTGCACCGTAGTGAGGAACCATGACTGCACCCGAAAAATGATGCAAACCCCTTGCAGCATGGAAAGAAATGATGCAATGTTATTGTTGTGCTAGAAAATTCGACGCAACACCCTATTTTCCCACTCATCTCCTCCTCTGCAGTCTCCGTCTGTCATTATTTTTTACGCATACCAGGTACTGTTTGTAACAAAAAGACAACTGTTTATTTCTCAGGATTAAGGCTCTTTTAAGCCTTTTAAAAGTGATATTTCTACTTTTGCTATTTGGATCTTTGTGTTTTTACCTGAATTAATTCTGATAAGTATTATCTATTTTTCTAAACCTGTGTGGTTTATTTTTGTGGTGTTTTGACTGTGTTACTTTATGATTTATTTCACAACTACTTTACACATTGCCTTCTAAGTTAAGCCTGACTGCTCAGTGCCAAGCTACAAGAGGGTGGGCACAGGATAATTTGGATTCTGTGTGACTTACCCTGACTAGGATTGTGGTCCCTACTTGGACAAGGGTGTATACCTCTGCCAACTAGAGATCCCATTTCTAACAGTCCTCCATTGGAAATTGGTTAGGGCAGTTTTGGGAGGTAGATAGAGTGGCTGTGTCTGTTGTAAGTATGTATGTTAAAGGTATAGGTACCTGAGGGACTGGTGTATGTGCTGTATGTTTAGATATGTGTCTCTTACTGATTGTTGGGTGGGTGGGTGAGTGTAGGCATTTGGGTTCAGTATGTGTGTGTGTGGTTGTGTGTATTGTGGATATAGTGGGTATTGCTGTGGTGTCTGTGTGTGCTGGTGCATGTGAGTGCAGTGGTGGGTGCACTGACTGGGGTTGTGCTTGTGGTGCATGTGAGTATTGATATAGTGGTGGGTATACTGACTGTGTGTGTGCTTGTGGTGTGTGTGGGTGGTAGTGTAGTAGTGGTCATTGACTGGGGGTGTGCTTGTCGTGTGTGGGGAGATTGGTGTAGAGGTAGGGGCACTGACTGAATTTGTGATTGTGGTGTGTTGGTGTAGTGGTGGGTGTTGTGTCAGTGGGTGTGCTGGGTGTGTGTGTTTGTGCCATGGTGGATGTGATGCTTGTGGGTTTGTATAAGATGGTTATGGTGATGGTGGTAGTAGAGTATGTGGTGTCTGCTTTTGCATGTCTGTGTTTTTGCTGTGTCAGTGTGAGGATGTGCTGCTTATTGTTGTCGAAAGGGGTGCGTACAAATGTTTGCATGTACATTGGGATAGTGCTGGGTTGAGGGGTTTTGGATGGGGAGGGGGTGGGAGTCTGGGTACATGGTTGGGGTAGGTGGGATGTTGCGGTCAATGAGGAGGTCAGATCCTGGAATGACCAATGTAGGCCATACAGGGTACCATGAATGCCAACAAGGTAAGCCAGCATCTGGCTGTTCTGGCCAGCCTGCCCAGGGATGGCCTTCAAAAGTGCAGTCTGGCCTACAGTGATAGTCTGTAATAGGTCAACATTGATCAAAGCCTGAGACACCAGAGCAAGGGCGTAGGTTTGGTCAGCAAAGGTAACACTGCTTCTTTTAATGGTGGCTACGGCTAACGGGGAGTAGCACAACACAGGGTAGAGCTTGGGTGTCAGATGGTGTCACAGTTGCTCCAGGGTCCGCCACCACGAGGGACTGGTCTTCATTGAAGGCCTCCAAAGAAGATGTATAGTCAGTCATGGCCTCCGTGCCAGTCCTCTAACCCTCCATGACACTGGGTTCCTCAGTGTCAGTGGTTTCCACACCCAATTCCCAGCAGACTGCTCCTTACCCCCCAATGTCGCCTCTGTCACCTTTGCCTTGTCCAGATGACGTAGTAAACACAGACACAACAGTTTGAGGCTATCTGTGCAACTGCAATTGGACATTAATGTTCAACACGCAAAATTTGCATACATTTCAGTAATCCCCCATGCCAATTCCTACATAATGTATGCCTTTGTCTTTTATACACTTGCAGGTCCCTCCATGAAAAATGGTTTTGACGGCATAACTAAAAACCTAGGTCTTGAGACATCTCTGAACCAGTGAACACTGAACATCTCTGAACCACTGCAGTACAGAGCTAAAATGTATTCATGTTTCACAAAGGGAAAGGTGTTGAACTGGAAATTTACTTCTCAGGATGGGACACCATAACATCTCCGTGATTTAACCTTCCATCTGCAAAAGTCCCTTTAAGTATCACAGTGCTCTCCATCATTAATTTCTCCACTGGAGAGAACTAACAACACCAAAATGTTGTTTAGGGGATGTGTGACTCTTTTCACCATTATGGACACATTGCTGTCTGTAGCAATCAATACAGTTTAGCACACAAAATTGCGTTGTGTGACACAGACTGACTTACATGCACATTGGTAAAGGACGAAAACCTCAGGTCAACCTGCCACTGTCCATGTGTACTGACCAGAAGTTTGCTGGACAATATGGTTTCAAACATGTCACAGATTATGAATTATGCCACTGTACACAGAATTCTAGTCCATTTGGTGCAGATGCACATTTTCATATTGTCATAGCACAAACTTGCCTATGTAATGTTTGATACATCAACTGCATCATAATTCTGCAGCTTGCAGTAGCAACAAGTCATGGGGCCTACATTAACTAATCACACTTTTGATGAAGAATCCTACCTGCCCCAATCAAGACATGCGACATGTTTGGGACATGTTTGGTGCAACTGTAACTCATTACATTGAAAAAATGCAGGTACCCTGATTGTTTGCATGAAGCCATGTGTCTGCATGTGTCTGCTCACAACAGTACTTGCCTTGTGATGAGGAATATATTGGAACACTTCTTCACAAACAAATGAACCATTCACAGCATCAGACACTGTAGAGTAACTGACACCTCCTGAAATCCTCATAGACCTTTATGTTGATGGCATACAGTATGACTAGAAATGAAAAAGGTTACACAACAACAATATCTACAATTAATGACTTACCTCTTTGAGACTGTTGTTAGTTCTTCAACTGTCCATCAAGCTCTGGGTAAGCCACCACCGGGATGTGGGCATTAGGGAGGGCAGGGTGCATCAGTGGGAGAATTGCCCAACGGGGGGTAGCACAACACAGGGTAGAGCTTGGGTGTCAGATGGTGTCACAGTTGCTCCAGGGTCCGCCACCACTAGGGACTGGTCTTCATTGAAGGCCTCCAAAGAAGATGTATAGTCAGTCATGGCCTCCGTGCCAGTCCTCTAACCCTTCATGACACTGGGTTCCTCAGTGTCAGTGGTTTCCACACCCAATTCCCAGCAGACTGCTCCTTACCCCCCAATGTCGCCTCTGTCACCTTTGCCTTGTCCAGATGACGTAGTAAACACAGACACAACAGTTTGAGGCTATCTGTGCAACTGCAATTGGACATTAATGTTCAACACGCAAAATTTGCATACATTTCAGTAATCCCCCATGCCAGTTCCTACATAATGTATGTCTTTGTCTTTTATACACTTGCAGGTCCCTCCATGAAAAATGGTTTTGACGGCATAACTAAAAACCTAGGTCTTGAGACATCTCTGAACCAGTGAACACTGAACATCTCTGAACCACTGCAGTACAGAGCTAAAATGTATTCATGTTTCACAAAGGGAAAGGTGTTGAACTGGAAATTGACTTCTCAGGATGGGATACCATAGCATCTACGTGATTTAACCTTCCATCTGCAAAAGTCCCTTTAAGTATCACAGTGCTCTCCATCATTAATTTCTCCACTGGACAGAACTAACAACACCAAAATGTTGTTTAGGGGATGTGTGACTCTTTTCACCATTATGGACACATTGCTGTCTGTAGCAATCAATACAGTTTAGCATACAAATTTGCGTTGTGTGACACAGACTGACTTACATGCACATTGGTAAAGGACGAAAACCTCAGGTCAACCTGCCACTGTCCATGTGTACTGACTAGAAGTTTGCTGGACAATATGGTTTCAAACATGTCACAGATTATGAATTATGCCACTGTACACAGAATTCTAGTCCATTTGGTGCAGATGCACATTTTCATATTGTCATAGCACAAACTTGCCTATGTAATGTTTGATACATCAACCGCATCATAATTCTGCAGCTTGCAGTAGCCACAAGTCATGGGGCATACATTAACTAATCACACTTTTGATAAAGAATCCTACCTGCCCCAATCAAGACATGTGACATGTTTGGGACATGTTTGGTGCAACTGTAACTCATTACATTGAAAAAATGCAGGTACCCTGATTGTTTGCATGAAGCCATGTGTCTGCATGTGTCTGCTCACAACAGTACTTGCCTTGTGATGAGGAATATATTGGAACACTTCTTCACAAACAAATGAACCATTCACAGCATCAGACACTGTAGAGTAACTGACACCTCTTGAAATCCTCATAGACCTTTATGTTGATGGCATACAGTATGACTAGAAATGAAAAAGGTTACACAACAACAATATCTACAATTAATGACTTACCTCTTTGAGGCTGTTGTTAGTTCTTCATCTGTCCATCAAGCTCTGGGTAAGCCACCACCGGGATGTGGGCATTAGGGAGGGCAGGGTGCATCACTGGGAGAATTGCCCAACTAGACCTTCAGCAGACTTTTGAGTAGCTAACACAGGTCCTCCAAACTCTTCCGACAGTGCAGGCTGTGCCACTTGTGGACCCCCAGTGTCCGCACCTTCTTTGCAATGACCTTCCACATCTCACACTTCTGATGGGTGTTGACCTGTATGGATGACAAAAAAGAACAAGACTAGAAATTGTCAGCAATTTTGTTTGGCAGTGTTGCTGTGACATAAGTATTTGGCATGCATGCATGCATTCACCAAACAGTAACTCCGTTTTCTTACAATAATTTAGAGGTATCTTAGAAATACTGAGTTACAGTAATCTAATAATCACTCTCAACTCTTTCTACCTCCTCAGGGTACAAACTCAGGCCTAGAACATCATCTAGACAAGGGCTATGAAATATTTTCTGTTGTGAGAGCCATTCTTGATTACTCATAATCATTGTGAGATACTAAAGGTTAAACAGCCTGTGTAATCCATGCACATAACCACTTGCACAGTTACATTGGCTGCATGCCTAAACTCCCAGGAGTCTGACCCCATGGTCTGCATTGCAGGCAGGGACTGAGACCATTATAGAAAGGCAGCTATGTGTCAGTGAGAACAGGGAATTTGGGGATGTATGAACAAGTGTGTTGGATTCGGACATACTGGGATGGATGATTGTGAGTCAGTGTCATCTAAACTTGCAGCACATATGTGGCTCCATGATATATTGGAAACATCCAGAGCACCCTATTACACTATATGGGTTGGAACTCCAGACCTTCAAATTATTTTTAACACATTGCTATCATTTTAACAGTGGCTACATGTTGTCACTCATTGAAGTGGTACACTGTTTACTGGTCACTTGTAGTCAGTGGCCTACAATTTGTCAGATGAAACAGGAATTGTGAGTTACATGGACACATATTACAGCTTCTCATTTCAGGTGACTTAACACTTCCATGCACAGATATTTCAGACAGTGGCAAAAAAAGTTCTGTCCCAGCTAAATCATTCTGTCAGCTCCACTCACAGCACTTCCACTATTAACTAAAAAGAGCATAATAACCTGTGGATTGAAAAGGAATAGGTTCCTCAGTCAGACATTCCTCAATCAGATACGTACCTGTTACTCTGGGGTCCCATGGAGCTGGCTGTACAGGCATAGGATCTGCCTGGCAAGGAGCTCCAGCTCCTCTGTGCTGAAGGCAGGGGCCCTGTCACCTGCTTTGCCCAGCATCCTGGCTCCCAGAGGTCGGTAACAGTGGGAAAAAATCCAGGAGGTCTTGTTGGCTGTAGTGTTAGGAGGCAAGTTAGCTTTTTCACGATGCCACATACAAGTACAGGGCAGACACAATCTGTGATGGAGATGAACACAGCCATTGACTTTCATGTGTAGCCATCACATAGGTTAGCCTATGGCAGGGACTGTCATGGAGGGTACCACCTACTACGCAGTCATCTTCTTCTGACAAACATCGGGAGGCCAATGTCCTGATGAAAGGTCATGCATCCACCATTTCACGGTGTGAAATTGTGCATTTTTTAATTGTTAGCACTCAAAATGTCAGCAACAAATGACACTGTTCTTGGGAAAATATAACACAATAAAATGTGAACCGTGACTGTGTTTGACACCGATAGTGCCACAGGGGAAGTAATACATATGTTGATGGTATTTTAGAAAAAAAAAATATGTCCAAATAATACATTTCAGATGTACTATTTGGACATAATGATAAAAAAATAAAGAAAACAATGAAACTTTTTTTGAAGTTCTAAAAATGTGATGTTAATTTGTGTACATATATTACCAAATGACATAGCTACTGTTACCAAGAATTAGGATGTGTGTTGACGTTAAAAGTATGGTGTGACCATTTGAGCTAATATTTTCTTTTCCATACATAAAGACGTCTGAACACAGCCATAAGTAGGAGGTGATGGCCTCAGGTCCTCCTGCACTTTCCACATCTTGCCAACATGAAGGAAAGAGACGTCATCAATACATTTTGGCTAGATAGGAAAACTTTCCTGGATTTGTGTGGGCAGTTGGAGCCTGATTTCCTGCCTCACAATATAAATCCAACAGCTAAAACACCAATAGTGCAACTCATGGCAGTACTGCATTTTGTGACCACTGGCACTTTTCATTACACTGTACCAGTATTTGCCGGCATGTCCAAACCAACTTTCAGTGGTGTGTTACTGGATATCCTTGCTTCCTTCAACAGCTACATCCATTTCCTTGTACATAGGATTTGGGCACTTTAATAGAGAATTTTATGCTTTGGGTGGACTACCACATGTAACTGGAGCAATAGATGGCAATAGATGGCACGCATATTGCCTTGGTGCCACCAAACACAAAAGGAACAGGTCTACCACAATTGGAAGATCTTCAATTCCAACAATGTGGAAGTTGTCTGCTTACCGGATTTATACATCTCAAGTGTGTGTGCCCGCTTCCCTGGGTCAACACGTGATTCGTTCATACTACCAAACAGCACCATGCAGATGTCACAACTTGGATCGGAGAGGGAGACAGAGATGAGCCCCTGTGTGAGGATCTTGAATTGTCCAATAAAGATGACAGTGGTGAAGAAGAAGAAGTGGACTTATGTCAAGATGTGATTGAACACTTATTCACCTGAATGTAAGTTTACCTTTACAAATTGTAACCTCCAGTATAAGAACAACTTGTCACATAGGGAACATATCAGTCTGTAATGGTAATTTGGTAGGAATGATCTGTGCAGGAAAGTCCAAGGCAAATATGTTAGTGGATCAGAGTTTTCCTACATTAGTACTGTGGCCATTGACAGAGATTAACTGTGCTTGTGCTAGCTATGGGCCTCATTACGACCCTGGCGGCCGGTGGTAAGCTGGTGGTAACACCGCCAACAGGCTGGCGGTGTTACTCCAGCTATTATGACCGTGGCACAATAGCCACGTCCATACCGCCGGCCTCTCCACTATACTGCCTTGCGGTCATAATCCCCAGGGCAGCGGTGCAAGCACTGCTGCCCTAGGGATTATGAGTCCCCGACCGCCAGCCTGGCCACAGCGGTAAACTCCACCATGGAAAGGCTGGCGGTAAGGGGGACTTTGGGTGCCCCTGGGGGCCCCTGCACTGCCCATGCATTTGGCATGGGCAGTGCAGGGACCCCCAGGCATAGCCCCTTTGCGCATTTCACTGCCCGTATTTCGGGCAGTGAAATGCGCAATGGGTGCAAATGCACCCGCTGCACATCAGCATTGCCGCAGGCTCTATTACGAGCCAGCACCATCTGTTTGCCCAGCAGAAAAGTCATAATAGGGAGCCAGAAATACCGCCAGCACTGGCGGTATTCTGTCTCCCGCAGCCTCAGTGGTCTTTTTGAACGACCGCCGAGGTTGTAATGAGGGCCTATGTGTGTCCTCATAACGTATCATTTGAGTCAGATTTAAAATGTGAAATTATTAATTTACCCTTGCTATTCTGTTTCAGCGTCCTTCACCATGTCATCTTCATTTGGACATTTCAAAGTTGTGACATTTGCAGAGATATTTTGCTGTTTGACAGTACAAAGTGAACATATGTCGATCCTGGGACAGACACCCACTTGGGATGGACAAATCTTGTACGGAAACAACTAGAACTCAGATAGTATGTAATATCAGAAGTTTGTTTTAGACCTGTTATCTGTGTGATGCTACCATCAAGGCAATATATGCCACTTAATTTGATCACACCACATGTGTATGTCAAGCCATATCATGCTGCTCTTTCTTTACATTGGCTACATCTTTAATTTTTGGACATTGGAGGTAGCTGTTGATGTGTCTCCTCATAGTTGATAGATCTTTTTGTTAGCACACCCCTGTATAGGGAGTGTGTCATTGCACCAGATCCTGCCAGAGTGACAGCAAATGTTACTGTAATGATATAGACTATTGGTGTTATTGATCTAGGATTCCTATTGTGAAGGCAGTATGTATGGCTCGAACTGAGGTCATCCATGAGTGATAATTTGACTATTTATTTTGATCCAATTGAATATTCCCTTCCGTCCACGATGTCAAGCGTGTGGAGCGTATAACCCTGAATTGAAACTAAGGGGTTGGGGCCTGGATTTTTTAAACCCAGATTTCATTTCTTCAAGGATTGTTGCCAACATAAGTATGTTCCAAATAAATTTTGATTTGAGTTTGCTTTCTTTAAATAAATAGTATTACACTTTACCTCTTTTCTTTAGCAAATACATGTTCAGATGAAATGACTACAAGATGGTGGAAGACAGACATGACAAATAAATGGGCACAAAAAATCCCACAATAGTTGGTGCTCTGTGTTTATACCATTTATTAGCATGACACAAAGGAGCAGAAATGTCACATCATTTGGACATACAACAAATAAGTCTATCATGGTGAATGAAAGTATGGTAGTAGAGCCAAAAGCAGTTTGCAGTCTAATGTACAATATACAACTGTTCTCAGAAAAGGTAAATGTGTTCCTGAAATAGTCCACAGAGTGAATGGTAGACACACACTGGAGGAAATTAGGATCTTCGTCTCTTGGAGGTGGTTGTCCTGCCATCCTCTTCTGCTGGTCCAGATGACAGACCCCACTTGGGGGGAGTGGGCACAGGTGCAGGGTTGGGAGTATGAGGAGCAGGCTCCTCATGTGCCAGGGCCTACCTGTCTGTGGCTGGCAGTGGTGTACTTGACCCAGAAGTGGAGAAACCACAGACAGGGGCAAATGGAATGGGAAAATCCCTGCACAAATGATGATAGATGTCAAAAAACATCCAAGTCAGGGAGCTAATTCTTTTCATTGTGATTGTGTAATTTCAAGATTTACTCCCTCTGCACTTCTTGTTCACCAGGAGTGAAATTACAACCTGGCCCATCATGTTTTGGGACTGTTGTACTACACCCAAGACTTGGCAAATGGTGGTCTGACTGACAAAGACCCAAGTGGTCTCACTTTGCTGACCCACAGACTCCCTCCCACAACCCCTACCCCCTAGCCTGTGCCCTTGAAGCAGTGTACCTCATCCCAGTGTGTCCTACCATAACTGGGAACAGTGTTTTTGTTGTTTTAACAGCAGCCAGGACTGGCGGGGCATAGGAATGGTGTATATCTCATTGGTACACAGGGAATGAAGGCGTCCGCATGCTGAGATGGTGTTGCAGCTGTGTTTGGGATGTGTTGGTCGAGCACGACTCACTGGAGCTGTCTGGCCAGACATACCAGATGGACCAGCTGTTTCTGATCATCCAGACCTGCAGCAGTAGAGTCCTCACTGAAGGCTTGTTCCTGGGCGGGAGTGGAGGTGTCTTGCCTAGCAGACGGTGGTCCACTGGTGGTTGGACCTGTAAAGGTTGCAAAGATTATACAAATAATATGTAGTTTGTGCATTTTAGGTGACTTTGTCACAAAAGACCAACCTAATAAAGTAGAAACAGAGTGATAGACTGTTTAGGTCTTTGTGTGATTTTCGGTGAGTGGTAATGTGGCATTAATACCTCCAAAAGGCTCGCGGTACATACCGCCACACTATGAGAATGGTGGGTTGGCTGCAGCCAACCGGCCACTTCTCTACTCAGACCGCCATCGGGGGCAGGAGCGGCAGGGCGGGAGATATCAATCTCCAGTTCGTCTGCCGCTATATGGCGGACGACAGGCTGGAGATTGATATCTATGGCCTGGAAGCTGCTACCACCATTGCCTGAGATATCAATGGTGGTATGCTGGCTCATAATGCTGCCCATGGATTTCATGGCGTTAGCAACAACATGAAAACCATGGCAGTAGGCCCTACCAGTGACAGGGGATTCTTTCCCTGTCACTGGTAGGAGGCTCACACAACCCTCCAGATGACCCCACCCCTCTCCTCCATCCACACTCCCTCTTGTGATCCCCCAACCCCCATACACTCACACACCCGCAGACATGCACCACGCATATACCCACAGACTCACACTAGCATACACGCATTCATACATGCATACATCCAGTCATACTCACACACATCCGTACACACATTCACACTGACATGCAGACACACATTCACATTTTCATTATTACACACATTCACACACATGCATACACCCACGCAAACAACACTACACACACAGACGCATTCACACACACACTCACACATTCATGCATACAACCCCCACACACACACATACAACATCCCCTCCCCCTGCCCTGTTGGAAACCCAACTTACCTTCATCCAGGTGGTCTTCCATCAAGGAGGCTCCTTCCACCAGCAGCACCTGCCAGCAGAACACCGCCAGGCCGTATCATATGTCATGATATGGCTGGCGGAGGTCTACTGGTATGGCGGTGTTGGTGGTAGCAGCGCCACCTTACCACCAACTGCCAGTATGGCCACAGCCGGATTTCCACCCTTCATGTGGCAAAAGTCTGGCTGTGGTCATAATCTGGAGGATCAATGGTAGCTGCAGTGATGCTCTCTTGGCGGCCGTTACCATGATGGTATGCAGTTTATACCGCCAATGTCATAATGTGGGTCTATATATTTTGGGTAGGCAAGAAAAGAGATATCTGTTTTGCCAAGGGTCTTGAAAAATTCTAAACATCAGACTTAAGGGCAGGACTCAATTTGTGATTGCTGAGACATTGCTAAGTGTAACTTACCAGAGTGAACTCTTCAGGGATTCCAGTCAAGCTGGAATGTAGGATCTGCAATACCTTCTCCTCCCAGGGAAATGTTTTAATGGGGGGCTGCGAAAACCACCATCTGTCCTCTGGGAATCCAGGTGCTGCTTGGAGGTCATTAAATGGACTTTCCCCCTCAGGTCATTCCTCCTCTTCCTAATCTCCTCCTGTGTGCACAGATTGTTAGCTACAGCATTCACTCTGTTAAATCTATTGGACCATATTTGCGTTTTCTGGAATATGGTTGTATTTTGTACTTATGCTCCGAACAAAGGGGGCTATACTCTTATGATTTCATCCACCGTGACAGACAACTCTCCTTCAGAAAAACAGCCATTTCTCCACCCTGCCATAATGAATTATTGTGAAAAAATGAGTACCCAAAAAGAGGAAGGATATTCCACTAAATTTAATATAAACAAAAAACGACAGAGGGAGAGAAATACAGGGGAAAGAACTTGCTCCTGGCTGGTAATTCCTGCCCACAAATGGTCTGCTGCAGTGTGATAGTAAAGGATCATGGTCTGAAATGGAGTGAGTTTTTATTGTGTGTTTTGAAGGGATTTGCAATTGCCCAATATTCTACAGGTGTGGTCTGCTGGCATCCAGGCAATGGCCATAGTACTATACTGAATGGGTTCCACAACGGACTTCTGCCATCATAGGCCCACTGCCGAAACACCACTATCATGACTCTTAGATCAAAATAGGTTCTGCATGATCCTGCCGTAGAGATGGTGATGGAGGACCTGCTTATAGGCACTGAAGTCTGAGCTGCAAGATGCAGCTTGCGTGACGGAATGGCTCTGTTATGGAGGACTTTGTCTCGGCCACGGTACATCTAAATACGGCAGGCAGGAAACTGTTGACGATCTTTTCAGGTCCATGCCTGGCGCGGCTTAGTGGTAGGACCACCAATATTTAAATCAGGCCCTTTGTAACTACCTTTGAAAAACACTCTTAGAGAATACACTTATCTAATGTGAAGCAGCATCAGTGGCAAACTTAATAATCTATGTTGGGTTTTTGATCAGTTTAGAATAATTAAGATTTGAATCTCGAATGTTGCCAAATAGGGGAAAAGTTCCACCCTCCTCTTAGATGGAGAGTACTTAAGTAGGTAACACATCGCACGAAAGTGTTTAGATAGACATCATTCTGACACTTGGAAGTCTGCACTGCCCTAAATAGGCTATTCTCTGTAGATTGATGTTGTTTTTTCATTCACACAAAGAGTTGTTAGAAATGTGAACAGTGAGAATAATCATGTTGATATAGTTCTTCTTTTCCTTGTTTCTTCTGTTTATCAAATAGATCACTTTACTTTTTACTGGGTTTGCTTATAAAGAGGGATAAATGATTCAACTAATGAATGAGACGGAAACTGAATATACTTTGTGGTAATGATATGGGAAAACGCAAAATTTGGTAAGACAATGATGCATGTACTGGGGAGACGAAATATGAAAGGCTAGTAATAAACACTTTGAGTGCATGTGCAGATTTATCTGTTTTCACAGACTTTGCAGTTGATAATATTTGAAGAATTTAAGTACTCTTGAGGTCTACTAGTGATCTGGATCATGTTTGGTGTTGACTCACTTATAACCAATGTCCCTTTAGCAATAATAAGCTAGGAAGAAAGTAAATGGTGAGCAGGAAAAATAGATCAGGTGCAGAATTAACTGGCTATAGCCCAATAGATTTTACTACGTAATTAAAGTAGCACAATCCTAGAAAAAAACATATTGGTCATGAGCTAAAGATAAGAATGTTTTTAACAACATATGTTCAACAGGAGGATGTGTATACTTTCACCAATACTGGTATATGTATTGAATATTCATTACTACATTTGGCTGCAACTAGTTTAATGGACAAACATGTGATATATTGGTATTTAGACTAGTGGGAAATTTCTGTAATTAGTTTCTATTACAATATTGATTATATAAATTTGAATATGAGCTTTAAATTGCCACTTGCAATTATTGTGAAATGAAATATTATACATTTGTGATTGTCTGTTGAGTTGAAGATCAAAATATTTGATATTGGTTCAAGATTGTGAAAATTTCTAAAAGTGGATTTTTTTTATTTTGTAACCTAAAATTTGATGTCATCATTACATTTTAAATTACAATTAATTAAATGTAAACATGATTTCTGCATCCAGTCCCAAACTGAAGTTAGCACTTGTTAAATGTACTAAGGTAACCTTATGGGAGAGGGAGCCTTACAGAATTAAAAAAATGACCTTAAGCATTTTACACAGCTACACCAAGTGAAGCTTAAGTACAAATATCCCACTTTTCCAATACCATGCAAGTGGTTAGGGGCTATCTTAGGGTTCACTTAATAATATTAGAATGGAAGTCACTGCAGCACCCACCTCACAAGAGTAGTTCTGTAAAACATGTCTCAAGCCTGCCACTGCAGCCTCTAGTACAGTTTTAAATTGCCATTTTGACCTATGCCACGTCAACATGGCAGTTTAAAACTGCACTAGAGGTTGTAGTGGCAGGCCTGAGACATGACTTACAGAACTGCTTTCATGGGGTGGGTGCCACAGTGACTGCTAAAGCCCACTAGTAGCTTTTAATCTACAAGTAATAGGTACGTATAGTACCATTTACTACTTAAAGTTCCAATCGGGTGTAGGACATTTTTATTATTTTTTCAAGGGAAACACAAACACTTACCACTGCCTAAAAGGGAAAAGGTGCACATGGTCCTATAAGCCAACAAAAATGAGTCAGAAAAGGTAGGTGAAGTTCTACGTTATCGCTGCCGAGAGGGCCAAGTCCAACAATGGGAAACTCCCAGAAGGCCAGGATAGTAATCAAATAACCTCTGCTTTTCCTGTGTCTCTTGTGCTCTGAAGAACCCTTTGTAAAACAAAAACCACCCCTTTTTTAGAATATGGGGCAGCAACAGTTCATTGGAGTTAAGCACAATAGGAGGCTTGGGGAGAAGAGACACTGAAGGAAGAGATTTGCATTGAAATCAATTGGGCTGATTAGGCCATGATAGTCTGGGGATAAAGGAGAATAAAAAGCTCAAAACAGCTTAGTAAAGGACTCATCATACTAATGTTTTGATAATGAGTTGAGTAGATTATATTTTCCCCTATGAGATTACCCTGACAAAATAAAAGTGCTTTTGGCTAAAATGTTATTACTAGTAGTGGACCTATTTAACCATTGAAAGCACTGCTCTTGTACTTAAAGATAGTACTTTGAATTGGAAAACCTGCCACAGAATAGAAGATTTCTTGTCTGTGGAACAATGGCTGGAGAAATTACTAATCTCCCGATCTGTACTTCTGTTTCTTTGCAACTGAGTTCAGGGCTGGTAGAATGAGTCTACTGCAGATCTCACAGGGTAAAGTTGCTCAAGGTCCTGTCACTAAAGCCTAACTGTCAGTGTGATTCTTGACTTCAATGGCAGGATAGGGCAGAATATCCAAAAGCATAGCAAGCTCTTAACTGCTTGGTTAAAAAAACATTCAACAAAATACCCCTAAATGTTTTTCTTTCTTGCCCCACTGGATATTGTCTCATGAGGCGGGAGGAATGCATAATGTCCTGAGCAAACAGCATCTGTTGATTATGGCAGAGAAATCAAACTAACAAGTTGTAAGTAAACATTCGGCTGTTGACATAAACTAAAATTTATGGGAACACTTCAACAATTCACTCAATCAAAGATGGAAATCAGGGAGGAAGAGTCAAAGTGGCAAGGATACGAGGAGACAGGGCACTGCCAGACAGCCACAAGAATCACGGGAACTGCAGGAGTGCTTGGGACTTTTATCATCACCTGTCCCCTCCCCGCCATCACTATTGCGCAACTCCCACATATTCCTCCATTGAACTTACCTTGTGACAACCCAATGAGGAAGGGGTCATTAGCAGCCATAAGCAGGCTATAGGGGGGAAGTGCAAATGCAAGGGGATATGAAGAAGACAACAAAGCACAATTCCGCATCTGTGAGACCGCAGACCGCAACTCAGGGGGCTGCACATGGCAAGTATGGGGAGCATTCAAGTATTAAGGGCAGCGGAGTGGTCCAGCATTCCAGCAGTCCAGCCGCAAGGGAAGTGGAAGTGGAAGATGAGGGGCAGAGATGATAGAGTCTTGGCATCAGGTTGAGCCCCCTGGTCACAGAGGTGGCCCGACTATGTGGCCAGGGGTCTGCTCCTGCCCCCTCCCAACTTCCTCCCAATGCACCCCCATCTCTGCAACCTCCGACCACAAAATTCTCAGTAATCCTTAGCAACAGCAGCAAGAGCCAGGGAGGGAGGCCAACATATAGCAACTTACAGAGCGAAAATAGGAAAAGCAAGCAAGCACCGTACTGCCACTGGCTGAAAAGTTAGCTTCAAAGGACATTGTGTTTGTGCTCAAACCTGCACCCCTGCACCTCTCTGATATTGTGCAGTCTAATGAGTTGCCCAGAAAAGAGTCAGGGATACAAAACAACAGAGCGCACCCACGTGTTTTGGAGCGCTGGTAGGTTGATCATAGGGTCTTCCTAAAAAGGAGGGCATTTACCATGGCAAAAGGGGGAAGAAGGAAGCAGTGATTAAGACCCACCTCTCTAAGGGGGACCAAGGAGGCAGCAAGGGCAAATAAGTCCCTGGTTGAGTACTTGAGGAGCAGTCCGGGAGGCACAGCATGGAACCTAACTTCCAATACAATAGGGGTCCCAGCTCTAACTTCCCCCGACAAGATAGATGCAGGCAGCCAAGAGTCACTAACTCTTAGGGTGACTGCTCAGTCAAAGGGATACTTCGATATGGACATTAAACACATTTAACATGGAAGAGATCATGATAGCCCACAAATTAATGAAGAGTTACAAAGCCACAAAAGTAGGGTCAGAAAAAGCAGAAAAAAGGTGAACACACTTTATTCTCAATCAGGAAAATGAAAATTTCATCATAGTGCTGTCTTCAGCCTCACTTGTAATGCCCTGCCCAGGGGGCATGGGAAGTGTTAAGGCACAGCCAAGAACATAAGGACATAGGGCCTTACAGCAGCCATGGCAAGGGGTGATTATGGCAGAAGTATATACCAAGGACACAGCGGGGACAGCCGGGAAATGTCTCAATGATTCCACTGATACCAAAGAGTTCAGAAGGTCTGAACAGGTGAGATTGGTGCTGTGGTCCGAGGAGGATCAGCAAGGTACAAGCTTGATCAGCATGATAGATGCAATGGACAGGCTATACGACAATATCTAGGAGGCACAGCCCAGAATCACGTCTAGAGCTCCACAAACATCAAGACACACTGCTGACATCAATCAGTGTCGCTCTCATGGCAGCCACAAATGCCCTCACTTGGCAGTCACACAAGCTGGAGATTCAAACGGACACTATGGACAAATTAGCACTTCCTAAACCAAATATAGTGACCAATGTAGAAGAGATGGAATAAAGAGCTACTTTAAAAAAAACGTTACTGTCATATAGTGGAGAAACTATCGATGTTATACAAAGTACTCACAACAATCATTAGGGATTTGAGAAGCCTTAAGCCAACCAGCACCCCCAAAATAAGCATGACACAGAGATAACAAATAACAAGTAATAAGGGTCCAAAGACACTAACAGGGGCACAGAGCCCAGGATATGGCAGGCCAAAGGTTATGGTTCCAACATTAAGGCCCTCATTATGAAATTGGCGGTAAATTTCACTTACCGTCACGCTGACAGCCGCCAACTTACCGCCACTGTGGCGATTATCCGTTCACCATATTATGACACACACACACCAATCTGTCAGAATACAGCCACAGACACAAATTTGCCACCCCAAAGGTCAGCGATAAACTGGCCGTATCAAAACCAACACCGTTGCACCAAAAGAACAACACCCACCACATTATGACCCACAAATTACCACAGCGGACATTCAATGGCGGTAAACCATTGGTGGTACATACCGCTGTGCTCAAAATCGGCACACACAAACAAAACAACACCACATTGGGCAATTCAAACAAAACACACCTGACACCCATACACATATCACACCCACACCACTATAAAACACACACCCACATTACCCACAACTTTTTACCATGACAAACCATTGCCAGCAGCGAGACACCAAGACCAATGACACAACTAGAGCCACACACTATTCATACCTATACACCACTCGCACATCACACACCCCAACATATTACCCAACACCCCCTGACCAACAAACCTCACACAACACCCATGGCACCACAAAGACACCCCCGTTTCACAGAGGAGGAGTTAAAGGTCATGGTGGAGGAAATTATCAGGGTCGAGCCACAGTTATTTGGAGCACAGGTGTAGCAGATATCTATAGCTAGGAAGATTGAGCTATGGCAGAGAATCGTGGACAGGGTCAATGCCGGGGGATAGCACCCAAGAACTAGGGATGACTTCAGGAAGATGTTGAATGACCTATTGAGAAAGGTACGTTCCATAGCAGCAATACTGTATACCAGCTCATTGTACAGAGGACTGGCAGTGGAGCCCCACATCCTCCCCCACAACTAACAGCATGGGAGGAGCAAGTCTTGGAAATCCTGCAACCTGAGGGCCTGGCCAGAGTAGGAGGAGTACTGGACTCTGATAAGTCAACTCTCTACTACTACTACCCCTTACCTGTATGCCATCACTTACACCCCCCTCACCCTCAGTCCCATCCCTCCACCACTTCCCACACACCCCACCATCACATCTCACTTATCCCAATGCCAAGCCATGCATACTCTTCCAATGCATGGACACCACTCACAGATCTGCATGGACACCTATCACTAAAGCATGCACACTAGAGAGAATCAGCTAGCCCACCACATACCAAATTACACAAGTGAAAGCTGCCAGGGCAAATTCAACCAAAGAGGGCAAGCCACGGATGCACAATATGTCAAACACAGAAACAATAACACAGCATTTACATCCCCACAGGTACCCCAGCCAATGTCACTGGAGAGGAGGTGCCAGCACTATCCAGTCCCCCAACTAAAGAGGCCCACAGTGATGACAGCAACTCTGGTCTTCAGGATCTGGATGACCTACCTGGCCCATCAGGGACCACTAGACAGCCGGTTACCCAGGCCCAGTCACAAACCACCACAGAGCCTCCCCATCAGGAAACACCACCACAGCACCCACCCAGCGCACCGACACCTCTGTCCCCAGGACACGTCAATCAGCAGTGCGTCCAGCTCTACGGGGACCCCAGGGCACACTTCATACCCAAGACAATCATGGACCTGGGGTCAGTGGCAATGGGCACACTGTTCAGGGGACAGAGGCACAGGCCAACAGGGACACTGGGAAGAGTGCTGTGCGCCAGGGGGAGGGCAGGCCCAGGGAACCAACTCTCCAGGAGGCACTTGCAGAGATCCTGGGAGCTTATCAACATTCCAGGGACACAATGGGCCAGATCCTGAACAACATGCAGGAGAACAGGCGGCTGCAGGAGGGACAGTACCAGGGGATCAGGGAGGACTTGCAGGCCATCAACAACACCCTGATCTCCATAGCAGGGGTGCTGGCAGACATGGCCAACATTATGAGGGAGGCAACAGCACACCAGCGGGCCCCTCCTAGTCAGACATCTGAAAAGCCTTTCACTTTCGCTGCTGCTAGTGGCCAGGAGGCCCCACCACAGGACTCAGAGGCCACCACCACTACTCCCCCTGCAGAAGGTGAACCACCACACAAACGTTCCCTGTGATCCAGGCAGAAGCCAGAGACACTTGCCAAGAACCCCACCAGGAAATGAGACTCTCCTGTGTGTCACCCTTGTGTCCCACCCTGTCACCCTGTCCACCTTGAACTGCCATTGCTCCCCTACCTATGTCCCCATGGACAATGCACCTGTCCACTTGGAAAACAAAATTGGAGTATGTCATGTATATTAAATATGTATTCATTGAAACAGGTACAAACATTGCAAATCAACTGTTCAGAAAAAAATGAACGTAGATTAATAACCTATAGCTGGCTGCAGTGATCACACCAGGAGTATACAGTATGTCAGGTTACCAACATCTGTGAAATGAATTGCCAGAGGTAATAGTAAGTGGGCATAGAAGTGGGAAATATCAGTTTGCCATTGCCAAACAAATTCAAGCAAATGCCATTGAAATGTGAAGTAACACCGCCCTACCTGTATGTCATTGGAAGTATTGTAGGATCACATCCTCATCCTTTGCCTCATCATCCACACTGTCCACGGTGTCTACTGCTGTCACACGGGCATCTCCAGCCTCCTCCTCCTGCAGGAATGGGACATGGCATCTGAGGGTTAGGTTATGCAACATGCAGCATTCCACCACTATCTGACAGACCTTCTTGGGTGAGTAGCACAGGGATCCACCTGTTAGATGGAGGCACAAAAACCTAGCCTTCAGAAGGCCAAGGGTCCTTTCAACTATCCTTCTGGTTCGCCCATGGGCCTCATTATAACGTTCTTCTGTCCTTGTCCTGGCAGGGGTCAGCAGCCATGATAGGTTGGGGTAACCAGAGTCACCTGCAAGGGACAACATTCAGCCAAACACTATCCCATATGGCCAACACCATACCCATACTCCAAAATATACTGGGTGGGAACCAGGGCTCACCTATTAGCCACACCCTGTGCCTCTGTAGTTGGCCCATCACACTTGGGATGATGCTATTCCTCAGGACAAAGGCATCATGCACCGAACCTGGACACTTAGCATTGACGTGAGAGATGTACCTGTCCTCAAGGCACACTATCTGTATATTCATAGAGTGGAAACTCTTACGAATCCTGAACATCTTTTCTTTCTGGCGGGGGGGGACAAATGCAATATGTGTTCTATCAATTTCCCCAATTATGTTGGGGATTTGTCCTATTGCATAGAACTCGGCCTTCACTGTGGCCAAATCTTCAACCTGTGGGAAAACAATGTGGCTGCACATGTGTTTAATAATGGCAGACAACACTCTTGTCAGCATGATTGAGAACATTGGCTGTGACATTCCTGCTGCCAAGCCCACTGTCACTTTGAAAGAACCATTTGCCAGGAAATGGAGTACAGATAGCACTTGCACAAGAGTGGGGATCCCATTGGGGTTACGGATAGTAGATATCAGGTCAGGCTTCAATTGGGCACAAAGATCTGTGATTGTGGCCCTGTCAAGTCTATAGGGGAGGATAATGTGCCTGTCCTCCAGTGTTGCCAAGTCCACAAGAGGTCTGTACACTGGGGTAGGTCTCCATCTCCTATTCATCCGCAGCGGTAGCAATCTAAGGGGCACAAGAGTGAGGAGACTGTCACAAACTGAACAATGGAGCTACAACAGAACTTTGCATCCTGTAAACATGTAATGGGCCATTGTGATTTGTCCAGTATATCCTAATATATCATGTGATACAGCATTATTCCTGGGCCTGCCCCCCCTCTGAAATGGCATCCGCCTGTCCTGTATTGAGGGACAGGTAGAAGTGAGGTAATTCTGCTGATGTTGTGCGCCATTGCGTGAGTAGTCGGGAACCACCGTGCAACTCCTCATTCATTAACATTGGGCCCTATGGGGTACAGTGGCCAATGGTGGTCTATGCTGGTGGTGACGGTATGTACCGCCGCAGATGTGACTGCCATTTTCTATCATACTGCTCACTTGCTACCCGACCTTCCAAAGGAGAGGACCTACACTGCATGGGCTAATGTGACCTGTGTCTGGAACCTACCATGGCCTATGTGTCCGGGGAAAGAGCCCCAGCCTTCACTTCTGAGGAGTTGGAGCGACTAGTGGATGGGGTCCTACCCCAGTACGGACAGTTGTATAGGCCTCCAGACCAACTGGTGAGTACACTGTGAGCATGATGCATGTGGCATGAATGCATGGAGTTGTGTGTGTGTGAAGGTCTCGTGTAAGGGGGTGGGTGGATGTCCTCTGGGCAGCGTACAGGGTGTGTGCTGGGCCTTGTGTGTATAAATGGTCATGGAAACGGGTATGGTGGGCCATATGTGTAACAGGCAGGACTATTTGTCTAAATCTATTTTCCTGTGTCTATTGCTTATGCAGGTCAGCGCCCATCAAAAGAAGGGTATGTGGCATGCCATTGCTAAGGAGGTGATGATCCTGGTGGTCTATGGCAGGCAGAGCACCTACTGTCGGAAACGGTGGGAGGACCTGAGACGCTGGGCACAGAAGATGGCGGAGGCCCAGCTGGGGATGGCCTCCCAATGAGGAAGTGGTGCCATTGAACCCTGAGCCCACTGATGGCCCACATACTACAGTAGAGTTGGCCTATGCTGAGCTGGATGGGCACTTGAGGGCATCACAGCAGCCACAAGGGGGTGAGTACAGTGCCCATCATTTCAACTTGCGCATGGTAGGGTGGTATCCGGGTGTGGGATGTGTGTCAGTGGGCAACCCTAGGCCAGGCCTGACATTGCAGCATAGGTCCCCTGGTGGCTAGGGTTCAGAAGGGAAAATCCTGCAACCTAGCTCATAGACATCCACTACTGGTCACAGCTGCGTGGGTCCCAAGTGTGCTGCATTTGGCGATGTGTGCCTCTCCCCATGCCTTGGCTGCTAACAATTTCTCTGGTAGTACAATGCATATTGCGTAGGCCTGTTCCCTGCGTGTGAGGGTGCTATGAACGTCAACGGTGGTGTTGGTGCAGCTTTTGACCAAGGGTATCCTCTGTCTCTTCTCCGCCGTTTTTGTTTTGTCATCCTGTCCTTATGTGCATTAGCATCATCTGGCAGAGGAGCAGAGGCACCGGCGACAGAGGGAGCTGCATCCCACAGGACCCGGGAGGCTGAGTCCACCGAAGATGAGGGCATCAGTGGGATGGAGGGCAAGGGGAGCACCAGGGCGGAGACTGGAGGAGACAGTTTTGACACAGATACCTCCTCGGATGGGAGCTCCCTGGTGGTGGCAGACACTTCTGTGACCACCCCAGCTACAGGTACAGCCACCACCCTGTCTCAGCCCTGCCCTCCCAGCAGCCCCTCATCTAGTTGCCCGTGCCCTCTCACCCAGAAGGGTGGGCATCTCCTTTGCCCCAGGCACCTCAGGCCCTGCCCCAGTTAGTCCTTCTGCCATCAGTGAGGAGGCTATTGACCTCCTGAGATCCATTTCTGTAGGACAGTCAACCATTGTGAATGCCATCCAGGGGTGGCAGCCCAGATCCAACAATCTAAGGCATTCCTGGAGGGCATTCACACTGGCTTGGCGGCCCAACAGAGATCAATTCAGGCTCTGGTCTCCTCTCTGGTGGCAGCCATTGTCCTTGTTTCTACCGTCCACCCTCCAACCTCCACTGCCCAGCCCCATACCCCTCAACCCCAACCTATCCCAAGCACACATAGAGACGAGCATGCACACAAGACAACACCCAAAAGTGTCACAAGCAAACACAAGCACCACACTTCATCCCACAGGCACTCACATAAACACCATGCAGTTGCAGACACAACAACATCCACTAATTCCACTGTCTCTCCCTCCTCCTCCTCCTCCACCTCCCTCCCAGTTACGTCCACACTCATACCTGCATGCACTACAACATCATCCACTACCAGCATCACCAAACCGAGCAGATCACACACCTCACTGGCAGACACCTCCACCACAGCCATGCACATGTCCCCTGTGTCCTCTCCCACTGTGTCTGTCCCTCCTCCTAAAATACACAAACACAAGCACTCAGACACCCAACAGCCATCCACCTCACAACAGCATACAGCCCATGCACCAGCACCCAAATCCAGCAGACTGACACCTCCAACAACCACTATGTCACCCTCCACTCCCATTCCTTATCCCTCTTCCCTCCCTAATGTCCCTAAAAAAACTTTTCCTATCTACCATTGACCTCTTCCTCGCCCACCCCCACCTCCTGCTGGTATGGCCAGGGTAGGAAGAACACAGCTAAGCACCTCAGCCACACAGTCTACGGACCCCTTACTCACCACACCCACTCGTGGTGGAAAGGGATCCAGGCCACATGTCCTGAAGGGGAAGGAGCCTGCACCTGCCAGCCTAAAGGGGAAGGAGACTCCCCCAGCAGGCAAGAAGGGGAAGGGGCCTTCACCTGCTGCCCGAAAGGCCAAGCAGCCTGCACTAGCAGGCAGGAAGAGCAAGGAGCCTGCACCCCAAAAGGCCAAGGAGCCTGCACCAGCAGGCAGGAAGAGCAAGGGTCCTGGACCAGGAACTGTGACGGAGCCCCACCACCAACCAAGCAAGGGCCTCCCTCTAATAGCAGCACCATCACTGTGCAGCCATCCGAGGTTGCAGGGGATGGGCAGGGGCTTCCCCCCACCAGCTGCACTACCACTGTGCAGCTGTCTGAGGTTGCAGGGGATGGGCAGGGGCCACTCCCCACCAGCAGCACCACCACTGTGCAGCTGTCCGAGGTTGTAGGGGATGGGCAGGAGCCTCCCCCCACCAGCAGCACCACTACTGTGCAGCCATCAATGCCGGTGGACGGTTTGTAATCCTGCATCCATGGGCTGCTGTTTGGCCTGCCCCCTCCAGTACCAGTGGGTATGACACCCACCTGGGAGACTGTGGCCCATCACTCCCGAGGATCAAGCACAGGGCAGGTTGCCCCCTCCAGAACCAGTGGTCTTCGCCCCCGTTCCCATGAGGTACCTGCCTATAGACCAACTGATGCCCCTACAGTGTTCTCTCTGTGTTGACGCAGGTAACTTGTGTGGCCTTGGACTTTGGCCTGTGGCCATGTGGCCTACGCAAACTGAGGACTGGGCTGTGTCCCTTTTTCTGTACATATATATACATCTATTGTCTTGCCTAACTTATTTTTCATACTGTATTGATCTCATTACATTCACTTTTACGAAATTTTTTGTCCTTGCATTATTCAGCCAAGTTACGGGGAAAATTGTTTTTGTAATGCACCTGGTTGTATGTATGGGGTGCGTGTGTTGCATGTGTGTGTCACTCTCATTTTCCTCCCCTCTCCCTTGTGTGCTAGGCGGCTGTACTCATTGTCGTCGTCTTCGCTGGCATAGGTGCTCGTGGTGGAGCAGAACGTAGAATATCATTGGGAAGACATGCAGTTCAGGTTCAATGACAGCATGGTTCTTCCCTGTGTCGCCAATGGTAAGACCTTTCCTTTCTGAGCTCAGTTTCTGCCAGGCTTTTGATGTCCTTGGTACCGCCCCGGAAAAGGTGGAGGTTTGCTGTGTCTTAATATGGTGGGGAGATCATTGACTTCCACCTGGCTGTAGGCGACTACCGCCGTGGTGACTGTTGCTTCCACCCTGGCGGTCAGTGTGGTACATTGGCTGTCTATCGGAAATCTTTCTGCCATGGTCATAATTTGGTGGTAGTTACCGCCGGCCTGTTGGCGGTATTACCTCCATTTTATCACTGACCGCCAGGGTTGTAATGGTGGCCTAAACAGCTCCTCACCAGAGGTTCGTAATGAGCAGTCATCCTCATTATGCTCATCATGGTAAACTACTCCAGCTACACTAACTCCAACCAGCCACCAGGCAAGAGTTCAGCTGGTAACAACAGCATCAACAGCATTACCCCAACCAGCCAATAGGTATGAGCTCAGCTGGTAACAACGACATCAATAACAACAATAAAACACTAATAGTACAATCAAGGATAATAATCCATTGAGATGCACAAGAAAAAAAGGCACAAAACACTAAGGCATATGCTCATACAAAAGAGTTAGGGGAGGAAACAACAAAGACAGAGGAAAAGAAAGTGCAAACTTCTACCCAATATTTAGAAGAAAGGTTGCACCTCAAAGTGACCCAGTAGATCTGGATTCCAAGGACACCATGGGAGAGGGCCAGGGCCCAGGTCAAGAGAAAGCACGTAAGGAACTTCAGCCTTCTCAGTTAGCCTCCCCGTGGCCTAGGGAGTAGAAAGGGGAACACGCATAGACGCAGACTGAAAGGTCAAGCTGGCCGAATTAAGCGAACCACATGGAATGGCCTAAGTTCAGCAGCCTCATATCATGACTTGAAATACAGGAGACAGCAGTCTGTTGGACCAAAGGACACCCAGTCAGAAACCTACAACAAAGAGGCAGACCCTCGGGTCCATGAAGCTGTTTCACACAAAGTAATATTTTGCCCGCAGTTTAGGTCACTAGGGAGACACAATGGGCCTCGTTACGACCCTTGCCGCTGGTGGTACACAGGCAGTAACACCGCCAACAGGCTGGCAGTGTACCGCCAGTGGATTATGACCGTGGCACATTAGCCACGGCCATACCGCCGGCCCCACCAACATACCACCAGTCTTCCGCCTGGCAGTCATAATCCCCAGGGCAGAGGTGCAAGCACTGCTGCCCTGGGGATCATGAGTCCTAAACCGCCAGCACACTGCCATGGAAAGGCTGGTGGTAAGGGGGACTCGGGGTGCCCAGGGGGGCCCCTGCACTTGGCATGGGAAGTGCAGGGGCCCCCAGGCACAGCCCCATTGCGCATTTCACTGCTCAAATTATTATGAGCCGGCTGCAATGTTGATGTGACTTTTCCGCTGGGCCAGCAGAAAAGTCATAATAGGGAGCTACATATACCGCCAGCACTGCGGAATAGTGCCACCCGCAGTTTCGTCAGTTTTCCTGTAAGACCGCCAAAGTCGTAATGAGGGCTAATATCCTTAACAGGGCAAACATCTTGAAGCTCCTTTAACACACCCTCTTCTTAGCCCGAAAAACAAGTAAAGATTTTTTAAGCATTCAATTTGAATGTGGCAACCAACCTAGAATACATCATAGCCACCTGGAAGACAGCTGGGTTCCACATTTGGTTTTGCAGGAGAAAAAGCATTTTGAGGACTGGGACATATAGGTCCAGGAGCCAAGTGAAGAAAAATATACCCTTGTGCTCAATCACCCAGAAGGCAGTTGAGGGGGCTCCCACAGCAACAGCGCAGCCACACAATGTCTGTTACAGGGGGCTCTACCTGTGCAACTAACCACCTGCTTTCAGAACCTCAGTATGGAATGCAGACCAGGTGAGGGTCCAACGAAGAGAAGAATTACAGAATGCAATACAGCAGAAGTAAGGAGATGTGAGGGCTAGGACCGCACAGTATCCTCTTTGTGGGACAGAAGCAACAACCACCCCTAGCGCAAAGGAGGGGCACTGGACCCCACAGAGTGAGAAGCTGGCAAAAACAAGTTATGAAAGGGGAAGGAGTATGCAATGGAGCAGGAAATACCTGCTTTAAATCATCTCTTTGAACGTTGCAGGCAACACAAGTATCCTAAACAGTGAATCAGCCATGAAAGAGTTGCACTCTGCCTGCAAAAACTAGGGTAATGAAAGATGCAGACTTAGAAGTGTTTTCTGGCCTGCATTTTCCATCAGGCAAAGTACAATACTATGGCAGGCCTTTAGGTCGCCTTTCAATATACGTGAATCACTCACTAGAAGTCAACATTAAAAAACATAGAGGAATCTTGGACACACTTCAGAGTGTTTTGGTAGAGGGTATCCGCATGAAAGAGGTAAGGATCTGCTAATCATTACTGCCGACCTCAATGCGCATGGAGCTTCAAAGCTAGAGACAAATAGAAGAAGTACTCTGTGAGTAACTGTCCATGGTAGCGGTGAAAACAGGGGACTTCATTCTCCATCATCTGGGAACTTAGGTGGCCGATAGTAGGAGTAGTACACCTGCAGAAAGAGCATTTAGCAGCTTCCTATGTGCTTGTGTTCTCAGTTCAGCAGAGGCCTGGGCCAGCAAATTACATCTTAAGGCACTAACCATCCTCTCCTTTAATAACTGTACTGCCATCAATTAAACCTTTTTAAGCAAGAACATCAAGCAATGGATGTCAAATTTTGAGATGTATTGACATGAATCAAATAATCACGCCATGCTCAGAGTAAAATTCAAGCTTCATAGGAAGCATCAGGAGCAAAGCGAGGCCATTAGTCACACTAGGGGCGTAAAGGACGATGACCTGTTAAGGAGGATTAAGACAAATTTAGTCAATTTAGCAAAACTGGAGAAATGGATATAGGAGCAGGGAAGTGGGAGAAAAATAGATAATCCCATTCCCCTCAATTCAGAACTAGGGCACCTGGATAGCAGACTTGCACACTGCTGAGGGGTGCTTGGACACCTACACACAAGAGGAACTGGAAGTCTGGGAGGAGTCTAAAATATGGTAGAAGCCTGAGGGACAGCACTTGCATCACAAGGCATGCAAAAAGGATCCACTAAAAAACTGGGACACAAGATACTGGGAGGACCTAGAAGCAAGCCAACTGAGATCATAAACACCTAATTTGGAAATTGAAATGAAGGCATATTGAGGAGGAATGGATCAATGTATATGAGCTATGCAAGAACAACTAACAGAAGCAATTCTGGGAATATGTCGCCAAATTGCAGAATGAAAAAAAACAGATAGGTGCAATTCATTGACTACGGAAGTTTAGCTAGCTCATGTAGCGAGAATATGTACAACTAATCCAGGTGAATCTTGGCAAGGGAGCAGGGAGACCCCACAGGTAGACAGTGTAATACCTGGTGCAGGGTCTTCAAGATTGAAGGATGTAAGGAGCAGGAACAGTAGTCTGCCAATATAATTTTATAAAAGATAAGAAGGGTGGGCAACTAGGCCCCAAAGTTCTCCCTGGTGGCATGTTCAAAGAAGATCCAGCATATCAGCCAGCAATATTATCTACTTTGGCCACAGAATGTAGGACTCAAGCAGATGTTCTGGACTCTTGGCTAGGCTCTTTGCTGCATGTGATATACAAGAAAGGTGACAAAATGAATCCAAAGAACTACAGGCTAATCACCCTGTTAGATATAGAAAGGAAAGCATATCCCAGTACTTTACTAAATGAGGCATATGACTGGATCAATGACAACAACATTCTACCCTTTTATCAAACTGGGTTTCGCATATGCAGGTCAACTATTGACAATATAGCAGCACCATCCTACTTAGTACAACAAGTGAATATCAAGAATAACCTACCAGTGTTTGCCTGCTTTGTGGACTATCCTGCAGTGTTAAACAGTGAGTCCAGAAATAAGCTATGGAAACTTTTTTAAATCTGGAAGATCTCAGACAACCTCCTGAAGGCTATCATCTTGTTTTACAGTAACACCTGGGTGAGAATAAAACTGGCCGAGGATAGAGTCTCCCACAATCTATACAAGGATCAAGGCTTAAAAGAGGGCTACATCCTAGCCCTAATGCTTTTTAATCGCTCCATAGCTGACTTAAGCAAGGCCACTTAAGGGGCTACCATGGTTACCCCAAAAATCGTGTCTCATCGATTGCATCTACTGCAGTATGCTGATGATCTGGTAAGTGAGGATCACACCAGAGTTGGCATACAAAGGTGACTGGACGCCTTGAACTCATGTAATGAGGCTAATGAATTAGTAGCCAATGCAAGCAAGACCACAATGGTGGTCCTTGAACAACACATAACGAGCTATTCTCTGATGGAGGCTGTGCACTCCGACCATAGGAACAGCATAACCTTATAACTGTTTGGTGGCATGACTAATCTGTACTTGGAAGGCAAAGGTACACCAGTCTAAGATGAAGGTTAAAACACAAGCAACCATACATGCGCTATGTAAATTACAGGAGAGATTATGTAGTCCAACTAAGGTACCGGTCAAAAGACTTATAAATCCAAATTGCTAACGTCCGCAGGCTACGCCCAGAAAGCTTTCCCAGGGCAAATGGAGCTGGCACTGTTAAAAGCTCAATGCCAGAACTACAAACATGCCTTCAGGTTACCAAAATATATATGCAAGTGTGTGATCCGGCTTTAGTTTGGACTGGTCCAGCAAAAGTAAAGCTCATGCAGGATCATTTAAGGAAGTACTCGAGGCAATATTTGAAGGGGCACCTATCTCCTGGAAAGCTATATCCAAGTTGCGGTGTCAAAATTGAATCAAGCAACAGCTAACTGTTCATTGGAGGAAGTAAGGTATGTAGCAATAAAGAAAATTCTAAATAAGCAAATCTCTCAGCTATCCAGGGAAGAGGATATGGCCAGATATTAGGAGCATGGAGGCTTACTTGACTTTAATCCCTCTTACAAGGCAAACATCATTCAGCCATATTTGAATAAAACACTGGGTAAAAAATGCCTGAAAGACAACCAATAGGACCTAATAATGCAAATTCTAATTAAGAAATTGAACCCAGGATGAAAATGCTTAATGCAGGTAGTCAATATCGACTGTGCAATTATAGAGTGGAGTCCCTGCTACACCTTGTATGCTGCTTCCCAGCTTTTCTCCTTCAACACCGGGTGCTTCTAAGGCCAATATTCCTATTGTATGGGGTTAGGACATGTGCAGAGGCAGTTTCATGACTCCTGGCCTCAACAGTGCCCTTGGAGCTGTCCACATTTGGAAGATATATGAGAGTGGTCCGAACTGAATAAACATAAAAAAAGTGAAAATGGAACAAGTGACATGGAAAAGGCAGAGGAAACCAGCAGCCAGGTGGAGAATAGCTCTGCTACCCCCTGTGGGTGGGACAGTAAATATAAAGCACTAATCTACCACTGGGAAGTACGAGCAACGGGCCTGAACTTTGCTCCTCATTTATGAGGAAATAATGCAGCTGGCGCTGCAAGCCAGCTTGCTGCACCATGCTGCCTCATTTTGAAAGAGCACAGATGCATCATATTTACTGAAATACAATGCATCCTTGTACTTTCCATAGTGCTCGTGCACAAACTGCTGCCTAGCGCCAATGCAGGCATCCTTGCACCATAGTGGGGTAGTTGTTTATGTGCAGGAAGGGATACCTTCCTGCAAATAAACAATCATAAATGATGTGTTACTCTTTCTATGCGTGCTGCATTTTGCAGCACACACAGAAAGAGGAAAAACAGGGAGAAATAATGGTCTAGTAAATATGGGCCAGCAGGCTGCACCACTGGATCATAAAAATATGATGTTCTTGTGACGCAGTGTGCCGCTAGAGGCTTGTAAATGAGAACCTTTGGGTTTTCATGCAGCTGAAAATGTTGAACATCTAAGAACCAATCTGTCATCCTCTAAACACTTGCAGAAAAAAGTGTGCATTTGGTATTTGTTTATTATAAGATCTCTAAATAATTCACAAGGAATATTTTGCACATTTTTATATTCATTGAAGTGGTAGGAGGTAGTGGAGATAGTTAAGCCAAATCATATAGCACATGTACCTTTTATGCCATGTCTACCTGCTGTGGAGAGGCATGGGGTGGTTTTTAATACCATGACTACATCCAAAGTGGTGGGTTGGCTATGCCAAATATTAAAGCACATGCACTTTACACATTAGGGCCATCAGAATGTAAAAGGTGGACTTTTGAGCCAGCTTTATTTTTATTTTGATCTTGAGAGGAAGCAGCTGTATAGAAGGAAACACAAATGCATTGACCTGCTTTCTCTCCTTTTTCTTGTCCTTTAATCATAAAAATGTTTAATGTCATTTGCATGTACATGTGTGTATTTGCATTGATTTTAAGTAATGCAATAAAATTGTTTATTTATTCATTCAGACTTCAGCAATTGAATACCGTGTATTGAAGTTTAAAGATGCATTCGGGAAGATTTTAAGGCATTTAGGCCTCATTATGACATTGGCGGTAAGTCCCGCTTATTGTCATGCCGACTGCTGCCAACATAATGCGGCTGCGTCGGATAATCGCCAACCATATTATGACACACACATACCAATCTGTCACTCTAGAGCATGGGTACTCACAAACTTTTTCTCGGGGGCCAAAATTGCATAATGTTTTGCGGCCGAGGGCCGCACTGAAGTGACAGTTGGGGGTGGGGCGGGGCTTAGAGGGGGAACAACCACCCCGCCCCCTTTTCAAAACATTGCTCTCACTCCTACCCCAGTAACACACACAGCGCCATCTGCACACAGCGCCATCTGCTCTCACCCCTACCCCAGTAACACACACAGCGCCATCTGCTCTCACCCCTACCCCAGTAACACACACAGCGCCATCTGCACACAGCGCCATCTGCTTTCACCCCTACCACAGTAACACACACAGCGCCATCTGCACACAGCACCTTCTGCTCTCACCCCTACCCCAGTAACACACACAGCGCCATCTGCTCTCACCCCTACCCCAGTAACACACACAGTGCCATCTGCACACAGCGCCATCTGCTCTCACCCCTACCCCAGTAACACACACAGCACCATCTGCTCTCACCCCTACCCCAGTAACACACACACAGCGCGCACACACACAGCGCAATCTGCTCTCACCCCTACCCCAGTAACACACACACAGCACCATCTGCTCTCACCCCTACCCCAGTAACACACACACACAGCGCACACACACAGCGCAATCTACTCTCACCCCTACCCCAGTAAAACACACACTACATTAAAAACAAATAAATAAATAACCAAAGAGCCTTACCTGACTCAAAACACTGTAAAGATGCCACAAATGTAGAACCGCAGGCAGGCAGGTGGGCAGCAGACGTGAAGCCAGTGACAAGAACCTGGGGTCAGTGGCAGTGGGCACACGGTTCAGGGGACAGAGGCACAGGACAACAGGGAAGCTGGGAGTACTGCTGTGCAACAGGGGGAGGACAGGTCTAGGGTACCAACTCTTCAGGAGGCACTCACCTCGATCCTGGGAGCACACCAACATTCCCAGGATACGCTGGGCCGGATACTGGACAAGTTGCAGTAGGACATTTTTCTGCAGGAGGGACACTACCTGGGGATCAGGGAGGTCTTGAAGGGCATCATCACCACCCTTGTCACCATTGCAGGGGTGCTGGCAGACATGGCCAACACTATGAGGGAGGCAGTGGCACCCCACTAGGCCTCTGCTACTAGCCAAACCGATGAACAGCCCTCCACATCCGCTGCCGCTAGTGGACAGGAGGCCCTGCCACAGGAACAACAGGACATCAGCACCCCTCCCCCTGCAGAAGGAGAACAACCCCACAAACGTTCCCTGTGATCCAGATAGAAGCCAGAGACTATTGCCAAGACACCCGCCAGGAAATAAGACTCTCCTGATTGTCACCCTTGTGTCCCACTCTGTCACCCTGTCCACCTTGAACTGCCATTGCTCCCAATCCTATACCCACTTGGACAATGCACCTGTGTTACAAATAGACTGGACTCTAACCTGGACTTTCCTCCATCAACACCCCAGTCCATTGCACATCCCGTCTACTTCTTTGCACTTAAATAAACACCCTTTGAAACAAGTATGAAATATGTCAAATGATTTAAGTATGTATTCGTTTAACAATATTTAAACATTGAAAATCAACTGTACAGTAATGTATACATAGGAATGACCTGTAGTTGGCTGGAGTCAACACACCAGGAGCGACAGTGGGGCACAAATATCTGCAAATAGAGATGCCCAAGGGTACAGTGAGTGGTCATAGAAGTGGGAAAATCAATCTACCAGTAACAATGTCAAACATAAAACAGTCATTTAAATGTGAAGTTACACTGTCTTACCTGTGTGTCATTGAAAGTAGTGTCGGATTATTGCACTTCTGTTGTCCTCATCCTCATCCTCATCCTTTGCCTCCTCATCTTCACTGTCCACAGGGTCCACTGCTGCCACACGGCCATCTCCAGCCTCATCCTCCTGCAGAAAAGGCACCTGGCGAGGTAAGGCAAAGTTGTGCAACATACAGCATGCCACGATCATCTGGCAGACCTTCTTGGGTGAGTAGCACAGGGATCCACCTGTTAGATGGAGGCAATGAAACCTGGGCTTCAGGAGGCCAAGGGTCCTCTCTATAATTCTTCTTGTTTGCCCATGTGCCTCATTGTAAAGTTCCTCAGCCCTTGTCCTGGGATTCCTCACAGAAGTCAGCAGCCATGAGAGGTTGGGGTACCTACAGTCACCTGCAAATATCAAGGGAGAACTGTTAGCTGCACACCAATGCTTAGGGCCCACACCATACCCATACACCAACATCCGTTGGGTGGGAACCAGGGCTCACATATTAGCCACACCTTGTGCCTCTTGAGTTGAGCCATCACATATGGGATGCTGCTATTTTTCAGGAAAAAGGCATCATGCACAGACTCAGGACATTTTGCATTGACGTGGGAGATGTATTGGTCTGCCAGGCACACCATCTGCACATTCATGGAGTGAAAGCTCATGCGATATTGAACACCTGTTCATTCCGAGGGGGGAGGATAAAGGCAATATGTGTTCCATCAATAGCCCCAATAATGTTGGGGATATGTCCCATTGCATAGAAATCAGCTTTCACTGTGGTCAAATCCTCCACCTGGGGGAAAACGATGTAGCTGCGCATATGTTTAATCAGGGCAGACAACACTCTGGCCAGCACTATTGAGAACATTGACTGACATTCCAGCTGCCAAGCCCATTGTCACTTGGAAGGAGCCAGTTGCCAGGAAATGGAGCACAGATAGCACTTGCACAAGAGGGGGGATCCCAGTGGGGCGACGGGTAGTAGAGGTTAAGTCGGGCTCCAATTGGGCACACAGCTCTGTGATTGTGGCCCTGTCCAGTCTAGAGGTGAGGATAATGTGCCTGTCCTCCATTGTTAGCAAGTCCACCAGGGGTCTGTACACGGGGATGTCTCCATCTCCTATTCATCCGCAGTGGTTGCAATCTATGGGGCAAAATGGTGAGCAGCTGGTCAGTATCTCTTATTTTCAAATGCTACACTTCACTGCATGTTGTGATTGTAACAGTAGTTTTGTTGGAGATGTCCAAATGGAGCATATGTGTATTGCGACACAGTTATGAGCCATGGCCTGCACCCCCCCATGAAATGGCATCCACCTGTCCTGTTTGGAGGGACATGTGGAAATGAGGTAATTCCGCTGATGTTGTGCGCTGTTGCGGAAGGTGGTCGAAAACCGCCATGCAACTCCTCATTGGTTAAAGTTGGGCCTTAAGGGATACAATGGCCAATGGTGATGTACGCCAGTGGTGACAGTATGCACTGCCGCAGACATCTCCGCCATTTTCTATCTGTTCACTCACTTGCTAGCTGACCTTCAACAGGAGAGGGCCTACGCTGCATGTGCTACTGTGACCCGTGTCTGGAACTGACCATGGCTCGTGTCACTGGGGAAAGGGCCACTGCCTTCACCTGAGTGGAGTTGGAGAGACTGGGTATGGTGTCCTACCCCAGCACCGAATGCTGTATGGGCCTCCAGACCAAGAGATGAGTACGATGAATGGGGTGTGAATGCATGGAGTGCTGTGTGTGAAGGCCTCGTGTGGGGGGGTGGTGGAAGATTCCTGGGCAGCGTGCAGCATGTATGATGGGCCATGTCTGTGCTAATGGGGATGTGAAGGGGCAAGTGGGCCATGCGTGTAACAGGCAGGACGGTCGGACTAATACCTTTGCCTATGTCCATTTCCCTGCAGGTCAGCGTTCATCAGAAAAAGGGTATATGGTGTGCCATCGCCAAGGACGTGCAGTCCCAGGGTGTCACAAAAGGTGGGAGGACCTGACACACTGGGCACAGAAGACGGCGGAGGCCCAGCTGGGGATGGCCTCCCAACAAGGAAGGGGTGCCCGTCTAACCCTGACCCCCCTGATGGCCTGCATACTGGTGGTGGACTATCCGGAGCTGGATGGGCACTTGGGGGCATCACAGCAGCCACAAGGGGATGAGTACGGTGCCCCAATATACAACTTGCGCCTGGTGGGGTGGTATCTGGGTGAGGGATGTGGACCTGTGGTTTCCCCTAGGCCAGGCCTGACATTGCAGAGTAGGTACCATGCTGGGCAGGGTTCTGATGTAAAATACCTCCAACCAAGTTAGTAGGCATTCCCTACTGGGCAGGGGTCTGTGGGTCTCAGGTATGCTGCAATTGGTGTTAGGTGTCCCTATCCATGGCCTGGTGACTAGCATTGTAACTGGTAGTGCATTGCCTAGTGCCTAGGGCTGTTCCCTGTGTGTGTGTGTCGTGTACGGCAACGGTGATGTGGTTGGAACCATTGACCAAGTGTATCCTTTGTCTCTTCCTCCCCCTTTTTTGTTTTGTCACCCTGTCCTTATGTGCATTGGCATCATCTGGCAGAGAGGCAGAGGTACCGGTGGCGGAGGGAGCTGCATCCCACAGGACCCATGACACTGAATCCACTGATGGTGAGGGCACCAGTGGGACAGAAGGCGAGGGAAGCACCACGGCAGAGACAGGAGGGGACAGTTCAGACATGGATTCCTCCTCCGATGGGAGCGCCCTGGTGGTGCAGACACTTCTGTGACCACCCCAGCTACAGGTACAGCCACCACCCCGTACCAGCACCGCCATCCCAGCAGCCCCTCATCGAGTTGCCTGGGCCCGCTCACCCAGGATGGTGGGCATCTCCCTCTCCCCAGGCACCAGTTAGCCCTGCTGCCCTGAGTGAGGAGGCAATTGACCTCCTGCGATCCATCTCTGTTGGGCAGTCAACCGTTGTGAATGCCGTCCAGGGGCTGGCAGCCCAAATGTAACAGACAAATGCATTCCTGGAGGGCATTCACACAGCATGGCGGCCCAAGATAGATCAATCCAGGCTTTGGCCTCCTCCCTGGTAGCAGCCATTATCCCCGTTTCAAGCCTCCCCCCTCCAACTTCCTCTACCCAATCCCATTCCTCTCAAGCCCAACCTATCCCAAGCACACAGTCAGACGAGCATGCACCCAGGACAACACACAAGAGTCGACATGGCAAACACAAGCACCACACTTCATCACACAGGTGCTCACACAAACACCATCCAGATGCAGACATACCAACATCCACTGCCTCCACTGTGGCCCCCTTCTTCTCCGCGTCCACCTCACAGCAGCATCCAGACTGACACCTCCTACAACCACTCCCTCTTCCTCCAGACCAAACCATCTCCCTCTTCCCACCCCATTGTCCCTAAGAAGATTTTCCTTGCCAACATTGACCTTTTCCCTAGCCCTCCCCCCATCCCTCACGTCAGGCCAGGGTGGTCAAAACCCAGGTAAGCACCTCACCCACCCAGTCCAGGGGCACAGTAGTGTTCACAGCTACACCAGGTGAGAGAGGATCCCGGGCACCAGGCAGCCACACTGATAGGGTGCCTGCGCCAAGTGCTGCAAGGAAGGAGGTACCCCCAGCTGCTGCAGGGAAAGGCAAGGAGGCACCCCCAGCTGGTGAAAGGAAGGGCAGGGAGCAATCCCTGGCTGCTGAGGGGAAGGGCAAGGCCAAATGGACAAGGAGCCATCCCCAGCTGCTGGCAGAAAGGGTAAGGGGCCTGCACCAGCAGGCAAAAAGGACAAGAGGCCTAGTGCTGGGACTCAGCCAGAGCCCCCACCACCAACCATGGTGGTTCAGCCATCCAAGGCTGAGGGGGATGTGTTGAACCCTCCCCCCACCACTGCCAGCATTGCCACCAGCACCACTACCAGCACCACAGCCAGCAGCTGCAGCCCCAGTGGCTAGCCATCCGAGGCAGCAGGGGAAGGGCTGGAGCCTACCCCCACCACTGCCAGCACTGATACCAGCACCATTGCCAGCAGCCCCAGTGGGCAGCCGTCAGAGGCTGCAGAGGAAGGGCTGGAGCCTCCCCCCACCACTGCCAGCACTGCCACCAGCACCACTGCCAGCTGCAGCAGACCCAGTGAGCAGCCATCTGAGGATGCAGAGGAAAGGCTGGAGCCTCCCCCCACCACTGCCAGCACTGCCACCACCACTGCCACCAACACCACTGCCAGCAACAGCAGCCCCAGTGGGCAGCTATCTGAGGCTGCAGGGGAAGGGCTGGAGCCTCCCCCCACCACTGCCAGCACCGCCACCAGCACTGCCACCAGCACCACCACTGCCACCACTGAGCAGCCATCACCGCCGGCGGACAGTGTGTAGTTCTGCGTCCATGGGCTGTAGTGCGGCCCTGGCTTCAGCAAATTCTGTGGGTCTAACAGCCAGGTGAGAGACTGTGACCTTGCACTCCCCAAGATCTGTATCACAGTTGTATCCATGTTGTTGGAGGAGTGAGGTTGTGCATTGGACTTTGTGATATGGCACAGTGGCCTACGGATATTGAGGACTGTGCAGTGTCCCTTGCATTGTAAATATGTATATACTTTTTTATTTGGATGCACGTATTTCACCTATATTTATCTTATTACAGCCTTTTTACACCATAGTAGTTGTCCTTTCATTATTCCTGAGGGGTACGGGGTGTATATGGAATGTTACTGCATCTGGTTGTGTGTTTGGTGTTGGGGGTGAGGGTGTTGCGTGTTCTGTGTGTGTGTGTCACTCTCTTCACCCCCTGTGTACTAGGCAGCAGTACTCACCGTGGTCATCTTCGCTGGAGTTGGTGTTCGTAATGGAGCAGAAGGTAGAATATCATGGGGAAGACATGCAGCTCAGGCTCCATGGCGGCGTGGTTGTTCCCTGAGTCTCCAGAGGTGAGTCGTTTCCCTTCTGTGCAGTGTTTCCGCCAGGCTTTTGATGTCGTTGGTACCGCCCCAGAAAAGGTGGCAGATAGGTGTATCATATTACTGTGGGCGGTACATTGTCTGACACCTGGCTGTTGGTGGTTACCGCCGTGGTTACTGTTGATTTCGCCCTGGAGGGCGGTGTGTTAAAGTGGCTGTCTGTCTATGGTCATAGTTTGATATTTATTACCGCCGGCCTGTTGGCAGTATTACCACCGCTTTATCACCGACCACCAGGGATTTTAATGAGGGCCTTATTCACATTAGCTGTGAACAGAACATTTCCTTCAATGCTATCAAGCAGCGCTACAGGGGCGAATCTAGTTAACTTTTTTTCCCTAATTTATTTTTTAATATATTTTCAACTGAATAACCACCAGTAATCTATTGCTTCCTTTCACTGGCAAACAATTGCACTATTGCCCTGGCACTCAATTTGACATATTTCTTTTTTGAGGTTGCTACACAATTTTTCTTTACGAGTTGACGATTTCAATTATTTTTGCTAAAGCATTTAAGTCCTCCTGATGATATTCTTATACCTCATAATAATTCACATTTTATTTTTTTGTCATTTTAAGTAAATTTGGTTGGACTTTCCAATTAATCAATTTCTTACTTATTAGTTTTGGCTACAATTTTTACATATACCTCTTGTCATTCCTTTGAAAAAAAATTGCTTCTTAAAACAAACTGCCAGGTGTGTGACTAAATCAGTTTTTCTTTCTGTAATAAATAATTCGGTTTTATTGGCAGGTCAGTCGCGATCACATCAATACAGTGATCTTTCCGTTACACAGTTTAACGATACGATTTTGTTTACAGTACAATTTTATACGTATACACAAAGAATATTCTGTTTAGTTCTCTGATCACAACCCTGTATCAAATAAACACTTGTCAAATCTTTCTAAAAAGAAGCCAGAAATAAACTAATCTGGAAGGCCCCAACAGTCAGGGTTTTATTTATACTGACAACAGATTATTGCCATTATTAACAGATGTAAACTTTTCCAGTCATCTGGTTAAATACCAGTATATATCTTTCAACTGGAACCGGGGATATCCCGTCGCATTTGAAATAGATGAACAGAAAATGTGGCCGACCCTTTAGGACCTATAACAGTAGGATAGTCGCTAGCCTGAATATTTTTTATAATTTGAGTGTGTGTCAATTGCAAGTGTGAACTGTTATTACACTTCCTGAGGTTACTGCTGGCATGCCATAAAGAATTGCCAGATGTATCTACCATGTCCTTTTCGAAAACTATTTGAATGTCACAAAAACGGCTTTTAGTGAGTCAGAACTAGTTCAACGATTGCCAAAAATTCCCTTTCTTTAAACTGGTTACTTATATTTAACATTAACATCTGTATGCAATGAACTTTCACAGGATACCATTTTTTCCTTGGATTGTTTTTAATCTGTGCTTCTGATATTTAAATTCGTCACTTTCTGCAGATCATTAGGTGGATTCAGACTGTACAAAGCCAGAACGTAGGAGAGTATTATTCACTGCACACAAAACCTCGTCAACCCTTCCCTGATATCACACCTGAAGAATCCAGCATTTGTTTCAAATAATTAACATTGATTTGTCTCTCCTACTGTTAAAACTTCAAATATCCTTCGGACGACTTGCAGAGAGACAAGGCAGATTTGTAACTAGGAGCACTCTCCCTAAGAGCAATGTACGCCTAATCCACTTTATCCCTAACTGTACATCTAGCAGATCACATTCAGCTATCGCAACAGTGTGCATCAGTAGAAACACCTTGGTTAATGATTTCTCTCTGTTCTTTTGCAATGTGAAAGTCTGAAGGACTAATATAGTAGTCATCTGAGACAAAGGAGCAAGTGTACAAAGATTAAATATTCATATTGTGAAATTTTGCATATCATTCTACGTGCTATTGACCAAACTTGCTTGGCCAAGCAGCCATGACTGCTAACCATGGGGGAGAGGATGAGGCATTAGAGCCAGAACTGCCGACTTTGGAAACAGGGATCCCGGTTTGAGTCTCAGTATTGGCCAACCATCCGGTGATGCTGGGCAAATGACAAATTCACTGCGTCTAAAAAAAATTACAAAAATAAAAAAATTATGTGACCTTGTGTAGTGTAAAAGGTGCTCATGTATAGCACTCCAATACCTTTGGGTCCATTTCATGCTAGATAAAACTGCACATATATTTAGTTAGGCTCACATTTTAAGCATATGAAATCATTGAAATTCACCAGTTATAATTAGAGTTACCTCAAGTTACTATACCTCCTGCCCTAAGGTAACTAAAACTCAGGCCCCTGCCATGCACAGTTTTTTTCGGCAAAAATTCTACTGCAAATATTACAGTGATATTATCATTGATGTTATCAAAGATGTCATGAGTGCCATAATTTGTGGGGAAATTAGCAGTGCATGGTGCGGGTGAAAGCTGAGGGGTCAGGGTGTTTGTACTCTGGCCCCTTTTCTTTTTATTTCTGGGACACAGCTGCCGTGTCCCAAGATGGCTGCCAACACTTCTAGGCTGAAGTATTCACAGCCAATCAGATCTCAGAACAAGAACGAGATCGGGAGGGGTCATGAATCCTGCGCTTCCCTATATATACAAAAAAGAAATCCCCTTTATTTCCCAACAACTACTGAATGGATTTACACTAAAACATAAAAGGGTCGCTTTCTGGACCAGGACTACCATTCTGCCACATTTGGTGTAATTCCCTTGAGTAGTTTTGGCGCTATTGCTGTTCAATTGTTCCTGAGGAAAAATGAATGGGGGGGAAAGTGTTTTGGGATTCCCCCTTCCTCTTGCCCCCTCAAAGATAGATCACCCTGAAACTTTCCAGACAGCAGCTGACATGACTGTCAAATTTTCTTTGGAAAGGTTTGCGAAGATTTGTTAAGAGGCAACAAAGATATATGCAACTAAAACATACTTTTTATGTTGAAACTAGGTCTCAACTATAACTATCTAGTGGTGACCCACACTAGGTATTATATATATAGCGAGTGTGGTATTCATTTCTGTGGGTAATACGTTTAGGGATCACATTTTCATCAGTGTCTGGTGTGGAATAAGCACTAACAGTTTCTAGAGCCTCCAGGAGCAACTTTTCTGTGCTGTGACGTGCATGTTAGTCTCTGGGAGTGGTGCAGTTTTCATTTAGCACTCAGTCCAGTACAAGCCTTCAGGATATATCCTGCGTGTGTGTCCTTGCTCATAGTGCCTGCTAAAAGAGTCAAATAATACTGCACACTGAATTTGAACAACTATGAATAATTCAGTATTTGAGAAACATCTGCAGGTATTATTATTTTAATCTAATTTTAAAGGATAGACTGGTGTAGACGGGTATTGACAATATAAAAGAATAGATTTGTCTGTCATTTATATCAGGAGAAGCCTATAATAAACCTATTTAATGTGATGAAGAAGTGTTTCTGTGCTGATGTACGAAAACAACTCATACCAATATACAGTAAAATATATTACAGAAAACGTACTGCATTGTTATGTGAAATGAAGAAACAATACTGGCCAGCAAAGCAAGGAAATAATTATTTGATAATAGCATATGGTTGAAGGGGTTTAGAAGTGGAGTCTGGAACAGGTAGGATTAACATAGTTAGGATAAATATTTTTTATATGCTAAAATTGTTAAACTGTGTGTTAGAAACTGGGTCTCTAGTTGGCAGAGGTTTGCACTGTGTCCAAAAAAGGACGATCCCCCCTGGTCAGGGCAAGAAAGATACACACTCAAAGTTTATCTATGCTCACCCTCTCGTAGTTTGGCACAGAGCAGTCAGGCTAAACTAAAGAGGCAATATGTAAAGTATATGTGCACACACACAGTAAAACAGTGAAAACACTACAAAAAGACTCAAATGTCAGTTTAGAAAAATAGCAAAACAAGACCACAAAAAATCCAGTAGACACAAATCACATTTTGAATTTATAAAGGTTATATCTGAATGCAGTGCTTAGAAGATAATAGCTCCAACCAGAGCTATCTGGTCACGCTGAACGAGGACAAAACCCAAAAGTGCAGCCCAACCGCAATGGCTTGCTGGCCTGGTACAGGAGTCCACTGACCCACTGACAGTACCTTTGTAGCATTGATGCTTAGGGGCATATTTATACTCTGTTTGCGCCAAATGTGCGTAAAAAATTGTGACGCACATTCGGCGCAAACACTGCCCCATATTTATACTTTGCCGTCCGACCCCGCGGGCGTCAAAGTTCCACCATGTGCGTCATTTTTTAGAAGGGGGAACCAGCCTTGCGTTAATTATATGCAAGGTAGGCGTTCCCTTCCAAAAAATGACTTTAAGGCCTGTGCCCCATATTTATACTGTGACGTCATTTTGACGCACAGGAGGGGGCAGGCCTTAAAAAACAGCGCCCAGCCTGATGGGTGCCGTTTTTTAACGCCTGGGTCAGGGCAGGCGTTAAGGGACCTGTGGGCTCAGAATGAGCCCAGAGGTGCCCTCCCATGCCCCCAGGGACACCCCCTGCCACCCTTGCCCACCCCAGGAGGACACCAAAGGATGGAGGGACCCATCCCAGGGAAGTTAAGGAAAGTATATTTTTTCGATTTTTTTTTGTGGCATAGGGGGGCCTGATTTGTGCCCCCCTACATGCCACTATGCCCAATGACCATGCCCAGGGGACATAAGTCCCCTGGGCATGGCCATTGGGCAAGGGGTATGACTCCTGTCTTTACAAAGACAGGAGTCATTTCAATGGGGTTTGGGCGTCCAAAAAAATGGCGCAAATCGGGTTGAGGGCAAAATTTTGCCTTAGACCTGACTTGCCCCATTTTTTGATGCCCAAGCTCCATTTTCCCCTACGCCGGCGCTGCCTGGTGTGAGTAATTTTTTTTGACGCACACCAGTCCGCAGCGCCGGTTAACGTCACCCAATAAATAAGGTGACCGCATGGCGCTTTGGAATGGCATTAGCCGGCGTTAACATTTTTGACGCACAACTGCGTTGGCGCAGTTGTGCGTCAAAAAGTATAAATATGGGCCTTAGTGAGGAAGCATTGGTCCAAAGAAGGGGATGCTTTGGGCTTGCACATGATGCATTGTTTCCTAATTGGGCATCATTGCTGATGCGTCTATGTCCAGAAGCATTAAATAGTGGTTCCAATGCATCAGTGCTGCGTCAGCCAAGCTGGGGCTGTGTTGTAATTCAGGGTCTTTGTGTCAGGCAGTCAGCAAGTGGTGTCCACAGCTTCGTTGCAGGCAGCGGCAAAGTGGGTTTTCTGCAGTTAGATGCATGGGTTCCAAGTGACATGCCAGAGTTAATGTGTTAGTTCTCGTGTTGCAGCACCACACTCGCCTCCAAGGACCTAGGACTGGATATCGCACTACTTGGCAGAGCAGGACTCACAGCAGAGAAACCCAGGTGCTGGTAGCAAGATGCAGGGGAAGTCTTTGATAGCCCAGAAACTTCAGGAACAGGAAGCAAGGTCATTCTGGCCCTTGGAGAACATTTAGATTGCACTATATAGATAGCTAAGCCCAGTTATCTTACTCCCATGCAACAAGCATACAGAAAAATGGCAGCCGCTCCTGACAGCACAGCACTCCTTCTTCCTGGTAGAATGGCCTCAGTCAGGAGGTGGTATGAGCATATGGGGGCATATTTATACTCCGTTTGTGCCGAATTTGCGTCGGTTTTTTTGACGCAAATTCGACGCAAAACTAACTCCATATTTATACTTTGGCGTTAGACGCGTCTAGCGCCAAAGTTCATGGAGTTAGCGTCATTTTTTTGCGTGAACACCTTCCTTGCGTTAATGATATGCAAGGTAGGCGTTCCCGTCTTAAAAAATTACTCCAATGCATATGCGTCGGATTTATACTCCCGGGCAAAAATGACGCCCGGGAGTGGGCGGGTTTAAAAAACCCGCATTAGCGCTGGATTTTAGCGCCTGGGTCAGGGCAGGCTTTAAGGGACCTGTGGGCTCAGAATGAGCCCAGAGGTGCCCTCCCCTGCCCCCAGGGACACCCCCTGCCACCCTTGCCCACCCCAGGAGGACTCGTGTCGCAGCACCACACTCGCCTCCAAGGACCTAGGACTGGATATCGCACTACTTGGCAGAGCAGGACTCACAGCAGAGAAACCCAGGTGCTGGTAGCAAGATGCAGGGGAAGTCTTTGATAGCCCAGAAACTTCAGGAACAGGAAGCAAGGTCATTCTGGCCCTTGGAGAACATTTAGATTGCACTATATAGATAGCTAAGCCCAGTTATCTTACTCCCATGCAAGAAGCATACAGAAAAATGGCAGCCCCTCCTGACAGCACAGCACTCCTTCTTCCTGGTAGAATGGCCTCAGTCAGGAGGTGGTATGAGCATATGGGGGCATATTTATACTCCATTTGCGCCGAATTTGCGTCGTTTTTTTCGACGCAAATTCGACGCAAAACTAACTCCATATTTATACTTTGGCGTTAGACGCGTCTAGCGCCAAAGTTCATGGAGTTAGCGTCATTTATTTGCGTGAACACCTTCCTTGCGTTAATGATATGCAAGGTAGGCGTTCCCGTCTTAAAAAATGACTCCGATGCATATGCGTCGGATTTATACTCCCGGGCAAAAATGACGCCCGGGAGTGGGCGGGTCTAAAAAACCTGCATTAGCGCCGGATTTTAGCGCCTGGGTCAGGGCAGGCGTTAAGGGACCTGTGGGCTCAGAATGAGCCCAGAGGTGCCCTCCCCTGCCCCCAGGGACACCCCCTGCCACCCTTGCCCACCCCAGGAGGACATCCAAGGATGGAGGGACCCACCCCAGGGACATTAAGGTAAGTCCAGGTAAGTATTTTTTTTAAAAAAAAATTGTGGCATAGGGGGGCCTGATTTGTGCCCCCCTACATGCCACTATGCCCAATGACAGAAGTCCCCTGGGCATGGCCATTGGGCAAGGGGGCATGACTCCTGTCTTTGCTAAGACAGGAGTCATTTCAATGGGGGATGGGCGTCGTAAAAAAATGGCGCAAATCGGGTTGTGGTGATTTTTTTGCCTCAGCCTGACTTGCACCATTTGTGGACACCCATACGCCATTTTCCCCCTACGCCGGCGCTGCCTGGTGTACGTCGTTTTTTTTTAATGCACACCAGACAGCGCCGGCGGCTAATGCCGGCTAACGTCATTCAATAAATACGGCGCCCGCATGGCGCTTCAGAATGGCGTTAGCCGGCGCAAATTTTTTTTACGCAAAACTGCGTTGGCGCAGTTTTGCGTCAAAAAGTATAAATATGGGCCATGGTGTCTGGGGCCAGTAATTATATCCAAAATGGCCTTTGATGTGGAGGTAACTTCAAAAGAATTATCTGAAGGTCGCAAGGTTCCCTTTTGACCCAGACCAGAATCCAGACTACCAGTTGGTAGTAATCTGCCATTTGTGTGTGGGCAGGACACAGCCTATTCTAAGTACGCAGATGAATCTCCTGTCACACCTAGCCCTTCCTGTTTGTGTCGTCCTGGAGAGAATGCAAAAACGTACCTGTCACCACCTGATAAATATGAACCCCCGACACTGTTTTCTGCAACAAAGTGGAGTGCAATAGGTGTTGCTGTGGGTGTTCCACTTCAATACTGTAGGAGCCTGGCCTGGCTTATATTGGGTACCTGATGGTACTTACACCTTTTGCACAGGTCCAGTTATCCCTTATTAATAGCTTAGTAGTGTTCAAGCAGCTTAGGCTGATAGAGGTAGCTATAGCAGAGCAGCTTAGGCTGAACTAGGAGACATGCAAACCTCCTACTATACCACTTATATTACATAGCACTTTATCATAAGAAACACAAAACTCAGAGTTACTAAAAATAAAGGTACTTTATTTTAGTGACAATATGCCAAAAGTATCTCAGAGGATATACTCCCTTAGGAGGTAAGTAAAATACACAAAATATACACATAAACCAAAATCAGGTAAGTAAACAGTTAGAAAAGTAGTGCAAACACTGTAGTATACAATAGGATGCAATAGGATACAATAGGCCTAGGGGCAACACAAACCATATACCCCAAAAGTGGAAGTGGAAGAAAACACTAAGGGTGTCAAAGATACCCCACCACAAGACCCTGAAAAGTAAAAGTAAAGTTACCCTACTACCTCAGAAACACACTAAAGTCGTGATAGGGGATTTTGCAAAGGCAACAACTGACTGCAAAGCACTGAAGATGGATTCCTGGACCTGAGGACCTGTAAAGGAAGGGGACCAAGTCCCAGAGTCAAACAAGTGTCCAGGGGGAGCAGGAACCCACTAAACCCCAGATGAAGGTGCAAAAGGGCTGCCTCCGGGTGGAAGAAGCTGAAGATTCTGCAACAACAGAAGATGCTAGGAACTTCTCCTCTGCAAAGAAGATGTCCCAGGGCGTGCTGAACGATGCAGACTTGTTTCCACGCAGAAAGACCACAAACAAGCTTTGCTAGCTGCAAAGGTCACGGTTGAGGTAAATGGGTGCTGCCGGGCTGAGGAAGGACCAGGAGGTCTCCACTTGGACGAGGAGACAGACGGGGCACTCGGCAGCACAGAGAGCCCATGCAGAAGCAGGCAGCACCTGCAGAAGCAATTGAACAGGCATTCAAGAAATCTGAACACGGCGGTCATTTCAACACAACAAAAGACGGTCCCACGAAGTCGGTGGTCAACTCAGCAACTTAAGCAATGCAGGACAGAGTGTTGGGGAACTGGGCTGTGCTCTGCATGAAGGATTCCTTGCAAAAGTGCACAGAAGCCCTAGCAGCTGCAGATCACACAGTACATAGGATTACTGTCTGGTGTGGGGAGGCAAGGACTTACTTCCACCAAATTTGGACAGAAGGACCACTGGACTGTCGGGGTCACTTGGATCCAGCTCCTGTGTTCCAGGGACCACACTCGTCAAGATGAGAGGGGTCCCAGAAGACCAGTGATGCAGAAGTTTGGTGCCTGAGTTAGCAGGGGGAAGATTCTTTCGACCCACTGGAGATTTCTTCTTGGCTTCCAGTGAAGGGTGAAGGCAGATAGCCCTCAGAGCATGCACCACCAGGAAACAGTTGAGAAAGCCGGCAGGATTAGGTGCTACAATGTTGCTGGTAGTCGTCTTGCTACTTTGTTGTGGTTTTGCAGGCATCCTGGAGCAGTCAGTGGTCGATCCTTGGCAGAAGTCGAAGAGGGAGATGCAGAGGAACTCTGGTGAGCTCTTGCATTTGTTATCTGAAGAGAAACCCACAGGAGAGACCCTAAATAGCCTTCAGAGGTGAATTGGCTACCTAACCAGGTAAGAACCTATCAGGAGGGGTCTCTGACGTCACCTGCTGACACTGGCCACTCAGAGGCCTCCATTGTGCCCTCACACCTCTGCATTCACGATGGCAGAGGTCTGGGACACACTGGAGGAGCTCTGGGCACCACCCCTGGAGTGGTGATGGACAGGGGAGTGGTCGCTCCCCTTTCCTTTATCTGGTTTCGCACCAGAGCAGGGGCTGGGGGATCCCTGAACCGGTGTAGACTGGCTAATGCTAGGAATGCAACATCTGTGCCCTTAAAAGCATTTCCAGAGGCTGGAGGAGACTATTCCTCCCCAGCCCTTTACACCTATTTCCAAAGGGAGAGGGTGTAACACCCTCTCTCAGAGGAAATCCTTTGTTCTGCTTCCTGGAACTGGGCTGCCCAGACCCCAGGAGGGCAGAAGCCTGTCTGTGGGTTGGCAGCAGCAGTAGCTGCAGTGAAAACCCCAGACAGCTAGTTTGGCAGTACCCAGGGTCCATGCTGGAGCCCCGGGGACTCACAAAGTCCAGGGAAATTGCCCTGAACTATGTGGGGGCATCTTGGCTAGTGCCAGGGTGCCCTCACACTCAGTAACTTTGCACCTAACCTTCACCAAGTGAGGGTTAGACATATAGGTAATTTATAAGTTACTTAAGTGCAGTGTAAAATGACTGCAAAATAACGTTGACGTTATTTCACTCAGGCTGCAGTGGCAGTCCTGTGTAAGGATGGTCTGAGCTCCCTATGTGTGGCAAAAGAAATGCTGCAGCCCATAGGGATCTCCTGGAACCCCAATACCCTGGGTACCTAGGTACCATATACTAGGGAATTATAAGGGGGGTTCCAGTGTGCCAATCAGAATTGGTAAAAATGGTCACTAGCCTACAGTGAGAATTTTAAAGACAAAGAGAGCATAAGCACTGAGGTTCTGGTTAGCACAGTTAGGCACCACAGGGAACACATTCAGGCCACAACCTATGAGCACTGGGGCCCTGGGTAGCAGGGTCCCAGTGAGACATATAAAACACACTGACAAATAGGGTTTTCTCTATGAGCACTGGGGTCCTGGCTAGCAGGATCCCAGTGAGACAGTAAAAACACCCTGACATATACTCACAAACAGGCCAAAAGTGGGGGTAACAAGGCTAGAAAGAGGCTCCCTTCCTACAAACACCCATTGCATTTTGATACTGCCCCATGATTCAAAAACCTGAGACAGCACCAAAAACTAACACCACCCCTGGGGTGGTGTTAGCATGGCACACGTATTTCTCCTCAGTTTTGCTTTTCCTATATATGCTACATTCTGCAGCACATATAGGAAGAGCTGTGGGCCGATAATGATTGTTTATGTGCAAGAAGGTGCCCCTTCCTGCACATAAACAATCATCAAATAATGATGATTTGCTACTTCTATGTGTGCTGCATTATGCAGCACAAATAGAAGTAACAAATCACCATTATTGATGTTTGTGCCGTCCCATTCCCCACCCAATGCCCCTAGCCCTACACTTGAGAGGAACTTACACTGGCCACACTTATAACACCCCAACATGACAACAGCCATCCCATCGTCCTCTGCCCCCTCTATGCATTCTCTTGTGGAATGTTAATGGGCTGATACACTACATGAAACACAAAAAGGCACTCCTATTAACAATCAAAGTGGGTGGATGTGAACCTCTTATAGGAGACCCACCTCGATGGGCCTGAATCTGACAAATTGCCCCAGGACTGGGTGGGGAAGGTGATACACAGCAGCCCAGAACAATCAGAAACAGATGGTGGGACACCCCGCAAGTGTGGTGTGGGGATTCTGTTATGTAAAACACTGCCGCCACTGTCATCAACACATTGTCTGACCAGCCAGCAGGTATGCATTCACAAAGTTGAGGATTGGGGATCGGTCGCTCTGTGGAATCTGTATTTGCACCCACAGGCTCCAAATGTACCTTCTTTTTTGCCTCAACCGTCTCCTGATGGTGATTGGGGCCTCATGGTACTTGATAGGGGGCAAGTGGAACCTTGCTCAGGATGCTGTATAAACAGGACTGGATCCTTAGACATGGGCAACAACTTTGAAAGAGCCCGGGGACATGGTAGGGGACCATGGACTGGAAGACCACTGGAGGTTCACCAATCAAACAGATAGGAAGTACACCTTCCTCTCACTAGCTCACAGCACCCAATCACGGCTGTACTACTTCCTAGTTGCTCAGGGGGCGGTGGCACAAGTTCATTATTATCAAATCCTGTAAACTGTGCTCTCTTATATACCCCTGTCCTGTTGACTGAGGATGCAGGCCTGGTCTCCCTGGGCCACAAATCATGGCACCTGGCCGTACAACCTTTTTATAGCCCTCAGGGCAAATTGCTCCTGTGGTTCCATGTCTCTACATACTTGAAGGATAATAAGGGCTTGTTGACATCACAGAGAGTGCTCTGGGCAGCCGCAAGGAAACCATTGGAGGGCAAATGATGTGTGATGCACTGATATCCAATAAACAGACCATAGCCTTCCAATAAGACCTGGAGAGTGAAATTGGTTTTCTTACCCAACAGTATATGGCCTGTCCTTCCCCTTTGCAACAATGCTGGTTGGCATTGTCCTATATGGCCCTCAGCGACTTGTATACATCCTAAGTGGAATATGCACTGTAGTGAGTAAAGGGTCACCACTATGAGCAGGGGAAGATGGCTGGGTGGCTCTTGGCAACTCAACTGCTGCATCTCGAAGCAGCACAAACTGTTACTGTCATACACTTCTCGGATGGTGATGTCTTACCCGGCTGCAGGACATAGCCAAAGAATTCACAATGTTCTTTATAGCACGTTATGCACAGCAGATGCAATAGATAGTAGTGATAGAGTGGAAGCTTTCTTGGACAGAATACAACTCCCCCACTTAACAGATGAGGGGTAGGTCCTTGTGGGAAGCAAAATCAGCATGATCGAAATCAAACAGGCAATTTCCAGACTCCCATACCACAAAGATCCTGAAGAGGATGGCTTGTCTGGGGAGGCGATAGTAGACACCCTTCACACTGCTTTTCAGGATGTCGAACAGTTGGACTCCATACTTTCGATCTCCAACAGAGAAGTGATTGCAGGTATCCCTAAATCGGGTAGAGACACCCTCCTATGTGGAATAAAAAGGCCAATTTCACTACTTAAAGGGACATTAAAATCTTCGCCAGTGTTCTGGCAGCCCAGCTACGCAAATTAATCCCACCCATGTACCTTGGAGCAGTTCTAGGATTCATTTCTGCGACTCTTTCTAGGAGGCAAAGGACATGCCCCTCTCATATGTCACCATATGTGAAGCTATTCAGGGCGACCCCTTCTGATGGGTACCATCATACCTCAAGGACCTGGGAATTTTCATTAACGGGGCTTAGAGAAAATGATTCCTGACAACCTAGACTTCCTCATTGTCTGCATGAAACTGGACTTTGTCATATGTTCACATTTGGGGCTCTCTCTGTGGAGTAGGATACAGGGAGCGAGAATGGTCACAATGCCACACTCTACATTGTAATGCGCATGCTCACTCTCCAAGTACCACTGATGATGCAACGTCTTATTGACGCACAAAGCTGAGCCTTCGTATGAGGCTCCTTCCGCCCCCGTCTGGCATCTGCCAAACTCATGGGTTGCCATTCATGTGGATGCATGATGGAAACCCCAGCTAAACTGCACAGAGCCGTACTTCTGCCTCATGCAAACTGTTGGTGTTGCCCAGCCACCTGTTGTGATGTAGCCCACATACTCTGTGAATGTCCCTCTATCTAGCCCTTCTGGCTAGCAGGGGGGCTATCCTGAACACTACCATGAAATTGAAAATGCCATTCCCACACACAATGATACTCCTCATCACACAAGAGACTATCCATACTTTTCCCATCCGCAAAGGCGCCTCTTGCACACAACCCTCTCAACAGCCAAAATCTGCATTCTTCGCCAATGGCCCTCCCCTGCCCCACCCTAACCAGACCATTGGATGGTGGCAATGCTTCAGACAGAAGCCCATGAACGTATTTTATAGGTTACAAGATCAATGAGCAACATTCCTACAGGTATGGGCACCATTCCTCCAGGGGACTCTTGACACGCTATGCCCAGCAACTCTTCTCAATGACTATCTGAAGGTGATGATGGATTTCTGATACTTTGTCTTCCCCTCTCCCTTCCAGATACCCCCTTTTCTCTCTTCTCCTCCCCCATACACTCTACCTGCTACCACCACTTATCCTTTTCCCTTTCTCTTCCTTCTCCCAGCTCTCTGTATTCCCTCCTCTTTCATCCTTTCTCTTCCTACCCACCGTGCCTCTGTATTATTTTTACTCATTTTCCCTACTCCCACATCTTCTCTCTTTCTTTTCTTGATTTACTCCATACCTTCTTCCCCTTTCCCTACCCCCCTACCTCCCTCCGGGACTCATTCCACTATTCTGTTTAACACTATTTCACTATTCTGTCAGCCTATCCTTTTGCCCTCTAAAATATTCTCCCACCCATAGGCAAATGTGCTGCCCACTACACCCCTTTGCCCCCTGTCTGTTGTCCATCGCTGGCTCCTGTCTTGGGATACCACTCATCATTTCCTCTCCTCCCTGCATCCCCACTCTTCCCACCACTCCATATCTGCGATAGTGCCCCTACCACTCATATTGATCTTTTCCACCCCTTCTGCTAGTTGTCAAGGGGTGGCCCCCTGACTGGGATACCCTGATTCTTATACCCCCAAACATTGACACTTTTTGTACCTGCGACCTCTGCTAGTGCCACGTGCCCCCTCCCCAGCGGTACTGCCCCCCTTCACTCCCTTCAATGCACCACAATGTTATGTCATTGTGCACAATATGAAGAATTGCACTTTTGCACCTCTGTTCTGTTTTATCAATTAACAAGTACACCACATACACAAAGCAGGAGCTTGGAAATAAAAACCTGGCAAGAATTGATGAGCCCCACACATATTGCTAAGAAAGACCGTGCATTAGGTTATATAAGTTGGCTCTATACCTGTTTGTTATAAATCTCGAGAGTCAAGCCTGAGTAACACATCAATGTCTGGTTGTGCATGTGCAATACAAATATGGAATAGAATGAAACACAGCATTTTCTAAAACATTTGTCATGGAACAATCTGAAGGAACAGGAAATAACAGTGACTTTATTTGAGATTTGATATTTTCTCAATGCCCAATTGAAACATACTGTACATACAAATAGTTAAAAATAAAACAGACGATGGACAGAATGTTGGACAATGTCAAATACTCACCCCAGTCACAGATCTGGGCCTAAATCAATTATTGTTCTGCTAACCATGCATTTCCAGTCTCGACCTAGCTATAGGGCTGGATTGTTCCCATGGGGAACAGGGTCAAGACTGATTTGCATGTCGCTGGGTCCAAACTGGGATGGCATGGTGATATTCCCAGCCCCCTGATATACTTTAGTAAAAGAATTGTTGTCCGGAGATTTTTAGATCATTAGAAAAGTAATTTAGCTTGGGTAAACATTGGTGATCGGTGCCTAATTTTTTTGGATGATGTTTTTAAAAATGCCGGTTGTGTTGCAGTAATGATGTAATATTTCAGGAACAATGAGATCTATATGTTTAATTGTGGTGTCAAAACATGGGTTTTGGGGATCAAGTAGTCTTCTAGAGACAGATAATAACTCTTAAGATCTACCCTTCTGCCATTTTACAAAATGGCAGCTACAATAAAGGAAGAAGAAACACATTGTTGGAAAATGGGTTATTGGTAGGGCAGGTAGGTACCTACACCTAGCAACAAGCCACAAACCTCCACATAGGTACAGTTAGGTCTCAGTAAATTAATCCCAGCTCTACCCTTGGTAGCTTGGCATCGAGCGTCAAGGCTTAACTTAGGAGACAAAGTGTAAAGCATTCAAATATCACAAAACAGTAATTAAATAAAACACAGGAAACAGTTTAAAAATCCAAAACCAATTTATAAAAATAGTTAATATTTTTATCTTTAAAATGACACAAAAACGATTAAAATCGGTTCAGGGGAACCTGAGATATGAATTTTTAAAGTATTATTATTTTCTAGCGCTTAGAAACAAAAAGCGCCAATCGGGTCATCTGGTTGCACCAGGACCGGGGCAAAGTCAAACTTTCAGGCCGACCGCGATGGAGCCCTGCTCGGCTACAAGTCGCGGGAGGCCTCGGTTAAAAAGTTACCTTCTGACTTAGTCTTTATTTTGAAGTTTTTCTTCACCGGGACGAAGCTGCCAGTTGAATCCGACCTCCTGGAGCCCTTGTCCGGATACGCGAAGTCGGTTTCCTCGGTGGTGATTTTTACCTTCAGACTTAGTCGTTTTTTCGAGATGAAAATCCTTCGACCGGGGTATACCTGGATCTTGATCCGACGTCCATGGAGCCCTTCTCGGATACGATGGCTGGGAGGTCCCGGTCAACTTTTTACGTTCGGACTTAGTCTCTTTTTTGGATGTTTTTCTTTACCGGGACGAACCACGAAGTCAGGCCGGGTCGCGGTTGAGGCAAGCCGGCTAGAATTTCCGCGTCGGGTCGGTCACTTTATGGAGCTTTTTTTCAAAAATTCTCCAATCTTTTCCAAACTTCTGGGGCTTCACCCAGATGTTCTTTTAAGGTTCTTTTGGGGTCCACAGCTCACCCCAAGGGTCCAGAAGTTCTGTGATGGTCCTTGGGGGTGCGGACTTCAACTCCCAGAATGCACCTGGCGCAAACTCCTTTTTGGCCACTGGACAGTGGTCAGCTGGTCGCTTTCTTCAGGAGTTGGTGCAGGGGACTCTGGTTAGCAATTTTTCACCTGTAGCAAACAGGGAGTCCCTCCTTGAACCAGTTGAAGCCAGGCAAAGTCCTTCTTGTGGTGAAGCCCAAGTGTGCAGCTGGTGCAGTCCTTCTGAGTGCAGGTTCCAGGTGCAGGCCAGGGGTCCAGCAGGGCAGTCCTTCTTCTCCTTAAGTTCCTTTCTTGTTGAATTCTGGAGGGGATCTGAGGCGTGGGTGCAGGTCTGCCAGTTTTATCCTTGCTCCTGGGTGAAAAGCAGGGGGGCCCTGGTCCTCCAATCAGGGACAGGGTCGTCCCCCTGTGATGACCACTTCCTGGGAAGTGTGGCAAAAATCCATCCCAGAAGGCAACAGTCTCTTAAAATCCAAAATGGATGAATCTGATTTTTGGAGGAGAGATCTGGCTGAGCCCACCCACTGGTGTGGCTAAAAATCATAAACACACCCCTCTCCTGCCCTCCCCTAATCTAATCAAAGGGGCACCTAGCTGTCTGGGGTTGCAGGATGTGGGGGAGTTGCTGGGTGCTCCAGATGTCCTTCTCTGCCTTTGAAGACCAGTTTGGCAGCCCTCCCCCTTCCTGCCTCACCATCTGCTGAGGGGAGATTCTCTCCCCCAAGCACATTCCTTTGTGTGAAGTCAGGCCACTTCACACCTCATTAAAGTAGCCTGGCAGAAGCTGCTGCAGGCTGGCCAATCAGAGCACAGCAGCAAAAACAATGCAGAGCTGAAATTGGCAACTTTTTAGGTAAAGTCTAAACTTTTTACCTGCACTAGTTATATTAAATCCTACAACTGGAAGTTGTGGGATTTATTATAACAATCAATTTGATACCAAATTCTTGGTATGTAACATTTAAGGAGACTTTAAAATTTAAAATAAAGTCTGCCCATTCTAGCCTATGAAGGCCATTTACTTCAATGAGGGAAAAACGAATTTGGCTGTTTTTACCTCACCAGGGCTTATAAATCTATTTTTATAAAGTCCCTGCTTATAGTTACATGGCACCCAGCCCTAGGGGCACATAGGGCACACCTTAGGGGTGACTTATATGTAAAAATAAGGTAGTTTAAGACTTTGGAAGTACCTTTAATTCCAAAGTCGAATTTGCATATAACTTTAATTTAAAAGCAGCCAGCAAGGCAGGCTTGCTTTTAAAATGACACTGGGCACCTCAGCAATGCACCTAGGTGTGCACCACCTATGCTGTGGTCCCTAAACCTACATGCCCTACCATATACTAGGGACTTATAGGTAGGTTAACTTAGCCAATTATAATTAGCCTAATTTGCATATCCATTTTACACAGAGCACAGGCCCTGGGACTGGTTAGCAGTACCCAGGGCACCATCAGAGTCAGGAAAACACCAGCATAAAGTGGAAAATGGGGGCAAAAAGTTAGGGGGCCTCTGCAATCAGCCCCAGTTTCTCACACACATATAGAAAAGAAACAAATAATAATGGGTTTTAATCCTTTTATGTATACACCAAACAATGTTTATGATCTGAATATGAAAGAAAAATAATGTTTATCACTCCTGTTTTAGACACATTTTCATAGTTCACTTTATTTATTTGTTTCGGCAATCGCTCATGGTACATTTGCAGAATGGTGAACATTTGAGAAGAGCATATCAACAGGAACATCCTTTTGTAGCACAGGTTTTGTAAGTACATGTACGTGTGAGTTCTGTGGGTTCCCAACCAAATTCACACAGATCTTTCTGTACATATGCATGATCCAAAACATTTATTCATCTTGTGATCAAGTAGAACACTCTTTTAATGTGTCCATGCACAGAATATGATATTGGTGGAAGGTCACTCAGCAAGACTGATCTCTTGAACTCACTGTACAGAAGATCGGCAAATGTGTGAGTCAGAACTCATTTTCCACACAGCACAAGGTATTTTCTTCATCTTGAAAGTAACATTCTTCTTCTGTCTCAGCAAATTGTGTTAGAAATTGCACTGGTTCCGCAGTTAAAGCTCTAAGCTTTGTTCCAATTTTGCACATAGTGTCATCACCTTGAAGAATATGTGCTTTGATAAGAGCACTATGCATCTGTGGGTCAAGTTTCTTGTACAGAATATGAAGTGGGATTAAGGCCCTCATTACGATTTCGGCAGTTAAAATCACTGAGATCTGGGCTGGTGGTCAATAGAAGACCACCAGTGTAACTACCCCCCTGCCGGACGTATAATGTTTTCCCCGCTGGGCCGGCGGGAGGAAATAGTGTTTCCACCTGCCGGACCAGCAGGGAGAAGGGCCATAAATTGACATCAGCTCCAAATGGAGCCAACGCCAATGTTGGTGTGCGGAGGGTGCAGCAGAACCCGCCGTGCAGATCTGCGCAATGGGGCACTGCATGGGGGCCCAACACAAAGGTCAGCTTTCTCCAATTTCCTGTTAAGTTCGTGAACAATATGGCCCATTCCTTTTGAATATATCTCTGTGGGTACCAACTTTCATTGACAATCTTTCCACTTGCAATAATTGGAAATTCAGTGCCTGATTTATACTTTTTTAGTGCCGCATTTGCATCATTTTCTGACACAAAATTGGCGCTAACTTACAAAATTCTATTATATTTTGTAAGTTTGTGCTGCTTTTGCTTAAAAAATTATGGAAATGCGGTGAAGAAAAAGTATAAATCAGGCCCTCAGTGTTCACTGAACCATCATCAATGTTTTGGTGAGTCAACATCTCCAAGTTCATCTTGTTTGATGTTCATGACCAGAATTTATCAAGTTCCCTAGTTATAGTTTCAAGCTTTGGATACAGGCAAGGTCAATTGTTCCACTTGCAGACATTCATCTGAATCTCTCACATTGTTTGACTGATAGCTCAAGATAACTGTCAAAGACAATGCGCAGTTCTTGCAAGGTGCACACTGACTTTGACATCTGTAAAACAGTCTGAATGACCTCTTTGAAGTTTTACATGGACGAAATCTTGACCATTTTCAATTGTGACATATGGTTTAAAACAACAGCAGTTTTCAATGAGGGCACCTTTTTTAATTTAAATTCTTCAGGTGAAAGGTTTTCTTTAGCACTTATACAACTTTGTGCTTCACTGGTTTGGTTGCAGCACCTCCATCAAATAATGTGTTTGTTGGAAGAAGACCATGCAAAAGAATGTCCTTGATAAATTCACCTCATTCGTTTGCTACATCCATCTCTCTATATGCTTGTCAAAGTTGGTTTTTTAACCTGTTTTGTAGTGGCTGGTTGTATGAAACTCTTACTATGGAAATTAAAGTGTGGAAGTTTATATTTAGAGATTAAGTTAAGCAGCTTTTTGCATTTCAGTACAGTTCTCTCCTCCTGAAATTAAATCTAGTAGATATGTCTTTATATTGATATCCACATATTGTTTGGTCACAAAGTTGTGTAGTCGCACAAGCTCAGTCATTTCAAAGAGGCTTTCCTGCTGCCGAATGAAATGAAGAATGCTGTCAACATGTTTATTAAATGTTCCCCTCTCTTTCCCACAAGTTTGCATTAAGGAACAGTTCCATTAATTTTGAATTTGTCATCTCCCTCAAAACACTTTAAATAGAAAGGACTTGATGCTAAACTAGTTGCCACTGAGCAACATATTCACTTTTACATGTCTGACCCTTGGAGCTTTTCTGTGATCATTTCTGGTTTCATATCTGGAGCCACAGCACTGAACCTTCCCTCTCTGTCTTTCACCACATAATGTATTTGGATTAATTTTCAGTAGAGGTATAGTTTTTCCTCCTCTAGCTTCTTCACGCTTTCCAAATTCCAGGACCCATATCTCATGTAGATTATGCAATTAAATTCACGAAACACAGCAATATGTGACTCCACAGTCATCACTTGTAGCTCCCAATCACCTTCCCGATCAGCTTGTACCAAGTTTTTCTCTAAGCTATCATGTGTAAAACATTTCCCCAGTACTTGCAAAGTTCTGATTTTTCTTTACATTCTTTGACAAACTGTACAAACTTGGTTTTCGTGTTTTCTCAGTTAGAACTGAGTGTATTGAACATTGCCTGCCTTTGCATTATGTTTTTTGAATGAAGAGCGCCCTGTGCCTTGTTCACTTCTGAGATAAGATATGCAAAACCTAATTTGACATTCTTGTTCCAGAAAGCATTCCATTACAATGTTTCTATAGTCTCAAATATGATGAGCTTACTTTGTAACGAACAAACATAATGAGTTTGGTTCAATCCTGACAGTTTTGCTTCCAGTGATTTCAGCCTCAATAAGTACATTGTCTATGCCACATCCACTGAGATTTCTTCCTGCACATACAACACAACTTTTGTCATGTGTAAAATGCGCACCATTGGATAAAGAACATCAAATTCTACTGGATTGCTCATAAAAATGTCAGCTAGGGAAAATACTGTCATTGCGGAAAGTTGATTGGATAGGCTGGTCTTCAATGTTGGAAATGTTTTAGAGCTGTGTATTACTGGTGAAAACCCAACCTTCTTCAGTGGGACGGTGTTTTGGGAGATCACAGCATGAATTCCGGCCCACTGAGGAACTGGCCTTTCTTCATCCTTCAGTCTGCACCAAATAAGCAATATGATAAATTCAGTTAAATCAACTATGTGGACCATAGCATCAGGTTGAAGAAGTTCCATATCCTCAGCCACTTTGAAACTTTCTGATAGACTGGGAAGTGTTGATTACTTGTGGTGACTTTGCACATGTTGGAAAGGCAGTTTGTTTATATGTTTGCAGATTAGTTTGTTTATGCCTACAGCTGCTACTTCATTGGTACAGTCTTTAAAAAACACAATGGCAGTATCATGCGTGTTAGATGTTCCAAACAAAGACGAGCTGTCTTCAATATCAAAATTATTCATTAATTGTTTTCCAGCAGCTACTTCATTGGTACAGTCTTGAAAAACCACAATGGCAGATTCATGTGTGTTGGATGTTCCAGACAAAGAAGAGCTGTCTTCAATATCAAAATCATCAAGAACAGCAATTGTTAATCGATTCCTAGTAAAGTAATTTGGAAGTGGTGTGCTGTTGGATTCACAACATTTTACAGCATGATCTGCTAACAAATTCCTGCTCCCTCCAGTGTCATTATAACTTCTTGATACACCAACCCCATTCATTGACATGATTAGCCCTCTACTTTTGCACTTATCATAGACTGTGTGGGCAGTAATCATGTGTAGCGGAGTTTTCTTTTGTGTCATGATGTAATTAATAAAACATGATGTGGAAAAAACAGTACATTTGTAAAACATAAGCTTGTCTGATCATGGGAATGTCTTCCGCTTCTTCGCTTATATCTTCAAAGCCATAATCAATGTTGTTGGCTTCTCTTTTGAACTCGAGAACTTTAGTTTGGAACAGTTTTGCTTTGCTGATATTAAACAATGATGTAAAAATGTAAGACAACATCTGGCATTCTTGTTGACTCCCATAATTTACAGAGCTCTGGGGCATCACAATATTTGTCATTAGCTCCAAAATCTAAATCTTTCAATGCATTTCTTAAAATGGCTCCAGTTGATTTTACAGCATCCTATGATCATATTTTAGCAGCAAGAACTTCAGTGCAAATCAGTCAGTGGAGAACACCATAAGTGGTTCATTCTTTTTGTTTGACTGACTAAAATGAATTCTGTCATTGTTCATTCTCACCAGAAAAATCTTATTTTCATTATTATGGATCAATAGAGAATCATCAACGTTGACCATTATTTCTGTGATCTTACTGAGTGAGGACCTGTAGCCAGCACTCAAAAGTGCCTTTAAAACCTCTATTGCTTTTACAAAGACTGCAAACTTAACTAAAGGCTTGTGCTTACTTTGCTGCTGGATGCTCATTGTACATTCATATTTTTGAATGTATGCATGCATGCAGTTCAGGTGGGCATACAAATCCACTACAAATACATTCATCTTGCTGTTTAGATCAACTAATCGGCTGAAAGCTTCATCTTGGTTGAAATTAGCTACAGATAAAACATGTTTGCCCTTAAGACTCACATACTCTGTTTTTGTTCTTTCATCAATCCCTTTGGCCCTTGTTCTGAATAATATGCAGATAACACATTGAAGATCCTCTGCTTTCTGATGAACTGTTGGGTGTGGATGATATAGCTATTGATCTTCTAAGTAGATGGTCATTGGGTTTGGTTGTCTTCACTTTCTCTGAAGATTTGGGCCCGTATTTATACTCCGTTTGCGCCGAATTTGCGTCGTTTTTTTCGACGCAAATTCGACGCAAAACTAACGCCATATTTATACTTTGGCGTTAGACGCGTCTAGCGCCAAAGTATTGGCAAATAGCGTCATTTTTTTGCGTGAACGCCTTCCTTGCGTTAATGAGATGCAAGGAAGGCGTTCCCGTCTAAAAAAATGACGGCGACGCAAATGCGTCGTATTTATACTCCCGGGCAAAAATCACGCCCGGGAGTTGGCGGGTCAAAAAACCCCGCATTTGCGCCACTATTTAACGCCTGGGTCAGGGTAGGCGTTAAGGGGCCTGTGGGCTCAAAATGAGCCCACAGGTGCCCTCCCCTGCCCCCAGGGATCCCCCCTGCCACCCCTGCCCACCCCAGGAGGACACCCAAGGATGGAGGGACCCACCCCAGGGACATTCAGGTAAGTTCAGGTAAGTATAATTTTTTATATTTTTTAATTTTTCTTGGGTGGCATAGGGGGGCCTTATTTGTGCCCCCCTACATGCCACTATGCCCAATGACCATGCCCAGGGGACACAAGTCCCCTGGGCATGGCCATTGGGCAAGGGGGCATGACTCCTGTCTTTACTAAGACAGGAGTCATGAAATGGCGTCTGGGCGTCGTAAAAAAATGGCGCTAATCGGGTTGAGGCGATTTTTTTGCCTCAACCTGACTTGCCCCATTTTAAGACGCCCTAACGTCATTTTTGCCCAACGCCGGCGCTGCCTGGTCTATGTGTTTTTTTTCCACGCACACCAGGCAGCGCCGGTCTGCTTGCGCCGGCTAACGCCATTCCATAAATACGGCGCCCGCATGGCGCTTCAGAATGGCGTTAGACGGCGCTAAATTTTTTGACGCTAAACTGCGTTAGCGCAGTTTAGCGTCAAAAAGTATAAATATGGGCCTTGGATTCTTTTTGTGATTCACTGATTTCTGCTCTTTTGTGATTATGTTTTTCCATGTTTTTTTCCATTGTATATGACTTGTATCACTTGTTGTTACAGTTCTTATATGTTTGATCCGCTTCTCCCATCAGTTTTAATCTTTTGTTAGCTTTGTCTTGCCATATTTCTGCAGCATCTTGAACTCTCTTCTGTCCAGCTGCAGTTGGTGTTAGCTTTTCTTTTTGATTAGTTTGGCATATGTCACATTTTTCTTCGTTGAAGGAGTCCCCAGATTTTGTAGATAGCAACAATCTGTCAGGAGTTAAAGATGCCCTGCAACAGCCTGCTTCGCTCATGTTTATGAATTTGAATCAACCTGAAACAAAAACAATATTAAAATAAATTAACACCAATATGAAGTAAAGAGGTTTAATTGTTCCTGAAATATTACATCATTGCTGCAACACATCCGCCATTTTAAAAAATATAATCCAGAAAAAATTGGCCCTGATTAGCAATGTCTACCCAAGCTAAATTAATTCTCTAATGACATAAAAAAAAACAAATCAAAAATTAAAATCTCTGGACAACAATTGTTTTACAGAGGTATATCAAGGGGGCAGGACTATGAGCAAAAAAACGAAGGATTAAACCCAGATGTGTGACTGGGGTGAATGTTTTGTTTCTTCAGCATTCCGTCCATCATCTGTTCTGTTTGCGTTTGCATTCAGCGCAAACCCTGCCCCATACTTTGACGTCCGACCCCCCGGACGTCAAAATCACACCATGTGCGTCATTTTTTGAGAGGGGGAACCTGCCTTGCGTTAATGATGTGCAAGGTAGGTGTTCCCTTCCAAGAAATGACTTTAAGGCCTTTGCGTCTTATTTATACTCTGGCGTCATTTTGACGCATAGGAGGCGGTGGGCCTTAAAAAACGGCACACTGCCTGATAGGTGCCATTTTTTAACGCCTGGGTTAGGGCAGGCGTTAAGGGACCTGTGGGCTCGGAAGGAGCCCGGAGGTGCCCTCCCCTGCCCCCAGGGACACCCCCTGCCACCCTTGCCAACCCCAGGAGGACACCCAAGGATGGAGGGACCCATCCCAGGGAAGTTGAGGTAAGTTGGGGTAAGTATTTTTTGTCGTTTTTTTTAAGTGGCATAGGGGGGCCAGATTTGGGCCCCCCTACATGCCACTATGCCCAATGACCATGCCCAGGTTACAGAAGTCCCCTGGGCATGGCCATTGGGCAAGGGGGCGTGACTCCTATCTTTGCTAAGACAGGAGTCATGTCAATGGAGGTTGGGTGTAAAAAAAAATGGCGCAAGTCTGGTTTGCGGCCGGATTTTTACCTCAGACCTGATGTGCACCATTTTTTGACTCACAACCCCCATTTTCCCATACGCCGGCGCTGCCTGGTGTGAGTCATTTTTTTTGACGCAGCCAGTCAGCAGCGCCGGCTAACGTCATTCCATAAATAAGGCGGCCGCATGGTGTGTTAGAATGGCGTTAGCTGGCGGTAAAAATTTGGACGCACAACTGCGTTGGTGCAGTTCTGCATCAAAAAGTATAAATATGGCCCTAAGTGAGAATGGTATGCCCAGATCTGAGTCCCATGCTAACTGTGCCACTGGATTCAAACTAGCCTGGCTGATGAGGGGTGATATCTCAAAACTGGTCTCTGGATGCTTTATTCCTGTCCAGGGAGGACCTAGCCTGGCAGTTTTGACTGGACTGTTCCCAGGGGGAGCAGGGGCACGACTGATATGCGTATTGCTAAGTTCAAACTAGGGTGGCATGGTAAACAAATAATAATGGATGAAGCCCATATCTGTGACTGGCCAGTGAATGTTCGATTTCTTCAGCATTTTATTTTTTGCTTTTGTTGCCCTAAGTGTGAAGGGTGTGCCTGGATGTCGGTTCCATGCTTACTGTGCCACTGGATTGAAGTTAGCAAATCATTATTTTCAAGTGTCTTAGTTGAATTAGTTCAGTGAAAGAAGCCAGTACTACAGATTCCAAAACACATTAGTTTGTTGTGTTAAAGGAAAAGATTATTTGGCACAGTGGTAGATAGCTGTGCATACACCAATAAACATTAAAACAAGATTTGCCATAGTCTTTATTTTTGCCTTTAATGTGCTAGTGTGTTCAGTCATGCAGAAATGTACTTTGCATGAGTTATCACATGGTGTCTGTAGACTTTGGCAACCCAGTTGTTATATTCAAGCTCATGGGGGTCATCTACCTCCATAAAATGATTGTGTCTTAATAAACTTTTTTGACTATGTGCACTTATTGGTAGGGCTTGCTATAAGATTACACTTGTACATCCTGTAGTTGAATGCTCTACCCCATGTTTGAGAAGTTGGAGTTATGTAGGCCTACACCTAGGCACAAATCTTCATTTAGAAATGATAAATAACAAAAAGGTGCAGTGGTAAACCTTTGTGTAAATACACACATCATTATATATACATGTGTGTGTTTACATTTGTGAATAGACGCCTGTTTTGCAATACTGCATATTTGCACATTTACATAGTTCTGGTAGTCATATACTCTAACATCAAAGTCCTTTTGACACGTTCTTATTTGCATACACAAGGATGTATTACATGATTATATTACTTACACATTTCCCTGCACCATAACCACTTTCAGGGTACAGTTATTAAAGTGAGGATTCAGTTTGATATCAATTACATACGGAGCTAATGGTTGAAGAATGTGTGCCGTCGGTCATCAGATTAAGAGCATCTGAAGCATTCCCTATTTATGTGCATCCAAGGATGCATTAGTGTTGAGAGTTGAGGCAGTATCTTTACACAGTGCATGGCTATGAAGAAACATGTTCCTTGCCATTTTTAATTATACTTCAGTATTTAGACTGATGCAAAGGCCTTCTTGAACATACATTGTAAAAGTGATTGCGTGCAAAGTTGCCCACAGTCCCTGTGAAGTCCCTGTTCCTCTGGCAAAAATAAAAATGTCGTCATTACCTTGGTTTTACGCAGGTCACAGCGATGGTGTGGTTGGTTCTTACCCATCTAATACGTTTATTTATCAATTGTTTTCTGTATGGGCTCTCTAGCTGTTTCACCAGGACCCAAATTTAAAATATCCTCAGGCAAAAAATGACCCTAGATTCAGGATCAGTTTATGAGATTGCATTCTGACTTCTACAATGCCATCGCTAATGGTGGACACCCTCTGTCGCTTCGCTGAAATTTTGAAATACTCTTCAGATTTGTCAGCAGTATACTTGTGTTGCTTAGGTAAAAATAGTGTTGCTAAACAATGTACATGAGAGCAACCATGATCTCTCCCTGCAACAACAATAGCTCAAAGACTGAGAGGATATATACAACTAACATCATAATCGCTTAACATCACTCATAGTATAATTAATAGGTTCTCTTGCGGCATTGTGTTAAGACTGGTGCTGTAATCATGGTTCGTTTTTCAAGTACAGAGGTAGGTGACAGTCTACAAACCTATTTACAAATATGACCATTATAAGGGTATTAAAATGTTTATTATCTCAGCCCCTTAGTTGGTCTAATATGCTATCTGGGATACGGGGTAATGAAATGAATGGAACTGTTATTCGCACGTTGACATCCCCAGACCTTATGCAATTTTACCTCTTGACATAACCAAGATGAGACATGTGGCAGTTGCTATACTTTTCAGTCAACAGTTATCTTTTATAGTGGATGCTATGCAGTCTACTCACAAAGTGATTTTGATATATATTGATTGCTTTTGGAAAACATCAGCAAAAGCCTTAAAGTGTGCTATGCCACCAGAGTGAGCTGAAGATGAGGAGGGGTCCACCTCAAACAGTTGTTTGTGGGCCCCTCTTCCAAGCCAGGACGAAATGCTGCCCACATGTATTCCCCATTACACTTAACCTGTAGTGACATTGAGCATGTCATTTGTTTTGGAATGGCCAGTGGACTGCATCGTCCCACTAGTCAATGATTCCACCATAGTCAGTAAATTGCCTTCATTTTACCTTCTTGGTTCCACTCTATTTTGCTCCATCACTTACTGTTACTTTATTCTTGTTGTTACTATCTATGTATTATTCTCCAGTCTCTCTTGTCTCTCAATATTCCTTGTGGCTATCTCTCGTTCACATACTTACCCTGACATTACTTGCATGATTCTCTTTTTTCCTCACATAATATTGCATTTACCATATTCTGTGACTGTTTTTGCTCTGTCTCTATCTCTTTCTGCCATACTTTCAAGCTTTATGCACTCTCCCTCAGATACTCTAACTTTTGATGTCATAACACCCCTTTCCTGCCAGACTCCTTTCCAGTCAATGTTTACCTGTCACTATCATATCTTGTGTATCATTCTCCGAGTCCTTCAACTATTCTCAGCTCTATTGGGGGTTATTACAACTTTGGAGGAGGTGTTAATCCATCCCAAAAGTGACTGTAAAGTGACGGATATACCACCAGCCGTATTACGAGTCCATTATATCCTATGGAACTCGTAATACGGCTGGTGGTATATCCGCCACTTTACCGTCACTTTTGGGATGGATTAACACCTCCTCCAAAGTTGTAATAACCCCCATTCTCTGGAGCATATCATCTTTTAAAATAGGCCCTGGCTAAAATAATTATGATACCCACCATTGACAAACTGAAGTCCATTCTTCTCACTATTCACGTATCCTTCCAGCAGGTGGTGTATTTTAGCAAGCCTAGTAAATAATGTTTAAAAATATTGTACAACCCCATATTAAAACAGTAAACATTCCTGAATGCCCATTGTTGTTGATTGTTACAAATGCAGGACTCAGCAAAGAGACCTTTTTAGGTCGAGCCTAGACAGTGTGCTTGCGCTGTCTGCAAGACCTGTTGGGATGAGTATAGGACTTTTCTCCCGATTGCCACTGCCTGTAGCTCACCTTCTAACTGCCTTCTAACTGGTTTGGACACCGATACATCACCTACTGTACTTGGCTGAGGAACAACGGGCAAGTACAGTTTAATTACGCCTGGAATGTTTTTCTGTTGTTTGGATGGACCAATTTGTTTTGTTTCCTGCCTTTGGTGTTTGTTAGTAAGCACTTGTGTTCACACAAGCTGTTGGTTTTACGCATTTGTCCTTCACTTGGTCCTTATTATACATAATCATTAAATAGAAGTAGTCATGTCGTGCATGTGTTTTGTATGTTTTTTTGTGGCTTTATATAGCATTAAATCAACACAGGAATGAATCCTCAACAGCAGCTCTCCCCACACAGCGGGAGAGCCGATACTACAATATTACATGCACTCAGGGAAACTCACCCCATGATGCTTTGCAGGCATTCCTTCTACAACACATGTTTTGCCATAACTCAGCCTGTGGTGGCCCTAGGGCAATGAGACCTACTGCAAACACATTCAGATTGTTGTACTCTTTCTATCCAGGCCATCTTGTGTATCACACTAGGTGAGATGGGGCCCACAAATCAAAACTTCTTCCACCATTCAATGCATATTCAAATTTTTCTTTTATAGTTGGAACTTTTGCATTAATAGTTGAGAAGAGGTTGTGTTATAAGGGCTTTCTTTGTAATAATATTCTGCTAGCTTCGCTTGTCCTGCAGGTGTGTAATGCACTATATTATCTCAGGGCTGAAAGATGATAATTTCCCCAAGGCACTACTAACTAAGTAGCTGCAATCAGTGGTAGTGTACATTTTACTAATGCACAAACACAGTTTTTTTCTGACAAAGGTTTATTGTATGTATAAACACCGTTTAGTTCTAATAAACGTTTAATGTACAGCATGCCATTTCACTAAGGACTTTGTACTTCTCCAGCCATTTATAAATTTAGGGGACGGTCTGAGCGTCTGACATCAGAAGAAGTTCTGGAAGTGTTCTGAGACACTGTACTCTGAGTGCTTTTGGCTCCAGAGGGACTTCTAGCCATGATCAGTTGTACTGCACCATCTGCTGTTGACTCTACAGGGCCATCTAGTCACAGCCAGTGGTAGTGCACCTTCTGCTATTGACTCTACAGGGACATCTAGTAACAACATGCAGCACTGCACCCTTGTGCCGCGGACTCCACAGATAGATATTTAGAAGGCCTTCTAGGCCTGAAAATGTGTAGTACACTATGGGGGTCATTACAACATTGGTGGTAAAAGGCGCTTACCGCCGTGCAGAAGACCGCCAATACACCGCCGCCGCGGCGGCATTCCGCCACAGCTATTATGACCCACGTCTTGGAATCCGCCGAAATTCAGACACCCACACAACACCGCCACACCAAAGGTCAGTGATAAACTTGCGGAAACAAAACCTCCACCTCCACGCCAACAGAAACACGCCCATGCTATTATGAGCCACGAATCCACGCGGCGGTCTTTCAACCGTTGTATTCCATTGGCGGTACACACCGCTGCGCTCAAAATACACACACTTCTACAAAACACCACCACATTGGGCAATTACAAATACACACACCTGATACACATACAAACAACACTCCCACACACCCAATACAATATAAAACACACACCCACATTACCCACAAACCCCTACGACCAAAAATTAGACACGAAGGCGACAGAGAGAGAGCACAGAATAGACAACCCCACTACACAGAGGCACACAACACCATCACCCACACAACATCCACGCACAAAACACCACACACCACTACACTCACCACAACCATCACCACATACACCACCCCACACATCACACACCACCCCATGTCACGCCAAAGACACCCCCGCTTCTCCGAGGAGGAGCTCAGGGTCATGGTGGAGGAAATCGTCCGGGTAGAGCCACAGCTATTTGGCTCACAGGTACAGCACACATCAATAGCCAGGAAGATGGAGTTATGGCGCAGAATAGTGGACAGGGTCAACGCCGTGGGACAGCACCCAAGAAATAGGGAGGACATCAGGAAGAGGTGGAACGACCTACGGGGGAAGGTGCGTTCAACGGTCTCCAGGCACAACATCGCAGTACAGCGGACTGGCTGCAGACCCCCACCTCCTCCCCCACAACTAACAACATGGGAGGAGCAAGTCTTGACCATCTTGCATCCTGAGGGCCTCGCAGGAGTCGGTGGAAGATGGGACACTGGTAAGTCAATTCGTAGCTATCATATCCCCCACCCTACCTGCATGCTATCACACACCCCCTCCCTCACCCCCTCCCCTATCACTACAACTCCTCACTAATGTACCCATGACACAAACCACCCATCCCAGCACCAAGCCCTGCATGACACAACTAAGCATGGACACCCCTCACTAAAGCATGCCCACTGCACACACCCACCCACCCATTGCACACCATTACACACACACATGCAATAATCATGCTCTTATGCCCCTGCAGGAACCCGAAGGACCGTCACCACACCAGAGGGTCCAGACAACACCACTCCACCCCCAGAAGAGGCCCACAGTGACGAGAGCAGCTCTACCCTACTGGATCCTGATGACCAGCCCGGACCATTGTGGGCCTCGGGACAGTCGGTTCCCCTTGCACAGACACAGCCCAACACTGACCTTCCACCCTCTGGTTACACCAGCACAGCACCCATCCAGTGGGTCCAAACCTCCCTACCCAGGACAGGTCAATCAGCGGTGTGTCCACCACTACAGGGCACCCAGGGTAACCCACCACCCCAACAACAACAGGGACCTGGGGGCAGTGGTAGTGGGCACACGGTCCGGGGGACGGAGGCACAGGAACACAGGGGAACTGGGAGGGCTGCTGTGCGACTGAAGGCGGACAGGCCAAGGGAACCCACTCTCCACGAGGCCCTCTCCTCCATCATGGGAGCATACCACCACTCCCAGGAGACGATGGCGACGGTTCTGGACAAGTTGCAGGAGTCCCTGCGCCTGCAGGACGAACTGTATATGGGGTTCAGGGAGGAGCTCAGGACCATCAGCTCCGCCCTGGGCACCATCGTAGGGGTGCTAAATGACATACAGACGACCTTGAGGGACACCGTGGCACTCCAAGGGGCCCCTGACACTAGCCAGGGTGACAAACTGCCCACCACCTCCGCCAGAGCTAGTGGACAGGACGCCCCGTCACAGGACCACAACACCAGCACCCCACCCCCTGCAGACGGACAACCACCACGCAAGCGGTCCCTGAGATCCAGGAACAGGACAGAGCAAGATGGCAAGACCCCCACCAGGAAATGAGACCACCCTGATTGTCCCCCACCATCCCACTTTGTTACCCTGTCCATACTTTAACTGCCCCAGCTCCACTTCCTATGCCCAGATGGGCAGTGCACCTGTGAGACTAATAGACTGGACTCTCCATGGACATTCCTCCACCATCACCCATTCTCATTTTCCAACCCTCTCCCATTTCTGAGCACTTCAATAAACACCCTTGAAACACAAAACAATCTGGAGTCAGTCTGTGATTCAGTAAAAATGTATTATCAATGACAGTGTCATAATGGGTGCACCATTGTAAAGCTAACATACTATGTCACACATCACCAGCCCTTGAAGGATGCAAGCAGTTGACACGTAGGTAACCACACCTGTGAAACCGTAATGGAAGGGTACAACTCAGTTACCAAATGTTGACTAAAATCGAAAAACAGGATAGAGGTAGACGTGTGAAAGTTAATGAAATGCTAAAAATGAAAATGTTCTCACCTGTGTCTCATTGGAAATATTGCTGTATGATTGACTCCCTGTTGTCGTTGTCTTCTTCATCAGCTTCATCCTATCACTGTCCACAGGCTCCACAGGCTCCACAGCTGCTACAACACCGGCATCTGGATCATCCTCCTGCAGAAAAGGCACCTGGCTTCGCAAAGCCAAATTATGGAGCATGGAGCAGGCGATGATGATGTCGCACACCTTCTTCGGTGAGTAGAATAGGGATCCACCTGTCATATGGAGGCACCTGAACCTGGCCTTCAGGAGGCCGAAGGTGCGTTCGATCACCCTCCTAGTCCGCCCATGGGCCTCATTGTACCGTTCCTCTGCCCTGGTCCTGGGATTCCCCACTGGAGTCAATAGCTACGAAAGGTTGGGGTAACCAGAGTCCCCCAATAGCCATACACGGTGCCGCTGGAGTTGACCCATCATATCAGGGATGCTGCTATTCCGCAGGATGTAGGTGTCATGCACTGAGCCAGGGAACATAGCATTTACCTGCGAGATGTACTTGTCTGCCAAACAGACCATCTGGACATTCATGGAATGATAACTCTTCCTGTTCCTGTACACCTGTTCACTCCTATGGGGGGGGACCAGAGCTACATGGGTACCATCAATAGCACCTATGACTTTGGGGATATGTCCAAGGGCATAGAAGTCACCTTTCACTGTAGGCAAATCCTCCACCTCAGGGAAAATGATGTATCTCCTTACGTGTTTCAGCAGGGCAGACAACACTCTGGACAACACGTTGGAAAACATAGGCTGGGACATCCCTGATGCCATGGCCACAGTTGTCTGAAAAGAGCCACTTGCAAGGAAATGGAGTACTGACAGCACCTGCACGTCAGGGGGGATTCCAGTCGGATGGCGGATTGGTGACATCAGGTCTGGCTCCAACTGGGTACATAGTTCCTGGTCAAACCGGTAGGTTACGATGACATGTCGCTCTTCCATTGTCAACAGGTCCACCAGCGGTCGGTACACCGGAGGATTCTGCCATCTTCTCATATGTCCCAGCAGACGGTGCCTGCAAAGGACAACAGCGAAGAACCAGTCATTATTCATCCAGGTATGTACCCACAGTCACACACAAGACTACACCACTCACAAAACCCTTCCTGTATGTGTGTTGAGTGTAGGCCTAGCTATGTGTGACGCAGAAGTAAATGGAGCCATGTGGGCCCCTGAAATGGCGGCTGCCTGACCTCTAAAGTGGGACAATGGGATTGTGGGGTAACAGCGCTGGCGTCACACACTGTTGCGGTAGGCGGTCGTAGACCGCGGCGCAATGCTGCATTGGTTAACATTGGACCCTATGGGTCCCAGGAGCCAATGAACAGGTGCGCTGGCGGTGATGATGCACACCGCCGCGGACGTCACTGCCGCGGATGTCACCGCAGCGGACGTCACCGCCATTTTCTATCTGTTCAATCACTAGATACCTGACCTTTGACAGGAGAGGACCTACACTGCAAGTGCTGCTGTGACCTCGGTCTGGAAGCGACGATGGCTGCTGCGTCTGGGGAAAGGGCCCCTGCCTTCACTGCACAGGAGTTGGAGAAACTGGTAGACGGGGTCCTCCCCCTGTACACGCTACTCTACGGTCCTCCAGACCAACAGGTTAGTACACAGGGAGCACGTTGGATGGGCTAGGCCTGGGTGGAGAGGGCTGGTTGGAAGAGGGAAGGGGGCAGAGTCCACAGAACATTAATGCATGGGAATGTATGGGCCACATGGCCAGAGTAGGGAGGGGGCCACTCACAACGACGGTGCAGTTGGTAATGACTGTTCCTCTTCCTTGTGCATGTCAAGTATATCAGCGCCCACCAGAAGAGGGACATTTGGCGTGCCATCGCCAAGGAGGTCTGGACCCTAGGGGCCCACCAGAGACGGGGCACCCACTGCCGTAAGAGATGGGAGGACATTCGCCGTTGCAGCAAGAAGACGGCGGAGGCTCAGCTGGGGATGGCCTCCCAACGTGGGAGGGGTGCCTGTAGCACCATGACCCCCCTGATGTTCCTGATCCTGGCGGTGGCCTACCCGGAGTTGGATGGGCGCTTGAGGGCATCACAGCAGACACAAGGGGGTGAGTACAACCTCTTTCTGCGGACTTTGCGTGCAGTGGAGGTGTCTGGGTGGTGGAGGTGGGCTGTGGGTGTCCCTAGGCCAGGGCGAGTTCGGTAGGCAAGGCCCCTCCGTAATGTAGGCCATGTGGCACTCTACCCCACCTCAGCAGAATGCCAAGTCGAGGTATAGTTGCCCCTGTGGCATCCATGTGCACCGATGTCCACCATTGCCATATAGGCCATATCCCAGAAATTGCATGTGCAGAGGGCAGGAGCACGGCGTAATGCAGGGGGCATCTGCGTTTGTCTTGTCCGCCAACGGTAGTGGTATGCCATGCACTAAAACCCTCTTTCTTCTGTCTCCCCCCCCTTTCTCTGCTCTCCCTGTCCTTTTGTACATCAGCATCAACAGGCGGAGGTAGAGTGGCACTGGAGCACGAGGTAGCTGCATCCCACATGGCCATGGAGGGCCACACCACGGACTCTGAATGCACCAGTGGGACGGAGGGCGAGGGGAGCTTCACATCGGCCACCGGATCACCAAGCAGCGACATGGACTCGTTCGATGATGTGGGCTCCCTTGTGGTGGTGGCACCATCTGTGCCACCCACCTCTACAGGTACAGCCGCCACCTCCCCTACCAGCACCACCCTCCCAGCAGCCCCTCAGCGTTCGCCCCGTGCCCGCTCACCCAGGAGGGTGGGCATCACCTTCGCCCCAGGCACCTCAGGCCCTTCCCCAGTCACCCCTGCTGCCCTCAGTGAGGAGGCCATTGACCTCCTCAGGTCACTCACTGTTGGGCAGTCTACCATTGTGAATGCCATCCAGGGTGTAGAACGAGAGTTGCAACACAGTAATGCATTCCTGGAGGGCATTCATTCTGGTCAGGCTGTCCTTCAGCGAACCCTGCAATCTTTGGCCCCAGCACTGATGGCAGCAATTGTCCCTGTGTCTAGCCTCCCCCCTCCAACTTCCTCCACCCAGACCCAATCTCCTGTACCCCAGCCCATCCCAAGCACACCTACAGACCAGCATGCACACAAGTCAACACACACAAGTAGCTCAAGCAAACATAGGCACCACACACACCACAAGCACTCATGCAAGCCTCAGCCACATACAGACACAACAACATCTACTGCCTCCACTGTGTCCCCCTCCTCCTCTTCTCCCTCCTCCCTCCCAGTGTCGTCTACACACACACCTGCATGCACCACATCTACAGGCACCATGAATCGCACCAGGACAACCAGCACCACAAGCCGCTCACCTGCACTCACCACCTCCACTGCCATTTACACGTCCCCTGTGTCCTCTCCCAGTGTGTCTGTGACGCCCCCTCCCAAAGTACACAAACGCTGGCAATCACTCACCCAACATCCATCCACCTGACGAGATCCTCCAGTACCTGCACCTGCACCCAAAACACCTAAAGTTACACCTCCGACAACCACCTCCTCTTCCTCCACACCCAGACCCCCTCCAGCTACCCATCCCAGTGTTCGTCAGAAACTGTCCCTCTGTAAAGTTGACCTTTTTGCCCCCACCCCCCCCTCCAATTCATCAGTCCCGTCGTAGTGCCTGAGCCAAAAAGCCTCCAATACCAGTGGTGCCTGTTCAAGGTTTTTGGAGTGCACCGGCCACCAGGGCAGGCAGTAGGACCTGGAGCCAAGGCACGGGCAGCCCACCCCCTGTAAAGGCTCTAAAATTGGAGAGTGGACGACGGGACCATGTTAAGACTCCTGGTGGGAAAACAACTGACATGGGTTCCAAGAGGATTGGAGAGTCAGCTCTGACACCACCAAAGGTGGGGAAGGGCCAGAGGAAGTCTGCCCAGGCTGTTGTGAGTGTCACGGCGGAGAAGTGCGCCATAATTTCCGGCGGTCGAGACACAACCGCCAGCACCGTCGTTACTGGTCCAGAGACCACCGCCATAGTCACAGCCAAGGAGGGCCCCACTATCGTCACTGGTCAGGAGACCACCGCCGGAGTCATTGCCCAGGAGGGCCCAAGTATCGTCACTGGTCAGGAGACCACCGCCAGAGTCACAGCCCAGGAAGGCCCCACTATCGTCACTGGTCAGGAGACCACCGCCAGAGTCACAGCCCAGGAGGGCCCCACTATTGTCACTGGTCAGGAGACCACCGCCAGAGTCACAGCCCAGGAGGGCCCGAGTATCGTCACTGGTCAGGAGACCACTGCCAGAGTCACAGCCCAGGAGTGCCCCACTATCGTCACTGGTCAGGAGATCACCGCCAGAGTCACAGCCCAGGAGGGCCCCACTATCGTCACTGGTCAGGAGACCACCGCCAGAGTCACAGCCCAGGAGGGCCCTACTATCGTCACTGGTCAGGAGACCACTGCCACCACCGTAGTCAGTGCCCAGGGGGCCCCACTATCGTCACTGGTCAGGAGACCACCGCCAGAGTCACAGCCCAGGAGGGCCCGAGTATCGTCACTGGTCAGGAGACCACCGCCACCGCCAGAGTCAGTGCCCAGGAGGGCCCCACTATCATCACTGGTCAGGAGACCACTGCCAGAGTCACAGCCCAGGAGGGTCCAGGTATCGTCACTGGTCCGGAGACCACCGCCGGAGTCAGTGCCCTGGAGGGCCCCGGCTGCCACAGCCCGCTGGGCAATGATGAAACGTCATGCCACACACCAATGTCCAGTGTAGAAGACATCATGCCACACACCAATGTCCAGTGTATAGAACGTCATGCCACACACCAATGTCCTTATCCGAACTGCCATGTCAAAGCACCGCTGAACAGTCCAGAGACCGCCATGGCAAAGCACCGCTGAACAGGGCAAAGACTGCCATGTCAAAGCACCGCTGAACAGTCCAGAGACCGCCATGGCAAAGCACTGCTGAACAGTCCTGAACCGCCATGGCAAAGCACCGCTGAACAGTCCAGAGACCGCCATGGCAAAGCACCGCTGAACAGGGCAAAGACCGCCATGGCAAAGCACCGCTGAACAGTCCAGAGACCGCCATGGCAAAGCACCGCTGAACAGTCCTGAACCGCCATGGCAAAGCACCGCTGAACAGGGCAAAGACCGCCATGGCAAAGCACCGCTGAACAGGGCAAAGACCGCCATGGCAAACCACTGCTGAACAGTCCTGAACCGCCATGGCAAAGCACCGCTGAACAGTCCAGAGACCGCCATGGCAAAGCACCGCTGAACAGTCAAGAGACCGCCGTGGCAAAGCACTGCTGAACATGGCAAAGACCGCCATGGCAAAGCACCGCTGAACAGTCCAGAGACCGCCATGGCAAAGCACCGCTGAACAGTCCTGAACCGCCATGGCAAAGCACCGCTGAACAGGGCAAAGACCGCCATGGCAAAGCAACGCTGAACAGGGCAAAGACCGCCATGGCAAAGCACCGATGAACAGGGCAAAGACCGCCATGGCAAAGCACCGCTGAACAGGGCAATGCACCGGGTAGGAATGAATGGCCCGCCACATCAGGCATCCTTATCCCATGTGCAGCTGGGACAGTGACAGGACACTACCTTTCACGGGGAGACTCATCCAGTCTGGGCACCAGTTCCCCCCAGTACCAGTAGAGACCTGCATCAGCTTGAGAGACTGTGGCTTTGCACTCCCCAGGATGGCACAGTGGGCAAGCCACCCACTGTAGAGACTTGAGAGACTGTGGCTTTGCACTCCCCAGGATGGCACAGTGGGCAACCCACCCACTGTAGAGACTTGAGAGACTGTGGCTTTGCACTCCCTAGGATGGCACAGTGGGCAAACCACCCACTGTAGAGACTTGAGAGACTGTGGCTTTGCACTCCCCAGGATGGCACAGTGGGCAACCCACCCACTGTAGAGACTTGAGAGACTGTGGCTTTGCACTCCCCAGGATACATCAATGGGCATGGAGCCCCGTCGTGGATCTGGCTTTGCAGTCATCCAGCTGAGGTGCCCCCCCTTCCCTTTCCCCTGAGGTGCCCCCCTTCCCTTCCCCCTGAGGTGCCTGTAGTATTTCAATCTGATGCCCCGGCAGTGTTCTCTCCGATTGTGGTCAGGTATCGTATGTGGGCCTCGCCCATGTATTTTTGGACTGATGGTGCACGGACATTGTTATGTACATATCTGCACTACTTCTCGTATTGTATATAATTATGACTGATTTTCAAATATATATCTGTATATTTTTGTATGACATGTATATTGGCACATTACATTGTTTGACCGATTGTCACTTTGTGTATTCATTCTTCCGGGGGGATTGTGGGTTGTTACTGTGATTTTTGTGAATGCATTGGTGTGTATGTTGTAATATGTGAGGGTGGGGGTGTTTGGTGGGTGTCCCCCTAACTTTTGCCTCCCCCTCCCCGTGTTGTAGGTGCATTACTCACCGTTGTCTGCGGCGCCTACGTAGCTGTTGGTCGTAGAAGAGCAGAAACACAAGGGCAGGGAGTATTTGGAGTTCCGGCTCCATGGATTCCTCGTTCCTCGTGGGATATGTTCAGGTGAGCGTTTGCCCATAGCAAAAGCTGTTTCTGCTGTGTTTTTATCCACGGTAAATCCGCCCCGGAAAAGGTGGCGGGTTGTAATGGTGTGGACGGTACATTGTCTTCTGCCTGTCTGTTGGCGGTGACCGCCACGCTGCTTGTCTGTACCGCCGTGGTGGGCGAAATGTTAAAGTGGCTGTCTTTGTTGGCGGTTTCCGCCAGGGTCATAATTCCCTCTTTTTGTCCGCCGGCCTGTTTGTGGTATTTCCGCTGCTTTTACACCGTCCGCCAGGGTTGTAATGACCCCCTATGTCCTCAAGGAGCTGATTATGTGGTTATACTGCAATGTTCTTTGTCATTCTTTTTTATATGATTCTGCCCTGTAGGGGCTGAATGACCATGGCTCATATTTATACTCGGTTTCCACTGAATTAGCGTCATTTTTTTACGCTAATTCAGTGCAAACCTTACTCCATTTCAATACTTTGGCACCAAATTTATGGAGATAACAGCATTTTCTGGACATGGAACTCTACCTTGCGTCAATGAGATGCAAGGTAGCCGTTCCCGTGCAGAAAACGACATTATGGCCCTTGCGCCATATGTATACCCTGTGCTAAATTCATGGACGGGGTGATGGGGGCCTTAAATGATGGGCTAAGCTTGCTCTGGGTGTGGGCAGGCATTAGGGGACCTGTGAGTCTATTTCCATGGTCAGAGACCATGGAAGGAGGTCACAGGTGCCCTTCCCTGCACCAGGTATACGTAAGTCCCCTGGGCATGGCCGTTGGGCTGGGTGGCCTGACTCCTGTCTTTACTTAGACAGGAGTCACGTCCATGGGAGCTGTGTGCCAAAATATGGCACTAATCAGGTTAGAGACATTTTCTTGATTCTAACCTGACTAGCGCCATTCTTTGACGCACAACCTCTGTTTTTCCCTACACCTACACCTCCGCCACCCGGTTAGCATCAACTATTTTGATACTAACTGGGCCTTATCACCGGCCGGCGTCTTGGGATGCCGCTAGCCGGCGCTATACTTTTTGACGCTAAACTGCGTTAGTGCAGTTTAATGTCAAAAAGTGTAAATGAGGGCCTAGGGGGCATATTTATACCCCATTTGCGCCGAATTTGCATCATTTCTTTTACGCAAATTCGGAACAAAACTAACCCCATATTTATATTTTGAAGGTAGACCCATTTAACGTCAAAATATGGGACTTTGCATGAGTTTTTGAGATGCGTGAACCTACCTTGCGTCAATGAGATGCAAGGTAGGCGTTCAAGTGCAGAAAATGACCTTGCATCTCATTTAAAAAATGGTGCTAAACCCATAGCCCCATATTGATCACCGTGCTAAAATGACACCAGGGTTAGAGGAGGGGCTAAATAATGGTGCAAAGCTTGCTGGGTCAGATCCAGGTGTTAAGGGACCTGTGGACCTATTTCCATGGTTAAACACCATGGAATGGGTCCACAGGTGTCCTACTCAAGCCCTGAGAGCACCCCCGCCCAAACCAGGACACCGGAGGATGAGGGACCCCATCCCAGGTAAGTAGGGTAAGTATAGGTAAGTAATAATTCTATTTTTAATTAAAGTGTCATCGGGGGCCCAAATTGGGGCCCCCTGCATGGCTCAGGGTGCAGTGTCCATGCCCAGGGGACACTGGTACCCTGTGCTGGCCATTGGGGTGGTGGGCATGACTCCTGTCTTTTCTAAGATAGGAGTCATGTGGTATGAATGGTTTTGTGTCAGAAAATGACGCTAGGCTGCTTAGAGTCATCTTTTTTTACACTAACCAGCCTAGCATCATTTTTTTGTGCAAAACCCCCTTCTTCCATACGGCCAGCCCCACCTGGCTAACGTCATTTTGTTTTTATGCTAGCCCACCGTTTACACTGGCTTTCACCATTCCATAAATATATCGCCTGGCTGGTGCTCAGGAATGGCCCAAGCTGATGCTAAACTTTTTGGTGCAAAACTGCGTTAGTGCAGTTTTGCATCACAAGGTATAAATATGCCCCCATGTGTGATGCACAAAGCAACACACAAAGAAACAACATAACTGGACAAATAAAGATTACACTCTCCCTCTTGTCACTTCTACGCAAACTCTGAGGTGGTGTATGAAACTGCCGCATTCCCATAAATTAATATCTGGGAAGGCCTCAGAAGCTGGGTGGGTTACATGTATGTTGTGTGGGAACATCCCAGCAACACACACAGATTGGCCTTTACATGAAGTGTGAGGTATGAGATGGACAAATAACACCAGACCATTAACAAGCACAAAAGGGAGCATATGTACAAGAAAGTGGTACATTGGTCCTGATGCGCCACTTTTCTTGTGTCAAAATTTATGACGCTATTGTGGTGCTTTGCAAAACATTTGAGCAGCAAAGCATAGGGAGGCTCATTGGTAAAAATGGGGGCATCATTTTAATGCCTGCTCTGAGCAGACGTTAAAAATGATGCAAAAAATGGCGCAGTAAAATGTTGCAAATTTCAGTGCACCATTTTTTTCAGGCCTTCCTACGTCAGAACACTACCTTGCATACATTGTGCCTAGTGTAGGCATAATGTGGTGCAAGGGTTTGCAAAGTGATTTAATTCAAGCATTTCATTGCACCGCTTTGTAAATATGGCGCAGGAGAAAGACCTCCTTAATGTTTGCTTAGCATAAAAAAACAATACGCTAGTGCAGCACAAGTTGGTGCTAGAGGCTTGTAATTATGCCTCAAGGTACCTTCCTTGGCCTAGGAAATAGGCCATGTCACTCTACCCCACTGGAGTGTAACTTAAAAAGCATGCTCTGGTAGAGTAGTGTACAGTCAAAATCTGGGAATTATGGTCCATTGTCAACCATGTTTGATGAAATAACGCAGTGCAGTACAGCAGCCCAATCTGCTGTGTTGTCCTGCCTTACCTTGAATGTTCTGGGATGTGTAGTTGTCACTATCATGCAGTGCATCCCTGTTCTACCCTTGGTGATGTGGTACTAACTGCTGCCTAAAATCAACACTGGCACACATTGAGCATGGTGTAGGGTTGCCTGTGTTGCAGATCTGATTGCACATGTGCAGGAAGGGACAGATCCTGCAACATCAACAACCAGGGATGCTGTCTGCCACTTCCATTGACTGTTGCTGATTGCAACTCACATTGAAAGGTGCAAAAAATGGGTCCATAACAATGACTGTCATATGCAGCACAACTACAATGCCACCCCTTAGGCAGTGTAGCAACCTTATGCATTCACACACTGACATGTTTGGGAATGTGTCAGCTCATTATGCCAACCCACATGTGTTGCAAGAATGATGCAATGAGGAGAACTGTCCACATGCATTCTCCTTTTCACCTCTTATCATCTGTGATGTATCCTGAACCACCCATAGAACATGGAATTGTACAGAAAGGTGTCCCTTAATGCACAACAGCACTCAGTCCTGCAACACCGGTATCCTTTCGCACATGCTGTAAGGAGGCCTGTGTTGCAGGGATGAGTGTTGTTGCACAGGAAGAGAAACCTTCCTGTACATTCACATAAATGAGAGGTGGTTGCATCTTACTATGGGTGGTTCATGGTATAGCACCATGATTAACAAACTGATGATTCATTTCAAAAGCTAATACAGATCAATATTGACATATCTCTATCTCCTGGAAGAGGAGGATGCCATGGCTCATGGCCAACTGCCTGCCCTGGACTTTACCAATGATCACAATGACCAGCTGGAAAGCATCAATTCTGACACTCGCCAACAGATCTTAGATGCCATCCGGCACCACCTCTAGCCACAGGGAGGACACCCAACATTGCAGGGTCTCCAAATGAACCACCCAACAGACAACACATACCAACTGTCATCTCACCCAGAGCCCTGGAATCCCAGGACACAGGCATCATCTTCCAAAATGTGGCAGAAGGAGTCGAGAGGGAGCTGGCATAGCAGGTGAGAATGTAGACCTTGGTGAGCAGCCTAGTCCCAATAAGGACACCAATGCTGCCATCAGAGGCACCCACTCTCCACTATGTAGACTCAGCAATCCCTGGCTGACATGGCTGGTGTCCTGAGGGAGACCCTCAAAATAATACCCTCCCAAAGTGGCACCAGTGTGTTTGACAATTGGCCTGGGGCTATCCAAACTGTTCTGGAGTCCATGCAGTGGATGCTGCTCTGCCTCAGTGACAATCTGCCTGCCTACTACTGTGACATTGCTGCTGTGTTGCAAAACCAGCAGTACTTCCTTGCTGCAGTGATGCCTTTCATCTTTTCACAGATGACAGCTTCTGGGACAATTAAATCCACATATCCAGCCCCAAATGTGTGTGTGCCTCCCTCAACTTCACCACCCCTGGCATAGGAAGCACCACACACATCAGAGGAAGAAAATGTGGAAGGAACATCATTCACTATCAAAACCACCCGTTTGCTGCAGTCTGTAGCACATGGACAGTTTCTCTTTTGCTCTGTGCTTAAGTTCATGCCAATGTTACAACATATCAACATCCCCTCTTCACTCTCCCACTCTTGACCTATCACACATGCAGATTGTCATTATGGCCAATTCCTACCTCTTGGCAATATGATTACCGCCTCACTGATGCACTTCTCTCCTACACATCCAATGACATGTTGCCCTTCCCGGACTCTGTCTGGACATCTGATGGCTTGGGACATCTCATGGTGTCACTCTCCTGTGTACTGTACAGTACAACAAATAGCATAATTTCACATGCAAATAAATTAACTCTAAACATCAAGGGGTGTATTTATAATCTGTTTGTGCTGAATTAATGTCATTTTTTTACGCTAATGCAGCGCAAACTTAACTCCATATTTATATTTTGGTGCTAGACATGTCTAGCGCCAATATTTTGGAGTTAAAGTAATTTTGTGATTGCGGAAAACTACCTTGCATCAATGAGATGCAAGGTAGGTGTTCCTGGGCAAAAAATGACAATATGGCCTCAATGCCATTTTGATCCCCTGTGCTAAAATTGAGCACGGGGGATAGGGCCTTAAATAATGGTGCTAAGCTTGCTTAGCGTCATTATTTAACGCCTAGGTCAGTGCAGATGTTAGGTGACCTGTGGGCCTTTTTCCATGGTCAGAGACCATGGAGAGAGCCCACAAGTGCCCTTTCCTAGCCCTAGGGACACCCACACCAGAGGGACAGTAGAGGACGGGGGACCCCATCCCAGGTAAGTATAGGTGAGTAGAGGTAAGTATTTTTTTTATGTTTTGTAGTGCCAAAGGGGGACCTAACCTGGGTCCCCCTACATGGAACTGGCCCCAATGGCCATGCCCAGTGGACATATGTTCCCTGGGCATGGCCATTGAGGTGGTGGGAATGACTCCTGTTTTAACGTCAGAAAATGACGCTAGTCTGGTTAGAGGCATTATTTATGCCTCTGCCCATACTAGCGTCATCCTTTGACGCTAAGCCCCCTGTTTCCCCTACACCTCCGCACCCAGATAGTGTTCTTTTTTATAATGCATACAGGGCCTTACCGCCAGCTACCAGTTTAGCGTCAAAAGTATACATCAGGGCCCAATTGTCTTAAATTTGTGTCTGAAGCAGTAACTGTGTGAACTCTATGCATTGTTTGAACCCTTTACACTGACAGGTTTATATACAAAAATTGGGACAGCGTGGTGCCGTAACCAATGTTGCTGCGCTGAGTTGCGTCATTACCAAAACACAGGTTAGTACTGGATGCAATAGAATACTGTGGAACCATGTTTTTTCACTAGTGCTGGTGCAGCTGCCTAGTGCCAATGCAGGCAAACATGCACCATATTGCAAGGGTGCCTTTGTTGCAGGTATTAGTTGTTTATGTACAGGACGTCTCCCTTCCTGCACATATACAACCAGTAGTGGCTCCTTGCTCCTACTATGTGTGCAGCACAATGCAGCACACAAACAATAAGCAAAAATTAGACAAATGAATCGTCTGTCTCCCTTTTATGCCATGCTAACCCTCCCTGTGGGGTGACATCATTGTTTTGGCACTGCCTTAGGTCTAGATTCCATCGTAAACCCAAGGCAGTGCCAAATGCAATGGATGTTGAATGGGTAAGCCCACAGCAACACACATGGCATGCCCCTCTTCCACAGAAATCTGTGTTGTAGGGCCATTTATATAATGGGGTGTTAAGCTAGTCACAGTGACTTTATGCCACCTTGAAAATTTATGAAACAACACAGTGCCACCGGAGTATCTTAAAAAAAAGCTAGGGTCTTTTCAATATGTCCCTGAGTACTTGCCTAAGGGATGAGTGTGGATTTGTGGCATACACAAAGTCACACATACTGACTGCAACATGATTGAGGTGACTGATAGCTATGTGAACTAGTAGGTTTCACCTGAGGTCCCAAGCATGAAATGTGACAGTTATGATGCATGTGTAAGACTGTGAGGGGTAGCAATGAGTGTCTCAGTAACAAAATCTAGATTTAGGGGCACTGGAAGTACAACATAGTGACAATGCAAGTCATTTTACTTTACAAAATAGAGACATGATGACTGAATATCTGTTTTGGGATGCGTGTCCATGCACTACCAGAGTGTCAGGTACATGCTGAAAGACCTGGAGTTGCTAATCTAACACCATTGCTAACCTGACAGGGAATTGACCATAGGGGTACACGTAGTCACACATGTAAACTAACTACTACTTGCAAAGGCATGTGCCTAACATGACCTGTGCATACATGCTACAACCTACACAGTAAACCATGATGTAGACCATATATTAGGAAAGGACAAGATTTAATTCAACCTAAAAGTTTAGCCTAAAAACCCTAAAATAACTAAACCACCTACACTAACCTTAACTACATAGTCTAACTTATTCCTAAAACTAACTTATCTCTACTTATTCTGTACATATGATGCCACATAAAATTATCAGCCCCCGCACTCCCCTTAATATACATCTATCGACAAGGACATCATTAACTATAGCTACACATTGACTAACTAAACATATGGCATAAACAATCATATTTTTTTCAGAATTGTATTATTTCTTTTGTATTTTTTTTACATAAACACATACCCTAAACATCACCCTGTAGTGTAGCCATTTTTAATATAGCTTTATGCGCGTTTGCTTAATGTATTAGGCCTCTGTGCACTTTGCCATAGATGCATTTTATTTAACCTTGCACTGTTATTTTACAATAACCAGTTTCACGGTCTTGTTTTATTTAATTCTATCACACTGTTTAGCTTACTTTAGCACTGTGTTCTCTAAACAATACATTCTTGCTCGCTCTGTGCTTCAGTCAAGGATACAGTCTGGTACATTGCCGATAGACGTGGTAGAAGTTTAGTCTCTAGGTTTTGTAGAAAGTACACATTCTTATGTAGGGACGTTTCTTAGAACATTGATGTGTTAGTTATAAAAACACTTTCTAGTCCTGGTACACGTAAGAGGGAGATTCCGACCAGGAACCCACAACTAGATGCTGACTGCCCTGTTGCAGATGCTGATGCAGATTACAGGCCTTTGCTCAGGAAAGAGGGTTGATGTCCTCCCGGGGGAACCTGAAAGGCAGCCTTAGAGCTTCATAGGCTGTGTTCAAAATATAACTCAGAGAGAACATAATTTAGTTGCACTATGATAGCCTTATTCTTGTGTCTCACTCTCCTTGTTACCATTTCAATCCTACTGTGTTGTACAGTTCTGGTTATAGCAGCTCACGCTTTGCTATCTAAAATGCAGTTGTTTTATTAAACCAATCTTTAAAACTCAAACTGCCTCTGTCATTTATATATGAGTCCGCACTGTGTATGAAAGAACCGGTTGTGACCTGAGTGACCACGACTTCCCTGGGAAGTACTAAGATGTAATGCGCTCGGCTGCCCAATCGTCTCTTCCCTTCGGAGAGATGAGGCACTGCTAGTTAGCAGGAACAACAACCGGGTGTGGGGTGACAAGGGTCCTTCACCGTGGGTCAGACTTAGTCCCCCACACTGAGAACGATCTTGCCGCCCAAAAATCCAGTAGTCTCATTAGGATAATGAGAGCCTACGCAACAACCCCCTCCCCAACAAAACAAATAAAAGAGATACCCAGAACCCCTGAGATAAGGGCTACTGCAAAGTCCTAAAACTAATCTACACTACACTATCTTAACAAACCCTAACTATCTAACTACCCCAAGTATATACATTAGTATTTACAATGGGAAGGAACGTGCAGTGTGAAATCAAAATTGTCCATCTAAGTGCCTCATTATGTGAGCCTTGAGTTTCCAGACCATTTTTCAAATTTGATCATTTTGGTGCTCCAGCCAGGCTATTCTGTATTTTGGGTCCGGCAATTCAGTGCAGAATTCCTGCGCAAATGGTGGTTCCACAAACCTTGGTGCAGCCATTGTATCAGTTGAGGCACTTATAACAGCTACTGAGGTTGAAGGTACTGCCCCAGGAGAAGTGGCCTTGCCTGTGCCACAGTCCTGCCTGCTGAGAGGGTTCTGGTGGTGAAGGGACCTTTGGCTGGATCCCCTTGAGGGATGGCTTTCCAAGCCCCTGAAGCATGCTTACTCTCGTGTCTGCGCCCTATCCTCCGGTACACCTTGGCAACCTGGCGTATGTGGCAGTACCATTCATCTCTCTTTTCAAATTGGTGCCTCTGGGATGTGGACACATTTGCAGCTGCAATATAAATTGGACATTTCAATAATGTGTAATTTTCGGAAAGGAACAACAAGCATGCAATGAATACACCATCTGCAGCTGTCACACATTGGCAAACACAAATCACCATACCATTCTGAAGGGCAGAGGGGGCACACATCTGCACCCAAAATATAATCTCCATATTGCCCATGTCCATGGTGTAGAGACTAGCTATTGTTGCACAATAACATTTAACCATCTTGGAAAATCTTTAAAGGAAAATGTCACTCTCGACTAAGATTGTCATACACATTAGCCATGTGACCATGAAGCATCAGACTCTTCATACTGGATTTCTCATCAATATCCCTCATATTTGTGCAAGTGACCTCAGATCCGTTGTCATGTAACTAACTCATCTGACCAAGGACTGCAAGTTAAATGTGGTCTCACCACAGAACAACACATGGCAAGGACAGATGTCAGGACACATTGCTTTATGAAAAACTGGATGTGACCGGCATCACATGTAAAATTGTAGAGTGGTGCAGTCACTCACGTCACACAGAGGATGAGAACACTACTCATATTGACACAGGTAATCACCTGGTGAGCTGTGCCATAACTTGATGCATAGTCCTAGAGTAATTTGATCCACACAATGGGGGTCATTCTGACCCTGGCGGTCATTGACCTCCAGGGCCAACGACCACGGAATCACCGTCAACAGGCTGGCGGTGCTTCCTGGGCAATTCTGACCGCGGCGGTAAAGCCGCGGTCAGAAAAGGGAAACCAGCGGTTTCCCGCCGGTTTTCCCCTGGCCAAATGAATCCTCCACGGCGGCGCTGCAAGCAGCGCCGCCATGGGGATTCTCACCCCCTTCCCGCCAGCCTGTTTCTGGCAGTTTTCACCGCCAGAACCAGGCTGGCGGGAACGGGTGTCGTGGGGCCCCTGGGGGCCCCTGCACTGCCCATGCCACTGGCATGGGCAGTGCTAGGGCCCCCTAACAGGGCCCCATTGAGATTTTCAGTGTCTGCTTGGCAGACACTGAAAATCGCGATGGGTGCAACTGCACCCGTCACACCCCAGCAAATCCGCCGGCTCCATTCGGAGCCGGCTTCATCTTTGCTGGGGCTTTCCCGCTGGGCCGGCGGGCGATCTTTTGAAGATCGCCCGCCGGCCCAGCGGGAAAGTTAGAATGCTCCCCGCGGTCATTTGACCGTGGGGCGGTGTTTGGCCGGTTTCCGCCCGGCGGGCGGCGCCCGCCGCCCGCCGGGGTCGAAATGACCCCCAATATGCTGCCCATTGGTTGTATATGTGTCCTAAACTATGCTCAGCATGTTACACAGAAGCACTTAGCACCACAATCTCTTATGTGGGTGCAGGCATGCCCTACACCTCATCCGCACATAGATCTTGGAACAGCACTAGCTAATGCTATACATTGTTTGTTATTTTTTCCATTACATCATAGACACTATGTGAATCCCCACGCGCAAATGATGCTGTGTGTTATTGTAGGAGGCTGCCTGGCTTATATTGGATACCTTGTGGTACTTACACCTTGTGCCAGGTCCATTTGTCCCTTATTAGTAGAATAGAGGTGTAATAGCAGCTTAGGCTGATAGAGGTAGCTATAGCAGAGCAGCTTAGGCTTAACTAGGAGACATGCAAAGCTCCTACTATACCACTGATATCGTATAGCACTATATCATAAGAAAACACAATACTCAGAGTTACTAAAAATAAAGGTACTTTATTTTAGTGACAATATGCCAAAAGTATCTCTTAGGAGGTAAGTAATATATACAAAATATATGCACACAAACCAAAATCAGGTAAGTAACATTTAGAAAAGTAGTGCAAACAATGTATAATCACAATAGAATGCAATAGGGAGAAATAGGCCTAGGGGCAACACAAACCATATACTCCAAAAGTGGAATGCGAACCACGAATGGACCCCAGGCCTAGTGTAGTGTGTTGAGGGTCACTGGGAGTGTAAGAAAACACTAAGGGTGTCCGAGATACCCCACCCCAAGACCCTGAAAAGTAGGAGTAAATTTGTCCTACTATCCCAGAAAGATAGTAAAGTCGAGATAGGGGATTCTGCAAAGACAACAACTGACTGCAAAACACTGATGACAGATTCCTGGACCTGAGGACCTTTAAAGGATGGGGACCAAGTCTAAGAGTCACGCAAGTGTCCAGGGGGGGCAGGAGCCCACTAAACCCCAGATGAAGGTGCAAAAGGGCTGCCTCTGGGTGGAAGAAGCCAAAGATTCTGCAACGACGGAAGGTGCCAGGAACTTCTCCTTTGGTCAGAAGATGTCCCATGGCGTGCTGGAAGATGCAGAGTTGTTTCCACGTAGAAAGACTGCAAACAAGTCTTGCTAGCTGCAAGAGTCACAGTTGAGGATTTTGGGTGCTGCCAGGGCCCAGGAAGGACCAGGAGGTCGTCCCTTGGAGGAGGAGACAGAGGGGGCGCTCAGCAACACGGAGAGCCCATGCAGAAGCAGGCAGCACCCACAGAAGCACCTGAACCGGCACTTAGAAGATCTGAGAACATCAGTCACAAAAGAGGGTCCCACGATGTCGGAGTCCAACTCAGCGAGTTGGGCAATGCAAGACGGAGTGCTGGGGACCTGGGCTAGGCTTTGCATAAAAGAAGTCTTGCAAAAGTTCACAGAAGCCCGAGCAGCTGCAGTTCACTCAATACACCGGATTACTGCCTGGCGTGGGGAGGCAAGGACTTACCTCCATCAAATTTGGACAGAAGGGCCACTGGACTGTCAAAGGTACTTGGACCCAGCTCCTGTGTTCCAGGGACCACGCTCGTCAGGATGAGAGGGGACCCGGAGGACGAGTGATGCAGAAGTTTGGTGCCTGCGTTGGCAGGAGGAAGATTCCATCGACGCATGGGATATTTCTTCTTGGCTTCCAGTGCAGGTGAAGGCAGACAGCCCTCAGGGCATGCACCACCAGGAAACAGTTGAGAAAGCCAGCAGTATGAGGCGCTACAATGTTGTTGGTAGTCTTCTTGCAACTTTGTTGCGGTTATGTAGGCGTCCTGGAGCAGTTAGTGGTCGATCCTTGGCAGAAGTCGAAGAGGGAAGTGCAGAGGAGCTCTGGTGAGCTCTTGCATTCGTTATCCGATGAGATACCCAAAGGAGAGACCCTAAATAGCCCACAGAGGAGAATTGGCTACTGAGGAAAGGTAAGCACCTATCCGGAGGGGTCTCTGATGTCACCTGCTGCCACTGGCCACACAGAGCTGTCCATTGTGCCCTCACACCTCTGCATCCAAGATGGCAGAGCTCTGGGACACACTGGAGGAGCTCTGGGCACCTCCCCTGGGAGGTGCTGGTCAGGGGAGTGTTCACTCCCCTTTCCTCTGTCCAGTTTCACGCCAGAGCAGGGCTGGGGGGATCCCTGAACCAGTATAGACTGGCTTATGCATTTCAAGTGTGGTATGTTAACCACTGTCCTTATAATACTAGGTAACTATTCACTTGGTCATACATTACACCATGACCTGAGTTACTTAGTACTGCGTGTGGCACATGGATCAGTGACATGTTTAGTGAAGAACATCTTGCCACCCTGCCTATGTGTGTGGGACTCCTAACTTCGACCACATTTACATACTTTCATCACTGTTATAGGACTCATGTACCATGTTCAACATTTCCATGGCCCTTCCTACACATGTTGCCACCACTGCAATTTTTTATGAGATGCACATCTTACACACAGCTGCAAACATACAGTCCATATATATGTTTAGCCTCATGTTTGTAGTAGCATACATGCAATTGGTGCATGGCATTCCATACAACATACAACAGCACACACAACACTTGCACTTCACATTACACATACAGATTGTGACTCACTGGTTCCATTGGGGTCAGCAAAGCTGCCCACATCTCAAATTGTGTATGGTTGGGGCCCACCTTCAAGATGGAACATGAGACATGGCACTGTAAATTTTGCACAATATACACAATGGACAACTATTGCACATCAGACACCATTTTCTACTTGAAGCTAGTATACCTATGTAGACGAATACTCAATTAGGCTATTATACATGTCTCAGTGACCTACATTGGTAGGCCAGGCAGACATGGACACATATGTTCTACTAGATTACTTCCTACTGCAATCATTTTCAAGCATTGCTAATTGTAATGCCACTCTGCGCACTTAGTGGACATGGACGCATGTTCCTGGTAACCATGTACCATTCCACCATGAATCAGTTGTGTTGGCTTTGGTGCACATCAGAATTTAGTGACAAAACCAGGGGACAAGGACAGGAATATGCATTTTGTCTCCTTATGGTGCAGTGCTGCAATTGTCATGGATGCTTTTTTTGCCCCAACTCAATACTCACAACTCTGCCCTTTGCCTTAACTTGGTAAAGGAGGCCCTGTGTCCAACAGACATGTACTTGTAATTGTGTAAAACAGGTGTCAGCCACATAGATTGTGTACTCACCCACAGTTTCTCTGACCTCTGTCCCAATGTGGCCAAGAAGGTCCTATTCCCAGCTGACAATGTCTGTCCAGAGATGCTTGAGTTGCCGGGCAGTCTGCTCAATTTTGAATATACCTAATATTGCGACAGGTCCTTTCCCCACCGCAGCTTCCGTGCCTCAGTCATGTAGCCCTGTATGACACGGCCTACCATTGCCAACATATTGGGTAGGCAATGCATTAGCACCCAATTCCTTGGTGCTGAGGTGATGTGCCCTTCCCTTCCCTGACATCACATTACAATCACCCACATTACCCATAAGCAAACAAATAGAAACCCAAACTACCCCCTACTAACCCAACTTACAAAACTTCCCCAGAGACAGACACTCAGCAATACAACTACAACACAATACAAATAACAAATAAGCAGGACAAAATAGATATCAGGGACAACATTTGGAAATAAAACAGCTCAAAAGACACCTCTAACACAAATCAATGACAGAGCTCTTGGATACAACTCCTCTTACCAACAGAGACAAAAAAGACTGTAAAAGAAAGTGAAATCAGTTTGCAGTTCCTGCTGTGCAGCATGGCAGATCCATTAAATCACTTTTTGTGATGCCGCATCACATTTTTGATGATGGGTCTTTTTTTTTGTTATGCTACGTGCCTGTGCGTACATGACGACACAACATTAGCCAGTTCTGAAGTGTCAAATGGGATGCATCATTTTGCAGACAAAATTCCTTCAGAAAACACACATTAGGGCAATGCATCGATTTTTTTGACGCAAGGCATGTAACATGTCAAAAAATGTATGGTGTCCTATGGAAAATCTATCTTACATGTATTCAGTCATGTGTAGTGTTCTGTTACCTGTACATTTTTCAGTTCAATGTACTCCTTTCTTCACTTGTGTTCAAGGTATGTCTTATAAGTCTACATGTGTGATGGAAATGCCTTACTAGGACCAAACAATGCAGAGGCCATATTTCCCACAAGCTATGTGAATGGCAACTTCATAGGGTGTCCTCATTAGTCAATATTAAGTACATTTACAAGCCCCTCGTACATCTTTGCCCCTCCATAGCATCATTTATTTTGATGCTACGGTGGTACTAAACAGGCCCTCATCCTGCTCTATATGTACAAAGTGGCACTATGCTAGCATTGCGCCACTTTGTAAAGCCATTGCAACACATCATACATGCACCAGGTATGATGTGTGTAGGGTGGGCATTCCCCTGCAGGGAGGGCCAAGAGTAATTGCACTGGGAAAGTTTAAAAACGTCATTGCACCATTCTAGCATAATTTTTCAAAGGCTGCCCAGGGCAGGCATTAGACTGACACTAGTGCTATATCCTATGGGCCTTCCTGAGCTTTAATGGCCTCATGCCACAGTTTTTGTCACCGGGCCAGGAAAGCGCCACAACTGTGCAAAATATTTTTGCACAGTTGTGCTAACGAGGGCCATGGTACACTGTGTTGTGAATCCAGCACTATCATAGTGTTGTTAGGGGGTACACAAGGCAGTTCAAGGAAACTAGCACATCATAGCTGTATCATCAATTTCTTGTAAATATGAATCTATGTGTTGTCACATCAGTCCATTGATCAGATAACCCCCAGGTATGCCATGGGCTAGCCATGGAATGTGGCCGATACACCCACATGTAGGACTATACACACGTAAAACAATATGTGCTTCACCCCAAAGTACAAATAACAGGCTGTCATGCAAGGGAGGTGGTGTTTAAAATGTATAGTTCTGGCAAGTGTGGTAATCTCATTCACAAGCTGCTTGCTTGACAGGAGCTTCACAAATTACTGCCTTCCAGTTTTCTCGTGTGTACAATGCATTCACTGTAAGTGTACATATGTGAGGGTACATGCATTATTTGGATCAGACTACACAGATGACATATTTCCACAGTTTGCATAGCCACAGAGCATAGGATAGATGACCCACATGCTCAACATGTCCATACACATGATACCCTATGCTAAGAGTATATTCTGGAATGCTTCTGAATTTCCCTAGATTGTGGCCAGCTGACCCACCCCTATAACAGTTCATTTGTGTGAAAATCTAATGTGTGTCCAAGGAGCAGACATCGGCCTATTGTGCAAAATGGATACCTTACAGTTCCCCAAGCAGGCAGGTATTGAAATGTTTTGGACAGACATGTGCCACGGATGTGTTTGTCATGCTATGCAGGTGGTTGGTTTGTGTTCTTCGTGTGTGATTTCTTCTGCCTACTACAGTGGTATATGCAAAAACAACAGATGATGGATGGAATGCAGAGCAAATCAAACATTCACCCCCAGTCAGAGATCTGGGTTTAACCCATCTGTTTTTTGTTTGCCATGCCATTCCAGTTTGGACCCAGCCATATGCAAATTAGTCTTGACCCATTCCCCATGGGAACAGTCCAGCCCGACCTGCCAGGCTAGTCGTATGTCTGGGATATCAGTGAAACAATCTTCAAGATCCATTCATGGGTTATAATGCACCCTCAGTACAATATCTTTGGTGATATCAGTGACTAGCATGTTACCCTCTGTAGATACATCACTACTTTTTATAAGTGTTAAGAGGTCTTTTCCCCAACACAAATGGCTATGATGATTCTTAGCTCATTCCCTGCTCACAATGTTGGGCCATAGAGAGCCTGGGGCACCTAAGGGAAACATTAAGGTTGCATGTTGTGACAATGGTATATCAAGGAACATTTTGACAGCACAACTCCTCACCATGTAGTTTTGAACAGAATTCCCTTCTAGCACACACTGTGCATGGCAGAGCTGCAATCAGACAAGGATGACAGGCTACACATCAGTGCACACTTAAGTGCAGGTTTCCAAATCTATGACTGCACTCCCCTGCCCTATGATGTATTAGGGACTTACAGGATTTATGTCTGCCTTGCCCTATTATCTACTAGGGACTTACAGGGGATTGATGTAAGCCTTGGACTAATATATACTGGGTACTCACAGGTTGTTGATGTCAGCCTTGCCTTATTATCAACTAAGGACTTTCAGGGGATTTATGGATGCCTTGGACTATTATGTACTGGGGACACACAGGTTGTTGGGGTCAGCCTTTCACTATTATCAACTAAGAACATACAGGGGATGTATGTAAGCCTTGGACCCTTGTCTTCTGGGAATTACATGAGTCTGTGACCTGGAATGGTACATAAGCCTGTATCTCATTGGCACTCGATTGGTAGAAAGTGGGACAGGGTCAGACTTGTAGACCCAAGGTATAGATATTGTCAGTTTACACATGCATCACTCATACTTGTTTATGCTGGGCAACACACAGGTGAACTTGCTGACAGTGTGACTGGGATGTTAAGTAGCCTATGTGTGTGGTCTTAAATATCTACAATGTTGTATTGTGGATTGGCGTATTTAGATTGTACAGACATTCCCACCTGTAGAAGCCAGATAGTATACTGTAGACATCAATTGCCACATTGCTGGCACTGTTTGGACAAATAGTACTTGCTCCTCATCATCATCATCATCACTGTCCAGTCTTTCCTGCATGTCATTGTAATTTGTCCATGTGATATTAGCTAAAGAGCCCTGAGTTTGCTGCAGCGCAAGCAATATTTGCCATAGCATATCCACTGTATGCAGGATGAGTGACTGACATCCATACATCTCCGGACTCCAGCTGCAGCACATGGGTAGTCTGTGAGTCACCTCCACAAAGTGACAGTACAAGTTCAGTGCAGGAGTGTCTCAGCTGTCCTTCAATATGTGTGTGTGTTTAACGTGGGCACTCTCACACAGCTGCTGCCAACATCCTTTGTCAGGTGCACAATGAGTGTAGGTGGATCGTATGTATACTTCAGACAGCTATGGTAAACACATGCATGTGGAAACATGTCTGTATCCTGATAGACACCTGAATTTTGACAAGGGTATGGGAGATGCTATAAAGTTGTTTGACATACATGGTAGATGAATATTTATTTGAATAGGACAGGCCTAGACATGCTTGTGCAGTGACCTCTGTATGTCGCACACTATGGTGGATATTTACACTTTTTGACGCAAAACTGCACAGACGCAGTTTTGCGTTTAAAAGTTTAACGTCATTTCCTAGCACTACCCGGACGTCAAATTTAGACTTTGATGCTCCGTGGCACAAACCACGGGTTAGAGTCATTTTTTTTTACTCAAACCATTACGCCACGTCATTAGGAAAAACAACGTTAATGCGGCGAAAATGACTTTAATCTGGTTTACGACGTCGCAAACTGGATACGTGCCTTTTTTGGCCGCAATGGCATCAAAAAGCAGAGCAAACACAGCAAAATGTGCAAAGGAGCCCCAAAATGGATTCCAGAAGCCATGAGAGTCCCAGGAAGACTACAACCAGCCAGGAACCAGCCAGGACGACCCAGACAAGACCCAGGAGAGGGAGAAGAAGAAAAGGAAGTGCTGCTTCAGTGCAGAGGAGTAGGAAATACTGGTGAAAGAGGTGACGGAACACCAGCATCAACTTTTTGTCACCTCTAAATTGCCATTCGGGAAGAGATAGGCAATTTGGCAACAAATTGTCGATAAGATCAACAGGGTGGCAGAAGTACGGAGAACAGTCACTGAGTGCAAGAAACGCTGGCATGACTACAAGCGCAGGACCAAGGAAAAGATGGCAAGGAACAGGAAGGCAGCACTGCAGAATGGAGGTGGGAGTCCAGCACCGCAGGAGGCTCTGGACCACATGGAGGAGATGGTGACAGCCGTTATACCTGAGGAGATCATCACAGGGATTCAAGGACAGGACAGCACAGACTACCAGGAAACAACACAGATGCAGGGTAAGTTGCATGGGGGATGAAAATGCCTAAATGTTAACTGTATACGGGGGGGACATACCTACTACACAATGCATGTCAGCCATGATAATCAGGTAGTGGAAAGGGTAAAGGGGCATGGCACGGGTGCATGGGCTGTGCAGGAGAAACCTGGGGCACAGCACAACACTACACCAACAACCTTTGCATGGGGGTACTCTGCCGTGCCAAGGCTGTTGGAAAGGCAAAGCCAGTCCTGGAAGGTTGGGTACATTGTAAAACTGGCCTGCTATCACACGACAGCTGGTATTGTTGCTACATGAACTAGGGCTCAATTTCCAGTGTCAGGCCATATCCGCAAGTGGTATTTACCATTGACAACATTTGCCACTACCACCTGTGCTGTGTGTGCAGGTCAAGTATACAAAGCCAGTTATGTGCCTATGGATCAAACACACCCAAAATAGAGGGTTAAGGATGACAACGTTATCACTCCCCTGTAATTACTAACAATGTGCAAATCCTGACAAATGATCATGTCTATAGGCGCTATAAACATCAAGTATTGTTAGTAACATTATGGGGTACACAGCAGTAATGTCATACCCATGCTGCACGTTTCAGGGTCTACCCTGTGCCTGTGTTACAATAGCTGCAATGCCACCATATAACATCTCAAGTGTCATAGTGTTAAGACAACAGCATTGAGGGGGAGGACATATGTGCCTAGCTAGTGAAACACACCCGCAGAGTCATAAGAGGAAATGGAACATTGTTAGGACCATCAGTGCAATCCAATATGGCACACACACTCCCCAACATCAGCAGTACACACTACCAATGTTATTGTGCCATCCCAATGCTGTACATAGTATTTGCTAGGTCTCAGCAACATATAGGTGGATGTGAAATATCAGTTCCAGATTGTTAAGTGCGGTGCAAGTGCCATCAGAACACTCATAGCCAGTGCAAGGCCACACCATGATAATAGAAGAAGACGGAGGGTTGAGTAGTACAAGAAGGTGGCAACATACAATTTGGACAGAACCTACACCTAGAGGATGTGGCTCAGATAATTCACCAAACAGCCCATACTACATGTGACATGTAGGTGGGACATAGGCCTGGGAGACTGCTAATGTTAATGACAGGAACAATGAACAGGAACCAAGATCGCAATGTGCAACTAATAGGAAGTCAGGAACGTCACATTACAAATGCCACAACACAAACACACTAATTGTACAATATCTCATTGCAGAGGACGATGGCTGTCCTGGGGATATGCCTGTCCTGGACATCCCTGATGACATGGATGACGAGCTGACAAACATTAGCCAGCAGACCCTCCAAGATGTCCAGACCCCACCTTCAGAGGCAAGGAGGAGCACAGAAGTAGCAGCCATCACAGAGGACTCACCCACCACCCCAATAGTACGACTTGCCATCTCTAAACCAGCTGAGGACTTTGAGGACATTGGTACAACCTTTGAGAGGACTGTAGTTGGAGTACAGCGGGAGCTGGCCAAGGAGGTGCGGGTGAGGATGCAAAATATGGCAGCCTGCCTTGAGGGGATGCGTTTTTGCATGATGTCATCTGCAGAACAAGCAGCGGCCATGCAAGCGCTAACATCCATCTTGCAGGACTACAACAAAGTGTAAGGGAATTCACCACTCCAGTAATGGAGTTGCCACAACACTTGGCACCCCAAACCTTTCACTGCGTGCACAAATGCAATCATGACCCCCTCAGGGCCGACTTGGCTGCCTACCACAGTGATGTAGCTGCTATACTCAAGAACCAGCAGCTCCTCCTTGCTGCAGTAATGCCCTTAATAGCCCCACAATTGGCAGCTACCGGGATTTCTGAGTCCATGTCTTCAAACACTGAAGTGTGTGTTGCCCCTTCAAACCCACCACCACCAAGGGCAGAGGAGATGACACACACATCAGAAGATGAAGATGTGGAGCAGATCACCTTCACCCGTAGGAGTACCCAGTAGCACAAGTCCATGCCACATGGGCACTGATATCCTAGGTCCTGTGCTTGTTAACATGCCAGTCTTGCAACAGCTGCTCACATGCACTGTTCTCCAGCACACTGTTTACCTTGACACTATGCTCTGTGATTGTCTCTCACTACCTCATTGGCAAATCATGTTCCTCTGCACTGTATGACACTTCACACCAGCATGTCCAATAACATGTCCCATTGAACTTGTGTTCCATCACAATAGAAGGCATCACACTAATGGACTCACAATTCTGGACTATGTAATTATTAGACTACAGCAACTGCGTAGGAAATTAGTGATGTATGTCACATGTCAATGGCCTTAGAATGTCAATACATCTGCGTCGAAAGATTGTGGGCTAATAACTATGCACTGGGGTCTGGACTGTATCATCATCTGCGCTTCCTGAGGCTTATTTCTAAAGTAAATTGAAAATTAACAGTATATTACTGTGTTGGACTGAAACGTCTGCTTCAAGCTATGCATAAGCTGAAAATCAATGTGTCCTAAATTCCCTTCAAGACATTCTTTATGTATGTGACATCTGACTATAAACTTTCATCACACACACACACACCATACAGCAGGAGTGTATGTACAATTATGTAACCTGGGAGTACAATGTAAGAATTGACAGGTGTAAATTATGTATACAATATTACATAAGAATATAACATCATTCAGCTTATCAGGGTTCACATGAACATCAGGCTGCAGGCAGACGTACTACAGAGCCCAAGATTCCAAATCAGGTCTCAAACAATGACAGATTTAAAACACACATCCAAACTTCACAACACATTGGGAACCATAGTATCCTTGAGTGGTGAGTGCAATGGATGGCAGATGCATTGAGAAGTAGCTTTGGTGTAGCTGCTAATGTGACTGCACAATAGGAATTGTGAATAACCATGTCAATAATGGGATTCCGATGCAGGATGGTACACAAATGCAAATACTAAATTGACACTGTTCACCCACGCCAAGGCCCTAATCCCCAAGCATATGACACATACTGTAAAGGAGTACCTACAGATTTATTTAACAGTAAAAAAGGATAATAAAAATAGGAGAAACACCTTAACAAACCTAACCTATCCTAACTACACATTACCCACAACTGGCCCTAACTACCCTAATCTAAACTTACCTATCACATTTAACTAAACACTCTAAACATCAACCCCCCACACCCCTTTATATGACGGGACACATGTAGGACAACATATACTAACCTATACACATACTATCTTATCTTAAACCAATATATATATATATATTTTGGTATTTCTTTTTACATTTTTTTATATATATATATTTTTTGTATACACGTAAACCCCAACATCATCCCCCACCCACCCACAAAAAAAACCACGTAATAATATAACCCCCTCCGCCCCAAACCACATATACTAACTAAACTAACAGCCTACTCTAACCTAACACTAAGCCTCCTAATACCACTAAAGATAAGAACCAGGAAAGCGGAGGGAGGGGAGGGAATCATGGCTGAGGGTCCAAAATTCACAAATTTGCCCTCTGCAGGACCTTCTTTATACCCCACAGTCTCCTGCTATTGCGGGACACCTCCTGCTGCAGCCTGTCCATCCTGTGCAACATCTGTTGCATGTCACGTCTCATTGCCTGGAATTCAGCATTGTCTATCACTGCAGCTGGGGTTGTCTGTGTGCCACTGGTGAATGGTACTGCTGGTGCCGGTGCCGTGCTTGGAGGGGGAGGTGCAGGTGCTGCTGTCTGTGGTCCTGGAGCTGATGAGGTTGACGGACCTGCAACAGTGGCTGTCATCCTTTGTGCGACTGTGGTCTGAGCGGTTGTGCTGGTGGTGGTGGCTGTGGTGGGCAAGGATGGCCCCCCTTTGGCAAATGCCTTCCAGACCACTGTGGCTCTCTCATGGCAATAACGCTGTGCCATATTGCGGAACCCAAACTCCACATCTAATATGTGGTGGTAACGCATCGCCAGCCTCTGGAATTCCCTGATCTCGTGGGCATTCATGTTGGCAGCTGTAAAAATAGAGAAAGACAAACATTAGTGACATCATTGTGTGATACATCTACAGATGATATTCTAACACTGCCTCAAAATTAGCTTGAACAGTCCAAATGACAGTACAAATCATAGAATGTCCCTGAGGAATGACAGGCCAATGCAGCCTACACATCTAATATCTGACAGCACAGCAATGCTAAAAAAGGTGTGTACCTACTTAAATGATATATGCAGCATTTTACTGCCATTAGTCAGATAACAAATGCTGCAAGTACTCCACATGTGACAGGCCAACTAATGACTATCTTCTGGATGACAATCAAGGCCCACAAGATCTGTGATTTGAAAATTTAATTTCCTGGACGGTATGCAGTTGATACTCATGAGGGGTATCCTAGGTTGGAACAAATGAATGTTGGAATTACATGTCTGTCTTCTACACTGGGATCCTCACACCAATGTACACATATTTCATAACCCTAACCCTGTGCCTCAGGGGGTGATGGACATGCAACACGTACTTTGAAACATCTAGGACAGCCAGGAAGCTTTGGACAGCTGTCCATTGGTTTAGTCAGTCCACCACAGGTAAGGAGGGCAGCCAACCCAACTAGGATTGACTCAAACATTGGACAAATCACATCCATTTATGTTCCTAATTGCGGACAATTGTCACTATCATTTTATCTCACTAATCCCTTTCCAAAAACAAGCACATAGATGCAAGCAACCATCTGGGCTTGAGCTGCATGCACACCTATGACACTCTACTCAAGTGGCACTTAAAAGTAGCATGACATGTGGAGCTAGATGCTGCTAGGAAGTCAAACATACAGTCTGCATGTACATTAGTTAACAGGGAGGCTCAAGTCTGTGGGTGATACCTCGGCATCACTGGTCTGTGTGAATCAGGGTATGACTTGCTGACTAAGTCATGAAAATGGCCACCTACAAAATTCATAATTGACATAAATGTAGCAACAAATATCACCCTGTTTATCTGCCCATACCTATAGAGCAGCACTAAAATCCCAAAATATGACTCTCCGCCACTTATTCTCTAACTCAGACATGGAACAAAATGTCAAACTCCAGGCAAGTCACACACCAGATCATGTGCCAGCACATCATACCTTGCAATCTGTCCAACACACATGAGTCAATCACACAACAGCAGCAAACACAATACAGAACTAACATATCAACACTTACTGGATATATCTGGTTCCTCAAATCGAGCAACTTCTCCAATTGTATAGGGGGCTGGTCCACGTGTAAAACATGGAAGGGTGAAACATGCTCAATGTCTGCTCACTGTACAAATCTTGGAACAACAAATCACTGTGTGTGACATTTTATATTATGGAGCAACACCTCAGGCATGTACACACAGATATACTACTGCAAACATGTATTGACCCTGTCACTCCAGTGAGTGATAGACACACATATGCACTGGCCCTAAAAATCATGTGGTGCCAAACATCATTACTCAGTTTTGTGCAGAATTATTTCTAGAGGGTACTCCATTTCTTCATTTGTTATAATGAGAGACATGCAAAGCCACATTCCTGGTGCACTGCAATACCAGTCACTCAGGTACTGTGGCTTGTGCATCAAGGGACAATGAGTTAATGGGTGATGCTCATGTGGGTTGAGTTTAGTTCAGAAATTATTGTGATTTCTATGGTCCATTAAATGTGTGCTTGTGCTGTATGTAGGTTACATATGCCACATTGGCTATGTACCCAGAGCCATACATGACACCATCATGGCAGGGATCCTGTGTCTTACTTGATGACAATGTTACACTAAACATGGATTGGCCATTTATCTAAATCGAAACATCAGAAATATATGCTGACAGTGTCTAATTTTTATCATCCATGACAGAATGCATGTACACAGGTTTAGTCATTGCACCTGAAATGTGTTACTCAGGGCCCTGAGTACCTATATCAGGTATTGTAGAACACAGTTAGCCACATTCATCATCTTACATTTTCCAAGTTGAGTGATCAGTGGTTATACAACGAACTGACACTGTCCCCTAATTGAAACATGGTTTAGCAAATGTCCTACTGAGGCAATCTTGATGAAGTGGGTCTCAATTTGTATGCACCTTGGGAATGGCAGCAGTCACAGGAATGCTGGTCTGCTGGTCTGCTGATCTGCTGATCTTAGCATACACCCATGTCTGTGATAGCCTTCATACTGAGAAGTTAACAATTTGACACATACTGCACTAGTTCAGCAGGGGTGTACCAAACGTAAATTAGCTAACTATTTCATCACTTTATATGTATGATGGAAGCAGTCAGGGATCCCTTGCACAACATCATGCACATAAATAATTTGTGACCATGCATTCACAAAGTTCAGGGACCCCATGATGATCCACTAACTTATGAAAATTGCTTGGTTATAAAGTGACAGAGATGGCAGATGCATCAGCTCTGTACTTGCAATTGTGCCCAAAGCAAAATAAAACACACAGGAACAATGAACATAGGGCTACATATTTTTTTATGTGTAGCATTTGCTTCATGTTTTTACGCTACAGCTATTGAAAGTAGCCCAAACATGTATATATTATCAAGTGTGCATTACTTTGGCATCCATATTTAATTTAAATGCTGCACAAACCAAGTCAAAATATCAGCCTAAGATATTACCAGAGGTTAGGAAGATCTTTGTACGTAAGGCCATGAATACTATTCAGACATGTATTGAAAACAATTAAGGACTACATTCATTCCTTGTATTAGCATGTGAAATACATCTCATTCCTGGTACTCTCACAGGCCATGAATAATACTTTTTTTTTTGCGGCATTCCCATCGTCTATTGACGTCAAAGCAGCACTAATTTACAAGATCAAGTTGTCTTTTGTAAGTTTGTGCAGCTTTTGCGTCAACAATTGACGGTAATGCGTAGTAAATATTGTATAAATCAGGGCCACTGTATGTTCAACTTACATTCCACATGTCGACAAACATTGCATGCAGCATGTCACCAAATCTGCTATTGTCACTACAGAGCATTTTACTGTACACATTAGTCTGATTTGTACTCATCAACAGGGCCACCAATCACCACACCCAGGTGGTCGAGCAGGTCTTGCTTTCTGGCCACAAGGTCAGCCCAGCGATGTTTGAGTGGTGGTCATTGCGCTGGCTGTTGAACACTCTCTTTAGGTGGAACAGCACGAAAATAATAGGGATAGGAAAGGGAAGGAGGGAAATGCAGGGAAAGAAGGTATGAAAATGAAACTTAAAGAACCCACAAACAGCCAAACAATACCTCAACTAACAATACCCACTACACACTCCCAAAAGTACAAGTACAAAAATAGACACAAAAAATGACAAAAGCACAATTACACTAATTTACAGAGACAATTACAAACACAACGGATGACAATTGAAATGGCACACAGGAGACAAAAGCACAATTTTGACAGACACAACTCTCTACACAGCCACACAGTCTAGAAGAATCACAAACTGCAAAGTGAATGTGAACGTACACCCACTGTACCATTTCTGTAAACAGGATATCCTATTACATCACTTCCTGTCTCAAATGCGGTGCGTTTTTATTATGACGCTCACAGGCTTTGCATCAATACTTCTTGACACATATGCTTAAAAATTCCCCTGCATTCAAGGATCAATATATTTTTCATGGATAACCAATTTCATGGGTTGCAGTGTTGGAATTAACGCTAGGGACCAATGGATGTATAATGGCTGTGAGCGTCATTTTTTAACACATATGCCGCATATTTTGACGCATATGTATCTTTTTTTACGCTTTTGCATCAAAATATCTTCTTTAAGTGTGTGTGTGTCATTGTTCAAATTTTTAACATACATGAAGGCTATAACTACACAAAGATAGGATGTTAGGGCCTGCTATGTGTGTTCTAGTGTTTGGGCACATGTGGCAGACCACACTACTGCGGACCATCATGCTCATGTTGTTGTGCCGGATTAGCACTCTTAACTGACGCAACAGCAACCCAAACATTTGGAATTAAAATTGGTATTCCCTAGTTTGAGCAGGTGGTGCATCAATAGAGGATAGCAAGGCTTTGCAACTTAAATAATTCAATCATGGCCTGTGTGTTTATGTCTATGAATTGGCTATATCAATTGTTGTTGGGCCTCTGTGTGAACATCACAAGACGTGTCTTATATAATGTGCCTGTATGCATGTTTTGTTATTGTGGATAACCATCAGATGCCATTCATTGAGGTAGATCAGTCATAATATGTGTTTGTCATATCTGTTGCCTCTTATGCTATGTGAACTTCCCTGACTTTGGGGACAAAACATCTCCCATGACAAACGATACACAGGATAGATAGAGGACGGTTGATAATGGCAATGTTACAAATGTAAGCCATCACATGTAGTGGAATATTGGATACCACTTCATGTATACTACCCATGAGTCAATCATTTGAACATGCTAGGTAGGTACAGTGTTTGTGACACAGAGTCCCAAATCCACTCTAAAAACGTTATGGTACACCACAGTTTGAGTCATGCAAATATTTCTCCTGTGGCTGTGGAGGACCAGCAGACCATGCTGCATGTGTTCCATATTTCCAGTGGTTTAGTTCACTAAGGTGTCCAGTTCAAGTGTGTGGCCATGTGTACCCTGTGTCAGTATTGGCCTCCATGTTGTCACAGTTATGTGCAGGTCTAGTCATGAGTCTGTGGAGCCATTCCCTGAATTAACAGAGTAACCTTCAAAGCAGATTTGAACTAAAGCCAAAGAACAACTAACGACACATGGGGATATTCCAACTATGGCATTGCAGAACTCTGACAACAGGGCAACCTTGGTGTGCTTAAAAACTTTATGGATCAGTACTAGGAAACAGGCAGCTTTCATCACATTTGTACACAGGGTGATCTCTAAAATTCCCACTGCAACAGGGAACATCAGTGCCTCTGTGCTGATTAATATCACATCTAGTCACAATACAAGCACCATCTAAAGGTGGCGGCAGAAGTGAATCTGTGTGTGGACCGTCAGAGCACAAACAAGTTTTGTCCTTACACACACATTGGCAACCCTTGTTTGTTGTGCTGGAGGCACTGTACCAAATCCATGCATACAGCCATAGCACACTGTCACTGTTTGACACTAATGAATACATGCAAAACCAGACAAGGGATGGGGGCTGGATTAGGCAATTTGAATACATTTCCCAAAACAGAATACGATAAGGAAACTGATTAAACTGTACTATATAATTGAGGATTCATCGTAGACCTTCCAGACACAATACCCCAGGAGGAAAGAGAGGGCATGGAAAGTAACTATGAGACAAATAAAGCCACAGGGAACCTCTATGGTTAACGCAAAGACAGGAACCAGTCAGGCTAACAGGATGCAGGCTCTGTCAGGAACTAACACGAGCATAGTAAATACACAGTGAGCAGAGTCTGACTGGGAAAAGCTGAAACAACACTGTGGAAACTAAAAGCGGTTTTTGTGCTGTGGTCTGCAACGTTACATAATCCCCCAAGGCCTCTGTTACACAAGTGATTTGTACACCTATGCACAACAAGGAGATTCAGAAAATGGCAGCTTCTAAGCAAGTCCAGGCAGCAGCAATGGCAGGGCAGGTTCAATTTGGCTGGTATGCATGGTAGTGCTCACAGGTGTGGGCAGCTTCAGTCTCTCACAAGTACTGGATTTAAGAATCAAGTTCAAAGGACCAACTGAACCTTTCACATGGGAAGCAATGGACAGCTGATTACAGGTCCTACCGACTACCAGGCAGTGCATTATCGGATCTGAAGTCCATGCAGACTGATGAACTATGACTATGGCATGCCATACTGAAGAGGGAAGCACACAGGAGTGAGAATGGGAGTCTGGGTGTGTGTAGATGAAGATTCTCAGGGTACAGATAGTCCATTTACAGGGCCCCCTAGAGGAGTGTGGCCAGAGACTGAAAACATGGCAGTGGCAGGACTTATTACCTGGGATGGACTGCGCAGGACATGTCTTGTGAGCAATGCTTGTTATATTTGGGGCACTCGTGCAATCCATTTTCTGCTTAGATGGACTCCTTGTCACACATGCTCCTTGCAAAGATAGCTGGTGTCACACTTACTGCTGTCAAGGGTCTGGTCATACATTCCTGTTAGCAATGCAACAGCACATCCAGTGCCTCATGTATGAGACACTTTTTTTCCTTCTGATTGATGGTGTCTTAGTTGTGTGTCATGTGCTGCAATGGACTATGTTGGCAAAATGGATGTGTGTCATAGCTGTGGTCCTCTGATATTGCCCTTCACATGTGAAATAGACAGGATGTCATTTACAAAGTGTGTGATGTTGGCTGTACATTCTTACCCATCAAATGTGATGTTTTTTTTCTGTATCCTAATCAGTATTTCTGCAATGCTCCATGAGGATAAACTCTGATTATGATTCCTAGGGATCATGTGATGCATACAAATTACCCAGAGCATGATTGAGCGATGAAGGTAGGTGTTTAATGACATATGATGACAAAGTGGTGATGGTGACTATAGTTAGAAGTAGTTTTGTACAATTTGTTGTCTGCGACGCAATCCTGCTGCAGTGTTTGGATGGTCCCCCTCATTTTCACGAACGGCATCCTCCTCTTCCTCCTCTTCAGACATTTGTGGGTCTGGTTCATAGAGGGGAATGTTCCTCCTTACACACATGGGGCCATATTTATACTCCGTTTGCGCCGAAATTGCGTCGTTTTTTTTGACGCAATTTCGACGCAAAACTAACGCCAACTAACGCCATATTTATACTATGGCGTTAGAGGCGAATAGCGCCAAAGTTCCCGGAATGTGCGTCATTTTTTAGCGTGAACCCCTTCCTTGCGTTAATGATATGCAAGGGAGGCGTTCCCGTCTAAAAAATGACTCCCAGGCCTTTACGTGGTATTTATACTCCCGGGCAAAAGAGACGCCCGGGAGTTGGCGTGGCTAAAAACGGCGCATTTGCGCCACTTTTTAACGCCTGCTCAGGGCAGGCGTTAAGGGGCCTGTGGGCTCAAAATGAGCCCACAGGTGCCCTCCCATGCCCCCAGGGACCCCCCCTGCCACCCTTGCCCACCCCAGGAGGACCCCCAAGGATGGAGGGACCCACCCCAGGGACATTCAGGTAAGTTCAGGTAAGTATAATTTTTTATTTTTTATATTTTTTTTTGGTGGCATAGGGGGGCCTTATTTGTGCCCCCCTACATGCCACTATGCCCAATGACCATGCCCAGGGGACAGAAGTCCCCTGGGCATGGCCATTGGGCAAGGGGGCATGACTCCTATCTTTACAATGATAGGAGTCATGTTGATGGGGGATGGGCGTCGTTAAAAAATGGCGCAAGTCGGGTTAAGACGATTTTTTCGACGTAACCTGACTTGCCCCATTTTAAGACGCCCATGCGCCATTTTCCCCCTACGCCGGCGCTGTCTGGTCTACGTGGTTTTTTCCCACGCAAACCAGGCAGCGCCGGTCTGATTGCGCCGTCTAACGCCATTCCATAAATACGGCGCCCGCTTGGCGCTTCAGAATGGCGTTAGACGGCGCAAAACTTTTTGACGCTAAACTGCGTTAGCGCAGTTTAGCGTCAAAAAGTATAAATATGGGCCATGATGTGCAGGATGGCAGAGGTCAAAATGATCTTGCAGACCAATTCAGGTGAATATAGGAGGCTGCTTCCGGTGGCGTGGAGGCACCGGAATCTGGACTTCAGGATGCCAAAAGTCCCCTCTACTATGGTGTATGTCCTCCGATGTGCCTCATTATAGGCACACTCTGATGCTGTGCTTGGGTTGGCAAATTGGGTCATGATCCATGGCTGGATCCCGTAACCCTGATCAACTGAAAAAGAAAATGAGTGTAAATATTTGGATGCTGGTTGCAACTTGATTATCACTTTGCATGGCAGTTGCTATGTTGTGTCGTCGGTGACTCATCTATGTTTGTGTTATTGTGTGGGATCCTAGGCTTCTAGGATGTTCTTTCTGCATTAGTTTGTTTAATTATCAAAACTGGTGTTTGGCTGATTGACCTGATATAAGCAGTATATTTGTAAATTTGCAGCTCATTGTGTATCTCCCATGCATTATGTCATGTGAAAGAAGTGTCCATGTGCAGTCACTGTAGGTGACATGATACTTCCACACACACAATCAATTCCACTGTGGTGATAACACGGTTGCACTATGTGGCCTGAACATCCCTTCCAATTCAACATATGTAATAGCAGGTGATAAACAACTGTGAGGCCCTTTGATTTGGCTAGGTGACAATGTACAACACATCTCCATAAGTTGGCAGCACTGAAGTGTTCACAATTGACAATGCCCAAATATCCCATATGTGACAAGTTCTAGGCAAAGCTATTTTTGTGCCCTCAACGAGTTACCTCATGTGCTCATGTGCAAACGTGTACCTACACTACTGAACCTGCTCCAGGTAAGCTGGCTAACTTGGTTGTGGGGGTGAAGGTTTAAGTGTCAGAAGGTCCATGTGCCTGTACATCTGATATGTCTATGGGGAATCGTCTCAATCCGTATGTGTAGAAGTGTGCACTTTGCATTATTGTCACATCAATATGTGTTCATAGCACAGTCCACTTCCTTATTGCTAGCGGTCAATGTCACCCCAGGAGAGATGTGAGATGTTGGTACTGCTTCAATGATTCCATGTCACCTTCATTAGAGTCACCATCATCATGCTTTGTGTCTCATGGTGTTTGACCTGCGGTGAAAAACATTACACACCCCTTACACAGTACGTATTGCTTGGAAGGGTGTGTGATTGAGTGTTATAGATGTGATATTGGAAGATTCATCTTCCAAGTTGTACTGCCAGTTAAGGCCATGTCATTGTCACTGTGTGGTTTTAAATTGGTCCCTTGTGTCTCTGGAGTGGCATCTGTTGTTATTTGCATCTGTCATTTATCCATAGGTGTGTATCCCATTGGGTCAGGATATCAAACATGACTAGCAGAGTCACAACCTCAGTGTCTTCCTGGCCATGTGTCAATGTAGTGGTGTATGTGTTGTGTTTCCTACAGGGCTGCTGTGCAGGGTGTATAAAACTAGGGCCCATATTTATACTTTTTGACGCTAAACTGCGCTAACGCAGTTTAGCGTCAAAACATTTAGCGCCGTCTAACGCCATTCTGAAGCGCCATGCGGGCGCCGTATTTATGGAATGGCGTTAGCCGGCGCTAGCAGACCGGCGCTGCCTGGTGTGCGTGGAAAAAAACCACGTAGACCAGGCAGCGCCGGCGTAGGGGGAAAATGGCGTTAGGGCGTCTTAAAATGGGGCAAGTCAGGTTGAGGCAAAAAAATCGCCTCAACCCGATTTGCACCATTTTTTTCGACGCCCAGACGCCATTTAAATGACTCCTGTCTTAGTAAAGACAGGAGTCATGCCCCCTTGCCCAATGGCCATGCCCAGGGGACTTATGTCCCCTGGGCATGGTCATTGGGCATAGTGGCATGTAGGGGGGCACAAATAAGGCCCCCCTATGCCACCAAAAAAAATTAAAAAAAAGAAAAAATTATACTTACCTGATCTTACCTGAATGTCCCTGGGATGGGTCCCTCCATCCTTGGGTGTCCTCCTGGGGTGGGCAAGGGTGGCAGGGGGGGTCCCTGGGGGCATGGGAGGGCACCTGTGGGCTCATTTTGAGCCCACAGCCCCCTTAACGCCTACCCTGACCCAGGCGTTAAAAAGTGGCGCAAATGCGGGGTTTTTTGCCCCGCCCACTCCCGGGCGTGATTTTTGCCCGGGAGTATAAATACCACGCATTTGCGTCGCCGTCATTTTTTTAGACGGGAACGTCTTCCTTGCATCTCATTAACGCAAGGAAGGCGTTCACACAAAAAAATGACGCTATTTGCCCATACTTTGGCGCTAGACGCGTCTAACGCCAAAGTATAAATATGGCGTTAGTTTTGCGCCGAATTTGCGTCGAAAAAAACGACGCTAATTCGGCGCAAACGGAGTATAAATACGGGCCTAGGTTTCAGTACTTAACAACAAGGTGTGACACCCTGAGCTGGTTCTGGACAGAAGTCCACTTGGCTCCACCAGCCTGCCCCGTGCCCCTGATCTGTCTGACTGCCGCCTGGACAGCAGTTCGAGGCCCTCCTTCACCCGCAGGCACCCGCCTGCGCTTCCTCCCTGATGCCTAGTGGTAGGCAGCTCCGGTTTACCGTGTAAGTAATCCTTTTGTGTTTTTCTGTTTCTGTACTCTGTATATGCTGTGTACGTAATTTTTGTATTCTGTATATGCCGTTTTTTCATAGGCTCCTACTCCTCCTGTGATCCTCTGCACTGCGCCTTTCTGCCCCCCTGCCCCTCCTGTTCTCAGCGCTCGCTCCGCTCTCTCTCGCCCGCCTGTTTTTTCTCTTCACAGGCTCTGGCCGGTCTCTGTTTCCCCTGCTGCTGCTTCCTCTGCGGTCCCGCCCCACACGCACACCCATTGGCTCTCCCTCCCTCCTCCCAGCTGCTCCACCCTCCCACCCCACCCTCTTAATGCCCGTCTGCTCCTGGACCGCACCCAGCGCAAGTCCCCCTGGTCCCCCCAGGAAAGAACCCCCAAGACAGCACTACTCCACAAACACACTCCACTCCCTCAACCCAGGACCGCACCCCGCAGGCACCCAAAACAACCCCCCACACACACACACAGGGATCCTTCATCTGCTACACCTGCCTTTTTTCCTGCTCCACCTCTCACACCTCTAACACCCACACGCGCCTTACTAACCCCGGCGCCCCCACACCAAACACCACAACCTCAACACAAGAGATTCACGCACAACCCCTGCACATCCCAACAGGCCCGACCACAAAAAACCCACAACCTGAACACACTCCACGACAACACCTCCACAACCCACAGCATAACCACAAGCACCCACACCAACACCATCGCAAAACACAACAACAACACCCCCCACAACCACCTCAACTGCCTACTCCTAAGCACCCGGTCCCTACACAAACACGCCATAGAACTCTGGGACCTCATCACATCACACTCACCTGACATCGTCTTCCTTACGGAAACCTGGACAAACCATTCATCTGAGCCCGACATAGCCACAGCCACCCCTGATGGGTACAAACTCCAACGCAAAGACTGCCTAAACAAACCTGGAGGTGGCATCACCATCCTGCACAAAGACACCATCAAGGTCACCACCAACACACACAACACCCTCGACAGTGCAGAACACATGCACTTCCTAATCCCCATAAATAACAATACCACCCTCAGAGGTACACTCATATACAGACCCCCAGGGCCACGCCCCCCCTTCTGCGACACCATCGCTGACACCATCAGCCTTCACGCACTCATCTGCACAGACTACATCCTCCTGGGTGATTTCAACTTTCACTTGGAGAACCCCCAAGACCACAACTCCTCTTCCCTCCTAGACAACCTCATCAACCTCGGACTCAAACAACTGGTCACAGCACCCACAGACTCAGCAGGACACACACTAGACGCAATCTTTATCTCGAGCCAACACATAACCTACACCCACACCACCGAACTCCAATGGACCGACCACCACTTCTCCTTCGCCAAACCCCCCACACACCACCACCAACACACCATGCCCTATCGCTTGTGGGACAAGATCCCCACAGAACACCTGAACTCCCAACTGGCACAGAACCCCCACGCCCACACCAACGAGCCCAACACTGCTGCCCACAGCCTCCCAAAATGGATCACCACCTGCACAGACTCACTCACCCCTCTCAGAAAAAACATCACCACCCGCAATATCAAGAACGCCCCATGGTTCACCACTGAACTCCAAGACTCCAAACGCAAATGCCGCAAAGCAGAGAAAGTCTGGTGACAGGAACACTCAACCACTAACTTCTCCACCCTCAAAACCTCCATGCGCAAGCACCGCCAACTCATACGCACCACCAAAAGAGCATACTGCAAGGAACACATATATAGTAACTCCCACAACAGCAAAGAACTCTTTACTATCATCAAAGAGCTCTCCAAACCTAAAGCCAGCAACATAGACCCCACGCACACACAACTCCTTTGCGACTCCCTCTCAAACCACTTCCACCGCAAAATCCTAGACATACACAATAGTTTCACACCACACCCCCCCCCCACCCGTCCAACACAGACCCCCCTCACACTCCCCCTACCTACTAACCACCTGGGCCCCTAACCACTGATGAAGAAACTGAAACAACAATGAATTCCATCCACTCTGGATCCCCCTCCGACCCGTGCCCCCATCGCAACTACAACAAAGCCAGCCCAACTATCGCCCCCAAGCTTCGTGACATAATAAACACCTCATTCGACACCGCCACCTTCCCAGACCCCTGGAAGCACGCAGAAATCACTGCACTCCTAAAAAAGCCCAAAGCTGACCCGGACGACCTCTCCAACTGCCGCCCCATCTCTCTCCTCCCATTCCCCGCCAAGGTCACTGAAAAAAATAGTAAACACCCGCCTATCCCACTTCAGTCAGGAAAACAACACACTCAACCCCTCCCAGTCTGGGTTCCGCAAGAACCACAGCACGGAAACCACCCTCAACGCACGTACTGACGACATCAGAACCAGAGTCGACAAGGGTGAGACCGTCGCACTCATCCTCCTGGACCTCTCCGCTGCCTTTGACACGGTCTGCCATCAAACACTCTGCACACGCCTCCACAACACAGGGATTCGACACAAAGCCCTAGACTGGCTCACCTCCTTCCTCAACGATTGAAACCAAAAAGTCCTCCTCCCTCCTTTCCACTCCACTGCCACCAAAATCATCTGCGGTGTCCCCAAGGATCCTCCCTCAGCCCCACCCTCTTCAACATTTACATGACCCCGCTCGACAACATCCTCCGATCACACGGAATCACCATCTTCTCCTACGCAGACGACACCCAACTCATCATCTCCCTCACCCGCAACCCTACTACCACCAAAACCAACCTCCACGCTGCACTCCTTGACAATGCCACTTGGATGACAGCCAACCACCTCGAGCTCAACTCCAACAAAACCGAAATAATCATTTTTGGCCCCGACAAAACCATATGGGACGACTCCTGGTGGCCCACCACCCTAGGCCCCACACCTACCACCCCAAACCACGCACGCAACCTTGGCATCATCCTGGACCCCTCCCTCTCCATGACCCAGCAAATCAACGCCGTCACCTCCTCCTGTTTAAACACACTTTGCACGCTGAAAAAAAACCTTCAAATGGATTCCCATTAGACCAGAAAGATCATCACCCATGCACTCATCAGCAGCAGGCTAGACTACGGAAACGCCCTCTACGCCGGCATCACACTCAAACTCAAACTCAAACTGCAGAGAATCCAGAACACACCCACACGCCTTATCCTGGATCTCCCTCACCATGAACACATCTCATCACACCTCAAATTCCTTCACTGGCTCCCCATCAACAAGAGGACCACCTTCAAAATCCTCATCCACGTGCACAAGTCCCTCCACAACGCCGACCCAACCTATCTCAACGAAAGAGTGAACTTCCACATTCCTAACCGCCACCTCTGATCTGCCGACCTCGCACTTGCCACAGTCCCCCACATCAAACGCACCACCACAGGAGGCAGATCCTTCTCCCACCTCGCCCCCAAAGCCTGGAACTCCCTCCCCACCTAACTCCGCAAGACCCAAGACCTCCTGCTTTTCAGAAAGAAACTGAAGACATGGCTGTTCGAACAGTGACTCTCCTTCCCGCTCACCCCCCCAGCGCCTTGAGACCCTCACGGGTGAGTAGCGCGCTCTACAAATTTTTTGATTGATTGATTAATTGATTGAAGTAGGCCATTTCCATATTGTCAATCCTGGAAGTGTTGATTAATGGTGCTGTGGTGGAAGATGAATGAATCATGTTCACTCCCAGGGTACTTTGCCACCATGTTGGTGATCAATCCCCAGTGATCCACAATGGCCTGCACATTGATGGAGTGTGTGTGCTTCCTGTTGCAGTATAGATGCTCAATTGCAGCAGGTGGCACAATCCGTACATGTGTGTAGTCAATGGCACCAAGCACATGTGGGAAGCCATTGATTTGATAGAAAGCCTATTTGGTCCTGCTGCTTCTGCTGTGTGTTGGGGAAGCTGATGTGGCAGGTGTGAAGGAGATGATGGCATCCAGTACCTTGGGAAGGAAGGCAGAGAATGAGGGCTGTGAAATCCTGGCAACCAGGGCACCAGTGGTTTGAAAAGAGCCACCTGCCAACATGTGCAGGACAGCTAGCAGCTTGGTCTTTGGTGGAATGATATAGGGTGTCTGCAAACTGGGTGTCAACTGTGGCTCAATTTGGCGCAGCAGCTGCTGTATGGCTTGCCAGTTTAGTCTGTACCTCTGGATGATGTCATGTTCCCTGAGGCCCTGAAGGGTTGTCCTGATCTGGAATATCCTCTCCTGCTTTTGGTGTTGCCTTTGGGGTCCCTGTTGGTGTGGTGGAAGCTGCTGCTGTTGCTCCTGTGCTCTGCTTCTTCATGCATGCTGGATGAATAGCACCTTCATGTCTTCCTTTTGGAGCTCTGCTGTTGCTCCTGTGGGTTTTTCTTAAGTACTGGTGTGTTTGCCCCATTTTAACGCCTGCCCTGACCCAGGCGTTAAATTCTGATGCAAATCGGGATATACGCCATTTTACCCCTCTGCCTTCCAGCCGTGCGCCATTTTGCCGCAGTTGGATAAATATTAGGCACAGGGGTTTAAGTCATTTTTTGGCCGGGAACACCTACCTTACATCTAATTAACACAAGGCTGTTTCACGCATACAGAAGATGACGCACACTGGGATATTTTGACGTTAGATGGGTCTAGCATCAAAGTATACATATGGTGTTAGCTTTGTGCTTAATTTGCGTAAAAGAAGACGCAAATCTGACACAAGCTGAGTATAAATATGGGCCTATATGTCATACTTGTGGGTGCTACTGAGGGGTATGTTATAATTTTGTACTTGTGATGTGACATGAAGACATTGTTTTGTCACATAGCTGACACCAACCCACTGTTGTAGGTACTGACTGCTCTTGTCCTACCAAGGGGTGACAGCTGGTTAAAATTCCTCAAATGGAGTTACAATGTGACTGCTGTTGAATTTCAACCCAGTAGACCTGTGTGATGTATATTTTGCTATGTAAAATGTGTGCTGAACAGGCAATGCATATATTACACTTGCACACTTCATTCTCTATGTGTGTAATTCTTTAGTGTTCCTACTTGTTTCTCACTGTTTTGGCCTAGTCTTGCTTCCCTAGATGTGTATGAGGTGCTGTTGCATTTGTATGTGACAAACACTCCAAGACACCTGTGTGATTCAGTGAGTTCTTTAAAAAAAATCAAAGTGACATAATATTTCCAATATTCATGAAAGGAATTCTCAGCAATACATGCAGTCTATGTGCCCCAGCAGTTGTACTATGTGCCTCCCCATCCTGAGGTAGGACCTCATTATCCTCAGCCTCCTCCATGGGTTCCATAACCTGTTTATCCCAGGGGGCATTAATCCACGCAAGGTTATTGTGAAATATTGTACAAATAACGATCATTTTACAGACAAGTATAGTGAGTATAGCAGTCGCCCCCCTAATAAATCGAGGCATTGGAAACGTGATTTAAATGTGTCAAATTCCCGCTCCATAACATTCTGGGTCTGGATGTGAGCCACATTGTTTGCCTTCTCTGTGTCACTCTGTGGGTTGCCATATGGTGTCATTACCCATGGCTGGATGCCATATCCTTGGTCAGCTGCTCAGCTGCAATGGTACAGGAGAGACAGTGTCAGACTTGCCCTTGTGTTTCGTACAAAGTGGCCTTGCACGGTATTTGTCTATGAAGTAGAGGTTCAGACTTGCATCTGGCATTGTGTGGTTTCCTGTTTGCATGCATGATTGTAGTTGTGTGTGATGATATACCTTTCAGTTAAGGGTACAGGCTTAGGGGCATGGTGATTGTGTGATTAGTGTGGCATGACAGTTCACCCATGTGGAATATTTGTGATGGTGCAGATTATTGCACGTGTCTAGTAACATGGGACCTGCTGATGAGCCATGTTGTTTGAGGTTTCTACTAGTTTCTGTTGTGTGTGCCATGAGATGAATGCCATGTGTGTTGCTTGTGCCCCTTATGGACATGGTACACCTCACTTGCACACAGAACTGTCATCCATATTTCCTGGCAGGAATGCATGTGTATGTGTGGACATCATGCAGAGTGTGGCATAGTAGCTTAAGATCTATTGCCATGTCTGTGGCTAATTTACAAGCCTCTGTGGCACATGACAGGGCAGAAAATGTGTTGCTGTGATGCCCTGCACCACCATGAAAGGCCAGCAATGTTCCACATCCACTAGATGTAGTGCATTTCGGGCTTCAACCCCTGCACTGGCACTGAGTCACCTGTCAAACTTCAACATGGCACCCTTGCACCATGGTGCACAGATGCCTGTGTTGTGGGTATGATTGACTATGTGCAGGAAGGTGTCCCTTCCTTCACATGACCAGTCAATGATGGAGATATACTCCTTCCATGTGTGCTGCAGAATGCATCGCACATAGGAAAACGGTAATACTTTGGTAAAGTCAAGTTTTTCTCCTGCTTGCACCATTGTAATGCTACCCCTTGGGTGCCATTATTTTTTGGTGACGCAATGGGTTACCAGTTTTCTATAAATGTGGGGCTGTGCCAAAATGAAATGGGTGTTGTGGAGGCACACCCAGAGCAACACCCATTGCAGACATTCCACAATAAGGGGCATAATATAAGAAAGTGGCGCATTGGTCCTGGTGCATACATTTCCTTGCGTCTCCCTTGCCCCTCCTAATGACATCATGGTTGCACAGTATTTACTATACAGCACACCATGGCAGTCATTACCTCAACAGAGCCAGATTGTTTTAATGCAGTTATAGCACTTTGCTGGACTAGCATCATAAATGTTGATGCTGGTGCAGCAAAGGTCAGGAAAGCCCATAGATTATAATGGGGGCATCAATTTTACACCCGCACAGAGCAGGCATTTAAAATGACAGAAAACATTAATCTTGTAATTTCATTATGCCTTTTTTACTGGCATCCCTACATTGGAACTCCCCCCTTGCATACACTATGCCTAACACAGCCATGATATGGTGCAATGGATTACAAAGTGGGTCAATGCAAACATAGCAACACTTTGTAAAATTACACATGGCAACGGTCACCTTAACATAACTTTAGCATCATGGTAATTATACTAAGGCAGCCCTAAGACAGCACAATGGACATGTAAATATGCCCCTAAATGATGTGTGTGAAGTGGCTTGAAACTGCCTTATCAATGTGGAGTGGCACTGCTCCACCAGAGCATCAGTAAAAGTGATGCTCTAGTGGTGCTAGGATCTTGTACATAGGGCCCTCTGTGAGGGTGATGTGCATTGGATGTGTGGAGTGATACATTTTGCATATGTGCTGATCAGCAGTCATTCTTGAGTCACTACCCATGTGTGCAGAGTGTGGTGTGTGCATCGTTTGTGCTAGCTTATCGATGAGTAGGCCATTTCCATATTGTCCATCCTAGAAACGTTGATTGATGTTGGAGGGTCGGATGATATAGACATCATGAACACTGCCAGGATATTTTGCCAGGACATTGATGAAGTAACTGGATGATGGCCTCCCGCTTCAAAAAATAATATTTAATAAAGAGTCATCTTCTCTGAGGCAAATTATTGACATTCTTTGGTGATAAATGTGCTCTCTTCTCACAGCCTGAGAATTACCTTAACCGTCAGGAATTCTAGGGTAGCAATGAAGGTTTCATTCATAACACTAAAGTATAGCTTCAGAATGTGAAATGGACGCACCCTATCCAATAAAAGGCTCAGATTTACTTTCAAAATTGCTCTTAGCAGGAGCTCTTTTATGCTCCTAGATGTCTCTTAATGGCCTTACTTAACAGACTTGGCAGTTATCAAACTATAATGCCTTGGCACTAGATTTGGCACAAATGCCTATCTCTCCTTACTGTCATTATTTGCAACAGTCTAAAATGTCAGTGGTACTCAGTAACAATAGGAGAAGGGGAAAATGGCCTGCAACAGAAAGCAACAAGGATATTCTGTCGCATATTTACACCTCTGTACTGCAAGCATAATTCAATTTCACAGTCAGAAGCAGGTTTCACAAACTGTTGTACACACTCTTATTACAATACCAGAAATTATCAAAACGTTCTTCCTTAACCCCTTGGGTGCCACGGATGTAATGGTTACGTCCAGTGACACAGTGGTCGTGTGCCCCGGACATAACCATTACAACCTAGCACCGGCCCTTGTAGGAAGCGCTAGTGCTCTACTAAAGGCGTTCCACGGCCCTCGGGGAAGCGATAGTCCTCACTCCAAGGCATCCCACCCCAAACCCCCCAGTGATGTCAGATGGTGTCAGCGCGAGGTTGCCCCCATCCCACTGGAAGCTGAGCTTCCAGCACGATTGGAAGAGAAACGGTTTTGTTTCTCTTCCCATTGTGGGAGGTGGGGGAGATTGGAGAGGCATGAAAGGAAAGGAAACGAAAAGCCTTTCCTTTCATGTCTCTTTGAGTATTCGTGCAGCACGATCGCTATGCGATCGTGCTGCAGGAAGTCCCACTGGACTCCAGGGATTGTGTTTATATTTTGTAAACACATCGGAAGAACGGCCCCTTAGAGAAGGGTCACTCCCCAAGGGGTGTCTTTTCTATCTTAATTATTTTTAATTAATGCCACTAGGCACAGGGATCCTTTATTTATTTTTTTACAGGTGGGGAGTAACCCATTAATCAAGGATCGCCCCCCTTGGGGCAAATTTATTTTGGGCCATTTTTGCCCCCCCCTTGGGGGTAGATCAGTAATTTTTACTAGGCCAATCTGCCCCCAAGGGGGGCTGAAACCACTAGACACCAGGGATTTTTTTTGCACCAATTTCACACAAGGGGAGCCACTACTTAGGCAAGGGTCGCTCCCCTGGGGGTCAATTTTATTTTATGTCATTTCTGCCCCCCTTTGGGGCAGATCAGCCTATTTTAATTAGGCCGATCAGCTACAAGGGGTGCGGGGGCAGAAACCACTAGGCACCAGGGATCTTTTTTTGAAAACATGCTTTTGCAGAAGGGGGTAATTTTATTTTAGGCCATTTCTGCCCACCTTGGGGGCAGATTGGACTATTTTTATTAGAAATCACTAGACACAATTTCCTGTTGTAGTACCACACAAGGGAGGTACCATTTATATCGAGAGATGTGGGGGAATGTTCGGTAGAAGGAAGTTTGTGGCTTCCCTCAGATTCCAGAGCTTTGCAGCACCGAAATGTGAGAAAAAAATGATTTATTTGCCAGATTTTTAGGTTTTCAAATGATTCTGGGTAACAGAACCTGGTGAGAGCCCCAGAAGTCATCCCATCTTGGATTCCCCTAGATGTCTAGTTTAAAGAAATGTATTGGGTTACACAGGTGAAGTATAATTTTTAACGGGAACACAGAATAGAAGGACAAGTGTTATTGCCTCTTGTCTTTCTCTACATTTTTCATTGTCAGTGTGTAAAAAATAAGTCTATTTGAGAACTGCCTCTTGCTAGTATGGGCACCCTGGAATTCAGAGATGTGCAAAAACCACTGCTTCCCAACACCTTATCTTGTCTCCATTTTGGAAATACAAAGGCTTCCTTGATACCTATTTTTCACTCTTTATATTTCACCAAATTAATTGCTGTATACCTGGTATACAATGAAAACCTATTGCAAGGTGCAGCTATTTTATTTGCATTGTGTACCTAGGGTTCTTGATTAACCCACAAGCCCTATTTATCCCCGCAATCAGAATAGTCCAGCAGACATAATGGCATATTGCTTTTAAAAATATGCCATAGTTGGAAAAGATATAGAAGAAAATGTGGACAGAAATGGCTCTTTTTTAACTCAATTTCGCATTTTGTTTATTTTAGCTGTTACTTTTTGTAGGGAAGCCTTGAAGAATCTACACAAATGACCCCTTGCTGAATTTAGAATTTTGTCTACTTTTAAGAAATGTTTAGCTGTTCAGGATCCAGCATTGGTTTCATACTCATTTCTGTTACTAACTAGTAAAAGGGTAAAAGCACAAAAAATAGTAAAAATGAGGTATGTCCCAGTAAAATTCCGAAATTGTGTTGAAAAATGTGGTTTCATGATTCAAATCTGCCTGTTCCTGAAAGATGGGGAAATTGTGATTTTTGCACTATTAACCAAGTATTTAGATTTTTACTAATACTGTGGAAATTTGTAGTCCTAAGGAAAGGGCACACATATGTTTTGTTTGTAGACCTCCGCGCAGCATTTGATCTTATCCTTAGTGAAAAGCTATGGGTAGCACTTGCAGTTATGAAGATGCCAATAACCTTCTGCTTATTATAATACAGTTCCATTGTGATAAATATGCCCAAATGGGATGGGGAAGGATGGTGAGATAACTGAGAGTATTAGTTAAAATAGAACCTGTTTATTTTAGATATTTATGGACTCATCAAGACATTATTTGACTTTAATAGTGATGTTCCAAAATCGGCAAACCATAGAGTGCCCGCTGTACTTTTCGCAGATGATATGCTCCTGATATGAAACACACCTATGGGGTTGCAAAATATACTTAACTGATTTGTATTTGCGTGTGAAAGATATGGGCCCTCATTATGACCTTAGCGGGCAGGCTGAAGCCGCCTGCCAAGATCGGACTGCCGGGTGGGCGCCAATGCGGCCGCTCCCCCGCCGCGGCCATTTGGAGATTCCTGCTGGGCTGGCGGGCGGAAACCTAGTTTCCGCCCGCCGGCCCAGTGGGGATCTCAGCTGCAACACCGGTGGTGTTGCTGCCGGGTGACGGGTGCAGTTGCACCCGTTGCGCTTTTTGAAAAGCTGCACGGGCCCTGTCAGGGGCCCCATGACTCCCTGTACCGCCAGCCTTTTCCTGGCGGTTCAAACCGCCAGGAAAAGGCTGGCGGTAGGGGGACTCATAATCCCCTGGGCAGCGCTGCTAGCAGCGCTGCCCTGGCTGATTACTACCACCGGGGCTATTGTGGCGGGAAACTGCCAGCCCCGGCGGTGCGACCGCGGCGCTTCTGCCACGGTCATAATGACCTGGGAAGCACCACCAGCCTGTTGGCGGTGCTTCTGTCATAACAGCCCTGGCGGTCTTGGACCGCCAGGGTTGTAATGACCCCCAGGGTCTGGAAGTCAAGGTGCCTAAAACAAAATTCATGCCTTTCAATCCACAGAAGACATTTAGAGGCAGGGTTAAGTTAGGGGTAACTTACTTCGAGTAAGTTATCAACTTTGACTATCTAAGGTAGGAATTGCAAACATGCTTACGTGGGTCCCTCATGTAATCAAGAGACAGTTAACTCTCCAACATGCAGCCTCAACTATAGTAAAAGTCTAAAATCAAGTTACAGGCCAATAAAATCGCCTCTAGTTATTTATCATGCAAGAGGGCTGCATGCAGCAGGATATGGAGCAGGGATTTGGTGATTGAATTACATAGGGAAACTTGAGAGAGTGAAGACTACATTGGCATACTTAAAGAGCAGATTCTGGAACTATGGGACATGTTTACGAAAAGTGGCGCTGCACCTAGTGCAGTGCCACTTTTCTTGCTCCCCTTAGCAGCCCCCTAATGCCACCATTTGTGTGCCGTATTTAATATACGGCACACCATGGCAGTTGTTAGGGAACTATAGTCAGAATTTGTGTCACAAGTTAGGCGCTTTGCAGTATTAGTGTAAACATTTTTTACATTAATCTTGCAAAGCATCCACAAGCCCATTGTAACCAATGGGAGCCTCCTTTAAATGCCTGTTCAGAGTAGGCGTTAAAAGTATAAAACAAATGACGCAAGGAATCTCATAGCTTTTGTTGTGCCATTTTTTCAGCCCCCCTAACGTGGGAATGCCACCTTTGCATACATTATGTCTGGCACAGGCATAATGTATCATAAAAAATTACAAAGTGGTGCAATGCATGTATTGGGCCACTTTGTAAAAATTGTGCAGCATATTTGGCCATCTAACGCCACATTAGCATAAACAAATTATGGTAATGTGTCGTTAGAATGGCGCTAGTTCCTCTTAAATCTGGGGCCAGCTCTGTGAAAGATGGTTGTATAATTACAATGCTGTTGTGTTTACAATAAGATTTCTAGGAGCCTGATTTATGAAAAGTTAGCATAGCCTTAGCGTCATTTTTTGATGCAAAAATGGTGCAAACTTACATGATTTATGAAACGTTAGCACCACCTTTGCATCGTTTTTTGAGGCAAAAGTGGCACAAACTTACAAAATATAATTATATTTTGTAAGTTTGCACCGCTTTTGCGTAAAAAATTTGCACAAAGGTGGCGCTAACTTTATATTTTGTAAGTTTACTCTGCTTTTGTGTCAAAAAATGATGCAAAGGCAGCGCTAACGTTGCATAAATCAGGCCCACACATTTAAGGACATTATAATGTTTGAAACATTTCGAATAGAATTGAGCTTTCGCAAGCCAGATCCATTTTCTTAAAATTTTGGTATATAATTCTGCCAGTAGATAACTTCTGCAGCAGAAGGAATGACTGTCACATGAAATCATTACTCCCTGCCTTTGACGTAAGCAGAAACAGCTGAAACAGAGGAACACCTATTTTATTCTGACACGCTTATTCCACATATAAGGGGTTATTGATAATCCCAATTTGCCATATTTTAACTATATCATATCTGAAGAAAGTTGTCAGGATACTGAAGAGTAATAGCACAGAATGGATAGTATTGGCAATTGAGAAGCACTATAATGAAGCAGGACACAAACTTCAAAATGTGTACCAAACATGTTTTAAGGAATATTGTATTTGGGTGGAACATCAGGAACTAGGACCTTAGGAAACAAATGATTTGACACCTTACTGCACAATCATTTAGTTGAACCATTTACTGACACTTCACTGCACAAACATTTTAAGTGAATTAACGTATTCTACCTGTTCCCATGTGTACAGTACAACTATAAATGTTGTATATGAGTAGATTATTTTGCATGTATGCCTATGTGTTGTTGCACACATATTGGCATATATGAACGTTATTCATTTTTTTCTGTTATCAGATAGTTGTACTCATTTAATGGGTTGAATATTATATTAATAAGGTCTAGGGTTACCGTATTAGTTCAAATTGGTTGGTTTTAACATATTTCCTAGGACCTAGCTGCCTTGATTGTTGCATTTTAATGCCCTGCACTTTCTGGATTTTGGTTCTATACCTGCTCACAATTTTGAGAAAAGCTAAGTGAATATTTTTAGTCTTATAATGCTGATTATGGTCTATCGAATGATTTGCATTTTTTATATTAAAAATTAGGAATAATCATCTGGAAAAAAATACATTTGCACCTAGATGAATTTTCCCCAGTCTATGGTAACGATTCTATTGTTCATTATAAATGTATATACTTTTATCGTTTGTTTCTTAACCAAACAAAAAAAATTCTATTCTATTTAGGGTCTGTAGATTCTCCAAAACCCCGAAGCACCCAGAACTAACATCTGAGCTGCACCTTGAAATGTTTAGTGATTGTGAACTGAGTATAGAACACTTCATATGGTGAAATAGAGTGAAACAAGGTATTAAGATATCTTTTGTATTTCTGAAATGGGCCCAGATATGGAATTTAGGAGCAGTGGTTATTTTACATCTTTGATTTTGTGGGTATGCATATAAACTAGAGGGTATTTTTGTTATACACTAGATTACATTTGAAAGAGACAAATGCAGTGAAATCTAATTAGTAATAACAAATAATCCTCCTATTTTATGCTCCCACATGTCTTCTATAAAAATGTAACCTCACTTATGTGTGTAGGCCTAGTGCCCATGACAGGAAATGGCAGAAAACGCAACATGAGTATATCACATTTTTCCTCTCAAAACTCACCCTTTTATTACAAAGTAGGTAGTCGTGGATTTTGGGCCTTAGCTCGTTCGGCACCTAGGGAAACCATTAAAACTGTATATGTTTGAAAACTAGACACTGAGGGGAATCCAGGAAGGATGACTTGCATGGCTCTCACCAGGTTGTTTTACCCAGAATGCCTTCCAAACCTCAAACTTTGACTAAAAACATATTTTCCTAACATTTCTGTGATAAAAAGTTATGGAATCTGCAGGGAGCCCACAAACTTCCTCCCTCCCACCCAGCATTTCCTTAAGTCTTCTGATAAAAATGCCACCTCACTTTTGTGGGTAGAACAAGGGTCTGTAAATGGAAATGGCCCAAAACACAACATGGGCTCATCACATTTTTTCCACTCCAACCTAACATGTTTTTTGCAAATTGGGTAGCTGTGGATTTTGGGCTCTAGGTCAGCTGGCCACCAGGGAAAACTAGCAAACCTGCACATTTTCCCAAACTAGACACCTAAGGGAATAAACGATGAGGCGACTTGTGCGGATACCATGATGTTTTTCCCCCACAATGCCCTGCAAGCCTTTTTCTTTTATTTCTGTGATGGAACCATCCAATTCTGCAGGACTGTACAAAATTCCAACCACCCGCCATTACCCCACTGGAGCTGATAATAGTGCTATCCTATGCGTGTATTTGGGCCTAGATGTAGTATGGACAGTGGTGTTGGTTCTTATTGTTTGTGTTAGCCTAATTTTTACCAAACTAATAGTGGCGAGATGGCGGGACAGTTTTGTATTGCCTTAGCACTATGAGCAATTGAAGCCTTAAATGTCCCAGTGCACACTCTTAGTAAGCGCACAATTATGTATTATATTTGTTTATTGTATTTCCCAAACCATAGTCATCATATTAGGTTCCACTTTTGCACTAAGCAAATATATATGATATATATATCTGGGTGTGGGTGTGGGTGTGTGGGTGTATATAAGTTGCCACAAGGCAGTGATAGTTAGGACCTAGTTTCTATATAAAAAGCATATTTTTTTTGCCATATCATGAGTGATGAAATGTATGAGATTGGTCACAAACAGAGCATTACGGGAAATCCGGTTATAGTTAGGTCAGGTAAATATAATTACTGAATTTCTACAGTTTTCTACGAATACATTCTGAACCTAACTATAACGTCCATGTAACCTTTGTTTTTTTCAGTGAATTTCTAATGTTTTTTTTAATTCTATTTCCTAACTATGACATCCTTGTAACTATATATATATATAACTGTTATAAATACATATATTGTAGGAGGCTGACCTGGCTTGTAGTGGGTAACAATGGTACTTACACCTTATGCCAGGTCCAGTTATCCCTTATTAGTAGAGTGTAGTAGTGTTCTAGCAGCTTAGGCTGATAGAGGTAGCTATAGCAGAGCAGCCAAGGCTGAACTAGGAGACATGCAAAGCTCATGCAATACCACTTATATCCTATAGGTACTATATCATAAGAAAGACAATACTCATAGTTACTAAAAATAAAGGTACTTTAATTTTAGTGACAAGTAACCAAAAATATATCAGAGGATACTCCCTTAGGAGGTAAGTAACATACATAAAATATACACAACTAACCAAATCGGGTAAGTAAAACAGTCAGAAAGTAGTGCAAACACTGTAGAATATAATAGGATGCAATAGGCCTAGGGGAACACAAACCATATACTAAGGAAGTGGAATGCGAACCACAAATGGATCCATAGGCTAGTGTACTGTGTAGAGGGTTGCTGGTAGAGTAAGAAAACACTAAGGGCCATATTGATACTTTTTGATGCAAAACTGCGGCGGTGCAGTTTTGCGGCAAAAATGTTACTGCCGGCTAACGCCATTTCGTAGCGCTGTGCGGGCGTCAAATTTATACTTTGACGCATGGCGGCGCAATCAACAGGTGGGAGTCTTTTTTTTTTACGCACATCGTGGCGTCAAGTCGTAAAGGAAAACGACGTTAACGCAGCGTAAATGACTGTGGGCCCATTTACGACACCGCAACCCGGATATGCGCCGTTTTTATACCCATAAACACAGCCATTTCAGCGGAGGAGAGCCAAAATGGATCCCAGATGCCACTACAGACCCCAGGAAGATGACAACAGACCAGGAACCAGGCAGGACGATCCATACAAGAACCAGGACATCTATAGAAAAAAAAGAAAGTGTTGCTTCAGTGCAGAGGACCAGGAAATCCTGGTTAAAGAGGTGACAGAACACCAGCACCAACTGTTTATCACCTCTAAGTTGCCAATCAGTAGGAGTATTCATGCGCAACATTTACATTGGATGAGTTTCCTGCTACAGTTACACACACTTCTACACACATGTAGTGGCCCGGACTGTCATGTGGTGGCAAAGATGCACCTCCATTAGTATGCAGCAACAATCTAGGTGTGCATTCATCTCATCATGTGCATCCAAGAGAGACATCCAAAAGCTGGTTACTTGAGGACTGCATGACCTGTCAAACAGCCTATGTAGTCATGACACATATGTGACAGATAGGTACATGGTACAGAGGACAAGGTACTTTGGCAATACCTCATGTTGTTACAGTTTCATACATTGATGTGTCCAAACAATGGTGATTGGAACCAAACATAGATGTTTGTACCCTAGTTCATACCTTTGGACTGCCATCCCTATTCTGATTTGGGCACAAGTGACAATAAATACCTGTCTAATATGTTAGCTGAGGGGACCTGAGTCCTTTACTAATATGGTTCATGCTCAGATCTGGCATGTAACAATTAAATGTGAAGGAGCACATTTATCACGACAAGGCATGGAACTTCCGTGAACATTTTCCCTACACACCAACCAGACACACATGTGACATATGTGTGGGCCACATTGCTAACTTCAATTGATGTGAAGGCAGCACTCATTTTCAGCATCATGTAGGGTTTAAAACTGTCAGTCTAGCTATAGCGTCAACATATGTAGGTATGATGTTTCTACATCCATACTTCACTGGCTATTGTGACCTGTAGAGTCCTGATTGCGTCATTAATGTGTCGCTTGTCTGACACAAAGGTGGCACTACATTACATTCTGCTACAAGCAACCTGTATGTGTGGAAAACATGAGCTACCTGACTGCTAGCATTTGTCATCCTTCACATAGTGCATCAATTACCCTGTATGTTTCCCTACCATTACACACAGTCAGCTACTTATCTGGCAGATTGGGTAACAAACATCACATGTCACAACACAGCTTTAAATTGTGCACATTTTCATGATATGTACTCACCAACATGGCCACCAATCCTGATTCCCAGGTGGTCCAGCAGATCTTGCTCCCTGGAGATCAGATCAGGCCAGCGGTGCTTCAATTGATGGTCATTCCGTTGGCTACCATATAGACGCACCAAGTGATGGCGCACCTTCGCCCACCGGACTTTTCGGGCCTCCGTGTGATACTCCTGTATCACCCTACCCCCAGCCTCCAGCATAAGTGGGAGGAAATCGCAAACAAGACATATAAACACCCCCAATTCCTCCTCACCCATCCTGGGAAGCCGTGGCCTACCAGACATTTAAGCACTGAAAAAGGGGGAAAAGTAGTAGAAAAAAAGAAAAGGGGGAAATGGGGAAAATTAGAGTGGGGAAATACAAAGAAAACTTAACAAAAATAAGAGCCCAACTATCCCCTATATCACAGTACCCACAACAGACTCCCACAGACAATATATACAACACTGGACTTGACAAATGTATACAACACAGACTCAGACAGTATTCTACAACAAGATAATGATGAGAAAAGAACAAGTGAGATGGCACACTGGACTCAAAAGCACTAATACACAGGACAACACTTTGCACACAGTCACACAGTCTAGAATAATCAGAGACTGCAAAGTGAAAGTGAAAGTACACCCACTGTACAGATTCTGTAAACAGGATATCCTATTACATCACATCCTGCATAAAATGGCCGCCGTTTTTTTCCCATTATGGTTCATATTTTCACGCATACAGCTTGTGCGTCATATTTTTGGACGCAAGGAGTGCAGATAATGCAGAGTCAAAATATTTTTCATAATCGGGATATAATATTTGTTTGCGGCATATTTTACAGTTCTAGAGGTGAAAATTAAGCCGCAGCAAATTATGATATGTATTTATGAAAAATATTTTTGACTCTGCATTATCTGCACTCCTGTGTGTGACAAGCTGTATGCGTGGAAATATGATGCATAATGGGAAAAAACGGCGGCCATGTTATGCAGGATATTATGATATCTATTTATTAAATATATTTTTGACTCTGCATTATCTGCACTCCTGTGCGTCAAAAATTATGACGCACAAGCTGTATGCGTGAAAATATTATGCATTTTGACAAATATGTATTTCATTTGTCCAAATGAGAAATGGATTTTGGCATGACCAAACGGTGCTAAGTGATAAACTTTGGGGTTAGCTATAGCAAATGTCCCTTATAGGATGTATAGAAGGTATTCACAGTGCAATAGTAATGATTGGCCAGAATGGATATTACGCATAATTGTGCACATATGTAGGTAATTGCTGATTGCTAATTTCAAAAAATGAAAGAGATACCAGGATGTATTCCTTAGCAAAATTGTGTCCACATGTATCAAGCTATTCCAAATTGCATAAAGGCCAATTAGGTAGAGCAATTGTCGCCTAAACATTTTCTGGGGGTAACCATGTCCTAATTACGAATTAATGTATCTAAAATGTGTTTCACTATTGACATGTAGGGCACACATGCAACTTATGCATGTGTGTGCTTCACATGTGCGCAAGAAATGCATATTTGGGGTGCAACAGAGGGGGACTTAGGCCCCCAGCACCCTGGGGTTTGCTGTTCCTGACTTGCAACTTTATCCAAGGTTTTCCCAAATTCAGTAATGCGAAACCATTGGCAGCAGGCCCATGGAAGCAAATTGGGTATGATTCCCTGTTTGCTAATCTGTAATCCCATTTGCCTATTTGACGTTTGCCCTAATGATTCTTTGGACAATTCTGACATACCATTTAGCATTGATTTAATAGCAAATTCGCAACGTTCCTTATGTCATGATTGCAAATAGGTTGTTGATGTATGTAGCCCTTTATGCATTACCTGGTTTAGTGACATGTTTCATTCTTCCTGCTAGGTTACAACTGGGACACTACTGTGATAGGCTGCTTGCAACCATTTTGTTGATTGGATGGTACATGTGTGTGGTCCAATATTGATCCAGTATCAACTGTTAAGGTGTATGTTGTCACTGTAACGTCCATGTCTCATCATGAGTTAGTGGCAGCTAATCGTGTATCTAATGAGTATCGTTTGTAGCTAAATGTGAGTAAAGTCATTGAGGACATGGTAACCTACACGTGGATGGTCCCACCCTGTCACTGAAGACGTGTAATGAGACTTTCAACTGGGCAACCTTGGTGTGCTGAGTGAGAGAATGTCTCAGGTGTCTGGATCCGGCATGTGTCATTGCAACATTTGTACTCAAGTTACCCTATGTGGATGGTAATGTATCAGGAAACATCATAGACTCTGTGCAGAAGTAAATGGCTGGTATTCAGCACACACGACTCATCTCTATTATTTGAACAATGTAACTCAGCGTGTGAACTGTCAGGGTGCTCATATGTGTTGACTTTTCATGGACATTATCTGAGGTTGCAGGATCTGCTGGAGGCCACGTACACCATCAAACGCTATGGTCCAGGTACACTGTTACACTTTGTAGTTTAGGCATTAATGAGGCCCAGACAATGGAAGGGCCATGATTTAGCTATTCAAGGGCACTGTCACAAATATGATACAAATAACAGTCAGATGATGCAATACTATGTATTTGAGTATACCTGGATGAGGCAAATGACAAATTATTATCTGAGGTACAAGAGGTTTTGGACAGCAAGTGTGGTCCATAGGTGGACCCCGGGTATCTTTAGGGTGACCCACGGACAGGTGCCAGTCAGGCTGACAGGATGCTGGGTCAATCAGGAGCCAGCTCTTTCACAAATTACATGATCAGTGGTCTGACTAGGACTGGTCAGAGGGAGGAGTAGACAGTTGACATGTCACACTGTGTATGTCCTGTGTTGTCTTGAAGGTGACACATGAACCCTGATAAAGTGTTACACGGCAACATTAGTAGCAATGCTTAATGATGTAATTGCCAACATCTATGCTGTAGGAGGCATCAGCATGGACGGGGCATGTACATTTGGGTGGTGTGCATGGAGGGGATCACTGGTGTGGCCTCCTTCAGTGTCTCACTAGTCCTGTTGGATGAGATTTGCTTTAAAATGGCCTACAGTACCTTTCATACGAGAATCAATCTACAGGTGATACCAGGCCTTAAAAACTCCAAGCCAGTGTATTATATGAGCTGAGTTCCATGCAGTGAGATGGTACTATGACAATGGTAGGCATAGGAAAGGGTGTGGCACACTGGATGACTCTTGTGAGTGTGTGTATGTAGATGAGGGAATCTCAGTGTACACATATCAGCATTCTAGGGACCTCTTCTGACAGGTGGGGTGTGACCAGCCGCATGTGTGTGTAATGTTTTTAGAAAAGGCCTGACATGTAGATGGGATGTGATGTGCTGGATGCTTGTCATATGTGTGGCACTTGTGCTGTGTATGTTCTGCTTATGTGTAACTCTAGTGACAGATAGTCATTTGCAAAGATTGTAAGTAGTTGGAATTACTGCTGCCAAGAGTCTGGTAATACATTCCTGTTCCTGAAGCATAAGCATGTCAACTGCCTGATGTATGAGGCCTGTATTCCCCTAGTTGAGTGATGGTGTTTTAGTTGTGTGCCATCTGCTGGGATGAACCATGTTTCCTACATGTATGTGTGTCATATGTGTGGTCCTCACCTATTGCCCTTCAAAGGTGAACTGTACAGGATGTCAGTAATTTACATTGTGTATGTATGTGACCATTGTATGATAGGCATTACATTTGTTGTGTGTTTTTCTGTGTCCTGATTGTTATATCATTATTGCTCCATGAGACAACATTCTTCTTCTGATATTTAAAGCTAAAGGTGTGCAGAAATGAATAGGCCAGACCATGATGTGGTGTTTGTTATCAGTGTTTATTTACAATAGTGCATTAAGTGGTGATGGTGATAATTATGAAAAAAATGTATTTACAATCTGTTGGTGCCTACGCACTCCAGCAGCCGTGTTTGGTTGCTCCCCCTCCTGTTGCAGGCCAGCATCCTCCTCTTCCTCGTCTTCAGGCATGTGTGGGTCTGGTTCGAGGAGGGGAATGTTCCTTTTGACACAAATGTTGTGCAATATCGCACATGTTAGTATGATCCTACAGACCATCTCGGGGGAATATAGTAGGCTACCACCAGTGATGTCGAGGCAGCGGAACCTTGACTTGAGGATGCCGAAGGTCCGCTCGACAATGCTGCGTGTCCTCTTATGGGCGTCGTTGTATGCCCGCTCTGCAGCAGTACTCGGGTTGCCAAATGGTGTCATTAGCCATGGCTAGATGCCATACCCCTGATCAGCTGAAAGAAAAAAACTATGGGATCATGTTGATGTAGCTTGCATTATTGAAAAGACCGTTCATGGCAGTAGTTGTCTTGTGTTGTCTGTGACTCTTTTGTGTACTGATGTGACATCCTATACTTGTAGGCTATACCATCTGCATTGTGTTTTTACCTTGGCTGAGCACGTGTTTGTCTGCTAACAGTTTGTCATCAGTATGTTTTGTGATTTTCAGTGCAGTGTGCCCTCCCTAACATTGTGACTTGTGATACAGGTGTCCTTGTGTCTTCACTTGGGGTGAGTAGATAGTTCAATGTAGAGTTTTATTTATAAGTGTTGTTAGCACGTTCATATGAACGTACCCTGGACATCCCATACCTTTTGACTTAGGCAGTGTATTAATGTAAAGGTCATTGTGACACTTACAATTTGCAAGGTGACATTTCGGCTACCACACTCATTAATGTCTTCACATTAGGCTGTACAGTAAATTCCTATGTGTGACAAGTTCAATGGTGACTTAAGAAACATGGCTAGTGATGTCAGGACCTCAGTGTGTTCCTGCCTAGATGTTGCTGTTGTGGTGTATGTGTTGTGTGTCCTAGAGGGTTGCTGTGCAGTGTGTGAATAAGTAGGTTTTAGTACTTACCAACAAGTAGTCCATTGCCATACCGTCCATCCTGGAAGTGTTGGTTGATGGTGAAGTGACGGAAGATGAATGAGTCATGGACACTCCCAGGATATTTAGCCACGACGTTTGTGAACATTCCTTGGTGATCAACTATGGCCTGCACGTTGATTGAAAGTGTGTGCTTCCTGTTGTGGTCGAGGTGTTCAGTCGCAGCAGGTGGCACAATGCGTACATGTGTGCAGTCGATTGCACCAAGGACGTGTGGGAAGCCACTGATTGCGTAGAACCCCTGTTTAGTTTCCTGCTGCTTCTGCAGTGTGTTAGGGAAGCAGATGTGGCGGGGTGTCAGGCGAATGATGGCATCCAGTACTTTGGGCAGAAATGCGAAGAATGATGGTTGTGATATTCCACCAACCAGGGCACCAGTTGTTTGAAAAGAGCCACTTGCCAGCATGTGAAGTACTGCAAGCAGCTTTGTTTCTGTTGGTATGGTGTGGGGTGTCACCAAAGTGGGGGCCAACTGCGGTTCAATGTTTCACAGCAGCTGCTGAATGGCCTTCCAGTTCAACCGGTACCTCTGTATGATGTCGTGTTCCCTGAGGCCCTGAAGGGTTGTTCTTGGGCGGAATATCCTCTTCTGCCTTCTGCGCTGCCTTTGGGGTCCCTGCTGGTGTTGTGGTAGCTGCTGTTGTTGCTGCTGGGCTCTGCGTCTGCGTGCACGCTGGATAAGAATCACCTCCATGGCTCCCTGTTGCTGCTCTGCTGCTCTGCTGTTTGTTCTGTGTGTTCTGATTAAATAAAGGTGTGTTTGGCCCATTTTAACGCCTGCCCTGATCCAGGTGTTAATTTTTGACGCAAATCGGGCTGTGCGTCATTTTCTGGCTCCGTCTCCCGGCCGTGCGTCATTTTTGCCCGAAAGGATAAATACGACGCACAGCCGTTTGCGTCATTTTTTGGACGGGAACACCTACCCTGCATATCATTAACGCAGGGCGGGTTGCCTCATCCAAGAAATGACGCACACGGCAGAATTTTGTTGTCCACGGACTCGGGCGTCAGAGTTTAAATACGGGGCAACGTTTGCGCTGATTGTGCGTCAAATTTTTTGACGCACTATCAGCGCAAACGGAGTATAAATATGCTCCTAAGGGTGTAAAGAATACCCGCCCCAAGACCCTGGAAAGTAGGAGTAACGTACTACTATTTCCCCAATAACACACCAAAGTCATGATAGAGAATTTTGCAAAGACCACACAGACTGCAAAGCATTGAACAGATTCCTGGACCTGAAGACCTGCAAAGGAAGGGGACCAAGTCCAAGAGTCGCTAAAGTGTCCAGGGCGGGAGGAGCCCACTAAACCCCAGATGAAGGTGCAAAATGGCTGCCTCCAGTTGGAAGAAGCTGCAGGTTTTGCAACAACGAAAGGAGGTAGGAAGTTCTTCTTCATGCAGCAGATGTCCCACGGCATGCAGGAGGATGCAGAGTTGTTTCCTTGGCAAAATACTGCAAACAAGCCTTGCTAGCTGCAAGAGTTGCAGTTGAAGAAAAAGGGTGCTGCCTGGGCTTAGGAATGACCAGGATGTTGCCACTTGGGAGAGGAGACAGAGGGGGCCCTCAGCAATGTAGAGAACCCATGCACATGCAGGAAGCACCCGCAGAAGTCTTTGAACTTGGGTTCAAGAAGTCTGAACATGTTGGTCATCTCAGCACTGCAAAGAAGGGTCCCACGACACCGGAGATCAACTCAGGGAGCTGAGCATCGCAGGACAGAGTGCTGGGGACCTAGGCTCAGCTGTGCATGCAGGATTTCTTGGAACTGTGCACAGAAGTCCTTGTAGCTGCAGAAGACACAGTGCACAGGATTACTGTCTGGGGAGGGGAGGCAAGGACTTATCTCCTCCAAAATTTGGACAGTTGGGCCACTGGACAGTCTGGGTCACTAGGGTCAACCACCTGTATTCCAGGAGCCAAGCTGGTCAGGATGAGAGGGGTCCCAGAGTGCTGGTGAAGCTGAAGTTTGCTTCCTGCTGGAGCAGGGGGAAGATTCCGTTGACCCACTGGAGATTTCTTCATGGCTTCCAGTGCAGGGTGAAGGCAGGAATCTCCCAGAGCATGCACCACCAGGAAACAGTCGAGAAAACCGGCAGGATTAGGAGCTACAATGTCGCTGGTAGTCTTCTGGCTACTTTGTTGCAGTTTTGCAGGTGTCCTGGAGCAGTCAGCGGTCTATCCTTGGCAGAATTCGAAGAGAGAAGTGCAGAGGAACCCTGATGAATTCTTGCAAGTCATAATCTGAGGAAAAGCCCACTGGAGAGACCCTAAATATTCCTCAGAGGAGGATTGGCCACCTAGTCAGGTATGCACCTATCAGGAGGGGTCTCTGATGTCACCAGCTGGCACAGGCCACTCAGAGGCCTCCAGAGTGCCCTCACACCTCTGGAATCAAGATGGCAGGGATCTGGGACACACTGGAGGAGCTCTGGGCACCACCCATGGGGTGGTGATGGACAGGGGAGTGGTCACTCCCCTTTCCTTTGTCCAGTTTCGTACCAGAGCAGGGACTAGGGGTTCCCTAAACCGGTGTACACTGGCTTATGCAAGGAGGGCACCATCTGTGCCCTTCAAAGCATTTCCAGAGGCTGGGAGAGGCTACCCCTCCCCAGCCTTTAACACCTATTTCCAAAGGGAGAAGGTGTAACACCCTCTTGCAGAGAAAATTCTTTGTTCTGCCTTCCTGGGACTGGACTGCTCAGACCCCAGGAGGGCAGAAAATCCTGTCTCTGGGTTGGCAGCAGCTGTAGCTGTAGAGAAAACCCCAGAGAGCTGGTTTGGCAGTACTGGGGGTCCATAGTGGAGCCCCCTGGATGCATGGAGTTGCCTCCCCAATACCAGATTTGGAATGGGGGGACAATTCCATGATCTTAGACATGTTACATGGCCATCTTCGGAGATACCATTGTGAACCTACATATAGGTATTGACCTCTATGTAGTGCACATGTGTAATGGTGTCCCCGCACTCACGAAGTCCAGGGAAATGTCCCTGAACTATGTAGGGGCACCTTTGCTAGTGGAAGGGTGCCCTAACACTTAGTAACTTTGCACCTAACCTTTAGCTTGTGAAGGTTAGACATATAGGTGACTTATAAGTTACTTAAGTGCAGTGTAAATGGCTGAGAAAAAACGTGTGCGTTATTTCACTTAGGCTGCAATGGCAGTCCTGTGTAAAGTTTTGTCTGAGCGCCTATGGATGGCAAAAGAAATGCTGCAGCCCATACGGATCTCCTGGAACCACAATACCCTGTGTACCTTGGTACCACATAGTAGGGAATTATAAGGGTGTTCGAGAATGCCAATTGAAATTGGTAAAAGTAGTCACTAGCCTATAGTGACAAATTTAAAGGCAGAGAGAGCATGAACACTGAGGTTCTGATTAGCAGAGTCTCAGTGACACAGTTAGGCACTACACAGGTATGCACATTCAGGCCACAAACTCTGAGCACTGGGACCCTGGATAGCAGGTTCCCAGTGAGACAGGTAAAAAACACTGACAAATATGGTTTTCACTATGAGCACTGGAGTCCTGGCCAGCATGATCCCAGTGAAACAGTAAAAACACACTGACATATTCTCACAAACAGGCCAAAAGTGGGGGTAACAATGCTAGAAAGAGGCTACCTTCTCACATATATTACTTACTGAAGGTCGCCACTATGTAGTTATGATTAGTACCATGGTTCCGTAGAAAAAGGGATTTTTGACCTGCTTATATCTTTGGCACCATTTGACAAATCTTCACAAAACTTTCCAAAAACAGTGTGCCAGTGATTCTTGTTGCGCATGGGAAGGTTTCTGTGAGAGGTAAGAAAAACGGGTGAGGGGGTAAAAAAAAAGTTCATTTCTCATGTTAATTCCCATAGGAGTTTTGAACACGGCTACAGCCTGAACTGCTAGATGGAATTTTATCAAATTTGGCGTAAAGGTAGCTTTCGGTATGCAAATTACAATTTTACTTTTTTTGTGTAAATTCATTCAGTAGTTTAAGGGAAATTAAAGGAAAACCAAATTTGCATATCTAGGGCTGTAGTTCCTCTGCAGCGACTTTGTGAATAATAAGAGCTCGTGCAGAGATCTGCAGAGCTCTGATTGGCTGCCAAAACATCATCCAAGACATATTGACAGCCATCTTAGGACTTGGCTTCTGCCCTGTCCCAGAAAAATAGTGAAGAAAAAAAGAAAAGGCACCAGGGAAGGGACTCACCTGACCTCAAAGTTCTGTTGTTGGGCTCAAGAAGGACCCCACCAGGGCAAAACAGCACTTTAAAAAATTCACAATGACATAGCAAATTTGCTGTAAAATGTTTTAAAAATCTCTCACAAAATAAAAGAAATTCAGAAGTTAGAGTTAGAGTTATATCAAGTAACTATAACTCACGCCATAAGGTAACTACAACTCATTGTCTCGCCATGCACTATTAATTACCTCAGATATCACAGCACTCATGACAACTTTTATAACAGCAATAAAAATATCAATGAAACATTAGAAGTCATATTATTGAAGAAGAAACTGTGCATAGTGGAGATGTGAATTATAGTTACCTTGGGCCGCTAGTTATAGCTACTTGAAATAACTGTAACTGCTGAATTTCTCTGAACTCCACTAGTTAGTTATAGGTAGGACTATGTTTCCATAGAAAAAGCATTTTTGACTTGCCTAAATCTTTGGCACTGTTTGACGAATCATCACAAAAGTTTCAGAATAAAAATGCCCTGGTAATTCTTGTTGCGCACAGAGGGCCTTATTTATTCTTTTTGGTGCAAAACTGCACTAACGCAGCTGGGCACCATATTTATGAAATGGTGCAAGCCGGTGCAAAGGGTAGGCTAGCTTAAAAAAAAAATTACATTAGGCAGGTTTGAGTCAAAATAAATGATTCTAACCAGATTAGCATCATTGTTTGACGCTAAGGTGCATATTTATACTCTGTTTGCACTGAATTAGCATCATTTTTTTTTAACTCTAATTCAGTGCAAAACGAACTCCATATTTATACTTTGGTGCTAGACTCGTCTAGTGCCAAATGTATGGAGTTAAAGTCATTTTTTGGAAGTGGAAACCTTCTTTGCCTTAATGAGATACACGGTAGGCGTTCCCGTGCAAAAAAATGACTCTATGGCCTTAATGCCATATTTATACCCCCGTTGCAAAAATGGTGCAAAGGAGGGAGGAGGGGTCAAAAAATGGGGCAAAGCTTGCTTTGCCCCATTTTTTAAAGCCTGGGTCAGGGCAGGCGTTAGGGGACCAGCTGGTGCACAGAAATGGTGCAAGCCAGTGCTAAACTTTTTGGTGCAAAACTGAGTTAGTGCAGTTTTGCAGCAAAAAGTATAAATAAGGGCCAATATTTTGTAAGTTTGCACCACTTTTGCGTCAAAAAATGACATTAATGCGGCGCAAAAAAAGTATAAATTAGGGCCTTGGTGCTAGACGGGTCTAGCACCAAAGTATAAATATGGAGTTAGATTTGCACAGTATTAGAGTAAAAAAAAATTACATTAATTCGGTGCAAACAGAGAATAAATATGCCGCACAGTATAAATATGCCCCTAAATATGGCGTTAAGGCCATAGAGTAATTTTTTGCATGGGAACGCCTACCTTGCATCTCATTAAGGCAAGGTAGGTCTCCACTTTCAAAAAATGACTTTAACTCCATAATTAGAGTAAAAAAAATGACACTAATTCGGTGCAAACAGAGTATAAATATGTCCCAGAATGTTTCAGAGTGATTCAGAACGTTTAGATACGACTACAGCCCGGATGGAATTACACCACTTTTGGCAGAAAACTACCTTTTGGTATGCAGATTACACTTTTGCTTCTTTGGTGTAAATCTGTCCAATACTTTTTGAGATTTTATCAGGGAAAATAAATTTGTATATGTAGGGAAGCAGATCCTTTGCGATGTATTCGCAAATAATGACGAGCTCATGCAGGGAAATGCACAGCTCTGATTGGCTGCCAACACTTCAAACCAGGAAGTGTTGGCAGCCATCTTGGGACTCTGCTTCCACCAAGTCCCAAAAAAAAAGTTTAAAAAAAAAAAAAGGAGCCAGGGTAGAGACATCCGTGACCACTTAGATATAGTGCTCCAGCCCCAGAGGGACCCCCCACGGCTAGAAAACACTTTAAAAAACAAATAATCCGATCCCCTGATTTTGCACCAACTTTGCAATTACGTGTTTGTTTTTTTGTTTTTTTTTAAACCAAGCACACCTGTGCTTGTTTTTTAACAAGCCCGAGGTGGGATAGGTCCTGGGAGCATTTAACATTTTCAATGCAGGGGGCTGCGTGGCCTCACTGCAGACAGGGGACCACCACCTCCCTGCGGCTTATGAGTTACACAATGCGGGGGTGCATGGCCCAACTGCAACCCCAGGGACCACCACCTCCCTGGGGCAAATAAACAAAAGTGAAGAGGGTCCTTGTGGATCCCTGAGACCCAGGGACCACCACTTCCCCAAGGCTATTGATTGTTGGACGGGTGCCGCGCAGCCCTTCTCGTGGAGCTTCTGATGGCCCTGTGGACAGCTGCTCCTGTTACGTCCCAGGGTGCCCACCCTAGGACATAGTTATTCCTTGTGGCTTGGTGGCAGCTTTACAGCTGCTGCCAAGCCACAGCAGACACTGCTCATGGCAAGGCAGAACTGTCAAACTGCTCTCCCTCACTGCGAGCAGTGGTTTCCTCTGTCTCCCTGACAGAAATGCTTGCTCCTGTAGGAGGTGGGGAGCTAGTGACTGGGTGTCCTGGGAATACAAAAGGTTGACAGATGGAGTACTGAAACATTTCAAACACTCACCCCCAGTCAAGGATCTAAGAATAATCTGTCATTCTTTTACACTCCATGCCACCCCAGTTTGTATCAAGGCACATGCAAATAAGTCCAGACACTATTTACCATGAGAACAGTCCAACCTGAACAGCCCAGCCCAGCCCAGCCCAGCCCAGCCCAGCCCTCCCTGGACAGGAAACAAGCACCCTAGGACCAGTTTTGGGGCATCAGCCAGGCTTGCACCAATCTAGTGGCACAGTGAGCGAGGGACCCATGTATGAGCATACCCTGGCCACTTAGGGCGACTTTAGCAACACAAAAGGATGATAGATGGAGTGCTGAAACTTTATAAACATTCACCACAGTCACTGATCTAGATTCATCTATTGTTCTTTTGCTCACCATGCCACCCTAGTTGGAACCCAAGAACATGCAAATCAGTCTTGACCCTGTTCCCCATGAGAGTAATCCAACCCGAACTGCCAGGTAAGGTCCTCCCTGGGCTGGAAACAAGTATCCTGGAATGGAGTTTGGGGTAACACCCCTCATCAGGAAGGCTAGTTTGAATCCAGTGGCACAGTGGTCAAGGGACCCATGTCTGGGCATAACCTGGCCTCTTAAGGTGACTTTAGTAACACAAAAAAATGATGGACCGAGGTCACATGGCAGGGGGATGGGGTCCCCAGGGGTGAGATGAGCCTCGGGTGGGGGGGCCGCTCAATCCCCCCCAAAAGAAAATATTACAGTTGCACCCTGGGGGATTGCGTCCTTAGAACCAAGATCAGCCTAGGGAAGGGGGTCACGCAGCCCATTCTCTCTAAAAATAATAACTAATTAGGCCATGCCCTATGGGATGGGGTCCACAGGGCTGAGGTCACCCTGGGGAAGGGGCTTGGTGCAGGTTGGGTTGTTAAAAGGGTTGTCCTGTGGCCAACCCCGCTGTGTATGACAGAAGACTGTGAGGAGTGCAAAGTTGAGTTGGCCACAGGCTCTGCGGTCAACCGCCACCACACACGGCCAAAAGCCATGCACAGTGATAGTTGAATTAACATATAGTAATGAAAATTACTTTATGTTGAAAAACATAGAAATTTACTGAAAAAAAACAAGTTACAGGGATGTCATAGTTAGGAAATAGAATTTAAAAAACCTTAGAAATTCACAAAAAAAAAACAAAGGTTACAGGGACATTATAATTAGGTTCTGAATTTACTCGTACAAGACCATAGAAATGCCACTGCTATAGTTAGAGTTCTTTCAAGTAACTATAACTCACGCCCTAAGGTAACTATAACTTGTGCCCTCTCCATGCACTGCTATATACCAGAGATATTACAGTAGTCATGACAACTTCTATAACATCCTTAAATTTTAGCATTCAAATTTTCAAAGAAAAACTGGTCATGGTGAGGGCACCAATTACAGTTACTGGAATGAACTCTAACTGTAACTGCAGAATTTCTCTATGAATAATTTATATGTATACACCCACACACACACACACACAATTTGTTTATCATTTTGAATACCTTTATATTCAATAGTCTACAGATTATGGGTGTGAACTAAAGAATCCACCAAGCTATGTCCTGCAGACCTAGTAGAGACAATGATAGTAGTGACCACATACTGTGGCATGATTCTTTAAGACTGTTTGTTACTTCTAGGGGATATATCCACCATTGTTCATAGTTTGTAGTGGAGAAGGCCTTGATTTATACTTTTTGGTGCAAAACTGCACTAACCCAGCTTTGTACCAAAAAGTTTACCACCGGCTTGCACCATTTCTGTGCACCAGCTAGGCACCATATTCATGTAATGGTGCAAGCCGGTGCAAAGGGTAGGCTAGCATAACAAGAAATGTCGTTAGTTGGTGGGTCTGGCGCTATGGAAGAAGGGGGTTTTGCATCAAAAAATGATGTTAGGTAGGTTAGGGTAAAAAAAAATGACTCAAACGTGTCTAGAGTCATTCTCAGGTGCAAAAACAAATGCCTCCTGTCTTAGAGAAGACATGAGTCATGCCCACCCCACCAATCACCACCACAGGGGACCAGGGTCCCCTGGGCAAGGCCATTACACACAGTGCCACGCATAGGGACCCATTTCAGAGCCCCCAGTGGCACTCTAAAAATACTTACCTGTACTTACCTATACTTACCTGGAATGGGGTCCCCCATCCTTCGCTGTCCCTATGGTGTTGGTGGGGGTGTCCCTGTGGCATGGGGAGGGCACCTGTGGGCATATCCCATGGTGTTCCACCACGGAAATAGGCCCACAGGTCCCTTAACGCCAGCCCTGACCAAGGCGTTAAAAAATGGTGCAAAGCAAGCTGTGTACCATTTTTTGACCCCTCCTCCCTCCCATGCGTGATTTTAGCACAGGGGATAAATATTGTGCTAAGGCCATAGACTAATTTTTTGCACTGGGACACCTACTTTGCATCTCATTGACATAATGTAGGTTGCCACCTCCAAAAAATGACTTTAGATCCATACATTTGGCACTAGAGCATCAGAACGGCCCCATTCTTGTAACATTCTGAACCTGCAGAAATCCTAGTCTGTGCAGCCACACTTAGGGGAAGACCTTCCTATTATTAGCTTACTACCAGAGTGTTGCCTCTATGTTATTATCATGGCTAATGTCCCCCCTCTACAGCCTGATCACAGTGAACCACAGGGGGCCTTGAAGAATGAGGCCATGCATTGACTAGCCCAAACGAATTTACTCTCAATAGATAATGCCCATCAGATAATCTTGACCGGAAGAGTAGGCTGGGTGGGACCACTAGTAAAATGTTGTAGGGTGACTTTATAATTATCAACTTTAGAAGTCCTCGTCTCATGAGGGATGTTCTGTCTAGGACTTCTTTGGCCCCCCAAGGTAGTAACACTCCAGTATTGCACCCGTTGGGTGCATTTTATAGACATTTGCAACCTGTGCAGCCAGGGTTCCCTTCGGTACATCTAGGCATTGAGCTTACTGACAATCTACACTACATCTCCCTGTTGCTATTAAGTAAGAAATATCAGGCATTGAGCTCACTTACAGATAACGATTGACTGTTTTACAAGGCCTATGCAGGGAGCCAGACGATGAGGTCCTGTACTGTGGGAACTGCCAAATGAATGACGGTCAGGAGTCCCAACAAAGCCCCCATAGCGCCACAGGGCACAGATGGCATGGACCCTGTGGCCATTATTAACAGCTGTGATGGGGCACCGATAGAAGTAGACCAAAAGCCAGTCACCCTGAGAGAGATATGGACTGGGGCTAAAGTTTTTACAGATAATAATAAGGGGCGCCACTATTTTTCAAAATGGGTTATTGAATGCTTACGCTGTAAAATTGAGACAGAAGAGTGGGGCGCTGTTATTAGTAAAGTGGATGTGATCTGCATCCACGAACATGGCGTATTTCCCCTGTTTATATGCATGGATTTAACTCACACCTCCTGCCTGCTACACCTTCATAATCTGTGAGGGCTAAGGGGGACTTTAGGTGCTTATCTCCAATAAACTTCCTGTAGCGGTTAAAAATACTTTTTGGGAGTCCACCTATTTCCAATTATTGTGGCTTAAGTATAAGAACATGGCTGATGTGGTCCTAATCAATTATTACAATAGTGTATTTGACTCTACCTGTTGCAGAGTTGTTCACACCCTGGAACAAAGTTTACACAAATTTGTACACCCTATATGCATTATGCGCTGGGGACTTTAATATGCGGCCTTGTTCCCTGCCTCTATCTCAGACTTGTGGGCTTACTACCCCTGACGGGGTAGGGCATGACCATTTTCACCATAATGACTACGGTGAGACCCTTAACTTGATGCTGTCCACATTTGACTTGATGCAAATGGAACGTAAGCTTGGTGGTAATGGTGAGATAATACCAACCTATAGAGGTGCCAACCCATCATCTGTTAGAGATCATATTATTGTGTCTTCATTTGCTACACCCTACACGGGCCTCAACTACTTAGTGATCACAATCAAATTATTCTTCCAACTGTTTTTTTGGGGGCCAAAGGATGTGTTCTATACTATCCCTAATCAGGTTGAGGTCCATAGACCTAATGTGGTGAGACGGAAAAGGGAAGATATTGACCCTGCTGACTTTCAGCGGAATGCTATACAAGGATGTCCACAGGAAATTGACTATTGTCTACAAAAGAATATCAAAGCTGATTAGTTCTTTTAGTATAGTCACTGCATATAGTCAGGGCCTTTTGACACATTACCCACAACATAGGCGGTCCAAGAATAATAAAGGGTGGTTCAACCATGCTTGCACTAAAGCTAGGGGGATTCTCAAATTAGCCCTTCAGACATTACCTAGAAACCTAGTGGTAATCAATTAGCTTCGAGTGGAATATAGGAAGGTTTGGGAGCAAAGGAAGAAAGAATTTAGGAAAGAGGCATGGTCGAAACTAGCCCTAGCTACGGAAATAAACAATGTTAAATTGTTTTGGGAAACAATAAATGCCCCCTTTTTGTCTGAATGGGTGCCTCCAGATCTGGGATGTAGAGAAGCCTGTGCAGCATGGGTGGGCCACTAATCGGACATTTTTAAGCAAGGGACCAGGGCAGCAGATCTAATTGGGCAATTTGAGCTGGGGCCTCCTAATTACTTACAGATTACAATGGGCGAGGTCTTCTCTGCTCTCCGAGATATCACTGAGGGCAAGGCCCCAGGACCTGATGGGGTACCGGTGGACGTCTTCAAACATAACACTAAATTTTCTGTACCAATCTTGACCAGGCTGTTTATTATGGCCATATCTGGGGATATCCTGGTGTCTTGGTTCACCTCCATTATCATACCTATATATAAAAAAGGAGACAAGGCTGACCCTAAAAATTATCGCCCAATATCATTGCTGGACTCATCTTTGAAAATATTTAGTAGAGTTATTCTGGCAAGATTGAACAACTGGGCACTGGACAACAACATTCTGTCTCCTGTTCAGTTTGGCTTCAGAAAAGGATTGAGCACCACTGAGCAATGTGTTAATCTATATCTGATAACAGGGAAGAACACCAAGGCCAAAAATAGTTCACTATACCTTTGCTTTGCAAATCTCAGTAGTGCCTTCGACCTAGTGGAACGCGCCTTTTTTTGGCCTACATTATTAGATATAGGTGCCCCAAGGTATATCATTGATTTCTGGGCCCTTTTATATGGATACCTAACATGTAAGGTTTGCTTTGGCCAAATGGGAGAATGTACCACCCCCTTTAAGATAGGAAGAGGTATCCGACAAGGTTGCATCCTTGCCCCGTTACTGCTTTCCTTATTTATCAATGGGGGAGGCAAACATTTACAGGGAATACAGGCTGATCCTCTGTACATGGCAGGATGCCCTGTGCCTGCATTACTTTACGTGGATGATGTTGCCCTGATCTCGAGGACACCAGGGGCTCCATAAACTAATGTGTGGTTTTGAGCAGTTTATGACATTCAAGGGGCATGATAATTAATAAATCTAAAACATTTAGGGGGTCATTCCGACCCTGGGGGTAAAAACCGCCAGGGCCGTGACCGACGGAAAGCACCGCCAACAGGCTGACGGTGCTTTCCTGCCCATTCTGACCACGGCGGTAAAGCCACGGTCAGAAAAGGGGATCCGGCGGTTTCCAGCCGGATTACCCCTGGCTGGGCTGAATCTCCATGGCGGCGCTGCAAGCAGTGCCGCCATGGAGATTCCGACCCCCTTCCCGCCATCCTGTTCCTGGCGGTTTTTACCGCCAGGAACAGGGTGGCGGGAACGGGTGTCGTGGGGCCCCTGTGGACCCCTGCACTGCCCATGCCACTGGCATGGGCAGTGCAGGGGCCCCCTAACAGGGCCCCAGCATGATTTTCACTGTCTGCTTAGCAGACAGTGAAAATCGCGACGGGTGCAACTGCACCCGTCTCACCCCTGCAACACCGCCGGCTCTATTCGGAGCCGGCTTCTATGTTGCAGGGACTTTCCCGCTGGGCCGGCGGGTGCTCCTTTGGCGGGCACCCGACGGCCCAGCGGGAAAGCCAGAATGGCCTCCGTGGTCTTTTGACCGTGGAGCTGCCAAATGGCAGTGACCGCATGGTGGGCGGCTACCGCCGCCCGCCGCGGTCAGAATGACCGCCTTACTATGGTATGTTGCCAGAAAGTAAAGAGATGTAGGAATTTCTACATTCAAAATACGGAGATTAGTGCTGTTAATTGTTTTAATTACCTGGGTGTCTTATTCTCAAGCAATGGCAGGTGGGAACAGCTTATCTGTTTGGGTAGGAACGAGTTAAGAAGAAACTTCTGTGCTATTTTTAGATTCACCAGTAAACTAGGGAGCCGTACCATAGGCACTATGCTTAATATCTACATGCTAGAGTTGTTTCCACAGTGGCTTGTGGTGCAGGAGTGTGGGGATATATAACAAGTACTCCCTTATAATAGAATTGTTTCCTAAAATGCCTGTTATGCTTACCCACCTCAGTTTCCAATTGGATTACACACCAGGAGGTGGGTTTACAATACCTGGAAGATGTTCTACAGGTGAGACCATAGCTTCTATGGCACAGTATATGGTCTAAGGAAATTGTTGCATTCACTAAGGAACTCATTTTAGATTGTATGAAATTGGACAATGTCCTGTGTATACCATGGCTTGCTTTTATTGATTCTTCTTTTAAATCTGTTTCTATAAATTCAAATCCAGAGAATGTGCTGATATTATCCAAATAATTTATTAAGGACACATTTGTGCAATACAAGGCGGATGGTAGAAATTGAAACCACTATTTGTATTTACTTGTCCTATTCACTGGAAGCAAGTAGGTATGGTTGTCTTTCTGCAGTTACTAACATGTAGCACCGGTTTCTCCTAATTCGACTAAGACTGGGTATCATGCACCATTTAGTAGCATTTCCCCAAATCAGGTATTGCCCACATGAGTAAGTTAAATGCCCCTGTGATGGGGTTAGCAAACTGGGCACTTTGCACTGTGTCTCATTTTGTAAGTTCTATGAACATCTTAGAATCTTTTATCACAAACCACTGTTTAATGAATCTAATATAAGAACACACCTGGTGGCAATGGAATTCCTGTTAACCCTAAATACAAGTTAGGAAATTTCTTGTTTGCATTCCAGAATAACCTGTAAAAAAGAAACTGACTGTTTTACTTTTAAAAAAAAAATGTTATGATGATAAAATGCCATCAAGAATGTGACTGTGTCCCTTGTAAGGTTCTATTATCCTTTTTTGATTTTTCTTACTATGCAATTGGTGTTAGAATTATGACTTAAATATTATGTGCTTTTATGGCCTACTGCTTTTTTGGTATTTTCTGAATAAAGATTATGAACTGAACTGACTAGTAGAACTTGTGTGCCGCTGACCTACAATTGGCATTTAAGGCCTTTTATATTGATCATGTGGTCTAGAGGGTATTTGTATAAGTTGAAAAGCTGCAAAAAGAGTGTTGATCCTTGGTGGGGTGGGGGGTTGCCATATTCCAGTGCAGTTGACTCTGAGATACGTAGATCAAGTTTTATTTGCTGGTTTCATTCTTGTACGAAAGATTTAAACCATTTCCCTTGCTCTTCTGGTAATGTTAAACTGGGTTTTAGGCAGATTAAGAGTGTTTTCAGACCTATAGGGGCATATTTATACGCCGTCTGTGCCGATTGTGCGTAAAAAAAATTGACGCACAATCAGTGCAAACGTTGCTCCGTATTTAAAATTTGACGCCCGAGCCCGCGGACGACAACATTCCGCCGTGTGCTTCATTTTTTGGATGGGGCAACCCGCCTTGCGTTAATTGTATGCAAGGTAGGCGTTCCCGTCCAAAAAACGGCTTAAACGGCCGTGCATCTTATTTATGCTTTTGGGCAAAAATGACGCACGCCCGGGAGGCGGAGCCAGAAAATTACACACAACCTGATTTGCGTCAAACATTAACGCCTGGGTCAAGGCAGGCGTTAAAATGGGCCAAACACACCTGTATTTAATCAGAACACACAGAACAAACAGCAGAGCAGCAGAGCAGCAACAGGGAGCCATGGAGGTGATTCTAATCCAGCGTGCACGCAGGCGCAGAGCCCAGCAGCAACAACAGCAGCTACAACAACACCAGCAGGGACCCCAAAGGTAGCGCAGAAGGCAGGGGAGGATATTCCGCCCAAGAACAACCCTTCAGGGCCTCAGGGAAAACGGCATCATACAGAGGTACCGGTTGAACTGGCAGGCCATTCAGCAGCTGCTGCGAAACATTGAAGAGCAGTTGGCCCCGACTTTGGTGACACCCGCACCATTCCAACAGATACAAAGCTGCTTGCCGTACTTCACATGCTGGCAAGTGGCTCTTTCCAAACAACTGGTGCCCTGGTTGGCGGAATATCACAACCATCATTCTCCGCCTTTTTGCCTAAAGTACTGGATGCCATCATTCGACTGACACCCGCCACATCTGTTTTTCTAACACACTGCAGAAGCAGCAGGAAACAAAACAGGGGTTCTATGCAATCAGTGGCTTCCCACACGTCCTTGGTGCAATCGACTGCACACATGTACGCCTTTTGCCCCCTGCTGCAACTGAGCACCTCTAACGCAACAGGAAGCACACACATTCCATGAACGTGCAGGCCATAGTCGATCACCAGGGATTGATCGCCAACATCGTGGCTAAATATCCTGGGAGTGTACATGACTCATACATCTTCCGTCACTGCACCATCAATGAACACTTCCAGGATGGACGGTATGGCAATGGACTACTTGTTGGTAAGTACAAAAACCTACTTATATACACACTGCACAGCAACCCTCTAGGACACACAACACATACACCACAACAGCAACATGTCAACAGGAACACGCTGAGGTCCTGACATCACTAGCCATGTTTCTAAGGTCATCCTTGAACCTGTCACACATTGGAAATTACTGTACAGCCTAATGTTAAGACGTCAATGAGTGTGGTTGCCTAAATGTCAGCTTGCAAATTGTAAGTGTCCCAATGATCTTTACATGAATACATTGCATAAGTTTCAAGGTATGGGATGTCCAGGGTACTTTGATATGAACGTGTTAACAACACTTTAAATTTTAACTGTGCATGGAACTATCATCTCACCCCCAGTGAAGACACACGGACACCTGTATCACAAGTCACAATGCTAGGGAGGGCACACTGTACTGCAAATCCCAAAACATACTGCTGACAAACGGTTAGCAGACAAACACTTGTTCAGCCAAGGAAACAACACAATGCAGATGGTACAGCCTACAAGCATAGGATGTCACATTAGTACACAAAACAGTCACAGACAACATAAGACAACTACTGCCATTAAAGGTCTTTTCAATAGTGCCAGCTACATCAACATGATCCCATTCATTTTCTCTTGCAGCTGATCAGGGGTATGGCATCCAGCCATGAATTATGACACCATTTGGCAACCCAAGTACAGCTGCAGAGCGTGCATACAATGAGGCCCATAGGAGGACACGCAGCATTGTCGAGCGGACCTTCGGCATCCTCAAGTCAAGGTTCCGCTGCCTCGACATCACTGGTGGTAGCCTCCTATATTCCCCCGAGATGGTCTGTAGGATCATCCTCACATGTGCAATATTGCATAACATTTGTATCAGAAGAAACATTCCCCTCCTGGAACCAGAGCCACACATGCCTGAAGAGGAGGATGCTGGCCTGCAACAGGAGGGGGAACTACAGAACACAGCTGCTGGTATACGCAGGCGGCAACAGATTGTAAATAATTTCTTCTGAATATGATCACCTTCACCACTTTAGTTAACTAATTTAAATAAACACCTATTCTAATCACCATATCATGGTCTGGCTATTCCTTTTTGCCCACCTTCATCTCTACTTATCAGAATAAGAGTGTTGCCTCATGGAGCATTGCTGAGATACTGAGTAGGACACAGAACATCCCAGAGCTAATGTGATGCCTAACATACAATGGTCACAAACACACACACTCTTAATGACATATATCATGTACATATCTCCTTTGAAGGCCAATAGCAGAGGATCACAACTATTTCACACATACATGTTGAAAGCAAGGTCCAACGCAGCATATGGCACACAACTATGACACCATCACTCAATAAGGGGAAAACAAGCCTCATACATGAGGCAGTCAATGTGCTTTGGCATCACTAACAGGGATGTCTGACAAGACCCTTGACAGTATTTAGTCCAACTGCATCCAATATTTGCAAGAAATATCTGTGACTAGAGTTCCATAGAAGCAAACATAGACAGCACAAGTGCCACACATATGACATGCATTGCGCACATGACATTCCATTCACATGTCAGCCCATTTCCTAACTCCTGATACACCCATGCACCTGGTCACAACCCACCTGTCGGAAGAGGTCCCTGGAATACTAAGATGTGTACCCTGATAATACCTCCTCTACACACACAGACAAACATTAGCAAACCAGTGTGCTACACCCTTTCCTAAGGTATGCCATTGTCATATAACATCTGACTGCATGGACGTCAGGTCAGTTTATACACTGTCTTCTAGTTGTAGATGTAGATTGCGTCCCCTTGTGAAAATGTCTGTTGGCCCTTAGAATGCAAGTCTCACCTACAGGACTGGTGAGAAACAGATGCAGCCCACACCTGTGATCACCTCCATGCACACCACCCATTTCAAAAAGCACTGCCCCTGCCATTATGTCAAATACACCGTCAACCATTGATACTAATTAAGCCATGTAACACAGCCCTTGGGTTCATTTGTCACCTTCAAAAACACAGGACGTACACAGTTTGACATGTCAACTGTCTAGTTTGTCCTCCACACAGTCTCAGTCAGACCACTGATTATGTAACTTGTCCAGTAGCTGGCTCCTGAATCAGCCTGCATTCTGTCAGCCTGACTGGCAACTGTCTGTGCGTCACCCTAAAGTATCCATGTGTCTACATATGTACCACACGTGCGTAGGAAAACCATCCATTCATCAGGGGGCATTGGGCATGGGCTTCTTCCATGCATACCCAAATACATTGTATAGCATCATCTGCCTTTTAACTGTACCATTTGAGTTACATCCTCTTGGAAATGCAAAATTCATTGCCCATCCCTCGTCTGGGTTGCATATATGCATGAATGACAAAGTGTGACAGTGTCCCAGGGTCATAGGCAGGTATTGGGTACGGGGCTTTCAGTACAACCAGCAAACTCTGATAATGTCCGTGAATAATACACAAATGTCAGAACCATGACAGTTCACACACAGCATCACAGTGCGCACAACATAGTGATGGGCCGTGTGTGGTGAATAGCTGCGAGAATAAACAGCACAGAGGCTATGACGTTCCCAGATGCAGTGGGAAGTGCAGAGGCCAACCTGTATATAAATGTTGTAATGACACCTGCCGGAACATGACAATTGAGACATTATCTCACTCAGCACACCAAGGTTGCCCTGTTGACTGTCTCATTACACGTCTTTAGTGACAGGGTGGGACAATCCACATGTTGGTTCACATGTCCACATCTACTTTACTCACATTGATCAACCAAGGATACTCAGTAGTTACAGGAATAGCTGCCACTGACTCATGATGAGTCCTGGTCCGAACTGTGACAAATTACACCCCAAACAATCTACAGGATGATCATTGGACCACACACATGAACAAGACACCTATGTGCAATTGATCACTGGAAATATGTGGACACGTGCTGTCTTGTATGCTGGTCCACCACAGCCACTTGATAGTTGGGGCTTACTTCTATGGCCTCAACTGTGGTGTCATCATACATATGAGATTGACCCTTGTCTGTCTGTGCAAACAACATGGTACCCACTTCCTCAATGCATGTGTATGACTCACTGTGGGATTCATCAACTAGTGCCTAGGAAGCTCTTACCAATACTCTAGGACATAGGATGTAGAAAATGTGGACCATTGACATGAACATGCGTCTGCCATCCATCTGGTGCATGCTATGTCACATGTGGTGTCTACGCAACCCTAAAACTTGGAAGTATACTTTACGGGTGTTGTTACATGTATGACTAACACATGCCCATGCTCATTCCAAATTTGACTTGCATCTTAGGATTGGACACATGGACGTCACATTCATACAACCATATGTACAATAGTGCTTCATGTGATATACACACACACTTGGTCAACCAACACATTAGTTGTCAAAGCACACACTTTGAGCCAAAGGCATTTAGGTATTGTACATATGTGCGTCACATTGCTATCATCTCCTTATGACAAACATGCACAATTTGTGCCACACATATATGTAGGCCACACTTATGACCATCTATGACGTCAGCCAACTGTGAACATACTGTGAAGGGTGTAGTGGATGATGTTCCGCTGCAGTATGATGTCACACATGTGAACATACACCATCAACACCATACTGTCTTCAATTAGCCAATCTCTGATGTGTTCCAAATGTAAAATAACCAAAAAACAAGTAAAAACGCCCCAAACCAGTTAATGCACTGTCATTTTGACGTCCCTAGCGGTGTGCGTCATTTTTTGTTTATCAAAACTGTATTTGCGTCATTTTTTGGGAAGCACAGGAGTGAAATTTAGCCCTCATCCAGATATTTGTACAGTCCATGTATCATTATGTGGATGCAGGTTAATATTCACGTCTGTGTGTCAAAAGAAATGACGCAAATACAGTTTTGTCCAACAAAAAATGACACATAACACGAAAAAGGCGGGACTTTTCATACAGGAAGTGATGTAATAGGATATCCTGTTTACAGATCATGTACAGTGGGTGTACTTTCACTTTCACTTTGCAGTCTATGATCCTTCTAGACTGTGTGGCTGTGTGGAGAGTGTTGTCCAGAGATTTTGTGCTGTATTTGTCCTGTGTGCTATCTGTAAAGTCCTTTTGTGAAATAAACATTGTTTGTGTATACTGTACTACTGTGTTTTGTCTACATTTGTCCATTTATCTTGTGTATTTCTTGTTTGTGGGAGTCTGTTGTGGGTAGTTTTAGTTTGGGGATAATTGGGCTCTTTCAGTGTTTAGGTTTACTTTTTTCTGTCTTTTTACCCCTACTTTCACCCATTTCCCCTTTCTATTTCTTTTACCCCTATTACTTATCTTCAACTATAAGTATGTCTGGTAGGCCACGTCTTGGCAGGATGGGGGAAGAGGAGTTGGGGAGCTTCATCTGGCTGGTGACACATTTCTTGCCGCTCATGATCCAGGCAGGGGGCAGAGTCATACAGGGGTACCCGACAGAGGTGCGCAGAATCCGGTGGGGAAAGGTGCTGCATCACCTGCAGCGTGTGTATGCCAGCCAGAGGAGTGACCACCAGCTGAAGCACCGGTGGGCTGACCTCATCACCAGGGAGCAGGATCTCTTGGACCACCTGGGAATCATGATTGGTGGCACTGTTGGTGAGTACGACGATTGTTAATGTGCACAATTAAATGCTCTGTAGTGACATCAGGGGATTAGTGCAATGTCTGCCAACTAACTTGCTGACTGTGTGTAATGCTGGGGAAATATAAGGGGATCATTGATGCACTATGGCAAGGATCACAATTGCTACCTGTCAGGTAGCACGTGCTCAGCAAACTTACAGGTAACTTTACAATGAAGGAAATTGGTGCGGCCTTTTTGTCAGCACAGCTAACAAAATAGGAGCCAATCATGTCTATATAGGGTATTATTGACAGAGAAGTACAGATGTACCAACATTTAGGCCAACTGTGTTGACGCAATTGCTAGACTGACTTTAGAATCACTACATGATGCTGAAAATGAGTGCTGTCTTCACGTCAATTGAAAATAGCAAAGTGGCTCAAACATTGGTCTCATGTTAGTCTGGTGAGTGTGGAAGGAAAGCGTTCACAGAAGTACTATGAATGTGTGGGATTATTTGGTTTCTTGATCTTTTTGGATACATGTCAGTTCAGGATTTTAAAACATTGTGTAAAGGTGTAAGGTGCCCTCAGCTAACATCTTAAGATGTTTGTTGGAATTAGTTGAGCCACAATCCAAATATGGATGGCAGTCCAAGTGTATGCACATGGCTTCACATCTCCATGGTTGGTGCAAATCACCATAGCTGGGCCACATCAATTGACTATACTGTAACCACAGGATGGCTTACAGGAGTCCCTGCCCCTCCCTCTGTACATTGTGCCTATGTGCAATAAATGTGTCATGGCCACAAGGCATGTTTGTTTGGTAATGCAGTCCTCAAGTAACCAGGCGTTGGATGTTTCTCTTGGATGCACATGATGAGACGATTACACTCCATATTTTTTAGTGCTCACCAATTATGGGGCAAGTTTGCAACCACATGATAGTTAGGGCCAATGTATGTGTGCAGATATGTGTGTAACTGTCACAGGAGACCCATGCTATGTACAAGTTGGCCGTGAAATATCAGATGCAGTACCATCATGTCTGAATGGCTGCCATGTCCTTATTCAGCATACACATTGTAAATGATTATGAAATTGTTGCACTGTGCACAGATTTTGAGCACATTTCTTCCTTACATACCTTACAGGTGGACCGGCACCCTACACTGTGGGAGAGGTGGTGACATTTGAGGACCCCGACCACTCCAGTAAGTGTTGATATGTCTGTTATGTGTTGTGTTTGCTGGTTATGGACTTGTGTGAGTTGGACGCATAGCAAGGTGTGATGAGTTGGGCAAGTTTTTCCCTTGTTCCATGAGTGGGAATGCAGTTCTCACATGTTTTGAGTTTGCCAATGCTTATCCAATGGTATCATGTGGGGATTGTAGGAAATCCCTGTAGGCCCCACTGTGAGTACAGGGGATAGTCATGTGTCTGACACTTGTCGCAATGGAAGTCAGCCCCTATTTAGTCAGCCTGTCAGACCCACATTCTCTAAGATTGGTGGAGCTAATAGCTTCCCAATAGACATCTGCTTCCCTATTTACCTACGTAAGTTTGAAACAGTAGGTAGAACCTCCTAGCAGCATGTACTTCCACATGTAGTGCATCAAGTCTGTGGAACCTGAGTGTAATGGCCTAGGTGTGCATGCAATTCATGATCATGGGTGTTCTAGCAACTCTGTGTCTGATGTAAGTCAGGCCTCACTGTAAGTATATGTTGTGTACTACGTTCTGCATTTCCTGACATGTCTGACCCTATGAGTGCTCTAGGGCTGACTCCAAATTGTAGATAGACCTTACCTGTGGTGTGTCTGTAGAGACAAACATGTGTGGAGTTGCCTATACACTCCTCGGTGTACATGTTGTTGGCAAATTATAGTTGTGTATCCACCACCCCCCCTCAAACACGGCCATGGGTTTGTGAATGGGGTACCTAGTATTGATGCTACCAGTATGTTACACATACCTGTGAATAAGTGACGGTTTGATTGCATACTAGTATACACACTCAGGTTTGGCACTTGGTACCATACTGGAAAGTCCAGTTACAACTTGCAGACCATGTGGCTTTAGTTCTGCTTTCCGTACACTGACATTTGTAGCCCAGCTCTTGGTGGAGGATATGCAGCATGATTCTTAGATGTTAACTGTCAGAACTCAGATTGCAAGTCAAAGCCAGTTGTTACCCATCTTGTGGGTTATGGATGTGTTTTGTGTGTTGTGACCTTTGTTGTCTGGCCTGCCATATACTTCCTCAGGAACATTCGATGCTCTGTATCGTGATATGAGCTGTTACAAGTACAGTAGATGTAATGTCTGATTAACTTGCTGTGCCGTTTCACACAATGCACTTACTAATGTAGCATATCTGCATTTGTCTACACAGCAGCTAACATGACTCCAGACCAGATCCGTGAATTTCAGCATCGGGCCATGCGATACCAGCACATCCTGCTGGTGGAGTCGGGGTTCTGGAGAATGGCCTGGCGATATCGCCATGAACGTGCCTCCGGGGCATGGCGAGCCTTCCCACAGGGTTGGCCTACTTTGCCCACCACATCCACCACAGAAACAACCACCAGTCAGAGCCAGGTGGCCCCACCCACAGCTGCCACTGTTGATCCAACATCTGCTGGACTTCCCGGCCCCAGCATTGCCACAGGTGCAGGGCAGCCCACACAGACCTCCTGCACCGGTACCCAGACTGCCACTGCTCCAGCTGTTGACCCTGCAGCCTTCAATAGACTTGAACATAAAATGGACAAAGTGCTGCGCACAGTGAGCCACCTGAGCCGGGACGTGCGGCACATTAAACGGCAGGTCAAGGATATAAAGAGGACCCTTCGGAGGGCCAACCTCTAGACAGTTGATTTGATGGACATGATACCCTCCTTCCTCTTTCCTTGTTCTTATAGTTAGTGGAATTAGGGGGCTTAGTGTTAGGTTAGTATAGGCTGTTAGTTTAGTTAGTGTTAATGGGTGGGGGGTCCTGCTTGTTTCTTTTTTGACTTATTACATGTGTGGGTGGGTGGGGGGCTATTTTGGGGTTCTTGTGTGTAAAAAACAAAAAAAAACAACAAAAAAAATTAAAAAAACAAATACCAAATAAATATATATTTGTTTAGGATAGTATGTTTTTAGGTTTGTATGTGTTGTCCTCAATGTGTCCCGTCTCATAAGGGGGGTGGGGAGTAGATGTTTAGAACGTTTCGTTAGATGTGATTAGTAAGTGTAGCTTAGGTTAGTTAGGGACAGTTGTGGGTAATGAGTAGTCAGGGTAGATTAGGGTAGGTAAGATTTTTCCTTTCAGTTTCCTCATCTATGGTTAGCTTTTAATAAATATTTGGTTACCCCTTAATAGTATGTGTTGAATGGTACTTGATTGTGGGTTTGGATTCAGTGTACATCAATTTTGTAGTATAACATCTTGTGTCCTATGCTACAAACAAATCCCAACTGAGCTGTATGATTGGCATCTAGCCCAGAGCTACCTTGCAAAGTGTCTACCCTTTGTTGCAACCACCAATCACAGTTAATATGGTTCCCAATGTGTTTCTGTTGATAAGTGTGTTTTTAAAGTCACTAACAGTGCTTCCAGACTTGATATTGGGGAAACAGTTTTAGGTCTGACTGCAGTGTGATGATCATGCACACCCTTATAAGATGAGTTCTCATTGGCAATCTTGTATTCTTGTCTTCATGACCCTCATACATCATTTGTGACACAGTTTGGCATGATTACCTATTTGTATGTTAACTCAGACACCTTAATTTGTGCAGTTTGTTTTTTGTATTTACTTAGATTCGTGTGGCATGTTTTTTGTGTTATTTTTGCATGTTGACAACATTTAGCGGACACTATTTGATGACTTAGTTATCCCCTACGGAAGCATTCTTCTGTCCTACACAGCATGGTGGTGTATGGTTTCTCACTTCATCAGATTATTCCCTCAGGATGGGCAGAGTATGATGCAATCATGGTCACTGTGCAGATTTCTCTAACTACATAATATCTGGACAGTTGTATTGACAAGCTACGTAATTTGACAGTAGGCACATTTCAGTTATCTACTGCACAGTTGATATGTCACATTACCCAGAGACAGATTTGTTGTGTAAGTGCTTTTTATTGAAAAGTGCTGTAGTGCTATATGTACATTGTCCATGATTGTGAGTCCATTATAGTGATATCTTCCATTGTGATCCAACACAAGGGTTTACCAAAATGCTTTTGTCATGCTGGGGTTGCTGTTTCAGACAGAGCAGAAGGACAGACTTAGCCAATGAGTAGGAGAGAGACAATCACTGGGCTGGGTGACAAGATATACAGTGGTTAGCAGAACAGTGCTTGAGTACAGTTGTTGTAAGACTGTCATGTTTCAAAACGCAGGACTTTGGTAATCGTTGGCCATGTGGCAGGGACTAGTGCTTCCGGGTACTTTTCCTTGTGAATGTGATCTGTTCCATGTCTTCTTCTTCTGATGTGTGTGTTGCCTGCTTTGTCCTTGTTGTTGTTGGTTGTGAAGGGGCAACACACACCTCAGTGTTAGAAGACGTGGAGTCAGACATCCCGGTCGCTGCTCCCTGTGAAGGTCATAAGGGCAGTACTGCTGCAAGGAGGGCCTGCTGGTTTTTGAGAATAGCAGCCTCATCACAATGGTAGGCAGCCAGGTCGGCCCTGAGGGGTTCAATGTTGCATTCGTGCACGCGTTGACAGGATTGCTGTTGTAGGTGTTGGGTCAACTGTATTACAGCTGTGCTGATTTCCTTCTGGGTTTTCTGCAGTTCCTGCAAGATAGATGTTAGAGCTTGCATAGCTGCTGCCTGATCTGCAAATGACATCATGCACAAACGCACCCCCTCAAGGCTGGCTGCCATATTTTGCATCCCCACCACACCTCCTTGGCCAGCTCCCGCTGTACTCCAACTACAGTTCTCTCAAAGCTGGTGCCAGTGTCGTCTGAGTCCTCAGCTGTATTGGAGCTGGCAGGTCTTACAATTGGGGTGATGGGTGGTTCCTCTGCGATGGCTGCTTGTTCTGTGCTCCTCCTTGTGACAGAAGGTGGGGTCTGGAGGGTTTCAAGGACCTTTTGGATAGTCTCCTGGGGAATGTTTATCGGCTCGTCATCCATGTCATCAAGGAACTCTGGGACAGGCATAGCGGCAGGAGATCCATCGTCCTCTGCAGTGAAACAGGGTACAATTAGTGTGTCTGTGTTGTGGCATTTTTGATGTGACGTGCCTGCCTTTTCACAAATTCACTTTTTGATCTTGTTTTGTGTTAATATCTGCAGTCCTTCAGATGGGCATTGTTTCAGGCCTATGGCCCACCTGTGTGTCACATGTATGTTATTGAGTTATTAGACTTGTCAGTCTCATCGCCTCTAGAATTGCCACCTTCTTTTCCTACTCGACCCTCCGTGTACATCCATTCTCATGGTGAGACCTTTTACTGGCTGTGGGTGTTCTGATGGCCCTGGCAGCACACTTAACAATCTGGACCTGCCCCAATCCCTGATCGTTCACATCGACTTAAATGTAATTGACATGTGGCATATCCTATGCATGGCAATGTTATGATCTGATATGGATGTTGACATTGTTAATGGGTCCTGCAGATGTTGGGTAATGTGTGTTACATTGGATTGCCCTGATAGTCGTATCAGTGTTCTATTTCCTCCTCTGACTGTGCAGGTGTATTTCAGTGACCAGTTACATGTGTCCCCTCCTCTATGCTGTTGCCTGAGCAGTATGACATTTGGGATGTTGCCTTGTTACCCAGGCACAGGATGGACCCTGACATATGCAGCATGGGTGTGTCCTTAGTGCTGTGTCGCTCCTATTGTTGTTTACTTTGGCTGATGTTTGTGAAAACTATGGGCATTGACATTTGAGTGTACTGGGGCCTGTGTCTTGTTTCTGGGGATTGTTGCAGATGTCATCCTAACCTCTCTAATTTAGGTGTGTATGATCCATGGGGACGTTACTGCCTTTGGCTACTTGAGCTGCACACAGATCAGAGGTGGTAGTGGCAACTGTTGTCGCAGTTACATTGCAGTTGTTGGTTTGGCTAGAGGATTGCTAATAGGGCCCTAGTTAATGTAGGAGGTATGTTGGCTGACGAGTGCCAGGATGTAAGTTTGACGTAGTGGCCTTCCCTCCTGTCGTGGCTTTCCCTTTGCTCCATTGTTGGCATGACAGCATGCCCCCAAGGTACTGTTGTTGGTGTAGTGTAATGGTGTGCCCCAGCTTCTGTCTGTGCCGGCCATGCCCCAATGCCATGCCCCTTTACCCATGCCACTCCATGTATATGTTGACTTCCATGCATTTTGTGGTCGGTATCCCCCCTCTTGCAGTTAACATTTGTGCATTTTAATTCCCCATGCAACTTACCCTGTATGTGCGTTGTCTCCTGGTAGTTTGCGCTGTCCTGTCCTTGAATCCCTGTGACGATCTCTTCAGGGATTACGTCTGCGACCATCTCCTCCATGTGGTCCAGGGCCTCCTGGTGTGCTGGACTCCCCCCGCCAGTCTGCAGTGCTGCCTTCCTGTTCCTTGCCATCTTTTCCTTGGTCCTGCGTTTGCAGTCATGCCAGCGTTTCTTGCACTCGATGACTGTTCTGCGTACTTCAGCCACACTGTTAACCTTGTCGACAATTTGTTGCCATATTGCCTCTCTCCTACAGATTGGCAACTTTGTTGTGACAAACAGTTGGTGCTGATGTTCCGTCACCTCTTTAACCAGAATTTCCAGCTCCTCTGCACTCCAGCAACACTTTCTTTTCTTCTTAAAAGTGTCCTGGTTCTTGTGTGGGTCCTCCTGGCTGGTTCCTGGACTGCTGTCATCTTCCTGGGGTCTGTAGTTGCGTCTGGGATCCATTTTGGCTCTCCTCTGGTGAAAAGGCTGTGTTCGCTGTGTTTTTTTATGCTATTGCATCAGAAAAAACAGCGCATATCCGGTTTGCTGTGTCGCAAATCGACCCACAGTCATTTCCACTGCGTTAACGTCGTTTTCCTTTACGACTTGATGCCACGATGTGCGTAAAAAATAATGACTCCCACCTGTTGTTTGCGCTGCCATGCGTCAAAGTATAAATATGACGCCCGCACGGTGCACCAAAATGGCGTTAGCCGGCGGTAATATTTTTGACGCAAAACTGCGCTGATGCAGTTTTGCGTAAAAAAGTATAAATATGGGCCATAGTGTGAAATGCAGCTGAAAGATCAAGTAGGGTCAGAGCTACTGCGACATAGAAAGATGGACCAAAACAGGAGCTTTGTTGGGAAGAAGCTTATGTATGACACCACCCGTGGTTTGATAATCATGAAGCAACAAGACAGTGGGCAATACTAGAGAGCAGCAACAAAAAGTGCACTAAAATAAAAAAGGGCACTGAACAGAACATCCAGCAACATAAGCTTTACTTCATAAAACTGGGTCCATCCATAACTGAGAAGATTCCACGTTCTGTTTGGAAAGGTTAACTGTTTCACATCACGCATCACAAGTACTCCTACAATGATCCTTGAAGAGTGAGGCTTCCTCGTCCATTCAATGTTTACAGCTGTTCTCATTTCACTGTTGCCATAGCATTGACCATGTTGGTTTTCCTTCCCTAAAATAAACACATAACAAGTTCGAAATGTGACCCTAAGTATACCAGAGAGTTTCCAATGCAGCCTCAACTAGGATTTGTTGTCCCTTTCTGTTTGAACCTGGGAACTTCTGTTGACGAAATTGACCATCTTCCTACAAACCAAGTTTCCCACAAGCTTCTAGGAAAAATATGAAAAACACTAACTGAAGCCCCATATATGATTAAAATGCACCTCGGATTTTCATATCGATATCAAAACATGTACTGCACAACGAGAAGTTAGCAGCCTCGTTTCAACGTCCTTTACCCCATTCCATAATCCACCTATGTGTGCTGCCAACCTTAAGTTACAAATGAGTTGAATGCTAGATACGCTATGCACGCAAATAGTGATAAGGGCTTCTTTCCTAGAGTTTAATGAGCCAGCAGAGTTGCCACGTACAGCACTGGTGTAATGTAACACATCATGGTTCCCTGCACTGTTGTGAATATTCTTTCTATAAGAACCGTTGCCTCAGTCTCAGACCTAATCGTAACTGTGTGGTATTGGAATGTCTAACAGTTATGTCCTCATTACATGCGCAAACATTTTGTTAACATTCTTGTTAACCTTTCCTATGTATTCCAGAACCTGTGTTACCAGAGGTACAAGACTCCTGTAATTCCTTCCATTGAATCACAGTAAAGAGACAAGGCCACCCTCCGTGCCAAATACTAATTTGGTATGTGTAATAATTATTGAACTTGCACCTTATGAAGTGATAGTGGTAGTGAAGGCGCCAGAGTGTGCGCCTTGTCTATGTGCTTTATAGTTAGTTGATATCTTTATGCTTTATATTTAGTTGTTTATATTTAGTTGTTATAGGTGATTCATGCTATAGATAATTTAATGAAGTACAGAATGTAAGCATAATCAGGATGCAAGGCTTGCAGGTTCTCACACCTCGAAATGTTTGTTGGAATATTTATGTAACTTAACATTTAAGGCTGTTTTTATAAATTATCAATCCATTTGACTGTCATCTATTTCTATTTACACAGTACAATGACTGATGTGAAAGGCAGTATTTTAGTATGAATATTTAATGAGCCTGGTGTGTGACTCATCTTCCTCACTAGCTTTAGCAGAAATGAAATGCAAACGTAGGCGAGGAGATGATGAAATGTTTTCCTATCTGCTGCTTTGGTAAAAGTGCATTGACGGATAGGTATCGATACATGTACTTTACAAATACTACGTTGTCGTGTTTGCAGCTCCTTACTTTGTTGTTCTTGTTTTCTTGCAAAGAACACCCTTATTTCCCAAAAATGTGCCCCTAAGTTTAATTTTACTGCCAGCAATATTTCTTTATGAGCACATGATTTAGCTGTGTAGCAAAGGTCACTTCATTATCATAATCTTTGGAAAATTAACAGAGATGTCTCTTAATTTACGTCTACCGTTGGTCAATTTGAGAATGGATATAAGACAGAGATGGTTAAACTGCGAGTCAGAACACTCCTCCATCTGTACACCTGCTTCATTTGCAAATTCGCAAATTATGTGATTCATGAAATTCATGAAATTACTTTAAATGAAATTTTACATTATTTTTTATTATAAAAAAATATTATTAGAAGCAGGCATCTTGCAGAAAAAGTCTCCCAAGATACCAGTGGGAGTCTTTCACACAGAAAATACCACATCAAGAATTATTTTTTGCACGAGCCAATCACCTTACAAGACTTTTTTTGCAAAATATCCAGGAGAATTTCACATTTTTGAGAGAAACAAATCGTGATAATGCACATCCTTTAAGCTCACTGGAGTATTCTGGCAGTATAAATTTTAGGCCCGTATTTATACTCCGTTTGCGCCGAATTAGCGTCGTTTTTTTCGACGCAAATTCGGCGCAAAACTAACGCCATATTTATACTTTGGCGTTAGACGCGTCTAGCGCCAAAGTATGGGCAAATAGCGTCATTTTTTTGCGTGAACACCTTCCTTGCGTTAATGAGATGCAAGGAAGGCGTTCCCGTCTAAAAAAATGACGGCGACGCAAATGCGTCGTATTTATACTCCCGGGCAAAAATCACGCCCGGGAGGTGGCGGGTCAAAAAAACCCGCATTTGCGCCACTATTTAACGCCTGGGTCAGGGTAGGCGTTAAGGGGCCTGTGGGCTCAAAATGAGCCCACAGGTGCCCTCCCCTGCCCCCAGGGACCCCCCCTGCCACCCCTGCCCACCCCAGGAGGACACCCAAGGATGGAGGGACCCACCCCAGGGACATTCAGGTAAGTATAATTTTTTATATTTTGAATTTTTTTTTGGGTGGCATAGGGGGGCCTTCTTTGTGCCCCCCTACATGCCACTATGCCCAATGACCATGCCCAGGGGACATAAGTCCCCTGGGCATGGCCATTGGGCAAGGGGGCATGACTCCTGTCTTTACTAAGACAGGAGTCATTTAAATGGCGTCTGGGCGTCGAAAATAATGGCGCAAATCGGGTTGAGGCGATTTTTTTGCCTCAACCTGACTTGCCCCATTTTAAGACGCCCTAACGCCATTTTCCCCCTACGCCGGCGCTGCCTGGTCTACGTGGTTTTTTTCCACGCACACCAGGCAGCGCCGGTCTGCTAGCGCCGGCTAACGCCATTCCATAAATACGGCGCCCGCATGGCGCTTCAGAATGGCGTTAGACGGCGCTAAATTTTTTGACGCTAAACTGCGTTAGCGCAGTTTAGCGTCAAAAAGTATAAATATGGGCCTTAATATATCATTGTGGACTAATAACTATTAATATTGGGGATGCTTCTCACTAAGGGGGGTCTCAGTGATAGCTGGTAGAAATAAAAAACAAAGACAAAATTGTCTCTTATGCCACTCAAAACCCCAAGATGAAAAGTTTAAAAACAAAATAGTAGAATTCCTGTCATTAAAGAATTCATTTTGTTTGCCTTCCAAAGGCCTCAATCTGACACCATAGACATGAGCTAAACACAAGGTCCCAGATTTATTAAGGTTACCTTGCGCCTTTGTTCAATGGAAGGGGTCGCAGGGCGACGCAAATCCTAAAATGAGATTCACCAAGCCACACAAAGTAACCTTGTGTGGCTTGGTAAATCTCGAGTTATGCAAGGGAGTCCAAGTTGCTGTCTTGTGTTACTCTGCCAGGCGAGGAAATTACATAGGTGAAGTGTGGGTGTTTCCATGCACCCGCCCATGAATTCTGAAACATTCTCAGATTTACCAACACAGGTAGGCCTGGGAATGCATCAGAACTGTACACCTTCCCACCAGACGCATAACAAGCAGAAATAAGTTTATTACTCCTTATTGTTTCCTCTTTGTAAGGATTGTTTTTGTGAAGGAAGGTATTCCTTCCTGCTTAAAAAACTATTCTGCATGTAAGCAGGCAGCCGTGCTCCATGGCACAAAGGTATCTGCATTAGCGCTAAGCACCAGATTGTGCACCAGTGCAAGCAGGGGACAGGAATATGCCATTAGTCCCCTTCCCTTTCACGCAGTGCATCAAGTTGTCTTGCTGTATTGCGTTACATGAATAAATGCTAAATCTGGCTCAAGGTGTGTATTGTGGCTTTAGCCCTCCAAGGTGGAAAATACACCTTCAGTGATGTCTATCTATGTGCACTTCACGTTATTTTGAAGAGAGCCAAATGTGGGAAAATATTTTGAATCTCTGCAAAAATATTTGACATGTTCTGAAGGCAAAACAAGGTAAGGTTTGAGGATAAAACCTATAAGTTCATACACAGGTATAAAAATGTGTGTTTAAGTTTCACAATCAACTTCAAAAAATCACTCAGTCCAATCACTAATCCATTTGCACATGTAAATTCTATTTTGGGAGCTCCAGCAAGGGAATGCTTGGAAACGTAGACGATGTACTTGTTTGTTGGTATTACCAAATCATTCCAAGGCACATTCCCACCTGTCAATAGGTGGACATGTATTCATATCATGAGAAAACCCATCCATCCTTAGGGAATAGGAAGACATCTGCACAATTGTTGGGACTAGAAGGAAAGTGGTTTCTCTACGAGGACAAAAATATATTTTGTATGTGAATTTGAATATATACAAGACATTTTCACATGCATAAATGTGCACAATGTACATTTACCCCTACAAAACTGCTTTTGCATTGTTGAGATAGAAATGCACAAATGATTTCAAAGAGTACTCCTGCAACATGTGACTGTTGCATGATCCAAGCATACTCTTCTAACAGTTTGTTCATTTACCAGAAATGGAGGAACTAGGGGCCGATGTCTCAAAGGATTTTCATTCCCAAATGGTGCAAATCGCAAAATTCCACCGTTTGCAAATGCAAAATCGCCTTTCATGAATTATGAAAGGAATTTGCAGTGCAATTTTAAAGAATCACAAAAATAGCTATTCCTTAAAATTGGGACTCCGATTAGGGAATCGCAATTTGCGATTCCCTATATAGGGAATCGCAAATAGGAAATACCTATTTGTGATTACCTATTCACAGGTACCGTGCATTTCCTAAATGCAAATTTGGCATTGAGGAAATGCAATTACCAAAAATTCAAGTTTGGTGGTAAGCATGTGCAATTTTAAAAAATGCATTACAAATGCAATGTTAAAAATGACATGTAACGCATATATGCCCCTTGGGCATGTGTGCACTTTATATGTCCACAAATATTTTTTGGGGTGCCTCAAAGGGGGGTCTTAGGCCCCCGGCCACCTGGGGTATGCATTACCCAATTTGAGAATTCCTAACAGGAATTCGCAAATTAGGTAATGCAAAACCATTCGCATCTCTGGGCCTACAGGCCTGTAGGGATGAATTGAATCCCATTCCTTAATTGGGATTTGGTAATAGAGATTGTGACTTTCAAGAAATTGCTATTATCGAATCGCAATTTTCATACATCCCATTTTTCATTTCTTAAATAGTGATTCTTAAAACTCGCTAATTAGAAAATGCAAACCGGGATGATGACACATCTGGCCCTAAGGCTCATATTTTCATGGTTTTGCATCACCCTTGTGCCATGCAAGTGTGAGGCAAGTGCAATGCGAAATGTATAATGAGATTTACCAAGCCACCTTAGGTCACCTTGAGTGGCTTTTGAGTAATGCCCGGCAGTGCCTTCCAAGTCACTGCCTTATGCAGTCTGCACCAGGGAAGCATTCCCTGAGTGACGCGTGGGAGTTCCCATGCATTTACTCATGAATTTTGTCATATTCCCAGATTTACAATTAGAGGTAGACCTGGGAATGTGTGCAAAATGCTATGCCTCTGCAGGAGAGGAGTAACATAGATAAATATGCTCATTTGTCCTCGTTTTATCCTCTACTTATGTTGCATTCTTCAGCACACATCGAAAGAGGAAAATGCCTCTGAGGATAGTTTCTGTGCAGGAAGGTGTTCCTTCCTGCACAAAAGCAATCCTGCCAACAACACGAGCACGCTTGAATCATAATGCAAGGCTGCCTGTGTTGGTGTTAAACAGAGGTTTGTGTGCCAGATCAGGCAGAGAGCAGCAATGTGCTGTGTAATATTAAATGCAGTGCATTCCTGACCTTTCGCTTTCATTCAGTGCAGTGCAGCAAGGTGACTTGCTATGTTGCACTGCATGAACATTCAATAAATATGACCCTCAATGAATTATTTTGTGCATTAAACCTAATGTGATTTTTTCATTTTAAATATTTTAAAAGTGAGCTAGCTAAAATGTGAAGGAGTTCTGTCCACCACGTGCACCTCGCTCTTACCCTTAATTTGCTCATTCAGATATTGAGGCCTCCAGCACCTTAATATGCCCTACTCACCCGTTTCTCTATATCCTGATGCTGGGTCGATAATAAACCTGAACTCAGCCCCCTTTCAGATTTATGAGCTTTGAACACAACACGTTCTTATCTCATTCCATTTTACAGGATAGCATAGCAAGTCTCTAATGCGTGGTTAAGTGATTGAGGCTGGACGAATACCCTGCAAACACTTCACTTTGCATGTACCCAATATTCAATGCAGACTGCAAATTAGATCACTAATAAATAAACTCTATTGGCAGCTCAGTCAAAATAATAAGTATTGATAACCTATTTTAATATGTGCTGTGGCCCTGTCACAATGTGGCTCAGTCCTTCTCCCCTTTCTTATCTTCTTCTCGCAATATCAAACAGAGACATACAATCTGGAATATATACCAAATTCTGTAAAAAATCAGGAAATATGCTTTCCAATGACAAATATGTGCTGCACATTTGGTCATATACAGCCCAGGAGTCCCACCCTAAGCTGAATCACATTCATTGCTTTGCAGAGGGATAAGAGTTATAAATGACCATACAAAATATGACCATGCTCTAAAGCATACCTCGTATTGTTATCAGCCTACATCTCCTGGCCACCATTCAATAAATTAATAAAATAATAAATTAGGTACATTCTATCCATTCCCCTCCCCCTCCCCCTCCCAACAGCACTCAGATATTCTCTCCATTCATTCAAAGTTATGATAACAGCACCTGCTCTCCTCTTAATTTCTAACAACCTGGATTAATAACTTGAAACGTTCTGGGCTAACCCCTGGTAAATAATTGTATTGTATTGTATTGTAATAGTATTTATATAGCGCTTTCTACCCCTGACGAGGCATTGAAGCGCTTTTCGGCGAGTAGCACGCTACTGTGGAACCCAAAAGGAATTAGTGGTGGATTAGTATAGGGAAATATGAGTACAGTTTTAGTATTATGAGTTAATTTGAGCCGCGGATTTGAGAGTTTGTTAGCTAGATTGACTGGAGTAATGGAGGGGTGGAAGAGGGAAGAATCCAGAAGTGTTAATTGGGAGTATATGGAAATAGGATTTATGCTTGGGATGAGTAAATGGGGGGATGGAGGTGGGAAGAGTCTGTGGAAAGGGTTAGGGAGATCATAGTAGCAGGGTGAGATAAAAGAGGGAGAATATAGTAGGGTTGTTTGGGAGATCATGGTAGTAAAGTGAGGTTTGGGGGAGTTAGATGTGGAAGTGGAGGGAAGAGCTTAGGCAGAGTTATTTAGGAGATGAAAGCAGTAGAATGGATTTGAGATGAGTCAGAGTGGGAATGGAGGATAGATTGATAGAGACATGACATATGGACATATGGTGATGGGTAGATAAATTTGATATAAGATGAGAGCAGGGATTCATATATATATATATATATATATATATATATATATATATATATATATATATATATATATATATATATATATTATTCCCCCCCCCACAAGGTGATACTATTTGGGAACACTGGCTAGTGAATGGAAATATGTGGAATACTGTCAACTTGATAATAGACCATACGTTTTAAATGTTAGCCTTGTTAAAGCCCTAGGCTTCAATGCTTAAAAGGGCGAAACACATGTTGTCTATGAAAGTACTAGCTTTGAAAAGCAACAAAAGAAAGATAGAAATAAAAATAAATAATGGCACAAGAGTGACATATCTTCTTTGAAGAAATATAACTAAAGTATGTAAGCAGCACCAAAACAATATTTAAGTCAAGAAACTGAGCAGTAAAATTCTTACATTGATTTAACACAAAGCAGAACATTGAATGATTAAATGAAGAACAAAGGTACACAATAAGCGAATAAAGAGATTTTACCTTTTGAAGAATATATCAAATATGCTCCTGGGGAGAGATTGGAAAGTAAAAGTCAATGTAAGTCTATAAAGCGTAGGTGATCGGTATATACACAACTTTTCCGGATGAATGTAATTGAGCTGGGCTTCTATATAGCCTAGCATTTCATCTCAGTTTACCTTCAGACTTAGAGCGATTTATATGTTGGTGTTAAGCATACTCCCTTGCAACATGGCAGAGTATGATTGCCACCAACTAATGGTTTGTTCACAAAATTTGATAAGGCATACCTTTAGTTTAATCGCAGAGACTATTCAGGCCCATATTTATACTTTTTTAGTGCCGCCTTTGCGCCGCTTTTTGGCACAAAAGCGGCACAAACTTACAAAATACAATTGTATTTTGTAAGTTTGCAATGCTTTTGCATCAAAAAATGATACAAATGCAGGGCTAAAAAAGTATAAATATGGGCTTCAGTGTGTAGTAAATGAGGATGAAGGGTAAACAGCATCCTTGCTGGTCATCCCACATCTTCCAACTGACACTCACTCAAGCCATGCACACAGCAGCATTCTATTACCTCGCAGTCACACTGGCTGAGCAGCAGGGGACATATAACTAGGGAGAAAATGCATGGCACAGAAATGGGGATATCACACTGTGTCTGCTGTGATTAAACTTCTACCATGGCCCTATGGAGTAGGGGCTGTTGGAAGAAGACTACTAATTCTTCCAACCTAGTGAATATGAAAGAAACTAGAAGTCAGTTTAAAAAAAAAAAAACTACAAAAGTGGAAGAGTTTAGTGTAGGGTTCCATTATGTTGAGAGAGCTCTGCACCAGACTGCAAAAAGCATTGACATGAAGTGATGTGATGGCAGCTCCTGCTAATGCTTTAAGAAAAGACGGTCAACTTGGTAATCATTTCTAAATCTGGAGGACAGTACCTACACTAGGGCAATGGAGTAATGTATTCAATTGTCCTGGCAGACAAATGGACCACCCACCAGATTATAAATCTGGCCCTTGGTTTCTCAGCTGAACCTCAGAAACTACTAAATGGGATAGAAAGGCAACTGAGAATGATGATGGCATAAAGAAATGTTGTATGTTGAAAGAGGGGTCATGCTGACACCTGACTTTTTGGCACTAAGGCCCTCATTATGAACTTGGCAGTAATCACTGCCGACCGCCGTGATGATGGTGAATAAAAGACCGCTAGTGGCGGTGAACAGCACACCGCCGAATAATGATGCCAAAAAGATAAAACTACAAAAATCATGCAACTTCCACCCACCGCCAGGGCCAACGACGGCAGAAAGGCAGTACTCCCCACCGCACCACCGCCATGCAGACAAATCCCCTGCCACCAAATAATGATGCACAAATCAACTTGGCAGACAGTGAATGCCAAATGACCATTGGTGGTATGGACCGCCACGGCCAGCAATGGGACCCACCAACAACAAATGCACACATTGGCAAGTTTGAAACCCACACACCTGACACACATCCACAACACTAAAAAACATACACACCCCACAATCCTTCGCAACACCAATAGCACGACAGACAATGACAACACAACATGCATACCTTTTCACATACAATAGGAGGATAGCTCGTTGGCCTCTCCCTTGAGAAGCAAAACATCAGGTAGAAACAGATCTCCCTCTTTTGACGTCTCTCAAGTCCAAACATGTGTGTATTCTCTGGTATAGGAGCCCTAAGGAATAGTAGTACCTTAGCAGTGGTTTGTGTGTGCCCCAGAACCTATCCCTGACAAGTCCTCACACCAATTTCTATCTCATTTTTGCTGTTCTTTAATTCTCAACCAATATCACAGAAGCCCCCAATCTCTGTGGGGAGGTCTGCCATCACACCTACCATCTGACCAATTGTAATCAGGTAACTATTTTTACACTAGTGAAAAATCAACTAAGAATGGTCTGTGCCTATGGCATTTCTTGAATTCACACAAAGCAGCTGGCTAATAGCAGTCCACTATTAACAGCAGACTTCTTACTGGAGCTCTATTTAGTATAACATGCTACTAACTGAGTTCCTGCTCGTCCATTTGCTATATTCGCCCACTCCCTTCCCTAAACGTTCCACCTATGAGTGACTGTTGGTATAATTAATCTCCCCCACTTCCCTGTCAGAGATTTGCCATCAGTCCAACTACTGTTAAAGGCCTTTTTTTAGATGAGAGACATTTATACTTTTATTCTGATTTGGAGAAATCAAGTGTTGGTCACTGGAGAGAAATTTACCTTGCAGTTTAGGGACTTACCATTGGGTAAGAAATTAAGAAATTGGGTTACTGGTTGAGGGCGGGACCCTTCTTCAGCAGCAACCACAACTTTTCCCTTGGTGAAGTCATAAGCAACCCATATTAACCCACACTCAACCCTCGGATAGGTTGGCACACAGCATACCTAACTCAGAGGCATTGTGTAAAGTATTTGTGCAACACTTTAAACACACAGTGACAGTAAAGACGCAACACAAAAGGAGCCCACAAAAGAGTTAGAAAAGGTCATTTTCAATTAATAAAACTATGTCAAAATCCACTTCCTAGAATTGGATAAATTAAAAAATTTAAATAGCGCCAAAAGGCATAAAGTACCAACTGTGGATATCTGGTTGCGCTTGACCAAGACAAAGTCATAAGTTCAGGTAAATTTTAGGCTGGCTGTGGGGAGTGCGGGCAGCTACAGGGACCCAGTTAGGCCAGCTGAATAGAGTACCCTAAGTCCTGGGATGCAGAACATTAGGTGGATCTACGTCCAAGATGCGTTGAATAGCGGAAGTGATGCATCAGTTCTGAGAAGAGTTGAAGCTGCGAGGGCCTTCGTCTTTGTTGAGAATCCCATAGACGAGGCTTATGGTGCAAAGTCCAGCATCAAGGATGTTGAACTGATGGGTTGTTTCCGAAGAACTGCGAGGCTGCGATGCGGAGTCCATCATCATCAAAGCTGCAGTCAATGAGTGGATGTAAGGGACTGCATAGAGTACGTGTTGCATAGTGGTAGTTCCAGAGGCATTGCGAGTTGCAACAGTGATGCAGATTTTTGCAAAGGATCCACTCCACGCAGCAGCTGAGATGTGCTTGTTCTGCTGGTGATTGTGCCATGCAGCAGAGGAGATGTGTTGGTTCCACTGGGTCCACAGAGGCTCTTGAAGCACCTTAACTTAAGCCAACTTCCAAGGGTCCAGGACAGGGATGGCACCACTTAGCAGGGTAGACTCACAGGTAGCAGAGTCCAGGTACAGATGTAAGGTTGTTGAAAGCCTGTTATCTCTGAGGCTTCAGATCAGGAGGCGAGCCAACTAGCACTTGGAGTCGGTCTGGGTTCAAAAGCTACAGGTCCATTCCTTCACAACCAGGCAAGAGGGCAGCAGGCAGTAGGTCAGCACAGCAAAACAGAAGTCCAGCAGAGTCGCAGACCTTCAGCAGCACAGCAGTCCTTCTTCCTGGTAGGATATTCACACGCCCAGAATGGTACTAAAGTGGTGGACCCTGAGGTTCAGTATTTATAGCCAGTTGTGAAATGGAGATGTTTCCCTTTGTCCCTTGGCATTCTGCCTTCCCTGTACAGGCTCCAAACTAAGTACCGGGGGTATGAAGCCCTTTGTGTGGAGGCAGAACACAGCCTATTAAGGTGTGCCCACCACATTTCTCTCATCCTGTCAATGATGACTGATCCAAACACTCCTAAGCTCCCTATTGTGTGTGGCTGTCTAGGAAGAATTCACAAATCCCAACTGTCAGCAACACCCAGGCAAGTGACCAGAGACAGACTACAGTCATTGAATGAATAAGGCCAGAAAATGCCAACTTTTTTAAAGGGCATTTTTGGATTTGCAACTTAAATTTTGACTTCAAGATGAGTTGGATTTTAAATTGTGATTCCAGACACCAAACTTGAACTCCTATCTCTTCCCATTTAGAAATGACACTTATAAAATGTAATAAGGCAACTCCAGTGTAATCCTATGGGAGACAAAGGCCTTGCAGTAATGAAAAACAAATGTAAAAGTTTAGTTTTGTCACTACCAGGGCATGTAAAGCTTAAAAGTACACGTACAATTTATTAAATACATTGCACCCTGCCCTCGGGCTGTCAAGAGCCTACTATATGGGTGACTTACATGTATTAAAAAGCATGGTTTGGACTTGGCAAAATACTTATTTGGCCAGGTTGAAATGGCAGTTTAAAACTGCACACACAGGCTCTGCACCTCCAGGCCTGAGACATACTTAAAAGGCTACTTAAGTGGGTGGCACAGTCAGTGCTGTAGGCCCACTCAAAGCATTTAATTTACAGAACCTTGGTAGATGTGGTACCATATTATTAGGGACTTAAAAGTAAATTAAATATGCCACCTAGGGACAGGCCACTGTTACCATGTTTTAAGGAGCACGCACAAGTACTTTAGTACTGATTTACAGTGCTAAAATCCACAGAAACCTAAAGTCAGCTAAAATGAATTCAGTAAAAATGGGAGGGTAAAGGCAAAACCTTTGTGGGTGACCCAGCAGAGAGGGACAAGTCCAACACCAAGTTTAAGACAGAAATTAATAACTTCTATGAAAATCATCCGAGGGACATATTTAGCAGAAATTCCTGTTCAGCAATAAATGATATGTTTTGTTTCCTATCCCATTGCTAAAAATGTTTTTTTCCTGTTATTGTCAAAGGTAACAAAGGAGAAAATTGCATTTAAACTTTAAGATTAAGAAGGCCTGGGGAAAAATGTAACTCTTTCTTCATCTTAATGCAGTAAATGGCCCTTTTGAATTTTGTTACTACAGCACCTTGACAATTCCATATTTGGCACGTCTTATATTCACCCATTATGATCCCAGGCTCCAGGCTACTTGCAGCTGACTAAACTAATTTTAAAACTAGCCCTTATGGCATTTGCTGAGTCACTAGGTGAGTGTAGTAAATCCACACTGCATATACAAGTGACATCTAACATTTAAGCCGGAGTTTCACACAACAGCATTATTATGCCCTTCTTTAAGAGTAAAAATGTCCAATTGGGATTAATGATTAATATTCATGTTTAAGAAGGAGAGGTGCATATATTGTTGTGTGAGAACCTCATAAAAAAGATGCACTCCTGTATTCAATTCTCTCATCTCCCACATGTTCCAAATCTCTTACACCTAGCACGCATTTAAAATTATAGAATTATAGAACCTGTCATTCTCTCCCACTCGCCTCTGGTCCTCCTTCCACCTTCATTTTCCTAACTTAGACCATTCCCTGCACTCCCTATAAAGGGCAGAGAGTAGGGATCATGCTTATCACTTGTGTAGGAAAAGGTCTTCAACTACTTCACTCATCTATGTGAAAGTCTGGTGAGTATTGAGGATCAGTATCTGTCATTCTGCCGCTCATCTTTGGTCTTTTGAGACCTGGGATATGTAGGTCGAGCCCAGGAAATTGGCCATTACGTGTTTTTTCAGTGCTCTGACTTCACAGGAATGGCAAACATATTAGGATCTTCGTCCATTTTATATAACAGCAGAGAATACATTGCACCAGATACTACTACTGACACTATTCACTTTTTAGAGAAGCAAGATGCAACAATGCATATTCATTATAGAAAAAATAATGATTTCGTGACTTTTCCTGATATTTAGAAGCACGTAGTGAGGGGAACAAATGTCTTAGTATTATGTCTAAGGGCATGGCGATCACTGAACTATTCACCGCAGTTCTTTAAATTCATGTAGACAGCTAGCCAGCAGTGTTGAAGCCTGGCTGAAGTATAACCCATTTCATGCTCAATACACTAGGAATTTGAAATGCAGAGCTTTAATTATCTGTAAATTGAGGGAACGCATTGGAATAGTGGTAGCTGGGTTGTGATAAGCAGAAAAGGGAGAAATGAAATATGTGGCTTCAAGAAGGGAAATAGCAGTAGGACATTTTCTGAGAAATTTAAACAGTACTGTTCAACCCATTAATTCTTCATGTTGCAAGATACGTTTCACTTTAATAAGGACCTGCTTGCTTTCCATGGAAGAGTAACTTGCTTTTAGCATTGTGATGTACACTACTAAGTACTGAAAGACATGGCTCTATAAATACATTAACTGTTTATTGGACCCACTCACAGCATTGCTCTTGCACAAAAGTCCCCCTTGATCAAAAAAGCATGATGCCTACTTAAATCTGTTGCACAGCGGCGAATGCGCGCTGGTGTAAAAAAGTAATTTTGAACAATATTACCGCTTGTGCAAACAAGAATACAGTAAAAATATTCTGCTCTAGTTTATACAATAGAGGCTTAGTGTAACATTAGTACACTGACTGCCCACGTTAGCACTGGCTAGCAGTACCAATCCAGCACTGTGCAAAGAGGTTTTGCACATGGAGTGACTAACTTTCTGCTTCATGTGTTATATATAGGATCTGCAACTACACTATTTCTCCACTTGCTTTCTCAGAGTGCTAAAACTGAGGTCTGTTTCTCGTAAAGAGACACGAGTGTGCTACTAAAAGGGAAAACAGAATGAACATGCATCAGTCCAAGGCACCTCTCTCTGTTTCTCCCTGATGCTGGTAGCTTTCACTTGCACACTGGACATTGTCTGAATGAATGCCCTTTGAATGCTGTGCACGGTCTTGTCTTGGGCAGCTTGCACTGTCCTTACCAGTTGCTAATCACTCAAGGGTTTGCAGTGCCAGGATCACAATCTGGTGAAACATTGTCGAGTGAGACAAGATAGGGGACACACTGACCCTTGATCCCAGATTGCCTCCTTTACTGCATGGAATTGCAGTGCATATTGCAATTCAAAAATACTTGTGGTTTTTACGTTATTAGAAATGGGGTTTCTGGTTGGCTAGGGTATGCACCTAAGCCAGGCGGAACCCACCCACTCTAATCAGGGCAAGGGAGTTACACGTCCAAGGTAACCCCTGCTCACCCCCTCAATAGCTTGGCAAGAGCAGTGAGGCCTAACCCGGAGGCAAAGTGTAAAGCGTTTGCACAACACACACAACACAATACGCACTATCCCACCCACAAAGGAGCCAAAACACTAGATTATTTGAAAATATGCTGTATTTTACACAAAGCACTTATTAGACCAAACACCACATATCCGTAGTATCCTGATACCTTAGCAGTTGTCAGAACATTACACAATATTTACTCTGCAAGATAGCAGTAGTCACATTAAACACATAGGTTACTCAGTATTCTGCAACATAAGCAGTAGTCAGGAAACACGTTACTACTCCAAAACACTTGTCATAAGAATATCATAAATGGCCATAGTAGGAACATTCGAAAACATATGACAAGTTAGAAAAACATATTAGCATGTTATGCCCATAACAGGAACATTTGCATACACATATGGAGTCATCATAAACAGCGAGGTAATATACGTATTCACAAAGTCTGTAGCAAGAACTTAGAATGTATATTATCCATTAGGGACTACCTGTTTGAATGATGGAGGTACCTCCAGTGCCTGGAGGATGAAAAACAGGCCCCCCGGTGCTCCTCTGTTCAAAACTGGAGTCTCTCATATCCTTTGGGCAGAGGAGGGAGGCACGCACCTCCTCTGTACTGTGGACAGGCCCCTACAGGGGCCCATGATCACCGGGGGCCCCCTGGGCCTCATCCGGCCCTCACAAGGGGGGGCCGAAGTCCTTCAGATAATGCAGGGGGAGGGGGCACCACGCACCCCCTCCAATTCGTAACAGGCCCCTCCTGGGGCCCGCGATCTCTTGGGGTCCCCCATGGGCCTGCACAGGCCCGCCGTTGTGGGGGGAGACCACCAAACTGGCACTGGCCCACGAGGGTACCAACAGGAGCCCTTCGGGGCTTAGCAGGTGAAGGAGAGGCGTCCTCCTCTCCTCCCTTCTTCCAATGACGTTCCGGCCCAAGTCAGGGCCTTCCGGTGCCCCTGGGGTGCTCTATAGAGCGGACCTCGGGTGCACCAGGAAGCGCGGTCCACTCGCGCTTGGATAAAACAGCCTCCCCGGGCTGCGGCGATGACTCTCAGCACCACGACGCGCTTTTTAAAAAGCGCTTGGACAGCAATTGAAGCCTAGTCGCAGAGCTGATTTTCTCATGCCACAAATTTGAGAAAGAACGCTCTCCAAGGTGCTAGAAGCAGGACTCTCCACAGTGCCACTTCCAGACATCGGGAGAAGCACTCCTGATGTCTGCAATTCGTCACAGGGGCCCCTGGGGGGACAGAAGTCTTTAGGAAAAAGGCGCACAAGGGGAGGGGCTCAGCAACAGGCCAGCACAGAGGATGTGAGCAGGTGACAAGTCCCTTACAGTGATCAGGTAGGTCACAGGTCAGCACAACAGCAGCAGTCCTTGGTGGTCCCTGGGGAGTCCTTCCAGTCCTTTGTGTCCAGTTCCCTCATGATTCAAAGAGTCTCCAAATTGTGGTGAAAATTCCCCTGTACTTATACTCAGTCCCTACAGTGTTTTACAATAGTAGGGAGAGGAGGTTTCAACCAGTTACAACTGGTTCTGGGAGTGCCCTTCTCTCTTTCAGCACAGGCTCCAAACATCAGCGGGGTCTTAAACGACCCTATTGTGTGAGGCCAGGCCACAGCCTTTACAAATGTAGGTGTGCCCTGCCTCTCCCTTCTCTCAGCCCAGGAAGACTATTCAGTATGTAGATGTGTGAGAAAGTAGCCTCTTTCTAGCCTTGTTACCCCCACTTTTGGCCTGTTTGTAAGTGTATGTCAGGGTGTTTTCACTGTCTCACTGGGATCCTGCTAGCCAGGGCCCAGTGCTCATAGTGAAAACCCTATGTTTTCAGTATGTTTGTTATGTGTCACTGGGACCCTGCTAGCCAGGATCCCAGTGCTCATAAGTTTGTGGCCTATATGTATGTGTTCCCTGGGTGATGCCTAACTCTCTCACTGAGGCTCTGCTAACCAGAACCTCAGTGGTTATGCTCTCTCATTTCTTTCAAATTGTCACTAACAGGCTAGTGACCAATTTCACCAATTCAGATGGGCATACTGGAACACACTTATAATTCCCTAGTATGTGGTACTGAGGTACCCAGGGTATTGGGGTTCCAGGAGATCCCTATGGGCTGCAGCATTTCTTTTGCCACCCATAGGGAGCTCTGACAATTCTTACACAGGCCTGCCACTGCAGCCTGAGTGAAATAACGTCCACGTTATTTCACAGCCATTTAACACTGCACTTAAGTAACTTATAAGTCACCTATATGTCTAACCTTTACCTGGTAAAGGTTGGGTGCTAAGTTACTTAGTGTGTGGGCACCCTGGCACTAGCCAAGGTGCCCCCACATTGTTCAGGGCCAATTCCCCGGACTTTGTGAGTGCGGGGACACCATTACACGCGTGCACTACATATAGGTCACTAGCTATGTGTAGCTTCACAATGGTAATTCCGAATATGGCCATGTAACATGTCTAAGATGATGGAATTGCCCCCTCTATGCCATCCTGGCATTGTTGGCACAATCCCATGATCCCACGGGGCTCTAGCACAGACCCGAGTACTGCCAAACTGCCTTTTCAGGGGTTTCACTGCAGCTGCTGCTGCTGCCAACCCCTCAGACAGGTTTCTACCCTCCTGGGGTCCAGCCAGGCTTGGCCCAGGAAGGCAGAACAAAGGACTTCCTCAGAGAGAGGGTGTTACACCCTCTCCCTTTGGAATAAGGTGTTAAGGCAGGGGAGGAGTAGCCTCCCCCAGCCTCTGGAAATGCTTTCATGGGCACAGATGGTGCCCATTTCTGCATAAACCAGTCTACACCGGTTCAGGGACCCCTCAGCCCTGCTCTGGCGCGAAACTGGACAAAGGAAAGGGGAGTGACCACTCCCCTGACCTGCACCTCCCCTGGGAGGAGCCCAGAGCTCCTCCAGTGTGCTCCAGACCTCTGCCATCTTGGAAACAGAGGTGCTGCTGGCACACTGGACTGCTCTGAGTGGCCAGGGCCAGCAGGTGACGTCAGAGACTCCTTCTGATAGGCTTCTTCAGGTTTGCTAGCCTATCTTCTCTCCTAAGTAGCCAAACCCTCTTTTCTGGCTATTTAGGGTCTCTGCTTTGGGGAATTCCTTAGATAACGAATGCAAGAGCTCATCCGAGTTCCTCTGCATCTCTCTCTTCACCTTCTGCCAAGGAATCGACTGCTGACCGCGCTGGAAGCCTGCAAAACTGCAACAAAGTAGCGAAGACGACTACTGCAACTCTGTAACGCTGATCCTGCCGCCTTCTCGACTGTTTTCCTGGTGGTGCATGCTGTGGGGGTAGTCTGCCTCCTCTCTGCACTAGAAGCTCCGAAGAAATCTCCTGTGGGTCGACGGAATCTTCCCCCTGCAACCGCAGGCACCAAAGAACTGCATAACCGGTCCCCTGGGTCTCCTCTCAGCACGACGAGTGAGGTCCCTTGAATCCAGCAACTCTGTCCAAGTGACTCCCACAGTCCAGTGACTCTTCAGTCCAAGTTTGGTGGAGGTAAGTCCTTGCCTCCCCACGCCAGACTGCATAGCTGGGAACCGCGTCTTTTGCAGCTACTTCGGCTCCTGAACACTTTCCGAGGGAATCCTTTGTGCACATCCAAGCCTGGGTCCACGGCACTCTAACCTGCATTGCACGACCTCCTGAGTTGTCCTCCAGCGGCGTGGGACTCTCTTGTGCAACTTTGGGTGAGCACCATTTCACTCCACTTTGTAGTGCCTGTTCTGGCACTTCTCTGGGGAAGTTTCTAGCCTTTGTCGTTCCTGCAGAATCCTCATCTTCTACTTCCTACTAGCAGCTTCTTTGCACCCACAGCTGGCATTTCCTGGGCATCTGCCCACTCTCGACTTGATCGTGACTTTTGGACTTGGTCCCCTTGTTCCACAGGTACTCTAGTCTGGAAATCCATTGATGTTGCATTGCTGGTGTTGGTCTTTCCTGCAGAATTCCCCTATCACGACTTCTGTGCTCTTTAGGGAACTTTAGTGCACTTTGCACTCACTTTTCAGGGTCTTGGGGTGGGCTATTTTTCTAACCCTCACTGTTTTCTTACAGTCCGAGCGACCCTCTACAAGGTCACATAGGTTTGGGGTCCATTCGTGGTTCGCATTCCACTTTTGGAGTATATGGTTTGCGTTGCCCCTATCCCTATGTTTCCCCATTGCATCCTATTGTAACTATACATTGTTTGCTAATTGTTTTCTAATACTATACTGCATATTTTTGGTATTGTGTACATATATCTTGTGTATATTTGCTATCCTCATACTGAGGGTACTCACTGAGATACTTTTGGCACATTGTCATAAAAATAAAGTACCTTTATTTTTAGTATATCTGTGTATTGTGTTTTCTTATGATATTGTGCATATGACACTAGTGGTACTGTAGGAGCTTCACTCGTCTCCTAGTTCAGCCTAAGCTGCTCTGCTAAGCTACCATTATCTATCAGCCTAAGCTGCTAGAAACCCTATACACTAATAAGGGATACCTGGGCCTGGTGCAAGGTGTAAGTACCCCCTTGGTACTCACTACAAGCCAGTCCAGCCTCCTACAAGATGCACCTCTGTGACACCTCCAACCTCCCTGTGTACATGCTGTCTGAAAAGTATGCACAAAGCCCCGGCTGTCACTCTGCCCAGACGTGTATTGGAGTCATAAGCACAGAAAAATGCACAGAAGTGGCATTTCTGTAATAGTAATACAAAATACACCTACACCAGTAAGCAGCATTTATTATCACCATCACAACCATACCAAACATGCCTACGCTACCCCTCATAAATCAGACAATACCCCTTACACATAAGGCAGGGCATTTCTAATGCAATCCTATGAGAAGGCAGCACTCATAGCAGTAAGACACCAAGATAGGCTGTTTGTCACTACCAGGACAGGCCACTCAACCTGGCACATGTCCTGCCTTCTACATACATGGTACCCTGCCCATAGGGCTAGCTAGGGCGTAACTTAGGGGTGATTTACATGTAGTAAAAGGGGAGTTCTGGGCGTGGCAAGTAAATTTAGATGCCAGGTCCCTGTGTCAGAAAACGCAGGCCTGAGACAGGTTTGAAAGTCTACTTCAGTGGGTGGCGCAAGCAGCGCTGCAGGCCCACTAGTAGTATTTAATTTACAGGCCCTGGGTATAGAAATTTCACTGTACAAGGGACTTACAGGTAAATTAAATATGCCAATTAGGTATAAGCCAATCATACCAACATTAGATGGGAGAGCACCTGCACTTTAGCACCGGTCAGCAGTGATAAAGTGCTCAGAGTCCAGCAGTCAACAGCGAGAGGTCAGAAAAAATAAGAGAAAGGAGGCAAAAAGACTGGTGATGACCCTGCATAAGGAAAAAAATCCAACATACATCAAATTTGAGATTTTACATGCACAAAGCCTGCAGTGTGTGCATGGTACGCTTTCAACATGCAAAATATATCTGGGGCACATTAACCCAGGTTGTAGAAAAAAAATACAGCATCGCAAGAAAATCTGAATTAGAGCGTGGAACCATTAGTAAGTATCTATCAATTTAAAGTGGAATTCAACAGGCGCATCTTAGACTATGAATGTGTTCTTTATATGGCAAACTGATATTTGGTTGTTGGAAAATGGGTTATTGGTAAGGGCAGGTAAGTACTTACACTTAGCAATAGGCCACTAACCTCCACTTAGGTCCAGTTAGGTCTCAGTAAATTAAACCTAGCTCAACCCTTGGTAGCTTGGCAACGAGCGACAAGGCTCAACTTTGGAGACAGAGTGGAAAGAATTCAAATATCACAAAACAGTAATTAAATAAAACACAGGAAACAGTTTAAAAATCTGACATCAATTTATTATATATTATATTTTTATCTTAAAAATGACACAAAAATGAATAAAATCGGATAAGGGGAACCGGAGATATGAATGTATAAAGAATTATTTTTTTCTAGCGCCTAGAAACAAAAAGCAGCAATCTGGTCATCTCGTCGCACCTCAACCGGGGCAAAGTCAAAGTTTAAGGGCGACCGCGATGGAGCCCGGCTCGGCTACAGCCCGCGGGAGGCCTCGGTCATAATTTTACCTTAGGACTTAGTCGTTTTTCTTAAGATTTTCTTCAGGGGGACGAACCTGCCAGTCCAATTCGACTTCCTCGAACTCTTCCTCGGATACGCGTCGCGGGAGCCCTCGGTGGAGATTTTTACCTTCGGACTTAGTCGTTTTTTCGAGGTGAAAATACTTCGACAGGGGCAAACCTGGATCTTATCCTACGTCCTTGGAGCCCTCCTCGGATACGCTGGCTGGGAAGACCCTGTCAACTTCTCACGTTCTGAGTTAGTCTCTTTTTTGGAGATTTTCTTCACCGGGACGAACCTGCAAGTCAGGCCGGGTCACGGTTGAGGCAAGCCGGCTATAGTTGCTGCGGCGGGTCAGTCCCTCTATGGAGCTTTTCTACAAAAGTTCTCCAAAGTTCTCCAAACTTCTGGATCTTCTTCCAGATGTTCCTTTAAGGTTCTTTTGGGGTCCACAGCTCACCCCAAGGTTCCAGAAGCTCTGAAATGATCCTTGGGGGTGTGGACTACAACTCCCAGAATGCACCTGACGCAAACTCCTTTTTGGCCACTGGACAGTGGTCAGCTGGTTGGTTTCATCAGGAGTTGGTGCAGGGGACTCTGGTTAGCAATTTGTCACCTGCAGCAAACAGGGAGTCCCTCCTTGAAACTTGAAGCCAGGCAAAGTCCTTCTGGTGGTGAAGCCCAAGTGTGCAGCTGGTGCAGTCCTTCAGAGTGCAGGGTCCAGGTGCAGGCCAGGGGTCCAGCAGGGCAGTCCTTCTTCTCCTGTAGTTCTTCCTTGTTGGAATCTGATAGGGATCTGAGGTGTGGGTGCAGGTCTTCCAGTTTTATCCTTGCTCCTGGGTGAATAACAGGGGGTCCTGGTTCTCCAATCAGGGTCAGGGTCCTTCCCCCTGTGATGACCACTTCCTGGGAAGTGTGGCAAAAATCAATCCCAGGGAGCAACATTCCTCAAAAATCCATCATGGCTGAAAGTGATTTTTGGAGGTTATATCTGGCTGAGCCCACCGACTGGTGTGGCTAAAAATCCTAAACACACCCCTCTCCTGCCCTCTCCTAATCTAATCAAGGGGGCACCTAATTGTCTGGATTTGCAGGATGTGGGGGTGTTGCTGGGTTGCTCCAAATGTCATTCTCTGCCTTTGAAGACCAGTTTGGCAGCCCTCCCCTTCCTGCTTCACCATCTGCTGAGGGCAGATCTGCTCCCACAGGCACATCTCTTTGTGCGGAGCCAGGCCACTTCACACCTCATCAAGTGAGCCTGGCCAGGCTGCCAGAGGCTGGCCAATCAGAGCACAGCAGCAAAAACACTGCAGGGCTGAAGTTGGCAACTTTTCAGGTAAAGTTTAAAACTCTTTACCTGAACAAGTTATATTAAATCCAACAATTGGAAGTTGTGGGATTTATTATAACAATTAATTTGATATTAAACTTCTGGTACCTGTTACTTAAGGGGACTTTAAAAATTAAAACAAAGTCTCCCCATTCTATCTTATGCAGGCCATTCACTACAATGAGGGAAAAACAAATTTGGCTGTTTTACCTCACCAGGGCTTATAAAACTATTTTTATAAGGTCCCTGCTTATAGTTTCATGGCACCCACCCCTAGGGGCACATAGGGCACACCTTAGGGGTGACTTATATGTAAAGTCGAATTTGCATGTAACCTTAATTTAAAAGCAGCCAGCAAGGCAGGCCTACCTTTAAAATGACACTGGGCACCTCAGCAGTGCACCTCTGGGGGCACTACCTATGCTGGGGTCCCTAAACCTCCATGCCCTACCATATACTAGGGACTTATAGGTAGGTTAACTTTGCCAATTATAATTAGCCTAATTTGCACATCCACTTTACACAGAGCACTGGCCCTGGGACTGGTAAGCAGTATCCAGCGCACAGCCAATAGTCAGTAACCACCAGTACCTGTCCAAAAAGTGTGGGGGTGACCAGGGCAAAAAGGAGGACTTTCCTACACTGCCCCACCCCCAAATGAAAAGTGATGGGTACTAACCTACACCCTGGTAGTCCTCATCACCTAAGTGAAAAGCCCTGGACAGGCCATCTGCATTGGCATGGCAGTCCCAGGTATTTGCTCCAATGTGAAGGCCATCCCCTGTAGGGAAATGGACCACCTTAACAGTTTCAGGTTCTCCCTCCTCAATTGTATCAACCATCTGAGAGGTCTGTGGTCAGTTTGTACATGGAAGTGAGTGCCAAACAAGTATGGCCTCAACTTCTTCAGGGACCAGACCACAGCAAAGGCCTCCCTTTCAATGGCACTCCATCTTTTCTCTCTGGGGAGTAGTTGCCTGCTGATGAAGGCAACTGGTTGATCTTGGCCCTCTTCATTAACTTGTGATAACACTGCCCCAATCCCTTCCTCTGAAGCACCTGTTTGCACTATAAACGCCTTGCTAAAGTCAGGGGCCAGTAACACTGGTGCTGAACACATAGCCTGTTTCAGGGTGTCAAAAGCTTTCTGACACTCTGGGGTCCAAATTACCTTCTTGGGCTGTTTCTTAGAGGTAAGCTCAGTCAGAGGGGCCACTATGGTCCCATAATTCTGAACAAACCTCCTGTAGTACTCAGTCAGGCCAAAAAAGACCTGAGTCTGGGTTTTAGGAGCCTCCCAATCCAGGATATTCTGGATCTTGGGCTGGAGAGGTTGTGCATGGCCTCCAACAACACGGTAGCCCAGGTACACAACCGAGCTTTTCCCTATCTGGCACTTGCTTGCCTTGATAGTCAGGCCTGCTTGAAGCAGGGCCTGAAGCACTTCCTTCAGGTGGACCAGGTGGTCCTCCCAGGTGGAACTAAATACAGCAATATCATCAGATAAGATGCACTGAAGGATTCCAAACCAGGCAGGACTCTATTCACCAACCGTTGGAAGGTGGCAGGAGCATTTTCCAGGCCAAAGGGCATCACTGTGAACTGAAAGTGGCTCTCTGGTGTGGAAAATGCTGACCTCTCCTTAGCTCCTGGACTTAAGGCAATCTGCCAGTATCCTGAGGTCTAATCAAATGTGCTCAGGAATTTGGCAGCCCCCAACCTATCAATGAGCTCATCAGCTCTAGGTATGGGGTGAGCATCAGTCCTAGTGACAGCATTTAGACCTCTGTAGTCCACACAGAATCTCAATTCCTTCTTCCCACCTTGGGGATTAGGTTTGGGCACCAGTCCCACTGGACTGGACCAATGACTGTCAAAGAGCTCAATTACCTTGAGCTCCAACATCTTAGCCACTTCAGCTTAGATGTTGGCCTTGACTTGGTCAGACAGCCTGTACAGCTTGTTTTTGACAGGTAAGCTGTCGCCAGTGTCAACGTCATGGACACACCAAATGATGAGTCCAGGGGTCAGGGAGGACAGACTAGCAAACTACTCCAAAACTTTTCTGCAGTCTTTTTGTTGCTGATCTGTCAACTTTGGAGAGAGTACCACTCCCTCCACTGACCCATCTTGTTCATTTGAAGACAGGAGGTCTGGCAGAGGTTAACTCTCCTTCCCTTCCTCAGTGACCATCAGCATGGTCATGTCTGCCCTGTCCTAGTGGGGTTTCAATCTGTTGACATGCAGGATCCTATGAGGATTCCTGGGGGTGCCCAGATCCACCAAGTAGGTGACCTCACCCTTTTTCTCCACAATTGAATAGGGCCCAGTCCATTTGTCCTGAAGTGCCCTAGGAGCCATGGGCTCCAAAACCCACACCAGCTGTCCTGGGTGATACTCAGGCATGGTAGCCTTCTGGTAATGCCAGAGCTTCATGAGCTCTTGGCTGGCCTCCAGGTTTCTGCTTGCCTTCTTCATGTACTCAGCCATACGTGACCGCAGGCCCAGCACATAATCCAGCACATTCTCCTTAGACTCTTTGAGAGGCTTCTGCCAAGACTCTCTCACCAAGCACAATGGGCCTCTTACAGGGTGCCCCAGCAGTAATTCAAAGGGCCTGAATCCAACCCCCTTCTGTGGCACCTCTCTGTAGGCAAACAGCAGACATGGGAGGAGAACATTCCTTTTCCTCCTGAGTTTGTCAGACAAACCCATGATCATGCCCTTCAGGGGCTTATTAAATCTTTACACCAGACCGTTGGTCTGTGGATGATAGGGGGTGGTGAACTTCTAAGTAACACCACACTCATCCCACATGGCTTTCAGATAGGCAGACATAAAATGTGTGCCCCTATCTGAGACCACCTCGTTTGGGAATCCTACTCTGGTGAACACACCAAGTAGGGCCCTAGCCACTGTGGGAGCAGTGACTGTCCGGAGGGGTTTTGCCTCAGGGTACCTGGTGGCATGGTCCACAACCACCAAAATGTACCTGTTGCCTGAGGCAGTTGGTGGGTCTAGAGGACCAACAATGTCAATCCCCACCCTCTCAAAGGGAGTTCCAACCACTGGCAGTGGTATCAAGGGAGCTTTTGGCTTGACCCCTGCCTTGCCACTGGCTTGGCAGGTAACACAGGAGCTGCAAAGCTCCCTGACTTTTCTGACATTTGGGGCCAATACAAATGGTTGACCAGCCTGTTCCAGATCTTGGTCTGTCCCACATGTCCAGCTAAGGGGATATCATGGCTTAAAGTGAGGAGGAATTCTCTATGACTTGTGATATGTTCTCTAATGTTCCTTTTTATGGATATTTACGAGGTATTCATGATAAGTAAATAGATTTATATACTATAATTCCTGACTACTGCTTATTCTTGCAGAATATTAGTAACTTGTGTAACATTCTGACAACTGCTAAGGTAGCAGGGTATTACTGACGTGTAATGTTGGTCTAATTATGTTTTGTGCAATACAGTTTATTTTTTCATAGCTCAGTGTTGTGTTTACTTTGTGGTGTACATTTTGCGTCATGTGTGGTGTGTGTGTTGTGCAAACGCTTTACACATTGCCTCCAGGTTAGGCCTGACTGCTCGTGCCAAGCTACCAAGTGGGTGAGCAGGGGTTATCTTGGACGTGTAGCTCCCTTTACCTGACTAGAGTGGATGGGTTCTGCCTGGCTGAGGTTCATACCCTAGCCAACCAGAAATCCCATTTCTAACAGACTTCATAACTTCCCTCACACAAATATGAGGAAAATGCAAGATTTTTGCTAAAGTTTGAGTTTTCATTGGCATTCTCAGTGAGAAAACCTAGTAGGATCCAGACAATTCACATCACCATGGATGCTCTTGGCTTTGTAGTTTTCAGAAGTGTCTGGGTTTGGTAAGTTTCCCTGGGATACGGCTGAGCCCCACCCAAACATGACAGCTACCCACATCGCAAAAAAGTGTCAATTTTCAAGATAAAGGCCCTCATTACAACCCTGGCGGTCAAAGACCGCCAGGGCTGTTCTGTCGGTAGCCCCGCCAACAGGCTGGTGGTGTTTTCTTTGGAATTACCCCTGTGGCGGAAGCGGCGTGGTCGCACCGCCGGGACCGGCGGTTTCTCGCCACTTTGGTTCCGGTGGTTGTAATCCCCCAGGGCAGCGCTGCTTGCAGCGCTGCCCAAGGGATTACAAGTCCCCCTCCCACCAGCCTTTTCATGGCGATATGAACAGCCATGAAAAGGCTGGCGGAAAGGGCAGTCGCGGGGCCCCTAGGTGTCTGAAAAGCGCGACGGGTGCAACTGCACCCGTCGCACCTCCGCCAGCTCCATTTGGAGCCGGCTCCCGTGTTGCGGCTGACATCCCCGCTGGGCCAGGGGGCGGAAACCAGGTTTCCGCCCAACGGCCCAGCGGGGATCTCCAAATGGCCTCGTCAGGAGTGCGGCCGCATTGGTGGCCGCCCGGCAGATGCAACTTGGCGGGCGGCGATTGCCGCCCGCTAATGTTGCAATGAGGGCCAAAATCTTGATCTTTCCATGTTGCGCTCAGGGGACTTTTGTATTGCGGGCGATAGATCCAGCCACACAAGTGGTATACTGTTTTGAAAATGAGAACTGTGAGAATAATGGGTGATAAGAATTTTTATGGACCCCCACATTCCAGAACTTTTTCTCATGAGAGAAAAATGTATGTGATATAGACAAAGTTTGAGACCTGCAGGGAATGCTAGGTACACAGACAAAGTGGGGTCCACTCAAGTCACACCACCATAGACTCCCCTGATTGTCTATTTTTCAGAAATGTTTCATTTTTCCTATGTGTCAGCCAAGTCTGGTCCCAAATACCACATCCACTCACACTGGCAAAATAGGCCGATTTATATGACTTAGGCCTTGATTTAGATTTTGACGGAGGGGATACTCTGTCACAAACATGATGGATATCCCATCCGCCATATTACATATTGCAATCCCATTATATCCTGTGGAGATCATAATTCAGTGGAGGGGATAACCGTCATGTTTGTGACAGATTATTCCATCCGCTGAGTACATAAAGTAAAATAAGGCTCTTAATTTCTTTTTGTTGATTTGCAGGGCCTATTGAGAGAGAGGTGCTAAGCCCAAGCACACTAGTGCAGTACTTTATTTAGAGAAGATTCCAGTACTTTCCCTCACATGACTGTGAGAAAAATATGTGAGTTTAGCCAAAGCTAGTTGTTTGTGAAGCCTTCTGGGTACGAAAAAATAGTTGGATTCATGTAGGTTGTACCATCCTTGATTCACTTTGGTGTCTAATTTTTAGCAATGTCTGGGTTTAGTAGGTTTCCTTGGGTTAAAGCTGAGTCCAGGTTAAAAATATCACATCTATTCACATTGCCATAATGGGTTAATTTTCAAGGTGAAAACTTGATGTCATTTTTCCGCCATATTTTACAAGTAGATGGAAAATAGACTACTACTTTTTTTACATCTTTGATTATTCCTGTGTTCCTGAAACCTAGGAAGATGGAGATTTTATCACAACAAACCTTTTGGTGATGATACTTTCAGAAAATAAGTGTGCACTCTTGCACAGCACCTTTTGCCGATTTATCTTTAAATAAATGTTGCTATATGTTGCCTATTTTCTCAGTTCCCTCCATGGACATCCACAAGCCCAGCCCAGGGTACTTTTAGAATTTCAAGATGCAAGAATAAATATGTACATTTCGTCTATATTTTGTGAAAAAAAAGTTATGAAGACATATGAGCAAAGTGGCCCAAACATAAAAAAAAGGCTAAAGACTGGGGAAAGAAAAGCCTTAGCAGCTAAGGGCTACATTGCAAGCCTTTGGGTAGCAAAGCACTTGAGAATATAAAATTAAAAGCCTATGGACTGTTGCAGCTCCATATTGTGCCCTATGTGTGGTGGGTATTAATCACTGGCCTCGTGCCATTCCTTCTTCCCCTGTGGCACCTTTCCATCTCGAGTACTCCATAGCTTCCCATTCCCAAGAAGCCTAAACCAATGACAGTCCGTTCTGTTGTTATGCAAGTTTAGCCAAGTTTGAATCTGCAGATATTACATGTCTGTTTTGGATAATTAGGTTTCCACTGTAAAACACTGAATTGTACCATCATTCCCTTGGAGTTCTGTTGTACTTGTCATTGTTGTCAATTACCGTTCGCACTTGCTGCCTGCTAGGCCTCTTATCCATTGTATGTCCATGTTATTTTGCCCAGGTGCATTGGAATATTCCATACTGCCCTGTGGGACATGTGCCTTTCTGGAAATCTCTTGGCTCCCTGTACCACCTTGGAGTCTTTTTCGGTGCTTGCCCTCGTACCCGTACCCATTTCCTGCACACTCGTCCTGAGTCGTCTGGATCTTCTTGCATTCCTGTCCAGTGCAGCTTCATTCCAGGTCTCATCTTCTGAGTCGCTTGGACCTTCAACATTCATCCCTGCACAAGTTTTGTCCCTGCACTCATCTTCTGAGTCACCCAGACCGCCCCACATTTTAGTTTTCCAAGCCTTCCTGATGATTCCTTGATCATGACTTCTGTTACGCTTCCAGTGTCTCCCTTCATGAGTTACGATTCCACCTTCTCATGAGATTCTGCCAACAAGCCTTCTGCCATCTTCTGATTCCAGTTAAAATACTAGACAAGGCTAAATGTTTTCCTGCAAGTTAGTGCACACTAGACCTTTACAGCCGTAACAGGCCTGTGTGTCAGCCTATTCAAGACTACAGGCTTTGGTCTAGATCCTTCCTCCTAATTTTACTTCAGAGCTCCTTGCTTGCCCTTGCTCCAGACCCTCTCTCCAAACTGTGGTACTTGAATTCTATTGCTCATGGACTAAAAACTGAACTCTGAATGAACCTTGCAATTCCGAACCTATGTACCAAGTGTAACCTTGTTTCAGCAATACCTTGGGCGTGCCCCAGACTCCAAGCTAAGTACAGAGTGTATATCTTGTTTGCAGTATTTCTTGGGAGTCTCCCTGACTCCCAAACTATGTTTTCAGTATAACCTTGAGAGTGTCTAGTAAATCCAACCTTGTGCTGAGTATAACCTTGTTCTGAGTATAACCCTGTTGCTTGTGTAACTTCGCTTTGAGTATAACCTTATTCCAAGTATAACCTATGTATCGTGCGTATTTTGGGAGTGTCCCCGAATCCAACTTATCTTCCGAGTGTAACCTTGAGAGTGTCCCCAGCTCAAACCAATGTTCTGAGTGTAACCTTGTTTCTAGTATACACTGGAAGTGTCAGTAGCTCTAAATCTATGTACCGGGTGTTATCTTGATTCTTGCATACCTTGGGAGTGTCAGTAACCTCAACCTATGCTTTGAGTGTAATTTTAAAAGTGACGATAACTCTAATCTATGTTTCGAGTAGTCCTGACGATTATCAGAAGCTCAAATTTGTATTTCAAGTTCTTCCTCAGGAGTTTTCAACGATTCTTATCCAAGAACCTGGTCCTTCTGCTCTTATGCTGTGATTTTGAAGAAATGTGTAAGTGTTGGTTATTGATGTTTTGCATTGTAAATTGTGTAGAGGCTTCTTGATGTATAGGTGGCAATTGCCTCTTCTTGTTGTTTAGTGTATTGCATCTTCATGAAACCAGAGATGCTGATCTGATAAACGTCTACCTTTGCAGACGGTCAGTGGAGTGAATCATCCTGTCAAGCAGAGTAGTGCCATCACTGAGCAGAATCATCCAGATTGAGGTGTATTTTCCCAGGGTCCTGTGTCTTCCTGTGTGGGAGTGGAGGTCCAGCATCGGCTCCAGTGTCGTCTCCGAGATTAAAACCAGGTAAGTGCGTGACATAGACTAACTACAAGCAGTAGAAAAGATAAAACGTAAGGGAGGAGCACACAAACCAATCAATTCTAGATTCCTACTGAGGTCGAAATCCTTTAACTTAGATTAAAAAAAAGATGTGTTGGTTTGCTTCAGTAATCTGAAGCACATTTTAGTCACTAATCACCCAGATTTTTCACTGTTCTTTTTTAGTATGTCAAATTATAAGTCATGGCTTGAACATAAGACACTAATTTGTTAGCTAGAGTACATTGCGTTTTCCAAGTAAATCAGGAGTAGGGGTGTGTGAATTCAAAACTTTGACGACGTAATTTGGTGAAGTTGAAAACGTGAGCTGTTCTGAAAATTGGTTAAATGTTTAGATTTTGCAGAATGTGAAGTTTTGCAGTGTTTGGAGCATTTGATGCAGTGCACACATTGATGCAGGGAATTGCTTTTCCAGCTGTCACACACGGCTGTCAATCCAGGATGGCGGTGGGGAACACAATGCTGCATATCCCAATCTTGAACTTCTGGCCCCGGGGAAATGAACTATTTTGCTTATTATGAAAGAGATGGTACTCCGCAAGTGCCAAACAGCACCCTCAACGTGAGTGGCAGCGCTTAATTTTCTATTGTGATGTAAGGCTGCTTTTTTGCTGTTTTTTTATTTCACCAGCTTTACACTTCACAAAGATGACAATGTTTTAGAATTTATGGAAGGTTGTGAAATGAAGCCTTAAGCGTTGCAACATCACACAACTATAATCAAGATTTGCTTAGAGATTGCTTTCTTTGCAAGATATAAAAACATGCACCTTTATTTGTGAGTCAACTGTTAGGCAACCCATAGGGTATGGTATACAACAGCCGACTAAAACTGTGCTAATAATAATGCGTATGGTGTGAAAGTGAACAGGCTGAAGTGCTAATCAATTTCCTGAACAGATTTAAGAAGGCTGCTGAATAATAATGTGCTTTAGCTGAGGAAATGACTGACTGGCAACATAACATGCGTAGGGCACTGGCCATTGCTTTTTAAAAAGTATTGACATGAAAATGTGCATTCTTGTCACAAACGGGGCTTCCAAATGCATCCCACGGCAGAAGAGGCATCACACACTATAAGGAAGCAAGAGGGGGTGGATTGCGAAGAGCCAAGTTTTAAGCTATTTCCTGAAGCAAAGATCTGTGTGTTCCTCAGTGCAGGTGTATACTGTTCCAGAGAGCCAGGGACAAAACACGAAAGGAGCAGCCTCCTAATCTCACTCTTTTGAACTGAGGATGCACATCTCTGACAAGGTTGGGTGGTCTTCCAAAGCATCAGTCCAATGAAATGAGATGACTCTTCAATCTGCACAGCAAATTGCATTTTTTCTTCTCGCAGCAGAGGAATGAGGAACATGCATTGTATTGCCATCTAAGCATTGACTGCTTGCCACCAAACCAAGACATGCATTGCCTTGTCAATCAAGCAAACATACATATCTTGCATTGGAAAAGACGAACTAAAATATATATATTTGTAAAGATCTGCTACTGAGTCAAGGTACTTGGGCAACATATTGTGGGGTCTGCATCCCGAGTAACTAAAGGAACTAAGAGCATTAACAGTACTGGTCAGTAATAATTGCTCCGTTCTGTTTTCACCCTTCTTAATGGAAAACAACCGAGCGAATGTCTGAGGTGTTTAACAATAAGGAAATGTTCTGTTTTATTCCGTGGTTTAGTGTAGTCCATCAAATTCATCGTGCTATACCCTAGGGTGTTCATCTGTATTAATAACAAGATGACAATGCATAGCATTACATGATAGCCAATATCCTTGCAAAGTGTACATAGATTTCAGACGTGCATTAACCCACTGATCTAGCTTATCATTTATGAGAACATTTAGACATAAAATTAAATTTATAGTTTGAAGGGAAAGAGAAAAACATCAAATATTGGCAGATGTGATGTCTTCAAAACTCTCACATCCCTCGCCTTATTTAGTGGTTGAAATTGCTATTCATTCAGATATTAGGGGAGCTGCCAGCTCCACCACCTGGAAAACTGTGACCACCTTGAAACTTACGGGTGACAGGGCATCAGAAAGCCGACCTTATGGACGGCTTTTCAAAGCCAATTTTCATGTCCTACATGCAACTTCCATGCACAGGACAGTTGTATTGAAGAGGACAAAATGTCAACTTCCCAATGGGAGAAAAACAACCCCCAAAGCATCAGGTAAATTGATTTATTTGTCTTTTAGAACTACTTTGAGGGTTTGTCTTTGGAAAATTAAAACTTGACAGGTGGTCTATCATGGCATAGCAGAGATCTTGTCAATGTTTCTTTTGCCAAAAGGATCCTGTCAGGCATGTCGGGATTGATTTGCCAATCCAAAATCACTTATGTGATGAGGTTCCCACAATCCAGCAGGCTGGTCGAAACTGAGCCATCAAAGGTGATGTCTCTGCAAGGGATTACATGAGGTTTATGATTACTACACACATTATGTATTCACTGCACATTGTACTTATTGCCTTGTATACAAAATACAAAAATGGAGAAACGTGTAAAAGGACACTTAGTTGAACTGGCCCATAAAAGGGTTTTCAATAGTTTTTTGTACTTTTTGAGATGGGCTTTTCAAGCAGTTAAAGGAGGAGCTCTTCCTTTGATTGACAGTCGCATCAACATTCATAATCTAACAAAATTATCACTAGGACTTGATTAGTAGACAGTGACGTGACACATAGTCAATTTAATCCATAAAATCTATTGATATCCAGTGGTATGTATAAGGAATGATGTGTTTACTATCCAATTAAAAGAAAATTGTTTTTGCCAAAGCACTAAAACTCCAACAAGACAATTCGCACATGAAAATAAAATGTGGTGCTTTTATCAATGTCAGTCGAAATTAGAACAGGGTATGCAGACTGCAATTAGCTACCACTGGAGAATTTCTGGCTCCTCAGAACCATTTTCCAGTCATATTTTATAACTTCTACCATTACGTATTACAGCTATTTACAACATGTTATTGTAGTTGTTAGAAATGGGGTCTTTGTTTGGCAGTCAGATTACCCGTTGGCACAAGCAGGCAGGCTTAACTTCAGAGTCTAGGTGTAAAGTATTTGTACTAAACACACAGTAACTCAGTGAAAACCCTACAAAATGACACGACACAGGTTTAGAAAAATAGGTAATATTTATCTAAACAAAACAAGACCAAAACGACAAAAATCCACCATACACGAAAGAGTCTTAGATCCTTAGAAAGCAGTGCTAACGCTGTTAACGTAAAAAAGTACCTGGGTTGCATCAAAATAACACAACACGGGCGAGTGTACGTCAGAAAAGGGCCAGTGATGTGTTGATTTCTCATTCGCAAACAAGACCGTGCGTCGTTCCTCCTACGGTCAGGACGTCGTGCATCGTTTTTCCTCTCCGCAGGAGAGCAGTGCGTCTATCCGGACAGGCACCTCGTGTCCAGGCAGGCTTTGCGTTGTTTTTCCGCACACAGTGAGGTTTGCATCAAAAATCCTGCCGCACGGTATCAGAAAAACCGAGCTATGTAGCTTGTGACGTTATCAGCCTCCGTTAGCGGGTGTTGGGTGTCATTTCTCCAGTCGCATGCATCTATCTTCCCGCCGCGATGCAGGTGGATCGTAGATTTCAGCCGCGAAGTCGGCGGTGCATAGTTTCTCAGCCGCATTTCGGAAGGTGCATCAAAATTGTCCCTGCACGGGGGTCTGTGCGTGGATTTTCAGTCTTGGTCTGCCAGCTTTACCTTTCAAGGCCCCAGGAAGTGCATAGGGCACCATTTGGCAGGGCAGGAGTCGCAGCAGAGAGTCCAGTGCTGCCAGGGGAAGACTTTGATGGCCCTGAGACTTCAACAACAGGAGGCAAGCTCAGGACAAGCCCTTGGATATTTCTTCACAAGCAGGAATGCACAACAAAGTCCAGTCTTTGTCCCCTTACACAGGTAGAAGCAGCAACTGCAGGATAGCTCCACAAAGCACAGTCAGAGGCAGGGCAGCAGTTCTCCTCAGCTCTTCAACTCTCCTCCAGGCAGAGGTTCCTATTGATGTCCAGAAGTGACCTAATTTTTCAGGGGTTTGGGTGCTCGTCTTATACCCATTTTGGCCTTTGAAGTAGGCCCCAAACTCCACATGCCCATCTGCCCCCAAAGGGAATCTACACTTTAATCATATTTAAATGTAGCCCCCATGTCAACTTATGAGAGAGATAGGCCTTGCAACAGTGAAAAACAAATTTGGTAGTAATTCACTGCCAGGACATATAAAACACATAAGTCCCACCTTTAACATACACTGCACCCTGCTCATGGGGCTACCTAGGGCCTACCTTAGGGGTGTCTTACCTGGAAGAAAAGGGAAGGTTTAGGCCTGACAAGGGGGCACACTTGCGAAGTCGAATTGGCAGGTAAAAACTGCACACACAGACACTGCAGTGGCAGGTCTGAGCCATGTTACAGGGCTACTGATGTTCGTGGCACAACCAGTGCTGCAGACCCACTTGTAGCATTTGATTTACAGGCCCTGGGCACCTCTAGTGCACTGTACTAGGGACTTACCAGTAAATCAAATATGCCAATCATGTAAATCCAATTACACATACATTTATACATTTTACATAGGAGCACTTGCACTTTAGCACTGGATAGCAGTGGTAGAGTGCCCAGAGTAACAAAAACAGCAAAAACTGAGTCTAGCACACATCAACAACCTGGGGAACAGAGGCAAAATGTTAGGAGAGACCACGCCAAGGATGCCAAGTCTAACATGTGTGCCCCAGCTGAAAGTGGGGAACAACTACCCTAACCTCATGGGAGTTCTCATCACTAAGGCAGAAGAATCTGGACAAACCATCAGCATTGGCATGTTCTGTACCAGGGCGGTGTTCCACTGTAAAGTTCATCCTTTGTAGGGAAATGGACCACCTCAACTGTTTTAGATTCTCACCCCTCAACTGCATTAACCATCTGAGGGGCCTGTGGTTGGTCTGAACCCGGAAGGGAGTCCCAAACAAGTAGGGTCTTAGCTTCTTCAGCGCCCAGACCACAGCAAATATTTCACGCTCTATGGCACTCCACCTCCCTGTGAAGTAACCTCCTGCTAATGAAGGGTGCAGGTTGATCTTGGCCCTCTTCATTAAGCTGTGAGAGTACTGCTCCTATACCATGCTCTGAGGCGTCTGTTTGCGCAACAAACTCCTTGGAATAGTCAGGTGCTCTCAGCACAGGTGCTGTGCACATGGCAGCCTTCAGGTCATCAAAAGCGGTCTATCAATCCTCTGTCCAGATCACCTTCTTTGGTTGCTTCTTGGAAGTCAACTCAGTCAAGGGGGTAACAATGGTGCTATACCCCTCGACAAACCTCCTGTAGTAGCCAGTGAGGCCTGAAAAGGCACTCACCTCAGTCTGGGTCTTGGGAGGCTCCCAAGACAGAATGGCATCAATCTTTGGCAGTAGGGGTGCCACCTGGCCACTCCCCACCTGGTGTTCCAAATACACCACAGAACCCTGCTCTAGTTGCCACTTGCTTGCATTAATAGTGAGGCCTGCCTTTTGCAGGACCTCCAACACTTTGCACAGGTTTTGTAAATGTTCCTTGGATGTGGAACTAAAGACAGCAATGTCATCCAGGTAGGCGGCACTGAACTCATCCAGCCAAGCCAACACCTGGTTGACCAACCTCTGAAAGGTGGCAGGGTCATTTTTCATCCCAAATAGCATCACTTTAAACTGAAAGTGTCCATCTGGGGTAGAAAATGCAGACCTCTCCTTGGTCCCCTCAGTCAAGGCAATCTTCCAATACCCAGACCTCAAATCAAACGTGTTGAGATATTTGGCAGATCCCAACTGATCTTTGAGTTCATCAGCTCGGGGGATGTGGTGCATGTCAGTCTTACTGACCGCATTGAGCCCCTGGTAGTCTACGCTGAACCAGAGTTCTGGAGTGGCACCAGGTGCAGTGGCCTTTGGGACCAAAATGACAGGCATGGCCCAAGGACTGCTGGAATGCTCAATAAACCCTAGGGTTAACATCTTGGAAACCTCCTCCTTGATGCTAGCCTTACCTTGTCAGTCACCCTGTAAATCTTTTGTTTAATGGGTTTACTGTCCCCAGTGTCCACATCATGTGTGCACAAGTGTGTGACCCCTGGGCCAAGGAGAACAGTGAGGTGAACTGTCCCAGGACCTGGCAACAGTCCTTCTCCTGCTCTGCAGTCAGGGAAGGAGAGAGGTTCACTCCCTCTACAAACTCATCTTTCTCTCCTGCAGACAGGAGGTCAGGAAGAGGCTCGCTCTCCTCCTCCACCCCTTCATCTGTCACTAGGAGCATGGACAATTCAGTCCATTCAAAGTGTGGCTTGAGCTGGTTCACGTGCAGGACCCTCAAAGGGTTCCTGGGAGTCTGCAAGTCCACCAGGTAGGTGACTTCACTCTTGCGATCTACTACCTCAGATGGCCCCGTCCACTGGTCCTGGAGTGTTTTAGGCTCTACTGGCACCATCACCCATACTTTCTGACCAAGTTGAAACTCAACCAGAGTGGCATTCTGGTCATACCAGCGTTTCATATCCTCCTAGCTTGCTTCCAGGTTCTCCTGTGCGAGACCCCTGAAGCGGTCAGTCTGGATTCTCAGAGCCAGCATGTAACTGAAGAAATCCTGGGGGGATTTACTAGGAACTTTTTCCAAAGCCTCCTTCACCTTAAAGGTCCCCTCACAGGGTGGCCCTAGATCAGCTCAAAAGGACTAAAGCCAAGTCCCTTTTGAGGTACCTCCCTGTCAGCGAACAGAAGGCATGGCAAGAGGACGTCCCACTTCCGCCTCAAGGGCTTTGACAGGCCCATTATCATGCCCTCCTAGGTGCAGTTGAATCTCTCAACCAGACCATTGCTTTGGGGGTGGTAAGGTGTGATGCATTTATGCATTACCCCACACACCTTCCGCAGAGACTTCATATAAGTAGATATGAAGTTGCTACCCCTATCAGATACCACTTCCTTGGGGCACCCCATGCGGGTGAAACCCCCCATAAATGCACAACCCACCACATTGGAAGTGATTGACCTCAGAGGAATGGCTTCTGGGTGCCGGGTGGCATGGTACATCAAGACCAGGATAAACCTGTTGCCCATGGCTGTCTTGGGATCCATAGGCCCCACAATGTCAATACCAACCCTTTCAAAAGGGGTACTAACTACAGGGAAAGTTTGGAGGGGAGCCTTACATTTCCCCCCACTATTGCCGCCTGCCTGACAAGTTTGGAAAGACCTACAATGAGCATCTGAGTGCCTGCGCATAAGGGGGCAGTAGAAGTGAGTGAAATGCCGTTCAAAGGTCTTGTCCTGCCCCAAATTTCCTGCTAAAGGCACATCATGAGCCAACCCCAATAGGAAGGCCCTGAAACACTCGGGTACCACCAGCACATGGGCTGACCCAGGCTCAGGAACCTTAGGCTCACTATACAAGAGGCCATCCTCCCAGTAGATCAGGTGAGATCCTGGCTCCTTGCCAGCCGCCTGGTCTGCAGCCTGCTGCCGGACACCCTCTAGAGTAGGGCATGTCTTCTGTGCCTCACAGAAGTCCTTCCTGGTGGGTCCCTCTTCCTGCTGCCACTGTGACAACTCAGGGACCTCCCCCATTTCAGCCACCTGTTCCCCTGTAGGCTCTGGGGCATCACCCCAGGCTTCACCTCCCCGGGACCATGGTAACTTCTGGGGCTGCTTTCCCATGCCCCCTGCCCTTCCTCTCTTTGGCGGTCCCCTGGGCCACTCTTTCAGGCTCCAGGGGCTCTTGACCACCCTGACGGGCTGCCATTGACCTGGTGGATACGCATACCCACCCAGGCAGTACCAACATCTCCAAATGTGACCTGTGTTCCACCTCCTTCCAAGGAGAATCCTCCAGGTCATTGCCAAGCAAACAATCTACAGGCATGGTTGGACTCACATCTACCTTCAAAGAACCTGAAACCCCCCAATCAAAGGGAACCTGCGCCACTCTGCACAGGCGTTCTGAGTTGTCCACTACAACTACTTGGTGAAGTACCCGGGGATCTATCTGCTCTTTAGACACCAGGTGACTGCTCACTGTAGTCACACTGGCTCCTGTGTCTCTCAGAGCCTCCACCCTCTGTCCATTGATGGTCACCCACTGCCCATACTTCTTAGTGTTCTCAGGTACCAGGGTTCTCTGGACCATCTCACTGTCCCCTAGTGAGACAAGGGTCAGCTCAACTGGCTCCCACCCACCTGGAACCAACTCCTCCCCAAGCACTACACTCGCCAAACTCTGGGACTGCGTACCAGTGGGAGCTGGTGTACTCTTGGGGTATTTGGCATATTTTGTTAGCTACACAGTCATTTTAGCACATGTAGTTTTTGCATTTCACAATTGTCACTGACTTACATAAAGGGTCATAGATTGCCTCAAAAAGGACTGCTGTTGACTACTCAAATCATTTAATATGGGGGAGATGTGAAACTGAACTGTCTGAGAAATTAGTGAAGTAAGACGTGTGAAAAAAGACAAATAAAATCTTGCCAAACTCTCCATGTAAAGCACACAGTCTAAGGAGGATGCTTGATGTCCTGCTCTGGCTAACGCACAGTTGTTATTTGTGTCACCACAGCTACATATGGAAGAGTATAAGGTGATAAAGCAGGTGCAATGCGTGGTCCTTCAAAACTGGCCGACACCTCTTCAGCCTTTTTGGTATTTTATAAATTACTCTGCTGTCCAATATATTCTGTTTATGAGTGATGCATTCTACCTCAATAAACCTGCTCTGTCTTAATAGACTAACACTCTACTCACAACATCAATACTGTGAAGGTCTTTCCCTACCTTGACTGATTTGCCTGTTTCTAAAGTAAAAAACAGTATTCCTTTACCCATGGGTAGAGAGAAAGATGTTTTTTGTAAAAGTCAAGAACTGATTTAATCACCAGAATAGGTGGTTAAACCTGCAGTAATACAGTATGTTTCTAGAAGGTACAGCCCAAATATGTAGGAGGCACTGAACAGAGGTCATTCCAACTTGAATTAAAATCACTTCTAGCTTAAACAGTGGGTGCTGTACAAAAGGGCTAGGATTCAAAGGGATTAAAATCATGCTCGGAGGAGGGTTCAAAACAGAACATTGGTTTCAAACAACCTTGCAGCTAACAAAAAACCTTATGGGTATATTTACAAAGATTTTGCACCGTGTTGGCATCACAATCTACGTTCCAGCGCAAAACTTGCTTTCAGCTGGAAATTCACTTGAAAGTAGCACATAGCAAAACATAGCGCTGCTTTGCATTGATTAATGTCAGGGGGGCATTTCATGGGTGGAGTATAGATGGTCCCATGCAACCATCCATGGTTTTTGATGCAAAACCCTATCTACTAAAAAAGTAGACAGTGTTTTGCATAAAAAAATAATGGTCATTTCAAATAAGCACTGTCAAGGGGAAATGTTTTTCTTTCAACTTTCTTTTTTGACTTTGCAGATGCAACACATATACTAAGTGGGAAAAGGTTTAATGTTAGACTAAGCATGGTATTTTGTACTGAAAGGGTACTGTTCCAGTACAAAACCTAGGCTCACTCAGACACCGTTGCACTGTAGTGCAAAGGTATGTGTGTGTGGAACACAGCTGCATGATTGAGCACTAGCTCTAGGGAGAGGGGAGGAGGGTGCAATATCTCTGTAGTAGGACTCTCTCTTCTTTTCAGGCAGTGGCTGCTGCATTGAGCTGCATTTGACATTGGTTAATAGACCTCTTAGGGCCAGATGTAGCAAAGAGATTGCGCCTCGCAAATAGCGAAAATCGCCGTTTGCGAGGCGCAAATGCCTCTTTGCTATGTAGAAATACATTTTGCGAGTCGGATCCGACTCGCAAAATGCATTTCCGACTCGCAAATAGGAAGGGGTGTTCCCTTCCTATTTGCGACTCGCAATGCTATGCAATTCCAAATGGAATCGCAGTTACCATCCACTTGAAGTGGATGGTAACTCAGTCGCAAACGGGAAGGGGTCCCCATGGGACCCCTTCCCCTTTGTGACTGGAATAGAAAATATTTTTTTAGAGCAGGCAGTGGTCCAATGGACCACTACCTGCCCTGAAAAATCCGAAACTAAAGGTTTTGTTTTTTTTTTCAAAGTGCAGCTCGTTTTCCTTTAAGGAAAACGGGCTGCACTTAGAAAAAAAAAAACTGCTTTATTAAAAAGCAGTCACGGACATGGTGGTCTGCTGACTCCAGCAGGCCACCATCCCCGTGAGTGCCCATACTCGCAATGGGGTCGCAAACTGCGACCCACCTCATCAATATTAATGAGGTGGGTCTTTTCGACCCCATTGCGAGTTGCAGAAGGTGTCTGAGACACCTTTCTGCATTCCAAATTGCGAGTTGCAATTTGCGAGTAGCACGGACTCGCAAATTGCAAGTCACAATTTGGCTTTTACCTACATCTGGCCCTTAGTGTCTAATTTTGAATTTGGAAGGGATCCCCAGTTAAAACCTGATAGTGAAATACAGTTAAAAAAAACACATCATGGGGGAAAACTTCAATGGTGGGAGGGTCATTAGTTTTTAATTTGTTTAAAGCAAACTCCCGCTTTGTGAGTTTGTGCTTGAATAATGAGACACTATGAGGTTGATTTAAAAAAAAGAAAAACTGTGTAAAACTTTGACATGCAGCCATACTGTTTAATGGCTTCACCCCTAACCTTTTTACAACATTGACAGGAAGTGCCATAATGGCATTTCCTTCCAGTTTTAGGATCTATCATGGGGCTAGCAGACATCTCTAAATTTTGGGGGCAGGATGTCCATTAGGGTGACCTACCACCGACCTCCAAACTCTGAATCGTGCCCTTAGTTCCCAGCAACTGCTCCTTTTTCAGATCTCAGCGATACACTTCAAGTGAAAAACCTGGAATTTCAGAATAGAGAGGGCCCTGGAACAAAAATACATGTAACCCCATCGGAGGCCAGTTGCTGTGTTTAGTCAATTGTATCTCAGAATACTGACAAAGGAAACATCATGCTACCAAAGAAGCATGCTACCAAAATATTGATGGCAAATATTGAGGACCGAAAGATAAATAAGATGAATAGTAAGGACTTTCTATTCTTCCAAACCTATGTTCATTGAAGATATATATAACCTAGGAACCCGTGTGTTGAGCTAAGTAAGGTAAACCTATACTTATCAGTATAACCTTACCTTCACAATATGTTGTTCTTCAATAGTTTGTCCATGGTATTCTGGTCTCACGATACTCTGTAGTCATTATTAAAGTGTAATACCCTAAGTCATAGTTATGAGGATTCGAAAACACACACTTTTATATAAGAAATGTATCAACAGAAACAATGCTCATCTTTTCTGTTTTTTCCTCTATTGTTGCTGTCAAACAAATAGAATGAGTTATGAAAAGGACCATGTGACAACAGGAGAAGAAGTACTTCTATTTCATTATTTGAAGATACTTCAACCTTCAGTCAAATAGTGGATCATTTGACATCTCTCTCTATTTCTGGAAACAAATTGTCTACCGGTTGGAAAATGTCTGGCCGGGGCACTGAAACACTTCTTATCAAATCTGTAAATCTACTGTGAAGGAAAAACAAATCTTGGTTTATTTTCAGACTGAATGTAAATGTCCCTATTAAGTGTTTATTTCTGCCAAAGACACATGGTTTTCATCTATCTATTGAAGGCAATAAGTGTCCAGACCTATCCAAGTTTATGATCGGAACATCTCATTGATTGGTACACACCTTAGTAACTGTATTGTCTGTCCGACCATGATTGCTGATTCATCATTGGCTAGTAAGCTCTCAGGTGCCAATCTCACAAAGTCCAGCAGGTATTTCCAATTTACTTAATGAACAACACCTCCTTAGATCAGCACTTCAAATTCTGTCATGTAGATTTGCATAATACCTATCCATTGTTATTGTTGCAACTACCAGGAAGAGTTTGAGAGATTTAACTAGGCTAATGCATCCTCATTTAATAATAAAGTACAGTAATATTTCTACTGCTGACATAGCAGGTTTCCATTAATATTATTAACTAATGATGGAGAACAGTTTAGCTATAAATGGGTGAAACATTATCCTCTTACAATAATCTTATACAATGCATTATTCAGACTTCATGAATTATTGCGTTCCACATTTAAACTTCTTTTGCCAAATCATCTTTGTGCACACTTCTTAACTTCCAGACCCCTCCCTAAAAGGATTACCCTGTGCTTCGGCATGTGTGCAAGACCGTCATGATATTTGCTGGAAGAATAAGAGATGGGAGACCTGATCGTGGAAGCACTTTTAGAAAGTCCTTGCAATGATTTTTTTCTGACATGGCAAAAAACACTTGCTGTTGTGCAGTGGAGTTTTGACTGTGTTATCCACCGTAGTGCCCAATTTTTAGGCCCATTATTTGTACTAAACATGCTTTGATCTAGTGTATGACCCTCCCCCCCCCCACTTTGACAAGGGTAAGCATTCACAGAAAGCCATCTGGCCAAATCCCGTATTATTGGCATCTCTCAGAACTCCCTGCAATAGATTGACCAAGAGGTGCATTGGAGAAACTCTGCTTTATTAATAGGTTGATTTATATATTGGCAGATCACCTCCACTCAAAGGGTGACTCAAGCTATTGTCTTCTTGGCTGGAAAATATTACAAAAGATATGATCTAGAACATAAAAGTGAGGCAGGTATAACTTTATGCAGTTTTTAATGGCTGGAAAGAGAGATGGACAGTCTAGTTTGGTGGAAACAGTCTCTGTCCTGCAGCCAGATTTTAAATCTGACTGGGTAAACCTAATATATATTATCACATTTTCAGGCATTCAGAAACATTTCATTTGCTCAGAGGGAACTGATAACTTGTTCCCAATATAGGGTGAGGGGTGAACTCATAGTTTTCATAAGATTGGCTGGAATCAGATGTTGAATATTAAATGCATTTGGCTACATCTTTCTGAGTTACCTGCTTAAAGAACCACTAAGATCTCTATTTTCAGCTCCTGTTAGTTGGCATATTGTGTGACTGAGAGCTTGTTCAATCTCATTCTCAATATATAGAAATGGTCTAAGTTTCTGTTGGAAGTGTTTTGACATCATGGCCTCTGCATAGAACTAAGAGATTTCTGTTCTTCATAGAGACTTTTTGAGTTCTGGAATTTTTATTTTTAAAAATGTTCAATTGTTATGAAGCATGTTTGTTTGACGTATACGTTGCTTTTGTCTGATTAGGTGGTAATAGAAAATTCACTCATTTTTTTAGGAGAATCCACAAACATACTTTTCTTCATCAGTGTTTGACTACTATGGAGGATATTTCACCAGTGGATCCTGAGATCTAGAGGTTCCTCCAAAATTAGTTTTTCACTTCCCACACTAGCCTAAATCTGACAATCACCTCTCAGGTCTAGTGCTCTTTGTTCTGTAATTGCTTCATACCTATATATCTCTGAAAGAATAAATATTTAACTACATCGGAATGGCAAACAAAAACTGTGTGACGGGATCCCTTCTGGGTTTTTTGTTCCGTGTATGGTTTTTCTTGAGGAGGTTGATTAGTGTTCTTCACCAGGCCACATTTTAACATGTTCAAGACACTCTCCACTTTTGCCTGCTGGGCCGATCTCTACTACATTGCCAATATTTGCAAGAAAACAAAAGTGATGCTGTGCATATGTTTTCAGAGAAAGCACAAGTGGGGAAAAGAATGGGAAAGCCATACTGAATAGGTGCTGCAAAGGTACTTCATCAACATCATTGAATATTTTGAATCAGGTGGAAAGGAAATCAGAACAAAGGATAACTTGACCTGTATGTGATATTTGGCAGGGAACATTAAAAACACACAATCATCAGGGATCAATGCACATCAACTAAAAAACAATCCAGAAAAGACAGTATGACAGAAGTGTCCACATCCATCAACTAATGACTCTGCACTGCATGCAAAACCATGCAAAACACAACAATCCAAAAATGTAATAATGCAGAATGCATTCCAATGAGGCCCCATGTGTCACCATGTTAAGGAAACATTTGCTACATGCTACTCAGTCCATTTACATAATTGTTCAAATCCTCACTCCCACCATCAAAAGACAGGCCTGTGACATGAGACACCAGTAAAGTCATGCATGGGTGCTGGGCCCCTCTTTTCCTCCCCAGCACTTTTCACTTAACTGCCTTCCTGTTTGTTTGTGAAGGGTATATCAGCGCAAAATAAAGTGGGGACAAAGTTCTTTTTGTAGCAATGAGGATCACACTTATGAACAGACAGTCTAAGAAGAAACTTCCAACTCTATTTCAAATATGATTCTGAGTCAAGGTAGTAACTAAAGTAAGGAGGAAACGCAATGTCACTTGTGGAAAGGACTGCACATTAGGTCCTAAAGACTCTTATTTGCTTATAATTTTCTTGCTATCTTGCCAATAGCCTTTCTACCACCTATCTCAGCATGCAGTTTCTATGTAAACATCTTCTTCATTCAAGACAGTAACTCATGCAAAGAGAAGACCAAACATCACATTTGGATATCCTGTCACTGAGCCACACAGAGCTGCAACTCAGCAACGGACCAAAACTCAGGCCCAAACTGTTAAATGAACAAACCCTGAAGTATGGCCCATTACATTACCTAGAGGACATACATCGGTTATCTGCCATACCAGACTTACTACACACCTGAGTCAAGAGGAGGAGAATTCACATTTTAACACAAGCACAAGCACAGAATACAAGTCCGAAGGAGCTCAAAACATTCTAAACAGGGAGAACACACTTCGACTGTCAGGCTTGTCTTTAAATGACCTGATGGCAATTGAATTCATAAACTCCAAATCTCAGCTGAGGTTTGAAGTAACCAAGACAATCTGGAGAATGTCCAACATCCCTCTGAAAGTCTTGGCAAACAGCTCTTCCTTCAAACTATGGGGGATTCATATTACAGCTCTTCACAAGCCAGGCTACCCCACCTCCCTGCTCAAAGAGGGCAGGGGTATTCATCTGGTAAGCCCAAACAGAATTTTTTTAGAGGTGCAAGGGGCCATTCCGCCTAACAAGTCAAAAGCCTTCCTAGGCTGCCAACAGGCCTCCTCAGGGGTCAAATGACTTTTTCTGGCTGCAGAACGAGTACAGGTGGATCACCAGAACAGTCACCAGCCAAACGGGCAGCATATGACATAACCATGGAAGAGCTGCAGCTCCAATGTCAAACACTAACTATCTCCGACTGTGCTTCTGGAACTCTGTATCACCGCTCTACAGGAAATCTGGCTGACAGAACTAATATATCTACAGGGATATCAGTGCTTCTTTACTCCAGCAATCAGGGGAGCAAAGTTTGGTCACCTACAAGTCAGTCCTGTAAATTATGTCTCAATTGCCTGCACAGTACTGGCCCATCCCCTTCAGTCTACTACACCATCCACTGACGTAATTAAATAACTACTACTTTCCAGAACAGGTTCTCAGAACTAATTATTATTACCATCTACATCAATCCAAAACACAAAGCTAAGGAGGAACGCTACCTGAAGGAACAGTTGGTGACACTCACAAGTGAAGAAGAAACGGAACACTTCATATTGACTGGGGACTTCAATCTTTACCTGCTGGGCACCCCAATAGGAGAAGCACATACAGCTCTAAGTTCACTTTGGGATATCCAACCGCAAGGAAAAAGTACTCATGGATGCCAAACCAAAATGAGCAGGTGTTTATTGGATGATCTTGAGCATCTCAATTTAAGGGCCACCAATGACAGGTTGCCTGATGATAACCCTCCAGAGACCTCCATTACTCTTCAACAGCCTGCTTGATAATAGATTATGCCTTTGTCTCTCTTTCAGTGTTCAATCGGGTCATTTCATTTTGGCTAGGCGACAAGGAGGACAGTGATAACCGTCCTCAAGAGCTCTTTCTGAAAACATCAGACCCATTTTCGGACTGTCATGGGTGAAACCAGAGTCGATTAACACGAGCAGCTCTAAGGGGATAACATGTATCCAGTCAACCATTGGGGTCCTTTTGTAGTCAGAAAGTTTCATATGTTCTAGCTCAGAAGTCTTCTACAATGAGTTAAATAGAGAGATGGGAAGCATTCACCACCACCCTGGCAGAGTCATTTGCGGTATAGCCTAAAGCTAAAGCCCGCCGTACTACTAAGGAGCTGGGAAGTATTACAAATGGGCAACAGACTCTACTTAAGCACTCTAAAAAAGAGATAAATCATATTTTAAGATCCTTCCATCACAATGCAGAGGACACCGCTTTGCAGTTAATCCTTTGGTAGAAAAAAACCCAACTAAAAAAACTGAAGTGGGTTATCAGCAGATCTAGAGAAGAAGAGGTCTGGGCAAAGCTCTTTGCTGACATAAAGCAGAACATCAATGGCAGGTTTTGGGGAGGATCAACATGCTTACCCATACATCACACAGGGTGCAACTTCCTGTTAGACTTAGCATCATTGGCATGGTCTCCCCTAACTTTTTGCCTCAATTGCCCGGGTTGCTTCTGTGTGCTGGACTCTGTTTTTGATGTTTTGTTTGCTCTGGACACTTTACCACTGCTGACCAGTGCTAAAGTGTAAGTGTTCCCTGTATAAATTATATGTGCACTTTGGCTTATCCATGATTGCCATATTTGATTTACTAGTAAGTCCCTAGTAAAGTACACTAGAAGTGCCCAGGACCTGTAAATAAAATGTTACTAGTAGGCCTGCTGCACTGGTTGTGCCACCCACATTAGTAGCCCTGTAAACATGGCTCAGACCTGCCACTGCAGTGTCTGTGTGTGCAGTTTTAAACTGCCAATTTGACTTGGCAAGTGTACCCACTTGCCAGGCCTAAACCTTCCCTCTTCATACATGTAAGGCACCCCTAAGGTAGACCCTAGGTAGCCCCCTGGGCAGGGTGCAGTGTATGTTATGGGTGGGACGTGTACCTATGTGTTTTACACAAATTCCCTTTGGGAGCAGATGTAAATATGGAGTTTAGGGTCTCTGAACTCACAATTTGAAAATATATCTTTTAGTGACGTTGTTTTTTAGATTGTGTGTTTGAAAAAAACACTTTTTGAAAGTAGGTATTTTCTTGCCTAAACCATTTTGTGACTCTGCCTGTTTGTGGATTCCCTGTCTTGGTCAGTTAGGCTGTTTACAACTCTCCTCTAAACAGTGACACAAAGGGAGTCGGAGTGTAGCCTGCATATCCTCATGGGCCATCTGGGCTGAGGGGAGGGGAGGAGTGGTCACTTACACCAAAAAGGGCTGTGCCTGCCCTCACACAATGCAGTCTCCAACCACCTAGTGTGTGTCTAGGGCCTGGCCTGGGCAAGGCAGGATCTTGAAAACAACAGAGACTTCTCTTTGAAGTGGGCCTACTTCAAAGGCAGAAAGGGGTAAAGAAGAGGACCCAAAACCCATGGAAATCAGATTACTTCAGTAACCAAGAGGAACCTCTGCCTGGAGAAGAGCTGAACAAGCTGGAAGAGGAGTACTGCTCCTTTGCCTGTAACTGTTCTTTGCTGGGTTGGTCTGCAGTAACTGCTTCTCCCGGAGAGAGTACAAAGACTGACTTTTGTGTGACTTCCCATTGGTGAATAATCTCCAAGGGCTTGAACTGAGCTTGCCTCCTGCTGTTGAATTCTCATAGACAACAAAGACTTCTCTGTGCCAGCACTGGAGCTTTCTGCTGAGAGTCCTGCCTGCCAAGTGGTGCCCTAACCTGTCTCTGGGCCCTTGAAAGGTGAAGCTAGCAGAAAAGGACAGAAATCCATGCAAATACCGCCATGCGGGGAAACTTTCGATGTACCACCCGCCCCATGCCTGATAAACGATGAGCCGCCGGCCTCGTGGCTAAAATTGACGTTCCACCTGCATCGCTGCTGGCCGATTGACACAATCCAGCCGGAGAAATGACAAGCAACACCTGCAGCAGCTGGTGTTAATGACACAAACCCCCACGCAGAACGATTTCTTGACACTGTGTGACTGGATTTCAATGTAACATCACTGGGCTCGGAAAATCAACGCAAAGCCTGCCCGGACCCGAGGTACCCGTCTGGGATCGATGCATTGCTGTCTTGCGGGAGAAAAGAAATGACACACTCTGACCCGACCAGAGGAGGAACAATGCACGGTCTCGCTTGCAAGTGAGAAATTGGCACATCGCTGGCATTTTTAGATGCACACTCACTTGTGCGGCTTTATTTTGAAGCTACCCAGGTACTTTTGTGCAATAACAGCATTCTCACTGTTTTCTAAGGATTAAGGGCCAGATGTAGCAAAGGTTTTTGCCCATTCTGGCCCTCATTCCAACCCTGGTGGTCTGTGACCGCCAGGGCGGAGGGCAGCGGAAGCACCGCCAACAGGCTGACAGTGCTTCCTGGGCTATTCTGACCGTGGCAGTAAAGCCGCGGTCAGAAAAGGGGAACTAGCGGTTTCCTGCCGGTTTTCCCCTGGCCCAGGGAATCCTCCATGGCGGCGCTGCTTGCAGCTCCGCCATGGGGATTCCGACCCCTTTTGGCGGTCGCCCGCCGGCCCAGCGGGAAAGTTGGAATGGCTGCCGCGGTCTTTTGACCGCGGGGCGGTCATTCGGCGGTAACCGCATGGTGGGCGTCGACCGCCGCCCGCCGCGGTCAGAATGACCGCCTCTGTGTCTATGGGAAAAAGTGTTCATACATATGGCCCTAAGGCGGTCATTCTGACCGCGGCGGGTGGCGGTCGCAACCTGCCATGCGGTTACTGCCGAATGACCGCCCCGTGGTCAAAAGACCGCGGCGGCCATTCCAACTTTCCCGCTGGGCCGGCGGGCGACCGCCAAAAGGCCGCCAGCCGGCCCAGCGGGAAAGCCCCTGCAATGAGGAAGCCGGCTCCGAATGGAGCCGGCGGAGTTGCAGGGGTGCGACGGGTGCAGTGGCACCCGTCGCGATTTTCACTGTCTGCAAAGCAGACAGTGAAAATCTGTATCGGGCCCTGTTAGGGGGGCCCTGCACTGCCCATGCCAGTGGCATGGGCAGTGCAGGGGCCCCCAGGGGCCCCACGACACCCGTTCCCGCCATCCGGTTCTGGCGGTGAAAACCGCCAGAAACAGGCTGGCGGGAAGGGGGTCGGAATCCCCATGGCGGCGCTGCAAGCAGCGCCGCCATGGAGGATTCCCTGGGCCAGGGGAAAACCGGCGGGAAACCGCCACTTACCCTTTTCTGACCGCGGCTTTACCGCTGCGGTCAGAATAGCCCAGGAAGCACCGCCAGCCTGTTGGCGGTGCTTCCGCTGCCCTTCGCCCTGGCGGTCACAGACCGCCAGGGTTGGAATGAGGGCCTTATTCTTTTTAAAATTCATATCTTGACTTGTGTATGTCAGATTTTTGTTGTTTTGGTCTTGTTTTGTTCAGATAAATATTATCTATTATTCTAAACCTATGTTGTGTCATTTTGTAGTGGGTTCACTGGGATACTGTGTGTGTTGGTACAAATACTTTAAACATTGCTTCTCAAGTTAAGCCTGCTTGCTCGTGCCAACCTACCAAGGGGGTGAGCTGGGGTCAACTGAGAGTGATTCTACTTTACCCTGCCTAGAGTGAGGTTCCTTGCTTGGACAGGGGGTAACCTGACTGCCAACAAAGGACCCCATTTCTAACACTTCCCATATATCAGAAGAGGTCTGGGCAAAGTACCTTGGTGACCACTTTCAGCATAACTGCTTTTTACAAACATGGGGCCACATACAGAACAAACAGCCAAGGGAAAACACACAGATGAGACACTCTGCAGATGGAAACCTTTTTGCACCTCTTTTTACAAAATTGGGTACGGACTCTGTGTCACAACAGGCAGCTGTCTTCACATCAATTAAACAGCAAATCAGCAAGGGCAGGCGAGAGGGGGCCACAGGCTCCAATGGGATTTCACCTGCAATTTATAAACAGGATGCCAAATTTTGGGTAAATGAATGTATACCACTCCCCTCTAAAATAAGACAGTTTGGGTCAATTCCGTCCTCTTTGAGGGACTCTATAATCTTCCCCATATTTAAAATTGGTGAAAAGTCTATGCCAAAACATTATCGACTAGTGGCCCTCATAGATAATGAGGCAAAATACTTTGCATGGACACTTTTAGAAGAGCACTTGACGTGGGCCACAGAGAGATCAATAATACCACTTAACCAAACAGGTTTCTGAAAACCTTGCAGCACAATAACAAACCTCATGGCTCTGTCACTGCTAGTCGATCAGGCTAAAGCATCAAAGCAGCAAGTTACATCTCTGCTTCATCAACTTCAAAGCAGCTTTTGATCATGTGAATCATGGCAGCTCTGAATCAAATTTGCACACTAGGGGAGCTCTCGTAACCTGCTGGACTGCTTAATAGTAATCCACACCGACAGATTGGTGCAGGTAAATCTTGGCGATGGCTCGCATACTGAGGAACAAAGGGCTTAAACAGGGGTGTGTCTTGAGGCCCACCATATACAACCTCTTTCTGGCTGATTTGATGCCGGCACTTAATGCCTGCAACTCTCACACTCAAAGACTTGGAGGCCAAATGCTCCTGAGCTTCCTGTATGCTGATGATGTAGTCTTGGTCAGATATACACAGGTTGGTCTGTAGCACCTCATTACTACAATGCAGCGCTACTCTGAGGCAAACGTACTAAACATCAACTTTTAGAAAACACGAACTATGATAATTGGAAAAAACTACAGAAAATCTCATGCATGGTTTTGGAGTGAGACACATCTTCAATCGCATAAAAATATAAATACTTGGGGGTAATTGCCGATAAGGAGGGCCAATTCATTCACCAGAGAGAGTAATTGGATGAAGAGTTCTTGCTCTGGCAATTTCACTGAAGAACTTTAAGACCAAATTGAAGGGGCCACTGCTAACCCCCGTAATTTGCATAGTAGAAGCCAAACTGGTACCAATGCTTATATATAGCAGTGAACCCCAGAAGGGTAAGGAGTACAAAATTCTAGACAGCACCATTGTAGGAGCACATAGGATAATTTTCAGCATGCCCAGCTATGCTTCGCCAGCACAAATCAGGCTGGAATTTGGACTGCAAAGGCAGACCCTGCCTAGGCAAGGAACATTCATAGTATGCTTGGATAAAATCAGGAGGGCTCCCTCTAATTCGCTTAACCATTATCTATGGCTAGAACCTCAACAACAAGACTCCTCACCGGCCAGGTCTTATCTCGCAAATTGATTGCATAGGATGGGGCGTCCTAGCTTTGGGAGTCCTCCATAAGCCATGCTGCACTTAAAAAGCTGATATGGAAATCCATAAAGTCCTTGTCGCTGGTGAAAGACAAAGCTGCATTAGCAATAAAGGCCCACGCCTGGATGACCCTAAATTCCTACAGGGCATTGGCCCGCCAAAGGTCCTTTCACTTAGGCTATTCACATTCAATTAAGGAACAATTTCTGAAACATCATTTGGGTCTCTTACTGTGCACACCGCATCTACTACCTTGGCAGAGAGATTCCACAAGGATGACCTGCCACTTATCCGGCCGTGACAAGGAAGACCTGCTGCATTTAATTTGTACATGTGAGGGAGCGTAGCTCTTATACTCAAAATTAACATGAAATGTTTATGAACTAATGTGTAATAATGCCGCTTAGAAAATGTATTAATGTGCTTTTGCTAAACGTGCGCTTGAAATGTGCCCACAGGGAGTGGCCGTCAATGTATACAATGATTAATGAAACTGACTAATGATGTAGAATTAATATTTATTAATGTATGATTTTACACGAATATTAAGGGTTATATGCTAAAGTTTTGCAAATAAATCATTAGGCCTTAGCTAGCATGAGTCTAGGCCGAGCTGCCCGGTTTAATTTTAAATGTGTTTTTCTAACGTACAGTGTGCTGACTTGCTGAAGGACATGCTGAAACCATCCTCGCCCTTATCTTGCCCGTTTATACTTTACCTCCTTATGAGGGAAGTACCCTTTTATCCTGCCTTACCGAACATTGCTGAATTTTTGGCCATTGGCGAATTAACTGATGTCCTGAAGACGAAGATTGATTCTGTATGCTGAACCATTACAGAGGGTAACTATATAATGACGAAATGTAATTGTCTGTTTGCTTTTCCTTTCTAGGTACCAACTGCTTCTTTTGACAAAGACCTTAGTTAGATGTTTTCTAAATTGGTGTCGCCAAAATTGTTTTGCATGAAGGCCAACATACCAATGCTAATTCGAGGTTAGTTAAGGAGTGCACGAATTGACGCAAATAGACAAATGACTGAATCCATGCTTTGTTGAATAATGTGTTAATAATACTCTGCTAAGGATAACCTATGTTGACGTCATGCTATGTTCTAATGTTTATGATCTTTGCTTTGATGAAATCTTATTCGAGTTGCCATATTATGACTATGCTGATGTGTTTCATGGTTTTGAGACTAAGGGCCAGATGTATGATCACGGCCCATTGCGATTCGGTAATAGCGATTTTTAAGAAATCGCTATTACCGACTCGTAAAAGGCCATGTATCACATTTGCGAATCGGTAATAGCGATTTCTTAAAACTCACAAATGCTATTACCGAATCGCAAATTGCGATACTGGCCCCATTCGCAGCTATGGGCCTGTTGGCCCATAGCTGCCAATTTTTTTGCATTTCCAAAATTGCGATTTCTGAACCAGAAATCGCAAATTTGGAAATGCAAAAGGCAAGGGTGCTGGTGGCCTAAGGCCCCCTCTCCTGCACCCCAATTATTATTTTTTGAACATGTAAGGTACACACATGCCAAAAGGGCATGTGTGCTTTACATGTTTAATTTAAAAATGCAGTTTAACTGCATTTTAAAATTTTGCACCACGTTACCACCTGGTTGCAAAGCATGGTATTTTGCAAGTGCAAAATGCCATGTTTGGGAAAATCTCAATTTGCGATTTTGCCTGAATAGCTTTGCGACCTGGAAATTGCGAATCGCAAATTGCGACTTGCAATTTCCAGGTCGCAATGCAAAAAATCGCAATTTTAGCGATTTCTTAGTTGTGGTCTGCGAATGCATTTCATGCATCGCAGACCACGGTTTTGCACTCGCAAATGGCCGATTTTACCGTTTGCGAGTGCAAAATCATTTCATACATCTGGCCCTAATAAACTTACTAGTAGAATTGTAATCAATAGGGAATAAATATCATAAAATCGTACTAAACTGGTGTGGTTATTCATGACTGAAAGGTCATGGTAGTTTCTGAGTCTTATCAAATGTCATTGATTAAACTGAATTGTCTTGTTATGGTGAATATTGATGATGTTATTAACATATTGATTGACATGTTGATTAGTTATCTCGTCCTAAGGTGTCTTCAATCAAGTTCAAAAGATTCATTGGCCTAAAACGAGACCCAGAGTGAATAAAACAGTCATAAAGGGACGTGTTATTAGTTCTGGTAGCAGAGCGACCGTTTGGCCCTTTGGGGGCCCTAGGACAAAGGACCATTGTTTAGAATTGTTTTTCGATATAATGCAAATTGGAGGTATGAGGCATCTCTAAATTCCCCATGACATTCCTGGAATCTCAGAGCTTGCCTAAGTGAGTTGGGTATGTTCTCGGCGTTCTAGTATGTGTGGTGTAGAATTTGCGCTTGCTCAGCTTATGCATTTTGCAGGTGATTTGTGAGGTTTGTGTGGATTTAAGCCAGGTAATGTTGTTTTAGTAGGAGTGGGCGTACTCCGCAGTATGAGAGTAGGGAAGTCGGCAAACTTCATGTGAGTGTGGCGCTATGTGCTCAAAAATTGTCCACGTAGTTGTTGGTGATGTACGGACCCGTCGTGGTCTAAGACTCCGGAGTATATTGACAAGTGTAGGAGACACTTGGTTTATGTTGTAATTTGTGTGGTTTAATAGGTCAATGGGGTGTGGTTGACGAGTCGAGTTTGAGTCAATTGTGTGAGTGAAACCTTCGATGGAGATTTGGCAAGTTCTAAAGTGCACTAGAACGAACCATTGACAAGTAGAGAGTAGGATTTGCGGGTCGAATTCTGCTTGCGAGTGCGGGAGCTGAGAAGGCGAGAGTAGCGGCCGAAGCTTCAAGTGAAATCTCTGTAAAATTCTGAAGCAATTGTGTTACCCTTCCTCTAGTAAACCGGCAAATTTGGGTTTTTTGTTGTTAAAGGTGCTTGCAATATATTGCATTAGTTACTGTGTGAGGAAGACAAGCCGCAATACTTTGTCAGCTGTAGTGTGTGTGAGTGTGACATCATTGGAGCTGCGCTGGGATAGGTCAGTTGCCGAGAGGGGTCGTGCACGGATTGGCAGCCGTCCATGAGAGGCAATTGGTTGAGAAGGTAGGCGAAGAGTGTTCTGGGAATTAAAGTCATTTCCTGATTAGATTCTAAACAAAATAAAAGTCACAAAAATGAAGTTTTTCAAGGCGCTAAAGTGTGCTTTGAGGGGAGATACATACATTACAGCAAGTGTGGGGGAGCCTACACCACCAGAGGATACTCCGGCTTATGTCGTAATGGAGGAGAAGGGAGTCACGCCATGTCTTTGGTTAAAGCAGTGGTGCAAACTGACAGAGAAGGAGGGATGTTTGGCGTTCCCGGAATATGGGACGTTTAATATAAGAATTTTGGAGAATTTGCAAAGGGTGTTAAGTGAGCAAAAACCGCCCCCGAGACCAGCTTAGTATGAGGCATTATCGGTCTGGGATTTAATGGCGATACGTCATAGGCAGCAGAAATTTATGAGTATAATGAAAAGAGCAGAAAAGACTTTAGCGGAGGCTAAATGGGCTAGTAAGACCAACATGTGGAGAAGGGGAATAGTTGACGGAATCAAAATGTTTCCGGCAATAACTCAAGAAGATGAGACGCAGGGATAAAAGGCCACTTGTAAGACAGACAAAGGCTCTAGTAAGCCAAAGGAGACTCAGAGGTCTTGGGCAGATGCAGATGATTCAGACGATGAAGAGTTTCTTAATCAGTTGTTACATGATCGCCCGCCACCATATGCCATAAATGATAATCCACAGAGTACTAGTGTTGGTACTGAAGAGCCTGCAGAAAATAAGGGAATCATGAATACAGTGCAGACAAGTGATGCAGTTTTGATACAGAATGGTGTCAGTGTACCCACTGCACCAGACACGCAGATACAGTTGTAGCCACCACCAATTCAGAGGCTTTATCCTGCTGTCCCAGTATTAGAGACAAGTACGAGTTTGATGGTGCCGCCTGATTCAGTATACACGAGATCAAAGTTAGTGCAGATTGAGCCAACTCCACAATTGCTGCCCCAGCTGCAGCAACAGGTGGTTCTGAGTTACACTTCTGTTGCAGGACCGCAGTCAGTAGCTACAGCACCCATGATGAATCAAGCTATGGGATTTAATGCTCCACAGGGTTTGGGAATTGGACAGTCACCAGCTGCTATATCATTGCCAATTACTGTTGGTCCACCAATACCGCTGTATGCAGAAGGTAAGCCTAGTGTATGTGACCAGGGAGTAATGGCCCAAGAAGCAATAAGAGGAGGGTCTACCGGAAACCTGCAGGGAATGACACAGGGAGGACAGACAACTGAAAGGTCTAAATCCTTGTTGGATTTTAGTCCAATTGGGGTTCCTTTGGAGATGATGAGGCAAGCAGGATTGGAAACACTAGCCCCACAGGTAATGAGTACAAATATAACAAAGACACCAATGATGCAGTCTGGAAATGTCTTGTTGCAAGGGTTAACAGCGCAACAATTGAACAAGTAGCTAGACAAGCTCAACACTCCACAGACTACTACAGTGACCGTGGAGAGGTCAGAAAGGGAAGAATATCTGAATTTTGTGAGACTGGGTGCATAAGCCACGGAACTAGTAGAAGGAACAATGGGGGTAAACATATTAGAGTCATACACAGAAGCAGAATTGAGGTATCTGTGCCCCAAAATAACCAAAGAAGTGAGAAGGGTGCATCAGAGGTTGGCAAACCTGGTGGACAAATACGGCATAGGCATAGAAAATACTAAACATTTGAAGAGGAGCGATAGATAGGTTAGACTTTGAGCCAAAAGACTTCGATCACATGAGATCTACCGGAATGAAGGCACATCTTAAAGAGATACTGCAGAGTGCTCAGATTTGGGGAGCATTAGAGAAGTGGGAAGGCAGATGGGCAAAGAAGAGAGATAAAGAGAAAGGTGACGGCCCGGAACCAAAACAAGCGAAAACTGCACCAGACACGGGGACAATAAAGATGTTACCAATGAGAGAAACAGCTGGAGGGGTTTTAGTCCATGTGCCGTGGTCTAGAGGTGATATCCTGTCATTCACGAATGATTATCTAAGGTTGAGGGAGAAGCCGATAGAGTGGTATCAGCAGAGGGACAGGTTTGTGAAGCTTGCGAAATGTCTCTGGGAACACTTGAATACCCTGTTTGAGATCATAGTTCCAGCAGATTTGTGGCTAGAGTGCAGAAGAGCCGGCAAGGGACAAGGTTACTGGAGCACCGTCTTCTGAAGTGATTAAGTATTATCATAAAGTGATTGAGTTTTTAAAGCAAAAAGTGTCACTAAGGTCACTGATTGGCAGAAAATTCATCGAATGTCACAGGAGGGCAAAGAGTCGATACATGCTTACTATGAGAGGTTGCTGAAGGCATTCAAATACTATAGTGGTACTGAGGTCATAGAACCGAAAGACATGAATCACCTTGTGTTCAGGTTTGTTGAAGGGTTGAGACCAGAGATTAGCCAGATGATTAAGAATTATTTGATCTGTTGGCAAGCAAAGCCAATTGATGAGGTGTTGCATTATGCGAAATACTGTAGTGACGAGATTGAACTGAAACAGTAAAAGTTGAAGGAGAAAGTGATGGTGATGCAAATTAAGGCAGCGCAAGCAGGGATGCAGGGAAATGGAATACAGCAGATAGTACAGCAGCAACCGCAAGGGAATGTTTCAGGCACAACCAAGAGGACGAGGTCGAGGAGGTTTTGTGAACCGTGGACCAGATATGATACTGTTGTGGTTCAAAATGATGTGCAGCGGATGAAAAAGGTGTTACCATGTCACGTGTGCGGAGGCGTGGGGCACTGGAAAAAGGAGTGCCCAATGGTGGTGCAGGATGGTGTTGTTCAACAAAGCAATGATGTCGGTACATTTCAAAATGTGAGGGGTCCAAAAGTGAGGGGTCAAAATCTGAACTTCCAGAATAACCTGGTGCAGATGCAGGGTCTTCAACCCAGCCAACAGATACAAATGCCGCGTGTTCAACCAACACAAGTGCAACAAGTACAACAGCAGATTCCCATGGTACCTAGACAGCAAATGCAGATACCATTAGCTCAATGGGACAGCAACAGGTGATGCTTCCTCAACAGGTCACAGGTCAAACGATGAGTCAAAATAATACAGTACAACAGCTCCCATTGCGTGGTGAAGATGGAATAAATGATGAATGGTCGGATGATTGTTCAGATAGTGAGGAGTGTAGGCTTGCAGCATCCCTAGAAGTAGATCAGAGGGGACCCTATGTAGAGGAAAAGGTGATGGGTCATAAGGTTTCATTCCTAGTTGATATAGGAGCTACACGCTCAACAGTCAGAAGTGCAGAGGTTCCGAAATTGCCACTTTCGGGGAGTAGCAAATCAGTTCCTGACAAATCCAATTACTGATCCGGTCCAAGTTGAGATTGGTACCTTCCACGGATTACATAGATTTGTAGTCTGTGACTCAAGTCCCGTATACCTACTGGGAAGAGACTTGGGGCCATATTTATACTTTTTGACGCAAAACTGCGCTAACGCAGTTTTGCGCCCAAAAAATTGGCGCCGGCTAACACCATTCTGAAGCGCCATGCGGGCGCCGTATTTATTGAATGGCGTTAGCCGGCGTGAGTCGACCGGCGCTGTCTGGTGTGCGTGAAAAAAAAACACGTACACCAGGCAGCGCCGGCATAGGGAAAAATGGCGTTTGGGCGTCCAAAGATGGGGCAAGTCAGGCTGAGGCAAAAAAATCGTCTTAACCTGATTTGCGCCATTTTTTTTTGGCGCCCAGACGCCATTAACATGACTCCTGTCTTAGCAAAGACAGGAGTCATGCCCCCTTGCCCAATGGCCATGCCCAGGGGACTTCTGTCCCCTGGGCATGGTCATTGGGCATAGTGGCATGTAGGGGGGCACAAATCAGGCCCCCCTATGCCACAAAATTTGTTTTTTTTTAAAAACTTACCACAACTTACCTTTTCTTCCCTGGGATGGGTCCCTCCAGCCTTGGGTGTCCTCCTGGGGTGGGCAAGGGTGGCAGGGGGTGTCCCTGGGGGCTTGGGAGGGCACCTCTGGGCTCATTCTGAGCCCACAGGTCCCTTAACGCCTGCCCTGACCCAGGCGCTAAAATCCGGCGCAAATGCGGGCTTTTTAGTCCCGCCCACTCCCGGGCGTCATTTTTGCCTGGGAGTATAAATCCGACGCAATAGCATCGGAGTCATTTTTTAAGACGGGAACGCCTATCTTGCATATCATTAACGCAAGGAAGGTGTTCACACCAAAAAATGACGCTAACTCCATGAACTTTGGCGCTAGACGCGTCTAACGCCAAATTATAAATATGGAGTTAGTTTTGCGTTGAATTTGCGGCGAAAAAAACGACGCAAATTCGGCGCAAACGGAGTATAAATATGCCCCTTACTGTGCAAGACGAGGTGTTCGATTACCTGTTCTAATGAAGGGATTGAGGTGCAGACAAACAGTGATGATGAAGGGGACGATGGTCAGATCTCAGAGCTAGAGACGGAGACTACAAATGAGGAATACCCTTTGATAACCTTATTCCCAATGTTCACAGTGACTGACTTACCAGCTGAATTACAGGTAACAGTGACAGAGAAAGTATGGGACCTGACAGGAAAGGAAGTGGGACTAATAAAAGGAGTAGAACCAGTTAAAGTAGAGGTAAAGCCAAATGCAGTGTTTTCCGAAGTACTGCAGTACCACATGGCACAAGATGTCCTGATACAGGTGACACAAATAACTGCGGACTTTGTGAAGCAAGGGGTTCTGAAAGAAGTGATGAGCAGCCCATGTAATTCACCAATAATGGGTCTGAAAAAGCCTTGTGGGAAGGTTCGAATTGTGAAAGACTTGAGGAAAATAAATGAAATTGTGGTAAAATGTTGCCCCATAGTGCCAAATCCAGCAGTGATTATGTTTCAGGTTCCGTGTTATGCAGAGTGGTTCACTGTTGTGGACCTTTCACAAGCATTCTTTTCGATGCCTCTTCATGAGGATAGCCAATTTCTCTTCAGTTTCAAATTCCTGGACAAGGTTTACAGTTGGTGTAGAATTCCTCAAGGGTTTTCTGAATCACCTTCCATCTTCAATCAGATATTGAAAAAGGATTTGGAATCCTTAGAGTTGCCTTTCAGTTCGACTCTAGTACAGTACATTGATGATTTGTTGATTGCGTCCTGAACAAAAGATGACTGCAGGTATGACACAATCACTTATTGCCTTATTGAATCACTTGGGAAAGAATGGACATAAAGTGTCCCCAAAGAAGCTGCAATCCTGTCAGAAAGAGGTGAAGTACTTAGGTCATATGATTGAAAAAGGGTCGAGGAAAATACCCAAAGAGAGGGTGACAGCCATATTGCAAATGAATCCCCTGACAACAAAGAGAGATGTTAGGATGTTTCTGGGAATGGTGGGCTACTGTCGTCAGTGGATCCCTAACTTCTCAATTACCTCTAAACCTTTGGTGAGGTTGATAGCGCGTCCAGTCCTTACAAATTTCTTATACTTGGACACGCCGGAGGTCGGTGAACCTTTTGACCGGGTTGAGTTCTCCTCATCCAAAGAATTTTCTGATCCCTCAAATCAATAATCAATAATCATTTATAATCAATAACCAATACTCGATTAATAATCAATCAACAAATTAGTTAAACAGAAAATCAGTAATTAGACACACCATGACCTTTCAGTCATGAATAACCACACCTGTTTATTAAAAGTTAATGAGTTTATTTCCCTATATCAACAAAGCTAACACAATATAAGTAAGTCTCAAAATCAAATGGTATACATATACGAACATTACTAGCTGTCCATAACGACGGAAGAAACGCAATCTACGCAAAATTTGGATTATAATGCACTCGGTTATAGCAATGCAAATCACTAATAAGAGTAACTGAGGCCCATATTTATACTTTTTGACGCTAAACTGCGCTAGCGCAGTTTAGCGTCAAAAAGTTTTGCGCCGGCTAACGCCATTCTGAAGCGCCATGCGGGCGCCGTATTTATTGAATGGCGTTAGCCGGCGCAAGCAGACCGGCGCTGCCTGGTGTGCGCGAGAAAAACCACGTATACCAGGCAGCGCCGGCGTAGGGGGAAAATGGCGCATGGGCGTCTTAAAATGGGGCAAGTCAGGTTACGTCGAAAAAATCGTCGTAACTCGACTTGCGCCATTTTTTTTCGACGCCCATCCCCCATCAACATGACTCCTATCATTGTAAAGATAGGAGTCATGCCCCCTTGCCCAATGGCCATGCCCAGGGGACTTATGTCCCCTGGGCATGGTCATTGGGCATAGTGGCATGTAGGGGGGCACAAATAAGGCCCCCCTATGCCACAAAAAAAAATTGAAAAATAACAAAAATTATACTTACCTGTACTTCACTGGGATGGGTCCCTCCATCCTTGGGTGTCCTCCTGGGGTGGGCAGGGGTGGCAGGGGGGGTCCCTGGGGGCAGGGGAGGGCACTGTGGGCTCATTTTGAGCCCACTTGTCCCTTAACGCCATGCCTGACCCAGGCGTTAAAAAGCGGCGCAAATGCGCCGTTTTTAGCCACGCCCACTCCCGGGCGTCTCTTTTGCCCGGGAGTATAAATACCACGTAAAGGCCTGGGAGTCATTTTTTAGACTGGAACGCCTCCCTTGCATATCATTAACGCAAGGAAGGGGTTCACGCTAAAAAATGACGCACATTCCGGGAACTTTGGCGCTAGACGCCTCTAACGCCATAGTATAAATATGGCGTTAGTTGGCGTTAGTTTAGCGTCGAATTTGCGTCGAAAAAAACGACGCAAATTCGGCGCAAACGGAGTATAAATACGGCCCTGAATTTGACTAATTTCATACATTGGTCAGCATAACAAGATTTCAATTCAGCATGGTGCATCTAGTGAATACCTCAACTATCCTCTGATTAGCATTGGCATGTGGGGCTTCATGCAAAAGAATTTAAACAACATAAATTTAGAAAACTTCTAGCTTAGGCTCTGTCAAATTAAGCAGTTGATACCTAAGAAGGAAAATACAATGAATAATACATTTATCCTTTCATAATTACCAAATACAATCAGCATTCAAGGTCTGTCTTCGTCCTTCAGGTACCGGTTCGATCAGCATGGGGCAGATTTCAAGGGGGCAAAGTTTAAGTCAAGTTTTCCTTGCAGCAGCAAGGAAAAGGGGGGGGCAAACGTTATTGCATGGGCAAGACGGGGTAAAGTTAAAGTTAAAGTCTCTAGGGTGAAAATTCTTTAAAGTCTCTCTCTCTGGGATAGAGAAAAAGAATCAGAGTGTCATCAAAATGGCTTCTCAGATCTGGCTTCAAAAGGACATCATAGAAAATGGCTGACTTCTCTTTGTCCGGTGGGTTTAAGTAAGAAAACGTTCCAAATTCTTCAGGGTCTTCCATTGAAGGGTTCATGGGGTGGTTTCTCTTTGACCAATGAATAGTGTCTTTCTCTTAGTACTCATTTATGCATAAGGTGTCCTTGGAGTTTTGGAACACAAGTAGCAACAAAGTTGCCAATTAATTCTGCATCAGTGTCTTTATTGTCTGCACCTGCAGAAACTGACCTTGTTCAAAGGGGATGAAACTTGCCTAGCACGCAACTTTTGAGATAAGTGTATTAGTCATTCTACTAGAAAAATACAGCTTTAAAGATATAAAACATGTCTTTGTTAATACAAGTGAAAACTACACAGTTAAAATTGAGACCAGGCAACTAGGCCAAAGCCTCTGCTAAATTTAAGCTAAGCATATAACAGGTTTAACGAAAAAAATCATAAAATACACCTTCAATAATGACGGATTACAACGTTGTTGATTCTTCATGATTAATCAAGCTTGTTTATACTAATGGCGACCTACTTCGTGGGCACATTTTCTACACACATTATTTTTCTTTGCTAAAATCACATTGCCTTATACGATTTTGTTATATGATATATAAATGTTTGTTAGTCTTTCTTTTTTTCTGCTTCATCAATCCCTCCTCTGATGACTAATTATGTCATCACATTAAATTTTCCCCCGCAAATTTTATTTCATTAAAATTCTGTTTTAGTAATTTGACATTTCAGTCAATTCCCTTTTTCTCTTCACTCCCTTTGATTTTTCCCTGTATATTTCTACCATTTTCTTTTGTTATTTAATTTCTATTCTTCTCTTGTTTGTTGATTTTAATATTTTATTAGCTTTCCATATTCCCCAAATACCTATTAAGCAAATTAATATTATTAATATTCCTTTTACTATTTTCAGTAATAATCCGTTCCAAATGTTGCTGAGCCAATTTCCCACGAAAGCAAATCCCTTTCCAACCTTTTCCCATATTCCTGGTTCTTTCAATTCTTTCAAATCTGCACTATCGTTAGTTAAATTTGTACGCATATTTCTAATTTGTCTACTGTTGTCTGGTATATACGAACAACAGTGACGTGCACTAAGCATTTTGCAAACGCCGCCATTCTTTGCTAAAAGAATGTCTAAAGCAAGCCGATTTTGAAGAGTCATGGCCCTTTCTGCATGAAGTTCAGTATCCATCAGGATCATTGCTCCTGAGAATTTTGTCAGCATGTTATCCACAATAGTAGACAACTTTCGTATTTTGATTGAATTCAATATAACTCCTACTGAAGGAATCATTGCTCCAAATATATCTCCTACCACACCAGAAGCTGTCTCCCTTTTCTGAATACGATGTAATTCAGACAGCTTTGGAAATGTCTTTAAGTCATCGAGTTGATAAATCTTTGGAAATACTATTCCCAAATAACATCTCCCATACCATCCTTTTGGAAGACGATAATAGGCATTGAGTCCACAAATATAATATACCCCTGGAGTAGCTAGATCTCGGCCATTTAACATGAACGTCCATTTACTCTGGAATAAAAACACATGTTTACATTCACTCGTTCCTACAAAGATTTTGTCATAGTATGATTTAGGTCTATATATACAAAGTTTCCCTTGTGTCTTTATTGTGGCAAAAGCATAGTTATCTACAGATGTCCTTTTGTGTAATTATTTTTCTAATTTTTCCTTTACCATTTTCCTTCTATCTTCAGTGTGATCTAAAAAGCTTTTCTCTACTGGTGAAAGCAAGCATGTAAGGTTTTCTCTATGAGCATGAACTGTGGAAAAAGGTGATAGTGGTTCAAAGAAACCTCTAACTAATTTTATATAATAAACTCTTGCTACTTTACTCAAATACTCAATTATGGGGACATATGAAAATACAACATCATGATTGGAATAGAAGTATTGAATATACTCCTGGCCATAAAATCTGGTTAATAACAAACTACATGTTATTCCATATGTAAGGAGAATGCTGTGATATGTCACCCCTTCTATTACTGAGGTAGGTGTTTGTGTACATACTTAACAGTCTTTCGCGTCCATTGTCTCAACATACTCATTCAGCAAGCGATAGAAAACGTTAGAGGAGAGTTCTTTCTTGTCATGTAAATATTTTTCGTCTTGTTCGAGTTTCTTCAAAGGAGTTAATTCAGTAGTAGTTTTAAAAGTGGAAGCATCTTTGCGTCTCTTTCATTCCCTCCATGCATTCCAATAATTATTGCCCAAACTATTAGTACATATGCAATTATTAGACCTATACACATGTATTTACAATATTTCATTTTATGTCCTTGTGTAGTATTGTCTGCCATGATCTATATAGAATCAGAAAGCTGAAGACACGTTATCAAATCAGATTTGCAGATATATATATATATATATAAAGGATGAACGAGGTCAAAGTTCACACGGTTTTCTTTAGCAGCTTAGTCTCTTATCGGTTTAGCAGCTTTGTCTCAAAATCGGTTTTAAAAGTCAATCAGGTTATCAATGTCTTATTTGGTCAAGTTCATGAAACTCACTTTTCAAGTACCAAAGTGTTGTTCTGCTTCTTCGTTTTCAAGACTAAGAGATAGAAATTCATCTGACCAATCGTTAGTGGCTGTGTATACCCATTCTGGACCAGAGTACCTTCTGCTCGGTATTCTTTTCCTTTCCAATTTTGCATCCCCTTTCGATTCCCTTTTGCTTATGTCTTGATCTTTAGCTGTGTCTTTTTCTTCATTCAATGTGGTTATGATAGACACTTCCTTTCTTTTCTCCTTCAATTTTGGCCATTTGTTTTCATTCAATGTCTCTTTAGTCTTTGATATGCTTTGTCTCTGTTTCGTGTTGTTTTCACCTGATGGACCTGCAACTGGTTCTGGAAGAATCGGAACAAGTTCACTTTGCTCTGTCTTATCTCCTTCACCTGGGAGATCAGTCAGGTCTTCTCCTTCTTTTCCTGTATCGTCTGCTTCTGGGAAAGCCCTCCTCTTATTAGGCCCTCCTGCTTCTTCACCTGAGATAGGATCTTTGTCACCTCCTGAGGCTTCTTCTCTGTTGTCCTCAAAAGGATCGACTTCGTCTTCTTCGTTCTGTCTCAGTGCCTGGTACTTTCCTGTCAGCTGTTGATGATTTCAGTGCTTCAATTTCCTCTTCTGTGGGACACGTCACCCTTTTTGTGTGACTGGCGTGAATCTAGTTGGGAACTCCCGCACACTTCACAGCAGTGGTAGTTGTCAGAATCACTTGGAAAGGTCCTTTCCAACGGGGTTCCAAGCACGACTTCCTCATGTGCTTCTTTATCACACCCAGTCACCTGCTTTCAGGGCGTGTCCTGGACCTTGGATCGGTGGCAAGGTGGTTGCCTCCACCTGGTGAGAAAAAGAGCGGACCACATCAGCCAGACCTTTGCAGTAGTCCAATACCATATCATCTGTAATATTTACAAGAGCATTTGCAGGAACTGCTGGAAGTCTCATGGCTCTGCCCATGAGAATATTGTGCGGTGATAGTCCAGTTTTTCTATCAGGTGTGTTTCTCATTGACATTAACACCAAAGGCAACGCATCAGGCCATTTCAAATTTGTGGATGCGCATAGTTTCGCCATTCTTGATTTTAGCGCGCCATTCATTTGCTCAACTAGTCCTGATGCTTCAGGGCGATAGCTATAGTGCAATTTTTGCTCAATGTTCAATGCTGCACATAGTAGTTTGATTACTTGATTATTGAAGTGACTTCCCCTATCTGATTCTAAAGAGATCGGGAATCCGAAACGTGGTATTAGTTCTCTCAAGAGTAGTTTTGCAACTGTGAGACTGTCATTTCTGCGTGTAGGGTATGCTTCAATCCAGTGACTAAAAATACACACAATTACCAACACATATTTCAAGCCTGCATGCATAGGCATCCCAATGAAATCCATTTGCATCCTGCTGAATGGCCCACCTGCTCTTCCAATGTGGCTCAAATTTACTACTGTTCCCTTCCCTGCGTTCATTTGTTGGCAAATGGCGCAACAATGGCAAACTGCTTCAGCAACTTGGTGAAATTTGGGATTAAACCAATCAATTTTGAATAATCTAATCATGGCATCTCTTCCAATGTGTGCTTGTCCATGGTACAGCCTAGCTATTTGCGTCAAAAGACTGTCTGGCAAAACCAATCTCACTTCACTTGAAACCCATAAGTCATCTGTTTTTTTTATGCAGTGTAATTTACTCCATGAGAGTTTTTCATCCTTACTAACATTATTTTGTAGGAATTTCAATTCTTCCTTTGTGTCTACAACTTCTAGACCAAAGCTTCACTTGGTTCAAGTTCTGGCTCATTTATCAAATTCCATTAGTCTCTGAGCAATATACAGTTCAATGCGCAAAACCTTGCAACTTGATCTGCATATCCATTTCCCAAAGAAACAAAGTCGTGTGCTTTTGAGTGTGCACTGCATTTTACCACTGCTACTTCTCCTGGTAACTGAATAGCATGTAACAATTCTCTTATTCTTTCACCATTTTTCACTGGTGATCCTGAAGAGGTCATAAAGCCTCTTTGTGACCACAGTTGTCCAAAGTCATGCACTATTCCAAATCAATACTGACTGTCAGTGTAAATGGTGACTTTCATTAATGTCGAGTGTTGGCAAGCTCTAGTAAGGGCTACTAGTGCTACTACTTGCGCAGAGTAAATTCCTTGAAGCCAAGATGCTTCTGGAACACCAGTTATTGTACATACAGTATATCCTGCTTTCAATATTCCTAGTGCATCTCTTAAACATGAACCATCAACAAAAATATTTTGATCATCTTCTTCCAATCGAGTATCTTTGATATCAGGTCTTGGTTTGGTACAAAATTCAGTCACTTGAAGACAGTCGTGTTCAATATCATCAGCGTGTTCAATTTCAACATTTTCACTGGGAAACAAAGTTGCTGGATTGAATGTGGTGCACCTTTTTAATTGCACATTAGGTGATCCCAAAATTATTGTCTCGTACCTTGTAAGCCTAGCACCAGTCATGTGTTGTGTTCGGGAACGTGTCAAAAGTATTTCGACTGAGTGAGGGACCATAACTGTTAAAGGATGTCCCATCACTATTCCTTCACTTTGATTCAGGCTCATACCAACTGCTGCTACAGCATGCAAGCATCCTGGTAAGGCTGCTGCGACTGGATCCAAAGTAACAGAAAAATAGGCTACCGGTCTGTTTACACCACCATGGGCTTGAGTCAAGACAGACAAGGAACATGCATCACGTTCATGACAAAACAATTTGAAAGGCTTTGTGTAATCAGGCATACCTAAAGCTGGAGCTCTGCACATGCATTGCTTTAATTCAATAAAGGCATCCATTTCATCTCTTTTCAACACTATTTCACCCTGCACATCTTTCTGGGTCAGTTTCAGTAAAGGTTTGGCTAGAGTTGAGAAATTGGGAATACATTGGCGACAGTAGCCTACCATTCCCAAAAACCTTCTCACCTCTTTTCTCGTTTTGGGTGGACTCATTTGAAGTACACTCGTTATTCTTTCTTTCATTATTTTTCTCGACCCTTTTTCTATTTGGTGACCCAAATATTTCACTTTCTTTTGGCAGTATTGCAATTTCGAAGGAGACACTTTGGGGGTCATTACAACCCTGGCGGTCAGTGTTAAAGCGGTGGTAATACCGCAAACAGGCCGGCGGAACAAAAAAAGGGAATTTTGACCGTGGCGGAAACCGCCAACATAGACAGCCACTTTAACACTCAGACCACCACGGCGGTACAGACAAGCAGCACGGCGGTCACCGCCAACAGACAGGCGGGAGACAATGTACCGCCCACAGTATTACAACAGGCCAATCCGCCACCTTTTCCTGGGCGGATTCTCCGTGGATAAAAACACGGCAGAAACAGCTTTTGCAATGGGAAAACGCTCACCTGAACACACTCCACGAGGAAGGAGGGCACCATGGAGCCGGAACTCCAAATACTCCCTGCAATTGTGTTCCTGCTCTTCTACGAACATCAGCAACGGCGGCGCCGAAGACAACAGTGAGTACTGCACCTACGACATAGGGGTTGGGGGAGGCAAAAGTCAGGGACACACACATGCAACACCCCCACCCCGACCCTCGCACACTACAACACACACACCAATGCATTACCAAACATCCCAGGAACAACCCCCCCGGAAGAATGCAAAGACAAAAGGAAATGAACTACAACCATTGTAATGTATCAAAATACAGTAAGCACATATATACATACATATATAGACATTCCAAATATATACATCACTATTAGTAGTGCAGGTATGCACATTTAAATGTCCGTGTACCACTGGGCCCAAAATCCATGGGCGAGGCACACACACGATACCTGTCCAGAAACGGAGAGAACACTGCTGGGGCATCAGATAGAAATACAACAGGCACCTCAGGGGGAAAGCAAGGGGGGGCACCTCAGCCAATGACAGCACCACGCCAGATCCACAACGGGGCTCCATGCCCATTGATGTATCCTGGGTAGTGCAAAGCCACAGTCTCACAAGTCTTTGCAGTGGGTGGGTGGACCACTGTACCATCCTGGGGAGTGCAAAGCCACAGTCTCACAAGTCTTTGCAGTGGGTGGTTTGCCCACTGATTTATCCTGGGGAGTGCAAAGCCACAGTCTCACAAGTCTCTACAGTGGGTGGTTTGCCCACTGTTTTATCCTGGGGAGTGCAAAACCACAGTCTCACAAATCTTTGCAGTGGGTGGTTTGCCCACTGTATTATCCTGGGGAGTGCAAAGCCACAGTCTCACAGGTCTCTCAAGTGGGTGGTTTGCCCACTGTTTTATCTTGGGGAGTGCAAAGCCACAGTCTCACAAGTCTCTCAAGTGGGTGGTTTGCCCACTGTATTATCCTGGGAAGTGCAAAGCCACAGTCTCACAAGTCTCTCAAGTGGGTGGTTTGCCCACTGTTTTATCCTGGGGAATGCAAAGCCACAGTCTCACAAGTCTCTCAAGTGGGTGGTTTGCCCACTGTATTATCCTGGGGAGTGCAAAGCCACAGTCTCACCAGTCTCTCAAGTGGGTGGTTTGCCCACTGTTTTATCCTGGGGAGTGCAAAGCCACAGTCTCACAAGTCTTTGCAGTGGGTGGTTTGCCCACTGTATTATCCTGGGGAGTGCAAAGCCACAGTCTCACAAGTGGATAACAGTCTACATTGGTTTTGGAGGGGGACTGGTGCCCAGAGTGCTTCATCCTGTGAAAGACAGACGGAGTGGATGCTGTTCTCCACTGGTTCTGGAGGGGGACTGTTGCCCAGAGTGCTTCATCCTGTTAAGGACAGACGGAGTGGATGCTGTTCTCCACTGGTTCTGGAGGGGGACTGGTGCCCACAGTGCATCACGCTCCCCGTGACGTTCCCAGTTCCGTCACTGCCCCTGCCGCACATGGGCTAACGATGCTTGAGTTGGAGGTGCTTGCCATGTTCAGCGGTGCTTGCCATGGCGGTCTTTGCCCTGTTCAGCGATGCTTGGCCTGTTCAGCGGTGCTTGCCATGTTCAGCGGTGCTTGCCAAGGTGGTCTTTGCCCTGTTCAGCGGTGCATGGCCTGTTCAGCGGTGCTTGGCCTGTTCAACGGTGCTTGTCATGGCGGTCTTTGCCCTGTTCAGCGGTGCTTGGCCTGTTCAGCGGTGTTTGCCATGTTCAGCGATGCTTGCCATGGCGGTCTTTGCCCTGTTCAGCGGTGCTTGCCATGTTCAGCGGTGCTTGCCATGGCGGTCTTTGCCCTGTTCAGCGGTGCATGGCCTGTTCAGTGGTGCTTGCCATGTTCAGCGATGCTTGCCATGGCGGTCTTTGCCCTGTTCAGCGGTGCATGGCCTGTTCAGCGGTGCTTGGCTTGTTCAGCGATGCTTGCCATGGCGGTCTTTGCCCTGTTCAGCGTTGCTTGGCCTGTTCAGCGGTGCTTGCCATTTTCAGCTGTGCTTGCCATGGTGGTCTTTGCCCTGTTCAGCGGTGCTTGGCCTGTTCAGCGGTGCTTGCGATGTTCAGTGGTGCTTGTCATGGCGATCTTTGCCCTGTTCAGCGGTGTTTGGCCTGTTCAGCGGTGCTTGCCATGTTCAGCGGTGCTTGCCATGGCGGTCTTTGCCCTGTTCAGCGGTGCATGGCCTGTTCAGCGGTGCTTGAGTTTGCTGTCTCTGACCTGTGCAGCGGTGTGTGCCATGGCAGTCCCTCATTGCCCAGCGGGGATGTGGCTGCCGGGGCCCTCCTGGGCACTGACTCTGGCAGTGGTCTCCGGACCAGTGACGTGTGTGCTGCCCTCCTGGGCACTGACTCTGGCGGTGGTCTCCGGACCAGTGACGATGGGGCTGGCGGTGGCGTCCTGGGAAGCGGGGAGGATGGCGGTCTTCTCCGCCGTGCTGCTCTTCCCAGACTTTGGCGACTTCTTCTGCCCCTTCCCCACCTTGGGAGGAGTCACAGCTGACTCGACAATCCCCCCGGGACCCTTGTGAGCGCCTTTGCCTGCAGGAGTCTTCACCCTCTCCCGTCGGGCACTGTCCAATTTTGGGTTCTTCACAGGGGGTGGACTGGCAGTGCTTTGGCTCTGTGTCACACTGGCTGACCTGGTGCCCGGTGCACTCCACATACCTCTAACAGCCACCACTGGTACTGGACTTTTTTGGGCTGAGGTGCTACTACGGGACCTATGAATTGGAGGGGGGGTGGTGGGACAGAGGTCAAGGTTGCTCAGGAAAAGTTTCTGACGAACACTGGGACAGGTAGCTGGAGGTGGTTGTAGGAGGTGTAACTTTTGAAGCTTTGGGTGCAGGTCCATGTTCTGGAGGCTGTTGTGAGGTGGATGGATGTTGGGTGTGTGTGTGCCCGCGTTTGCGTACTTTAGGAGGTGGTGTCACAGACACACTGGGCGAGGACACTGGGGACGTGTAAATGGTAGTGAGTGCAGGTGAGCGGGGTGTGTTGATGGGTGTTCTGGTGCGAGTCCTATTGGCTGTAGTGGTAGTGCATGCAAATGAGAGTGTAGACGACACTGGGAGGGAGGAGGGAGACGACGAGGAGGGGGACACAGTGGAGGCAGTGGATGTTGCTGTGTCTGTATGTGGGTGATGCTTGTCTGAGTGCCTGTGGGATGTGTGGGGCTTATGTTTGCCTGAGCTGCTCTTGTGTGTTGAGGTGTGTGCAGGCTGGTCTGATGGTGTGCTTGGGATAGGCTGAGGTACAGGGGATTGGGTCTGGGTGGAGGAAGTTGGAGGGGGGAGGCTAGACACAGGGACAATGGCTGCCATCAGTGCTGAGGCCAGAGATTGCAGGGTTCGATGATGGGCAGCCTGACCAGAATGAATGCCCTCCAGGAATGCATTAGTGTGTTGTAACTCCCTTTCTACACCCTGGATGGCATTCACAATGGTAGACTGCCCAACAGCGAGTGACCTGAGGAGGTCAATGGCCTCCTCACTGAGGCAGCAGGGGTGACAGGGGCAGAGGCTGAGGTGCCTGGGGCGAAGGTGATGCCCACCCTCCTGGGTGAGAGGGCACGGGGCGAACGCTGAGGGGCTGCTGGGAGGGGGGGTGGCGGCTGTACCTGTAGAAGTGGGGGGCACAGATTTTGCCGCCACCACAAGGGAGTTCCCATCGGAGGACAAGTCCGTGTCGCTGTTTGCTTATCCGGTGACCTCCGTGAAGCTCCCCTCACCCTCCGTCCCACTGGTGTATTCAGAGTCCATGGTGTGGCCCTCCTTGGCCATGTGGGATGCAGCCCCTTCGTTCTCTGGTGCCCCTGTACCTCCTCCTGATGATGCTGATGCACAAGAGAAAAGGGAGAGCACAAAAAGGGGGGGGAACAGAAGAAAGTCTATGACCGCCTACCGCGACGGTGTACAATGCCCGCGCAGTTACCTCACATCCCACTGTCCCACTTTACAGGTCAGGAAACCGACATTTCAGGGGCCCACATGGCTTCATTTGCAACTGCGTCACACATACCTAGGCCTGGACTCAACACACATACAGAAAGTATTTTGTATTTTGTGTCGTGTTCTGTGTAGCTGTGGGTACATACCTCTGAATTGGTTGACTCTGTGATCGCTGTTGTCCTTCCTAGGCACCGCCAGCTGGGACATGTGAGGAGATGGCGGAATCCTCCGGTGTACCGACCGCTGGTGGACCTGTTACAATGGAGGAGAGACATTTAATCATCACCTACAGGTTTGACCGTGCCACAATCCAGGAACTGTGTACCCAGTTGGAGCCAGACCTGATGTCACCAATCCGCCATCCCACAGGAATCCCCCCTCAAGTGCAGTTGCTATCAGTGCTCCATTTCCTAGCAAGTGGGTCATTTCAAACCACAGTGGCCATGGCATCAGGGATATCCCAGCCTATGTTTACCAACGTGTTGTCCAGAGTGTTGTTTGCCCTGCTGAAACACATGAGGAGCTACATCATTTTCCCTCAGGTGGAGGATTTGGCTACAGTTAAAAGTGACTTCTCTGCCCTTGGACATATCCCTAACATCATAGGTGCCATTGATGGGACCCATGTAGCTCTGGTCCCCCCCGCAGGAGTGAACAGGTCTACAGGAACCGGAAAAGTTATCATTCCATGAATGTACAGATGGTCTGTTTGGCAGACCAGTACATCTCGCAGGTAAATGCTATGTTCCCTGGCTCTGTGCATGACGCCTACATCCTGCGGAATAGCAGCATCCCTTATGTGATGGGTCAACTCCAGAGGCACTGGGTGTGGCTATTAGGGGATTCTGGTTACCCCAACCTGTCATGGCTACTGACCCCAGTGAGGAATCCCAGGACCAGGGCAGAGGAACGCTACAATGAGGCCCATGGCCGGACAAGGAGGGTGATCGAACGCACCTTCGGCCTTCTGAAGGCCAGGTTCAGGTGCCTGCATAGGACAGGTGGTTCCCTATTCTACTCACCAAGGAAGGTGTGCCAGATCATCATCGCCTGCTCTATGCATCACAATCTTGCTTTGCGACGCCAGGTGCCTTTTCTGCAGGAGGATAGTCCAGATGACAGTGTTGTGGCAGCTGTGGAGTCTGTGGACAGTGATGAGGAGGAAAATGAGGAAGAAGACATTGACAACAGGGACATTTAATTTCACACTTCTACCTTTATCCTGTCTGTCAATTTGAAGCAGTATTTGGTAACTGAGTTGTACATTTTTATTACGGTTTCACAGGTGTGGTTACCAACTTGTGTCATCTACTTGAATCCTTCATGGACTTGTGATGTGTGACATAGGTATGTTTACATTACAATCTTCGAAAGGATTTTTTCATTGTCATAGATAATACACATTTTAAAAATCACAGACTGACTACAGATTGTTTTGTGGTTCAAGGGTGTTTATTGACGTGCTAATTCTTGGAGGGGGTGGCAAAATGGTGAGGGGGGATGGTGGAGGAATGTTCATGGCAGAGTCCAGTCTATCAGTCTCACAGGTGCACTGCCCATATGGGCATAGGAAGTGGAGCTGGGGCAGTTTGAATTTGGACAGGGTAACAAAGTGGGACAGTGGGATGACAATCAGGGTGGTCTCATTTCTTGGCAGGGGTCTTTCCATCGTGCTCTGTCCTGTTCCTGGATCTCAGGGACCGCTTGCGGGGTGGTTCTCCGTCTGCAGGGGGTGGGGTGCTGGTGTGGTGGTCCTGTGGCGGGGCGTCCTGTCCACTAGCGCCGGCGGAGGTGGTGGACAGTTCATCGTCCATGCTAGTGTCAGGGGCCCCTTGGAGTGCCACGGTGTCCCTCATGGTGGTCTGTATGTCCTTCAGCACCCCTACGATGGTGCCCAGGGCGGAGCTGATTGTTCTGAGCTCCTCCCTGAAGCCCAAATACTGGTCCTCCTGCATGCGCTGGGTCTCCTGAAACTTGGCCAGGACCGTAGCCATCGTCTCCTGGGAGTGGTGGTATGCTCCCATGATGGAGGAGAGGGCCTTGTGGAGAGTGGGTTCCCTTGGCCTCTTCGCCCCCTGTCGCACAGCAGCCCTCCCAGTTCCCCTGTGTTCCTGGGCCTCCGTCCCCTGGACCGTGTGCCCACTACCACTGCCCCCAGGTCCCTGTTGTTTTTGGGGTGGTGGGTTATCCTGGGTTCCCTGTAGTGGTGGACACACAGCTGATTGACGTGTCCTAGGGACGGAGGTATGGGCCCGCTGGGTGGGTGCTGTGCTGGTGTTACCAGAGGGTGGAAGGTCAGTGTTGGGCTGTGCCTGTGTGAGGGGAACCGACTGTCCCGAGGCCCACGATGGTCCGAGCTGGTCATCTCGATCCAGTGGGCCAGAGCTGCTGTCGTCACTGTGGGCCTCTTCTGTGGGTGGGGTGGAGATGTCTGGACCCTCCTGTCTGGTGATGTTAGGTAGTGGTCCTGCAGGGGTGTAAAAGCATGATTATTGCATCTGTGTGTGTCATGGTGTGCAATGGGTGGGTGAGCGTGTACCCCAGTGCTAGCATTCCTGTGTGGGGGCTTGTGTGATGATGGTTAGGGGGTGTTATGAGTATGTGCAGTGGGCATGCTTTAGTGATGGGTGTCCATGCTTTGTTGTGTCATGCAGGGCTTGGTGTTGGGATGTGTGGTTTGTGTTATTAGTACATTAGTGAGGAGTTGGAGTGATAGGGGAGGGGGTGAGAGTGGTGGTGTGTGATAGCATGCAGGTAGGGTGGGGGATATGATAGTTAAGATTTGACTTACCAGTGTCCATTCCTCCACCAACTTCTCCGAGGCCCTCAGGATGCATAATGGTCAAGACTTGCTCCTCCCATGTTGTTAGTTGTGGGGGAGGAGGTGGGGGTCCGCCGTCAGTCCGCTGAAACGCAGTGTTGTGCCTGGAGACCACGGAACGCAACTTCCCCCGTAGGTCGTTCCACCTCTTCCTGATGTCCTCCCGATTTCTTGGGTGCTGTCCCACTGCGTTGACCCTGTCCAGGATTCTTCGCCATAGCTCCATCTTCCTAGCTATAGAGGTGTGCTGCACCTGTGATCCAAATAGCTGTGGCTCTACCCGTACGATTTCCTACACCATAACCCTGAGCTCCTCCTCTGAAAACCTGGGGTGTTTTTGGCGTGCCATGGTGTGGTGTAGGTGATGTGTGGGGTGGTGTATGTGGTGATGAGTGTGGTGATGTGTAGTGGTGTGTGGTGTTTTGTGCGTGGATATTGTGTGGGTGATGGTGTTGTGTGCCTCTGTGTGGTGGGGTTGTCTATTGCTGTGCTCTCTCTGTCTGTCGCCTTCGTCTCTGATTTTTGGTTGTAGGGGTTTGTGGGTGATGTGGGTGTGTGTTTTATATAGTGTTGGGTGTGTGGGAGTGGTGTTTGTATGTGTATCAGGTGTGAGTATTTTGAATTTTCCAATGTGGCGGTGTTTTGGAGATGTGTGTGTATTTTGAGCGCGGCGGTGTGTACCGCCAATGGAATACCGCAGTTGAAAGATCGCCGCGTGGATTCGTAGGTCGTGATAGCATGGGCGTGTTTCTGTTGGCGTGACAGTGGAGGATTTGTTTTCGCCAGTTTATCACTGACCTTTGGTGTGGTGGACTTGTGTGGGTGTCTGGATTTCGGCAGATTCCGAGATGTGGGTGCTAATAGCTGTGGCGGATTTCCGCGGCCGCGGTGGTGTATTGGCGGTCTTCTGCACGGCGGTAAGTGGCTTTTACTGCCAATGTTGTAATGACCCCCTTTGTGTCCATTCCTTCCCAAATTGTTCAGTAAGGCAATAGTGTCAACTGTACAGTGATTTTCTGTTTTGGATGCAATCAGTAAATCGTCAATATACTGTACTAAGGTAGATTCAAAGGGTAATTCCAATGATTCCAGATTTTTCTTTAAAATCTGATTGAAAATTGATGGTGACCCCGAAAACCCTTGAGGAATTCGACACCAACTGTAGACTCTGTCCAGGAATTTAAAACAAAAGAGAAATTGGCTGTCCTCATGAAGAGGACAGAAACGAATGCTTGTGACAAATCGATGACTGAGAACCACTCTGCATCACAGGGAATTTGAAACATTATTACAGCTGGATTTGGTACTACGGGACAACATTTTACTATTATGTCATTTATTTTTCTCAAATCTTGAAGAATTCAGACCTTGCCACTTGGTTTTATTAGTCCCATGATTGGTGAATTGCATGGACTACTTAGTACTTCTTTCAGTACTCCCTGTTTCACAAATTCGTCAATGAGCTGGGCGATTTTCATGAGAGTGTCTTGTGACACATGGTTTTGTGGAGTCTGAGGAAAATTTACATTAGTTTTTACAGTCACTTTCACTGGTTCTGCTCCTTTGACCAATCCTACTTCTTTCCCTGTCATATCCCACACTTCCTTTTCAACTGTTTCTTGTAAATCAGCTGGAATATCTGCTTCAGTGAGCATAGGATAAAGAGTAATCAGGGGATACTCTTCATCGACAGTTTCCATTTCGTCTTCTTCTAAACTGTCATCTTCTTCCTCATCACTGTTTGTCTGAATTTTAAATCCATTATGTGAGCACATAATCGAGCATCCTAATTTGCATAATAAATCTCTCCCTAATAGGGATATTGGACTTGAGTCACACACCACAAATTTATGTAACCCTTGAAAGTTACCAATTGTGACTTGTACTGGATCTGTAATTGGGTTTGTCAGATGCCTATTTGCTACTCCCACTACTTGAACTGTTCTCCCTGAAAGTGGCAAATTTGGTACTTCGATGCTTCTAACTGTAGAGCGTGTAGCTCCTGTGTCAACCAAAAATGAAATGCTACGACCCATAACTCTTCCTTCCACATATGGTCGCTTTTGATCAACTTCCAAAGATGCTGCAAGCATACAATTTCCCTCCTCATCTGAACTTTCACTCTGCCATACATTGTTTATTCCATTCTCACTGTGTAACGGGAATTGGTGTACTGTGTCACTTTGATTCATTCCTTGACCTGTGACCTGTTGAGGAAGCATTACTTGTTGCTGATTCATTGGTGCTAAGGGTACTTGCATTTGCTGATTAGGTACCATAGGAAACTGCTGTTGCATTGGCTGTAACTGTGCCATTTGTACACTGGGCATTTGCACCTGCTGTTGTTGTATAGGTCATAGACCCTGCATCTGATTTACATTATTTTGGAAATTTGGGTTTAGACCTCTCAATTTTGGTCCTCTCACATTCTGAAAAGTATTGACATAATTGTTCTGCTGACCTACACCTCCAGGCACTCCCGTTTCCAATGTCCAACGATTACGCACTTGTGACATGGCATCACTTTCTTCATTGCCTGCATAGCATTAGGAATCACAACAGTATTTAAATCAGGACCATTATTCACAAAACCTCCTCGGCCTCTTCCTCTCATCTGTGGCTGAAACATAGCATTTCCCTGCTGTTGCTGCTGTGGCAACTGTTGTTGGAAACCTTGCAAACCTGACTGAGCTGCTCTATTCTGCATCACCATCACTTTCTCTTTCAATCTTTTCTGCTTTGTCTCAATCTCATCACTGCAGTATTTTGCATAGTTCAACACTTCATCGATCGATTTTGACTGCCAACAAATCAAATGCAATTTAATCATCTGGCTAATTTCAGGTCTCAATCCTTCCATAAATCTGAATACAAAATGGAGCAAGTCCTTTGCCTCAATCGTTTCCGTGCCACTGTAATTTTTAAATGCTTTCAACAATCTCTCATAGTATGCATGTATCGACTCTTTAACTTCTTGTGCTGTTCTGTCAATTTTCTGCCAATCTACATTTTTCGACGCAACTTTTGTTTTCAAATGCTCAATCACCTTATGGTATGGTATAAACTCATTACCCTAGGCAATGGTGCACCTGTGTCCCTATCTCTTTTTGGTTCACTTATTGGCCAATCTACAGCCCTTTTACAATCTTCCCACAAATCTGCCGGAACTACAATTTTGAATAAAGTATTCAGGTCTTCCCAAAGACATTTTGCGAGTTTCACGAATCTGTCTGTTTGTTGATACCATTCGATCGGTTTCTCTCTTAACTTGGGGTAATCATCCGTAAAAGATTGAATGTCACACCTGTGCCATGGTACATGGATACGTTTTCACCCTGCTGTTTCTCTCATTGGTAACATGGTTATAAGATCATCATTCTGTTGTACTTTCTCATTCCAATCTGGGGTACTTTCTTTCCTCTTATCCTTTTTTTTAACCCACCTACTCTCCCACTTGTCTAAACATCTCCAAACCTGCGCGCTTTGCAATATCTCTTTAAGGTGTGTTTTCATTCCTGCAGACCTCATGTGTTCAAAATCTTTTGTCTCAAAGTCTAACCTGTAACTTCTGCTCAAATGCTTGGTTTTATTTATGTCTATTTTGTGTCTGTCTGCAATTTCTTGTAACCTCTTATGTATGCTGCTTACTTCTCTCGTAATTCTAGGGCAAATGTATCTCAGCTCTTCTACTGTGTATGATTCTAACCTGTTCAGACCCATTGTTCCATCTACGAGTTCACCTGCTTCCATGCCCAATCTTATTTGATTCAAGTATTCTTCTACTTTCCCCTTGGGTGTACTCTGTGGGGAATTCAGACTGTTCAACCATTGTGTTAACTGTTGTGCATTTAGTCCCATTAATGTGGCATCTACGTCTACTGCTACTGATGGTTTCTGTAATGTTTCTGTTTTTGAAGTTAGCGGTACTATTAGTGGTGGACTTGACCTTACCACAGTTGACGGAACACAAATTGGAATTGGACTAATTTCCAACAGAGACCCAGATCTGTTTGACAGTGTTCCTACAGGATTCATTTCTTGGGTATTTTCTATGTATCTTCTTCCTGTCTCATTCTGCGTCATTACACCTTGATCGCATACACTTGACTTTGCTTGTATATATAATGGTACCGGGGGACCTACAGTGATAGGCAAAGATATTGCGTCCGGATTCTGTCTGTTACCCAAATTCTGTGGCATGTTAATTCCCACACTATGGTTCATCATTGCTGGCATGTCTAACTGTGTTTCTGTTGTTTGAATGTACTTCGGCATGTCTTGCATCTGCTTTTGAGACATAAAAATTTGTTTTGGTTTGGTTTGAATCAATGTTGGTCTTTGGTTATTCTGTCCTCCCTGCACCATTGAATTAGAGGTAATTTCCAAATTATGCTCATCATAATAGCGTCTTTGGACCTTTGTCTGATAATCATTAACAGGTTTCAGTTTAGTCATGTCAGGATATATTCTCTGAACTTGTGGTATTTCTGGTGTAAAAGGCATAACTGGACTACTTTGCCTCTGCAAAATTCTCAAATTCGGGGTTACAGTACCCTGTATTGGCTCTGGAGGGGCAGTACTAGTGCTTGGGCCATTTTCGTTTTCCACATATGGTGGTGGACGGTCATTTAGCAATTGCAGAATGAACTCCTCATCATCTGATTCGTCTGACCTTTTCGAGTTTCTCTTGTTTTCTCTATCTCTGGACTGACTCCTGTTTGATTTATGAGTAGCTTTCCTTCCTTCCATCTCTGCTTCGTCAGTAATTGCTGGAAACAATTTAATTCCCTGCAATATGTCTGATCTCCAAACCTTTTGAGTACTATCCCATCTAGCATCCGCTAGTGTCTTTTCTACTTTTCTCACTCTTGTCTCAAATTTCTTTTGTAATTGCCTTCTAGCCATTTGTTCCCAAATTGCTAATGCTTCAAACTGTTGGTCTTGGAGGTATTTTCATGTCGTATAGCGCAAATCTCAAATTCTCCAACATTCTTAAATTAAACGTCCCATGGATAGAAAACGCTACACTTCCATGCTTTTCTGTTAATTTACACCACTGCTTTAACCAAAGACATGGTGCGACACCCTTTTCTTCGATTACGATGTAAGCTGGTGTACCCTCAGGCGGCGTTTCTTCTCCTACATTTGCTTTAATATATACATCTCCCCGCAAGGCACTCTTAAGTGCTTTGAAAAATGTCATCTTTCTGTCTTTTATTTTCTCAAAATGTAACCAATAAGTGACTTTAATTCCCAGAATACTCTTCGCTTGCCTTTCCCCACCAATTGCGCTTCACGGACTGCGTCCAATCCGTGCGCGACCCTTCTCACCAACCAACCTATCCCAGCGTGGCTCCTAGTGACGTCACACTCACACACTGCGGCTGACAAAGTCTTGTGGCTTGTCCTCCTTCATATAACTTCACTCAAAACTAATTTCTGCAATATATAGCGAGCACTAACCAAAAAGAAGAAAAAAATCTGTTGGTTTACTACAGGAAGGTAATACAATCGCTTCAGTCTCGGCAGTTATTCCATAGTTCTTGGTTTCCCACTTTCGCAAGCAAAATTTGACCTGCAAACTTTACTCTCAACTGATCAATTAACTATTCTAGTGCACCTTAGAATTCGTCAAATCTCAAAGTCGAAAATTTTCTTTTATTCCTCAACATTCGTACTGACTTGTTGACCAATCCAGATCAACCTATTAAACCGAAAAAATTACAACATCAATCAAGTGTCTCATACACTTTTCAACATACTCCGGAGTCTCTTGACCTCGCAGGGCCCGTCTCAACATCAACAACCACGTGGACAATTTTTCCTGCACAAAGCGCTACACTCATATGAAGTTCGACGACTTCCCTACTTTCACACTTTGGAGTATCACTCCTCTAAAATCTTGATTGGAGTTCGTAACCCCATAAAATCCTCACAAACTTCACAATTCATCTGCGGCATAAGCTATGCAAGCGCAAAAACCCTAACTTCACTCATACCGTCACTAGAAACGCCTAAAATATTCTCACACCTCCATTTCCTCCATTTGCAAGCTCCGATATTCCGGGAAAGTCATTGGGGATTTAGGGCATCATCTCTCCAACTTGTTTTATCAAAGAAAATTCTAACTTGAATCTGTCTGTTGTTCGGATGGGGTCCCAAAGGGCCAAACCATCAATCTCTGCTACCATCTACTGATAGCGCGTCCAGTCCTTATAAATTTCTTATACTTGGACACGCCGGAGGTCGGTGAACCTTTTGATCGGGTTGAGTTCGCCTCATCCAAAGAATTTTCGGATCCCTCAAATCAATAATCAATAATCATTTATAATCAATAACCAATACTCAATTAATAATCAATCAACAAATTAGTTAAACAGAAAATCAGTAATTAGACACCATGACCTTTCAGTCATGAATAACCACACCGGTTTATTAAAAGTTAATGAGTTTATTTCCCTATATTAACAAAGCTAACACAATATAAGTAAGTCTCAAAATCAAATGGTATACATATATGAACATTACTAGCTGTCCATAATGACAGAAGAAACGCAATCTACGCAACATTTGGATTATAATGCACTCGGTTATAGCAATGCAAATCACTAGTAAGAGTAACTGAATTTGACTAATTACATACCTTGGTCAGCATAACAAGATTTCAATTCAGCTTGGGGCATCAAGTGAATACTTCAACTATCCTCTGATTAGCATTGGCATGTGGGGCTTCATGCAAAAGAATTTAATGAACATAAATTTAGAAAACTTCTAGCTTAGGCTCTGTCAAAATAAGCAGTTGTTACCTAAGAAGGAAAATACAACGAATAATACATTTATCCTTTCATAATTACCAAATACAATCAGCATTCAAGGTAAGTCTTCGTCCTTCAGGTACCGGTTCGATCAGCATCGGGCAGATTTCAAGGGGGCAACGTTTAAGTCAAGTTTTCCTTGCAGCAGCAAGGAAAAGTGGGGGGGAATAAAAGTTATTGCATGGGCAAGACGGGGTAAAGTTAAAGTTAAAGTCTCTAGGGTGAAAATTCTTTAAAGTCTCTCTCTCTCTTGGATAGAGAAAAAGCATCAGAGTGTCATCAAAATGGCTTCTCAGATCTGGCTTCAAAATGGCATCATAGAAAATGGCTGACTTCTCTTTGTCCGGTGGGTTTAAGTAAGAAAACGTTCCAAATTCTTCAGGGTCTTCTATTGCAGGGTTCATAGGGTGGTTTCTCTTTGATCAATGAATAGTGTCTTTCTCTTAGTACTCATTTATGCATAAGGTGTCCTTGGAGTTTTGGAACACAAGTAGCAACAAAGTTGCCAATTAATTCTACATCAGTGTCTTTATTGTCTGCACCTGCAGAAACTGACCTTGCTTCAAAGGGGATGAAACTTGCATAGCACGCAACTTTTGAGATAAGTGTATTAGTCATTCTACTGGAAAAATACAGCTTTAAAGATATAAAACATGTCTTTGTTTATACAAGTGAAAACTACGCAGTTAAAATTGAGACCAGGCGACTAGGCCAAAGCCTCTGCTAAATTTAAGCTAAGCATATAACAGGTTTAACGAGAAAATCATAAAATACATCTGCAATTATGACAGATTACTACGTTGTCGATTTTTCATGATTAATCAAGCTCGTTTATACTAATGGCGACCTACTTCGTGGGCACATCTTCTACACACATTATTTTTCTTTGCTAAAATCACATTGCCTTATACGATTTTGTTACATGATATATAAATGGTTGTTAGTCTTTCTTTTTTCTGCTTCATCAAGGTTGACTGTCAAGGAGATTCAGGATGGCCATGGTGCCATAACCATGTCCAAGAAAAAAATGAAGGCATTCATGGAACTGAGGGAAAGCATGCGCAGGGCACCAGCTTTAGGTATGCCTGATTACACAAAGCCTTTTGTACTGTTTTGTCATGAACGTGATGCTTGTTCTTTGTCTGTCCTGACACAGGTCCATGGAGGTGCGAACCGCCCAGTAGCATATTTTTCAGCAAATTTGGACCCAGTCGCAGCAGCCTTACTGGGTTGTTTGCGTGCAGTTGCAGCAGTTGGTCAAAGCCTCACTCAGTGTGAAGGTATAGTGATGGGACATCCTTTAACAGTAATGGTCCCATATTCAGTTGAAATCCTGTTGACCCGAATGAAGACTCAGCACGTTTAACTAAGTATGAACCAATTATACTGGGGTCACCTAATGTATCCCTGAAAAGATGTACTGTGTTGAACCCGGCAACTTTGGTTCCTATTGAAAATTCAAACATTGGTGATGCTGAGGAGGTAGAACATGATTGTCTTGAGGTAACAGATCTGTGCACCAAACCGAGACCCGATATTAAAGATACCCAATTGGAAGAAAATGATTACATTATCTTTGTTGATGGATCATGCCTGAGGGACGCAGTAGGAGTACTGAGAGCTGGATATGCCGTGTGCACAATCACTGGTATCTTAGAAACTTCCTAGCTCGAAAGAGTATACTCTGCTCAAGCAGCTGAATTAATTGCTCTTACTAGGGAATGCCACGTAGCTTAGAACCTGAAAGTCACTATCTATACTGACAGCAGATACGGTTTCGGAATTGTACATGTTTTTGGCCAACTATGGTCACAGAGGGGTTTCATGTGCTCTTCTGGTTCTCCAGTGAAAAATGGCGAGATAATTAAGGATTTGTTGCACGCAATTCAGTTACCTTTTGAAATTGCCGTGGTGAAATGCAGTGCTCATGTTAAGTCAAAAGACTTTGGGGGTCATTCTGACCCCGGCGGTCTTAGGGTCGGCGGGAGCACCGCCGACAGGCCGGCGGTGCCCCGCAGGGCATTCTGACCGCGGCGGTTCGGCCGCGGTCAGAAGAGGCAAACCGGCGGTCTCCCGCCGGTTTACCGCTGCCCTTAGAATCCCCCATGGCGGCGCAGCTTGCTGCGCCGCCATGGGGGATTCTGACACCCCCTACCGCCATCCTGTTGCTGGCGGTTCACCCGCCAGGAACAGGATGGCGGTAGGGGGTGCAGCGGGGCCCCTGGGGGCCCCTGCCGTGCCCATGCCACTGGCATGGGCACGGCAGGGGCCCCCGTAAGAGGGCCCCACAAAGTATTTCAGTGTCTGCCTAGCAGACACTGAAATACGCGACGGGTGCAACTGCACCCGTCGCACCTTCCCACTCCGCCGGCTCAATTCTGAGCCGGCATCCTAGTGGGAAGGTTGATTTGCGCTGGGCTGGCGGGCGGCCTTTTGGCGGCCGCCCGCCAGCCCAGGGCAAATCTCAGAATCACCGCCGCGGTCTTTCGACCGCGGTGCGGTGTTCTGACGGCGGAACCTTGGCGGACGGCCTCCGCCGTCCGCCAAGGTTAGAATCAGCCCCTTTGTGTCAATGGGAAATGGATATGCAGATCAAGTCGCAAGGTTTTGTGCATTGAACTGTATATCATTTCAAGATCAGTGGGAATTGTTATCTGAAACTGAAAATGACACATGCACAGGATATGCATTAAGGGTGGTTGACACACTAGATGAGTTAAAATTGTTGCAGGGACGTGCCAGCAAAGAGGAGAAACACTTCTGGCTAAGAATGCAATGCGTACAGAGATCTGATGATTTATGGGTTTCAGAGGAGGGGAAAATGGTTTTGCCAAACAGTCTTTTGTCACAGTTTGCGAGGTTTTACCATGGTCAAGCACATATTGGGAGAGACACAATGATCAGGTTGTTCAAAATCGATTGGTTTAATCCGAAATTCAGACAAGCTGCAGAGGTCATCTGTCACAGGTGCATCATCGGTCAGCATATGAATGCGGGAAAAGGGACCGTGGTGAATTTGAGCCACACTGGGAGAGCAGGAGGTCCATTTAGCACAATGCAGATACATTTTATTGAGATGCACGTGTGTGGAGGTCTGAGGTACGTGTTGGTGATTGTGTGCATTTTCAGTCACTGGATTGAAGCTTACCCTACACGTAGAAATGATAGTCTCACAGTAGCGAAGCTGCTGCTTAGGGAATTGATACCACGGTTTGGGTTTCCGAACTCTTTACAATCAGATAGGGGAAGACACTTCGACAATGAGGTGATTAAGCTCTTGTGTGCTGCATTGAACATTGAACAGAAGTTACATTGTAGCTATCGCCCTGAAGCATCAGGACTAGTGGAGCAGATGAATAGTACCTTGAAGTCGAGAATGGCAAAAATGTGTGCAGCTACCAATTTGAAATGGCCGGATGCATTGCCCTTAGTGCTGATGTCAATGAGAAACACACCCGACAAGAAAACAGGACTGTCTCCTCATGAGATTCTTATGGGCCGAGCTATGAGATTGCCCGCATTTCCTGCAAATGTTCTTGTGAATGTCACGGATGATATGGTGTTGGACTACTGCAAGGGTCTGGCTGACGTGGTCTGCTCTTTCTCTCACCAGGTGGAGGCTACCACATTGCCACCGATAAGTGATCCAGGTCACCTCCTCGCTCCCATACACCTGGGGAACCTTGCGGACGCTATTAATCGCGCTGCGCAACGCCGCTGCTGCTGCCACTTGTTTTTGCCTGGTGGGACTCCAAGTCCCAGGCACCTCCTCGCTCCCGCACACCTGGGGAACCTCGGGGCGCTATTAAGCGTGCCGCGCAACGCCGCTGCACGGGACGCGCGCTGGCCGCGCCTGGGCGAAGCCCGTGCCAAGGGCGGGCTCATCCTTCGCCCGTCAGTGACCGACAGAGGCCGGGCCGGGCCACCCCTCTTTAACTTTCGTTTGGGGGCCTTAGTTATTTGGATCTGGATATTACGCAGTCAGTAATTGGGAAGCGGAAGGCAGATGATGTTTCTGTGCCACACTCTGGTGTTAAAAAACACAAGAAGCGAGCCAGTAGGAAAGTAGACGACCCTCCTAAGCCTATTAGGAATCAATTTCAAGCTATTGACTCCCTGTTTGAGGAAGTAGAGGCAATATTGAGGAGCCCATCTATAACCACCCCCCCTATTTCTGCCACTTTTACGCATAGGAAGATCCCGGATCTATTTAATAAGAAACTGCGGAAGTGGACCTCCATTCGCCTCCCATATCCCAGGCTGCAATTCCCTCACCATCAATGAGCCATATTCCGAACGCTGAAGCTGTAGAATGCACCCAAACCAAGGACTCCCTGCACTCAGGTTCTAAGACTATAATTTCTAGTGACATTCCCTGTTCGAACAGATTTTTACCCCTATCCACTTCAAGTGGGAGCCTAGGTTGCTCTCCACCTTTAATTCTAGCGGAACCCGATATAGGGGAACAGGATTGGTCAACACAGCGTAAAAGGTCGCTCGAACTGGAAACTATCTCCCAGAAGCTGGACGATTTAAAGTCCTTGGTAGTGGTAATTTTGGGAAAAATGTCTGGACTATCTGATCAGAAGGTAACATGTAATTGTAAATTGCCCAGTACGAATGACCACAACCCTGAGCTGACCGGGGGGTCCAACACGCAATCAACACTAGACACTAGGGATAACTTAATTATTTTCCCCAAATGCTTAAAGTTGGGGGCGAGCATGGCAATGAACAAAAAGGGGAGTTGCTTATCCTCTCCCGTCGATACTCCCACTGATACTGGGCATATGCTTAATCTTGCCTCAAAAAATAATGATCAGAGTCTTCCCTGTAAAAATTATTTTTCCAAGGAAGCTAAGGATGGTAAGGGCATACAGGTGCCTGCTAGTCCACTCAGAGTTTTACATTGAGGCCAACCTAGACTAATTCAGGGGACTGATCCAAAGGGGAGATATGACCAGAGCAGGAAGGATGCTTATATCTACATGACAGGGGTCCCCAGGTTGTCTGCTGGCCAGAGAGAGTCTTATGAATCTCTCACTAATAAAGTTACTTATTGGATTTGTGTTGGAAAATGGGTTATTGATAGGGCAGGTAGGTACCTACACCTAGCAACAAGCCACAAACCTCCACAAAAGTACAGTTAGGTCTCAGTAAATTAATCCCAGCTCTACCCTTGGTAGCTTGGCATCGAGCGTCAAGGCTTAACTTAGGAGACAAAGTGTAAAGCATTCAAATATCACAAAACAGTAATTAAATAAAACACAGGAAACAGTTTAAAAATCCAAAACCAATTTATAAAAATAGCTTATATTTTTATCTTTAAAATGACACAAAAACGATTAAAATCGGTTCAGGGGAACCGGAGATATGAATTTTTAAAGTATTATTATTTTCTAGCGCATAGAAACAAAAAGCGCCAATCGGGTCATCTGGTTGCACCAGGACCGGGACAAAGTCAAACTTTCAGGCCGACCGCGATGGAGCCCTGCTCGGCTACAGGTCGCGGGAGGCCTCGGTTAAAAAGTTACCTTCTGACTTAGTCTTTATTTTGAAGTTTTTCTTCACCGGGACGAACCTGCCAGTTGGATCCGACCTCCTGGAGCCCTTGTCCGGATACGCGAAGTCGGTTTCCTCGGTGGTGATTTCTACCTTCGGACTTAGTCGTTTTTTCGAGATGAAAATCCTTCGACCGGGGTAAACCTGGATCTTGATCCGACGTCCGTGGAGCCCTTCTCGGATACGATGGCTGGAAGGTCCCGGTCAACTTTTTACGTTCGGACTTAGTCTCTTTTTCGGATGTTTTTCTTGACCGGGACGAACCACGAAGTCAGGCCGGGTCGCGGTTGAGGCAAGCCGGCTAGAATTTCCACGTCGAGTCGGTCACTTTATGGAGCTTTTTTCTAAAATTTCTCCAATCTTTTCCAAACTTCTGGGGCTTCACCCAGATGTTCTTTTAAGGTTCTTTTGGGGTCCACAGCTCACCCCAAGGGTCCAGAAGTTCTGTGATGGTCCTTGGGAAGTGCGGACTTCAACTCCCAGAGTGCACCTGGCGCAAACTCCTTTTTGGCCACTGGGCAGTGGTCAGCTGGTCACTTTTTCAGGAGTTGGTGCAGGGGACTCTGGTTAGCAATTTTTCACCTGTAGCAAACAGGGAGTCCCTCCTTGAACCAGTGGAAGCCAGGCAAAGTCCTTCTTGTGGTGAAGCCCAAGTGTGCAGCTGGTGCAGTCTTTCTGAGTGCAGGGTCCAGGTGCAGGCCAGGGGTCCAGCAGGGCAGTCCTTCTTCTCCTTGTAGTTCTTTCTTCTTGAAATTTGGTGGGGATCTGAGGCGTGGGTGCAGGTCTGCCAGTTTTATCCTTGCTCCTGGGTGAAAAGCAGGGGGGCCCTGGTCCTCCAATCAGGGACAGGGTCGTCCCCCTGTGATGACCACTTCCTGGGAAGTGTGGCAAAAATCCATCCCAGAAGGCAATAGTCTCTAAAAATCCAAAATGGATGAATCTGATTTTTAGAGGAGAGATCTGGCTGAGCCCACCCACTGGTGTGGCTAAAAATCATAAACACACCCCTCTCCTGCCCTCTCCTAATCTAATCAAGGGGGCACCTAGCTGTCTGGGGTTGCAGGATGTGGGGGTGTTGCTGGGTGCTCCAGATGTCCTTCTCTGCCTTTGAAGACCAGTTTGGCAGCCCTCCCCCTTCCTGCTTCCCCATCTGCTGAGGGGAGATTCTCTCCCCCAAGCACATTCCTTTGTGTAAAGCCAGGCCACTTCACACCTCATAAAAGTGGCCTGGCAGAAGCTGCTGCAGGCTGGCCAATCAGAGCACAGCAGCAAAAACAATGCAGAGCTGAAATTGGCAACTTTTTAGGTAAAGTCTAAACTTTTTACCTGCACTAGTTATATTAAATCCAACAACTGGAAGTTGTGGGATTTATTATAACAATCAATTTGATACCAAATTCTTGGTATGTAACATTTAAGGAGACTTTAAAATTTAAAATAAAGTCTGCCCATTCTAGCCTATGAAGGCCATTTACTTCAATGAGGGAAAAACGAATTTGGCTGTTTTTACCTCATCAGGGCTTATAAATCTATTTTTATAAAGTCCCTGCTTATAGTTACATGGCACCCAGCCCTAGGGGCACATAGGGCACACCTTAGGGGTGACTTATATGTAAAAATAAGGTAGTTAAAAACTTTGGAAGTACCTTTAATTCCAAAGTCGAATTTGCATATAACTTTAATTTAAAAGCAGCCAGCAAGGCAGGCTTGCTTTTAAAATGACACTGGGCACCTCAGCAATGCACCTAGGTGTGCACCACCTATGATGTGGTCCCTAAACCTACATGCCCTACCATATACTAGGGACTTATAGGTAGGTTAACTTAGCCAATTATAATTAGCCTAATTTGCATATCCATTTTACACAGAGCACAGGCCCTGGGACTGGTTAGCAGTACCCAGGGCACCATCAGAGTCAGGAAAACACCAGCATAAAGTGGAAAATGGGGGCAAAAAGTTAGGGGGCCTCTGCAATCAGCCCCAGTTTCTCACACAACCCCCCCCCAGCCCACACGCCCAGGAGACTCAGCCCAACCCTGGGAGAGTCTTCCTGGCTTGTTAGGCGAGGAAGACAGTGAAGAAAACTGGCTGTCCCTTTGCAGGGCCTACTCTGCCTTATATCCTCCTGTCAGGGTCACTCCCTCTGGGTAGTGAAGCCATCCCAACAGTAAAAGGACCCAACCCAAACTGAAACTTCCCTCTAGGGGGGTCTTCCTCCTCTCTCTCTGCCAACTTGGGTAGTGAGGTGCCCACCTCCCCTACTCCTAACTTTGCTAGGGCAAGACCTAGCTTACCCAAAGAGGTCACCCAACACTTGAGCAACCCCACCATGACCAACAGGGTCAGGGGGCCTACTTTGCTATTGGCCTTGGGGTCTGCCTCCCAGGCCAAGTACAGTGCTGCCAGGAAGGCTAGCACCCAGCAGAGGCTACTGACAGCTGTCAGTACCCAGAACCACACCCTAAGCTCTCCACTGACAGGTGGCTGAGCTGCTTTAGGGGCATCTTTGGGGTCCTGGCACCCCTCTTGCTGTCTAGAGTGGGGGGCTACCACCTCCTGTGGCAGACACCCTCTTTCCACTCTCCCTTCTGTCAGTGCAGGGGCAACACCCTGCATCTGGACAGCTGCCTGACTACTCAGGACTTCCTTGGGGTCAGGTGAGGCCTCACCAGTGCCAACTCTGGGCTCCCCCCCTACTGGGGCAGAAGGCCTTTGGCTCCCTGGAACTCTCTTTAAGAGTGGCCTACCCTTCCTTTTCTTCTTTCCTTTTCTTGGGGACCCCTGTCTCCTAACTGTAGGGACTGACTCCCTAGGACTTTGGGTTGGGGGGGCGCCCTGGGCGACCACCCCATCTGTGACCAGACTCACCTCTGGGAGGTCATTGCCCAGGATACAATCTAGGGGAAGGTCAGCACTGACTACCACCCTAATCCAGTCAAGGATACCCTCCCTCTCTAGGGGCACTATGGCTACAGGTTTGGAGGTGACCTCCCCTGTGGCTATCCTGACTTTCTTTGTCTTTCCTGGGACATACATGTCTGGGGTCACTAACCGGTCACTCACTACAGTGTGACTGGCACAGGTGTCTCTCAGGCCAGTGGTAGGGATCCCATTCACTTGAATGTGGTGGAAGTGCCTACTCCCACCCTCAGGGATCACCAGCTTACCATCTGGTCCTGTCTCCCAGCACAATGCTAGGAGGACTTCATCATCTGAGGAATCCTCCTCTATGGCTACACTGGACAGCCCAGTGCTAACCACCTTCTTTGGACAGGCTGCATCTCCTCTGAAGTGACCTGTCTGCTGACAGTCAAAGCAAGCCCTACTGTCCAAGAGCTTTTTTAACCCTGGGTCTCCCTGTCTCTGCATGTCAGAGTGGGAGTGGGATTTACTCTCCTCCTTCTTAGGGTTCTGGGGTACAGAGGGAGTCTCTGTGGTGGGCTTACCACCTCCCTCCTTAGGTTTTTGGGGACCTGTCCCCCCCTTCTTGGAGTCTCCCCCCTGGGACTTGACAACCACCCTGGTTCTCAACCACTCATCAGCTGCCTCCCCTAGCTCTCTAGGGTTGGTCAGCTTAGAGTCCACTAGATGCTGGCGTAACCTTTCTTGGATACAATTGGTCAAGATGTGCTCTCTCATGATCAGATTGTATAACCCCTCATAAGTATTTACTTTGTTGCCAATAATCCAGCCCTCTAGTGCCTTTAGTGAGGTGTCCACAAAGTCAACCCAAGACTGGGTACTGACCTTCTGGGTGTCCCTGAACTTCATTCTATATTGCTCTGGGGTCAGACCAAACTTCTTGACTAAGCACCTCTTCATACTAGGGTATGAATCTGCCTCCTCCCCCCTTAAGGTCAGAAGCCTATCCCTCCCTGAGTTGGGGACCAACTCCCACAAAAGGGAACCCCAGTATTGAGGCTTAACCCTTCTCATTTGGAGTGCCCTCTCAAAGGCCCCTAGCCACTTATCTATGTCATCCCCCTCTACATAAGCAGGAACCACCCCCTTGGGTAATCTGGGGCAAACTCCCCCACCCATGGACACCTCAGCTTCTTTATCGCTGCTTCCATCTCTTTTCTCTTTGTATGCCCACTTTTTCTTTTCTAGGGCCAGCTTCCCTGCTTCCAAAGCTATGTATGCTAGCTGGGCCTCCAGCTCTCTTTCTCTGATGGATGGGTTCTCTCCTCCTGAAAGGACCCCCTTCCCACCACTAGCTTTGGATCTGCCCCTAGTGACTGTATTTACTGAGGACCGTTCTTCCTCATCCTCACTTGGGCTCAGATGCCTTCCCTCCCCTGAGTGGTTAGAGCTTGCATCCTCCCTTCTTTCTCCCTCCTCTGGAGCTTCTTCTGACTCTACCTCTTGGGCCTCAGCCCATGCTGCCAGGGATTTAATCAGGATTTGCTTCCTGAGATCAGGGGTTGCAGGCAACCCCCTCTCAATACACAACCCCCTAAGCTGGACTACTGTCAGTGTGGGTAGGCTAGCCAGATCAAGCTCCATGGTTCCCTAGTTTTGTGTCAACAAAAACTTTTTGCAAAAATTGGAAACAAGAATTTAGAAAAATTACAAAAATTCAATAATTGAAATTAATCCAAATTAATTTAAAAAAAATTGTTTTAATTAAAAATTAAAAACAATTTTTGCACTAGGACAATTTAAAGGATTTTTAATTTGTTTTATCTAAAACTGTAACGTGATATTGAACACAAGTACAGGATCCCGTCGCTGCTTCCAATTATGTTGGAAAATGGGTTATTGATAGGGCAGGTAGGTACCTACACCTAGCAACAAGCCACAAACCTCCACAAAAGTACAGTTAGGTCTCAGTAAATTAATCCCAGCTCTACCCTTGGTAGCTTGGCATCGAGCGTCAAGGCTTAACTTAGGAGACAAAGTGTAAAGCATTCAAATATCACAAAACAGTAATTAAATAAAACACAGGAAACAGTTTAAAAATCCAAAACCAATTTATAAAAATAGTTTATATTTTTATCTTTAAAATGACACAAAAACGATTAAAATCGGTTCAGGGGAACCGGAGATATGAATTTTTAAAGTATTATTATTTTCTAGCGCATAGAAACAAAAAGCGCCAATCGGGTCATCTGGTTGCACCAGGACCGGGACAAAGTCAAACTTTCAGGCCGACCGCGATGGAGCCCTGCTCGGCTACAGGTCGCGGGAGGCCTCGGTTAAAAAGTTACCTTCTGACTTAGTCTTTATTTTGAAGTTTTTCTTCACCGGGACGAACCTGCCAGTTGGATCCGACCTCCTGGAGCCCTTGTCCGGATACGCGAAGTCGGTTTCCTCGGTGGTGATTTCTACCTTCGGACTTAGTCGTTTTTTCGAGATGAAAATCCTTCGACCGGGGTAAACCTGGATCTTGATCCGACGTCCGTGGAGCCCTTCTCGGATACGATGGCTGGAAGGTCCCGGTCAACTTTTTACGTTCGGACTTAGTCTCTTTTTCGGATGTTTTTCTTGACCGGGACGAACCACGAAGTCAGGCCGGGTCGCGGTTGAGGCAAGCCGGCTAGAATTTCCGCGTCGAGTCGGTCACTTTATGGAGCTTTTTTCTAAAATTTCTCCAATCTTTTCCAAACTTCTGGGGCTTCACCCAGATGTTCTTTTAAGGTTCTTTTGGGGTCCACAGCTCACCCCAAGGGTCCAGAAGTTCTGTGATGGTCCTTGGGAAGTGCGGACTTCAACTCCCAGAGTGCACCTGGCGCAAACTCCTTTTTGGCCACTGGGCAGTGGTCAGCTGGTCACTTTTTCAGGAGTTGGTGCAGGGGACTCTGGTTAGCAATTTTTCACCTGTAGCAAACAGGGAGTCCCTCCTTGAACCAGTGGAAGCCAGGCAAAGTCCTTCTTGTGGTGAAGCCCAAGTGTGCAGCTGGTGCAGTCTTTCTGAGTGCAGGGTCCAGGTGCAGGCCAGGGGTCCAGCAGGGCAGTCCTTCTTCTCCTTGTAGTTCTTTCTTCTTGAAATTTGGTGGGGATCTGAGGCGTGGGTGCAGGTCTGCCAGTTTTATCCTTGCTCCTGGGTGAAAAGCAGGGGGGCCCTGGTCCTCCAATCAGGGACAGGGTCGTCCCCCTGTGATGACCACTTCCTGGGAAGTGTGGCAAAAATCCATCCCAGAAGGCAATAGTCTCTAAAAATCCAAAATGGATGAATCTGATTTTTAGAGGAGAGATCTGGCTGAGCCCACCCACTGGTGTGGCTAAAAATCATAAACACACCCCTCTCCTGCCCTCTCCTAATCTAATCAAGGGGGCACCTAGCTGTCTGGGGTTGCAGGATGTGGGGGTGTTGCTGGGTGCTCCAGATGTCCTTCTCTGCCTTTGAAGACCAGTTTGGCAGCCCTCCCCCTTCCTGCTTCCCCATCTGCTGAGGGGAGATTCTCTCCCCCAAGCACATTCCTTTGTGTAAAGCCAGGCCACTTCACACCTCATAAAAGTGGCCTGGCAGAAGCTGCTGCAGGCTGGCCAATCAGAGCACAGCAGCAAAAACAATGCAGAGCTGAAATTGGCAACTTTTTAGGTAAAGTCTAAACTTTTTACCTGCACTAGTTATATTAAATCCAACAACTGGAAGTTGTGGGATTTATTATAACAATCAATTTGATACCAAATTCTTGGTATGTAACATTTAAGGAGACTTTAAAATTTAAAATAAAGTCTGCCCATTCTAGCCTATGAAGGCCATTTACTTCAATGAGGGAAAAACGAATTTGGCTGTTTTTACCTCATCAGGGCTTATAAATCTATTTTTATAAAGTCCCTGCTTATAGTTACATGGCACCCAGCCCTAGGGGCACATAGGGCACACCTTAGGGGTGACTTATATGTAAAAATAAGGTAGTTAAAAACTTTGGAAGTACCTTTAATTCCAAAGTCGAATTTGCATATAACTTTAATTTAAAAGCAGCCAGCAAGGCAGGCTTGCTTTTAAAATGACACTGGGCACCTCAGCAATGCACCTAGGTGTGCACCACCTATGATGTGGTCCCTAAACCTACATGCCCTACCATATACTAGGGACTTATAGGTAGGTTAACTTAGCCAATTATAATTAGCCTAATTTGCATATCCATTTTACACAGAGCACAGGCCCTGGGACTGGTTAGCAGTACCCAGGGCACCATCAGAGTCAGGAAAACACCAGCATAAAGTGGAAAATGGGGGCAAAAAGTTAGGGGGCCTCTGCAATCAGCCCCAGTTTCTCACACAACCCCCCCCCCAGCCCACACGCCCAGGAGACTCAGCCCAACCCTGGGAGAGTCTTCCTGGCTTGTTAGGCGAGGAAGACAGTGAAGAAAACTGGCTGTCCCTTTGCAGGGCCTACTCTGCCTTATATCCTCCTGTCAGGGTCACTCCCTCTGGGTAGTGAAGCCATCCCAACAGTAAAAGGACCCAACCCAAACTGAAACTTCCCTCTAGGGGGGTCTTCCTCCTCTCTCTCTGCCAACTTGGGTAGTGAGGTGCCCACCTCCCCTACTCCTAACTTTGCTAGGGCAAGACCTAGCTTACCCAAAGAGGTCACCCAACACTTGAGCAACCCCACCATGACCAACAGGGTCAGGGGGCCTACTTTGCTATTGGCCTTGGGGTCTGCCTCCCAGGCCAAGTACAGTGCTGCCAGGAAGGCTAGCACCCAGCAGAGGCTACTGACAGCTGTCAGTACCCAGAACCACACCCTAAGCTCTCCACTGACAGGTGGCTGAGCTGCTTTAGGGGCATCTTTGGGGTCCTGGCACCCCTCTTGCTGTCTAGAGTGGGGGGCTACCACCTCCTGTGGCAGACACCCTCTTTCCACTCTCCCTTCTGTCAGTGCAGGGGCAACACCCTGCATCTGGACAGCTGCCTGACTACTCAGGACTTCCTTGGGGTCAGGTGAGGCCTCACCAGTGCCAACTCTGGGCTCCCCCCCTACTGGGGCAGAAGGCCTTTGGCTCCCTGGAACTCTCTTTAAGAGTGGCCTACCCTTCCTTTTCTTCTTTCCTTTTCTTGGGGACCCCTGTCTCCTAACTGTAGGGACTGACTCCCTAGGACTTTGGGTTGGGGGGGCGCCCTGGGCGACCACCCCATCTGTGACCAGACTCACCTCTGGGAGGTCATTGCCCAGGATACAATCTAGGGGAAGGTCAGCACTGACTACCACCCTAATCCAGTCAAGGATACCCTCCCTCTCTAGGGGCACTATGGCTACAGGTTTGGAGGTGACCTCCCCTGTGGCTATCCTGACTTTCTTTGTCTTTCCTGGGACATACATGTCTGGGGTCACTAACCGGTCACTCACTACAGTGTGACTGGCACAGGTGTCTCTCAGGCCAGTGGTAGGGATCCCATTCACTTGAATGTGGTGGAAGTGCCTACTCCCACCCTCAGGGATCACCAGCTTACCATCTGGTCCTGTCTCCCAGCACAATGCTAGGAGGACTTCATCATCTGAGGAATCCTCCTCTATGGCTACACTGGACAGCCCAGTGCTAACCACCTTCTTTGGACAGGCTGCATCTCCTCTGAAGTGACCTGTCTGCTGACAGTCAAAGCAAGCCCTACTGTCCAAGAGCTTTTTTAACCCTGGGTCTCCCTGTCTCTGCATGTCAGAGTGGGAGTGGGATTTACTCTCCTCCTTCTTAGGGTTCTGGGGTACAGAGGGAGTCTCTGTGGTGGGCTTACCACCTCCCTCCTTAGGTTTTTGGGGACCTGTCCCCCCCTTCTTGGAGTCTCCCCCCTGGGACTTGACAACCACCCTGGTTCTCAACCACTCATCAGCTGCCTCCCCTAGCTCTCTAGGGTTGGTCAGCTTAGAGTCCACTAGATGCTGGCGTAACCTTTCTTGGATACAATTGGTCAAGATGTGCTCTCTCATGATCAGATTGTATAACCCCTCATAAGTATTTACTTTGTTGCCAATAATCCAGCCCTCTAGTGCCTTTAGTGAGGTGTCCACAAAGTCAACCCAAGACTGGGTACTGACCTTCTGGGTGTCCCTGAACTTCATTCTATATTGCTCTGGGGTCAGACCAAACTTCTTGACTAAGCACCTCTTCATACTAGGGTATGAATCTGCCTCCTCCCCCCTTAAGGTCAGAAGCCTATCCCTCCCTGAGTTGGGGACCAACTCCCACAAAAGGGAACCCCAGTATTGAGGCTTAACCCTTCTCATTTGGAGTGCCCTCTCAAAGGCCCCTAGCCACTTATCTATGTCATCCCCCTCTACATAAGCAGGAACCACCCCCTTGGGTAATCTGGGGCAAACTCCCCCACCCATGGACACCTCAGCTTCTTTATCGCTGCTTCCATCTCTTTTCTCTTTGTATGCCCACTTTTTCTTTTCTAGGGCCAGCTTCCCTGCTTCCAAAGCTATGTATGCTAGCTGGGCCTCCAGCTCTCTTTCTCTGATGGATGGGTTCTCTCCTCCTGAAAGGACCCCCTTCCCACCACTAGCTTTGGATCTGCCCCTAGTGACTGTATTTACTGAGGACCGTTCTTCCTCATCCTCACTTGGGCTCAGATGCCTTCCCTCCCCTGAGTGGTTAGAGCTTGCATCCTCCCTTCTTTCTCCCTCCTCTGGAGCTTCTTCTGACTCTACCTCTTGGGCCTCAGCCCATGCTGCCAGGGATTTAATCAGGATTTGCTTCCTGAGATCAGGGGTTGCAGGCAACCCCCTCTCAATACACAACCCCCTAAGCTGGACTACTGTCAGTGTGGGTAGGCTAGCCAGATCAAGCTCCATGGTTCCCTAGTTTTGTGTCAACAAAAACTTTTTGCAAAAATTGGAAACAAGAATTTAGAAAAATTACAAAAATTCAATAATTGAAATTAATCCAAATTAATTTAAAAAAATTTTTTTTAATTAAAAATTAAAAACAATTTTTGCACTAGGACAATTTAAAGGATTTTTAATTTGTTTTATCTAAAACTGTAACGTGATATTGAACACAAGTACAGGATCCCGTCGCTGCTTCCAATTATGTTGGAAAATGGGTTATTGATAGGGCAGGTAGGTACCTACACCTAGCAACAAGCCACAAACCTCCACAAAAGTACAGTTAGGTCTCAGTAAATTAATCCCAGCTCTACCCTTGGTAGCTTGGCATCGAGCGTCAAGGCTTAACTTAGGAGACAAAGTGTAAAGCATTCAAATATCACAAAACAGTAATTAAATAAAACACAGGAAACAGTTTAAAAATCCAAAACCAATTTATAAAAATAGTTTATATTTTTATCTTTAAAATGACACAAAAACGATTAAAATCGGTTCAGGGGAACCGGAGATATGAATTTTTAAAGTATTATTATTTTCTAGCGCATAGAAACAAAAAGCGCCAATCGGGTCATCTGGTTGCACCAGGACCGGGACAAAGTCAAACTTTCAGGCCGACCGCGATGGAGCCCTGCTCGGCTACAGGTCGCGGGAGGCCTCGGTTAAAAAGTTACCTTCTGACTTAGTCTTTATTTTGAAGTTTTTCTTCACCGGGACGAACCTGCCAGTTGGATCCGACCTCCTGGAGCCCTTGTCCGGATACGCGAAGTCGGTTTCCTCGGTGGTGATTTCTACCTTCGGACTTAGTCGTTTTTTCGAGATGAAAATCCTTCGACCGGGGTAAACCTGGATCTTGATCCGACGTCCGTGGAGCCCTTCTCGGATACGATGGCTGGAAGGTCCCGGTCAACTTTTTACGTTCGGACTTAGTCTCTTTTTCGGATGTTTTTCTTGACCGGGACGAACCACGAAGTCAGGCCGGGTCGCGGTTGAGGCAAGCCGGCTAGAATTTCCGCGTCGAGTCGGTCACTTTATGGAGCTTTTTTCTAAAATTTCTCCAATCTTTTCCAAACTTCTGGGGCTTCACCCAGATGTTCTTTTAAGGTTCTTTTGGGGTCCACAGCTCACCCCAAGGGTCCAGAAGTTCTGTGATGGTCCTTGGGAAGTGCGGACTTCAACTCCCAGAGTGCACCTGGCGCAAACTCCTTTTTGGCCACTGGGCAGTGGTCAGCTGGTCACTTTTTCAGGAGTTGGTGCAGGGGACTCTGGTTAGCAATTTTTCACCTGTAGCAAACAGGGAGTCCCTCCTTGAACCAGTGGAAGCCAGGCAAAGTCCTTCTTGTGGTGAAGCCCAAGTGTGCAGCTGGTGCAGTCTTTCTGAGTGCAGGGTCCAGGTGCAGGCCAGGGGTCCAGCAGGGCAGTCCTTCTTCTCCTTGTAGTTCTTTCTTCTTGAAATTTGGTGGGGATCTGAGGCGTGGGTGCAGGTCTGCCAGTTTTATCCTTGCTCCTGGGTGAAAAGCAGGGGGGCCCTGGTCCTCCAATCAGGGACAGGGTCGTCCCCCTGTGATGACCACTTCCTGGGAAGTGTGGCAAAAATCCATCCCAGAAGGCAATAGTCTCTAAAAATCCAAAATGGATGAATCTGATTTTTAGAGGAGAGATCTGGCTGAGCCCACCCACTGGTGTGGCTAAAAATCATAAACACACCCCTCTCCTGCCCTCTCCTAATCTAATCAAGGGGGCACCTAGCTGTCTGGGGTTGCAGGATGTGGGGGTGTTGCTGGGTGCTCCAGATGTCCTTCTCTGCCTTTGAAGACCAGTTTGGCAGCCCTCCCCCTTCCTGCTTCCCCATCTGCTGAGGGGAGATTCTCTCCCCCAAGCACATTCCTTTGTGTAAAGCCAGGCCACTTCACACCTCATAAAAGTGGCCTGGCAGAAGCTGCTGCAGGCTGGCCAATCAGAGCACAGCAGCAAAAACAATGCAGAGCTGAAATTGGCAACTTTTTAGGTAAAGTCTAAACTTTTTACCTGCACTAGTTATATTAAATCCAACAACTGGAAGTTGTGGGATTTATTATAACAATCAATTTGATACCAAATTCTTGGTATGTAACATTTAAGGAGACTTTAAAATTTAAAATAAAGTCTGCCCATTCTAGCCTATGAAGGCCATTTACTTCAATGAGGGAAAAACGAATTTGGCTGTTTTTACCTCATCAGGGCTTATAAATCTATTTTTATAAAGTCCCTGCTTATAGTTACATGGCACCCAGCCCTAGGGGCACATAGGGCACACCTTAGGGGTGACTTATATGTAAAAATAAGGTAGTTAAAAACTTTGGAAGTACCTTTAATTCCAAAGTCGAATTTGCATATAACTTTAATTTAAAAGCAGCCAGCAAGGCAGGCTTGCTTTTAAAATGACACTGGGCACCTCAGCAATGCACCTAGGTGTGCACCACCTATGATGTGGTCCCTAAACCTACATGCCCTACCATATACTAGGGACTTATAGGTAGGTTAACTTAGCCAATTATAATTAGCCTAATTTGCATATCCATTTTACACAGAGCACAGGCCCTGGGACTGGTTAGCAGTACCCAGGGCACCATCAGAGTCAGGAAAACACCAGCATAAAGTGGAAAATGGGGGCAAAAAGTTAGGGGGCCTCTGCAATCAGCCCCAGTTTCTCACAATTTGCATACAGAGGAAATGTCTCTCTGTTATTCGGTCTGATATTCGGGAGGTATGGAGGCATGCCCAACCAGACTCAGATTTTGATTATATTTCAATTCTTCTTTTCAATACCACCAAGGTCGATAACCTTATGGCTTTCAATCTACTGACCAGCCCTCTGAAATCTGGCAGAGATACCGGAATTGGCCTCTGTATGTACCCTCCGGGGGGCGAGACACGAAGGATTGACAGACCATCTAATGTTCTTGTGGGAGGGGCTCAGGGTCCATTTAAGAGCAATCGACCATTTATGACCGAGATCCCTTCCCCTCTGTTATCCGATTTAGACTGACTAAATGCTGCTCCACCCTCAGAGTTCCCCATTGTAGTTACTACGGCCTATAAAGACAAATAGCCAGGGGCTTTGGAGCTCACTGCACCCCTGAGAGCCAGGCCAACATTTGTGCTTCCTGAACTTAACATTATGTCTTGGAATGTGGCTGGAATAGAGAAAAAGCTGGGAGATCCTGATTGGGTCAACCTTATCACTAAGCAAGATATATGTTTTTTTTCAGGAAACTTGGGCAGAAGAGATAATATATGTTGAGGGGTTTACAACATATTTTTCCGCAGCTCAACCTGCCTTCGGAGGCTTTGGTAGACCTATGGGTGGGCTCATGATTTTATTAAACAAGAAATTGAAATGTGACCATTCTGTATTATCCCTTAACTCGTTAGATTTATTGGGTGTTAGACTTATATTTCAGCCTGGTTTTATAGTGATCATGGTCAATGTGTATGTGAGGTCCGTCCCCCGTAGTATGGAATCTAGGGCACTTGCTCAGTTAGCTGAGTATATGGAACTTCTGCATCCATCTAATTATCTGGTGGTAGGGGGTGATATAAACTGTTCCTTCGTATTCAAGAACCCTATAGGTAATCTGACAACTGAAGAAGATGAATCTTGGGGTATTCCCCAAACGAAGGACGATACTCCCAGCATTGGTTCTTGTGTTGCTATGCAGATGGCTTCCTTTTGCTTCTGATTTGGACTTAGAGAATGCAATGGTCGTACTAGATCTGATCCAAATCGTGCTCCCACTTTCAAGCGAGGGTGCTCTTCCAGTACTATTGATTATTTCCTGGTCTATATTAGGCTCCGGTTAAATACTTTGGATATGAAGGTGGAACCCCACTATGATAGCGACCACCACCCTCTATGTCTTATTCTATCCAATCAAGCTTTTGGGAGAGCCCAGCATCTAGAGACCACTGATGTCCCGATCCCCCGTCTGAATCTTAGGCAAAATCGTGTCAGCTGGCCAAAAGTTACATCTAATCCATTCCTGATTAAGCAAATGTACTCTTCCTTTCTACAGCTGTTCTCTAGTTTTGATGAGCAAGAGGTTGATAGTATTCCAGTCTTGAACATCCATGTTGAATTGATAAATATTCTACAGATCTTTTTCTACAAAGAAACCACTTCTAGGTATACTCCCGATACCATCCGATCTAGAGAATGGTTCAACCAAGATTGTGACCTCGCGAGGCTCAATCTTAAATTGGCCCTCCAAAAGCACTCACAGGAGGAGATCAGGGCCGCCAGACTTAGCTATACCAAGGCCCTGGATCTAGCAAAGAAAAATTGGGAATTTGAGATCTGGCAGAAGCTGCTGGAGGCAGTTAAAAATCGAGATGAGGGTTCTTTTTGGAGGTTGCTAACCAACAAGCATAGAGGGGGTAATGACACTTTAAATTTGTACATCCAGCCCTAAAGATGGGTGGCCAATTTCTCTGAGATCTATACTCCATCCATACAGCAGGACCCTGTGGACCATAGAGGTGATGAATGCAGACCTTTTATTGAAGGATCCACGGAGGACATTGTTTTCACAATTGCTGAAACTACAGCAGCTATTAATTCTCTGAAATCCACTAAGGCTCCTGGTCCTGATAAGATACCGGGTGACCTGTTTAAGTCTGAACCCATCATTTGGGCGTGGTATATAAATACATTGTCGAATGCCATCGCAGCAGGTGGCCCTATCCCTGATTCGTGGCTCAGGGCAGAAATTATCCCTATCCATAAAAAAGGAGACGTGGGACTGCCCACAAATTACCCCCCAATTAGTCTCATTGATAACCTATAAAAGATTTTCTCTAAGAAAGTTCTAGATAGGCTTATGGATTGGGCTCAAGCCAACTAGGTTTTATCCCCCCTCCAGGCTAGTTTTCGCCCAAGAATTAGTACTATGGACCAAGTTTTTAGGCTCTTCCTGCTACTCTGGAAATATGTTACTCTGGCTAAACAAAACTTGTATGTTGCTTTTGTTGATCTAAAGTCTGCCTTCGATCTCGTCCCAAGAGAGAAACTGTGGGAAGTCCTAAACAAAATTGGTGTCCCGAGGAATCTGGTGCACCTAATCCAAAGGTTGCAAAGGTACGCTCGAGTAAGATGGGGCAGTCAGGGGGAACTTACCGACCGCATAAATATCAGGCGGGGGGTACGCCAGGGCTGTGTCCTTGCACCCACTCTTTTTTCTTTGTTTATTACTGAGGTGGTGTAAGTTGTATCTGACTGCCAAAATGATGACCCTTCACTGAACAATTCAAAAGTTCCAATCCTTTTATTTGCTGATGACTCCCTTCTGATCTCCAAAACACCTATGGGCCTTCAGGTTCTCCTTAATAGGTTCAGTGTGTTCTGTGCAGACCATGGATTGGAGCTTAATTCTAATAAAACTAAATTTATGATTTTTGGTCTTGGTCGCACCAAACGGTGCAATATTTTACATAATGACGTTCCTCTGAGCAAGGTATGTTCTATTGATTACCTAGGGGTGAGAATCAGCAATGACATGAACTGGCAGGCCCAGGTGGGAAAAAGTTTAGCTCTTTTAGCACATTGGTCAGGGGCAATTTTGCGTTTCTAAAAGTCTAATACTGCGAAGGTTGTTTCCCCAGCCATTAAAATTTACCTAGCAAAGGCTCAGAGCGCTGCGGTTTATGGTGCAGAGGTTTGGGGCTGCATTAAAACTAGTAAATTATCTGTGGGGGAAAATAACTTTGTAAGATCGCTTTTGGTATGTCCTCGCAGCACTTCCTTGGTTCCAGTGTTTCTGGACTTAGGGTTCTCCCACATTTCTGATGTAATAGCTCTAAGGCCTCAAACCTTTTGGGTTCGTATCTGGACCACCCCTGAATTAGTTGTATAAGATCTATTGGACAGACCGAACGTATTCTCTATCCCTTGGCTCAAGTACTTTCGGATTGGTTTCATACTTTGGGACTTAGTGACTTTTGGAGCCAGCCCCATAATTTAAGGAGGGCTCACAAGGATCATTTGAAATCAGTTTACTGGTCCCATGTTAGGAACAATTATCTGTTATGCACTTCATATGGTAGGTTGACATCCCAATTTCTCGATTTCAAGTGGCATCCTCACTTTGAACTCTTTCTAGATTTGATTTCTGATCAACTAAGCAAAAGTCTGTATGTTCGGTTCAGGTATGGATGGCTTCCCCTGAAGTCTTTTACTAGTTCATGGTGCTATGCTTCGCTAACCGATCAATGCCCAAGTTGTAACGGCCTTGCAGAAACTATAGTGCACTTTATGTTTATTTGTCCTGCCTATGGGATTGTTCGGCGGAAATGGATCCGGGTATGGGGTTGAGAACATGTAAAGATGCCCTAAGGTTGATGACGAGAGACTGTTCCTCCTCTTTAACTTGTGCGGTCAGCAAGTTCCTTGCGTCCGCATGGCACAATTGTACATATTTTTAAAAAAACCATAGTGACTCGCTGTTAATTGAACACCGATCTCATCTTATTTAATTTAACTATTGTTTATATAATAGTTTTAAGCTCAATGAGTCTTTCACCAAATTAACAATGAGGAAGCTAAAGATAGACGATTCTTCCTCACATATAGGAGGGGAGATACATGTGAAGATCTACATCAATACTTTTTTGTATATTCGCAGATTTTTTATTTTTATTTTCATTATTAATTTTTAACCTTTGATATTATATATTTATTATGTACAGATCATGGTTTTATTGCTGTAAGTTATTGCTTTGATGGTTAAACTAGACAGAATAAAGCTTGTGTGACTGACTGACCTGAGGAAGTCGTGTTTGGAGCCACGTTGGAAGGGGCCATATCAAGTAATACTGACAACTACTACTGCTGTGAAATGTGCAGGTCTTCCAAACTGGATACATGCCAGTCACACAAAGAAGGTGACGTGTCCAACTGATGAGGAACTTGAGTTGTCCAAAACAACAGCTGCAGAGAAGGAAGTCTCAGGGCTGGAGAGTAATCAAAGGGGAACTGAGACTGAAGGAGAGCCCACTGAGGACTGCTTAGTCACTCAAACAGTAAACGAGATCTAGTGGGGTGACAGTGAGTCTATCTCACCTGAGGCAACAGGAGAATCGACCCAAAGAGAAGTTCTCCCAGAATCAGACAGATACAAGTTTGAAGTCGAGCCCATAACAGACCCTGAAGGCGAAGGGGGTGAGGTGGAAGAAGGTGAAAGTGTTCTGACTCCACCTGAGCAGCTTGCAGATCCGTCAAGAGAAAACACCATAGTACAAGAGGAAGGCACTGTTCAACATCCTGAAAGGCCGAGTGGAAAGAAAACACATAAAGGAGATAACTGGCCAGAGTCACAAGCTGCAAGGGGGAAAGTGATCTCTAACGAAACAATAGAGGAAGAAGTTGATACAACCAGGAAAGAAGATCGCAGTGAAGGAGAGTTGCAAGGTGATCGCAAACTGAAAAGAAAGAGAGTCGCAAACAGAAGGTATGCAGGTCCTGAATGGGCATATGCAACATCAGCTGAATGGCAACAAGAATTCTTGGCATTCTGTTTTGATCGAGAAATTCCAGGGCAATACTACGGCACCTGAATTCGACCTTAGAAAAAGACTGTGTTAAATTGAAATTGAATAAAGCTCAAAAGCTGTGAGAAAAGAGACTGATAACTTACCAGATGTGACACTGTTAACCTAAATTGACTCTAAAAAAATGATTATGACAAGCTGCTAACCTGAATTGAAAAAAGGGCCGTGGGAGTGAGCGAAACGCTGTAAATACTTGCTAAGAGAGAGAGACTTTTTACAATGAAAAAAGGGAAAAAAAAGAGCTTTTACATCTTCCTCAAGTTGATTGTTTGCTTTATCTTATTCTGCTCTATGATTCTTTGCAGATCATGAGTAACACTAGGGATAATAATAATAAGGGTACGATTCGTGCATGTTTGACTGTTGGTGTGGGAATTATGTGTGCAATAGTGATAATAGCTGTGATTGTGGGAATCACATTGGTGGATAAGAGGGTGACTAATAATGCTTCAATTCCTGAGACTGCTACATTAACACCATGGGCGAAGTTTGAGCAGGATACAAAATATTTGCATGAGGGAACTAATTCAAAAAGGTAACTATCTACTAATGTTTTCTATTGCCTGTTGAATGAGTATGTTGACACATTGTATGTGAAGAATTGCTATATGTGAACAAAGATTCCTTCGTCAGTACAAGAAGGGGTTACTTACCATAGTTTGCCTCTTACTTACGGAATAAGCTGTAGTTTGCTATTAAATAGATTCTATAATCAAAAACATGTTCAATACTTCCATTCTAATTTAGATGTAGTGTTTTCTTTTGTGCCTGTAATTGAGTTTCTAAATAAATTAGATAAAGAACATAACATGAAAATAGTTCGGGGTTTCTTTGAGCCGACACTGACATTTGGAACAGCTTATGAGCATCGCAATAATCTAACTTGCTTACTAACGCCTGTAGAGAAAAGCTTCTTAGATCACACGGATGATAGAAGAAAAGCATTAAAGGAAAATCTAGGGATTATAAAAACGCACGTTTGCAAATGATTATGCTTACACTGCAATAAAGACACAGGGTATATTAGCTATAGATGCACTGCACTTAGGAAAGCTTTGTATATATAGGCTGAAATCTGATCATGACACTTTATTTCTGGTAACGAGTGAGTGCAGACGTGTTTTTGTTTCAGAGTAAATGGACGTTCATGTGAAATGACCAGGATCCAGCGATCCCTGGGATCTATTACATATGTGGACTTAATGCTTATTACCGTCTCCCAAAGGGATGATATGGGACATGTTATTTGGGAATAGTTTTCCCAAAGATCTACCAAATTGATGACTTAAAGTAACTTCCTAAAATGTCTGAATTACATCATACTAGACAAAAGAGAGAGACAGCGGCTGCTGTCATAGGTGATATATTTGGAGCCATAATTCCTTCAATGGGGGTTATCTTAAACTCCATAAAGATTCAAAAGTTGTCTACTATTGTGGATAACATGCTGACCAATTTCACAGGGGCTATACTCCTGATGGATACTGAACTTGCTCTTCAAAACCGGCTTGTTTTAGACATTCTTTTAGCAAAGAGTGGCGGAGTCGGTAAGATGCTTAATGAGCGTCACTGTTGTGCATTTATTCCAGATAATAGTAATAAGATTAGAAGTATGCTTACTAACCTAACAAGATTTGAAGGAGCTGAAGGAACCTGGAGTTTGGGAAAAAGTTGGGAAAGGAATTACTAAAGTAGGGAATTGGTTTAGTAGTATTTGGAATGTGGTACTTGCAAAAATAATAGGGGGTATATTGATTGTTCTAGCTTGTTTATTAGGACTATGGTTATCATGCAAAATTAGCAAAAGAATCAAAAGAAAATTTGCGAAGAGCAATAAAAGAAAAGAGGAAAAGAAAAAGGAGAAAATGTTTAAAGAAATTTGTGAAAAATCACGAAGGGGTGAAGAATATGTAATATACGAACTAAGAAAGTGAAAGGTTGTGAAGGGAAAGGTTTTGTGTGATGACAAGCGTCATCAGAGGAGGGACTGAGGGAGCGTGGCTCTCATACTCAAAATTAACATGAAATGTTTATGAACTAATGCGTAATAATGCCGCTTAGAAAATGTATTAATGTGCTTTTGCTAAACGTGCGCTTGAAATGTGCCCACAGGGAGTGGCCACCAATGTATACAATGATTAGCGAAACTGACTAATGATGTAGAATTAATATGTATTAATGTATGATTTTACACTAATATTAAGGGTTATATGCTAAAGTTCTGCAAATAAATCATAAGGCCTTAGGGGCATATTTATACTCTGGTTGCGCCGGAATTGCGTCTTTTTTTTACGCAAATCCGACGCAAAACTAACTCCATATTTATACTTTGGCGTTAGACCCGTCTAGTGCCAAAGATCTTGGAGTTTGCGTAATTTTTTAGCGTGGACACCTTCCTTGCGTTAATTATATGCAAGGTAGGCGTTCCCGTCTAAAAAATGATTCTGAGGCATGTGCGCCGTATTTATACTCCCGGGCAAAAATGAGGCCCGGGAGTGGGCGGGTCAAAAACAATGACGTCCAGCCGCTTTAGCGTCATTTTTTAGCGCCTGGTCAGGGCAGGCGTTAAGGGACCTGTGGGCTCAGAAGGAGCCAAGAGGTGCCCTCCCATATCCCCAGGGACACCCCCTGCCACCCTTGCCCACCCCAGGAGGACACCCAAGGATGGAGGGACCCATCCCAGGGAACTTAAGGTAAGTTCAGGTAAGTATATATATTTTTTTTTTGTGGCATAGGGGGGCCTGATTTGTGCCCCCCTACATGCCACTATGCCCAATGACCATGCCCAGGGGACATAAGTCCCCTGGGCATGGCCATTGGGCAAGGGGGCATGACTCCTGTCTTTGCTAAGACAGGAGTCATGTCAATGGAGGGTGGGAGTCAAAAAAAAATGGCGCAACTCGGGTTGAGGCAGATTTTTTGCCTCAGACCGACTTGCCCCATCTTTTTACGCCCAAGCTCCATTTTCCCCTACGCCGACGCTGCCTGGTGTAAGTCATTTTTTTTCACGCACACCAGGCAGCTCTGCCGGCTAACGTCATTCCATAAATAAGGCGCCCGCATGGCGCTTTGGAATGGCGTTAGCCGGCGTTAAATTTTTTGACGCACAACTGCGTTGGCGCAGTTGTGCGCCAAAAAGTATAAATACGGCCCTTAGTTAGCATGAGTCGAGGCCTAGCTGCCCGGTTTCATATTAAATGTGTTTTTCTAACGTACAGTGTGCTGACTTGCTGAAGGACATGAACTCGTACTTTTCCAAAAGCTAGAAGATGAGTGTAACTGTAGTAGATCCCTTCTCATGAAATTCGACTTACTCAAGGAAACATTCTTGCTGAATGCAACAGTGTAGACTAGTTACAGGTACAAGGTCGCCTGAACCCGTACAGACAATGGAACCACTGACTAGGGATGCAAAAAGGACCACAAGAGTATGAAATCATACCGGACATTCTACCCTTTGGAGACGTCAATCACCAGAACCAATAAACTACGTGAGAACAGCTATGGGGTGACAATTTTGATGAAATCACTGGAAACTATTGGATGTAGATAGTGGGGTGCCAACCTCACCCAATTAGGAATTAGGGGACTGTACAACAGAAAAGGGATAAAAACCTTTGACACGAGGAGACATGAGAGAGAGGAGAGGGAGATGGCATTGCGTACTTTGCTATGACCCAGAGACTTTGTCACTCTGTCTAGAGACTTTGCTGTTTGGTTCTTCAAACTATCCTCGCCCTTATCTTGCCTGTTTATACTTTACCTCCTTATGAGGGAAGTACCCTGTTATCCTGCCTTACCGAACTTTGCTGAATTTTGGGCCAATGTCGAATTAACTGATGTCCTGAAGACGAAGATTGATTCTGTAGGCTGACCAATTACGGAGGGTAACTATATAATGTCGAAATGTAATTGTCTGTTTGCTTTTCCTTTCTAGGTACAAACTGCTTCTTTTGACAGAGACCTTAGTTAGATGTTTTCTAAATTGGTGTCGCCAAAATTGTTTTACATGAAGACCAAAATGCCAATGCTAATTCGAGGTTAGTTAAAGAGTTCACGGATTGACGCAAATAGACAAATGACTGAATCCATGCTTTGTTGAATAATGTGCTAATAATACTCTGCTAAGGATAACCTATGTTAACGTCATGCTATGTTTTAATGTTTATGATCTTTGCTTTGATAAAATCTTATTCGAGTTGCCATATTATGACTATGCTGATGTGTTTCATGGTTTTGAGACTAATAAACTTACTAGTAGAATTGTAATCAATAGGGAATAAATATCATAAAATCGTACTAAACTGGTGTGGTTATTCATGACTGAAAGGTCATGGTAGTTTCTGAGTCTTATTAAATGTAATTGATTAAACTGAATTGTCTTGTTATGGTGAATATTTATGATGTTATTAACATATTGATTGACATGTTGATTAGTTATCTCGTCCTAAGGTGTCTTCAATCAGGGTCAAAAGATTTATTGGCCTAAAACGAGTCCCAGAGTGAATTATTTTTGTCATAAAGGGATGCGTTATCACATGCAAAGAACTTTTGGCAGAATGGAGACAGCTGCTAAAAGCACACTTTAACCAGAGGACAATCTGCACTTGGAGGTAAGCTGTGCTGGCCAGCTTCGCCCCTGATGACCCACAACTGCATTGCACCTCTGTATATTATCTCAGTTTGGTGACCAAAAGGTTGCCATAAAGGACGTCACAGGCTGTAGTCTAAATCCCTCTTGAATTTGGCCCGGTTCAGCTGGCTGCTTCCCTGAATTTGCATGTGCTCTAGCCACAAGCCCCTAGCACCCTGGACATGTGGGTTTAATTGGCTGGTACCCAGATTCTAAGTTTCCTTGGCTAACCCACTGGTGTCCCAATTTTTTCAACTTGGGGAAGCCACACTGAGAGTTAGAGAGTCATTCACTCCCCACTTGACAATTTTCTTTCTCTTTTTATACATTTTCATATTTTGTGTAGCTAACTGTTTTACTGACTGTTCTATTATTTGTAAAGGGCTTTTGAATCGGCCTCAAAGCATTCTAATGTTTAGTATGGTTTTAGTGTGTTTTCCCTTTTTTGTGCATTGGTTTTAAGTAACTATGCTAAATAAAGATGTAGATGTAGACATTTGGAAATAGCGTGTAGTTTTGCTCTCATCTATGCTCATTAACTGTTCTCCTATTCAGTATTATCAATGTAGCCACATACTAAGGCCAAAGGCTCCTTGATGTGCATGAGTGACACCCGAGCAGTCATTACAGAATACCAATTGCCTCTGTCCCTCCTGAATCTACATACCACTGACAATTCCTCACATGCCTCTCATGTAGGCCTCATCTATCTGAACTGGTAATGTCTTACTATGTTATAGGTAACCACAAAGAAACAGTACCACACCAATGAAATAATAGCATTGGAAACATAGGGGCACAGCTACAACATAGTTATATTCATAGACACATTTGGAAATGTAGTTCATCATGTAAATAAACAAGCCATGCTCCTCAAACATCAACATGAGGTTCAGGGTGGGAAACATTGTTGGGTTGGCTCCAGTTGGGTAAACAGGGAAATCACAACTGTATCAGCAAGGCACTACAAAAAATCAGGAAAACAGACACTACTTTGCTGCTACAGCATGGGAGCAACTGAAACAAGAAGCATTTAATTCTGTTAGCTAAGATATCTGTTTGAGTCAATAAAGCATCATGACAAACTGGAGGTGCCAGTACCTATATACCCTGAGAGAGATAAAGTAATTGTGTTGTGTATTGGCATGTGAAGAGCATACAATGAGTTTGGTCCATTTGCACAGCGGACAACATCCAAAAAAGGTAGAATGACCTCCTTGGGAAAGACAATAAATGTGGAGCCAAGTACACAGAAATGGAGCATTATGGGCTAGTGTAACGTATTTTAGAATACACATTCCTGCTTGTTAGAAATGGGGTCTTTGGTTGGCAGTCAGGTTACCCCCTGTCCAAGCAAGGACCCTCATTCACAATTATCCTGTGCCCACCCTCTGGTAGCTTGACACTGAGCAGTCAGGCTTAACTCAGAAGGCAATGTATAAAGTATTTGTGCAATAAATCATGCAATAACACAGTAGAACACCACAAAAATACACCACACATTGTTTAGAAAAATATATAATATTTATCTGAGAAGATGCAGGTCAGACCGATTAAAATGCAATAAGTATATTTTGGAATATCACTGTAAAAATGATATAAAGTATCTTTAGTCTCTTAAAAGCAACTAATGTCTCTTACAAGCCCAAAGTACATGGTTTGCGTGCAAAATCTCTGCAAGGAACCACAGAGGAGGATATGCATCAAAGGCTTTGCGTCGATTTCCAGCGCTCGGTCTTGATCCGGTGGGCATTATGTGAAAATTTCTACAGCACGGCAGGCGCTGCATCGATTCCTCTATGGAAGTCGGGCTGCGTTGTTCTGGCTTGGCTGTGCGTCGATCCAGTGGCCCGAGCGTCGAATTTCCGGTCGCTTCGCTGGTGCTGTGTCAATCTTCTTCTTGCAAAGTGGGCCTGCGTTGTTCCCATCTGTTTGGCATGCAGTGAATGTTTCACCGCAATGCAGGCTGTGTGTCATTTTCTGCATGTGGTGTGTCGATTTCTGCCACACAGGGAGTTATTCTTGCAGGAATTAAGTTTTTTTGGTCACAAGACTTCAGGGAACAGGAGGCAAGCTCTATCCATGCCCTTCAAGAGCACTTCTCAGCACAGCCAGAGAGAGGCAAGGCAGCAGGGCAACAGCAAGGCAGTAGTCCTCGGAAAGCAGTCAGGTGAGTCCTTTGAGCAGCCAGGCAGTTCTTCTTGGCAAGTTGCAGGTTCTGTTTCAGGTTCTCTTCTCCAGGAAGTGTCTGTGACGAGAGTGTCTTGTCAAGAAGTGTCTAAGTTGGGAGGGTCAGAGACCCTGCTTAAATACCCAAATGTGCCTTTGAAGTGGGGGAGACTTCAAAGAGTGGCTTAGAAGTGCACAAGGTCCCCTTTCAGTTCCATCCTGTCTACCAGGGTCCCAGTAGGGGGTATGGCAGTCCTTTGTGTGAGGGCAGGCTACTGTCCTTTGACATGTAAGTGTCAGGCCCTCCACCCTCCCAGCCCAGGAAGACCCATTCATTATGCAGATGTCTGAAAGTGTGACTGAGCATCCTGTGTTTGGGGTTGTCTGAGTGAAAGCACAAGGGAGCTGTCAACTAAACCTAGCGAGATGTGAATTGGAAGGCACAGAAGGATTTAAGTGTAGAGAAATGCTCACTTTCTAAAAGTAGCATTTCTAAAATAGTAATATAAAATCTAACTTCACCATTAAGCAGGATTTTGTATCAACATTCTGGCCATACTAAATATGACCTGGCCATTCCTTTCGGATCAGAATCTACCAATCAAACAGTGTATGAGGGTAGCCCTAATGTTAGCCTATGAAAGGAGCAGGCATCACAGCAGTGTAAAAACTAATTTAGGAGTTTTACACTACCAGGACATATAGAACACACATATTCATGTCCTGCCTTTTACCTACATTGCACCCTGCCCTATGGTCTACCTAGAGCCTACTGTAGGGGTGACTTATATGTAGAAAAATGGGACTTTAAGGCTTGGTGAGTACTTTTAAATGCCAAGTCGAAGTGGCAGTGAAACTGCACACACAGGCACTGCAGAGGCAGGCCTGAGATATGGTTAGGGGGCTACTTATGTGGGTGGCACAACCAGTGCTGCAGCAAGCTAGTAGCATTTAATGTACAGGCCCTAGGCACATGTAATGCACTTGACTAGGGACTTACAAGTAAATACAAAAAAATCAATTGGGTATGTGCCAATGTCACCATGTTTTAAGGAGAGAGCATGTGCACTTTAGAACTGATTAGCAGTGGTCAAGTGCACAGAATCCTAAAGCCAGCAAAAATGAGGTCAGAAAAAGAGAAGGAGGAAGGCAAAACTTTTGGGAGTGACCCTGCAGAAAGGCCATTTCCAAAACTGCTAAATGAAGACATATCTATAATAAATGTAGGATACCCAAGGGTGTATGAAAAATTCAAGGACCTTTGTGTCTCTGGTGACCTAACAAATGTAATGACAAAAATATAAAAACACTAGCAGGGAGTGCACAGCAGTTTAATCCACAAAGGTGACAAGGTATCCCTACGTTTTCCTTGGCTCACAATTCATAGCTATATCAAATCAGCAGAGCATTCACTGAGAGTGTGTGTGGTGGTTTATGAGTAAGAGCATAATCAAACAACAATTCATTGGGAAATATAGAGCTTAATGGTAGACACTAAATTTATGGCCAATGATAGCATTTTGTAATGTAAAAATAATAATAATAATAATAATGAAGCAGCAAGATGTTGTTAAGAACAATGTTAAAAACAACCAAGAAAAAAACAAGGCACAAAGGTCTTGATTTATACTTTTTTGGTGCAAAACTGCACCACCGCAGTTTTGCACCAAAAAGTTTAGCACCGGCTTGCACGATTTCTGAGCATCAGTCGGGCACTATATTAATGGAATGGTGCAAGCCGGTGCAAAGGGTGGCTAGCATCAAAGAAAGTGACGTTAGCTGGGTGGGGCAGGCGGTATGGAAGAAGGGGGTTTTGCACCAAAAAATGATGTTAGGCAGGTTAGAGTAAAAAAAAAAAAAAAAGACTCTAACCAGCCTAGCATCATTTTCTGATGCAAAACCATCCATACCACATGACTCCTGTCATAGAAAAGACAGGAGTCATGCCCACCACCCCAATGGCCAGCAAAGGGGACCAGGGTCCCCTGGGCATGGCCATTGCACCCAGTGCCATGTAGGGGGGGCACTTCAGGGCCCCCAGTGGCACTTAAAAAAAATACTTGCCTGTACTTACCTATTCTTACCTGGGATGGGGTCCCCCATCCTCCGCTGTCCCTCTGGTGTGGGTGGGGGTGTCCTTGGGTCCTGGGGAGGGCACCTGTGGGCTTATTCCACGGTGTTCCATCATGGAAATAGGCCCACAGGTCCCATAATGCCTGTCCTGACCCTCAATAATTTAACCCCTCCTCCCCCTCGTGTGTGATTTAAGCACAGGGGATAAATATGGCGCTAAGGACATACTGTAGAGTTATTTTTCATTAATGCTAGGTAGGGTTCTACATCCAAAAAATTATGTTAACTCCATAAATTTGGCGCATAATGGATCTAGCGCCAAAGTATAAATATGAAGTTAGTTTTGCACCGAATTTGTGTAAAAGAAATGACGCAAATTTGAAGCAAAACAAGTATAAAATTGCCCCATACTATCTAATGTTTATCAATTTGCCATGTTAGAACATCTCCAACGCTGCCAAACTCCTTGATAGAATGTATATTAGTTGGGGGAATTCCCCTTTCAGGCTTGCAGGTCTGTTCATTTACAATCAGTTAAAATAGGTCAAGTCAAAATTAAATCTGGGGTCAGATACCTTGAATTAGTAGTGCTCAGACTGTCTATGAGTTGGAGCCATAGTTCACAGTTGTCAAACATCAAGGCCCATATTTATACTTTTTGACGCTAAACTGCGCTAACGCAGTTTAGCGTCAAAAAGTTTTGCGCCGTCTAACGCCATTCTGAAGCGCCATGCGGGCGCCGTATTTATGGAATGGCGTTAGACGGCGCAATCAGACCGGCGCTGCCTGGTTTGCGTGGGAAAAAACCACGTAGACCAGACAGCGCCGGCGTAGGGGGAAAATGGCGCATGGGCGTCTTAAAATGGGGCAAGTCAGGTTACGTCGAAAAAATCGTCTTAACCCGACTTGCGCCATTTATTTTCGACGCCCATCCCCCATCAACATGACTCCTATCATTGTAAAGATAGGAGTCATGCCCCCTTGCCCAATGGCCATGCCCAGGGGACTTCTGTCCCCTGGGCATGGTCATTGGGCATAGTGGCATGTAGGGGGGCACAAATAAGGCCCCCCTATGCCACCAAAAAAATATATAAAAAATAAAAAATTATACTTACCTGAACTTACCTGAATGTCCCTGGGGTGGGTCCCTCCATCCTTGGGGGTCCTCCTGGGGTGGGCAAGGGTGGCAGGGGGGGTCCCTGGGGGCATGGGAGGGCACCTGTGGGCTCATTTTGAGCCCACAGGCCCCTTAACGCCTGCCATGAGCAGGCGTTAAAAAGTGGCGCAAATGCGCCGTTTTTAGCCACGCCAACTCCCGGGCGTCTCTTTTGCCCGGGAGTATAAATACCACGTAAAGGCCTGGGAGTCATTTTTTAGACGGGAACGCCTCCCTTGCATATCATTAACGCAAGGAAGGGGTTCACGCTAAAAAATGACGCACATTCCGGGAACTTTGGCGCTATTCGCCTCTAACGCCATAGTATAAATATGGCGTTAGTTGGCGTTAGTTTTGCGTCGAAATTGCGTCAAAAAAAACGACGCAATTTCGGCGCAAACGGAGTATAAATATGGCCCCAAGTTTGAAGAAGTCAAATAATGCATCTATCAAGAAATACTAATTTGAAATCGATCGCGCCCAAATAAGAATTTCTAATCTTTTTTGTCCCTATTCTTAGTGCACATGCCAGTTTACAGTCACATGTGAATCCCTATTAAATTCCATTTTCAGATTGTATGCCATTATAATGTTTTTATCCAACTCTGTATCAAGTCATCTGTGGACTATTCAGATTTGTAACGCTGCCTGGAATGTAAACTTTTAGATACTGTTCCCAGTGTTCTGACTCGGCTTAATTGTTTACAAAGCTAAAAAAGTGATGTCAATACATTTTATATTGTAAACGTTTGTTTCACTTTTTATTAATGGGATAGTAGTAAAAGAGAAAGTATTTGTGTTTGTGTTTTTTCATGAATGGTTCACTTAAAATAAGTCACGCCACTTCTGAGAAAAAAATACCTCTCCCTTAACTTCCTAGTCTCAATGTGTGTGAATGTCACCCAGCACTCATAACTGAAAGCTCCTTCAATTTATATTTTAATTGGTTCTTCAATTATATATTTCCTTTTGTCTCAACAGAGAGTTGCCAAAGTCTTGATGGTTACATCTCTGATTCTCAAATTAGAGGCTGAAGGCTAAAACGCCACTGTTGACAGGAACATGAGCCTGCTAATGACTAGTAGACCACACAGGGTTTCAAAGATGGAATATCATAGGTTTCACGTCAATAAAATCATCAATTGTTTTATGGATGGAAGAGCATGAGAAAAGAAATGTCTGAATATTTTTGGAAGCAATTATTTTTGTTTGAATTCATCCTGGAAATCATTGCTATGATTAATATAATAGCCATGAAAATGTCAAATGGTCCAAAACATTGGTGCAGATTTGAGAAAAGTGGCACTGCATCCACTGCAGCGCCACTTTTCTTGCACCCCTTAGTGCCCACCTAACGTCACCATGTGTGAGCCATTCTAAACATATGACTCACCAAGGCGTTAGTTAGGGAACTAGCGTCAAAATGTTTGATGCTTTGCAAGATTAGCATAAAAAATGTTGACGCTAATCCTGCATGGCACATTTAGGTCCATTATAAATAATGGTGTGCCTCCTTTTAATACCTACTCTGTGCAGTGATTATCATTGCAATAGGATTGAAGCCCTCTGAGAGTTTGTTGCAGTGCCATGCTAATATTTTCAAAAATCACTGTATCACCTGTGTACATATATACTGGGATTAATATCCGTCTGGTTTTGGTGGGTGTGCTCTTGAGTTATCAAATTATTTAGCACTATTGGAGACATAGAAGATGAACGAAATTGGGCCTAAAAAACATCCATGATGAAGTCTTATGTTTATGAGGAATTTCTTTGAGAAGGATCAAAGCCCAGATTCAAGAGGGCCTAGCGCCTTCTTGTGCCACATTTGCATAATTGTTTTCACACTAATGTGGCCAAAACCGCAACTTTGTAACCCCTTATGGCACATTATGCCTGTTCCAGGCTTAATGTATGCAAAGGGGGGTGTTCCCCCGTTAGGGGGACTGCAGAAATGTTGCAGTGGAATGTAAGAGATTCCACTGCATCATTTTTTGTGGCTACTTTTAACACCTGCACACAGCAGGTGTTAAAAGGGTGCATACCATTGGTTTCAATGGGCACCTATGTACTGTGCAGCATTAGCGCCAAAATTTTGGAACCGACATTTTGGTGCTAATCCTACACAGCAGATCGAAATCGTAAAAAAAGTCACTACTATTGCCCATACCCTTCACCATGGTGTGCTATATATTAAATATGGCACACACAAGTTGGCAGTAGAGGGTGTTAAGCGCACAAGAAAAGTGGTGCTGCATTGGATGCAGCGCCACTTTTCTTAAATCAGACATCACGTTTTTCATGAATACAAGAGTCGTATATTTTGGTTGGATGGCTTTTAGTAATCTGTGGTGGATGCTCCATGAATTCAGCTGATTTCAAACCTTATTTTGATTCATACTGTCAAATGCAGTCAATAAGGCAGGCATAGCGATTTGATAAAAAAAAGAAGCTGCAAACTCATGATATTGGAAGCATTATTATGCTCTACATGGTACTATTGTTGTCCCTGAAGCCTCTGTGATTCCACGAATGAGGTTCTTTTCTTCTGTCCAATAAATGATGTCAGTTAGGGCTAAGGTGGAAGGTTTTGCCTCTGTGTCTCGCAGTAGGGTTATTCTATGAGAGCTCTTAGGGGCATATTTATACTCTGATTGCGCCGGATTTGCGTCGTTTTTTTAACGCAAATTCGACGCAAAACTAACTCCATATTTATACTCTGGCGTTAGACGCATCTAGCGCCAAAGTCCATGGAGTTTGTGTCACTTTTTAGCGTGAACCCCTACTTTGCGTTAATGATATGCAAGGTAGGCGTTCCCGTCTAAAAAATTGACTCCGAGGCATGTGCGCCGTAATTACACTCCCGGGCAAAAATCACGCCCGGGAGTGGGCGGGTAAAAAAAAATGACGTCCAGCCGCTTTTGCGTCATTTTTTTGCGCCTGGTCAGGGCAGGCGTTAAGGGACCTGTGGGCTCGGAAGGAGCCCAGAGGTGCCCTCCCATGCCCCCAGGGACACCCCCTGTCACCCTTGCCCACCCCAGAAGGACGCCTAAGGATGGAGGGACCCATCCCAGGGAACATAAGGTAAGTTCAGGTAAGTAATATTTTCTTTTTTTTTTTGTGGCATAGGGGGGCCTGATTTGTGCCCCCCCTACATGCCACTATGCCCAATGACCATGAAAGTCCCCTGGGCATGGCCATTGGGCAAGGGGGCATGAGTCCTGTCTTTGCTAAGACAGGAGTCATTTCAATGGGGGTTGGGAGTCAAAAGAAATGGCGCAAATCGGGTTGAGGCGAAAATTTTGCCTCAGCCTGACTTGCCCCATTTTTTGGCGCCCAAGCTCCATTTTCCCCTACGCCGGCGCTGCCTGGTGTATGTAATTTTTTTTCACGCACACCAGGCAGCTCCGCCGGCTAACGCCGGCTAACGTCATTGAATAAATACGGCGCCCGCATGGTGCTTCAGAATGGCGTTAGCCGGCGCATATTTTTTTGACGCAAAACTGCGTTAGCGCAGTTTTGCGTCAAAAAGTATAAATATGGCCCTTAGTCCTTTTTAAGTAATGAGTAAATTACCTATCTTTTCTACGAGAATGGTAGAAACCCAGCAAGATAACAGGCATTAGGAATGCAATCCGATGGACCAGTAATAACGGTCTGTTTTTTGTTTTAAGGCTGAAAAACAGTTTGATCCTTGAATACCATTGTTTCTGGCTTTCCTTGTGCCAATTCCAATGGATTTCATTGTGCACCATTGTGCAATTGTTTCTTAATGTAGCTTGGAGCGCTTGATTTTTTTAATTTGAATTATCATTTATTCCAGGTTTGGCGGTAGCTGTCCCACCAAATAGAAGGGCATAATTTCCTTGATTCCTTGGATTTGCATGTAGACAGTAAGGTAGTTTCCTTCGTTCTCTTCAATTTTTCTCTTAGTTCTCAGACACGTCTTTTTTAACATTTTCAGAGGCTTCTGAATAGTTTAAGAGTTTGTGCATTTAGGGTGTCTGCACCTGAAATCTTTAGTCTAACCTGTCAGCAAAGTCTGACTTTTTCTCTTTTTTATCTAAGCTCCATTTTAAACCAAGCCTTATTAGGCTTGCTTTGAATATATTTTGGTGGGTTTCTGCCATTCTTACCAGAGTTGTGATCAATTAAAGATATTATGATTGCAGTCCACACCTGTTGTGGTTAATATTTATCGTTGATAGCAGGTAATCTTGTCACTGGACCAAGTTCTTATCTTGTTTCCAGGTTTTTATTCTATAGAAATAAGTTGTACACCAGTTTAACTTTTTCAATCTTGGTATACCAAAGAGTTCCCATTAATGCAATGGTCTGTCTGCTTCTCGTAAGTGATTAGCTAAGCTGCTGTATGAATACAATGGTCACTCTCAAAGCATTATTTTCTTTTTTCTTTTATATAATTAAACATAGTGGGACTGTCAAATGTGTTGCTCAGGACTGCAGCACTTTGTTTGGTGACTCTGTTGTATCATCAAGCTGGATTGTGGGAAGTGTTAATGCTGACATTTTACTAATGAATATTCATGTATTCTGAATGTTGAATCTGCATAGAAAATGATTTAATGTAGAAAATTAATACACACGTTAAAAATGTGCCTACTTGAGTGACCGCCAATAATGACGAAGTGTACTTATTAACAGCTTATTAATGTAAAATGTTGAGCTTGTATTTGGATTAATGTCGTAGTATGCCACATTATTTTGTTATGTGTTATGTGTTTGCTTTTGCTTTTGTAATCATAGGACTTAATTTAGCGAGATCTTGGGCCTAGTTACACAGCCTCATGTCAAGTTGCATTGCTGAGACGAATCATAAAATGGCTCCTTAAAGAATTAAATTGTGATTTCCATTGTGTTGACCAAATGCTAGTTGCTGAAATTCTTTCCCATGAGAACTGCTTGCTAGAAGACGTTGTACTAGCTATAGATATTTTGGCCCTGATTTATACTTTTTGGTGCAAAACTGTACCAATGCAGTTTTGCACCAAAATGTTTAGCACTGGCTTGCACCATTTCTGAGCACCAGCCGGGCACCATATTTATGGAATGGTGCAAGCCGGTGTAAAGGATAGGCTAGAGTAAAAAAAAAAAAAAAAAAATGTTAGCCGGGTGGGGCTGGCGGTGTGGAAGAAGGGGGTTTTGCACCCAAAAATGACGTTAGGCTAGTTAGAGTAAAAAAATAAAAAAAAACTCTAACCAGCCTAGTGTCATTTTCTGATGCAAAATCACAGAAAAGACAGGAGTCATGCCCACCACCCCAATGGCCAGCACAGGGAACCAGGGTCCCCTGGGCATGGTCATTGCACCCAGTGCCATGTAGAAGGTCCCCACTTCAGGTCCCCCAATAGTACTTAAAAAAATACTTTCCTGTACTTACTTATGCTTACATGGGATGCGGTCACCCATCCTCCGCTGTCCCTCTGGTGTCGGTGGGGGTGTCCCTGGGGCCTGGGGAGGGCACCTGTTGGCTTATTCCATGGTGTTCCACCATGAAAATATCCCACAGGTCCTCTAACGCCTGCCCTGACCCAGACATCAAATAATGGTGCAAAGTAAGCTTTGCACCATTATTTGACCCCTCCTCCCCCGTGAGTGATTTCAGCATGGGGGTATAAATATGGCACAAAGGCTATAGAGTCATTTTTTTCATGGGGACGCCTACTTTGCATCTCATTGACGCAAAATAGGTTTCCACATAAAAAAATGATTTTAACTCCATATATTTGACGCTAGACGGGTCTAGCGCCAAAGTATAAATATGGAGTTAGTTTTGCACCACATTTGCGTAAGCAAATGACACATACTCAGTGCAAAACAGGTATAAATATGCCCCTTTGTATAACTTAGTGCGTGTAAAGGCAAGGTTCCCAGGAGTGAACAATGGAAGCACTGACTGAAGTATAAGCCAATACAATATTTTTACCTGATGAACACAACAACGGGAACAGGAGAAGAAGAGACAATCATCAATATATGATCACTGGTTTAGTAAATTCTTAGATTTGAGGTTCTACTTACATTGAACTAAATGTAAGCATACAATTCTTTGACCATTAGCAAGATGGGAAGTAGTTTTAGGGAATCTAACTTAGCCAGACTGCACTGAAAGGAGAGAAACCATTCTTCTTGTTTTTCCTAACTGTCTTGAGGGGATAATTATTACTCTTTCTGAACTGCATGAAGAGACGTTTCCTATCTTGAACTTTAATGCTGAATTCTGATACTTTGCTGACCGAAAAAGATGTCCAATTTACGAAGACTGTTACCACTTGCTGAACCATACTGAGGCAAGGTATAATACGATGTTACTAATTATTATGTTTGTTTGCTCTTGTCCTTAGGTACCAACCGCTAATTTTGATAGAGCCATAGTTAATTGTTTTCCAAATTTGTGTTGAATAAATTGTTTTGCATGAAGGGCAAACATGCCATTCTAATCTATTCTAATCGAAATGTTAGTTATAGTACGCACTGATGATGCTTGCTAAACCACAGTTGATGTCTTTCTTTGCTGAACCTAAATGTATGCCATTTCATTTAGACAGTTATTCTTGCTATTGATTTGTACCGTAACTTTAGAAAATCTAGTGTTCCAAGCTTTATTTAAATTGTGGTTCTTTAGGAGATTTGGTCAACAAGTAATGTTTCTGTATGTTTATCCTCTGATTCTGAGACTAAGTCAAGCAACATTAGCATTTTTAATATAGGGAAATAAACATTCTAACAGAAACATAAAGGTGTGGTTATTCATGACCAAGGGGTTGTGGTGCATGGTAATTATTGACTCCCAGTATTGATTGATGTAATTGATTGGTATTGTTATTGATTTGTATTGGTACTGAGCTTTATGGCGGGAACTACTCTAGGCGCAGTCAAAAGGTCTGGCGAACCTCTAATGCGTCCCCTTACAATCTAATGATAAGAAACAACAAAATGTCAGACACGCTAACAGAGGTGAAATCTCTTATTTGGGATGCACTGATCTATACTATGTAATAAGTATAACAGTTCAGCTCACCGGATTGAAGTTGTCCTGGGCTATGAATTCATCTCTAGAATGTCACAAACTGAAACCTGGACATCGAAGATTACAGGCCAGATTTACAAGGCCCTAGCACCACCGGAGCATCACTTTAAGTAATGTTCCGGTGGCGCTCTTCTCTGCACCATATTTACAATGAGGGGTTAAGCCACTTTTTGTGACTTAATGCCCCCTTGTAATTATGGGTCCCTCTGATGCAGTTTGCTGGGGCAGAGGGGTGTGCAATCGGTGTTGCTATGGGCTTTCCACTGCAAAACCCACTGCTTTTGACGCTGCCCCAGGTTTACGAGAAAACACTAATCCCAACCCAGGGGTGGTGTTAGCATGACATGAGGAGAAATACTTTTATTTCTCTTTGTTTTTGTTTCTTTCATATGTTCGGCATTCTGCAGCACACACAGAAGGAGCAAAATTCAATGAATGATTGTTTATGTGCAAGTATATGCTCCTTCCTGCACATAAACAAATTCAATAATGACGATTTGCAACTACTATATGTGCTGCATTCTGCCGCACACATAGAAGTACCAACTCACCATTGTATATTGTTTATGTGAGGGAAAGGACACCTTTCTGCACATAAACAAACATTCCTTTTAACTCAGATACCCTTGGACTTTGGTGCAGCGATGCCTGCATTGGTGCTGGCAGCCAAATTTAGCACCAGCACTAGCAGAAACACAGGGATGAGCCATTTTTTGTGACTATGATGCATCCCTGCATTTCAGAACTGATGCAGGGTGGCACAGCCAATTTTGGTGCAGTGTCAATCTGCGCCAGTCCCTTGTAAATCTGGCCCAGCGTGCTTTACACTGTTGTACATTTAGTTTTGTGAGTCGCAAAACAAAATGCCATACATCTGGCCCAAGTTTCCCAACAATAGATGTAAATTGAAAAAATTCAAAACCTTTAAAGGTCCGCTACATTCCATGAACCAAAAAATAAAGGATTTACCTCTTGCTTCTAATGTGCTAGAAAAAACAATCTATAGGAAATTGTGAGGATGAATTGCTTACTAAATTTAACATAGGGAGTAACTAACTACAGCCATCTGTTGCCTCATTCAATGTTGTATGTTTTACTTAACAAAGTCTTTGTCTCCCAGTGTGCTGGGTATTATTTATTCCATCACTTAAGCTCATTAAAATGTCTGTGGAATTCCTTGCAGCCTTTCATGACAATCCTCAGATCTTTCTAGCTTCATGGGCATTAGAGGTTGATATATCATTAGTAATACCAGTTCTGCAGGACCCAAAGATGTCTTTACATAAATGAATGAAGTCAGCATCTACCTGTCTGTGCCAATTTACTATGATTAGTTCAAAACTTTGCTCAGGGAAAAAGGGTGTCAAATTCACTTCCTCCATATTTCCTGATTTTAAATGTTGCAGTTTTTGGTGTGTTTTAAATAGTCACAATAAGTTACCCCTGTTTGGTATGTCACAATTTCTTTCCAGTTGCAGTGTGAGGAAAAGAGTATTTTTCTCTTCTTTGGACATCTTTCAGGATATTTTAATGCAAATTAGTCTTTATTACCTACAACATCTAATTCTTCATTGCATAGACATGAGAAATTGTGTGGTTGGTTTAATAGGGTGTGAGCACTGGTCAAGCAACAGCCACACTCCCTGGCAGGGTGAATCACAAAAAGTCTCTAAAGTAACCTGAGTTTAACCCTGCATAGCTGTAGTATGTGGCAAATGGTTTGTCATGTCTAAGTGATCATGCTCATTTCACATTCTGGAATGGAAAGAAAGCCTCAGAGGTTTTTTGTGCAAAACTATATCAGTTGCTGTTTGTTTCTGAGTGCTGCCAGACAATCTCCAGTCGTGGATGTCTTCCTGGCATGTAAATAAACTTTATAACCTACCTTCTGACTCAGATATTGAATTCAACACACATTAGAGATGATGGGGAAAAGATTCAAATAATACACCATCAACACCCATCGACTAATGCTTTCCATTGTTTTCTGCTGCCGTGAGGGTGATTGAGGCAGCACAGTGGCTGCCTCCTGGAGAACTCTTCAGCTAGAAGGTTGTTTGTGTTTGCGTCATCCAGTGAGACACTGTAAAGCTACCAGTGTCTCAGTTCAAGGAGCAGAAGTGTAGGGTCCCCTTGCAGGTACTGTGGCGCAGGGGGAGGCATTCGTAAGTCTTGTGTGCATGCTAGACTCACGCTAGAGTGACCTCCAGGTGGAGACCCATGCTGACCTCGAGGATGTAGGCAGCGCACAACTCATCACATGACATGTGGTAATGCTTATTGACAGATATGTTATTCCTCAGACAGTACTTATCAGGAGGTTACTTTCTGCAGCAGTGCTTGTTTTGTCCCCTAGGATGCTTGTTACTATTTACGGCAACATCTGTCTTAAAGTTACCATTTTGTATTTCATAAGCCAAGTGACTAAGGCAGCGCTCATTGTGAGTGTTCACTGACTATTGCAGCATTCATTGCGAAAGTACAGATTTTAAATTTGTGAACCAGATAACGCATTCTCCTATCCACATAAAACATTTTTTTCAAAGTTTGCTTATTCTCAATATGACAACACCACAGCAGATAGCCTAATCTTAATTTTTGCAACAACCCAGCAAATCAGTCATCACGTGCAGCCATTGGTTGAGGATCTTTGAAAGGTACCTGGTTGTCATAGATGCAGTGAAATTCGATCCTGAATGCAAAGTAACAATTCTATTTAGTTGTATTAATTTTGCTGCACAACAGATATTTGACAACCTACCTGTTGTTGTTCCACCACATTAAGACTCAGGTGATGATGGTAAATCAGCTAGTTCACCCAAGAACTCAGAATAGCAAAATGAGGCAGCAAACAGCTGGACAGGACATGGCGTGCCAGCAAGGACACCTCTGACAGAGCAGAGCAGTCTTCAAAACCTCTGTCAACCTCTGGCACTGCCAGCTGAGGGCAACAAAGAAGAGGCACTGAAACCAGTGCCAACATCAACCAACTTTTCAACATCATTAGGAAATTCTCCAACCTGGCTGCCATCAAAAACAACATTACACCCTCACAGAAGCTGTGTGACAGCTTCGACCACTTCTTCCATGACAAGATCGCCACCATAAACAGAAACTTCGAACCTGAACCCACACCTTGTGACTTCCTCAACAGATACCCCACCACCGTAACTGACATGAGCTACACACTGATCACCTGGAACATCCTCTCCACCCAGGACATCACCTCTACCATCTACTTGGGAGCTCCCACATACCCATGAATGCACCACATCTTCAACATCAGAAACCAAAGGATTGGCCAGGAACTCACCACCCTGATCAACACCTCTGTCACCACTGCAACATTTCACAAATATGTGAAAAAACACCCCGCAGTCAGACCACTACTCAAGAACGCTCCAACAAACTCAAAAACTACCAGTCAGTCTCCCTCCTTCTGTTCCCAGAAAAGGTACTGGAAAAGATCATCAACAAGCAACTAATGACATGCATGGAGCAGAACCATCTATTCGATGTCTCCCAATCTGACGCCTGCAGCATTCACAGCACCGAAACTGCCCTGATCACAGCCACCGACAACATTCAAACCCTTCTTGACCAAGGAGAAAAAGCAGCTTTGATCCTCCTCAACCTCTCAAAGTGGTGGGGATCCAAATAAGGCGCAGATTTTTCTGACCCAATGCTCATTGCATTTTTTATGTAGACCAGTCATTTTTTCCAAAGACCAGTCCAAAGTGGCATTTATATTGTCTTATCTGACAGGAGATGCGACCGCATGGTCCATGCCAATAATTTCCAGAAATGATCCTGTTTTATATAATTTCCAAAATTTCAAGGAAGAGTTCTTAAGAATATTTGATCGGTGAACTGCAGCTCAAGCCACTGACAATGAACTACTGGAAATCAGGCAAGGTAATAAAGATCTAGTAGCCTATCTGGCTCATTTCAATAAACTCATTGTAGAGACTGCCTGGCCGGAGTCAAAAAGAGCCACCATATTTTATCGTGGACTGAGAGATGAATTGAAAGATGCCTTAGCACAAGTTCCAAACAGACCCACCGAAATTTCGGAGTTAATTGATCTTGTGTTACAGATTGACCACCGGTTAACTGAACGAAGAGCAGAAAAGAGAAGAGAGTATCGACCATTTCCCCTGAGAATTGATCGTGTAAGAAATGATCATACGAGAGCCGGAGAAGGGATAACGATAGAAGAACCAATGCAAATTGGTTCCATCCGAGGTCCTTTATCTAAGGAAGAAAAAGAGAAAAGAAGAGTGAATCAACTATGTTTATATTGCGGTGCATCTGGGCATTTGTTAAAAACTGTCCCAAGAAACCCAAAGCTCTTCAGTCGGGAAAAGGCCAGCTTCATCAGTAGAGGGAGTTGCCCTGATGAAAGCAGAACCCAAGACAACTCCTTTAGATCAACGAGTAACGAATACCTTACAAACCGCAGCGCCACATTTGGTACAAACAGTATCAGTTAAGACCCTTGAGAAGGAAATTCAAGGGATCTCAGTTATGATAGACTCTGGAGCTACGGGACACTTCTGTGATATCAAATACGCTCGTAAAATGGGTATTCGATTTATCAAGAAATCTACTTTGGAAGTAGTAAGAGCTGTGGATGGAACCAATCTTTCTTCACGACCCATTTCCCATGAGACCGAACCAATTCAGATGCAAGGTTTTGGTGGACATCAGGAGCAGATCATCTTTAATTTGATAGATGCTCCACAATTTCAACTCATTTTGGGTCTGCCCTGGCTTACAGAACATAATCCACAAATTGATTGGAGCAAAAGAATGATCAAGATGAATTCCTCTTACTGCAAAGAGAATTGCTTTCATGATGGAGTGGAAGTGTCCACCAAGTCCCAAGCGGCCTGTTTATCATCACACTCTTCAATGATCTGTGCACTAAAGACAGCAGAAATCCCAAAAGAATATGAGGATTTAGTCGCCGTTTTTGATGAAAAGGAGGCTTAGAAATTGCCACCACATCGACCCTATGACTGCAAAATTGAACTGGAGCCAGGTGCGATATTGCCATGTAGCAGAATATACGCATTGACCGAAGCAGAGAATCAACATTTAAAGGAGTATTTGGATCAATATCTTGCTAATGGTTTTATTCGTCCTTCTGAATCTCCAGTGTCATCCCCAATATTTTTCATACCAAAGAAGGATGGGAGTCTTCAAACTTGCATTGATTATCGAGCCCTCAATCAGGTTACCATCAAGAATCGATACCCACTGCCTTTAGTGTCCGTTTTATTAGATCAAGTAAAGAATGCTAGAATCTACACCAAATTGGACCTGCGAGGAGCATATCATTTGATTCGAGTGGCGTCAGGGGATGAATGGAAAACCGCTTTTCGGACTCGATACGGATTATTTGAATATCAAGTGATGCCTTATGGGTTATGCAATGCTCCCGCTGCCTTCCAACATTTCGTTAATGATATAATACGAGAATTCCTCGACCGGATTGCCGTGGTTTATATAGATGACATTTTAATCTTTTCCGACAATCTACAGGAGCACATTTCCCATGTTCGATCCATTCTCACAAGGTTGCAAGAAAACCATCTCTATGTAAAATTGGAGAAGTGTGCATTTCATGTGGAACGAGTTGAGTTCTTAGGATTCATTTTGTCACCAGAAGGAGTTAGTATGGATCCTGCCAAGATAAAGACAGTGCAACATTGGCCTTCTCCTTGCAATGTCAAAGAGATCCAGAGTTTCTTGGGGTTCGCTAATTTTTATCGAAGATTCATATCCAATTTTTCTCAAACAGTTACACCCATTACTTGATTGTTGAAGAAAGGAGTGAAGTTTGAGTGGACAAAAGAAGCTGAAAATGCTTTTAATTGTTTGAAGAATTCCTTCGTCTCAGCTCCAATCTTGCTCCACCCCAATCCAGATGAGCCATATTATGTGGAGGCAGATGCTTCAGATGTTGCCATAGGAGGTATCCTTTCCCAGCGTCATAAAGATACAGGTCAATTACATCCAGTGGCCTATTTCTCTCGAAAATTAACACCACCAGAGATAAATTATTCAATTTCGGATAAGGAGCTATTGGCAGTCAAAGAAACTTTTCGTGAGTGGAGGCATTACATTTTGGGAGCTAAGCATAAAGTGACCGTTTACACGGACCACCGAAATTTACAGTTTTTAAAATCAGCTCGAACTCTAACACCTAGACAACTGCGTTGGTCCCTATATTTTGCAGACTTTGATTTTGTTATCACTTTCAGACCAGGAAAAGTAAATGGGAAGGCAGATGCTCTATCTCGAATTGATACCGGTGCAGTTAAAGAGCCTCCAGAAAAAGAATTGATTATTCCACAAGAGAAGTTCATATCTACCATATTGTATGAAAATTTAACCAAAGAAATTCAAGAAAACTTAACATTCGAAGGAATGCTGAAGTGGTCCAAAGAAGGCCAAGGAAGAGAAATCAAAAAAGGTTTGCCATACTTTAAAGGTGCACTGTATGTTCCGACTGTGGAGCTGCAAGAAAAATTCTTCAGGCTTATCATGACAATCAATTGGCTGGACACAAAGGAATTCAAAAGACTCAAAATCTAATACAACGAGAATTTTGGTGGCCAAAAATGAAAACTCAGATAAGACAATATGTGTCAACTTGTGACAAATGTCAAAGAGGGAAATCAAATAGAACAGCTTCACAAGGTCTGTTAAGACCTTTGCCCACTGCACCCCATGCCTGGCATACTGTTACTATGGGGGTCATTCTGACCTTGGCGGTCTTTTCGCAAGACCGCCGAGTTACTGCCGCGGTGAAGACCGCCGACCGCGGCGGTATGCCGCTGTGCGCATTCTGACCGCTGGGAGCGTTCCGCCGGAAAACCGCCAGCAGCCACACTGGCGGTCGGCGGGAAAGTGGAGACTGGTCAACCTCCACCGCCACGCCAGCAGAACACCGCCCACAGAATTACGACCCACATTTCTGTGTGGCGGTCTTCTGTTGGCGGTCTTCTGTTGGCGGTCACCTCCCCATGGCTCCTGTCACCTCCCGGAGGACCAACGCACAAGGTAAGTTGATCGTCCGTGAGGGGAGGGGGTGGGGGGGTGTTGTATGATGTGTGCGTGCATGGGGGTGTGCGTGTGAGTGTGTAGAGGGGGTGTGTGAGTGCGTGCATGCGGGCGGGGAGTGCTGCTGTGCCTATGGGCAATGTGTGTAGTTCGGCGGGTGCGCATGTCGGCATGTATGTGTGCGGGTATGTGTCCCCGTTGTGTATGTGTGTGTGTAGGGGGTGTGTATATGTGCATGTTGGGGGTGTGTGCATGTCGGGGTGCGTGTATGTGCATGTCGAGGTGGGGGTGGGGAGGGGGTTCGTACCACCTCTGGGGGGTGGCAGGGGGGTGGAGGGTGTGGGGGGAGGACTCGGGGGGGCAGTGGGGGGTGGGGGAGACCCCTATCAGTGCCAGGGAAGGAATTCCCTGGCCCCGATAGTGCCTACCGCCATGGTTCGCATGGCGGTTCCCGAACGCCAGAAACCGCGGCGGTAAGCAGGGTCATGATACCGTTGGCGGTCTTGGGTCGACCGCCGGACCGGAGTGCGCAGACTCCAGCCCGTCGGTCATGACCGCCGTGGCTGTCGGAGTGGGGAAGTGGCGGTCGGTCGCGGCGGTGACCGCCGCGGTCAGAATGCCATTTTTAATACCGCCGGTCTGTTCGCGGTCCGACCGCCGCCTCTCCGCCGACCGCCAAGGTCAGAATGAGGGCCTATGGGTCTTATAGTGGACCTCCCTAGTAGCCAAGGTTTTAACACTATCCTAGTTTTTGTAGACACTTTCATTAAAATGGCACATTTCATTCCTTTGAAAGAAATCCCTCGAGCCCCACAGGTTGCACAGTTGTTTACACAACACATAGTACGTGCCCATGGTATCCCAAAAATTCTAGTTTCAGACAGGGGGTCCCAATTTGTTTCTCGCTTTTGGAAGGCCTTTAGTAAAAGATTAGGAATTGATTCTCGTTACTCTACCAGTTACCATCCTGAAACCGATGGGCAAACAGAGAGAGTGAATCAAGAGTTAGAACAGTATTTAAGACTCAATTTATTCGATAAAGAGAAGGAATGGTCCGAGTTGATGTGGGCAGCTGAATTTGCTTACAATAATGCTGTTCATTCCACCACTGGGTTCACCCCCTTTTATCTGAACCATGGTAGACATCCTAATGTAATGTTGGGTAAAGAAGATGATTCAGTGCCTGCAGTAGAAGAGATGGTGAGGGATTTGCAGACCACGTTAGTTAGGGCTAGAAAAAACATAATTCAAGCAAAAGACTCATATAAGACTCAGGATGATAGAAAAAGAAGAGAGAGACCCATTTATTCGAAAGGAGACAAAGTTTGGTTATCCACTCGTCATTTACGTCTCAAAGGAAATCGCAAATTTCAGCCACGATTTATAGGCCCATTCAAAGTTGACAAGATGATCAATCCAGTGGCAGTTAAATTGCAGTTGCCAGCTCATCTAAAGATACATCCTGTTTTCCATGTCTCCTTGTTAAAGAACAGTCCTCCAAATTTACGTCAAAACTCCCCTCCAATTCCTATCCAGATTAGCTCTGCAGAAGAGTATGAGGTCAATCAAATCTTAGATTCCAAAATCCGTAATGGCCAGCTTTATTATCTAATTGATTGGAAAGGTTATGGTCCAGAGGAACGATCCTGGGAGCCGCACGAGTATGTACATGCTTCAAGATTAGTGAGAAACTTTCATAGAACCTACCCGAGCAAACCTAAATTGGAGAACTGTTCCTTGAGGGGGAGTACTGTCATGACCACACAAACTTGCCAAGTCAAATCAAAGAAGTGCATGAGAAAAGCAAAGAGATATCCTCAGTGGAGACAGCAAAGCCCAAACTGGAAGAAGGTTTGCAGAGTAATCTTGCGCTTATTTCAAAGGAAGAATCAAGAAGATAAGATCCAAGATGGCTGCTGTGAGTCCTGAAGGTTAGTTACAGTTCTAGTCTTGCAATCGGTTGGTTGCTAGGTTACGAGCTCTCCAGCTGGAAGCCTTGCACTTCAACTGAGGTCTGACAGGAATCAGCTGTGTGGAGAGAGAGCGCGCTTCAGAACAGAAACTCCTGTGAGGTAAAATTACATTTGAAGATTATATTGCAGAAAACGGATAAATATTGTCAAGGTTTATTCGAAGAGTTTGATAGTAGACCGTTCCCGTGGAAGTCGGCAAGGCTACAGAGTTCATGTATGAATTAACCTTATGTTTACAAGGTTCTTGTTTAAGATATTAAAGTCAAAGAAAAAACGAACTTTAAAAGAGCAAGTATCTACAAATGTCAAGGTTATAAACAAAGGCCAAGTTTAAAGGAGAAATGAACTGTTAACAAATAAGCATTTACAAATTCAATGGTAATAAACCAAAATAGAGTTTAAAAGAGAAACAAACTTAAATAAACAAGCATTTACAACTACAAGTTATCGACAGATGTCGAAGTAAGGAAGGAGAAACTAACTGTAATAAACAAGCATTTACAAATACAAGTTATCAACAAATGTCGAAGTAAGAAAGGAGAAACGAACTTTAATAAACAAGCATTTACAAATACAAGTATTGACAGAAGTCACAATAAGACAGGAGAAATTAAATAACATCAGCTGATTTGAAGAACGCATTATCACCAACCATATATATATATATATATATATATAGCAACATAAAACCAATCTCTAACAAAGGTTGAGAAGTTCTTCCAGAATCAGTAATAAGCATTTTTTTAAGAAGAGCTATCATTTATAGAGAGAAGCAAGGCTACAGAGAACTGAGGGTGAGTGAAGAAATAATAGAATTAAAGAGAATTAAGTGTTGAGAGTAGAAAGTGAAAAACTGATGTTGTATGTCCCTAGTAATTGCGACTGTGACTCTTGCAGGCGCTGTATCCAATCTTAGATGTGAAGAGGCAGACTGAGTACTGGCGTTCATCATCTCTGTGGCAGTCTCTCTACCATCCCATTCCCCTTTCCCCCTCCGGGGTACTCAGCACGAAGGATTAATATTCGTTGTGAGTAGCTCGGGTCGGGACTGAGGAGTTATCTTCTGCTTCTGAGGAAATCGAATTGAAGTATCCTGACATTACCAACCAAAAATGCATCCCTACTCTAAAACCCCAAAATTCCCTTTCCACCTAAAAACCAATATCCACCCTAAAAGATAATAACCCTTTACCCCAAAAAGCATGACCATCATAAAACCTAAAAATCCTTACCACACGAAAATCTATATCCACCCCAAAACCTAAAAATGTCCTTATAATCCAAAACCCATACCACCCTAAAACCTAAAATGCCCTTAGCTCCCACAAACCCATACCCACCCTAAAACCTAAAAATGCCCTTACCACCCAAAAACTCATTCCCACCCTAAAACCTAAAAAATTATCTTACCACCCACAAACCCATACCCAACCTAAAACCTAAAAACTCCTTACCACCCAAAAACCTATACCCTCCCAAAACCCTAAAAACGCCCTTGCCACGCAAAAAACAGTACCCACCCTAAACCCAAAAAAGCTTCTCTCTCTCTCTCTCTCTCTCTCTATATATATATATATATATATATATATATATATATAGGGGTGAGTGGGGGTGTAAATATGCATTTACAACAAAGGTTACAGGGATGTTATAATTAGGTTCTGAATTTCCTCGTACAAAACCATAGAAATTCACCTGTTTAATTTAGAGTTATCTAAAGTAACTATAACTCGTACCCTTAGATAACTATAACTTGCGCCCTCGCCAGGCACAGGTATGTGATCAATAATTTTACTACAGATGTTACAGTGACTTTATCAATGATGTATTGTAACTATTATGGGTGAATTTGTTAGGTTTTGTACAAGTAAATTCAGAACCTAACTATAATGTCCCTGTAACCTTTGTTTTTTTCAGTGAATTTCTAACGTTTATTTTATTTTTTTCCTCAACTATAACGTCCGTGTAACCTTTGGTTGATTCAGTGAATTTCTATGTTTTTTTAACGCATAGTAATTTTAATTACTATACGTTAATCCAACTACCGCAGCACATGGCATTTGGCCGTGAGCAGCTGTGGTTGGTCATATGGACTAGCCTTTGGCCAGGCCGTATGGCCAACCCCAATAAGCACGCAACCTTGCACCATGCAAGGTCTTGCGTGGTAATGGCATATGCATGGTAATTGCTCCATGGTAATTGTCATGCATGGTAATGACTGTGTTGTAATGGCTGTTTCCCCTGGTGGCAACAGGTATTACATTTTGCTAATTGATTACCACTCAAAATGGATTTACAATGTTTTTGTGATGCCCTCAGCGAATTCCATGATGTACAACACTCCAAGGTGGATCTCTAGTCCCTTTCCTCTAATGGGAAAGTGGGGAGAGCTAACAGATTAGTGAAAGAAGGCATCTAAACAGCCTTGTCTTCAGCGCGAAACTTTCAGAACTTTGTGAAACCAAAAGTGTGTAGCTATGACACAAAATCTCAAACCACTACTGTGATAGCTGATTTAATGTTAATTAGGGGAAGAAAAGTACACAAAAATGTATTTCCAAATTGGTTGATGTATAAAGGAAAGTGTAAGCAAATTGAAGCAGACTATGAAACAAAGTTGTATGTGTAGCAGAGGTAAAATTTAAAGAAGGAATATGTTGGTGCATGGAAGAATTAAAAAAATACAAACGTACATGTTGGTGGTTGGGTTTTGATAAAGAATCTGAAGAGATCTTAGAAGGGCATATCAACATTTTCATCACAAGTTCAAGTAGCATAAGTAAAGAAGGGTTCAGTTCCTATTGATGATAAAGGTTGGTGGAACAAGGGTAACCTTGTTCTCATTTAAAAAAAATAGGCAGAGTTGATAGGGGGTTGCAGTGATGATAATATAGGAGATTGTAACTGGCCTAATTGGTTACAGCTGCAGTCAGTGAAGGCAAAATTGAATTTAGAGGTAATGCAAACATGTCCCCGGTCTTCTCAAGACTTGAAGTTCTGTCAGGATATTAATAATTAAACCTCTAGTAAGGAATCTTCACTTTTGCATCTTTCTCAAGATGTACAATGCAGCATAATGGGAGAACCAGACAAAAGAGTTTTGGAAGTTTGTCAAAGGAAAGCATTAAGCAAGCTCAACGACTATGGTCCTCATTACGACTTTGGCAGTCATTTGGGAAGACTGCCAAGTTAGCAGTATTATGACCACTGTATTATGAGTAACACTGAGAACACTGCCAAAAAACAGCCAAAGATCTGAAACTGCTAGGACATTGGAGGACGTCAAAGAGGAGGTTCCACCACCAGCACTGCCAGCCCACCAAAATTTCACCCATTAAATTATGATCCACAATTCACGACAGTGGTTCTTCCATGACGGAAAACCAATGGCGGTCTGAAACATGGCAGTCTCAACTCACTTCTGTCAGAACATAACACCATACTCAATAGTTTGGATACCCCACAATTGACACACATCTACACACCTACTCACTGCACTATATCACACACCCCTACACAACCCATAATCCTTTACATGCAGAACGCCATCCAAACACAGAGTAGCCAAACATATTAGATTTATCTCTTGTACACTGTAGGCACACATACACATTTCACTCAGAACACACCCCACATCATCACAAAAATCACAATACACACATCACTAGCACACACAATCCGCTACACCCATCTGCCACTCACATCGCAGCACCTACACCTTACCATTTATCAAACACTGCCCGCTTTCACTCACAACACCCCCACACACTGTATATACAACCACTACCATGTCCCCACAAAAACACCAGTTTCACTGATGACGAGTTGATGGTCATGGTGAATGAAATTGAAAGTGTAGAGCCACACCTGTTCAGAACACAGGTCCAACAAACATCTATTGCAAGGAAAATTGAGTTGTGGCAAAGAACAGCAGACAGGGTAAATTCGGTAGGCAGTCATCCTCATCAGGAAGAGGTGAAACAACCTAAGGGGGGAAGGTGTGTTCCATGCCATCCAGGCATCAGCTAGCTGTACAGAAGACTAGCGGTTGCCCCCCACCTCCTCCCCCATAGTTCACATCTTGGGAAGAGAAGCTTTTGAACATCCTGCATCCTGAGGGCCTGACAGGAATACTTGGGGGACCGGACCATTCATAATGGCCAGATATAAAAGATCCCATGCCAGAAATAGACTCACCTGTGTTGGAAAGTCAGATGGCTGAGTTGATGCACATGCAGAATATCCAGATACAGGTAAATGTCCTTTGCATACTCAAATACTGTCTTCCTACAAGGACACCACTGTGCATTGTGCAGCTCTAATTTGTTCCATCTAGCAAGCCTGACTGTTCACTAGGTAACAGAGATGAATAGTCATGTCAATAATCAGACAATATCAGATACTATCTGCAGTGCAATTAGTACCAACCTAGTCTAATAACTCTTAACATGGAGTATGGAAATCAAGTGACAGAGTTATATGTACAACTGAGGTATGCTGTGCAGCAGCTGTCAATGTCATTGCAGAGAATCATGGTAAGGCACTGTCTGCATCTCACACAAATGCTACAAAACACCCATTTACCCTGAACTCTGTGTCTCACTCTCTTCACACATAACCTTGCCATTGCTACCATGGAGAGGGTGCCAAAAACTGTCACACCCCCTATGGATGAAGGCCCTAGCGAGGCGAACACCTTTGGATGTCTGGACACAGTCGAACTACCAGGTCCACCTGTGGCACCTGGTCAGTCAACGACTCTCAGCCTCACCCTGCCCACATCAACTCCTCCCAACCCTGTTGCATCAACATTACAGGCAACCATTTGCCCCCAAACCTGTGTCCCAAGGGCTGTATCATCTATTGTGTGCCCCACAGCACAGGTACCTGAGTCTAACCTTGCCACCCCTGACAATGATGGACCTGCAATCACTGGGAATGGGCACACTGTGCCAGGGGCACAGGCACATGGGCATAGGGTGCACAGGAGGGATGCTGTGGGTCAGAGGATGGGCCCTCCAAGGAACACAACTGACCAGGAAACCATCTCACATGTTTTTGAAGCCTACCAAAGTTCCCAAGACAGGATGGGCCAAGTCATCACCATGTTTGGAAAAATTCAAATGCTGTAGAGGGACCACCACCAGGAAGTCATGCAGCAGTGGCAGGCACAAACTGCCTACCTGACTTCCATTGCAGGAGTGCTAAGGCACATTAATACCACCCTGATTAGTTTTTCTATACAACATCTCACCCCTTCCACTAGCAATGAAACATCAGCCCCTTCAACATCTGTGGCTGCTAGTGGAATGGAGGCTCGACCATGGAAAGGGCATGACTCAGACACCCCTCCCTCTTCAGCTGAAGAACCTCCTGTAAACTTGGACATCCAACAGGAGCAGATGCCACAACCAAACCCACGGCCAGGAAGTGAACCTCTCTTGATTAGTCCTCCTTATGTGCTACAGATACACCCTGTTGCCTGTTCTGAAACCTAACTCAATTTTCCAATGTTGCAAGGCCACTGGACTTGTCTTACAAGCTGGTGTAGCAGCTACCCTAATTAATTCATCCACAATGATTTCACCCATCACTTTTTATGTTCACTTATTTCCTTTCATTGTTACAGATTTCATTTTGCTATGCACAATAAATCACACGTAAACACAGGTCCTGTGTATGTGTCTTTTATCTTGCATGTACAATAGAAATGCATGCCGACTCTGGTCTGGTCATGTCACTCTGTATTGTACAGCCACTGTAATGGACATCAAACTGGGACTCCATCAGCAGGACAGTCAATACAACAGACATGCAGACATGTTACAGGACAGATGTCAAAGAGGTTGAAATCCACCTCTACACAAATGTATAGGTAGATTTGCACACAGCACACAGAGCATGACTGAGAGTAGCATCAGGGTGTATGCTAAGGTGTCATACAATGCACGAACATAGGATACATAGGTCAGGGCTATGATAATCTACCTAAAAGGCAGGGTCACACTGATAGGTCCTCTGTGTCACCTGGTATAGCCTCAATACATACCCATACTATATCTTCAAAATCACATCTCCCATGGAACATGCAAAGATGATAACTGAGGTACCCAGTAGTAAAACCTTTCACCTACATTGATCTCATGCCTGTAGGATTGTCACTTACCTATGTCAGTCTACAGTGGCATGCACCTTGGTCTGCAAAGTAAGAACAAAATGACAGCTAGGTCCAACGTAGATAAAAAACTAGTCCACCCATTGTGAAGCGAGATGATATGATCCAACCTTTACACATGTGCCATACACTTCTCCAGACACATAATGCACCATTTGACAACCTCTTGTACCCAACAGATGAAAGATACAACAAACGCCTTTTCCAACCTAGTTTTATGATGGTATAACAATCTCGGTTACACCCCACTTAAACAACACTTATATTACCAGGTTTTAGTCACGTACACTTCTCATGTAGTTCAGCAATTCCCATCTGCTTCTGACACAATATTCCTTAAGACAAGGTTGCTTAGGTAAACAGGATCTTCACAAATCTGTGAGTGAAATGGAAAAAGGATAGGACATAGCAGAAAACATTCCTCACATCTGAGAATTCATTTCCAGAAGTCTAAGTTTGCATCTGCTGTTACAATACATGAGACTGTAGACCACTCTGTCCTGCACACAATAAAAACGTTCAGTCTGCATTTACAACTCACTCATAGGCATTGGAGCTCACTACAACCCCACATATGATGCAAGACAGGGGGTGACATGCTAGCCATCTACATCTGGTTGTACAATCACATCACAACAATACGTCTAGTTCAAATACCTATCAGTCAGTTGAAGTACTGATTGATGAGATCTGTCCTAGAGTCTCCTGCTTCATCTTCCTCTGACTCTTCATCACTTGGCATATCAGCATTTCCACCCATAGGTTCAGCTGCCTCCCCCTCATCTGGTATCAATGGTATCTGACATCTCAGGGGTAGATTGTGGAGCATGCAGCAGGCAACTATTATTTGACATACCTTGCGTGGCGAGTAGGGGAGGGTTACTCCAGATAAGTCCAACCACCTAAATCTTGCATTTAGGAGCCCAAAAGTCTGCTCAATGACACACCTTGTTTTCCCGTGGGCCTCATTGTAGCTGACTTCCCTTGGCGTGGTTGGGTACCTCACTGGTGTCAACAGCCAAGGACAGTTTGGATAGCCAGAGTTACCTGTGAACACAATGGTAGAACAACACAAACATGTATGTTGGACATGCAATATTGTGATGGCAGGAGACATACACCACAAAGATACATTTCAATGATAACTTACTAACCAGCCAGGCCTTCTCTATGTAGAATCATGTCATTAGCAGTGGGACATTGCTGTTTCGCAGGATGAAGGAATCATGGACTGAACCTGGATACTTGGCTGTGACTTGTGAGATGTCCTGGTCTGCAAGACACACCGCCTGAACGTTGATTGAGTGGTAGTTTTTCCTGTTCGTGTACACCTGTTTATTGGCACTGGGAGGGACCAAGGCTACATGGGTGCCATCAATGGCTCCAACCACAAGCAGAATGTGTCCTATATCATAAAAGTCTGCCTTCACATAAGCCAAATCTAAACGGTGGGGAAACCTGATATAGCTGTCCAGGTGTTTCAACAATGCACACACTACATCCTCCAAAACCAGACGAAACATGGGTTGAGACATCCCTGATGATAGAGCCACTGTATTCTGAAAAGAGCCTGTGGCCAGGAAGTGCAGCACTGACAATACCTGGACGATGGGAGGTATGCAATAGGGATTGCAAATGGTATGCATCAAATCTGGCCCCAACTGATTACAAAGATTCATGATGTTATCACAATTCAGACAATATGTCTGTATACAATGTCTTTCCTCCGTGGTGGGCAGATCTTCTAGTGGTCAGTACATTGGTGGTTGTCTTACTCTCCTCATAGCAGGGTAACTATGTGAAAACATGTAAACATAGTATGTGAAATGCAGAATGCACACATCATGTACAGTTAATTACATTCCTCACACTTACCAGCTGTAGAAGACAGCTACTACATCTGACACATACAGCATAACACATAGCTATGCATCCAATTACACCCTCTTTGGTGCACATTACCTACTATAACAACGGGATTGATTTTATGAAATCAATTGTTACTATCCATGTGTATAAGACTAATCTGTTAAACATTATTCACATATATTGTTGAACTTCATCAACATTATCCTGACAAATAGGAACCACCGAGTAGCTGTACATAGCTATAACCCCATGTCCTCAAGAACACAGCATTTACAGCACAGATGCACAAAAAGTCACCTAAACATGAGGGCTGTACTTACAGATGTACAGCACAATATGGGGTAAAGTTAAAGACACAAATTATGAAACACTTCCATACATGAAATGTGCTCAAAATGACAGCCACCTGACCTACAGTACTAGGCATGTGGAAGTGACCTAAGTCCCTCGTCGGAAGTCGTCATGGCGGTAGGTGGTCATAACATGGTGTAACTTACCATTAGAACACATTGCTGCCTTTGGTGGACTTGGACCAATGGTGATGTCCGTCGGTAGTGACGGTCATGTACATGGTAGTTGTGACCCCCATCTTCTGCAGTATTGATCACTTAACTCCTGACACTGCTGTCAGCTAGACCTCCATGACTTGAGCTGCTGTGTACTGCCTCTGGGAGCTATCATGCCACATCCTGCAGGTGATAGGGCCCCTGCCTTCACCCCTGAAGAGCTTGAGAAGCTAGTGGAGGAGGTCCTACCCATGTATGAACAGGTTTATGGTGCACCAGAGGAGCAAATGAGTCTAATGTCATAACAATGTGTGATCGGTGTGGTGTTTGAAGGTGTACAATTAATGTAAACTAGTGAAGGTGTTGATGCATGCAGATGATATATTGTGAAGGCATGTGAGCTGAGAGAATGGGTATGTGTGCCAACTTGCTGTGACTGATATGTTCTGTCTACAACTATTGGTATGGTGCATATAGACATGACTTTCTCCTTTTGTCTGTGTCATCCGAGTAGTACAATGCCAGTCAGAAGAAGGGGATTTGGCGTGCAATCATCATGCAAGTGTATACCACTTGGGTCCACAGCCAGTGGAGCACCCACTCTAGGAAGCGGTTGGAGGACCTGGGATGCTGGGCCCGTAAGACTGCTGAGGCCCAGCTGGGGGATGTCCTCCCAACAAGCCATTTATATTTGTTAGATGCTGTGTCATCCTTCCCACCTAGTGTCCCCAGAGCCATTCATCCAAATGGTGCGTTATGTAGTTCTAAGATGTCAGACCACTCTTATTTCAATGGATCTGCTCTATGTGCAAAATTGGGTCTGACAGATTAGTTACAGGGTCTAGTTATCCTGTGCCCTGAAACAGTTGGGGAATTCATGTGAGGCTGACATCCAGATCAGGCTTTTGGTATGGCCAATTTAGTACTGTCACCATGAGGTTTGAGGAGGTGTCCCCACTGTCATGTCATATTCATACAATGGGGAATGTAAAGTTTCAAAAGGATGGACATCCCACAATTGGGAACTCATGTTGTCTATTAGCTTTTAACATTTCTTGGTATTACATTGACATGTGTACAAATAACTTGTACCCCAATGCGTTTGCTGTAGAGAAGGCAAGTGGCTGGGCTGCTGAACCCTTTGCCCATGCATTTTGTCCACGCTAAATAGGCCAAAGTCATAACTATAAGAGTGCTACATTTACTATTTGCTGCTTACATCGTGTCTCAATTGATGCTTCATGCCTGTTCATATGCTGTAGGCTATTTTGTCTCAAAATTACCTAAGCTGATCTGAGGTCATTTAGACAGGTATGGTTGTGACTCTGCTCATTTTAGCCTGATTTAATGTTGTAGCAGATGTTCCATTTCACGTACACCTGATGGTGTTGTGGGATATGTTGTCAGTAAAATAGCTTTCGTCTAGGTGCATGTGTCATTCATGGGTACGTTTGTTTTCAGTTGTGTAAGTGTTTAGTCAGGACTTAGGTAGTGAGGATCACAGGTCAGGACAGCTGTATGTGATGTACATGGACTCATGTTGTCATTAAGAGACTTTGAATCAGAATGTCAGGTGCAATATTATGAGCCCTTGTAGCACATTGTATGGTGTCCATAGTTGTTTTTGCTATAACTACGCTCCTTGTGATTGTCTGTGGATGTATCATGTGTGGTAGGTAGCCCCCTGTTGCAATTACATAGACCCTCATTACAACCCTGGCGGTAAATCCTGCTTTCCACTGTGCAGAAGACCGCCAACATACGTTGCGGCAGCGGAATTCTGCTACAGGTATTACGACTCACAGCTCGGAATCCGCCACAATACAGACACCTACACAAGTCCGCCACACCAAAGGTCAGTGATAAACTGGCGATACCAAAACCTACACTGTCACGCCAACAAGAATACCCCCACACTATCACAACCCACGAATCAACGCGGCGGTCTTTCAACCGTGGTATTCCATTGGCGCTACACACCGCCGCGCTCAAAATACACACACATTTACAAAACACAACCACATTGGACAACTCAAAATACACACACCTGACACACATACACACAACACACCCACACACCCAATCCAATATAAAACACACACCCACATCACCCACAAACCCATACAACCAAAATTCTGAAAGAAGGCCAGAGATAGGGACTACCTAACACAACACTAGCATCTCCAGACATACAACAACATCACTCATACAACATCCACGCTCCTCAAACAACACACACCAACACATCCCCTCACACATCACAACAGACATCCCCTCACACATCACCCACACCACATCATGGCACCTCAAAGACACCCCAGGTTCTCTGAGGAGGTGCTCAGGGTCATGGTGGAGGAAATCGTCGGGGTAGAGCCACAGCTATTCGGATCACAGGTGCAGCAGACCTCCATTGGAAGGAAGATGGAGCTATGGCTGAGAATTGTTGACAGGGGCAACGCAGTGGGACAACCTCCAAGAACACGGGATGACATCATGAAGATGTGGAACAACCTACGGGGGAAGGTACGTTCCGTGGTATCCAGACACCAGATTGCTGTACAGATGACTGGCATCGGACCCCCACCTCCTCCCCCACAACTAACAACATGGGAGGAGCAAGTCTTGGCGATCATGCATCCTGAGGGCCTCGAAGCAGTGGCAGGAGGAATGGACTCTGGTAAGTCATATCTTTACTACTTCATCACCCCTACCCCACCTGCATGCCATCACATACTCCCACCCTCACCCTCACACCCATCACCCCAACAACCCACAGATACCCCACCAACACAGCCCACACATCCCAAATTCAAGCCCTGCATGTAACACCAATGCATGGACACCCATCACCTGAGCATGTCCAGTAGAGAGACTCACTCATGCCCCAAAATCACCAATCACACAAGGGCCACAGTAATAATGCAAGCACAGGAGTAGAGGGTAACTCACCCATTGCACAAGATGGCACACACAGATACAATAACTATGCATTTACACCCCAAAAGGACCCATCCCCCAAGACCCCGGACAGGAGGTGCCAGACATATCCAGTTCCCCCACAGAAGAGGCCCACAGTGATGACAGCAGCTCTGCACGCCTGGATCAAGATGACCATCCCAGCCCATCAGGGATCTCGGGACAGTCGGTTCCCCTGACACAGTCACAAACCACCACTGAACCTCCCCCTCAGGAAACACCACCACAGCACCCACCCAGCGGGCCCATCCCTCTGTCCCCAGGACACTTCAATCAGCAGTGTGTCCACCACTACAAGGAACCCAGGCAACCCCACTAACACAGGACAATCAGGGACCTGGGGCAGTGGCAGTGGGCACACGGTTCAGGGGACAGAGGCACAGGATAACAAGGAAGCTGGGAGGACTGCTGTGCGACAGGGGGAGAACAGGCCCAGGGAACCCACTCTCCATGAGGCACTCTCCAACATCATGGGAGCTTATCACTATTCCCAGGAGACCATGGGCACGGTACAGGCCAAGTTTCAGGAGACCCAACGGCTGCAGGAGGAACATTACCTGGGGATCAGGGAGGACTTGAAGTCCATCAACACCACCCTGGTCACCATTACAGGGGTGTTGGCAGACCTTCTCAACACCAGGAGGGACACAGTGGCACACCAACGGGCCCCTGACACTAGCCTGGACGATGAACAGCCCTCCAACTCCGCCGGCGCTAGTGGACAGGAGGCACCGCCATAGCAACAACAGGCCACGGGCACCCCACCCCCTGCAGATGGAGAACCGACCCGCAAATGGTCCCTGAGATCCAGGTACAAGACAGAGAACATTACCAAGACCCCCGCCAGGAAATAAGACCCCCCTGAATGTCATCCTTCTGTCCCACTATGTCACCCTGTCCACCTTAAACTGCCATTGCTCCACTTCCTATGCCCAATTGGACAATGCACCTATGAAACAAATAGACTGGACTCTGCCATGGACATTCCTCCACCATCATCTCAGCCCATTTCACACACATTCACCCCTCCACTTATTTGCACAGATATAAACACACTTGAATCACAAAACAATCTGGAGTCTGTCTGTGCTTTCACTAATGTGTAATTTCAAAACCTCTGGACTATAGCAATGTCAATGTACTTGTTCAGATACCAATATAACACAGCTGTAGGCCAGCAGTAAACATAGCAGAGGGCACAAAGTGGGAGGCAGATCTGTGAAATGGAAAGGCAAAGTGACAAGTCAGGGTCCATACACTGACTTATGCTAGCTCCAACAATAGTATGAGATGTGGGAAGCAGTTACATCTTCTTACCTGTGTCTCACTGAAAGTATTGCGTTATGATGTTGTTTCGGTTGTTAACATATTCTTCTTCTGCGTCCTCTTCTTCACTGTCCACAGGCACCACAGCTGCCACAAGACTACCATCTGGCCCATCCTCCTACAGAAAAGGCACCTGGCGTTCCAATGCCAGATTGTGCAGCATACAGCAGGCCACGATGATCTGGCACACCTTCTTCGGTGAATATAGGGATCCACCTGTCAGATGGAGGTACCAGAATCTGGCCTTCAGGAGGCCGAAGGCGTGTTCTATAATCCTCCTAGTTTGCCCATGTGCCTCATTGTAGCGTTCCTCTGCCCTTGTCCTGGGATTCCTCACTGGGGTCAGTAGCCATGACAGGTTGGGGTAACCAGAGTCACCTGCAAATGTTGAGGGACAAATGTTAGACACACACTAACCCTTAGGGACAACCCCATACCCAGACACCTATGTCAACTGTGTTGGGACCTTGGCCTCACCTATTAGCCACACATGGTGCCTCTGGAGGTGCCTCATCACATAAGGGATGCCACTATTCCTCAAAATGTAAGCGTCATGCACAGAGCCTGGATACTTGGCATTCACATGGGAGATGTACTGGTCTGCCAAACACACCATCTGCACATTCATTGAATGGTAGCTTTTCCGGTTTCTGTACACCTGTTCATTCCTGCGGGGGGGACAAATGCCACATGTGGACCATCAATGACACCAATGATGTTGGGGATATGTCCCAAGGCATAGAAGTCACCTTTCACTGTGGGCAAATCCTCCAATTGAGGGAAAACGATGTAGCTGCGCATGTGTTTCAGCAGGGCAGATAACACTCTGGACAACACGTTAGAGAACATTGGCTGGGACATTCCTGATGCCATGGCCACTGTTGTTTGAAAAGACCCACTGGCCAGGGAATGGAGTACAGACAGAACCTGCACTAGAGGGGGGATTCCTGTGGGATGGTGGATAGCTGAAATCAGGTCTGGCTCCAACTGGGCACACAGTTACAGGATTGTTGCGCAATCAAGTCTGTATGTGATGATCATGTGTCTCTCTTCCATTGTCGACAGGTCCACCAGGGGTCTGTACACTGGAGGATGCCGCCATCTCATCTCCTACACTAGCAGACGTGTCCTATGGAGGAGATCAGCGAGCAGAGGGTCATGCAACACTTAGGTATCAAGTTGTGTTATTTGGTTAAAATTTGGAAATTCACAATGTGCCTTTATCTGTCTGTATTACAGGCCTAAATAGGTGTGACGCAGTTTTTTTCCATGCCATGTGGCCCCCTCAAATGGCGGCTGCCTGACCTGTAAGGTGGGACAAGGGGAAATGAGGTAACTGCGCAGGCGTTGTACACCGTCGCGGTGGGCGGTCGAAGAACGCAGCTCAATTCAGCATTGGTTAACATTGGGGCCTATGGGTCCCAGGAGCCAATGGCGATGTACGCCGGCGGTGATGGTACGCAGCGCCGCGGACTTGACCGCCATTTTCTCACTGTTCACTCACTTGATACCTGACCTTCAACAGGAGAGGACCTACACTGCAAGTGCTGCTGTGACTTGTGTCTGGAAGCGACGATGATTACAGTGTCTGGGGAAAGGGCCCCTGCCTTCACTTCAGAGTAGTTGGAGAAACTGGTGGATGGGGTCCTCCCCCAGTACACGCAACTGTACAGTCCTCCAGACAAACGGGTGAGTACACTGTGACCATGGTGGATGGCACCTGAGTGTATGGAATGTCGTGGATGGAAGAGGGTCGGGAGGGGAACAGGCCAGAATGTCAGGATTGTGTGTGTTTGTATGGCAGGGCCAGTGTGGGAGGTGTTTGGCAATGGGTGAGATGAAATGTACGGGCTAGAAACATCCATTTTTACTTCACTTTTGCTCTAGGTCAGAGCCCAGCAGAAGAAGGGTATTTGGCGGTCCATCGCCAAGGACGCTTGGACCCTGGGGGTCTACCACAGACGGAGCACCCACTGCCGTAAAAGATGGGAGGACCTGCGCTGCTGGAGCAAGAAGACGGCTGAGGCCCAGCTGGGGCTGGCCTCCCAACATGAAAGGGGTGCCCGTCGCACCTTGACCCCCCTGATGTACCGGATCCTGACAGTGGCCTATCCGGATTTGGATTGGCGCTTGAGGGCATCACAGCAGCCACAACAGGGTGAGTACACTCTAATTCAGCTGACTCTGTGCGCATTACGAGGTGTCTGGGTGGGGGAGGTGGGCTGTGGGTTCCCCTACGCCAGGGCAAACTTGGTAGGCAAGGTCCCTTGTTAGGCAGGCTCTGTGGCACCCCAACCCCACTACTGGTAATAGCCATCTACACCTAGTAAGGCTCCTGTGGCTTCCAGGTGTGCATGAATTGGGCTTAGGTCTCGTCCCCCATGGGCAGGTGAATTTACTAGGAACTGTTAGTGCATGGCTTCGTGCAGAGGGCTGCTCCCTGTGTGTTGTGTCCGCCAACGGTAGTAGTGTTGCATGCACTGAACATGTGTTTCTTCTTTCTTCCCCCCCTTTTTGTTTTGTCTCCCTGTTCTTGCGTGCAATAGCATCATCTGGTGGAGGAGAAGGTGCACCGGATCAGGAGGGAGCTGCAACCCACTTGGCCCTGGAGGGTGAAGGAACGGAGTCTGAAGCCACCAGTGGGATGGAGGGCGAGGGGAGCTCCACGACGGGGACAGGAGCAAACACCAGTGACTGCGACTCCTCCTCTGATGGAAGCTCCCTTGCGGTGGCGGGCACTTCTGTGCCCACCATATCAACAGGTACAGCAGCCACCCCCCTACCAGCACCACCCTCCCAGCAACCCCTCAGAGTGTGTCCCGTGCCCGCTCACCCAGGAGGGTGGGCATCTCCTTTGCCCCAGGCACCTCGGCCCCTGCCCCAGGCAGCCCTGCTGCCCTCAGTGAGGAGGCTATTGACCTCCTGAGATCCCTCACTGTTGGGCAATCTACCATTTTGAATGCCATCCAGGGTGTTGAGAGGCATTTGCAACACACAAATGCATACCTGGAGGGCATTCATTCTGGGCAGGCAGCCCAACAGAGAGCATTTCAGGCTCTGGCCTCAGAACTGATGGCAGCCATTGTCCCTGTGTCTAGCCTCCCCCCTCCAACTTCCTCCACCCATCCCAATCCCCTGTCCCTCAGCCTATCCCAAGCACACCATCAGACCAGCATGCACACAAGAGTGGACATGGCAAACATAAGCACCACACATCCCACAGGCACTCACACAAGCACCATCCCCATGCAGACACAGCATGGCAAGACACCTGCGGTGCCATCAAAGGTAGGGAAGGGACAAAAGCAGAAGAGCAGATCAGGACAGGGCACGGTGGCACCGACTGAGGGACTAGTGTCTGCCCTTTGGTCAACGACTACACCAACTTTTACGGCGGCGAACACCGCAACCTGCCCTGCCACCAGCACCGTCACCTGCACCGCCACCAGCACTGCCACCTGCACCGCCACCAGCACCACCACCTGCACCGCCACCTGCACCGCCACCTGCACGTCTGCAGCCTCAGCAACAGTCCCCAGCATCTACCCCAGTGGGCAGCAATCCGAGGCTGCACGAGACGTCCTGCTGTGTCCCTCAACATGTGCTGACACATGCACCACCACCAGCACTGCCGCCGCAAGCACCGCCACCAGCCCCGCAATGTGCTCGGATAGTGACACTACCGCTGTCATGGCTACCATCCAGTGGTCAGCCTCCCGAGGCTGGAGGAGGCTTCCTGGACCCTGTTCAGCTTCCGTGAGGCATGACTTTCATCACTGTTTGCACCTGCAGGTGGAAGGCGAAGCCGCAGCAGGGTGGAGTATGTCTCTGCCTCCATGGTGTATCATGCTACCTGTTCCTAGGCAATCTCGTGCCCCACACACCCATGTGAGGGAATGGGACCGGCCACACTGCATGTGGAGCACTCTGGGCACAAGGCTCCCTCCAGAACCAGTGGAGAAAAGCATCCACTACCTCAGTCCTTGGCAGGATGAAGCACTCTGGGCACAATGCCCCCTCCAGAACCAGTGGAGAATCGCATCCACTACCTCAGTCCTAGGCAGGATGAAGCACTATGGGCACAAGGCCCCTTCCAGAACCAGTGGAGAAACGCACCCACTACCTCAGTCCTTGGCAGGATGAAGCACTCTGGGCACAATGCCCCCTCCAGAACCAGTGGATAAAAGCATCCACTACCTCAGTCCTTGGCAGGATGAAGCACTCTGGGCACAAGGCCCCCTCCAGAAACAGTGGAGAAAAGCATCCAGTATCTCAGTCCACAAGGCCCCCTCCAGAACCAGTGGAGAATCGCATCTACTACCTCAGTCCTTGGCAGGATGAAGCACTCTGGGCACAAGGCCCCCTCCAGAACCGGTGGAGAAAAGCATCTACTACCTCAATCCTTGGCAGGATGAAGCACTCTGGGCACAAGCCCCCCTCAAGAACCAGTGGAGAATGTTATCCACTTGAGAGACTGTGGCTTTGCACTTCCCTGGATAGAGCAGTGGGCAAACTACCCACTGGAAAGACTTGAGAAACTGTGGCTTTGCACTTCCTAGGATAGAGCAGTGGGCAAACCACCCACTGGAAAGACTTGAGAGACTGTGGCTTTGCACTCCCAGGATAGAGCAGTGGGCAAACCACCCTCTGGAAAGACTTGAGAGACTGTGGCTTTGAACTCCCTAGGATACAGCAGTGGGCAAACCACCCACTGGAAAGATTTGAGAGACTGCGGCTTTGCACTCCCCAGGTTACAGCAATGGGCATGTAGCCCCCTCGTGCAGTAGTGGCGTTGTGTGTTCATCCGGCTGAGGTGCCCCCTCCCCTTTCCCCTGAGGTGCCTGTTTAATTTCGATCTGATGCCCCTGCAGTGTTCTCTCCGTTTCGAGTCAGGTATCTTGTGTGGGTTTCACCTATGCATTTTGGGACCACTGGTCCACGGACAATAATTGGTACACTATCCAGACTTGTGTAGTTGGTGTACATATTTGAATATACTCAATTTTGTACTTTCATTATCAGATTTTTCATGATTACAATCGTTACAATTATTTAATTTTGTCCTTGCGTTCTTCCAGGGGGTGGGGGGTATATATGTGATGTTGCTACATGTGTTTGTGTGTACGGTGTTGTGGGTGAGGTTGGGGGGTATTGCATGTTGCGTGTGTGTGTCACTCTCTTTTTCCTCCCCCCTCCCCTGTGTTGTAGGTGCAGTACTCACCGGGGTTGTTGACGGCGGCTGTCCCGATAGAGCAGGAGAAAGACCAGCATGGGCAGGACCTGTAGTTTGGGCTCCATGGCGTCCTGTTTCCTCATTGGGTGTCGAGAGGTGAGTGGTTTCCCTTCTGTGTACTGTTTCCGCTGTGCTTTTGATAGCGTTGGTTCCACCCCAGAAAAGGTGGCGGATAGGCCTGTTGTTATACGGTGGGCGGTACTTTGTCCTCCACCTGTCTGTTGGCGGTTACCGCCACGGTGTTTGTTTCTACCGCCGTGGCGGTCGGAGTGTTAAAGTGGCTGTCTATGACACCCTGTGATACCCCTAAATGTTCTGTGTCCCATCCCAAGTTCTGCTCTTCCACTTCCAACATCTCCCCTGCCTCCTGCAAGTGCCCATGCACCTTCCCCTCCAAGAAATCAACCCCTCCCAAGAGTACCCAACCCTCCCCTAAGCCTCCACCTAAGCCCCCCACCCGAGCCAAAATCCAAACGTCCCCCCTCCAATCCAAAGCCCAAACAACTTCCTCCACTCCCCCTAATCACTTAGGTACCTGCCTGCCACCTTGATGCTCCTACCTGTGGAGGTTACATGGCAGTCAGGAGTCAGGTTGGGGGCACACACATGTGCTTTGTGTGCATACTACACAATATTTTCTTGGACTGGCCTCTGGCCTTGGATATTTTAACATTATTTATTCAAATATTCTATATTTGGACCAACTTGTTGTTTGTTTAAAGGTTACATCTTTGTCCTGCTTTTCTTTTCTTAGGGCAGATTTGTTCTTGGCTGACATTGTTTGTGTGTGAGTATTTGTGTGTCAGTGGTGGTTGTGCCAACTGTTTTGTTCGGGCAGCATGTGAGGTTGTGTGCAGAGCATTTGTCCCCCGTGATAGGTGTGTGTTGTGTGATGGGCATATGTATGTGGGGACATGTTGTTGTGATGGAATTGAGTGGTGTTTGTGTTGGCATGTGTTTGTTGCAGTGGTGTGTGCTTTTGTGTGGTTGGACTGTGTGCATGTGTGTGGTGAATGGTATGTCAGATACATTGTGATGTGTCTTTGTGGGTGTGACCGGGTGTCCCCGGCACAAAACGCTCCCAATGACGTATCGGACAGTGCCGATACGTCATTTCCGCGTCTCTCCGTTGCCAGGGAAACGCGTCGAGAGCGAGGCTGGCGACCGGCCGTTGCCGGGGAAACCATTATGGTTTCCCGGCACGGCGAGAGTCAAAAGGAGGACGCGCCGCATCGAGAGGGAGAGCCCGTCGGTGAAACGGAGAACAGGAGACCCGAGGAGATCGCCGGCGAGCAGGAGGACCCGAGAGGAATACTTACCTAGACGGAAGGACGAGAGAAGCCTAAAGACCCCGAGGGGATCGAGCGGAGAAACCCTGGAAGGAGAGTGCCGCAGGAGGACTGCTACAACGCCAGCCACGACCCTGGAGGGTCGTGGCTAACCAAGGTACAGTCCTTTTGGACACCGAAAAGGGGCACCACTAACAAAGGGACTGGGGAGGGGATATAGAGGAGGGGTGGAAAAGGGAGGAGTAATAAGGGCACATCAACCAACACCTGTGTGGCACCTTTACCCCAACAATATTAGTTTTCCGTGCACAGTTATTTCCCCACCTCCTCACGGCCACCAACCCCCTCCTTGTGTTTTGCCTTTTTTCTCCAGTCCATGCTAGAAAGAGAGGAAACCCTTTTATAAGACCCTATACTTACCCGGGCGTTTTGTCCTTCTGTTTTCGGTACCATCCTGGACTCCCCTGAGAGGACAAACCACCACGCCGCCTGAAAGAGAAGAAAATGATTAGAAGACAACACCAAGCCGGGGAAGAAAAGAAAACAGACGAACAACTTCACAAGTGTGGGAAAACAACTACCTCTAGTACCACTCGTTAATTTTACCACTTACTCAGAATAAACCACTTATAAACTCAATTCCATACCTCTCAGTTGTCTTTATACTGTTCAATCTGTCACAGTGGTGTCAGAAGTGGGATCAGGTGTGGGACGCCTTCCCAGACAACTGAACAGTATACATCATGAGCGACACCCCCTCGTTGGAGGATATGATTAAACAATTGGCCGAAGGACAGCGTCACCTGCAGCTGGTATGGGAGGCCCACCAGCGAGAAGCAAAAGAGGACAGGGAAGCCTTGCAGTCGGCTTTAAAGAGCCAGGCAACAATCCTTGCAAATAATCAACTGGTCCACAAGACTGCCATGAAGAAATTAACGGAAACTATTGCTGTTAGTAAGGTTCACCCCAATGTCCCAAGTTCTGTGTTACAGAAGTATCAAGAGGGTGAAGACCCCGAAGCCTTTTTTACTAATTTCGAGAGGGTAGCTTCATCTGCCCAATGGCCTGAGGATAGATGGGGTCAGTATGTAGCGCCCCTACTTACAGGGATATTACAAGCCGCATATCAAGCAGCAAACCCGGGTGGAACCACGCCATACCAAGAAATAAAGACTAGTATCCTAGAACGGGTGGGACATGACAATGAATATTATAGGGTCAAATTCAGGAAAATTAAATGGGGACCGAATGAAGACCCCCGAACTTTTTACTATCGTGTAAAGGATCTGGCTTTGAAGTGGTTCGGTCCCTCCGGTAATAGTAGAGAAGATGTGATCCAAACAATCGTACTCGAACAATATCTAGATGCTTTGCCTTCGGCAACCAAACATTGGATTAGTCAACATCCAAAAGTGAATACGGAAATGGCAATTGATCTAGCAGTGCCTATCATCGCTCAGTGGATGTAAGGAATGTTCCAACCCGACCCAGCATAAAACCTGGGATATCCAACCCTAGAAACACTCCCAGAGCCCTTCCAGACGAACCCGTTCCTCGCAGGATGATCGACCATCCTCCAGTGACCGGACCCCAATGTTACCACTGTGGGGAATGGGGACACATTTCCCGCATGTGTCCTAAGAAACAGGATAGTAGTGAGCCAATGGAAATAGGAGTAACTCGACGTCGGGTACTGTGTACCGGCCGAGGTAGCCTGAAGTATAAACATACCCTGAACATCAATGGACGAGCCGTATGGGCCCTTATTGATTCCGGGTGCAGCCAATCCGTAGTGAGGAACGATATAGTAAACATAGCAGGCAAGGAAGTAGAGCGATGGGTGAATATTTGTTGTATTCACGGGGATAAAGAGCAATACCCCTTACATGATCTAACAGTAGAGTGGAGAAATTACCGGGATGTCCTCCCTATGGGGATAATGACCGATCTGATCGAGGAGTGTATCATTGGGACAGATTATGAACATTTCCAAGAACTACTGGATCACGTCAGAAAACCCAAATGGACACAAGACTGGTGGGGGGAAGCTCCTTTCTCTGACAGCGATATTGAATGTCCCAGAACCCGTAGGAAATTGTCACGTAGAGAGAAGCGGGCAGACAAAGCGAATCATCGGGGAAGAGAGGGATCAGGACAGAATCTAGGTCTTGTTGCCGAAACACATGAGGTACCTATCAGTTTTCCCCAACGACAGAGAGAAGACCCTTCTCTTGCCCAAGCCTGGAAATCGGCTAAATCAGAAGAAACCGAGGAGGTGGGTCCCTACTTCCTAATTAAGAAAAACCTTTTATACAGGGTAACCACTACTCGTACGGGAGACCATAAACTACAATTGTTAGTGCCCGAGTATTATAGAGAACAAGTCCTCACTTTGGCTCATTGTCAACCGGGTGGGGGTCATTATGGGAGGGAAAAAAACGAAGAGTACCTTCTTCGGCGGTTTTACTGGCCGGGGAGTTTTGCCCACATACGCAAATATTGCTCCCAATGTCCCCGGTTCCAACTCACTGAACCGGGGAGACTTAAAAAAGCACCTCTAATGCCCCTACCCATCATAGATATACCTTTTAGTAGGATGGGAATGGACCTGATTGGTCCTGTGGTACCCTCAACTAAAGGTCACACGTATATCTTAGTTATGGTTGATTATGCCACTCGATACCCCGAGGCCGTACCTCTAAAGAGTATGACAACCAAGACCGTTGCCCAAGCTATGATAAATGTCTTCTCTCGAGTTGGATTCCCGCATGAAATACTCACCGACCAGGGAACCCCTTTTATGTCTACGCTTATGAAGCAGGTGTGTAAGACATTAGGTATTTCCCAAATTCGAACTTCGGTGTACCATCCACAAACAGATGGACTGGTGGAAAGGTACAACCGAACAATAAAAACCCTACTGAGGAAAGTAGTGGAAGACACGGGGAGAGACTGGGATCAGAAGCTACCATTAGTGTTATACGCAATACGAACCTATGAACAGGCCTCAACAGGCCATAGCCCTTTTGAACTCGTGTTCGGGAGACAGCCACAGTCCCTTTTGGACATGGCCATTGAAACCTGGGAAGAAGAGGCGGAGGAAGGGGGAAAACCCTTATTAGAATATACCCACAATCTACGTTCTCAACTACAAGATTTATGGGAAACAGTCAGAGCCAATATGGAACGAGCTCAACAAAACCAAAAACAATATTATGACCGAGGAAGTAAGTTAAGGGTGTTACAACCTGGAGATCAAGTACTCATTATGCGACCCACGTCTGAACAAAAACTGGTGGCCAAATGGCAGGGTCCCTATAAGGTGTTACGATCCGTTTCTCCAGTCACTTACCTAGTTGAAATCGCAACCACTCCTCAGAAAACCCAAATTTATCATATAAATCTCCTAAAAAAATGGGAAGAACCAAACAATTCCAACTCTGTCGAAGCCATGGGTCAATTCGTATGTCCTAGTAAAAACTGGCATATCGAGTTTTGTCCTACCGAACACCCTGAGGGGGAGGGGCTACCAGTAGTAAACGAAACCTTAACGAAATCAGAAAAAGAACAGGTATATAGCCTACTAAAACCCTTCAGAAGGTTTTTTTCAGAAATGCCAGGTAAAACCACCAAGATAACCCATAAAATAAGGACTACACCGGGTACAATTGTTATGTTAAGGCCATATCGTATCCCCGAGGCCAGGAAACAGATTATGGAGAACGAAATCCAGAAAAAGTTAGAACTAGGAGTGATAGAGCCTTCAACTAGTCCCTGGAGCTCCCCAGTTGTTCTAGTACCGAAACCTGACGGTACTATTCGATTCTGTACTGATTTCCGTAAGCTTAACGAAAATTCCATGTTCAACACATATCCCATACCTAGAGTGGATGACGTACTAGAAAAACTGGGAAAAGCAAAGTATATGTCCACACTAGATTTGACTAAAGGATATTGGCAGATTCCATTAGCCCCAGAGGATAAGGAGAAAACGGCTTTTGCCACTCAGTCCGGTCTTTATCATTTCACCGTGTTACAGTTCGGACTGCATGGTGCTCCAGCCACGTTCCAACGGTTAATGGATAAACTCTTAAATCCATTTCAAACATTTACGGCAGCTTACTTGGATGACGTTGTTATCTTTAGTGAAACTTGGGATGATCATCTAAAACATTTACAACAGATATTCCACACTCTTGCAAACGCTGGCTTAACCGCCAATCCCAAAAAGTGCGTTATAGGACAATCAGACATATCATACTTAGGATACAAAATCAGTCAGGGGAACCTGCAACCTCAAACTAAGAAAGTAGATGCCATTCTGAATGCACCCAACCCTACGACAAAAAAAGAATTGCGCTCATTCCTAGGGTTGGTAGGCTACTATCGACGGTTCATACCCGACTATTCCACCTTAGCCGCTCCCCTCACTGATCTTCTGTCTAAATCCCATCCGAATCGGTTAGCCCCTTTTTCGGAGCAACAGAAGGCTAGCTTTGAGCAACTAAAGTCCTGTCTGACTAGGGACCCAATACTACGGTGCCCGGATTTCTCAAAACCCTTCCATCTATATACAGATGCCTCTGATGTGGGGTTAGGAGGTGTACTGACCCAACCAGATGGGGAAGGTAGGGATCACCCAGTAGTGTATGTCAGTAGGAAGCTATTTCCCCGAGAACGCCACTACCCTACCATCGAAAAGGAATGTCTGGCCATCAAATGGGTCGTGGAGACCTTGCAATATTACCTTTTAGGTCGGCCTTTTATACTGTTTACGGACCATGCTCCCCTCACTTGGTTGTCTGCTCATAAAGATACGAATTCACGGATTTTAAGATGGTTCCTTGAACTCCAACCATTTTCCTTTCAGGTCCGTCACATCATAGGACCCCAACAAGCCCCCGCTGATTATTTGTCTAGATTCCCGGACTCTACTGCGGTCCTCGAACAGGACCTCTCGTGGGGGGGGGGGTGTGACCGGGTGTCCCCGGCACAAAACGCTCCCAATGACGTATCGGACAGTGTCGATTCGTCATTTCCGCGTCTCCCCGTTGCCGGGGAAACGCGTCGAGAGCGAGGCTGGCGACCGGCGCCGGGGAAACCATTATGGTTTCCCGGCACGGCAAGAGTCAAAAGGAGGACGCGCCGCATCGAGAGGGAGAGCCCGTCGGTGAAACGGAGAACAGGAGACCCGAGGAGATCGCCGGCGAGCAGGAGGACCCGAGAGGAATACTTACCTGGACGGAAGGACGAGAGAAGCCTAAAGACCCCGAGGGGATCGAGCGGAGAAACCCTGGAAGGAGAGTGCCGCAGGAGGACTGCTACAACGCACGCCACGACCCTGGAGGGTCGTGGCTAACCAAGGTACGGTCCTTTTGGACACCGAAAAGGGGCACCACTAACAAAGGGACTGGGGAGGGGATATAGAGGAGGGGTGGAAAAGGGAGGAGTAATAAGGGCACATCAACCAACACCTGTGTGGCACCTTTACCCCAACAATATTAGTTTTCCGTGCACAGTTATTTCCCCACCTCCTCACGGCCACCAACCCCCTCCTTGTGTTTTGCCTTTTTTCTCCAGTCCATGCTAGAAAGAGATGAAGCCCTTTTATAAGACCCTATACTTACCCGGGCGTTTTGTCCTTCTGTTTTCGGTACCATCCTGGACTCCCCTGAGAGGACAGACCACCACGCCGCCTGAAAGAGAAGAAAACGATTAGAAGACAACACCAAGCCGGGGAAGAAAATAAAACAGACAAACAACTTCACAAGTGTGGGAAAACAACTACCTCTAGCACCACTCGTTAATTTTACCACTTACTCAGAATAAACCACTTATAAACTCAATTCCATACCTCTCAGTTGTCTTTATACTGTTCAATCTGTCACAGTGGGGTTTGCCATATGCTGCGTGCCTTGGTTGTGTGATAGTATGTGCTTGTTCGCTGGTGGTGGTACGTGGTGGTGTATGTATGATTTGTTTAGGGATATTGTCTATCGAGGGTGCTTACCAATGCTTTGCTGGTGTTGTGGTTGTGGTGCAGTAGTATAGTTTGGTGATGTTCTGTGTTGTCGTGTATGGCTGTGCTGGTGCTGTGTTTCTGGGGGTTGGTGCGTATTATTGATGTGTGTGGTTGTGTCTGTGATGGCCCTAGTGTGTGTATTATGTGTGGACGGGTATGTATGTGGCTGTCTGTGAGTATGCAGTGTGTCAGTGTGAGGTTACATGTGTGTGTCACCCTCGCCACCCTTTACCGATTTGTATGTTGTGTGTGCATAGGTACTTTGACATTTCACAAGAGTGACAGGTAAGAGTGTGTACTCACGGTTGCTATTGTCGTTGTCGCTGGTTCCAAAGTCAGGGGGTGAGCTGGAGCAGCAGGAAGATTTGTAGTTCTGGTTCCGTGGCGGCTCCGGACAAGTATGGGTCCCTGAAGGTGAGTGTCTCTGTTTATATGCTTGGTTTCCGCCAGGATTTCATTGGTGGTGGCTATTGTCCTCCATGGCGGCCTAACTGCACTGGAGGTTTCGGCTTTGGTTTGGCTGTATTCTGTTCTGAATACCACCAGTTTCATAATTTGGCAGTTTTCCTCACCAGCCTGTTGGTGACACGCCAATCAATATGGTGGTCCTGAGACAACCAAACTTAAAATGACCCCCTATGTGTTGTTATATGTTTTATTTACTTTGTTCTGTTTTTGTTTACATTGCAGAATTTGAAATTTGTTAAAGAAAGGCACTAAGGGGGACATTAGACCCTGGTGGTCCTGCCCAGCCACTGTGGCGTGGCAGTTAGACTGCCGACAGGTGACGGTGCAGGACTGCTAAATTATGACCACTGCAGTTCACTACCTGTACCGCCAGGGGGGTGGGACCGCCTGGCCAAAGGTTGACCACCTTCAGCACGGCGGTCCACTTAACACCGCCTGTGGTACAGTGAGTATCCTTACCATCAGGAATTCCGTGACAGCAGTCCCACCACAAAATCCCCGGCGGTAAGGATACTGTTGACAGGAATATTAATTCCTGTCACCACTACAGCAGGACTCCCCACCCCTCCCTCCATGTAGGAGCTTGCTCCACCTCCTTCAACGCCATCAGGAGCTCCCCTCTCCCCAAGCAGCAACACCCCCCCAATACCCGATCCCCATGCTGACCCTCTGCCCCGATCCCCGTACTGACCCCCATCTCCCGATCCATGCATGCACACACCACACGTACATACATACATGCACACATCCACTCTCACTCATTCACACACACATGCACACATGGCCACGAACACCACCCCCACCCCGCATACATGCACACATACTCCCCCCACACTCGCATAAACGCTTTCACATAAGCACACAGAAACTTCCATACACGCATTCACACAAGCACACAAACACACACAACACCCCTCCACTCAACTCCATTCACACACACACCCATTCACACACAACACTCAACAGCCCCTCACCCCTGTCGGCTGATCATCTTACCTGTTGGTCACAGTGGTCGTCTGGGAGGGAACTGGGTCCATGGAGCTTGCTCCGCCGCCAACACCCCGCCAACACAACACCGCCACACAGTTTACAATGTTGTAATACCGCGGGCGGTGTTGTGGTGACGTGGTGGTGGCGACGGACCAAGCTCCACTAGACCGCCGACCACCAGTATGGCTTCTTGCGGCTTCCCTGCCAAATAGTGGCGGAGAGCAGCCAGCATCCATAATATGGTGGACTGACCTGTTGGTCATAGTGGGCGTGATTTCGGCAGTCTACTAAAAAGAAGCCGGAAGTCATAATGAGAGCCTAAGTATAGTTAGTGACAGTATCTCAATTTATATTTATTAGTTTTTTCTCACTTAATACAGCTATCATGTGTTTTGCATTTATTGCTGTTTTTAGAAAGGGGGTGGTGTTGTAGTATGTAGTAATGGTTTGTTGTTTCAAGTGATTAAGCTCATTCTATGTTCTGGAATGGAATGGGATCCTGATAGGTCTTTCTAGCAATGTTATGTAGTTGTTTTTTTGTTCCTGAGTGCTGCCAGACCTTCTCCAGTTGTGGGTGTATTCCTGAGGTACGGTTAAAGCTCATAACCCACCTTCTGACTTTAATATTGATTCCAACAGTAGCTAGGCACAAAAAGCATTCAGGATTAACTTAAAGGCAATGACTAAATTATTTATGCAACACTCAAACAATAAAGTGAAAACACAACACAAGAAAAATACCACATCATTTTAGAAAAATAGAGTAAACATTTTGACACACAAAAAACACATATCTAATCAATAGGACTGGAGTTATGAAGTGTTAAAACCCTCATGCTCTGCCCACAGCACTAGACATTTTATAGGACAGAGGGAGCCTTTGAAACCTCGCCCTCCCAGCAAAGACTGTGACCAGGGACCGACCGTTGATAAAAGAAAGCATCAGGAGGTGCTTAAAAAGCCTTGTCCCCTGCGGCAGTGCAGCACTTTACAGGACCAGGGAAGGCATTGAAAAATCACCCTCCCAACACAGACTGTGGCCAGGGACATGCTGCTGAAGATAGCAAAGTGCAGGGAGTGCTTAAAATCATTACGCTCTGCCCACACCACTGAACGCACATGCGATGCACCAGGGCACGTGCCTGGGTGTAGACCGGGCCAAAAGTGGGCCCGTCTGCACCCATCCGTGGTCAGATGAGGCTGGGCTGGGACAGTCCCCTTGGCCTGTCACCCCATTCTCTGGAATATGTTTTGAGGTCTGATGTTTTAGAAGCGGCCAAGGTATAAGGTACAGTGACTTTGATTGATGGTGAACTAGGGCACTTAACCGAGTACCGCTTTGGGGTTAATTGTCCGTGGGGTCTTTTCTCTTCCCAAAAAATATGTCCAGGAGTAATACTCCATCAGTTGCATCTACTTCTAATTTTACACTGGATGGTGTCCTACAAAAAGCAGTGGGTGTTCTTAGTAGGGAGAACGAACTGTCTGAGAGAAGATTGTCGTAGTCTTCATCACCACTGTTTTACCTGACAGCCTTAGGGTGGTCATCCCCTAACTTTTTGCCTGCTCCCTCCACTTTTCTCACACAATTTTTGCTGTTTTTAGGATTATGTGCACTTCATCACTGCTAATCAGTTCTAAAGTGCATATGCCCTCTCCCTCAAACATGGTAAAATTGGTTCATTCCCAATTGGCGTATTTGATTTACTTGTAAGTACCAAGTAAAGTGCACTACATGTGCCCAGGTCCTGTAAATTGAATGCAAACAAGAGACAACTGTTGATTTCTAAGATTTAAGATTCTTTTTAACCCCTTCGCTGCCAGGCCTTTTCCCCCTCCTGTGACAGGCCTTTTGTTGCCTATTTGGGGCAGTTCGCGCTTAGGCCCTCATAACTTTTTGTCCACATAAGCTAACCAAGCCAAATTTGCGTCCTTTTTTTCCAACATCCTAGGGATTCTAGAGGTACCCAGACTTTGTGGGTTCCCTTGAAGGAGGCCAAGAAATTGGCCAAAAGACAGTGAAAATTTCGTTTTTTTCAAAAAAATTTGAAAAAGTGGCTGCAGAAGGAGGCTTGTGGTTTTTCCCCTGAAAATGGCATCAACAAAGGGTTTCCGGTGCTAAACTCAGCAGCTTCCCAGCTTTCAGGAACAGGCAGACTTGAATCAGAAAACCCAATTTTTCAACACAATTGTGTCATTTTACTGGGACATACCCCATTTTTGCAATTTTTTGTGCTTTCAGCCTCCTTCCAGTCAGTGACAGAAATGGGCATGAAACCAATGCTGGATCCCAGAAACCTAAATATTTCTGAAAAGTAGACAAAATTCTGAATTCAGCAAGGGGTCATTTGTGTAGATCCTACAAGGGTTTCCTACAGAAAATAACAACTGAAAAAGAAAAATATTGAAATTGAGGTGAAAAAAACATAAATGTTTCTCTACGTTTTACTCTGTAACTTTTCCCTGCAATGTCAGATTATCGAAAGCAATATACCGCTACGTCTGCTGGACTCCTCTGGTTGCGGAGATATATAGGGCTTGTAGGTTCATCAAGAACCCAAGGAACCCAGAGCCAATAAATGAGCTGCACCCTGACGTGCTTTGTCATTCTATACCGGGTATACAGCAATTCATTTGCTGAAATATAAAGAGTAAAAAATTGCTATCAACAAAACCTTTGTATTTCCAAAAAGGGCACAAGATAAGGTGTTGAGGAGCAGTGGTTATTTGCACATATCTGAATTCCGGGGTGACCAAACTAGCATGTGAATTACAGGGCATTTCTCAAATAGATGTCTTTTTTACACACTCTCCTATATTTGGAAGGAAAAAATGTAGAGAAAGACAAGGGGCAATAACACTTGTTTTGCTAATCTATGTTCCCCCAAGTCTCCCGATAAAAATGATACCTCACTTGTGTGGGTAGGCCTAGCGCCCGCGACAGGAAACACCCCAAAGCGCAACGTGGACACATCCAAATTTTTGGAAGAAAACCGAGGTGTTTTTTGCGAAGTGCCTACCTGTAGATTTTGGCCTCTAGCTCAGCCGGCACCTAGGGAAACCTACCAAACCTGTGCATTTCTGAAAACTAGAGACCTAGGGGAATCTAAGGAGGGATGACTTGCGGGGCTCGACCAGGTTCTGTTACCCAGAATCCTTTGCAAACCTCAAAATTTGGCTAAAAAAACAAATGTTCCTCACATTTCTGTGGCAGAAAGTTCTGGAATCTGAGAGGAGCCACAAATTTCCTTCCACCCAGCGTTCCCCCAAGTCTCCCGATAAAAATGATACCTCACTTGCGTGGGTAGGCCTAGCGCCCGCGACAGGAAACGCCCCAAAGCGCAACGTGGACACATCCAAAATTTTGGAAGAAAACAGAGGTGTTTTTTGCGAAGTGCCTACCTGTAGATTTTGGCCTCTAGCTCAGCCGGCACCTAGGGAAACCTACCAAACCTGTGCATTTCTGACAACTAGAGACCTACGGGAATCCAAGGAGGGGTGACTTGCGGGGCTCGGACCAGGTTCTGTTTCCCAGAATCCTTTGCAAACCTCAAAATTTGGCTAAAAAAACATATGTTCCTCACATTTCTGTTGGAGAAAGTTCTGGAATCTGAGAGGAGCCACAAATTTCCTTTCACCCAGCGTTCCCCCAAGTCTCCCGATAAAAATGATACCTCACTAGCGTGGGTAGGCCTACCGCCGGCGACAGGAAACACCCCAAAGCGCAACGTGGACACGTCCAAAATTTTGGAAGAAAACAGAGGTGTTTTTTGCAAAGTGCCTACCTGTAGATTTTGGCCTCTAGCTCAGCCGGCACCTAGGGAAACCAACCAAACCTGTGCATTTCTGAAAACTAGAGACCTAGGGGAATCCAAGATGGGGTGACTTGCGGGGCTCGGACCAGGTTCTGTTACCCAGAATCCTTTGCAAACCTCAAAATTTGGGTAAATAAACACATGTTCCTCACATTTCTGTGGCAGAAAGTTCTGGAATCTGAGAGAAGCCACAAATTTCCTCCACCCAGCGTTCCCCCAAGTCTCCCGATAAAAATGATACCTAACTTGCGTGGGTAGGCCTAGCGCCGGCGACAGGAAACACCCCAAAGCGCAACGTGGACACGTCCAAAATTTTGGAGGAAAACAGAGGTGTTTTTTGCGAAGTGCCTACCTGTAGATTTTGGCCTCTAGCTCAGCCGGCACCTAGGGAAACCTACCAAACCTGTGCATTTCTAAAAACTAGAGACCTAGGGGAATCCAAGATGGGGTGACTTGCGGGGCTCGGACCAGGTTCTGTTACCCAGAATCCTTTGCAAACCTCAAAATTTGGCTAAAAAAACAAATATTCCTCACATTTCTGTGGCAGAAAGTTCTGGAATCTGAGAGGAGCCACAAATTTCCTTCCACCCAGCGTTCCCCCAAGTCTCCCGATAAAAATGATACCTCACTTGCATGGGTAGGCCTAGCGCCCGCAACAGGAAACGCCCCAAAGCGCAACGTGGACACATCCAAAATTTTGGAAGAAAACAGAGGTGTTTTTTGGGAAGTGCCTACCTGTAGATTTTGGCCTCTAGCTCAGCCGGCACCTAGGGAAACCTACCAAACCTGTGCATTTCTGAAAACTAGAGACCTAGGGGAATCCAAGGAGGGGTGACTTGCGGGGCTCGGACCAGGTTCTGTTACCCAGAATCCTTTGCAAACCTCAAAATTTGGGTAAATAAACACATGTTCCTCACATTTCTGTGGCAGAAAGTTCTGGAATCTGAGAGGAGCCACACATTTCCTTCCACCCAGCGTTCCCCCAAGTCTCCCGATAAAAATGATACCTCACTTGCGTGGGTAGGCCTAGCGCCGGCGACAGGAAACACCCCAAAGCGCAACGTGGACACGTCCAAAATTTTGGAGGGAAACAGAGGTGTTTTTTGCGAAGTGCCTACCTGTAGATTTTGGCCTCGAGCTCAGCCGGCACCTAGGGAAACCTACCAAACCTGTGCATTTCTGAAAACTAGAGACCTAGGGGAATCCAAGGAGGGGTGACTTGCGGGGCTCGGACCAGGTTCTGTTACCCAGAATCCTTTGCAAACCTCAAAATTTGGGTAAATAAACACATGTTCCTCACATTTCTGTGGCAGAAAGTTCTGGAATCTGAGAGGAGCCACACATTTCCTTCCACCCAGCGTTCCCCCAAGTCTCCCGATAAAAATGATACCTCACTTGCGTGGGTAGGCCTAGCGCCGGCGACAGGAAACACCCCAAAGCGCAACGTGGACACGTCCAAAATTTTGGAGGGAAACAGAGGTGTTTTTTGCGAAGTGCCTACCTGTAGATTTTGGCCTCTAGCTCAGCCGGCACCTAGGGAAACCTACCAAACCTGTGCATTTCTGAAAACTAGAGACCTAGGGGAATCCAAGGAGGGGTGACTTGCAGGGCTCGGACCAGGTTCTGTTACCCAGAATCTTTTGCAAACCTCAAAATTTGGCTAAAAAAACACATGTTCCTCACATTTCTGTAGCAGAAAGTTCTGGAATCTGAGAGGAGCCACAAATTTCCTTCCACCCAGCGTTCCCCCAAGTCTCCCGATAAAAATGATACCTCACTTGCATGGGTAGGCCTAGCGCCCGCAACAGGAAACGCCCCAAAGCGCAACGTGGACACATCCAAAATTTTGGAAGAAAACAGAGGTGTTTTTTGCGAAGTGCCTACCTGTAGATTTTGGCCTCTAGCTCAGCCGGCACCTAGGGAAACCTACCAAACCTGTGCATTTCTGAAAACTAGAGACCTAGGGGAATCCAAGGAGGGGTGACTTGCGGGGCTCGGACCAGGTTCTGTTACCCAGAATCCTTTGCAAACCTCAAAATTTGGGTAAATAAACACATGTTCCTCACATTTCTGTGGCAGAAAGTTCTGGAATCTGAGAGGAGCCACACATTTCCTTCCACCCAGCGTTCCCCCAAGTCTCCCGATAAAAATGATACCTCACTTGCGTGGGTAGGCCTAGCGCCGGCGACAGGAAACACCCCAAAGCGCAACGTGGACACGTCCAAAATTTTGGAGGGAAACAGAGGTGTTTTTTGCGAAGTGCCTACCTGTAGATTTTGGCCTCTAGCTCAGCCGGCACCTAGGGAAACCTACCAAACCTGTGCATTTCTGAAAACTAGAGACCTAGGGGAATCCAAGGAGGGGTGACTTGCAGGGCTCGGACCAGGTTCTGTTACCCAGAATCTTTTGCAAACCTCAAAATTTGGCTAAAAAAACAAATGTTCCGCACATTTCTGTGGCAGAAAGTTCTGGAATCTGGGAGGAGCCACAAATTTCCTTCCACCCAGCGTTCCCCCAAGTCTCCCGATAAAAATGATACCTCACTTGCGTGGGTAGGCCTAGCGCCCGCGACAGGAAACGCCCCAAAGCGCAACGTGGACACATCCAAAATTTTGGAAGAAAACAGAGGTGTTTTTTGCGAAGTGCCTACCTGTAGATTTTGGCCTCTAGCTCAGCCGGCACCTAGGGAAACTTACCAAACCTGTGCATTTCTGAAAACTAGAGACCTAGGGGAATCCAAGATGAGGTGACTTGCGGGGCTCGGACCAGGTTATGTTACCCAGAATCCTTTGCAAACCTCAAAATTTGGCTAAAAAAACACATGTTCCTCACATTTCTGTGGCAGAAAGTTCTGGAATCTGAGAGGAGCCACAAATTTCCTTCCACCCAGCGTTCCCCCAAGTCTCCCGATAAAAATGATACCTCACTTGCGTGGGTAGGCCTACCGCCGGCGACAGGAAACACCCCAAAGCGCAACGTGGACACGTCCAAAATTTTGGAAGAAAACAGAGGTGTTTTTTGCGAAGTGCCTACCTGTAGATTTTGGCCTCTAGCTCAGCCGGCACCTAGGGAAACCTACCAAACCTGTGCATTTCTGAAAACTAGAGACCTAGGGGAATCCAAGATGGCTTGACTTGCAGGGCTCGGACCAGGTTCTGTTACCCAGAATCCTTTGCAAACCTCAAAATTTGGGTAAATAAACACATGTTCCTCACATTTCTGTGGCAGAAAGTTCTGGAATCTGAGAGGAGCCACAAATTTCCTTCCACCCAGCGTTCCCTCAACTCTCCCGATAAAAATGATACCTCACTTGCGTGGGTAGGCCTAGCGCCGGCGACAGAAAACACCCCAAAGCGCAACGTGGACACATCCAAAATTTTGGAAGAAAACAGAGGTGTTTTTTGCGAAAAGCCTACCTGTAGATTTTGGCCTCTAGCTCAGCCGGCACCTAGGGAAACCTACCAAACCTGTGCATTTCTGAAAACTAGAGACCAAGGGGAATCCAAGATGAGGTGACTTGCGGGGCTCGGACCAGGTTCTGTTACCCAGAATCCTTTGCAAACCTCAAAATTTGGCTAAAAAAACACATGTTCCTCACATTTCTGTGGCAGAAAGTTCTGGAATCTGAGAGGAGCCACAAATTTCCTTCCACCCAGCGTTCCCCCAAGTCTCCCGATAAAAATGATACCTCACTTGCGTGGGTAGGCCTAGCGCCCGCGACAGGAAACGCCCCAAAGCGCAACGTGGACACATCCAAAATTTTGGAAGAAAACAGAGGTGTTTTTTGCGAAGTGCCTACCTGAAGATTTTGGCCTCTAGCTCAGCCGGCACCTAGGGAAACCTACCAAACCTGTGCATTTCTGAAAACTAGAGACCTAGGGGAATCCAAGATGGGGTGACTTGCGGGGCTCGGACCAGATTCTGTTACCCAGAATCCTTTGCAAACCTCAAAATTAGGGTAAATAAACACATGTTCCTCACATTTCTGTAGCAGAAAGTTCTGGAATCTGAGAGGAGCCACAAATTTCCTTCCACACAGCGTTCCCCCAAGTCTCCCGATAAAAATGATACCTCACTTGCGTGGGTGGGCCTAGCGCCGGCGACAGGAAACACCCCAAAGCGCAACGTGGACACGTCCAAAATTTGGGAGGAGAACAGAGGTGTTTTTTGCGAAGTGCCTACCTGTAGATTTTGGCCTCTAGTTCAGTCGGCACCTAGGGAAACCTACCAAACCTGTGCATTTCTGAAAACTAGAGACCTAGGGGAATCCAAGATGAGGTGACTTGCTGGGCTCGAACCAGGTTCTGTTACCCAGAATCCTTTGCAAACCTCAAAATTTGGCTAAAAAAACACATGTTCCTCACATTTCTGTGGCAGAAAGTTCTGGAATCCGAGAGGAGCCACAAATTTCCTTCCACCCAGCGTTCCCCCAAGTCTCCAGATAAAAATGATACCTCACTTGCGTGGGTAGGCCTAGCGCCGGCGACAGGAAACACCCCAAAGCGCAACGTGGACATGTCCAAAATTTTGGAAGAAAACAGAGGTGTTTTTTGCGAAGTGCCTACCTGTAGATTTTGGCCTCTAGCTCAGCCGGCACCTAGGGAAACCTACCAAACCTGTGCATTTCTGAAAACTAGAGACCTAGGGGAATCCAAGATGGGGTGACTTGCGGGGCTCGGACCAGGTTCTGTTACCCAGAATCCTTTGCAAACCTCAAAATTTGGCTAAAAAAACACATGTTCCTCACATTTCTGTGGCAGAAAGTTCTGGAATCTGAGAGGAGCCACAAATTTCCTTCCACCCAGCATTCCCCCAAGTCTCCCGATAAAAATGATACCTCACTTGCGTGAGTAGGCCTAGCGCCCGCGACAGGAAACGCCCCAAAGCGCAACGTGGACACATCCAAAATTTTGGAAGAAAACAGAGGTGTTTTTTGCGAAGTGCCTACCTGTAGATTTTGGCCTCTAGCTCAGCCGGCACCAAGGGAAACCTACCAAACCTGTGCATTTCTGAAAACTAGAGACCTAGGGGAATCCAAGGAGGGGTGACTTGCGGGACTCGGACCAGGTTCTGTTACCCAGAATCCTTTGCAAACCTCAAAATTTGGCTAAAAAAACACATGTTCCTCACATTTCTGTGGCAGAAAGTTCTGGAATCTGAGAGGAGCCACAAATTTCCTTCCACCCAGCGTTCCCCCAAGTCTCCCGATAAAAATGATACCTCACTTGCGTGGGTAGGCCTACCGCCGGCGACAGGAAACACCCCAAAGCGCAACGTGGACACGTCCAAAATTTTGGAAGAAAACAGAGGTGTTTTTTGCGAAGGGCCTACCTGTAGATTTTGGCCTCTAGCTCAGCCGGCACCAAGGGAAACCTACCAAACCTGTGCATTTCTGAAAACTAGAGACCTAGGGGAATCCAAGATGGGGTGACTTGCGGGGCTCGGACCAGATTCTGTTACCCAGAATCCTTTGCAAACCTCAAAATTTGGGTAAATAAACACATGTTCCTCACATTTCTGTAGCAGAAAGTTCTGGAATCTGAGAGGAGCCACGAATTTCCTTCCACCCAGCGTTCCCCCAAGTCTCCCGATAAAAATGATACCTCACTTGCGTGGGTGGGCCTAGCGCCGGCGACAGGAAACACCCCAAAGCGCAACGTGGACACGTCCAAAATTTGGGGGGAAAACAGAGGTGTTTTTTGCGAAGTGCCTACCTGTAGATTTTGGCCTCTAGTTCAGTCGGCACCTAGGGAAACCTACCAAACCTGTGCATTTCTGAAAACTAGAGACCTAGGGGAATCCAAGATGAGGTGACTTGCTGGGCTCGGACCAGGTTCTGTTACCCAGAATCCTTTGCAAACCTCAAAATTTGGCTAAAAAAACACATGTTCCTCACATTTCTGTGGCAGAAAGTTCTGGAATCCGAGAGGAGCCACAAATTTCCTTCCACCCAGCGTTCCCCCAAGTCTCCCGATAAAAATGATACCTCACTTGCGTGGGTAGGCCTAGCGCCGGCGACAGGAAACGCCCCAAAGCGCAACGTGGACATGTCCAAAATTTTGGAAGAAAACAGAGGTGTTTTTTGCGAAGTGCCTACCTGTAGATTTTGGCCTCTAGCTCAGCCGGCACCTAGGGAAACCTACCAAACCTGTGCATTTCTGAAAACTAGAGACCTAGGGGAATCCAAGATGGGGTGACTTGCGGGGCTCGGACCAGGTTCTGTTACCCAGAATCCTTTGCAACCCTCAAAATTTGGCTAAAAAAACACATGTTCCTCACATTTCTGTGGCAGAAAGTTCTGGAATCTGAGAGGAGCCACAAATTTCCTTCCACCCAGCATTCTCCCAAGTCTCCCGATAAAAATGATACCTCACTTGCGTGAGTAGGCCTAGCGCCCGCGACAGGAAACGCCCCAAAGCGCAACGTGGACACATCCAAAATTTTGGAAGAAAACAGAGATGTTTTTTGCGAAGTGCCTACCTGTAGATTTTGGCCTCTAGCTCAGCCGGCACCAAGGGAAACCTACCAAACCTGTGCATTTCTGAAAACTAGAGACCTAGGGGAATCCAAGGAGGGGTGACTTGCGGGACTCGGACCAGGTTCTGTTACCCAGAATCCTTTGCAAACCTCAAAATTTGGCTAAAAAAACACATGTTCCTCACATTTCTGTGGCAGAAAGTTCTGGAATCTGAGAGGAGCCACAAATTTCCTTCCACCCAGCGTTCCCCCAAGTCTCCCGATAAAAATGATACCTCACTTGCGTGGGTAGGCCTAGCGCCGGCGACAGGAAACACCCCAAAGCGCAACGTGGACACGTCCAAAATTTTGGAAGAAAACAGAGGTGTTTTTTGCGAAGGGCCTACCTGTAGATTTTGGCCTCTAGCTCAGCCGGCACCTAGGGAAACCTACCAAACCTGTGCATTTCTGAAAACTAGAGACCTAGGGGAATCCAAGATGGGGTGACTTGCGGGGCTCGGACCAGGTTCTGTTTCCCAGAATCCTTTGCAAACCTCAAAATTTGGGTAAATAAACACATGTTCCTCACATTTCTGTGACAGAAAGTTCTGGAATCTGAGAGGAGCCACAAATTTCCTTCCATCCAGCGTTCCCCCAAGTCTCCCGATAAAAATGATACCTCACTTGCGTGGGTAGGCCTAGCGCCGGCGACAGGAAACACCCCAAAGCGCAACGTGGACACGTCCAAAATTTTGGAGGAAAACAGAGGTCTTTTTTGCGAAGTGCCTACCTGTAGATTTTGGCCTCTAGCTCAGCCGGCACCTAGGGAAACCTACCAAACCTGTGCATTTCTGAAAACTAGAGACCTAGGGGAATCCAAGATGGGGTGACTTGCGGGGCTCGGACCAGGTTCTGTTACCCAGAATCCTTTGCAAACCTCAAATTTTGGCTAAAAAAACACATGTTCCTCACATTTCTGTGGCAGAAAGTTCTGGAATCGGAGAGGAGCCACAAATGTCCTTCCACCCAGCGTTCCCCCAAGTCTCCCGATAAAAATGATACCTCACTTGCGTGGGTAGGCCTAGCGCTGGCGACTGGAAACACCCCAAAGCGCAACGTGGACACATCCAAAATTTTGGAAGAAAACAGAGGTGTTTTTTGCGAAGTGCCTACCTGTAGATTTTGGCCTCTAGCTCAGCCGGCACCTAGGGAAACCTACCAAACCTGTGCATTTCTGAAAACTAGAGACCTAGGGGAATCCAAGGAGGGGTGACTTGCGGGGCTCGGACGAGGTTCTGTTACCCAGAATCCTTTGCAAACCTCAAAATTTGGCTAAAAAAACACATCTTCCTCACATTTCTGTGGCAGAAAGTTCTGGAATCTGAGAGGAGCCACAAATTTCCTTCCACCCAGCATTCCCCCAAGTCTCTCGATAAAAATGATACCTCACTTGCGTGGGTAGGCCTAGCACCCGCAACAGGAAACACCCCAAAACGCAACGTGGACACATCCCATTTTTTGAAAGAAAACAGTGCCTACCTGTGGATTTTGGCCTGTAGCTCAGGCGGCACCTAGGGAAACCTACCAAACCTGTGCATTTCTGAAAGCTAGAGACCTAGGGGAATTCAAGGAGGGGTGACTTGCGGGGCTCAGACCAGGTTCTGTTACCCAGAATCCTTTGCAAACCTCAAAATGTGGCTAAAAAAACACATGTTCCTCACATTTCAGTGGCAGAAAGTTCTGGAATCTGAGAGGAGCCACAAATTTCCTTCCACCCAGTGTTCCCCTAAGTCTCTCAATAAAAATGGTACCTCACTTCTGTGGGTAGGCCTAGCGCCCACGAAAGGAAATGGCCCAAAACACAACGTGGACAGAACATATTTTTTCACAGAAAACAGAGGTGTTTTTTGCAAAGTGCCTACCTGTGGAGTTTGGCCTCTAGCTCAGCCGGCCCCGGGAGGGGGGGGGGGGGCAGAAATGCCCTAAAATAAATTTATCCCCCCCAGCCCCCACCCCCCCGGGAGCGACCCTTGCCTACGGGGTCGCTCCCCCTGCGTGACATTGGCGCCAAAAAACAAATCCCAGGTGCCTAGTGGTTTCTGCCCCCTTGGGGGCAGATTGACCTAAAATCGGCCAATCTGCCCCCAGTGGGGCAGAAATGGCCTAAATACAATTTGCCCCCCAGGGGAGCGACCCTTGCCTGATGGGTCGCTCCCCATCTCGAAAAAAAAAAAAAACACAACAAAAAAATGTGCCCTGGTGCCCTGAGGGTTCTGCCCCCCCTGGGGGTAGTTCGGCCTAATAATAGGCCGATCTGCCCCCGGGGGGGCAGAAATGGGCTAAAATAAATTTGACCCCCCCGGGAGTGACCCTTGCCTACGGGGTCGCTCCCCCTGCGTGACATTGGCGCCAAAAAACAAATCCCAGGTGCCTAGTGGTTTCTGCTCCCTTGGGGGAAGATTGACCTAAAATCGGCCAATCTGCGAAATGGCCTAAATACAATTTGCCCCCCAGGGGAGCGACCCTTGCCTGATGGGTCGCTCCCCATCTCGAAAAAAAAAAACACAACAAAAACATTTGCCCTGGTGCCCTGAGGGTTCTGCCCCCCCTGCGGGCAGTTCAGCCTAATAATAGGCCGATCTGCCCCCAGGGGGGGCAGAAATGGGCTAAATTAAATTTGCCCCCCCCAGCCCCCACCCCCCCTGGGAGCGACCCTTGCCTACAGGGTCGCTCCCCCTGCGTGACATTGGCACCAAAAAACAAATCCCCGGTGCCTAGTGGTTTCTGCCCCCTTGGGGGCAGATTGACCTAAAATCGGCCAATCTGCCCCCAAGGGGGGCAGAAATGGCCTAAATACAATTTGCCCCACAGGGGAGCGACCCTTGCCTGATGGGTCGCTCCCCATCTCGAAAAAAACAAACAAACAAAAAAAAAAACACAACAAAAAAATTTGCCCTGGTGCCCTGAGGGTTCTGCCCCCCCTGGGGGCAGTTCGGCCTAATAATAGGCCGATCTGCCCCCAGGGGGGGCAAAAATGGCCTAAAATAAATTACCCCCCCCCAGCCCCCACACCCCCGGGAGCGACCCTTGCCTACGGGGTCGCTCCCCCTGCGTGACATTGGCACCAAAAAACAAATCCCCGGTGCCTAGTGGTTTCTGCCCCCTTGGGGGCAGATTGACCTAAAATCGGCCAATCTGCCCCCAAGGGGGGCAGAAATGGCCTCAATACAATTTGCCCCGCAGGGGAGCGACCCTTGCCTGATGGGTCGCTCCCCATCTCGAAAAAAGCAAACAAACAAAAAAATAAACACAACAAAAAAATTTGCCCTGGTGCCCTGAGGGTTCTGCCCCCCCTGGGGGCAGTTCGGCCTAATAATAGGCCGATCTGCCCCCAGGGGGGGCAGAAATGGCCTAAAATAAATTTGCCACCCCCCCCAGCCCCCACCCCCCCCGGGAGCGACCCTTGCCTACGGGGTCGCTCCCCCTGCGTGACATTGGCACCAAAAAACAAATCACCGGTGCCTAGTGGTTTCTGCCCCCTTGGGGGCAGATTGACCTAAAATTGGCCAATCTGCACCCAGGGGGGCAGAAATGGTCTAAATACAATTTGCCCCCCAGGGGAGCGACCCTTGCCTGATGGGTCGCTCCCCATCTCGAAAAAAACAAACAAACAAAAAAATTTGCCCTGGTGCCCTGAGGGTTCTGCCCCCCCCCCCCCTGGGGGCAGTTCGGCCTAATAATAGGCCGATCTGCCTCCAGGGGGGGCAGAAATGGCCTAAATTAAATTTGCCCCCCCCAGCCCCCAAACCCCCCCGGGAGCGACCCTTGCCTACTGGGTCGCTCCCCCTGCGTGACATTGGCGCCAAAAAACAAATCCCCGGTGCCTATTGGTTTCTGCCCCCTTGGGGGCAGATTGACCTAAAATTGGCCAATCTGCCCCCAGGGGGGCAGAAATGGTGTAAATACAATTTGTCCCCCAGGGGAGCGACCCTTGCCTGATGGGTCGCTCCCCATCTCTAAAAAAAGAAACAACAAAAAAAAAAAAAAATTGCCCTGGCGCCCAGAGGGTTCTGCCCCCCCCCCCCGGGGGCAGTTCGGCCTAATAATAGGCCGATCTGCCCCCAGGGGGGGCAGAAATGGCCTAAAATAAATTTGCCCCAGCCCCCACCCCCCCCGGGAGCGACCCTTGCCTACGGGGTCGCTCCCCCTGCGTGACATTGGCGCCAAAAAACAAATCCCAGGTGCCTAGTGGTTTCTGCCCCCTTGGGGGCAGATTGACCTAAAATCGGCCAATCTGCCCCCAAGGGGGGCAGAAATGGCCTAAATACAATTTGCCCCCCAGGGGAGCGACCCTTGCCTGATGGGTCGCTCCCCATCTCGAAAAAAACAAACAAACAAAAAAAAAAACACAACAAAAAAATTTGCCCTGGTGCCCTGAGGGTTCTGCCCCCCCCTGGGTGCAGTTCGGCCTAATAATAGGCCGATCTGCCCTCAGGGGGGGCAGAAATGGCCTAAAATAAATTTGCCCCCCCCCCCAGCCCCCACCCCCCCCCGGGATCGACCCTTGCCTACGGGGTCGCTCCCCCTGCGTGACATTGGCGCCACAAAACAAATCCCCGGTGCCTGGTGGTTTCTGCCCCCAGGGGGGCAGAAATGGTCTAAATACAATTTGCCCCCCAGGGGAGCGACCCTTGCCTGATGGGTCGCTCCCCATCTCTAAAAAAAGAAACAAAAAAAAAATAAAAAAAACACAAAAAAAAAATTTGCCCTGGCGCCTAGAGGTTTCTGCCCCCCCTGGGGGCAGATCGGACTAATAATAGGCCGATCTGCCCCCAGGGGGGGCAGAAAAGGACTTCCCGAAAATATGCCCCCCCTGGGAGCGACCCTTGCCCAAGGGGTCGCTCCCTTTTGTCAATAACAATAAAAATAAAAAAAATCCCTGGTGTCTAGTGGGGTTTCAAAAGCCGGATTGCAAGCAATCCGGCTTTTGAAACCCTCGGAGAGACTTCAAATTGAAGGAAATACTTTTCCTTCCCTTTGAAGCCCCTCCGGGCCTCCCAAGTGATTGAAAGAGAAATGCTTTTGCATTTCTTTTTCAATTGCGCTGGAAGCTCTGCTTCCAGCGCGACGAGGGAGGCCCCTGTGACTAATCAGCGCGCGCGCTGACGTCACAGGGGGGGGTGGGGGGGGTTGGGGGTGGAAGGGGAAGGTCTTCCCCTTCCATCCCCGACATGGGGGGGGCAGGGGGGGTGCACGGGGGCGCGCTAGCGTGCCCCCAAGTTCCCCTGTGCCATGGACGAGATGATCTCGTCCAAGGCACAGGGGAACTGTAGCCTTGGACGAGATCATCTCGTCCAAGGTACAGAAGTGGTTAATCTTGCAAAAGTGATATCTCAACTTGTGCTTATTGAATCTTTATTGTATTGACCTTAATTTAACCAGATAAATATCATATATCTGTCTAAACCTGTGTGGTGTGTTTTTGTGGTGTTTTCACTGTGTTACTTTATGATTTATTGCACAAATACTTTACACATTGCCTTCTTAGTTAAGCCTGACTGCTCAGTGCCAAGCTACCAGAGGGTGGGCACATGATAATTTGGATTGTGTGTGGCTTACCCTGACTAGGATTGTGGTCCCTACTTGGACAAGAATGTATACTTCTGCCAACTAGGGACCAAGTTTCTAACAACCACCATATAATTCAGCCTTAGTTCCCACTCCTGTTTTAGCTTTGGGCTCACTGCATGCAAATGAGTGACCCGGTGGGAGACACCTACAGCTTGCGCAAGTTGTGCCATTGATAGTTTCACCCCCTCCAGCTGTTAAGCTTGGAAACCCCTTGAAGGATTGTGATAGGTCTTCTACAATGCCGTCCCAGGCCGTGGAAGGGGGATCGATGCCCAAAGTGAACACTAAGATTGCTATTATTAAAAGGAAAAGAGCAGAGATTATGACAAGTTCCAAAAAGCAAGAGGTCGCTGTCCAGGAAAACACCCCTAGCCCTAGTAAAGAGAGGATATTGGGCTTGCCAGCTGGCCAATGGGGGATTCTTGTTTTCATAGGAGGTAATTTTCTTGAACATTGGGAGGCTTATTAATGATGCTTTGGACCTGATATTGGCCTCCTTAGAAAAGATTGAGAATCAAATGGATCGATTGATGATTATATTAAGAAGAAATTCCTGGTTTGAGTCGACAGACAGTTGGACAGGCCTTCACTGGTGTTCCTATTGTTGGTCAGTAGGCCCTGACCAATGTGGACCCTTCGTTATCTTGTTCTATTCTGTTAGATGGGTGGGCTCTAAGTTAACGTCTATTGCATGAGATTGCATTTTGTTACATTTCAGGAATACTAAATGGGTTCATTTCTCATTATCTCGCCTGAGTTGTATAGATAAAAATAAAGGCACAAAAACGGCCAGACAATTGTGGTTTTTTTCCACTGCCCATTGGAGGTGCCCTGGAAGGAAGATTATGATAGGCCTTGCAAGCACAATAGGCCCCTTAGAAGGCAAGATCCTTTAGATTCATGTGTTCATCTTAACCGTTACAAAGTGTTATCAGATCATTTGGATATTGTCTGACGCCCGATCGTGTCAAAATGTAGAGATTCTGGGGCTGTGGTTAAGTCTACAGAGATTTTCTCCAATATTAGAGACCCCTGTCACACTCCCGTAACTACTTTAGTAACTAATTTTGATACGAGTTGTACAGGAAATATCCAGGTTCTGCAACTTTTATCCTGGAACATGGCAGGGGTATGAGATAGACTCCTGAATGAGAATTGGTTGAATTATATTGCTAATTACAATCTTATATGCTGTCAGGAAACATGGGCCCCCAATCCTGTTTTAATAAATGGGTAAATGTCTTACTGCTCACCCACCATCCCATCACCGGCTGGAAAGGGAAGGGGGGTATAGCAATTATTCTATCTTGTGTATCAAATAACTTCATTGTTAGGGTGGTGGCTTCCACACCCAATTTTCAAATCTTGTATCTGCAAAAAGCCAAGTTAGCAAATTTAATTCTAATTAATTTTTATTATAATTATTTTTCTTCCGAAACAGTAGAGATTGTTGAGGATTTGGAGAAGAAGTTTGTAGCATTTTGTGGCAGACAAAAACATGTGTCTATTTCTTTAATTTGGGCAGGTGATTTTAACATAACACAATGTTGGTTTAGTGGGGAATGCATTTGTGGGGTTTCTAATCTGCAGGAGAACATTAGTGGCCACTTTTTGCACTCTGCATATGGTGCAGCTATAAATAAATTAATTCTGTCTTATAGCCTGGTCGGCACTTCAGACATATTGGATGAAAATGACAATAGGCCCCCCACATTTAAAGGGAGAGTTAGGGGTAGCACGATTGATTTTGTGCTGATATCTTCTAACTTGGTGCATAACTTGAGACATTTTAAGGTGCACTATTTACCTTTTAGTGATCATAATCCTATCTACATTTGTTTGGATGGTAATTACCATGTAACTTCAAAAAGGACCCTTTGTCTCCCTATTGTTCATACGATAAATAAAGGGGCCCATCTAAAGTGGAAAATGCTAACCCAGACACCTTTTTTAATAACTGAATTAAAAAGATGGCTAATTATTTTTTCTGTTGTCTGTCAATAGACAGGTCTCCAGAAGACATTCTCCAGGGCTTAAGCGATATTAGTGGCGAGGTAGCGAGCTAATTCATAAAAAAAAAAAAACAGATAAGTGAGCAACGAATCCCTGGTTTAATCGTGAGTGTACCATGGTCCTTAAAGTGCTTAAAAAGGCTACTGCTCACATGCCACATAATCTGGAGGTTATAATCCGCTCTAGAAGGGCCTACGAACAAGCCTTATCAAATAGGAAGCATGAGCTGCCGACCAAGGAGTGGGAGGGTTTAGATAAAGTGGCTGAGCTAAAAGATGATAAACTCTTTTGGGAGATTGTTAACCATCCATTCTTTACTAATTACTTCTCCTATGGAATTGAGTGTAACATCATCAGTCAGGATTAGATTGATCATTTTTCTGCTATTTTTAATTCTGGGGAAGTTTTACTCGCTCAACGGGAAGTTTCAGTCTTCACGTTTATTTAATTAGGGAGGGATGAATACTGACCTCATTAACCATGCCTCTGCAGCCAATGTGATCCAGAGTTCAGCTCCTGGGAAGGCCCAAGGCCCAGATGGGATCCCAATTGATCTGTATAAACATAATATTGAATTTTGGGCCCCCCTTTTGACCAACGTCCTAAGGGCGGCTGTTAAAGGCAATTTGAAAGACTCATAGAAAGCACCCATTATTGTCCCAAGATTTCAAAAAGGAGATCGGAGCTTGCCTACATGCTACCACCTGATCTCTTTATTAGATTCCACAGTGAAGATTCTTGGTCAGGTAATTCTAAATAATTTAGAAACCTGGGCTGAGGTCTCTGCCTTTTTCTTGGGGCTACAATTAGGCTTTAGACTTAGTCTAGGGACGGTAGCGCAGACTACAAATCTAACACTCATTTGGGTGAAGTACGCCAAAGCCAGGAGAGGTGCTCTTCACATGGCATTTATGGACCTCTCCTGTGTTTTTGACCTAGTGGACCGGGCAATTTTGTGGGACTTAATGGACCAGGCAAATATTGATCATACATTAGTGAATCAGGTGCAAAGTTTGCATGCAGATACACCCACAAAGGTGCCCTATGCACTTTCGGGGAAGAGTTTAAAACCCATTAGGGTATCTAGAGGTGCGTAGGGCTGTATTCTCACACCTTTTTTATTTTTATTATAAATAAATTACTTAGGTACTTTCCTACAATCATATAGTTTGGACATTTCACATGTTGGTGCACAAGCAGTCCCAGTTCTTCTCTACGCAGATGATGCTGTTCCTTTGGCATTAACTACTAATGGCCTACAAAACTTGTTGAATGGGTTCCATGACTTTACGTCCAAATTAAAGCTCAAGGTCAACTTTCAGAAATCATTTATACTGACCTGTGGTCCTAAAGCTACAAAAATAAGGGCATTTCATGTGAGAGGGACCCAACTAATGAAAGTACCTTTCTTCTGTTATCTGGGTATTTTGTTTGATGTATGTGGGTCCTGGGAGTGACTGATCACCAAATGAGAACTGAAATTGGGGGGCGTTTCTGATGCTCTATTCAGATTTTTTAACCGGCATGGATGTAAACTCATTAGGGAATTGATTCAACTGTAAAGAAACAAATGCCTCCCACTTGGGGTGTATGGTGCTGGTGTGTGGTGCTGTACTTCCTCAGGGTGACTGCAAGCTGCTGAGAACAAATGTCTATGTTGCTTGCTAGCACTACCTCAAAGCACAGCAAGTTTTATTCTCCACCTTGAATCAGTAGTAGATTATATTTAGGATTTTGTGGGTATGCCCCCATTGTTATAGATAAAAATTTAGGGCACCCTAAAGTCTGTATTTTCCCGCCTAGTTTTAGCAGATGCCTGGCATATGTTTAAATTAAATTTTATGATCTTTGCCTGAAAGCACTTTTTGATTCCTCCCATGAGATTCACCCCCAGATTAAAGAATGTGTTAAAAAAGCGGTATTTGTCCCATAGTGAGGAAGGGTGTATTGTAAGAGCCCTTAGCATGGTTTCTGTGCTGAATTTTATGCAGCTCCATAATAGCTCATGGGTGAGTATGCACCTGTTATGGTTAACTAGCTCACAGTATAGGTTCTATATGACAAGGCTGAAGCTTAACTTAATTCATCATCTGGTATCCTTTCCACTGGCCAGGTCAAGAAAAACTATTTGTTCTCACTACCCATGTGATAATGTTTCAATCCAATTCATGTTGCATTTTATGTTTTTCTGTAAATTGTATTCTGTGTTTTGGGCTCGTTTTCTTTGCCCTATTTTTCAACATGTGCATTTTACATCATAGAAATATGGTCTGAGATATTTGCAATCCACCACTTCACAGAAATATTGTCATGATGCTGTAGGTTTTGTTAGGTCTGCCATAAAGCTACCGGAGACATACGGTACCGGGACCTGAATCTCAAGATTGTTTTATGATAACATGCCTGTGACATTGCCTAAATCAAATGCACAATGTACCTTATGTGGATCTAATTGTAATACATTTTATCATGATATGTTCATATCAAGATTGTGTTTTTAAGGGTTTTCATTAAGTACATGTTGGCTTGGTCACGGTATGCTAGGGCGGCATTCGCCAGTTTGTACTATAAGATTGCTTTGTTTTTTAATTTTAATTTTTATATTGCTTTCTCATAAAATATTTTTTGACGATAATGTTCACACCAAATTCATAAATCATCCTATGTTTCTAAGGGTCTTAATTATGTATATACTATTTCGGTTATGAAATATCTGGAATGGTTCATACTATTTGCAAATTTGCCCATTACGATTGTTCTGTTTTTTACCCACAGTTAGCGTGTACCTAGCTTTTTATAACTGATTTAATTTTATAATTATTGATGTATCCTGTTTTTAATAATTGATGAATGTAATGTTATTTCGGCATTTTTGTGGTCTGATTTTGACCGAAGAAAGTTATTTTGACTAAAAGAATACCTAAATGTGCCAAACAATTGTCAAGGTATTGAAGTAAAAATATTACACACTGATCCTTAAGCTAACAGTCACCATACAATAAACCCTCTTGTGTTAGTACGGTAAAACAGCAAATGTGGTACACAGTGTAAACTAGGCCAGGGTGACATTTTTAACTATAACAGAGCACTGTGCTTAACTTCATGAATTCCGTGCTATGCTTGTTATGCAACATTAGCAAAATTACTACATTATGGGCCAGATGTAGGTAAAAAAAAATTAGCGACTCGCAATTTGCGAGTATGTGCGACTCGCAAATTGCGTGTTGCTAATAGAAATGCAGGTACAATGTCAGTGTACAATTTGCGACTCGCACCCAGAGTCGCAACGCATATAGCGAGTCCGCTGTTTGCGAGGTTGTTTTTTGCGAACGCGCAAAAAACGAACTCGCAATTTGCGAGTGGGTGTCGCAAATTGCGAGTACCATGTAAATTCATTGCAGGTGCAGCAGAACACTCCAGAAACCACTCCAGAACACTCTGGAAACACTTCCTGGCACATGATGATGACATCACAGCCAGGAAGTTTACAAATACACCTGGGAGGAGGGAGGACCACACCCATTTTAAACTGCTGAATTGCAAACAGGAGGAACAGCAGCTACAATGGAAGAAACTCCTAGAAAAAGAAAACTAAAATTCTCAGAGAAGGAGCTGGAGGTGCTGACAGACGAATGCTGTCAGCACTATGATGAATTATTCGGAAAGGCAGCCCTCAATGTGCCAGAAGCCACCAAAAAACAACTCTGGCAGGAGATCCAAGAAAAAATTAACTCCCTGGGGGTGAGCCACAGGAGTGTGGAAGAGATTAAAAAACGGTGGTATGACCTCCGCTCCCGGACCAAGGAGAGGGTGGCTGAAAGGCTCCAGGAGATGAGAGGCACAGGAGGGGGACCATCATCTGTACCACCACCCACACCCCTGGAAGAAAGGGTGGAGGAGACCCTGGAGCAGGAGGCAGTGTCAGGATTTGGAGATCTGGACACCTCTGAGCCCACTACATCAACCGGTGAGTACCATGTGATATGCCTGTACCCCTATCAATGCCATACCCCCACCCACCATGTACACAGGAGCATGCTCAACCAAGATAGCTCCATTTCAGGGTAGCAAACACCAGAATGATGCATTATGGGAAATGTAGTCAAGTAGGCAGTTCATAGGCAATTGTTTATTAGGAAGTGTGTAACAGATTGTAGACACTGACAGTCTGTTCCCCATGTCCCACAGGTCTCCCACAAGACACCACCACAACCCACAGCAGCCTGCCCCATGAGGACAGCACAGGAGCTGCCACCACTCCCACCTGCACGACCAACATCATCCCTGTGATGTCCACACCTGCTGCAACTGTGTTTCAGGAGGCTTCGCCAGCAACAGGCAGGAGTGGCACAGTAGAGCACACAGGTCAGCCACCGCTGCGCAGGCGACGCAGGTACAGGAGAGCAGGGATGCAGGCTGCTTCCGGCCGTCCATCTACCACCAACAGCGAGGCACAGCTGCTCCGTGGTCAGCGCCTGCAAAACAATATATTAGGGCGGATTAGTGGTGTGCTGCACCGCTTTGTCAGAAACAACGAGGCCAGCATGCAGCAGCTAAATTCCCGAATAGACGTTATTGCCACAAACACTGGGGACCTAGCCCTGTCCATGAGGGATCTGGTGGCAGGACTACTGGCACAGGGCGAGGGTGGGCGGCGCAGGGACCATCACCTGCTACAGAGGCTTGACAGGATGGCCACATCAATTGGCAGACTGGCTGTGAACACCACTGGCCTGTCGAGAAGGACAGTTGGCCTCCAAGTCGAAATGGGCCATTTTGCAGGAGATGTGGCTAGGGGCCTGGGCCGGATCACACAAGTGATTGACTTAATGGAGGCACGGCATCTGTCCAGGGGCACAGGGGACACACCCCAGGACAGTGAGGAGGGCTCCACAGTGAGCAGTGTCTCTGCCAGTGACACTAGGGTGCTCTGGAGTGGGAGTACCAGGCAGAGCACTGCAGTACCACCAGGGACCAGCCAGGCTGGCAGGGGCCGCCGTAGGACATAGACATAACCCTGTCCCTGATGATATGGCACATGATAGCAATGTGCCCCATGCATGGTTTGCATTTAGATGACCATGAACAGTTAGTAATTGTAAATAGTGGTATTTCTGCACATATTAAATAGTTTTTTTGTTCCACTTAACAAATGGAGTTTTTGGTCAGTAGGTGGGTATGGTTGGAGTTGACACGTACCTTCCAAAGTACTGGTTTGAGATGTGTTCCCGTCTCAGTCTGCCTTGATTAGCTATACTCCGATCCCCATGATGGCGATGTGGTTGCTCTTGCTCTTCATCCTCAGGATCTGGGTCTGCAGGGGTGAGAGGTAGCCCACGTCGGGTGGCGATATTGTGCAGGATGGCGCATGCGACAACAATTTTGAATGCTGTAATGGGGGTATACTGGAGGGCACCTCCACTGCGGTGGAGGCATCTGAATCTTGCTTTCAGTAATCCGAAGGTGCTTTCAATAAGGTTCCTGGTCCTCTTATGTGCACTGTTGTATCGCCTCTCTGAATCATTGCTGGGTGTTAAGAACGGAGTCATTATCCATGGCCGTAGAACATATGCACTGTCACCTGTTGGGCACAAACATTACACTGTTAGAAAGTCCTGGTTGGTGTGCACAGTGACCTGTGTGTATGTCTGCAAGGTGTATGCAGCTCTACCTAGGAGGCATTCGTCTCCAAACTCCCCACGTTCCAGGCTTTGGTGTATCCCACTGTGCCTAAAAATGTAGGAGTCATGGGTACTGCCTGGAAATTTTGCAACAATGTCAGTGATGACATAATGGGCGTCACAAACAACCTGAATATTGAGTGAGTGGGTACACTTTCTGTTGCGGAACAGATGTTCCAGGTTTGCAGGGGGGCATATTTGAATATGTGTCCCATCTACACATCCTATGACATGGGGAAAGTTGGCAATCCGGTAAAAGTCCAGCTTGGTGCTGTTAATTTCTGCCTCATTCCTGGGTAGGTATATGAAGTGAGACATGTGTGTGAGTATGGCATCTAGGAAGGCCCTGAGGAACCTTGACACTGCACTTTGAGATACCCCACCTGCCACAGCAATGACCCCCTGATAGCTCCCTGAGGCCAAGAGGTGCAGTGAGCATAGCACTTGCACATGCGTAGGGATGGCGCAGCCGCACAGAGTCTGGTGTTCTAGCTGTGGTTTTAGTAATTCAATTAATTCTAGTATGGCTGCGCTGCTAAGGCGGTATTTATCGTATATCTCTTCCTCAGTTTGCTGGAACAGAGTCTGCCTTGTTCTATAAATCTTCTCCTGTCTCTGGCTCCTCCTCCTCCTCTGCTGGGCTGCGTGGACTCTCCTCCTCACTGCTATCAGGTATATCTCCGCCATCTTGAGTAACCCAGATGCCTTCTGGGTCTCCTTTTATACTTTGGTAAGGGTTACCACCTGCTCTGAGTTAGTGGTAAATGGGACATGCAAACTGGGCTTTTTGCGACTAGTCGCAATTTGCGAGTTGCTATTGCATATGGTTTGCGACTCGCAAATTGCTACTTTCTATTTGCGGGTCGCAAAATGGGGTTGCACATTTTGCGAGTCGGTAATGGCTTGCATCTCTTTTTGCGAGTCGGAAATGGGATTTTTGCATCCCATTTCCGATTTTGCACAGTCGCAAATAGCGATTCGGGCCATTTGCAACTCGCAAAACTTTGCTACATCTGGCCCTATGTCACATAGTGTAATTGTATGCCATTACGAGCAACATTGTACTCCAAAGGCCCCTGGAAAAGAACAAGCTGCCAAAACATGAGCAACGTTTGCTCCTGTCACTTGTGTTTTTTTGCGCTATATGTTTATAGAGAAATGTGTATTTCCCATAAGAAAATTAAACTGGGCTCTATTTCACTCTTAAATATATCTAAATGAAGGGCTTGTATTTCACATAATTATGTGTAGTACTGTGTCGTGTACAACTACTGCAGCATTCTCAAGACACGGTGACACTGAGAAATGGGAGGAGTCAAACCGAAGAAGTTGCAAGTATAAGCCTAGAAAGATGATACATTTTATCAGTCAAGAAAAGGATTCCCTGGAACTTCTGTGAACTGATCATGTGTAAAGGGTATCAGGTGGAGGATCCCCTCACTCCAGCTGCCACACAGGTACACTGAAAATGTCCAAGAGCCATGGTGCTTGGGAAGTGCCAACAGGGAGTGTAACAAACTTTGAGGGCCATGGGGTGCTACTGTTCTGGGCTCAATGAGGTAACCAGGAATACAGACAAAAGACTGGTCCTTGGTCTTCTGTTGCCACTGCTTCTGGAGGGATGCCTTTATGTGCTGAAGCAGCATAAGAAGCTTCACAAATCAGGATGAAGAGTTAAAGGGTAAGGAAGGCATGACTTCACCTCTCTTCCATTGGACAGCAGTGAAAAATCACCTAAAATATGTTTTTGAGTTTAGAGACCATGTAGATGCAGTGGACGAGTCTACATTAAAAGCAGCATGCTTTTGTAAAACAAATCCATGAAATATTGTTCACCTCTATTAATGATGTAACACCAATTGAGGAATGAAAAGAATATTTTAAGATCATTTACGGTCTTATGCTGGATTCATGTCTGTTATATATTAAAAATGAGATTTGTGTGGGAGGCGTGGTCTGGCCACAAGTGCTATGGCTGCTTGCTGGTAGAGCTCCGCGAGGGACAACGGTTGAGCTAAAGAAGCGGGGGCACTCTAGACTCCCCCAGCACATCCTCAAGTCATTGACAGTGTTACGGCCACTGATCCTGGCCTAAGTCATCTTGCTGCAAAGGCAGCTGCCGCCTCTGATCTAGGCCCTTGGAGCCCTGCGGAGCTGAGGACTCGATTTGGGAGCCACACCTATTGGCCCTTGACAGGGGATGTCCTTGCCCACTGTCACAGGTGGGCAAAGAGCTACTGAGCATAGACACCCCCTCCTGACACCACAGCAGGTCGGATGGAGCAATGGGAGGGCACTTTGCTTCCTGTCCCCCCACCTCTCTGTACCCAGCACACGCAACCTGTGTCCAGAGACGTTGCACCTCCGGCTGGGACACCAAGCGCCATCACTCGCTGCCTAGCCCACAGACTTGAACAGAGACACGGCTGCCCTGATTGCCCGGGCCACTGCGTGGGCTCCCACACCACGTGAACTGCAGATGTACACGGGATGGCTAAAGTGTGAGGCCGGCAAGGTCGTCTGTGCAACCCAGTTTGACAGTGAGCATTTGAGGGGATGAAGAAACCCACCCTGCCTTGAGACGTCCCATCTCTTGTCCTCGGGGAAAGGGCCCTATGCCTTCCACTCCTGGAGGGGCCCAGCTGGTGCATGGTAATGGGTCCGCAGTGAGGCACAAGGGATTGACCTGCTGAAGAGCGCCTTGACACGCCTGGGTCCTACTACCCGCAGGACTCTATCCCTCGCACTCCTGGACTTTGTCATGGACTCACCATAGATCTTCCTCAGACACTGGTTTCAGTGGTGCTCAGAGGGTCGTTGGACAACTCGATGAGGGGGTGCACTCCTGGCAGCACCCCCTTCTCCATAACAGCCCTGACTGCTGTAACCTCAAGTAACTCCAAGTAATCCCAAGTGCAACACCCTGCTACTGTATCGGGGGTTGTAAACCACGAGACAGAATCTAACGCTCAATGGTGGGCACTGTCCATCTCGCCACTGGGAATGCAGCCCGCTGCTTTTGTGGCTCCCAAGGACAGTTACCCTCCTCCCTAATTGGGTGGTTCAAAGCACATCAGTGACAGAATGGTTTAGGCAAGAAAATGCTTACTTTATAAAAGTGGCATCTACAAACTAAAAGTCTAAAAAATAACTTGACTAAAAGATGTATTTTTAAATTGTGAGTTCAAAGACCCTAAACTCCAAATTTCTATCTGCTCTCAAATGGAAACTGCACTTTAAAGTGATTTAAAGACAGACCCTTGTTAACCTATGAGAGAGATAGGCCTTGCAACAGTGATGACTAAATTTAGCAGTATTCACTGTTAGGACATGTAACACAGAGCAGCACAAGGCCCACCTTTCACAGATGCTGCGCCCTGCATATGGGGCCTACATTAGGGGTGCCGTACATGTATGAAAAGGTAAGGTTTAGGCCTGTCAAGTAGGTACACTTGCCAAGTCGAATTGGCAGTTGAAAACTGCACACAGAGACACTGCAGTGGCAGGTCTGAGTCATGTTTACAGGGCTACTAGTGTGGGTGACACAACTAGTGCTGCAGACCCACTAGTAGTATTTGATTTACAGGCCTCGGGAATATCCAGTGCACTTCTCTGGGGACTTACTAGTAAATCAAATATGCCTATTACTGATAAGCTAATTACACATTCATTTTAAATAGGAACACTTGCACTTTAGCACTGGTTAGCAGTGGTAAAGTTCCCAGAGTATCAAAAACAGCAAACACAGAGTCCAGTACACATCTAGAACCTGGGAAGCAGAGGCAAAAGGTTAGGGGAGACCACACCAAGGATGCCAAGTCTAACACTTGTTCCCCCCAGCTGAAAGTTGGGAGAAACTACCCAACCTCATGGAAGTTCTCATCACTAAGGCGGGAGAATCTGGACAGATCATCAGCATTGGCGTGTTCCATACGAGGGCAGTGTTCCACCATAAAGTTTATCCCCGGTATGGAAATGGACCACCTTAACAGATTTGGATTCTTACCCCTCATCTGCATTAACCGTGTGAGGGGCCTGTGGTCAATCTGAACCCGGAAGTGAGTCCCAAACAAGTAGGGTCTTAGCTTCTTCAGCGCCCAGACTACAGCAAAAGCTTCACCCTCAATGGCACTACATCTACGTTCCTTGGGAAGTAACCTCCTGCTAATGAAGGTTACATGTTGATTTAGTGTAGGAAAGTAGCCTCTTTCTAGCTTGGTTACCCCCACTTTTGGCCTGTTTGTCAGAGAGTTTGACTGTGTCTACTGGGATCCTGCTGATCAGACCCCAGTAGTTATGCTCTCTCCCTTAAATTATGGTTGCTGCTTACTGGTAACCTAGTATTTCACCCACAATTGGCATACTGGTGCCCCCTTATAAGTCCCTAGTATATGGTACCTAAGTACCCAGGGCATTGGGGTTCCAGGGGATCCCTCGGGGCTGAAGCATATATTTTGCCACTTATAGGAAGCCCATGCAAAGTCTTCTACAGGACTGCCATTGCAGCCTGTGTGAAAAGATGCATGCACCATTTCACTGCCATTTACACTGCACCATGTCACTTATAAGTCACCACTATAGCAGACCTCCAGCTACATAATGTTAACTCCAAACATAGGCATGTTTGGTATCAAACATGTTGAAATCATACCCCAAGGGTTTTGCAAGCATTGGTTGTATGATTCCATGAACTCTGGGGGTTCCTTAGAGGAACCCCAGTATTGCCATTCCAGCCTTCTGAGGTTTTTCCAGGCAGCCCCAGCTGCTGCCACCTCTCAGACAGGTTTTTGCCCTCCTGTTGCTTGAGCAGCTCAAGCCCAGGAAGGCAGAACAAAGGATTGGTATTACACCCTCTCCCTTTGGAAACAGGTGTTACAGGCTTGGGAGGGATTGCCTCCCCAAGCCAATGGAAATGCTTTGAAGGGCACGTTTGGTGGCCTCCTTGCATAATCCTGTCTAAACTGGCTCAGGGACCCCCAGTCCTTGCTCTGGCAGGAAACTGGAAAAAGGAAAGGGGAGTGACTAGTCCCCTGTCCATCACCACCCCAGGGTTGGTGCTCAAAGCTCCTCCAGAGAGTCCCTGGGATTTGCCATTTTGGATTCCAAGTTGGCAGGGAACTCAGGGAGAATCTGAGTGGCCAGTGCCAACAGGTGAAGTCAGAGCCCTCCCCTGATAGGTGCTTACCTGTGTCGCTGACCAATCGTCCTTTCAGGGCTATTTAGGGTCTCTCTCTTGGGTGGTTCTTCAGGTTCCGATTGCAAGACTCCAGTAGGAATCCTCTGCACCCTATACTTCCACTAACCAAAAGGTTTGTGTGTGCCAAGACTTGTTGGCGGAGCCCAGCGACACAAACCAGACTGCAATCATCCATCCAGCATTGGACAGCATTTGCACCAACCAGGAACCTGCATCCGTCTTCTTGGGTGCAGTACTGACTGTTGTTCTTCATCGGTGGTTCCTTTTTCATACCTTCATTTGGGTTAGCAGGGGCTCCTGTTCTTCCTGGACTCTTTTGTGCCTTTTAGACTTGGTCCCCTTCTTCCACAGGTCTTCAGGTCCAGGAACCCACTGTTGGTGTCTTGCAGTCTCCTCTGGTTCTTGCAATATCTTATTTCATGTGTTCTTGTGTGTTCTAGGAAAGTTACTTGGATTTACTCCTGCTTTCCTGGGTTGGTCCTATTACTTACCTTTGGTGTTTTATAATACAACCAGGGCCCCTCTATATACTACACTTGCCTAAGTGGTAAACCGACTTTCGTATTCTACTTTCTTAGTATATGGTTTGTGTTCCCACTGTTTGCACTGTTTTCTAACTGTTTTTACAGCTATTTCTGGATATAATTTGTGTATTACCGCTTAAGGGAGTATAGTCTGTATCGTATTTTTGCCATTTGTGCCATTTGTGTCACTAAAAAAAAGTAGCTTTATTTTTGTAACACTAAGGGGATTATTCTAACTTTGGAGGAGGTGTTAATCCGTCCCAAAAGTGACGGAAAAGTGACGGATTTACCACCAGCCGTATTACGAGTCCATTATATCCTATGGAACTCGTAATAGGGCTGGTGGTATATCCGTCACTTTACCGTCACTTTTGGGACGGATTAACACTCCTCCAAAGTTAGAATAACCCCCTAAGTATTTTCTTTCATGTGTGTGAGTTTTCTGAGACTACAATTGTATTGCTTGAGCTCTGAATATCTCCTAGATAAGCCTTGGCTGCTCAGCTACAGGTACCCCTAGAGAGCCTGGCTTCTAGACACTGCCTACATTTCACTAATAAGGGATAACTGGACCTGGTATAAGGTGTAAGTACCATAGGTACCCACTACAAACCTGGCCAGCCTTCTACATCTAGGCCCTCTTCATTTAGCTGTGATAACACTCTCCTATATCATGCTCTGAAGTGTCCGTTTGCACAGCAAACTCCTTGGAGAAATCAGATGCTTTCAGCACAGGCACTGTGCACATGGTGGCCCTTAGGGCATCAAAAGCGCACTGGCAAGACTCTGTCCAGATCAACTTCCTTGGTTGCTTCTTAGAAGTCAACTCATTCAAGAGGGCAACAATGGTGCCATAGCCCTTGACAAATCGTCTGTAATAGCCAGTGAGGCCCAAAAGGCCCTCCCGTCAGTCTAGTTCTTGGAAGGCTCCCAAGCCAAAATGGTGTCAATTTTTGGCTGTACGGGTGCCACCTGGCTACTCCCTACCTGATGTCCCAAATACACCGCTCAACCCTACCCTATCTGGCACTTACTGGCCTTAATAGTGAGGCCTGCCTTTTGCAAGGCCTCCAACACTCTACACAGGTGCGGCAAGTGTTCTTCCCAAGTGGGACTGAACACTGCAATGTTGTCCAGGTAGGCCGCACAGAAATCATCCAGCCCAGTCAACACCTGGTTGACTAACCTCTGAAAGGTGGTAGGTGCATTTTTCATCCCGAATGGCATATCTTTAAATTGGAAGTGCCAATCTGGAGAATAAAATGCTGAGCTCTCCTTGGCCCCCTCAGTTAAGGCAATCTACCAATACCCAGACAAAGTCAAAGGTGCTAAGGTATTAGGCAGTTCCCAACCGATCAATGAGCTCATCAGCTTGGGGGATGGGTTGTGTGGCAGTCTTAGTGACCGCTTTGAGAATCTGGTAGTCCACACAGAACCGGAATTCTGGTGTGGCACCACGAAAAGCAGCATTTGGGACCAAGGACTACTAGAAAACTCAATTACCCCTAGGGTTAACATCTTTGATACTTCATCTTTGATGCTAGCCCTGACCTTATCAGACACCCTGTAAACCTTCTGTTTAACAGTTGGACTGTCCCCAGTGTCCACATGTGTACACAAGTGGGTGACCCCTGGGATCAAGGAGAACAGTAAGGTGAACTGACCCAACACCTGGCTACTGTCCCTCTGCTGTTCCAAGGTCAGGGAGGGGGAGAGGTCCACTCCCTCCACAGACCCATCCTTCTCACCAGCAGACAGGGGGTCAGGAAGAGGCTCACTCTCTTCCTCCACCCCATCATCTGTTGCTAGGAGCATAGACAATTCAGTCTGCTCAAAGTGTGGCTTGAGGTGGTTCACATGCAGGACCCTCAAGGGGTTCCTGGGAGTGCGCACATTCACCAGGTAGGTGACTGTGCTCTTGCACTCCACTACTTGAAATGGCCCAGTCTACTTTTCCTGGAGTGCCCTAGGCTCCACTGGCACCATCACCCACACTTTTTGTCCAGGTTGAAATTCGACCAGAGTGGCATTCTGGTCATACCACCATTTCATGTTTTCCTGGCTGGCTTCTATGTTCTCTTGGGCGAGAGTGCTGAAGCGGGTAGTCTGGTTTCCAAAAGCCAGCTTGTAACTGAATACATCCTGAGGAAGTTCACTGGGGGCTTTCTCTAAGCCCTCCTTCACCAGACTCAATGATGCCCTGACAGGGTGGCCATACAGTGACTAAAAAGGATTAAATCCAAGCCCTTTTTGAGGCAGCTCCCTATAGACAAACAGAAGGCATGGCAAGAGAACGTTCCACTTACACCTCAAGGGCTCTGGCAGGCCTATGATCATGCCTTTTAAGGTGCGGTTGAACCTTTCAACCAGACCAATGCTTTGGGTTTGGTAAGGAGTGGTGAACTTATACGTTACCCCACACTCCTGCCACAGTGACTTCATATAAGTAGATATGAAGTTGGAACCCCTATCAGATACCACTTCCTTGGGGAATCCCATGCGGGTAAAAAACCCTATTAATGCACGTCCCACTACAGGGGTGGTGATTGATCTCAGTGGAATGGTTTCTGGGTACCAAGTGGCATGGTCCACCAAGATCAGGATAAACTTGTTGTCCATGACTGTCTTGGGATCCAGAGGCCCCACAATGTCAATACCAACCCTTCCAAAGGGGCTACTAACCACTGGAAAAGGTTGGAAGGGAGCCTTCCATTTCCCCCCATTCTTGCCACTTGCCTGACAAGTTTGGCAAGACCCACAATGGGCATTTGAGTGCCTACGCATTTGGGGGCAGTGGAGTGGATGACAAGCCACTCAAAGGTCTTTAGCAAGAAGAAGTGGCTGTGTACAATGTTCGCACCTCCTATACATAAGAACAATGTAATCCCAAAAAATACAATAAATATGTTAACGCATGTAGCTTGATGGGTGACCAACTGGTGAGCATCCAGCCACCAAGAATGCAGATCGCATCATATGAAGAACATATGATGTTACAAAGTTCATAGGTATATACTAGGGCACAACATGTACATCCAGTTTATTTCCATATGTGTCAATGAAGATTCCAGTTCAAAATTGCTATGTAATTGTATTTATTGTTCATCCAAAAACATTCCATGTGATAAAGTCCATCATAAATCAAGAGAAACAACAGCCAACACGTGTTCCGTCAACAAGACTTCCTCAAGGCTGCAAAGTATATATAAAAAAGTGAAGAGAAAAGCAGAGTTTTCTCTGTCACTTTGTACAAATATATGCAATTTTATATACAATGCTACTTCAAACACAAAAGAATAAAAGATGAACCAGGAAGGAGTATTTATAGAAGGCGGAACACCGGTGATGCTGAAAGACAAATTGTGCGAACCCAGATAGGATCATTATTGCAGAATATAGAAAAATATAATAGAAATAACTATAGAGAATACAAAAGACAAAAGACCATGGTTTATACTAATAGTAGAGTAAAAATCTGTGAGTATGGACATAAAAGCAACTAAGAGATGGTGATGTGAGAGACTCCCCAGAAAGCCCATATCGGTGAGGCGAAAAGAATGTAGTAATACAAAGTAAAAAAGAAAAACGGAGAACCTACCCAATAGAAAATGAATTTCCTACTAGTAAATGTTTGAAGAGGTAAATTCGATTGCACCAAGACATCCTATTGGTGAACTGTATTGAAAACGTTAGGTAGGAGTTAAGTAGAAATTGAATGGAACAGCCACAACCATGATAAGCCTATAAGAGAATAAAAAGAACCACAGAGAGAAATATAGAGAGCAAATAGTCCTATTACTGGCAATAACTAACTAGTGAAAAAAGAGAACTGTTATATTATTTATTTAGTTTTTATTTTATAGAAGTTGAGTAAGAACTTTGAGTATTTGTCATAGACAGCCAAGAACCCATTAATGTGTAATCAAAACTGTTATGTCAGTGTAGCTATTTGGTCAGTACAGTTTTAAATTATATAGGCCGTCCAGAAATCAGGGGGCCGTAAAAAGGCATAATGTGGGTGAAGAAATACTTGTTAAGGAGGTGAACCAAGAGTTAATACCCAGGTTTTAAGTATCCACATACTGCTTGGAAGAAAAATGTGGCTAATTGGTCCCAGAGATAGCTGTACAATAGTAACAGTAGTCGTTTCAAAAGGGCTTTTCATTATTAGAGAAATGGACTGTATATATGTACGCACGCATGGTTTACGAAAATGAAAAAAAAAACTGAAGCTATAAGACATAAAGTTAACGCCACAAAGGTCCGTCCGACCAAGCAGCGTGTCAGTTGATATGAAGTAAATAATTGACCTACGTGTGAAGGTAGATAAACACTGGAAAGAATGTGATAAGGGGAAAAGCCGTAGCGAGCACCCCGATCCCACAGTTACTTGTCAATGCTTCGGAAGTTGTTCAGGAAACACCAAATCTCGATGCACGTGGGGTGCCACCATATCTCTTTTAAAGTAGTAAAATCATGAAAATAGAAAGCGGACTGTATGTGGCCATAAAAATATGTCCCCAAAGGAAACTGTGGGTAAAGTGCAGAGTGGTTAAAATACCACTGTTTCAAGGCCTACGGTGCCGCCATTTTTGTAATTGGGAATAAGTCCTATATGAATATAATAAACCCACAATCAAAAAAGCGCGATAATGGGAAGTAGTGTAAAGTAATTGCTGTAAACATGCAAGTTAGAAAGCAAGTGTAGAAATAATTACCAGGAGAGAATAGTGATATGTGAAGATCAAATTAGATTATACAAAGAGGAAGAAATGAAAGTATTGAAAGTTACAGGACATTAAGGATTTGGAGAGGCAAATGAAAAAAAGAACTGAACATTAGATGTCACAAAATATTTGTAATGCAAATCAAAGTAAATAATGACAACACCGAAAGTGTATGATTATCACATAATAACGGTATCTATAAATGACAACACAAAGATGAGCCTTCCATATGTATTTATAGAAAAACGTGTAAATCCTTTTCTATGTTTAGCCCTTTTTCTACTGCTCTCAGTTTAAGGATCCATTTACTTTCCAAACGTCTAAGCATTAGAGTATTGTTACCACCTTGCGGACACAGACCCAATGTATCAATACTATGTGCAGAGATGTCCAGAATTTCTCTTGTTCCATGCGCAGAATTGTAGTGCACGGCAAAAGGGTAATCAGGATTGTTGTTTTTAAGGGCCCTAATGTGTTCCTGTATTCTCTCTTTGAAAGGCCTGATAGTGCTGCCCACATAAATAAGTTTGCAAGAGCATATAATGCAGTATACACTGTTTTTAGTATTCCAATTCATAACTTTGGAAATTTTGTGCGAGACCTTGGTATTGTATTGGGAGGTGACTATTTTGTCCAAAACAAATCCACAGACATTACAGTGTCCACATTTATGAAACCCCACTGGGGGGTTGCCCAGCCATGTTTTGGTGGCAGATGGTGGCATATAGCTACGGCATATACGGTCACGTAATGTCCTTCCTCTACTATGTGTCACCTCCGGTAAATTCGTAATGTCTTTGTTCAATGTACTGTCAGCTAATAACAGTGACCAGTTCTGTTGTATGATCTTATGAACTTGAGAACCAATGGTACTTTATGGAAAAATTAGAGACAAATTGTTAGATGACATACGTGAAACTTTGGCCCTAGCAGTGAGAAGTGTGTGTCGTTCGATCTTGTAGATTCTCCTGCTTGTGTTGTTTAATAAAGCCTTTGCATAACCATGTGACAATAGTCGATGTTGTAAACCTTGAAAGTCATCCGACAAAATAACATCTTGGTTACAGTAATATCGTATTCTAACAGCCTCTCCATATGGGATGGCCTCAATGTGTGATTTCGGGTGTGAACTAGTAGCATGAAGAATATAGTTACATGCAGTTGGTTTTCTAAAAAGTTTGGAGCATATAGAGGCATATTTATACTCTGTTTGCGCCGGAATTGCGTCGTTTTGTTTTACGCAATTCCGACGCAAAACTAACTCCATATTTATACTTTGGCGTTAGACGTGTCTAGCGCCAAAGTCCATGGAGTTTGCGTCATTTTTTAGCGTGGACACCTACTTTGCGTTAATGATATGCAAGGTAGGCGTTCCCGTCTAAAAAATTGACTCCGAGGCATGTGCGCCGTATTTACACTCCCGGGCAAAATTCACGCCCGGGAGTGGGCGGGTCAAAAAAAATGACGTCCAGCCGATTTTGCGCCGTTTTTTAGCGCCTGGTCAGGGCAGGCGTTAAGGGACCTGTGGGCTCGGAAGGAGCCCAGAGGTGCCCTCCCATGCCCCCAGGGACACCCCCTGCCACACTTGCCCACCCCAGGAGGACACCCAAGGCTGGAGGGACCCATCCCAGGGACATTAAGGTAAGTTCAGGTAAGTATTATTATTTTTTTTTTTTGTGGCCTAGGAGGGCCTGATTTGTGCCCCCCTACATGCCACTATGCCCAATGACTATGCCCAGGGGACAGAAGTCCCCTGGGCATGGCCATTGGGCAAGGGGGCATGACTCCTGTCTTTGCTAAGACAGGAGTCATTTCAATGGGGGTTGGGAGTCTAAAGAAATGGCGCAAATCGGGTTGAGGCGAAAAATTTGCCTCAGCCTGACTTGCCCCATTTTTTGGCGCCCAAGCTCCATATCCCCCTACGCCGGCGCTGCCTGGTGTACGTCATTTTTTTTCACGCACACCAGGCAGCGCCGGCGGCTATTGCCGGCTAACGTCATTGAATAAATACGGCGCCCGCATGGCGCTTCAGAATGGCGCTAGCCGGCGCTAATTTTTTTGACGCAAAACTGCGTTAGCGCAGTTTTGCGTCAAAAAGTATAAATATGGCCCATAATATCATGTTCAATATACAGAGTGACATCAAAAAAGTTGACACTACTACTGCTATAAGATACCGTAAGGTTAATGTTAAAAGTGTTGGTGTTAAGATGGCGTATAAACAGATTCAAGGATTTTACTCTGGATAGAGTCTTTTTTTTGTACTCTAACCTGCCTAAAGTACATTTTTGGTGCTAAATCCCCTTCTTCTATACCGCCAGCCCCACCCGACTAAAGTCATTTTTTTGGCTCTAGCCTACCCTTTGCACCGGCTTGCACCATTCCATAAATATGGTGCCCGGCTGGTGCACAGAAATGTTGCAAGCTGGTGCTAAACTTTTTGGTGCAAAACTGCTTTAGTGCAGTTTTGCACCAAAAAGTATAAGTAAGGGCCTAAGCGTGATACTGGCTCCTTGCCAGATGCCTGGTTTGCAGCCTGCTACAGCAGACCCTCCAGTGTAGGGCATACTCTTTGTGGCTTTTAGAATGCCTCACTGGCGCCCCCACCCTCCTACTGTCACTGTGATAGCTCAGGGACCATCCCCAGCTCAGCCACCTGTTCCCCTGTAGCCTCTGGGGCATCACCCTCAGGTTCTGCCTCCTCCTGGACTGTGGGGACTTCTGGGGCTGGTTTCCCATGCCTCTGGCTCTTGTTTTTACTGGTGCACCCCTAGGCCACTGTTTCAGGCTTCAGGACTTCTGACCACCCTGACGGGCTGCCATTGACTGGGTACATACTTATACCCACCCAGGCAGACCTAACATCTCCAAGTGTGACCTGTGTTCCACCTCTTTCCAAGGGGAATCCTCCAGGTTATTGCCAAGCAAATAATCCATAGGCATGGTTGGACTCACAGCTACTTTCAAGGAACCTTAGACCCGCCCATCAAAGGGAACCTGCACCACTCTGAACAGGCGCTCTGAGTTGTCCACTGCAACTTCTTGGTGAAATACACAGGGATCTATCTGCTCTCCAGACACCAGGTGTCTCTTCACTGTAGTCAAATTGGCTCCTGTGTCTCTTAGAGCTTCCACCCTCTGTCCATTGATGGTCACCCACTGCATGAATGTCTTACTGTTCTCAGGCACTAGGGTTCTCTGATCCATCTCACTGTCCACTAGTAATACAAGGGACATCTCAGCTGGCTCCCACCCATCTGGAACCAACTCCTCCCAAGTGCTACACTGGCCAAACCCTGTGACTGAGCGCCAGTGGATGCCGGTGTACCCTTGGAACATTTGCGGACCCCCTCACATGACCCACCTGATCACAGGCAAAGCACTTGCTGGGACCCTCCTCCACAAGTTTCCCTTTGGGAAAACATGTTTTCTTCTCACTGGGGGCTGGGACTTCTTACCCTGGTCTGGAAAAAAAAGACTGTACAAGTGCTCCCGAGCAATTAAATTGTAAAGCCCTTCATATGTTGTTACCTTACTTTGCCCAACCATCCAGTGACCTGCAAAATTAATCAACACATTCCAACCATGTTTGGGATTCCTTCTTTTTGTAGGGCCCAAACTTATCCTTGTACTGCTCAGGGGCCAGATGCATGTGGAGAGCAGACTCATACCCCTTGAACCACAAGTATGTGCCTTCCTTTCTCTTGTAATCCTTCACTAGGGCCCTCATTACAACATTGGCGGTAAATGCCACTTACCGCCGTGCAGAAGACCGCCAACACACCGCTGCAGCGGTGGAATTCCGCTACAGCTATTACGACCCACAGCTCAGAATCCGCCAAAATCCAGACACCCACACAAGTCAGCCACACCAAAGGTCAGTGATAAACTGGCGATAACAAAACCTCCACCGTCATGCCAACAGTAATACGCCCACAATATCACGACCCATGAATCAATGTGGCAGTCTTTCAACCGTGGTAAACCATTGGCGGTACACACCGCTGCGCTCAAAATACACACACATTTACAAAACTACACCATACTGGACAATTCAAAATACACACAGCTGATACACATACACATACCACTCCCACACCCCCAATCCAATATAAGACACACACCCACATCACCCACAAACCCCTACTACCAAAAATTCTGAAAGAAGGCCAGAGAGAGACACCGCCAGATACAACAAAAGCATCACAACACCATCACTCACACTACATTCACACACCTCAGACAACACACACAAACACATCCCCTCACACATCACAACACACACCACCTCACACATCACCCACACCACATCATGGCACCTCAAAGATACCCCAGGTTCTCTGAGGAGGAGCTCAGGGTCATGGTGGAAGAAATCGTCCGGGTAGAACCACAGCTCTTCGGATCACAGGTGCAGCACACCTCCATAGCTAGGAAGATGGAGCTATGGTACAGAATCGTAGGCAGGGTCAACGCAGTGGGATAGCATCCAAGAACATGGGATGACATCAGGAAGAGGTGGAACGACCTACGGGGAAGGTGCGTTCCGTGGTCTCAAGACACCAGATTGCATACAGAGGACTGGCGACAGACCTCCACCTCCTCCCCACAAATAACAACATGGGAGAAGCAAGTCTTGGCTATACTGTATCCTGAGGGCCTCGCAGGAGTAGCAGGAGGAATGGACTCTGGTAAGTCAAACCTTTACTATTACATTCCCCACCCTACCTGCATGCCATCACATACCCCACCCTCACCCCCATCACTCCAACACCTCACAAATGTCCCACTATCACAACCCACCCATCCCAACACCAAGCCCTAAATGCAACACCAAAACATGGACACCCATTACCCAAGCATGTCCACCACAGATACCTACACAGAACCCAAACCAATTATCACACAAGGTCCTAGACAAAAATGCAAGCACTGGAGTACAGGGTCACCCACCCATTGCACACGATGGCACACACAGCTGCAATAATCATGCCTTTATACCTCTGCAGGACCCCTACCCAACGTCACCGGACAGGAGGTTCCAGACATGTCCACTCCCCCCACAGAAGAGGTCCACAGTGATGACAGCAGCTCTGTCCAACTGGATCAAGATGACCAGCCCAGCCCATCTGGGACCTCAGGACAGTCGGTTCCCCACACACTGGCACATGCCACCACAGAGCCTGCCCCCTCAGGAAACACAAGCACAGCACCCACACAGCGGGCCCATCCCTATGCCCCCAGGACACATCAAGCAGCAGTGTGTCCACCACTACAGGGTACCCAGGCAAACCCACCACCCCAAAAAAATCAGGGACCTGGGGGCAGAGGCAGTGGGCACATGTTCAGGGGACAGAGGCACAGGAAAACAGGGGAATTGGGAGGACTGCTGTGCGACAGGGGGAGGACAGGCCCAGGGAACCCACTCTCCACGAGGCCCTCTACAACATCATGGGATCGTACCATCATTCCCAGGAGACGATGGCAACGGTACTGGCCAAGTTTCAGGAGACCCAGCGGCTGCAGGAGGAACAGTATCTCGGGATCAGGGAGGAACTCAAGCCATTCAACACCACCCTGGTCAGCATTGTAGGGATGCTGAAGGACCGTGTGAACACCAGGAGGGACACTGTGGCACAACAAGGGGCCCCTGACACTAGCCTGGATGATGAACAGCCCACCACCTCTGCCGGCGCTAGTGGACAGGAGGCACTGCCATAGGACCACAACACCAGCACCCCACCCCCTGCAGATGGAGAACCGGCCCCCAAATGGTCCCTGAGATCCAGGACAAAGACAGAGAACAATGCCAAGACCCCTGCCAAGAAATGAGACCCCCCTGAATGTCATCCTTCTGTCCCACTATGTCACCCTGTCCATCCATTAACTGCCCTAGCTCTACTTCCTATGCCCCTTTGGACAATGCACTGGTGAAACAAATAGACTGGACTCTGCCATGGACAATCCTCCACCATCACCCCTGCCCATTTTACAACCCCTTCCACTGATTTGCACTGAAATAAACTCCCTTGAATCACAAATCAATCTGGAGTCAGTCTGTGCTTTCACAAATGTGTATTTACAATAACTATGGAATATAGCAATGTTGATTGTTTTGTCAACATACTGGTGTAACAAAGCTCTAGTCCATGAGGTAATATAGCAGAGGTCACACAGTGGGACCCACATCTGTGAAATGGAAAGGCAAAGTGATAAGTCAGGGTCCATACACTGGGTGAAAGTGTGAGACATATGATAAGTCTAACAATCGTATGAAATGTTTGAGGCAGTGACATCTGTAGGAGGCTGGACTGGCTTGTAGTGAGTACCAAGGGGTACTTGCACCTTGCACCAGGCCCAGTTATCCCTTATTAGTGTATAGGGTGTCTAGCAGCTTAGGCTGATAGATAATAGTAGCTTAGCAGAGCAGCTTAGGCTGAACTAGGAGACGTGTGAAGCTACTACAGTACCACTTAGTGTCATATGCACAATATCATAAGAAAACACAATACACAGTTATACTAAAAATAAAGGTACTTTATTTTTATGACAATATGCCAAAGTATCTTAGAGTGTACCCTCAGTGAGAGGATAGGAAATATACACAAGATATATATACACAATAGCAAAAATATGCAGTATAGTCTTAGAAAACAGTGCAAACAATGTATAGTTACAATAGGATGCAATGGGGAAACATAGGGATAGGGGCAACACAAACCATATACTCCAAAAGTGGAATGCGAACCACGAATGGACCCCAAACCTATGTGACCTTGTAGAGGGTCGCTGGGACTATTAGAAAATAGTGAGAGTTAGAAAAATAACCCTCCCCAAGACCCTGAAAAGTGAGTGCAAAGTGCACCAAAGTTCCCCTAAGGACAAAATAGTCGTGTTAGAGGGAAAATGCAAGGAAAACACAAATCAGCAATGCAACAACGATGGATTCCTGACTGAGGGTACCTGTGGAACAAGGGGACCAAGTCCAAAAGTCACAAGCAACTCGGAGATGGGCAGATGCCCAAGAAATGCCAGCGGTTGGTGCAAAGAAGCTCTTACTAGGCTGAAGAACTGTAAATACTGCAGGAACGACAAGGGCTAGAGACTTCCCCTTTGGAGGATGGATCCCCCACGCCTTGGAGAGTCGTGCAGAAGTGTTTTCCCGCCGGATGGATGCCAACAAGCCTTGCTACACGCAAATCGTGCGTTTGGCGTTTTTGGACGCTGCTGGGGCCCAGGAGGGACCAGGAGGTCGCAAATTGGAACTGAAGAGAGAGGGGACGTAGAGCAAGACAAAGAGCCCTCACTAAAGCAGGTAGCACCCGGAGAAGTGCCAGAAATAGGCACTACGAGGATGTGTGAAACGGTGCTCGCCGAAGTTGCACAAAGGAGTCCCACGTCGCCGGAGACCAACTTAGAAAGTCGTGCAATGCAGGTTAGAGTGCCGTGGACCCAGGCTTGGCTGTGCACGAAGGATTTCCGCCGGAAGTGCACAGGGGCCGGAGTAGCTTGCAAAGTTGCGGTTCCCAGCAATGCAGCCCAGCGAGGTGAGGCAAGGACTTACCTCCACCAAACTTGGGCTGAAGAGTCACTGGACTGTGGGGGTCACTTGGACGGTGTCGCTGGATTCGAGGGACCTCGCTCGTCGTGCTGAGAGGAGAACCAAGGGACCGGTAATGCAGCTTTTTGGTGCCTGCGATTGCAGGGGGAAGATTCCGTCGACCCACGGGAGATTTCTTCGGAGCTTCTGGTGCAGAGAGGAGGCAGACTACCCCCACAGCATGCACAAGCAGGAAAACAGTCGAGAAGGCGGCAGGATCAGCGTTACAGAGTTGCAGTAGTCGTCTTTGCTACTATGTTGCAGGTTTGCAGGCTTCCAGCGCGGTCAGCGGTCGATTCCTTATCAGAAGGTGAAGAGGGAGATGCAGAGGAACTCGGCTGAGCTCATGCATTCGTTATCTAAAGTTTCCCCAGAGACAGAGACCCTAAATAGCCAGAAAAGAGGGTTTGGCTACCTAGGAGAGAGGAAAGGCTACTAACACCTGAAGGAGCCTATCAGCAGGAGTCTCTGACGTCACCTGGTGGCACTGGCCACTCAGAGCAGTCCAGTGTGCCAGCAGCACCTCTGTTTCCAAGATGGCAGAGGTCTGGAGCACACTGGAGGAGCTCTGGACACCTCCCAGGGGAGGTGCAGGTCAGGGGAGTGGTCACTCCCCTTTCCTTTGTCCAGTTTCGCGCCAGAGCAGGGGCTAAGGGGTCCCTGAACCGGTGTAGACTGGCTTATGCAGAATTGGGCACATCTGTGCCCAACAAAGCATTTCCAGAGGCTGGGGGAGGCTACTCCTCCCCTGCCTTCACACCATTTTCCAAAGGGAGAGGGTGTCACACCCTCTCTCAGAGGAAGTTCTTTGTTCTGCCATCCTGGGCCAGGCCTGGCTGGACCCCAGGAGGGCAGCTGCCTGTCTGAGGGGTTGGCAGCAGCAGCAGCTGCAGAGAAACCCCAGGAAGGGCAGTTTGGCAGTACCAGGGTCTGTGCTACAGACCACTGGGATCATGGAATTGTACCAACAATGCCAGGATGGCATAGAGGGGCCAATTCCATGATCATAGACATGTTACATGGCCATATTCGGAGTTACCATGGTGAAGCTACATATAGGTAGTGACCTATATGTAGTGCACGCGTGTAATGGTGTCCCCGCACTCACAAAGTTCATTGAATTGGCTCTGAACAATGTGGGGGCACCTTGGCTAGTGCCAGGGTGCCCTCACACTAAGTAACTTTGCACCTAACCTTTACCAGGTAAAGGTTAGACATATAGGTGACTTATAAGTTACTTAAGTGCAGTGTAAAATGGCTGTGAAATAACGTGGACATTATTTCACTCAGGCTGCAGTGGCAGGCCTGTGTAAGAATTGTCAGAGCTCCCTAGGGGTGGCAAAAGAAATGCTGCAGCCCATAGGGATCTCCTGGAACCCCAATACCCTGGGTACCTCAGTACCATATACTGGGGAATTATAAGGGTGTTCCAGTAAGCCAATGTAAATTGGTAAAAATGGTCACTAGCCTGTTAGTGACAATTTAAAAGTAATGAGAGAGCATAACCACTGAGGTTCTGGTTAGCAGAGCCTCAGTGAGACAGTTAGGCACCAGACAGGGAACATATACATGCACACCTATGAGCACTGGGGCCCTGTGTGACAGGGTCCCAGTGACACATACATATAGGCCACAAACCTATGAGCACTGGGGTCCTGACCAGCAGGATCCCAGTGACACATAACAAACATACTGAAAACATAGTGTTTTCACTATGAGCACTGAGGCCTGGTTATCAGGATCCCAGTGAGACAGTGAAAACAGTGACAAACACCCTGACATATACTCACAAACAGGCCAAAAGTGGGGGTAACAAGGCTAGAAAGAGGCTACTTTCTCACAACATCTTCTTACCTGCTTCTCACTGGAGGTATTGCTGGATAGCGTTGTTTCTGTTGTCGATATCCTCTTCTTCTGCCACCTCTTCTTCACCCTCCACAGGCTCCACAGCTGCCACAAGACCTCCTTCTGGACCTTCCTCCTGCAGAAAAGGCACCTGTCATCGCAAAGCCAGGTTGTGCACCATACAGCAGGCCACGATGATCTGGCATACCTTTTTTGGTGAGTAGTAGAGAGAACCACCTGTCATATGGAGGCACTGGAACCTGGCCTTCAGGAGGCCGAAGGTCCCTTCAATCACTCTTCTAGTTCGCCCATGTGCCTCAATGTAGCGTTCCTCTGCCCTTGTCCTGGGATTTCTCACTGGGGTCAGTAGCCATGACAGGTTGGGGTACCCAGAGTCACCTGCAAATGTCAAGGGACAACTGTTAGACACACACTAACCCTTAGGGACAACCCAAGACCCAGACAACTATTCACAGGGTATTAGGTCCTTGTCCTCACCTGTTAGCCACACATGGTGCCTCTGGAGTTGCCCCATAACATAGGGGATGCTGCTATTTCTCAGAATGTAAGCGTCATGCACTGAGCCAGGAAACTTGGCATTCACATGGGTGATGTACTGGTCGGCCAAACACACCATCCGCACATTCATTGAATGGTAGTTCTTCCGGTTTCAGTACACCTGTTCACTCCTGCGGGGGGTACCAAGGCCACATGTGTCCTGGCATTGTACACCGTCGTGGTAGGCGGTCAAAGACCGAAGCGCAATGCTGCATTGGTTAACATTGTACCCTATGGGTCCCAGCAGCCAATGACGATGTACGCCGGCGGTGACGGTACGCACTGCAGCGGACGTGACCGCAATTTTCTGTCTGTACACTCACTTGATACCTGACCTTCAACAGGAGAGGACCTACACTGCAAGTGCTGCTGTGACCTCAGTCTGGAAGCGACAATGGCTCATGTGTCTGGGGAAAGGGCCCCTGCCTTCACTTCGGAGGAGATGGAGAAATGAGTGGATGGGGTCCGCCCCAGTACACACTACTCTACGGTCCTCCAGACAAACAGGTGAGTACACTGTGAGCATGCTGTATGGGCAATGCCTGATTGTGTGGTGTGGATGGAAGATAGAGGGGGGGACTGAGCCCTGCATGAGTGGACGGTGAGTGTATGTGCGTCAGGGCAAGGGTGGGAACGTGGGTCAATGACTATGACGGTCCGGACTGTTAACAATTTTCCTTATCCCCTGTACTATCCTCTAGGTCAGCGCCCGCCAGAAGAAGAATATTTGGCGTGCCATCGCCAAGGACGTCCGGACCCTGGGGGTCCACCACAGACAGAGCACCCACTGCCGGAAAAGATGGGAGGACATTCACCTCTGGAGCAAAAAGATGTCGGAGGCCCAGCTGGGGATGGCCTCCCAACGTGGGAGGGGTGCCCGTCGCACCATGACCCCCCTGATGTTCCAGATCCTGGCGGTGGCGTATCCGGAGTTGGATGGGCGCTTGAGGGCATCATAGCAGCCACAAGGGGGTGAGTACAGTCACATCTATCTGACTCTGCGCGCATTATGAGGTGTCTGGGTGGAGGAGGTGGGAAGTGGGTTCCCTTAGGCCAGGGCGAGTTTTGTAGGCAAGGTCCCTTCGTGAGGCAGGCTATGTGGCACCCCAACCCCACCAGTGGTAAAAGCCATCTACACTTAGTCAGGCTCCTGTGACTTCCATGTGTGCAGCAATCGGGCATAGGCCTTGTACCCCATGGCCCTGTGATTAATATGGGAACTCTAAGTGCATGGCGTAGTGCTGAGGGCTGCTGTGTCTGTAGTGTCCGCCAACAGTAGTGGTATTGTATGCACTAAACATCTCCTTCTTTTGTCTCCCCCACCCCTTTTTGTGGTCTCCCTGTTCTTGTGTGCAATAGCATCATCAGGCGGAGGAGCAGTGGCACCGGAGCTCAGGAGGGACCTTTATCCCACATGGCCATGGAGGGCGAGACAACGGAGTCTGAAGCCACCAGTGGGACAGAGGGCGAGGGGAGCTCCACGGCGGGAACAGGAGCTAACATCAGCGACAGCGACTCCTCCTCTGATGAGAGCTCCCTTGCGGTGGCGGGCGCCTCTGTGCTCCCTGCATCAACAGGTACAGCCACGCCCCCTACAAGCACCGCCCTCCCAGCAGCCCCTCAGCGTGTGTCCCGTGGCCCCTCACCCAGGAAAGTGGGCATCTCCTTCGCCCCAAGCACCTCAGGCCCTGCCCAGTCAGCCCTGCTGCCCTCAGTGAGGAGGCTATTGACCTCCTGAGATCCCTCACTGTTGGGCAATCTACCATTGTGAATGCCATCCAGGGTGTTTGCAACAAACAAATGCATACCTGGAGGGCATTCATTCTGGACAGGCAGCCCAACAGAGAGCATTTCAGGCTCTGGCCTCAGTACTGATGGCAGCCATTGTCCCTGTGTCCAGCCTCCCCCTCCAACTTCCACTACCCAGACCCAATCCCCTTTACCTCAGCCTATCAGAAGCACATCATCAGACCAGCATGCACACACATCAACACACAAGAGTGGCTCTGGCAAACATAAGCACCACACATGCCACAGGCACTCACACAAGCATCATACCCATGCAGACATACCAACATTCACTGCCTCCACTGTGTCCCCATCCTCTACGACGTCCTCCTCCCTCCCTGTCTCGTCTCCACTCACACCTGCATGCACTACATCTTCAGCCACTACCTCCATCACCTGCACGCCCATCACCACACACCGCTCATGTGCACTTACCACCCCCACTACCATTCACACATCCCCAGTGTCCTCTCCCAGTGTGTCTATGAGCCCTCCTCCCAAAGTACACAAACGCAGGCACACACCCACCCAACAGCCATCCACCTCACAACAGCCTCCAGCTCATGCACCTTCACCCAAATTCAGCAAACGTACACCTCCTACAACCACTACCTCTTCCTTCACTTCCAAACCCCCTCCATCTACCCGTCCCAGTGTGTCTAAAAAACTTTTCCTGGCTTAAATTGACCTCCTCCCTACACCTCCCCACCCCGTCCCTCCCCTAAGGGCAGGCTTTCCATGTCCCAACCCAGCACCTCAGCCACCACATCACCAGGCACAGTGGTGCCAGCAACTGCGGGCTATTGGAGTGCTCCAAACAACAGGGCTGCCAGTGTGCCACGGAGAGAAGGCAAGGACATTCAGCCACCTGCCAAAGTCAAAAGGTGGCCCACATCCCAGAGGGAGAAGCAGAAAACAGCTGCCACCAAGGGCTCGGGGAAAACAAAAGGGGATGGTGGCAAGACAGCTACGGCACCATCCAAGGTGGGGAAGGCCCAGAAAATAAAGGGCAGGTCAGAAGAGGGCATGGTGACAGCGACAATTGGACCAGTGTCACACCTTCAGTCCACGCCGACGCCAACCTGTACGGCGGAGAAGACCGCCACCTGCACCGCTGTCATTGAGGCCAGCACCAGCACCGCAGTCACTGAGCCCGCCACCAGCACCGCAGTCACTGAGCCCGCCACCAGCACTTCTGCCACAGAGACCACCGCCTGCACCGATGCCACAGAGACCACTGCCACAAGCACCACCGCCACAGAGACCGCCGCACGCACCGATGCCACAGAGACTGCCGCAAGCACCGCCACCACAGAGCCCGTCGCCAGCACCGATGTCACAGAGGCCGCTGCAAAGCCCCCTCCAGAACCAGTGGAGAAAGGCATCCACTACCACTGTCCTTGGCAGGATGAAACACTCTGGGCACAAAGCCCCCTCCAGAACCAGTGGAGAATCACATCCACTACCTCTGTCCTTGGCAGGATGAAGCCCTCTGGGCACAAAGTCCCCTCCAGAACCAGTGGGGAATCACATCCACCTGTGAGACTGTGGCTTTGCACACCGCAGGATGCAGCAGTGGAAGACCACCCACTGTACAGACTTGATAGACTGTGACTTTGCACTCCCCAGGATGCAGCAGTGGGCAGACCAGCCACTGTAAAGACTTGAGAGACTGTGGCTTTGCACTCCCAGGATACAGCAGTGGGCATGGAGCCCCCTCGTGGAGCAGTGGCATCGTGCACTCATCCAACTGAGGTGCCCCCCTTCCCCCTGAAGTGCCTGTTTAATTTCAATCTGATGCCCCTGCAGTGTTCTCTCAGTTTGGAGTCTGGTATCGAGTGTGGGCCTCGCCCATGCACTTTGGGCCCAGTGGACCACGGACTATAATTCGTGCACTATCCGGACTTGTGTGGTTGGTGTACATAATTGTATATACTGTATTTCATGTTTTGACTAATGGATTTTTATTAACTACAATCGTTCAATTAATTTCCTTTTGTCCTTGCGTTCTTCCAGGGGGGGTTAAATGTAATGTTGCAGCATGTATTTGTGTGTATGGTGTTGTGGGTGAGGGTGGGGGTGGGGGTTTTGCGTGTTGCGTGTGTGTGTCACTCTCTTTTCCCTCCCCACTCCCCTGTGTTGTAGGTGCAGTACTCACCGTGGTCTTTGCCGCCGTCTTCAGAGCGCCTGATATAGGAGCAGGAATACCATTGCAGGGAGTATTTGGAGTTCTGGCTCCATGGCGTCCTGGTTCCTCATGGGGTGAGGAGTGGTGAGTATTTTCCCTTCCAAGTCCTGTTTCTGCCGTGTTTTTGTTCGCATTGGTTCAGCCCCGGAAAAGGTGGTGGATACGCCTCTCATAATAGTGTGGGCGGTACATTGTCTTCCGCCTGTCTGTTGGCGGTGTGCGCAGCCCTGGTTGTTTGTACCGCCGTTGCGGTCGGAGTGTTAAAGTGGCTGTCTATGTTGGCGTTTTCCGCCACGGTCGTGATTCCATTTTCTTTTCCGCTGGCCTGTTGCCGGTATTACCGCCGCTTTAACACCGACCGCCAGGGTTGTAATGAGGGCCTAGGTCTTTTGGAATGTGCACCCTCATCTCTGGCTGCATCTCCAGCTGGTGCGTCTACAGATTGAGACATGATGGTAAATCAAGAGGGCAAAGTTCCAAGGCAGAAAAAGCGTTCCCAAAGAGAAGTTCAAGAGTCAATAAAAAGATCACCAAACATGTGGAAGTAGAAAAATCAAGTCTGAAAGAGTAAAAGCAAAAACAAGTAGTATGTGGTTACGTAATGGTCTGCCCTGAAAACAGTAGTGTACACTTAATCACTGTATGTCAAGTACAAATACAAGTTCAATCTTCACCGCTGATCACCAATGTTTTAAATGGGGTCTTTGGATGGCAGTCAGGTTACCCCCTGTCCAAGAAGGGACCCTCACTCCAGTCCGGGTAAAGGGGAGTAACCCTCAGTTAACCCCCGCTCACCCCTTTGGTAGCTTGGCATGAGCAGGCAGGCTTAACTTTAGAAGCAATGTGTAAAGTATTTGTACCAACACACACAGTAATACTGTGAAAATGGACACCACACCAGTTTAGAAAAATAGGTAATATTTATCCACATCAAACAAGACCAAAACAACAAAAACCCAACATACACAAGTCAAGATATGAATGTTCAAAAGAATAAGGCCCTCATTCTGACCTTGGCGGTCGGCGGAGAGGCGGCGGTCGTACCGCGAACAGGCCGGTGGTATTAAAAATGGCATTCTGACCGCGGCGGTCCCCGCCGCGACCGACCGCCACTTCCCCACTCCGACAGCCACGGCGGTCATGACCGACGGGCTGGAGTCTGCGCACTCCGGTCCGGCGGTCGACCCTAGACCGCCAACGCTATCATGACCCTGCTTACCGCCGCGGTTTCTTGTGTTCGGGAACCGCCATGCGAACCATGGCGGTAGGCACTATCGGGGCCAGGGAATTCCTTCCCTGGCACTGATAGGGGTCTCCCCCACCCCCCACTGCCCCCCGAGTCCTCCCCCCACACCCTTCACCCCCCTGCCACCCCCCAGAGGTGGTACGAACCCCCTCCCCACCCCCACCCCGACATGCACATACATGCACCCCGACATGCACACACCCCCAACATGCACATATACACACCCCCTACACACACACATACACAACGGGGACACATACCCGCACACATACATGCCGTCATGCGCACCCGCCGAACTACACACATTGCCCATAGGCACAGCAGCAATCCCCGCCCGCATGCACGCACTCACACACCCCCTCTACACACTCACACGCACACCCCCATGCACGCACACATCACACAACACCCCCCCACCCCCTCCCCTCACGGACGATCAACTTACCTTGTGCGTTGGTCCTCCGGGAGGCGACGGGAGCCATAGGGACGTGACCGCCAACAGAAGACCGCCAACAGAAGACCGCCACACAGAAATGTGGGTCGTAATTCTGGGGGCGGTGTTCTGCTGGCGTGGCGGTGGAGGTTGACCAGTCTCCACTTTCCCGCCGACCGCCAGTGTGGCTGCTGGCGGTATTCCGGAGGAACGCTCCCAGCGGTCGGAATACGCGCAGCGGCATACCGCCGCGGTCGGCGGTCTTTACCGCGGCGGTAACTCGGCGGTCTTGCGAAAAGACCGCCAAGGTCAGAATGAGGGCCTAAGAGTCTTAATCCTTAGAAAACAGTGAGAATGGTGTTGTTACTCAAAGTACTTGGTTAGCGTAAAAAATAAAGCCACACGGGGAAGCGTGCATCAGAAAAGTCAGCAATGCATTGATTCCTTCCTTCCAAGGGAGGCAGTGTGTCATTTTTTTCTCTGGTCGGGTCGGCAATGCACCATTTTTTCTCCCTCGCAAGAGAGTGATGCATTGATTTCCTGACAGGGCACCTTGGATCCAAGCCGAGTCAGGTTGTCTTTGACGCCCAGGGACGATGCATGGCAAATCCTGTCGCAGGATGTTAATAAACCGTGCTGCATGTGATTTGCATCATTATGAGAAGCCACTAGTGGGAGTTGCGTGACGTTTCTCCAGCCATGATGCGTCGACCACGATGCAGGTGCAGTGTTGATTTTAGCAGCAAGGCCAGCAGCTTATCATTTATCAGCCGCGTTGCAGATGGTGCATCGTACATTTTCCTGCACGCCTTTCTGTGCGTGGAGTTTCAGTTCTTGTCTGCCAACTTCACCTTTCAAGTGCCCAGGGACTGGATAGGATACCACTTGGCAGGGCAGGAGTCTCTGCAGAGAGTCCAGTTGTTAACAAAGGAAGTCTTTGATGGCCCTGAAACATCAAAACAGGAGGCAAGCTCAGTTCAAGCTCTTGAAGATTAACGTCTTAAGCAGGAATGCACAACAAAGTGAAGTCTTTGTCCCCTTTCACAGGCAGAAGCAGCAGTGGCAGGATAGCCCAAAAAAGCACTGTCAAAGGCAGGGGCAGCACTTATCCTTAGCTCTTAAGCTCTTTTCCTTGGCAGAGGATCCTCTTGAATCCTGAAGTGATCTAACTTTCTGGGGGTTGGGTCCAATACTTACACCCCTCTCTGCCTTTGAAGTAGGCCTACTTCAAAGGAAAGTCTCTGTTGTTCAAAAGATCCTGCCTTGCCCAGACCAGGCCCAGGCACGCACCAAGGGGTTGGAGACTGCATTGTGTGAGGGCAGGCACAGCCCTTTCAGGTGTGAGTGACCACTCCTCCCTCCCCTCCTAGCACAGATGGCTCATCAGGATATGCAGGATACATCCCAGATCCCTTTGTGTCACTGTCAAGATGAGATTCAGAAGCAGCCCAACTGCCAAACTGACCCAGACAGACAATCCACAAACAGGAAGAGCCACAGAATGGTTTAAGCAAGAAAATGCCTACTTTTTAAAAGTGGCATTTTCAAACTAACAATCTAAAAAACAACTTCACTAAAAGATGTATTTTTAAATTGTGATTTCACACACCCTAAACTCCATATTTCTATCTCCTCTCAAAGAGAATCTGCACTTTGGCAGCCCCGATGTTAACCTATGAGAGAGGTAGGCCTTGCAACAGTGAAGACTGAATTTAGCAATATTCACTGTTAGGACATGTAACACACAGCAGTACATGTCCCACCTTTCACATACACTGCACCCTGCCCATGGGGTTACCTAGGGTCTACCCTAGAGGTGCCTTGCATGTATTAAGAGGGAAGTCGAGTTGGCAGTTGAAAACTGCACACAGAGACGATGCAGTAAGAGGTCTGAACCGTGTTTACAGGGCTACCAGTGTGGGTGGCATGACCAGTGCTGCAGGCCCACTAGTATTGTTTGATTTACAGGCGCTGTGCACCTCCAGTGCTTTTACTGGGGACTTACTAGTAAATCAAATATGCCAATCATGGATAAGCTAATTACACATACATTTTACATAGAAGCACCTGCACTTTACCACTGGTTAGCAGTGGTAGAGTGCCCAGAGTATCAAAAACAGTAAAAACAGAGTCCAGCACATATAAACAACCTGGAGAGCAGAGGCAAAATGTTAGGCGAGACCACACCAAGTATGCCAAGTCTAACCAATGCATAACATCATGTTACAGAAGCGGAGCCTGAAGTGGCTGTCCATATGGATTTTACAAACATGGCCGGCATCCCTTTGAAGCCTGCTGTGCTGCTGCTGATAGGATAACCTCTAGGTGCCTTTCTGTCTGAGACTGTCCAGAGTTAAATGGTGTCCAGCAGTTCCAGCATTATCTCATGCTGTAAGAGCACACCACAAGTCAAAGTTTTCATACAAACTGTGCAGACCCAATTTCTTGCCTTCCCACACTCAAGCCTCTATCCCACCCTTTCCCAACTCATCAGATATGGGAAAGGGTGGGGTAACAATGCTTTCCCTTCCCTGAAAGACGTGGAGGCTTAGCTCTACAGAATTTGATTCCGAAACGCCCAGGCCTAACTTACCTCCACGTCATCAGAGGGTGGAGACCGGTCTGTGATACTTGGGCCAGTATTTATACTTTTTTTTGTACCGCATTTGCGTCACTTTTTGGCACAAAAGCAGCGTCAACTCACAAAATACAATGATATTTTGCAAGTTTGCGCCGCTTTTGGGTCACAAAATGACGCATATGCGGCGCAAAAAAAAGTATAAATATGGGGCTTGGTCTTTGCCGAGCTAATGACCTCACAGGCCTCAGGGCAAATACTTTAACCCAGGAGTGCAAGTACGGAAAGCTTTGGCCTTTGATGAATTTCACTACACACACTAGTTTTAACATCATGATGACAGCAACAACGGTGAGTCGTGAGTGGCAGACAGTATCCCTATGATTGCTTTCATTTTTCTGGCAAATGTAGGGGGGTGGAGCCCCTATGCTCTGGCACAGACACCACTGCTCCCTGGAGCAGCCCTTGGACGTTCTGCTTTGCTATTCTTGTTTAAGTGCTAAAATGCAGTGATTTGTTCCCATTTTGGTGCTCCGCTTTACTGGGGCCTAAGAACAACTTCAGCAAAGGACCTCTGGTGTTACAAATGGATAGAGCACTCCCTATCTGCCCAGGGACCCTTCGACCAAGATAACTTGTAACACGTTTCCGGCCTTGATGAAGAGAAGTGTGTGCGACTAGAAAGTCAATATGGCGTGATAGCATTCTTTCTTTAAATTTGCACTGGGCACTTTTGATTTCCTGAAGGGCAACAATCAGTTCCACTTTGCTTTGTTTGGTAGAAGCTGATGAAAACTGAAAAAGGGCTGGAACCAACGGTCAATATTTCATGGCAACCAGAGCTATGTAGAAATCAAGGGCCATATTTATACTTTTTGACACAAAACTGCGCTAACGCAGTTTAGCGCCAAAAAAAAAAGCCCCGGCTAACGCCATTCTGAAGCACCATGCGGGCGCTGTATTTATTGAATGGCGTTAGCCGGCGTTAGCCGACCGGCGCTGCCTGGTGTGCGGGAAAAAAAAACACGTACACCAGGCAGCGCCGGCGTAGGGCAAAATGGCGTTTGGGCGTCCAAAAATGGGGCAAGTCAGGCTGAGGCAAAAATATCGTCTTAACCCGATTTGCGCCATTTTTTTTTGGCGCCCAGACGCCATTAACATGACAAAGACAGGAGTCATGCCCCCTTGCCCAATGGCCATGCCCAGGGGACTTCTGTCCCCTGGGCATGGTCATTGGGCATAGTGGCATGTAGGGGGGCACAAATCAGGCCCCCCTATGCCACAAAAAAAAAAAAAATAATACTTACCACAACTTACCTTTTCTTCCCTGGGATGGGTCCCTCCATCCTTGGGTGTCCTCCTGGGGTGGGCAAGGGTGGCAGGGGGTGTCCCTGGGGGCTTGGCAGGGCACCTCTGGGCTCATTCTGAGCCCACAGGTCGCTTAACGCCTGCCCTGACCCAGGCGCTAAAATCCGGCGCAAATGCGGGTTTTTTAGTCCCGCCCACTCCCGGGCGTCATTTTTGCCCGGGAGTATAAATACGACGCATATGCATCGCAGTCATTTTTTAAGACGGGAACGCCTACCTTGCATATCATTAACGCAAGGAAGGTGTTCACGCAAAAAAATTACGCTAACTCCATGAACTTTGGCGCTAGACGCGTCTAACGCCAAAGTATAAATATGGAGTTAGTTTTGCGTCGAATTTGCGTCGAAAAAAACGACACAAATTCGGCGCAAACGGAGTATAAATATGGCCCCAAATCTTTTGAGGCCTCATTATAGTCTTCCGATTGCCTAAATGATTGCTTCACAAAGTAATATTGCAACTTTCCCACAACCCCGCAGAATAAAGGCAGCATTTATGTTCTCATCCATCTTATCATTTTGTTACCGCAGCGTTTACATAAGCTGTACTAATTGGGATTTACAGCGCATAATCATGCAAATCTGTTGAGATGTCATTATATTTTCCTTCACCATACAAGCTTTGTTATATTGAGACATAACTGTCTGCTATTAGCTGCTGAAAAATTACATCTTGGAGAATGCACTGAGACGGTATCTGACTATTTTGTCATCTTGGTAAAGTTCTATTTCCTTGTATTCTGGAAAGCACATTTTGGTCTGGGTGACCTGGCTCAAGTGAAGTCTCAAACACCTGTGTTTTGGCAAGTGTTTCATGATGACTTAATAGTTTAAGATACAATACTTGAGTCACTCTGAAGGTTGTAGTAAAGGAGGATGGTTTGCAAGCAGACATGCAGACAGAGACATCACAGAAGAGTCTCATTATTTAGCAGTTGTAATCATGCTAACAGGCAAAGGACATGGTCAGAATGTGCAGTCGTGCTGGAACACTTTTCAGAGTTACATCCTGAGGCCTTATAGATTGTGAAAAATCCAAGTGTCACTCAAAATACAAGAGCAGCAATGAGTCACACACATTCAAAAGGATAGTAGTAAGTGTGTGGTATGTTGCCGGCAGGGCATTTTTGGGCACACTGTCTTAAATGTATTACTAAAGCATGGTGCTTTAGCGCACTGTTTTTACAGACAACACATTTTCTATCAAACTGGCTACTACATTTGTACAGACGTGCTGTTTTACTGATAACACTATATAGTGCACAAACAATAATGTTTGCAGGAATCAGGTTTCAGTGATTATTTATCATGTGTGTATAACACATTAAAGGGTTATGATTTGTTTTGCTACTATAGAAAACCTTTGTTTCCATATACAATTCAAAATAAATAAAAAATATGCTTCTTTTGTTTTTTTCTAAGTGCTGATATATTTTGAAATATTTGTATAGTTCATCTATAACTCTTTACATTTTATTGTGTACTACAAAAAATGACATCCTACAGTCTTTCCTCTGTACCCTCGCCAGATTGTCACTGTTAGACCTGACAGCCTTAGGGTGGTCACCCATAACTTTTTACCTGCCTCTCTCCACTTTTTGGGTACTGATTTTGCTGGTTTTAAGACTCTGCACACTTTACCACTGCTAGATTAAATGCTGCTAGTGGGCCTGCAGCACTGATTGTGCCACCCACTTAAGTAGCCCCTTAACCATGTCTCAGGCCTGCCATTGCGAGGTCTGTGTATACAATTCGACTTGGCATTTAAAGATACTTGCTAAGCCCAAAACTCCCCCTTTTCTACATATAAGTCACCCCCAAGGTAGGCCCTAGGTAATCCATGGGCAGGGTGCTGTGTAGACAAAAGGCAGGACATATACCTGTGTAGTTTACATGTCCTGGTAGTTTAAAACTCCTAAATTTGTTTTTGCACTGCTGTGAGGCCTGCTCATTTCATAGTCTAACATTAGGGCTACCTTCATTTACTGTTTGAGTGGTAACTGCTGCTCTGAAAGGAGTAGGGAGGTCAAATTTAGTATGGCTAGAATGGTAATACAAAATCCTGCTGACTGGTGAAGTTGGATTTAATGTTACTATTTTAGAAATGCTACTTTTAGAAAGTGAGCATTTCTCTGCACTTAAATCTTTGTGTGCCTTACAAACCACGTCTGGCTAGGTTCAGTTGACAGCTCCCTTGTGCATTGACTCAGACAAACACCAAACACAGGATGCTCAGCCTCACTTCCATACATCTGCATTTTGAATGGGTGTTCCTGGGCTAGGAGGGTGGAGGGCTTGACACTTACATGTCAAAGTGAAGAAAAAAGAAGAATACCCCAATGGGATCAAATCAACTGTTCACACACAACACACAATATCAACCACTCCGTACCTCCAATGATCAATCTATATAGAGGAATTAACTATAAAAAATACAATTAAAATGTATTAATGAATCTAAACCCATAAAATAATAAAAGTCCAATTGGATTGCTGGACTAATTGGAACGGGCTTAAAATTGAACAGAGACTGTGGACAGAAATCAATAGGCCTATAGTTACTAAAATTAGGACAGCTTGTATATAGTAGACTATAGTGGATGTATTTTTCTTTTGTCTCCGTCATGTATGGTTTTCATATGTGAGGGTTTTATCATTGGTTTGGGTTTGTATGGGCGGTTCTACTTTATTATTTTATTTTACTCTTTGTAGTCTTCCCCACTTCGAAGGCATAATTGGGGATTTAAACATGGCATTTGCCACTACCAGCTCAGACACTTCCTGGAGAAGAGAATCTGAACCAGAACCTGAAACCTGCCAAGACGAACTGCCTGGCTGCCCAAAGGACTCACCTGACTGCTTTCTGTGAAGGACTGCTGCCTTGCTTTCGCCTTGCTGCTCTCTGGCTGTGCTGAGAAGTGCTCTCCAAGGGCCTTGATAGAGCTTGACTCCTGTTCCCTGAAGTCTCAGGACCAAAAAGAACTTAATCTCTGCAAAAAGAACAAAAAGATTTACGCACAGCCTGCCAGAAATGACGCACAGCGTGCGTTGCAGTGAAAAATTCAACCACACGGTGAACAGGAACGACGCAACGAGAAGATCGATGCAGTGCCAGCATAGCGACCGGAAATTCGAAGCACGGCCCACTGGATCAAAGCACACCTGAGCCAGAATGACGCAGCCCGACTTCCAGAGAGGAATCAACGCAGCACCTGCCGTGCTGTAGAAATTTCCACGCAATGCCCACCGGATCGACGCAGCCCCTGTGACTTCCTCCTGTCAGCACCGGATTTCAACGCATAATCCCCGGGCGTCCGAAAACCCTGCAACCCAAGAGGATCCAAGACCGAGAGCCGGAAATTGACGCAAAGCCTTCCCTGCGTGAAAAATAAACGACGCATCACCATGTGCGTCCCGAGAAATTGCCGCACACCTCCCTGTTTTCCACACATCTCGTCCTCTGCGGTTCTTTATGGAGATTTTAAACGCAAACCAGTTACTTTGTTCCTGCAAGAGTCATTTATTGCTTTTAAGAGACACTTTATATCATTTTTAAAGTGATATCTCAAAACATACTTATTGCATCTTAATTGTTTTGACCTGCAGTGATCCAGAAAAATATTATATATTTTTCTAATCACTGTGTGGTGTTTTTTTATGGTGTCCTACTGTGTTATTGCATGATTTATTGCACAAATACTTCACACATTGTCTTCTAAGTTAAGCCTGACTGCTCAGTGTCAAGCTACCAGTGGGTGGGCACAGGATAATTTGGATTGTGTGTGACTTACCCTGACTAAAGTGAGGGTTCTTGCTTGGACAGGGGGTAACCTGACTGCCAACCAAAGACCCCATTTCTAACTGTCACTAAGTTCACATTGCAAAATGCTTTCAATTTGCAGTCAGAGAAAAATAAACATCATTCTCCACAATAAAAGAGCAAGCAGCAATTTGTTTAAATATTTTGCCTGACATTTGATCTCTGGGCCTGATTCACAAAGGTAAACTTATACTTTTTGGTTCAGGTAAGTTACGAGCAGAATCTTTATGTCTGCACTTGGGGGGGTGGATTCTCTGCACTTGGGGCGAATCATCCACACTTGGGACAGATTATCTGCACTCAGCATGGATGCTCTGCTTTCGGACTATAGGAGGTTCTCTTTCATTCTGACACACCTGTGGCAGTGCCTACCATCCCTCCACCTAGCTCCAGCTGAAACTCCTTAGCCCAACAGCCAATCCCAGCCCTGCTGCACACATAAAAGTAGAGCTGCCACATACAAACATTTTCAGACCTTTGAACATGTCGCTGAATGTGTTTGTTGGTTTGGCACTTGCCATCAAACAGGACGATTCAAGGAGAAGGAGGAGGAGAGTAGAGAGGATTTTAAGACAAAGGTTAAACCTCTTTGGGATGTCCCATCAAGATGTCATGGCCACATACCGGTTTCATGCTGATGTCATCTTGGAGATGGTTTGTGAGTGGGAGCAGGATCTTGACTCTGTGACCTCTGCTCCCACGCCATTCCAATCCATGTCAAGATTCTCTATTTATTTGCTATAGGGTTATTCCAGTGGGTCTCCGGTGACCTTTGGGCATCTCTCAGGCAAGCTGATCCCAAGCTTGCATCAGGTACGGAGTTGCATCAATAGGAGAGCCCATCTACACAATCAAATACCCCATTCACTGGCCAGAAGGCAAAGGGTAGCTAGGGACTTCTACTTTATGTCCCACCTCCTAAGTGAGCTGGACAAAATTGATGCACTAATGTGGCTCTTCAGCCTCCTCACTGCACCATGCATATGTGCAACTAGGGTACCTCAACGGAGGTACAATAGGGAACACAGACATACACGAGCCATCATTGAGTGCAGTTTGGTACCCTGAATTCAAGATTCAGATGTCTTGACCGTACTGGTGGGTGCTGCTGTACTCCCCTCAAGTTGTGTGCAAGATTGTAGTAGCTTGTTGGGTTTTGCACAATATAGCATTAAATCATGGCTTACACATACCTCCGGACCATCATCTAGGTCTGAATTTGGGCAACAGGGCCATTGTACAAAACAGAGGGCCGGGTATGAAGGTGCGTGACCAGCTGGTTGACACCTTTTTCACCTGAGCAACATGTTGTGTCATACTTTAATGTGGTTTGCAGTCTGTTGTCAATGACGATAGTTGGACTTTTTACACTTTGTCACACTTTGTCAACAATTTCCATCCTGAGACTACTTTGTAAGCCATACATGATGTTTGTAAACAACAGCCGTTGCCAAGAGTCAAAAGCTTGGCCATGCAATACATTATGTGCACATGTCAGGGATTATTGTGGGCAACATCTCTGAGGGCTCCATTGAATCAGGGGATTAAATGTCTGCATGTGTGCGACCTCCCCGGACAGTTTCACAAGAGGGATTTGATTCACAAAGGACCTCTGCCTTCGGGGTAGAGGACCCACATCAGAGGGTGTGTTTCTGTACACAAGAGGGAATCGCTGCTATGAGATTTTGCAGTGTAGAGATCCTGCCCTAAGTGCAGAGACATCTGATACAGGGCAGAGACCTTTTGTGAGCCAGGCCCCTCGTATGTGTGTGCGGCAAATCATGTGGCAGTGTGGTTATATGCCTTTCATATTTACAACATGGTACAAGTGGACAATTGTATAGAGATGGATAGTCCATGCTCATAGCTGCCATGTTCAGCAGCTGCTCATGTGATATTCCACTCCAAGCCTGTGGTTAATTATAGTGGAAACAGGGACTTGTGTTCCTGTTTCACTATGGAATGACAAAGACTACAAGCTCTAGAATTCATCTTGACCATTTGGCCTGGATCAGCACATCAAGAAGGGATCTGGGAAACCTGGCAGGGCTGTGTGATTAGAAACAGCCTTCCTCATGAATCAGACTCACACCTACTGGTCACATTAAAAATGGTTAGCCACTTTGTTGTGTGTGACGGAGATTGCAACACACGTGCAGGTCTAATGCACCCCTATGATGACATGTCACTGTCTCTTGTTAACTCAACAGGTTCCTTGCAACATATATGGCATGGAGTGGCTGCTACTATCTGAGCAGGTAATGTTCAACTAACCCATAACCCACTCTGCACTCTCCCAAGGAATTTCTGTAGTACGAAAGATCAGCAGATGCTCGTGCTGCCCTTTCTGTAAGACGGATAGCGCTGGAGTACACATGGGGGTCATTCTGACCTCGGCGGTAAAATGCCCTTAAGACCGCCATAACACCGCCGCGGCCGTGGTCAACCGCCACGGTCATTCTGACCCACAACGGCCAAACCTCCAAAAATCCGTCCTCCACTGCAGCCCGCCACATCTGCGGGCAGCGATAAACTGGAGATGACCAAACCTCCACCGTCACGCCAACAGAAATACGCCCATGCCATTACGACCCTCGAATCCACACGGCGGTCATTCAAACGCGGTATTCCATTGGCGCTACACACCGCCGCGGTCAGAATACACACACATCACCAAAACACAGCCACATTGGACAATTTGAAATACACACACCTGATACACATACACACACCACTCCCACACAATCAACCAACTATAAAACACACACCCACATCACCCACAAACCCCTGCGACCATAATTACTGAGAGAAGGAGAGAGAGACACAGCAGACAATCCATAGCAAGACACACTGAGGCAAACTACACCATCACACACACCACATAGTAGCACAAAGCACCACTCACCAACATACTCCTCATCACATACACCACCCCACACCTCACCCACACCACCCCATGGCACCCCAAAGGCACCCACGCTTTTCGGACCAAGAACTCCGGGTCATGGTGGAGGAAATCCTAAGAGTGGAACCCCAGCTCTTCGGCTCGCAGGTGCAGCACACCAGTATAGCCAGGAAGGCGGAGCTATGGCAGCGGATCGTGGACAGGGTCAACGCGGTGGGACAGCATCCCAGGAATAGGGAGGACACCCGCAAAAGATGGAACGACCTACGGGGGAAGGTCCGATCGATGGTCTCCAGGCACAACATCGCGGTCCAGAAGACTGGCGGCGGACCCCCACCCACCCCTCCCGAATTTACATCGTGGGAGCAAGAGGTCTTGAACATCCTGCATCCTCAGGGCCTCGCTGGAGTAGCCGGAGGAATGGACTCTGGTAAGTCCCATCTCAACTACTATATCCCCCCCACCCCACCAGCATGCCAACCCACACCCCCACCCTCACCCCCAACCCCCCAGCACACATCCTCCCTGACAATGTCTCACCAGCACAACCCACCCATCCCAACACCAATTCCTGCATGCCAACACAAATCATGGGCACCCATCACCTAAGCATGACCACTGCACTAACCCCCCCCCCACTAACTACCCTCACAACACCTCCCTCAAGGGAATGCCTGCACTGGGGGACAAGGGCACCCATAACATGCACGCTATTGCACACACAGAAACAATAACCAAACTCTCTTACCCCATGCAGGACCCGAACGACAACACACCAGCCAGGAGGGTCCAGAAGTGTCCATCCCACCACCGGAACAGGCCCACACTGAGGATAGCAGCTCTGTCGACAGTGAACCTGATGACCAGCCCGGACCATCGGGGACCTCTGGGCAGTCGGTTCCCCTCAGGCAGCCACAGGCCACACCAGACCCGACCCCCTCTGCCAACACCAGCACAGCTCCCACCCAGCGGGCCCATGCCTCTGTCTCTAGGACAGCTCAATCAGCGGTGTGTCTGCCACTACAGGGCACCCAGGCTAACCCAACACCCCAACAACAACAGGGACCTGGGGGCAGTGGTCGCGGGCACACCGTCCAGGGGACAGAGGCCGGGGGAAACCGGGCAGCTCGGAGGGCTGCTGTGCGACAGGGGGGGGGGGGAGAGGCCCAGGGAACCCACTCTCCAAGAGGCCCTCACCACCATCATGGGGGCCTACCACCACTCCCAAGAGACGATGGCGACGGTACTGGCCAGGTTCACGGAGATCCAGGCACAGCAGGAGGAACGCTACATGGGGTTCAGGGAGGAGCTGAGAATCATCGGGACCGCAATGGGGACCATCGTCCTGGCCCTCAACAGGATAGAAGACGCGTTGCGGGACCATGTGGCACCACACAGGGCCCCTGTCACTAGCCCGGACCAGGAACAGCCTACCACCTCCGCCGGCGCTAGTGGACAGGAGGCCCCAACACCACGGCAGGCCACCAGAACCCCACCTCCTGCTGAAGAACAACCACCCCGTAAGAGGAGCCTGAGATCCAAAAAAAAGACAGAGTAGGATGTCAAGACCCCCGCCAGCAGGACATACCCCCTGAACTCTTCCCACTGTCCCACATTGCCACCCTGTCCAACCATGAACTGCCTCTGCTCCATCCTTCCACAGGCAAAAGGACAATGCACCTGTGAGACTGAGAACTGGACTCTGCCATGGACATTACTCCACCCCCACCCATCACCCTTAGAATCACATGTACCAATATCTAGCCCTGTAAATAAATCACATATTGCACACAAATCAGTTTGGAGTCATGCTGTATTATTAGCAAATGTATTACATATTACTGTTCAATATCTGTTCTGTCAATTAGTGATGACAACATACCAATGTCAATACGCTGTAGTTCATGGGCAAACCAAGCAGAAGTCAGGCACTGCGTCATACAGCACTGAGAAGGGAAGGGAAAATCAAAAATTACCCAAAAATATCTGGTGGGAACTACAGAAAGTACAGATGCAGGAGGCTAGAAGCAATTGGGAAATGGCGTGGGTGATTCTTACCTGGGTGTTACTGGAAATACAGTTGTATCACTCTATCCCTATTGTCTGTGTCGTCCTCTGAGTCTTCCTCCTCTTCACTCTCCACAGGCTCCACGGCTTCTACAACACCACCATCTGGACCATCCTCCTGCAGGAAAGGCACCTGGCGTCGCAAAGCCAGGTTGTGAAGCATACAGCACGCCACGATGATATGGCACACCTTCTTTGGTGAGTACATTAGGGATCCACCTGTCATATGCAGGCACCTGAACCTGGCCTTCAGGAGGCCAAAGGTTCGCTCAATCACCCTCCTAGTACGCCCATGGGCCTCATTGTAGCGTTCCTCTGCCCTTGTCCGGGGATTCCTCACTGGGGTCAGTAGCCACGGCAGGTTGGGGTAACCAGAGTCACCGATTAGCCACACACGTTGTCTCTGTAGCTGCTCCATCACATAGGGGATGCTGCTATTTCGCATCACATACGCGTCATGCACTGACCCTGGGAACTTGGCATTTACATGGGAGATGTACTGGTCAGCCAAACAGACCACGTGGACATTCATCGAATGATAATTTTTTCTGTTTCGGTACACCTGCTCATCGTCTTTTGGGGGTACCAAAGCCACATGGGTCCCATCAATGGCACCAATGATGTTGGGGATATGTCCAAGGGCATAGAAATCACCCTTCACTGTAGGCAAATCACCCTCCTCGGGGAAAATGATGTAGCTCCGCATGAGTTTCATCAGGGCAGACAACACTCTGCTCACAATCTTAGAAAACATAGGCTGAGACATTCCAGATGACATGGCCACTGTGGTCTGGAATGACCCACTGGCCAAAAAATGGAGGACTGACAAAACCTGCACCAGAGGGGGAATCCCTGTGGGTTGGCGGATGGGGGACATCAAGGCTGGCTCCAGCTGGGCACACAGTTCATGGATAGTGGCACGGTCAAGTCTGTATCGAAGTATTATATGGCGTTCTTCCATTGTCGACAGGTCCACCAGCGGTCGGTACACGCGAGGATTCCTCCTTCTCATCGCAAGTCCCAGCGGACGGTGCCTAGGAAGGACAACATGGAGCACAGAGTCTGCCAAACCACAGGTACGTACAGACAGCTTGCACAGTTAAAGAATGGCAATGGGTTGAAAGGCGTGTATGTGTGGCAATGCAAGGCCTAGGCCTGTGTGTCGCAGTCAAAATTAAGCCATGTAGGCCCTTGAAATGGCGGCTGCCTGACCTGTGAAGTGGGACAATGGGATGTGAGGTCAATGCGCTGGCGGGGCACACGGTGGCGGTAGGCGGTCGAAGACCGCGGCGCAAAGCCGCATTGGTTAACATTGAAGCCTATGGGTTACAGGAGCCAATGACGAAGTGCGCCGGCGGTCGCGGTACGCACCGCCGCGGTACGCACCGCCGCGGGCGTGACCGCCATTTTCTATCTGCTTAATCACTCGAGACCTGATCATCCACAGGAGAGGACCTATACTGCAAGTGCTGCTGTGACCTCGGTCTGGAAGATACAATGGCTGCTGCGACTGGGGAAAGGGCCCCTGCCTTCACGTCTGAAGAGTTGGAGAAGCTCGTGGATGGGGTCCTCCCCCAGTATGCGCTACTCTACGGTCCTCCAGACCAACAAGTGAGTACACCGGGTGCACATGGAATGGGCTATGCCTGTGTGGATTGGGGTGGATGTAAGTTTGTGGGGTGGGGGGCGAATGAGGAGTGCAACGCCCGACAGATGAGAGCATGTGCCGTATGGCAAAGTGGGTGGGGGGGGGGCAAATTACATCTAACATGCAGGTCATTGATGATTTCCTCCTTTCCACCCTGTACATGTCAAATAGGTCAGCGCCCATCAGAAGATCGAGATTTGGCATGCCATCGCCAAGGAAGTCCGGAACTTGGGGGTCCACAACAGACGGGGCACCCACTGCCGCAAGAGGTGGGAGGACATCCGCCGCGGAACAAGGAAGACCGCAGAAACACTGCTGGGGATGGCCTCCCAACCTAGGAGGGGTGCCAGTCGCACCATGACCCCCCTGATGTCCCGGATCCTGGCGATGGCCTACCCTGAATTGGATGGGCGCTTTAAGACATCACAGCAGACACAAGGGGGTGAGTATCAGCACATTCTCCTATCTTTCTGCGCAGTGGAGGCGTCTGGGTGGGGGAGGAGGGCTGTGGGTGACATTAGGCCAGGGCGCTTTCTGTAGTGTAGTCCTCTCCCTTAGGCATGGCCCTGTGCCCCTGGCCCCCACCTCGGTAGGGTGACAAGTACAGCCATTGAAGGTCCAGCATCTCCCATGTGCGCGTTTGATGTCTCTTGGCCTGTTGTCTTAGTCAGTAGTACTGAGTAGTGTACCCCGAATGCGCGGCTTAGTGCATTAGGCACCTGTGTCTGTCCTCTCCGCCAACGGTGTTGACATTGCATGCACTCAACCTGGTCTTCTTTTTTCTCCCCCCACCCTTTCTCTTCATCTTCTTGTGCATGTGTGCATTAGCATCATCAGGTGGAGGAGATTTGGCATCGGAGCACGAGGGAGCTGCAGGACACAAGGCCCCGGTGGGCCCAGGAACAGACACCGAGGGCACCAGTGATCCGGAGGGCGAGGGGAGCACCACGACGGGGACCGCTGGTGAGAGCAGCGAAAGCGACACGTCCTCGGATGGGAGCTCCCTAGGGGTGGCGGCAACATCCGTGCCCCCCGCCTCTACAGGTACAGCCGCCACCCAGCGCACCAGCTCCGCCCTCCCAGCAGCCCCTCAGTCTTCGCTCCGTGCCGGTTCGCCCAGGAAGGCGCGCGTCTCCTTCGCCCCAGGCACCTCAGCCCCTGCCCCTGTTGCCCCTGCTGCCCTCAGTGCGGAGCTCATTGACCTGGTAAGGACGCTCATTGTTGGGCAGACGACCCTTTTGAATGCCATCCAGGGTGTGCAAAGGGAGGTGCAACAGAGCAATGCGTACCTGGAGGGCATTCATTCGGGTCAGGCTGCCCATCAACGAGCGTTCACTGCTCTGGCCTCAGCACTGACGGCAGCCATTGTCCCTGTTTCCAGCCTCCCTCTTCTTACTGCCTCCAGCCTTTCTCTGTCTCCTGTTCCTCAGCCTATCCCATCCACACCATCAGACCAGCCTGCACACACCTCAACACCCAAGAGCAGCTCATCCAAACACAAGCACCACAGATCCCACAAACACTCACCCAAGCAACACCCAGATGCAGACATGCCAACAGCCACTGCCACCCCTGTGTCCCCCTCCTCCTCGTCTCCCTCCTCCCTCCCTGTGACGTCTACACACACACCTGCATGCACCCCAACATCAGCCAGTGCTTCCATCACCACCTCACCCTCCAGGACAGTCCACACTCGTGCAGTCACCACCCCCACTGCCATTTACACGTCCCCTGTGTCCTCTCCCACTGTGTCTGTCACCCCCTCTTCCAAGACACACAAACGCAGGCAGACACCCACCCAACAGCCATCCACCTCACGACAGCCTACAGCACCAGCACCTTCACCCAATGACAGCACACCTGACTCTCCTACAACCACCTCCTCTACCTCCACTTCCATCTCCACTTCTCCTACCCTTTACCTTGGCCCTAAAAAACTTTTCCTGGCTATCCTTAACCTCTTTCCCCCCGATGAGCTCCCCCATCCATCTTCAAAGAGTCCCAAGAGCACCGCAGCCACCACCAGCCCAGCTTCGGGTGTCACTGTTGTGCCTGGGTTCTGGAGCCCACCCTTTGCCAGCAGTGACACATCGATCAGCAGCAAGGACACGTCCAGCCCCCCCCCGGCAAGAGGACCCGCAAAAACAAGGGCCGCCGTGCGAGGACCGACAGGGCTGCCCCCAAGGAGCAATGTGCGGCCACTTCACCACCCACACCATGTAGGGGAGGCAAGGGCCCGAGAGCCCCATCAAAGGAGCGGAAGGGCAGCAGGAGAAGGTGGACCCCACATGCCACATCCCAGCTGGGAAGGAGGACACTAAGGAGGCCAGGAGTCCGTCCCCGAAGGGTCCAGAAACGTCACGGTCCGAGGGCGACTGAGCAGGGGGTCCAGGCCAGGTCTGGCTCCCTTGACCTGCTGGATGAGCACCGCTGAACAGGGCCCGCGGTGCAGAAGAGCACCGCTGAACAGGGCCCGCGGTGCAGAAGAGCACCGCTGAACAGGGCCCGCCGTGGAGATAGGCACCGCTGAACAGGGCCCCGCCGTGGAGAAGAGCACCGCTGAACAGGGCCCGCCGTGGAGATAGGCACCGCTGAACAGGGCCCCGCCGTGGAGAAGAGCACCGCTGAACAGGGCCCGCGGTGCAGAAGAGCACCGCTGAACAGGGCCCCGCCGTGGAGAAGAGCACCGCTGAACAGGGCCCGCGGTGCAGAAGAGCACCGCTGAACAGGGCCCGCCGTGGAGATAGGCACCGCTGAACAGGGCCCCGCCGTGCAGAAGAGCACCGCTGAACAGGGCCCGCCGTGGAGATAGGCACCACTGAACAGGGCCCCGCTGTGGAGAAGAGCACCGCTGAACAGGGCCCGCGGTGCAGAAGAGCACCGCTGAACAGGGCCCCGCCGTCTCAAGCACCGCTCCGCTGGGCACCGCCGTCTCAAGCACCGCTCCGCTGGGCCCTTCCTCTCAAGCACTGCTCCGCTGGGCCCTTCCTCTCAAGCACCGCTCCGCTGGGCCCTTCCTCTCAAGCACCGCTCCGCTGGGCACCGCCGTCTCAAGCACCGCTCCGCTGGGCCCTTCCTCTGAAGCACCGCTCCGCTGGGCCCTTCCTCTCAAGCACCGCTCCGCTGGGCCCTTCCTCTCAAGCACCGCTCCGCTGGGCACCGCCGTCTCAAGCACCGCTCCGCTGGGCCCTTCCTCTCAAGCACCGCTCCGCTGGGCACCGGCGTCTCAAGCACCGCTCCGCTGGGCCCTTCCTCTCAAGCACCGCTCCGCTGGGCACCGGCGTCTCAAGCACCGCTCTGCTGGGCCCTTCCTCTGAAGCACCGCTCCGCTGGGCCCTTCCTCTCAAGCACCGCTCCGCTGGGCCCTTCCTCTCAAGCACCGCTCCACTGGGCACCGGCGTCTCAAGCACCGCTCCGCTGGGCCCTTCCTCTCAAGCACCGCTCCGCTGGGCACCGGCGTCTCAAGCACCGCTCCGCTGGGCCCTTCCTCTCAAGCACCGCTCCGCTGGGCCCTTCCTCTCAAGCACCGCTCCACTGGGCACCGCCGTCTCAAGCACCGTTTACGGTTCACTGTGCCCACCATGCCTCCTCCTTGACCAGTGGAGACTGTCATCCACCTGATGGACTGTGGCTTTGCACTCCCCAGGATGGTCCAGTGGGCAGCCCACCCACTGTAGAGACATTGAGAGACTGTGGCTTTGCACTCCCCAGGATGGTCCAGTGGGCAGCCCACCCACTGTAGAGACATTGAGAGACTGTGGCTTTGCACTCCCCAGGATGGTCCAGTGGGCATGGTGGCTCCTCGTGGATCTGGCGTCGTGGACTCATGTGGCTGTCGTGCCCCCCCCTTCCCTTCCCCCTGAGGTGCCTGTAGTTTTTACATCTGATGCCCCTGCAGTGTTCTCTCCAAAGGACTCAGGTCTCCTGTGTGGGCTTTGCCCTTATTTCTCAAGACTTTGGCCCACGGACATGCTGAATTCGTAGGATGTGCAGGACTTGGTACTTCCGTTATACACTGATGTGTATGTCATTAGTTTTGTTGTGAATATCTTTCATGGTTGTACGATAATTTTCTGGAGCTTTTTGGTACATAAATATTTATTCCAAATATGATTATGTCCTAGCATTTTTCAGGGTTGTTTGGGTGGTGTCACTGTGACTTGGTGCTCTGCATTGGTGAGTACATAGTTGGGGGGGGGGGTCGCATATGTGTGTGCCCGTAACCTTTCGTCCTCCCCCTCCCGTGTGTCGTAGGTGCAGTACTCACCGTTGTCGTCTGCGCCGGACTTCGTACTCGTGGTAGATGAGAAGGTAGACGAGAGCAGGTAGGATGTTTAATTCGGGTTCCATGCTGTCCTCCTTCCTCCTGGAGTGCGTAGTGGTGAGCGTTTTCCCGTCCGTAGTCTGTTTCCGCCGTGTTTTTATCGGCGGTGCTCCCGCCCCGGAAAAGGTGGCGTATTGGTGAGTTGGAATAGTGTGGGCGGTACATTGTCTGCCGCCTGTCTGTTGGCGGTGACCGCCGCGCTGTTTGTTTGTACCGCCGTGGCGGTCGGAGTGTTAAGGTGGCTGTCTGTGTTGGCGGTTCCCGCCAGGCTCAAAATCCCATTTTTTTTACCGCCAGCCTGTTGGCGGGTTGGCCGCCGCTTTAACACCGACCGCCAGGGTTAGAATCACCCCCATAGTGCCTGCACCAGCCGGTGTCCACTCATAAGAATGGGGGGATAGCCCCATGCAAGTGATGGAATCCCTTTGATACTGTGCCCATGCCACATGTTAGATGCGGACGCAAAGGCAAAGAAGCTGTCAGGAGCTTTGCTGAAAGTGTGCCACATAAAGGGTCAGGCACTTTCAGTGCACCCTCTGATGGCAGCCCTCTGTAGGGGAGAAAGGTGGTCCTATGGACCCCAAAAACATACCTTTGCAGGTGGGTATAGGCCCTCACTGCTCCTGTCTGAAGGGGTATCCCTAATCCTCCTCAAATGTGCATGCAGGTTGCCATCTGCACAGTGGCCCCAGGCAAGCGCACGTTTGTAGCTGCCCTGTGGGTAGTGTGTTTAATTTCATGGGGCACACTTTCTCGGCCTGCACCTGTTTCAAGCTCCATTGTGGTACAAACAGAGAAAGTCTTTCCTATTTGTGATGAGGCCTCAGTTATCAATGCATTCAGCAGCACTCATCTTTTTCTTTCGGTCCACATAATGCTGAGACTACCTATCAAGCCTCCCCTCAGTAAGTATTTTCACTTCATTATTCTTGAATATGTGTGTGCGTTGTTCTAAGATTCCTTACCCATTTTGGGTGAGGTAGGTTCAACAGTGCAGCATGATGGCAGAGGTGAGACTGATTCTGAATGACCATAAAATGGATGTCTGCCACTCCATGTATGGAAGGGGGTTTGGAGTGTTGCGCCAAACTGATGAAGTGAAAATCCCAAAACATGTATATGTGCCTGATTCACAATGGGCCAATGCACTTGGAATTCTCATTGTGGAGAATCTGCCCCAAGTGCAATGACTGAGGGGCCTCCGCCACCAGTGTGGAAGCAGTTTGCAGGATTTAACTGGTCATAATGGGTATTGGGCATTTCCTTGGGGGGCTGGTGGGGTTGGTGCTGGTTTTGTTATGGGGTGTTGGTTTCGAAATGGTGCTGAAAAATCAGCCCCCCAGTAATCAAAGCAGCAAATGTACATAATCCACAGACTTGTGTTTCCTGCCTCTGTGTGGGGACTGCTCTGATAGAAATGTCAGTGGTGCTTTGGGTTCCCAGTCCGGCTCCCCCAGTTTCTGAATCAGGCCCTAAGTGTCCAGGGCTAATCATCACTACCTGCCCCATCTTTGTTGAAACACTACAGTCTACTTTAATGTAAGTGCCAAATGTTGACCACTTGTACCATAATGCAAAAGGCCAAACTATGGTGGGAGGTAATGTAGTGTGTACCTATAAAATCCCCCCTTCCTGAACTGGACTTACTGCCCTTCGTTCACATGTTTTCATATTTGGCACTTCTTAGACCTTGTTTTCCATCTTGAGTGCGAAATCTCTGACCCAAGTGTGGAGTCTACAACTCAGATGCGGAGAGTATGCCCTGAGTGCGGATACTCTGCATGTTGAAGTAAGCCTCAGCAAGGCCTACTAGTGCAAGGGGTTCACCGTTCTCTGCACAAAGTCCTCAGACCATATAGGAAGAAGTTGGCACAGAAACTGAAATAAAAGACAAAGTTTATTAAACCTCATGAGGTGGTACTACAGTTCAAACAGCACCCTTCGGTCATGTTTGAAGTAGCACACTGAACTGAGAGCGCATGGTCCTTTTATACCCACGCAGGGGCTAAAAGGAGGTGGTACAATTATAGAAGCAAGACTTCTATACATATAAGGTCATGTGGAAATGCAGTCGACAGGTAGGAGGGGCTAACAGTTTTCAAGGACTAACAGCTGCAGACCTTACTGGGCATGTGCAAAAGTGGGAGATGCTAAATATAACTTGTCACTGGGCAGATTTTCTAGAGTAGTTAATAGAAAGTTAGGACAGAGCACATGGTGAGCACATGGCAGCATGTGGCAGAGAAAATGGCTGCCATTAATACAAAATGGTTTCCGCGAAATGGTCACAATAGTTGCTAAATACAAGATGTCTTCTGCTAATGCTTAATCTAATCGCTGCTAAACTACAACATGCATGCAGGGTGAAGATTCAGAAAACAGGCTGGATCCCAATGTATTTGTCCAGGAAATGACACAGAAGAAATACAAGTCAGGAAGTTCATGACAGGAAGTTGCAGGCAGCCATTTTATTGCCATTCTGAGCCATTCGCACTCACACATAGAATCCTCTGTCATACAGCTGCTCAGTTTTTCCAAACTGCCCCAAGCATGGCATAGGGACATGATGAGAGGGCACCCCTCTTCAGTGAATTTGAATTGGACATTTTAGCTAGGGGGTACTTGAAAATCACCCTCAGCTTTCTGGGGGTCCTAATGACCAGCTAAGCAATGCAGAATGCACCCGATTTTGGAACAACATCAAGCAGTGCCACAGTGCAGTGGGCATGTACCACCGGCAAGCCTGGACATGGCACAAGCACTGGGAGCACCTGTAAATCTGGGCCTGTCTAAAGACCTAGGAATTATTGGGCCAGACCTCCCAGCCTTACACCACTGTACAGGAGGGTTCTGAGGGCAGCCTGGCTGACCTTCCATGCCCAGCTGGAGGATTCTGAGCAGCAGATATCTGGTAAGGGCACATCTTGAATTATGTGTCTGGTAGTATGATGTGAGAGGTGACAGAGCTGTACCATCATGTGTCTTAAATAATATGAGCAATTGCTGCAGTAGCCATTAGGTCAATGACTCACTGGAGCATGTTGGATGCACTAACCAGATTGCAACCTGGGATTTGAAGTGTTCTGGCTACTACTTGGGAAATAAGCCTCACTCCAGCATTTGAATGAAGGCATGCAATGCCAATACCATGACTGGTGAAGCAGGGGCCTTTTTACTGCTGTGTGCAATGGCAAAGGAATGGGCCAGACATTGTCCAATGTGAGGACAAGAAGCCTTTGGGTGTTGGAGACTGTATCATGCAAGCTTTCTGGTGTGTTTTATCAGTGTAAAATATTATTTAATGTGCCTTAGAGTAAAGGCTGACTTTGGGATACTTGTCTCACATAAAATTTCCAGGGGGAACCAAATACACTTTTCTTCCCAACAGTGACTCGTCTGTCATATGTATTGTCTAGCTAGCTGTATTAACTATGCACACATGCCAGCTAGTGTACAGCACGAACAGGCAGTCTTGACATGCCAAATGTGGCACTTGCTAAGCAGATTGTCTTAAGTTGTCAGGGATAATCCAATACATAGATTCACATATTAGCAAAGGTCATATCGAAGGCCTGGATTTTATATGTACACCCAATCAAGTATTTATGTGGAATCAGACCATGCTGCATATAAGTTGACATTCAATAGTCAGTGTAATTCTATCAAGACTGTACATTATAGAATGATCATAGATACATGCTTAGGTGTGGACATATCCATCCAGACTCTGTCCCATCTCCACTTGAAGACTGACATTGGAAGATGACAATGTAGCAAGGAAGGAAACACTGGGCCCAATTCACAAAGGTAAACTTAGATGTTTGGTCTAACTTTATAAAAACCTTCTACGTTTACCTTTATGAATTGGGCCCAACGACTGCAATAATGCTAAAGGTCACTACGAAAGTGTATACTTCCCTCACTTGTGACAGATGTCAACGTGTGAGTTATTTCAGGCCATTACAGTGATAGTAAGCATACATTTAGGCTCTAGTCACATCTAACTTGTTAGTGAGATCAAAGAAGAACAAAGTCAGCATTTACTTCATGTACTTATGTGTCGTCCCCTGAATTGCACACCAACTACATAATATTCTGCTTCTATTTCAGTGGCCCTGGCTGGCCAGGAACACCAGGGAGAGGAACAGGGGCAGAGAAGGGCATCCTCGGTATGTCAGCGGGTACGGCCTCTTTCATCCAGGAAGAGGAGGAACCTGGTACTTCATCAGGCAGGGGGACTGCACCCACCCAAAAAGATGCTACTGCATCTGCTACAGACTGGGTGGAGACTGAGGACGTGGTAAGGGGGCACTGGACACCTTTGGCCAGGGGGTTGGATTTTGACTCTCCCCCTGACACACAAGACCAAGACACAGCAGAGGTGTCCCAGGAGCAGACCCAACACCTGGGCCTGCCACTGACCCCTCCTTACCTCTTGAGGCCCCCAATCCATCGGTGCCCCCAGCTGCACCCCCTGCTACTAGTCCCCCTCCAAGTGCCTGCCCAGTTGACCCGAGGAACATTCTTGTCCCCGACACCAGCACACCTTATATGCATCTCAAATCCCTCCCTGTATTGTCACCACTGTGGACTAATCCCAAGAAGTGATAGTGGCATCTGAGGGGTTGGCAGGTATGTCCCCTCGGATCCTACTGCGGATTCATGATGAACTGCAAAGGTTCTGTTCCAGGGTCCAACCCATACCACCCTCCATGTGTCTCCTTGTACATCAACCCACACTGTTTCCCCTCGTACCTCTTGTACCTTTGCACTCCTAATGTGTTGCAGTCCCATGGGGTGCCTGGTCCTACACCAGCCAGGATGAAGCCACACAGGCAGAGGATCTGACCATCATGCAGAAGGAGGATGGCGAAGATGACGAGTGAGAGGACTATATTTGGATATTGGACTTTTTTTACCCCATGTATATAGACTGATTCCCCTGATGTTTCCTGGTGTGTTTTATTTATGTTGCCCAACCCCTTTAAGTCCCCTGCCCATTCTGCCTGAAGACCATTATTTGATTTCCTTTCTCCGTTCCCAATGGACAGTTATTTTAAGGCATTGTTTTCCTCAATTTTTTATAAAAAAAATCTTTAATCTTAACTTACTGTCTTGTGTACTTCATTGTATTTGCTGGAATCAAAGTATGGATTTATACGTCTGGAGTGGTTTAGCTATACTTTCAACATGATACCTTTGAGTGTAGATGGTTCTAGTAATAAACATGTCTTACTCATGTTTATCAACACATATATGGCCTACAACCACATTAAGCAATTGACCATCATCACCTATTACTCAATTGAATGTAAATGTGGATTTTGTCTTTTATTTACATAGTTCTGTGAAAACATATATTACATTGCTCATCGGGGATCTGTCTTGTGACGTCTCAGTACTGGTGGTGAGGATCGCTATGAGGAGGTGTTTTTTGGGGTTTTGAAGTGCAAGCAGGTGTGGTGGGGGAGGTGCCTGGGCAGGGGGTGGTGGTGCCTGTATGGGTGGGGGAGCTTCCTGGACAGGAGGTGGTGGTGCCTGTACGGGGGGACATGACTTTGCAGTGTGGGGCTTGTGCAAGGGAGTGTTGCCGTTAAAAACTGGTGGGAGCTCTGTGCAGGTTTTGTCACCCAGGACTTGGTGGGATATGGTGCAGGGAGATTTGTTGACTCCTCTCCATGTTTTGACTGTGAAGGCTGATTTGTTATCAGTTTGAGTATGCCTTCCATCATCTTCATAGGTAGTATATGATGTCTTGCAGTCTCTTCCTTCTATAAGGCCATGATATTATTTAGCCTCTTTCCCATGTCTTGCCAAGACGTATCCAGCCTCTCCAATACCTGGGTCATTCTGTGGACCAGCTGTGGGAGTTGGCACATGTTCTGTACTGAATCTGACAGGTCAGACAGTGTAGCCCCTGTGGCACAAATGTCCTGCCTCACGTCAGACTGCTGTTGGAAAAAGTCCTCCACCCATTCTCCACCATGAACACCTGCCAGTCCTCTCTGTCTGGAACAGCTTTGGATGTGAAGGTCAGGTCCCCCAGTGCGGGGGAGGGGCGACAGGTAGGAGATTGTGGGGAGGAGATTTGTGCCTAGGGGCTACCTCCTCCTCATGCTGGCATGTACCTCAGAAGTGGGAGAGAAGGCCTGGGAGACACTATCAGGGTAGGAGTGTGTAGGGGAACCAACACATCTGACCTGGATGTGAGGGCTGTGAGGATGTGATGGTTGTATTGGGGTATGTGAGAAATGGACAATCCTTTGTGGTGTAGTAGGAGGCACTATGCTGACCAGAGCAGATGTAGGCCCAAATGTTATGCTGCGCGGCCAGGCGATCAGCATCTACATACATTGTAAACAGGGCACAGAGCCTAATCTTACTCCTCCTCTGCTTCCTCCTCCTCCTGTGCAGTTCTGGCAGCTGACAAGTCAGCTTGGAAGAGGAATGGATTGCCCATCACCTGCCACTGGTGGATGGTCCTTCCTCCTGACTCAACTCATTATCCTCAGCACCTGTGAAAAAGAGGTTGCAACAGGCTAAGTATTTGCCAGAGAATATCATGCAGTGCAACACAAGGATTGTGCCAAGTTATCTTTGTACCAATGGATGTTATACATGTGACCTGTTTTGTGTACATCTACATGTGACATCTCACACTGTAGCATAGAGGTGTTCAATGCAGATGTACAATGCAAAAACAAACTCAAACTCACCAGTTGCATCCACAGCTCTTTGTGGTATTGAGATCCCCCTTGATGTCAGCTGCTGGATCTCACTCCTCAAGTGTGTAGCAGAAGATATGGTCCTTGATCCAGCAGCTTGTGAGGGAAGTGACACCATAGTTAATGTTCTGCATGACTTATATGTGAATAGGCATTCCGGACACACACAACACTGATCAAGTTGGAGACATTTTACACACCGACTTCAGATTCAATGCAAAAGTGGTCATATCTGCTTGTGACCTTCCACAAGGATTTGGTCATTGTACATGAGTAGGGTATCAGCGGTCTGGAACAGTATAGGGCAGGATTTTCTGATGGACAGATGGCAGTGAATTTGACTGTTTCAGGGAGGAAGTCTCACAAACCTCTGAACAGTGTAATTTATATCACTGAGGTAGTCCTGGCAGTAGCTGTAATATAACATACATGTCCATATCTTGGATTGCAAAGGATAATGGTGATGATTCTACATGTACATGTCATAGCTATAGATCAGTGATCTACAAGTTATAGGCGGATGGCCACATGTGTACCTCCTGACCCTTCCATTCGGCCCCCTGATCAACAGCAACACTGGTCAGCTGTTAATTGAACACAGCCCATATATCAACCAGGTATCAGATTTACAGGCAAACATGTATTTTGAGGTTACTGAGATCTGCAGGATGGAAATAACTAGGATGTCCTGCACTGCCTACCACTGGACACACCTTCATTTTTAGGGGCATCATGCATTATAAGTATGATGTGGTCTCTTCAAATTTGTAAAGGTGTTTTCCACAATATGCAGAGCTGGTACATCTTTGCACATCAGATCATGTCAGTGCATTGCAGAGTACAAGTTTGCTATGCACAATTATCAACCATGGTTTACCTAACATTCATTCTACTAACCCCCCTCTTAGCAGGACAACAGTGCCCATTGTGGACTATGAGGTCAACCATTTCTGCTGTGCAGTCTTTTTCTGGCCTGTTTCCCAATGTACATGAACAACATCATGGCCTATTTAACCTGACACTTGATACATGTATGTGCAGCACATATACTGAAGTGCTGCATTTAAAGGTTTACTTATATGTGATTTTGGTGAAAGAGGAGGCAAAGTGAAAATAATTGGTCAAGGATAACACAATTTGGTCAATTGGAGAATCTGGGCTGATCCCCACCTTAACTAGTTGTGCAGTTCAAGCACTAGATGTACATGCTTCACCTCCTCTGCACCCACCTTACCAGCCACAACACCCCTCCCCAGCCCTCTCCAGGCCTTCTCCTGGCCATATTACGTACTCATTTGTGCTGACGGTGTGGGTTGATGTGCTCCATGTTGTTGAATCCCTGACGTTGTAGGGACCTCTGCCTCATTGTGTGTCTGTACTCTGGTTGTATGCAGCAACAAAAGGGAAAGGTCAGCAGACTCAAAAGAGTATTTTAATTAGTGCAACCTATATCATATGTACACAATTGCATCTACATGCCAACAGCATTGGTAGGTGAATGAGGGACATTACCTATTGCCATCTACCAGTGTTAAATAGATTAGGCAGCAGTGATGGGCCACTGTTTGGGACTGAGTAACTGGAAGTTGCCATGGTCATCACAAGGGATTCTGGGACTTGTAGTGCAATGGACTAAATGAAACACATGAGGGTCTAAGTCACCATACAATTTGAACATACTTTGGATAAGATTCATGGTCACATTTGTAGAGTATCACAGACAGTGTTCATTTAGTGTCATTGTTATTATCATCACACACTAGCTGGCACCACATTGAGGCGATCACTCACAGGCGGCTCATGGAGCCAGTGGGGTTCTATGGTGGAGAGGAAATCCCTCTCAAGTAGGGTGAGTTGGAGGTGGAGTCTAGTGTGAACACATGGAAGAGCTCTAGCCACATCTACCTTGCTTTATTTCTCCTTCACCCTCCCCTTCTATTTCTGCCACTTCTTTTAAATATCAGTGATGGTCTGTATCCTCCCCAATGCAGTGACTGCTGTGGCCAAATGCTGCCATAGTGCTGCCTTCTGTGAGGAACTGCTGCAGTAGGACGGGAGACCATGCAGTATTTTGAAGTTCCTCACTATGAATTTGAGGATCATGGTAGTCTCCACCTCTGTGTAATTTCTCTTCCTCCTGAGAGGTAGCATGTCTTCGGAGCATTCAGAGTGGCAGGTGCAGTGTTGTTGGGGAAAAACCAGAGCCTTGAATGTGTGCTGCCTTCATCTTGGGTTTTGGTGCAGGGTTGCATGTGGTATTGATAGTGTGCAGGTGTGGATAATCAGCCCCGAGTGTGGATAATCCAACCCAAGTGCAGACGTAAAGATACTACTCATAACTTACTTTTGTGTATACTGAAAAGTTGTAAACTTAGACTTTTGGTCCTTTGTGAATCGGGCCCTCTGTCTTCAAAGACATAGCAAATATGACAAGACAAAAACAAAATTTAAAGGCATAGTTTTTGATCATTCATCTTCTGAACTCCATAATGGTTCTTCCCCCCACAACTACTTTCAGTGCCCATGACAATGTGAGAGTCAAGTTGATATTGTTTGTGCAATTTAGATGTTTTACACATATCCCATTAACTTGATTTCTATTCCTTTGAGTAATTTTTGTAATTCCCTAAGAATTAGATTAAGAAAATATTTACCCCATTACACGTAGATTTTCAGGCTGTTTATAAATTTCAGGCAAAAAGCCTGATTCACAAAACGGTTGTCAATTTCCACCCGTTGTAGCACTACTAGACACAGTGTACATGTACAAGGTCTGGAAAGACAGAGGCATTTCCTGTGATACTCCTGGAAACTGTGCATCCATAGAAGTCCATATGTACTACTAAGAATGTCAAGCTTCTTCGGCGCATTGTAAGCATGATTCAAACTTCTTTTGTCCACAGGGAAGTATTTATTTCATGTGAGAAACATCTTCTACCAAATACCTGGCAACATATCCCTTCTCATCCTGAACAGGGAGTTAGTCCAACCTTTTGCTAGAACAACTGTCTGACCAACACGAGGTTTGGAACAATCAGACAGGAGGATGTGATTTTCAACAAACGAAATAGTGGGTGGATGTTCACAAATTCTTAATTCTAACCATACCTTGAGTCACCCACTCCCAGTGCGAAGTTGTCTATTGCTTAATTGTATGCAGTAGTGGAATATATTTGAACAGCAGCAAAACAGTGATGTTTGCCTAATGTCCTTTTATGAATTCTTCGCAGGTGTAAATGGGGCCATTTATGGCTATAGGTTTATGACTGAATGGCTTTGCGAATCAGAATGGCCAGAAAGCGGCCTCAGTTGCATATGTACAAGCATAGTCCTTTCGAAGTCATGTGGCCTTTTGCATGTTAGTATTTTTTCATTGTGGAATTATACACACAATAGATCGTGGCCCTTGGGAAGGCAGTGCCTCTGAGCAACTGTACATTTTTCTTGTCTTGGTTTTTCTCCACTGGAAAAAATATTTGGATAAACACCCTCCTCTGCAGTACAACAACGTTTGCGAGTATTCTGCTGCCTTTAGAACTGGATTTCCTCCAGTCTCTGACAGAAGTAAGGGCCAGATGTAGGAAAGGATTTGCAACTCGCAAACGGCAAAAACTGCCGTTTGCGAGTTGCAAATCGCATTTTCCTATGCAGAAATGCATTCTGCGAGTCGGACCGACTCGCAAAATGCATTTCAGAATCGCAAATAGGAAGGGGTGTTCCCTTCCTATTTGCGATTCCTAGTGGTATGCAATACCATTTGCGACCGCATATGCGGTCGCAAATGGTGTTGCAGTTACCATCCACTTCAAGTGGATGGTAACCCACTCGCAAATTGGAAGGGGTCCCCATGGGACCCCTTCCAGTTTGTGACTGGACCCCCAAAAAAAATTTCAGGGCAGGGAGTGGTCCAAGGGACCACTCCCTGCCCTGAAAAAATACCGAAACTAAAGGTTTCGTTTTTTTTTTTAAGTGCAGCTCGTTTTCCTTTAAGGAAAACGGGCTACACTTAAAAAAAAAAAAAAACTGCTTTATTTAAAGCAGTCACGAACACGGAGGTCTGCTGACTACAGCAGGCCTCCATGTTTGCGAGTGCCCATAGTCGGTATGGGGCCGCAATTTGCGACCCACCTCATTAATATTAATGAGGTGGGTCATTGCGACCCCATACCGACTTGCAGACGGTGTCTGAGACACCGTTCTGCATGACATTTTGCGAGTTGCAAATAGCGAGTCGCTAAGACTCGCTATTTGCAACTCGCAAAATGCTTCTTTACTACATCTGGCCCTAAATCTCCAACCATTCTCAGGGTGGGAAAAGGTTAATGGGACGTTGGGAGTACTCACAACGGATGTGTTTTCAGGATGTCATACATTTTCAACACTGTCTACATCCTTTGTGTGTGACTTACTCACAAAATATTACACTTTTTTGGATATTATTTCAGGGCAATAAAGGTATTTTTGCTCCTAGGTCAACTTTTGTAAAAGCATAGCATTCCATTTTCTTGTGTTGACCGAGGGAGAGCGCCCTTTTTAACAGTTACATGATTTAGAGCCGACAGGATATACTTGGTTCCATTTCTATTAACTGGGGTCTTTGCCATCGGTGCCCATTTGCCAAAGTACTAAAGACGACCTGACTGGAACCAAGTACCCCTTGGTACCACTAGACTCTGGTTAGCGAGAAAAAGAAGTCCAAGTTATTCTCAGGGATGGTACTTTGGCTTAGAGGCTTGAAATTGAGCAACACAAAAAAACGAAAAAATCACTGCTCAGTCAGTACTTATTACACACAAAACTATTTCTCACAAATTAATGAATATTTACTGAAAGACAGATGGAAATACTTGTGGTGACACCATTTAAAGTGCCTCACAATCTGCAGCGGACACACATTTGAGGCACATCTAATGATCTCCACACCAGCACGCTCTAACCCTTAGATGCATACCCCTTATGTGCCTAGCAGAACGTGAGAAGAGATTCAATATAAAAGGAATACACATACCTTCCAGCATAGTCAGAGAGCCAACTTAATAGCTACCTGCAATACAAACCCTTTCAAAATAATACCATTCAAAATTAAAAATGTATCAAAAGGGTGCCACTTTCCATTGATATAAAACATAATGCAATGCCATAGATGTCAAAACACTCTTCAATACGGCCTCACTACTAGTAACTAGTAAGTAATGCTTTGTTGTATGATTACTTAAAATCTTTACAATTCCATCAAAGAACCAAAAATATACATCAGAATAAAACACTCTCGTCTAAAAACTCAGACCCTATGATCTGTAGTAAAAGCAGGCAACTTGAAGGACATGTGTCTATAATCTAAAAGTTATAAAATACAACATCTCTGAGATTAAAAACACAGTGGTGAACGTTTCCAATATTATAAAGTTCACACTGCCGAGTTACCAAAGCTTATCCACAGGCTCAGAGCAGGGCCCAACAAGGACCAGCAGCGTGAGTTACAAGCAGCATAAGCGACGAGAGTGCGAGCTCGCTAAAGTGACACAGAGTGCAAAGAGCAAAAGGCCAGATGTAGGAAACGTTTAGCGACTCGCAAACGGCAAAAATTGCCGTCTGCGAGTCGCTAAACGCGTTTCCCAATGCAGAAATGCATATTGCGAGTTGGTACCGACTCGCAATATGCATTTCAGAATCGCAAATAGGAAGGGGTGTTCCCTTCCTATTTGCGAGTCTGAGTGGTATGCAATACCATTTGCGACCGCGTACGCGTGTCGCAGTTACCATCCACTTCAAGTGGATGGTAACCCACTCGCAAATTGGAAGGGGTCCCCATGGGACCCCTTCCACTTTGTGAATGGACCCAAAAATATTTTTTCAGGGTAGGTAGTGGTCCAAGGGACCACTACCTGCCCTGAAAAAAAAACGAAACGAAAGGTTTCGTTTCTTTTTTAAAGTGCAGCTCGTTTTCCTTTAAGGAAAACGGGCTACACTTAAAAAAAAAAAAACTGCTTTATTGAAAGCAGTCACGAACATGGAGGTCTGCTGACGACATCAGGCCTCCATGTTTGCGAGTGCCTATACTCGCTATGGGGCCGCAATTTGCGACCCACCTCATGAATATTGATGAGGTGGGTCATTGCGACCCCATAGCGAGTTGCAGTCGGTGTCTGAGACACCGTACTGCATACCAATTTGCGAGTTGCAAATTGCGAGTCGCATGGACTCGCACTTTGCAACTCGCAAATTTTTTATTTGCTACATCTGGCCCAAAGTCTCTAAAATGTCACCTACCGAGCATATATTTACAAAATGCAAGGAATCATGTTATAGGCCCATTTACTGACACACCACGTGCTGATGCAAACGTGTGGTAATCGGGCATAACCTCCAAAGTGCATTGTGCCATGATATCAATTAAAAACAAGAATTTGTTTCAAAATACATGGTGTGGAATGTACAGTTACTCATACCGAGAGTATATTTGCCAAATGCAGGGAACCAAGTTGTGGGCCCATTTACTAAAGAGCAACGTGCTGATACAAGAGCGATTTTAAACATGCATGACATTCAAGTACATAGTGCCACATTGTTGGAAGACACAATGACAATTATTTGCAAGCTATAATGTTAATTATTATCTAGCGAGGCAGTGTCTATTAAATTCTCGCTTAGGGCTGTCATGTGGCTGTCTCAGGAGGCGGACGGGCATCTCGCACAATCCTTCCAGCAGCACCAAAAAACTTGCTGATCTGAGCTAGTTCCGTTGGGACTTGTGCTGTAAAGATAAATATCATGGCCTCTTTGCATGTTCTTATGCCATGTGGCAGGAAAATTGCCCTTAGATAGATTGGCCTCTGAAGGAGCAGTACTGAGCAGCAGCATATACTGTGCACTGCCGATTCTAATGAGTATGCATACAGCCTGCGCTTCCCGAAACTTGAGATGTTCTTCCAGTGGGACCTATATTCCCTTATGGTCATTGTTAAGAGCCTAGTCAGCAAAATGTTATTTAGAGCTTGTCTTACCAAGGCTTCTTTAAGATATGGCTGGCATGAGTGGCTTCATGTGATATAGCTAGCCCAGTTCACACACGGTACTTTTAATGTCATTGAAGTCCTGTTCCCTGGATATGCTCCAGCCCGGCTCTTTTAAAATCCTCTTTAAGTGCTGTGTTGTTACAAGTGGGTTGGTTAAACACTCTAACATCAAGTGCACTGAGTCTCTAGAACTACCAAGGTACCTTAACCAGGTGCTCTTTATTGTCCTGAAATATCACACGGAGGGCTCTTCTCATTGAATCTGGATCCACCCTGGTCAAGTGCTGATAATATTTAATTATGTCTTTTTGACATTCAATGTCCATTTACCCTAGGCCAAACTCTAGGCGGATCAATGTTCGCAAAGTTATTTTGGGGATGTTGAATACTTTCCTATATGCAGATGTGTGACAGTGTTCTGTTGTTCGAATGTGGATTTACCTTGAATAAATGAAAGACAAGATGCATCAGGCAAAGCAGGAACAGTCTGTTTACTTAAACACAACAGCCAGGAGAGAAAAGTACAGATTCGGAGTCTGATGACTGTCTCTCAAAGTTACAGAGTTTTGAGTGTCTTTTTTTAGATTGTCTTGAGATACAGAAAACAATTGAGTGCTTTCTTTGGAAAAAGGAATCTGAATCTAGCCACAAGGCCATAAATCTGACCATCTGATATAGTGTGCAGGTGGGTCTTGACCTTGCGTGGACATAGTGTGGGCCAGCAGGTAACATGTCCAGATGTCTGGCATGAGGAGCGTATGATCATTGAGTGAAGTGTGTGTTCTGATTGACTGTGTGTTTCTAACCTCATGTGTCATCTAACTTTAAGGTGTTTTGGAGACACGTACCATCTTGCCAAATGTATTTTATTGGGGTCCTATTTCGTGGGACCTTTACAGTGTTGTTACCTATCTGGGGAATCAATCTGGGTCTTTCCTATTTAGTGCATTTGTCTATGGGCTACGTGTCACACCACCTGTGATCCATCAATCAGTTACCTCAGGCTTAGGTCGCAGGTCCTGCTTGATCTCATACTTCTGGCTCAGGGTTGACAGATAGGTTATGTTGATTGGAATCAACAATAGCAAAAGCAAGGTTGTTTTATGCTGCCAAATATCATGGCCTACAATGACATTGTTTATATACCTAGCAACATTCCCTCCTCTTATTGAATCTTCAACTACTTTATCCACCCCTTATTTCAGGAAAGTCATTTGAGGTTTTGACGTGTTTCTGTTGTGTTTACCACCATTCCCTACCTACTTGAACTCTACCTAATTTCAGGACTTTGTTTTTCAGCATGAAATCCCCGTTTGTTGAAAACAACACAAAAACAGCATAGAAATAAGAATGAGCAGCAATGACTTGTACAGTCTTACAACCCACCAAGGGAGCCAGGAAAACCAATCAAACAACTATTCTTACTCATGGGTACCTCCCTTCTTCTTCATGTCAACTTTGCAGACAATGCAGTGCTTGGATGGCAAAGATCATTGTCCCATTGTCCAGGTCGTTACCAGGTATAAATGTGAAATAGGACACACCAATCTTGGCACACACTCCACCCTCTATTGCAGTCATCAAGTCCAACACATACTGATGTTGCATCCCCATGAGGTAAATGGATCTTAGTTCTTCCTCGATAGCTTTTAGGCCTAGCTCAGTACTGTTGACTATCTTTAGCATTCACTACCTGGCAATCTGTAATTAACAGGGGTTTGCTTTTGAATGTAGTGTGAAGAATTGTATGGCTTCTCCTGTGTTTACTTGAGTGCCAGTGAACAGTCTGAATTCTTCTGGAATGTCCTTGTACTGAGCCCAACCATAATATTTAACAGTTGTTTCTTTTGAGCCTGATACAATGGAGTTGTTTTCTTCTGTAGAGGATGTTGGAACAACTCTGACAGGTCTTCTCCAGGGATGAACAGGGTTGGCGTGTGCACAGTAACTAGGAAGCAGAGACCCTGCCATCCGAGGATGAGTTGAGGGTAAGCAAATTCTCCACCCTGCCAGTAGTAGTCCATCAGTGTGGAGGTGCCCCAGTGCATGTCTTGCACGTGCAGTATTGCTCCACAATTTCCATTTGTGCCAAGAGGGATCTTCCCTTTGCCTCTGAAACATTATTAATGTAGTGTAAGTTTCCATAAAATGAAGGGTTGCCCCTTCGCTTCCAACCATGTGTACCTATTCATGTCAGTGTCCTGGCTTCCTTGGCATGTGGTATCTATGCTGGCATTTAACCCTCCCCTATGAGACTCATTTCCCCTTGTATCATTGAGGTAGATGGCCCTACACAGGAACTTCACGTCTGGGGTCCAATTGTTGTCAAAGAAGACTGCCCCAGACATGTTAGGGCCCACTCTGGGACCACTGCAATGGAGAGAGCTGATGTGTTTGTGCACTGGTGCAGTGGTTTTGCTCCTTTCATGAACCTCTTTTCTGGAAGGTCTCAGTGTCCTCCCCTACAGAGCCCCTCCTGTGCATACTGTCTAGCCCAATTTGAATATTGCTAGGCTCTGTATAAAGATAAAGGGGGTCATTCTGACCCTGGCGGTCGGTGATAAAGCGGCGGCCAACCCGCCAACAGGCTGGCGGTCCAAAAATTGGAATTCTGACCCTGGCGGGACCCGCCAACAGAGCCCGCCACTTTAACACTCCGACCGCCACGGCGGGACACACAAACAGCGCGGCGGTCACCGCCAACAGGCAGGCGGCAGACAATGTACCGCCCACCCTATCACAACTCACCAATCCGCCACCTTTTCCGGGGCGGGAGCCCCGCCGATAAAAACACGGCGGAAACAGACTACGAACGGGAAAACGCTCACCTCTATACACTCCACGAGGACGGAGGACAGCATGGAGCCCGAATTGAACATCCTACCTGCTCTCGTCTACCTGCTCATCTACCACGAGTACGAACTCCGGCGCAGACGATAACGGTGAGTACCGCACCTACGACACAGGGGAAGGGGGGGAGGAGGAAGGGTTACGGGCACACACATACGCAATACACACACCCCCCAACTATCTACACACCAATGCAGAGCACCAAGTCAAAGTGACCCCACCCAAACCCCCCGGAATAATGAAAAGATCTAATTGAAGTGAGAAACTAAATTTATGTATAAAATAGGTTCATTGAAGTCATGGTAAAATAGGAAAATGAATAAAAAAAATTCAAGTATAAACATTGCGTAACCGATAAATAGAGGCAATAAGTCCAGCACAGTCACTGAAATTTCCACTGTCCGTGGGCCAAAGTGTATCAACACATGGGCAAAGCCCACACAGGAGACCTGAGTCCGTTGGAGAGAACACTGCAGAGGCATCAGATGATAAAACTACAGGCACCTCAGGGGGAAGGGAATGGGGGGCACCACAGCCACATGAGTCCACGACGCCAGATCCAAGAAGGGGCCACCATGCCCACTGTTCAATCCTGGGGAGTGCAAAGCCTCAGTCTCTCAAGTCTCTACAGTGGGTGGCTTGCCCACTGTCATATCCTGGGGAGTGCAAAGCCACAGTCTCTCAAGTCTCTACAGTGGGTGGCTTGCCCACTGTCATATCCTGGGGAGTGCAAAGCCACAGTCTCTCAAGTCTCTACAGTGGGTGGCTTGCCCACTGTCATATCCTGGGGAGTGCAAAGCCACAGTCTCTCAAGTCTCTACAGTGGGTGGCTTGCCCACTGGCATATCCTGGGGAGTGCAAAGCCACAGTCTATCAAGTGGATAACAGTCTCCACAGGCAATGGAGGAGGCAGGGTGGCCCGAGTGCAGCGTGAACAGTAGCACAACACAGAACCGGCACTGTCATTGGGCCAGCGGTGCTTGAGACAGCGGGGTCCTGCGGAGTGGTGCTTCAGATGAAGGGCCCAGCGGAGGGGTGCTTGAGACGGCGGGGCCCAGCGGAGCAGTGCTTGAGACGGCGGGGCCCAGCGGAGCGGTGCTTGACAGGAAGGGCCCAGCGGAGCGGTGCTTGAGACGGCGGGGCCCAGCGGAGCAGTGCTTGAGACGGCAGGGCCCAGCGGAGCGGTGCTTGACAGGAAGGGCCCAGCGGAGCGGTGCTTGAGAAGGCGGGGCCCAGCGGAGCGGTGCTTGACAGGAAGGGCCCAGCGGAGCGGTGCTTGAGACGGCAGGGCCTAGCGGAGCGGTGCTTGACAGGAAGGGCCCAGCGGAGCGGTGCTTGAGACGGCGGGGCCCAGCGGAGCGGTGCTTGACAGGAAGGGCCCAGCGGAGCGGTGCTTGACAGGAAGGGCCCAGCGGAGCGGTGCTTGAGACGGCGGGGCCCAGCGGAGCGGTGCTTGACAGGAAGGGCCCAGCAGAGCGGTGCTTGACAGGAAGGGCCCAGCGGAGCGGTGCTTGAGACTGCGGGGCCCAGCGGAGCGGTGCTTGAGAAGGCGGGGCCTAGCGGAGCGGTGCTTGACAGGAAGGGCCCAGCGGAGCGGTGCTTGACAGGAAGGGGCCAGCGGAGCGGTGCTTGACAGGAAGGGCCCCTGTTCAGCGGTGCTCCTCCCGGCGGGGCCCTGTTCAGCGGTGCCTTTCTGGACGGCGGGGCCCTGTTCAGTGGTGCCTTTCTGCACGGCGGGGCCCTGTTCAGCGGTGCCTTTCTGGACCGCGGGGCCCTGTTCAGCGGTGCCTTTCTGCACGGCGGGGCCCTGTTCAGCGGTGCCTTTCTGGACGGCGGGGCCCTGTTCAGCGGTGCCGTTCTGCACGGCGGGGCCCTGTTCAGCGGTGCCGTTCTGCACGGCGGGGCCCTGTTAAGCGGTGCCGTTCTGCACGGCGGGGCCCTGTTCAGCGGTGCCGTTCTGCACGGCGGGGCCCTGTTCAGCGGTGCCTTTCTGCATGGCGGGGCCCTGTTCAGCGGTGCCTTTCTGGACGGCGGGGCCCTGTTCAGCGGTGCCTTTCTGCACGGCGGGGCCCTGTTCAGCGGTGCCTTTCTGGATGGCGGGGCCCTGTTCAGCGGTGCCTTTCTGGACGGCGGGGCCCTCTTCAGCGGTGCTTGTTCTGTAAGTCAAGGGAGTCAGACCTTGCCACGACTCCCTGCTCAGTTGCCCTCTGACCGTGCAGTTGCTGGACCCTTCGGTGACGGTGTTCTGGGCCCTTGGGTGTCCTCCTTCACACCCGGGATGGGGCTTGTGGGGCCCTCCTGGTCCGCCCTCCTGCTGGCTGACTTCTCGGCCCTGCTGCCCTTGCCCTCCTTCGATGTGGATCTCTGGGCCTTGCCTCCCCTGGATGTTGTGGCAGGTGAAGTGGCAGAACTTTGGTCCTTGGGGGCAGCCGTGTCAGTCTTCTCGCGGCGGCCCCTTACTTTACGGGTCCTCTTTCCAGGGGGGGGGCTGGCTGTCCCCTTGCTGCTGACCGATGTATCACTGCTGGAAAAGGGGGGACTCCAAAATCCATGCACTACGGTGACCCTTCAAGCCGGGCTGGTGGTGGCTGAGGCGCTCTTGGGACTCTTAGCAGATGGAGGGGGGGGGTCAGGTGAGGGAAAGAGGTCAAGATTGGAGAGGTAAACTTTTTTAGGACCAAGGTAAATTATAGGTGTAGTGGTTATGGGAGTGGAGGAAGAGGAGGTGGTTGTAGGAGAGTCAGGTGTGCTGTCCTTGGGTGAAGGTGCATGGGCTGGAGGCTGTCGTGAGGTGGTTGGCTGTTGGGTGGGTGGCTGCCTGCGTTTGTGTGTCTTGGAAGAGGGGGTGACAGACACAGTGGGAGAGGACACAGGGGACGTGTAAATGGCAGTGGGGGTGGTGACTGCACATGTGCGGACTGGACTGGAGGGTGTGCTGGTGATGGAAGTACTGGCTGTTGGTGGTGTGCATGCAGGTGTGAGTAGAGACGTCACAGGGAGGGAGGAGGGAGACGAGGAGGTGGGGGACACAGAGGTGGTAGTGGCTGTTGGCATGTCTGCATCTGGGTGTTGCTTGGGTGAATGTTTGTGTGATCTGTGGTGCTTATGTCTGGATGAGCTGCCCTTGGGTGTTGAGGTGTGTGCAGGCTGGTCTGATGGTGTGGGTGGGATAGGCAGAGGAACAGGAGACAGAGACAGGCTGGAGGCAGTTAGAAGAGGGAGGCTGGAAACAGGGACAATGGCTGCCGTCAGTGCTGAGGCCAGAGCATTGAACGATCGTTGATGGGCAGCCTGACCCGAATGAATGCCCTCCAGGTATGTAATTGCTACGATGCACCTCCCTCTCTACCCCCTGGATGGCATTCAAAAGGGTAGACTGCCCAACAATGATGGTCTGTAGGAGGTCAATGATCTCCTCACTGAGGGCAGCAGGGGTAACAGGGGCAGGGCCTGAGGTGCCTGGGGCGAAGGAGACGCCCGCCTTCTTGGGCGAGCGGGCACGGAGCGAAGGCTGAGGGGCTGCTGGGAGGGCGGAGCTGCTGCTCTGGGTGGCGGCTGTACCTGTAGAGATGGGGGGCACGGATGTTGCCGCCACCGCTAGGGAGCTCCCATCCGAGGACGTGTCGGTGTCGCTGGTGTCACCACGGCTCCCCGTTGTGAAGCTCCCCTCGCCCTCCATATCACTGGTGGCCTCGGTGTCTGTGCCATGGCCCACCGGGGCCTTGTGAGTTGCAGCTCCCTCGTGCTCCAGTGCCAATTCTCCTCCGCCTGATGATGCTAATGCACACATGCACAAGAAGATAAAGAAAAAGGGTGGGGGGAGAAATAAAAACAGGTTGAGTGCATGCATTGTCAACCCCGTTGGCGGAGAGGACAGACACAGGAGCCTCAAGCACTAAGCCGCGCAATCGGGGTACACTACTCAGTACTTGTGACTAGGCCAACAGGTCTAGGGACAACAAACGCACACATGGGTGATGCAGGACCATGGATAGCTGTACTTGACACCCTACAGAGGTGGGGGGCGGGGGCACAGGGACATGGCTAAAGGAGAGGACTACACTACAGAAAGCGCCCTGGCCTAATGTCACCCACAGCCCTCTTCCCCCACCCAGGCACCTTCACTGCGCGTAAAGATAGCTGAATGTGCTGGTACTCACCCCCTTGTGTCTGCTGTGATGTCCTCACGCGCCCATCCAAATCGGGGTAGGCCACCGCCAGGATCCGGGACATCAGGGGGGTCAGGGTACGACTGGCACCCCTCCTAGGTTGGGAGGCCATCCCCAGCAGTGACACAGCGGTCTTCCTGGTCCCGCGGCGGATGTCCTCCCACCTCTTGCGGCAGTGGGTGCCCCGTCTGTTGTGGACCCCCAGGTTCCGGACTTCCTTGGCGATGGCACGCCAAATGTCGACTTTCTGATGGGCGCTGACCTATTTGACATGTACAGGGTGGAATTTGAAATGTCATCAATTTTCCGCATGATAGATGCGATTGGCCCCCCCTCCCCAACCTTGCCATGTGTCACATGCTCTCATCTGTCGTGCCTTGCACTCGTCATTGTCTCCCCACCCCACCATCTAATATCCACCCCACTCAACATAGGCATAGCCCATTCAACGTGCACACAGTGTACTTACCTGTTGGTCTGGAGGACAGTAGAGTCGCGCATACTGGGGCAGGACCCCATCCACAAGTTTCTCCAACTCTTCTGTAGTGAAGGCAGGGGCCCTTTCCCCAGTCGCAGCAGCCATTGTCTCTTCCAGACCGAGTTCACAGCAGCACTTGCAGTATAGGTCCTCTCCTGTGGATGATCAGGTCTCGAGTGATTAACCAGATAGAAAATGTCGGTCACGCCCGCGGCGGTGCGTACCGCTGCGGTGCGTTCCGCGACCACCGGTGCACCTAGTCATTGGCTCGTGAAACCCATAGGGTTCGATGTTAACCAATGCGGCTTGGCGCCGCGGTCTTCGACCGCCACGGTGTGTCACGCCAGCGCATTGACCTCACATCCCATTGTCACACTTCTCAGGTCAGGCAGCCGCCATTTCAAGGGCCCACATGGCTTAATTTCTACTGCGTCACACAGGCCTAGGCCTTGCATTGCCACTCATACAAGCCATTCAATGCATTGAGAATCGTGTACTGTGCAAGCTGTAGTTACGTACCTGTGGGTTGCTTGACTCTGTGGTCCATGTTGTCCTTCCTAGGCACCGTCCGCTGGGACTTGCGAGGAGAAGGATGAATCCTCCTGTGTACCGACCGCTGGTGGACCTGTCGACAATGGAGGAACGTCATATAATACTTCGATACCGACTTGACCGAGCCACTATACATGAACTGTGTGCCCAGCTGGAGCCAGCACTGATGTCCCCCATCCGCCAACCCACAGGAATTCCCCCTCTGGTGCAGGTTCTGTCAGTCCTCCATTTTTTGGCAAGTGGGTCTTTTCAGACAACAGTGGCCATGTCATCAGGGATGTCTCAGCCTATGTTTTCTAAGGTTTTGTCCAGAGTGTTGTCTGGCCTGACGAAATACATGCAGAGCTACATTATTTTCCCTGAGGAGGGTGATTTGGCCACTGTGAAGGGTGACTTCTATGCCCTTGGACATATCCCCAACATCATTGGTGCCATTGATGGGACCCATGTGGCCTTAGTACCCGCAAAAGACGATGAGCAGGTGTACAGACACAGGAAAAGTTACCATTCAATGAATGTGCAGGTGGTCTGTTTGGCTGACCAGTACATCTCCCATGTAAATGCCAAGTTCCCTGGGTCAGTGCATGACGCGTATGTTATGCGAAATAGCAGCATCCCCTATGTGATGGAACAGCTACAGAGACAACGTGTGTGGCTAATAGGTGACTCTGGTTACCCCAACCTGCCGTGGCTACTGACCCCAGTGAGGAATCCCCGGACCAGGGCAGAGGAACGGTACAATGAGGCCCATGGGCGATCTAGGAGGGTCATAGAAAGGACCTTCGGCCTCCTGAAGGCCAGGTTTAGGTGCCTGCATATGACAGGGGGATCCCTAATGTACTCACCAAAGAAGGTGTGCCAGATCATCGTGGCCTGCTGTATGCTTCACAATCTTGCATTGCGACGCCAGGTGCCTTTCCTGCAGGAGGATGGTCCAGATGGTGGTATTGTAGCAGCTGTGGAGCCTGTGGAGAGTGAAGAGGAGGAAGACGACGGGGACGACACGGACAACAGGGACACAGTCATACAACAGTATTTTCAGTAGCACCCAGGTAAGAATCCCCCATGCCATTTTACATTTACTTCTGGACTCCTGCACCTCTACTTTCTGTGTTTCCCCCAGTTCCTTTAAACTGAATTGTGACTTTCCCTTCCCTTTTCAGAGCTGTATGACCCACTGCGTGACTTCTGGTTTGTTCGCCCATGGAGTAAAGCACATTGACATTGGTATGTTGTCATCACAATGTAACTGAACATTGTTGAACCGTTATGTGTAATACATTTGTTAAGAATACAAGCAGACTCATGAGTGTTTTAAGTGCAATTAGTGATTTATTTAAAGTGCTACATATAGGTCCATGATAGTAAAACGGTGATGGGGGGGTGTGGAGTGATGTCCATGGCAGAGTCCAGTTCTCGGTCGCACAGGTGCATTGTCCATATGCCTGTGGAAGGATGGAGCAGGGGCAGTTCAAGGTTGGACAGGGTGACGATGTGGGACAGTGGAATGACATCCGGGGGGATATTATGCTGGCGGGGGTCTTGGCATCCTACTCTGTCTTCCTTTGTGATCTCAGGTTCCTCTTGCGGGGTGGTTGATCTTCAGCAGGAGGTGGGGTTCTGGTGGCCCGTTGTTGTGTGGGGGCCTCCTGTCCACTAGCGCCAGCGGAGGTGGTAGGCTGTTCCTGGTCCGGGCTGGTGACAGGGGCCCTTTGGGGTGCCACATGGTCCCGCAATGTGGTGACTATTAGGTTCAGGGCCAGGACGATATTCCTGAGCTCCTCTCTGTACCCCATGTACCGTTCCTCCTGCTGTGCCTGGATCTCCTGGAACCTGGCCAGTACCGTCGCCATCGTCTCCTGGGAGCGGTCGTATGCTCCCATGATGGTGGTGAGGGCCTCTTGGAGAGTCGGTTCCCTGGGCCTGTCCTCCCCCTCCTGTCGCACTGCAGCCCTCCCAGTTGCCCTGTTTCCCCAGGCCTCTGTCCCCTGGACGGTGTGCCCACTACCACTGCCCCCAGGTCCCTGTTGTTGTTGGGTCAGCCTGGGTGCCCTGTAGTGGCGGACACACCGCTGATTGACCTGTCCTGGAGACAGAGGCATGGGCCCGCTGGGTGGGAGCTGTGCTGATATTCCCAGAGGGGGTTAGGTCTGCTGTGGCCTGTGTCTGTGTGTGGGGAACCGACTGTCCAGAGGTCCCCGATGGTCCAGGCTGGTCATCAGGTTCTAGGTCGACAGAGCTGCTGTCCTCACTGGGGGCCTGTTCTGGGGGTGGGATGGACATATCTGGACCCTCCTGGCCGGTGTGTTGGCATTCGGGCCCTGCAGGGGTGAAAGAGTATGGTTATTGCTTCTGTGTGTTCCATGGCGTGCGATTTGTGGGTGCCCTTGTCCCCCAGTGCTGGCATTCCCTTGTGGCAGGAGTTGTGAGGGTGGTTTGTGGGGGGGATGGGTATGTGCAGTGGTCATGCATAGGTGATGGGTGTCCATGGTTTGTGTTGGTATTCAGGGTTTGGTTTTGGGTTGGGTGGGTTGTGCTGGTGAGACATTGGCAGGGAGGATGTGTGCTGGGGGGTTGGGGGTGAGGGTGGGGGTGTGGGTTGGCATGCTGGTGGTTGGGGGGGGAAAAGTTGAGACTAGACTTACCAGAGTCCATTCCTCCGCCTACTCCAGCGAGGCCCGCAGGATGCAGGATGTTCAAGACCTCTTGCTCCCATGCTGTGAATTCGGGAGGAGTGGGTGGAGGTCCGCCGCCAGTCTTCTGCACAGCGATGTTGTGTCTTGAGACCATCGACCGTGCCTTCCCCCGTAGGTCGTTCCAGCGCTTTCGGATGTCTTCCCGGTTTCTGGGATGCTGTCCCACAGCGTTGACCCTGTCGACGATCCTTTGCCATAGCTCCGCCTTCCTGGCTATTGTGGTGTGTTGCACCTGTGTGCCGAAGAGCTGGGGCTCTACCCTCATTATTTCCTCCACCATGACCCTGAGTTCTTGGTCCGAAAACCTGGGGTGTCTTTGGGCTGCCATGGGGTGGTGTGGATGAGGTGTGGGGTGGTGTTTGTGGTGATGTGAGTGGTGGTGTGTGGTGATGTGTGCGTAGATGTGGTGTGGTTGATGATGTTGGGTTCCTGTGTGTGTTGGGGTTTTCGATTGCTGTGCTCTCTCTCTCTCTCTCTCTATCGCCTTCTCTCCGATTTCCTACTAGTGGGGGTTTGTGGGTGATGTGGGTGTTTGTTTTATAGTTGCTTGGATGTGTGGGAGTGGTGTTTGTATGTGTATCAGGTGTGGGTATTTCAAATTGTCCAATGTGGCTGTGTTTTGGAGCTGGGTGTGTATTTTGACCGCGGCGGTGTGTACCGCCAATGGAATACCGCGGTTGAATGCCCGCCGCGTGGATTCGTGGGTCGTAATGGCATGGGCGTGTTTGTGTTGGCGTGGCGGTGGAGGTTTGGTCATCTCCAGTTTATCGCTGCCCGCTGATGAGGCGGCCTTCCGTGGATGTCGAGTTTTTGGCGGCTTGGCAGTTGTGGGTCAGAATGACCGTGGCGGTTTACCGCGGCCGCTGCGGTAGAATGGCGGTCTTCTGACCGGCGGTAAGGGCCTTTTACCGCCGAGGTCAGAATGACCCCCAAAGTGTGATAGGGTTGGTCTCATATTGAGTGATGTTTACTACTGTTCTGTGGGGCTCCACCCTGCTGGGTTGTATCTTAGCCCTGGTTCTACAGAGGTACAGGTGGATGAGACATTTTGCTTTCTCAGGGGCTACCTCCTGGGATAGGTGAAGCCTATCTGCACCTACAGTGTGTGGTATCAGCAAAGGGACGTAGCACCATTTGGCCAGAGGGGTACACATTGCACCATCTGTCTGATGTCTGGGCGTCCATGACAGTCATGTGCTGATACCATGTGTTGTGTGAGAGTGCGCTGTGTAATGTATGTAGAGTACTTGCATTAGTTTCAGTGTAAGTGATAGTGTAAGGTAGGGAAAGTCCCCTACACAAGTGTTGTAACAATGCTGAGGTAAGCTCTGTGTGACTAAGCAGATTTCTGTCTATGGATAGACGCAGCCACGCCCACAACAAACAAAGGGGTACAAGGGTATAATAATACATAACTTTTGGAATTTTGCAGGTCTGGGGATGGTTTTCTAGGAAAGCATCAGCAGTCCTCTGGCAATCGGGGAAGTCTTTGCTCTGGTCAAGCGCTGCAGTACTTGGGATGTCTTTGTTTGGGTAAGAGAATTTGTAGTATAGTGTACATAAAAAAACAATCCAAAAGCAGTCTGTATTCTGTGTCTTTGCACATCTGGGTCTTTTCACAGTTCTGAAAGTTGTAGCTGAGGAGTTGGTGGGCCATTGAACAGTGGTGCACTTGTGATTTTGTCACAGACCTGTTGTACGAGAGCTGTGAGTTGTAAGGTTGACTTAGAAAAACATGCATCATATTTTAATCTTGGAAGATTCCTGTGCCTTTCTCCTTTACATATGTCCTGTGTATTTATTTTGAAAGTGGCTCCAGTTGAGGCAACTTTTTTTAAGGAGTGGTGAGTGTTTTCTAGTCATGGGTCACCTGAGTTTTATTTTGTCAGTCATCCGGTCCTCTCCTCTCACCATGGCAGGGGAGAATCCTTCTATGGGGAGATCTTTGTGAGGTTATCCCTTAGCTATCTTCCCTAATGTGTGTGTGTTTGTGTGTTTTACTGAAGCAGTTGATACCTCTTGACCTACACATACATGGAACAATGAGAAAGGAAGGGGACATGTTGCAATTTGGGGGTTGCATATGTTTGCAACATGCTCCGAGGACACATGTACACCTATCTAGTCCCTGCATGTGGTGTGCAATGAGATTCTCCCTTAATGGAGTTTGGTGTTTTGTCTACTCCCCCTTTCTGGAAACTTTATTTTGGGCTACATTTTTAGCCTTCTTTAGTGGGATGCTGGGTGCTTCCCAAGATCTTCAAGTGATGATGTTTGAATGAAATGCCAGAGGGGGTTGGAGAGACGCTCTGTGTCCACTGCATAATTTTGCTGTGGCAACAACTGTGATCAGGCTTACTGCTTCCCCAGACGGTGTGTGTGAGGCCTTATGTGGGCTGACTAACAGGCAAGAAGGATGGTGAGCAGAGAAGACTGCCATATTATGACCATGGTGGAACTTCTAACAGAATACAGGCAAACAAACGCCTTCACTGCCAGTGCAGTCAGGCTGCCATGGATGAGGGTAGCCACCTACAGACTGGCAGAAACCATGTTTCTGCCTGACAGATTATGAGTCTACACACTTCCAGGGTTTCTGCTGAGGTCGCACCACCACAGATACCCAGACGGAAAACAACTGTATGAAAGGAGACACTGACCTTCAGAAAGACATACCCGTCTGGAGCCGCCATGAAACCAGAACTACACATCTCCTTGCTGCTCCTGCTTGCCCAACAACTTCGTAACTAGCGACAACGATGACAACAACAACCGTGAGTATACACACTTGCCTGCCACTGTTGTAAAATGGCAAAACACCTACACACACACAACATACAAATCAGCAATGGGTGGCGAGGGGGGCAGACACAGATAACGTAACACTGACACGCACCCTCACACACAGCCACATACACACCCACACATACATAGTACACACACTATGGCCATCACACACACACACGTCATAAACACACACCAACCCCCAGATACACAGCGATGGAACAGTCACACACAACAACACACAACACCAAATGACACTGATACACCACAAGCGCAAAAACAGGCAAAGCATCTGCAAGCACCCACAATAGACACTATCCCTTGACAAATCATACATACAACAATACATACCAACACCAGGGAACAAACACACATAATCACGCATCCAAACAACACAACTTATGACATACCAGCAAAACACACATAACAATGTATCTGACATACCATTCTCCACACACTCACGCACACAATCCAACCACACACAGGCATAAAAAACTGCAATTAACACATGTCAAAACAAACACGACACAATACCATCACAACAACATGTCTCCAACGTTCACTAGCCCATCACAAAAGACACACCCATCATTGGAAGACAAATGCACTGCACACAACCACACATTCTACCCAGATAAAACAGGTAGCACAACCACCACTGACACACAAATGCTTACACACAAACAATGTCAGCCACAACCAAATCTGGTCCAAATAAATACTATTTGTATATGAATACTAATGATGTCCAAGGTGAGGACAAGTACAATAAATCAATCTGCAACATGCACACAAAGCACATGTGTGTGACCCCAACTTAACTCCTGATTGGCATGTAACCTCCACAGGTTGGGGCACCAAAGGGGCAGGCAGGCATCTCAGGGATTGGGGTGGACAGGGGGGTGTTTGGGGTTTGGATTGGGAGGGGGCTTAGGTCGAGGCTTGGTGGAGGGTTGGGTACTCTTGGGAGGGGTTGACTTCTCGGTGGGGGCATGGGTACTTGCAGGGGGGCAGGGTAGGTCTTGGAGGTAGAAGGGACAGACTTGGGGAGGGACACAGAATGTTTAGGAGTATCGTGGCGCAGGAGAGGAGTAGGGAACACACAGGGGCAGTTGTGGCAAACGGTTTGAGTGTGGAGGGAGAGGGAGTGGTTGTCTGAAGTGTTGATGTGGATGTCTTGGGTGCATGTTTGTGCGAGGTATGCTTGTGTGTGATGGGTGTCTGTTGGGTGGGGAGTGTGGGCTTTTATGTGTCTTGGGTGGAGGTGGGGTGGAGGTGCTCGGAGATGCCATAGTGGATGGGTGACTGTCTGTTGGGATGGTGACTGCAAGTATGGTAGATGTGCTGCATGTAGGCATGTCTGTGGTTGTGGTGTCTGCTATGTGGTGACTGGGGTAGATGTCTGAGGGTCTGCTGTTGTGATGTCTGTGGGTATGATAGGTGTAGTAGATGGATCTGTGATTGTTGGTGTGGTGTCTGCAGGTGTGTCAGGTAATGCTGCCGGTAGTGGGGGTATCAGGCGAGATTTGACTGTTGATGTGTCTGCAGGTGGATGTTGCTTGTGTGCATGCCAGTGGTGTGTCTTATGGTGCTTGTGTTTGTCTGAGCTACCCTTGGATGTTGAGGTAGATGCATGCTTGTCTATCTATGTGCTTTGTCTGGGGCAGGGAAGAGGGGTTTGGGGTTGGGAAGAGGAAGGTGGATGGGGGACAGAAGACACAGGGTGACTGGCTGCCATCACTGTGGAGGCCAGAGCCTGAAGGGATCTCTGTAGGCCTGCCAGTGGATGGTGAATGCCCTCCAGGAATGCATTACTCTGTTGGACTTGAGTTCCAAGTCCCTGGATGGCATTCATGATGGTCGACTGACCCACAAAGATCAACCTCAGGAGGTCAATAGCCTCCTAACTGAGGGCAGCAGGGCTGACAGGGGCTGGGGCAGAGGTGCCTGTGGCAAAGGAGATGCCCACCTTCTTGGGTTTGTGGGCACAGCCACCTGGTGGGGAGCTGCAGGGAGGGTGGTAGTAGAAAGAGGTGTGAGGGACAATGATGATCCTGAGGTGGTCCCAGATGGGCCAACCACCGCCAGGGAGTTGCCACTGGAGGAGGAGTCAGAGGATGTTTATGTAGATCCTGTTTCCCCCATGACACTTCCCTCTCCCTCCAGGCTACATGGTCCCTCGCTGACGGTTGTCTCAGCACTCTGGGTACCGTGGCCAGCAGCCTCCCCACTCGCATGTGCCCCATCTCCTTCACCTGCTGATGCACACAAAGTGAGGGAGAGAGAGGAATAGAGAAGGTTATCACATTCTTTACACACACAAATAACAACATGTACAACGATAGGTATACATCTACTACTAGAGAAGTCCCAGTTAAAAATCCTTTAGAGCATGCATTATGTCAAAATATGAAACTTCGAACTATCCCATTTGTCATCTGTCTCACTGACATCATAAGCCAAGTATTTTAGCACTACTTGACCATCCCATCAAATCACCTGTAACTCTAAGGTATCATGCTCATCAAGCCTGACTAAGTCAAATATTTAATCCCCTTACACCTTATCATGCCTACTCCGACTCCACACCTGTATAGTCCAGCAACAAAAGTCATGCTCCATTACTGGAAAGTCATTTCACTTCACATATGACACAGCACCTTGCCTTCCAAACACATACCTAGCTGATCCTTCTGTACATAACTCATACAATAGCAGTATTATCTGATGAATACACAGCATGTGGCAGTCTGATACAGTGGCTGTCTCAATTTGACATTCCAGCTCTGGAAAACAGCTATGTATTTGCTGTAATAAATCTCACAGGATTTTCTGCAGTCACTATTCAGAGTCACTGTCAAATACACAACAAGTCCATATACTGCTATTGGGGGCTACTGATACATTCACAGACAATCACAGAGAGCATAGCTACAGCAACACAACTATAGACAGAATACGATTTGCTGGGAGGGCTCATGACATTCCACCTGACATGCTGATCCAGAGCCGCTACATGATAACTTGAGTATGCCTACATCACTTACAGCTGTCCTGACATTTGATTACCAATAGCTGAGTCCTGACTAAACACTTACACAAATGAAATCCAGTGTACCCTGGATTTACACATGCACCTACATTACTGCTAGCTTACTGGCAACATATCCCACAACACCAACAGGCGTATGTGAACTGGAACTTCAGCTAAACCATTAAATCAGGCCAATGTGAGCTGAGCCAAATCTAAACCTTTCCAAACAGCCTAGATCAGCAAAGGTAAGTGTAGAAAAAATAGCCTACTGTACATGATCAGCCAATACATATCCATTGAAACATGATGTAGGCAACTAATACCATATGTAGCACTCTTATAGGTATGACATTGCCATATATAGCATTGTCAATGTACATGAGCAAAGGGGTAAACTGCCTAGCCACTTGCCTTCTAATCAACAAAGGCATTGGGATACCACTTACTTGTCCACATGTCAATGTAATGACAACAAATGTTAAGGGCTAATAGACAACGAGTCCCCTATTTTGGGAGGCCCATCCTTTACATACTTCACATACCCCATTGTATTATTGTAACATGACAATGGGGACACCTCCTCAAACCTCATTGGGACAGAACTATATTGCCCTTACCTATAGCCTGAATTGGATGCAAGCCTCACATGAAGTCAACAACTGTTTCAGGACACAGGATAACTAGGCCCTGTAACTAATATGTCAGGCCTAATGTTGCCCATAGTGCAGATCCATTTAAATAGGAGTGGTCTGACACAATTGAGCTATATAACACACTATTTAGATGATTGGACCTGGGGACAGTAGGTGGGAAGGATGACACAGCAGATTATAGACTTACATGGCTGAGTAGAGTCACATATGTGACTCAGTCACATGTGCATCTCCACATGCAGTCATACATTTTGCTGGACAAAGGTGATCAACATGTTTCCATGCACAATCCAAAGGCCTACTCTCTGTTTGTATATTGGCAACTGGAGTACCATATATTCCCAGTAGTCAACATACCTGTAGCACCTACAACATTATCACAACTGCAAGACTGAGCCAGAATAAACCAAACTATCAGTGGGAAGTACATGGGTTCTATCAGTACATACCCCTTTGTGGCTGCTGTACTGCCCTCAAACGCCCATCCACCTCAGGGTAGGTCACAACCAAAATGTGTCCATTAGGGGGATCAGTGTCTGATGGGCACCCCTCCCTCGTTAGAAGGACATCCCCAGCTGTGCCTCAGCGGTTTTCCGGGCCTAGCGTTTCAGGTCCTCCTATCACTTCCTACAGTGGGTGCTCCCCCAGCTGTGGACTCCCAGTGTCCACACTTGCTTGACGATGGCACACCAAATCTCCTTCTTTTGATGGGCATTGACCTGCATAGATGACATAGACAAAAGGAGAAAGTCATGTCCACATGCACCATACCAATAAGAGTGAGCAGTGCACATCAGTCACAGCAGGTAGCCACACATTCTCATCCTCTCAGCTCACACACCTTCACAATATACCATCTGTATGCATCAACACCTTCACAAGTTTACATCAACAGTACAACGCCAAACACCACACGTTTCACACAAATTGGAATGACATTAGACTCACCTGCTTCTCTGTGTGTGATTGTGTCATCAACAGTGGGAGATTACTGTTGCACATGATGAAGGAATCATGCACAGAACCTGGATACCTTGCTGTGACTTGTACTATACCAAATAGCTGTTCATTCAGGGGTAGGACCTTCTCCTCTAGCTTTTCAGCTCTTCAGGGGTAAAGACAGGGGCCGTATCACTGCAGTACGTGGCATGATAGCTCCCAGAGGCAATACTCAGCAGCTCAGGTCATGGAGGTCTCGCAGGCAGCAGTGTCAACAGTCAAGTGAGCAATACTGCAGAAAATGGCGCTCCCGGCCACCACGTACATGACCGTCACTGCCGGCAGACATCGCAGTTGGCTTAAATCCATCAAAGGCAGCAATGTCTTCTAATGGCAAATTACACGGTGGTCGACTTCTGCCAGGGCACTTAGGTCACTTCCACCTGTCCAGTACAGTAGGTCAGACACCTGCCATTTTAAGCACATTTCATGTATGGAAGTGTTTCCTAATCAGCGTAATTTACTTAACCCCCTATTGTGCTGTACATCTGTACGTACTGCCCTCATGTCTGTGTGAAAAATTGTGCATCTGTGTTGTAAATGCAATGTTGTCTGAGAAAATGTGTTTATAGCTATGTACAGCTACTCAAAGGTACCTATGTGGCAAGTAAATGTCGAACAATATGTGTGATTCATGTAGAACATAATAGTCTCAACCACATTGACAGTGACAGTTGTTTCATGAGTTCTATGACATTTTAAAAGTTGGCAATGTGCACCAAGGAGTCTGTAATCGGATGCATAGCCATGTGCAGTATAGTAATGTCAGATGTAGTAGCCATCCTCTACAGCTGTTATGTGATAGGAATCTAATTAGTTGCCCATGATGTGTGTATTCTCCATTTCCCATACTACATTTACATTTTTTCACATGGTTACCCTCCCATGAGGAGATTAATACAACCACCAGTGTACCATCCACTAGTAGACCTGCACACCATGGAGGAAAGACGTCTTTGAGACATATTTGCCCTCATTACAACCCTGGCGGTCGGTGTTAAGGTGGTGGTAACACCGCCAACAGGCCGGCCGTAAAAAAAAAGGAGATCACGACCACGGCCACTTTAACACTCCGACCGCTACGGCGCTAGCAACAAACACCGTCACGGTCACCAGCCACATACAGGCGGAAGACAATGTACCGCCCACACTATTATGAGAGGCAAATCCGCCAGCTTTTCTTGGGCGGTGCCAACATCATCAAAAGCACTGCGTAAATAGTACAACGAAGGGGAACCACTCACCTTTCGACACTCCACAAAGAACCAGGATGCCATGGAGCCCGAATTGCAGATCCTCCCCATGTTGGGGTATGTATACACCACGAAGTAGAAAGAAGGCGGTGATGACGGTGAGTACTGCACCTAGCACACAGGGGAGGGGAGGAGGGAAAAGAGAGTGACACATACACACGGCATGCAACACCCCCACCCCCCACCCTCACCCAGAACTACATACACACAAACACATACAACAACAATACAGATACACCCCCTCGCCCCTGGAAGAACGCAAGGACAAAAGGAAATGAGCCTAACCAGGGTTATGTTGGAAACATTCAGATATAGCAAGAGAAAATCAAATAATCAGTATATACAAAAGTTCACATTATATACACAAGGCTGTACACTGTCCCTTGTAAATGTCCGTGGACCTGTGGTCCCAAAAAGCTTGGGTGAAGCCCACACATGACACCTGCCTCAAAACGGAGAGAACACTGCAGGGGCATCAGCTCGAAAAAACACAGGCACTTCAGGGGGATGTGGAGGGGGGCACTTCAACCGGATGATGGTACGACGCCACTGCCCCTCGAGGGGGCTCCATGCCCCCTGCTTGGTCCTGGGGAGTGCAAAGCCACAGTCTTTCAAGTGGGTGCTTTGCCCACTGTCTTGATCCTGGGGAGTGCAAAGCCACAGTCTCTCTAGTGGGTGCCTTTCTCCACTGGTTCTGGAGGGGGCTTTGTGCCCAGTGTGCTTTATCCTGCCAAGGATTGGGTGAGTGGATGCCTTTCTCCACTGGTTCTGGAGGGGGCTTTGTGCCCAGAGTAATTCATCCTGTCAAGGATTGGGTGAGTGGATACCTTTCTCCACTGGTTCTGGAGGGGGCTTTGTGCCCAGAGTGCTTCATCCTGGCAAGGATTGGATAAGTGGATGCCTTTTCCCACTGGTTCTGGAGGGGACTTTGTGCCCAGAGTGCTTCATTGTGCCAGGGATTGGGTGAGTGGATGCCTTTCTCCACTGGTTCTGGAGGGGAGTGGATGCCTTTCTCCACTGGTTCTGGAGGGGGCTTTGTGCCCATGGTGCTTCATCCTGCCAAGGATTGGGTGAGTTGATGTCTTTCTCCACTGGTTCTGGAGGGGGCTTTGTGCCCAGAGTATCTCATCCTGCCAAGGATTGGGTGTGGATGCATTTCTCCACTGGTTCTGGATGGGGCTTTGTGCCCAGTGATGCTGCACCTGGGGTGTGGCAGTTAACATCCTCTCACCTGGGTGTCTGAGCCACAAGATGTACATGGAAAGGTAGCATGATACTCCATGAAGGCAGAGCCACACTCCATTCTGCGGCGACTTAGGCTGCCAACTGCTGGTCATGCCAGTGCTGGTGGTGGGGCCTCAAGTGGCATGTCCAGGACATCACCTGCAGCCTCGGACGGATGCCCACTGGTGATGCTGCTGACTTCCGATATATAGTGGTACCGGCTGGGCACGTGGCAGTGCAGATGGTGGTACAGGTGGAGGTATCTGCGGCGGAGATGCTGCTGGTGCTGGCCGTGGTCCAGGTGTCTGTTGTGGTGGAAGGAGACATCATACCATCTCCGGCAGCTTCGGGTGGCTGATCCTTGGGGAGGATGCTGCTGACTGACGTTGTGGCAGCAGCGGTGCAGGTGGCGGGCAGGTGGGGGTGCAGGTGGTGGTCATTGTGGCGGTGGTGACTGTGGTACAGGTTGCTGGCATCCCTGAGGAAATGGTGGTCACCAGCCCCTCACCAGGAGGCATCGTGCTCTGAGGTGACTTGCATTTTGTCTTATGTCCCTTCCCCACCTTGGCAATCGCTGCTGGTACCTTGGCACTGTCCTCTCTGTGTTTTGGTGAGGCCTTGCTGGGTGGGTGGTGCGACCTTCTCCTGCTGGAAGCCGGCCTCTTTTTTGCCTTGGCAGGTGGCGGAATCGGGTAGTCCTTCACATTTGTAGGTGACACACTGGCAGCTCTGACGATCCACCCCAACTTGCATGGATCACACTAGATGCAGATGGCTGAGGTGCTTGGCTGGGATCTAGACATCCTGGCCCGAGTGGACGGACAAGGGGAAGATGTAGGGAAGAGGTTCAAGTTAGCTAGGAAACGTTTTTTAGAAACACTGGGACGGGAAGATGGAGGGGGTGTGGGAGTGGAGGAAGAGGTAGTGGTTGTACGATGTGTACGTCTGCTGAGTTTGGGTGAAGGTGCATGGGCTGGAGGCTGTAGGCTGTTGTGAGGTGGATGGCTGTTGATTCGGTGTGTGCCTGTGTTTGTGTACTTTGGGAGGAGGGCTCACAGCCACACTGGGAGTGGACACAGGGGACGTGTGAATGGTAGTGGAGTTTGTGATTGCATGTGAGCGGTGTGTTGTGATGGGCATGCTGGTGATGGAGGCAGTGGCTGATGATGTAGTGCATGCAGGTGTGAGTGGAGACAAGACTGGGAGGGAGTTGGAGGATGTGGAGGAGGGAAACACAGTGGAGGAAGTGGATGCTGGTTTGTGTGCATGGGTGTGGTGCTTGTGTGAGTGCGTGTGTGATGTGTGGTGCTTATGTTTTCATGAGCCACTTGTGTGTGTTGATGTGTGTGCATGCTGGTCTGAAGGTGGGCTTGGGATAGACTGAGGTAGAGGGGATTGGGTCTGTGTAGTGGAAGTTGGAGAGGGGAGGCTGGAAACAGGGACAATGGCTGCCATCAGTGCTGAGGCCAGAGCCTGAAATGCTTTCTGTTGGGCCACCACGCCAGAATGAATGCCCTCCAGGTATGCATTTGTTTTCTGCAAATGCCTCTTAACATCCTCGATGGCATTCAGAATGGTTGACTGCCCAACAGTGAGGGATCTCAGGAGGTCAATAGCCTCCTCACTGAGGGCAGCAGGGCTGACTCGAGTAGGGCCTGAGGTGCCTGGGGTGAAGGAGATGCCCACCCTCCTGGGTGAGCGGGCACGGGAAACATGCTGAGGGGCTGCTGGGAAGGCGGTGCTGGTAGGGTGGGTGGCAGCTGTACCTGTAGTTGGGGTGGGCACAGAGGTGTCCGCCACCGCCAGGGAGCTTCCATCAGAGGAGGAGTCGCTGTCGCTGGTATCTCCTCCTGTCCCCGTCGTGGAGCTCCCCTCGCCCTCTGTCCCACTGGTGCCTTAACCCTCCGTGGATTCACCCTCATAGGCCATGTGGGATGCAGCTCCCTCCGTCGCCAGTGCCTCTGCTCCTCTGCCAGATTATGCTAATGCACACAAGGACAGGGTGACAAAACAAGAAGGGGGAAAGACAGACGACACACATGGTCAATGCCAGCAACACCACCTCTGTTGGTGTACTCAACACACACTGAGCTGCCCTGTACACTAGGCCTTGCCCAACCAGTCAGTATGGTAGTCACCACCCCATGGGGTACAATGCCTAATGCCAACACATGCACACTTGACACCCACAGGACCCTGCACACTAGTAGCTGCCCAATTGTACCATTGGGGTAGGGGTGCTTCTGTACCTGCAAACAAGGGACCTACCCTGGTATGACCGCCCTGGCCTAGGGCACCCACAGCCCCCACCCCCCACCCAGATCCCTCCTAAACCACGCAGATTCAGCTTTATGATTCTGTACTCACCCCGTTGTGGCTGCTGTGATGCCCTCATGTGGCCATCCAACTCTGGATAGGCCCCTGCCAGGATGCTGAACATCAGAGGGGTCATGGTGCGACGGGCACCCCTTCAACGTTAGGAGGCCATCCCCAGCTGGGCCTCCGCTGTCTTCTTGCTCCAGCGGTGCTGGTCCTCCCATCTCTTGCAGCAGTGGGTGCTCCGTCTGTGATAGACCCCCAGGGTCCACACTTCCTTGGCGATGACACGCCAAATACCCTCCTTCTCGTGGGAAAGTACAGGAGGAAAGGAAATTACTCACCCGTCCTGACCATCATACTCATTGCCCACCAGTTCCCACCGATGCTCTGACGCACATACACTGACCTTCCTCACATGCAGCACTCAGCCCCCCCCGACATGTGGCTTACATCCACACCACTCCAAACAGGCATTGCCCATGCATCATGCTCACAGTGTACTCACCTGTTTGTCTGGAGGACCGTACAGTAGCGTGTACTTGGGAGGACCCCATCCACCAGTTTGTCCAACTCCTCTGCAGTGAAGGCAGGGGCACTTTCCCCAGACACTGTAGCCATTGTCGCTTCCAGACTCAGGTCACAGCAGCACCTGCAGTGTAGGTCCTCTCCTGTTGATGGTCAGGTATCAAGTGAGTGAACAGATAGAAAATGGCAGTCACGTCCGCGGCGGTGCATACCGTCACCACCGGCGTACATGGCCATTGGCTCCTGGAACCCATAGGGCCCAGGATAACCAATGCTGAGCTAGGTGGTGGTCTTCAACCACCTACCGCGCCGCTGCACAACGCCAGTGCAGTTGCCTCATTTCCCCTTGTCCCTCCTCACAAGTCAGGCAGCCGCCATTTCATGGGTGCACAATGCATGGCACCTAACTGCGTCACAGCACATATTGGCACATATATGGGCTAACTATTTCAGACACGGTTCACTAACATTACTGCAGACACAGTTGTGCTACCTATGTGGTAAATTACCCTCTGCTGTCCTCCATAGGCTACAACCGCTGGGGCAGATGATGAGATGGCAGCATTCTCCGGTGTATAGACCCCTGGTGGACCTGTCAACAATGGAAGACAGACACATCATAATCACATACAGACTTGATCGTGCCACAATCCAAGAACTGTGTGCCAATTGGAGCCAGACCTGATGTCAGCTATCAGTCAGCCCACAGGTATACTCCCTCTAGTGCAGGTCCTGTCAGTGCTCCATTTCCTGGCAAGTGGCTCATTTCAAACTATAGTGGCCATGGCATCTGGGATGTCCCAGCCAATGTTTTCTAACGTGTTGACCAGAGTTTTGTCTGCCCTGCTGAAACACAGGCACAGCTAAATCGTGTTCCCCCAGGTGGAGGATTTGGCTACAATGAAAGCTGACTTTTATGCCCTGGGACATATCTCCAACATCATTGGTGCCATTGATGTTACACATGTGGCATTTGTCTCCCCCCAGAGAAATTAACAAGTGTACAGAAATAGAAAAATCTACCATTCGATGAATGTGCAAATGGTGTGTTTGGCGGACCAGTACATCTCCCATGTGAATGGCAAGTATCCTGGCTCTGTGCATGACACCTATATCTTGCAGAATAGCAGTATCCGTTATGTGATGGGCCAACTCCAGAAGCACCAGGTGTGGCTAATAGGTAAGCCCAAGGTCCCCACACAGTATGAGTAGGTGTCTGGGTATGGGTAGTCCCTAAGGGTTAGTGTGTGTATAACAGGTCTCCCTCAGAATTTTCAGGTGACCCTGGTTACCCCAACCTCTCATGGCTACTGACCCCAGTGAGGAATGCCAGGACAAGGGCAGAGGACCGACAACAATGAGGCACATGGCCGAACTAGGCGCATTATTGAGAGGATGTTCGGCCTCCTGAAGGCCAGATTCCGGTTCCTCCATCTAACAGGTGGCTCCCTATACAACTCACCAAAGAAGGTGTGCCAGATAATCGTGGCATGCTGTATGTTGCGCAACCTGGCAGTGAGATGCCAGGTGCCTTTTCTGTCGGTGGATGAGCATGGTGATGGTATTGTGGCAGCGATGGAGCCTGTGGACAGTGAGGAAGAGGAGGCAGAGGAAGAAGATATTGACAACAGAACGAACATCATCATGCAGTACTTCCAGTGACACACGGTTAAGAGACTGTAACTCCGCCTCATATTTTAGTATACTTTAGGACATTGTACATGTCAGCCTCTTAACCTCTGTCTATGGACACTGACTGTTCTCCTTGGATTTCCTTTTTGCAGATCTGGGTACCCCATTCTTTCTTCTGCTATATGTACTGCTGCCCAGCAACTGTCATACATTGGTGTGAGTAAATGAACATTTACATTACTATTTGCTGCTAATGTTGTAATATACATTTGTGAAAGATCAGACTGACTCCAGATTGGTTTTTGATAAAAGGGTGTTTATTTAGGTGCTAATGGGTATATGGGTATGTGCAAGGGGCTGGGGTGATGGTGGAGTCCAGTCTATTTGTATCACAGGTGCATTGTCCAATGGGGCATAGGAAGGGGAGTAATGGCAGTTAAAGTTGGATAGGGTGACATAGTGGGACAGAAAGGTGACAATCAGGAGAGTCTTATTTCCTGGCGGGCGTCTTGGCAATGTTCTCTGTCTTCTGCCTGGATCATAGTGACTATTAGCGGGGTGGTTCTCCTTCTGCAGGGGTGGGGTGCTGGTGGCCTGTTGTTCCTGTGGCGGGGCCTCCTGTCCACTAGGCCGGCGGAGGTGTAAGGCTGTTCCTCGGTTTGGCTAGTGTCAGGGGCCCTTTGTTGAGCCACTGCCTCCTTCATGGTCTTGCCCATATCAGCCAGCACCCCTGCAATGGTGACCAGGATAGTGTAGATTTTGGTGAGGTCATCCCTGATCCCCATGTAGTGTCCCTCCTGCAGCCGCTGGGTCTCCTGAAAATTGGCCAGTACTGTGCCAATGGTCTCCTGGGAATGGTGGTATGCTCCCTGGATGTTGGAGAGTGCCTCGTGGAGAGTGGGTTCCCTGGGCCTATCCTCCCTCTGTTGCACAGCAGTCCTCTCAGCTTCCCTGTTGTCCTGTGCCCCTGCCCCCTGAACTGTGTGCCCACTGACCCCAGGTACCTGATCGTCCTGGGTTAGTGGGGTTGCCTGGGGTCCTTTTAGTGGTGGACACACTGCTGATTGACGTGACCTGGGGACAGTGGCATGGGCCCGATGGCTGGGTGCTGTGGTGGTGTTTCCTGAAGGGGGAGGTCCTGTGGTGGGTTGGGACTGTGGCAGGGGAACCGACTGTCCCGAGGTCCCAGATGGGCCAGGCTGGTCACCCTGATCCAGGCGTGCAGAGCTGCTGTCATAACTGTGGGCCTCTTCTGTGGGGGGACTGGATATGGCTGGCACCTCCTGTCCGGTGATGTTGGGTAGGGGTCCTGTTGGGATACAAATGCATTGTTATTGTATCTGTGTGTGCCATCTTGTGCATTGGGTGTTTTTCTGTGTATAAATGTACTTGAACTGTTGCCTTGGCCTTGTGTGATTGGTGATTATGTGGGCTGGGTGAGTCTATTGAGTGTGCATGCTGTGGTGATGAGTGTCCATGCAGGTCTGTGATGGGTGTCCATGCATTGTTGTTGCATGCGGGACTTGGTATTGGGAGGGGTGAGTTGTGATAGTGGGGTATATGTGAGGTTTTGGAGTGATAGTGTGAGGGTAGGTGTGGAAGTTTGTGATCTATGCAGGTAGGGTGGGGGGATAAAGTAGTACAGATTTGCCTTACCAGAGTCCAGTCCTCCTGCTACTCCTAGAAGTCCCTCAGGATGCATGATCACATGGTGGGGGTCGACCGCCAGTCCTCTGTACAGCAATCTGGTGTCTTGAAACCACGGAACGTACCTTGCCCCATAAGTCCTTCCACCTCTTCCTTATGTCATCCCTGGTTCTTGGATGCTGTCCAACGGCGTTTACCCTGTCCACGATCCTCCTCCATAGCTCCATCTTCCTTGCAATCAAAGTCTGCTGCACCTGTGATCTGAATAGCTGTGGCTCCACCAGGATGATTTCCTCCACCATGACCCTTAGCTCCTCCTCAGAAAATGTCTTTGAGGTGCCATGATGTGGTGTGAGTGATGTGTGAGGTGATGTGTGGGGTGCTGTGTTGTGATGTATTATGTGATGTGCGTGGATGGTGTATGTGTGATGGTGTTCTGTGCCTCTGGGTAATGGTGTGGTCTTTGCTTTTCTCTCTCTCTGTTTGTTCTAATTTGTTAGTTGAAAGGGTTTAGGTAATGTGGGTGTGTGTTTTATAGTGGTGTGAGTGTGTGGTGTGTGTATATGTGTCCGGTGTGTGTAGTTTGAATTGTCCAATGTGGTAGTGTTTTGTAAATGTGTGTGTATTTTGAGCGCAGTGCTGTGTACCCTCAATAGTTTACTGTGGTTGTAAGACCACTGCGTTGATTTGTGGGTCGTGATACTGTGGGCATATTCCTGTTGGAGTGACGGTGTGGGTTTTGCTATCGCCAGTTTATCACTTACCTTTGGTGTGGCGGACTTGTGTGGGTGTCTGGATAGTGGCGGATTTCTCTGTGTGGGTCATACTACCCGTCACGGAATTACGCCACGGTCTTGGTATGTTGGCGGCCGTCGGCACGGTGGTAAGCGGGATTTACTGCCAGGGTTGTAATGAGGGCCATTGTGTAAATCATCATACCGTCATGGATCTTTGTAATCAGTTGGAGCCATATTTGATGTCTACCATTTGCAATCCTTATGGCATAGCTCCCATCTTTCAAGTTTTGTCAGTGCTATACTTCCTGGCCACATGATCCTTTCAGAATACAGTGGCTCTAACAGCAGGGATGTCTCAGCCCATGTTCAGTCTGGTTTTGAAGGATTTACTGTGTGCATTGTTGAAACACCTGGACAGCTATGTCAGGTTTCCCAGCGAGCAGATTTGGCCTATGTGAAGGCAGCCTTTTATGAGATGGGACACATTCCACATGTGGTAGGAGCCATTGATGTCACCCATGTAGCGTTGGTCCCTCCCAGTGCTAATGAATAGGTATATAGGAACAGGAAAAACTACCACTCCCACCTTGAGACCCTCACAGGTGGGTAGTGAGTAGTGCGCTTTACAAATCCTTGACTGACCACTCAATCAACATTCAGGTTGTGTGCCTGGCAAACCAGTACATCTCACAAGTCAGAGCCAAATATCCAGGTTCTGTACATGATTTCTTCATTATGCAAAACAGCAACGTCCCACTGCTGATGAAACAATCATACACAGAAAGGGCCTAGCTGGTTGGTAAGTTACCATTAAACTTTGTATTTGCGATTTATGTCTCCTGCTATCACAATATAGCATGTCACACATACATATTAATGTTGTTTTCACATTCTACTCACAGGTGACACTGGCTATCTAAACCATCCTTGGCTGTTGACACTAGTCAGGTACCCAACCACACCAGGGGAAGCCCACTACAATGAGGCCTATGAGAGGACAAGGCATGTAGTTGAGCGGACTTCTGGGCTCCTGAAGACAAGATTTAGGTGTCTGGACTTATCTGGAGAAGCCCTCCTCTACTTGTCCCACAAGGTATGTCAAATAATAGTTTCCTGCTGCATGCTTCACAATCTAGCCTTGAGACGTCATATATCATTGATAGCAGATGAGGGGGAGGCAGCTAAACCTGTTGGTGGAAATGCTGGTATACCAAGTGATGAAGAGCCAGAGAAACATGAAGCAGGAGAGTCTAGGGTAGATCTAATCAATCAGTACTTCAACTGACGGACAGGTATGTGAAGTATACCTATTGTTGTAATTGTACAACCAGATGTGGATAGCTGCCATCACACTCCATTCTTTCATCATCTTTTGTCTCAACTGCCTATGAGTGAGTTGTGAATGAAGACTGAAAGTTTGTTTTGTGTACAGGACAAATTGTTCTGCAGTCTCGTTGTTAGAAATGGGGTCTCTGGATGGCAGTCAGTTTGCACTCTGTCCAAGCAGGGACCCTCACACTAGTCAGGGCAATGGAGATACACACGTAGATAACCCTGCTCACCTCCTTGGTAGCTTGGCACAAGCAGTCAGGCTTATCTCAAAGGCAATGTAGAAAGTATTTGTACCAACACACACAGTAATACAGTGTAACATTACAAAATGGACACTACACCATTTTAGAGAAATAGGAAGTATGTATCTAAATCAAACAATACCAAAATGACAAAAATATAACATACACAAGTCAAAATATTAATTTTCAAAAGAATAAGAGTCTTACTCTATAGAAAACAACGGAAAAGTTGATTTTACACAAGTACCTGGTTTGCATCAAAAGTAAAGTCGTACGGGCAAGGGTGTGTCAAAAAAAAATCAGCAATGCATCAATTTCTCACTCGTAAGCAAGACCGTGCGTCGTTTTCTTCTCCGGTCAGGCAGGCGCTGCGTCATTTTTCTCTACTGTAAGAGATTGATGTGTCGATTTCTGGATGGACACCTCAGATCCATGCAGGCTTGCATTGACTTTTGACTCCCTGCGATAATGTGTGGGGAATCCGGTCACATGGTGTCAGAAAACCACACTGCATGGGGTTTATGTAATTATTAGGAGCCACAAACAGGCGTTGTGTCATTTCTCCAGCCACGATGTGTTGAGCTAACTGCCATGATGCAGGTGGTGTGTCGATTTTTGCCATTAAGCAGGTGGCGTGTCATTTTCAGCCACGTTGCAGGTGGTGCAACAAAATGTTTCCCGCACAGCATTCTGTGCATGGATTTCAGTCCTTGTTCCACCTTCACCACTCAAGGGCCCAGGGGCTGGAATGGGCACCACTTGGTAGGGTAGGAGTCTCAGCAGAGAGTCGAGGTGCTAGGAAAGGAGGTCTTTGATGGCCCTGAGACATCAAAACAGGAGGCCAGCTCAATAAAACCCCTTGGAAATTATTCACAAGCAGGAATGCACTACAAAGTCCTGTCTTTGTCCTCTCTCAGACAGAAGCAGCAACTGCAGGCAAACCCAACAAAGCACAGTCACAGGCAAAGGTGCAGAACTCCTCATCTAGCTCTTCAGCTCTTTTCCTTGGCAGAGGTTCCTCTTGACTCCAGAAGTAATCCAAAAACCTGGGGTTTTGGGTCCACTACTATACCCCTTTCTGCATTTGAATTAGGCACACTTCAAAGGAGAGTCTATGTTGTTCACAGGATCCTGTCTTGCCCAGGCCTGGTCCCAAACATACATGAGGGAGTTAGAGACTACATTCTGTGAGGGCAGGCACAGACCATTCGGGTACAAGTGACCACTCCACCCTCCATTCTTGCTCAGATGGCCCATCAAGATATGCAGGCTAGACCCCAGCTCCATTTGTTTCACTATCTAGAGAGGATTGACAAACAGCTCAGCTGTCATTCTGACCCAGAGAGGGAATCCTCAAACAGGCAGAATCACAAAATGGTTTAAGCAAGAAAATGCCCACTTTCTGTAAGCGGCATTTTCAAACTGGCAATTTAAAAAACAACTTTACCAAAAGATATATTTTTTAAAGGCAGCCCCTGTGTTAACCAACGAGAGACATAGGCTTTGCAGGCAGCCCCTGTGTTACCAACATAGGCTTTGCATAAGTGAAAAATGAATTTGGCAGTATTTCACTGTTAGCACACATAAAAACACATCAGTACATGTCTTACTTTTAACATACACTGCATCCTGCCCATGCGGCTACCTTGGGCCTAACTTAGGGGTGCCTCACATGTATGAAAAGGAAATGTTTGGGCCAGGCAAGTGGGTACACTTGCCAGGTCGAACTGGCAGTTTAATACTGCACACACAGACACTGCACTGGCAGGTCTGAGCCCTGTTTGCAGGGCTACGTATGTGGTGGCATAATCATTGTTGCAGGCTCACTAGTAGCATTTGATTTACAGGCCCTGGGCACCTCTAGTGCACTCTACTAGGGACTTACTAGTAAATCAAATATGCCAATCATGGAAAAGCCAATTACACGTACATTTTACACAGGGAGCACTTGCACTTTAGCACTGGTCGGCAGTGGTTAAGTGCAAAAACAGCAAAAACTGAGTCCAACATACAGTCAAAACATGGCAAGCAGAGGCAGATGCCAGGTCTAACACTTATGTTTTGTTACAGCAGATACAAAATTACATTACTGGAAAAGACTGCTAATGTGAGAAATGATTTGTGCAATGTCCTATCCTTTTTCCCTTTCACTCACAGATTTGCTCTGCAACCTTGGTTTGAGAAATACTGTGTCAGAAGCAGGTTGAAATTGCTGACAGACATGAGTAGTGTACATGACAGATAACTGGTATTATCAGTGATGTTTAAGTGGGGTGTAACCTTGATTGCTATACAATCATAACACTGGGGAGGAAAAGGCTTTAAGCATTACTTTCACCTGTGGGGTAGAGGAGGATGCACATTGTGAGAAAGTAGCCTCTTTCTAGCCTTGTTACCCCCACTTTTGGCCTGTTTGTGAGTGTATGTCAGGGTGTTTTCACTGTCTCACTGGGATCCTGCTAGCCAGGGCCCAGTGGTCATAGTGAAAACCCTATGTTTTCAGTATGTTTGTTATGTGTCACTGGGACCCTGCTAGTCAGGACCCCAGTGCTCATAAGTTTGTGGCCTATATGTGTGTGTTCCCTGTGTGGTGCCTAACTGTCTCACTGAGGCTCTGCTAACCAGAACCTCAGTGGTTATGCTCTCTCTGTACAAATTGTCACTAACAGGCTAGTGACCAATTTTACCAATTTACATTGGCTTACTGGAACACCCTTATAATTCCCTAGTATATGGTACTGAGGTACCCAGGGTATTGGGGTTCCAGGAGATCCCTATGAGCTGCAGCATTTCTTTTGCCACCCATAGGGAGCGCTGACAATTCTTACACAGGCCTGCCACTGCAGCCTGAGTGAAATAACGTCCACGTTATTTCACAGCCATTTTACACTGCACTTAAGTAACTTATAAGTCACCTATATGTCTAACCTTTACCTAGTAAAGGTTAGGTGCAAAGTTACTTAGTGTGAGGGCACCCTGGCACTAGCCAAGGTGCCCCCACATTGTTCAGAGCCAATTCCCTGAACTTTGTGAGTGCGGGGACACTATTACACGTGTGCACTACATATAGGTACCTACCTATATGTAGCTTCACAATGGTAACTCCGAATATGGCCATGTAACATGTCTATGATCATGGAATTGCCCCCTCTATGCCATCCTGGCATAGTTGGCACAATCCCATGATCCCAGTGGTCTGTAGCACAGACCCTGGTACTGCCAAACTGCCCTTCCTGGGGTTTCACTGCAGCTGCTGCTGCTGCCAACACCTCAGACAGGCATCTGCCCTCCTGGGGTCCAGCCAGGCCTGGCCCAGGATGGCAGAACAAAGAACTTCCTCTGAGAGAGGGTGTTACACCCTCTCCCTTTGGAAAATGGTGTGAAGGCAGGGGAGGAGTAGCCTCCCCCAGCCTCTGGAAATGCTTTGTTGGGCACAGATGTGCCCAATTCTGCATAAGCCAGTCTACACCGGTTCAGGGGACCCCTTAGCCCTGCTCTGGCGCGAAACTGGACAAAGGAAAGGGGAGTGACCACTCCCCTGACCTGCACCTCCCCTGGGAGGTGTCCAGAGCTCCTCCAGTGTGCTCCAGACCTCTGCCATCTTGGAAACAGAGGTGCTGCTGGCACACTGGACTGCTCTGAGTGGCCAGTGCCACCAGGTGACGTCAGAGACACCTTGTGATAGGCTCCTTCAGGTGTTGCTAGCCTATCCTCTCTCCTAGGTAGCCAAACCCTCTTTTCTGGCTATTTAGGGTCTCTGTCTCTGGGGAAACTTCAGATAACGAATGCAAGAGCTCATCCGAGTTCCTCTGCATCTCTCTCTTCACCTTCTGATAAGGAATCGACTGCTGACCGCGCTGGAAGCCTGCAAACCTGCAACATAGTAGCAAAGACGACTACTGCAACTCTGTAACGCTGATCCTGCCGCCTTCTCGACTGTTTTCCTGCTTGTGCATGCTGTGGGGGTAGTCTGCCTCCTCTCTGCACCAGAAGCTCCGAAGAAATCTCCCGTGGGTCGACGGAATCTTCCCCCTGCAACCGCAGGCACCAAAAAGCTGCATTACTGGTCCCTTGGGTCTCCTCTCAGCACGACGAGCGAGGTCCCTCGAATCCAGCGACTCTGTCCAAGTGACCCCCACAGTCCAGTGACTCTTCAGTCCAAGTTTGGTGGAGGTAAGTCCTTGCCTCACCTCGCTGGGCTGCATTGCTGGGACCCGCGACTTTGCAGCTACTCCGGCCCCTGTGCACTTCCGGCGGAAATCCTTTGTGCACAGCCAAGCCTGGGTCCACGGCACTCTAACCTGCATTGCACGACTTTCTAAGTTGGTCTCCGGCGACGTGGGACTCCTTTGTGCAACTTCGGTGAGCACCATTTCACGCATCCTCGTAGTGCCTGTTTCTGGCACTTCTCCGGGTGCTACTGGCTTCAGAGAGGGCTCCTTGTCTTGCTCGACGTCCCCTCTCTCTGCTGGTCCAATTTGCGACCTTCTGATCCCTCCTGGGCCTCAGCAGCGTCCAAAAACGCTAACTGCACGATTTGCAGCTAGCAAGGCTTGTTGGCGTTCTTTCGGCGGGAAAACACTTCTGCATGACTTTCCACGGCGAGACGGATCTGTCCACCAAAGGGGAAGTCTCTAGCCCTTTTTGTTCCTGCAGAAACCTCAGCTTCTTCTGTCCAGTAGAAGCTTCTTTGCACCCGCAGCTGGCATTTCCTGGGCATCTGCCCATCTCCGACTTGCTTGTGACTTTTGGACTTGGTCCCCTTGTTCCACAGCTACCCTAGATTGGAAATCCACAGTGTTGCATTGCTGGTTTGTGTCTTTCCTGCATTATTCCTCTAACACGACTTCTTTGTCCTTAGGGGAACTTTAGTGCACTTTGCACTCACTATTCAGGGTCTTGGGGAGGGTTATTTTTCTAACTCTCACTATTTTCTAATAGTCCCAGCGACCTTCTACAAGGTCACATAGGTTTGGGGTCCATTCGTGGTTCGCATTCCACTTTTGGAGTATATGGTTTGTGTTGCCCCTATCCCTATGTTTCCCCATTGCATCCTATTGTAACTATACATTGTTTGCACTGTTTTCTAAGACTATACTGCATATTTTTGCTATTGTGTATATATATCTTGTGTATATTTCCTATCCTCTCACTGAGGGTACACTCTAAGATACTTTGGCATATTGTCATAAAAATAAAGTACCTTTATTTTTAGTATAACTGTGTATTGTGTTTTCTTATGATATTGTGCATATGACACTAAGTGGTACTGTAGTAGCTTCACACGTCTCCTAGTTCAGCCTATGCTGCTCTGCTAAGCTACCATTATCTATCAGCCTAAGCTGCTAGACACCCTATACACTAATAAGGGATAACTGGGCCTGGTGCAAGGTGCAAGTACCCCTTGGTACTCACTACAAGCCAGTCCAGCCTCCTACACACATGTGTAAAGGTTAGATCATAGCCTCTGCCTTCACAATGGGTGAAGTACTTTGTGATCTAACTTGGACCTAGCTGTCATTTTGTTTTTACTTTGGAGTCCAAGGTGTATGTCACTGTCGACTGACATAGGTGAGTGTCAAACCCACAGGTATGGGACCAATGTTAGTGAAAGCTTTTACTATTGGGTGCCTCAGTTATCATCTTTGTATGTTCCATGAGATTTGTGAACAGGAAGCTATGCTGTGGGTATGTGAAGAGCCTATATCAGGTGATTCAGAGGACCTATCAATGTTTCCCTGCTTTCTTGGTAGATTACCATGACCTTGACTTCTGTATCATGTGCAATAGCATTGTATGACAACATTGCATACATCCTAATGGTACTCTCAGTCATGCTCTATGTGCTGATTGCAATACTAACTATGAATTTGTGTGGAAGTGGATTTCAACCTCTTTGACATCTGTCCTGTAACATTTCTGTTGTAATGTGTCTCCTCCTGATGAAGTCCCCATCTGATGTTCATTACAATGGCTGTTCGATACAGGGGGACATGACCACACCAGAGTTGGCTTGCATAACTTTTTTACATGGATTATGAAGGACCCATACACAGGACCTGTGTTTAAGTGTGATTTAGTATGCATATCAAAAGGAAATCTGTGACAATGACACTAAAATAAATTAACATTATAGTGATGGGTGAAGTCATTGTGGAAGATTTTATCAGGGTAGCTGCTGCACCAGTTGGTAACACGTACCATGGGAAAATGGAGATAGGTCTCAGAACAGTCAATATGATGTATCTATGGCACACAAAGGGGACTAATCAGGAGAGGGTAACTTCCTGGCAGTGGGTTTGGTCTTGGCATCTACTCCTGCTGGGTGTGTGAATGGACAGCCACGTTTGCAGGGGGGTTCTTCAGCTACAGGGGGAGAGGTGTGTGAGGCATGACCTTCCCCTGGCAGGGCCACTAATCCACTAAATGCTGCGGATGTTGAAGGGGCAGATGTCTCATTGCTAGTCGGAGGGGCCACATGTTCTGTAGAGGAGGAAATCAAGGTGGGATTGAGGTTCCTTAACAACCCTGCAATGGTAGCCATGTGGGCATTATGTGCCTGCCACTGCTGCATGACTTCCTGGTGGTGGTCCTTATGCAGCCTTTGATTTTTCCCCAACATAACGATGACTTGGATCATCCTGTCTTGGGAACTTTGGTAGGCTCCCAAGACTTGGAAGATGGCTTGCTGGTCAATTGTGTCCCATAGAGAGCCCCACCTCTGGCCAACAGCATCCCTCCCACGTCCCGTAACCTCACGTGCCTGTGCCCCTGGCACAGTGTGCACACTCCCAGTGGTTGCAGGGCCATCATTGTCAGGGGTGGTAAGGTTAGACTCAGGTACCTGTACTGTGGGGCACACAATAGATAATACAGTCCTTGGGACGCAGATTTGGGGGCCAATGGTTGCCTGTGATATTGAGGCAACAGTGTTGGTAGGAGTTGATGTGGGCAGGGTGAGGCTGAGAGTACTTGACTGACCAGGTGCCCCGGATGGGCCAGGTTGTTTGTAAGTATCCAGACAACCAAAGCTTTTGTCCTCAGTGGAGTCTTCATTCAGAGGGAGTTTGACAGTTTCTGGAATCCTGTCCATGATGGCAATGGCAAGGTTGCCTGTGGAGGGAGTGAGGCACAGAGTTCAGGTTACAATGGGTGTTTTGTAGCATTTGTGTGAGAGGCAGACCGTGCCTTAACAAGATTTTCCTGCAATTACATTGACAGCTGCTGCACAGCATACCTCAGTTGTAAATTCAGCACTGTGACTTGATTTCCATACTGCATGTTAAGAGTTGTTTGACTAGGTTGGTACAAATTGCACTGCAGATGGGATCTGATATTGTCTGATTATTGACATGAATGTTCACCTCTGTTACCTTGTGAATAGTCAGACTGGTTCGATGTCACACATTGGAGCTACACAATGCACAATGATGTCCTTGCAGGAACACAGTGTGTGAGTTTTGAACTGTATCTAGATGTAGTACACGTGCATCAACTCAGTCATCTGACTTTCCTACCCAGGTCACTCTATTTGTGGGTTGGGATGTTTGATCTGTGACCATTTTGAATGGTCACTAAGCTATAGCTGTGTTTTGCTTGGATTGCTATTGTGAGTGTGCCATTGCATTGCTGTTATTGCCATGTACTGTTCCACACTTTAACCATCTAGTTGGTGTAGCTAGTTATTTATTTGTACATGATTACATGTGATGTTTTGTGCACAATCCAGGTTTCTACAATGGTGGGTTAGAGCATTCTGGGAGTCATAGTGATATGATTAGTCAGTGGTTAAGGTGCCATTTCCAAGGGCTGTGACGGTAGTTGGGCTAAGTGGAGAAGTTGCATGCCAGAGAGGGGCATTAAGGGATTTGGTGAGAGGTAGAGTGGGTAAAATGGTTCACTAGGGTGGGTTTAGGTGGTGAGGGAGCACGAAGGACAAGACAATTGTGTGACATAAATGTTGTGGGTACTTATTAGACTCCAGTCCCCTAGGTATGCCTGTCAGGCCCTCAGGATGCAGGATATCTAGGACCTTCACCTCCCATGATGTGAAAGGGGGAGGAGGTGGGCCCACAGCCAGTCTTCTGTATGGCTAGCTGGTGCCTGGATGCCATGGATCAAACCTTCCCCCGTAGGTTGTTCCACCTCTTACTGATGTCCTCCCTTGTACTTAGATGACTGCCTTCAGAATTGATCCTGCTGACTATCCTTTGCCACAATAAACATGAAAAACGTGAAGGCACACGTGAAAAAGATACAATTAACAGTCACAGTATAAAGTGTCCCACTAATATATTTCAAAACCAAATAGTAATTTGTGAATATGATGCTTAATTATTTTATAATCAAGTCCGAATCAAATCTCAAATCAAAATCAGCTGTCCATATTCAATACAATTCATTTCTTTATAATTAAGTCCGGATCCAATCCCAAATTGAAATCAGCTGTCCAAATTCAAAATCTATTTCAATTGTTGTAGTTCAAAATTCCGTATGTTTTTTCACTCTTGTACAGATGTCCATCATTCACTCATATATTCATTTGTTGAAGTTCCCAAGAGTTCTTTGTTTACCCGTTCCTAATATTCTCTCCTTTCTTACTTGTACAGATGTCCATCAACACGTGTTTCATCCGGGGAGTACACCTGGACTTCTTCAGGACCTCCCAACGTGATATAGTTTAGAATCATATGACCTAAATCAAACTAGACAATGCATTCCAAGTTAGAATACCAATACTGCAACATTCAGTCTGCAATCAATAGTGGGAAATGTACATCTTTCCTAGTGAAAAATAATATATATTACATTGGAATATTTATCTTTATATATCATTGTAGTCATACTAATCTAGTCTTAAAACATCAAACATAATAAGTTCTATTAAATGTATTTAGAACAGCCTTCCTCTGTCCCTCAATGTAAATAATCAAGTTACATAATGTACAACCTTCCTGGCTAGAAATTTAAATGACCAAAACGATTCACATAGTACCATGGGAACTTGTTCTTCTCCTAACTACATCACCTACAACAAATCACATCCTTGTATTTCGCTATAACACAAATCAGTTATGACTAGAAATATAATTAAAAATAAATACCTTAGTGTGCCTGTATGTGTAAAATCTTGCTCTCTTTACCTCACAACCCATTCGTATTATTTTCTTGTTAGTATTCCACTCACCTCCTTTCCTGTAATGATTCCATGTGTATTTAAATATCTGCAACTCGCCTTATGCGAAATGGTATCTGTTAGAATATAACATGCCAATCAGATTATAGCCTCATAATATCATCAACCCACACTTTCCTTCTCAGTCCCAAACATTTTTCCCACCTCTAAGTACACCGTGTGTCATCAAGTATCAGCGAGTACGCCATCTCCGCAGGTTCGCCGTATCAAACCGAGTGCACCCGACTCGGTCTCCTTTAAAGTACACGTGATTCATCAAAACAAGTAACGGACTACAATTTCTTTAGCGTCCATGTACTATTAACATAGAAAACGGACTACCGTTTTTCTTTTGCCTTACCCTTGCTAGTTTCTAGCGTACTACCATTACGTATTACCAACATTATTTCACCAAACGTTCTTAAGGGTTTGAACTATTTAAATGCTTTCTATCTGCCGGGTTACCAAAATATAAGCTCTTAGCCATAGCAAGGTTGTCAACATCCCTAGGAGCACCACGTGTTCCTTATTCATTATATTAGTGTATACTTTATAAAATAATCAGTCTTACTCACATTAGGTATCTGCCAATCCTAATATTTGCATATATTGTGCTTTACTAACTTCTCCTCCACATAATAATAAATATTCTCCATACAACCCATATTTACACCATATAATTTAAACAACCTACGTATATTTTTAACAATTATTCCCCCCTATTGATATAATACCCATAACATATCTACTAGTAATCAAAGAGAAATGAGATGAAATAAACATGATAAGTCAATATCTTTTGTATGGTCTGGATCACTGCTAACATAATAGGTTAGAATTAAAAACTACATATCACTAGAAAATCAAACAACATCTCAAATTGTATATCTCATCTTAACTGTCTCCAAGGAAGTACTCCATCTGATTATCTGTATTTAGCCCTTGCTCCACCGCCCCTAATCGCATTATCCATGTTGATTCTCTCCTACGAAGGGCCAATTCTCTATTGCCCCCTCTCGGATTTAATTCACAATGATCAAAATCAAAAAAATTTAATGTTTTTAGGTTCCCTTGTGCATCACATATTTTCATATGGGAAGCAATTGGGTATCTTTCATCTTCTTGTCTAATCGCTCTCCAGTGTTCAGATATTCTAACTTTCAAAGGACGTATCGTGCTTCCCACATAAATTCTATCACATCTACAGATAATCATATAGATAACATATCTTGTATTGCAATCTATATGTATCTTTATAATCACTCTCTGCCCATACATATCTAAAAATTATTTTTTGGCTTGCCAGGCCCATTTACACATTGCACAGGCTCCACATCTGTAGAAACCTGTATTCCGTATTGTAAGCCAATCTGATTTCTTCTTATCCACTAAATAGCTAGGGCTCAAAATATTATTAAGGGTACTTCCCCTCCTAAATGAAACATCTGGTTTAGTGCTAATAAATTTCCTCAATGTTACATCATGAGTAAGTAATGGCCAATGCTTCTTCATTATCTTCAATAGTCTCTGCGAGCTTTCTGTGTAATCTAATACAGTCCTTACATTCTGAGTACAGTCCTTCTTTATTCCCTTGTCTTTCTTAGTGTATGGCTTAAGTGTCTGCGAGCGAGGAATCTTTAAAATCTTCTCTAAAGATTTATTTATCACCGACCTAGAGTATCCCCTTGTAACAAACCTCTGACCCATGTTTTTGATGACATCATGAAAATCTGAATCTCTACTGCAGTTTCTTCGAGCTCTAACCATCTCTCCTAATGGTATAGCTTCTATTTGGTGCTTTGGGTGTGCACTAGATGCATGTAATAAAGTATTACAGGATGTCGGCTTTCGATATAATCTACTTTCAATCTTATCATTACTCACAAATAGCTCCACATCTAGAAATTCTATATTAGACTCACTGTACTTATATGTAAATCTAATGTTCTCATCATTTTCATTAAGATATTTGCAAAAACTATTTAGAGCTGTTATATCTCCTGTCCATAACATGAAACAATCATCGATATATCGACCCCAGTACAAGATATATGGGTGCCATTTCGCTGTTCCAGGGCCCCAGATCCAATGTTCCTCAAACCACCCCATATACAAATTGGCATATGAGGGGGAAAATCTGGAGCCCATTGCTACTCCCTGTTTCTGTTTGAACCAATTATTTCTTACTAAGAAGTAATTGTTATTCAATATGAAATCTATCATACTCAATATCATTTGCGTATGTTCAAGTAAGCTCACAGATCTTCTATTTAAAATGTATTCTATAGCTTTCAATCCGCATGTATGTTGTATACTAGTATAATAATGCTACTATATCTAAAGTTACCATAATCATTCCGGGTTCCCACTGGATGTCTGATAATAAACTTAATATATGTTTCATATCTTTAATATGAGAGGGCAAATTGGACACCAAAGGTTGAAGAAATATGTCTACAAATTCGGAAAGCCTCTCGGTGGGTCCCCCCATACCGGAGACAATCGGTCTCCCAGGTGGAAACTCTGACTCTTTATGTATCTTCGGTAGGGTGTATAAACATGGGAATCTAGGACGATGTACCAGTAGATATTGATATTCCTCATCATCTAGTAAGTTCCTATCCCTCCAGTCTCTCAACATCCTGTTTAATTTTCCTGTCAGTATAGGTATCGGATTATGTGAACATTTTTCATAACAGTTGCTATCACTCAGTTGGTTATGTATCTCTTGCTCATAGTCTGTGCGGTTCATAACCACAATATTTCCACCCTTGTCTGCTCTCTTAATAACTATATCCTTATCTGACTTTAGAGTATCCTTTGCCACAACTCAATTTTTCTGGCAATAGATGTTTTTTGGGCCTGTGCTGAGTGGGAGACAGTTGTAGAGGATTGTGTGTGCTAGTGATGTGTTTATTGTAATAGTTGTGCTGATGTAGGGTGTGTGCTGAGTGAAATGTGTGTGTGTGTGCCTATAGTGTACAAGTACATTTTTTTTTCTTTTTGGCTTCTCAGTGTATGTGTATGGCATTCTAGATGCAAAGGATTGTGGGTTATGTAGTTGTAGGAAAGTACCATCTTTCTTGGCATGTTACCCCCATTTTTACCTGTATGTCAGTATGTTTTTGCCTGTCTCACTGGGTTCCTGCTGGTCAGGACCCCAGCGCTCATAGTTTATGGCCTAATGTGTGTGTGTGTGTATAGTGCTTAACTGCGTCACTGAGCCTCTGCTAACCAGAACCTCAGTGCTTTGCTCTCTCTGCTTTTAAATTTGTCACTATAGGCTAGTAACTTCATTTACCAATTTCAATTGGCACACCGGAACCCCCTTATAAGTCCTTAGTGTATGGTACAAAGGTGCCCAGGGCATTGGGGTTCCAGGAGATCCCTATGGACTGCAGCATTTCTTTTGCCACCCATAAGGAGCTCACACAAACCCTTCCACTGGGCTGCCATTGAAGCCTGCGTGAAATAGTGCACACATTATTCAGTGCACTTAAGTAACTTAGAAGTCACCTATATGTCTAACCTTCATTTATTACACTAGCAAAGGTGCCCCCACATAGTTCAGGGCCAATTCCCGGGACTTAGTGAGTGGGGGGACGCCACTACATGCGTGCACTACATGTAGGTCAATACCTAAATGTAGCTTCACAATGATAACTCTGAATTTGGCCATGTAAGGTGTCTAAGATCATGGAATTGTCCTTCCATTCCAAATCTGGTATTGAGGATCCAATTCCACGCACCCTGGGGGCTCCACCATGGACCCCCAGTACTGCCAAACCAGCTCTCTGAGGCCTGTAATGCAGCTACAGCTGCTGCCACCTCACAGACAGGGTTCTGCCATCCTGGGGTCTGAGCAGCTCAGTCCCAGGAAGGCAGAACAAAGCATTTCCATTTGGAAATAGGTGTTACAGACTGGGGAGGGGTAGTCTCCCCCAGCCACTGGAAATGCTTTTAAGGGCACAGATGGTGCCCTCCTTGCATAAGCCAGTCTGCACCGGTTCAGAGGTCCCCAGTCCCTGCTCTGGCGTGAAACTGGACAAAGGATAAGGGAGTGACCACTCCCCTGTCCATCACCACCCCAGGGGTGGTGCCCAGAGCTCCTCCAGTGTGTCCCACACTTCAGCCATCTTGTTTTCCAAGTGTGGGTACACTCTGGAGGCCTCTGAGTGGCCAGTGCCAACAGATGATGTCAGAGCCCCCTCCTAATAGGTCCATACCTGATAAGGTAGCCAACCTCCCTCTCAGGGCCATTTAGGGTCTCTCCTGTTGGTTCAGCAACAAAGTATCCAGAAGGGCTACGTTTCCTCTGCAACTTCAGCTCCAGCTCGAGCCAGCAACTGCAACAGTTTCCACACTCTGGGGACTCCCTGTCTTCACCTTGCTCCAGAAGGACCGAAGAAATCTGCTCTGGAGTGACAGAGTCATTCCCCTGCTCAAGCAGGCATCTTCTAAGTCGTATCGTAATCGTAAGTTCTCTTGGACTCCTCTCCTGCCAACGAGCTTGCTCCTTGGAACACAGAGGGTAGACCCCATAGACACAGACTGTCCTCAGGTCCTGCTGTCCCAATTTGGAGGAGGTAAGACCTTGCCTTTCCCGAGAACAACAGTACCCCTGTGGACTGTGTCTTCTTCACCTCCTGAGGCCTCTGTGCACTCTTTGCTAAATTCCTTCATGCACAGCCTTACCCAGGTCCCCTGCACTCTATTCTGTGACACTCAACTTGCTGAGTTGACCTTCTGTCTGATCTTCTGAGGGCTCTCCGAAGTGCTGAGAGGCCCTTCTTTCTCCTCACACAGAGTTGAGGACCACAGGTACCTCCTGGGTCCAGACAGTGCCACTTTGATGCAAAACGCAACTTTGTCGGAACCAAGGCTGTGGGAGGAATCCAGCGCTAAAACTCGCCTGCATCTAACTTCTCTCTGTCGGACATCCAGTGCATCATGCAGGAACTCGCTGAAATCTTCCTTGGGAGCATTTCTGCAGTCTTCATCCAACCAGGGACTCTTCTTGTGCACCCTCTTCTGGGTTTGCAGGGGCTCCTGTCCTTCCTGGAACTTCCTTTGGCTTCTGGACTTGGTCCCCTTCCTTTGTAGGTCTTCAGGTCCAGGAATCCACCAGATGTTGTTTGCAGTCTTGCTCGGTTCGTGCAATAACTCTAATCACGACTTGTAGTGTGTCCCAAGGAAACTTGCAGTACTTTACTCCTGGGCTCTGGCCTAGGGTTTGGTGTATTCTTATCCTCTATCCGCCTAAGCTACTAGAACGCTACTACATTTCACTGATAAGGGATAACTGGACCTGGTGTAAGGTGTAAGTACCCAAGGTTCCCACTACAAACCAGGCCAGCCTCCTACAGTAGTGCAGTGGGTAAGTTTGTCTGATGTGTGAATGTGTGTCAGGTGTGGGGTATTCAAACTATCTAATGTGGTGTTTTTTTCTGACAGGAGTGAGTTGTGACCGCTGTGTTTTGGACCACAAAAGGTTTTCCACAATGGAAGAACCGCTGTGATGATTTGTGGATCATAATTTGGAGGGTGGAATTTTGGCAGGCTGGCAGTGCTGGTGCTGCTACTGCCTCTTTTCGATCCTCCAGTATCCGGGCGGTTTTGGAAATTTGACTGTTTTTTGGCGGACTTCAAGTGGGACTCAATGCAGCGGTCAGATTACCACAAACATGGCAGTCTTCGTGCGGCCACCACCGTGACGGTGTTCCCAAAAGACCACCAAAGTCGCAATGAGGCCCTTTGTGTGTGTACTACGAAACTTAACGGACTTGTGTGTAGACTTTGGAATTTGTGAGGACATTAATACCCCACGTGCACAAGAAACCTGGCTCCCAACACTGGAAAATTGTCTTGTTTTGGAACTTAAATGGGGCCTCTGTTAGCTGGAGGACTGGTTTTGGAGGTGCTCTATTTGGGCTGCGCACCATGAAGGAACTTTGGTTCCGGGCTAAGTGCCCTTGAATGGGGACCATTTTATGTGGTGTTTGGAACCCGTCCCAATCAGATTTGGATGGGAAACCTGGGTGTTAGCTTTTATGCCCTTGTCTGGGGCTGCCCTGCCCCCCACATCAGACTACCCCTCCCTCTGGGCTTGTCCAGCCAACCCCACCTTGGGGGACCAGCAGCAAAGTGGGGGCTAGGCCCCTACAAGCACCCAAATGGTGGATTATAGAGAGTATTCCCAATCAACAAAACGTACAACAGTCCTGAGTTGTTCCCGAATGCAAGTAAAGGCGTGAGTTTTCTTCTAATGTTGTGTCACTGATTTTTATTGTTGAAATGAGTTTTGGAGTGGGTATGAGGTGAATGTAAACTCATTGGGAGTTTGACTTACTGCATATTTGGGTTTTGTTATTGTACAAATGTATTGCCTTCCCAGACAGTTACCCTTTCCTGCTGTGGCTGTGGCCCCGGCCCTTGCTGGGGTGGGTTCCCTGTCTGCAGAATGCATTTGGGATGACCTAGGCTTGGTTTTGCTGAATGGGATTTTGCAGGGACTGGCCTAGGCTTATCCCTCTCAATTTATGGTATGCCTTTAAGGGGCATTGGTCGGCCAGATGGCCCATTCTGTGGCAATAATCACAGTCTATGAGGTCTGGTGGTTGTCAGCCTTCCTGACTTCTTCCGTTAGGGATGGGTGGAAACCCTTTGGGTTTAGAGGCAGAGCTCCCTTCAAGACTGGTGCAATTTGCACACTTGTGGCCAGCGCACCCCATTTAGGGCGGTCTTTTTCAATTTAATTTGAATGAGTTTTGTGGCATCTCTCTGGGTTTGCTCCCGCTTTTCCCTCTCCTTTTCCTGTTTCGTTTTATAGTAATGTAGTGTGTGGGTCTAGATTTTCCACCATGGTTTGGTGTCTAATCCTAGTACACTGTTCAGTCCACCCTGTATTTCAGTGGGGAGCCCCTTTTTGAAGATGTTGTAAAAGAAAGCAACCTGGGAGCCCATGTCGGTCGGTAGCTGTCTTGTCTCCCATCTCCATTGTTCCCTCATTCTGTCTTGAAAGTAAGCCATGGTTTCACAGGCTTCATACTCTGCACAATCAATACTCCTACATCTGGGTAGTCATGGTACATTTTTCTCAGGGGCATCCATATCTGGTGTCTGAATGAATTGAATGAGGCCTTGTCATGCTTGGTGTTAGTCAGCATGACGGTTGGGATGTGAGCTTGGGAAAACATTGTGGGGCATATTTATACTCCGTTTGCGCCGAATTTGCGTCGTTTTTTTCGGCGCAAATTCGACGCAAAACTAACTCCATATTTATACTTTGGCGTTAGACGCGTCTAGCGTCAAAGTTCATGGAGTTAGCGTCATTTTTTGGCGTGAACACCTTCCTTGCGTTAATGAGATGCAAGGTAGGCGTTCCCGTCTTAAAAAATGACTCCCAGGCATGTGTGTGGTATTTATACTCCCGGGCAAAAATCACGCCCGAGAGTGGGCGGGGCTAAAAACCCCGCATTTGCGCCTCTTTTTAACGCCTGGGTCAGGGCAGGCGTTAAGGGACCTGTGGGCTCAGAATGAGCCCAGAGGTGCCCTCCCCTGCCCCCAGGGCCACCCCCTGCCACCCTTGCCCACCCCAGGAGGACACCCAAGGATGGAGGGACCCATCCCAGGGAAGAAAAGGTAAGTTGTGGTAAGTATTTTTTTTAATTTTTTTTGTAGCATAGGGGGGCCTGATTTGTGCCCCCCTACATGCCACTATGCCCAATGGGCATGCCCAGGGGACATAAGTCCCCTGGGCATGGCCATTGGGCAAGGGGGCATGACTCCTGTCTTTGCTAAGACAGGAGTCATGTTAATGGCGTCTGGGCGCCCCAAAAAAATGACGCAAATCGGGTTAAGACGATTTTTTTGCCTCAGCCTGACTGGCCCCATTTTGGGAAGCCCAAACGCCATTTTTCCCTACGCCAGCGCTGCCTGGTGTACGTGGTTTTTTTTCACGCACACCTGGCACCGCCGGTCGGCTAACGCCGGCTAACGCCGGCTAACGCCATTCAATAAATACGGCGCCCGCATGGCGCTTCAGAATGGCGTTAGCCGGCGCTAATTTTTTTGGCGCAAAACTGCGTTAGCGCAGTTTTGCGTCAAAAAGTATAAATATGGCCCTGTATTGGCTGCTCTCCGATGATGCTGCTGAGCAGACTCTTGACATCACTTGTTGCAAGTTTTTGTCTGTGTTTTTTTTCTCAAAACATGAGATTCATTTTTCTAACCTGTCCATCAACAGGGGTAGTTTGGTCCTGAGCTCTTCTTTGTCCATCTGTACCCATGGTACATAGATGGTCCTTGACGTGCCTTTCTGTAACAAGCATATTTTGGCTCGGCGATGCTCTGCAGGATTTCTCTCAAAATAGCGCTTCCATCTTCTCAGGCATTCTTGCATGTTAGGGAAGTTTCATTTGGGATCTCCCCCTCCATGCTGGATGCAGTCTTCCATGATGGCAAACACCTCACCTTCTTCTCTGGAAACTATCTCTCTAGGCTCGGTCTGTCTGACCATCATAGTCAGAGTGAGCGGCGGACGTCTTCGTGGCTGCTCTCCTTGTGCATGCGTAAAGGTACCATTTTGCTACTCCTATAACTTAGTTGGGTTTGGACTAGGCTGCTTTGATCTCTTAATTCTTTCCCAGTCCCTCTCCTATGCTGACAGTATGGTGGGGTTCGAGCTTCTGACAGAGGCCTCCCCTCTGGATTTACTTCAGACTCCTGTTCGATCGGAGCCCAGGACCTAGCTCCACACTCCTCCAGAGGACGGCAGACACTGCTCTGTTCCAACTTTGTGCTTGCCAGACAAGTGCTCGCTTTATCTCTCCTCAAACTGTGCCTTACTTCTAACTCCCACCTGGGCTGCCTCCTTCGCACGTGCTGCCTCTGATTCTCCTTCGTGGGAACATACCCTCAAGCTCACTTTCTGTCGTCTCTTCTGCTGCCTAGGAATACTTTGGGGAAGTGTGCCTGCAGCTCCCTCCCCATCGTCAGAACCTGTAAGGCTGGGGAATGTTTCCTGCCCTCCTCTGGTGGTGTCACTATCCAGGACCGCTATGAACCCCCCAGTCACTCCACGGAAAGGTTGAATTGTATGTTCCCTGCACTGCTGATGTTTGAACTACAAAGTGTGGCAAACAGGAGTTCAAGCTTAGGGTCATCGTAGCCCCAACCTCCAGGCCCCATAACCGGTGGTTTGGTGTAAGCTAGGGCAGGAAGGTCTGGGATGGCAGGCATCAGAGAGAGCACCTCTGTATATATATTTGGGGAGGGAGGTGCAGAAACCTTGCTTGTGGGTTCCGGGTGGTTGCAGGTCGGGGCCACCTCGAAGATGAAGCATAGCTCTAATAGCACTTCTCTTTTAGTCATTTTCCACCCTAAAATATTTGTTTGAATGTGTGTCCTTGTGTGTTCTACTGTGTTGGTTTTGAAGGTTTCCCCACTCTGGCCTTAGTATGTCTCTGCCATTCACAACACTATTTATACAGAGTTTTAGCCTGCATGGGGAATCTAGTTTGCATGTGGTTTAATGGGGACTCCATGATGAGTTGGAAACCTTTTTAGGGACTGCTACAGTTCTATCTTCTTAGAGCTTCAAATGGTCCTAAATTGTATTCTAGTCATGGGAAAATATATACATAGGATGATGCCGACAATAACTACTAGCTATGAGCTCAATATTAGACAGGGATTCATCAAATAGACTTTCACAATACATAAAAAAATAGGTACAAAGAATCACAAAATGTAAGAAAGTGCAGTGGTTAACTGAAACATTGTAAACCATTTTAGCAATGGGTTAGCAGGCATGGAATACATCTTTGTGAGAGAAAGATAGTGACTTCCTTATATGCACATTAAAACACTAAGGAGACACACCATTTCAACATGAAATATAGTTGCAACAGTTTATCAGCACCAAAAAATGCTTCAATTGAAAACTACAATGGAAATAAAGAGAGAAAATAGGAATTCACAGTGGAATTAAAGAGAGAAGACAAGAAAAAACAACAGATAAAAAATGACTGTAAAACAAACAAAAAAACTTAGCCCACTCCTCACACATGCTGCCTGATGCCATGGGGAGGCTCTATGCGGTACACTGAACCAAGTAAGCCCGAAAATCTGTCAAATTTTGTAAGGGACAAGGATAGCAAGAAGAAGGAACTCAACAACCACACTAAATATCCAAGGTCCAAATTTTTCCTAAGGTCCAAATTGTGCCATGCCCAGCAGTCCATGCAAATAACATCCCCCACTTCTTTCAGACACAACCAGTGTTTAGGAGACTGGTAGTGCTGAGTGATGGTAGTGCTGAGAAACCCCTAAAAAATAAGATTGAGGTGTTGGGTCTATATCACCCAGAGCCTATGTGAACCATTTGTGTCACTACTAGTGGTTCAAGCGTTGATGCCTTGTCCCTATGTCACACTCAGGGATCAAGCATACCATCTGTGTCTCAGCCAGTGGTCCAAGCAGAACCCTATATCAAACCCAAGGTCTCACATACCATCTGTGTCTTACCCAGCAGTCCAAGCAGAACCCTAGATCACACCCAGGGTCATGCATGCTGTTAGAAATGGGGTCTTTGATTGGCAGTCAGGTTACCCCTGTCCAAGCATGGACCCTCACTCTAGTCAGGATAAAGGAGAATCACCCTCAGTTAACCCCCGCTCATCCCCTTGGTAGCTTGGCACAAGCAGGCAGGCTTATCTTCAGAGTCTAGGTGTAAAGTATTTGTACCAACACACACAGTAATTCAGTGAAAACACTACAAAATGGCACAACACAGGTTTAGAAAAATAGGAAATATTTATCTAAACAAAACAAGACCAAAACATCAAAATCCAACATACACATACCAAGTTGTTAATTTTAAAAGCAAAAGAGTCTTAAATCATTTCATAAACAGTAAAAACACTGTTAGCGTTGAAAAGTACCTGGGTAGCGTCAAAATAACACGCACAGGCAACTGCGCGTCCAAAAAGGTTAGTGATGCGTCAATTTCTCACCTGCAAGCGAGACCGTGCATCATTTCTCCTTCTCTGATCAGGTCGGTGTGTGTTGTTTTTCCTCTCCGCAGGAGAGCGATGCATCGATCCGGGAAGCAATCGGGTCCAGGCAGGCGTTGCATTGTTTTTCCATGCCCAGCAAGGTTTGCATAAAAAATCCTGCTGCACGGTATCAGCAAAACTGCGCAATGTTGGTTGCGACATTATCAGCCACCATCAGTGGGTGTTGCGCGCCGTTTCTCCAGCTGCATGCATCGATCTTCCAGCCGCGATGCCGGTGGACCATCGATTTCTGCTGCGAAGCGTTGTTTTTCAGCTGCACGGCGGTCCGTGCGTGGATTTTCTGTCTTGGTCTGTCATCTTCACCTTCAAGGCCCCAGGAACTGGAAAGGAAACCACTTGGCAGGGCAGGAGTCTCAGCAGAGAGTCCAGGTGCTGGCAGGAGAAGTCTTTGATAGCCCTGAGACTTCAACAACAGGGGACAAGCTCAGGACAACCCCTTGGAGATTTCTCCACAAGCAGGAATGCACAACAAAGTCAAATCTTTATCCTCTTGCACAGGCAGAAGCAGCAACTGCAGAATAGCTCCTCACAGCACAGTCACAGGCAGGGCAGCACTTCTCCTCAGATCTTCATCTCTTCTCCAGGCAGAGGTTCCTCTTGATATCCAGAAGTAATCTAAAGTCTGTGGTTTTGGGTGCCCTCCTTTTGCCCATTTGGGCACTAGAAGTAGGCCTACTTCAAAGGAAAGTCTTTCTTGTTGAAATCCTGCCTTGCCCAGGCCAGGCCCCAAACACACACCAAGGGGGTGGGGACTGTATTGTGTGAGGGCAGGCACAGCCTTTTCAGGTGTAAGTGACCACTCCTCCTCTCACTCCTAGCACAGATGGCTCATCGGGATATGCAGGCCAAACCCCAGCTCTGTGTGTGTCACTGTCTAGAGAGAGGTGCAAACAGCCCAACTGTTAAATTGACTCAGACAGGGAATCCACAAACAGGCAGAGTCACAGAATGGTTTAAGCATTTAGGCATTTTCAAACACACAATCTCAAAACCAACTTTACTAAAAGATGCATTTTTAAATTTAATCTATCCGTTCCCAAAGGAAATCTATGCTTTAATCATATTTAAAGGTATCTCCCATGTAAACCTATGAGAGGGATATGCCTTGCAACACTGAAAACCAAATTTGGCAGTATTTCACTGTTAAGACCTATAAAAAACATTAGTATATGTCCTACCTTAAACATACACTGCACCATGCCCATGGGCTACCTAGGGTCTACCTTACAGGTGTCTTATATATAAGAAAAGGGAAGGTTTAGGCCTGGCAAGTGGGTACACTTGCCATGTCGAATTGGCAGTTTAGATCTGCACATACAGACACTGCAGTGGCAGGTCTGAGCCATGTTTACATGGCTACTAATGTGGGTGGCATAACCAGTGATGCAGGCCCACTAGTTGCATTTGATTTACAGGCCCCGGGCACCTCTAGTGCACTGTTATAGGGACTTACCAGTAAATCAAATATGCCAATAATGGAATGCCAATTACATACACAATTTATATAGGAACACTTGCACTTTAGCAATGGATAGCAGTGGTAAAGTGCCCAGAGGAACAAAAACAGCAAAAACAGAGTCCAGCACACATCAACAACCTGAGAAACAGAGTCAAAATGTTAGGGGAAACCACGCCAAGGATGCCAATTCTAACACATAGCACCTGTGTCTCACCCAGTGGTCCAAACAGAGCCCTATATCACACCCAAGGTCAGGCGTACCATCTCTGTCTCACACAGTGGTCCAAGCGGAGCCATAGTTTGCCATACACCAAATGCTAGGACTGAGGATCAGATGTATTCTCCTACCCACTAATGGTTGCTTCAGGGTGGTGTACCTGGCCATGCAGACTGGGACCCATTTTACTCTTTTAGTGAATGGGGCTGACATTAGTTGGAAGTGGTCAGCCAGCTCGGTGGTATTTCCTGTGGGTTGTCACCCTCACATTGACCAGAATAGATAATGGGTGGTGGTCACATTCAGTTCTATACTGGACTTGATAACTTTTTCACCTGCTTAGCAAATTCTTACTCAGGAGGTTGTAGTCCAGTGTTGATATGTTTTTGAAAGTTTCAATTGAGATACCCTTCCCTATGCCTTTTTGGGCAGCCACACCCAACTCAGACTCATTAATGCATGCTTCCATTATGTTCTGAGAATGGTCCCTGCAGCGTGTTCCTGGTTGGCACATATCTTGTATGTAAAAATTGCCTGCCACTATACACTCACATCTTGGATCAACATAGAGGAGAGTTTTTTATCAGGTTGGTGATATTCCTGGCATTTGCAGTTTTCACGTTTCTGTGCAAATTTACAGACACGTTTACTACCATAATGGAAGTAGGTATTCCATCCATTACAAGGACCCTAAATTTCATGTATGTCACTGGAGGGATGACACCATTCCTGTGCTTTCACCTGCAAGTCCATTTTCACATAGATGAAGAGACCACCTGTCAGTCTCCCAAAAAGATTTTTCTTTTGAGCTATCGTGTGGATTGCTGGATATCCTGGAATGGAGATGGGCACAGTTGACCACGTTCTTGCAGGCATAGGATGTCACCAATGTGGCGATATTCCATGGCATTTGTATTGTATTGTAATTGTATTGAAATCGTATTTATATAGCGCTTACTACCCCTGACGAGGCGTCGAAGCGCTTTTCGATGAGTAGCACGCTACTCCGGAACCCAACAAGAATTAGTGATGGATTAGTATCATTTAATAATGAGTACAGTTTTAGTATTATTATGAGTTAATTTGAGCCACGGATATGAGAGTTTGTTAGTTAGATTGACTGGAGTAATGGAGGGGTGGAGGAGGAAAGAAATCCAGAAGTGTTAATTGGGAGTATATCCTTCATTTACTCAATCCAAAGGTTTGGGATGAATAAAGGGGGAAGAGTATGTGGAAGGGTTAGGGAGAGCATAGTAGCAGGGTGAGATGAATGCAGGAGAATTTAGTAGGGTTGTGTGGGAGGTCACAGAGGTAGAGTGAGGTTTGGTGAGTTAGATGTGGAGGTGGAGGGAAGAGCTTAGGCAGAGATATTTAGGAGATGAAAGTGGTCGAAGGGATTTGGGATGAGTCAGAGTGAGAATGGAGGATAGTTTGATAGAGACATGACATAAGAGTGATGAGTAGATAAGTGTGATAAAATGAGAGCAGAAATTCATAGATATCTAGTATAACAACCCAAAAAATCCAGGAGCCATGCAATGATCCACAAACATGCCAAGCACAGAAACAACATATACACATACATACACATATATATATATTTATACACACACACATGAATACACACACATATGCACATACAATACATAATTAGAATCATGGGTAAAAAATACTTAGTCAGACAGGTTTAAAAGAGTGTGTGTGTATTTTATTGTTATGACAGTACCAATACATATTTTCCAAAGAAACTATAAATAAATAGAAATATACATATAATCTGAAAAAAATATTTATCCACATAGGCATATGCAGTTCATAGTTGTTTGAAAAAGGTGGTTATGAAGGAAAGAGCCAACTCTTGAGTAGTTTTCTTAAAACAAGAAAGTTATCTCTGGCTCTTATAGTTGGGGGTAATGAATTCCATAGTTTGGCTGCTTGGACGGAGAAGGATGTACCACCTACAGTCTTTTTCTTGTATGGTGGTGTTCTAAGGCCAGTCTTGAGCGGAGGGTTCTTTGTTGGATGTATTTAGTAATTTTCTTTTTGATAAAAAGCGGTCCTGTTCCATGTATAGCTTTGTGGGTGATACAAAGCAGCTTGAAAGTGCATCTTCTGGCAACGGGAAACCAGTGTAGTGCTCTCAAGGCAGGGGAGGTGTGGGCTTGCGGCTTTATATGTAGTAGTAGCCTGGCTGCGGAATTCTGGATACGTTGTAGTTTTTTCATAACAGATAGAGATGATCCATGGTAGAGGCTATTGGCATAATCCAGTTTGGATAATACAAGTGAGATAGTAGCTTGCACCTTGTGTGGAAATCCGAGGTGGGGGAAGATGCATCGTAAAGTCTTTAAGGTGATGAAGCTTGTCCGTGCTAATTTGTCTACTTGGGCATTCATAGTTAGCTTGGAATCCATGGTGATTCCTAGATTTTTAACTTCCTTGGATAATTGAGGAGGTGGTCCGAGATCGTCAGGCCAGACGCACAGAGGGTCATAATTTTTCCAGTCACCACATATGAGTATTTCTGTTTTGGAGGTATTTAGTTTGAGATGGCTCCAGGTCATCCACTGATCAACGGCTCTGAGGCAACTGAAGATTTGTGAGTTTTCAATGTTTTTGGGGTCTTCTAATTGAAGTAGTATTTGTGTGTCATCTGCATAGTTGTAGCATGTGAGATGGAAATCATTGATCAGTTCTGGTAAAGATATCATGTAGATGTTAAAAAGCAAAGGTGAGATGATTGACCCTTGGGGGACCCCTGTTTTTGTGAGGTAGGGTTCGGATGAGAAGGGGGGCGAGTGGATGATATTCGCTCTTTTTTGGAGATAGGAAGTAATCCAGTCGAGAGCAATCCCTTGTATGCCGGCTTCGTGGAGTCTTTGAGTTAGGGTGTCATGGTTAACCGTATCAAAGGCAGCTGAGAGGTCCAAGAGATGTAGTGCAGCAACTCCATTTCGGTCGACTGTGTTTTTAAGATCGTCCCAGATTGCCATGAGTGCCGATTCAGTGCTTCTTCCTGGGCGGAATCCAGTTTGGAAGTCTGAAAGTATAGAATTGTCTTCAATGAATTGTGACATCTGGGCGAATGCTGCTCTTTCTATCAATTTGCCCAGGAAAGGTCCATTTGTGATAGGTCTGTAGTTGTTGGGGTCTTGCGGGTCTAGGTTTGTTTTCTTTAATAATGGTCGTATGTATGCCTTTTTCAGGTCTGTAGGAAAAGTTCCTGAAGTTAAAGAGTTGTTGATGATTCTTCTTACAGGTGTGGCAGCAGAAGTAGATAGCAGGATGTTCTTGAAGATTTGTGGTGGGCAAGGGTCAGAAGGGCAACCAGAAGGTCTGCTTGCTTTGACCAAATCCATAAATTCATCCTGGGATATTTGTTTGAAGGACTGTAGAGGTTGGGATGTTTTATTCTTAAAGGGTATTTTAGTAAAGGGGTTGGTGCTGATGGTTTTCTTCTGTTTTAAATAGGAGTCCAATGTGTCTGCCTTGGTTGTGTAGTGAGTTGCCAATTTGTTTGTGAAATCTTGAGTGGTGGGATGACTTCCTTCCATGCATGTAGGTTTTCGAAATTCATTGAGAATTTTATAAAATTCCTTGGTTGTAGATTGAGCATTTTGAATTCTGTCTGAGTAGTGTCTTTTTTTAGCTTTTTTGATTGATGATTTGTATATCCTGTTAAGTTTGTGTAGCTGCAGTTTGTCTTGACTGTTGTGTGTTTTGAGCCAGGTCCGCTGCAACTTTCTGATTTGTTGCTTTATCTTTTTAAGTTCAGTGTTTCTCCAAGGTGTTGGTTTTCTTTTATCATGTTTAGTTTTTTTGAGTGGTATTAGGACATCAAAAGCTTCCTGTAGTCACTCATAAAGTTTTGGTACAGAATTGATTGTATCTAGATCTGTGTTTGTTGTTAGTTGTGTTTCTAAGTGATCCAAATTGAGTTTGCTCCATGGTCGATAGGTGTATGTATGTAAGTGGTTGTGGGGTGTATTGATTTGTGGAGTTGTCTGTCGGAAAGTTATCAGATGGTGGTCTGACCAGGTGGTTGGTGTGATGCTATGAATAGTAACGAGTTCAGGATTAGCAAAAATGACATCTAGGATGTGACCAGCGATGTGTGTGGGATTGTGTACAATCTGATGTAGGTTCAATGCGAGTAGGCCAGTGGTGATAGCTTTTGGATGGGGCATATTGGGTTTGTCAAACCAAGGCCCATATTTATACTTTTTGACGCAAAACTGCGCTAACGCAGTTTTGCGTCAAAAAAATTAGCGCCGGCTAACGCCTGGTGTGTGTTAAAAAAAACGACGTGCACCAGGCAGCGCCGGCGTAGGGGGACATGGGGCTTGGGCGTCAAGAAATGGGGCAAGTCAGGTTGAGGCAATTTTTTCGCCTCAACCCGATTTGCGCCATTTTTTTTTCACTCCCAACCCCCATAGAAATGACTCATGTCTTAGCAAAGACAGGAGTCATGCCCCCTTGCCCAATGGCCATGCCCAGGGGACTTCTGTCCCCTGGGCATGGTCATTGGGCATAGTGGCATGTAGGGGGGCACAAATCAGGCCCCCCTATGCCACAAACATTTTTTTTTTAAAAACTTACCTGAACTTACCTTAATGTCCCTGGGATGGGTTCCTCCAGCCTTGGGTGTCCTCCTGGGGTGGGCAAGGGTGACAGGGGGGGTCCCTGGGGGCATGGGAGGACACCTCTGGGCTCCTTCAGAGCCCACAGGTCCCTTAACGCCTGCCTTTTGCAGGCGCTAAAAAACGGCGCAAAAGCGGCCGTACGTAAAATTTTTTGACCCGCCCACTCCCGGGCGTGAATTTTGCCCGGGAGTATAAATCCGACGCACATGCCTCGGAGTCGATTTTTTAGACGGGAACGCCTACCTTGCATATAATTAACGCAAAGTAGGTGTCCACGCTAAAAAATTACGCTAACTCCATGGACTTTGGCGCTAGACGCGTCTAACGCCAAAGTATAAATATGGAGTTAGTTTTGCGTCGGAATTGCGTCAAAAAAAATTACGCAATTCCGGCGCAAACGGAGTATAAATATGCCCCCAAATGTTTAGATCCCCAAGAATGCATAGATTGGAGTATAGTGTAATAAGGTTTGAGACTGTGTCAAGAAAAGCATCTGGGAAAGTGGAGTTGTTAGGTGGAGGTCTGTAAAGGAGGAGAAAGTTACAGGCGGAAGTTGGAGTAGGGTGGCATCTGGTAAGGAGGGCTTCACAACCTTGTATGGAGATGTCTGTTTTACTGAGGTTTATTGCCTGTTTGAATATAATAGCTAGTCCACCTCCTCTCTTGCCTATACGGTTTTGTGTGATGGTTTGATAGCCTGGAGGAAGGGCTTCGTGCAACACTGGTGCCATGTCATCTCCCAACCAGGATTCCGTAATGAATAGTAAGTCAGGTTGTGTGTCTGTGAGCAGGTCGTAGATGTGGAGCTTGTTTTTTGAGAGTGATCGAGCATTTATGAGCTGGCAGTTTAGATAGGGTGTGTTAGTGGTAGTGTTGTTTTGTTTAGTAGAAGGGTAAGTAGTATAATGTGAGCTTGAAGCAGGAGTGTTGCTAGTTGTGATAACTGTTTGAGGCTCACAATAGTCTTGCTTTTCAACATAGTGTTCCTCTTCCAGCAGGTTAAGGAGGCATTTTGTTGGGTCTGTGTGTGTGGGTGGTGGACTTGGTGGCTGAGAGAGCCATGAGGAGTGTAGTGTTTTTTGTAGGGTAGTTTTATTATGTAACAAACAAGGGGATACGAGGTTGCTATGAGTGGCATGTTTTTTATTTTGTTTGCGTTCGTTTAGTGTGGATGGAGTATGGGTTAGGGGTGGTGGAGGAGCATGTGGATCATGATGTAAGGCTCTAAATTGTGCAATGGAGGAGAGGTGAGTGAATGAAGGTTGCTGGGATGGGGTGCTTGTGGTAGGTGTTTGTGAAGAGTGGGGGGGTAGGGGTGGATATCGGATGGAATTTGTATCCTTTGTGTAGTCCTGGGGGTGGGAGTGGGTATGATGATGAGTGTAATGTAAGTTTGTGTTGCTTTGATGTGCTGATGTTTGTGGTCGGTATTGTTTTTGTGGAATAATGAGAGGGGCTATTGGTGTAGTTGTTTTTGGTGAGGGATTTGTATGTGAGTTAGTGCTGCTAAGTGGAATTTGAGTGTTTGTTGGGGTGTTGATGTGTTTTGGAGATGAATGTATGAGGTGTGTAAGAGGTGATGGGTGTGTGTCAGGGAAATAAGTATTAGTTGAGATTACCGGAAGGGGTAATATGTGTGGTGGAGTGAGATGTGGGGATTGTATGGTTGTGTGTAATTGGTGAGGAGAGGGGAAGAGTGTTTGTAGATGATGTGTTTGAAGGCAGGGTTTGGGCATTGTTATGAAGACAGGCGGTCTGTGTGGAGCGAACAGCGGATAGTGTTTTTGGTTAGTATGAGCAGAGAGTGTGTATCTGGGAGACTGAAGCTGAGAGAATTGTATGTTGTAGTTTTGTATTGTGTGGGTGGTGGCAGGTAGTGTTAGTGGGAGGGGACAGAGTAGTGTTTGCTGTGAGAATGAAGGTGTTTGACTGTAGTAGTTGTGGGGGGTATGTGTATATGTGTTGTATGTAGGGTATTGTGTTGGGTGGTGGGGCAATGCAATATGTCTGTGGTCAGTTTGTGATGCATGAGTTGGATATCTATGCAGATAATGCTTTTGCATGTTGAGGGATGTGTTGGGGTAGAAACCATTTCTGGTGAAATAAGAATTGGGCAGCATTTCTGGCCCTAGCCCCTAGTCCCTACCTGTCCCAAACAGGCCCAAACAGACAGCTGCCCTTGTCCACTCCGCCCTTTGCTGAGACGCCCTGAATCCTGGCCTTTTATAGCCCTAACGGCCAATAAGAAGCTGGTCCTAACCCTAGCCAATCCAATTTTAAACCCTGATTTAGCCAACTAATGGGAGACCCAGCCCTATTCACCAGTCACAGCCCTATTCCTGACCACCAATCACAGCCCCAGCCCTAAAAACCAACAGCCAATCAGAATCCCAGCCCTATCCACCAATCACAGCCCTAGAACCAACAACCAATCAGAATCCCAGCCCTATCCACCAATCACAGCCCTAGAACCAACCAACAACCAATCAGAATCCCAGCCCTATCCACCAATCACAGCCCTAGAACCAACAACCAATCAGAATCCCAGCCCTATCCACCAATCACAGCCCTAGAACCAACAGCCAATCAGAATCCCAGCCCTATCCACCAATCATAACTTCATCCCTGGAGCTAGTAACCAATGAAACACCATCTCCCAACAACCAATCACAACAGCATATGCAACAACCACGAGGAACCTATATAAGGAGCAAGTTAACTAAACTCCAGACTCTGTGGCCTGGGGGAAGGCAACTGCTGCTCTATTCAGTATCTCCTTGGATACAGACAGGCTGAATCCACACTTCCAATCTAGCAGAGTCTACTTTCCAGGTAAGGGGGAGATAGTTTAAGAGACAAACACTGCAATAGTGCTGGGCGCACACTCTAAAATCAGGCTTTTTTAAGGCAAAAATACAGGGGGGCAGGCAGCTTTTAAGCACAATTTAAATCACACAAACAGATTAATACAGTCTCCTAAAAACACACTCTGAAAGATGTATGTTGCCTTTTTACTAAGAATAGGGGTGAAAAAAAGGGGGGCAGAGGGGGGAAAGGGGGGGGGGGGAGCCACAAACTAGCAAGGGAATTCACACAGTCACAGCAAAAAACGATTTTTAAACAGACACCACTTTAAAAGAGGCCAGGCTGCCTGGAACACAGAGAGTCCACAGTAAAACAAACACTTTTTGAACAATTTATACTATTTAACCAGAAATATCTTTGGGCTCCTTACCTAGGTCTTTTTGCAATCCTTGAACACTGGGCTGTATCAGGACACAGGGGAGATGCACAGAGGAACACAAAATGGAGGTGCCTGTCTTTGGCCTTCCCTCCACAAACTTAAGGAGCCAGAGCAGGTGGGGGGGGCGGGTCTCAGGTGCAGCAGAGACTCAGGGAGCCAATCAGCTAAGTCCAGTCCCTGTGGCCTGGGGGAAGGCAACTGCTGCTCTATTCAGTATCTCCTTGGATACAGACAGGCTGAATCCACACTTCCAAACTAGCAGAGTCTACTTTCCAGGTAAGGGGGAGATAGTTTAAGAGACAAACACTGCAATAGTGCTGGGCGCACACACTAAAATCGGGCTTTTTTAAGGCAAAAATACAGGGGGGGGCAGACAGCTTTTAAGCACAATTTAAATCACACAAACAGATTAATACAGTCTCCTAAAACCACACTCTGAAAGATGTATGTAGCCTTTTTACTAAGAATAGGGGTGAAAAAAAGGGGGGCAGAGGGGGGAAATGGGGGGGGGGCCACAAACTAGCAAGGGAATTCACACAGTCACGGCAAAAAACAATTTTTAAACAAACACCACTTTAAAAGAGGCAAGGCTGCCTGGAACACAGAGAGTCCACAGTAAAACAAACACTTTTGGAACAATTTATACTATTTAACCAGAAATATCTTTGGGCTCCTTACCTAGGTCTTTTTGCAATCCTTGAACACTGGGCTGTATCAGGACACAGGGGCGATGCACAGAGGAACACAAAATGGAGGTGCCTGTCTTTGGCCTTCCCTCCACAAACTTAAGGAGCCAGAGCAGGTGGGGGGGGCGGGTCTCAGGTGCAGCAGATACTCAGGGAGCCAATCAGCTAAGTCCAGTCCCTGTGGCCTGGGGGAAGGCAACTGCTGCTCTATTCAGTATCTCCTTGGATACAGACAGGCTGAATCCACACTTCCAAGCTAGCAGAGTCTACTTTCCAGGTAAGGGGGAGATAGTTTAAGAGACAAACACTGCAATAGTGCTGGGCGCACACTCTAAAATCGGGATTTTTTAAGGCAAAAATACAGGGGGGCAGACAGCTTTTAAGCACAATTTAAATCACACAAACAGATTAATACAGTCTCCTAAAACCACACTCTGAAAGATGTATGTAGCCTTTTTACTAAGAATAGGGGTGAAAAAAAGGGGGGCAGAGGGGGAAAAGGGGGGGGGAGCCACAAACTAGCAAGGGAATTCACACAGTCACAGCAAAAAACGATTTTTAAACAAACACCACTTTAAAAGAGGCCAGGCTGCCTGGAACACAGAGAGTCCACAGTAAAACAAACACTTTTTGTACAATTTATACTATTTAACCAGAAATATCTTTGGGCTCCTTACCTAGGTCTTTTTGCAATCCTTGAACACTGGGCTGTATCAGGACACAGGGGAGATGCACAGAGGAACACAAAATGGAGGTGCCTGTCTTTGGCCTTCCCTCCACAAACTTAAGGAGCCAGAGCAGGTAGGGGGGCGGTCTCAGGTGCAGCAGAGACTCAGGGAGCCAATCAGCTAAGTCCAGTCCCTGTGGCCTGGGGGAAGGCAACTGCTGCTCTATTCAGTATCTCCTTGGATACAGACAGGCTGAATCCACACTTCCAAGCTAGCAGAGTCTACTTTCCAGGTAAGGGGGAGATAGTTTAAGAGACAAACACTACAATAGTGCTGGGTGCACACTCTAAAATTTGGCTTTTTTAAGGCAAAAATACAGGGGGGCAGACAGCTTTTAAGCACAATTTAAATCACACAAACAGATTAATACAGTCTCCTAAAACCACACTCTGAAAGATGTATGTATCCTTTTTACTAAGAATAGGGGTGAAAAAAAGGGGGGCAGAGGGGGGAAGGGGGGGGGAGCCACAAACTAGCAAGGGAATTCACACAGTCACGGCAAAAAACGATTTTTAAACAAACACCACTTTAAAAGAGGCCAGGCTGCCTGGAACACAGAGAGTCCACAGTAAAACAAACACTTTTTGAACAATTTATACTATTTAACCAGAAATATCTTTGGGCTCCTTACCTAGGTCTTTTTGCAATCCTTGAACCCTGGGCTATATCAGGACACAGGGGAGATGCACAGAGGAACACAAAATCGAGCTTTACTTACTTTAGCTTACTGTGGGAGGGCAGGGTGAAAATATGGCGTCAGATTCTTGGTTGTTCGGTGAATCTTGCCCCTTTATTGAAGACTGGAATGATGCTGACGGTACATATGAATGAAAAAAAAAAAGAAAAAATGAAACACTGTCCCAGGAGGGGTGGATGAGGGTGACGCTTTTCCTCATCTTGACCGGCATAGGATTGACTTATTTCTTTTCTTTCTTTTCTTTCTTTCCTTACGGGATCTTAGAATGTAGGGTTGCCACCAGATCCCTCAGCACAAAAGGGATAGTATGGTGAGTATAGTAAATTACTCTCTCATTAGTATTTCCCGTAGCAAAATCACCTGAGGTGTGTAATTATGCTCTTTATGTTTTTTGACTTTACAGGGTTGTCAGGATAAAGCAGGGAAGTGTCGAGAAGTAATATGGTAATGTTTTGGGTAAGTAAAAGGAAAAGCCGAAAAATGTAAACCAAAAGAAAACTGAAAATCAGGACTATTGATCATCAACTCTAACACTTAAAGAGAGAGAGTGAGAGAGAGGTGTTCTCAGGGTGCTCGCCATAGTGACACCATATTCACTATCTCACGTCCCCTATTTTTTGTGCTCACAGGTATATCCCTTGGTGACACCTTACTCCCTCAATATATGCTGTTTACACATTCCCCCTATAACATTACAGATATTCCTTCTTTAAAATATGAGGCTCCTCCACCCAATCTGTTTACTCACTGAACTAACCACAGCTCTCCTGCGCTGTGGCGGGTTGTAGCAGAGTCTCTGTCGGTGTCGACTATTCAGCCTCAAACCACTCCTCTGCTGCTTCCTACTGCTCCACAGTGTTGGCTTGTCTCTCTCCTTCTTTCTTCTGCTGGACCTCAGTGTTCTTCTCTCCTTCCTCCTTCTGTGCCATAAGGCCAGTGTCAGTGATACCCTTCTCTTCCTCTTCTTCTCAGCTATGTCGTAGTCAGTGTTCCTTTCTCCTTCCACCTGCTGAGTCACGATGTCACCATTGAAATTCCTCTCTCCTTCTTTCTCCATTTCCACGTCACTCTTTGCTCATCTCTCTGTCCAATTGTCTGGCTTTTTAGGCCTGTTGGTACCACCCATCCTTTCCTGCTAAGAGAAGTCCGTCTTTAGTGTTGGCTTTTCTCTTGTTCCTCCCCACCAGCTTTCCCTTGACTGTACACTTTCCGTTTTTTTTTACCCCGCTGCCTTTCCTGTTGGTTGTGTGGAGAATGCGGACATTGCAAACCTAACCAGGTAAGGAGACAGGTCTGGAGGGTGTCTTCTCACAATTACCTATTAAAGTTTTCAAGCCTGCCACATTCCAACTTAGGCCCATATTTATGGTTGGTTAGCGTCAACTTAGTGCCATTTATTTTGGCGCTAAAACAGCGCTTACCTAACTCCATTTTATTTTTTGAAGTTAGACCCGTCTAGCATCAAAATATTGGAGTTAACGCCATGTTTAGGCTGCGTGAAACCACCTTGCATCAATGAGATGCAAGGTAGGTGTTCCCATCCTAAACACAACGCTAACTCCCTAGCATCATATTTATCTTCGTGCACAGAAATGATGCTCAGGGAGGAGGCGGACCTCAATAATGTTGCTTAGCCGACTTACCGTAATTATTTAACGCCTGGGTCAGACCAGGAGTTAGGGTGCAGGTAGGCCTATTTCCATGGTGGAACACCATGGAATGGGCACAAAGATGCCCATAACCAAGCCCCAGGAACACCACCACCCACACCACAGGGACACTACAGGAGGGTGCCTACCAGGTAAGTTTAGGTAAGTATAGATTTTTTTAATTAAGTAACATTGGGGGACCCTGACATGGGGCTCCTTCCTAGCACAGGGTATGTTGGGCTTGCCCAGGGGACACTAGTCCCCTGTAATGGGTATTGGGGTGGTGGTAACGACCTGTCTACACTTAGACAGAAGTCGTGTTTTGGCTGCTTGAGCATCAAAAAATTACGCTAGTCTGGTTAGCAGCATATTTTTTGCTGCTAACCAGCCTAATGTAATTTCTGAACCACTAGCTCCATTTTCTCTAATGCCATCCCTGACTGACTAGAGTCTTTTTTTTCAACAGTAGTCATTCCTTAGCGCCATCTTGCGTCATTTAATAAATTTGTCTCTAAGATGCCTCTAAGGAATGGCGTTAGCCGGCCTTAAGAAAAATGATGCAAAACTGTGTTAGCACAGTTTTGCATCATTTTTCATAAATATGGGCTTTATTGTATTAATATTTCCTCCTTGTGCTAGAATTTTTACAGCCCTTGGTTGTAAGGGCTGCCGGCAGCTAGGACTAATCAGGGTGCTCTATGCAGTGAATGTTTGTATGGGCTATTGGCCCTTCCATGGGAAAGCTATTTCCTGTGACTCTTGTAAGTTGAACCGTGATCTTTTTTTCCCAGGACTGGGATGTTGCTTGCTTTATTCCTATCAGAATACTGCGTGTTGCTTTATCTTGCCTCGGTGCCTATTCTTTTTCTGGTACATTGTGGGGGTTCTGATGTTGCACTGAGACATGTTGTCTTTCTGATGGGATGTGGGAATATTTTTCCATCACTGGTATGTTGGCAGGGATGTTCCTTTCATTAAATTGCTTAATTTCTACCATAGTATTTTGCATCAGCAATGTCAGACTGTTTGTAATGGCCTTTCTGCGGGGTCACCCTCAAACTTTTTGCCTTCCTTCTTCTCTTTTTCTGACCTCATTTTTGCTGGCTTTAGGACTCTGCGCACTTTACCACTGCTAATCAGTGCTAAAGTGCATATGCTCTCTCCTTAAAACATGGTGACATTGGCTCATACCCAAATGGATTATTGAATTTACTTGTAAGTCCCTAGTCAAGTGCACTACATGTGCCCAGCGCCTGTAAATTAAATGCTACTAGTGGGCTGCAGCACTGGTTGTGCCACCCGCATAAGTAACCCCTTAACCATGTCTCAGACATGCCATTGCAGGGCCTGTGTGTGCAGTTTCACTGGCACTTTGACTTGGCATTTAAATTTACTTTGGAAGCCTTAAACTCCCCCTTTTCTATGTATACGTCCCCCCTAAGGTAGGCCCTTGGTAGGCCATAGGGCAGGGTGCTGTATGGGTAATAGGCAGGACAGGAACATGTGTGTTCTATATGTCCTTGTAGTGTAAAACTCCTAAATTCATTGTACACTGCTGAGAGGCCTGCTCCTTCCATAGGCTAACATTAGGGCTATCCTTATATACTGTTTGAGTGGTAGATTCTGATCTCAAAAGAGTAACAAGGTCGTATTTAGTATGGCAAGAATGGTAATACAAAACCCTGCTGACTGGTGAAGTTGGATTTAATATGACTACTTTAGAAATGCCACTTTTAGAAAGTGAGCATTTCTCTACACTTAAATCATTCTTTGCCCTACAATCAACTTCTGGCTAGGTTTAGTTGATAGCTCCCTTGTGCATTCAATCAGACAACCCCAAACACAGGTTGCTCAGTCACACTTTCCTACATCTGCATATTGAACGGGTCTTCCTGGGCTGGGAGGGTGGAGGGCCTGTCACTTACAATTCGAAGGACAGTAGCCTGCCCTCACACAAAGGACTGCCACACCCCCTACTGGGACCCTGGCAGACAGGATGGAACTGAATGGGGACCTTGTGCACTTCTAAGCCACTCTTTGAAGTCTATCCCACTTCAAAGGCACATTTGGGTATTTAAGCAGGGTCTCTGACCCTACCAACTCAGACTTTTTCTGGACAAGATACCACTGGAGAAGAAACCCTGAACAAGAACCTGCAACCTGCCAAGAGGAACTTCCTGGCTGCCCAAAGGACTTGCCTGCCTGCTTTTCTGCAAAGGACTGTTGCCCTGCTCCCTTGCTGTCCTCTGGCTCTGCTGAGAAGTGTTCTCCAAGGACTTGGATAGAGCTAACCTTGTGTTCCCTGAAGTCTCAGGACTAAAAAGACTTAGGGGGTCAACGACCGCGGGAGCACCGCCAACAGGCTGGCGGTGCTCCCAAGGGCATTCTGACCGCGGTGGTATGGCCGCGGTCAGAAACGGAAAACTGGCGGTCTCCCGCCGGTTTTCCGCCGCCATGGGGATTCCGACCCCCTCACCGCCATTCTGTTCCTGGCGGTTTTGACCGCCAGGAACAGGATGGCGGTGAGGGGTGTCATGGGGCCCCTGGGGGCCAATGGCATGGGCACTGCAGGGGCCCCCGTAAGAGGGCCCCTAAAAGATTTTCAGTGTCTGCCATGCAGACACTGAAAATCGCGACGGGTGCTACTGCACCCGTCGCACCCTTCCCACTCCGCCGGCTCCATTCGGAGCCGGCTTCCTCGTGGGAAGGGGTTTCCCACTGGGCTGGCGGGCGGCCTTCTGGCGGTCGCCCGCCAGCCCAGTGGGAAACACAGAATAACCGCGGCGGTCTTCTGACCGCGTAGCGGTATTCTGTTGGGGGAACTTTGGCGGGCGGCCTCCACCGCCCGCCAAAGTTAGAATCACCCCCTTAATTTCTGAAAAAGAACATCTTGTGTGGCGAACATCGACACACAGACTGCCAGAAACGACGCACAGCCTGCATCGTAGTAAGAAAATCACATGCCGAACCGGAATGATGTAGCCCTACTTTGCAAGGAGAAGATCAACGCAGTGCCAGTGTTGTGACCAGAAATTCGATGCACAGGCACTGGATCGACGCAAAGCCGAGCCGGAGAATGTAGTCCGACGTCCTGAGAGAAATCGACGCAGCACCTGCTGTGCAGCATAAATTTCCATGCATCGCCCACCGGATCGACACAGCCCCTGTGACTTCATCCTGCACGCCCAGGATTTCGAAGCATCATCCGTGGGGCATCCGAAAATCCCTCAACCCAAAGAGGATCCCAGTCTCCATGCCTAAAATCGCCACAAAGACTGCCCTGCATGAAAACTCAACGATGCATCATCTGTGTGGACTGGAAAAATCGACACACATCTCCCCATTTTCCACGCATCTCCTCCTCTGCGGTCAATTGCGCAGAATTTGAATGCAAACCAGGTACTTCGTGCTTGCAAGAGACATTTGTTGCTTTTTAAAGACTAAAGACACTTATTATAATTTTTACAGTGATATCTCAACGTAAACTTATTGAATCTTGATCGTTTTGACCTGCATGTTACCAGATAAATATTACATATTTTTCTTAACACTGTGTGGTGTATTTTTCTGATGTTCTACTGTGTTATTGCACAATTTATTGCACAAATACTTTACACATTGCCATCTAAGTGAAGTTTACTGCACAGTGCCCTGCTTCCAGAGGGTAGGCACAGGACAATTTGGATTGTGTGTGACCTACCCTGACTATTGTGAGGGTCCTTGCTTGGACATGGGGTAAATTGACTGCCAACCAAAGACCCCATTTCTAACACGGACCATTCTGTCAGTGTGGACTCTACATGGTTGATCCAGGCGTAGTTATTACCTTTCATTGTTAGTAAATGCACTGATGTCAGATAGGAAAGCAAAGTTGTATTGTTTAGGAGATGTAATATGTTGGACCCATTTAGAATGTCCCAAGGCCCTCCCATCTAAAATTCTGTAGTGAAGATCAGGGATGCAAATTTGGATGCTGGCTGATGCTCAACATTTTCTTCATAAGCACTGAGAAGTGGACATGGCAGATCACCATTTTCTTCTATATTGGCGTTGGTCCACAGATGTTGTGATCTAGAACCCTGATCATTGTGTGGTAGCTCCACCAACCAGGTTATGTTGGTCTATTGCATATTGTTGGACCTGGCCATTTTTACAGGGTCATCCCCAACCTTTTTGCCTCCTACCTCCTACCTCCTATTTTATCTAACCAGTTTTTCTTGGCTTTCGTCTCTGGGCACTTTACCACTGCTAACCAGTGCTAAAGTACATATGTTCTCTATCTAAATTGTATTGGTGATTGGTTTATCCATGATTGGTATATTTGATTTACTAGTAGGTCCCTAGTACAGTGCACTAGAGGTGCCCAGGGTCTGTAAATCAAATGCTACCAGTGGGCCTGTAGCACTGATTGTGCCACCCACAAGTGTAGCCCTGTAAACATGTCTCAGACCTGCCACTGCAGTGTCTGTGTGTGCAGTTTTGCACAGCCAATACGACCTGGCAAGTGTACACTCTTGCCAGGCACAAACCTTACCTTTTACTATATGTAAGTGACCCCAACGTTAGGCTCTAGGTAGCCCCATGGACAGAGTGGGGGGTCTCTGAACTCCCAATTTTAAAATACATCTCTTAGTAGAGTTGTTTTTTAGATTGTCTGTTTCAAAATGCTACTTTTAGAATGTAGGCATTTTCTTTCTTAACCATTCTGTGCCTCTGCCTGCCTGTGGAATCCACATCTGGGCCAGACTGACAGTTGGGCTGTTTGTGAATTTCCTATAGACAGTCACACAAAGGGAGCTGAGGTGTGTCCTGCATATCCTGATGAGTCTTCCTCGGCCAGAGTGAGGAAGGAGAAGCTGACACCTGCACCTTAAAGGGCTGTGCCTGCCCTCACACAGTGCAGTCTCCAGTTCCCTGGAATGTGCCTGAAGCCAGGACTGGGCAAGGCAGGATCTTGTGAATAACAGAGACTTTCATTTGAAGTTTGCCTACTTGAAAGGCAGAACGGAGTAAAAATAAAGGATTCAAAACCCCAGATTTTTAGAGTACTTCTGCAGTCAAGAGGAACCTCTGCCAAGGAGAGGAGCTGAAGAGCTGGAGGAGGACTACTGCCCCTTTGCCTGTGACTATGCTTTGCTGGGTTGGCCTGCAGTTGCTGCTTCTGCCTGGAAAAGGACAACAATGGTACTTTGTGGTATATTCCTACTTGTGAAGTGTCTCCAAGGGCTTGGACTGAGCTTTCCCCCAGTTTTGAAGTCTCAGGACCATCAAAGACTTTCTCTGCCAGCACCTGGACTCTCTTGCTTAGACTCCTACCCTGCCAAGTGGTGCCAGCTCCAGTCCCTGGGCCCCTGAAAGTTGCAGCTGGTAGAATCAAGATCGAAATCTGTGCACAGGAGCCGTGCAGGGAAAAACTTTATGCACCACCTGCAACGCAGCTTTAAAAACAACACACCAACTGCATAATGACTGAGAAATCAACGCACAACCTGCATCGCAGCTGGGAATCAATGCATCACCTGCATCATGCCTGAAGAAATAACGCAACCACCATGCAGCGTGGTTTCTCATCACCATGCAGCCAGATTTTGCATGCGTCGTGGCTGGGCGTCAAAATCAACATGAACCTGCATGGACCTGAGGTTGCCTGTCCAGAAATTGACGCATCGCTGTCTTACGGGAGAGGAAAACAGTGCAGAGCAGAGAAGAAATGAAAAACAGCCTCACTTGCGAGTAAGGAATCAACAGATCCATTCCAATGCACGCTGGCCCCTACAGATTTATTTTAGACGCAAACCAGGTACTTTGTGGAAAAGCAGCCCATCCATTGTTTTCTATGGAGTAAGACTCTTTTCTAAAAATTAATAACTTTGCTTGTGTATGTTGGAGTTTTTTTTTTGGTTTTGTTTGATTTAGATAAATGTTGGCTATTTTTCTAAACCTGTATTGTGTCCATTTTGTAATGTTTTCACTGTATTACTGTGTATGTTGGCACAAATACTGTACACATTGCCTCTGAGATAAACCTGATTACTTGTGTCAAGCTACCAAGGAGGTGAGCAGGGGTTATCCTAGGTGTGTATCTCCCTTGCCCTGACTAGAGTTAGGGTCCCTGCGTGGGCAGAATGCAAACTGATTGCCTACCAGAGACCCCATTTCTAACACATATATTTTTGGGCTGCCCCACTGATCATTGCAGTGTGTTGATCGATCATCCCATTGTTTTTGGACTGCTTGTTGTTGGGTTCCATATTCAACATTCTGGGTCCCTGATACTGCTCCACCACCCTAGTTGGATTGTCCCACTGTGTGCCAGTTTGGTGTTCCGCCAACTTGGTCATTTCAAGGTGTGTGTGTTTTTTTATTTTTTTTTATTGTTCTTCTGTTTTTTTTGTTAAATCTTTTTTATTGGTTTTATATTTCAAATATGTGATACATTTTGTGCAATTGTCAACATCAGGATCAACTAGAACATTTATCAGCGTTAAAAACCTTTAACTACCCCAAACCCCACACATTGGACGCGTCCCGGATCACTCCCATTCTTTCAGTATCATTACTTGCTGCATTTGCTGAAAGCTTTAGCGTGTACTAACTATCTGAGGGGTGCTCGCGCGTGACCAGTGTGAACCTTTTCTGTTGAGCCTGCGGCGCATGTCACCTATTAGTGACCCCGCTTGGGATGGTGATAACGGGTGATGGCAGAGGTGGAGTTTTAACACAATGGGGGTCATTCCGACCCCGGCGGGCGGCGGGCACCGCCCGCCGGGCGGAAACCGCCCAAAGACCGCACCGCTGTCAAATGACCGCAGGGGTCATTTTAACTTTCCTGCTGGGCCGGCGGGCGATCTCCAAAAGATCGCCCGCCGGCCCAGCGGGAAAGCCCCTGCAAAGAGGAAGCCGGCTCCAAATGGAGCCGGCGGATTTGCAGGGGTGCGACGGGTGCAGTGGGACCCGTCACGATTTTCAGTGTCTGCAAAGCAGACACTGAAAATCTTCATGGGGCCCTGTTATGGGGCCCCTGCACTGCCCATGCCCCAGGGGCCCCACAACACCCGTTCCCGCCATCCTGTTCCTGGCAGTAAAAACCGCCAGGAACAGGATGGCGGGAAGGGGGTCGGAATACCCATGGCGGCGCTGCAAGAAGCGCCGCCATGGAGGATTCCCTGGGCCAGGGGTAAACCGGCAGGAAACCGCCAGTTCCCCTTTTCTGACCGCGGCTTTACCGCTGCGGTCAGAATAGCCCAGGAAGCCCCGCCAGCCTGTTGGCGGTGCTTCCTCTGCCCTCCACCCTGGCGGTTTGAAACCGCCAGGGTCGGAATGAGGGCCTATGTGTTGTAGATACTGTTGCGCAGCTGGTCTGGCGGGATAACTATGCAAGAGGGGGCGGGAGTGGGGGGCGGTCGGTGCTGTTCTGTCATGTTTGGCCTCGCTTCAAATTTCGCTACTATGATGAGATATGCGAGGGTAAATTATATTGCGCTTGTTCCTATTGTGTGCTCCCTAGGTCAAGGGGGCTTATCATCGTTTTTTGCCTCTAGTTTTGTTATCAGCGCTTCCCATATGATGCTCCCTGTGTGTTGTTGCCCCTCTTGCATCAGTTTCTTTAATACCCGGTATTCCGTGCGAGTCCAACGTAACGTTAAGCTGTACCAGGTTTTCCGATCGGGAGCGATGGGGGCTTTCCAATGCATTGCTATCATTCTTTTATACATTAAGCAGGCTAAGTCTACAAATTTGTGCAGGTGTCTTTGTTTCTTGGGTCTAAGCCTCAGCCCCAGTAGGTAGGACTTAGGGTCTACTGCCAATGTGAGCCCCGTTATTTCGGAGATCCCCTGTATCACCTCTGTCCAGGCTTTTTGTATTTGAGGGCACTCCCATACCATGTGTTAGAAGTGTGCTAACGGCGCTTTACATCTAGGGCATGCCGGATCAGATTCTGGGAACATTCGCTTTATCCTGGCAGGGGACAATGAGGTTTGATGTGTGAAGTTGAACTGGGTGTACCTGAATCTGGGATTCCTAGATATGCCCGAGCATGATACAGGGCTTTCTGCCAATCAGTTTGTAGGATCGGGTCGGAGAGGACGGCGTTCCATCTCTCCCATGCTCTCTCCGCATGTGGCTCGGGGGTTTGTTAAGGACTTTATACAGGCTTGATATTATTTTTATTTGAGCATTGTATTGTAGGAGATGATGAATTGCAGGGGAGGACTCCGGTTCTGAGGTACCTGCCCCCCACGTTTTTTTAATTGCATGGCATATAGCGTGGTATGTCAGGAATTGGCCTGGCTTCACCTCCGTAAGGGCGTGTATGGCCTCGAATGACATTAATTTACCATCTTCAAAACAGTCACCTACTGTCTGCACTCCTGCCTCTATCCATGCCAGCGGTGTTTGCGTACCGGGTGCTTTCCACCCCGGGAGGTGGACCAGTGGGATGTGTGGGGAGTAAGGGGGCTTGTCACCTCTACTTTTCACGTATTTAGCCCAACATGCATGCGCCACTACTAGCAGTGGGCTCGTGGGGTCTGTCCTGGTGCGTTTGGATGACAGCCAATTTAGCAGGGGAGTTCCCTTCAACCAGGGCTCCAGGCACACGTACTCTACCTGCGTTGGTCTGTGAAGCCAATTCTGAACCCACTGCAGTTGAGCAGCCGCATAGTAGTATTCGAAATTGGGGGCACCCAGACCGCCCAGGTCCACTGGACTCTGTAGCGTGGCCAGGGCCACGCGCGCTCTGCCACCGCCCCAGATGAGCTGCAGCAGGGCTGTATTTAAGTTGCCAAAGAAGCTTTTGGGGATGATTATTGGCAAGGCAGTGAAGTAATATAATAGCCTAGGCAAGATTAGCATGTTCGCGATCGCTACCTTGCCTGGTGGCGAGAGCGGGAGTTTATTCCAAAATTGCAATGAGCCTTTTATGGAGGACAGTGCTCTCCCCAGGTTTCCATCTCTGAGATCTTCTGTGTCATGGTATACATTTATCCCGAGGTATTTGAACGTCTCCGGGCACCATTTTAGACGCCCAAGCCAAGGGGGACCCAGTCTATCTGATGGCCACTTCACTAAAGGGAACGCGCATGACTTTTCCCAGTTCACAACTAATCCCGATATTTCCCCGAATTCGGCCAGTAAGGATATTACTAAAGGAGCAACCTCACGGCTTTTCCGGATATATATTAGGGCATCATCTGCATATAGCGAGATCGTGTGGTGGAACCCGTTCCTGATTATTTCCCAATCGCGTTCCATGAGACGCACTCTTGCCGCTAGTGGTTCCATTGCTAAAGCGAACAGTAGTGGGGATAGGGGGCAGCCCTGTCTCATGCCCCGGGAGATCAAAAAGCTGTCAGAGATCACACGGCCCGTCTTCACCCTTGCTTGTGGGCTGGAGTACTGTAGGAGGCTGGACTGGCTTGTAGTGAGTACCAAGGGGTACTTACACCTTGCACCAGGCCCAGGTATCCCTTATTAGTGTATAGGTGTATAGGGGTGTCTAGCAGCTTAGGCTGATAGAAAAGGTAGCTTAGCAGAGCAGCTTAGGCTGAACTAGGAGACGAGTGAAGCTCCTACAGTACCACTAGTGTCATATGCACAATATCATAAGAAAACACAATACACAGATATACTAAAAATGAAGGTACTTTATTTTTATGACAATATGCCAAAGTATCTCAGTGAGTACCCTCAGTATGAGGATAGCAAATATACACAAGATATATGTACACAATACCAAAAATATGCAGTATAGTAATAGAAAACAGTGCAAACAATGTATAGTTACAATAGGATGCAATGGGGACACATAGGGATAGGGGCAACACAAACCATATACTCCAAAAGTGGAATGTGAACCACGAATGGACCCCAAACCTATGTGACCTTGTAGAGGGTCGCTGGGACTGTAAGAAAACAGTGAGGGTTAGAAAAATAGCCCACCCCACGACCCTCAAAAGTGAGTGCAAAGTGCACTAAAGTTCCCCAAAGAGCACAGAAGTCGTGATAGGGGAATTCTGCAGGAAAGACCAAAACCAGCAATGCAACAATGATGGATTTCCAGATGAAGGTACCTGTGGAACAATGGGAACAAGTCCAAAAGTCACGATCAAGTCGAGAGCGGGCAGATGCCCAGGAAATGCCAGCTGTGGGTGCAAAGAAGCTACTACTGGACAGTAGAAGCTGAGGATTCTGCAAGAACGACAAGGGCTAGAAACTTCCTCTTTGGAGGATGGATGTCCCACGCCGTGGAGAGTCGTGCAGAAGTGCTTTCCTGCGGAAAGACCGTAAACAAGCCTTGCTAGCTGAAAAGCTTGCAGTTAAGGTTTTTGGGTGCTGCTGTGGCCCAGGAGGGACCAGGATGTCGCCAATTGCGTCAGGGGACAGAGGGTGTGCCCAGCAAGACAAGGAGCCCTCTCAGAAGCAGGCAGCACCCGCAGAAGTACCTGAAGAGGCACTACGAAGTGAAGTGAAACGGTGCTCACCCGAAGTTGCACAAGTCCCACGCCGCCGGAGGACAACTCAGGACAACTCAGGAGGTTGTGCAATGCAGGTTAGAGTGCCTTGGACCCAGGCTTGGCTGTGCACAAAGGAAATCTTCGTGGAGTGCACAGTAGCCGGAGTAGCTGCAAAACACGCAGTTCCCAGCAATGCAGTCTGGCGTGGGAAGGCAAGGACTTACCTCCACCAAACTTGGACTGAAGAGTCACTGGACTGTGGGAGTCACTTAGACAGAGTTGCTGAGTTCAAGGGACCTCGCTCGTCGTGTTGAGAGGAGACCCAGAGGACTGGTGATGCAGTTCTTTGGTGCCTGCGGTTGCAGGGGGCAGTTTTGCAGGCATCCAGCGCGGTCAGCAGTCGATTCCTTGGCAGGAGGTGAAGAGAGAGATGCAGAGGAACTCGGATGAGCTCTTGCATTCGTTATCTAAGGAAATCCCCAAAGCAGAGACCCTAATAGCCAGAAAAGAGGGCTTGTCTACCTAGGAGAGAAGATAGGCTAGCAACACCTGAAGGAGCCTATCAGAAGGAGTCTCCGACGTCACCTGCTGGCCCTGGCCACCCAAAGCAGTTCAGTGTGCCAGCAGCACCTCTGTTTCCAAGATGGCAGAGGTCTGGAGCACACTGGAGGAGCTCTGGGCACCTCCCAAGGCAAGTGCAGGTCAGGGGAGTGGTCACTCCCCTTTCCTTTGTCCAGTTTCGTGCCAGAGCAGGGCCGAGGGGTCCCTGAATCGGTGTAGACTGGCTTATGCAGAAATGGGCACCATCTGTGCCCATGAAAGCATTTCCAGAGGCTGGGGGAGGCTACTCCTCCCCTGCCTTAACACCTTTTTCCAAAGGGAGAGGGTGTAACACCCCCTCTCTGAGGAAGTCCTTTGTTCTGCCTTCCTGGGCCAAGCCTGGCTTGACCCCAGGAGGGCAGAACCCTGTCTGAGGGGTTGGCAGCAGCAGCAGCTGCAGTGAAACCCCTGAAAAGGCAGTTTGGTAGTACCCGGGTCTGTGCTAGAGACCCGTGGGATCATGGGATTGTGCCAACAATGCCAGGATGGCATAGAGGGGGCAATTCCATGATCATAGACATGTTACATGGCCATATTCGGAGTTACCATTGTGAAGCTACACATAGGTAGTGACCTATGTGTAGTGCACGCGTGTAATGGTGTCCCCGCACTCACAAAGTCTGGGGAATTTGCCCTGAACTATGTGGGGGCACCTTGGCTAGTGCCAGGGTGCCCACACACTAAGTAACTTTGCACCTAACATTTACCAGGTACAGGTTAGACATATAGGTGACTTATAAGTTACTTAAGTGCAGTGGTAAATGGCTGTGAAATAACGTGGACGTTATTTCACTCAGGCTGCAGTGGCAGGCCTGTGTAAGAATTGTCAGAGCTCCCTATGGGTGGCAAAAGAAATGCTGCAGCCCATAGGGATCTCCTGGAACCCCAATACCCTGGGTACCTCAGTACCATACACTAGGGAATTATAAGGGTGTTCCAGTATGCCAATGTGAATTGGTAAAATTGGTCACTAGCCTGTTAGTGACAATTTAGAAAGAAGTGAGAGAGCATAACCACTGAGGTTCTGATTAGCAGAGCCTCAGTGAGACAGTTAGTCATAACACAGGCAACACATACAGGGCACACTTATGAGCACTGGGGCCCTGGCTGGCAGGGTCCCAGTGACACATACAACTAAAACGACATATATACAGTGAAATATGGGGGTAACATGCTAGGCAAGATGGTACTTTCCTACACAACCCCCCCCCCCCCAAACGAAGGACAATAAGACTAGCCATGACCTGATGAGTCTTCATTGTCTAAGTGGAAATATCTGGAGAGTCCATCTGCATTGGAGTGGGTACTCCCAGGTCTATGTTCCACTGTATAATCCATTCCCTGTAGGGATATGGACCACCTCAATAATTTAGGGTTTTCACCTTTCATTTGTTTTAGCCAAAGTAGAGGTTTGTGGTCTGTCTGAACAATGAAGTGAGTGCCAAACAGGTATGGCCTCAACTTCTTCAGTGCCCAGACCACAGCAAAGGCCTCCCTCTCTATGGCAGACCAACGCTTTTCTCTAGGGGTCAACCTCCTGCTGATAAAAGCAACAGGTTGATCCTGGCCCTCAGAATTAAGTTGTGATAAGACTGCCCCTATCCCTAATTCAGATGCATCAGTTTGGACAATGAATTTTTTGGAGTAACAGGGGCTTTTCAGGACAGGTGCAGAGCACATGGCCTGCTTGAGCTCCTCAAAAGCTTTCTGACAGCTAGCTGTTCACAATACCTTTTTAGGCATTTTCTTTGAGGTGAGGTCATTAAGAGGGGCTGCAATGGAGCCATAGTTCTTTATGAACCTCCTGTAATACCCAGTGAGTCCTAAGAAGGCTCTCACCTGGGTCTGAGTTGTAGGGGGAACCCAATCTATAATAGTTTGGATTTTCCCCTGAAGTGGTGCAATCTGTTCTCCACCTACCAGGTGTCCCAGATAAACCACTTTAACCTGCCCTATCTGGCACTTTGAAGCCTTGATAGTGAGGCATGCCTTTTGCAGGGCCTCCAAAACTTTCCATAGGTGGACCAGGTGATCAGCCCAGCTGGAGCTAAAGACAGCTATATCGTCTAGATATGCTGCACTAAAAGCTTCCAGCCCTTGCAGGACTTTATTCACCAACCTCTGAAAAGTGGCAGGTGCATTCTTCAATCCAAAAGGCATTACTGTGAATTGGTAATGGCCTCCAATGGTTGAAAATGCAGTTTTTGCTTTTGCATCTTCTGATAATTTGATCTGCCAATACCCTGCAGTCAGATCAAAAGTGCTTAGATACTTGGCAGATGCCAGTGTATCTAATAGCTCATCTGACCTGGGTATAGGGTGAGCATCAGTTTTGGTTACCTGGTTGAGACCTTTATAGTCTACACAAAACCGCATTTCCTTCTTTCCATCCTTGGAATGAGGTTTTGGTACAAGTACCACAGGAAAGGCCCATGGACTTTCAGAGTGCTCAACCACTCCCAGTTCAAGCATTTTCTGTACTTCTTGCTTTATGCAGTCTCTGACATGGTCAGGCTGCCTATAGATCTTACTTTTGACAGGCAAGCTGTCTCCAGTATCTATAGTGTGCTCACACCAAGAAGTGGTGCCTGGCACAGTAGAGAAGAGTTCAGAAAACTGACCCAGGAGATTTATTCAGTGGTCTTTCTGCTCAGAAGTAAGACAATCTGCCGAAACTAAACCTTCCACTAGAGCATCTTGTTCTGTGGAAGAGAAGAGATCAGGGAGAGGTTCATTCTCTTCTTCCTGTCCCTCATCTGTTGCCATGAGCAGGGTGAGATCAGCCCGGTCATAGTAGGGTTTCAGGCGATTGACATGGAGCACCCTAAGGGGACTCCTGGCAGTGTCTAAGTCAACTAAGTAGGTGACTTCACCCTTCTTTTCAACAATTATGTGGGGTCCACTCCATTTGTCTTGGAGTGCTCTTGGTGCCACAGGCTCCAAGACCCGCACTTTCTGCCCTGGTTGGTACTGAACCAAAACAGCCTTCTGGTCATGCCTTTGCTTTTGGAGCTCTTGGCTGGCCTGAAGGTTTTTACTGGCCATTTTCATGTACTCAGGCATCCTAGATCTGAAGCCAAGTACATAGTCCACTATGTCTTGCTTTGGAGCTTTTAAAGGTTCTTCCTAACCCTCCTTAACAAGTGTTAGAGGACCTCTCACAGGGTGTCCAAATAGGAGTTCAAAGGGGCTGAAGCCCACTCCTTTTTGGGGTACCTCCCTGTTAGCAAAAAGGAGGCAAGGTAACAGGATATCCCATCTCCTGTGGAGTTTTTCAGGGAGTCCCATAATCATGCCTTTGAGAGTTTTGTTAAATCTCTCCATCAGTCCATTTGTTTGTGGATGATAGGGTGTAGTGAACTTGGATGTCACACCACATTCCTTCCACATGGCCTTTAAGTAAGCAGACATGAAATTGCTTCCCCTGTCTGATACCACCTCTTTTGGGAAGCCCACCCTGGAAAAGATTCCCAGGAGGGCCTTTGCCACTGCAGGAGCTGTAGTGGTCCTTAGAGGAATTGCTTCAGGATATCTGGTGGCATGGTCCACTACCACCAAGATAAACCTATTGCCTGAAGCAGTAGGAGGGTCAAGGGGGCCAACTATGTCAACCCCTACCCTTTCAAAGGGAACCCCAACCACAGGCAGTGGGATAAGGGGTGCCTTTGGAGTGCCATCTGTCTTGCCACTGGCTTGACAGGTTTCACAGGACTTACAAAATTCCTTTGTGTCCTCTTACATTCTAGGCCAATGAAACAAGGGAACAAGCCTGTCCCAAGTTTTCTTTTGCCCCAAATGTCCAGCTAAGGGAATGTCGTTGGCTAGAGTTAGGAGGAACTTTCTGTACTCCTGAGGAATCACCAATCTCCTGGCAGCTCCAGGTTTTGGATCCCTTGCTTCAGTGTACAAGAGGTTGTCCTCCCAGTAAACTCTGTGAGAGTCACTGACACCCCAATTTGCTTGTTTGACAGCTTGCTGCCTTAGACCCTCTAGTGTGGGACAGTTATGCTGTGCCACACTCAGTTCCTCCCTGGCAGGCCCCCCCTTCACCCAAAAGCTCAGCAGTGTCTGCTTCCAGCTCCTCTGGTGTAGCTTCTGCACAGGGTGGAAATTCTTCTTCCTCAGAAGTAGAATCCACTGTAGAGGGAGGGATAGTAGGTAGTGTTTTACTTCTACTAGCCCTAGCTTTAGGGAGCACTTGGTCCATTCTTCCAGGATCCAAGTCACCCTGTCCTTTTTGCTTTTTGGCCTGAGCCCTGGTTAAAGCAAAAATATGCCCTGGAATGGCCAGCATTGCTGCATGGGCCTCCAACTCCACATCTGACCAAGCTGATGTCTCTAAATCATTCCCTAGTAGACAGTCTACAGGTAAATCTGAGTCAACCACAACTTTCTTTGGACCAGTAACCCCCCCCAGTTGAGATTTACAACAGCCATGGGGTGGCTAAGTGTGTTGTTGTGAGCATTGGTTACTTGGTACTGGTGACCAAGTAGGTGTTGTTCAAGGTGGACCAGTTTCTCTATTACCATTGTAACACTGGCACCTGTGTCCCTGTAGGCCTGAACCTCAACACCATTTATTAGGGGTAGTTGCTTGTACTTATCCATGTTAAGGGGACAAGCAACTAAGGTGCCAAAATCAATAGCCCCCTCAGAGACTAGCACAGCCTCTGTGGTCTCCCTAACAAGACCAACCCCAACTAAGTTACCAAAAGTGAGCCCAGCTACTCCCTTGGATTGGCTATTAGTAGGTTTGCTCCCACCATTACTGCTATTACTAGGGGCACTAGGTGTAGCAGCAGGGGTTGTAGTGGTAGGAGGCTTGGTGCTTTTCTGTGGACAACTGGGATCTGTTGTCCAATGGCCTTTTATTTTACATAAATAGCACCATGGTTTCTTTTCTTTGTTTTGATTGGAAGAGGATTTAGGCCCACCACCCCCACCAGAGTGTTTTTGTGGGCCTGATGAAGACTCATTTTTAGATTTGTCCCCACCCTTGTCAGAAGACTTACCATCCTTCTTCTTGCCATCTTTGTCACCCCCTGTATGAACTTTTCTGTTCACCCTTGTTCTGATCCATTTGTCTGCCTTCTTTCTCAATTCTTGGGGTGAGGTCAGATCAGAGTCCACCAGGTACTGGCGCAACAAATCAGACACACAATTATTAAGAATATGCTCTCTCAGGATTAAGTTATACAGGCTTTCATAATCAGTAACTTTACTGCCATGTAACCACCCCTCCAAGGCCTTCACTGAATGGTCAACAAAGTCTACCCAGTCCTGTGAAGACTCCTTTTTGTTTTCTCTGAACTTCATCCTGTACTGTTCAGTGGTTTAGCCATAACCATCTAGGAGTGCATTCTTAAGAAAGTTGAAATCTTTGGCATCACTTTCTTTTACAGTAAGGAGCCTATCCCTACCCTTTCCACTAAATGATAGCCATAGGATAGCAGCCCACTGCCTTTGAGGGACATCCTGTACAACACAGGCCCTCTCAAGTGCAGCAAACCACTTGTTAATGTCATCCCCCTCTTTATAAGGGGGAACTATCTTATGCAGATTCCTAGAATCATGCTCTCTTGCAGGATGACTATTGGGAATACTGCTGCTGCCACCATGGGTTTCTAACCCAATTTTCTGTCTTTCTCTTTCTATTTCTAAGGACTGCCTATCTAAATCCAGCTGTTGCTTCTTGAGCTTCAGTCTGGTTTGTTCCACTCTCAATCTATTGAGCTCCCTTTCTAACACTCTGTCATCAGGGTGGGTGGGTGGGACATGCCTTGAAACAGAAGTATGGTGAGAATGAACAGAAGGAGACCTGTCCCTAACAGATGGGACCCTAACAGCTTGGCTAACAGAAACAGCACTTCTACTATGATGAGAAGGAATACTCTTACTGTGATGTGAGACAACACTATTACTGTGATGTGACTCTACATCAGTGCCAGCTATGCTAGGTTGTCTGCTAATGGGCAGGCTAGGAAGTTTCCCTTCTAAATATTTTGCTATGGGTGCCCCAGGGTCAGATTGGGAACCATCGGCTAATTTCTCAACAGAAGTGCCACCTCTGGCTTTATCCTGTTCAACAAGCATATTAACCAACAGTTCTCTAGAGGGATTCTTCCTTACACTTAAACCTCTTTCTATGCAGAGACTCCTTGCTCCTTTCTAGCTAAGGTGATCATAAGCAAGTTTGGACAGATCAACAGTTTGACCTGTGCCAGACATTTTTAGAAAGTGTTTAAGGGATAGAAATAGTGAGAAAAAAGTTTTTCAGAACTTTTGGAAAGACAGAAAAAAACTTTTAAAACTTTTTAAGAACTTCTTAGAAAGTTTAGAGGTACTTTTCAGCACTTAGAAAAGAAGTGAGAAAAGAAAAGCAAAACCTTTTGGTTAGGTGTACATACACTGAACCTGTTTTGTATATTTTTCTCTTATGAAAAGTACAATGACAAAAGTGGTATGTAGTTGCAAAGTACTTATCCCACCGCTGCACAACCAATGGAGGAGGCTGGACTGGCTTGTAGTGAGTACCAAGGGGTACTTACACCTTGCACCAGGCCCAGGTATCCCTTATTAGTGTATAGGGGTGTCTAGCAGCTTAGGCTGATAGAAAAGGTAGCTTAGCAGAGCAGTTTAAGCTGAACTAGGAGACGAGTGAAGCTCCTACAGTACCACTAGTGTCATATGCACAATATCATAAGAAAACACAATACACAGATATACTAAAAATAAAGGTACTTTATTTTTATGACAATATGCCAAAGTATCTCAGTGAGTACCCTCAGTATGAGGATAGCAAATATACACAAGATATATGTACACAATACCAAAAATATGAAGGGGCATATTTATACTCCGTTTGCGCCGAATTTGCGTCGTTTTTTTCGACGCAAATTCGACGCAAAACTAACTCCATATTTATACTTTGGCGTTAGACGCGTCTAGCGCCAAAGTTCATGGAGTTAGCGTCATTTTTTTGCGTGAACACCTTCCTTGCGTTAATGATATGCAAGGTAGGCGTTCCCGTCTTAAAAAATGACTGCAATGCATATGCGTCGTATTTATACTCCCGGGCAAAAATGACGCCCGGGAGTGGGCGGGACTAAAAAACCCGCATTTGCGCCGGATTTTAGCGCCTGGGTCAGGGCAGGCGTTAAGGGACCTGTGGGCTCAGAATGAGCCCAGAGGTGCCCTCCCAAGCCCCCAGGGACACCCCCTGCCACCCTTGCCCACCCTAGGAGGACACCTAAGGATGGAGGGACCCACCCCAGGGACATTAAGGTAAGTCCAGGTAAGTATTTTTATTTATTTATTTTGTGGCATAGGGGGGCCTGATTTGTGCCCCCCTACATGCCACTATGCCCAATGACCATGTCCAGGGGACAGAAGTCCCCTGGGCCTGGCCATTGGGCAAGGGGGCATGACTCCTGTCTTTGCTAAGACAGAAGTCATTTCAATGGGGGATGGGCGTTGTAAAAAAATGGGGCAAATCGGGTTGTGGCGAATTTTTTGCCTCAGCCTGACTTGTACCATTTCTGGACGCCCATACGCCATTTTCCCCCTACGCCGGCGCTGCCTGGTGTACGTCGTTTTTTTTAACGCACACCAGACAGCGCCGCCGGCTAACGCCGGCTTACGTCATTCAATAAATACGGCGCCCGCATGGCGCTTCAGAATGGCGTTAGCCCGCGCTAATTTTTTTGACGCAAAACTGCATTGGCGCAGTTTTGCGTCAAAAAGTATAAATATGCCGAAGTATAGTAATAGAAAACAGTGCAAACAATGTATAGTTACAATAGGATGCAATGGGGACACATAGGTATAGGGGCAACACAAACCATATACTCCAAAAGTGGAATGCGAACCACGAATGGACCCCAAACCTATGTGACCTTGTAGAGGGTCGCTGGGACTGTAAGAAAACAGTGAGGGTTAGAAAAATAGCCCTCCCCAAGACCCTGAAAAGTGAGTGCAAAGTGCACTAAAGTTCCCCAAAGAGCACAGAAGTCGTGCTAAGGGAATTCTGCAGGAAAGACCAAAACCAGCAATGCAACAACGATGGATTTCCAGACGAGGGTACCTGTGGAACAAGGGGACCAAGTCCAAAAGTCACGATCAAGTCGAGAGCGGGCAGATGCCCAGGAAATGCCAGCTGTGGGTGCAAAGAAGCTGCTACTGGACAGTAGAAGCTGAGGATTCTGAAAGAACGACAAGGGCTAGAAACTTTCTCTTTGGAGGAGGGATGTCCCACGCCGCGGAGAGTCGTGCAGAAGTGCTTTCCTGCAAAAAGACCGTAAACAAGCCTTGCTAGCTGCAAAGCTCGAGGTTAGGGTTTTTGGATGCTGCTGTGGCCCAGGAGGGACCAGGATGTCGCCATTTGCGTCAGGGGACAGAGGAGGTGCCCAGCAAGACTAGGAGCCCTCTCAGAAGCAGGTAGCTTCCACAGAAGTGCCAGAACAGGCACTACAAAGTGGAGTGAAATGGTGCTCACCCGAAGTTGCACAAGAGAGTCCCACGCCGCCGCAGGACAACTCAGGAGGTCGTGCAATGCAGGTTAGAGTGCTGTGGACACAGGCTTGGCTGTGCACAAAGGAAATCTTCGTGGAGTGCACAGGAGCCGGAGTAGCTGCAAAACACGCGGTTCCCAGCAATGCAGTCTGGCGTGGGGAGGCAAGGACTTACCTCCACCAAACTTGGACTAAAGAGTCACTGGACTGTGGGAGTCACTTGGACAGAGTTGCTGAGTTCAAGGGACCTCGCTCGTCGTGCTGAGAGGAGACACAGAGGACCGGTGATGCAGTTCTTTGGTGCCTGCGGTTGCAGGGGGAAGATTCCGTCGACCCACGGGAGATTTCTTCAGAGCTTCTAGTGCAGAGAGGAGGCAGACTACCCCCACAGCATGCACCACCAGGAAAACAGTCGAGAAGGCGGCTGGATCAGCGTTACAGTGTTGCAGTAGTCGTCGTTGCTACTTTGTTGCAGTTTTGCAGGCTTCCAGCACGGTCAGCAGTCGATTCCTTGGCAGAAGGTGAAGAGAGAGATGCAGAGGAACTCGGATGAGCTCTTGCATTCGTTATCTAAGGAAATCCCCAAAGCAGAGACCCTAAATAGCCAGAAAAGAGGGCTTGGCTACCTAGGAGAGAAGATAGGCTAGCAACACCTGAAGGAGCCTATCAGAAGGAGTCTCCGACGTCACCTGCTGGCCCTGGCCACCCAGAGCAGTCCAGTGTGCCAGCAGCACCTCTGTTTCCAAGATGGCAGAGGTCTGGAGCACACTGGAGGAGCTCTTGGCACCTCCCAGGGGAGATGCAGGTCAGGGGAGTGGTCACTCCCCTTTCCTTTGTCCAGTTTCGCACCAGAGCAGGGCCGAGGGGTCCCTGAACCGGTGTAGACTGGCTTATGCAGAAATGGACACCATCTGTGCCCATCAAAGCATTTCCAGAGGCTGGGGGAGGCTACTCCTCCCCTGCCTTAACACCTTTTTCCAAAGGGAGAGGGTGTAACACCCCCTCTCTGAGGAAGTCCTTTGTTCTGCCTTCCTGGGCCAAGCCTGGCTTGACCCCTGGAGGGCAGAACCCTGTCAGAGGGGTTGGCAGCAGCTGCAGAGAAACCCCTGAAAAGGCAGTTTGGTAGTACCCGGGTCTGTGCTAGAGACCCGTGGGATCATGGTATTGTGCCAACAATGCCAGGATGGCATAGAGGGGGCAATTCCATGATCATAGACATGTTACATGGCCATATTCGGAGTTACCATTGTGAAGCTACACATAGGTAGTGACCTATGTGTAGTGCACGCGTGTAATGGTGTCCCCGCACTCACAAAGTCTGGGGAATTTGCCCTGAACTATGTGGGGGCACCTTGGCTAGTGCCAGGGTGCCCACACACTAAGTAACTTTGCACCTAACCTTTACCAGGTACAGGTTAGACATATAGGTGACTTATAAGTTACTTAAGTGCAGTGGTAAATGGCTGTGAAATAACGTGGACGTTATTTCACTCAGGCTGCAGTGGCAGGCCTGTGTAAGAATTGTCAGAGCTCCCTATGGGTGGCAAAAGAAATGCTGTAGCCCATAGGGATCTCCTGGAACCCCAATACCCTGGGTACCTCAGTACCATATATTAGGGAATTATAAGGGTGTTCCAGTATGCCAATGTGAATTGGAAAAATTGGTCACTAGCCTGTTAGTGACAATTTAGAAAGAAGTGAGAGAGCATAACCACCGAGGTTCTGATTAGCAGAGCCTTAGTGAGACAGTTAGTCATAACACAGGTAACACATATAGGGCACATTTATGAGCACTGGGGCCCTGGCTGGCAGGGTCCCAGTGACACATACAACTAAAACAACATATATACAGTAAAATATGCGGGTAACATGCTAGGCAAGATGGTACTTTCCTACAAGTACAGTGTACGGACCCAGCGTATATAATTGGGGCCTATCCCCATGCGGGCCATAGTGATATCCAGTGAAAGCACCATTTCTTCATATGCATCTGGGGGGGTGTCTCCTATTATGCCCAGTAGTCTGCGAATGTTTAAAAAGGTGTTACGCCTTGGTATAAAGCCATTCTGGTCGGCGTGTATCAAGGAGTGGATAAGGGGGGGCTAGTCTATTTGCTAATATTTTGCCTAGTATTTTGCAGTCTAAGTTTAGAAGTGAAAGTGGTATATAAGATTTAACATCCGTGGGGTCGCGACCCTGTTTAGGGAGCACCACTATCATAGCTTCTCTCTGGGAAGTAGGCAGGCGTTGGTTAGTCCATGCTTCTACAAACACCTTTAACAGGTGAGACTTTAGGCAGGGTAAATAGGTGGTATAATATTCCGACGGGAGCCCGTCTGTTCCAAGCGCTTTATTTCTGGGCATCTGTGCCAGGGCTATTTCTATTTCCCCATTGTCATGGGAGCTTCGATTATTTCCCTGTCTGTTTGTGACAGCTACGGCAGGAGAGAACCAGCGAGGAAAGCCTCAAGTTGTGAAGCATTGCATGAGGTGCGTTTGGTATACAAATTTGAGTAATAGTCTCTAAACGTCGCGTTTATCTCAGTTTGTGTGGTGACCATAGCGTGTGGGCCCACACGTATGGCCCCTATTGGGGAATGCTGTCTATCCTCTCGGAGCAGCCACGCTAGCATTCTTCCCGACCTATCCCCTTCTGTTTGCAGCCTCATTAGATGATAGTTATAATAGTGACAGGGGAGTTTGCTGTACGCGTCGTTGTATTTTGAGCGCCTATCCTTTAGGACAGTGTGGGGAATTTCACCCAGCGCTGCTGCTATTTCTGCTGTTCTGAGCTCCTTTTCTAATTTGCCGATTTCCGTCTGTAAGGTGTGTCTTACTCCCCATGAGGAGGATATGCATACTCCGCGGACCACTACTTTGTGGGCATCCCATTCAATCGCCCTAGTTGTCGCTGTCATGGCGTTTGTCTCCCAATATTGACTTACAGTGGATTTCATTGTTTCAGCAAATGCCTGATCTTGTAGCGCTTCCACTTGGAGCCGCCAAGTGGAAATCGCCTGGCGTGTCTTACCCCAGTTCAGTGTGACTCTCAGTGGAGCGTGATCCGACAGTGTCTGCACCAGGTATTCTGACTCGCTGACTAGTGCTCCTATATCCCGGGTGCCCCATATTATGTCTATTCTGGTATGGGTGTTATGTGGTGCTGAGAAGAATGAATATTCCCTCTGCTGTGGGTGCCCGGACCGCCATATGTCGTGCAGACCCATATCACTTGCCCAAACCTGTAGGGGGCCGGGGGTTTTCCTATTTGCCATCGAGCTCACTTGAGCGTGAGATCTGTCCAGTGTTGCAGTAGGTGTGCTATTAAAGTCCCCGCCCCAAAGGGCCGGTACCATTGGGTTGGACAGTAATGTGGGTGTGAAGATGTCTAGGAAGCCTGCAACCCTGCTATTTGGGGCGTATATGCCGATTACAGCTAATTGTCTGCCGTCCAGGCTGCCCTCCACTACCACATATCTACCTCCTTCGTCTATTTTATGTGCCGATATAAGGAATGGAACTCCCGCTGCTATCCAGACCAGTACCCCTCTCGCGAAGGCCGAGTACGTAGTGCCTATCAGTTGACCTCCCCATTTCGCACGCATCTCACGTAAGTCTGCCTCGAGCATGTGCGTCTCTTGTAGGATGGCTATGTGCACTCCTAGTCGCCTAAGGTGTGCGTAAACTCTGGTCCGCTTGCTCAGTACTCCCAGGCCCCTTACATACCATGTTACTATGACATATTGGGTTTTGTTGTGTCTCCCGTGAGGCGCCATGCAGGGATTTGGGGATAATTCTCTATTCTTGAGTACCGACCCATGAGGTTGGCCCACCTGGTCACTGCCCCTCTGACAGTGCTATTTGTTAAGGATAGCAGGTGCAGCTGTGCATTTTGTGTTTTGAGTGACCCCACCCACCCCAAATGTGTCCCCAACACTACTTACAACTTGTGTGAAACTAATAAACCCATAACCGTGTGTAATAACCCGTATCCGATTGGATTTCCATGATGGAGTTATCATATCTACCAGATGTGGCTCTTATGAGGGGCTCACATCCTGCCGCAGACCCAGTCTGCTGATACCTTTGGGCTCCCCCGGGCTGTGAATCTATTCCGCCCTCTGCCCTAGTGCCAACCACCGCCCACCCCCGCCCGGCCCCCCTCAGGTAGCCTTTCATTTATTCCAAAGTTACTCTTTGTTGGAGGCTCATTTCCTCAAGGCCCCGGAGGCGCTCCCATTATCCCAGTGGCTCACTGAGTACTGGCTGCGTTGGGGCCTGTGGGCCAGCGGATTGGATGTGTGCGGCTAAAGTTCAACTGCTGTTCTGGGGGTGACCCGCGGCCCGCCCCGTTCTCCTGTTATTGTGGATGTGGAGCTGGCCATATCAGAGTCCGATTCCATCTCAGGAGGCTTCCTAGCGGTCGCGAAATTACTTTGCATGTGTATGGGCGTCTCTTTGAGCATTCTTGCTCTTTCTTCTGCTGCTTGCAGATCGTTAGGTTGGCCCCTTGCATGCCTCTTGGACCGCCTCTTTGGGGCAGGGGTTTGCCATTCCTCGTCTCCCTCCGCTTCTTCCCGCGGACGAGCGAATCCCTTGGCGTGCAGCCATGTCCAGGCATCCTCAGGGGTGGTGAATATGTGGATACGGTCCTCCGTTATCACCCTTAGTGGGGAAAAGCAAGGCGTACTTTATGTTGTGTTCACGCAGGCGTTGTTTTATTTTAACATAGGAGTTGCGTTGATTTTGCACCTCATGTGTGAAGTCCGGGTATGCGTTGATAATCGAGTCCTCGTATTTGAATGGGCCTCTGTTTCGGAATTGTTGTAGTATTGCATCCTGATCCCTGTGGTTTAGGAATCTAGCGATCAGTGATCTAGGTGGCTGGCCTGGGGCCTGCCCGGAATTCTATACGCCCGTTCCACAGAGAAGAACTTGGATGGAGTCCCGTTAAGCACCTCCTTGATGAGCCATTGCTCCAGGTAGATTTCCGATTTTGATTGCTGCATACTTTCTGGGAATCCTAGGAAACGTACGTTGTTGCGGCGCGCCTTGCTCTCCATTTCTTCCGACCTTCTCCAGAGCACTTTCAATTCTGCGTCTAATCGCTGAATCTGTTTTTTGGTTGCCTTGAGCCACTGGGATTAGGGCGATGAGTTCTTCTTCGGCCGTTTTCACTCTTTCTGCTAAGTTTCGGTGGTCCACACGTAGAAGATTCAGGTCTTGAGAAACTGCATCTATTCTGTTTTCCAGAGAGGATTTAGGGGGTCATTCTGACTCCCGCCGGCCGCGGTAACCGCTGTGCCGGTGGGAGTCACCAGAATACCGCTGCGCGGTCAGAAGACCGCCGCGGTTATTCTGTGTTTCACGCTGGGCTGGCGGGTGACCGCCAGAAGGCCGCCCGCCAGCCCAGCGGGAAACCCCTTCCCACGAGGAAGCCGGCTCCGAATGGAGCCGGCGGAGTGGGAAGGGTGCGATGGGTGCAGTAGCATGCAGACACTGAAAATCTTTTAGGGGCCCTCTTGCGGGGGCCCCTGCAGTGCCCATGCCATTGGCATGGGCACTGCAGGGGCCCCCAGGGGCCCCACGACACCCCTCACCGCCATCCTGTTCCTGGCGGTCAAAACCGCCAGGAACAGGATGGCGGTGAGGGGGTCGGAATCCCCATGGAGGATTCCTCAGGGCAGCGGAAAACCGGCGGGAGACCGCCGGTTTTCCGTTTCTGACCGCGGCCATACCGCCGCGGTCAGAATGCCCTTGGGAGCACCGCCAGCCTGTTGGCGGTGCTCCCGCGGTCCCCGGCCCTGGCGGTCCATGACCGCCAGGGTCAGAATGACCGCCTTAGTGTCCATAATCGCCTGTAATACTTTCTCAAACTGGGCCGAGTGCGTCATGAGAGTGTTTTCTAGGGACTGTAGGGACGGGTTAGTCTGCTGGTCGTTGGGTGTTGTTCCAAGAGTATTGCGGTCCAAGTTCTTCGAAGACTTGGCTCTGCCGGCAATTATGACTGTCCGGGAGTTACCTTGAGATGTGCTAGATCGCTCACTTTGACGCTGTCAACTCGGCGGGCTCGTCTTTTGTCTGCTGCACTCAGTTTAATGTTTAACTCTTGGGGAGCCAAGCAGGGGCTTATTCTTTACTTTAAATGACCGGTGCATGTGACTGTGTACACTCTGCGCAGGGCAGCGGGGGCCGGGTCCTCCCACGGCCTCGGCTTTGAGTTGCTCCTGGGCTGTTTGTGGCAACACTGTTGGGGGTGCGACCCATTTTAGGCTGTAATGGGATGTCCGTGCCTTCCTGGATTCCAGTGAAGTCCGGCGGTAGCCGCGCTCCCGGAGGGGAGAAGGGGCACGGCCGGAGGCAGGGGGGGACGCGCACCAGGGCGTGTCCGAGAAGGGGAGCGGGCGTCCGACCCTTCAGGGGGGATCCACGTTGACTCCCGTGATCCCTGATGAAGGCCCAAGGGGGCAGAGGGCGGCCAGTGTCCTGTCCCCCCGGGCAGTCGGCGGGGGGGCCCCGGTATGGCACCCACGTTTTTGGTCCGGGCCGAGCACCGGTACAGAGCTGACTGTCAGGGCGAGGTCAGTGGGGACTCTGTGGTGCCCACTGGTCCTGGGCCACCTCGTGGGCTCAAGCGCTGCGCGTCACCTTTTTAAGGGCGCAGGTCGACCATTGGAGTGGTGAAGCGGCCCTCTCACGTATTTCCTACGACCCCCAACAGGCCTGCTCCTCACCTTGGTGCGCCGCTCTGCCCGAGCATTCCCGGCTCCCTCCTCGGCCCGCAAGCCACGATGTACTCAGATCCAGTCAGCCCAGTGTGGGGGCACTTTCTCCCAGCGCCGCTGCATGTTGCAATGCATCGCTGCAGTGGTAAGGTCTCGTCTCAGCCCCTTGCTGATTATCCTTTTTCTCAATTTTTTTTTTACCAGCTGTAGGAGCGCAGAGCACCAATCTGAGTCCTCGGCCCCCCACTAACCGATCCAGGGTCAGCGGGACACAGGCAGGCGGACAAGTTCTCCGCTCCCAGGCTCTCGCAGCCGCAAGGGAAGCCAGGCGGCGCGGGCAACGCCGGGCGAGGGCGGGGTTAGGCCCGCCGGCGCTGCTCCACGCCGTCAGAGCCGCGTTTAGGCCGGGGTCCGCAATTCGCAACCGGCATGTAGGCCGACTACTGCGCCGTGGCCGCACTCCGTGCAGCGCCCGGCCCACAGTCAGCGCCCCGGGCACCTCAGCCACGCCTGAGGCAGTGCCCGGCCCTCTCACGGCGCTCCAGGCACCGCAGCCACATCAGAGGCAGCGACCACCCACCGCTCGGTGCACCGATCCGTCCAGGGCAGTCTGCCACTCCCGATGTGCCCTCGCGGGCCCGGGGGACGCCCTACAGGATGTGTTTGGCGAGCCCTGGACGGAGCGCAACCTTTAGGCGTCCGTCCTGGCCGCCATCTTGGCTCCTCCCCCATTTCAAGGTGTGTTAAGGGTGACTATGCAGTTTCATGGTGTTAATTGAGAGTTTCAATGTGTTGGCGCTTGATTGTGCTGAGGCACTGCTTTTGTTATTGCGATCCACATTCTGTGAATAGTGCTTTCCCTGAATGTTATGCACGCAGTGAGGCCTAGTATGAGTATCATTTTCCTTTTTCCATTGTACATCTGAATGCAAACTCAAACTGGTGCTTACCAATTCAGAATTGCTTACTGCCGTATGTGTGGATTGTTTGTCTTAGAGAGGCTGTTTAGATGAATTTGGTATCATTACTTTTTGTCAAAATATTGGATAGATCTCCACTCCCCCTGTGCTGCTGTCAATGCCATTCCTTCTCCAATTCACCGGTGAGAAAAGTCCTTGCAGGAGAGTAAGTGATTCTTTTTGTCCTTTGTGAATGGCCCTACTATTTCTTTTACTGTTTTTCAGTGTTTTTTGTATTTTTTCCTTTTGACTTTGTGTCACCTGTACTTGGTTGATCACGACTTCTGAAGTAGTCCACTTATTGGTGGTGCATCAACTATGGCCTCATAAGGGCTAATATTGTTAAATAACTGCTTCCCCTGTTTTTCGTACTTGATTCCCTCAGTGCTCGATTGTGTGATTGAAACTCAATTGTCTTGTTGAGTCGTCTCACTGGTGTCACTCTGGAATCCAACGCAAATGGACTCTTGATTTCTGTTGTCGATATGTGCATCTGTAGCTGACATAGCCCTATCCTGTTCAGGGCCTCTATTTCTGAACTTGCATGAAATTTCCTCATCCTCCATATCCCCGAACTTGTTTTGGATCAGCAATTTTACATTTTGCGTAGTTCCCATCTAAGTATTTTTGCAGTGATTTATTAATGTGGATAGTAATTCAGCTGCATGGTTAGCTTGTCAATTATGGCATTACTAGCTGCAGCATATTCACCCTTGTATTTGTTTGCCAAAAGATCTATCTTCATGTCCAGCATATCCAACTTCGTGTCAAGTGTCAGCATACTCTGAGCCAGCATTTGGTTAAAATCTACTTGGATTTCTAGCTTGTGGGACTGCCAAGTGAAAGTCTTGGCCACAGCTAATAAGGAGGCACTAAAAGTTTTTAAGATGGGGCTGGGGACATCATCATTAGTTGAAATCAAACATGAGGAATGATCCCCTAAAGGCTGGGGACCCGGAGCCCTCCTGGGTTCTGTCTCTGCACTGGTAGCATAGTTCTCCATGTAGGTTGTTGGTGGGCTACATGTTTGTTGAGTGTTATGAGGGTTACACAACATTCATTGCACCATCTTAGGTCTATCCAGGAGGGTAGAGAAATTCTGATTGATCCTCTCGGTTTCAGGGCTGTACTGGTAATTTCTTGGTTGATGAATCATCACCTCCATAAGAATTGCTTGCCCTTTTTGCAAGTTTGTAGCACTGTCCACTTGCAGGAGAAGTCTATCTGTAAGTGGGATGTGTGGGTGGGTGCATTTTGTCCAATTCCTGCATGCTCCATGCCTGATTTTGTGTGGTGGTCTTGGGCATTGTGTCTCCGGCGTTCATAGTTGATGAGATCTCTATGACCTCTATACTCTCTGTCTCTCCCGCAGGCATGCTTAGGTTGTGTAAGTTTGTTAAGCTGTTGCATTTTTGTTGCTTCGCCATCTCTGCAATTATTGACTCTTCAAGGCTAAGGCTCACTACATTTATGACAGATGAGGAGGCTCCTCTTGTTGGTTCAACCCTTCTGGATATGGTTGCAGCAAAGTTTCCCTGTGGGTTCCCCATGCATGCCCTTATCCTTGTAAAATACTTGTTTGTGGGATTTTTATTTGTTGTCAAGCCACATGCTTAGGCCGATAAGGCCTTTGAGGTTTCAATGCCCACTTTTCCCTTTTCAGCATGGGGCAGTCCTCTCACTGTAATGCTACGGGGCTCAGTCGCTGCCTTGCGTTGATTAAGTGTATCTTTATGTGCCTTGTGTAACTTCAATGTGCCTACTGCAGTTCCATTCCATTTTTTCATTGCCACTGGCCTTACTGTGGATCTCAGTTCTCATTTTCTCTGAGCTTTCCTTGAGTTGGAAATGTGCCTGGGGGAGAGTTTCCAGCTGGTGCAAAAGGGTGCGGCCTGTTGTGTCTTGTGTGTCTGGTTTTAGCGCATTGCTTGAGCCATGTGCACAGGTAAGTCTCTGGGTGTTATGGTTAACATGGGCGTTGCTCAGTCAGGCAGTTTTTCAGCTAACTAGCTTTGTATGTTTACTTTTGTGTTTGTGGTTGTGATGCACAATAGTGCACAGATGAATGCAGGAGGAGGTCACCCGGGCCTGGTGGGACAATTCCTGCAGCCAGGGGTTCAACTGCACTACAAGACGTAGTTAATGCTGCTGCTCCTGCCACTCCCTCTTCTGTTGCCTCTTCTTCATCTGGTGTGGCTTGTGTGACTTTTCTCTGCATTCACTGCAGCCTGCACCCCTCCTGACCTGCTATGTTACCTATCAGGTAGGTTGAGGTGGATGGATTCTGATAGGTTCAGGTAGATTTAAGCTTTGGTTTAGGCTTAACCTCTGGGGTGAGCAAAGGCAGCAGAAGACGCAAGTGGCAGGTACAAGCACAGGTAGGGCACAGGTAAGCACAGGTAGGACATGGCTAGGGCTGTAAGCAAGATACTGGTGGAGGTACAATCGGCAGAGTGACATGTATGTGACAAATGTGTGGGGATGTGCCAGCTCCCTGTGCCCCACCGGCCAACCGCCAGCAACCTCCACACCTCCGTTGAGGAAGCCGAAGCCTAGTACCGACCCACTCAGTGTCCCTCTTGACCCTAAGACCAGTGCACAATCACTGGTGGGTAGGTGGTTGTCTGCATTTCTCCGACTGATCCATGGCACTGATGTGCATCACTAAAAAGCTGGGAAAGCAAAGAAGTTCGGGAAGTTTGGAGCAGTGCAGCAACTCAGAAAAAGACTGGCCGTGGAAGGCTGCCAGTGGCACAGAACATGTTTACACCTGTATTCCTATTCTACTAGCCAGCTACATGGCCCAGCCTGTTCTGGCACCATGCTGTTCCGCTCGCTACTGCACTCTTTGAGACCTGCACTCCCCGTACTCCATGCGCTCTTTGCTCCTCTCTGCACCTTGCTATGCCATGCCCGTCAGCTTCCGCTTCCCCTTCTGCCAATAATCATAATCTAAACAAAGCAATCAAACATTCAAATCAGCATCACCATGCTGAACATTATAGTTATTCAGTCTTTTTTTTACCTTAACTACAATTTCCAACCAATGCATGGACCCAGTAGCAAAGATCCATGCAACCCAGACCCACTGAATACAATCACCAGCTCCATGAGTACTTGAAAATTCTGCAACACTCCCAAGATTTCACTCTTTCTGTAACCTGAGATATAGAATGATTAAACTGAAAAAAATAAGTGGGGCTCTAGTGGGAGTCTGATGATCTCTTGGCAAACCCCAGAGCCAATGCAGTACAATGGTGTACTTCTTCCTCTTGTAAGGTACCACTTTGGGAAATATGCAACATTTTGTAAAGCACTCTGTGCCTTATATGATGTTCCTTTGGCCTGAATCTCTCTCTTTGTACCAGCCACCAATATATCTGGTAAATCTTCCCTTTGGCATTCACTTTATTTTGTGAGAGCAGGTGCTTTTGCAGCAGTCCTTCCAATGAAAGCCCAGTGAGCAAGCAGTAATGCCTACTTCCTGCTTGCCTGGTACTTACTTTGTGAGCAGGAAAGCCTACTCCTGGTTTCTGCCCCATCTGTCTACCCCAGCATGAGTGAGGGAAGTGTTGGCTTGTGGCCCAGGTGGTTCTACACTTCTTTCTCCTATGAAGCTGTGTGAAGCAGGGTGGGAGTTTGGGATCACACTACAGTCCAGTGTGAGCATGCCCCTAGGACACCACCCCTTCCTGGGTGAAGGATTGGAATAGGGACCAGAGTGATTGATCACTCCCTCAGGAAATTCCTTCCCAGGGGTTGGTTGAGGTAGAGCCCATAATGGTGCTCAGTTCCCCAAGATCCTTAATTGTATTTACCCCTTTTGAGGGACCATTCATATCTCCCCTGATGTGGTAGCATTTTACTTGACCTCATAACACTGGGGAGTGTTAGTCAGGATTCCAGTGAGCATTGGAAATGAACACAGGTATCTCATGTCCTGCTTGGCTAATCTATTTAGGATTTTTAATGTTCTAGCCACCAAGAATGTTAGTTTCAGGCTTTCAGGCCACCACATTTTTAGCTGATGTTGCTTGAAGGAGTTTCTATAATCAATTTTCTGTTTCTCAGATGAGGAAGACCTTAGAGACATTCCCACCTGTCCCCTCAGCACCTTGTAGTCTATTGTGGGTCTTCCATCAGTAACACCCAGCAGACCTCAAAGCAGGTGACAATACCTGCCTGCACTGTCTAGGTTCCACAATCTCTTTGCCACTTTCAGGGCATTTGTGGGATTTGCATTGCTCTGGCACACCCCTTCCAAAGGCCCTTCACCCCAGAACTGTTCCAAGGGACTCCCTCCTTGAGGGTTCCCAGCAAGTCTGCTCGTGTCATCCACATGAGGAGTAGAGAGGTAAATCCCACTGGCCATGATGGCAGGGTCCAATAGATTGAGGAAACTATGAGACTGAAGTCCTCTTCAGGTAAAGGTTTTTTTCACTCAGGATCCCCTTTACCTCTTCTGCAGTTTCTTTTTCATTTCCAAATTTTTCTGCATTCTGTAGCAGTTTAACATTCAAGGAGAAGAGCTCTAGAAGGGGGTTGTCAATGTCCAATCCAGAATTCCACAATACCCCGCCAACACTTTTAACATCATGTTAGGTCATTTAAAGAGGACAAAATCTTGTGGTCGCTTGAAATAGCTCTCCCTGGGTCTAAGCTCCTCCTCAAGCAGATAATGCAAAACCGATTCCTTCCTTCCAAGACTTTAAACAGAGGTCTTTGGCATGATTAGTGCCAGAAGTCTAACTTATCTTCTTTGCCCTGGTAAGAAGGGCACTGCCAGGCCTCTCATTAAAGAGTGAGTTATTCAACCTCTTTCTCTGGTGGGACAAGGCTTCTCTCATCCAAATGGGCCTCTTATTTTTTAGAAGTTTTTATCTCTACCTGTTGGTCATCAGAGTAAATAACTTCACCCAGCAGGGTAGCTCAACGTCTCATTCTCATTCAGTGCTTACCCAGGGAAGCATTGCAAAAATACAATATTTGTGAATGAGCAGAAATATTACCAAATTGATGTTCTATGTGTACTCAGGCCATTGTGAACAAGAGAAAAGTGGTTTTAATGATTTCTCTTGTTTGAACGAATCTGAAATTAATATTTTGGTGAAACTTTCACCCCAAGAATGTACACAATAAACCACAACAAACATACAGTGAAGCCATTCAGACTCATCTACTACTCAAAAAGAATGTTATTTCCTTTTGTATGGAAAGCTTTCATAGGATAAAGTCTGTTTATTCATGGTCTCATATGCAACAGGCTACCTATAAGTAGATTCCTGGCTTAGTTAAATAGTAGTCCAAATTGCTAAGTCCACACACATTTGTACATGCATATATATGTGTGTTCATGTATTACCATAACAGAGCCTCTCATCTAGCTGTGAAGCAGTGTGCCTTATTATAAAAGGAGGTGCATCAGGCAGAAGTGCATCATGAACAACTGTGGTTGCCCAGCAGGTAAGGAAATAAGACTATTACCAACCCTCCCCCTGAAAATTATAGAGCACTGCAGAAGCCAGTGTGTTTTGAGGAGCAGCTCCATTTTCCTGTAGTGCTCTCTCATCCTCAGAAGGTGCTGACAGTACACATATGGCTTCCCAGGCTTGTCCTGTTCATTTTGATGAGATGGAGGCACAAACAGCCAAAAACGTAAGGAACCATGTTAACATTCTGAAAGGGTAGAGGAAGAGCCATGAGAGTATGGAACCATCTTTTAATAAACATAAGTGGCAGCTCCTATTCCCACAGCTCTCCAACTACCAATAACACAGAACAGAGACTTTGGGAGCTGGTAGAACAGGATGCTTCCACTGTGGGCATGTTAAAAATAGCTTTACCCCACAAAGACAGCCTTCTGTTTGGCTATCTAACTCCCAACATTCCATCCAGAGTGCTAATTTTACTTCTGCTACTTGCCCCATTACTCTGACTGTAGTTGTAGTAAAGCTGTGCATAGTTAGGGCCTCATTTACAAGAAATGCTGCACTGTTGCATTGCAGCAAAGATGTGTCAAAAATATTTGTGCTACAGTATGCCATATTGTAATGCCATGGAAGCGCTGTATTTACAATACGACTCACCATGGTGCAATGTACCTGACTGCGGCAGAAAAAATTAATCATCTGTATGTGTTGTTCCAAAGGCATATCTGATGTTACTGCTGCAAAAGTGATGCAAGTCTGACTTGTGGTACGTAAAGTGATGCAAATCAGCCCTGCTTCACTTTTGTGCATGCAATGCGTCAAAAAAATTAAAAAAATTGTAATGCATCAGTGGGAAAACAATGCAAACTTCACTGAAGGCAGCCATGGAGCATGCAGCTTGCAGCAGCAGCAAGGACAACAACACCAGAACCAGCCATGATGTCCAGACAGATTCATAGGGGACGAGAAAGAGGAAGTTGAACTTCAGTGAGGAGGAGAATGAAATCTTGATCACTGGGGTGATAGAGCACTAACACCAGCTATTTGTCACCTCAAAGTTGCCACAAGGGAAGAAAGAGGCCATTTGGCAGGCCATTGTGTAGACGTGAACAGTGTGGGACAAGCAAAAAGGATTGTCATTGATTGCACGAAGTGGTGGTATGATTATAAGTGCAGAACAAAGAAAAAATTGGCAAAAAGACCTGAAGGCAGCAATGCAGATGGAGGAGGGAGCCCCGCATCCCAGGAGGAGCCTGTTGCCTTGGAGGAGTGGGTTGCAGCTGTCCTTTCAGACAAACTAGTATCTTGAGTCCCTGGACATGACAGTGCAGCACATGGGGTACAACCACAGACGCAGGGTAAAGATTAGCAAGGGGCAATGGGGGCAACAAAGTCATGTTGTGCATTACTGTTAGCTATGTTTAAGCGCTACACTCTGCTGTCTGCAAGGCAATAGGCCAGATTCTGGACCACGTCACATTAAATTACATTGACATGACACTTTCACTTCCCAGTAATATGTTGCACGCTTCCTCAGCCTGTGAAATGTCTGAACATTACATGTGTGAAGTGCATCATCAGTCCATGTCAACTAGGGTATACTGGCATGTGAAGTAATACACACATGAGTCAATGGAATCATGGGCCTTATTTACTACCTTTTTACGCAGTGCAGCACCACAAGTCTTCTTGCTGCTCTGCCCTTTGACAGAAAAGGCAAAGAATGTGCTGTATCATTAAGATTTTGCACATTAATGTCAGTGTCCCCTTTGCTGGTGCACAATGGCCTGCCATGTGCCAACATAGGGCACCCTTGCATGGTGGTGCAAGGCTCTCTGTGTTGCTGGGATGATTGTTATTGTACAGGAAGGGACAGCTTTGTGCACAAAAGCAATCATGGGAGGCATTGTCCCCTTTCTATGTGTGCAGCACACTTAGAAAAATCAATCAACCAATCACTTGTTAAGCTCGCTACTCACCCGATAGGGTCTCAGTGGTGGTGGGGGGAGGGGGTCGCTACTGCTCGAATAGCCAGGTCTTGAGATGTTTCCTGAAGGTCAGGAGGTCCTGGGTCAGATGTCGGTTGATGGGGAGGGAGTGCCAGGTTTTGGCAGCGAGGTGGGAGAAGGATCTGCCGCCGGTTGTGATACAGTCGATGTGGGGGGACAGTGGTGAGGTTGGCGGTGCAGAGCTGGTGGGTGGGAACGTGGAAGCTGAGACGCTCGTTGAGGTAGGCAGGGCCTGCGTTGTGGAGAGCCTTGTGAGCATGGATCAGGAGTTTGAAGATGATCCTCTTGTTGATGGGGAGCCAGTGGAGGTCTCTGAGGTGGGCTGAGAAGTGTTTGTGGTGATGGAGGTTAAGGATGAGGAGTGCAGAGGCGTTCTTGATGCGCTGAAGTTTCCTCTGGATCTTGGCCATTGTTCCCGCGTAGAGTACGTTGCCGTAGTCCAGTCTACTGCTGACCAGGGCGTGGGTGACCGTTCTTCTGGTTTCGATAGGGATCCATCTGAAGGTCTTGTGAAGCATGCAGAGGGTGTTGAAACATAAAAATGAGATGGCGTTGACTTGCTGGGTCATGGTGAGCGATGAATCCAGTACGAAGCTGAGGTTTCATGCATGAGTGGTGGGAGTTGGAGCAGCTCCTAGTGTGGCAGGACACCAGGAGTCGTCCCATGCTGATCAGTTGGAGCCAAGGATGAGGATCTCAGTCTTATCCAAGTTCAGTTTGAGGTGGCTTATCTCCATCCTGTTGGCGATGGCGTGAAGTCCGTTGTGGAGATTGGTCTTGGCGGTGGTGGGGTCCTTTGTGAGTGAGAGGAAGTGCGGCCTGTGGCTGGTGGAGGAGGAAGGCGGCAGCGGCAGAACAAGCAGGGCGGGAGCCCTTTAAATTTAATCTTCGTGCTCCCGCTCTGCGGGAAGCGCGACCTGTGACCTGTGGCTGGTGGAGGACAAAGGCGGCGGTGGCAGAAGAAGCAGGGCAGGAGCCCTTTAAATTTAATCTTTGCGCTCCCGGCGGCGCGCGGGCAAAGCCCGGGCCAAGGGCGGGCCCGTCCTGCGCCCGGCAGCGGCCGGCAGAGGCTGGGCTGGGCCACCCCCCTGAAACCTTCCCCACGAGCTCAGGACCTTGCACAGAAATCTCCAAAACAGGTACTGTGTTTTTCTTCCTTGAACCTCTGTGACCATATTCTTGTAGCCTGCACCTCTACCCTTTAAAAAAAAAAAAAATACTGGGATAAACCCATCTATCATTCTTCGCCCCCATCTTCCTAAAAGCAATTGTTTGTTATTTCACCCCCTAAGTGAACCTCTACCTAGCAGTCAACTATCATAGAACTCCTGTGCTTAAGGCAGCTAGTAATAATGGGAAAAAGGAAACAAAAAGAACCCAGCGTAAATGATACTTTACTTTAAAAAAAACATACGTTAATGTGGAAATTTATCTCAGGAGCAATGGGGAAAATTGACAAACAGATTATCAATGTCGAGGGAAAAATACTTACCCAGAATAGGCCACTAGTACCCCCTAACCCTTCGCCTTTAACAACAATTCCTGAGCATTCGGCAAACCCTTTTGGAAGTGAAATCCAGACTAAAACTACTAATGGTTGTATTCAAGATATAATTGACTCTATCTCAGATGGTGATGACCATCTTCCCTCACCAAAACGCAAGAGGAAACTCCAACTAGCAAGGAGGGACATACCATCAAAACAAGAGCCGTCTGTGAATGTTAGACATGGCTCCTCGAAAGCACAACCCAATGCTTGTATCCAAAACATTCAAACTCGCCCTCAAAACGAAAAACCTGATTATAAGAATAAACCCCATACAGCGAAAGGGAAAACTAGTGCCGCAGAGCCATTGACTGCTCTAGAAAAACTAGTTAGTACACGCTTTGACCAAGTAATGGAACACCTAACCCAATTGGAGGGAAAAATGGATTATCTGCTTAAAACATTGAATCCACAATTAATAAACCCTTTAACCTCAACTGCATGACAGCTTTGTCATACCGATCTCAACGCTAGGCCCTCTCTAACACATCAGACCCAACCACCCCTTTTTCAGATTACCCAAAGACAAGTTTATCCTTCTGCCTTACCTGAAAGAACTGGCAATCCCCAATCCTACAAAATGTCGTCAAAAAGAGGGGAATACGTAACTATTCCTAAAGCTTACCAGGGTGCCCCTTTAACTGGGAGAGACATTCTTGACCTCCCGCCTGCGGCCACCCCGTATGTGGCACTTCTTGCCAATGTCCCCACTCTATCTGGAGCACGGGGATTCATGGGCAGCTCTGAGGAACAAGGCCTTGAACTGGATTGCAACTCGCCTGAAACCTGGCCTGACAAATAAACTTTTTGAAGACATCAAGATGGTTAGAAAGGTAAAATGGGTGGGTAGAAACCATAAAATATTTAAGGGCGATTGCGTAGTTCTCTCCTTTAAAACCCCTACGCTGGTCAAAGATATCTTAAGAAGTTTAAGTCCACATCAGATCACCGACCATGGCATTGCCCTGCATCCTTTGGGTTTCTTTTATACGACCACTAAAAACCACGATGGATCTGGCCTTTGTCCCGAGGATTATAGAATCAGGCCTGAGCCGCAATATATGATTCCTACTGCGAATAGATTTTGGGGGCTTAGCATGGAAGATACTGATTGACTATTATCTGATAAGGAATCCTGCAGGTTCAAGCACCCTACAGAAACATTGGACCTCGCCCGTCTGGGTACAGACAATTCGGCAGCAGACACTGGAGGAGAACGATCGGACACGGAATCCTCCCCTAGACAACCTGTCAATGATGAATTGTTTCCAAGAGCCCTCCCAAAAAAAACTTCTACCTGCACCCTGACTCCTCTCGTATGCACAGAAACTATTACTATTCCAGGGGAAACTCAGATAACTGATAAGTCTTTTGCGGGCCAGGCTAAAACAATGCATAAAGACCATCTTTCTTTTTTATTTTGGAATGTTGCCGGCCTCCGATCTAAGGTGGAGAATGAGGCCTGGTTAGAACACATCCAGTGATTTCCCTGGGTGTGCCTCCAAGAGACCTGGTCTGTGAACCCGATTCACATAAATGGCTATAGGACACTACATGCTCCTGCTGTTCCTTCCGCACGGGGCAGGGCTAAGGGCGGCTTGTGCACCTTTATATCCAATAAGTGTGATATAATCAAGGACATTGCTCTAATATCTAATACGTTTTATCAAGTGATTTCATGTCATCTAAAAAATATCGCACAACTGGTGGTCATTCATTTTTATAAAAATGTACCTCTTCAAGATCTACGATTAGTACTTAACCTCCTCCAGTAAGATATAGACCGAGTATGTGACTCTTCAAATAAGCAGTCTCATATTGTGTGGGGAGGCGACTTTAACACATACCTGTGCCCCAGCTCAACTAAGGGCCACTGCCCTCACGCCCCTGAAGGTGACGACGATTTACTACACTTCACACACAACAACTCAGGCAACTCGTTGAATGAAGATCTATTTAGACTTGACCTCATCCTAAACAACTGCCTGACTCAGGGCAGGCCACAATTGAAACCCACTTTTAACGGCAGGCAAGCCAACATGAAAATTGATTTCATTTTACTATCTAATAACCTCCTCCCTTATGTACTTGATTATGATATTCAAGACACCATATTCAGCGATCATAATCCTCAAACCGTAGGTCTCACTTTTTCTCAACACGCTCTTATACACAGGGACTTGGAAGAGATAGTAGAAAATATTGAACTGGGAGCAAGAAATGGTTACACCATTCAGTGGTCAGACATTGAACCTATGGGTTTTATGAAACGACTAGTGACTAATCATGCTAACGAATTTAATATTTGCCTTGCAGATAACACAAGTCCAGGAGACTGTATAAAGGCCTTCATGGTAATTACGGCTGGTATAAAACAGTTTCTTAAGGCAACTTTTAGCAAATCGAAATTAAAAGAGGATAAAGGCTGGTTCAATGCTGAATGTACACAAGCTCGCAAAAACTTAAAATGTCATTTACATTCACAAAACCCGGATAAACGTCAACTAAGTTTAAAGAGGAAGGAGTATAAAAATGCCATAAAGAAAAGAAAACAGAATAAAAAAAATGAGGCATGGCAATCCCTCTATGATGCAAGCCTCCGGAATGGTAATGTAAAATTCTGGAAAATTGTGAACTCCCCGCTCCTATGTGATGAAGAAATACCAAAAATGGAAATTGCCATCACGGAAGAAGAGTGGGTTGCCTTCTTTTCTGCCATATACTCCTCAGAAAATTTGGCACAAGAAACAAATCTCCCTAAATTAGACTCCCTTGACCTCATCTCACCATTTACTCTAAACGAGGTCACTGACGCTATTAATGCAAGTAAAAGCAGAAAAGCCCCAGGCCCAGATGGAGTCCCAGTTGACATCTATAAATCTAATATCTCTCTTTGGGGTCCACTATTGACGCAGGTGCTACGCGCCTGCTGCTCAACTACTTTCATCTCGACCTGGGCTGAGTCTATAATTATTCCGATCTATAAAAAGGGAGATCGCCATAATCCCGCATGCTATCGTCCTATTTCACTGCTTGACATACTTGCAAAGATTGCGGGACGCATCATTTTAAGTAGATTACAAGATTGGATAGAGGAAAATCACATCCTCTCTGATCTACAATATGGGTTTACGGCTGGCATAGGGACAACGGAACAGGCTCTTAACCTAGAGATCATACTTGGTAAATATACAAGGGCCAAGCCCGGAGCTCTATACCTTGCATTTGTCGATTTAACCTCCGCATTCGATTGTGTGGTGCACTCAAAATTGTGGCCTATCCTGCTGGACATGGGGGTTGTAGTCCACTTTATCAGGGAATTGTACGCTGGTGCAAGCGCCAAGGTCCGCTATGGGCTTCAAGGGGAATGTACTTCATCTTTCCCCATTGAACGAGGGGTGCGTCAAGGTTGCGTGTTAGCTCCCTTATTGTTCACTTTGTATATTAACAGTCTAGAGAGGACTCTTTCCGATGCCTGTGGTGATCTTCCACAAGTAGGCTTTCGGAAGATCCCGGCCCTCTTGTATGCAGATGACGCCGTTCTGATGGCCCGTACCCCAGTCGCTTTGCAAATACTAGTAACAACCTTTGATAATTGCATGGACATCCTGGGCCTCAAAATTAATCACACTAAAACTTTCTCTATGATATATCCCAGAAGCCGCACAAAGAATTGCCACATAGACTTAAAAGGCACAAAACTAATCAACACAGGGACATTTTCGTACTTAGGCATTGTGTTCGATGATAAAGGTACATGGGCACAAGCCATAAAAGCGAGAAAATTGTTATTTACGAAAACCGTTATGGCGATAAAAAACTTTTCTAAAAGGGTGTGGAGAGCAATTCCCAAAGACATGATGACTCTTAACATTGCGAAATGTGTTTCAGTAGCACTGTATGGGGCTGGACTCTGGGGATATCGAGACAGCACTACCTTACAGCTGACTGAAAATGCTCTCCTGAAAACAGTCTTAAGTGTCCCGCAATCAACATCAACAGTAGTATGCCATTCAGAAATGGGAGTAACATACCTTACAGATCTCATTTGTGTCCAACCAATTCTACTCTGGCATAAAGTATGGACCTCAGATCCAGCGAGGCTGAACAGGGCTATCATAGTAGATGCCCTAGCACTTACCTACTCGTCCAAAATTCCATGGCTAAATTACATAAAGCACTTTCTTATTAAACTAGGCCACCCTGAGCTGTTTTTTACCCCAGATGAATTGAAAACAATTTCCAGGAAATACCTGAATAACACTTGCCTCACCCACCTGGCCGAATTGAGATGGGATGCGGAGGCAAATAAATATAGTATCAGGAGAAACCATATGATACAGCAAACGAATGGCATGGAACCATACTTATCCAAAGTCACAAACCCAAGACATCGGTTCGTTCTTACGCGCTTGAGACTAGAGTCTTTTCATTGTCTCGTTAGTTTTCCCCTGATTAATGATTGGTCTTTACAATTGGAAAAATGTCCCTGCGATAACGTCTCCGATCAAAATACAATGCACACACTTCTCTTTTGTAAATATTATTCAACCCCTAGGAAAATGTTTGTGATACCATTTTTAAAATTAATGCACTTTAAACAATGTCGTTCATGTTTCTTGTATCTTTTATCCCTTCGGTCTATCATGGTTTGCAGTGGATTAGCCTTGTTCCTGTGTTCAGTGATTAAGGCCAGACAATGTCTTGAGGCAAATGGATGAGACTTTCAAGCACTATATTTGAGATTATTTTACTTGTTTTAATCAAATGGCTTATTAACTTTTACTTCTTTTTATAATCTTTTACCTGTTTGTATTTATATTCATATTTACATGTATTGTATTCTCTGCATCCTCCCTCCTTTTTCTTCTAAAAATTGTTTCTTATGTATAATGACTTTTATGATTGCTAAAAACAATCGAATAAAGTTTCTTTGATGATGATGATGAGTGAGAGGATCTGCCTAGGAGACAATGTTAAGGTTGTGGGATCGGACGATGTTGGCGAGCAGCGCCATGTAAACGTTAAAAGGGTATGGCTGAGAGAGGATCCTTGGGGGACTCCGCAGATGGTCTTGGTGGCTTTCGATAGGAACGGAGGGAGGCGGACTCTAAGTTCTGCCAGAGAGGAAGGATGTGATCCAGTCCAGCGCCTTGTGGCAGATTCCGGTGTCGTGGAGGCGGGTGCAAAGTGTGTGATGACAGACGGTGTCGAAGGCTGCCAAGAGGTCAAGGAGGATGAGAGCCATGGCTTCACCTTTGTCAAGCTTGATCCTGATGTCGAAGGGTAGCAGGGATGAGAGCGGTCTCAGTGCTGTGGTTCTTGCGAAAGCCAGATTGGGAGATGTCGAGCAAGCTGTTGTCCTCCATGAAGCGTGATAGTTGGCTGTTGACTATCTTCTTGAAGACCTTTGCTGGGAAGGGGAGGAGGGAGATGGGCAGGTAATTTTTGAGGTCTTTGGGGTATGCCTTGGGTTTTTTGAGCAGGGTGTTGACTTTGGCGTGTTTCTGGCTCTCCAGGAAGGTGGCGGTCTCGAAGGAGATGTTGATGATTGTACGGAGTTGGGGGGGCGATGATTTGGCTGGCCTTATTGAAGACATGGTGAGGGCAGGGGTCGGTGGGTGATCCGGAGTGGATGGTGCTCATGGTCTTGGTGGTGTCCTCGTCATTGGTGTGGGTCCAGGTGCTCAGGAGGTTGGTGTGGTTGGGTGCGTTGGGGTTGGTATTGGCTGCAGCGGTCGTGGGGATCGGGGAGGCAAAGCTGACGTGGATGTCCGTGATCTTGCAGTGAAAAAAGATGGTGAAGGAGTTGCAGAGGTCTGGCGAAGGGCAGGGTAGAAAGAGCAAGGCTTGGGATTGGTGAGTTCTTTGATGATGCTGAAGAGCTCTTTGCTGTCGTGCGCGTTGTTGTCAATTTGCTCTTTGTAGAATGATCTTTTGGTGGTCCGGATGAGCTGTTGATGCCAGCGGATGGCTGTCTTGCGGGCGGTGTGGTTGCTCTCTGTTTGTTTGTGGCACCATATCTTCTCAATTTTCCAGCACTCCCAATAGGAGGCCTGAAGGTCGGCGATGAACCAGGGTGCTTTCTTGCTGGTGCAGGTGTTGGGTGGTTTCCTAAGTGGAGCGAGGGTGTTGGCACAGTCGTCTAACCATTGTTTGAGGTTGAGGGCGGCGGTGTTGGGGTCCCTGGTGTTGGATGGTGGGGTGTGGGCGAGGGTGGAGATCAGCTGGTCCTGTGAGATCTTGTTCCAATTGCGGTGAGGGATCCGTTGCGGGTGATGGTGAGTGGTGGGTTTCTGGAAGGATTAGTGGACACAGCGGTGGTCGGTCCAGTGAAGTTCGGTGGTATTGGTGAAGGTGATGTGGCTGCTGGTGGAGATGAAAGGGTTGAGTGTGTGGCAGGCTGAGTGGGTGGGCTTTGTGACGAGTTGTTTGAGGCCGAGTATGGCAAGGTTGTCGATCAAGGCTGATGAGTTGCTGTCGTTGGTGTTCTCTAGGCGAAAATTCAGGTTGCCGAGGAGTATGTGGTCCATAGAGGCAAGGGCGTGGGCGCTGATTGTGTCGGCGATGATGTCACAGAACTGTGGTCGGGGGCTTGGGGGTCTGTAGACAAGGGTTCTTCTGAGGGTGGTGTTTGCGTTGTCGTGAATCTGGAAGTGGAAGTGTTCGGCGGCATCAATGGTGTTGGTTGAGATTCTGATGGTGCTACTGTGGATTATGGCGATTCTTCCTCCTGGTTTGTTGGTGTGGTCTCTGCTGGTAATCTTATAGCCTTCCGGGATGGCTATGGCGATGTCGGGTTCCGAGGAGGGGTTCATCCAGGTTTTGGTGAGGAAGTTGATGTCTGAGGAGGTTGAGGTGAGAAGGTCCCAGAGTTCAACAGCATGCTTGTGGACGAAGTGGGTGTTGAGGAGGATGCAGTTGAGGTGGTTGTTGTGGGTGGAGCTGTTGTGGTGCTTGGTGGCTTGGGCATAGGTGAAGTTGCACATCCGGCAGGAGAAGGGTCCCTGGGTGTGGCTAGGACACAGGCGGTGGAGTGGCCAGGGTTGAGGGCGTGGAGTTCGCAGGCCGTGTAACAGTGTCTGGAGCTGCAGGGGGGGCGTGAGGGGCAGAGGGACTGCCGCTGGTCGCGGTCAGGCGCAGACAGGCTTGTCTCTGGTGCGCCCACCATTAAGAAGGGGAGGTGGGAGGGAGGAGCAGCCAGGAGGCGGGAGGTGAGGATGTATGGGGGAGAGAAGGCTAAAAAGCACACAAAATTTTGAAATAAGCACAGAAATGGCAATAAAACTAAAAGAATATGAACGGTAACAAGAACACACTCACATTACACACTAGACACCAGGGATGAGGTGCAGGCGGGTGTCTGCGGGTGGTGGAGGGCCTCGAACTTGTGGCAGCAGCGAGGGTGGGGTGGGAGGCACAGGCACAGACTGGAGGAGCTGCACTTCGTGAGGGACGAGCCCAGACCCTAAAAGCAGGTCAGGGGTCACTCTTTGCACCGCGCTGTGGCCACCATTAAGAAGGGGAGGTGGGAGGGAGGAGCAGCTGGGAGACGGGAGGCGAGTGCGAATGGGGGTACGAGGAGGTGGGCCACAGGGACGCAGCAGTGGAAAACGGACGGGTCAGAGGAGCCGAAAACAGGCGAGAAGGGAGCGCAAAGCAGCGCAGCGGAGAGAAGGCTAAAAAGCACACAAAATTTGGGATAAGCACAGAAATGGCAATAAAACAAAAAGAATACGAAAGGTGACAAGAACACACTCACATTACTTACGGACCCCATTGGACACCAGGGATGAGGCGCAGGCGGGTGTCTGCGGTTGGAGGAGGGCCTCGAACTTGCGGCAGCAGCGAGGGCAGTGTGGGAGGCACATGCACAGAATGGAGGAGCTGCATGACATGAGGGGCGAGCCCAGACCTTAAAAGCAGGTCAGGGGTCACGGGCAAAAAACATGGAGAAAAAATGTATATCACCATGTTGCACTTCCCATACGCCTCCTCAGGGGAGATGTAAGCATGTGGCGCATTCCCAGGTTAACAAAATGTTGTAAATCAGGAACGGTGTCAAAATCTTTGGGTGTTGCGTGGGTACACCCATCACAGCACCCATTGGAATGCCTATGTGACGCAAAGTAAGGCAACACATCAACTTGCACTGTGCTATTTAACTCTATATCCACAAGGCCTTGAAAAGCCACACCTACGGGCTTATTTACAAGCCCCTAGGCAACTCTGGAATGTCACTTTTAGGACAGTCCTGCAGCACACACAGCAGATCAATATTCACAAGGCCAGTTAAAACCATCATGCTTGGCTTTAAATGTCCTTGTAGGTATGGCGTGAGACAACGCAGCGCAAGGCGGTGCATTGCCTCACACTGCAATAGGGAGGCATGCCATAGGCCTTACAATGGGTGTTCTGATGATATATCCATGGCATTTGACACATTCCCAGATTTATGAGATTTCAGAAACCTGGGAAAGTGTCAAAAGCCTCCGCTTCCCCAGGGGAGGCACAACGAGGAAACATAACTTTATTTATTCTAATTGTTTTACCCTTTCTATGTGTACTGCATCCTGCAGCACATATGGAAAAACAAAAATGCCTCTATTGATTGTATTTGTGCAGGAAGGTGTCCCTTGCTGCACAAAAACAATCATCCCTACAATGCAGACACCCTTGCACCATGGTGCACGAGTGCCTGCACTGGTGCATGGTAGCCCATTTTGCACCAGTGCAGGGGAAAAGGACAGGAATGTGGTGTATCTTATAGATACAGCATATTCCTGCCCTTTCCACTTGAAGCAGGGCAGTGCAGCAAGATTCTTTGTGACAGTGCCTTGCGCCAAAACCTCATGAATGAGGTTCAAACAGGTATTGCATGGCCTTGTAGATGTAGGATTGTAGCTTGCCATGCTGGTGTGTCACAAATAGTGAAGTACTGGTGGCAGGAGTTAATGGTGGAGAACTTATGCACCATGGACTTCAACAATACGTCATGCATGGACACATGGATCACTTACAACCTGATGGGAACAATGCAGTCCCACTTATACCATAAGGCCACTGTGTCTGAAATGGGCCCTTAAACAGGCACTGCATTGGAAGCCAAGAGCATGAGCCTGTCAAAGGAGAAACAGCTCACGTCATTGGCGGATAATGTGTGTAGTTGTGAAGTATCAACACATAAAAACATGCCAAGAGCCGCACGTAGATCACTTGTCATAACAATACATATCACTCAGCTGCCCTGACGTGTGCGGTGAGACTACACAGATAGTATGACTTCATAGAAACCAAGAGAACCCATGTTGTGCACCAGATATGATTGGTTCCAGACATTGCTAGTGATAGACATCAAAGGGCCATGTGTGTGTAAAGCAAAGCAGGTGCCATGTCCTGGTAGGCTCATGGGTATGCAGTGGATAGAAAGTGCTGGCTGAATAGCTAGAACTGCCACTGTGACTGAATGTGGAGACATAGGCCCTCATTACAACCCTGGCGGTTGGTGTCAAGGTGGCGGTAATACCACCAACAGGCCGGCGGTAAAAAAAATGAGATCACGACAATGGTGGAAACTGCCAACGTAGACAGCCACATTAACATTCTGACCGCCACGGCGGTAGAAACAAACACTGTGGTGGTAACCGCCAACAGCCAACAAGGTTCAGCCCACTGTATTACAAGAGGCCTACCTGCCACCTTTTCCGGGGCGGTACCAACACCATCAAAACAGTCTGTGGAATGGAAACCACTCACCTTTCAACACCTAACGTGGAACCAGGATGCCATGGAGCCCGAGTTACAGGTCCTGCCCATGTTGGTTTACCTTCTCTTCTATCAGGAGAAGCAAAGACCCCGGCAATGACCACGGTGAGTACTGCACCTAGCACACAGGGGAGGAGGGAAAAGAGAGTGACACACACACGCAACACCCCCACCCTCACCCACAACACCATACACACAAATACATGCAGCAAAATTTCTTAAACACCCGGTCACCCCCTGGAAGAACGCAAGGACAAAATGAAATGATTGTAACAAGTGTAATCATTGAAAAATCAGATAGGCCAAATTAAAATATCAGTATATACAAATGTGTACACCAACTACACAAGACAGGATAGTAATGAAATGACAAGTGGTCCCAAACTGCATGGTCGAAGACTCGAAATGGCAAGAACACTGCTGGGGCATCAGATCGAAAATAAACCGACACCTCAGGGGGAGGGGGGGCACCTCAGCCGGATGAACGGATGACACCACTGCTCAACGAGGGGGCTCCATGCCCACAGTTTGGTCCTCGGGAGTGCAAAGCCACAGTCTCTCAACTCTCTCCAGGGGGTGGGTTGCCCACTGCTTTATCCTGGGGAGTGCAAAGCCGCAGTCTCTCAAGTCTCTCCAGTGGGTGGTTTGCCCACTGCTTTATCATGGGGAGTGCAAAGCCACAGTCTCTCAAGTCTCTCCATTGGGTGGTATGCCCACTGCTTTATCCTGGGGAGTGCAAAACCACAGCTTCTCAAGTCTCTCCAGCGGGTGGTTTGCCCACTGCTTTATCATGGGGAGTGCAAAGCCAAAGTCTCTCAAGTCTCTCCATTGGGTGGTATGCCCACTGCTTTATCCTGGGGAGTACAAAGCCACAGGCCCGTATTTATACTCCGTTTGCGCCGAATTAGCGTCGTTTTTTTCGACGCAAATTCGGCGCAAAACTAACGCCATATTTATACTTTGGCGTTAGACGCGTCTAGCGCCAAAGTATGGGCAAATAGCGTCATTTTTTTGCGTGAACGCCTTCCTTGCGTTAATGAGATGCAAGGAAGGCGTTCCCGTCTAAAAAAATGACGGCGACGCAAATGCGTCGTATTTATACTCCCGGGCAAAAATCACGCCCGGGAGTGGTCGGGTCAAAAAACCCCGCATTTGCGCCACTTTTTAACGCCTGGGTCAGGGTAGGCGTTAAGGGGCCTGTGGGCTCAAAATGAGCCCACAGGTGCCCTCCCATGCCCTCAGGGACCCCCCCTGCCACCCTTGCCCACCCCAGGAGGACACCCAAGGATGGAGGGACCCATCCCAGGGACATTCAGGTAAGTTCAGGTAAGTATAATTTTTTATTTTTTTTATTTTTTTTTGGTGGCATAGGGGGGCCTTATTTGTGCCCCCCTACATGCCACTATGCCCAATGACCATGCCCAGGGGACATAAGTCCCCTGGGCATGGCCATTGGGCAAGGGGGCATGACTCCTGTCTTTACTAAGACAGGAGTCATTTAAATGGCGTCTGGGCGTCGAAAAAAATGGCGCAAATCGGGTTGAGGCGATTTTTTTGCCTCAACCTGACTTGCCCCATTTTAAGACGCCCTAACGCCATTTTTCCCCTACGCCGGCGCTGCCTGGTCTACGTGGTTTTTTTCCACGCACACCAGGCAGCGCCGGTCTGCTAGCGCCGGCTAACGCCATTCCATAAATACGGCGCCCGCATGGCGCTTCAGAATGGCGTTAGACGGCGCAAAATGTTTTGACGCTAAACTGCGTTAGCGCAGTTTAGCGTCAATAAGTATAAATATGGGCCACAGTCTCTCAAGTGGATGTCATTCTCCACTGGTTCTGGAGGGGGCATTGTGCCCAGAGTGCTTCATCCTGCCAAGGACTGGGGGAGTGGATGCTTTTCTCCACTGGCTCTGGAGGGGGCATTGTGCACAGAGTGATTCATCCTGCCAAGGACTGGGGGAGTGGATGCTTTTCTCCACTGGTTCTGGAGGGGGCACTGTGCCCAGAGTGTTCCATCCTGCCAAGGACTGGGGGAGGGGATGCTTTCCTCCACTGAATCTGGAGGGGGCATTGTGCCCAGAGTGCTTCATCCTGCCAAGGACTGGGGGAGTGGATGCTTTTCTCCACTGGTTCTGCAGGGGGCATTGTGCCAGAGTGCTTCATCCTGCCAATGACTGGGGGAGTGGATTTGATTCTCCACTGGTTCTGGAGGAGACACTGTGCCCAGAATGCTTCACATGCACTGTGGCAGGTCCCAATCCCTCACCTGGGTGTGTGTGTCACAAGATTGCCTGGGAACAGGTAGCATGATACTCCATGGAGGCAGAGACACACTGCACCCTGCTGCGACTTTTCCTGCCACCTGCAGGTTCAAACAGTGCTGGGTGTCGTGTCTCATGTACGCTGGGCAGGGTCCAGAGCATCTCCTGCAGCCTCGGACAGCTGCCCACTGGGGATGATAGCCATGTCAGCTGTGGTGGCACTGTCTGAGCACGTCGCAGGGTTGGTGGCTGTGGCAGAGATGCTGGCGGTGGTAAATGTGTCAGCACCTGCGGAGGGACACAGCAGGACGTCTCCTGCAGCCTCGGATGGCTGCCCACTAGGGATGATCTTGGGGACCCTTGCTGAGGCAGCGGACATGCAGGTGGCGGTGCATGTGGCCGTGCAGGTGGCGGTGTCCACCGCCGTACAGGTTGCTGTTCTGGTTGCCAGACTGGGTGACTCTGATCCCCCAGCCGGAAGCTCCGTGCCCTGTTTTGACTTACCCTTCACCTTGTGTCCGTTCCCCACCTTTGATGTCGCTTCTGGTCCTTTGGCACTGTCCCCTTTGGCTTGGAGGAGCCCTTGCTGGGTGGTTGGTGCGGCTCCTCCCTCCCTGATGGGTGCTGCCCACGATGTGACCTTACTTGCTGAGACCACAGTGCTGGAGGATTTGGTGGCTGAGGTGCTGGGCTGGGACATGGACAACCTGGCCCTAGGAGAAGGACAGGGGGGGAGGTGTAGGGAAGAGGTCAATGTTAGCCAGGAAGAGTTTCTTAGACACACTGGGACAGGAAGATGGAGAGGGTTTGGGAGTAGAGGAAGAGGTAGTGGTTGTAGTAGGTGTATGTATGCTGAATTTGGGCGAAGATGCATAGGCCGAAGGCTGTTGTGCAGTGGATGGCTGTTGGGTGGGTGTGTGCCTGCGTTTGTGTAGTTTGGGAGGAGGGCTCACAGACACACTGAGAGAGGACACCGGGGATGTGTGAATGGTAGTGGGGATGGTGATTGCACGTGAGCATTGTGTGGTGATGGGCATGCTGGTAATGGAGGTAGTGGATGAAGATGTAGTGCATGCAGGTGTGAGTGGAAACGAGACAGGGAGGGAGGAGGAGGACATGGAGGAGGGGGACACAGTGGAGGCAGTGGATGCTGGTGTGTCTGCATGGGGATGGTGCTTGTGTGAGTGCCTGTGGAATGTATGGCGCTTATGTTTGCCATGTCCACTCTTGTGTGTTGATGAGTGTGCATGCTGGTCTGATGGTGTGCTTGGGATAGGCTGAGATACAGGGGATTGGGTCTGGGTAAAGGAAGTTGGAGGGGGAGGCTGGACACAGGGACAATGGCTGCCATGAGTGCTGAGGCCAGAGCCTGAAATGCTCTCTGTTGGGCTGCCACGCCAGAACGAATGCCCTCCAGGTATGCATTTGTTTGCTGAAAATGCCTCTCGACACCCGGGATGGCATTCACAATGGTTGATTGCCCAACAGTGAGGGATCTCAGGAGGTCAATAGCCTCCTCACTGAGGGCAGCAGGGCTGCTTGGGGCAGGGCATGAGGTGCCTGGGGCGAAGGAGATGCCCACCCTCCTGGGTGAGCGGGCACGGGAAACTCGATGAGGGGCTGCTGGGAGGGCGGTGCTGGTAGGGGAGGTGGTGGCTGCACCTGTTGTTGCGGTGGGCACTTGCAGTGTAGGTCCTCTCCTGTTGAAGGTCAGGTATCAAGTGAGGGAACAGATAGAAAATGGCAGTTACGTTTGCAGCGGTGTGTACCGTCACCACCGGCGTACATCGTCATTGGCTCCTGGAACCAATAGGGCCCAATGATAACCAATGCTGAATTGAGCAGTGGTCTTCGACCGCCTACCGCAACGCTGTACAACTCCAGCGCAGTTACCTCATTTCCCCTTGTCCCTCCTTACAGGTCAGGCAGCCGCCATTTCAGGGGGCCACATGGCAGGCCAACTAACTGCGTCACACCTAGTTAGGCCAGGAATACGGACAGACAAAGGCACATAGACATAATTTCACGATTGTGCTAGACAGCCTTGTGAAACCTATGTGGTGTATGACCCTCTGCTCACCTTTCTCCTCCATAGGGCACGTCCACTGGGGTAGGTAATAAGATGGCGGCATCCTCCGGTGTACAGACCCCTGGTGGACCTGTCGACAATGGAAGACAGACACATCATTATCACTTACAGACTTAATCGTGCAACAATCCAGGAACAGTGTGTCCAGTTGGAGCCAGACCTGATATCAGCTTTCCGCCATCCCACAGGAATCCCCCCTCTAGTGCAGGTCCTGTCAGTGCTACATTTCCTGGCAAGTGGGTCTTTTCAAACAACAGTGGCCATAGCATCAGGGATTGTTCTCTATCGTGTTGTCCAGAGTATTATCTGCCCTGCTGAAACACATGCGCAGCTACATCGTTTTCCCTCAGGTGGAGGATCTGCCCACAGTAAAAGGTGACTTTTATACCCTGGGACATATTCCCAAATATCACTGGTGCCATTGATGGTACACATGTGGCATTTGTCCCCCCGCAGGAATGAACAGGTGTACAGAAACTGGAAAAGCTACCATTCAATGAATGTGCAGATGGTGTGTTTGGCAGACGAGTACATCTCCCATGTGAATGCCAAGTATCCAGGCTCTGTGCATGACGCTTCCATTTTGAGGAATAGCAGCATCCCTTATGTGATGGGGCAACTACAGAGGCACCGTGTGTGGCTAATAGGTTAGCCTAAAGTCCTCACACAGTTTTATTTGCTGTCTGGGTATGGGAGAATCCCTAATGTTTGGAAGATGTCTAACAGTTGTCCCTCGAAATTTGCAGGTGACTCTGGTTACTACAAACTGTTATGGCTACTGACCCCAGTGAGGAATCCCAGGTCAAGGGCAGAGGAATGCTACAATGAGGCACATGGGCAAACTAGGTGGACAATAGAGCACACCTTCGGCCTCCTGAAGGCCAGATTCTGGTGCCTCCATCTGACAGGTGGATCCCTATACTGCTCACCAAAGGAGTGCCAGATAATCGTGGCATGCTGTATGTTGCAAAACCTGGCTTTGCAACAGCAGGTGCCTTTTCTGCAGGAGGATGGGCCTGATGCTGGTCTTGTGGCAGCTGTGGAGCCTGTGGACAGTGAAGAAGAGGAGGCAGAAGAAGAAGATATAGAAAACCGAAACAACATCATCATGCAATACTTCCAGTGAGAAACAGGTAAGAGGATGGCACTGCTTCCCACATATCATACTACTGTAGGACATTGCATAAATCGGCATTTTTACCTCTGTGTATTGACCCTTACATGTCACTTTGCCTTTCCATTTAACAGATCTGGGTCCCACTTTGTGCCCTCTGCTATGTTTACTGCTGCCTAACAACTGTGTAACATTGGTATATGAACATGTACATTGACATTGCTATATTTTTGAGAGGTGCTATTACACATTTGTGGAAGTACAGACTGACTCCAGATTGATTTGTGATTCAAGGGTGTTTACTTATGTGCTAATAAGTGGAGGGGGGTGTGCAATGGGCTTGGGTGATGGTGGAGGAATGTCCATGGTAGAGTTCAGTCTCTTGGTCTCACAGGTACATTGTCCATGGGGGCATAGGAAGGTGAGCAATGGCAGTTTAAGGTGGACAAGGTGACAAAGTGGGACAGAGGGGTGACAATCAGGAGATTCCTATTTCCTGGTGGGGATCTTGGCAATGTTCTCTGTCTTGTTCCTGGATCTCAGGGACCGTTTGCGGGTTGGGTTTCCTTCTGCAGGGGGTGGGGTGCTGGTGGCCTGCTGGTCCTGTGGCAGTGCCTCCTGTCCACTAGCGCTGGCCGAGTTGGAGGGCTGTTAATCGTCCAGGCTAGTGTCAGGGGCCAGTTTGTGTGCCACGGTATCCCTAATGGTGTTTGCCAGGTCTGCCAGCACCCCTGCAATGGTGAGCAGGGTGGTGTTAATGGACTTCAGGTCCTCCCTGATCCCAAGGTAGTGTTCCTCCTGCAGCCCCTGGGTCTCCTGAACCTTGGCCAGCACTGTGCCCATGGTCTCCTGGGAATGGTGGTATGCTCCCATGATGTTGGAGAGTGTCTCGTGGAGAGTGGGTTCCCTGGGAATGTCCTCCCCCTGTCGCACAGCAGTCCTCCCAGCTTCCCTGTTGTCCTGTGCCTCTGCCCCCTGATCATTGTGCCCACTGCCACTGACCCCAGGTCCCTGATTGTCTTGGGTTGGTGGGTTTGCCTGGGGTCCTTGTAGTGGTGGATGCACTGCTGATTGACGTGTCCTTGGCCCGCTGGGTGGGTGCTTTGGTGGTGTTTCATGAGGGGGGAGGGTCTGTAGTGGCTTGTGACAGTGGCAGGGGAACCGACTGTCCCGAGGTCCCTGATGGGCCGGGCTGGTCATCTTGATCCAGGCGTGCAGAGCTGCTGTCATCACTGTGGGGCTCTTCTGTGGGAGGACTGGACATGTCTGTCACCTCCTGTCCGGTGATGTTGGGTATGGGTCCTGTTGGGGTGTAAATGCATAGTTTTAGCATTTGTGTGTGGCATCTTGTGCAATGGGTGAGTTACCCTCTACTCCTGTGCTTGCATTATTGTGTTTGCCCTTGTGTGATTGTTGTTTTGGGGTCTGGGTGGGTATCAGTACTGGACATGCTTTGGTGATGGGGGTCCATGCATAGGTGTTGCATGTAGGGCCTTGGTATTGGGATGGCTGGGTTGTGATAGTGGGGCATATGTGAGGTGTGGGAGTGATGGGGGTGAGGGTGGGGGTATGTGATGGCATGCAGGTGGGGTGGGGGATAATGTAAATAAGATATTACTTACCAGAGTCCAGTCCTCCTGCTACTCCTGCCAGGCCCTCAGGATACAGTATTGCCAAGACTTGCTCCTCCCATGTTGTTAGTTGTGGGGGAGGAGGTGGGGGACCACCGCCAGTCCTCTGTACAGCAATCTGGTGTCTGGATACCACTGAACGGACCAACCCCCGTAGGTTGTTTCACCTCTTCCTGATGTCATCCTGTGTTCTTGGATGCTGTCCCACTGCGTTGACCCTGTCAACTATTCTCCAAAATAGCTCTTCCTAGCAATGGAGGTGTGCTGCACCTGTGATCCGAATAGCTGTGGCTCTACCCGGATGATTTACTCCACCATGACCCTGAGCTCCTACTCAGAAAGCTTGGGGTGTCTTTGAGGTGCCATAATGTGGTGTGGATGATGTGTGAGGTGCTGTTTGTTGTGCTATGTGATGTGTTGTGTTGGGGTGTGTTGTTTGAGGTGCGTGGATGTTCTATGAGTGATGATGTTGTGTGCCTGTGGATGCTGGTGCTGTGTTTGCTATTCTCTCTCTCTCAGCTTTTTCAAAAAAAAATTGTTGTAAGGGTCTGTGGGTAATGTGGGTGTGTGTTTTATAGTGGTGTGAGGGTGTGGTGTGGTGTGTGTATGTGTATCAGGTGTGTGTATTTGGAATTGTCCAATGTGGTTGTGTTTTGTAAGTGTGTTTGTATTTTGAGAGCGGCGGTGTGTACCGCCAATGGATTACCGCGATTGAAAGACCGCTGCATTGATTTGTGGGTCGTGATAGTGTAGGCGTATTATTGTTGGTGTGACAGTGTAGGTTTTGGTATCGCCAGTTTATAACTGACCTTTGGTGTGGTGGACTTGTGTGGGTGTCTGTATTGTGGCGGATTCCGAGATTTGGGTCATAATACCTGTAGCGGATTTCGCCGCCGCCACGGTATGTTGGTGGCCTTCAGCATGGCAGTAAGCGGGATGTACCATTAGGGTTGTAATGAGGGCCATAGTGTAGCAAGGCGGTCAAAATGTAAAAGTGTATTGCAAAATAGTCAGACCTGTACAAATGTGCTGCTGTGTCTGTCAATGTCACACTTAATTTGCAGGTAGGAAGTAATGAAATGTAAGAACGCATTGGGGAATCACATCCTACAAGTGATGTGCTCATGCTTGAAGATGTAGCATGCGGCCGGGCGGATATTAAATGCACACCGTCTCATAATGCCACATGTGCCTGATTTGAAAGATGTGAAAAAGGGGCATGTCATGTGAAATTCAAAACTAGTCCACCACCACAAAGGGCATCAGGTAGCAAAGGTTGGGGGCTGAGATGGATGGGCCCAGTCATGTTGAAAACTGGGTACATATATATCTTTCTAAACAATTTCACTACCATGTGGAGTACAGTCTGATCCATAGGCCTTAAGAACAACAAGATATGTCAGTACTCTGGACATGGTCACACATATTGTTGATTTTGTAGGCACATGAGAGTTAATCTATGACCTAGGTTACATCATCATGTGGCAGTAAGGTGAGTCACTTGCCCTACATGAGTAGTTGCTAAAGAGGCATGTGCAAGTATAAGTGAGTTGCCCTGTGGCAAAGGATATGTCATACTTTACAGACACCCACATGTTGTAAGTCTTAACTAGGGTGAGTGTCTGTGCCAGTAACTTACCTAGTGTGATATTGACCATAGCCCCATGTTTGAGACACAGTATCAACTATCCCCAAAGATGTTGACAAAATGGAATGCAATCATTCAATCTGTTTCTTTGGTGTTAAGATTTGGTCTGCATAACTGTAACCAATTGAAACCTTGCCCAAAAGTATACACAGTATGCATGCAAGGCTGCTAAAGCATAGTGCCACAGTGTACATTGGGAAACCCATATTGCAGACCCTTTATAAATTTTGGACAAAAGCCATATCACTTGCACAAGAGCAGTGGCTAGGTTGATGGACACAGGGAATGCAGCTACAATAGGGATTATTTTTAATCTGAACAGAAGGAGTGTCCACATGTCAAAATACAGTCACCATAGGCTTCACAAGAGGGAATGCAAATTACCTTGTCAAATGTGGGCATGATCTGATCTATGACAACAAAAAATGGATATGTAGCATCATTTCTAATGGAAATGTAATAGTGTTGGAAAGATTGAAAGATGAGAATTAGAAGAATATAAAATAAATCTTTGAAATTTAGAGCTGTTTATAATTAAAAGTAATTGATACCCAAAATCAAGTAAAATGTGGAGGATAAAGCTTGTTACTCTGTAGGAAGTAACAAATATACAATTACTATATCAAGAAACTAAAAATATTATTTTATAACATTTGATATTTTTAAAAATATAAAAAATATAAAAATGAAGAGTTTAAAAAAAATTTAAAGATATAAAATGAAAATAAACAATAAAACATATAGTAAAATGACACAGTTAGTTTTGGAGGAAGTGAAGGAAATGAAGGAATAAATACAAAAACTGACAATGTTGGAAAATTATTGTACTAAATCAAAAAATTATAATATATATATAAAAAAATCTTAGCCTTTTTTGCTCTGTATATTTTTCTATAAGTTTAGTCATCAGTCTAGAAATTATCATGATGGTGATTATCGATTATTTTAACTGTTCACGGCATTTTATATTTAATATGGGTGGGAGATGTATATAAAATATCATATTGGTTGATATGTTATGTATTTGTATATTTTTTATACCCCTGAAGAAGTCCGTGAGGATGAAACGCGTTGGCTATGATGGATTAGATATTGTTAATGTGGATAAATAAAGAACTAAAAGTTTTCATAAGAACTCTATTGAATTATGTGACTTGTGAAGAAATGTGATAATTTTGTGGATATTAATGGACACTTCGATGTGCTGGGTCTCCTTCTTCATGACATGTGCAATTGTGTTGTAATATGTTTCATGACAAAAAATCCTGCTTTGTCAGTCACACTTTTGTTGTTTCAAGATCGTAGAGTTACTGCCCCCTGAAAGGCAATGTAAGTGCAAATTGGACTAAATACCCCCGAATAACATACATCTGATGCCTCAATGTTATAATCAATTAGAAATTTTCGCAAGTCTGAAAGACATACACATTAATCATGTCAACATCTGACTGAAGGCACAGATAACATTGTTCTCTCACATTGCAGAGGATGCACCTACAACTCTTGAACAGCTGCGTATAAGGGATGACAATCTGAATGAGAATGACAGCATTGCCAGCACTATGTCAAGTCACCCTCCGGGAAATCCTGGGCTCATTCAACACAACATCTCCAGCTGTGGGAAGTTCTAACAGCATAGCAGGCTCTCCAGAGGATTCTCCCAGCAGTCAACAAAGAACACCAGCCATACTACCCCCAGCCCTGGACTCTGAGGACCCGCAACTAGAATTTCAGCAACTTGTGGTAGGAGTCCAGGGGGACATGCTAGATGTGGTGGGGATGGAGACAATGGTGGACACTCTAGAGGCAGTCCGTAGGTGCCTCAGTACAAATAAGGACATCTCGTCCACTATACGAGGTACCTGCACTAGGCTCTGTGGACTCCAAAAGTCCCTGTCTGATATCGCTGGTGTCATGAGGCAGAGGCATGAACAACTGCATTGCCAAAGTGGCACCAGCAAGGTTGCCAAACAGCTGGGGGAAATACCCAGTATCCTGGAATTCATGGAGTGGAATCAGGATACATACATCGCCCCTATTGTGTCTACCATCACGATGTTAGTGCTGTGGTATCAAAAATGCTTTAAAAAATGGAGGCCCTCCTCAGAGCAGTGCTGCCTCACTTTCTGACGTGGAGAAATGCTGCTCCAGACAGGGGATCCACAACTTCATCCCACAATGTGTGTGCCCCTCCTATGCCTCAGGCGCCTACAACACCCCCTCACGGGAAGCAGCACACTCATCAGAGGAGGAAAATGTGGACTCAAACTCATTCAAACATAAAAGTGCCAGGTAGCATCTCTCTGTGCCAAAATGGCTGTTTCTCTTTCGCCGGTTGTTCAGCCATTCTAGAGTATGTGCTACTGACCCTATTTTGCTGTCCCACCTGTTGACCTAAAACAATTTAGGATGGTCAGTGTGGCTTGCCCCCCGACTGGCAATTCGATCATTCTCTTCCTGACTGAAACACTCCTCTTCCAGATATATACATTGTGAAGGATCTCCCATTGGATTCGGTCTGGACATTCTCTGGCTTGGGTGAAATATTGGGGTTGTAGAAACATGGGGCCAGATGTAGGAAAGGAATTGCAACTCGCAAACGGCAAAAACTGCCGTTTGCGAGTTGCAAATCACATTTTCCTATTCAGAAATGCATTCTGCGAGTCGGACCGACTCGCAAAATGCATTTCAGAATCGCAAATAGGAAGGGGTGTTCCCTTCCTATTTGCGATTCCTAGTGGTAGGCAATACCATTTGCGACCGCATATGCGGTCGCAAATGGTGTTGCAGTTACCATCCACTTCAAGTGGATGGTAACCCACTCGCAAATTGGAAGGGGTCCCCATGGGACCCCTTCCAGTTTGTGACTGGACCCAAAAACATTTTTTCAGGGCAGGGAGTGGTCCAAGGGACCACTCCCTGCCCTGAAAAAATACCGAAACTAAAGGTTTCGGTTTTCTTTTTAAGTGCAGCTCGTTTTCCTTTAAGGAAAACGGGCTACACTTAAAAAAAAAAAACTGCTTTATTTAAAGCAGTCACGAACACGGAGGTCTGCTGACTACAGCAGGCCTCCATGTTTGCGAGTGCCCATAGTCGGTATGGGGCCGCAATTTGCGACCCACCTCATGAATATTCATGAGGTGGGTCATTGCGACCCCATACCGACTTGCAGACGGTGTCTGAGACACCGTTCTGCATAACATTTTGCGACTTGCAAACAGCGAGTCGCAATGACTCGCTATTTGCAAGTCACAAAATGTTATTTTGCTACATCTGGCCCATGGTGTGGTACTTGCAACTTGCTCCTATGTCCACTTTCAAATAAAATCACTTTCCCCAAACAGCTTGTTTTATGTCTGGTAGTTACAAGATGGAGTACCTCATGTTATTTGTGCTGGCCCATAATTCTCTACAGTTTCACGACACAGAATTGCATGCAATTGAAAAATAAAATAGTATGCCCAAAGGAAGGCTAAATGTGTATGTGAAACATATGTGAGTCTGTACCAGCAAGTAGCTACCCAAGATTACTTGTATGAAGTTCTTAGAAATAAAAACTGTCACTGGTCATGCAAAAATATGTGACTGTCCAGGCGGCAGATATGTGAGTGCATGCTAGCCAACAATCTACCATGATGTGTCAATAGTTTTTGTGGTGCACTATAGTGAGTGAGGAAGTTCATGCAAGTGGTATGTAAACCTACATATACCTGGTAACTCAGATTTGCATCAGGCATTTGCTGTCACATTACATTTAGCTTCACAGCACATAGTACAACATTTGGATGAGAACCTGTATTTGGCATATTGTCCATCCACAGCAGAAATGCCACTTCTGCTTCAGTACCACGTGGGATAATCCACAATGTGAGTAAGGAGGCAGAATTATAAGTCATTCATAATCATTTATTTTACACAGTACTGTCACAATAATATCTAAAACAGAAATCATCTACACTACTTTACAGACCTACACTAGCTATGCCTATGCTAACCTAAGCTAACTAATCCATCCTACTGTATCCTACAAACAAACTAAACTACCTATCCTTAACCTATGAATATCTGGCCATAAACACACATCAGACACATTGACCATCAACCACACCACCAGCTTTTATGCGCAATGGGATATGAAACACATACAGTAAACCTGTACATAAACTAACTAAACATTTAAAGCTAAACAAATATATATTTTTGGGATTTTTCTTAAAAGATGTTGCTTTGTTTGTTTTCATACAGGCACTGAACTTCAACCCTCACCCACTTAATGCATTATCCACCAATATGCACAACTAACAATTATGAAATACTAAAAGCTAGCTACCTTTAAAAACAACATAACTTAACACTAACCTAATCCTTGTACTATACTATGCAGACATCAGATGTAAAAACACAGGGAAGGGGTAGCATGTCCAAGTCCACTAAAGTTGGGTTAAAATAGTGTCTACAGATTTTTGTAGTTTGTCCATCTTCAACAAGATGGTGGCAACCTGTAGTTTAAGGCCTGCCAGCCTCCTCCTAATGCCATCACTGGCCTTCCGGTTCATTCTGGTGGCATGCCCCAGGGTAGCATGTACTCCCTGTGGTGGGACATTTGAGGTCCCAGGGGAAGCTCCAATGTCTGAAGATATTGTACCATTATCCTCAGCACTCAATATTGACCTCTTACCCTGTTTTTTCCCCCCTGGTGGTGACCTCCAATATCCTGTTGCCTTGCTTTGCTCAAACTTCTGCCCCTTTTTCTGGAGTGCCTTGCTGACATGTTGTATGTGGAGGTATCTCTCCAAATGTGTCAGAAAAGCTTTTTTCTGCTGTGAGTTCATATTTATGTGAGACATATGTATCAGATGAAGATGAAGACGTCACTGGTGTCACCAAGTACATGCATAAACACATAGTAGCAGCAAAAGTAGCATATCCAGCTCGAAAAAGGACTCCTATATGAGGAATCTTGAACAATTGTCACAAGAAACTTGATGATCTCCTGAAGATGAACAGCTAATGCACTACTATCTTGGTCTTGTAAGTATCTATCCAAAAAAGATATTATGAAATTGTAAGAATAAGGACATGATGACCCTAATGGTTGCTACCAAGTGTTCTCATCCACAAAGTTACTGACCCAGCCTAGTATGTGTAACAACAGCAGTAGATTGAATGTGAAATGGTCTGCATGCAGACAGCAATGTGCATACATGCCTGTGGGAATGGACAAGTTGGCCTTATACCTCTAATAACACAACAAAGGTAGGAACACGACCTTGTAATAGGATATTGTATATATGTGGACATGAGCCAGGCATTTAACTGCATTGTCACGTGTGGCCTGCTGGCATGTGGAAAATTGCCTCATGCATATTCAGTGCCTCATTAACAAGTGGCCTGCAGTGCAGGTGTGCCACTTTTTGTGATGCACAACATTGCAGGCTGCAAGGCCATATTTACAAGGCCACTCAAAGCCACCTTGCATGCCTTTTCATGGCCTTGTAAATATGGCCAACTTTCACTCATACTCCTACGTGAAAGAGGCATTCCATGGGTGTTGCTGTGGGTGTTCCCAGGCAACACCCATGGAATTGTATGCATTCCTGGGTTTATAAGGTTTCGTAAACCTGGAAATGCATCAGTTTCCTAAGCCACCCCTGGGGTGGCGTAAGGGTGGGGCAACAGGGAGAAACAGCATTATTTCTCCCCCTTTTTCCTATTTCTATAGGTGCTGTACTCTGCAGCACACTTAGAAGGAGAAAACACCTCTTGATTTGTTTTTTGCTGGAAGGTGTCCCTTCCTGCAGAAAAACAATCATCCATGCAACACAGGCATCCTTACACCATGGTGCAAGGGTGCATCTTTATTAGTGCACTGCAGGTATTCGTGCACAGGTGAAAAGTACAGAGATGCTCCGTATCTTGCAGATACAGTGCACTCCTGCTCTTTTGATTTGACACAGGGCATTCTCAGCAAGAAGGCTTGCGACGCTGCCCTGCACCAAAACTTTGTAAGTGAGGTCCACTGTCTTCAGTGGTTTATTTATAAACACAGCCTGTGTAGATCTTCCACTGAAAATGTGTCTTACATTGTCATGTGGTCAACAACACTAGCAATGTGCTTCATACATGTAGACAGAAGTTCATCCCTCAAATGTGTTGGTCACCTCAGATTCCAACATGTTGATATTGATCCTCTGTCACCCTAGGTCACATGTCACTGATATGCAGTACTCAAAGTGATGCACAGGTACCTATAATGCTGTGAGGACAATTGCAACATGTAATGATAAATAGAGGTTATGGGCGAAGCCAAGTTTATCATTGCTTTGTACAATGAACTTACATGCTCACTGCAAAAAATTGGAAATGTGATTCACACTATTTAGCAATCATGAATGACACAAGTTGACTTTGCCACTTCAGAAATACTTCAGCAGCAACAACACTAATGCGGAATCATGTTTAGAGATGCAGAGCTTACATGGTCAGCCAGATCCATTGTATTACTTACGTTGTCAAGACACTAAGGGCTCAGATGTACAAAGCATGCCTTTTTCTATGTACCAAAGCAAAATGCAAGTCGGTAACTTGTTCACCAAATCGCATATTGCTTTTACAATTCAGTATAAGGAAGAGGCTTGTTTAGGGCATACCTTCTTAATACCGAATCGCACTGGCATGTAGGAATGTTTTGCAAACAAGAAAGCAGTCGCAAAACATTCACAGTTACCACCAACTCCAAGTTGGTGGTAACCCATTTGCAAACTGGAAGTGGTCCCAGGGACCCATTCCCCTTTGTGAATGGAAGCGTGAATATTTTTTCAGAGCAGGTAGTGGTCCCACTTTTTATGTTTTTGTTTGAAAAGCATCCTGTTTTTCCAGCAGGCCACCATCCCTGTGAATCTGGCCTTTCCAATTGGGTAGGAAATTGCGACCTTCCTCATGAATATTGATGAGGTAGGTCTTTGTGACCCCATTGGGAATTGCTAAATGTATCTGAGACACATTTGTACATTTCATTTTGCAAGCTTAAGTCGCAATTAGAGACTTGCAAAATGAAATGGACAAACATTTGGCCCTAAACCACTGGTACATGTAAGTATCTCAGAACAAATAGCATATTGAGTTGCATGAAGGTCTGACAAGCCTATAATCAATTACACTGCACCATATCACAATTTTGTGTGCGTTTCTGGGTAACTGGTAGTCATCTGTGGTTCATAGTACATGTCACAAATGTTTTCATTAATGCAGATCAGGTGGTATATAGGCCAGATGATGGCACATGTCCCATTAGCATCACCAACCTAGTTGGCACAACATCAGCACATCAACTTATGATACAACTATCATATGTGCCTGACTAGCTAGGGTATTGTACTACAATGCAAAGTTATCCTATTGTATTGTATTTGCCACTTTGGCATACTACTGTAGTGTATCAACATGTCAGCAAAAGCTTGTTTCAGCTGACTTAAGATGCACATTACACATTGCATGCAAAACAGCATACATGAACTCAGACATTCTTAACTGTGTACATAAACAATCAGGAGACACTGACGGGCAGCATTAGGATCTTAAAATGTGTCAACCTCACCAGGTGTGTCGTTTGCAGGTCCACCTGAAAGACAAGAAAATGTACAATGATGTGTGAATGCTAGACATCCTCACTGTGTACGTACGTAGCCCAATATATTACCATTACTCATGATTGCTAAAGGTCTGGTGCTCGTACTGCTGCTGGTGGTCGCTGACGTGCTTGTTCCTGAGATGCCTCCCAGTGCCTTACAACTCCCCCTCCCTTCTCCACCTCGGTTTTCACTGCCACAGCCACTACCAATGGCCAAGAATTTGGCAGAACTAAATACCACTGGAGAAAGTCACAAAAAATGTCCCATAACTACACCTTCACTCCTTACTTAGGCCTCGGCTGCAAAGCTGCTGCACCACACCGGAGTCTAAGCTGCAGAGCTGGTGAGGCTCGGAGAGGCGGCCACAGTGTCCTTGGAGGCTCGGAGGCCATGTCCACGTGAGGAGGTGGTTATATGAAGAAGGGTGGTGTGTGACTGCAGGCTGTGTCGGACTGTGGAGGTGTGCAAGTGGTGCGAGTCTGGGACTGAGGCATGGTGGGTTGTTAGTACTGCACCCTTAGGGTAGAGCTGGAGTAGTGCAGAGGAAATTAGGCTAGGTCTCTGGTGCAGCTTGTGTCACTCTTGTGCTCCCGTGCCCTGTCCAGAACTTGCATCTTACTGTCATTCTGCATCCTACTGCACCAGTGGCAATTCAGTCATTTCAACCACCCTGTCAGATAAACTTAGGCCCAGATTTATACTCTGTTTGCGCTGAATTAGTGTCATTGTTTTTACGCTAATTCAGCGCAAACTTAACTCCCTATTCATATTTTGACCCCATACTAGTCTAACATCAAAATATTGGAGTTGAGTAATTTTTTGGATGTGAGAAACCATTTTGCATCAATGAGATGCAAGGTGGGCATTCTCATCCAAAAACTGACTCTAAGGCCCTAGCACTTTCTTTATCCTCACATGCAAAAAATGGTGCACAGGAGGGAGGCGGGCCAAAGTAATGGCGCTAAGCTTGCTTAGCACCATTATTTAACACCTGGGTCTGGACAGGCGTTAAGGGACCTTTGGACCCATTTTCATGGCCAAACACCATGGAAAGAGCCTAGAGGTGCCCTCTCCAAGTCCCAGGAACACCTAAACCCACACGTGAGGGACACCACAGGATGGGGGACCACATCCCAGGAAAATAGGAAAAGTATAGGTAAGTATTCATGTATTTTTTTAAAGTGCTGTTGGGGGCCCTGAAATGCCCCCACTACATGGCACTGGGTGCAATGGCCATGCCCAGGGTACCCTTGGCCATTGGGCTGGTGGGCATGACTCCTGTCTTTTATAAGACAGGAGTCATGTGCTATGGATGGTTTCGCGTCATGAAATGACACTGGGCTGGTTAGAGTCATACTGTTTGACACTAACCAGTCAAAAGTCATTTTTATTTACATCATTCTCCCATACCACCACCCCCACCCAGCTAATGTCATTTTCCATGCCGTTAGCCCACCCTTTGCACCAGATTGCGCCATTCCATTAATTTGGTGCCAGGCTGGCGTCCTGGAATGGCACAAGCCAGTGCTACACTTTGTGACGCAAAACTGCACAGACGCAGTTTTGCGTCAAAAAGTATAAATATGGGCTGCAGTCTTAAAATTGATCTTATGAATGTTATAACCACCCACATTTCTAGAACTAATGCTAAACTGGAGAATTTTACAGGTTTAATTTTTGAGGAACAAGGAAGAAATCAGGACAATCTATCAATCTTTGGGTGTGACCCAACTATTGACAAACTAAGGGCCGTATTTATACTCTGGTTGCGCCGAATTTGCGTCGTTTTTTTCGACGCAAATTCGACGCTAAACTAACGCCAACTAACGCCATATTTATACTATGGCGTTAGACGCTTCGGGCGCCAAAGTGCCCGGAGTGGGCGTCATTTTTTAGCGTGAACCCCTTCCTTGCGTTAATGATATGCAAGGGAGGCGTTCCCGTCTTAAAAAATGACTCCCAGGCCTTTACGTGGTATTTATACTCCCGGGCAAAAATGACGCCCGGGAGTGGGCGTGGCCAAAAACGGCGCTTTTGCGCCGCTTTTTAACGCCTGGGTCAGGCATGGTGTTAAGGGACAAGTGGGCTCAAAATGAGCCCAGAGGTGCCCTCCCCTGCCCCCAGGGACCCCCCCTGCCACCCTTGCCCACCCCAGGAGGACACCCAAGGACGGAGGGACCCATCCCATGTACATTAAGGTAAGTCCAGGTAAGTTTTTTTTTTTTTTTTTTTTGTGGCATAGGGGGGCCTGATTTGTGCCCCCCTACATGCCACTATGCCCAATGACCATGCCCAGGGGACAGAAGTCCCCTGGGCATGGCCATTGGGCAAGGGGGCATGACTCCTATCTTTACAATGATAGGAGTCATGTTGATGGGGGATGGGCGTCGAAAAAAAATGGCGCAAGTCGGGTTACGACGATTTTTTCGACGTAACCTGACTTGCCCCATTTTAAGACGCCCATACGCCATTTTCCCCCTACGCCGGCGCTGTCTGGTGTACGTGGTTTTTTTCCACACACACCAGGCAGCGCCGGTCTGATTGCGCCGTCTAACGCCATTCCATAAATACGGCGCCCGCATGGCGCTTCAGAATGGCGTTAGACGGCGCAAAATTTTTTGACGCTAAACTGAGTTAGCGCAGTTTAGCGTCAAAAAGTATAAATATGGGCCTAAGTTCAATACCAGCCATCCTCACCAGCATTTTAAATGAAAGAAAAAATCTTGAGGTGGAAAGAGCAAATTATGGCTCCACTGTAGAACAGTGTAAATGCACTCAAATCCAGGTAACGACCAGGCACCAGACTCTGGACCAAGGTGTGGAAAGAGCTCAAACTAATAAGCTGGCAAAAAACCAATGTCGGTCCAAGGCTATACGCATTCTACTTCGGATAACCTGTCCAAGGCTAGTGGTCCAATAAAGGCCATACGCCAAGCATCTACCACTCTACAGATAGAAAGAGCAAAGCAGCAGGACTCCTTGCACATTACTTCACATAGCACGACCTTGGGCCAAAGCATAATTGAGCATTCACCCCATGCCTCCAGTATGTCACAGACGGTGGTGATTGAGGACCAGGAACCCATGATCCCGGCCCAAACTAAATGGCAGAAGAAACAGGCCAGGAAGGCAAGAAAGAATCTTCTTCATTTATCAATATCAAACATGCAGAATAAGAAATTATTTCCGATTTTTTAATTCAAGCAGGATCAACAACATCCTGTTATCACTCAAAAGACCTCAGAAACAGGCATTGAATATGAGGTGCATAAAGTCAATCAAACACCATTGGATTCTTTGGATTCTTTGAATTCATTGCAAATAATGACAGGAAAGGCTGACATTTTGAGAAATGGAACGAAAAGGGTTCATACACAGCCTGACCCTGTCCAGAGCACACAGGACATGAGAAAGTACAATCACTTTCAGGCACACACATAATCACAAAAATACAAAATGTCCTCACAATATGACTCCAGTTCACTAAAAGATGGTGCTTCATTAAGAAGGATGACTAAGTGCAGAGAGATCAGTACACATACCTTGGCAAACATTTCCATCGCGGTTTATAAAGGCACCATCACCGCATTGGGTGAAAATCCTGGTGTCACAGATCGGTTGGGGCTAACATATTGGATCTTGCATCCATGTGACAAGGTTGTTATGAACGCAAAAACTCAAGGGTCAGTAAGCAGAACTAAGGCTGTCTTAGACATCTCATCTCACTGCTCCACCTCAATAACATTCACCTGCTTAACAGAGGAGACTGTCCATCAAGTAGTTTTAACCCTGCAGCACATTTCACAAGGTTTCTAGGATATCCTCAATAGAGGCACAGGTACCTATAATGCTGTGAGGACAATTGCAACATTTAATGATAAATAGTGGTTATGGGGGAAGCCAAGTTTATCATTGCTTTGTACAATGAACTTACATGCTCACTGCAAAAAATTGGAAATGTGATTCACACTATTTAGCAATCATGAATGACACAAGTTGACTTTGCCACTTCAGAAATACTTCAGCAGCAACAACACTAATGCGGAATCATGTTTAGAGATGCAGAGCTTACATGGTCAGCCAGATCCATTGTATTACTTACGTTGTCAAGACACTAAGGGCTCAGATGTACAAAGCATGCCTTTTTCTATGTACCAAAGCAAAATGCAAGTCGGTAACTTGTTCACCAAATCGCATATTGCTTTTACAATTCAGTATAAGGAAGAGGCGTGTTTAGGGCGTACCTTCTTAATACCGAATCGCACTGGCATGTAGGAATGTTTTGCAACCAAGAAAGCAGTCAAAAAACATTCACAGTTACCACCAACTTCCAAGTTGGTGGTAACCCATTTGCAAACAGGAAGTGGTCCCAGGGACCCATTCCCCTTTGTGAATGGAAGCGTGAATATTTTTTCAGAGCAGGTAGTGGTCCCACTTTTTATGTTTTTGTTTGAAAAGCATCCTGTTTTTCCAGCAGGCCACCATCCCTGTGAATCTGACCTTTCCAATTGGGTAGGAAATTGCGACCTTCCTCATGAATATTGATGAGGTAGGTCTTTGTGACCCCATTGGGAATTGCTAAATGTATCTGAGACACATTTGTACATTTCATTTTGCAAGCTTAAGTCGCAATTAGAGACTTGCAAAATGAAATGGACAAACATTTGGCCCTAAACCACTGGTACATGTAAGTATCTCAGAACAAATAGCATATTGAGTTGCATGAAGGTCTGACAAGCCTATAATCATTTACACTGCACCATATCACAATTTTTTGTGCGTTTCTGGGTAACTGGTAGTCATCTGTGGTTCATAGTACATGTCACAAATGTTTTCATTAATGCAGATCAGGTGGTATATAGGCCAGATGATGGCACATGTCCCATTAGCATCACCAACTTAGTTGGCACAACATCAGCACATCAACTTCTGATACAATTATCATATGTGCCTGACTAGCAAGGGTATTGTACTACAATGCAAAGTTATCCTATTGTATTGTGTTTGCCACTTTGGCATACTACTGTAGTGTATCAACATGTCAGCAAAAGCTTGTTTCAGCTGACTTAAGATGCACATTACACATTGCATGCAAAACAGCATACATGAACTCAGACATTCTTAACTGTGTACATAAACAATCAGGAGACACTGACGGGCAGCATTAGGATCTTAAAATGTGTCAACCTCACCAGGTGTGTCGTTTGCAGGTCCACCTGAAAGACAAGAAAATGTACAATGATGTGTGAATGCTAGACATCCTCACTGTGTACGTACGTAGCCCAATATATTACCATTACTCATGATTGCTAAAGGTCTGGTGCTCGTACTGCTGCTGGTGGTCGCTGACGTGCTTGTTCCTGAGATGCCTCCCAGTGCCTTACAACTCCCCCTCCCTTCTCCACCTCGGTTTTCCCTGCCACAGCCACTACCAATGGCCAAGAATTTGGCAGAACTAAATACCACTGGAGAAAGTCACAAAAAATGTCCCATAACTACACCTTCACTCCTTACTTAGGCCTCGGCTGCAAAGCTGCTGCACCACACCGGAGTCTAAGCTGCAGAGCTGGTGAGGCTCGGAGAGGCGGCCACAGTGTCCTTGGAGGCTCGGAGGCCATGTCCACGTGAGGAGGTGGTTATATGAAGAAGGGTGGCGTGTGACTGCAGGCTGTGTCGGACTGTGGAGGTGTGCAACTGGTGCGAGTCTGGGACTGAGGCATGGTGGGTTGTTAGTACTGCACCCTTAGGGTAGAGCTGGAGTAGTGCAGAGGAAATTAGGCTAGGTCTCTGGTGCAGCTTGTGTCACTCTTGTGCTCCCGTGCCCTGTCCAGAACTTGCATCTTACTGTCATTCTGCATCCTACTGCACCAGTGGCAATTCAGTCATTTCAACCACCCTGTCAGATAAACTTAGGCCCAGATTTATACTCTGTTTGCGCTGAATTAGTGTCATTGTTTTTACGCTAATTCAGCGCAAACTTAACTCCCTATTCATATTTTGACGCCATACTAGTCTAACATCAAAATATTGGAGTTGAATAATTTTTTGGATGTGAGAAACCATTTTGCATCAATGAGATACAAGGTGGGCATTCTCATCCAAAAACTGACTCTAAGGCCCTAGCACTTTCTTTATCCTCACATGCAAAAAATGGTGCACAGGAGGGAGGCGGGCCAAAGTAATGGCGCTAAGCTTGCTTAGCACCATTATTTAACACCTGGGTCTGGACAGGCGTTAAGGGACCTTTGGACCCATTTTCATGGCCAAACACCATGGAAAGAGCCTAGAGGTGCCCTCTCCAAGTCCCAGGAACACCTCCACCCACACGAGAGGGACACCACAGGATGGGGTACCACATCCCAGGAAAATAGGAAAAGTATAGCTAAGTATTCATGTATTTTTTTAAAGTGCTGTTGGGGGCCCTGAAATGCCCCCACTACATGGCACTGGGTGCAATGGCCATGCCCAGGGTACCCTTGGCCATTGGGGTGGTGGGCATGACTCCTGTCTTTTATAAGACAGGAGTCATGTGCTATGGATGGTTTCGCGTCATGAAATGACACTGGGCTGGTTAGAGTCATACTGTTTGACTCTAACCAGTCAAAAGTCATTTTTATTTACATCATTCTCCCATACCACCACCCCCAACGAGCTAATGTCATTTTCCATGACGTTAGCCCACCCTTTGCACCAGATTGCGCCATTCCATTAATTTGGTGCCAGGCTGGCGTCCTGGAATGGCACAAGCCAGTGCTACACTTTGTGACGCAAAACTGCACAGACGCAGTTTTGCGTCAAAAAGTATAAATATGGGCTGCAGTCTTAAAATTGATCTTATGAATGTTATAACCACCCACATTTCTAGAACTAATGCTAAACTGGAGAATTTTACAGGTTTAATTTTTGAGGAACAAGGAAGAAATCAGGACAATCTATCAATCTTTGGGTGTGACCCAACTATTGACAAACTAAGTTCAATACCAGCCATCCTCACCAGCATTTTAAATGAAAGAAAAAATCTTGAGGTGGAAAGAGCAAATTATGGCTCCACTGTAGAACAGTGTAAATGCACTCAAATCCAGGTAACGACCAGGCACCAGACTCTGGACCAAGGTGTGGAAAGAGCTCAAACTAATAAGCTGGCAAAAAACCAATGTCGGTCCAAGGCTATACGCATTCTACTTCGGATAACCTGTCCAAGGCTAGTGGTCCAATAAAGGCCATACGCCAAGCATCTACCACTCTACAGATAGAAAGAGCAAAGCAGCAGGACTCCTTGCACATTACTTCACATGGCACGACCTTGGGCCAAAGCATAATTGAGCATTCACCCCATGCCTCCAGTATGTCACAGACGGTGGTGATTGAGGACCAGGAACCCATGATCCCGGCCCAAACTAAATGGCAGAAGAAACAGGCCAGGAAGGCAAGAAAGAATCTTCTTCATTTATCAATATCAAACATGCAGAATAAGAAATTATTTCCGATTTTTTAATTCAAGCAGGATCAACAACATCCTGTTATCACTCAAAAAACCTCAGAAACAGGCATTGAATATGAGGTGCATAAAGTCAATCAAACACCATTGGATTCTTTGGATTCTTTGAATTCATTGCAAATAATGACAGGAAAGGCTGACATTTTGAGAAATGGAACGAAAAGGGTTCATACACAGCCTGACCCTGTCCAGAGCACACAGGACATGAGGAAGTACAATCACTTTCAGGCACACACATAATAACAAAAATACAAAATGTCCTCACAATATGACTCCAGTTCACTAAAAGATGGTGCTTCATTAAGAAGGATGACTAAGTGCAGTAGATCAGTACACATACCTTGGCAAACATTTCCATCGCGGTTTATAAAGGCACCATCACCGCATTGGGTGAAAATCCTGGTGTCACAGATCGGTTGGGGCTAACATATTGGATCTTGCATCCATGTGACAAGGTTGTTATGAACGCAAAAACTCAAGGGTCAGTAAGCAGAACTAAGGCTGTCTTAGACATCTCATCTCACTGCTCCACCTCAATAACATTCACCTGCTTAACAGAGGAGACTGTCCATCAAGTAGTTTTAACCCTGCAGCACATTTCACAAGGTTTCTAGGATATCCTCAATAGAGGTAGGATTTTGAGCATTCTTTATAATGGGGCTCATCTGCTAAAGAGGAGTAAATATGAGATAATTACTCTGCAAGAAAACTGGCAGATGGAACCTCTGCAGCTGGCATGTTACATACTACACCACGCTGAGGCCAGAAAACCACATAGATCCGACAGACCAATGGGGGTCTTTTGGTCTATGTGTCCACAGCCTTGGACATTATTTCAGACCAATTACCATCCTGGTTATCTGATCTACAAATCATCAAGTGGAGCATGAGTTATAGGAATATATTGTGCTATTGATTAAAATATATGCCCAACATAATGCATATAATAAAAGTGTCTATTGAAAAGTTAATTTCCATGATAACAGAAACAAAACTTACAAACCTGACTTGGGAAATTATCGTCACCGGTGATTTTAATGCCAACCTTATCTTTACCCTGGAGGACAACGGGTGCCTGGAAGTTGAAAATTAACTATGGGCTTTTGAATTGCAAGTGGACCATCGCACTGGTCAAGACTTAATCATTGCTTTAGAGTACCTGGGCTTAAGAGTGATCAACGGTAGAACTAAGGAAGATAAGCTGCCTAGGTATACTCACTATTGCGCAAATACTAGATTGAAAGTAATCTATACTATTCTTTTGCTCCCAATAATAAAGCATGTGACAAAGTATATTGGTAAATACACCACACATAGTGATCATGTGTATCAGCACCTGGAGTTACGTTTATATACCCCAGACATGAATCTGCATTCCCTGAAGATGGCTCCTTGTGTACTACCAACCAGAAGCGACTGAGATGGACAAGTCACTCAATTCTGAGATTGGCCAACAAAGCAAAGGAAATAATAGAGGCCACTCATTCCGCAAACAGCACCAGCATTGCAGCTTGGACATCCTTTTAATTTCAGTATGCTTGATATCCACTCCCTCCCTCTTAGAGTCCACCAACAGGCAAGTGGTCAAGCGGCCAGACAGACTACACCTAAGGGCCGAGCGCTGAAAGGGAGCTAAGCACAGTTAGGCAAGAAAGTACATTTTCAGCCTCAACTCACACTTGGGGAGAAATAAGAAACTTGAGGAAAGATGTAAGAAGCAACTCTGAGTTGACCAAAAATCAAAGTACAACACCTTTTGGGCAAAACTACTCTTCAACACCAACCAAACAAACTCTACGGCATTCTGGGTAACCGTTGCAGTTAGGCAAGAAAGTAAATTTTAAGCCTCAACTCACACATGGGGAGAAATAAGAAACTTGAGGAAAGATATAAGAAGCAACTCTGGGTTGACCAAAAATCAAAGTAAAACACCTTTTGGGCAAAACTACTCTTCAACACCAACCAAACAAACTCTACGGCATTCTGGGTAACCGTTAACGGTATCAGCAAAGATGTAGTAACAATGACCTCAAGTATATCCGATGAAGCTTGGTGAGCACATTTGATTAAATTATTTACCAACAGTTCACAGATGGTTAATCACAAGTATGAATGGTGGTGTACAGCTCAAGAAGGGGAAGCAGATGGCATTGTCACTACTCAAAATACAGATCCACCCACCTTCTTCCCCTCTGCTGATTGCCAGTCCGACTCATCAACCAACTTGTACACAGCAATGGAGGTGGTGGTAAAAGTGATAAAAGCTGGTCAAAGGGATATTCTGCAGACCGTTTACAAACTTGACCCTGAGTATTGGGCCCTTCACTTATCAGCTCTTCATAATGAAGTGGCATTAACTGATGTAATCTCCAGCAGCTAGAGAGGGTCAATAATAAATCCTATCTACATGTGTGGAGATCATTCAAACCTGGTCAACTACAGGTTAATTGCACTCATCAATGCAAAAGCAAAATACTACAACTCTCTAAGTCAGAACAATCTGGCAGAATGGTCAAGCACAAAAGATCTAATCTCTTTCAACCAAACTGGGTTTCATAAAGGCTTTGGAACCACTACAAATGTCTTAGCAATAGAAACAATAGCTGAAAAGTCCAAGTGAGCAAAGAACAATCTGCACCTAAGTTTTATTAATTTCAAAGCGGCCTTTGACTGGGTGGACCAGAGCTTCGTGTGGCAAAAGTTAAGACCGCAGGGTCTCCCAACCAGAACTCTACATGATATTGAGCAGTTATATTTACGCACCTGGATCCAAGTGAAATTGGCTGATGGTACCAAGCTGTTGAGGAAAATTCCCATGGTAGACGGCCTAAAGCAAGAGTGTGACATTTTTGGGCTTACGGGTAGGTCCACTATCTTTGATCCCTAGGTGGTCAAGGCTATCCCCCTCTTTGCCAATGTCTGCCCAACCATGTTTTAGTTGGTGTACACTCTGATGAATGTTGAATATTAGGGCCATCTGGAACTAGTGATGGCCCAACGCTGCCATCTCTCCTGAGTAGGGTATCCCTTGCTGACCCAGCCTCCAGTGCCTGTCATATTAGGCAAGCAGTGGTACACCAACCACATTAGGCCCCCAAACTCCTCCTCTGACTTATTTTTGGCTCTGGCTATGCCTGACATATTTCCAAAATGGAAACCCCACCCTAAACCCAAAACACCCAAAAAAACTCACCCTTCCTCATACCCCAACAATTATAAAAAATCTAAAAGAACAGACACCTAACCATACAATGGACAGTACTGGACAATAGACAATTATAGCACACACAGTATTATAAACTTAGACAGCAAGAATAGCAGACAGCACAACAGGACCTAAAAACACACCACTAAGCACACACCACACACTTCCTACAGCCAGCACAAAGACAAAGACTTTAAAGTGAAAGTAAAAGAAACTTCACACTTCCTGCTTTTCAGCATGGCTATACCATTACATCACTTACAGGGTGGATGCATCACATTTTACATGGGAACATCAGTTTTCAGACTGAAGTATCATGTTTTTTGGAAGTAGTGTCAGTTTTTCATCTGAAGATTTACTTTTTTCGGAAGATGTGTCACTTTTCCAACAGAAACATCACGTTACCAAAGGAAGCACCACTTTTTATGATGTATACATTGGAAGGGTCATATTGGAGACACAAACGTCACTTTCTGCCTCAAACATCAAGGATGTTGTGTCGCATGATGAGGCCTCACATTTCTTACTCTGTCATCAAAAGTGTCGCTTCCTTTCAGGATGCTTCTCTTTTCCTACTACAGCGTTGATTTTCTGACTCATTGCTTGGAAAAAGGCATATGTTTCATTTCCAATATCATTTAGCCTTTTTTACACAATTTCTCCTTAATGACAATTTTTTGGACTTAGTCTGTGTTGCATGTGTGTTTGACTTTGTTCATATGTGTGACTCATGGCATTCATGGTGCGTACACTAGGGCAGCCAGTATATCTTGCTGTGACATACACAAATTTGTTGTATAGTCTGAGCCTCATTTACAAGGCTTTAGAGTAGGGCAGCGCTGCAAGCCTTCTTGCACTGCTGCCTTGCATCAAATCAAAAGGGCAGGAATGTACTGTATCTACAACATACAGTACATTTCTGTCCTTTTCCCCTGCATTGCCACGCAAATTGCTGCCATGGGCCAATGCAGGCGCCCTTTCACCGTGGTGGATGGGCGCCTGCATTGCAGGGATGATTGTTCTTGTGCATGAAAGGCCACCTTCCTGCATAAAAACAATCACAAGTGACATTTTCCTCATGCCATTTGTGCTGAAAAATGCAGCACAAAATAGAAAGAGGAAAAACAGGGAAAAGTAAACATAGTTTTCCCCTTTGCGCCACTCTTACGTCTTAGGCTTTTGACGCATTCCTATGTTTACAAAACCCTGTAAATCTGATAATGCGTCAAAATCCATGGGTGTTCTGCGGGAACATCCAGTGCAACACCCATGGAAACACCTCTTTGAAGCATAGTAAGGCAATGCAGCGCCTCGTGCTGTGTTGCCTTACTCCATATCTACAAAGCCTAGCAAGCAATAGAATGTGGCTTTGCGTGGACTTGTACAAAAAGTGATGCACCTGCAGCGCAAACCACTTGTAAATAAGTCTGGAACTCTGTAAGGGACTACATATCCCAGACTGCTTTGTGGCCCCAGGCGGCGGCCACTTTACCACCACCTGCATCCACTTGACCAGACCAATGAGCGCTATATAGCACGTGGGGGCACTTTGCGGCACGGGGCATGCCTGGAACTCTGAAAGGGACTACATATCGCAGACTGCTTTGTGGCCCCAGGAGGCAGCCATCTTACCAGCACCTGCATCCACTTGACCAGACTAACGAGCGCTATATAGCGCGTGGGGGCACTCCGCGGCGCATGACGTGCCTGGAACTCTGAAAGGGACTAAATATCCCAGACTGCTTTGTGGCCACAGGATGCGGCCATCTTACCAGCACCTCCATCCACTTGACCAGACCAACAAGCGCTATATAGGGCATGGAGGCACTGTGCGTCGTGAGACGCCCTGGAACTCTGAAAGGGACTACATATCTCAGACTGCTATGTGGCCCCAGAAGGTGGCCATCTTACCAGCACCTGCATCCACTTGACCAGACCAACGAGCGCTATATAGCGCGTGGGGGCACTTCGCGGCACGGGGCACGCCTGGAACTCAGTCAGGAAAGGTGCTGGTCACAAAAAAATTGCTGACATACTTGTAAAACGCGGCCAATAGGCTATAGACTCCTCAGGACAGGGGGAGGCTAGGGATGTCATCACCCACGCTCTCCCGTTATCAGCAGATAAGCCTCCAACTGATCCCAGCGACCCTATTCAGTGTATCAACCACTTTACCCCTTTAATACATATCTCAGACTGACAGACGACCCTGACCCATGCACCAGGATAGGTAGGTCAGTAGATGTAGATGTAAATGAGCACTCAGCCCAGTCAAATGCACAGCATATGTTATGCATACAAGTTTTAAAGAGGGAGGTGTCAGAACTTAAGTCTATGGTTAACTCCTTAATTGCAATAGCCAAGCATCTAATTTCTCCAGATGCAATGACTTCCATAAATCATTACTGCAATCCAATGCAAAACCATTCAGGTACCATGACGAAATTACCCACAGCACTAGCAAATAGCTGTGCTGACCAATCTCTAGCTGATGCTAAGATCAAGAAATCTGATCAGCCCCCCCCACCCAATAGCTTAGGTGCAGGAAAGGCATTTGATGCCTGCTATCAAACTACAAAATCCACAAGCACTACTGTCCCTAAATACACTGCACAATCCATTATTGACCAACTCCAATCTACATGGACTGGTCTAATGGTCAATGTTCCTAAGCTACACCCACTGGCACAAAAGAAAAGGGGGAGATTCCACCAGAAATAAGGCAATTCATTGGATTCGCCATGTAAGAAGCTATTACTCTGTAATACGTGAGGATATAACTGATGCAGTAAGAAGGCCTGACGTAGGCACACACTTTGACATTCTACAGTTGACACTTAGGGATAGGAGTATGGTGGTCAACTTGGTGGCCCTAGACGCAAGGACAAGTGCTCCAGGGCAATCCTGTATCCAGTTCAAATATCCTAGTCCACCTGTATGCTGTAGGGCTCATCCCATCCAGTGCCATACAGGTAATCCATCTGCTCTTAGCGAGAATTACTTAAAGCATCATCTGAAATACATGTTGAACTTCCCCCTGACATAAATGAAACAACTGTCTCTGGTCTGGCTGTAGCCCCCAATATTCCCTCTGCAAGCATTCATGTTTCTTCTCCTTGCAGATCCCACCAGACCACCGGCGACCTATTGCAAAGCCATGATAACATTGTACATTCTTTGCCCAGCGAATCTCACTTATTACAGATAGCAAAGCATGACAATACCGCACCTAGGACCAGGTCAGGTCCCCCAGATGGTTATTATTACTCAACACAGGATTCGCTGGACAATAGTGATGACAACCCCTTTCCTCCCAAGCAACCTCACATGTTAAACCACCCTCTGGTAACCAAACTCTCAAATATGTCAGTGGACACGGCTGCCCATTCAACCACCGGGGTACAACTTGTCTCATGGAATGTGGCAGGTCTGAGATCTATCCTCCCACTCCCGTCATTCATCTCCTTTATTGAGGAACACAACATAACTCTTCTTCAAGAGACATGGTCGACTGACCCACTCCTTCAAACTGGCTATTCCAACTTTTATATTCCTGCTCTGTCCAGTACCAGGGGCAGACCCTCTGGGGTCTAGCCATTTGGACCAGAACATCACTAAACTGCTGTATATCACAGCTATCTATTGATTCCACCGACCTGCTAGGTCTTCGCCTATCATTTGGGGCTGATGCAGTTGTGATTATTTTTAACATCTATACCAGAGGGGCTGGGAGGGAGGTTCGGGTCTCCAAAGCCTTCTGCATTCTGGAGGCATTTCTGCAAAACTGTCCCCGGCATTACAAAATTATTGTGGATGGTGACTTTAACATCACATTTGAACCTCTTGACTGGGATGATCGTGGGTCCACGCACGAAGAGGATCAGGTATGGTCTATCCCTGCCCTGGATATCCCGCACATTAAAAGGTGGTCACAAATTGCTGTTCAAGTAAAATCATTGATTATGGAATTTGGGCTTAGGGCAGTTAAAGCACCAAAGGGAATCAGTCTGGTTAATGACAAACGCCATCTAAAGTGGAACCAGGTTCTGGCTTGACCTATACTCATTGACCCTGCTAACAACACCTTGAGGACCACATTGAAGGGCTTAGAGGTGGGCTCTGCAATTTCCAACGAGGAAATAAGCCTAACTCACACCTCATGTTTCAAGGGTATTGCAGCCCTCTTCTTGGCTGACATAGCCTCTGATAGTAAGAGGCTCAAAGGTAGGCATCACTGGTTTAACAAAGAGTGCCGCTCCTCAAGCAAGCATTTAATCCAAGCTATCAAATCTAAGGATGTAAATGCAATTAGCTCACCCAGAAAGTCTTACAAATCAGCTAACGACAAAGCTAAACGTGAACAAGATGACAAGTGGTGGGCTGCAATTAGTGATGCTGCACAAGTGAGGAATTGCAGAACATTTTGGTCCCTGGCAGCGCGTGGCCCTGCAAACAGTGAAGTGAACATTACAACTAATATTGCACGAAAGGACTGGGTAGACCACTTTAGTGGGTTGTATTCTTACAACCATGATAGTTCTCCCTCTCGACATAAGGACACTTGCCCAAATATTACCCTAACACCAACCTCTCCAGTGTTGCAACTATTTTCCCAAGCGGACATAGAACACTCTTTAGGCTCTCTAAAGCGTGGTGGGGCACCTGGTGCGGATGGTGTTCCAGCAGACCTATTTTTAATCAATATAGCAATCTGGTCAAGATATATCACCACCATAGCGAATGCAATAGCATCTGGGGTGCCAATCCCTGAATCTTGGAAGGGGGCCATTGTTGTCCCAATCTTCAAAAAGGGTGACAGAAGCCTCCCCAGTACTTATAGGCCAATTAGTTTATTAGACTGTGTGCAGAAAGTGTTCTGTTATTGCCTTCTGGGCAAGATTCAAGACTGGATGACGGAACGCAACATCCTTAGTCCCCTCCAGGCAGGCTTTCGCAAAAAAATATCTACCATTGAGAAAGCCTTTAGGTTTCTGCTCTTATACTGGAAAACCGTTTTTATTGGCAAAGGGAACCTGTATGTTGCTTTTGTGGACTTGAAATCCACAATCAACTTAGTACCCTGTAACAAGCTGTGGGAAGTTCTTTCCCTAATGGGAATCCCCGAGCACATTCTTGTATTACTAACTCGGATCCATGAAGGTAACTATGCATGTGTCAGGTGGGACGATAGGGGGCAGCTAACTGACAGAATTCAGGTGTCAAGGGGTGTGCAGCAAGGGTGTGTCCTTGCCCCCAGCCTGTTTTCCCTGTACATAAATGATATCTTCCCCTCTTTACTCAGACTGGAGGCTGATGCACCATCGCTAGGCACATAGAAAATTCCGGTCCTGCTCTTTGCAGACGATACACTCCTGATATCCAAGACCCCAAGGGGATTACGTAAACTCCTTGTGTGTTTTGAGGAATTTTGCTCCACATGGGGACTTGAAATCAATGCCTCTAAAACAAAATTGATGACACTTAATCCACGCAGATCATTTAGAGGAAAGTTCACTCTCGAGGGAACTCCACTTGAAAAGGTGGGCACTTTTAGTTACCTGGGCTTAATGTTAACTGAAAAAATATCTTGGAAATCACATATGCAAAGCAAGCACTGAAGTTAAAGCAAACAATGGGGGTCTTATCAAAGGACTTTAACCTCTCACATACTAAACCAATATACCCTGCAATCTGGATATATGAAACCAAGGCAGTAAGTTCAGCCTTCTTCGGTGCTGAACTTTGAGGCTATGCCAAAGCCCAAGAAATAAAGGTTTCTGAAAATAATTTCTTAAGAAATCTAGTGCCCCTCCCACCAAGTACTACATTGTTTCCCCTTCTTAAAGACCTAGGCATGAAACGCATTGACCACGAAGCCCGCCTACGTCCCCTTTTGTATTGGCAGCGTCTTTGGACCACCCCGGAGATTGCCTCCTTTACTATAGCCCTGTAGGTCATCTTAGAAGCTGACCACTTTCATAGTATCCCCTGGTTCAGACTCATAAAGGGGCTACTTTACTCTCTCTGGCTTAGAGAACTTTGGGATCCCCCAACCACTACTTCCTTCCCTTCAAAAGGTGATCTTAAAAAATTGTACTGTCATACGGTGGACTCTGAAGATATGAAGGTTGCTCCTCACCCTACAGTATCATGTGACTTCACCAACCTAAAAGAGATGTGCAAAGGCTTTCTGGGACATAATCACGGTGCCAAGAGAAAGGAAGTTGGACTTCCAGTTCCGTATTGGCACCCTGCAGTTAAGACTATTTACTAGTCGCTGGTCACATGACGAAACAACTCTCTGCCCAGCTTGTAAAGCACCCATTGAAAACCTCTCTCATGTCCTATTTGTCTGCCCTGCCTCATACAGGAAATTGCTGGCCCGGCTTGTAGACTGCTGGGACCTCGCAGGTCTTACTTAGCTCTCAGAATTCTTAGATCAGACACTCGCCCTATGATATTGATTGCTGTTGCCAAATTCCTTGGGGCAAGTTAGATTGTCAGAGCGAAACTTCTATCTGTATAATGGTTTTAGCAAGAATGTATAAACTTACTCTTGGAGTGTATTTAATTTTATTCAATTTTATTATTTTATCTAATCACATGTACTCTCTATATTTGATGTAATTCTGTGTAATTATTTATTGATGCTGTGCTTTCGTGGATCTTTTAGGCAAAATAAAGTTATTTTGACTGACTGACTGACTGAAGTAAGCCCCTCAATATGTCATGTTAATAGTTTGGATGATTTCTGGATGTATTATGATTGCCCTAATGGAGGTCTCTGCTTGCAATGTATTGATTGGTTCACATATGTAGTCCACCTATGAAAACTATCTCCTTGTTGTCATTCATGGATGCATACATATTGGGAGGTCTTACTTTCTATCTGTTTTACAGACAATGGGTCACATTTACAATGTTCTTGCACAGGGTAGCCACAAAATGTTTGTTACTGCAGTGCATCAAAGGTAAAAGCAGGAATGGGTTGTTCCTATGATTTATGGTGCATTGCTGTCTTTTTCACCTGCGCTGGGGCACAATGGTCTGCAATGCACATATGCAGACACGCTTGCAACATGGAGCAAGTCTGTCTGCATTGCAGGAATGCTTGTTATTGTGCATGAAGGGACCCCTTAATGCACATAAACAAACAAGGAGGAGTATTAGTGTTTGCATGTGTGCTGCAAAATGCAGCACACGTTGCAAAAGTTACAACAAAGAGGAATGAGTGCATTCATACTTGTTGCACCTCCCTTATGCCTCCCCTGAGGCAGCGTAGGCTTTTGACGCATTCCCAGGTTTACAAACTGGTGTCAATCTGGAATATGTGAAGTGCCATGGAAGCTATGTGGGAACACACACCATAAAGCCCATGACATGCCTCCTTATTGTGAGGTGCGGCAATACAGTGACTTGCTCTATGTTGCCTGAGTCCATAGCTACAGACCCATGAATGAACACACAGGGTGGCTTCATGTGGCCCTGTAGATATTTCCCTGCAGAGTGTGCCACAAGACAGTCACTAAACGTGACGAACAGTTGGTGCACAGGGGTTTTTCCTCCTCCCCCAGTCTTTATACATTGCTGCCATGTATATTTGTTTTGGATTGTAATGGGTTGTCTGACAGTCAGTGTACATTTGCAACACATATACTCAGTAAATATGGACAATATTCCACATTGCCACTTTTGTTTGTAGTGTGTCTTCCACAAAAATGCATTTGGCACATCACATGTTGTAGATGAGCACAAATGTTTTTGACTGCATAATTATTATTTGTCATGTTACATACACATGACTACTTAAGTTTGTGATTGGCTAAGTTGAAAAAGGCAAAATATAAATGTGTGCAATGTATACAGTAACTCTGAAATGAGAGCCTGGACACATGTTTTTTCTACATTGTTTATTTACATTTTACTATTTTGCCACTGATTTTGCTAATGGCATTTGTTCCCATCACTCATGTTTAGTTGGAAAAGAAATTGTGGACAAAGTTGCTCCTCCTCTGTGTTCCAGCTGCAGTTCGGACATTTTCTCCTCTGTCCTCCTTGTCTGTGTCATCCTCCCCCACTGGGTCCTGCACATCCTGGCCCTGGTCCCATGGTACATTTGTCCGTACACAAATATTGTACAGGATACAGCACACCAGTATTATTTTCCATACTGTTTGTGGGGAGTACAACAGCTGGACTCCTGACATATCAAGATGCCTGAAATGTGACTTCAAGGGCCACATGTCCTTTCAACTATGCCCCTGGTCATTCTTAGGGCTCTGTTTTATTTTTGTTGTGCTTCCGGCACAAAAACAACCAATGGAGGCTGCTGTAGCACACAAAGAAAGAGGAAAAAGCAGGGAGAAATAATGTTATTTCCCCCCGTTGCCTGTTTTTGATGCATTTACCAGTTTACAAAACCTTGTAAATCTTGGAATGCATCACAGTCAATGGGTGTTGCGTGGGGACACCCACTGCAACACCCATGGAAATGCCTCTTTGCCACAAATTAAGGCAAAGCAGCGACTTGCGCTGCATTTCTTTGCTCCATATCACAAGGCCATGTAAAGCCATGCAAAGTGGCTTTGCATGGCCATGTGCATATGTGTGTGCCGTCAGCGCCACCAGGCATCACAAAAAGTGTTGCACCAGCAGCACAGACTACTTGGAAAAATGGCCCGCAGTGTGGAGCCACTTTGCATGGCTTTCGTTGGTCTTGAGGTTATTTGGTGAGGCTCAACACCTCAAGTTGCTACATTGCCTTAATTTCTGTCGGGGGGCATTTCATGTTTGTTGCTGAGGATTTTCCCTCACAACATCCATGGTTCTTGTTGCATTTCCAGATTTACAATCAACTGTAAAGCTGGGGATGTCTCTATTTCTTGTTGCTCCTCAGGGGTGGTGTTTAGTGGAGGACTCTCTTTATTTCCCCCAGTTGTCACCACTATTTATGTGTGCTGCACTACTGTTTAATGGTAGTGTTTTCTCAAGTGTTACCATGCCTCCTTTGTCTGGCTAGTGTGTGAGTGTCCATAGGCCTGAATAATGTATTTCTTCTCCATGCCTCCTTGCTTGCTGATGTTGTTTGATCATGTGGCTGGCAGCCATTTTGTGCATCCATCCAGTGTGCTTTTGTCATAGATTTGCATGGATGTGATGTAATCAGTTCAATATTATGCTTGAGCATCATTTTAGTATATGCATCAGATGAATATAATGATGAACAGTGCTTTATATTGCAGCCATTTTTTCACATATTTCATCTGAACATTAGGATTCTCATACTCCCATACAAATATCAGCAATACATTTTTCTTTTTATAAAAAATTGTACTTTATTTTATTTTTACATTTTCATTATGTTTTTATTTTAAGGTTTTAGATGTTTTTAATTTTTATTCTTCTATTTTGCCTTGATCCATATAATGTAGTCGCACAGCCACACAGCAGCATTTTTTTAGGTATAATTCAATTTTCTTCTCAATACCCTGCCTGCCATACAGGAGGTGCACTGCAGGCACATCAGCATCAATCATTTTCTAATAATTATTCCATTTACTCCTGAACCACCTTACCTGCCATAGGTGCACACTAACCTTAATTTTTTGTCAAACTGTTTTGTTTGGTTTTCAGAGTTACAACATAAGCATTCATGGTGTACGTATCATAAGGCCTATACCAGAAAGAAGGCTAACTGCAGAAATATTTTCACAACAATAAGCAGGCCATAAAGTTATCCATATATCAAACTAGTGAGGAAATAGAAAAAACTTCCATGACTTCGCTAGAGTGCATATTCCTGTTGAGACAGTATGAAATATAAACATAAACACCAAGATTAAATATAGAGGGTAACCAATATAACTTGCATGTATGGCCCCTGATCAGCTAAATAATGTATAGAGGGTAGAGCTGGGTGTTAGAAATTGGGTCTTTGTTGGCAGTCAGGTTACACCCTGTCTAAGCAAGGACCCTCACTCTAGTCAGAGTAAAAGAGAATCACCCTCAGCTAAACCCAGCTCACCCCCTTGGTAGCTTGGCACGAGCAGTAGGCTTAACTTCAGTGTGCTAGGTGTAAAGTATTTGTACCAACACACACAGTAATTCAATGAAAACAATACAAAATGACACAACACAGGCTTAGAAAAATAGAGAATATTTATCTAAACAAAAAAAGATCAAAATGTCAAAAATCCACAATACAAAAGTCAAGTTATAAATTAGAAACCAAAAAGAGTCTTCATGTAGTTTTAAACACAACGCTAATGCTGTTAGTGTGAAAATGTACTTGGGTGCATCAAAAATAACCCCGCACGGGCAAGTGTGTGTCAAAAAGGGCTTGCGATGTGTTGATATCACTCACGAGCAAGACCTTGCGTCATTTCTCCTTCAGTCGAGTCGGCGTGCATTGTTTCTTCTCTCCGCAGGAGAGCAAGTGTGTCGATTTGGCCCGCACTCCCAGGTTCAAGCAGGCCTTGCGTCGTTTTTGCACGCTCAGCGAGGGTTGCATCAGAAATTCAGCTGCACAATGATCCGAAAACCACGCAGCACGGGTTGTGATCCCACCAGCTTCCATCCGCGATGCTGCGCGTCATTTCTCCAGCCACTGGTCTCAATCTTCTGGTTGCGTTGAATAGACGCGTCGATTTTCAGCCGCGAAGTTGGCGGAACATCGATTTTTCAGCCATAGATCAGAGTTGTGCCGATCTTTTCCCCACACAGCGGTCTGTGCATGGATTTCTCACTCTTGGCCTGCCAGCTTCTCCGTTCAGGATCCCAGGAACTGGATGGGCACCACTTGGCAGAGTAGGTGTCTCAGCAGAGGCTCCAGTTGCAGGTAGAGAGATGTATTTGCTGTCCCTGAGACTTCAAACAACAGGAGGCAAGCTCTAAATCAAGCCCTTGGAGAGTTCTTCACAAGAAGGAAGGCAACACAAAGGCCAGTCTTTGTCCTCTAGCACAGTCAGAAGCAGCAACTGCAGGATAGCTCCACAAACCACAGTAACAGGCAGGGCAGCTCTTCTTCCTCAGCTCTTCAGCTCTTCTCCAGGCAGAGGTTCCTCTTGGTTTCCAGAAGTGTTCTAAAGTCTGTGGATTTGGGTGCCTTTCTTATACCCATTTTGCCCTTTGAAGTAGGCTTACTTCAAACGAAAGTCTCTCTTGTTTGTGAAATCCTGCCTTACCCAGGCCCCAGACATACACCAGGTGGTTGGAGACTACATTGTGTGAGGATAGGCACAGCCCTTTCAGGTGTGAGTGACCACTCTTCCCCTCGCTCTTAGCACAGATTGCTCCTCAGGAAATGCAGACTAGACCCCAGCTCCCTTTGTGTCACTGTGTAGTAAGAGGTGCAACCAGCCCAACTGTCAAACTGACCCAGACAGGAAATCCACAAACAGGAAGAGTCACAGAAATGGTATAAGCAAGAAAATGCTCACTTTCTAAAAGTGACATTTTCAAACACACAATCTTAAAACAACTTTACTAAAAGATGTATCTTTAAATTGTGAGCTCAGAGACCCCAAACTCCACTAATCTATCAGTTCCCAAAGGGAATCTACACTTTATTAATATTTAAGGTAGTTCCCATGTTAACCTATGGGAGGGACAGGCCTTGCAACAGTGAGAAACAAATGTAGCAGTATTTCACTGTCAGGACAGATTAAACACATTACTATATGTCCTACCTTAACCATACACTGCACCCTGCCCTTGGGCCTATCTAGGGTCTAACTTAGGGGTGCCTTACATGTAAGAAAAGGAAAGGTTTAGGCCTCGCAAGTTGGTACACTTGTCAAGTTGAATTAACAGTTTAAAACTGCACACACCGACACTGCCGTGGCAGGTCTGAGCCATGTTTACAGGGCTACTAATGTGGGTGGCACAACCAGTGCTGCAGACTCAGTAGTAACATTTGATTTACAAGCCCTGGGCACCTCTGGTGCACTGTACTAGGGACTTATGAGTAAATCAAATGTGCCAATCATGGATGAACCAATTACATGCACATTTTGTATAGGAAGACTTGCACTTTAGCACTGGTTAGCAGTGGTCAAGTGCCCAGAGTAACAAAAACAGCAAAAACAGAGTCCAACACACATCAACAACATGGGAAACAGAGGCAAAAAGTTAAGGGAGACAACACCAAGGATGAAAAGTCTAACACCGGGCGTTAAGGGGAAGGGGGTCTCAGCTAGGTTGCTCAGGGTGCAATAAGGCGGCTCCACAGAAGGCTCTCATGTCTGGAAGAGGTGGAGGGCTCTTGTTAGGGTGGGGCTTGAGAAACGAGGGACTCCCTTTAAAAGTTACTACACCAAGGGACCCAATATGTAGTCAAAGCTTTTCCTAGAGTCAGCCATAACATCAGTCAGTCACTCCATTGTAAGTGCATGCTACATGAACGCATGCCATTAAGACAACAAAGGGGCCACAGGTTTTTTCCATGCTGATGCTAAGGTCATCTTAGAGTGCCCAGACACAGTCAGAGGACTGACTGGCCCCTCTGTGTGTAATGTTTAAGGGATGGATCCCTGAGACCCACTATAACATTTTCTGGGGCTGAATGAACAGGATAGCCCAATATATCCATTATCTGAGTTAGGATCTTCTCTCAGTAAGGACAAAAAGTAAGGCAGTCCCAACAGATATCATAGAAATCTTCCAGTAGCCCACAACCTCTCGAGCATCTGCTGTCATGTTTGGGAATATTTTCCAGAGCTTTTCACGATACAAATACCAGTCATGAATTACCTTGTAATAGGCGTCACGTAAACCCAGTGAGTGATTAAATCTGAGGATGTCACGTCATAGATTACATTGTCATTCCTCATTTATGATTCCTAGCATTTGTTTCCAGAATGTGACATGTTGTAAAGTAGGGGTGAGTGTAGTGGATCTCAAGAGGTAGTATAGAAAGAAGATGCATCCCCTGGTAATTCCCACTTTCCACACAAATACCTCGATGTTCTTTAGTGGCAGTCTGGAGAACCCAGTGTTTTAATTCAGCATATTGAAACGCTTCTGAGGCAGGTAAATTAAAATCACGATAGCAGTTCTTAAATGTTAAGATGTCTAACCCTTGGAACAGTTTGATATGGTAAGGCATCACCTCCCTCACCACTTATCAAAAGGGCTTGCCACCAAAGCAGGTTGAAAAGCTGGGTTGAAATGAATAGGTATATATGAGGAAGGGAAGGACATTAGCTCATTTGTCTTAGTGTGGCTGTGGGAGTTCTTAAATAGGAATTGTGTGGATGGTCAGCTTTAGGATTCCAAAGGATATCCCAAATTGTTCTACCCACTATCGCTCAGTCCATGTGTAGCCAGGGCCTGTCTGCCTCCATTATGTGCCATTCAGATATGACTCAGAGTTGGATCACTCTACAGTAGGTCAATAACTCCCGTAAACCCAGGACCCCTGCGTCTTTAGGAAGTGACAAGAGGCGGTAGGCTACTCTGGCCCTCCGGTTCTGCCATATACATTTTGTGATCAGGGAGTGAAGGTTAGTGAAAAATTCCCTGTCTACATCACTCATGAGTCCTTGAAACACATACAATATATGGGGAAGCACCGACAATTTAATGTATGACATAACCAGGTTACATATAATGGAGCCCATTGTTTCAAGTCTAGCTTAAGTTGTCACAACAAAGGAGGGTAGTTTGCCTTGAATAAGTCGGTCACCTGGGACGAGCATTTTATCCCTAAATATGTGATGTACATCCTCATTAATTGAAAGGGAAAGACAAATGGCAAATCCTCAATTTAAGCAGAGGAGACTATCAAATTGAGCAGGAAGGATTTGTAAAGGTTAATATGGAAACCTGCTACTGATTTATAAGGATGGATTTCGACCTCTAGAGCCTGAAGACAGGATCAGCGCGAAGTGAGGGAAAGCAAAATGCCATCTGCATATAGTGAGAGTTTATGTTTATTGGACCCAAAGGGGATACCCTGAATGGAGGTAGTAGCTCAGATCCTTGCCAGTAAGGGTTTAATACTGAGGGTGAACAGAAGAGGGGAAAGGGGGTACCCCTGATGCATACCCTGAGTGTGAGTAAAAAAGTCAGAAGCTGTCCCGTTCACCATAACTCTGGAGTGGGGGCAAGTATAGTTAGAAGCTATCATAGCAATGAAGCAGTCACTGAAGCCAAACCAGCACAGTGTGTGAGATAGGAGAGTCCAGTCCACACTATCGAAAGCCTTTTCAGCGTCCAACATCAGTAGGACCGACAGGATAGATTTCTTCATAGAAATCCATGGCATTACATCCTCCAGTCTATGACCAAAATGTCAGTGTACAATTTCACGCTTAACTTAAGGAGGGCTATTGGGCAGTACAAAGCACAGAGCACTAGGTTTTTCCCTGGTTTCGAGATAACTGATATCAGGGCTTCTCCTATTGAAGGGGTGACTGCCTGGGAGTCTGCTATGTGGTTGAATACTTCTGTCAGGGGAGGAAGCTGAAAGTCTTATAGGAAAGTGCATTAAAGCCCTTGGGGCAGGGGCTTTGTGAAGTTTAAGTATCTATAGTGTGCTGCACCTTTTCTGGTGCAATGGGGGCACTTAAGGCATCGTTAAAGGTTGGAGACTTGCAGAAGAGTGTCGGCAGCTAGATAAACTATCTGCTCTCTGTTGTTCATGGAGTCAGAGATGGAGAGTTTTTTATAGAAGTCTCGGAATGCCAGGGTCGTCCCTTCTTCTGTGTGTTTAGACATCTCTGCCTCATCATGTATCTGCCTATTATAAGTTTTCTTTTGCTTACTACATAATTGCCTTGCTAAAAGCGAGCCCACCTTGTTGCCTCTCTCATACGTGGCTTGTTTGAGCCGCAAGAAGGATAATTATTTTCTGTACGCGTATATAGCTTTAACTTTGTGCCGGAGGGCTGTGATTTTCCTGTGTAGGTTGAGGGTGGGTGTAGCTTTATGGAACTTTTTGGCTTTCAAGAGTCCGGCTTCAAGCGTCTCTCTCCTCCTTACCTCTGCTGTGCTAGCATAATCATCAACGAAACACATTTTCCCCAAATGACCGCCTTAAAAGCATCCCGAGTCAGGGAAGGATTAGTTCTCTAAAGTCTTATTTAGCTTAAAATATTCTCGAATCATCTTACAAAGTTCGGTATGAAACAACGGGTCCCTCAAAAGTATGTTAGGGAAGTAGAATCTATAAAAAGATGACCTTGGGGTGCACTGGTCAAGGACAAGAGGTCTTAGATGGTAATAGCATGAATAGTAGTGGCCAGAATGGAGTGCTCCAAATGTTGGCTTATGAACGTGTGATCTAGTCTAGAATTGGTTCTGTTTGTGTGGGAGAAGAAGGTGTAGTCCTGCACATTCAGATTCATAACTCTCCAAGTGTTCACCAGGCCCTACTACGTAAGTTAATTTTAATGGTTTTAGTATAGAATCCGGCTTGGGACCTGTGTGGGTGTGTGAGGTCCAAATATGGGTCCCATATTAAATTGAAATCTCGCAGCAATATAATAGCACCTTCCACAAAGCTGCACAGTGAGGAAAGGGAGGAGCAGAGAAACTCTGCTTGCCCGATATTGGGGGCATAAATTGTGGCAATGGTGCGACCATCGATAAGCCCTTTAACCCTTTAACCATCAAGAATCTTCATTCTTTATCTGACTTACTACCGATAAAGTGGAGGTTGACCGTAGAGTGGAAAAGGAGTGTGACTCTGTTGTGTTTTATGTTGGATGAAGAGTTATATGTAATGGGATTTGTTCTATAGTGCAGTCTTTGGGCCTTCAACCTGCCTAAAGTGGGTTTCCTGAAGCTCAATAATGTCAAGGCACCTATCAAGAATGAATATGCAAAGCTGGGAGAGTTTATTGAGGTAGTTGAGCCCCTTAACATTCCATGTTAGAGTATTGAACACCATATGGGTGTAGGATAGAAAGATAATAAGCTGCACTCTGTTTGAAAGATGAAGTAATGGGTCTTTTCAATCCCTCCCTCCCCTTCCTTCCAATACTGCATGCAGCTAAGCTCTTCCCTCGGTCTTTCCTTCACTCCAAAAAGATAGCTCCACTATGCAAAATTACTAGGAATAAACAAGAAAACAAAAAAATTTGAACCAGGGAGCATACACTCCCTCCAAATCACTAACTCCATTTGAGTCTAAATCTTTAGGGTATAATGGACTTTAACCCACCAAGCACCCCCTGCAGTTTACAAATGCATTTTATACCAAGTGTAGTGCCTAATCTGTTAATAGACGTCAATTTTATTCCATATAGCCTGTAAGTGCCCAGAGGTGGTTTAAAACCAGGAATTCAGGCGTTACGGAGTCATTCATTACAGCACTTTCTCCTACACCCCATAGGCCTAAAAGTAGACAACTGCCCCCCAAGAGTTGAAAATGGTTGCTTCTTGGTTATATGTGATACTGTCAGGTATCACTTCTTGCCACTGCGTTACCCCTTCTGTTATTAGTGCCAGTCTTTAGTGGTAGAGGGGTCAAAATGATCAGTCAAAGCCGTTCCCCTTCGGCTCCATGAGTTTGCTGGGAAAGTGACGCTGAGGCCCAGGAGACAGGTTGCACCGTCTAATTTGGTGATGTGGTGTTACTTATTGAGACATTCAAGTAGAATATCAAAGGGGTAAGTCCATTGGTATTTCACATTGTCACAGCAAAGCACATTTGTAATGGGTTTAAATTTTAGCTCTCTTGCCAATGTCACCGGGGCAACATCTTAGAACAGCGAGCAAGTCCATCCTAAACAGTTCTTTTGTTTTGTAGGATCTCAACTTGGCCAGACGTCTCTAGGCCGTCTCCCCCACAGACGTAGCTAGTGGTCCAACTCTATGCAGTCGTTCCACTTTCACCTCAGGTTGTTCAGCCCCCAGAAGTTCAGAGAACACGCCTACTATGAAATCCTGCAGGTCTGGTCCCTCAATTTCTACTTCAAGAAGCCTCACTCGGATGTTGTTCCATCCGGGACCGATTCTCAAAGTCCTCACATTTGAGAAGAGCTAGATGTGAATGGGAGTGGAGGTGTTCCATGTCTTGTCCCAGTGGGTGTGTGCGTTGCTCCAGTTCTTGCACTGTAGGGTGATCATCCAGGAATTGACGTCAGATTTAAAAGACTCGGAGGAGGTGGCAGTGTCGGGCTTGAGCTCTTCACAATGCTCCATCTTGAATTCCCAGAGGGCAGAAAGGAGTTCCTGTTTCCCGAGAGCCATATTATCGTCTGGAGAGGTGTCTGAGGCCGGTAGTCTCACCCACGGTGAATTGAAGTAACTGGACACCCAGCTATTTTGAACTTTTCTGGGTGGCATGGGGACTGCCCTGCTATGTACCAGCCTAAGTCACAGACAGCAACTAGTGTGTCTAGGGAACCACAAACAAGAATGGCCTCCTGTGTAGATAACTAGGCCAAGGGCTGTTTTAAGTCCTGTTTCAATGTAGTGTAATACTCATATGGCTAGAGCATCCCTGGCTTTGGCTTCATGACCTGTGAGCAGCCAAGGAGCCTCAGACAATTGTGCGCTGTGGGAAGATTTTGGGGAGTGTATGTCCGTATATGCTTTTAGATCTCAGATAGGTGCCATGTTAAGGTCAGACAATGCGCAATTCAGACTTCACTGGACTTCCCCTTCCCAATTTCTTCGGCCCCAGGGTCCCCAAAATGATGACCACTGAGGCGATGGCCAAGTCAAATATTGCCCCTATGCTGGGGTAAGTTCATAATGCTCCATTCACAGCACTCAGGGAATCGCAGGGGCAGCTGCAGTCAAAGCAGTGCGCCTCGTTGCTGAAGGTAAGGGCTAATTTGGAAAGAGGGAAGTTGGCACTTACTAACTTGGGGGGCTGCCCTCAGTTTTCAGTATCTCGCAGCTCGGTCCATCGCGGCGTCTGGGTCACATCAGCAGGCCACCGAGGCTCAAGCGCCACTCGATGTCAGCACATCTGCCATATTTCCTCCTACCCATTTTCTGGTTCCCAACACCAATCTTCACTTAAGGCAACACAAGATGAGCAGAAGTTGTATCTGGCTGCTCAATCCACCGCCCCAGTCCCAGATTGTTAGATGGGAGACAGAGATGGCATCCGAATGTGATGAATTGCAGATTGCTTGGCGGAGCCTCCATGGATTATGTCCACCCGGCCATATTGGTTGGCCACGACCCTTAACTTTCATTTTATTAAGGATTATTCCATTGACCTGTGCACTTCCCTGACTGCTACAGATGTCTCCTTTAGAATAGATGCAAATAAAGCAAAGAGCTAAATTTGTTTGTTGTGTTATCCTAATTGGAAATTATATTATTTGGCAAGGTGGTATGGTTTGACTTAAATTGAATGGATACATTGATGTCAGTTATTATCTAAATATTTATGCACACCAAATTACTTTGTCTTTGTCTGTACTAATTCAAACATATTTATACGCAACACCTTGCGCCACGTTTGTGGCATTTATTTTGATGCAAATGTGGCATCATATTTACAAAGTGGTGCAATGCTTGTACTAACTAACCATGTGTTTTTCTTTCAAGTTAGTTGCCTGTGATGGCCAACCCTCTTGAATAATCCTACAGTTGGAGATCTCCAGGTGGAAGTGGGACCTCTCTTGCTGTGATGCCTTCCCTGTTAGTGCACTACCACCACTGTAAAGAAGGCACCTTGGGAAAAGTGTTGAAAGATTGATAGAGGGAGCAGATGCCAGACATCACTTCAACTATACTGGTAAGAGAACAATGAGGTTGAAGTGAATTAGCTTAGATAATACATAACTAATTTCTACTGCAGATGAGATACGTAATTGCTCCTCAATTTTTCTACAGATGGTATAGGGAATAGCAGCATACCCTCCTAATGGTGAATATTGTTACAAATGGTAGGAAGACAAGGGTATAGCTAACTATAACTAACTGGCATGCAATTGGAGAAGTAGAATAAAAAGCTGTGCAAAAAGGCATCAGTGCAAAGTTAAAGTAAAACACAAAAAAAAACTTGAAGTAGCTCACAAAGCTTTTCCCTTTACTAAACTTCAAAAACTAAACCAACCTCTCCCCAACACCAATATTTCCCTCATCCCCAACTAATGTACAAAATAAATATAAAGCCCAAAAGTCTGAAGGTAGAATGCCCAGCTAAAATTCCCACCCTCTCCATGAACAACAAAACTCCCTCTCCAAAAAACAAAAAAAGGGCTAGAACAAGGCATCCTCTATGATGGTCCTCAGGTGTTGCATCTGGGCATCGAGGTGTACCATCTAAGTGCACCAGCCGGTGAAGCACTATATGAAGAAGGGTGGCAACAGTGATAAGGGGATGGGCAGCCCCAAGCTGCTGGTGATGCTGGAGTGGCTTGGAGGCTAGAGGTACAGGTGGTTGGCTGGCAGAACTGGGGCTCAAAGCAGGGGCATGTGCCTCACCCTCCTCATCCACCAGCCATAGTACTGGGCCCTGATGGGCTCCAACCTCTACTGCTGGAGCCCGGAAGCTATCTTCTGCAGGGTCGGTGGTGGAGGTGGACCAGCAGGAGTAGCAATATCAAGAAAGAAAAAACAAAACAGATAAGTTGCAAAGAATGGTTTGCGCAAACGATTGATTAAAATTATATAGTTGTACAGTAAATTGCTAGTCTCCTAAGGCCAATGGAATTTTTGATGTCCTTAGGAAAGTCACAGGGACATGATTTTACCAACACATGTCTCACATACTGACTGGGTGAAAGGAGGGTGCATAAGATAAAAAATAAAACATGCATTTTTTTCTTGTAAAGGATTTCCTAAACAAAGTGAACTACACAGACACTTTTTGTGGAAAAATAAAAATATCAAATTAATGAGTAAGACATCATCCACTATGGAGAACAAGTACTGTATACTCGGGTACAAATTTGCTATTCTCTGCAGTCGAGGCATATGCCATGGACAAAATATTTTCCTTGATTCCAATAGCCCTGCTCTTCTCCAAATTCCTTTCAATTCTACCCTGACTCCAAAGAGGCAGATCAACAATACGTCACACACATCATGTATAACATGCAGGTAATAGATATCCTGTCTTCTGTATGTAGACGGTGGGAAAAACTATGCACTTCAGTACAGGGAAGGAACAGGATATTATTGGGCACATTCATCATAGAGCATCTCATTAGCAAAACACAAAATCACAGACACTGAATCCCACTCTAATTTCTGGTATCGCCTGCAAAGGCAGATTATTTCATTCTAACACATTTACTTGGCAGTAAGGGAAGGAAACTTGACTTAGTTTGCTGCAGCAGGGTAAGGTACAGGGAAAAGGCTGGGTAGGTACGGTAGTAGTTTTGCTATAGAATGCTGTTGACGTGTCTAAGCTTAGGCTTGCCATTGTAGTTGAAACTGAAAGCTGATGAATGTCAAAATTTGAACAGGTGTACATCCATTATGGTAGCCATATGAACCACTTATAATGTAACATATGGCACATACAAAAAGGGTTTTTTGGTAGGCTGTGACAGAACTTAGGAACAAATAAAGGATTGTGGTACTAGGAGTATAGTGAGTGGGTACTGGGAGGGAAGGGAAAGACACTTTGGCGGTCATTACAACATTGGTGGTAAAAGCCGCTTACCGCCATGCAGAAGACCGGCAACACACCGCCACGGCCGCGGAAAACCGCCACAGCTATTATGACCCACATTTCAGAATCCGCCAAAATTCAGACACCCACACAAGTCCGCCACACCAAAGGTCAGTGATAAACTGGTGAAAACAAAACCGACACCGTCACGCCAACAGAAATACGGCCACACTATCACGACACATGAATCCACATGGAGGTCTTTCAACCACGGTATTCCATTGGCGGTACTCACTGTTGCGCTCAAAATACACACACATTTACAAAACACTACCATATTGGACAATTCTAAATACACACACCTGATACACATACACACACCACTCCCACACACCCATTAAAATATAAAACACACACCCACGTCACCCACAAACCCCTATGACCAAAAAATTCAGAAAGAAGGCCAGAGGGAGACACCACCAGCAAGAACAACAGCATTCAAAAGCACACAATACCATCACACACACAACTTCCACGCACCTCACACAACACACCACTACATATCAGCACACTGGTCACCACACAATCCACCCCACACATCACCTACACCACCCCATGGCACGGCAAAGACAGCCCAGGTACTTGGAGGAGGAGCTCAGGGTCATGGTGGAGGAAATCGTCCGGGTAGAGCCACAGCTATTCGGATTCCAGGTGCAGCACACCTCCATTGCAAGGAAGATGGAGCTATGGCGAAGAATAGTGGACAGGGTCAACGCAGTAGGACAGCACCCAAGAAATCGGGAGGACATCAGGAAGAGGTGAAACGACCTACGGGGGATTGTGCGTTCCGTTGTCTCAAGACACCACCTGACGGTTCAGCGGAGTGGCGGCGGACCCCCACCTCCTCACCCACAACTAACAACATGGGAGGAGCAGGTCTTTCTGCATCCTGAGGGCCTCGAAGGAGTAGGCGGAGGAATGGACTCTGGTAAGTAAAATCTTAACTATTACATCCCCAACCCTCCCTGCATGTTATCACACACCCCCACCCTCACCCCCAGCACCCCAACTCCTCACATATGTCCCAACATCACAAACACCCATCCCAACACGAAGCCCTGCATGCAACAACAGAGCATGGACACCCATCACTAAAGCATGACCACTGCACATACCCATACAACCCCCTAAACCGGCATCACGCAAGCTCCCACACAGGAATGCAAGCACTGGGGTACACGCTCACCCACCGATTGCACACCATGACACACACAGATGTAATAACAATCCTTTTATACCCATGCAGGAGCCCTACCCAACGTCACCGGCAGGAGGGTCCACACATGTCCATACCACCAACAGAAGAGGCCCACAGTGATGACAGCACCTCTGTCCAACTGGATCTAGATCACCAGCCCGGACCATCGGGGACCTCGGGACAGTCGGTTCCCCTCACACTGGCACAGGCCATCACAGACCTTCCCCCCTCTGGAAACACCAGCACAGCACCCACCCAGCGGCCCATACCTCCGTCCCCAGGACACGTCAATCAGCTGTGTGTCCACCACTACAGGGAACCCAGGATAACCCACCACCCCAACAACAACAGGGACCTGGGGGCAGTGGCAGTGGGCACACGGTCCAGGGGACGGAGGCCCAGGAACACAGGTGAACTGGGAGGGCTGCTGTGCGACAGGGGGCGGACAGGCCAAGGGAACCCACGCTCCACGAGGCCCTCTCCTCCATCATGGGAGCCTACCACCACTCCCAGGAGACAGTACTGGACAAGTTTCAGGAGACCCAGCGCCTGCAGGAGGAACAGTATATGGGCTTCAGAGAGGAACTCAGAACCATCAGCTCCACCCTGGGCACCATTGTAGGGGTGCTGAAGGAAGTACTCAACACCAGGAGGGACACTATGGCACTACAAAGGGCCCCTGACACTAGCATGGACGATGAACTGTCCACCACCTCCGCCGGCGCTAGTGGACAGGACGCCCCACCACAGGACCACCACACTGGCACCCCACCCCCTGCAGAGGGAGAACCACCCCGCAAACGGTCCCTGAGATCCAGGACAAAGACAGAGCACGATGCCAAGACCCCCGCCAAGAAATTAGACCACCCTGATCGTCATCCTACTGTCACACTTTGTCACCGTGTCCATACTAAACTGCCCCAGCTCCACTTCCAATGCCCATTTGGGCAATGCACCTGTGAGACTAATAGACTGGACTGCCATGGACATTCCCCCGCCATCACTCCTCACCATTTTACCACCCCCTCCAATATTGAGCACTTAAATAAATACACTTAAAACACAAAACAATCTGCAGTCTGTCTGTGATTTCGAAATAGTGTGTTAGCAATTACAGTGACAAAATGTTCTTTCAATAGTAATGTCAACATACCTATGTCACACAGCTCAAGTCGATGAGGAATCAAAGCAGATGTCACACAGTGGGACCCACATCTGTGAAATCGTAAGGGAAAGTGACAACTCAGTGACCATACACTGGGTGAAAAGGACAGACAGTAGAGAGGTAGCAGTGTTTAAGTACATGTAGTAGGCAGGTCTGTACTCTTACCTGTGTCTCACTGGAAATATTGCTGGATCACTGAGTCCCTGTTGTTCATGTCTTCTTCCTCTGCTTCCTCGTCTTCACTATCCACAGGCTCCACAGCTGCAACAACACTGCCATCTGGACCATCCTCCTGCAGAAAAGGCACCTGTCGTCACAATGCCAAGTTATGAAGCATACAGCAGGCCACAACGATCTGGCACACCTTCTTTGGTGAGTAGAATAGGGGTCCACCTGTCATATGGAGGCACCGGAACCTGGCCTTCAGGAGGTCGAAGGTCCGCTCGATCACCCTCCTAGTTCACCCATGTGCCTCAATGTAGCATTCCTCTGCCCTTGTCCTGTGACTCCTCACTGGGGTCAGTAGCCATGACAGGGTGGGGTAACCAGAGTCACCTGCAAATGGTGAGGGACAAGTATTAGACACACAGTAACCTGTAGGGTAACCCCAGACCCAGACAACCATTCCCACTGTCTTCCTTCCAGGTGCTCACCTAATAGCCACACCCGGTGCCTCTGGAGTTGACCCATCACATAAGGGATGCTGCCATGCCACAGGATGTAGGCGTCATGCACTGAGCCAGGGAACTTAGCATTCACATGGGAGATGTACTGGTCTGCCAAACATACCATCTGTACATTAATCGAATGATAACTCTTCCGGTTTCTGTACAACTGTTCACTCCTGTGGGGGGGTACCAAAGCCACATGGGTCCCATCAATGGCACCTATGATGTTGGGGATATGTCCCAAGGCATAGAAATCACCTTTCACTGTAGGCAAATCCTCCACCTGAGGGAAAACGATGTAGCTCCGCATGTGTTTCAGAAGGGAAGACAACACTTTGGACAATACTTTGGAAAACATAGGCTGGGACATCCCTGATGCTATGGCCACTGTTGTTTGAAATGACCCACTTTCAAGGAAATGGAGCACTGACAGCACCTGCACTTGAAGGGGGATTCCTGTGGGATGGCGGATTGCTGACATCAGGTCTGGCTCCAACTGGGTACACAGTTCCTGGATTGTGGCACGGTCAAGCCTATATGTGAATATGACATGTCGCTCCTCCATTGTCGAAAGGTACACCAACGGTCGGTACACCGGAGGATGCCGCAATCTCCTCACATGTCCCAGCGGATGGTGCCTATGAAGGACAACAGCGAGCACAGAGTCAAACAACTCAGAGGTACGTACCCACAGTTTACACAGAACACCAATCACACACAAAAGGTGGCCTGTATGTGTGTTGAGTCTAGGCCTAGGTATGTGTTACGCAGTTGGAAATTAAGCCATGTGGGCCCCTGAAATGGCGGCTGCCTGACCTCTAAAGTGGGACAATGGGATGTGAGGTAACTGCGCTGGCGTTGTACACCGTCGCGTTAGGTGGTCGAAGACCGCAGCGCAATGCTGTATTGGTTAACAATGGACCCTATGGTCCCAGGAGCCAATGACGATGTGCGCCGGCAGTGACGGTACGCACCGCCGCGGACGTGACCGCCATTTTTTATCTGTTGAATCACTCGATACCTGATCTTCGACAGGAGAGGACCTACATTGCAAGTGCTGCTGTGACCTCAGTCTGTAAGAGACAATGGCTTGATTGTCTGGGGAAAGGGCCCCTGCCTTCACATCTGAGGAGTTGGAGAAGCTCGTGGATGGGGTCCTCCCCCAGTACACGCAACTCTACGGTCCTCCAGACAAACAGGTATGTACACAGTGAGCATGTTGTATGGGCTATGCCTGTGTGGAGAGGGCTGGATGTAAGAAGGAAGGGGGGAGAGTGCTGCGTGCATGAAAGACGGTGAATGAATGTGCCACATGGCAAGGTTAGGGATGGGGGCCAATCACTTTGACGGTGCAGTTGGTAATAACTTCTCTTTTTCCCCTGTACATTTCATGTAGGTCACCGCCCACCAGAAAAAAGATATTTGGCGTGCCATCGCCAAGGACGTCCGGACCCTGGGGGTCTACCACAGACGGAGCACCCACTGCCGGAAAAGATGGGAGGACATTCGCTGCTGGAGCATAAAGACGGCAGAGGCTCAGCTGGGGATGGCCTCCCAACGTGGGAGGGGTGCCCGTCGCACCATGACACCCCTGATGTTCCGGATCCTGGCAGTGGCCTACCCGGAGTTGGATGGGCGCTTGAGGGCATCACAGCAGACACAAGGGGGTGAGTACACTCTCATTCTGCTGACTTTGCGCGCAGTGGAGGTGTCTGGGTGGGGGAGGTGGGCAGTGGGTTTTCCTAGGCCAGGGCGAGTTCCGTAGGCTAGGCCCCTCCGTAAGGCAGGCCATGTGGCACCCCAGCCCACCTCAGTAGAGTGGCAAATACACCTAGTCATGCCCCTGTGTCATCTATGTGTGCAGATGTCGCCCATAGCCTTGTAGGGCATTTCTAAGGAATTGAACAGTGGAGCGCGGCTTAGTGCAGGGGGCTTCTGTGTCTGTCGTGTCCGCCAACGGTAGTGGTAATGCATGCACTCAACATGTCCCTCTCCTGTCTCCCCCCCTTTTTGTGGTCTCCCTGTTCTTGTGTGCATTAGCATCATCAGGCGGAGAAGCAGTGGCACCGGAGCACGAGGGAGCTGCATCCCACATGGCCCTGGATGGCGACACTACAGAGTCTGAATTCACCAGTGGGACGGAGGGCGAGGGGAGCTCCACGGCGGGGACAGGAGCTGAGACCAGCAACACGACTTGTCCTCTTATGGGAGCTCCCTTGTGGTGGCGGCAACATCTGTGCCCCCCGCATCTACAGGTACAGCCGCCACCCCCCTACCAGCACCGCCCTCCCAGCAGCCCCTCAGCCTTTGCCTCCTTGCCCGCTCACCCAGGAGGGTGGGCATCACCTTCGCCCCAGGCACCTCAGGCCCTGCCCCAGTCAGCCCTGCTGCCCTCAGTGAGGAGGCCATTGACCTCCTCAGGTCCTTCACTGTTGGGCAGTCTACCATTTTGAATGCCATCCAGGGTGTAGAGAGGCAGTTGCAACAAACAAATGAATTCCTGGAGGGCATTCATTCTGGTCAGGTGGCCATTCACCGAGCTTTTCAGACTCTGGCCTCAGCACTGATGGTGGCCATTGTCCCCATCTATAGCCTCCCCCCTCCAACTTCCTCCACCCCGACCCATTCCCCTGTACCTCAGCCTATCCAAAGCACACCTACAGACCAACATGCACACACCTCAACACCCAAGGGTAGTTCAGGCAAACATAAGGACCACACATCCCACAGGCATTCATGCAAGCATCACACACATGCAGACACACCAACATCCACTGCCTCCACTGTGTCCCCCTCCTCCACATCTCCCTCCAAGTGATGTCTCCACTCACACCTGGATGCACTACATCTACAGCCACTACGTCCCTCTCCAGCACACCCACCACCACACCCCGCTCACGTGCAGTCACCACCCCCACTACCATTCACACGTCCCCTGTGTCCTCTCCCAGTATTTTTGTGACACCCCCTCCCAAGATACACAAACGCAGGCACACACCCACCCAACAGCCATCTACCTCACGACAGCCTCCAGCGCATGCACCTTCACCCAAAGTCACCAAATGTACACCTCCTACAACCACCACTTCTTCCTCCACTCCCAAATCCCCTCCAGCTACCCGTCCCAGTGTTCCTAAGAAACTTTTCCTGACCAGCCTTGACCTCTTTCCTTCACCTCCCCCACCCCGTCCGTCTCATAGGTCCCGAGCTAACACCTCAGCCAAACATCTCTGGGACCAGTGGTGCCTGTAGTCACCGGAATCTGGAGTGCACCGGCCACCAGGGCAGCCAGTGTGGCACGGAGCCACAGCACAGACAGTCCCCCACCTGTGAAGCATCAGAAGTTGGCCAGTGCCCTGCGGGAGAGGGGCAAGACTCCAGCCACCAAAGCCAATCCCAGGGGTCCCGGTGGGAGTGTTGAGTCAGCTGTGACACCTTCCAAGGTGGGGAAGGACCACAAGAAACCCGGCAAGTCTGGGAAGAGCAGCACGGTGGAGAAGACCGCCATCATCCCCGCTGCCCAGGAGGCCACCGTCAGCACCAGCCCAGCTGCCCAGGAGGCCACCGCCAGCATCAGCCCAGCTGCCCAGGAGGCCACCGTCAGCACCAGCCCAGCTGCCCAGGAGGCCACCACCAGCACCAGCCCAGCTGCCCAGGAGGCCACCGCCAGCACCAGCCCAGCTGGCCAGGACAAGACCACCAGCACAAGCCCAGCTGGCCAGGACAAGACTGCCAGCACAAGCCCAGCTGCCCAGGACAAGACCGCCAGCACAAGCCCAGCTGCCCAGGACAAGACCGCCAGCACAAGCCCCGTTGGGCCATGAAGGACCGCCAGCAAAAGCCCCGTTGGGCCATGAAGGACCGCCAGCACAAGCCCCGTTGGGCCATGAAGGACCGCCAGCACAAGCCCCGTTGGGACATGAAGGACCACCAGCAAAAGCCCCGTTGGGCAATGAAGGACCGCCAGCAAAAATCCCCGTTGGGCCATGAAGGACCGCCAGCAAAAGCCCCGTTGGGGCATGAAGGACCGCCAGCAAAGGCCCTGTTGGGCCATGAAGGACCGCCAGCAACTGAGACCCTGCAATGGAGACCGCCATCTCAAGCTCCGCTGCACATGGCACCGCCATCTCAATGAAGGCCCATGAGTGACAAGGGCACTGACGCAACTGAGTCCGTCACAGGGTGAATGAAGCACTCTGGGCACAAAGCCCCCTCCAGAACCAGTGGAGAGATACATCCACTCCCTCTGTACTTAGCAGGATGAAGCACTCTGGGCACAAAGCCCCCTCCAGAACCAGTGGAGAAAGGCATCCACTCCCTCTGTCCTTAGCAGGATGAAGCACTCTGGGCACAAAGCCCCCTCCAGAACCAATGGAGAGATACATCCACTCCCTCTGTCCTTAGCAGAATGAAGCACTCTGGGCACAAAGCCCCCTCCAGAATCAGTGGAGAAGGCATCCCACCCACTGTAGAGACTTGAGAGACTGTGGCTTTGCACTCCCCAGGATGGAACAGTGGGCAAACCACCCACTGGAGAGACTTGAGAGACTGTGGCTTTGCACTCCCCAGGATGGAACAGTGGGCAACCCACCCACTGTAGAGACTTGAGAGACTGTGGCTTTGCACTCCCCAGGATGGAACAGTGGGCAAACCACCCACTGTAGAGACTTGAGAGACTGTGGCTTTGCACTAACCAGGATTGAACAGTGGGCATGTGGCACCCTCATGGATTTGGTGTCGTGCACTCATCCGGCTGAGGTGCCCCCCCTTTCCCTCCCGCTGAGGTGCCTATTTAGTTGCTGTCTGATGTCCCTGCAGTGTTCTCTCCATCATGGTCGGGATCTTGTGTGGGCCTCGCCCATACCGTGTGGTCCCAGTGTTCCATGAACTTTCTTAGAACACTACCTGGACTAGTATGCTTGGTATATATTATGTACATGGTGTATATATATATATATTTCTGCCTACTTGCTTTAAATATAGTACAATGGTTACACTCATTTTCTATTGTATTTGCATTCTTCCAGGGGGTTTGGGGGTGAAACTGTGATGTATTGATATGCTTTGTTTATGTGTTGTTGTGGGTGAGGGTGGGGGTGTTGCGTGTGTGTCTCCCTGTTTTTTGCCTCCCCTCCCCTGTGTCGTAGGTGCAGTACTCACCGTGGTCTTCACCGCCGGCGTTCGTGCTCCTGGTAGAGGAGCAAGAAGATAAAGGCTGGGAAAATGTGGAGCTCTGGTTCCATGGCGTCCTCGTTCCTCATGGAGTGTATAGAGGTGAGCGTTTTCCCTTGGGGATTCCTGTTTCCGCCGTGTTTTTATCCGCGGTGAATCAGCCCCGGAAAAGATGGCGGATTGGCCTGTTATAATAGTGTGGTTGGTACACTGTCTTCCGCCTGTCTGTTGGCGGTGACCGCCGCGCTGTTTGTTTGTACCGATGTGGCGGTCGGAGTGTTAAAGTGGCTGTCTTTGTTGGCGGTTTCCGCCACGGTCGTAATTCCTCTTTTTTTTCCGGCGGCCTGTTGGCGGTCTTACCGCTGCTTTAACACCGACCGCCAGGGTTGTAATGACCACCTTTATTTTTGTTTTGGTTTGCAATCAATTGAAAGCTTTTTAAATACCACATTAACAGAAGTGGACAAAGAGTGCACAGCCAACACTGCAGTGCCGTATTGAACCATTCTGCAGTTAGGAGGGGTCATGGCCCACGGGTCACAAAATGGCATGGTCAGGGAATTCATGGATGAAGATGGGTAGGATCTACCTCGATTTAACAAATACTGTTGGTATACTACCAACTGTCAATAACCAAGCAATGTGACTTACCACCTCCCATCCCTGCCACGCCAGAGACTCCCCCTTCAGCTGCTTTTGCATCCTCTGGCACACTTGTGGTCTGTGCAGCTAAAAACAACATTAACATTTTAGATGTGAGATATACCTCCGCCTTTTTATGTGTTTTAAAAAAATACAACTGCAATACATGACTACAGTTTAGTTTGCAGTATCTTCTCTCCCATCTAAAAGATCACTTTGGGCATTTTGTTAGTTGTCAGTGTTAGAAAAGCCAGTAATAAAGCCAACTGTAATGGAGGAGGAGAGATATGTCACTGACTGTGAGTCATTTGAAATGCAATGGAGGGGTAGAATAAATTACTCAGTTAGGGACACATGGTTTTGGTTGACAAATGCAGTGGGACCTTCCTCCTACTATTTTCCTACCATGCTTCATTCCCATCAAAACTGCTGTGATACTGAATAATACATACAACACAACATTGGGGGGGGGTCACCATAACCATGGTGGTGGTACTTCTACCTTCTGAGGCACTGTTGGCGGCAGCCTCCTCAGCCAAACCCTTGGATGCCCTCTTCATGACTTTGGTGCCTCTGTAAGAAATAAAGAAGATAAAAATAGATTAGTGTTACAGTTAGCCCACGCCCCGCAACCTAGACTCCCAGCAGGTTGAGGAGGTCCTGCTCCTGGTCGAGGACGTCGACCCAGTGGTGCGTCAGCTGTTGCTTGGTGTGCAGAGCTACAGTACATTTGTGCATGCATGGCACACCGTTCCCCACAGCAGCCAATGCTCCCACAGACTGTACTCAATCCCAGGCCTGCCACCTGCCAACTGCTGCCAGCAAGAAGGGAAGAATGTGTGACATAACAAACCCAGTGCAGCCAGCTCCTCCTCACTGAAAATGGCACAGGGCTGCACCCCCTGGCAGTGCTGGGGACCGCAGGCTGTGTGGTTAGCTGGTGCACTCCCTGCAGTGGTGCCAACTCTCCCACCCTCTGCCATGGCGCTGGATGGGAATAAAAAAAAGACAGGAGAGAGAAGGAATGCAGAGGAAGAAATGAAGAATTTAGGGGACAACAAAAAAGGGACAAAATGTCACAGAAAATAAAAAGAGTCAAAAACATAAAATACATAAACACAAATACACACACCAATGAAATAAATGTAAAATAGGGTAGGATAAGTGGGATAAAATAAGGATTGCTATAGTCGAGAATGGATTAAAAAATAGGCCCAGCAGCATGCACAGAATAGGAAAAACAAGATGGCTGTGTGCACATGCAACTGCGTGGTGCTGTTCGTGCTCACTTTGCAACTAGGAGCTTGTTACGTGAACTAAACAGTGTGATTGGGTAGCCAAGCACAACACTTTCTGTTTGCAGAGTTAGGCAGAGTGCAGAGTTTTTTGGTCACTCCACAGAATTTTGCGTAGCAGAAATCCGCGAGCTCTGCCCAGGCCTGCTTTTCACACACTTGAACTAATCACTTCTTCATGCCAAGAACATGTGCTACATACACTTTCCAAATACAGTTTAAACCATAAAGCAGATTAAGCAGTTCCCTAAACAAACTCTGGTTAGACTCTGCAGTGTATTTTGCCTTTTACCTAGAAATTTAAGCAGTCACAGGTAAAACAAAGCAGCAATTTTAAAGAACAAAATGCACAAAAACCAGGATGTAAATTTAAACAGTTACGGGTAGGGGATAAAGCACCTTTAAAATTTCAAGAATACACAGTTAAAAGTCTGTGTTTTTACCACCATGTCTTTTGCTCACTGGGCTGTTTAGGGCACAGGGAAGCGGGGGTCACAAATGGAGGTGGCTGCCTTAGGGTTCCCTCCATAAAGATGGAGGGACAGTTTAGGTGTGGAAGGAGGGCTCAGGATTACCTGGGAGCTAGAGGGCCAATGAGCAAGCACAGGCTATTGGGCAGGAGGCAGGAAGGTGATCCTGAATTCAGAATCTCCAGACACAGAGAGGCTCAATCCACACTTTGTATCTTTCTGTTCAGCTCTGCAGGTGAAGCCTGATTCTGATGCCACTAAGTTATTGCTTTTCGCACACTTAAACTAATCACTTTTTCAAGCCAAAAAAAGTGGTACATACACCTTCCAAAGACAGTTAAAACCATAAGTGTATTTTTTACTTTTTGCTTTGTAGAGAGTTGGGGGGGCGTAGAACAGTATAGGGTAAAAAAGGAGAGAAATGTAAATAGTCACTGGTAGAAATGCACAAAAACCAAGAGGTAAATTTAAGAAGTCATGGGCAGAGGAAAAAACACTTTTAACATTTCAAGAATACACAGCACAAAGTCTCTGTTTTTATCACATTCTTTATCTTTTGATCACAGGGCTGTTTAGGGCACAAAGAAGCTGGGGTCACAAAATGGAGGTGGCTGTCTTGGGGCTCCCTCCACAAATTTAAAGGGCCAGTGCAGGTGTGGGGCGAGGGTTCAGAGTTGCCTGGGAGCTAAAGGGCCAATGAGCAAGCACAGGCTGCTGGACACAGGGAAGGGAGGTGCGCCTGAATTATTCAGAATCTCCATGGATACAGACAAGCTCAATCTACACTTTGTATCTTCATGTTCAGCTCAGCAGGTAAGGACCAATTCTGAAACCACTGAAATCCAGCTTTTCATGACATGCTCTGCAGTTAACATTATATGCCACAATCCTGTCATTTCCTAGCACTTTGGTTGCCTAGTGCCAACCCAGGCACCCTTGTGTCATGTTGCAAGGGTGCCTGTGTTGTAGGTAGGATTGTTTTGTTCAGGAAGTTGTGCAGGAAGGGTCACCTTTCTGCACAAAAACAATCTTTAGAGGAATTTTCCTATCTTTAAGTGTGCTGCAATTGTAGCACACTTAGAAAGAGGAAGCACAAGGAGAAATAAAGATATTTCTCCTCATAGTGTCAGACTGTTGGGAAGACATATATTTCTGAGGAATTCCCAGGTCCACTAATGTTAGTAAATCAGGGAATGTGTCAGAATCTTTGGGTGGATGTGTGAGAACACTCACCTCCACCCATACTACTCCTCCCTGCCACAGAATTATTTAAATGGCCTTACAGCTTCATAAATCTCATTTAGGTTTTACATCACCCTTGAGCCATATTCCGTGGTGCAAGGGTGATGCATAAGCTTGCTAAATATGGCCCTAAACAGATATACATTTTTGTTTACTTATTTGCTGTAGTTCACAAATGCCTATTTATGTCAAATGCAAGCCCTGACAACATAGCAGAGGAGCAACTGTTTTTTATGATAAATTGTGGCTAGTTGAATTAATTTTGAATCAAGCTATTTTTAAGTGCAATATTCACATTGCTCCAGTATCGCTTTATGCATAAACAACACACGTATTTGGGTTCTGGGTGAGTAATTATTGTCTTTCCAAAAGAAAAGCTAAGCCAAGTAATGAGGTTGTATTAACATTAGACGAATTAGTGTAATATGAGTAACCTGGGGCTTTCACAAGTTGACACGTACAAGCGACAAGAACGCTCAGTATTCACCTCATATGTATATTTTTTTGCAGTTTTATAGAGAGCAAAGTAAACGCGAGGGTACTGCAACACTTTACATGAGCAACAGCTACATTACACAAACTCGCATTCATCTTTTTTTCAGGGGAGAGGAAGTGGTGTTCTCAGAACCACAGATCGAACCTGGTTCCCTAGTTCAAAAGGGCAAGTCGGGCCATAATGATACTCCTCTCCTTTGTCGAAACATTTATTTTGGGCCAGACAGAATAATAAATGAGTGAGGATATATGTACGATACAAGTGAGAGAGCATTTCAGTTTGTTTGCGTTTTTGTCCGGATAACTATATTAAAAAATTATTTCATCTCGTCAAATTTGCTGCAGGATCCAGTATTTCATGAACATCTGCGTGTTGCATTTTGCATCTCGAGCACTTTAGTTCATGGAAGGTAATATTTCAGTAGTGCTGTTTGTTAGTGCAGCGAGGAGACTTTTCTTTAGTTTTATTTCCTTAATTTACTGCTGAAACTGCAACAGCCCTATTAGTTTTCCAGTAGTGTGTCTCCCAGGTGCCTAAACCAATTAAATGTGCCCGCTAGTACTGCACTGCTTTCCTACATTTCCTCGTTCATGTGACATCAGCAATGGATCAATCAAAAAACTCGAATCAACCAGTCAACACGTAATAACCCAGTGAAGATTTTAAGGGTATGTAGGGAGAATGGTTGGCAGGAGCGTTGTATACTTATTCAGTGGTCTCCATTGAGCTTGCCATGGGCCGGCTTAAGCTGAGGCGACGAAATGCTAATGATCATTTTTACAACTGTACTGAAGCTTTTTTTGAAAATATTTGCAATCTCATCCCTGAGTTTGTTGGTGTCGTATCTAAACGCAAGCCCTAACTGAACAAATGCTTAAATATATGATATATATATTATTTTTATACATTGTAGAAAGTGTAAAACTATCACCCGAAGGTATCACGGGACTGAGAGTTGGGCATGGGCAGATTAGTTTGACTATGGGACTTACTAACAAGATACTGGTGCATCCCTTATGATGTTTTCTTGCGCTGCCATGTGCCCCCCTAATGACACCATGGTAGGGCTGTATTAAGAACACAGCACACCATGGGGGTCGTTAGCTCAGCTGGGTCAGAATTTCCGACACGGTTCTGGCGCTTTGCTGGACTAGTGTCAAAAATGTTGATGCTAGTCCAGCAAAGGGCAGGGAAACCAGTACAAAAAAGCACAATGTCACTTTAATGCCCGTCCTGAGCAGGCGTTAAAAAATGATGCAAGAATGACACAGTGAAATCTTGTAGATTTCAGTGCCCTATTCCTAAAGGTCTCCTTGCAGGGGAATGCCTCCCTTGCTTACATTATACCTGGTGCATGTATAATGTTGTGCAAGAGTTTACAAACTGGCACAATGGTCCCATTGCGCCAGTTTGTAAATATAGCGTGGAATGGAGGACTGTCCCACAGCATCAAAAAATGAAACTACGGTGGCGCAAGGGGCTTGTAAATTAGCCCCTTTGCCCATAAGATGGGTTTTGTGCTGTCAAGACTTCCTGCATCCCGGCTGTATGTCCCAACCATCCTTTGATGCCAGTTTATGTGCAGTGGTTCGTTTAAGATTTTGTCATGGGTGCCCCATTGTGCCAAACATTACATACAATATGCGAGTACCAGAATTGTGCAATTGATACTGTCCATATACCAAGTTTGACCGATATGTCAAAGATTACCTCTACTAGTTCAAAGCAAGCCTTTTCTCACAATTTGCTTCATCCAAATAGACCCTTCAGCCCCAAAATGTAATGGCTCCCTTATCTGAGGTCAAGAATTCCCTCCAAGCCAGCAACAGCATTTTGCCACAGGTACCCCCATGCTAGGAATTTCCTCTAGTATGCTAGTACCAGCATTTTTCCATGGTGGCACTATGCCAAAAATGGCATATAGTATGTCAAGACCTTAATTGTGCCATGGGTGCCATCCCTTAAATCAAGAATTCCCCACAGTTTGCCAGCAGCACCATGTTCCTTTGAATGCCCCATAATCGCAGAATTATATCTCATATGCCATAGCCAATCACAGAATCACAACCATACAACACACAAACATTTCTAACTTGTGCTCTCACTGCTACTCACTCCCTCTCTCCTTCACTGTCTTTCTCCTCTCTCACTCCAACTAATTCACACACTCTCACCTTCCCATTCTCATTCATACTCACTCCCACTCACTGTAGCTCAAACACAAACATACTCACACTGACTTGTTCTCATTCTCACTTACAAACACACTTACACACATTCACCAACTCTTACTTGCATTCAGGCATTTGGTTTTCAAAAAAGAGAATTCAGTAGGTGCCTTAAAGCTCTCTGCCTTGCTGCAGCTGCACCTGCTGCACCATTGAATTCTACACATGTGACCTACTTACAGTCCCACTCACAATCTCCTATGAGTCACTCCTAACTCACTCACCCTCATTCACTCGCTCCCTCACAGCTAAGATGGCCACTAATTATCAGAGCACCTTGCATCTTCGGACGCGTTTCCGACACCGGAGCTGTTTTTCTCTTTCCTTTCATGGCACCTGACATATAATTGCCTGCTGGATCTGTTGGTGAGCATTTTTCATGTTTTAAATGCTGTCTAGCTTATTTTTTTGACTTTTAAAAAGGTCTCTATATTTCTCCTCAGAAAATGCAGCCATTTTGAAAACTATTACTCACCACTACAGTGTTCTTATTTGCTTGTTTTTTTGAACATTTGAATGTTTTGTTCGCAGTTTTCTGCGCCAGCCATGTAATTTATTTTTACTAACTCATCAATATATATTTGGAGTTCCTGGGCCACTCGTTTCCTTATTGAAGGATTTTTATTTTTATGGGCAAACTAGAGAAAATAAAATCTCTGTCATATGAGCTCTCCTCAGCTGATAAACTTTCGCAGTTTTTACAATTGGATACTTCTGCTGCAGCGTCTTCTTCTGCCAAATCAAAAATGTCTTCCTCATCTTCTTCTTCGCCTAAAGTCTCCCAGAATATCTCTACAGCTACTCATAAGAGGGTCAAACAAGACCCACCTTCCCCAGTAAAATCTCCCTCACCGATCTCTCTTGAAGTTGTGCTTGGCGAAATACGTGCACTACGTCCTTTTATTGAAGAAACTAATTCTCGGATGCAAAATCTTGATACTAAGTGGTCTCAAATGGATGTGATAGTTTCTGTTTTAGAGCAAAAAGTCAGTGATGTGCAAGATGAAACAAATAAAATTGCTAACTTGGAGAAGGGAGTGGCAAAATTGAAGACACTTGCGGAAGATATGGAAAACAGAAACAGGCACAATAGTCTTCACCTTTATGGATTACCGGAGGGTCTTGAAGGGAGTGACCCAATTTCATTTTTTGCTTCATTCTTTACAAAGTTAGTGAAACTACCATCTTCTACAGTTTTGAACATCCAAAGGGCACACCGCATTGGCCATCGTTCTCCGCATTCCTCATATCTAAACCAAGAGGCGCGAAGCTAAGTATTAATGGGATTACAATGACTATTGGTAATATTTATGGTCCAAATCACTCAGATTATCTTTTCTGGCCTAATGTTACAGTTTGCATAATAAGGATTATGTTTTTCTTCTTGGAGGGGATTTCAAACAAATTATTGATCTTTTTATAGATAGGCAATCTGTAAGTACATTTTTTAATCATAAAATGCATAAAAAAAATTAAGGCATTTCTCTCACAATGTAATTTAATTGATTGATGGAGAACCTGTAATCCTGATAGTAGGGATTTTTCATTTTATTCTCCACCACATGGCTCCTTATCTAGACTTGACCATATTTTTGTTTCAAAATCACTATCCCAAAATCTTATTAATTCCTCCATTGAACCTATGGTAATATCTGATCATGCTCCAGTCATCTCAGATTTAGATTTGCTCGCGGTGCATCCCAAATCTAATACGTGGCGATTTAATAATTCTTTGTTGCTTGATTCTAAATTTTCCACTTCTTTTGTGGCCTTTGCAGCGGAATTTTTCCGATTTAATGATGACTCTCATGTTTCCCCACAATTGTTATGGGATTAGTTTAAGGCTGCGGCTCGTGGTCATATAACAAATTTTGTCTAAAAAAAACAAAAAACTTTTAATGCACGTCATCAATCTCTGCTTCTCAAAATTAAATGGTTAGAACATCAATATTATTTTTCCTCTTCTGATTTATTCAAGCAAAATTGCAATTCAACAAAATCTCGATGGATAATGCCTCCTCTTTTCCTTTACTTAGTAGCGCCTGCTATTATAGAGGTCAAAATCGTTCGGGGAAACTTCTGGCTAATTATTTAAAAGTACGAAAGCAACGCCACACAGTGAAGTCTGTAGTTACAGATACTGGTGAGTCCCTTTTTAAAGATGATGATATCTTAGCTGAATTTGTTAATTATTACCAGACACTTTATACTCCTGAATCAGTCCCGACCTCCTTAATGATTAATGATTATTTAAAGAATATTCCAAACCCTAATAAGACTCTTGTTGACATTTCTTCACTTGAAGTAGATAATTCTTCATCAGAAATTTTTAAAGCCCTTCAATCCCTAAAAAAAGGTAAAACTCCTGGTCCGGGTGGATTTACAGTGGAATTTTTTCTACATTTTTCTGACATTTTACTTCCCAAACTTTTACAGCTTTTTACATTTTTCACGGGTCCTGGTTGTAGAGGGGGAACATTTCAAGAAGCTTTGATTTGTTTGATTCCAAAGAAAGGTAAGGATCATGTTTTCTGTTAAAATTATAGACCAATCCCTCTCCTCAATACAGATGATAAAATCTTTGCTAAATTATTAGCTTTACCTCTAGATACCCTTTTACCTCAGCTGATAAGTAAGGAACAACTGGGTTTTGTCAAAGGTAGACTTGCTTCTGACAACTCTAGAACATTCTTCAATGTACTCAGCAAAGCTCCAGTTCTTTCGTACTCCTTAGCAGCAATTTCTATAGATGTTGAGAAAGCATTTGATCGGTTAGACTGGTCTTTTCTATTAAAGGCTTTAGTCTTGCATGTTTTAGGGCCTCATTTCATTTATCTCTTTTCTTTATCAATCCCCAATGGCATCGATATTGGTGAATAGGAAGCTGTCCAGATATTTTGTATTACGTTATGGTGTTCGTCAAGGGTGTCCGCTGTCTCCACTCCTATTTATTCTAGCTCTAGAGCCCTTTCTATCCTGTATTAGAAATAACATTAAAATTGAGGGTTTCCAAAATGGTAACAAACACTTAAAATTAACGGCATATGCAGATGACATAATTTTATATATCTCAAACCCTGAACTCTCGATTCCATCTCTACATCGGGAGATTGAAGACTTTTCTTTGATTTCAGGTTATAAGATAAATTCGTATAAAACTGAAATACTTCCTCTAACAAAATGTTGTTTTAGATCATCGTTCGACATTACTGGCTTTCACTGGAATTCTTCCAAGATTAAATATTTAGGTATTTGTTTCACCTCATCCATTAAAAAGTCCATTGAAGTAAATATCTTGTATGCTTGAGAGAAGGTTGATAGATCCCTTTTGTTATGGAATCCCTTATTTTTACCTTGACTCTATCAAAATGATGATTTCTCCTAACATTTTATATATCCTATCCATCCGATTCCTCTACCTGTTACTTTTTTAAACAACAGGACTCCAGATTGTCTGAATTCCTCTGGAACAATAAGAAATCTAGAATTTCCTTTAGTCACCTTTGGCATTCTAAACAGGAGGGGGGGAGCCAATTTTTCTGATTTCAGAATAGAGCCCTCATTACAACCCTGGTGGTCAGTGATAAAGCGGCGGTGATACCGCCAACAGGCTGGCGGACAAAAAAATGGGATCATGACCACGGCGGAAACCGCCAACATAGACAGCCACTTTAACACACTGACCGCCACAGCAGTAGCAACAAACACTGCGGCGGTCACCGCCAACAGACAGGCAGAAGACAATGTACCGCCCACAGTATTACAAGGCACCAATCTGCCAGCTTCTCCGGGGTGGTACCAGTGACATCAAAAGCACGGCAGAAACAGTACACCGAAGGGGAACAACTCACCTTTCAACACGCGACAAAGAACCAGGACGCCATGGAGACCGAACTGCAGGTCCTCCCCATGTTGGTGTATCTGCTAATACACCAGGAATTTGAAAGAAGCTGGCGGCGACGACCACGGTGAGTACTGCACCTAGCACACAGGGGAGGGGGGAGGAAAAAGAGAGTGATACATACACGCAACACTCCCACTCCCCACCCTCACCCACAACACCATACACACTAGCAGATCCAACAACATTACAGATACACCCCGTAACCCCCTGGAAGAACGCAAGGACACAAGGAATTGAGTCAAATCTGTGATATTTTGAAAATGAATATAAAGTTAACGATTGGAGCCAACTGTATATACAAATATGTACAACATGGACAGAGGGCCGTACAGTGTTCATTGCAAATGTCCGTGGACCAGTGGGCCAAAAAATCATGGGATAAGCCCACACTTGACTCCTGCCTCCAAAACGGAGTGAACACTCCAGGGGCATCAGGTCGAAAAAACACAGGCACCTCAGGGGGAAGGGGAGGGGGGCACCTCAACTGGAAGATGGTACTATGCCACTGCTCCTTGAGGGGGCAAAATACCCACAGCGATTTCCTCGGGAGTACAAAGCCACAGCCTCTCAAATGGGTGGTTTGCCCACTGCTTGGTCCCGGGGAATGCAAAGCCACAGTCTCTCAAGTGAGTGGTTTGCCCACTGCATGCTCCTGGGGAGTGCAAAGCCACAGTCTCTCAAGTCTCTCAAGTGGGTGCTTTGCACACTTCTTGCTCATGGGGAGTGTGAAGCCACAGTCTCTCAAGTCTCTCAAGTGGGTGGTTTGCCCACTGCTTGGTCCTGGGAAGTGCAAAGCCACAGTCTCTCAAGTCTCTCAAGTGGGTAGCTTGCCCACTGCTTGCTACTGGGGAGTGCAAGGCCACAGTCTCTCAACTGGGTGACATGTTCCACTGGTTCTGGAGGGGGCCTTGTGCCCAGTCTTCTTCATCCTGCCAAGGATTGGGTGAGTGGATGCATTTCTCCACTGGTTCTGGAGGGGCTTGGTGCCAATCTGCTTCATCCTGCCAAGGATTGGGTGAATGGATGCATTTTTCCACTGGTTCTGGAGGGGGCCTTGTGCCCAGTCTGCTTCATCCTGCCAAGGATTGGGTGAGTGGATACATTTCTCCACTGGTTCTGGAGAGGGCCTTGGGCCCAGTCTGCTTCATCCTGCCAAGGAGGGGGTGAGTGAATGCATTTCTCCACTGGTTCTGGAGGGGGCCTTGTGCCCAGTCTGCTTCATCCTGCCATGGAGGGGGTGAGTGGATGCATTTCTCCACTAGTTCTGGAGGGGGCCTTGTGCCTAGTCTGCTTCATCCTGCCAAAGAGGGGGTGAGTGGATGCATTTCTCCACTGGTTCTAGAGGGGGCTTGATGTCCAGTCTGCTTCATCCTGGCAAGGATTGGGTGAGTGGATAGATTTCTCCACTGGTTCTGAAGGGGGCCTTGTGCCCAGTCTACTTCATCCTGCCAAGGAGGGGGTGAGTGGATGCATTTCCCCACTGGTTCTGGAGGGGGCCTTGCGCCCAGTCTGCTATATCCTGCCAAAGAGGGGGTGAGTGGATGCATTTCTCCACTGGTTCTGGAGGGGGTCTTGTGCCCAGTGATGCTGCACCTGGAGTGTGGCAGTTTACATTCCCTCACCTGAGTGTCTGAGGCACGAGATGTGCAGGGAACAGGTAGCATGATACTCCATGGAGGCAGATACAGACTCCATCCTGCGGCGACTTAGGCTGCGAACTGCTGGTAGTGCCAGTGCTGGTGGTGTTCCTCAAGTGGTGGGTGCAGGGTCTAGATCATCTCTTGCAGCCTCGCATGGCTGCCCACTGGGGATGCTGCTGATGTCCGATGTAGTGGCACCGGCTGGGCATGTGGCGGTGCTTATGGCGGTGCAGGTGGCGGTGCCTGCAGCGGTTTTTGCGGTGGAGATGCTGCCGGTGCTGCCCATGGTGCAGGTGCTGGTAGTAGTGGAGGGAGACACCAGTCCATCCTCAGCAGCCTCGGACGGCTGCCCACTGGGGATGATGCTGGTGACAGTCGTGTGGCAGAGGTGATGCAGGGGGCGGTGCAGATGGCAGTGCAGGTGGCGGTTGTTGCTGTGGTGCTTACCGTGGTACAGGTTGCTGCCCTGTCAGGACAAATGGTGGTCACCAGTCCCTCACCTGGAGGCTCCGAGCCCTGAAGTGCCTTGCCTTTGCTTTTTCATCCCTTCTCCACCTTGGTATTCGCTGCTGGGCCCTTGGCACTGTTCTCTTTTGTTTTGGATGAGGCCTTGCTGGGTGGGTGGTGCGTATTGTCCGTGCTGCATGCTGGCCCCTTCTTAACCTTGGCAGGTGGTGGAATGGGTGGTCTCTTGCATTGGTAGGTGGCACACTGCCAGCCCTGAAGGTTGCCCTTTCAATCCTCTCAGACTTGCAGGGACCACAGCGGACGCCCACTTGGTGGCTGAGGTGCTGGCCTGGGATCTAGACATTCTGGCCCTAGGGGACGGATGGGGGGAGGCGTAGGGAAGAGGTCAACATTAGCCAGGAAAAGTTTCTTTGACACACTGGGACGGGAAGATGGAGGGGGTGTGGGAGTGGAGGAAGAGGTAGTGGTTGTAGGAGGTGTACGTCTGCTAAGTTTGGGTGAAGGTGCATGGGCTGGAGGCTGTTGTGAGGTGGATGGCTGTTGAGTGGTTTGTGCCTGCATTTGTGTACTTTGGGAAGAGGGCTCACAGACACACTGGGAGAGGACACAGGGGGCGTGTGCATGGGTGGTGATTGCTCGTGAGGGGTGTGTTGTGATGGGCATGCTGGTGATGGTGGCAATGGCTGATGATGTAGTGCATGCAGGTGTGAGTGGAGACAAGACTGGGAGGGAGGTGGATGAAGAGGAGGAGGGGGACACAGTGGAGGAAGTGGATGTTGGTATGTGTGCATGAGTGTGGTGCTTATGTGAGTGCCTGTGGGATGATGTGTGGTGCTTATGTTTTCCTGAGCCACTTTTGTGTGTTGATGTGTGTGAATGGTGTTCTGAAGGTGTGCTTGGGATAGGATGAGGTAGAGGGGATTGGGTCTGGGTAGTGGAAGTTGGAGGGGGGAGGCTAGACACAGGGACAATGGCTGCTATCAGTGCTGAGGCCAGAGCCTGAAATGCTCTCTGTTGGGCTGTCACACCAGAATGGATGCCCTCCAGGTATGCATTTGTTTGTTGCAAATGTCTCTCGACACCCTGGATGGCATTCAGAATGGTTGACTGTCCAACAGTGAGGGATCTCAGGAGGTCAATAGCCTCCTCACTGAGGCCAGCAGGGCTGACTGGGGCAGGGCTTGAGGTGCCTGGGGTGAAGGAGATGCCCACCTTCCTGGGTGAGCGGGCATGGGAAACATGCTGAGGGGCTGCTGGGAGGGCGGTGCTGGTAGGGGTGGTGGTGGCTGTACCTGCTGTTGGTGTGGGCACAGAGGTGTCCACCACCGCCAGGGAGCTTCCATCAGGGGAGGAGTCGCTGTCACTGGAATCCCTCCTGTCACCGTCGGGGAGCTCCCCTTGCCCTCTTTCCCACTGATGCCTTCACCCTCAGTGGATTCGCCCTCATGGGCCATGTGGGATGCACCTCCCTCCGTCGCTGGTGCCTCTGTTCCTCTGCCAATGATGCTAATGCACACAAGGACAGGGTCACAAAAAAAAAGGGGGGGAGACAGAGGATACACTTAGTCAGTGCTAGCTACAGACGTGGCGTACACAACACACACTGAGCTGCCCTATGCACTCAGCCATGCCAAACCAGTCAATAAGTTAGTCACCAGCCCATGGGGTAAAATGCCTAATGCCAGCATCTGCACACCTGACCCCCACAGGACCCTGCCCAGTAGTAGTTGCCACTTGTACCATTGGGGTAGGAGTGCTTCCGAGCCTTCAAACAAGGGACCTACCCTGCCATGATTGCCCTGGCCTAGGGGCACCCACAGCCCACATCCCCCACCCAGCTAGTTCCTAAAGAGCGCAAAGTCAGCTTTCTGAAACTGTACTCACCACCTTGTGGCTGCTGTGATGCCCTCAAGCGCCCATCCAACTCCAGATAGGCCACCGCCAGGATGCAGAACATCAGAGGGGTCATGGTGCGACACGCACCCCTTCCACATTGGGAGGCCAGCCCCAGCTGGGCCTCCACCATCTTCTTGGTTCAGCGGCGCATGTCCTCCCTTCTCTTGTGGCAGTGGGTGCTCTGCTTGTGATACACCCCCAGAGTCCGTACTTCCTTGGCGAAGGCACGCCAAATAACCTTTTTCTGGTGGGTGCTGGCCTTGAGGGAAAAGTCAGCAGAAAATGTAAGTACTCACCCATCCGGCCCGTCATACTCATTGCCCACCAGTTCCCACCCATGCCCTGATGCACATACACTGACCACCTCTCATGCAGCATTCAGGCCAGGATGCCTTAGCTCCCCTGAACATGTGCCTTACATCCACACCTCTCAAAACTGGCAGTGCCCACACATCATGCTCACAGTGTACTCACCTGTTTGGAGGACCGTAGAGTAATGTGTACTGGGGGAGGAACCCATCCACCAGTTTCTCCAACTCCTCTGCAGTGAAGGCAGGGGCCCTTTACCCAGACACTATAGCCATTGTCGCTTCCAGACACTCGTCACAGCAGCACTTGCAGTGTAGGTCCTCTCCTGTTGATGGTCATGTAGCAAGTGAGTGAATAGTTAGAAAATGGTGGTGACATCCGCGGCGGTGCCTCACCGCCGACGTACATCACCATTGGCTACTGGGACCCATATGGCCCAATGACAACCAATGCGGAGTTGCACTGCAGTCATCGACCGCGACGCAGCACAAAGCCAGCACAGTTACCTCATTTCCACTTTCCCTCCTCATAGGTCAGGCAGCCTCCATTTCAGGGGGGCACATGGCATGGCACCTAACTGTGTCACAGCACATATTGGCACATATACTGACTCTCGAATTCACACACTGCTTCCGCGCCATAAATTCTAAAACAGTTGTGCTATCTATGTGGTAAATTACCTTCTGCTCACCATTCTCCTGCATTGGCTTCAATCGCTGAGGCAGATGATGAGATGGCAATATCCTCTGGTGAACAGACCCCTGGAAGACCTTTCAACAATGGAGGACAGACACATTATCATCACATACAGACTTGAATGTGCCACAATCCAAGAACTGTGTGCCCAATTGGAGCCAGACCTGATGTCAGCTATCCACCAGCCCACAGGAATCCTCTCTCTAGTGCAGGTTCTGTCAGTGCTCCATTTCCTTATAAGTGGTTCCTTTCAAACAACAGTGGCCATGGCATCAGGGAAGTCTCAGCCAATGTTCTCCAACGTGTTGTCCAGAGTGTTGCCTGCCCTGCTGAAACACATGGGCAGCTACATCGTCTTCCCCAAGGTGGAGGATTTGGCCACAGTGAAAGCTGACTTCTATGCCCTGGGACATATCCCCAACATCATTGGTGCCAAGCTATCATTCGATGAATGTGCAAATGGTGGGTTTGGCAGACCAGCACATCTCCCATGTGAATGCCAAATATCTTGGCTCAGTGCATGACGCTTATGTCTTGACGAATAGCAGCATCCCTTATGTGATGGGGCAACTCCAGAGACACCGGGTGTGGCTATGAGGTGAGGCCAAGGTCCCCACACTGTATAAGTTGGGGTCTGAGTATGGGGTTGTCCCTAAGGGTTAGTGTGTGTCTAATAGTTGTCCCTCGATATTTACAGGTATCTCTCGTTACCCCAACCTCTCATGGCTAGTGACCCCAGTGAGGAATCCCAGGACAAGGGCAGAGGAACGTTACAATGAGTTACATGGGCGAACAAGGAGGATTATTGAGAGGACCTTCGGCCTCCTGAAGGCCAGGTTCTGGTGCCTCCATCTGACAGGTGAATCCCTGTACTACTCACCGAAGAAGGTGTGCCAGATCATCGTGGCATGCTGTATGTTGCACAACCAGGCCTTGAGATGCCAGGTGTCTTTTCTGCTGGAGGACAGTGAGGAAGAGGAGGCAGATGAAGAAGATGTGGACAACAGAACAAACATTATACAGCAGTACTTCCAGTGACACACAAGTAAGAGACTGTAACTCAACTTTACTTTTCAGTAATCGTTTGGACATTGTACATGGCAGCCTCATACCCTTTGTCTATGGCCACTGACTGTTCCCTTTGGATTCCCTTTTTTCAGATTTATGTGCCCCATGTTGGCTCCTGCTATATGTACTGCTGCCCACCAACTGTCATACATTGGTATGATTCAATGAACATAGACGTTGCAATGCTTTGAGAATGTTGTAAGAATACATCTTTCCAATCATTCCACTGACACCAGTATGATTTATATTTCAATGGTGTTTATTTTTTGTGCTAAATAGTATTGGGATGGGTGGGTTTTGATGGTGGGGTTTATGTGAGGTGATGGAGTAATGGGAGTGAGGGTACGGGTGGGGGTATGTGATGGCATGCAGGTAGGGTGGGGGAGATGATGGTAAAGATTTGACTTACCAGAGTCCTGTCCTCGTGCTGCTCCTGTGAGGCCCTGAGGATGCATGATCGCCAAGACTTTCTCCTCCCATGTTGTTAGTTGTCGGGGAGGAGGTGGTGGTCTACTGCCAGTCCTCTGTACAGCAATCTGGTGTCTTGAAACCACGGAACACACCTTCCCCGTAGTCGTTCCACCTCTTCCTGATGTCATTCCTGGTTCTTAGATGCTGTCCCACGGCATTGGCCCTGCCCACGATTCTCCGCCATAGCTCCATCTTCCTAGCAATGGACGTCTGCTGCACCTGTGATCCGAATAGCTGTGGCTCTACCCGGATGATTTTCTCCACCATTACCCTTAGCTCCTCCTCAGCAAACCTGGTGTGTCTTTGGGGTGCCATGGATGTGGTATAAGTGATATGTGTGATGTGATTTGTGGGATGATGTGTTGGGGTGTATACTGTGATGTGCGTGGATGGTGGATGGGTGATGGTGTTCTGTGCCTCTGATTGGGTGTGTGCTCTGTGCTTGGTCTCTTTTTTTTTCATTGTAAGGGGTTGTGGGTAGTGTGGGTGGGTGTTCTATATTGGATTGGGTGTGTGGGTGTGCTGTGTGTATGTGTGTCAGGTGTGTGTATTTTGAATTGTCCAATGTGGTGTGGTTTTGTAAGTGTGTGTGTATTTTGAGCTCAGCGGTGTGTACCGCCAATGGTTTACCGTGGTTGAAAGACCACCGCGTTGATTCGTGGGTTGTAATACTGTGGGCGTATTCCTGTTGGCGTGACGGTGTCGGTTTTTCTATCACCAGTTTATCACTGACCTTAGGTGTGGCGGACTTGTGCGGGTGTCTGTATTGTGGCGGTATTCTCTGCGTGGGTCACGGTATGTTGGCGGCCGTCGGCACGGCGGTAAGCGGAATTTACCACCAGGGTTTTAATGAGGGCCCATATCACAAATCCTTTTGTTTGCGACAAGCTTCTAGATGGATCTCCTTGTCAAGCTCTGTATTTACTCCCTTATGGTTGGATATTGAATGTTCTTTTCTTCTACCTTTTTCTCCTCGTGAGGTGGTATGCTTTTCTTATAATATTTCGCTTATTTCCTCCCCGCTTCTTAATCATACTTGTGCCCTTCTGCGTTCTCACTATTTACCTCCAACCGCACTTATTCCTCTTTTCTGAATCCCCCTATATGGCATAATCGTCTCATCACAATCAATAAAGAAACCTTTATTTTGGAAATCCTGGAGACAAACAAGTATAGCGTGGGTCAAAGATTTATTTTCCAATGATACTCCACTTTCTTTTTCACAATTCCATCCTCTATTTCATTGTCCCAATTCATTTATGCCTGAATATCTTATTATTATTATTATTGATGTACTTTTTTCCTTGCCTTCCCCGCTCTCTTCTTCGGAATTACCCTTTTCTTTATCCTCCTTTCTTACCTCATTTCCTAAGGCATCAAATATTTATAAACTTTTTCATTCTCCTGTCTTGACACGACCTAAATCTAAAATTGAATCTCAAAGGGAATTGCATTTGGGATGTACCTGGACTGTTTCCTTCTGGAATAAGATATGGCATCGATTTTATAAAATATCTAGATCAGCTTCTACCAAACAGTCACTTGTCTTTCATTACCACAGACTTTATTTTACCCCCTCTACTATAGTAAAATTTGCTGTATCCTCAACTTCAAACTGTTGTTCCTGCGATAGCTCAAATGGAGACCTTATGCATATCCTTTTTTAATGTTCTCCCACTGTCTTGTTTGGCATCTGCTTACCTCCATTTTTCATTTCTGATCCCAATTATCTCCCTCATTGCTTTTTCTAGGTAGCCTCTCTGCTGACATTGTTTCAGATTATGATAATTTAAAGCTGTTGGATCTCATGTTAGCTTTAGCCTTTCAGCAAATTAGTCTTAATTGGAAAAATTCATCCAACATTTCCTATAAGGCTTGGTGGTATAATGTTTGCCATTACCATAGACTAGATATTGCTTTTACCTCTTTATGCTGCCCCTCCATAAATAGAGCTCTGAATTGGTTACCTTTGAATGATTATCCTAATGCTGTTGCTTGCAATTCTACTAATTTGACATTATCTGAGAATTTTAAGCCACCATGAATTGTTTATTTTCTCTGTTCTTGTTTAAATTTAAGTTTAGTTCAACTTTATGCTTTATTGAATATCACTGTTTTTAGCTTTTTAATACCCACTGTATCTTTTTTATTTTAATTGGTCTTGTTCCGTTTTTATTGTTTCCCCCCATTTTACATTTTAACATGTTAAACAGCTTTTACAATTTCTTTCATAATTATATCATTATCATTGTGACAGATATCTTGTATTGTTATTATGAGATCCATATGTACTTTGATTTTATTAAAGCTGATTTACCTTAAAAAAATGTATACTCTCCCTGATTCTTTCTTCCTTTCACGTTCATTGACCTTCCCCTGACACACAAAAGCTCACTGTTAGACTTGGCATCCTTGGTGTGGTCTCCCCTAACTTTTTGCCTCTACTTCCCAGGTTGTTTCTGTGTGCTGGACTCTGTTTTTGCTGTTTTTGTTACTCTGGGCACTTTACCACTGCTGGTCAGTGCTAAAGCTCAAGTGCTCCCTATGTGAAATTGTATGTGTGATTGGCTTTTCTATAATTGGCATATTTGATTTACTACTAAGTCCCTAGTAAAGTGCACTAGAGGTGTCAAGGGCCTTTAAAATCAAATGATACTAGTGGGCCTGCAGCACTGTTTGTGCCACCTACACGAGTAGCCCTGTAAACATGGCTCAGACCTGCCTCTGCAGTGTCTGTGTGTGCAGTTTTTAAACTGCCAATTCGAATTGGCAAGTGTACTGACTCCTGTATTTTCTATGTGGTATGAATGTTTTTGTGTCAAAAACTGACATTAGGCTGGTTGGTTTTTACTCTAACCAGTCATTTTTGGTGCAAATCCCCCTTCTCCCATACCGCCAGCCCCACATCATTTTTTTTTTTTGTTACGCTATCCCACCCTTTGCACCGGCTTTCACCATTCCATAAATATGGAGCCCGGCTGGTGCTTAGAAATGGTGCAAGCAGGTGTTAAACCTTTTGGTGCAAAATTGCGTTAGTGCATTTTTGCACCAAAAAGTATAAATATGCCCCTATGTTTGTAAACAATACGCTGTGGGAGGATCATCCCTTAGGCCCCCAATGTCCCTCCCCCTCCTGTCAGCGAAGCCTGGATGTGAGCTTGAGAGGGGGGACCTGCTCATTGGCAATGTTCATGAAAACACAAAAGTCATGTTTTCACGAACAATGCTCAGTTTAATAATTAGCAGCTGCGTGCAGAGTCAGTAGTCAATAAGTAGCACTTCATAAGAGGAAGGGCTATGTCTTGAAGCCTCTGTTAAAGAACCACTACTTTGAGATACCTTTTAATTCCTTACTAATTCATTGCTCCCCAAATCTGCCTTCTCCCATAGATCCTTCCAACCACACATGCAGTGTACATGTTGCAGTTACTCTTGGACACGACAGGAGAGATCTATTACCATACTATTGGCAACTATGAACTATATATCTGTTGACTAACATTCCATAGCAATACCCAATAGTGCTCAAAGTTCTTTGTTGCTTTTTTCTCGTTCCTATTTCCATTATTTTTTGCACCATGAGCCCTGAAGCTGCTGTGCATTGACAGTTAATGTTTTGTAAAACTGCTAAGAAACACATATATTAATAAGTGTCTCATTGTTCTTGACTCTACTGTTTTGAAGACTGCACTCAAATACCTTCTTTTGAACATACCATAAAGGCCCCCATTCAGTGGTCCCCTTTGAATGCTGGTGCAATATCAAGAGTTAGAAGACACATTGGAGTTCCAAGTCTTGTGGGAACACTGTGGATTTTTCATATAAAGACTCTAACCTGCTGGCAGTAAGCAGAGTGTCCGGGGTGTTGGAAATGGACCTTTTTGCCTGGTTATCTCCAAACAGTTTTCCTTCTTCCTCCTGTTTTTTCAGATCTGGTTTCTTGGTTTTATGACTCTGGACACCTTAACACTGCTGACTCATGCTAAAGTGCAAGTGCTCCCTATCTAAATTGCATTGGTGATTGGCTTATCTATGTTTGGCATATTTGATTTACTAGTACGTCCATAATAAAGTGCACTATGTGTACTCAGGGCCTGTAAATCAAATGCTACTAGTGGACCTGCAGCACTGATTGTGCCCCCCACATGAGTTGCCCTGTAAACATGTCTATGATTGGCCACTGCAGTGTCTGTGTGTGCAGTTTTTAAACTGCCATTTCAGCCAGGCAACTGCACCCACTTGCCAGGCCCAAACCCTCCCTTTTACTACACGTAATTCACACCTAAAGCAGCCCCAAGGCAGCCCATGGGCAGGGTGCAGTGTATTTAAAATGTAGGACATGTACTGGTGTGCTTTACATGTCCTAATAGTGAAACACTGCTAAACTCTTTTTCATTATTTCAAGGCCTATCTCTCACCTGTGGTAACATGGGGATTGCCTTGAAATATCTTTTAAGTGTTGGTTTACATTGAAAGCAGATAAAGATATGGAGTGTGGGGTCTCTGATCTCACAATTTAAAAATACATCCTTTGGTGAAGATAGTTTTTTGAATTGTGAGTTCGAAAATGCCACTTTTAGAAAGTGGGCATTTTCTGGCTTAACCATTCTGTGCCTCTGCCTGTCTGCTGAACACACATCTGGGTCAGGATAACAGTTGGGCTTTTTGTGCATTCACTCTGGAGAGTCACCCAAAGGGAGCTGAGGTGTACCAAGCATATCCTGAGAGCACATCACCAGACTGATGGGTCTTCCTGAGCTAGAGTGGTAGGAGGAGCTGACCCTTGCACTTGAATAGGGCTGTGCCTGTCTTCACACAAAGCATGCCCCAACCCTCTGGAGTGTGTCTGTTGACAGGATAAGGAAAGGCAGGGTATTGTGTAATACAAAGACTTCTCTTTGAAGTTTGCCTACTTCAAAGACAGAAATGGGTATAAGTACTGGACCTCTGACACAACATAGTTTGAATCCTTCTGGACAGATGAAATTATGTTAGGAAGAAGAGCTGGATACTGTAGGAGGACTAGATTTGGCTTTCCACATCTTGCTTCCAAAGGTTCTCCAAGGGATTGGACTGTTAAGAAGTCTCAGGTACATCAAAGTCTTCACCTGCCGGTGCCAGGGTCTCTTGAAGAGAGTCCTGACTTGCCACATTCTGCCAAATCCAGTTTCTGGGCCCTTGAGAGTGAGTTCTGATGCAACAAGGAAGAAACTAGTGCATCAAAATCCAGAATGACTTCAGAACTGGCACCACTCTCTGACCCCGCACCACTGCCAGCACTGGAGCTGTGGTCCCCACTGACTGCAATGGCAGTGACCTACAATGAAGGCCGGACACCACCACATTGCCTCCAAAGTCCCACCACAGCATGAGTTCAGAGTGCCATGTCACCAATGTCCATTGCTCCTGACTCTGCTGCAGCACCTGTGGCCCTGCCGTGTGATCGCAACACCACAAAATCAATAACTTGAGTCGTGACCTCTTGGATTCATCCACCCACCTTCTTGTAAGGAACTAATAGTCTGCCATCAATGCAGCATCACCTCCTCTACAACTGTAAGAAATCAAAACCACCCCATCTGTCAAGCAGTAAGGAATCAATGCCTCACCTTCCCGTTAGCGGTAAGGAACCACTGCCTAACTGGCTCCAGCAACATCTCACCTCCCCGAATCTGTGCAACATCTTTGTTTCCTCATTGTTTTCCTAAGTACTGTAACCAGATTCTATACGACTCTGTGGCTTCCCACGCTCCTTTGCAGGTGGTGCCCGCTGTTGGAAGTGACTCTGTCAATCCGTTTTGATAGCCCTAATTGGAGCTATTGTGTTTGTAAGTGCTATACTACATTTGGGAGCAGATTTATTGAAAGTGGCACTGCACCGTGTGCAGAGCACTTTCCCTGGGCCTCTTAGCACCTCTTTACCGCCATCTTGTGTGCTGTGTATTTCAAGTACGGCGCACCAAGGCGCAGGGTAGGGGGCAGTAGCATCATTCTATGTGACTCTATTGATGTACTCTGCAGGAGTAGAGCCAAAATGTTGCATTTCATCTATTATCAAGGACTTCTCACGAAAGACTATGCATAAAAATATCACCATAGACATCATTACAGATACAGATGATTTAATATTTTATTAAATTGTGAAACAATTTTTAAAAAGTGTATATCATAGTGTTAATGTCTCTCCTCTACAACCAATTATCAGTTATGGACAAAGACGTGTCAGCTCGGTGGTTAGTCTAAGGTAAAATAAGAATACTTAATGATTGCGTTAAACATTGTCTGCTGCAGGGAATCTTCAATCAATGATTTTTTCTGAATGTTCTCAAAGTTCAAGATGAGTATTATCCCTCATATCATAAAAGGGGCCCTTTGTTAAGAATTGTTTTAAAAGAATAAACTATGGAGACCAAAATTGATAATTTCTTCTTATCACTCATCAATATACTCTATTTACCAAGTGTGTCAGTGTCCTGATGTGCTCTCCTTGAGGCTCTGCCAGAAAAGTCTGCTTTGCTCGCAGAGCTTTCAGAATTCCTGCATGTGAGATTTGTTTTTTGGTTCTCATGAGTGAGTGCCACAATACCCTCAGGCCACTAGTGAGCACATGTGAGACTTTGTGTTCGATCGTGCTCCTTCAGGCTGCATGCGTGAGACTTTGCATTCATCCAGCTGCTTCCCATCACAACAGTAGCAAAAACATTCCCACTCATGAGCGCAAACCTACCAGGAGTGGATTTTCTACTCCAGATGTATCTAAATCTAGTCAAAAAGAGGATTTGGAGTGGATTTTCTTCTCCAATGGATACTTCAAGTTGTTTTTTTAGTGTGAGAAGGTTTTTTTTCAAACAGAAAGTAAGTGCCCCAGAGACTCCAACTTCCTGTTCCCATCTAGCAGGCTGCTCCCAGTGCTTTGTCCATCTATTGTTTACTTTTCAATGTGATTTTGTGGTAGAACAATCACTCTCTTTGTCTTGCGCATTATATACCTTTGGATTTAAGGACTTTGGCCCTCATTACAACCTTGGCTGACCGCCAAGGTTGTGCCGCAGAAACCCACTGGCCGCATTTGGACATCCCCGCTGGCCCCTTGGCCGTAACATTGCAGCCGGCTCCGCAATGTGGCGGTTCAGAGGATGCAGCAGACAGTGAAAATCATGACAGGGCTGTGCCAGGGGCCCCGCTACTTCCCTTCCCGCCAGCCTTTCCATGGCAGTCGCTACCACCATGGACAGGCTGGAGGAAGGAGAGTCAAAATCCCAAGGGCAGCGCTGCATGCAGCGCTGCCCTGGCAGATTCAAACCGCCGGGACAACTATGGTGGAAAATCGCCGGTCCCGGCGGCATGACCGCGGAGCTACTGCCGCGGTCAAAATATGGGGATTTGTACCGCCAGCCTGTTGGCGGTACGATCGTCACTTCAACCCTGGCGGTCTTTGACCACCAGGGTTGTAATGAGGGCCTTTGTTTTTGTGAAATCAAACAAGTAAGTTCAAAACCTATTGTGCAAGGGTGTTGTTTGTATGCTACAGCATGCACCAGTATTCCTTGTACTTTAATTTGATTTTTACATTTTATAGTGGTGGGGACCTAGTTATTTTTATTTTGCATTTAACTGATTTTCCATCTTTTGAAAAAAGGAAAATTGTTGCTTAACTCTGTACCTTTTCTACATGTTTGTAACATTTGCAATATTATTTTACTATGTAAGTGCAGGACCTGGCCCTGTTTGCGGGTTCATCCCCAGACTTTCTGCCTCCTTACTCCTATTTATTCTGACCTCTTGCTTTTGGAGCTAGGAATCTGAGCACTTTATCACTGCTGATCAGTGCTAGAGTCAGGTGCTCTCCCTTCTAAAGTTGGTATGATTGGCTTACACCTAATTGCCATGTTTAATTTGCCAGTAAGTCTCTTGTACAGTGGTATCTCTATGTCCAGGGCCTGTAAATTAAATACTACTAGTGGGCCTGCATGGCTGCTTGCGCCACCCACAGAAGTAGCCCTTCATACCTGTCTCAGGCCTGCATGCGCAGTTTTCTGCCAGAGGGAACTGGCATCTAAATTTACTTGCTAGGCCCAGAACTCCCTTTTCACTACATGTAAGTCACCCTTAAGGTAGGCCCTAGCTAGCCCTATGGGCAGGTTTCTATGTATGTTGAAGGCAGGACATGTGCCTCTGCTCTGAGTGCTGCCTTCACATAGGGTGCATTGGAAATACTCTGCCTTATGTCTGGGGGTATTGTTTGATTTATGAGGGGTAGCGTAGGCATGTTTGGTATAGTTCTAATGGTAGTGAGAAATGCTGCCTACTGGTCTAGGTGGATTTTTTATTACCATTATAGAAATGCCACTTCTAGAAAGTGAGCATCTCTCTGTGCTTATGACTCTGGTGTTTTGCTGCTTGACTCCAATCCATGTCTGGGCAGAGTGACAGTTGGGCTTTGTGCATACCTTTCAGACAGCCTACAGACAGGGAGAGTGGAGGTGTCACAGAGGTCATCTGCATTTTGAATGGTCTTCTTGAGCTGAGAGAAGGGGAGGTGGGGCACTCTTGCATCTGTAAAGGCAGTGTTTTGGCCTCACACAAAGGACTTGTTTACCCCCAACTGATGTCTGGAGCCTGTGCTGGAAGGGAGAGGAGACACTCCTGGAACCAGTTGTAACTGGTTGGAACCGCCTCTCCCCTTCTTTGTTAAGCCTTTGCTAAACTTAGAATAAGTAGAGGGGATTTTTTTCCCCATAATTGTAAGACACACTAGACACTGAAACAGACTTGGAACTGGACACAGAATACCGCTGGAGGAACTCACCAGGTACCCTCCTTGGACTGCTGCTGCTGTGTTGACCTGTGACCTGCTGGGTCACCAGGAGGAACTGCCACTGATTGCAGCCCTTTGTGCTGGCCTGCTGTTGAGCCCTGCCACCCTGAGCTCCATCCTTGTGTCCCCCAGAGGCTGGGTGGTGTGGCCCCTTCCCTCTGCAACCTTATAGCCTCTATGGTGGGAAGCACAAGAGAAGCGCTTCATTGGGGTTATTATCTAGCGCCTCAAGAGTGCCTTCCTGCTGTTGGTTGAAGTGCCTGGAGAGCGCTTCCCATTATGTACCCTAGCTCTTTGAGGTGTCCCCGGGGCGAGGTAAGTTTTCTGAGGAATGCCCCTGAGGCACCCACAGGCAGTGACTTCAGCCTAATCACTGCTGCGGACCTGCAGGCCGCAGCTGACTCATGCACCAGATCGAGTGCGGGTACGGGTGAATCCGTGTCTGAGTACAGGCAGGGAGGCCCACCAGGCCCCCATCATCATTCTGAGGACAGGCAGGGACGGAGCCTCCTCAGAGGCTCTCGCCCCACCAGGCCCCCATCATCATTCTGAGAATGTGCAGCAAGAGAGCCTCATCGGAGGCTCTTCCGCTCCACCGGGCCCCTTTTTTTCAGAGGTTGCGGGCGAGGCAGTCTTCTCGGAGGCCCCCTGCACCACTTTGCCCCTCTCGCCGTTTGGCTCTGTCCCTGCTGGGAGGACCAGTCAGGGCCCGGGGGCGCCACAGAGACTGCAGGCACCCAGGAGGGGCCCCTGTAGAAAAACATAGGGGGTGCGTTCTGCCCCCAACCATAAAATGGCTCCCGTTTCGGCACCAAAGAGTGCTGAGGGCCCCCATTTTCTTCCTGGCACTTGGGATGCCGACTGCATACATAAACAGGTACAATTTTACTGGCATCATGCCATTTTGGCCATTCTTAATATGTTTCCCTGACTAGCCATACATATTTCTGATGTTCCTTTTATGGGCATTCTGGGTATGTTATGCTATCCTGTTTTTGTGACTGACCATGTATTTCCTAATGTTCCTGGTATGGGCATCTATGAGGATCTTGTGACATGCATTATTGTAGTAATGGTTTTCCTGACTACTGCTTATGTTGCAGAGTAATGAGTAACCAGTGTGTTATATGTGACTACTGCTGATTTCTGCAGAGTAATAGGACTGTGTAATGTTCTGACAACTGCTTAGGTAGCAGGGTATTACTGAAATGTTGTGTTTGCTCTAATGATGTTGTGTACAATACAGTTTATTTTTATATAACTTACGTTATATTTCCTTTGTGGTGGGGATAGTGCGTCACTTGTGCTGTGTGTGTTGTGCAAACGCTTAACACATTGCCCCCGGGATAGGCCTTACTGCTTGTGCCAAGCTACCAAGGGGATGAGCAGAGGTTATCTTGAGAGTGTAACTCCCTCGCCCTGACTAGAGTGGTTGGGTTCTGCCTGGCATAGGTGCATACCCTAGCGAAACAGAAACCACATTTTAAACAGTGGACTACAGTTCCAAAGGGCTATCTAACCAGTAGGCCCAGTACAAGAAGTCACCAGTGCATACAATTAATGTTTCAGTGGTATATGTTTTAAAGACCATTTAGGCCAGGGATGGCATTGGACTAAATTACAAATGTTGGCTATTGTTTGCATTCCATTTTTTTCAAGAAGTGTGCATGTTGTGGGATAATATTTGATAGCATAGGAGGATATGTGCTGTGAAAATTTCAAGCTCAATAAATGTTCATGTTTTGCATTGCTGAATTAATGTTAGTGTTTTCTTCAGTCTTACCACCATGCCTCCTTATGGCCAGTGTGTGTGTTTGTGTGTGTGTCATCATCCACCATTTGTCTTTGTGCTCCATGCCATGTGGCCAGGGGCCATTTTGAGTAGTCTATATCCACAGGCTTGCATGTGTTCTTTGTTTTCCATGCCTTCTTGTTCGCAGTTTTTGTTTGACCAAGTGACTATTGGCCATGTTGTGTATCCAGTCAGTGTGTCTTTACCATAGGCTGGTATGTGTTCTTTCTTCTCCATGTGGATTTTGTTTGACCAGGTGGCTGGCAGCCATTTTGTGCATTCAGCTAGTTTGTTTTTGCCATAGTCTTGCAAGTGTTCTTTGCTCTCCTTGCTCCTTGTTGGTTGACCATGTGGCTGGCAGCCATTTTGTGCAACCAGCCAATGTGTTATGCCAAAGGCCTGCCTTTGTTCGTTGTTTGGGATGCCTCATTGCTCTTTGTTGTTGTTGCTTGACCAAGCAGCTAGCAGCCATTTTGTGCATTCAGCCAGTGCGCCTTTGAGATAGGCTTGCATACCGACCACCTGCAGATGAATCTGCACTCATTTCAGTTTTCTTTTCAAGCCTGGAAGCAGCTGTGGATTATTCAGTGTGCTAACAGAGTACCAGTTAAAGCCCTGATAAAGGACGTGCAAACTTATTCGAACTCAACCTATTATATGTTGCAACATCTGTTTGAGCAGTACCGATGGATCATGGACTATGTCATTCAAAGAGGAGGAGATGCATTTGGGGACGCTATGACCATGTATGCAGATAAATGGGTCCTAGTCAAATGCCTGACACAGATGCTGCTTTCTTTTGAGCTTTTTTACACAAGAAGTAAGCAAGAGGGACAGTACGATGGGCCAAGATATCCCATTGTTCCATCTGCTCCAGGACCAGCTAAAGAAGGTGTCTGAAAGGTTTGCACTCGAAGGTGTGAATGAAAACCCAAAAGCACATGCCTTGGTTGAGAGCCTAAGCTATTGCTTGACTTGAAATTCATGCCTGCAAAATGACTTTATCTCATTCAAAGAGTATATCTGTGCCACCCCACTTGATCCATGCTACAACAAATCCTTCCTACTTTCATTCCTTTTTTCTGAAGGGAATGTTTTAAAATGCAAGAGGTGGATTGTTGAGCAAGTAGCAGAACTAGAAGAAGAATGGCTGGAACTTAGAGTCCTATTCTGCAGTTCTGGGGTGATGCCTCCATCTGTCAGGGAAGGCAGTCTTGTCTCACAGCAGCTAACACCAGCAACAAGATCCCTGGCAACAACAGCATCAGAAGAATCATACACAACCTCTGGGTTGGCTTGGTTTCAAGTGGCAGGTCTTAATTCCAGTGCAGGGTCAAGTTTTGTTAATCCAGAAGAGGGACTAGGAGAAGGCCTGCATATGGAAAAACAGTAACTGCAAGTGACAGCACCAATTACACTTCAGATGTTCCAGGAGTATCTTGATGACCCAGAAGAGGTATATGTGGAGAAAAATCCATTGTTGTATTGGCCTAGGAAGATGAGCCACTAGCCACAGCTCAGTAGGCTGGCAATAAAGTATCTGGCTTGTCCTGTAGCCAGTGTGTCTGCTGAACATGTGTTTAGTGAAGGCAGCATAGTTGTTACAGTAAGAGGGTCAGTCACTCACCTCAAAATGTAGAGAGATTAACTGTGATAAAAATGAACCAACATTTTACACCACCTGATTATACCATTCCTCAAACTCCACAAGAGGAGGAAGAGGGTGATTGGTCAGAATTAAGTGTGTTTGCTGTCCAACTACTGGCTGAACCACCTTAGTTTGAGGACAAACTTTACTTCCCAGTCTGAGTATGCTTATGCCACCATAGACCTTTTTCATTATTTCTCATTGAACTTCTTTTTTTCTCTAAAGAAAAGGAAAACATAGCTAGTGGAACATTATGTTATTGTCTGATCTATGCTGCAGCACCATTTTTCAGTCACATATATGGTTGGATTGGAGTAAGGCCTTGTGTGCAGTGAAGAAGCTCATATTCCCTTCAGGCCATTGGAGACAAATCCTACCTCCTTCACAATTGCCATTGCCTATCTTTTCTTTTTACATCACCTAGCAGGGCTGCCACAAAATATCATTGATTAAAAGGCTGCCAGTGCCAATGCCAAATTCCAATGTGTTGCTACCATCAAAGAGGAGACAATATTTTGTATCAACCACCGTGCTTATTGATATATTGAGTGATTGTACTTGAAGATTGATGATATATATGGTAGCTGACTGTGAGGAAGGGAGTTCAAAAAATGTGTACACTTGTTTTTGATGATTTACAATGTTAGGGGGCTGATGGGTGACAATTTTTTCCTGAAAGTGATTGGCGTTTCAAATTTAGTGAAATTTTCCTGCATGTGTCCACTTCTTTTTTTCTGATTCCTCAGAGACCAGATTAGTCACTTTAGTTACCAAACACAAATCTACAGAAAGTACTCCAATTCTGGTACTTTATTTGTTCTTCAACAGCAGTACACTACATAGGTCTACCTTGTTCAGTTTGGGACTGGGACAGAGTTACTCAGAATCAGAAGGAGGAGGATGGAAGGACTCAGGGTGGGACTACCTCAACAGCTAAAAGGAGAAAGTTATAAACTTCAAAGAGTACCGTGATGATGGAAAAGTGTCTGAAGCCTAGTACTTACTCAGCTCTGTGGACTGGAGACAGTTGCGTTGATTTGGGAAATGCTGTTGAGTGTGTGTTAGCGGCATAGCTGGTTCAAATATGAAACCCCTCTTTATGTTCTTGCTCTGCCTCGGAGTCTTCTTGGTACACTCCTGACTCCTCATGAAGCTTACCATGCTTCCTTTTGTCTTTCTCCTTTACTCTGTAATACAGTTACTGTTTTTCAATATGCAGGCCTTCTCCTAGTCCCTCTCCGGACTGGACAGGTTCAGCCAGGTACCAAGAGTGACAGACAGTCCAAGAAGAATGGAGATGCACCACTCAATTTGGCAATACGGTATACTTTTCCTTTCAACAATCATAGTTTTTAGAACTTGGTAGGTTAACGTCAATTCTTCATAATTTATCTTTTTCAGACATCAAATGCATAACATTTACACAGATAATATCTTGGGTCTCTCTTGGGCAGAAAGAATGTTTGCAATGCATTTAACTGATCTGTGTCATACATATCCCTTCATCGTTTCCTTCTACAACAGATTGATGATGGTGTGCTGCTCAGTACCCCAATGAATATTGTCATGGTGTATCTTGTGTAGTTTTTGTCTTTGTCACATCTTTCCCTAAATCCCCTTTCCTAGCCATTCATTGGCCCCCTCGCCCTCTTCCCCTCTTGCCTACTGTGTGATTTATTGAGGTGTGACTTGAATTTACACCATAAATGGGTCACACACTTTCTGGGGTGCCTGTGATGATAGCAATACCAACTCACTGCATCACCTTCTATTACCTGAGCAATATGCCACACCAGCCCCATCAACATCACCTTTAAGGCCTTGTGTTGTGTGTTGCGTAAACACTTAACATTGTCCAACCACACTTGACTCTGAACACCCACTTCTCCTGACTCAAGGATTTCATTTCCTAAGTTTAGTTTACATTAAATACCAGCTCCCCATTGCTCAGAAGAAGTTTTTATTCCTAGTTTTTATTATCATATTAGCTCTTCTTTGTTGTGTGTCTAATGTTGTCATAGTGGCAGTCTGGTCTCAGTCTTCCTAAAGTTATTACACAATAGACGGCCCCTTAACTTTCTGTTTCTTTTGTCTAGTTGACAGGGATGGATAACCCTCTGATTAATCCTGCAATTGGAGTTTGCATAGGTGGGAGTGGCACCTTGCGTCTTCAGTGTTACTGCATTAGCCTACTACTACTACTACTCTTACCCTCTTAAGATTAGATGCCACCTTGGGAAAACCCTGCACTAAGAGGAGCAAAGAATCAGCCCTTGATTCATCTATTAAGGTGAGAGATGAACTTTGGATTGAAGTGAACTTTTTTGGTAAGCATTTGACTTCCACTAAAGAAGGTGATGTTTGTGTGTATCTAGAGTTTTGTAGGCAAAATAGGCAAAGGCAATCACCCCCTAGTGGTCAATATAGAAACAGAGTGAAGTAGAGCAACGGTATAAGTAAACAACATACACTTTTTTCAGGACATTAAAAAAACAGGCTACATTAAATGAAAACAGTGCAAACTAAAACACCAATATAAACATTTGAGGCATAAATTAAGTAAAATAAACTCTCCCCACATGGCACCATCCCCAAAAGTCCAATAAACGTCAACAACAAAATAAATAAAAGTCCACAATGAAAGTCTAAGGAAAAAGACCAAAGTGCTAAAAAACCCAGTCCCCACTCCCGTCCCACACTCTCCACCTACAATAAGCACCTGCCATCAAATACATTTTTTAAAAGGGCATGAAGAGGATATTGGTGACTTGGGTCTGGAGCTTGTCCAGGCTTGGCTCTATCCTGTTCATCTGGCTCTCCACTTGCCTCCGCAAGTGGTCCAGCCACGGCTGGATGGACTGCAGCAATTTCCTCTGCACGTCAGGACGGGAGAGTGTGGCAGTAGCTCCAGTGTGGGCCCCTGACAGCTGGCGGCAGTGCCCGCAATGGAATGGCCGGGAAGCTGGGGCTGGCATGCTGAACTGGGACCTGGGTCAAAGGCAGTTATTTCTGCCTTTTCATCCTCCAGGACCATCAGCCAATGGTATTTTGCCTAGATGGTCTCCAGCCTCTCACGCCTTAGTCAGGTCACTATCTCCTGACTGGTGGGTGGTGCTGGTGGACCAGCAGGAGTAGCTGTATCGAGAAAACAAAAAAAGACTCATTGTAAACATTGCTCTGTGTAAACTCTTGTTTAAAATTAAGTAGTGGGTGTCACAGTATCAGTACATTGTTGGACCCCTAGGGACATTGGAATTAATTTTGATTATGATTAGGAGAGTGACAGGGCCACTTTTATTCTTTACTCACACATGCCACACATAAAAAGCATTGATTGTCTATCAGAAAAGAATTAAGGCAGAGTAACACCAGAATAAAAAATTCAGTGATTTTATTTATATTTTATTTTGGAAGGTTTTCTAGTAATTAGTCAGACACTTTGAGTGGAAAAATTAAAATAAATTACCTCTCATTTATGGGTAAGGCATTATGCACTATGGAGTGCAAGTTGTGCTAACTTAATGGAGGCATGGTAGCTAGCGCTTTGGGTACTTTGCTACTGTCAGCAGCTGGCACAGCTGTTGTTGATAATTATCTATCATTAATTCCAATGGCCCTGCTCTTCTCCAAATGCCTTTCACTTTCTACCCTGATTCCAAAGAAGCAAATGAATAATAACTAAGAGACTACATCACACACATCACATATAGAATGTGGATATATTATCCTGCCTGTCAGAAGTAAATGGTGTAAAAATGATGCACTGCACTACAGGGAAAGGAATGGGCTATATAGATTGTCTTTGCCACGTTCGCCACAGAGTATCACCAATGCCAAACTTGAAATCAAATCAAGCACTTAGTTCCAATTTACTCACTGGCCTCACCTACTGTTAGACCTGACAGCCTTAGGGTGTTCACCCCTAAATTTTTGCCAGCCTCCTTCACTCCACTTTTTGGACAATGTTTTTGCTAGCTTTTAGACTCTGCGCACTTTATCACTGCTAACCAGTGCTAAAGTGCATATGCTCTCTCCCTTTAAACATGGTAACCTTGGATCATACCTGATTGGACTATTTAATTTACTTATAAGTCCCTAGTAATGTGCACTATCAAATCAAATCAAATCATTAACATTTATAAAGCGGGCTACTCACCCGTGCGGGTCTCAAGGCGCTAGGGGATAGAGGGGGTTACTGCTGCTCGAAAAGCCAGGTTTTTAGGAGTCTCCGGAAAGTGGAGTGGTCCTGGGTGGTCCTGAGGCTGGTGGGGAGGGAGTTCCAGGTCTTGGCCGCCAGGAAGGAGAAAGATCTCCCACCCGGCGTGGAGCGGCGGATGCGAGGGACGGCAGCGAGTGCGAGGCCAGAGGAACGGAGGGGGCGGGTAGGGACGTAGAAGCTGAGGCGTCGGTTGAGGTATTCCGGTCCCTTGTTGTGGAGGGCTTTGTGTGCGTGGGTGAGAAGTTGAAAGGTGATCCTTTTGCTGACTGGGAGCCAATGCAGGTGTCTCAGGTGTGTGGAGATGTGGCTGTTGCGGGGTACGTCGAGGATGAGGCGGGCCGAGGCGTTTTTAATGCGTTGCAGGCGATTTTGGAGTTTGGCTGTGGTCCCAGCGTAGAGGTTGTTGCCGTAGTCCAGGCGGCTCGTGACGAGGGCATGGGTCACGGTTTTTCTCGAGACGGCGGGGATCCAGCGGAAGATCTTGCGGAGCATGCAGAGGGTGAGGAAGCAGGCGGAGGACACAGCGTTGACTTGCTTGGTCATGGTGAGAAGAGGGTCTAAGATGAAGCCGAGGTTGCGGGCGTGGTCTGTGGGGGTCGGTGCGGTGCCGAGGGCCGTGGGCCACCAGGAGTCGTCCCAGGCGGACGGGGTGTTGCCGAGGATGAGGACTTCAGTTTTTTCAGAGTTCAGCTTTAGGCGGCTGAGCCTCATCCAATCTGCGACGTCCTTCATACCCTCTTGTAGGTTGGTCTTGGCGCTGGCGGGGTCCTTGGTGAGGGAGAGTATAAGTTGGGTGTCGTCGGCGTAGGAGGTGATGATGATGTCGTGCTTGCGTACGATGTTGGCGAGGGGGCTCATGTAGACATTGAAGAGTGTTGGGCTGAGTGATGAGCCTTGAGGTACGCCGCAGATGATCTCGGTGGGTTCTGAGCGAAACGGAGGGAGGTAAACTCTTTGGGAACGGTTTGAGAGGAAGGAGGCGATCCAGTCCAGGGCCTGGCCTTGGATCCCGGTGGAGCGGAGGCGGGTGATTAGGGTGCGGTGACAGACGGTGTCGAAGGCAGCCGAGAGGTCGAGGAGAATGAGGGCGACTGTTTCACCGTTGTCCATCAGGGTTCTGACGTCGTCTGTGACTGAGATGAGGGCGGTTTCCGTGCTGTGGTTGGTTCGGAATCCGGTTTGTGAAGGGTCGAGCAGGTTGTTGTTTTCCAGGAAGGTGGTCAGCTGTTTGTTGACGGTCTTTTCTATTACCTTGGCTGGGAAAGGCAGGAGAGAGATGGGGCGGAAGTTTTTAAGGTCGCTCGGGTCAGCCGTAGGTTTCTTTAGTAGGGCGTTGACTTCGGCGTGTTTCCAGCATTCGGGAAAGGTAGCAGAAGAAAAAGAAGAGTTGATGACGGCCTGGATGTGCGGGGCGATGATGTCGTCAGCTTTGTTAAAGATGAAGTGAGGGCAGGGGTCCGAAGGGGCGCCGGAGTGGATAGAGTTCATGGTGGATTTGGTTTCTTCAGTGTTGATGTGGGTCCAGTTGTTGAGGGTGATGGCCGGGGGTGCGGGTTCGGTGGTGTTTGGTTGGGTCTGGTGTCCGAAGCTGTCGTGGAGGTCGCTGATCTTGCGATGGAAGAAGGTGGCGAAGGATTCGCACAAATCCTGTGAGGGCGTGACGGCGTTGGCGTTGGGGTTGGAGAACTCCTTGACGATGCTGAAGAGTTCTCTGCTGTTGTGGCTGTTTTTGTCCAGTCTGTCGGTGAAAAAGTTCCTTTTAGCAGCGCGGATCAGGTGGTGGTGTTCGCAGGTAGCGTTCTTGAGGGCGGTCATGTTGTCAGCGGTGTGGTCCTTGCGCCAGGCCTTCTCGAGGGCGTGACAAGTTTTCTTTGATTCTTTGAGGGTGTCAGAGAACCAGAGAGGTTTTTTGTTGTTGGTCTGTCGATGCATGCGTTTGAGGGGAGCAAGGTTGTCTGCGCAGTTGGAGATCCAGTTTGTGAGGCTGAGGGCTGCGTCGTTGGGATCGGTGGTGAAGGTGGGTTGGTTGGCGGCGAGTGCGGAGAAGAGTTGCTCTTCGGGGATCTTGTTCCACTGTCGACGAGGGATGGGTTGAGTGCGGAGGTGGCGGGTCTCGCGTCGGAATGTGAAGTGGACACAGCTGTGGTCGGTCCAGTGTAGAGTGGAGGTGTGGCTGAAGAAGATGTGTTTGCTGGCAGAGAAGATAGGGTCGAGCGTGTGTCCGGCGATGTGGGTGGCGGTGTTCACCAGTTGTTTGAGGCCGAGGTTCGCGAGGTTGTCGAGAAGGGTGGTGGTGTTGGGGTCGTTGTTTTGTTCCAGATGAAAGTTGAGGTCGCCTAGGAGGATGTAGTCCGGTGAGGCGAGGGCGTGCGGGGAGATGAAGTCGGCGATGGCGTCGCTGAAATGGGCGCGCGGTCCGGGAGGACGGTAGACGAGGGATCCTCTGAGGGTGGTCTTCGGGTCGGTGCGAATCTGAAAATGCAGGTGTTCAGCGGCGAGAGGGGTGTCTTCGGTGGAGGTGGTGACGCTGAGGGAGTCTTTGAAGACGATGGGGATACCTCCTCCTACTTGGTTGGTGTGGTCTTTTCTGGAGATCTTGTAGCCTTCTGGGATGGCGGTGGCGATGTCTGGAGCAGAGGAGGCGTTCATCCAGGTCTCCGTGATGAAGGCGACGTCCGGTGCTGTGGAGTCCAGGAGGTCCCAGAGTTCAACGGCGTGCTTGTGGACGGAACGAGCGTTGACCAGGATGCACTTGAGGTGGTTGATGGCACGTGGGCTTGTGGTCGTGGTAGTTGCGTGGTGGAAGATGCGTTTGCAGGAGTTGCAGGCGAAGGGTCCATGGGTGCGTTTGGGGTGAGCTTGGAAGGAGGTGTTGGATCGCCCTGGGTAGAGGGCGTGGAGGGTGGTGGGGTCGTAGCGGATCAGCGGGGCTTGGGAGAGCTGGGGACCAGGGGTCGTGGCGCTGGGCGCTGGCCAGGCACGGACGGGCACAGACGGGCATACAATACCTACAGTATTGAAGTGGTAGCTGCTGATCTGAAAGGAGTAGGAAGGTCATATTTAGTATGGCCAGAATGGTAATACCAAACCCTGCTGACTGGTGAAGTTGGATTTAATATTACTATTCCAGAAATGACACTTTTTAGAAAGTGAGCATTTCTTTGCACTTAAATCTTTCTGTGCCTCACAATCCACGTCTGGGCTGGGCTTGGGAGGGTGGAGGGCGTGCTCTCACGCAAAGGACTGCCAGACCCCCTACTGGGACCCTGGCAGACAGGATTGAACTGAAAGGGGACCTGGTGCACTTCTTGGCCACTCTTTGAAGTCTCCCCCACTTCAAAGGCACATTTGGGTATAAAACAGGGCCTCTGCCCTACCTTATCAGACACTTGCTGGAGAAGAAACCTGAACCAGAACCGGCATCCTGCCAAGAAGAACTGCCTGGCTACCTAAAGGACTCACCTGACTGCTTTCTACAAAGGACTGCTGCCTTGATTTTGCCCTGCTGCCTTGCTGAACTCTTGTCCTGCTGCTAAGTGCTCTCCAAGGGCTTGGATAGAGCTTCTGTTCCCTGAAGTCTCAGGACCAAAAAGACTTCTCTTTTTCATTTGGACTCTTCGTGTGCCGAAAATTTCGACGCACAGCTTGCTCCGCGGTGAGAAAATCGCCGCACACCGATGCTCATCGACGCGACACCTTCAGGGCGACCGGAACTTCGACGCACGGCCTCGCAAGGACAACACCACCTGACTTCCAGAGAGGAAATCAACGTGACGCCTGCCGTGAGAACGAGAATTCCACGCACAGCCTCCCGGAACGACGCGCAGCAGGAAAACAAGCCGAAGAATCCACGCACAGACCCCAGGACTTCTGGTAATCCCACGAACCACAGAAAGAGACTGTCCGCACGCCGGAAAACGACGCATGACTTCCCCGCGTGAAAAATAAAGACGCAAGTCTGTGTGTGCAGGGGAGAAATCGACGCACACACCAATTTTCCACATATCTTTTCTTTTGCGGCCCTTGGCAGAGATTTTCCACTTTAAACCAGGTACTTTGTGCTTGAAAGAGACTCTGGGGGTTATTCCAACTTTGGAGGAGGTGGTAATCCGTCCAAAATGTGACGGATTTACCACCAGCCGCATTACGAGTTCCATAGGATATAATGGACTCGTAATACGGCTGGTGGTATATCCATCAATTTACCGTCACTTTTGGGACGGATTACCACTTCCTCCAAAGTTGGAATAACCCCCTTTGTTTGCTTTTTACAGACTTAAGATACTTAATATCACTTTTCAGTGATATCTCTACAATTTCACATTGCATCTTCATTTGTTTTGACCTACAATTATCCAGATAAATATTCAATATTTTTCCAAACACTGTGTGGTGTATTTTTGTGGTGCTGTATGGTGTTATTGTATGATTTATTGCACAAATACTTTACACATTGCCTTCAAAGTTAAGCCTGACTGCTCGTGCCAAGCTACCAGAGGGTGAGCACAGGATAATTTTGGATTTTGTGTGACTTACCCTGACTAGAGTGAGGGTTCTTGCTTGGACGGAGGGTAACCTGACTGCCAAACAAAAACCCCATTTCTAACACCTACCACCACAAATTATTTCCAACAAATCAATTTGCTGGGCAGTAAGGAAAGGAAATGTGACTTACTCAACTGCAGGGTAAGGAGAAGGGGTTAGGCGGGTAGGCAGAGCTTTTGCTATCTTGATTCATCTTGTGCCTAAGTTGTGGCTTATTCAGTCACTGTAATAGATGAAAACCTAAAAAGAAAAATCTGAACAGGCATAAAATAAATCTGTTATGGGAAACCATGAAATATATTTTGGAATGACTTCATATGGCCATAAAATGTGGCACATACCAAGAATGGATTTTTTTTGTAGGCTAGGACAGAAAAACCTAGGATAGAATAAAGGACTGAAGTACTAAGATGTAACTGAGTGGGTGAAGGGAAACACACCTTTGGTTTGCAATGCATTGAAAACTTTGTAAATGCTGCATTAACTGAAGCATATGCACATTGCACAGCCAACACTGCAGTCATGAATTGAACCATACTGCATTTCGTTCATGATTGGCGAACTGCCATGGGCAGGGAGCGGGTTGCTGAATGATGATGGGTGGGATACACATCTGCCTTGCTTAATAAATACAGTGAGTCAAGGGATTAGAACAAAAATTACAATACTCCTCACTTTGAACCATAACTTTGATAACCATAACACAAAGTAAGCAAAGTAGGTGAGCAGCATGCCCCACTTCAGAAGAGCTCTCCTGCTTATTCAACCAATTATTCAATCATCCTTTCAATCTTCTTACTTTATTCACCCATAGCCACCATGATTTATGCTTTACTTTCTCACGTCCAGTCTTTCACCAAATTTCCAATCCATTTTCCAACCATTCACTCTCCACTCTTTCTTTCAAACATACTTTCATCCATCCATCCATTTACCCAATACTCACCAACGCATCATTTCACCCACGCATCCTTTCCTTTCACTCATTTCATTCATCCTTTCTTTTAACCTTCCATTCTTTCAAGTGTCCATCAAGCCATCGTTTTTAACGTATATTATTTGAACTTTTGCTGAAGTGCAGAAAGAAGAGACCATAACTCAACCACCACTGTAGCTGGTAAAGTGGAGGGTTCATGATCACTAGTCACAACGATGGCCTTGTAACTAGTAAGTTTAATAGTAAGTGTCAATATGCAAGCAATGGGACATACCAGTGCCCATCCCTACTGCTGCTTCTTCCCCTCCAACTGACTGTCCTCCAGCAGCAACACTTGAGCCAGCAGAAGAAGTGGTCAGTGTGGCTAGAAAAAAAAATAGAAAAAAAAATTATAGATTTTTTTAGATGCCAAATATGCCTCCCCTTCATTTTTATTTTAATTAAAAAATACAACCGCAATACATCACTACAGTTTGGTTAGCACTGCAGTGTCATATATCAAAAATATCACTCTGGGCATATTGTTGGTTCACAATGTCAGAAAAGTCAGGTAGTCAAGCCAACCAAAAACTTTTCCTAATGGAGAGGAAGAACTATAGCTTATGATGATGATGAATCTGAATAACTGAAGCACAATGAAGTAGTGGAATAACAAAGGTCAATGAAAGACTTATGGTGTTGGTTGGAAAATGTGTGGGACGTCATACATTCCAGCCATGCTGCAATGTCATGGGAACTTGTGGCATACTCTATAAATGAATTACACAGCACAACATTGGGGTGTTCTTCAGCAGTGGCGCCAGTGGTCTGCACCTTCTCCCCAGCTAGTCTTGGACCCACCCCTTCTTCTTGCCCTTGGGTGCTGATGTAAGAAATAAAGAAGATTGGAAAAAAATAATTAATGGTACAGTTAATCTCCACAAAACTATTATAATAGGCATACACAGTAACACTGTACTTATCTAAATTAGATCGTCTATGGGACTAGTATATGGACGATCATTGAGTTGGTTATAAAAATCCTGAAATTCCTATTCCAAATTTCCTTAACAAAAACTATATTTAAAAGTTATGCATTGCAATGAATGATCCTTGATTCTATTCTCATTTCTCAACTCCCTTGATGGACCGACTCAGTCTCCCTTTTTTGCAGTGCATAGATGCATATTAGTACTACACATCACTGTGAAATTGGTTGGGGCATTAAGAAATTCACAGAGAATGCTGACTCACTCATATCACTAATTCACTAGTGTGACAGGAGGACAGAGGAGAGTGCAATGGCTTCTTAAATAATCAGCCAAAGCCAGCACCAGCGAGTATGATTATGTACCTACCTAGCTCAAACTGGATGACATAATAATATTTTTTATGGAAATTAAATGTAAATTACCTCTGAGTGTGAGCAGCATGCTACTTGGAAAACAAGTTAGCATTGTAGAACACAAACACAACAAATATTCAATACTCACCTGAGCCCCGGAATCTCGACACATAGCAGGTCGACCAGGTCCTGCTCCTGGTCTAGGATATTCATCCAGTGGTGGACCGCTACTGGGTGGTGTACTGGACTTGGCTAGTGCACTGCACACACCTGTGCAACCTCCCTAAATACAGCTGGCACTCCCACAATGGATATCCACTGCCCGGCCTGCTTCCTTCAACCACCATGAAAAGGAGGGGATGCTGCACGAAAAGGCCAGTGCTGCCACTTCCAAATTACAAAAGATTGCCTGGGGCTGCACCCCTTGGTGGCGGTGCCATCTGCAAGCTAGGTGACTGCTGCTGGCTATTCGGGGGCAAGGCCTGGCACTGCTGCTTCCCTCGTTGCTTTGACCTTTCATGGCTCTGGGTGGGGTAAAGCAAAGGATCAAGGAAAAGGAAGGAATGAATAAGAAAATAAAGGGAAAAATAAACGAAAATACAAAAAGTCACCAAAAAACATGAAAAAAAAGAAAAAATATAAAATACAGAGACACAAAAACACACACTAATCCAATAAATAAAAATGAGGGGTAGAATAATTAGGAGGGTATAGGATTGAAAAGATTAAAAAGAAATTCTAAAGCAGAACCAGCACCATGAACAGGGTAAGAAAACAGGATAGCTGCGCCAATGCGAACTGCCTGGTGCTGTTCGCATACAACTTTAAATGGTAAGACGTACTTCAAGTTGCATTTGACGTGCAATGCAAAGCGAGCGGGTGCACTGGAAAACTCCGCTCACTCGCGGAACTCCTCGTAGCACGGCAAAGTTCACTCTAGAGATTAGCATAGTGTGACTCCATGAACTCCGCCCCGGCCTCTTTTCTTCACATCATCAGGAGCTTCTTTGGAATAAAAGGATTCAGATTTCAATACATCGCACCCTACCTGAATAATGTCAAGCCATATTGTTTGGTTATTCCTAGAGTGAATTTATGTCTTATAATTTGTTAATGTGAGATGTTTTACATAGCTCCGTGATTAGCTACGAAGGTGTTCTACCAGATCTTTAACATAGAGTGTCTCGATTTCCACGCAAATATTAAAAGTTTTCAGTATGAATTTAGATTTCAGGAAAAGTGAGAACTTTTTTTTAAATAGATCGTAAGGTTGCATATGTAGCACAAAGAGCTTTTTAGCTCTTTTATTTGAGAAATAAGTGTTCCAATCCCAGCAGAGTTTCTAGACTCAGGCCCTTATTTATACTTTTGGTACAAAACTGCACTAAAGAAAGTTTAGCCGATGCAAAGGGTAGGCTAGAGTAAAAAAAAAAGGCTTTAGTCGGGTGGGGCTGGCGGTATAGAAGAAGGGAGTTTAGCACCCAAAAATTATTTTAAGCAGGTTACGGTAAAAATAAATTACCCTAACCAGATTAGCGTCATTTTATGGTGCTAAACCTACCATGCCACATAGCCATGCCCACCACCCCAATGGCCAGCACAGGGGACAAGGGTCCCCTGGGCATGGCCATTGTACCATGTGCCATCAATGGGGCCCCTCTATTTAAAAAATAAAATGCAATACTTACCTGTACTTATCTGTACTTACCTGGGATGGGGGTCCCAATCCTCCGCAGTTCCTCTGGTGTGGGTGGGGGTGCCCCTGGGGCCTGGGGAGGACACCTTTGGGCTTATTCCATGGTCCCCTAATGCCTGCCCTGTCCCCAGGAGTTAAAAAACGTGGCAAAGCAAGTATAAATATGGCGTTAGGGCCATAGAGTCAGTTTGTGCATTGGAATGTCTACCTTGCATCATATTAAGGCAAGGTAGGTTTCCACTTCCAAAAAATTACTTTAACTCCATTAATTTGGTGCTAGAGGGGTCTAGCACCAAAGTATAAATATTGGTTAGTTTTGCACTGAATTACAGTTAAAAAAATGATGCTAATTTGGTGCAAACAGAGTTCAAATATGCCCCTCAGTCTCTTGGGGTGCATGCATTTATTTATTTACTCGCTAATTTACTTATGTGTTTTACTTGTTTTATGTTTTGACTTTTTATGCAAGGCGTCCTCGTGTTGCACAATGTTTGTTACATTCTCTTGTATGTCTTTCTCCTTTCTGACGTTCACCTCTGATGCCGAACTCAATTTCAACTAAAAATAGCTATAATAACTTACCTCAAACAGATAGCTAAACAGTCTCATGTATTTTTCATATTAATTCAACAGAGATATGCGTCTCTCCGTTTGAAACTGTCTGCCGCCTCTCAGAGTACCTCTGGTGCCAACAAGAGCTTCCTAGTAGTCCTTAACTTCCTCTCTGATTCATCAGCATTTATTTTTTATAGTTTTATTCACCTCGCAGTTTTGTGCAGAGCGGTTGTATTATGTAATATTAGCACACATTGCACCAGAACAGCGCAGTAAAACACACATAAGCAATAAAAGAACATACGGGATTAACTTCACAGTGGAACGGGACACATTTGTCTCGAATATAAGAGCAAAAAACAATCATCGCCTAAAATGGTAGGAAATTGGTCGAAAACAACTAAAGGATATGATGGGTTAAAAGGAGAAGGAAAGGGCCGTGACTAATGCACCATTCCGATCAGAGAAGTAAACTGTCAGTCAAATAAAGGTAGCCTTTCCAGAGAATAGTTAAGATATGATTGATAAAAAGGAATTTTTAGCCCCTTTTTGAAGGATATCAGGGCGGGTTGTGTCCAGAGCTGACTGGCTCAGTTCCAGCTGCTAGTCGCTAGTTCACAGAATAACTGCTAACGGCCATTCGATGCTCTGAGTGTGTGTGCCTCAACATGAGAAGAATATTTGATTGCAGAAGATATTTTGCCACCAAATACTGTCGTTATGTTTTCCTCAAAGGTATGAATTTAATACACTTGTAACATAATGCACTACCTGCTGCACAATTTGGAGATTAGACGAAAATAAAAAGTTTCTTGCTTAAACTGATGAAAAGTTACTAAAACCCAGCTCACGTGGCCGCTTCTAATGGGAGACCCATTGTAAAGATTGTAAAGTCACTTTGCAGTTACTGGTTTCTGTATTCAGTTTGTACACTAGTGCTTGTGAGATTACCATCTGCCCAGAAGTTATAATGCGTATCAAAATAGCAAATGGCAAAGTAAGAGCCCGACTCAATATATTGCATTATGCCACATAACTCGTTTTTCCTGCCATATAATTTAGTAAACTCTTCTGCCTAATTTGTTCTTCCATTACTGAATAATTCAAGTGACCCTCCCTATACTACATCACATGGACTTTAATGACCCCAAAACTGTAAAGCAGTCCATTTTGATGCGCAGTCTTCTCAGCTTTTGTTATTATTCATTGCAGTGTATACACCGTAGTCTGCATACAGCATTGTCTCCGATGGAAGAATGCTGATCCCGTTTTGCCTGCAAATGGCAAACAGGGTCGGTGACACTGCCTCTTTAAGTACACATTCACTGAAGACAAGAATCCATCAAGAGAACTGTTTCTGTGCTCTCAGTGCTGTTTCCTTCACTCTTTGAAAATCATGTTTTTTTTACCACAATAGCTATTCACCGTATGTCCTGTTTCAGTCCTGCAGACACCACTGACCTGAACGTCTTTATGCTTAATCCACATGGAGTCTGAATACAAGAATGGACATCCTTTAGGGGTCCAAGATGCAACTTCTGGTTTGTTACTTGCGACTCTTGCCACTGTACTTGCAACCCCTGTATAGTATATTATCTACTGGCATAGGTAGCTATGGTTAGGACCATGTGTCAGTAGAAAAAGCATTTTTCGACTTGCCTATATCTTTGGTGTCGTTTGAAGAATCTTCACAAAATTTTCCAAAGTGTGCCGGTGATCTGTCAAGCAGGGTGTGAGAAAAAAGGAGGTCGGAATAAGTGTGTTTCCCTTGTTAATTTCGATAGGAGTTTTGAACACGATTACAGCCCGAACAGTTGGATGGAATTACACCAAATTTGGCAGGAAGTTAGTGTTTGTTCAGCAAAATCTGCTTTATTAGGTGTAAATTCTTCAGTAATTGTTGAGAAAATTGAGATAATACAAATTTGTATATCTAGGGCTGTGTATCTTTCATGAAAAATTCAAGATTATCGTGGGAAATTCGGGAGTACGCACTTCAATACGAATGCCGTGGTTAGCTGGCCGCAACCTGAATGGAGAATTGCAGCCACCATTTTAGTTGATAACAGTCCCCGGGGCTCAAATGAAGTAGCAGAAAGTCACATAAGGGGTCAGGTTTGATGTAACCTGACTCCAAGTTTGTAATGGACCTCAGATGGATAGAATCAGTTGAGAAAAAAGGTTTCTTTCTCCAAGTGCAATATTCGCAAAGTTGGCGCAACAGTCAGCGTGGCCCCCATGTAACGTTGCAAGAGATTCGCGAATAACGCAAACATTTTTTAAAAAAATATTCACAGACTCATTCGACACTAATTCATTCACTCATAGAAGCACTCAGAGACTCATGCACCCACTCACACACCCAATCAGAGACTCATGCACCCACTCACACACCCACTCAGATACTCATGTACCCAGTCACAGCCCCACTCAGAGATTCACACACCCACTTTCAAACCCACTCAGACACACATGCATCCCCTCACAGACTTATTTAGACAGTCACACCCCCACTCACAAACGCACTCACACACCCACTTACAAACCTACTTAGACACTCAGGCACCCACTAACAGATCCCTTCAGACACTCAAACACCCTATCACAGACTCACTCAAATACTCATGCACTTACTCACAGACCCCTTCACTCACACCCTCATTCTCAGACCCACTCAGATATATATGCACCCACTCAAAGTCCCATTCAGACACTCATGCACCCACACACAGACCCACACACTCATGCACCCACTCACAGACCCACTCAAACTCTACCTCACCCACTCACAGACCTACTCAGACCCTAAGGCACCCATTCACAGACCCACTCAATCATGCACCTACACACAGACCCACTCACAGTCATGCATCCACTCATAGAACCACTCAGAGTCATGTTTCCACTCACACATCCACTCAGAGACTCATGCACCCACTCACATACCCACTCAGAGATACATGCACCCACTGACAGACCCACTGAGGTACTCATGCACACACACATACACATACACACACAGACCCACTCAGAGACTTATGCATGCAGGGTTGGGTGTTTATAGGGGTTAGGCCACAGGGCCCAACCACAAGCTGGGCCCTGTGGGCAACTCCCACTGCACACAGCTGAAGGCTGTGTGTGGTGCAGAGATGGGTGGTTATGGGGGTTGGTCTCAGGGCCTGGCAGCAGGGCCTGTCCACAGTCCAAGCCCTGCGCCAATCTCCGGCACACACAGCTAAAGTCTGTGCATGGCATGGGGTTGGGCAGTTATAGAGGGTTGACCGCAAAGGCCTGACCACAGGCCAGGCCATGCAGCCAACCCCGCTGCAAGGAAGGCCAAAGACAGCATTGTTTGTATTAATGTATAGTAATTAAATTTACTTTACATAAAAAATAAACCACAGAAATACACTGAAAAAAACAAAGATTACATGGACATTATAGTTAGGAAATAGAATTTAAAAAAACAATAGAATTTCACTTAAAAAAACAAAGGTTACAGGGACGTTATAGTTAGCTCAAGTGACTATAACTCGTGCCGTAACATAACTATAACTCGCACTCTGACCATGCACTGCCGATTACCCCACATATTACATCCCTCGTGACATCTCTGATAACATCCTTGATAGTATCAATGTAACAGAGTTATCTTAGGGCACAAGTCATAGTTACTTGAGCTAACCATCACTATAACTGCTGAATTTCTATGATTTTCTGTGAGTAAATTCAAAGCCTAACTATAACGTCCCTGTAAGCCTAGGTTTTTTAAGTAAAAAGAGTATAAATATATATTGGCCCAACCCCTAAACCCTACCAACCCTAACTTTTTCAGCCAAAACCTTCATGCACACTAAAACCTAAAAACAAAATTGGCAGCCAAATACCCATACCCACCTAAACCCTAAAATACCTTTTCCAGGCAAATACCTCTACCCATCCTAACCTTAAAAAACCTTGCCATCCAAATAACCCTACCCACCCTAAATCATAAAAATACTCTTGTCACCCAATACCTCTAACTACCCTAAACACTAAAAATATCCTAGCCACCCAACTAGTCTTTCCCACCATAAACCCTAAAACTACCCTTGCCACTCTAATACCACTGCCTGCCCTCAACCCTGAGAAAACTTCCACTCAATACCATCACCCACCCTTAAACCATAAAAATATATATATTACATAGTGCCTAGTGGCAGTCGCCATTAGCTAGTTATAGTTAGGACCTAGTTTCTATAGAAAAAGTGTTTTTTTACTTGCCTACATCTTTGACGCTGGTTGACGAATATTTATGAAATTTTCCCAAAAAATATGATGCTTATGTGAGCTGCTGTCTGGAAAGGTTCAGGGTGATTCCTCAAGCAGAAGCGGAGAAAAAGGGAGGGGGATGCTTTTTTCCCATTCATTATTCCATATGAAAATTGAACAGCGATAGCACAGAAACCACAAGACGGAATTTGGCAGAAAGCTAGGGCCTGGTTCAGAAAGCAATATATTTGTGATTTGCTATAAATCTGTTCAGTAGTTTCAGAGAAATTAAAGAAAATCCAAATTTGTTTATATAGGGAAGTGAAGGATCCATGAACCCTCCCGATCTCATGCTAAGAACTGATTGGCTGCCAACATTTCAATAAGGAAGTGTTGGCAGCCATGTTGGGACTCAGCTTCAGCTTCAGCTGAGTCCCAGGGAAAAAGATGTAAAAAAGCAAAAGGGATCAGGGTAAGGACACCCTGAACCCTTAGCTCTGGTGCTGGGGCCCCAGAGGGACCACCTCAGAGCTAAAAGCATTTTTTTAAAAGTTTTTTACTGTAATTCATGGTGGATCCAGAGATTCAAAAGCTCCAGCGCTTGTTTTTTAAGGGCCTGGTCCTGGGGGCATTGTTAACTTAATGTGGGGGAGCACCCAGCCCCCGTTGTTCCACCTACTAGTGGCTACAAACAAATTCAATGCGGGGGCCACCCAGCCCCCGTGCAGCCCCAGAGACCACCACTTCCCCAGGGCTTTTAAATAATATGATTAGGGGGTTGTGCAACCCCTCTGCTGTCCCGGGGACCGCCACCTCCCCTGGGCTTATAACAACTATGATGCAGGGGCCACTCAGCCCCTACTGCCCCGGGGAACGCCACCTCCCGGGCATATAACAAATATGATGCATGGGCTTTGTGCCCCTCCCCACTGCCCTGGGGACCACCACCTCCCTAGGGTTATAATAAAAGAGAGGAAGGGGTCTGTTTCAGACCCCCGCAGCACTGGGGACCACCACTTCCCCAGAGCTATGCTCATTTGAGGGTTGCCGCATGGTCCTTCCAACTAAGCCACTGATTGGCCTGGGAACCAGCACTCTGCAGAGCAAGCTCCTGCTGTGGCCTGGGGTGCCCACCCCTGAGACATAGCTGTTTGCTTTTGCTCTGTAAGAGCTGACAGCTCCCACCAAGCAAAAGCAAACAAAGTCCAGTTTCTGCAAGATGGAGCTGTCAAACAACTCTCCCTTGCAGGAAGTGGAGTTTTCATCTGTCTTCCCTGCCTGCAAATATCCGTGCGGGGTAGACAGATGAAAGCATTGCTCCCATAAGAAGGGAGCGGCTATGAAAAGCAGATCCTTGCTTGATAGAGCAATGCCGGCTCTGCAGGAGGTGGAGAGCCGGCTAAGACCACAGGGGCCTTGTGGCTCCCCCCGCAGTCCTGTCACTCTCTCTCACTCTCTTCCATCCCATCAATTTATTTAAAACTTTAAAAGTTTGAGGTTCATACTAAAAGGTGATCTCACTCTTTATAATTGACAAATACATGTTCATGTTCAATTTGTCCAGAAATCTCTAATTCTAAGTATATCATTCAACAAGCCTAAATGCCTGAAAATAAAAATGTATTTGATATTTAAAAATAGTTAGAACACTTTTCAGTATAAGCCGTAAACATTTGCAAATGAAAAAAAAATCAGAGGAGAAAAATGACTGCAGGTGCACGTGGAGTAAAACCCTCAACTTTCAGTGTGAAAGTCTGTTACCTTCACCACTATTTTATGTGGTTTTTTTAAATGTATTTCTTCTCGCTCTTTGCAGTCTATCTGGGACCATAGGGAAGCATCCCCCACAGTCCCTGCTGATATTGTAATATTTTTGTTAATTTGTAGACCTTTACAGGTTATCTGGAATCGTGAGAGAAGCCTCAAGGCCTCCCTGCAGTTTCACTGCTCTAGCAACCAACAGAGATGAAGACTCCACTTTTTGACAGGTGGGACTGTCAAAAAAAGAAGTGTTTGCCGTGACATGGCTGCAGCTGTCAAAACTGCAGCCAAGCCACAGCAAACAGCTATGTCCCGAGGGTGGGCAGCCTGGGACATAGCAGGAGCCAACCCTGGGGGGTGGCCATTCCCGGGGCCATCAGTGGCTCCTCACGGAGGGCCACATGATCCCCCTCTAAAATGCATAGCCATGGGGAGGTGGTGGTCCCCAGGGCTTGGGGTTCTGAATCGGATCCCCTTTCTTTTTTTTTTATTCTTTGCCCTCGCACAATATTTGTACACAGCCTCAGGGAGGTGGTAGTCCAAGGGGCAGTGGGGGGGGGGCGGCCCCCCGCACCATATATAATAAAAGCCCTGTGGAGGTGTTGGCCGTCGGGACAGAGGGAGGGCACATGGCCCACCCACACCATATATAATCAAACCCATAGGGAGGTGGTGGTCCCCGGGACAGCGGGAGGCATGCTGACCCCCTGCATGTTAGTTATAAGCCCTGGGGATGTGGCAGTACCTGGTGGAGTGGCCCACCCGGGGGTTTCAAGAAACTGTTCACCTGGTGGTTTCAAGAAGATGAAGTGAGGGAGTATTTTGGTGGAACTGTGGATCCACGGTGACTCCGGCCAAAAGAAAATGCTTTTTAGCTCTGGGGGTTCCTTCTGAGACCCCATCACCAGAGCTAACGGCTCAGGGTGTCAGGACACTGACCCCTTTTCTTTTGTTTTACATTTTTTTCTGGGACTCAGCTGCAAAGTCCCAAGATTTGTTTTCCCTTTAATTTCTCAAAAACTACTAAATATACAACAAAACAAATAAAGGTCGATCTCTGGACCAGGACTTACGTTTCTGCCAAATTTGGTGTAGTTCTGTCCAGTAGTTTCAGCGCTATCTCTGTTCAATTTTTCCTATGGAAAAATGAATGAGGAAAAAGTGTTTTGGGACACCTACTTTTTCTCTGCCCACCCTGGACGGATCACCCCAAAACTTTCCAGGCAGCAGCTGACATGACTGGCAAATTGTTTTGGAAAGTTTCTCGAAGATTCATGAAGCAGTGCCAAAGATATTGGCAAGTAAAAAGCGCTTTTAATAGAGAAACTAGGTCCTAACCATCACTACCTAGTGGTAACTGCCATCTGCCATTATATATATATATGTATATGTATATACATATATGTATATATACATATATATATATTTATATATATATATGTATATACACATATACATATTTTTATATATATATATATATATATATGTTCTACACTTACCTGCAAAATAGTATGGTTAACTTTTCCTTTTAAAGGCATATTTGTGGTAAAATTTTGTGTGTTAGTTGTTTGTGTGGTAAAGGTGTAGGCCTTGTAATGGAAGTTTTGTAAAGGTATTACATGGTGACAGCCACCTTGTAAATGCTGTTTCCCCCTGTGCTGCTCTCGCTGCAAAGACCCACAGTCACTTTGTCATCGGTGGCAAGATTTATAAACCACCTCGGGACTGCTTGCTTTATTCAGGGACCTGCTGCCATGCCCATGCACACATGCAGGGCTTTAAGTGTGCGGGTCCTGCCAGGTCCGAGCTTCAACAATAATTAAAAAGGGAGATTAAAAAGGTGCCCTTCAAGCTCTATGTTCATCCTCTTGGATGGGGAGCTAAAAAAACTGCAGCAGTTCCAGCCAGTGCTTAATTTGTAAATAAAAACATGCCGGTGCCCAAAGCCCTCCTCTTAAACACACAGCTGATGCATTTAAATGTGCGAGCAAGGAATACTGGGGCAGCGTAATCCTGAAGCCATTTTGGGCCACTTCAATCCATTTAAAGCCACTCGCTGCAGTTCAGATCACTCTTGCAGCTTTCTGCTTTCTACCTTTGTGACGCTTTTTCCGTTATCTCTTCCTCTGTCTTTCCCATATGTGTCTTTTGCTCACAGCAAATGCTTGAGGCAGAAGAATAAGCGCCGGCCCTCAAAAATAAGTGCAGGTGCTTAGCACCGGAAACAACAAGCGCAAAGTAAGCACTGGTTCCAGCAACCATACTTTGTTTGACAGGCATGGAAGCGGTAATTTTCCTCACCATTGGAATGCCAGATAGTATCAGCCCAGCTTGCACCAGCAGAGAAAAAACATCCGGTAAAGGATGAGAGATTTTGGCGGCTATCCCAGTCCCATAATGTTTTTGTCTCACTTTCGAGGCCCAGAATCTACTTCACAATGGACTGGACTCCCCTGTGGAAAGCACCTCATGGGAACAGGCAGACCATGTCGTGTGTTGCTGCTGAGCTGTGGCATGGACACCTCACTTTAAAAGATGAGACATGAGGTCCATGGGCAATCTGACTGTTTATGTTGCTTTCAGATATGGATGTTGTTGCTGCTAATTTCAGGTACCGTGTCTTTTTTAATAAGACTTTGTGAATTTGTGAGGAATACGATTCTAGACTCACTTGATTTAGGTCACCCCCGTTTTATTTACATCCCACTCCCTTATAAAGCCCACTTTGTAATGCCTCTTCGGACACCCCCATTTTAGAGAGAGATCCTACCTCTTTTATCCCACGTCTTTCAGCTGTTCGATTTCAGATTTCGACGACGGCCAAGGAGAGTCAAGCTGGTAACACAAGCGACGAGGTAAGAGCTGACTGGGGTACGTGGATTGTCCCAGCGCCTATCTTAGGCACTGGAGCAGATGGAGAAAAACAAGAGTTGCCAATATCTGAGGGTCAGAGTGGATTTGCTGATGTGAGCAACAAAAGCAACATTGCAGAATACAGAATTCACCTGTCTGTAAATTGTAAACACGTGTGTTAGGCTGATGAAGTAATGTACTAAATTGATTGCATGGTTTAAATCAATTTCATTCAATTTATGAAAAATAGAGGTGTCAAAGGTCTATGATTAATCTGCTGTCCAAGTGCTGGGAAACAGAGTACTGAGAAATCAGTACGTGTGCAGAAGGTGCCGCTGCCATAGCCTGCTTACCCTTACAGCTCCCAGCTGGTTGACGAGGAGGGACGGATTAAATCTGAACTTTCGTGCTCCTGTTTTTCACATTGCCCTAAGCAAACACTGCCGCATTCAGAATATATGAAAGGCCCCAGCTGCACGTCCTCACAACCAAATACACTGTAACCACTACCTGTGCACAGAGGCCCTGAGGGGCTCTGCCAGGCCATGTCAATCTATGCTCAGATGTGAAATAGGAACAATGGACGGGGGGCATAGGAGATATTCTAAAACTCGTTGCCCCATCAACATTATTTTTTATTTGAGAAGTGCTAATCACTAGCAATGTGAAGACCTTATCAGAAACTCAAAGGACAATGGGATTTACCCCCAAAACTTTAATTTTCCCTAATTTCTCTTTATTCACATTGAATTAATAGTTTCACCACACACGGTCGACAACAAGCAGTTTGTTTAAAGATGAGCTCTTTTATTCATGTCAGCGCTTTACCTACTTTCAGACATTTAAGAGATGTGGCGTCATGAGCAGGAGATTTTTGATCCACCGCCATCCAAAGAGGTGAGTGAGGAGTAACACTACACATCTGAGTAGGTTTGCATTATTCGGTGTCATTTATTGGTGGACTTCTGATGGAGCTTTGCCTATGCAAAATGAAGGCGCAGGTTCAAGAAGTGTTTGTGCACAAGCATTACATTTGTCGCTCTTTGCCCAGGGACAATTTCAGATTCAGTAAATGGCTTCCCTGTTTTGGCTGCATTAATTTCAAGCTTCTGCGTTATTTTTTTAAATAATTTCCATTGAACTGATAGATCCCAGCCAAATATCACTACATAGTTAATTTGTGCGGCTGGATGTTAAAGTTCATAGAAGATCACAGTTTAACCCATTAATCCAGGGTTTGTGTTCTGTCCAGGTGTTGTCATTTTTTGTAGATATGATTGTTTTGCCTCTATGATGATCATACACTTTTTAAAATATATGTTGCCGCTTTCAAATGAATAGCCTTTAATCCTTCACTTCATAATTTGCTGGTGTTAGCCTATTTATGATTTTGTTTGCTAGGCAGATTTTTCCTACGGTGAAAGGCATACTACATTCACTTCACTTTATAAGGTACTCCCAATGTTAGGAACTCTCAGAGAGGAATGTGATTTGGAAGTGATTTTGCGCATTATTTGTGTTTGCATTTCTACTCGAAGTGGTATTTTGTGTCTCTTTTAGCATGAAACAATAAAATGATGCACCGCCTGAGATAATAATATTTACAAACATCCATCATTCCTCTAAAGTGGAAATCAGCAATACTTGTTCATTTTGTGATTACTATTGACTTGCACACAACCGCAATGAAAATTGACCAACTATGGGGAGGTGTCACTCAATACAAAAGCTAGGACAGAAAAAATCTAAAATTGCAGAGTATGTTTACATTTGTAGTATGCCTCTTAACCTACCAAGACTTCAATGAGGGTAAAGTTGGACATTTTTGGAGTGAGATGCCAATTAAATTAATCACGGATAGGCAGGCTTTGCAATGTCGGTGAACACAATGAACTCTGTAGGAACTACAAGGCAAATTACACCTACCGACTGAAGGTAAGATGTCAAATATAGTAAGGACAGCGCCTCTTTCTTGTGGCTACAAATGTGTGACATTCCTGTATTTATCTTGAGTTTGTATCAATGGAAGGATATTTATTATGTTGTCAACTAAATTATAGGGCATGATTAGTTTCAAATACTGACAGCCATGATGTGTGTCAATTTTCTACTGGTGGGTACTCTCCCTATACACTGGTCTGTCCATCAGTGTCTTTTACACCATTTGTGATCATTCAATTTCAATATGCAGGGTCAATAATGTGAACTAGACTTAAAAAAAGCATAAAACAGCTCTTCACACACCCCAGCCCATCAAAGTACTTCAATAGCTCAAGAGTGCCCTTCCAAAACAGATGGCTTTTTAGCAAGTTTAAGTGAAAAACTGCACTGTAGAAAGCTCAATTTGACAGCAGTTTCCAAAGTTTTCACAGTGAAGAACTTTCCTTCTCCCAAGTCCCCTTTGAAAAAGCTGGGGTTTCTTATTTCACCCACTTGCTCAAAATTGGGTTTGCACATTTGCCAACCAAGCCGCAGGTGTGACAATGATGGAAGTGGGTAGCAGCAGTGGGATAAACAGCGCTACCATCCATGGAACAATTTTGGGCACCTGCATTTATTTTTTCACAAATGAAGCACTGCCTTTCCTACTACACTAATAGTGAATATTATTGTAATATTCACTGTTATTTTAATAGAAAATGAAGCACCAAAACATCAAATGAGACCTTTACTGACAGTTGAGGTAAGTAAGTGTTTTTTAAATATCTATTGTGTGCACACCTACAGGGAAACTATGTATGTGAGAGCATGGCTGTATGTGAACATTTGAAACGTCGGTCAGTGTGTGAGAATGTTGGAAAGTGGATTATTTGTTAGGGCAGGTAAGTACCTACACTTAGCAGTAGGCCACTAACCTCCACTTAGGACCAGTTAGGTCTCAATCAATCAAACCCAGCTCAACCCTTTGTAGCTTGGTAATCAGTGACAATGCTTAACGTGAGACACAAGTGTGTAAAGCATTTAAAAATCAAAAACAGTAAATAAGGAAGACACAGAACACAATAAAAATCCAGCACCAATTTATAAAAATAGATTATATTTTTATCTTTAAAATGACACCCAAATGATTAGAATCAGATAAGGGGAATCAGAGAAATGATTTTTTAAAGAATTAATGTTTCCAGCGCATAGAAGCAACTAGTGCTCAAAGGGTTAAAAAAGGTCACACTGGACAGGAACAAAGTCCAGATTTCAGGCCACCCAAGAGAGGACACTGTTACACTTACGTTCAGAAGAATTTCCTGATTGAGGAAAGTATTCCACAGCCCCAGCCAAGGGTTCAGAGGCTCTGGTTTGCCTCTTGGAGTCTGGGAATACAACTCCCATAGTGCGCTTCTTCAACTTATGGAGTTGCTCCAAACGTCTCCAACCTTCTGGATCTTCTTCCAGAGGTCCTTTTGGAGTCCTTGAAGTGTCCACAACTTTATCCAAGGTTCCAGAAGCTCTGAGTTGCTCCTTGGGAGTTGGGACTACATTTCCCAGAATGCACCTGGTCAGAAACCTCAAATGGCCACTGGACGCTGGTCAGCTGGGCTCTGCTTGCAGGACTTGATGCAGGTGACCCTGGGCAGCTCCTTTGTACCTGTAGCAAACAGGGAGTCCCTTCTTGAAGCAGTAGAAGACAGCTAAAGTCCTTTTAGTGGTGAAGCCCTAGTGTGCAGCTGTTACAGTCCTTCAGAGTGCAGTGTCCAGGTGAGGTGCCCAGCAGGGCAGTTCTTCTTTTTCTTTGTCTTGTCCTTGTAGGGATCTGAGGTGTGAGTGCAGGTCTGCCATATTTATCCTTGCTCCTGGGTGGAAAGAAGTGGGGTCCTGGTTGTCCCATCATAGGCAGGCTCCTTCTCCCTTTGCTGATCACTTCCTGGGAAGTGTGGCAAAAATCATTCTCAGGGAACAACATTCTGCAAAAATCCAACATGGCTGAAAGTGATTTGTGGAGGTTAAATCTGGCTGAGCCCACCCACTTGTGTGGCTAAATTCCTAAACACACCCCTCCCCTGCCCTCTCCTAATTTAATCAAGAAGGCACATCATTGTCTGGGGTTACAGGAAGTAGGGGATATCCTGAGCTGCTCCAAATGCCCTTTACTGCCTTTGAAGACCAATTTGGCTGTTCTTCCCCATCCTGTTTCTCCATCTGCTGAGGCAGATCTCCTCTCCCAGGCACATCCTTTGTGTTCAGCCCAGGCCACTTCACACCTGACCAGGCTGCCAGAGGCCTCCCCATTTTAGCCTTTGAAGGCCATTTTCTACAATGAGGGAAAAATTAATTTGGCTATTTTACCTCACCAGGGCTTATACAACTATTTTTATAAGCTCCCTTCTTATAGTTACATGGCACCCAACCCTAGGAGCACATAGGGCACAACTTAGTGGGGACTTCTGTAAAAATAACGTTTTAAGACTTTGGAAATACTTTGAGTTCCAAAGTTGAATTTGCATATAACTTTAATTTAAAGCAGCCAGCAAGGCAGGCCTGGCTTTAAAATGACCCTGGGCACCTCAGCAGTGCACCTATAGGTGTACCATCTATGCTGGTTTCCCTAAACCTACATGTCCTACCATATACTAGGGACTTATAGGTAGGTTGACATAGCCAATTATAATTAGCCTAATTTGCATACTCATTTTACACAGAGCACAGGCCCTGGGACTGGTTAGCAGTACCAAGGGAACCATCGGAGTCAGGAAAACACCAGCAAAAAGTGAAAAATAGAGGCAAAACGTTAAGGGGCCTCTGCAATCGGCCCTGTTTTGTCACAGAAAATGAGTGTAATCGATTGTCAGTTTATATGAAAGTGAGAGATTGAGTGACTGACACTTAGAAGGAATACAAATGATTGTGAGGAGTGGTAGGGAGTGTGAGTGAAAATGACTATAAGCAACTGTGAGTGTATCTGTAAGTGAGTTAGAGTGAATATAAATAGGCATCAGTAAGAGTGACCACAAGTGATCACGAGTGAGAAAGAATGAGTCAGACTGAGTGAATGTGATTGAAAGTGAGTGTAAATGAATGAGTGAGAATGAGTGAGTTGGTGATTGAAAATAAGGGATTGAGAACAAGTGTGAGTGAGAAGGTATGATTAAATCAGAATGAGAATGAGTGAGAATGAATGAGTGAAAATGAGGGAGATTATTGAAAGTAAGAGTGAGTGCAATAGTGAGTTAGAATGAACAAGTGATTGTAAGTGAATGAAAATTAATGAGTGTGAGTCAATGAAAATGAGTATGAGTGAGTGAATGTAAGTGATAGAATGTGGTTTTATGCTGGAGAGTCTGCCATTAGCCCGGGCATACAGGAGGTATTCTTGGCTTCTAGTGACACCCATTGCAAAATACAGGCAAATTGGAGGCAATGCTCAGCATGACAGGCACCTCTGAGAAAATACGTGCCACTGGCACAGTGAAGGTAATTAATGGTATAATGGGCACCCATTGCAAAATACTTGTACTTGCATACTGGATGTTATTCTTGGCATACGGGCAGCCTTAGAAATATCTGACTCTAGCACATTGGCAAAAGGGAGAGCAACCATGACATATGGGGGGGACAAGAATGATAAAATGCTGACCCTAACATACTAGAGGTAATTTTTGTTGTCAAGTGGGTCATTCATTGAATATAGATGGTCCTAATGGCAGGATTCTAGCACTGGAATATTGGGCCTGGCACAGTGAAGACAATTCTTGACATATAGGGGCAACCATAGAATATTTTGAAAAAATAGGGACCCATTAATAGAGAGTTTCAGGTTTCATTGGCTATGCACACCATAAAGGACCTGAATATTTAATGAGTGCCCTTCAGGGTCTAAGTTTTTTATCAAATTTCTTTAAAATTTTGCTCTTAAGTCCATTGCTTGGCTTTATTTTGTTAAAGGTATTTCTTTGTTTTAATGTTTTCTGGGGGAAAACCCCAAACCCTGTAGAAAATGTTAGACTCACCTGCTTCACTCGCTCTCTAGAGTTCAGGGAAAGGACTTCTCCTCACAACATTCAAAGATCATGTCAGCACCATAATATTGGTGGTATTGAAAAGAGACATTTGTATGAGTTGTTATATTAATCATGCCATACTTATAGTGCTTTAGCAATGTCAATAATTGTCATGCCATTAGGATTATGGTCATGTGCCTTCACTTCCTGGGAATATTCAAGGTCAAAGTAACAGGATGACACTTCTTATGATGTCATTAAGGAGAATGGGTGTGTGATGTCACTTTTGCTACCCTGGAACGTTGGTGAATCATCATCCATGAATACAAGACAGGTGGCCCAAAATCTCTAGGTAGGAAACAGCTCAGCCTGATCATGAAAGGCTTTCTGTTCCTACCCCCGATTTTCCCAGGTGCAGGAACACTAGACCGAATATTACCAGTCGATAATTCTGATTAGTTATCTTTCATGAGGCTTCTTGCTGTAACAGCAGCCAAGCCCCATCACCATCTCTACCCTACTGCTTTGAACTTCAAGTAGAGAGCATTCAATGATGCCCTCTGTCAGACCTATTCCTCCCAACCCCTGCTCTGCAGAAAAGCTGTTGCTTTGGAATTCTGTGCATTTTTACAACTGGTAATACAAAGTTTGTACATTTATTCCCCATTTATTCCCTATTATATGTGGTCTTGTAATAGGTGTAAACATATGTATAAATGCCAGTCAGAAATGGTACCTCCTGTCACCAGGCATCTCCGCACATCCTTAATCCTAGCTCATATTCAGGTCCTGATGTTGTTCCTGAAAATGCCTTGATACTGCAAACTCGCCCTTTCAGTCAGTTGGATGTTCATATAAGAGCACATTTTCAAAAATATACATTTTAACATTTGAAATATGTATCTTTGCTTTGTTGCTTTAAAGCTATAGGAATTTACCCTTGTCCTTCTTTATGTTTTTACTTCGTACTTCAGTGGCACACCATGCACAACTAAATCAAACTCACTGTTGTATCATTTAGCAAATGTTAGTGAGAACATAAATCAGAGTAAAAGTGCCTCCAGAGCAAGCATTAAAACATATAGGGGCATATTTATACTCTGTTTGTGCTGGAATTGCGTCGTTTTTTTTGACGCAATTCCGACGCAAAACTAACTCCATATTTATACTTTGGCGTTAGACGCGTCTAGCGCCAAAGTCCATGGAGTTTGCGTCATTTTTTAGCGTGGACACCTACTTTGCGTTAATGATATGCAAGGTAGGCGTTCCCGTCTAAAAAATTGACTCCGAGGCATGTGCGCCGTATTAACACTCCCGGGCAAAATTCACGTCCGGGAGTGGGCGGGTCAAAAAAAATGACGTACGGCCGCTTTTGCACCGTTTTTTTTGCGCCTGGTCAGGACAGGCGTTAAGGGACCTGTGGGCTCGGAAGGAGCCCAGAGGTGCCCTCCCATGCCCCCAGGGACCCCCCCCTGTCCCCCTTGCCCACCCCAGGCGGACGCCTAAGGATGGAGGGACCCATCCCAGGGACATTAAGGTAAGTTCAGGTAAGTGTTTTTTTTTTTTTTTTTTTGTGGAATAGGGGGGCCTGATTTGTGCCCCCCTACATGCCACTATGCCCAATGACCATGCCCAGGGGACAGAAGTCCCCTGGGCATGCCCATTGGGCAAGGGGGCATGACTCCTGTCTTTGCTAAGACAGGAGTCATTTCTATGGGGGTTGGGAGTTGAAAAAAATGGCGCAAATCAGGTTGAGGCGAAAAATTTGCCTCAGCCTGACTTGCCCCATTTTTTGGCGCCCAAGCTCCATATCCCCCTACGCCGGCGCTGCCTGGTGTACGTCATTTTTTTTCACGCACACCAGGCAGCGCCGGCGGCTAACGCCCGCTAACGTCATTGAATAAATACGGCGCCCGCATGGCGCTTCAGAATGGCGTTAGCGTAGTTTTGCGTCAAAAAGTATAAATATGGCCCATAATTATTATTAGGCTGATTGGTACATGTCTTTCTTATGAAAAAGCTATGGCCCATATTTAAGACAAAGTGGCACATAAGCTATGATGCAGTACTTTCATGCGTCCCCCGCCGGCATCTAACCACACCATGGTTGCGCCGTATTTATAATACAGCGCACCATGGCATCAACATTTTTGACATTATTGTGGCACTTTGCTACACTAACGTCAAATATTTTGACGCTAGTGCAGCAAAGCGCAAAGAGGTCCATAGCTTATTATGGGAGTGTCATTTTAATGCCTGCTCTGAGCAGACATTATAAATGATGCCAAAAAAGGCACAGTGAAATCTTTCAAATTTCACTGTGCCATTTTTGTGGGGGTCCGAGCGCCAGAACTCCCACTCCTTGCATACATTATTCCTGGCACAGGCATAATGTTGAACAAGGGGTTACAAAGTGGTGCAGTGCATGCATTACGCCACTTTGTTAATACGTTGCAGCAGAAAAGCCACTTTAGCACAACCTCAGAAAAGTGTTTGCAATGTCATTTTTACGCAGAGGATTTGCTTAACTTGTCAAAAAGGATTGTGTCCAAAACTTTATTCCACACATCATATGCACAGTAATATAACTGCTGCGGTTCAAGGTTTAACATTTCTCTGTGAATAAAATGTCCCTTCTTTATAGCCAATTCAGGAGGATAATCGTTGACTCCATCAATCTTTATTCTTTAATAATTCACGGAATTTGTTAAATGGACAGGTAGTCGGGAATTATAGGCATGCCTTTCATCGATTACCGTAAAACAGCATGGTATTATGTTGCAGCACATAAGACTGAACATAAGACTCACTACCCCTGAAAAGAAAAGCTTCAAAATATTGAAACTTTTAATTTTGATTGACAATGTACCTTATTCAAAAAGACAGCTCCCTATATTCTTTAATACTATTTACTTTCCTCCCAAATGCTGTTCTTGAATCACCGGCCAGAGATCTCCACATCCGCCTGTCTTATCCCTTATGTGCATAGACCTCTAGCATGAGTGTAGAGTTCTCCACAGACGAAGTTGTACGTTTTTGTGTAAATGTGGGAGGGATAAGTGGGGTGGCTAGAAAAATGCAGCATATTTCTGACTCAATGGATGGGGTTGATGGTAATTGAAAGAGGCATTTAGGGAAAGGCAATAAGTAATAAAACACACCCACAAAAGAGTAAACAAATCTGCTATTCACAACAACGAAACCTAAATGTACTACAATAGTACTACTGACAAAACAGTTTTAAATCTACTCCAGCCATGCCTGTGGGTATGTTATGCACCGCAAATGACCCACGTATGGTCACCGTACTGAAAAATGCTCTCACGGAAACAAAAGGAAGCAAGGAATAACACTATCACTATCAAAGGTAAAAGTATGCAAAGAAAGAGAGTTGTTTTTAGCGTTCCCATGAACTATCATGATGGAGATGCCAGATCATCCTATTAAAGATATCTTTAGACGTCAATTAGTCTCTTTTGTTCCTCATGCAAGTGAAAATTGACATACATTGTAACGCTTTTCTGCTGACTCTGTACTACAATGCCAGAACACACTGTATTTTAAAGTATAGTTTATCTGTGCAGGTATGACTCATTACTGTATTACCAATCCTTTGTGAGGGCCATGTGTTTCATAAAAGATCTTTGGATATCCTATTACTTGGTGCCCATCATTTGATGTCTCTTCGAATATGGGAGCCAGCTTAATGGGCAAGAATCACATTTACAACCAATAACCCAACAAAAAGTAAGTATGATAATTATATGGAATGACTAATAAGCTGAAGGCTGCTCACTCTACTTTGAGTTCACCAGAAATATGGCAGAGTGTTTTCACCTTAAGTGCGTCCTTAACATGGCAGAAGCACATTGGCAAAGCCATTCTGTTAGATCTGACATCCTTGGTGCAGTTGTTCAAATTGGCATTAGGACTATGAGGGTCATTCTGACCCTGGCGGCCACCGACCACGGGAGCACCGCCAACAGGCTGGCCGTGCTCCAACGAGCATTCTGACCGCGGCGGTTCAGCCGCGGTCAGAAGCGGAAAGTCAGCGGTCTCCCGCTGACTTTCCGCTGCTCGTGTGAATCCTCCATGGCTGCGGAGCGCGCTCCGCAGCCATGAGGATTCTGACCCCCCGTACCGCCATCCTGTTCATGGCGGGAAAGCCGCCATGAACAGGATGGCGGTAGGGGGGGTCGCGGGGCCCCTGGGGGGCCCTGCCGTGCCCATGCCAGTGGCATGGGCACGGCAGGGGCCCCCGTAAGAGGGCCCCGCAAAGTATTTCAGTGTCTGCCTTGCAGACACTGAAATACGCGACGGGTGCCACTGCACCCGTCGCACCTTCCCACTCCGCCGGCTCGATTACGAGCCGGCATCCTCGTGGGAAGGTCGTTTTCCCCTGGGCTGGCGGGCGGTTTTTCAGCAACCGCCCGCCAGCCCAGGGGAAAACTTGTAATACCCGCCGCGGTCTTTTGACCGCGGCGCAGTATTTTGGAGGGCGGCATCCTGGCGCGCGGCCTCCGCCGCCCGCCAGGGTCATAATGAGGCCCTATGTGTACTGTACCACTCTCAAAGTGCTTGTGCTCTCTCACCTAAACATGGTAATTGGCATACACCTGATTGGTACATTTAATTTAATTTTAAGTCCATAGTAAATTGCTAATACATCTACAGAGGGCCTGTAAAGTAAATGCTACCAGTGGGTCTGCAGAACTCATTGTGCCACCCACTAGATTACCACTTTAAAACATGTCTCAGGGTTTACATTACAGCCTGTGCAGAGTTATAATCTGCCAATTCGACCTGACACAATAAATATTTTCCTAGGGGTAAGCCTTCCTTTTTTTTATTACATATACCATCTCTGAGGTAGGCCCTAAAGGCACATTGGGCAGGGTGCATTGTATTTAAAAAGTAGGTCATGTGGGTTTTGGTTATACATGTCCTGGCAGTGAAGAACTCCTAGATTCGTTTTTTACTATTGTAAGGCCTATATTTACCCTTGGATAACATTGGGTTACCACATTACATTTAATAGTTTCTAACATTTGATTGGGAACAGATAAATAACATGTTTGGACTAAAATTAATTGTTATATAAAATCCTCTGTACTGGTAAAATCAGATATTAAGTACCAACTCTGAAAATGCTACTTTTAGAAATCATCCATTTTCTTATGCAGGCCATATGATACCTGTTGCCAGTGTCCTGGGTCACATGACTATGAATGGCTCTGCTGCTGTGGTTTTTGTATTCCTGCCATATAGTGAGAAAAAAGGGATTGAGTACAGGCAGGATGGCCCATCCTGTCAGGATGGTTGGGTGAGAAGCTGTTCCCTTCCTGACGTATACTTCAATGGCCTTTGTTCCAGAACACACAAAGGGACCTGACACCAGCCTTTTTTCACCCCAGACTTATTGGGGCCATAACAGCGCAAGGGAACAACCTTCCAGAACTAGATCATTGGGCAGCATAAGAAATTCCCCCATTTTAGAGGTGGGCACAGGGTATAAATAGTGGACCATCAGAATGTCTCTTCACTACACTCCTGGACCTGTGGAAGACTTCAGGAGGACTGTCTTGATCCCCCAGAGTACTACCGTCCTGCTACCAGGGGACTGCCCTGCTGCTTGAAAGATACCTAGACCATCTCCTTGAACCTCGGACCACCACACTCTACTCCAAGGGCTAGTTGGTCACCTGTATGAGCTAGAGTGACATAGCAAGCCCCTGGGGCCTTGAACCCTGAATCTGGCCTCCTCTGGAGTGCGCCCTAACCTCCCAAAGTAATCTGAATCCAGGGCCAATCTACCTTGTCTATCTGGCCTGTGCTCCTTTGTGGTTGGCCTTAACTTTTATCTTTACCCTAGTCTTACATGAGCAGATACCCACTGTTGGTGCTTTGATCTTTTAGAACCTATTTTGTACTGACAAATTTAAAAATTATTAACTCTGGCTTTGCTGATTGGATTTAAATTGTTTTGGTATCATTTTATTTATTACACTTTTTTTCTTTTGTGATCTTTTCACTTCTGTATTGTTTGTGTGCTGGATAAACACTTTACACAGTGCCTCTAAGGTAAGCCCACCTGATTTTGTGCCAAGCTACCAGAGGGATAAGCCCATGTTAATTTAATGACTTTTGTGGTTCAGCCTGACAAGGATTGTGTTTGTTGTTTGAATAGAGTTTTCACCCCCAATCAATAACCCAATTAATAAAATACTCAACTGCCATATCATTGTAGCATAAGAGACAAGTTTATATTTTTCTGGCATTCCAAGAACTAACCATGTGGTGGCCCTGGAAGTCAAAGCATCTTGAAAGCCCCCGCAGAGAAGCGGCAGGCCTTCTGTTGCAATGGAGCTGGTTTTCTGTGGCAGCTAGCCTTCACTGAAAGTTTTTCTTACCCTTTCGAGGCTCAGCCATCGAAAACACAGTAGTTCTTCCATTTTTAAATGTGACATGGATGCCAAAAAGTGTCTGACTTTGGTGGCTCCTCCATCTTTTCGTTTATATGAAGTAGGTGGAGAATCTTAACAGCCTGACTTTTGACAATAACTATACATAGGCTATCAGAGGAAAAACAGGGCATAATTATTATGGAGATTGATAAAAAGATGCCATTTCGGAATATCTTACAGCTTGGTCACTGAATGTATGCACATGTCATCGACAAGGGAGTAACACTTATGGCTTCACAGTGAGCGCTAGGTACTCGATTAATGAAGTAGTACTTTTTGTGGACAATACAAAAAACAATTATAGAGAAATTATATTGTACCTTGTAGATGGGAAAATCAAAGAGTGCATGCAGCTTCCTGAAAAACAGGGCATTGCTGAGGGGGCCAAGATGGTGGACCACAAACCTAAAACTCAGCTCTGACCCTTGACTATCCCTCACTATCCTTAATAAAGGGATGCCACCAAAATTGTTGACTGTCCCCAGATGGAGCCTAGCTCAGGGCTCGAGGCCCTGGGGGCAATGCATTGGGTGAAGAGAAACTTATCTGCACAAGGGGACAGGCCAGAGAGGACCTAATTGGGATAGGCCTGTGCCACTTGGAGTGGCAACTCTGGGTATGGTTCCCATCCCTCTATGCAGCAGCACTCCAGAGGAGGCCTGGACCAGAGCAAATGGATGAACAGCTCTCGGGCAGGTGGCTCCGGTGAGTGAGGCACAAAGATTTGGTTCTGAAGCCTAGTTGTGAGTGATACCCGGGTCCAGAATTGGCCAGGTTTCATGCCCTTCACTGGCCTAGCGAGAGTGGAGCTCTCTTCCCTCCTGAAGTGCAGATTTCCTTCTATGCTGTCTGGCAAGGAGTAGTGTCACAAATCAATGGTCTTGAATGCATACAGAGACCTATTTATTCTGGCATGCCATTTCATCAAATGCATAGGTCATACTCCTTGAAACAGACAATAATCTTTTTCATGCAGACTTGGAGCAGAGGTGGGAGAGACACCAAGGTCATATGTCAGCAGGTCGAGTGGGGCAACATTGTGATTTATATCTAAATGGTTGCCCCATAGTAGTCCTGAGGAGGCCTAAGAGGTAAACTGATTATCATCGTGCCAGGGAGAGGGGATCAATCTGATCCTATTCCCCACCATTATCTGCTGCAAGCTGGACTGCTTGTGCTGCACTGGGAATATTCTGGAGAAGAGGTTTGCCAGGGGTTAGTGGGTCATAAGTGAGGACAGAAGAGAAAATGAAAATGTGAATCTTTTGTGCAACATCCACAAGCCCTGAAGAATCTATGGGCGATCAAGACTTTAAGCCCCCAAGACTGCTCTGATTGAAGAACCACCATCATGGTTGAGGATAAAACAGTGCAGAGATCCAGACACGGCACCTTAGACAAATTTACAGGTGTGCAGGCCTCCCACTCAGAGTTACAAATCGTAACATGTTACAGAGGGGAGACTGCCCCCAACCAGGTAACTCCTGAAACTATACACTCTACTGATTTAATCACGCAGGCCATCCAATCATCTGCATACTTCCTGAAAACTTAGAGTGACAAATGTTGCTTCCCCTCTCAGTTAAGGTGTGAGGCAGGTAGTTGAGTGAATTTCAGTGAATGAGGTGAAAATGGCTGAGAAGAAAGAGCAATTGAGGAAATGAAGAAACAATTGTTAAGTTAAATTGACTTAGGTCATGGTATCCCTGGAACAAGGGACAGAAGATATGGAAATCCGTACACAAAGGAACAACCTTTGCATTCTTGCATTGCATTAAGCCATCAAATTGAGGGACCTCCTGTTGCAGTGTTTCATAATCGAGAGGGATCACCAAGCTATAACTTGAAGACTTCTGACAGAAGCTCCACCAAGGTCAAATATTGCCTTGGTTTTAAATGACCAAGAGATAAATGCAGTATTGGCAGCTGCTGGGATGATGGCGTCTGTACAATACATATCTCACTGTGTTTACATACTTGTTTGATTTTTCAAAGAACGTTCAGAGGTTATGCATATCCTTTAAAGAAGTAAAGAGGAAACACAAAGGGATGAACGATTGCCACATGCTAATTTACCCAGCCAAATGGAAATGTTACTTCCAAAATGAGCCCACTCCTTAGACTCACCCCAAGTGACATGGGAGACAAAGCAAGACCTGGTCAATGAGAAAGGAGCCAATTACATCATCATCACCCCATACTAAGTCACTAAGGTGGTCAAAGAACGAGAAGATCCTGATGAACATCGAAGACCAATGAGGGAGTTCAGCGAGGATGACCTTTTTGAAATATCCATTGCATAAGGGAGAGATGACAGCAGCGAGATACAAGAATGAAGCTGGGACAGAAGATTCTATACCTTAAGGAAAACGTATCTCAGGTAAGATTGTGGGTTCTTGAGTGGATGCACTCCATGTATTCCCCATTTTACCCCCTTTACTTGTTGCTACTTTGGGTTAGATCTAGTGTGTTTTTTTAATGAATTTGTAAATGTTTTAATGGAGGGTACAAGAGTATCTGGATGGATTAGGGGAGGGGATACTCATCTTTCTTCCACCCACATGTTTTATGTGCTCATGAATCTGTAGTCTACGACAGATAAACATACGCATGGGAGGCCACTAAATCCAGTGAGATTTGTCTCCTTGAGTCTGAATGGGCTCCACAATAAGATAAAAAGGGAGACATTCTAAACCCTGCCACACAATATGTAAATTATACACTTATTGCAGAAGATGCCCATTTGGGATTCGAGAGCTGACATATTAGTATGTAAAGAGTTTCCCCTGGTGATATTGCAGAGTTAACAAGTAGGGGACGTTATACAAATGAATCTGGCACTCTATAGGATCAACTGATTGCAATCTGCTTGGTTTGTGTACCTCACCTAGTCTCCAAACACTTTCTATCCTATATGGTTCCCTCATTTTAAAGACCACTGGTGGATTATCTATAAACATTGGGAACATTAACAGATCAGTGGATTATGCGAGGACAGAAATCCTTCCTGAACATTGACACTTGCTGTCATATACACTGCAGATTTTATCCAGTCAGTTGGTGGGCTGATCTATGGGGATGTTCCAATCCAAGGAAGGATGGATCCTCCTTCTTTCCAGGGATACATACATAATTTTCTCACATTGACTACATCATCACACCCACACCAAATGTAAACCATGCATCGGAGAGACAGGATTCGTATTGGCTATTAAACTTTATATGAAGGTAAAAATATTAGGATTGCACCTTAACACAGCTATCACTCTTATGATCCACCTAGATCAGAGAGGCTTTAAGCTGCACAGGATGAGACACTATATACAACATGCATTCAAAATTCTTTAGCTGAGTTAGGAGTTTCATACTCCATTAGCCTTACTGTTTATCAACCTTTAAAAAGCTGTTGACAGTGTTTCTTGGGATTATCTGTTTCTGCTCCTCAAACACATGAGCTTTTAGTCATTTTTTTAGCTCACATCAAGGTACTGCACAGGACTGTGCACCAGTGTCAGAGTGGGGGGCAATATTATCGCCTCCCTTTGATTTAAAAAGAGGCGCAGGCATAGGTGCCAACTTTCTACCCTCTTAGTTGCAATTCCAATTGTACCACTGGCATGGAAGATCAAACAGGCAGAGAGCCCCTTGAGATGTTCCACTGGTCAGAGGGTTTAGAAGAGAAGATATCATTGTGAACACATGAGCTCCTTATATATACCAGCAATCTCAAAACCTCGGGATCCCATGTAATGGAGATCCTTGATATTTTCACTCACTTTGGAGGAATGAAGTTCAGTTGGTCTAATTAGAAGCTTTACCCCTTTTGCATGAGTGAACAGTTCAGAATATGGATTGATGCAAACATGATTTAAATTGTCACATGCAGAATTAAATATCTGGGGATACAGCGTACTCAAGATGAAGTAGATAGAACTGACATCATAGGCCCCATGCTAGAAAGAGTCAGTAGAGATACACAAATGTGAATGCCGCTCCCTCTTCCCATAATGGGATGAATCACATTACTTAAGATGCTCACGCTCCAATTTTTTTTATATGTATCCAAAAAGCTTCCCATTCCCTATATCCTGAATATGAATGACCACTTTGGTGTCATTACTAAGATCCTTTCTGTAGAATACAGGACCCCCAAGGGTCTCCCATGCCATTTGCTAGATGTGATTTGGTTACTGGATAATGGGCCTGAGGCATACTATAAAGCTGAGCACTTAACAGTGGTGAGCAAGTGGATTCACTCCTTCTGCGTAGACAGGGAGCCATAACCTGAAAGAGAATCCGAGCTCAGGATAATGAGAGAGAGTTCCCGACTACACTTTTGGTGTGGTACTAAAGTACTAGAAGGACCATGCCAGATACACAAATTGTTTTGGCATCATATAAGGCCTCTAATAAACAGGCAAGTTGGCATGGTAAGAATATAGGTCAAACCCCACTGTGGTAGGGCATGGTGTTCTTCGAAAGTAACTGCCCGAAAGGGATTTAGGGGGTGGGATTCATTTGGAATCTGAACATTGAGGGATTGGGGGATGTGATGATTGGTGAGACACTAAAGTCCTTTTAGATAATTAAAGATGAGTTTTGGCTGCCACACACACAATTTTATTGAGACATGCTGTTGGGCCATATTTCTCAAACCAAGGAAATATACCAGAATATATCCAATTTGAAGCTAAGCTAATGTTGGTCCCCCTCTCCTTGACTGGAAAAACATCTAGTCTGTACAAAATCCACACTTTTTATGGATTACAGGGAAAGTAGGAGGCACACTGTGAGAAATTGAGTTGTTGGTTGACTGGGGTATCAGCTCTGGTCACGTAGCAACCACAATCCTTGTCAGGGTGAGGCACAAGCCAACCCTAAATTAATCTGTGATCAACCCTCTGGTAGTGTGGCACAGAGTGGTCAGTCTTAACTTAGAGGCAATGTATAAAGTAAATGTGAAATACTTCAAACATTAATAAAGAGAAAACACCACCCAAAAAGGACCCAAAGGAAAATTGGAAAAATCTAACTTTATTTAATGAATAAAACAAGACCCAAATAACAAACATCCAATCAATAAGACAATAGCGTTATAATTTTAAAGATTTTCAAGAAAATACTGGCAAAAAAGCACAAAGCTCCAACTGTGAATGTCTCGTCATGTCAGACCAGTGCAAAGTCACTAGTTCAACCACAATGGAGCATGGGCTGGCTACAGGGACCCAGTTAGGCCCACTGAACACAATGCTTTAAATCATGGTTTCCTGAGCATTGTGAGGATCCACACCGAAGATGTGTAATGTAGTTGAAGGGATGCATTGTTCCAAGATGCAGCGAGGATGCAGTGCAAGGTCCTGCGTCATCATTGAGGATTCTGTTGATGAGGACTTGCGATGCAATGCCAATGTCAAGAATGCATCACGCAGTCAAAGTGATGCATTGGTTCAGAAGACCTGTGAGGGTGCATTGTCGTCGTTGAGGCTGCCATTGATGAAGGATGCGATGGTCTGCACTGAGGTTGAGTCACACAATGGTGGTTCTGATGGACTTCAATGCAATGCACGTCTTTGAAACAGGCCTAATTGATGCAGGAATAGTGATCCGTTGGTCAGCTCAGGTTTGCGCCACTTAGCAGAGGCGATTTGTTGGTTCCGCTAGATTCACAGAGGCTGGCAGAGCAACTTAAGCCAACTTCCAAAGGTGTCAGAACTGAGGTGGCACCACTTGGCAGGATATACTCTCATGTGTCAGAGTCCAGGTGCAAGGTTGCTGAAAGCCTATTGTGTCCCTGGGGCTTCAGATCAGAAGGTCAGCCAAATAGCCCTTGGAATTAAGTAGGGTTCTGGATTCAAGATATGCAGGTTCATCGCTTTTCACTCAGACAAGAGGGCAGTAGACAGCAGGTCAGAACAGCAGGCCTGAAGTCCTTCAGATCAACAGTCCGGCAGAGTGGCATTCTTCTGAGCAGCCCAGCAGTTCTTCTTCCTTGTAGAGTATCCACAGGCCCAGGAGCGAACTTAAGAGTTGGTGTCTGAAGTCCAGTATTCATACCCAATTGTGCTTTTGAAGTGGGAAGAAGCTTCTAGAAGCATTCCTTTGAAGTGCATAGGTGCCCTGACTCCCTGCCCTGGCTCCAGAGCATTACATGGTATATGCAGCCCTTTGTGTGGAGGAAGGACAAAGCCTATTCAAGTGTAAGTGGGGCTGGGTCCAGCTCCTCTCTCTCATCATATGCAGTACCATATGCATTATTAATACCCCTTAAATGGGTGGATTCATAGTTGTAATGATACGTCATGATGTATTGATTTCTAAGTGTAATAACATAAAAGCTAATATGTCTACCAGTGTGCAGGTTTTCAAAAGAGGCATCATCAAGTATCTTAATCTTTTTTATTTTTGCAGTTTTATGTAGCGCGATATAGCCTAATACCAAAGTACTGAAGGGCTTTGCACGAGCACCAGTGACACTCTGTTTTTTTTGTACTAGGAGATGAAGGCATAGATTTACTAAGCCTTTGCTTTGCCTCGTATCATGCATGGCAATGAATGGCAATGCAACAACTTATTAAAAATTTACAAATCCACACAAGACCTGATTTGCGTGGCCTTGTAAAGAAATGTAAAGCGAAGCAGCTGCGTGCACTGCCTTTTGTTGCCTTTCTATATGGGAGGGGATCCATGGGTAGAGCATGAACATTCCCATTCACCCATCTAAGGATTTTCCACAGATTTACTAAACCTAGTAAATCTGGTAATGTGTCAAATTTGTTCGCCTCCCAAACTCAGGTGCAACAAGCAGATATATCTTTAATTTTCCTCATTACTTCCTTTTGCATATACAATGCATATAAAATGCCTTTAAGGTTTGTTTTTGTGTGGGAAGGGACCTCTTTTGCACAAAAACAATCCTGCTTGTAACAAAAGCACTCTTGCAGAAAGGTGAAAGTGTGCCTGTATAGACACTAGGCTGCACACAGTACACCAGCACAGTGAGAAATCAGGAGTGTACCATTTCTTAGTAGATATGGCACATTTGCCCTTCAGGGATGGCGGAGTGTGGGAATTGCTGAAAATAGTTGACTGTGAGAAAATTACATCATCATCATTAGCTTTATTTCGGTAAGTATAAATACCATAAAAGCACATCACATTTGAGAAAATTACATACATATAAAAAGAATGACTAGATGGGAGTCCTTCACTGCCCCTAGAAGATGGGCTTGACTGTGGATTGCCCAACTTTTATGCTGCCTTGAGGGACTTGATTTCTTTGAGTATCGTAGTATTAACCATGCACTCAAGGATGAAGACAACTTCTATGAGAAAGGCCTCTGTTCTCCACTCTCACTGCACTTTATTACCTGGTTTTCACCATGCCATGTGAAAGAGGACTGTAGGTGCTTGAAAGCTACTGTTGGAATTCCTAGGGTTCGGGGGATGCTGGCTTTGGAGGTGTGGGTTGGTGGGGTTTCTGGATGCAACTGCTGGTTAGTGGTTAGTCTGGCATTGGTTTGACTGGTGGGGTGTAATCCCAGTTTTGTAAATGTACTTTAGACACTGCAGGCACTGTGAGCTGGAACTCTGCTGTTTAACATGGGAACAAGACAGTCCCTTTGGATTATAAGGGTCCTAATATTTGCTACTTATGTGATGATTTTTTGTGTTTTCATCTGCTGTGGTTATTTAATGTGTGGTGATTCTGTACCGTATCTTATGTGTACCTGATAAAAACCAATAAAGTATGTTTGCAAAAAAAAAGATATAGTACATTTGTGCTTTCTCCATTTCACACAACACAGTAGAGTGCAGCAACTTTGCTTACTGTCATGTGTGAAACCTAAGTGTATTTGCCCCTGAGTGAGCTGCCAAGAATCACAGGATTTTTAAGTTGGCAGTCAAAATCAAATTTGATTCTCCAGTTTCAAAGTCGCAGCTCTGGGGGAGATACCCCATTCTCTCATAAGATTCCTATTTTTGGCTAAATTACATCTGTAGCCAGCAATCCCTCTGTGATGCTAGGTGCAAGCATCACAATTCTTCAGAACCTCTGGTGTTTTCTACAAATGTGTTGTACTGGGTTCTTCCTCAGCAGTATGCCCAGTATTTTTGTTTTTTTATTAACCCATTTTTTGGATTTGTTTACTGCGGGTGAGCCTCACTACTGATGTCTCACCCATGGTAATCACTTGGACTGCCTGTGTATATATAAGTGTCTGCCTTTTAAGATAAGGCCGCTACGATGCGGGAAGGATAAAGTGCACTTGGTTGGTTACACATGAACATGTGTGCACACGTGTGCAGGCTGCACATTGGAGACTACCGACGTGCACAGCCCGGCACAGTGCACAGGTAGGCTGGAGCAATGGGGACTCTGCAGGATTAGGTATTCATCTGGCATAAGCCTCATGAGGGTTAGATACACCATTAGGGAAAGTCAGTGTGCTTTCCTGTTTTAACTATAATGACACTTCATTATGAACACAAGGAGGGAACTGCCTTAGAGTGTAGTGTCCCTTCCCCTTGGCCTACAGAGACCACTGACATATTGAATTAGAGTGTAACCTGTGGGAGAAAATAAAATTTATAACTACCACAATGATAACTGTACACCTTGTGGGTCATTCAAAGTTTACATGTTTTCCTGGCTCAGCTCAGGATCAGAACCTAGGCCTTTTATCACCTTCCTGTGTCTAGTAATTGTATTTTCTCCAGCAACAAGAATAAAGGCCACCCACCCAGAAAAGGAACAATTAGCAGTACTCTTTGAAATGATAGTGAGCAAGTCTCTGGCAGTGATGTCAGTGACCAACATGGGGTGGAACTGAGGCCCCAGGAGCTGAGGTGCCCACTGGTCCCTGGATGACACCATATTGTCCCAACATACTGAGCAGGAGGGCTGGGACAGGATTGGAGAGGTGATGTGGCACCCCAAGATTGGTTAGGGGTGCCTGTTATTTGGAACTTTCCTCTTCCCTTAATAAACTCTTGCACAAGGGGAAGGCTTTCTGTTGCCTGCTGATTTTTCTCATTACTGAGCTTCTGGATCCTGAAACTGCCATGGAGAACTGGAAATAGCAACCCCCTGACCCTCACCCAGGACCCAGGACTCTGTCCAGCTGACCCCTGGACCAGTGGGTCTCCCAAAGGGACAGTTAGTCTGGACCCCTTACCCACCTCTGAGCACCATATGGGGGAAGCCATGCACTTTTCTGCACCCACAACAAAGCCACAAAGAAGAACTTACGTAGGGAACCAGGAGGACCAGCTTCTAGAGGACTAAACTGCTTTGGATGTGAGGAGGGATAATGCAACTGCCTGTGGTTGCTAGAGTTCACAATCAGGAATACAATAAGCCCAAGATCACCAAATTGGCCACACAGGGCCTGAGCTATGGCATTCTAAAGTTTAGGGACCTGTGACCTAATTTACCTCACACAGAGCATGTGGGACTCCACTGCTGTGTGATCAATTTTATGATCAAGACCTGGGGGACGCTGCAAAGAAGCTGTTTTTTACCCACTGGGGGTGGGGGCATTCATGGACCCCCTCCCCATTTCCCACATCACCCAGAGACCACATCCATCCCATGGGTTTATGAAAATGGGGCTGGGAACCTATTGCTGGACCCCCAGCCCTGCAAGAATGTTTAGGAAGCTCATCGCACTTCCTCACTGAAGAGAGGAGGAGCCCAGGACACCACCTCTTAGCCCTGAGATATTGAGCGCATAGGGGAAGAACAGTCATATTTGCCTTACTGAGGCAGAAGGGGCCCACGACCCCATCAGTGGGCCCTGAGATACAGCAGAATGTGGTCACCACTGCACATGTCTGCCCACTGGAGCAGGCAGACACACGGAGGACTGCTGGCTCCTGCTGATGCAAATAATCATTCTACAGCAGAAGGAGCTAGTGATGGCAGCCAAGGGTGGGCTCCCCCTTCTGCCACCGAACAAAGGCAAACTCTGGGGTGTTTTTGGGATCGGGCAACCCCCCATTAACAAAGAAATAGGGCGCAAGGCCACACTCCATGGAGGAAACCAACAATACCATCACAGCAGCTTTCCCTGACACTATGATATGTATTACATTTTAGAGGCTCAGCTCATAATGTTTTGCAAGCCCTTTTATTCAAAAAGCATGTTTGCCTATATCTTTGCCTGTGGGGATCATAGGGCAATGGGACCCAACCACAATTCTCAGTGTGGTTCACTTTTGCTTCTCAGATCATTTTCTGGGTCTTCACCCTAAGTTGGGGCGGGTGAAAATCATTACCTTCCCTGCTTTTAAATGCATTTTTAAGCTCTCCCATGAAGGGAGGTTTTGCTGTCCAGCTTAGAGTATTTTGCCTTCTTGGGGCCTTGTGTATGGTAACATTTTAGAAGTCCTGAAATGCATAAACATGTGCCATGCTTTGTTCATATGTCTACACCTTCTAGGAGCTGGATGTATGGTTACACTGCAATGCTTTTCACCATGCTGTTTTCAAGTGGACATGCTCTCTTCGGGCTGAATGTATGGTTACACTGCAATGCTTTTCACCATGCTGATTTCATGTGGCTACACTCTCTAGGGGCTGGTTATATGGTCACACTACAATGATTTTTCATCATGGCATTTGTTGCTGTGATTCCCTCTAGGGGCTGTTCTGACTGTTCTAGTCTAATACCAAGTATATGAAAGAATGCACAAACACAAAGTTTATTTTTGATAAATGTTATTATTGGGTCTATGATTCATGTCAAAGTAACATCATTTTTCACCATGAAGGTTAGAACTCACTTGATGTGTTTGGGTGACACGTCTTTTGAGTGGCCCTTCTAGGGGGGGGGGTCACCTGTGATTACACAATTTCATTTATGGTATGTTCCATCCGCTAATGTATGTTTAGAAATTACTGTGGAGTATTCAGTAGTGTGTGCACAATAAAAATACTTTTCCTTTTTCTAAATAAAAAGTACTGACTGGCCAATCATTTATGGAGTGTTATTACTGCATGCCAGTGATTGGTGATTACTCAGATGAGTAGACCTTAGACTGTTTGGCTTAACTATTCTGTAAGAGTCAAGTGCTTACATGGAGTGTTTGGTTCTCACTGAGGTCAATTGTGGAACTACTACTTGTGCTAGCCACATAGCTAATAACCCACTTTAGAACAAAATGGAATGAAGAAATTATAGACTGCAGACGCAGAAGTGCTGTAATAGACTACTCCATTTACAGAACATTGAATGTCAGTTCAAGTGAACATCCATGCTCTAAAAAATGTCAGAAGATTCATATATGTTGACAGAAGAAATTATATAAAGGGCTATTAGGACAACTTTATTTAGATAATAAGTAGCAATGCTTTTCCATAGCTGTCCAGTACCATGGGTAATTCATACATCAAGAGCTAGTAAGAAAACCAGTTGATGGGCCCTCTCTTTTAGTAACCTGTTACCAAATCACAATTTGGGTTTGTTAATCAGTACTTCGAAGGGCTGTGCTTAGGGCATCCCGTTAGAATACCGGTTCGCAGTGGTATGTGTAAATCTTCTTTTACCAAATTATGGTTGCAAAACATTCATTTTTTACCAACACCTCAGATGCGGTGGTAAGCATTTGCAAATGGAATTAGGTATCCATCATTGGCAGAGGACTTAATTCAAATTGTTCAAAATGATTGAGGTTGCCATTCTCTCATTTAAAAAAACATATTATATTTGAATGTATAAATGTTACAAAAATGCTATATGAACATGAGATAAGTATTGTTTTCTGAACACATTTATGTCTCCATGTAGTTATTTTGGGAAATTATATTTGAATTTGATATTATATTTTGTGTATTAAAATGGCAATCATGAGTGTTGTTTAAAAAATATGGCGGGATGTGTTTAACATTGCTTTTGCCGTGGAATTTGTAATCATTCCCTAGAAGTTAAACAATGTCTTTTGAAGTAATTCAGATGCAACATAATGAAAAAGATCTGCCTGTCTATTTTTTAATTATGCATTAATCTATGGTGAATCAGGGTAATTGTTTTTTATGACTTTTAGAAAGTTTGCATTATCTAGTTCTAACAATGTGTTTCCTATACCAGTATTCTGGGTCACATGACTGTGAATTGATCTGCTGTTGGGGTTTCTGTACTCCTTACAGAGAGTGACACAAAAGGGGATTAGAGGCCTTATTTAGAATTCGGTGGACGGATTACTCTGTCACAACAGTGATGGATATCCCATCTGCCGTAATCTAAATACCATTTTCTTCCATGGGATTTAAATTTTGGCAGGCAGGTTATCAGTCACCGTTGTGATAGAGTAACCCATCTGCCTAGTTCTAAATGAGGCCCTAGGTGTGGACAGGGTGGGTCATCTTGCCAGGATGATTGGGAAAGAGCTTTACTGAGCCCTACATACAACTGAATGGGCTTTGCCTCCTGCACACACAAACAAACCTGATATTAGTCTTTTAACTCCCCACACTTGTTGGAACCTTAACAGGGGAAGGGAAGAATTTTCAAGAATAAGATGTAGGGGTAGTATCCAGAATGCCTCTGTAGGAAAGTACCACCTTCCTTGGCATGTTAACGTGTATGTCAGTATGTTTTTGCCTGCCTCACTAGGATCCTGCTAGTCAGGACCCCAGTGCTCATAGTTTATAGTCTAATGGGTGTGTCTGTATAGTGCATGACTGTGTCACTGAGGCTCTGCTAACCAGAACCTCAGTGCGTATGCTCTCCCTGCTTTTAAATTTGTCACTGTAGGCTAGTGATTTCATTTGCCAATTTCAATTGGCACACTGGACCACCCTTATAAGTAACTAGTATATGGTGCCTAGGTGCCCAGGGCATTAGGGTTCCAGGAGATCCATATGAGCCGCAGCATTTCTTTTGCCACCCATAGGGAGCTCAGACAAACCCTTGCACAGGCCTGCATCTGCAGCCTGCATGAAATAACGCACACTTTATTTCACAGCCATTTTCACTGCACTTAAGTAACTTATAAGTCACCTATGTGTCTAACCTTCACTTGCCCCCACATAGTTCAGGGCCATTTCCCGGAACTTTGTGACTGCGGGGACGCCATTACACGCGTGCACTACATATAGCTCAATACCTATCTGTAGCTTCAGAATGGCAACTCCAAATATGGCCATGTAACATGTCCAAGATCATGGAATTGTCCCCCATTCCAAACCTGGTATTGGGGAGCCAATTCCATGCATTCTGGGGGCTCCACCATCGACCCCCAGTACTACCAAACCAGCTCTCTGAGGCTTGCACTGCAACAACCGGTGCTGCCAACTCACAGACAGGGTTCTGCCCTCCTGGGGTCTGGGCAGCCCAGTCCCAGGAAGGCAGAACAAAACATTTCCTCTGAGAGCAGGGTGTTACACCTTCTCTCTTTGGAAATAGGTGTTACAGGCTGGGGAGAGGTAGCCTCCCCCAGCCTCAGGAAATGCTTTGAAGGACACAGATGGTGCCCTCCTTGCATAAACCAGATTACACCAGTTCAGGGACCCATTGTCCCGTACTCTGGTGCTAAACTGGTCAAAGGAAAGGGGAGTGACCACTTCCCTGTCCATCACCACACTAGGGGTGGTTTCCAGAGCTCCTCCAGTGTGTCCCAGACTTCATCCATCTTGCTTTGCAAGGTATGGGGGCACTCTGAAGGGCTCCCAGTGGCCAGTGCCAGCAGGTGATGTCAGAGACCCCTCCTGATAGGTCCATACCTTATAAGGTAGACAATCCCCCTCTCAGGGCTATTTAGGGTCTCTCCTGTGGGTTGTCTTCGGATTCTGCTTGCAAGTTTCCTTCAGGAATCCTCTGCAACTACTTCATCATCCTCTGACCTCGGATCAACCGCAGCCTGCTCCAGGAACCACTGTAACAGCAACAAAGTATCCACAAGGGATACTTTTCCTCTGCAACTTCAGCTCCAGCCAGCAACTGCAACAGTTTTCATGGTGTGCATGCTCCGAGGACTCCCTGTCTTCATCCTGCACCAGAAGGACTAAAGAAATCTCCTGTGGGGTGACGGAGTCACTCCCCTGCTCCAGCAGGCACCTTCCAAGATGACGAACAGTACCCTTGGACTCCTCTCACACCAACTAGCATGCTCCTAAGGACCCCATCAACATAGATTGTCCTGAGGTCATGCTGACACAATTATGAGGAGGTAAGACCTAGCCTTCCCTGAGAGCGACAGTACCCCTGTGTACTGCGCCTTCTTCACTTCCTGAGGCCTCTGTGCACTATTTGCAAAATTCCTTCATGCACAGCCTGGCCCAGTTCTCTAGCACTCCATCCTGCGATGCTCAACTCGCTGAGTTGTTCTCCGGCGGTGTGGGACCTTCCTTTTTGTGCTGCACCAACCGCACTTTGCGCCTCCTTTGTCCCTATGTCGTGGGACTCCTGTGGGTGATGTCTGGTATCCTGAGGGCTCCCTAAGGTGCTGAGAGCCCCCCTCTTCCTCCTTCAACAGAGTTGTGGCCCCCAGTTCCCTCCTGGGTCCAGCCAGTGCCATTTTGATGCAAAATGCACATTTATCATAACCAAGGCTTGTTGGCGACTTCCAACACGAAATCACATGGGCATCCATCTTCACATTGTGGGACATCCTTAGCATCATGCAAGAACCCGCTGGCATCTTCCTAGGGTGCAATTCTGCAGTCTTTGACTAACCGGGGACTCTTCTTTTGCACCGTCTTCTGGGTTGGCAGGGGTTCCTACCCTTCCTTGAACTTCTTTCAACTTCTGGACTTGGTCCCCTTCTTTTGCAGGTCTTAAGGTCTAGGAATATACCTATATGGTGTACGTTTGTGCCGATTTTGCATCAAAAATGACACAAAGGCGTCACCTTCCTCCACAAAAACAATTCCTTTTTCTATGTGTAGCAAGGTGCAAGCATTATGTGGTATGACTGGGGATCTTACTAAGTAAAACTAGCATGTTACCCGGAAGTGGACTTCGAATTCACACCTGTAAACTTTAGCTCAGTCCTGGTAGAGTGGCAAAGAGCAGTCAGACTTCATAGAGGAACATGTGTTAAGCATCTCAAAACACCAAAATGGACGATAAGTAATTGTACACAACTCAAAAGAAATCAGGTACCAATTTATAAAAATAAAGCAGATTTTTAATTAATTTAGACACCAAAGCCAAGTTGATATGTTGCAGATCACCAGAGTTATCAATTGTACGGTATTAAATAAACCAGTACTTTGTAAAGCTTTCAAAATCTATCATTGCGGTCAATGGGAGAAAGCATAGTATGCAATCGGTCACTTGTGGGGTGAATTCCGTGGCACCCACCTGGGGTTATGGTCTTGCATGTCCCTAGGCCAAGTCTCAGCAGACAGTATTTTGTTACCCTGCCCAGGGAGTCCGGATGCAGAGGTGCCCTGGCTTTCCTTGGTACTGAGACACTTCCTGTGTGCTGTCAAAATTGCAGCACATGAAAAAAAAACATTCTTAGAAGTGGTTTCACACTCTACCCTCAGAGAGTGGAGGCCTTTAGGGTCCCTGAAGCTGGATTCTACAGCTGAAAATTCACTGCCACATCAGTGGCCCCGGGTGCAAAGGTAGACTTGGAGCTGTCGAGCACAGGAAGGTCGTGCCAAAGATGTCGAAGTCACCTTCTTTGGGATGTAGGGTCTCTGCAGTGGGTTTTTTGTTGACATCGGCCACTGTTGCAAAGAGTTGCTTTGGAGTCGGTGATGTCCAGGAATGGTGATTACCGGGATGGCGACCGACAAGCCTTGGCAGCAGGTACATTGCAGGCTGGAGTTCAGCAGGAGTGGTGTTGCAGCTCAAAACTTAGTGTGAGCCTCACTATTACTCCCAGGGTGTTTGTCACTGACTTTCTTTAGGTTCAGTCTTAGGCTCAGTCTTCTTTGAGCAAACTCAAGAGTGGTGCTGGACATCTCGGGCTTGCCCAGGTGCCACTTCATTATCCTATGGACCATGGGTCAAATGAGGTAGCATTGTTTTAAATGCTATCACAGGGCCTTATATGCTCATAAATATATGTCCACACTATAAACACAATGCACCCTGCCTCCTGGGCTATAGGAGGCCTGTCATAGGGGTAACTCACTTGAGCAACGGGCAGTGAAGGTACTCTGTCTGCACCTGGTGTGGGCAGAATCAAACTCAAGCAGGCGTGCTGCTTGTGCAGGCTGATATGGCACCTCTGCAGGCTTTGCTTTTACTCAGGTCAGGCAGGGTGGCACAATCAGTGCTGCCATCCTGGTGACCCCTTTACTATCCCTGCCCTGGGTACTACTGGTACCATTTACAAAGGCCCTACAGGGGTGGTAAATAACTTGCCAAATGGGTTTACCAAATCACAGCACAATTTAAGGGAGAGACCACTGGCACTGAGGTCTTATTAGCTGGCCTCAGTGCACTTTCAGATAAAAAAAGATGGCATCAGTAGTCTAAATGGGGGCAGAAAGTGGGAGGGGGGCATCTGCAACATGTAAGAGCCCAGTTTCTTACACTATGGATCTCATTATGACCTTGGCGGTCTGATGACCGCCAGGATATCGGTGGCAGTCGGCCCGCCGCCAGTGCAGCAGTCTGATTGCTATGTCACGACGCCAGCAGTAGCAGTGTGACAGGACCACCAGCACCGTCAGTCTTCGTTCACGCTGCCCTGGGGATTACGACCCCCTTTCTATGCCAGCGGTTTCATGGGTTGGGCAGTGCAGAGGCCCGCCTGGCCAGCCCCATCACAATGTTCACTGTCTACTTTGCTTTGCAAACAGTGAACATTGCAACAGGTGCTGCTGCACCCTACGCACTACAGCATTGCCACCTGCTCTATTATGAGCCAGAGAAAATGAAGTAGGCTGTTTCCCGCTGGGCCAGCTGACGCAGGGGTAACTCGTAATGAGCCCAGTGGGGAGCCTGCCACACTTGCGGTAACCTACCTGTCGGGACTTCAGCAGACTGGCTTTTCCATCCGCTCAAGTCATTTTAAGGCACTATTTGTGCTGTAAAATGCAGCACACATAGAATTGGAAAAAGCAAGGAGAAATAGTGACCACAGGCATTGGGTTTTAGCACATCCACAGGTTTACAAAGTCTTGTAGATCTGGGGATGCATCAAAATCCATGAGTGTTGCATGGCAGCATACACTGCAACACCCATAGAATGCCTCCATAGTGCAGAGTAAAACAAGGCAGCAATTTGCACTGCCTTGCCATGCTTCATATTTATGAAGCCATTCAAAGCCACGCAAAGCAGTTTTACTGGCCTCATAAATATGAGTTTAGTGGCTTGTGCCGCTGTTGCTTCTCAAAAAGTGATGCAACGGCGGTGCAAGGGCCTCATAATTATGGCCCTAAGTGTGCACTACATGCTAGGTGGCATACAGTTGGTGGGGGCTTGTTCCAACATTGGTAATTGTGTACAGCCTCAATGGCAAAATATTTCACTCATTTTTATGTGGCCAAACTTGCATGCCCATGATGGAATGACCATGGTAATTGTCTTAGCAGAAGCACAAGAAGCTCTTTCCCCCCTCATTATTAATGACATGCCTCAGGGTCATAAAAAAGTGTCTCAATACTTGGTGCACCTAAAGAGTAATTCAAAAATCCAGTTACAGGATTACTATCAAGTGGGTTACAGAGGCAAGAATCTGAAACGTTGTTCCCAAAAGTTGTTTAAGTAACATAAACTGCATTAGATCGTGCAGTATAGTATTATGAAAAAGAAAATCTCCCCGATGTTTCTTGAGTAAAATGCTCTGTAATAATGAAGATGCAAAGTGGGATAATATATGTTTCAGTCATTTAGGTACTGTTTAGAGAGCTCCATACACTTACTTTGTCCAATGATTGTTTTCTTATGGCCAGAAGCATGAATATTAAAAAATAAAATATTTACCTGAGTAAAGTGTGTGTTTTGAAGATGGGGGATGTGGTCTATATGTATGCAAATGATACACTGATATTAATGTTCGGCCCTGAACAAGGTATAGCTTATCACTTAAAGTGACTGGAAGACTAGATGTTAACAGTATCTCCTGAGTCTGTTACTGAGTAGTTGCAGTGTGCCTTGCAGAAATGAAATTGAGTTGAATTCCTTTCCACGAACGTACCTACCAGCACAACTACAGCGCTAGATCAGAAAAGCGGAAGTGGACCCTGATGATTGGTGCTGTGGTCCAATTTCAAGTTGACGGCCTGTGGTCGATATGGGAAACAAAGGGGATAGAATTACTCTTGCACCAGGATGCAAAGAAATTAAATAAATATGAGGGCGGGTATCTTTCTGCAGGACCACCAATGAACTTCTTAATCACCTTAGAAAATAAATACAATGTTATCAAAAAGAAATTCAATGTAATCAAACGCCCCTTTACAGCTTTCATCACAAATCACTGTTTTTATAATGTTCCTATTTCTTCAAAGGCTACCTAGTGTACCTGAAATGTCCCTTTAGTCTTCCTTATGATTTTTGAAATATTGATTCACATTAAACTCTTTGTATGTTTCTGTAATAGGCTCTGACTATTGTTCTTGCACTAAATGTGGACTATCTTAGGTAAGTCTACCTTAACGTCTTTTGAACTGCAGGTACTTATTGATGCTGGCAGGGAACATATCTTCACCTGAGGAATCATTGTGCTGTAAATGGGGAAAGAAGCAGGGAGGGAACAACCCTTTACTCTGGTATGTTGCCATTCCAGCACCACAATGTGAGTTGTAGGCAGGTTTATTTTTTCTTCCTGGTCCGTGTCACAGAACGAAGATGTCTGAGATATTTTGAGGCAAAGAAACACCTCCTACCTTGGGTGTGGTTTATATATTAAACCACGCTCAAGATGGCCGTCTACATTTACTGTAATCTCGCAGGCTCTCGGCAAACCTCCATGCGCATAACATGCGGGTTCCTGGTAACGCAAGAAGCGGGGGCTGAGAGTTTTTAGAAATACTGAAATAAAACTAAATACAGAAATAAAACTAAACATAGTCTAAGGTACCTTGATACTTGTGACATAAATACAAGGCACACTATACACTTAGGGGGCTGAGATATGTAAACATAAAGAAAGTTGTGCACAAATTCAGGGGATTTAGTCATGACTGCTTGCATATATTTATCAAGAGCAACCTGCAGCACCGGAGAGCTGCATATCCCTAGGGTTACTGCCAGGGAAAGTGTTACAAGGAAACCAGGCTGCGGGAGAAAAGGGCATGATCCTGACACCAGACTTATTTGCTGCACCCTGTGCCATCTCAAGAGGAGATGGTCGGTGTAAAAGCGGCAGTAATACCGCCAACAGGCCGGCAGATTGTTTTTTTAAATTACAACCATGGCGGTGACCGGCATGCAAAACCACCACTTTTACACATCGACCGTCAGGGTGGTAACGACCACTGGGCTGGAGACTTCGGTCTCCAGCCTGGCGGCCGTCACTAGACTGCCGGCGGTATCAGGACCCCGCCTACTGCCATTGAATTCATGGGGTTTTGTACCACCACAAAATTCATGGCGGTAGGCACTATCAGTGCCAGGGAATACGTTTCCTGGCACTGATTGAGGTCTCCCCCTCCCTCCTCCCCCTCCCCTGAGTCCTCCCCCAACACCTGCAACCCCTTACCACCCCCCAAAGGTGGTAGGACCCCCTCCTCACCCCACACCACCAGAAACACCCACACACACACCCCACACACCTAACACCCACTACACGCACGCTCACACCACTCATACACATACACGCACACATACATGCACACATGCACACAGACATATATGTCACATTTCCCATACACACATTACACACCTGCATGCATACACACACTCACACAACCACTCTACACACTCACACGCACACCCACATGCACGCACACAAAATACAACACCGCCCCACCACCCCCCTCCCATAAAGGACGATCACCTTACCTGTTCTGGTGATCCTCCTGGAGGGAACGGGATCCATGGGGGCTGCTCCGCCACCAGCACCCCGTCACCAGAACACCACCACGCCAAAGACTGGGACGTGATTCGGTGGGCGGTGTTCTGATGACGTGGGGGTGGAGGTGGAGCAGCCTCCACTTCGTCGCCCACCGCCAGTATGTCTGCTGGCGACTCTCCATCCGAAAAAGGGCAGAGGGCTGCCAGCTGTCATGATACGGTTGGCGTGAAGACCTCCACCACTGGCCTGGAGTAACCTCATCTGTCTTCGAAAAGACCGCTGCAATTGAAATGAGGGCCTAAGCACCAACTCTGAAGAGAAGTGCTGCTTAGCCATACAAGCCTGCACTTTACTTCCTTCATATGTTGCCTGAATATTCTGTGTTATTCTTTGAAAGCATTTTAAAAAAATACCTTAATTTAGCAAAAGTCTGTTTATTCTTAGCTTTATTTTATCTTAAAATGTTCTATTCTTTTTAAGCAGTGTTTTTTAAAATTGTTGTTTTATATGTGTTGTACTGGGGCACTTTTCTTGTTTTCAAGTTTGTTTTTCTGCCAGTCACTTATGGGGAAGATGGCTGATTTTCCAATTGGTCACAAGGCATGATAATGTTTATGATGTTTTTGCATAAATGGCTTGGATTCTAATGAATGTTTGCTCTTTTATGAATTTATGTTCATAATTGAATAAAGATTGCTCCTCAGGAGGTCAATAGTCTCTTCACTCAGGGCAGCAGGGGAAACAGGGTCTGAGGCAGAAGTGCCCACCCTCTTGGGTAAGGGGGATCGGCCAACTGGGTGTGGAGCAACAGGGAGGGTGGCAGTAGAACTGGTGGTTGTGGACAAGGATGGTACAGTAGAATGTCCTGAGGGGTCGACCACCACTAGGGAGTGGACACTAGAGGAATAATCTGATCATGATGTTAATCCTGCCTTCTCCATGGCACTCCACTCACCCTCAAGGTCACTGGGTTCCTCTGTGTCAGTGGTGCCATGATTGAAGGTACTGTGTCCAGATACTTTCCCACTTGGTTGTGCCCTGCCTCCTTCACTTGTCTGGGTTGATGCTGCTAATGCAAAGAAGAAAAAGGTCACCACATATTTGTGATCACAGCTGTGATTAGCAAACATTACCATGACATCAATTGGGGCCTACGAACAAACTGCATCAAAGTGCCTCCTACATGTACCATACCATATGCATGCATACCATCTGAGCTGTTACCAGTTGCCCACAGGAAAAGTAGGATGTCAGACAGCCACAATTGCATGGCTGAACTTGTGCAATCACAGTAACCATTGAACAAGTAGGAAACCACATCAACTTCAATGCTTTGTTTCATGGAGCATACCCCAGTTACCAGTTGTCATATAATAGTAGGCCAATGTCAACTGCTTTCCCATAGATCCTGCACAAGGTCATGTAGACATCTATTTGTCACATACACAATAATACAACAATAGGAAATGATGCTCCTAAAACTTGCCATGTTGCTGACAACAGTACAGTAGCCTTGAGAAGATGACATGGAAATGCTCATGTCACACTGGAAACATATCAACAATTCACACTTTACCATGTGAAATTTGTCCTAATGGAATCATAGAGGTAGTACTAATGTTGCTTAAATATGCTACACATTTGGCATGGAAATGTACACTATAGACAAATTGTGCAAAATGTCGAGGGGATATGTCTCTAAATCCATAACACAATGAATCAACCAGCCCCATGGAAATCACCACTAATGTCTAGCACTGCTTCCACTGACATACTCTGATTGCATCAGTAGATCCAATTAGCCCTTTGTATGTTGGAGAGCCCCAGAGATTTGCAAGTACATGTTGAAGGCTCTCAACACGTTTTGCCAATGGGAAGCTACATCAATATTTCCATTTTAGTCCAGCAAACCCAGATCTCTGTAGATGAATTGTTCTACCCACCCACATATGATTCCAACAGAACTGCAAGTCGCTCCATGATGCATGCCAACAGTCAGGTAACAATCCTTACCCATTACACATGTGCAGTATGCTTTTCCACATGATGACACATCAATGGCATGGAAATGCACATTGTGTGTAAAAACTCCAGCCCTACCTATCATGTCCCTCATTGCTACTGCAGTTGTACATGCCAAATGACATGCTATGACAGGTGAGGGTATGTGTGAGCCAAAAATCAATGGTGACACACTCCTGTCTGTGGTACCACATGAAGTGGATCCCCATTGCAGATGCCCCATTCCAAACACAGGTTGGCATGCACATATGTGAGGGAATACAGAAACCATCCCATGAAATAAGGTAGACAATGCATGAAACAGCAGTGTACACATTTTGTCAAAAGAGAAAGGGACACATTATAACACGTATGCACAAGGAATGTTGGCAATAGTGATGGCACATAAATCATGTTAATAGACATTCCCCACTTACCAAGGGAAAGTATTGATCTGTAGCTGACCCAAAGAACAATGTATGCTCTGTCTCATGTATGATGGCCATCTTCAAATTACAGACAGTAGTGAGACATCAGCACTTGTCACACACTGAAGACAAGTGGCCTCTGGGGGGCAGATGCCAATGTATTCACTTAACCAGACACATAGCTACGAACAATGATCCATCACTTATTTTCCTTTGGCCTGTAATACTAAGAAGTAATGGTCTGTAGCATAGAATGTACACCCACAACAGCAAGAAACATTACTTTATTGATCAATGTACACAGCCATGTGTTGTCCCTGTAGAGCAAATTGTTTGTGGGTTGTACATAGTTGTGTCCTAGGTCCCTGGGCCAATCGGCAAAGCACATCAGTATATGTCACACAGGGCTCATCTCTAATCATCAGTGGAAGATGTCAGACAATGTCAGAACCTAACACATTAACTTGGCAACGTGACAGGCAGGAATATGTCCTGTATGCAACACCTTGTGGCTGCTGTGCTCCCCTCAAATGCCCATCAAGGTCTGGGTATGCCACTGCCAGAATGCAGGTAATTAGATTGGTCATGGCCCACGTTGGAAGGACAGCCCCAGCTGGACCTTCCCGATCTTCTGGGCCCAGTGTCTCAGGTCCTCCCACCTCTAAAACAGTGGGCTGTGGACCCCCAGGGTCGGCACCTTGGGGGCGATGGCTCTCCATATCTCCTTCTTCTGGCATTCACCTGTATGGATGCCAGAGACAAATCAAGTGATTACAATCACAAATGTTTGCCCAAATGGTTGTGCCACATACATGTGAGAAACACGAAGCAAAAAATGGTCAATGTGTTAACACACCATAAGCGTAAGGCACACAAGCCAAGAAGTACAGGGATATGACTACAGACTTTTGTGTCCATCTGCAGACTAATCTACTGCCCTGCTCGTGGCCTACATTGACTAAGAAAGCATACTCACATTAGGTAGTCCATGCTCCAGCAAAATGTACTGTGATGTGAGCCACGATGAAACACTCCACACATCTGTGGCTTCAGAAAGGGTAAACTCCTTAGGCCTGACTGGACCAACAGATTCACACTCTGCGAGATTGACTCACTGCATACAGTCCCTACAAGCAGCTTCCATAGTACAGACGTCACCCTTACACTTGAGTAACAATGAAGGAGCTGACATGGTGGGCACAGAAGCATCTTCCAGGTGCATATGTGCACATGGAGACTCATACCACTTCTGAGAGGGGGTCTGTGGTATGTAGCTGTACCACAGAACACTCCTTTGGACATGTGTCTAAACTACAGAGATGGCATCCAACATACAAAGGTATGCATTGTTCAATTTCTGCAATTTGACCAAGCTACTGAGTCACATATCATGGCCTCCCAGGAATCTACACATTGTCTGCACTGTGATTCTCTCATTTGTGCAATAAACCAGTACAGGACAATTATAACTTATGTGAATGTGACAACAGAGCTGTGGGAGTTGGAGAAAGGGACCTCTCATGAGTCAGAGACAAACATTAACCATGAGGCAAAATGCACCTATAGACTACGTCTGGGGTGTACCTCTGTGCCCATTCCTAATCTACTCAAGGGATTGAGGCATTCAGGGCAGGTTTGGCATCCTATTTTCCACATGACAGGATCTGCTAGTGTACAGAGAGTGGGCACAGTGCCATAGTTGCATAGGCTCAGAGACTTTCTCCTAGCTGGACTATGTACCATACTGGGAGATACAATTCACAAGTCCTGGTCTCTGCAGGCAGAGCATACAGAACCTACATGACATTCACATTTCCATCTCTTCAATGCATGACAGTAAATCATGTGGCCATCAGAAATGTGGCTTGTGGTTTGTGTGGCAACCTGAGGGAAGAGTGAGTCATTATATGCCTCCAGTCAAACGTTTTGCAAGACAATATGTGGGTTGAAAGATCTGTTGCACTCTACACAATGCTTAAAGGATCCCCAAACGACTCAGAAAATGCATACACAGCTCATGCTGTCATGCACATACATATTGTATAACATTTACAACCATCATAAAGAAAGAATTGTCATTGGATGGCAGTAAAGTCTCCTTGCCTAGTTATGTGCATTCAGCTCAAAGAGGATCTAGGACCCCAAAACATCATGCAACACAATGTTCCTGAACACAACATATGGTACTGGTCACCAATACCTGCACCATGTACATCCCCTGGATGCCACACAGACCGCAATAATATGCACACAAGAAGTCTAACTGGCACACAGGGGCACATTGTATCCCGGCAGGAGGGAAAGGATGATGTTGAGCAGAGTAAATTGTGCACATGAGGTACTGACCTATTCCTCTGGTGAGCCATATAGCTGTTAATAATGGGACAGGACCTCATTCACAAACCTCTCCAGCTCCTCTGGAGAGAAGGCAGGGATCCTATTACCTGATGGATGTCACATGAATGCTCCCAGAGGCATCACACAGCAGCTCAGGTATTGGAGGTGTTGCTGGCAGTAGTGTCAGGAGTCAAGTGAGTGAATTTGCACATCATGACGGTCACATCTGCCACTTACACTGTCATTGCCCCTGATGGATACAGCTATTGGTCCGCGATCACCACAGTCAATAACGTTAGCCTATGGCGATGTCTGCCACAGTTGGAACCATCTACTGTGCAGGTGACTTCTGCCAGCGGTCACAGGTGGTTCCTAATATCCCGTGGAGTAGGTCAGACATCCGCCATTTCGGCGGTCTGAAATACTGTATAAAGCTTTGTAAACTGTGTTACACCTACAATATATGTGTCGGATCATCACAAACATCCTTATTCTGTCTTTTTATGTAGGCACTATGGCACAACCACCAGTGCAGTATATTGCAGGGCATAGATGGCACAAGATGGCGGTGCACAGTCCACCACTGCGGACGGTATTTTTGGCAGTCAGAAAATACAGTCACATTTTGAGGGGCAATAGTGTAGCAGATAGTTGGATTTTGCCCGAGCCCATGTTCTAGGCACAAATGTTGACAAACATGGGGGGGTCATATGTCACTCTTGTGTAGGAGCCAGCTGGGATATGTACTGTGTGTCATGTCTATCCAGTCAGAAATGCTTTGTCACATGATATTATTGGCATGCATCATCTATGTTGCTGTGGACACACTGACTAATGTTACAAATCATGTCTTGTCACCATAGGTACCCTGGGAGAGGGAGGAAGCTACAACCTCCTGCCTACCATCCGTTGGCAGACCTTCAGACCATGAAGGAATGCTATACCATTCAGTTATAGCGAATGAGTAGGCAAACAATAGTAGACTTACGCCGTCAGTTGAAACCAGAGCTGATGCCAGTTAACAGTAATCCAACATGCATACCACTGATTGTACAAGTCACGTCAGTATTGCACTTACTGTCCACAGGGTCCTTCCAACATACAGTGGCCCCATCTGCTGGTATGACCCAACCTATGTTCAGTCTGGTGTTGAAGGATTTCCTCTCAGCAATGTTGGAACACATTGACAGCTATTTCAGGTTCCCCCGGTTAGCTAATGTGAAGGCTGCCTTTAATGGTGTTGCCCACCTCCCACATGTGGTGGGGGCCATTGACGGCGCACATGTTTGCTTGGTGCCACTGCAGGTCACTGAACAAGTCTATCACAACAGAAAGAACTTCCATTCCATCCGCGTGCAAGTTGTCTGTTTGGTGAAGCTGTACATCTCAAATGTGTGTCTGTTATCCTGGATCAGCCCATGATTCCTTCTTAAAGCGGAACAGCACCATACCCCAGCTGATGTCACCACTGTGCCCAAAGAAGGCCTGGCTGGTTGGTAAGTCACATCTGTCCTGATTGAGTGTGAGTAATGTTAGATGCTACAATCATAAAGTGAGTGACCCCTTGTTGTACTTATGTCCCATTCCTTAACAGGAGACTCAGCATATCCAAACCGTCCTTGGTTGTTGACGCTGAGGAATCCAACTACACCAGGAAAAGTCTGCTTCAATGAGGCCCATGGAAGAACATGGCGGCAGTAGAGTAGGTTTTTGGGCTTCTCAAGGCCAGATGTAAGTGTCTGGACAGGACTTGTGGAGTCCTCCTCTACTCACCTGGGAACGTGTGTCAGATCACTGTGGCGTGCTGCATGCTCCACAACATCGCCCTGTGGATAAATATCCCATACATCCCAGAGGAGAGCAAGCCTGCAGTGCCATCAGATGAGAATCCAGAAATGCCAACTGAGTGTCAGGAATCCCCAAGGGGCCTCCTGCATTATCTGTCAGCGTCCCCAGGGATTAGGGTTAGATCATATCTCTGTTCTTGGTTAAACCTTCATGTTTCTAAGTAAACATAATGTGCTGTGTTACACAATTGGTTTTATCAATGCTTGTTTTACCAATGCTTGTTTTACCAATGCTTGTTTGCTACTGTGAGCAGGTGTAGACATGTGCTTCTAATTGGGTATGGTGTAAACATGTGCTTCCAATTGGGTGTGGTGACTCATCCACATGTGGAAACTCAACTGCTTTCCTGATTGGCTATAAATAGCAGAGTGAAGCATGCCTCCCTGATTGGCTTTGTTTTGCTTCCTGATCTCAGTATCTGATTTGGCAGTCTAGCCCCTGCTGTCATCCTCGTATTCAGAACTTTTGAGGCAATTCTTTTCTTCATTCCTGTCCCAGATGACACCAGGTATTCCTCCAGCACTCCGGAAAAGATTGCAACTAAGTGACTAGTATTCTCCAGGGAGCTTGTTCCTTGAGTGCTGCGCTTTCCTAGAACAGCTGGTGTATTTCAGACCTCGTATTTTGGCAGAGTACTTATCTTGAAGTGACAAATGCATTTCTGAACATTCTACATAATTATTGTGGTTACTTGCCTAAATGTGCTTCAGGAAATCTGCTTGAGCTCAAGTACTACAAAAAGTGACTGTGCAATTTTAAAAGAGCATTTACGTGACTTTTCTTTCTGTAATAGTATAACTCTTGGATTTAAATTGTGTCATTCATGCCTGTGGTTCAGGTTTGAGGAATTTGCTTTTGAACGGTTTTTCACACACACAGTGAAACCAAATCAAACTGTGCCACCCTAACTGTTTAAACCCAGAGTGGACGTTTGTATTTCTTGGATTGTTTTTGTTCCTTTTAGTTTAACCCTATGCATGCAGGAAAGTTATATGTGATATAATTAATGCCCTTGTTTGTCTTTCTTGTGCATGATAAGTGCAACCACAGTTCTAATTACAGTATGCAACAGTGAATCTCTGTCCAGCCCTAGTGTCGCAGTACTTATTGTTATGGTATTTATCTGGGGTTTTTTGGTAATGCATCGTTAGTAATTGTGGCAAAAGTTATTATTATTCAAGAAACGTGCTGGACTATCCTGGTGTTCTTCTACCGCTCCCATGCCCATATCAGAAAGAGAGATTCAGTTTCAAGGAAGTTGAGTGCACTAACTCTACTATCACTATGTCAACAACGACCTGCCCCCCGAAGATACTGGGTGCCTGGCTGGAACAGCAAGATGTGGCAGTGGTTTGTCTCTTTCTCGTCCACTCATCCTTTCCTTTTGGGACACCTGCAGGGGTTTCTGTGTCCACCAGGAAGTGCCGAGAGATGTTCCAGGAGGTCGGGGCATACCATCGCCCCTGCAGACATCCTGCTTTTCAGGTGAGTGGCCCCATCTCGACACTGAGGATGACAGTGGTGAAGAAGAAGAAGCTGACTTGCAAGAATATCTCATTCACAGCTACTTCTCAAGAGTGTAAGTATGTGATGTCATGACTGTGACTATACAATGAACTGTAGTTGTGAGAATGTGTTGAGCCGAGTGTTTTGGATACAACTGATATTTTGCAATAGTCAGCCAAAGGCTGCTTGATAAGATAGCTTTTGACACATCCCCACCATGATGTTGCTGTTTTTATTGTCAGTTTCGTTGCAAAGTACTTTGTTTTGCAGTTGCTTGCTATGTCACCTATGTCATATGTATGGTTTCAAGCCTATACTCCTTGTTTTTTTCATTTTACAGGTACCTTCACCATTACATCCTAATGTGGGCATTTCAGAGTTGTGGCATTGCCAGGTATGTGATGCTGTTCTAACATAAGAAGTAAACATGGATTGTTCCAAGGAATGTAGGTCACAGAGTTTGTGTGTATGAGACCTGTGCCAAGAAAGATTGCACAGGGTTTGGGTGGAAGGTCAGATGTGCCCATTGGACTTATTTTATGTGCTGTGGTATGTATTTTATCATGTAGGCATACCATATGTAGTCCTAGACCATAACCAAGTCATTTTCCCTCACAGTGGCTAAGCACTCTTTTTGTATGATCTGTATGTAGCTGTAGAAGTGTTTCATCATTGTAGGCCCAGTACTTGTATCACAATACTGACATATGTTTGTGTCATACCACCAGATGCATGGGCATTGGGTTATGATGGTGCTGTGATCAGGGACTGTTGTACTGCTATCTGTTGAATTATTTTGTTGTAGTATGTGATAAGGCCAAGCTGATGACATCAACCACATCAATGTTTGCCTATTCTACAGGACAATGTCTGACAATTCCCGTAGATCCGTGGTCCGGGGGTCTGTACCTGTCAACATGTTCATTTACTAGGTGTGAGACAATCATTCATGATTTCCAATATTACAAACATGTTGACAGCCTATGTGCTGAACAATGTAACATTATTTGTCTGACCGGACACTTGTATGTATATGTTTGAGTGGGAGTGTTGTAATCCTGAACTAGACACTGTACATGCAACATATCTCATCTTTAACAAGTACCTTGGATTATCATTGTACGATTCACATGGTCTGACATAACTACATGGCCAAATATTAAATTAAAATCAGCAGACAATCTGTGAAGGGTGAATTTATTGGGCTATGATTAACATCAAATAATCATTGGAGTAGATGCCACCTCACTATGAGTCCAGAGTACTCCTCCCATTGTAAATGGTAGCTGGTTCAGGATCAGTCCAAAGTAAATGGAATCAAAGGGTTTTTATTGGCAGTGGTGGGTGTCTTGCCACCCACACCTCCTAGATTCTTTGCTGGATGTCCCCGCTTGTGGGAGGGTGGGATCTGCTGCTATAGAGGCAGGGGTGTCTGCTGCTTTTTGTTCCTCTGGCAGGGCCTCCCTTCCAGTGGCTGGCACAGATATTGATGGGCCTGCTGTTGATGAGCCAAGGGAAGGGGTAGACTGTTTTTGAAAAGTCCTGCTCAGGGTGGTGTGCATGTCCTTCAACACCCCTGTTAGGGAGGCTATGTGTTATTGTGGGCCTCCATTTGTTCCCCCATGTCCCTAAGCATGTACCTCTGTTGCTACTTGATTTCCTGGAGGTCAGTCAACACCTGGCTCATCACGCCCTGATAGACACTCAAGACGTGGCTGGTGATGTCCTGCCCAAGAGCAGCCCCAGTGACCCCCCCGTCGGCCCACAGAATCCCTCACACACACCCTACTGCCACAAGCCTGTGCCCTTGCCACAGTGTGCCCTCTCAAACTTGTTCTTGGACCCTCATTGTCCAAAGTATTGCACTGCACCTCAGAATCTAGAACTGGGGGGCAGAAGATGGTGGACACCTTTCTAGGGACACAGGTTGGTGGGTGAATGGTGGACTGTGATGTTGAAGCAACAGAGTTGAGAGGTGATGTTGTGGGCACAGTGAAACTTATTGATGCAGTCTAACCAGGTTGCTCAGATAGGCCAGAACCGTCCTCCAAGTCCAGACATCCAGGAGTGTCTTCGTCACTGAGGGGTTCCACCAGAGGTGTAGTGGCAGTCTTTTCCATGGCTTCAGTAAGCCCAGCTGCAGATCCACCTGTTGATGTAAAATCTTCATTGTTACTGATTAAATTGGGACATCTACCTCCAACAGTTTAGTGTTACAGTAAACAGAGACCTTGGACAAAGTTAAGTTGTAGTTAATCCAGCTGTGGCAAGTAACCATGCCATTGGGAGAAGCATGCCAACCCAATTTGACTCAAGCAGCTGCTGATATGTGCAGATTAGTTGCTCTTTTGAGGATGGAGTGAAAATGACATCTTGCCACCAGTGCAGCCAACGCAGTGTAGAGTCAAGACATGGCTTTGCCATTTTGAGGCCTAGTTGAGTGAGATGCAGACAGACCAAGGACTTTGTTGTATATGTGACTGGAGTCATTATGTACACAGTGATATGTCAATGTGTCTGCTTCTGCTGTCAGTCTGGTGATGCATCTTGTGGCCTTATGAGTCCTTCTTGTACCCACTGAGTAAGGTGTCATTCCTTTCCTCAATAGTTTCATCTTGGCATAGCAAGTCAAGTTGGAGCTATGTAGACAGTCACATTTCTGATTTGAGCATGATCTGTGCTTGATCGATCCCAGGTGAGCACACTTCTTTTGTTAATTGACAAACGGGTTTTGTACAAGAGAACAATGTGCTGGTGTTTGGAGTTACAGAAACAGGGCCTGCTGGGATTTCTGTCAGGTCACTCTCTTTACTTTCCAATACTTGACAAAAGTTCTCCACCAAGGTGAGTAAAATCAATTGTGAGTTCACTTACAGATGTTTTTGGGCAAGTGAACAATGGGGTGATGGTTGGAGTTAGAGGAAAATGGCCCATGGGGCTTTGCATTCAGGTCAGTCCCTCCACTTCCTAGTACTTGACAACTGGTCTTCTCCCAGGTGTGTAAATATAATTTGTGAGTTCACTAACAGAAGCATTTGAGCAAGTGAAAACTGGGCTGGTGCTTGAACTTACAGACACAAGGCATCCTGGGAGTTACAGTCAGGTCACTCCCTTTATTTCATACACTATACAAATGGCATCCTCCCAAGTGAGTTGGAAGTTAAGACACAGAGGGGGTCATTCCAAGCTTGGCGGGCGGCGGGAGCCGCCCGCCAAGCGGGAACCGCCAGAAGACCGTACCGCGGTCATAAGACCGCGGCGGTCATTCTGGGTTTCCCACTGGGCTCGCGGGCGACCGCCAAAAGGCCGCCCGCCAGCCCAGTGGGAAACACCCTTCTACGATGAAGCCGGCTCCGAATGGAGCCGGCGGAGTGGAAGGTGTGCAGTAGCACCCGTCGCAAATTTCAGTGTCTGCTAAGCAGACACTGAAATTCAAAGTGGGGCCCTCTTACGGGGGCCCCTGCAGTGCCCATGCCATCCCCTCACTGCCATCCTGTTCCTGGCGGTCGAAACCGCAAGGAACAGGATGGCGGTGAGGGGGTCGGAATCCCCCATGGCGGCGCAGCAAGCTGTACCGCCACGGTCAGAATGCCCAAAGGAGCACCGCCAGCCTGTTGGCGCTGCTCCTGCGGACCCCGGCCCTGGCGGTATTTACCGCCAGGGCCGGAATGACCCCCAGAGATATTTGGACAAGTGAACACTGGGCTTGTGGTTGGAGTAGCAGAAACATGGCCTCCTCGTAGTTGCAGTCATATCACTCACTCTGCCACACACACTATACAAATGTTCTCCAACCAGGTTAGTAAGCTTCATTTGTGAGTTCACTTGCAGATGCATTTTGACAAATGAACACTGGGCTGATAGTTAAGGATAGAGAGGCTTGTATCATTAGGCTTGGCAGGCAGGACTGTCCATCTTCTTCCCAATTCTTGACAAATGTTCTGCCCCAGGTGAGTAATCGTCATTTGTGAGTTCACTTACAGAAGTATTTTGGCAAGAGAAAATTGGGCTGGTGTTTGGAGTTATAGGCACAAAGCCCCCTGTGGGGAGTTGCAGTCAGGTAACTCCCTCTACTTGATAGACTATACAAATGGTATCCTCCCAGGTGAGTACGCTTCAATTGATAATTAAGCTACAGGAGTAGTTGGACAAGTGAACACTGAGCTGGTGGTTGGAATAGCAGAAACAAGGCCTCCTGGGAGTTACAGTCATGTCACCCTCCCTACTACACACACTACACAAATGTTATCCCCCCAGGTGAGTACGTTTCATGTGGGGGTTATCAAACAGGGATCTTTGGGCAAGTGAACACTGGGCATATGATTGGAGTTACAGACACAAGGCCTCCTGGGAGTCAAAGTCATGTCACTCCCTCTACTTCACACACTGAACAAATGGTATCCTCCAAGGTGAGTACACATAATTGGGAGTTAACAAACAAGGGCAATAGTGCAAGTGAACCCTGGGCTGGGGTTTAGAGTTACGGACACAAGGCCTATTGGGAGTTACAATCAGGTCACTCCCTCTACTACACACACTTGACAAATAGTATCCTCCCAGCTGAATAAATAACATTTGGGAGTTGACAAACAGGGGTATTTGGACAAGTGGACACTGGGCTGGTGGTTGGAGTAACAGAAACAAGGCTTCTTGGGAGTTGCAGTCATGTCACTCTCTCTATTACACACACACTATACAAATGTTATTCTCCCAGGTGAGTAAACTTAATTTGGCAAAAGTGTGGGGGCTGCGAAAATCCTTCTTGACATTTCAGTGTCAAATCCTGCATGAGTTTCAAATCCTGCTTCGCAGGTCTGCTGGATTAATACATAACACTATGGTTAAATGGGTACAGGAGGCTAAGACAATTCTTGTATGTTAACTGTCTGGTTGCTGAAGGATCCTAATTTTGTTTTACCAGACTGCTGTCTCTGGGTTTATTGTAGGCACAGTGACTGCTCCAAAGTGGATTTTAGTGTTAGAGAGTGGATAACAACCTTCCCATACCCACCCCGGGCCAGACAGCCCAGGTTTAGTGTGGGTGAAGATGTTCATCATCTTGAAAATGCAAAAAGTTGTTAGGCTTGACATCTTTTCAACATTGGTGTGGATCTTCCCCGGAGTCATTCCCACCCACTAGCTCATAGCAGGCATCAATGAGGCATCTCCAGACACTCACTTTAGAACACTGTTGATCTGATAAAGAATGGAAGAAGACCAGACCTGCTGTCTGTTACTTGAGAGGGATCCTGAAGAACTGGAACTGCTTCCCCATATACCCAGGACAAAGAAGTGTCTTATGATGTACAAGCTACAGAGATATCACAATCTACAAGAGTCCTTTCCTGCAACTGCCCAGCTGATCAGTTGCAACTGTATCTGGACTGGACCCTGCCGCTTGCCTCTGCTGACACTTTTGAGTCTTTAAGGTGCTTTTGAGAGGCTTGCACTGCCGGAGCATCTTTTTTTGACACTTCGGTAATGCAAGCCTCTCAATATTATCTATGAGGCCACACAAAGCTACTTTGTGAGGCTTTGAATGGCCTCATCGATATGGAGTAAGACAAAGCAGCACAAATTACGGCGTTGCCTTACTCTGCACCAGAGAGGCATTCCATGGGTGTTGCAGTGGGTTTTATCAAGTGACATCCATGAACTTTGATTCTACCCCAGATTTACATAAGTATGTAAACCTGGGCAGCGCCAAAACCTTACATCTCCCTAGAGCAGGTGTAATGAGGAGAAATATTTTTATTTCTCCTCGTTTTTAACTCTTTCCATAGGTGCAGCATTCTGCAGCACACACAGAAAAAGGAGAATGCGTCTTTGGATTGTTTTTGTGCAGGAAGGAGCTACTTTCTGCACAAAAGCAATCCTGCATGCAACACAGACACCCTTGTATCATTGTGCAAGGGTGTCTGCATTGGTGCTAGGCAGTCCTACCTTTTCAAATTGGTGTACGTCAGCACAGCAAGACCTGCCAATTCCCCATAAATAAGCCTCAAAGTGTTTCCGCTGATCCCGGGGTCTTTAGAAGTGTACTCCTGTGGTGAATTGAGTCAGAAACGACTGAGTCAGAAGGTAAAATCTTCGATGAGCTGAACAAATCTGGTTGATATATAGGCTATATACTTTGACTGTTTACTCTAATACTTTTGTGCTTCTTGAACAATCCTTAATTCTTTGTTTTTAATTAATATCTCTGGTTCCACTTATTGGATTTTTTTTCATTTAGTGTGATTTTGAAAATTATCTGTTACTCTATTTCTTTAATTCAGTTGGGACTTTTATTATTTTACACACTGACTTTTGTTGGTACTACATAAATACATTAAACTCTACCCCACATTTAGCCTGTATGATCTGTGCAATAGCTACGAGGGGTTTGGGCCCAGGAGAATTCAGTGACTTTGAGGGTTCACCCTGAAAAGGGTTGGGATTATTTCTGAGGTGGGTAGTAATCCATCCCAAATAATAATCAGATTCCCAACAAGCATGCTACCACTTTCAGGGCCAAGATTCAATAAAGTGTTTTTATTCATTTACACACTTTAGGGGTGACTCTGCTAATACACAATAGTAGACTTTCCTACAAGTCAAAAAAACCTTTCCTTGACATGTGGCACTTCAATGTTTTGAACTGCAGCCCAGCCACAACACAGTGGCGCTCACTGAAGCCATACACTTTGTAATCTAATGTTCACATCACTGATGAATATTCTGTGCCATCTACTATGACCCTACTGAAAAATTTTTACAATCTTTTTTTAAAACCAATGCACAGTACAAATTCTAGGTGGAAGGTTCCAATGACTTATAACATCGATGTTAGAAATTGTGTCTCTAGTTGGCAGAGGTATACACATTTGTCCAAGTAGGGACCACAGTCCTTGTCAGGTAATTCACAACACAATCCAAATTATCCTGTGCCCACCCTCTGATAGCTTGGCACTGAGCAGTCAGGCTTAACTTAGAAGGCAATGTATGAAGTATTTGTACAATAAATCATAGAGTAACACAGTGATAACACCACAAAGATATACCACACAGTTTAGAAAAATAGACAAAGGCCCTCATTACAACCCTGGCGGTCGGTGTTAAGGCAGCAGTAATACCGCAAACAGGGCGGCGGAAAGAAAATGGGATTATGACTGTGGTGGAAACCGCCAACATAGACAGCCACATTAACACTCTGACCGCCACGGCTGTAGAAACAAACAGCACGGTGGCCACTGCCAACAGACAGGCGGGAAACAAAGTACCGCCAACTGTATTACAAGAGGCCTATCTGCCACCTTTCCGGGGTGGAACCAACGGCATCAAAAGCATGGCGGAAACAGTACACAGAAGGGAAAACACTCACCTCTCGACACCCAACGAGGAACCAGGACGCCATGGAGCTCGAACTACATGTACTGCCCAAGTTGGTTTACCTCCTCTTCTACCAGAAGTGCGAACAGCGGTGGCGGCAACCACGGTGAGTACTGCACCTACAACACAGGGGAGGGGGGAGGAAAGACAGTGACACACATGCAACACACAACACCCCCACCCTCATACACAACAACATACACACAAATGCATGCAGCAACATTACATATACACCTCCTACCCCCTGGAAGAACGCAAGGACAAAAGGAAATGATTGTAACGATTGTAATCATGAAAAATCCATTAGTCAAAACTCAATTTCAGTATATACAAATATGTACACCAACTACACAAGTCCGGATAGTGTTCCAATCATTATCTGTGGACCACTGGGCCCAAATGCATGGGCGAGGCACACACATGATACTTGACTGGAAACGGGGCGAACACTGCCGCGGCATCAGATCGAAAATATACAGGAACCTCAGGGGGAGGGGCAGGGGGGTACCTCAGCCTGATGAACGCACAACACCACTGCTGCACGAGGGGGTGGTGTGCCCACTGCTTTATCATGGGGAGTGCAAAGCCACAGTCTCTCAAGTCTCTCCAGTGGGTGGTTTGCCCACTGCTTTATCCTGGGGAGTGCAAAGCCACAGTCTCTCAAGCCTCACAAGTGGGTAACAGTCTCCACTTATTCTGGAGGGGGCCTGGTACCCAGAGTGCTTCATCCTGCCAAGGACTGAGGTAGTGGATGTATCTCTCCACTGGTTCTGGAGGGGTCATGGTGCCCAGAGTGCTTCATCCTGCCAAGGGCTGAGGTAGTGGATGTATCTCTCCACTGGTTCTGGAGGGGGTCTGGTGCCCAGAGTGCTTCAACCTGCCAAGGGCTGAGGTAGTGGATGTATCTCTCCACTGGTTCTGGAGGGGGTCTGGTGCCCAGAGTGCTTCATCCTGCCAAGGACTGAAGTAGTGGATGTATCTCTCCACTGGTTCTGGAGGGGGTCTGGTGCCCAGAGTGCTTCATCCTGCCAAGGACTGAGGTAGTGGATATCATTCTCCACTGGTTCTGGAGGGGGCCTGGTGCCCAGAGTGCTTCATCCTGCCAAGTACTGCAGTAGTGGATGTCATTCTCCACTGGTTCTGGAGGGGGCCTGGTGCCCAGAGTGCTTCATCCTGCCAAGGACTGAGATAGTGAATGTATCTCTCCACTGGTTCTGGAGGGAGCCTGGTGCCCAGAGTGCTCCACGTGCAGTGTGGCCGGTACAATTCCCTCACCTGGATGTGTGTGCCACGAGATTTGCGAGGTTCAGGAAGCATGATACGCCATGGAGGCAGCGACATACCCCACACTGCTGCGGTTGTGCCTTCCACCTGCAGGTGTAAATAGTGATGGAAGAAATGCCTCATGGAAGCTGTCAGGGTCCAGGAACTCTTCTCCAGCCTCAGACGACTGACCACTGTGGATGGTAGCCATGTCAGCGGTGGTGCCAGTGTCCGAGAACGCTGCGGGGCCGGTGGCGGTGCTTGCTGCGGTGTCTGTTGCGGCGGTGCTTGCTCCAGTGCTGGTGGCGGTGCATGGGTTAGCACCTGTAGAGGGACACAGCAGGACGTTTCCTGTAGCCTTGGACAGCCGCCCATTAGGGAAGAGGCTGGGGACTGTTGCTGAGGCTGTAGACGTGCCGGGGGCAGTGCAGGTGGCTGTGCTTGCGGCAGTGTCTGTTGCGGCGGTGCTTGCGGCGGTGCTTGTTGCGGCGGTACTTTTGGCAGTGCTTTCGGCAGTGCTGGCGGCGGTGCATGGGTTAGCACCTGCAGAGGGACACAGCAGGACGTTTCCTGCAGCCTCGGATGGCTGCCCACTGGGAAAGAGGCTGGGGACTGTCGCTGAGGCTGTAGACGTGCCAGGGGGCGGTGCAGGTGGTTGTGCAGATGGCGGTTGTGGTGGCGGGGCAGCTAGCGGTGTTCACCGCCGTACAGGTTGGCGTGGTCATGGACAGAAAGTGTGACACTGGTCCCTCAGTCGGTGCCACCTTGCCCTCTTCTGACCTCCTCTTCAGCTTTTGGCCCTTCCCCAGCTTTGATGGTGCCGCAGTTGTCTTGCACAATCCCCTTTGGTTTTTGCTGAGCCCTTGGTGGCAGGAACTTTCGGCTTCTCCCTCTGGGATGTAGGCACCTTTTTCACCTTGGCAGGTGGTGGAATGTCCTTGACCTCACTACGTGGAACACTGGCCTCGCAGTTGCTGGCACCACTGTGGCTGGTGATTTGGTGGCTGAGGTGCTGGGCTGGGACCTGGAAAGCCTGGCCCTAGTGGAAGGAAGGGGGGGAGGTGTAAGGAAGAGGTCAATGTTAGCCAGGAAGAGTTTTTTAGACACACTGGGCCGGTAAGATGGAGGGGGTTTGGGAGTGGAGGTAGAGGTAGTGGTTGTAGGAGGTGTACGTCTGCTGAATTTGGGTGAAGGTGCATGGGCCAGAGGCTGTTGTGAGGTGGAAGGCTATTGGGTGGGTGTGTGCCTGAGTTTGTGTACTTTGGGAGGAGAGCTCACTGACACACTGGGAGAGGACACTAGGGATGTGTGAATGGTAGTAGGGGTGGTGATGGGCGTGCTAGTGTTGGAGGTAGTGGCTGATTATGTATTGCATGCAGGTGTGAGTGGAGACGAGACAAGGAGGGAGCTCCCATCAGAGGAGGAGTCGCTGTCACTGCTGTCTGCTCCTTTCCCAGCCATGGAGTTCCCCTCACACTCCATCCCAGTGGTGGCCTCAGACCCCGTTATTCCGCACTCCAGGTTCAAGTGGGTTGCAGCTCCCTCCTGCTCCGGTGCCAATGCTCCTCCGCCTGATGATGCTATTGCACACAATAACAGGAAGACCACAAAAAGGGGGGGGAAGACAGCAGAAAGACATGTTCAGTGCAGGCAACACCACTACTGTTGGCAGACACAACACTCAGGGAGCAGCCCTCGCCGCTTCGCCATGCACTAACAGTTCCTACAAATTTCAGCTGACCATGGGGTACGAGGCCTACGACCAGTTGCTGGACACCTGGAAGTCACAGGACCCTGACTAGGTGTAGATGGCTCTTACCACTGGTGGGGTTGGGGTGCCACACAGCCTGCCTCACAAGGGACCTTGCCTACCAACTTCGCCCTGGCCTAGGGGAACCCACTGCCCACCTACCCCAACCAGACACCTTGTTCTGGGCGAAGAATCAGCTGAATGAGAGTGTACTCACCCCCTTGTGGCTGCTGTGATGCCCTCAAACGCCCATCCAACTCCAGATAGGCCACCACCAAGATCCGGAACATCAGGGGGGTCATGGTGCGATGGGCACCCCTCCCACGTTGGTAGGCCATCCCCAGCTGGGCCTCCGCCGTCTTCTTGCTCCAGCGGTGCAGGTCCTCCCATCTTTTACAGCAGTGGGTGCTCCGTCTGTGGTAGACCCCCAGGGTCCGGACATCCTTGGAGATGGCACGCCAAATACCCTTCTTCTGATTGACGCTGACCTAAAGGAATGGTGCAGGGGGAAAGGAAATTACTTACCCGTCTGGACCGTCCATGTATCTTCCATCCACACCACTCAAAACAGGCATTGCCCATGGAGCACGCTCACAGTGTACTCACCTGTTTGTCTGGAGGACCGTACAGTTGCGTGCACTGGGGAAGGACCCCATCCACTAGTTTCTCCAACTTCTCCGAAGTGAAGGCTCCTGGGTCCCATAGGGCCTGATGTTAACCAATGCAGAATCGCGGTCTTTGAACACCCACCGCAACGGTGTACAACGCCAGCGCAGTTACCTCATGTCCCCTTGTCCCACCTTACAGGTCAGGCAGCCGCCATTTCAGGAGGCCACATGGGATGGATGTTAACTGCGTCACACCTATCTAGGCCGGGAATATAGACAGATACTGGCACATTGGGAATTAATAATGTTTCTGAAAATAAGACATTGTGATAGCTCAGTGTTGGATGACTCTCTGCTCGCTGTTCTCCTCCACAGGGCACATCCTCCGGTGTACAGACCCCTGGTGGACCTGTTGACAATGGAAGAGAGACACATCCTAGTCATATACAGACTTGATCGTGCATCAATCCAGGAACTGTGTGCCCAGTTGGAGCCGGACCTGATGTCAGCTATCTGCTATCCCACAGGAATCCCCCCTCTAGTGCAGGTCGTGTCTGTACTCCATTTCCTGGCCCGTGGGTCCTTTCAAACAAGAGTGGCCATGGCATCAGGGAAGTCCCAGCCAATGTTCTCTAACGTGTTGTCCCGAGTGTTGTCTGCCCTGCTGAAACACATGCGCAGCTACCTCGTTTTCCCTCAGGTGGAGGATTTGCCCACAGTGAAAGGTGACTTCTATTCCCTGGGACATATCCCCAACATCATTGGTGCCATTGATGGTACACATGTGGCATTTGTAGCCCCCGCAGAAATGAACAGGTGTACAGAAACCGGAAAAGCTACCATTCTATGAATGTGCAGATGGTGTGTTTGGCAGACCAGTACATCTCCCATGTGAATGCCAAGTATACTGGCTCTGTGCATGACGCTTACATTTTGAGAAATAGCAGCATCCCTTATGTAATGGGCCAACTACAGAGGCACCGTGTGTGGCTAATAGGTGAGGCCAAGGTCCCAATACAGTTGACATAGGTGTCTGGGTATGGGGCTGTCCCTAAGGGTTAGTGTGTGTCTAACAGTTGTCCCTCGACATTTGCAGGTGACTTTGGTTACCCCAACCTCTCATGGCTACTGATCCCAGTGAGGAATCCCAGGACAAGGGCAGAGGAACGCTACAATGAGGCACATAGGCGAACTAGGAGGGTGATCGAACGCACCTTCGGCCTACTGAAGGCCAGAATCCGGTGCCTCCATCTGACAGGTGGTTCCCTATACTACTCACCGAAGAAGGTATGCCAGATAATCGTGGCCTGCTGTATGCTGCACAACCTGGCTTTGCGATGCCAGGTGCCTTTTCAGCAGGAGGATGGGCCAGATGGTGGTCTTGTGGCAGCTGTAGAGCCTGTGGACAGTGAAGAAGAGGAGGCAGAAGAAGAGGATATCGACAACCGAAACAGAATCATCATGCAATACTTCCAGTGAGACACAGGTAATAAGATGCCACTGCTTCCAACATCTCATCCTATTGTTGGAACTAGCAAAAGTGTATGGACCCTGACTTGTCACTTTGACTTTCCATTTCACAGATGTGGGTCCCACTTTGTGCCATCTGCTATGTTTACTGCTGGCCTACAGCTGTGTTACATTGGTATGTGAACAAGTAAATTGACATTGCTATATTCCATAGTTATTGCAATTACACATTTGTGACTCCAGATTGTTTTGTGATTGAAGTGTTTTTATTCCTGTGCTAATAAGTGGAGGGGGTTGTAAAATGGGCTGGGGGATGGTGGAGGAATGTCCATGGCAGAGTCCAGTTTATTTGTTTCACAGGTGCATTGTCCAAAGGGGCAAAGGAAAAGGGGCAATGGCAGCTTAAGGATGGACAGGGTGACATGGTGGGACAGAAGGGTGACATTCAGGGGGGTCTCATTTCCTGACGGGGGTCTTGGCAATGTTCTCTGTCTTGTTCCTGGATCTCAGGAACCGTTTGCGGGGTGGTTCTCTATCTGCAGGGGGTGGGGTGCTGGTGTCCTGTTGTTCCTGTGGCAGTGCCTCCTCTTCACTAGCACTGACGGAGGTGGATGGCTGTTCATCGTCCAGGCTGGTGTCAGGTGCCCCTTGTTGTGCCACTGTGTCCCTCCTGGTGCTGATAAGGTCTGCCAGCACCCCTGCAATGGTGACCAGGGTGGTGTTAATGGACTTCAAGTCCTCCCTGATACCAAGGTAGTGTTCCTCCTGCAGCCACTGGGTGTCCTGAAACTTGGCCAGTACTGTTGCCATCGTCTCCTGGGAATGATGGTAAGCACCCATGATGTTGGAGAGTGCCTCGTGGAGAGTGGGTTTCCTGGGCCTGTCCTCCCCCTGTCGCACAGCAGTCCTCCCAGTTTCCCTGTTATCCTGTGCCTCTGTCCCCTGAACCGTGTGCCTACTGCCACTGCCCCAAGGTCCCTGATTTTCTTGGGTTGGTGGGTTTGCCTGGGTTCCCTGTAGTGGTGGACACACTGCTGATTGACGTGTCCTGGGGGCTGTGTGAGTGCTGTGCTGATGTTTCCTGGGGGGGGGGGGAGGCTCTGTGTTGGCATGTGATAGTGTCACGGGAACCGACTGTCCCGAGGTCCCAGATGGGCCAGGCTGGTCATCTTGATCCAGTTGTGCAGAGCTGCTGTCATCACTGTGGGCCTCTTCTGTAGGGGGACTGGATATGTCTGGCACCTCCTGTCCGGTGACGTTGGGTAGGGGTCCTGTTGGGGTGTAAATTCATAATTATTGTATCTGTGTGTGCCATCGTGTGCAATGGGTGGTTGACCCTCTACTCCAGTGCTTGCATTATTGGCTTGGTCCTTGTGTGATTGGTGATTTTGGGACATGAGTGAGTCTCTGTAGTGGACATGCTTGGGTGATGGGTGTCCATGGATTGGTGTTACATGCAGGGCTTGGTTTTGGGATGTGTGGGTTGTGTTAATGGAGTATCTGTGGGTTGTTGAGGTGATGGTTGTGACGGTAAGGCTGGGAGTATGTGATGGCATGCAGGTGGGGTGGGGGGATAAGGTAGTAAAGATTTGCCTTACCAGAGTCCAGTCCTCCTGCTACTCCTGCGAGGCCCTCAGGATGCAGTATTGCTAAGACTTGCTCCTCCCATGTTGTTAGTTGTGGGGGAGGATGTGGGGGTCCATCGCCAGTCCTCTGTACAGCAATCTGGTGTCTGGAGAACACGGAACACACCTGCACACCCATAGGTCATTCCACCTCTTTCTGATGTCATCCTTAGTTCTTAGATGCTGTCCCACTGCGTTGACCCTGTCGACAATTCTGCGCCATAGCTCCATCTTCCTTGCAATGGTGGTCTGCTGCACCTGTGATCAGAATAGCTGTGGCTCTACCCGGACGATTTCCTCCACCATGACCCTGAGCTCCTCTTCAGAAAACCTGGGGAGTCGTTGAAGTGCCATGATGTGTTGTGGGTGACGTGTGAGGTGGTGTCTGTTGTGATGTGTTGGTGTGTGTTGTTTGAGGTGTGTGGATGTTGTGTAAGTGATGGTGGTGTGTGTCTGTGGATGCTGGTGTTGTTTTAGGTAGTGGCTCTCTCTGGCGTGCTTTCAAAATTCTGGTAGCAAGGGTTTGTGGGTGATGTGTGTGTGCTTTATATTGGATTGGGTGTGTGGGTGTGGTGTGTGTATGTGTATCAGGTGTGTCTATTTTGAATTGTCCAATGTGGTTGTGTTTTGTTAGTATGTGTGTATTTTGAGCGCAGCAGTGTATACCGCCAATGGATTACCGCGGTTGAAAGACAGCCACGTTGATTCGTAGGTCGTGAAAGTGTGGGCGTATTCCTGTTGGCGTGACGGTTTTGATATCACCAGTTTATCACTGACCTTTGGTGTGGCGGACTTATGTGGGTGTCTGTATTGTGGCAGATTCCGGGCTGTGGGTCGTAATACCTGTAGCGGAATTCCGCGGCAGCAGCAGTATGTTGGCGGTCTTCTGCACGGCGGTAAGCGGGATTTACCACGAGGGATGTAATGAGGCCAATATTTATCTGAATAAAAAAGGTCAAAATGACTAAGATCCAATAAGCACAAGTTGGAATATCACTGAAGGGTTTAAAAGAGTCTCAATCCTTAGACATAAACAGTTGACTCTTTGTTACATACAATGCCTGGTATGTATCAAAAATAAAGATGTACTAAGACCACAGAGAAGGGGATGTGTGGAAAAATAAGGTTTTGCATTGGATTTTCTGACGTGGCATAGAAGATGCTTCATTTCTTTCCACGCTGCAAGGGGTTGCATCGTTTTCCGGAACGCAGTCTTGGTTCCTCACTGTGATGTGGGGATATTTTGAGACCCAGGGACAATTCATTGAAAGTCCTTGATGCGCTGGAAGAAGTCACAGGCGCTGTGTCAATCCGGTAAGTTATGCATCTAATTTTCCATCGCAAGGTATGCAGTGCATCGAATTTCCAGTCAGGAAGTCAGGGCTGCGTCATTCCGGTCGGGTGTGCGTGATTTCCCTGTCGCAATGCAGGCTTTGTGTCATTTTTGGCAGGCGTTGCGTAAATTTTTCAACGCACAAGTAATTTCTTGAAGAGGTGAAGTCTTTGTTGGCTCTGAGACTTCAGAAACAGAAGGCAAGCTCAATCCAAGCCCTAGGAGAGCACATTTTGGGGAAACCACAATTCTTCCAGCAAAGGCAGAGGCCAGCAGGGCAGGAGGGCAACAGCAGGGCAGCAGTCCATCTCAGCAAAGCAGTCCAGATATGTCCTTCTGACAAAGTTCAGGTGCAGATCCAGAAGTGTCTGAGTTGGTGGGGTAAGAGACCCAGTTTATATACCCCAAAATGTCTTTGAAGTGGGGAAGAATTCAAAGAGTGGTTTTGAAGTGCACAAGTTCCCCTTTCAGCCCAGTCCTGTCTGCCAGGGTCCCAGTGAGGCGGTTGTCAGTCTCCTTGTATGAAGGCAGGCCACTAGCTTTTGAAATGTAAGTGTCAGGCCCTCCACTCTTCCAACCCAGGAAGACGCATCCAGTATGCAGATGAATGCAGATGTGACTGAATGTCTTGTGTTTGTTGTTGTCTGGGTGAAATGCACAAGGGAGCTGTCAACCAGCACAGACCACACGTTGATTGGAGACAGGCTGTAAGGCACAGATGGTTTTAAGTGCAGTGAAATGCTCACTTTCTAAAAATTGCATTTTTAAAATAGTAATATAGAATCCAACCTCACCAATAAGCAGGATTCTCTATTAACATTCTGACCATACTAAATATGACCTGGTTACCCCTATCAGATCAGAATCTACCACCCAAAAAGTATATGAATGCTAGTCTGTGAAAGGAGCAAACCTCACAGTAGTGGAAAACAAATTTAGGAGTTTTCCACTTCCAGGACATATAAAACACATGTGTACATGTCCTGCCTTTTACCTACATAGCACCCTGCCCTATGGGGTACCTAGGGCCTACCTTGGGGTGACTTATTTGTAGAAAAAGGGATGTTTAAGGCTTGGCAAGTGCTTTTAAATGCCAAGACAAAGCGGCAGTGAAACATCACACAGAGGCCTTGCAATGGCAGGCCTGAGACATGGTTAAGGGGCTACTTATGTGGGTGGCACAATCAGTGCTGCAGGCCCACTAGTAACATTTAATTAAGAGGCCCTGGGCACATGCAATGCACTTTACTAAGGACTTATAAGTAAATCAAATATGCCAATTGAGAATGAACCTATGCTACTATGTTTAAGGGAGAGAGCATGTGCACTTTAGCACTGCTAGCAGTGGTAAAGTGTGCAGAGTCCTAAAACCAGCGCAAACTGTGTCAAGAAAGTGAAGGGAGGGAGGCAGGCAAAAAGTTGGAGCATGACTACCCTAAAACTGTGAGGTCTAACAATAGAATATTAAAGCCAGAAATATCATACAATAAAAGTGGGTCACCCTTAAAATGAGGTTCTTTTTCATATCAGTGTTCCTGATGAAAGTGACTGTTATTAGAAGGATAAGGGATGGATTTGCAGGTGGATTTGTGGAACTGGATCAAATGATTGAGAATGGATAGTTTATTGAATTAGGTTTGCCACAAACCCAAATGATTTGATTTTTTGGCAATCAGAGACTATTATGTAAACAAGACAAAGGATCATTGTTTTGTGTAAAATGCTGTGAATGGAAAGTCATATATATGTTCTACTACTGAGATCTAAATGGGAGGGTGATTGTAACACTTCTATGTTATATGATGACTGGGGCTAGTTATGCAGGCATTTTAAGAACATTTCAGCAACTGTGAGATTCAATTTAATTGAGTTTAAAATTCAGAATTTATCTCACTCCTACCATATACTATTCTCACATACAAAACGTGTCACGGATGAGGATAGAAAGTGTTTGGTTTCTATGGTTGTCAAACTATCAGAAGTACAGATACTGGTAAAGAGTTGCAGATCAATTGCGTGGTCAGGTCGATAGTATGCTAGTATGCTGCGCTATCAAATTATGTGTATTAGTCTGTAAACAACACCTCACATGCAGGGATGTCATCCCTAGCAATGCCTTTGTGACCCCTAGTCTTAGAGGTGGCACAATCAGTGCCAGAAACACAGGGGGAGCTCATTCTTATGGACGTTGCTTGGGGGTCCACTTCCTTGTTTTCAATCAGTTTTTTTATTACACTAATAGAACTTAATATTATGTTCTTCACTATTAGTGTGAGAAACACTGGAGCACAATTAGTGGACTATGATCCTCCTTGGTAGCTAAGGTAAGAAAAAACACTTTTAAATGTATATTGTGTGCATGCTTGCAGGTGAGTGTGTGGTTATGTAAATGAGAGTGTGTGAATGAGTGAAAATGTGTGTATGTGTAAGCATAATTGTGTGAGTGAAAGTAAAGATGAAGTGGCCTATGACGTCACTTACGCTACCCCTGGCATTTTGGTGAATCGACGTCCATGTTCACAAGGGAAACATATGGTACATGTTTGAGGCATTGCACCTGCTGCTGGCTAAGCAACAGATTGCTAGACACAAATTAAGTGCGAAGTGCCCATACATTGATATATGGCATAAAGATGAGTCTAAGTGGAGCATTAATGAAGACATTTATGACTTTCAACCCAGAAAACTTACTTGAATCCATCCCTAATCATTTTGCATAAATGTTACTATCCACTCACTATACTGTAACTACTGATACATCAAGACAGAGGCAAAAATGGAAAAGGTTTCTCTGAAACGTAAGCAATCTCACTTGCCTGTTTTTGCTTGTAATTTTCTCTTTTCAGCTATTAAAAACACTATTAAAAATATTTGAAAAAGTGAATATTACATTCTACAAAACCACCATCAAAAATCTGTCAAGAATAGATAGTCTACTTAAGAAATTATTTGGGTGACAATTTGGAAAAATATCACAAACAGCTAATACTACAACAGAATCAGTAGATCATTTAGGCAAAAGAAACAAGTAGATTCTAAAATTCCCTGTTATGACCCCACCCTCAGATACACCATTACTATGGGTATAGGTAATTTTGGTGGGAGACAATAATGGTATTTTGAGATATGAGGGATTAACACTCGAGACCCAAATGTAATTTTTAATTTCTTAAATAGCGACCTCATAGAAAATTAAGAATTGCAAAACACTATGTATAAAGATACTGATTTCCTAATAGTGATTTCCACAAAGCAGGAATCACTATTACGAAATTGGTATTAAGAAATCCCATTGCATTAGAGTCAATGGGCTTGTTTTGCATTTCCTGAATAGCAATTTTGTATTAGGAAATGCAAAACCAGGGATGACAATGGGAAAAAAGCCTCCAACCATGCACCCCAAAAATAGTGGTGCACATGTAGAGCACACATATTCGGACAGGTAAGAAATGCAGACAGGCTTCCTATATTTGGCCCTCAGACTCTCCATTTTGGGAAGTTTGTAAGTGAGATATATTGATGACTATCCAATTAAATTTGTTTTTTATTTCAAATAAGTCTTTGAAACTTAAAACAAATCTATGTAATATCAAATATAATCATTCATTTACCAAAAATCAGTTTCTGGAGGCCTACAAATGAAATGACTCAGCTGTGGTATAATACATTCCTTACAGTGACTGGCAAAATTCTCTTGCGAAATGCTGCAGGATATCTAATCTGAAAGATGAAAGATCTTACACTTTGCAAGCAAATGGGCATTTGGTACTTTACTAGGATATAAAATATGCTGGAATTGTAAGACACTAATTTTTGCTTTCTTTCTTACTGCATTTAATAGCATACAAGGTAATAACAAGGTAAATAATACGGCTTAGCTACAGTCATCAATACACTAACATTAGATCATAGATCCTTAATAGGTACCCAGTTGTGAGATTATCTGTCACTTCATAGTGTGCAAATGGAACCGATTGATACAAGCAGAATATATGGGAATCATTTTTTGGCTGGGTGCCACCTTTAGGCTATGGGCCATCATTCTTCTAAGATTAGAGTATTATCCAAGCTATCAAACACAGCAGAAAGGTGTTATAACAGGAGCACTCTGACTCTCACCTGCAATCCACCATTTTCACACCACATTTTTAAAATGGCTACTCGTCTCAGAGTTTCGCTGGAAGACACATTTAAATCTATCAAGAATCATAGTAGTGGGTTCCTCATTGGTCAGCTGTGAATCCAAATAGCGAAGATGCAGTAGTGTAGCTGATTATGCAGAAAGATGATTTGTTCACAGCACAGATTCAAACTTTGACTGTTTGCATCTGCACCAAAGAGAGTGCATTAGTGAAAGACAGGATCATGGCTTGAGACTGCAGCTCCATCTTTCAATGGAGTTGAACCGGCCTCAGACTGTAAGGGAAGAAGGGATTCCCAACAGGCACGTGTTAGTGCACCCCTTCCAGAGAGATGCCACAAAGAACCCTTCTGTGCTATTTCTATATGGACACAGTCTGTATACCTCCTAGCGGCTTCATTGAGATTCCTCCAACGTCTTTAATATGGTGCAGGCACAATGGCAAAGTGTTCCCTCATTTATATGGGACAGTGCCCCTAAACAAATGAGGAACAGCTACCTCATGGGTGAGTCAACACAACATGTGCACCAGTGCAATCCATAATATAGAGGATTCCACAAGCATCTGTGGCCCTTTCTATTACATCAAAGTGACCCTGGAGCAAAAGAAGTGGGCCCATTGCGGCCCGGGCCACTTTGTGTAGTAAGGCCTCAAGTCTCCAAGACTGCAAAATCCCAGTCTTGGTCCGTACTTTAAGAAGTCATTGTTTTCAGTTCCTTAACTCCAGTGGATCGGCTGAAGGGAAACAGGACTGCAGATCTAGGAATGCATAGGATTGTTGAATGAAAATCCAGGACTCTAACACAGCACTTTGAGGGCCAGATGTACGAAGGTTGTTTGCATTTCTTAACGGTCCAAAATAGTATTTGAGGCCATAAAGAAATGCAAACTGGGCTTTTCTAATGTCCAGAGACCTTTGAGGAATCGTAAATTGCAATTCGCAGAATAGGAAATGCAAATAGGTATTTCCTATTTGCATTTCCTATTCTGAAGTCGGTAGTAACCATTTGCGATTTGAAAAAAGCACCATAATGTGCCTTTTTAAAAGTTCAAAAGAGCACACACATGCACCTTAGGCATATGTGTGCGCTACAGGTGTACCCCTATTTTTGAGGCGCACCGGGGGGAGAAGGGGAGCTTTTTCCCATTGCCATCCCTGATTTTCTATTTCCTAAGTAGTGATTTCATAATATGACATCGCTATATAGGAAATGTAAAACCGGTCCATTGACTCAAATGCAATGGGATTTCTTAATACCAATTTCCTAATAGTGATTCCTACTTTGTAGAGATCACTATTAGGAAATCAGTGTCTTTGTACATAGCGTTTTGCATTTCTTAAATAGCGATTTCTATTAAATCTTATTTAAATAGCGATATCTATGAAATCGCTATTTAAGAAATGCAAAATGGCATTTCTGTACATTTGGACCAATATTTTTAGAAAAGTTGCATGTTCTGCCAAAGAAAAAACTGGGCCTCTATAGAAAAAGGGGACAGCACATTTCAAGACATATGGACCTATAAAGTATGTGTTTTGGGAGGTTTCCTTTCTTTGGTGTGCTTGCTTAGAATTCTTCGATGTTCTAATTGCAAAAAACAAACCAGAAACCAACTTCACATTGTTTTAATATAACCACCAGCATCTCACAACTGTGATAGATTCCATTAGCTGCTTTTTGAACTGTGACTTGCCTTTAACTGCTGAGCAATCCAAGGCACTTACCTCATCAACACTGAAACTGACAGTCTGGACAAGGTGATAATTCACAAGTTAACTTAAAACTTTGAAAAAAGGCACTAATGCGTAGCTGCCAAATAGTAACTTTAAATGAAATAGAATTGAGTTGTTAGCGTGTTTTTTCCTTTCTGCCTGCTGTCATAGTCACTTTTTCACAGTGAATACACTAATATTCCACACCCATCTTTCATTTCTAAATAATGTGCATGTGTGCAAATCAGAGAGGGTTGGTAGCCTAAAATTGTTTTGGCCTCAGTTTAAAATCATAGGGCCTCATCTTTAAGGGAATGGTGCAGCGCTGTGCTGCAAGCAATCTTGTTGTGCTGAGCTGCGTCATTTCCAAAATGCACAATTCGATAGAATACGGCACGTCCCTGTGTTTCCCCTGTGCTAAATTAGCTGACTATTGCCAACGCAGCCACCCTGCGCTATGGTGCAAGGATGGCTGCGTTGCAGGGGAGATTATTTTTGTGCAGGAAGGGACATCTGCACACGACCAATCTTTAATGGTGATTTGCTCCTTCTATTTGTGCTGCAGAAGTATTTCTCCTTGTTGCACCACTCTAAAGCCTCACCTGGAGAGGTGTAAGTTTTTGGTGCTGTCTGAGCTTTAAGATTTCTTGTAAATCTAAAGCAGTGTCAAAAAGCAATGTACCCATTACATGCCCCTTAGCCGCAGAAAACTGCATTGGGCAGCTCATATCTATAGGGCCATGTTAAGCCCAGAAAAGTGGCTTAAGTCCGCCTTATAGATGTGGTGCACTGCACAGCACCACTGGAGCATCGCAAAAAGTGATGGTCCGGTGGCACTAGGGCCTCGCAAATGTAGGAATCACTATTAGGAAATCGGTATTAGGAAATCCCATTTCATTTGAGTCAATGGGCAGGTTTTGCATTTTCTAAATCGCGATTTCTTATTAAGAAATCGCTATTTAGGAAATGCAAAACCAGGGATGGCAATGGGAAAAAGTCCCCCATTGGTGCGCCCCAAAAATAGGGCTGCACCTGTAGAGCACACATATGCCTAAGGGACATGTGTATGCTCTATTACAATTCAAAAAACACCTTTGAGTGCTTTATTTAAATTGTACCTGCTTACCACCGACTTAAAGTTGGTCATAATTGCGTCTTTAAGATGCCCAAATTACATTCTGGAAATGCATCGTACATCAAAATAGGATATGCAAATTGGAAATCCTTATTTGCATTTCTTATTCTAGGAATCGAAAATTGTGATTTCTACAGGGTAGAACTTGCAATTTTCGATACATTAAAGGGCTTTGTACATTAGAAAAGCCTAGTTTGCATTTCTTAACAGCCCTAAATACCAATTCGGACCATTAAGAAAAGCAAACATGCTTTGTACATTTGGCCCAAAATCCCATAACTTTAATTTTTACTGGAGTTTTCCTTGTATGACCACATTGGTCATAATGTGTAATAGAATTGGCTTGCATTGATTTGTTCTTCACACCATCATGCTGGGCCAAGAGATTCATTGAGCTCGTCAGGCATTGATTCCTGCAATGGAAGAAATGCCGCAGCAAATCTGGTAGCAGAGGATTGTTTGAACCGTGAGGATGGGAAAAAGCTGGTAGTCGTCTCCACGAAGGGGAGATGTATTTAGGCATAGATTAGGGAGATAGGATTAGTTCCTTGTGACTGCCCAGTCCAAATTTTGCACACCCCCAAATCTGTCACGCGGTCTATTCGAAAGACTGATGAAGTTTCAGCAGTGTTCCTGCAAGAGATGGATTTGTGAGTATTAATAGGGTTTTGTGCTTGCATTGCTTTAGGCCCTAAAGATTGGGTGTAAAGTGTGATGTTGTGAGGTGTTTTGTGGGATTGTTGTACTCATGTGGTTTTGGCGCTTGTTGCTAAAAAATTTCAGTGGTTGTTGTTGTTGTTCACAGCTCTGTTGTGGCCTAAGATCCCGGGATAACACACAAGTGTAGAAGACACTTGTTAAATGTATTGTCTGCAGTGAGGTGCTTGTCATGAGACATCGTTGACAATGCCAATAGTTTCCTTGAATAAATGTGTGTTGGTTGGCATTAAGTCAACCCTGAGTGCACATGAAGGATATTTATCATCTGGAGTGAGGTTTGCTGGTCAAGTCTCATTCATTGTGTAACTGTGAAATCTATAGTCAGAAAGCGTAGATCCATACTGCTTTGAAATGTTTGAAACCCTATCGTACGGTAAACAGAAATGTTGTTGGTTTTTGCTCACAATATTTTGCATTTGGTGTGTGTGAAAGACATGTGTGAGAGACAACTACGGAAGGAGTTTGATGTCATTGTGTGCCATCCTGGTATAGGTCCATTGTCGTGAAACCACACTGGTATTGGTGGACAGTGCCATGTTGCTACTGGTTGTCAACATTGATAAAAAAGGATTGTGGGACTGAAGATACTTCCTGATTTGAATGAAAAGTTATGGAGATTTATTACATTTGATTGAAAATTAAGCTCTTTAAAGTGTTAAAAAGTCCATTAAAAGGAGATGTGTTTACAGGGAATAAAAACCCCACCCGAAGGTACTCCTAGTCATTATGTAGCATCCAAAAAAGGGTTTCGTGCATCTGTGTAGCTTGAGCAACGGTGCAAGATTATTGAGAAAGAAGGTGCATTAGCATTTTCCCTTTATGGAACTTTTAACCTAAGGATTCTAGATAATCTGAGTCAAGTACTTTATGAGAAGAAACCATCTCTGAGACCCACACAATTTGAAGTGCTTATTATCTGGGAACACATAGTGCAACAGAAATTGAAAACCAAGCATAAGAATAGATTGCAGAACGCATTAAAGCTATTGCCAAGGAAAGACAGGATGAAGAGCAGAAAGTTTGGAGAGAAGACATAATTGAAGGAGTTAGAATGTACCCAGTTATTTCTAGTGATGGAGAAAACACTAAACCTAAGAATGAGGAAAAGACAGGAAAAGCAGAGCAGACAACTGATGCTGGAGATGAAAAGACAGTGGCATACAACAGTGATTCAGATGATGAGTTTATAAATCAAATCTTTTTAAAATGTCCGCCTCCATATCATTCTGTTGAAGTAATGTAATCCAGAATGTGCCCACAGTCCCAGTTCCACAAACCCCAAGTGAGGTAGTACCTGGTATGTGTGCAAATTCAGTGATCAAAATTCCTGAAGTGAATCAACAAGTTCAGAACTTTAGCACAGTCAGCCCATACAGTGTCCGATTTGAATCATGTTGTGCTGAATTCTAATGTGAACCAGATGGTGTAGTCACCTTCTGTGAATCCGCCTGTGCCAAATTTTATTCTGACTCAAACTGTGTAAATGTTGAGTCCAGATCAGTCAGTTTTGCTGACTCAAACAGGACAAAGTTTGAGTACTGTCCTGACAGGACAGAGTGTGGGAATGACAATTCTTCAGAATCAGACAAATCATATTTGGTCCAGATGCATTAACAGTTCCTGTGACTACAGGTCCCATGGTTCCTTTGTATACTCCAGGTATGTCTGAAAGTAATGCACATTCATTAAATGCCCCAACAGTTCTTGATACACCAGTTATATCCACTAGGATGTCACCAGTTGGTATGCAGACATCTGTATTTTCTATCTACTCAGAGAGAACAGATTCTCTTCTGAGACTGGTAACCCCTACACAAATAGCAGATCCAACACCAATGTCAAGTCAGTCAGGATTTGCCTCAATACGAGGCTCCCCTTAGAGATCCTCACCTTATTTTGTACCTGAAGCAGAGCAGATCTTGAACGATAATTGCAGTACTCCACAAGTAGGAATACCTTTTATCACAACAGAGAATATGGCCCTAACTATGACATTGGCTGTAAATCCCACTTACCACCATGCTGATTGCCGCCAACATATCGCCTCGGCGGCGAATATCGGTTCACCATATTATGACACACACACCAATCCTTCACTATTCAGCCACAGACACAAGTCCGCCACACCAAAGGTCAGTGATGAACTGGCGGTATCAAAACCCACTTGGCAGTACTTACCGCTGCGCTCAAAATACACACACACATGCAAAACAACACCACATTGGACAATTCAAACTACACACACCTGACACCCATACACACACCACACCCCACCACTATAAAACACACACCCACAGTACCCACAACCCTTTACAACTACAAACCATTGCCAACACAGAGAGACAGCAAGGTCACTCACGCCCCGTCCACCCTCGAAGTAGGTAAAGGAATTCCCGCCTTTTACCTTTTTACCAGGATGATGGACAGCTTTCCAAAATGACCCCACTGCGTTTTACCGCCGATTCAAGTGGTGCGTTGTTGATGCGCAGAAGCACGAGGACATCTCCACAAAGACGCACTAGTAACAATAACATTCCCGAAGGCACACAAGGTTGCTGGAGACGTTTACCCCGTGGCCCATCACGTACCCCTAGTGTACAATATAAACACAAAATCGTTTTTGTAGTAGGTTCTCCCTTTATAAAGCACCTGTAAGCTCCGCCCGCTGAGCCACGCCCCGTCCACCCTCGAAGTAGGTAAAGGAACTCCCGCCTTTTTACCAGGATGATGGACAGCTTTCCAAAACGACCCCAATGCGTTTACCGCCGATTCCGGTGGTGCGTTGTTGATGCTCAGAAGCACGAGGACATCTCCACAAACACGCACTAGTAACAATCATATTGCCAAAGGAACACAAGGTTGCTGGAGACGTTTTACCCCGTGGCCCATCACGTACCCTTAGTGTACAATATAAACGGGGCGCATAAAACATGCTAGGTTACGCTTACTGACATACTCGTAGAAAATACTCCGGTTGGGTAGACCACGATGCTCAATTTTACAGAAACTAAACCTCAAAAGAAGCACTTACAAATATAATCGTAGCAGGTGCTGCAGTTGAAGCTCAGCTTCTGGAAAGGACAAGCCACCCTAACTCTTGGGCTTGGCAAAGATAAAGCAAGGCTGTGCGCTCAGAGATCCCATAGCAGAAAAAGATCTAGAATCCTATCCTGGAGGTGAACTGATGATGTACTAGAGTGTAATCTGTATCTGACTGTGACGCGCAGGTTCTATCTTCCTCTGCTGGAGACACAGAGTAGAAGGTTTCTCCCTTTATAAAGCACCTGTAAGCTCTGCCCGCTGAGCCACGCCCCGCCCACCCTCGAAGTAGGTAAAGGAATTCCCCGCCTTTTACCACGATGATGGACAGCTTTCCAAACGACCCCACTGCGTTTACCGCCGATTCCGGTGGTGCGTTGTTGATGCTCAGAAGCACGAGGACATATCCACAAAGACGCACTAGTAACAATCACATTGCCAATGGCACACAAGGTTTGCTGGAGACGTTTTTTTACCCCGTGGCCCATCACGTACTCTTACTGTACAATATAAACGGGGCGTATAAAACATGCTAGGTAACGCTTACTGACATACTCGTAGAAAATACTCCGGTTGGGTAGGCCACGATGCTCATTTTACAGAAACTAAACCAATAACAATAAAATACACACACACTCTTTCAAACCTGTCTGACTAAGTATTTTTTACCCATGATTCTAATTATGTATTGTATGTGCATATGTGTGTTTTATTCATGTGTGTGTGTGTATAAATATATATATATATATATGTGTATGCATGTGTATATGTTGTTTCTGTGCCTGGCATGTTTGTGGATCATTGCATGGCTCCTGATATCTATACATTTCTGCTCTCTTTTTATCACACTTATCTACCCATCACTCTTATGTCATGTCTCTGTCAAACTATCCTCCATTCTCACTCGGACTCATCCCAAATCCCTTCGACCACTTTCATCTCCTAAATATCTCTGCCTAAGCTCTTCCCCTACACCTCCACATCTAACTCACCAAACCTCACTCTACCTCTGTGACCTCCCACACAACCCTACTAAATTCTCCTGCATTGTTCTCACCCTACTTCTATGCTCTCCCTAACCCATCCACATCCTCTTTCACCTCCGCTCCCCTATTATTCATCTCAAGCCTTTGGATTGAGTAAATGAAGGATAAACTCCCAATTAACACTTCTGGATTTCTTTCCTCCTCCACCCCTCCATTACTCCAGTCAATCTAACTAACAAACTCTCATATCTGCAACTCAAATTAACTCATAATAATGCTAAAACTGTACTCCTTATTAAATTATACTAATCCATCACTAATTCTTGTTGGGTACCGGAGTAGCGTGCTACTCATCGAAAAGCACTTCGACGCCTCGTCAGGGGTAGTAAGCGCTATATAAATACGATTACAATTACAATTACAATTACAACCAGAGCCACATACCACCATCACCAATATACCACCCACGCACCTTACATCACACACCCCAATACATCACCCTACACACCCTCACACACACCACTCACACGACACCCATGGCACCACAATGACACCCCAGATTCTCTGAGGAGGAGCTAAGGGTCATGGTGGAGGAAATCATCTGGGTAGAGTCACAGCTATTTGGATCACAAGTGCAGCAGAAAGCCAATGCTAGGAAGATGGAGCTATGGTGGAGGATCGTGGACAGGGTGAATGCCGTGGAACAGCACCCCAGAGCAAGGGATGACATCAGGAAGAGGTGGAATGACCTACAGGGGAAGGTGCATTCCATTGCAGCAAGACACCAGCTCGCAGTACAGAGGACTGAGGGTGGACCCCCACCTCCTCCCCCACAGCTAACAACATAATGGAGGAGCAATTCTTAGCAATAATACATCCTGAGGGCCTGGCAGGAGTAGCAGGAGGACTGGACTCTGGTAAATCAACTCTCCATTACTGTCACCCCCTGCCTGCAGGCCATCACATACCCTGACCCCCCCTCACTCTCATCACTCCACCACCTCCCACACACCCCACCATCACAACCCACTCATCCCAATGCCAAGCCCAGCATGCACCACCAATGCATGGAGACCACTCACAGCCCTGCATGGACACCTATCACTAAAGCATGCAGGCTAGAGAATCACCTAGCCCACCACATAACAACTCACACAAGGAAAAGCTGGCAGGGCAATAACAACCATAGAGGGCAACCCACCCATGCACAATATGTCACACACAGAAATAATAACACTGCATATACATCCCCAAAGGTATCTCAGCCAATGTCACTGGAGAAGAGGTGCCAGCAACATCCAGTCCCCCCACAGAGGAGGCCCACAGTGATGACAGCGACTCTGCTCGCCTGGATCTGGATGACCAACCTGGCCAATCAGGGACCTCTGGACATTCGGTTACCCAGGCACAGTCGCACACCACCACAGAGCAATCCCCCGCAGGAAACACCACCACAGCACCCACCCAGCATGTCCCTACCTCTGTCCCCAGGACACATCAATCAGCAGTGTGCCACCACTACAGGGACCCGAGGCACACCTCAAACCCAAGAAAATCAGGGACCTGGGTCAGTGGCAGTGGGCACACCGTTCAGGGGACAGAGGCACAGGACAACAGGGAAGCTGGGAGGACTGCTGTGTGCCGGGGGAGGACAGGCCCAGGGAGCCGACTCTCCAGGAGGCACTCACCATCATCCTGGGAGCATACCAACATTCCCAGGATACGCTGGGCCAGATCCTGGACAACGTGTAGGAGAACATGTGGCTGTAGGAGGGACAGTACCATGGGATCAGGGAGGACTTGCAGGCCATTAACAGGGTGCTGGCAGACATGGCCAAGATTATGGGGAAGGCAGTCTTACACCAGTGGGCCCCTGCCACTAGCCAGACTACTGAACAGCCCTCCACCTCCGCTGCAGCTAGTGGACAGGAGTCCCCACCACAGGAACAACAGGCCACCAGCACCCATGCCCCTGCAGAAGGAGAACCACCCCACAAACGTTCACTGCGATCCAGGCAGAAGCCTCAGACTATTGCCAAGACCCCCTCCAGGAAATGAGATTGTCACCCTTGTGTCCCACTCTGTCACCCTGTTCACCTTGAACTGCCATTGCTTCCCTTCCTATGCCCTCTTGGAGAATGCACCTGGGCTACCAATAGACTGGATATACCCTGGACCTTCCTCCATCATCACCCCAGCTTATTGCACTTCCCACTTTTTTTTAGAGCACTGCAATAAACACACTTTGAAAAAATAGTATGGAGTATGTCAAATAATTTAAGTACGTATTCGTTTAACATGGTTTAAACATTGCAATTCAATTGTACAGTAATGTATACACAGGAAATACCTGTAGTTGGCTGCAGTGAACACACCAGGAGTGATAGTGGGGCACCAGCATCTGCAAAAAGGGTACAGTGAGTAGGCATAGAAGTGGGAATTCACAGCCTGCCAGTGACAATGCCAAACACAAAACTGTCAATGAACGGTGAAGTTACACTATCTTACCTGTTTGTCACTGGAAGTATTGACGTATTACTGCAGTTCTGTTGTCCTCATCCTCTACCACCTCATCTTCACTGTCCCCAGGGTCCACAGCTGCCACACAGCCGTCTCCAGCCTGCTCCTCCTCCTGCAGACAAGGCACATGGCATCTCAAGGCAAGGTTGTGCAACATGCAGCATGCCACTATTATCTGGCAGACCTTCTTGGGTGAGTAGCACAGGGATCCACTTGTTAGATGGAGGCACCAAAACCTGGCCTTCAGGAGGCAGAAGGTGCGTTCTATTATCCTTCTAGTTCACCCATGTGCCTCATTTTAATGTCCCCTTGCCCGTGTCCTGGCATTCCTCACAGGGGTCAGTAGCAATGAGAGGTTGGGGTAACCAGAGTCACCTGCAAATATCAAGGGACAATTGTTAGCCACACTATGCCATGTGGCCCACACTATACCTATACACCTACATCCACTGGGTGGGAACCAGGGCTTACCTATTAGCCACACCCTGTGCCTCTGTAGTTGGGCCATCACATTTGTGATGCTGCTATTCCTCAGGATAAAAGCATCATGCATGGAGCCTGGATACTTAGCATTCACATGGGAGATATACTGGTCCGCCAAACACACCATTTGCACATTCATGAAGTGAAAACTTTTTTGATTTCTGAAGACCTGTTCATTTTGCCGGGGTAGGGGGACAAATGCAATATGTGGTCCATCAATCGCCCAAATGATGTTGGAGATATGTCCCATTGCATAGAAGTCAGCCTTCACTGTGGACAAATCCTCCACTTGGGGAAAAACAATGTAGCTGCACATGTGTTTAATCTGGGCAGACAACACTCTGGGTCAGCACTATTGAAAAATGTGCCTGTGACATTCCTGCTGCCAAGCCCACTGTTGCCAAGAAATGGAGCACGGATAGCACTTGCATAAGAGGGGAGCTCCTAGTGGGGTGACGGATAGCAGATATCTGGACAGGCTCCAGTTGGGCACACAGCTCTGTGATTGTGGCCCAGTCAAGTCTGTAGGTGAGGATAATGTGCCTGTCCTCCATTGTTGCTAAACCTACCAGGGGTCTGTACACGGGGGATGTCTCCATCTCATATTCATCCGCAGCAGTTGCAATCTATGTGGCAAAAGAGTGAGGAGCCGGTCATAATCTGTACATTGTAGCCACTACAGTTCAATGCATAATGTGATTTTTTAATGGATTAGTGCCATATGTCTTGAATGTACAATTGTGATCTTTGACACAGTTATGATCCATGGTCTACCACCCTAAAATGGCCTGTCCTGTATGGAGGGACAGGTGGAAGTGAGGTAATTCTGCTGACGTTGTACGCCATTGCAGGAGGCGGTCGGGAACCATCGTGCAAATCCTCATTGTCTAACATTGGGCCCTATGGGGTACAGTGGCCAATGGTGATGTACACCGACGGTGACGGTATGCACCACCATGGACATCACCGACATTTTCTATCTGTTCACTCACTTGCTACCTGACCTTCAACAGGAGAGGACCTACACTGCATTTGCTGCTCTGACTTGTGTCTGGAGCCTACCATGCCCGTGTAACTAGGGAAAGGGCCTCTGCCTTCACCTCGGCGGAGTTGGAGAGACTAGTGGATGGGGTCCTACCCCAGTACAGACTGCTGAAAGTGCCTCCAGACCAACAGGTGAGTAGACTGTGAGCACGATGCATGGGGAATGAATGCATGGAATAGTGTGTGTGAAGACCTTGTGAATGGGGGTTGGTGGATGGACCCTGAGCAGCGTGCAGCATGTATGCTGGGCCATGTCTTTGCGTAAGCGGATGGGAGGGTGATGGTGGGCCATGAGTGTAACAGGCAGGACAGTCTAAATAATGCCTTTCCCTCTGTATATTTCCTCTGCATCTCAGCACCCATCAAAAGAAGGGTATATGGCATGCCATCACCAAGGACGTGCAGACCCTGGGGGTCTACGGCAGGCAGAGCACCCACTGTCGGAAACAGTGGGAGGACCTGAGATGCTGGGCATGGAAGATGACGGAGGCCCATCTGGGGATGGCCTCCCAACAAGGAAGGGGTGCACATCGAACCCTGACCCCCCTGATGGCATGCATAATGGTGGTAGCCTATCCGGAGCTGGATGGGCGCTTCGGGGCATCACAGCAGCAACAAGGGGGTGAGTGCAGTGCCCATAATTACTACTTACGCCTGGTGGGGTGGTATCTGGGTGGGGGAAGTGTGCTTGTGGGTGTCTCTAGGCCAGGGCTGACATTTCAGTGTAGGTCCCATGTTGGGCAGGGTTGCTGATGTGATATTCCTCTAACCTAGCTTGTAGGCATCCATTACTGGGAAGGGGTGTGTGGGTCCCAGGTATGCTGCAGTGGGCAGTATGTGTCCCTCCCCATGCCCTGGTTACTAGCATTGTTACTGGTAGAGCCATGCATAGTGCCTAGGGCTATTTCCTGTGTGTGAGGGTGTTGTGTACGCCAACGGTGGTGTTGGTGCAGCCATTGACCAAGTGTATCCTTTGACTCTCCCCCCCCGTTTTGATTTGTCATCCTCTCCTGGCGGAGTAGCAGAGGCACCAGCAACGGAGGGAGCTGCATCCCACAGGACCCAGGAGGAAGAGTCCACAGATGGTGAGGGCACCAGTGTGACAGAGGGTGAGGGGAGCACCACGGCAGAGACTGGAGGGGACATTTCGGACATGGACACCTCCTCTGATGGGAGCTCCCTGGTGGTGGCAGACACCCCAGCTACAGGTACAGCCGCCACCCCCCATACCATCACCACCCTCCCAGCAGCCCCTCAGTGAGTAGCCCATGCTCGCTCATCCAGGAGGATGGGCATCTCCATCACCCCAGGTTCCCCAGGCCCTGCCCCAGTTAGCCCTGCTGTCCTGAGTGAGGAGGCTATTGACCTCCTGTGATCCATCTCTGTTGGGCAGTCAACTATTGTGAATTCCATCCATGGGATGGCAGCCCAAATGCAACAAACAAATGAACACTTGCTTGGCGGCCAAACAGAGATTAATCCAGGCTCTGGCCTCCTCTCTGTTAGCAGCCATTGTCCCTGTTTCCCCCCTCCCCCCTCCAACTTCCTCTACTCAATCCTATTCCCCTCAACCCCATCCTATTCCAAGCACACAGGGAGACAAGCATGCACACACGACAACACACAAGATTGGCACCGGGAAACACAGGCACCACACATCATCCCACAGGCATTAACACAGATACCATCCAGATGCAGATATACCAACATCCAGTGCCTCCACTGTGGCCCCCTCCTCCTCATCCCCCCATCCCAGTTGCGTCTACACTCACACTTGCATGCCTTACATCCTCATCTACTACCTCCATCACCAGCACACCTATCTCAGAAAACACACCTCACTGGCAGTCACCACCCCAACAGCCATGCACACGTCCCCTGTGTCCTCTACCACTGTGTATGTGCTCCCTCCTCCCAAAGTATACAAATGCAAGCAATCAGTCACTCAACAGCCATCCACCTCACAACAGCATCCAGCCCATGCACCTGCCCCCAAACACAGCAGACAGACACCTCTTACAACCACTCCCTCTTCCTCCACTCCCAGACCTTCTCCCTCTTCCAGCCCCAATGTCCCTAAGCAGCTTTTCCTCTCAACCACTGACCTCTTCCCTACCCCTCCCTCGTTTTTGACGTCTGCCCAGGGTGTGTAAAACCCAGGCAAGCACCTCAGCCACCCAGTCCATGGGCCCAGCAGTGTCCCCAGCAACTCCTGGTGCGAAGGGATCCTATGCACCAGGCAACCACATGGAAAGAGTGCCTGCCACAAGTGCTGTCAGTAAGGTCATGGTGCCACCCCCAGCTGCTGCCAAGAGGAGCAAAGAGCCATCTCCAGCTGCTGTCAAGAGGAGCAAGGAGCCATCCCCAGCTGCTGCCAAGAGGAGCAAGGAGCCATCACCATCTGCTGCCAGGAAGGGCAAGGGGCCTGCACCCACAGGCAGAATGGACAAGGGGCTTGGTGCTGGGACTCAGTCGGAGCCCCCACCACCAACCATGGTGGTACAGCCGTCTGAGGCTGCAGGGGATGAGCAAGAGCTTCCCCCCACAATCACCAGCAGCAGCAGCAGCAGTGGGCAGCCGGCCGAGGCTGCAGTGGATGGGCAGGATCTTCCCTCCACAGCCACCATCACCACTACCAGCAGTGGGCAGCTGTCCAAGGTTAAAGGGGATGGGCAGGAGTTTCCCCTTACAACCACCAGCAGCATCAGCAGTAGAAGCAGTCCGAGGCTCCAGGGGTTGGGCAGGAGCTTCCTCCCACAACCACCAGCAGCAACAGCACCACCACCACCAGCAGTGGGCAGCCGTCCGAGGCTGCAGGGGATGGGCAGGAGCTTCCCCCCACAACGACCAGCAGCAGCACCACCACCACCACCAGCAGTGGCCAGCTGTCCGAGGCTGCAGGGGATGGGCAGGTGCTTCCCCCCACAACCACCAGCAGCAGCAGCAGTGGGCAGCCTTCTGAGGCTGCAGGGGATGGGCAGGAGCTTCCCACCACAACCACCAGCAGCAGCAGCAGTGGGCAGCTGGCCGAGGCTGCAGTGGATGGGCATGATCTTCCCTCCACAGCCACCAGCAGCAGCACCACTACCAGCAGTTGCCAGCCGTCCAAGGCTGCAGGGGATGGGCAGGAGCTTCCCTCCACAATCACCACCAGCAGCAGCAGTGGGCAGCCTTCTGATGCTGCAGGGGATGGGCAGGAGCTTCCCACCACAACCACCAGCAGCAGCACCACCACCAGCAGTGGGCAGCAGTCCGAGGCTGCAGGGAATGGGCAAGAGCTTCCCCCCACTCCCCCCATTGGCAACATCACCATCACCATCACCACCACTGAGCAGCCATCACCGCCGGAGGACAGTGTGTAGTCCTGCGTCCATGGGCTGTTGTGCTGGCTGCCTCTGCATATCCTGTGGGATTGACCCCCAGCTGAGAGACTGTGACCTTGCACTCCCCAAGGGCATAACACCTCCTCCATATCAAGTCGGTATGGCACCCACTAACCCCATTCTCCCCAGGATGAAGATCACAGGGCATGATGCCCCCTCCAGAACCAGGGAAGAAGCCATCGACTCACCCCATCCTCCCCAGGATGAAGATCAGAGTGCATGAGCCCTCTCCAGAACCAGTGTGTATGGCACCCCCTCACCCCATCCTCCCCAGGATGAAGATCACAGGGCACGATGCCCCCTCCAGAACCAGTGGAGAAGCCATCCGCTCACCCCATCCTTCCCAGGATGAAGATCACAGGGCACGATGCCCCATCCAAGTCACCCACTTGAGAGACTGTGGCCTTGCACTCCCCAGGACCAAGCACAGGGCATGTTGCTCTCTCCTGAGCCAGTGGACAAGTCAACCACTTGAGAGACTGTGGCCTTGCACTCCCCAGGACCAAGCACAGGGCATGTTGCCCCCTCCAGGACTAGTGGTGTTGTTCCATCTGCCGTCTGAGGTGCTCACCATTCACCGTCCACTGAGGTGCCTGCCTATTTTCTAATGGCGGCCCCACAGGGTTCTCTCCGTGTTGTTGCAGGAGTCAACTGGACTTTGTAATGTAGCCCTGTGGTCCACGAACATTGAGGACTGGGCATTGTCCCTTGATTTGTAAATATGTGTATACTTTTAGATTGGATGCACCTATTACTACTTTATTTATCTGATTACATTCACTTTTATCTATTCGTGGTGTCCTTGCATTTTTCCAGAGGGGTACAGAGTGTATATGTTTTATTACTGCATCTGCTTGTGTGTATGTTGTGTTTGTGGCATGTGTGTTGTACGTGTGTGTGTGTCACTCTCTTTTCCCTCCCCCTCCCCTGTGTGCTAGGCGGCTGTACTCACCATGGTCATCCTTGCCGCCGTTGGTGTTCGTGGTGGAGCAGGACGTAGAACAGCATTGGGAATATATGCAGTTCCGGTTCCATGGCGGCATGGTTCTTCCCTGACTCACCACAGGTGAGTTGTTTCCCTTCTGTGCAGTGACTTCGCTAAGCTTTGATGTCATTGGTATCGCCCCGGAAAAGGTGTCAGTTTCCAGGGTCTTAATATGGTGGGTGGAACATTGACTTCTGCCTGGCTGTAGGTGGCTACCACGCCTCTTGTTTCTGCCTTGGCGGTCGGTGTGGTAAAGTGGCTGTCTGTCTGAGCTCTTTCCGCCATGGTCACAATTTGGCGGTATTTACTGCCATTCTGTATTACTTCCACTTTATCACCAACCGCCAGGGTTGTGATGAGGGCCTATGTATATTTTCAATACTCTAAATCCGCAGACTGCAGGTCTAAGAGCAGAAGGGTTGCAGAATAATCCTGTGAGTTTGCAACGTTTCACTGGACTACATTTAAGGGACTGGTTAAATAATCGAGTCCTGAAGGTGCAACAGGTATGACGAATCCTAATGCGAGAACAGAAGATACCCTAGAGAGTGATAGATCTTTGAATGTGCCCAGAATGAAATTGAAATTAAATGAGCCGATTTTAGGAACATTAGACCTAGACCAATTGGAAACTTACACAGAAGACAAACTGAGATTTGTTTCCAATGTGCAGGACAGGCTTATGACAGATTAGCTGAAGTATCTGAGAAATATGATAGGGATTTGGAGAAAGCAAAGCTCTTAAAGACTGGAGTTTCGCACACAAGATATAGTTAACATGAAATCCCCTGGAATTAAAACACTCATTAAGGAATTAATCACATATATCCAGAAATGGGGAGCTATAGATGAGTGGGAAGGTAGATGGTTGAAGAAAAGAGATCGGAAGAAATCAAAGCCTGATGCACCTCCAGCAAAAGCAAATCAAGCTTTAGCTAATTAAAAAATGCTGCTCATGAGAGAGATACCAGGTAGAGGTTATGTCCATGTACCTTGGAGTAGGAGTGATATTTTGTCATTCATAAATTACTTCTTGAGATTGGGCGCAAAACCAGTTGAATGGTACAAGCAGATAGAAAGGTTTGTGAAACTTTCAAAATACCTGTGGGAAGATTTGAACACAATGTTTGACATTGTGGGGGTCATTCTGACCACGGTGGTAAAAGGCCCTTACCGCCGGTCAGAAGACCGCCATCATACCGCCGCGGCCGCGGTAAACCGCCACGGTCATTCTGACCTCCAACTGCCAAACCGCCGAAAACCCGACATCCACGGAAGGCCGCCTCATCAGCGGGCAGAGGAAAACTGGAGATGACCAAACCTCCACCGCCACGCCAACACAAACACGCCCATGCCATTACGACCCACGAATCCACGCGGCGGTCATTCACCCGCGGTATTCCATTGGCGGTACACACCGCTGCGGTCAAAATACACACCCAGCTCCAAAACACAGCCACATTGGACAATTTGAAATACACACACCTGATACACATACATGCACCACTCCCACACATCCAAGCAACTATAAAACACACACCCACATCACCCACAAACCCCCACTACTAGAAATTCGGAGAGAAGGCGAGAGAGAGAGAGAGAGCACAGCTATCGAAAAACCCAACACACACAGGAACACAACATCATCAACCACACCACAACTACGCACACATCACCACACACCACCACTCACATCACCACAAACACCACCCAACACCTCATCCACACCACCCCATGGCACCCCGAAGACACCCCAGGTTTTCGGACCAAGAACTCATGGTGGAGGAAATAATAAGGGTAGAGCCCCAGCTCTTCGGCACACAGGTGCAACACACCACAATAGCCAGGAAGGCGGAGCTATGGCAAAGGATCGTCGACAGGGTCAACGCTGTGGGACAGCATCCCAGAAACCGGGAAGACATCCGAAAGCGCTGGAACGACCTACGGGGGAAGGTACGGTCGATGGTCTCAAGACACAACATCGCTGTGCAGAAGACTGGCGGCGGACCACCACCCACTCCTCCCGAATTCACTGCATGGGAGCAAGAGGTCCTGAATATCCTGCATCCTGCGGGCCTCGCTGGAGTAGGCAGAGGAATGGACTCTGGTAAGTCTCATCTCAACTACTCCCCCCCCCAACCACCAGCATGCCAACCCACACCCCCACCCTCACCCCCAACCCCCCAGCACACATCCTCCCTGCCAATGTCTCACCAGCACAACCCACCCAACCCAAAACCAAACCCTGAATGCCAACACAAACCATGGACACCCATCACCTATGCATGACCACTGCACATACCCATCCCCCCCCACACACCACCCTCACAACCCCTCCCACAAGGGAATGCCAGCACTGGGGGACAAGGGCACCCACAAATCGCACGCCATGGAACACACAGAAGCAATAACCATACTATTTTACCCCTGCAGGGCCCGAACGCCAACACACCGGCCAGGAGGGTCCAGAGTTGTCCATCCCACCCCCAGAACAGGCCCCCAGTGAGGACAGCAGCTCTGTCGACCTAGAACCTGATGACCAGCCCGGACCATCGGGGACCTCTGGACAGTCGGTTCCCCACACACAGACACAGGCCACAGCAGACCCAACCCCCTCTGGGAATATCAGCACTGCTCCCACCCAGCGGGCCCATGCCTCTGTCTCCAGGACAGGTCAATCAGCGGTGTGTCCGCCACTACAGGGCACCCAGGCTGACCCAACACCCCAACAACAACAGGGACCTGGGGGCAGTGGTAGTGGGCATACCGTCCAGGGGACAGAGGCCCGGGGAAACAGGGCAACTGGGAGGGCTGCAGTGCGACAAGGGGGGGAGGACAGGCCCAGGGAACCGACTCTCCAAGAGGCCCTCACCACGATCATGGGAGCATATCACCACTCCCAGGAGACGATGGCGACGGTACTGGCCAGGTTCCAGGAGATCCAGGCACAGCAGGAGGAACGGTACATGGGGTACAGAGAGGAGCTCAGGAACATCGTCCTGGCCCTCAACCAAATAGTCACCACATTGTGGGACCATGTGGCACCCCAAAGGGCCCCTGTCACTAGCCTGGACCAGGAACAGCCTACCACCTCCGCCGGCGCTAGTGGACAGGAGGCCCCCACACAACGACAGGCCACCAGAACCCCACCTCCTGCTGAAGATCAACCACCCTGCAAGAGGAACCTGAGATCTCAAAGGAAGACAGAGTAGGATGCCAAGACCCCCGCCAGCATAAGAAACCCCCTGATGTCATTCCACTGTCCCACATCGTCACCCTGTCCAACCTTGAACTGCCCCTGCTCCATCCTTCCACAGGCATATGGACAATGCACCTGTGCGATTGAGAACTGGACTCTGCCATGGACATTACTCCACCCCCACCCATCACCGTTTTACTATCATGGACCTATATGTAGCACTTTAAATAAATCACTAATTGCACTTAAAAAATCAGGAGTCTGCTTGTATTCTTAACAAATGTATTACACATAACGGTTCAAATATTGTTCAGTTACATTGTGATGACAACATACCAATGTCAATGTGCTTTACTCCATGGGCAAACAAAGCAGAAGTCACGCAGTGGGTCATACAGCTCTGAAAAGGGAAGGGAAAGTCACAATTCAGTTGAAAGGAACTGGGGGGAAACACAGAAAGTAGAGATGCAGGAGGCCTGAAGTAAATGTAAAATGGCGTGGGGGATTCTTACCTGTGTGCTACTGAAAATACTGTTGTATAACTGTGTCCCTGTTGTCCGTGTCGTCCCCGTCGTCTTCCTCCTCTTCACTCTCCACAGGCTCCACAGCTGCTACAACACCACCATCTGGACCATCCTCCTGCAGGAAAGGCACCTGGCGTCGCAATGCAAGATTGTGAAGCATACAGCAGGCCACGATGATCTGGCACACCTTCTTTGGTGAGTACATTAGGGATCCACCTGTCATATGCAGGCACCTAAACCTGGCCTTCAGGAGCCCGAAGGTCCTTTCTATGATCCTCCTAGATCGCCCATGGGCCTCATTGTACCGTTCCTCTGCCCTGGTCCGGGGATTCCTCACTGGGGTCAGTAGCCACGGCAGGTTGGGGTAACCAGAGTCACCTATTAGCCACACACGTTGTCTCTGTAGCTGTTCCATCACATAGGGGATGCTGCTATTTCGCATGACATACGCTTCATGCACTGACCCAGGGAACTTGGCATTTACATGGGATATGTACTGGTCAGCCAAACAGACCACGTGCACATTCATAGAATGGTAATTTTTCCTGTTTCTGTACACCTGCTCATCGTCTTTTGGGGGTACTAAGGCCACATGGGTCCCATCAATGGCACCAATGATGTTGGGGATATGTCCAAGGGCATAGAAGTCACCCTTCACAGTGGCCAAATCACCCTCCTCTGGGAAAACAATGTAGCTCCGCATGTATTTCATCAGGGCAGACAACACTCTGGACATAATCTTAGAAAACATAGGCTGAGACATCCCTGATGACATGGCCACTGTTGTCTGAAAAGACCCACTTGCCAAAAAATGGAGGACTGACAAAACCTGCACCAGAGGGGGAATTCCTGTGGGTTGGCGGATGGGGGACATCAGTGCCGGCTCAAGCTGGGCACACAGTTCATGTATAGTGGCTCGGTCAAGTCGGTATCGAAGTATTATATGACGTTCCTCCATTGTCGACAGGTCCACCAGCGGTCGGTACACGGGAGGATTCCTCCTACTCCTCGCAAGTCCCAGCGGACGGTGCCTAGGAAGGACAACATGGAGTACAGAGTCAAGCAACCCACAGATACGTAACTACAGCTTGCACAGTACACGAATTGCTATGCATTGAATGGCTTGTATGAGTGGCAATGCAAGGCCTAGGCCTGTGTGACGCAGTAGAAATTAAGCCATGTGGGCCCTTGAAATGGCGGCTGCCTGACCTGAGAAGTGTGACAGTGGGATGTGAGGTCAATGCGCTGGCGTGGCACACCGTGGCGGTAGGCGCCGAAGACCGCGGTGCAAAGCCGCATTGGTTAACATTGAACCCTATGGGTTTCACGAGCCAATGACTAGGTGCGCCGGCGGTCGCGGTACGCACCGCGGCGGTACGCACCGCCGCGGGCGTGACCGCCATTTTCTATCTGATTAATCACTCGAGACCTGATCATCCACAGGAGAGAACCTATACTGCAAGTGCTGCTGTGAACTCGGTCTGGAAGAGACAATGGCTGCTGCGACTGGGGAAAGGGCCCCTGCCTTCACTACAGAAGAGTTGGAGAAACTTGTGGATGGGGTCCTGCCCCAGTATGCGCTACTCTACGGTCCTCCAGACCAACAGGTAAGTACACTGTGTGCACGTTGAATGGGCTATGCCTGTGTTGAGTGGGGTGGATATAAGATGGTGAGGTGGGGAGAGAATGACGAGTGCAAGGCACGACAGATGAGAGCATGTGCCACATAGCAAGGTTGGGGAGGGGGGGAATCACATCTAACATGCAGAGAATTAATGATATTTACTTTGCCACCCTGTACATGTCAAATAGGTCAGCGCCCATCAGAAAGTCGACATTTGGCGTGCCATCGCCAAGGAAGTCCGGACCCTGGGGGTCCACAACAGACGGGGCACCCACTGCCGCAAGAGGTGGGAGGACATCCGCCACGGGACCAGGAAGACCGCCGAGTCACTGCTGGGGATGGCCTCCCAACCTAGGAGGGGTGCCAGTCGTACCCTGACCCCCCTGATGTCCCGGATCCTGGCGGTGGCCTACCCCGATTTGGATGGGCGCGTGAGGACATCACAGCAGACACAAGGGGGTGAGTACCAGCACATTCAGCTATCTTTACGCGCAGTGGAGGTGCCTGGGTGGGGGAGGAGGCCTGTGGGTGACATTAGGCCAGGGCGCTTCCTGTAGTGTAGTCCTCTCCTTTAGGCATGGCCCTGTGCCCCCGCCCCCCACCTCTGTAGGGTGACAAGTACAGCTATCCATGGTCCTGCATCACCCATGTGCGCGTTTGTTGTCCCTAGACCTGTTGGCCTAGTCACAAGTACTGAGTAGTGTACCCCGATTGCGCGGCTTAGTGCATGAGGCTCCTGTGTCTGTCTTCTCCGCCAACGGTGTTGACAATGCATGCACTCAACCTGTTTTTATTTCTCCCCCCACCCTTTTTTTTATCTTCTCATTTATGTGTGCATTAGCATCATCAGGCGGAGGAGAATTGGCACCGGAGCACAAGGGAGCTGCAACTCACAAGGCCCCGGTGGGCCATGGCACAGACACCGAGGCCACCAGTGATACGGAGGGCGAGGGGAGCTTCACAACGGGGACCCGTGGTGACACCAGCGACACCGACACGTCCTCGGATGGGAGCTCCCTAGCGGTGGCGGCAACATCCGTGCCCCCGCCTCTACAGGTACAGCCGCCACCCAGCGCACCAGCACCGCCCTCCCAGCAGCCCCTCAGCCTTCGCTCCGTGCCCGCTCGCCCAAGAAGGCGGGCATCACCTTCGCCCCAGGCACCTCAGGCCCTGCCCCTGTTACCCCTGCTGCCCTCAGTGAGGAGGTCATTGACCTCCTACAGACCATCATTGTTGGGCAGTCTACCCTTTTGAATGCCATCCAGGGGGTAGAGAGGGAGGTGCATCGTAGCAATGCATACCTGGAGGGCATACATTCGGGTCAGGCTGCCCATCAACGATCGTTCAATTCTCTGGCCTCAGCACTGACGGCAGCTATTGTCCCTGTTTCCAGCCTCCCTCTTCTAACTGCCTCCACCCTGTCTCTGTCTCCTGTTCCTCAGCCTATCCCATCCACACCATCAGACCAGCCTGCACACACCTCAACACCCAAGGGCAGCTCATCCAGACATTAGCACCACAGATCACACAAACATTCACCCAAGCAACACCCAGATGCAGACATGCCAACAGCCACTACCACCTCTGTGTCCCCCTCCTCCTTGTCTCCCTCCTCCCTCCCTGTGACGTCTCCACTCACACCTGCATGCACACCACCAACAGCCAGTACTTCCATCACCAGCACACCCTCCAGTACAGTCCGCACACGTGCAGTCACCACCCCCACTGCCATTTACACGTCCCCTGTGTCCTCTCCCACTGTGTCTGTCACCCCCCTTCCAAGACACACAAACGCAGGCAGCCACCCACCCAACAGCCAACCACCTCACCACAGCCTCCAGCCCATGCACCTTCACCCAAGGACAGCACACCTGACTCTCCTACAACCACCTCCTCTTCCTCCACTCCCATAACCACTACACCTACCCTTTACCTTGGTCCTAAACATTTTTACCTCTCCACTCTTGACCTCTTTCCCTCACCTGACCCACCCCCTCCATCTGCTAAGAGTCCCAAGAGCGCCTCAGCCACCACCAGCCCGGCTTCAAGGGTCACCGTAGTGCATGGATTTTGGAGTCCCCCCTTTGCCAGCAGTGATACATCGGTCAGCAGCAAGGGGACAGCGAGCCCCCCCCCTGGAAAGAGGACCCGTAAAGTAAGGGGCCGCCGCGAGAAGCCTGACACGGCTGCCCCCAAGGACCAAAGTTCAGCCACTTCACCTGCCACAACATCCAGGGGAGGCAAGGCCCGGAGAGCCACATCGAAGGAGGGCAAGGGCAGCAGGGCGGAGAAGTCAGCCAGCAGGAGCGCGGACCAGGAGGGCCCCACAAGCCCCATCCCGGGTGTGAGTGAGGACACCCAAGGGCCCAGGACACCGTCACCGAAGGGTCCAGCAACTGCATGGTCGGAGGGCGACTGAGCAGGGAGTCTTGGCCAGGTCTGACTCCCTTGACTTACAGAACAAGCACCGCTGAACAGGGCCCCGCCGTCCAGAAAGGCACCGCTGAACAGGGCCCCGCCGTCCAGAAAGGCACCGCTGAACAGGGCCCCGCCATCCAGAAAGGCACCGCTGAACAGGACCCCGCCGTGCAGAAAGGCACCGCTGAACAGGGCCCCGCCGTGCAGAAAGGCACCGCTGAACAGGGCCCCGCCGTCCAGAAAGGCACCGCTGAACAGGGCCCCGCCGTCTAGAAAGGCACCGCTGAACAGGGCCCCGCCGTGCAGAAAGGCACCGCTGAACAGGGCCCCGCCGTCCAGAAAGGCACCGCTGAACAGGGCCCCGCCATCCAGAAAGGCACCGCTGAACAGGACCCCGCCGTGCAGAAAGGCACCGCTGAACAGGGCCCCGCCGTGCAGAAAGGCACCGCTGAGCAGGGCCCCGCCGTGCAGAAAGGCACCGCTGAACAGGGCCCCGCCGTCCAGAAAGGCACCGCTGAACAGCGCCCCGCCGTGCAGAAAGGCACTGCTGAACAGGGCCCCGCCAAGACAGGCACCGCTCTGCCGGGCCCTTCATCTCAAGCACCGCTCCGCTGGGCCCTTCATCTCAAGCACCGCTCCGCTGGGCCCCGCTGTCTCAAGCACCGCTCCGCTGGGCCCTTCCTGTCAAGCACCGCTCCGCTGGGCCCCGCCGTCTCAAGCACCGCTCCGCTGGGCCCTTCATCTCAAGCACCGCTCCGCTGGGCCCCGCCGTCTCAAGCACCGCTCCGCTGGGCCCTTCATCTCAAGCACCGCTCCGCTGGGCCCTTCCTGTCAAGCACCGCTCCGCTGGGCCCCGCCGTCTCAAGCACCGCTCCGCTGGGCCCTTCATCTCAAGCACCGCTCCGATGGGCCCTTCCTGTCAAGCACCGCTCCGCTGGGCCCCGCCGTCTCAAGCACCGCTCCGCTGGGCCCTTCATCTCAAGCACCGCTCCGCTGGGCCCCGCCGTCTCAAGCACTGCTCCGCTGGGCCCTTCATCTCAAGCACCGCTCCGCTGGGCCCTTCCTGTCAAGTACCGCTCCGCTGGGCCCTTCATCTCAAGCACCGCTACGCTGGGCCCTTCCTGTCAAGCACCGCTCCGCTGGGCCCCGCCGTCTCAAGCACCGCTCCGCTGGGCCCTTCCTGTCAAGCACCGCTCCGCTGGGCCCCGCCGTCTCAAGCACCGCTCCGCTGGGCCCTTCATCTCAAGCACCGCTCCGCTGGGCCCCGCCGTCTCAAGCACCGCTCCACTGGGCCCTTCATCTCAAGCACCGCTCCGCTGGGCCCTTCCTGTCAAGCACCGCTCCGCTGGGCCCTTCCTGTCAAGCACCGCTCCGCTGGGCCCCGCCGTCTCAAGCACCGCTCCGCTGGGCCCTTCATCTCAAGCACCGCTCCGCTGGGCCCCGCCGTCTCAAGCACCGCTCCGCTGGGCCCTTCATCTCAAGCACCGCTCCGCTGGGCCCCGCCGTCTCAAGCACCGCTCCGCTGGGCCCTTCCTCTCAAGCACCGCTCCGCTGGGCCCTTCCTGTCAAGCACCGCTCCGCTGGGCCCCGCCGTCTCAAGCCCCGCTCCGCTGGGCCCTTCCTGTCAAACACCGCTCCGCTGGGCCCTTCCTGTCAAGCACCGCTCCGCTGGGCCCCGCCGTCTCAAGCACCGCTCCGCTGGGCCCTTCATCTCAAGCACCACTCCGCTGGGCCCCGCCGTCTCAAGCACCGCTGGCCGAATGACAGTGCCAGTTCTGTGTCGAGCTACTGTTCACGCTGCACTCGGGCCACCCTGCCTCCTCCATTGCCTGTGGAGACTGTTATCCACTTGATAGACTGTGGCTTTGTACTCCCCAGGATTGAACAGTGGGCAAGCCACCCACTGTAGAGACTTGAGAGACTGTGGCTTTGCACTGCCCAGGATGGCACAGCGGGCATGGTGGCCCCTTTGTGGATCTGGCGTTGTGGACTCATGTGGCTGTGGTGCCCCCCCTTCCCTTCCCCCTGAGGTGCCTGCAGTTTTATCATCTGATGCCCCTGCAGTGTTCTCTCCAACGGACTCAGGTCTCCTGTGTGGGCTTTGCCCATGTGTTGCTATACTTTGGCCCACGGAGAGTTGACATTTCAGTGACTGTGCAGGACTTATTGCCTCTATTTATCGGTTACGCAATGTTTTAACTTGATATATTTTGTTTCATTTTCCTATTTTACCATGACTTCAATGAACCTATTTTATACATAAATTTAGTTTCTCACTTTAATGATATCTTTTCATTATTCCGGGGGGTTTGGGTGGTGTCACTTTGACTTGGTGCTCTGCATTGGTATGTAGATAGTTGGGGGGTGGGTGTATTGCATATGTGTGTGCCCGTAACCCTTCCTCCTCCCCCTTCCCCTGTGTCGTAGGTGCGGTACTCACCGTTGTCGTCTGCGCCGGAGTTCGTACTCGTGGTAGATGAGCAGGTAGACGAGTGCAGATAGGATGTTCAATTCGGGTTCCATGCTGTCCTCCGTCCTCGTGGAGTGTATAGAGGTGACCGTTTTCCCGTTCGTAGTCTGTTTCCGCCGTGTTTTTATCGGCGGGGCTCCCGCCCCGGAAAAGGTGGCGGATTGGTGAGTTGTGATAGGGTGGGCAGAACATTGTCTACCGCCTGCCTGTTGGCGGTGACCGCCGTGCTGTTTGTTTGTCCCGCCGTGGCGGTCTGAGTGTTAAGGTGGCGGTCTGGGTTGGCGGTTCCCGCCAGGGTCAGAATTCCATTTTTTTTACCGCCTGCCTGTTGGCGGGTTGGCCGCCGCTTTATCACCGACCGCCAAGGTTGGAATGACCCCCTGTGTTTCCAAGTGATTTGTGGACTGAATGTAAATTTAATGTTGATTGGCCAGACCATGAACCCCCAAGAGACCCAGTAACGGGTGCACCATCTGAAGAACTGATGGATAATTGATAATTGAGTTCTTGAAAATCAAGCAGGCAGATTTAAGAGCCCCTAATGCCTCCTTGTGCCACATTGATGTAAATTGTTTGATGCTAATGTGGTCCAACAAAGCCAAAATCACCATACCAAATTTACAAAGTGGTGCAATCCATGCATTGCACCACTTTGTAACCCTTTGTACTACATTATGCCTGCACCAGGCATAATGTATGCCAAGGGGGCATTCCCCTGTTAGGAGGGCCGATAAAATGGCACAACAAAATCTAAAAGATTTCTTTGCGTCAATTTTTTGGCAGGGGACATGCCATTGTTTTCAATGAGCCCCTTTGTGCTGTTCAGTGTTAGTACTAACATTTTGGTGCTAACCCTGAACAGTATACCAATAGGGTCAGAAATTCTGACGTTATTGCCCCCTACCCTGTGGCATGGTGTGCTGTATTTTAAAAAGGGCGCACATGTGGTGGCGATGGTGGGGTGCTATGGGGTGCAAGGAAAGTGGTGCTTCACTGGGTGCTGCACCACTTTCCTTAAATCTGCCCTGCGGTGTCTCTGAAAGACATAGATTGGCAAAGGATTGACAGGATGCCACAGGAATCAAAGAAGTTGATTCATGTCATTTATAAGAGATTGTTGCAGGCTTTTAAACATTTCAGTGGTACAGGGACAATAGAAGCTAAAGATAAGGGCTATTTTGTGTTTAGATTTGTGCAAAGATTGAACCAGACATAAGTGAGCCGATTCAGCAGCATATGATTTGTTGCAAATCTTGCAGTATGCAAAATACTGAGGTGATGAATTGGAATTGAAGCAGAACAAGTTGAAAAAGAAGTTTATGGTCATGACATTGAAAACTGCACAAAAATCTAGTCAAAGCTCACAAACGATGGTGAACACTTTGATATGCAAGGACTACAATAGCAGGGAAAGAATGTATTCCAACCTAGAGGTACAGGGCATGGTGTTAAAGTAGATCAGACTGGTGTTGTTTACATCCAGGCTTTGAAGAGATCTAGTCCATATCATGTGTGCAGAAATTTGGTTAATTGTTGAAGAGAGTGTCCCCTTAATAATGTGAATAACCAGGTACAGAATAATGGAGCTACCCAAGTACAAGGTAATAATCAGGTTCAAATTCAGAGAGTTGAAATACCCGAATGGAGACTGTAAGTGTGTCCCAAGGGCAGCAGATGCAAATACCGCAAGCCCAGATGACTCAACAAAAAATGGTTGTTCCCCAACAGAACTTTAATCAAATTGCAAGTGCAAATGTGAACCAGTTAGCATTTTAGTTTCCCTCAATGGATCTGAGTGATGAGGAATTTTCAGAAATTCTTCAAGCAGATAGGTTAGATGATGAGGATTTCATGCTACGTGGAACCTTAGAAGTCGATCAAAGTGGTCCATACATAAATGCTAATGCCAGGGGATACAGTGTGTCAATTCTGGTTGACACTTGGGATACACCCTCCTCTGTTAGAACATCAGAAGTACCAACTTTGCCCCTTTCAGGAAAGAGAATCCAAGTTATAGAAGTCAAAAACAAGCAATTGACCAACCCTGTAAAATAATCTGTCCCTCTAAAAATAGCTTTATTCGAAGATGGGGACCAATTTGCGGTCTGTGATTCAAGTCCTGTGAGCTTGATTGGATGCAACCTACTGAGTAACCTAAATTGTTCTATATGTTGCACACACACCGAGGAATCACAATACAGACAAATGATATGTCCTGTGAAATTGCGAAGCAGTACCGGAGTGTCACATTGTACCCAATGCTGAAATGTAATGATTTGCCCGAAGATTTGAGAGACACAGTGACACCTAAAGTTTAGGATTTTTCAGGACAAGAGATAGGACTCATTAAAGAAGTTGAGCTTGTAAAGATAGCATTGAAGCCCAATGCAGTGAATCAAAAAATTCCTCCATATAACATGACACCTGAACCAGTTGTTGGAATTGCTCCCTAATTGATTGTTTGATTGAGCAAGGTATCCTAAAGGAGGTAATGTGAAATCCATGTAACTCTCCCATTCTAGGACTGTGGAAGCCCAATGGAAAGTACTGCAGAGTCCAGAACCTGGGAAAAGTTAATGTAATTGTTGTCCCATGTTGTCCTGTGGTATCGAATCCTGCAGTGATTTTGTCCCAAAGTCCATGAAAAGCAGAATAGTGCACTGTGATTGACCTTTGCCAAGCTTTTTTTTTGCCATTCTGTTGCAGGATGAGAGCTAATTTATCTTTGTGTTACAGTTGGCATTTGTGTTTTGGCATAGTGCAGAGTTCCACAAGGGTCTGCCTAGAGCCCTTTGATTTTTACCAGATCTTGAAAAAGAATCTGAAGTCACTTAAAATGCCCTATCATTCAGTCTTAGGGCCTCATTTAAAAAAAACAGTGATGTATTGGTCCCGAGGTTTCAGATTTCTTACACTGCCCAACCATTCCCTAACGGTATTTACTATACAGAGCTCCATGGCACATGTTTTCACAGATGCATCAGAAATTCAGAATTTCTGACGCATCTGTGGCACTATCATGATGCATTGCTGTGCTAGCGTAAAAAAAAAGACGCTGTTCCAGCAATGCGAGGAAGGCTCCCATAGACAAGAGCACTGTGCCATTTTAATGCCGGCTTTGAGCAGGCATGGAAGTTTTGATGCAATGAAGTCACAGAACGATGCAGTGATATGTTGATAATTGCACTGCATCAGTTCTGCATGGCTTTTTGCCCAGGAACTCCTACCTTGCATACATGCGTCGGTTTGTAAATTTGGAGCAGTGTAAAGCATTGCTTAGTGCCACTGCTGTGACTGTAAAAAAAAAAAGACTAAACAGTGGTACAAAGCCCTTGTGAATGAGGCCCTTAGTGCAGTATACTAATGACCTACTTCTTGCATTGAATATGCAAAAAGCATGCATGAGAGACATAATTGGTCTCCTGAATCATTTAGGAGAAAATGGACAAAACCTTTCCCCAGGAAAAGGACAGTATTGCAAGAAAGACGTCCTGTACTTAGGCCACCACATTAAGAAGGTGTTGCAAAAATCTTTTTTTAGCAGTTTTGAAAATGAATCCCCCTACCACTCAGAAAGAAGTCCAAATGTTACCGGTAATAGTTATCTAATGTCATAATTGGATTCCAAACTTTTCTCCTTTGGCCAAGCCTTTACAGAGGCAGACACACAAAGATGTGTCTGATCCAGTACCATTGGATGACAACTGCATACATCTCTTCCACAAAGCTGAGAGGTAGCCTATGTAATGCCCCAACTCCTGGAATGCCTGATTATAACAAATGTTTTTCTTTATATTATTGTGAGTGGGACAGATGTGCTCCCTCAGTTTCGACTCAGATGCACAGAGATGCAAACAAGACTGTAGCTTACTTTTCTGACACACTTGATTCTGTTGCCTCTGCGCTGCCTTGTTTGAAGGTGGTTGCAGTTTTGACTGTCATCATTGAATAGTGCAAAGGCATTGTTATGGGTCACACTCTGAATGTTTTCGTTCCACACTTTGTGGAAATGTTGTTAACCCAAACAAAGACTCAGGTGCTCATTCTGCCGCCCGCCAAACTCAACTCGCCACCTGACCTCTGGTGCCATCAGGATACCGCTGGCCGTATTCCAAATTCACCTAAGGGCCGGCGGGCAGAAACAGTGCTTCCGCCCACGAGCCCTGTGGTGAAGAGGGCCTTAACATTGACACTGGCTCGGAAATGAGCCGGCGCCAATGTTGCAGTGCAGCGGGTGCAGCAGCACCTGTCGCACATTTCACCGCCCATAATTCATGCATGGGCCCCCCAGAGGGCCCCCTGCACCCCCATTCCACCAGCTTTTTCACAGCAGTGTGAACGACCATGGAAAGGCTTGCCGAACTGAAAATTACTATTTAATATTTGTTGAAGGCTCCTATTTGAGAGACCAAGATGGTACACTGAGAGCTGGTTATGCAATTTGTGATTGAATCCTTCATGTTTCGAGGAGTCTTTTCTGCCCAGGTAGCCAAATTGTTTGATCTTACTAGAGCTTGCTGTGTTTCAGGAAAGCTGAAAGTGACAATCTTCACTGATACTCTGTATGGCTGTGATGTTGTTCATGATTTCGGACAGTTGTGGTCCCAGAGAGGTTTATGACCTCCTCTGGATTTCCTATGCACAAAGGTGACAACAATTATAATTTGTTAAATGCATTACAGTTGGCTTTAAACATTGGTCTTGTCAAGTATGCTGCTCATAAAACATCTACTGATTATGTAATTTTGGAAAATACATATGCAGATGAAGTGGCGAGATATTGCGCCCTAAGCTGCACTTCCTTTAATGGAGAATGGAACAATGACATTAATGATGACTCAAGGTTTCTAGATAACTGCTGCTGATACCTGGGAGGAAGTTAAGAGATTGCAGGAAGAAGAGACAGAAGAGGGAGAGCAGATTTGGATTAGAGCAGGATGTGTCAAGAGAAATGAGAATGATATTTGGATTTTGAGTGATGAAAGAGCTGTGTTGTCAAAAGGTTTGCTATCACCGATGGCTAGACACTTTCATGGACAGGTACATAGAGGTCAAGACTCAATGATAAGAACCTTTAGAAGATATGGTTTAAGCCCAGATTCAGAATAATAGCACAAGCCGTGTGTCACAGGCGTGTCACATGCCAGCAGATGAATGTAGGAAATTGCACAGTAGTTACACTGAGTCACATAGGCATATCAGAAGGAACATTCAATAGGATGCTGTTAAATTTTATAGAGCTACCCGTGTGCAACGGACTGAGATATGTTTTAGTCATTGTATGCAATTTCTCTTGTTGGGTTCAAGCTTACCCAACCAGGATCAATGACAATATCACAGTAGCAAATCTGTTACTTCGGGAATTGATTTCCAGATTCGGCTTCCCGACTTCTTAAGAGTCAGTCCAAGGAACACACTTCAATAGTGAGGCCCTGAAATTATTAAGTGTGGCATTGCAAGTTGAGGAAAGACTACAGTGCAGTTACAGACCTGAGGTTTCGGGACTGGTGGAACAAGTTAATGGTACTCTGAAATCTAGATTGGCAAAAGCTTTTCAAGGCTTTTCACCGCCTTGAAAAGGCCAGACACATTGCCTCTTGTCTTGATGAGTATGCGCACTTCACTCAACAGAAAAACTGATTTGTCCCCACTTGAAATCATCATGGGGAGGGCCCTGAGATTGCCACCTGTGTCTATGAATGTGCTTGTGAACATTACAGAGGACTTGGTGCTGAATTATTGCAAAGGACAGGCTGACGTGTTTCGTTCTTTGTCTCATCTGAATAAAGATGCTACAGTACAGCTGCAGCAGGAGCTTTGCCATGACCTATGTACAGATGACTGGGTCATGCTGAAAAAGCATGTAAGGAAATCATGCTTGGAACCAGGTTGAAAAGGTCCCTATCTGGTAGTTCTGATCACTACCACGGCTGTGAAATGCGCTGGTCTCGCTAACTGGGTGCATGCTAGCTACACTTGCAAAGTTCCAGGTCCCCTAGATGATACAGCACCTGCTCCTGAAGGGTTGGTTATAGTGAGTCAGAGGGATCAGGTTAGTCAAGCTGGTGGGGCTGGACAAGTGGCTGCTGCAGCACAAGTACACACTGAGTGGGGTCTGACCGAGTCAACATCAGTTGTTGGTACAGAAGAGTCTAGACAGAATCAGTTGACTCATGCAAGCTTGGATGCTCACTAAGGACCAATTCCTGTTGATTAAAGAGCTGGACCAGAAGATAGTTGGCTAAGTGAGCAAACAGAGCCAGCTGTACAAGTGTCTCTGACAATTGCTGAAGGGACTGAAGAGTAAAACCAAAGTGACAGTGATGCTGAGGGTCGAGTGAATAGAAGATCAAAGAAAAAAATTGTACCAAGCCAAAAATACTCACCACCTGAATGGACATAATTTGCTGCCAATGACTGGGAGAATGAGTTTGCAATATTTTGCTTTAACCATTCAATTCAGTTCAATATTCTCGAGTTTGAGATTGTGGTGGTACTGAACTTTGAAATCTCATTGCCGCTTGATGCAAAAAGACATTGGCCCACATTACAACTGTGGCGGTTGGTGATAAAGTGGCGGTCATACCGCCAACAGGCTGGCGGTAAATACCGCCAAATTATGACCATGGCGGAAACAGTTCAGACAGACAGCCACTTTAACACACCGATTTACAGGGCGGAATCTACAGGCACCACGGCGGTAACCGCCTACAGCCAGGCACAAGACAATGTTCTGCCCACTGTATTAAGACACAGGAAACCACTATCTTTTCCGGGGTGGTACCAATGACATCAAAAGCCTGGCAGAGACAGATCTCAGAAGTTAAAGGACTCACCTGTGGAGACTCAGGGAAGAACCACAACAGCATGGAGCCTGAGCTGCACATATTCCCAATGTTGATTTAAGTCCTGCGCCACTACGAACACCAACGATGCCAAAGACGACCACAGTGAGTACAGCCAACTAGCACACAGGGGAGGGGGGAAGGAAAAAGAGAGTGACACACACATAACAAGCAACACCCCCACCCCCAACACCATACACACAAGCAGATGCAGTAACATAACATATTTACCCCGTACCCCTCAGGAATAATGCAAGGACAACTCCAATAGATAAAAGTGAGTGTAACAAGATAAAATAGTAGCAATACATGCATCCAAATCAAAAAGTATATACACATTTACAAATGAAGGGGCAATACCCAGTCCTCAATGGTCATGGGCCACAGGGCCACATTACAAAGTCCAAGGCCCCACTTCACTCCTGCAACAACACGGCGAGAACACTGCAGCGCACCAGGTCAAAAATAGGCAGGCACCTCAGGGGGAAGGGGAACGGGGGGAACTTCAGCCAGCAGATAGTACAACGCCACTGGTCCTGGATGGGGCAACATGCCCTGCGCTTTGTCCTGGGGAGTGCAAGGCCACAGTCTCTCAAGTGGGTGACTTCCCCACTGGATCTGGAGGGGGCAACATGCCCTGTACTTGGTCCTGGGGAGTGCAAGGCCACAGACTCTCAAGTGGATGACTTCTCCACTGGTTCTGGAGGGGGCATTTTGCCCTGTGATCTTCATCCTGGGGAGGATGGGGTGAGTGGGTGGCATCTCCACTGGTTCTGGAGGGGGCATCGTGCCCGGTGATGCAGATCTTGGGGAGTGCAAGGTCACAGTCTCTCAGGTGGGTGTCAATCCCACAGGATTTGCAAGGGGCAGGCCGCACAACAGCCCATAGAGTCAGGTCTACAGAATGTACACTGGTGTTGATGGCTGACCAATGGTGGCAGTGGTGCTGCTGCTGCTTGTAGTGGTGGGGGGAGGCTCCAGCCCATCCCCTACAGCCTCAGGCAGCTACCCACTAGTGCTGGTGGTGGTGGTGCTGGTGGCAGTGCTGCTGGTGGAGCTGGTGGTGGTGGGGGGAGGCCCCAGCCCATCTCCTGCAGACTTAGATGGCTGCCCCACCATGGTTGGTGGTGTGGGCTCTGACAGAGTCCTAGCACCAGGCCCCTTGTCCTTACTGCCTGCTGCTGCAGGCCCCTTGCCCTTTCTACCTGCAGCTGGGGATGGCTCTTTGCCCTTCCTCCCTGCAGCTGGGGGTGGCTCCTTGCCCTTCCTTGCAGCAGCTGGGGGTGGCTCCCTTCCCTCCCTTGAAGCACTTGGGGCAGACACCCTTTCCTTCTGGCTGGCCAATGGCCGTGATCCTTTCCCACCTGGAGTTGCTGGGGACACTACTGTGAACTGAGTGGCTGAGGTGCTTGCCTGGGTTTTGACCACCATGGCCTGAAATGAAGGACAGGGGGGAGGATGGGTAGGGAAGAGGTCAACGGCGGAGAGGCAGATCTTCTTAGGGACATTGGGGCAGTAAGAGGGAGAAGGTGTGGGAGTGGAGGAAGTGGAAGTGGTTGTAGGAGGTGTCAGTCTGCTGAGATTGGGTGCAGGTGCATGGACTGGATGCTGTTGTGAGGTGGATGGCTGTTGGGTGTCTGAGTGCTTGCTTTTGTGTACTTTAGGAGGGTGGGATAGACTCAGTGGGAAAGGACACAGGGGACGTGTGCATGGCTGTTGTGGAGGTGTCTGCCAGTGATGTATAACCCTGTCCCTCTTCCCGCCGCAATGTCCCTAAGAAGCTTTTCCTCTCTACCATTGACCTCTTTCCTACCCCTACCCCTCCCACCCATCCTTCATGTCTGGCCGGGTGGCAAAAACACAGGCAAGCACCTCAGCCAACCAGTCCACAGACCCAGTAGTCTCCACACCCACGCATGTGTGGAAAAGGATCCAGGGCACTTGTGCAGATGGTGAGGGAGCCTGCACCAGGCAGCCTCAAGGAAAAGGTGCCTACCCCAGCTGCTGCCCGGAATGCAAAGAGCCAGCCCCGGCTGCTGTCAGGAACGGCAAGGAGCCACCCCAGCTGCTGCCAGGAAGGGCAAGGAGCGAGCACCAGGTGCAGCCAGGAAGGGAAAGGTGCCAGCAGCAGCAGGCTGGGACAAGGGGCCTGGGACAGGGACTCAGGCGGAGCCCCCACCACCAACCATGGTTGTGCAGCCGTCTGAGGCTGTAGGGAATGGGCTGGAGCCTCCCCCCACCAGAAGCAGCAGAACCACCACACCACTGGGCAGCCGTCACCACCGGCAGACAGTATGTAATCCTCATCCACGGGCTGCTGTGCAGTCTACTCCCTGCATATCCAGTGGATATGACACCCACCTGAATGACTGTGACCTTGCACTCCCCAGGATCAAGAGCACAGGGCACGATGCCTCCTCCAGAACCAGTGGGTAAGAGACACCCACCAACCCCAGTCTCCCCAGGATCAAGAACACATGGCACAATGCCCCCTCCAGAGCCAGTGGGTAAGGGACACCCACCAACCCCAGCCTTCCCAGATCAAGAGCACAGGGCATGATGCCCCATCCAGAACCAGTTGGTAAACCACCCACCAACCCCAGCCTCCCCAGGATCAAGAGCACAGGTCACAATGTCCCCTCCAGAGCCAGTGGGCAAGTCATCCACCTGAGCAATTGTGGCCTTGCACTCCCCAGGACCAAGCACAGGGCATGTTGCCCCCTCCAGAGCATGTGAGCAAGACACCCACTTGAGTGACTGTGGCCTTGCCCTCCCCAGGACAGAGCACCGGGCTTGTTGCCCTCTCCAGAGCATATGGGCAAGTCACCCACTTGAGAGACTGTGGCCTTCCACTCCTCAGGACCAAGCACAGGGCATGTTGCCCCCTCCAGAGCACGTCGGCAAGTCACCCACTTGAGAGACTGTGGCCTTGCACTCCCTAGGACCAGCACAGGGCCCCTTCCAGAACCAGTGATCTTGTTCCATCTGCCGGCTGAGTTGTCCCCCATTCCCCGTTCCCCTGAGGTGCCTGCCTATTTTCCAACTGATGCCCCTGCAGTGTCCTCTCCGTGTTGGTGCAGGTGATGAGTGGGGCCTTGGAATTTGGCCTGTGGCCCTGTGGCCACACACACTGAGGACTGGGCAGTGTCCCTTGAACTGTACATTTGTATATACCAATTACATTGCATATTTATTATTTATACTGTGTTGATCTTATACACTCACTTTAGTAAATTCCTGTTGTCCTTGCAATATTCATCCGAGGAACAGGGTATATATGTTTTATTACTGCAGCTTATTGTGTGTATGGTGTTGTGGGTGGGGGTGTTGTGTGTGTGTGTCACTCTCTTTTTCCTCCTTCATCCCTTGTGTGCTAGGTGGCTGTACTCACTGTTGTCATCTTCGCTGTCGTTGGTGTTCGTGGTGGAGCAAGACATAGAAGACCATGGGGAAGACATGCAGCTCGGGCTCCATGGTGGCGTGGTTGTTCCCTGTGTCTCCAATGGTGAGTCCTTTCACTTCTGTGCAGTGTTTCCACCAGGCTTTTGATGTCATTGGTACCGCCCCAGAAAAGGTGGCGGATTGCAGGTTCTTAGTATGGTGGGCGGGACATTTGCTACCGCCTGGCTGTAGGCGGATACCGCTGAGGTGGGTGTGGTTTCCACCCTGGCAGTCGGTGTGGTAAAGTGGCTGTCTATCTGAGTTCTCACCACTATGGTCATAATTTGGTGGTAATTACTGCTAGCCTGTTGGCAGTAATACCTCCACTTTATCACTGACCGCCAGGGTTGTAATGAGGGCAAAAATCTACAAGTGCCCTCAGTTTAGAAAATCCCATAGCAGATCAACAACCCCTATATAATGATGCGAAATACTTACACACTGATGTTTCTAGATGTGATTTGTCTGCAAATGTATATTATAAGTTGTTATATGAGTGTGTAGATACCATGAAGCTAGAGACTGTTATGTGTGTATGCAATTGCCTTCATCCGTGAGTGAGGGAATTACCTATCATAGTTTACCCTTAACTTATTGAATTTCCTGTAGCAATGTATTAACACTTTTGTATCAACAGGAGTATTATCATTTTAATTATTTGGATTATGATCTTGTCTTTTCAATTGTCCCAATTCTTGAAACATTTGAGCAATATTGCCACAGCGAAAATAATGGACACAGAGGGAAATTTCTTGGCACCTACATTGACATTTGGTATAGTTTATGCTCGCAAAATAATCCTACCTGTGTGTCCTCACTCCAGTAGAAAAAGAGTTTATTGGACAAGTCAAAGAAAGGAGAAGAGCAATGAAGGCTAAAATAGAAAAGGGAGTGGTTGTAGAAAGTTAGAGAAAGGAAGAGACACATTCAGTAGCTGGAAAACAAGTATCCCTTGCTTTAGATTGAGAAAATGTTGAAAAGTTATGTGTAAAGACTATACAATATGTAGGGACTAGTGAATGAAGACCTGTGTTTTGGTTTTAGAGTGTTTGGAAATTCATGTGGAATGGTGAATGTAGACATGTGCATTTGTTTCAGAGCATTTGGACATTCATGTTGAATGGATAGGACCCCACCATATCAGGTGTTTATTTCATTTGTGGAAAAAACACCTACTACAAGCTGCTGAAAGACTGGTATGGAACATGTGACCTGGGAGTAGTTTGTCCAAAGATTTATCATATGGACCTTTTTAATGATCCAGTCTGGGCTGAAAAATCAAAATCCAGAATCAGGAGATGTGTTAGAGCCTCAGAGATTGTAAGAGATATCTTGTGTGCCATAATTCCATCAGTGGGATGCTCGTGAATGATCTCAACATGAGGAAATTGCCAATAATAATAGATAAGTTATCTACAGACACTGCAGGTGCCATCTTGTTGATGGACACAGAAATGGTTGCTGTGAGATCAATGGTTTAACAAAATTGCCTTGCCTAAGACATTCTTCTTGCAAAGGAGGGTGAGGTTTGCAAAATGTTGCAAGCCCAACAGTTCTGCACCTATGTTCCTGACAATAGCAAGGAGATAGGAAATTACATCGCAAATATGTCAAACTTGAAACAGGAACTGAAGGAGTTAACAGCAACAGGTGCCTGGGAAGCAATAGAATTTATTTTTCAGGCGTTGGAAAGTGGTTTGGAAATCTAGGGAGAGGAAATGTTGGAACAATTCTGAGACATCCATTTTTAATGGCTTTGTGTGCCCAGTTGCAGTTGGCCTTTACAAATTCTACAAGAATCTGAAAGAGCGAAGCTCAAAGGGTAAAAGGTTATATGAAGAGACTGAGATGGAGGCTAAGAGTAACATTCACTATAGATACATCAGGCAGTTAGAGGAGTCCAGAAGACCTTACTTGGAATGACAGCTGAAATTTTGAGCTGTCTCATTGAAAATGAGAGTTTGAGGTGTTTTGTGATGGCTTCCTTTGCCATCAGAGGGGGGAGTGATGTAGCAGAAATCCTACTACTGTCCCTCATGTCACTGTGGTCATCTACTTGTGACAGTTTATGCATTATGTTAACCAAAGTACTAATAGTTTGATTGTAAAGTGATGCACTGAGAAGTCATATTAGTGGGCATTCACTCTAGACTAGCTATTGAAACCTATTTGGTATAAAGATTAATGGGCAGATTTAAGAAAAGTGGTGCTACACCTAGTTCAGCGCCATTTTCCTTGTGACCCTTAGCGCCCCCCTACCACCACCATGTGTGCGCCATATTTAAAGTACAGTGTACCATGAGGTAGGGTAAGAGGCAATAGCATAATTGTTTATGGTGCTATTGATGTACTCTGAAGGCGTAGCGCCAAAAGTTTGCAGAGTACATAGGGGCCCATTATGAATAATGGCATGCCCGCTTTTAATGACTTCTCTGAGCAGACATTAAAAATGCTGAAAAAAATGGTGCAAGGAAGTCTCTTAGATTCCCCCCCTTGCATAGATTATGCCTGATGCAGGCATAATGTGGTCAAGGGTTTACAAGGTGGCACAGTGCATGCATTGCACCACGTTGTAAAGGTGGCACAGGGAAAATGGCACTTTAGCGCCGTCTTAGCATTAAAAAAACGATGTTATGGCGGCACTAAGGTGGCACTGGGAGCTCTTAAATATGGCCCCAAGTTTCATATTTGAAGAACTAATCTGTCATTATGTTATATTTTAGAGTATAAACTAATAGTCTACATTACAAAGATATTCGATTTTTAAAGAGAAGTGTTTTAAAATCATATGCAAAAATAGTGGAATGTAGTTCTGCACCACATTAACAGAAATGTATGAACAGAGCTATTTTATTTAAAGTTATTATAACATGAATGCTAATTACAGTTTATTAATGCTGACCATATAGTTTGTGAATTAGAAATGTTTTATTTGCATAGTTTAATGTGCTGTTTTAATTCACTTGCATTAGCCTAAGTGTGGCCTGTTGGGCCCTGTATTTGTGACTTGCAAAAAATGTCTAGTCATCTTGCTAACATGAACCTTTCTTCCAGATTTCACTCTCATGCAAATGCTAGCTTGGTAATAGATGTCTATTGTTCTACACATAGTTTATCTGGGAAGTCTTCCTTGAGGACGGAATATTTAGGACTGTGGACTTGCAACACATACATTTGTAGCAATCTTGCATGGAAGAGCACATGGAAAAGACTGTTCTCATGAAAAATCTGAGAATCCATTGTTTCAGTTTGAGCCTCATTATTTTTTTCTATTGGATGTTACACCTTCACCATCATGTGGAATGATGGACTAATGAATCATTTTGCCCTATGAATTTTAGTGTACTGTTTCCCAGTTGGACTTTGTTCAGAAGCAGAACCCAAAAGATTCAGAATCGTTTTTTGCCATTCTGCTTGCTGAACTCCTTGAACTCTGAGAAGTATTGCTCTACCCTTAGCCTTTAAAATGCTTTGCTGAGTCTTAGAGATTTTTCCCCTGACCCAAAGAGGAAGACTTTTGCCTGAGACCCTGAAATGCTGACACCTTCCCTTTGACTTACTTTTGTCCACTTTAGTTAGTGACCTGTTGCCCAAGATATCCTTTCCCAAATTAATGTTGCCCTTTTTGTCTTTTGCCAGAATGTGTTCCGCCCAGCACATGCTAATCCTGGATCGGCTAACTTGTAGGGTTTTCCCCTTGCCTAAATTAGCTGAACTTATATGATTTGAATTTCTTTAATACTCTTTACAACTGAGCACCGCTTGTTTTGTGCACATCAGGTAATTCTGTTGATATTCTGTATTGCATATGTGCAGTGCCTAGTTCTTCTTATGTTAGCTTGCCCGAACTTGTTTCATCGCCTTGGTCTACCCTTGGTGATATTTTATCTTTATAAATTTGTCTTGAGATTTGTCTACATTACTTTGAGTTTAAGCTTGTAATAAAGGGCCAGATGTAGGAAACTGTTTGCGACTCGCAAACAGCAAAATTTGCCGTTTGCGAGTCGCAAATCGCAGTTTCCTATTCAGAAATGCATTTTGGGAGTCGGGACCGACTCGCAAAATGCATTTCCGACTCGCAAATAGGAAGGGGTGTTCCCTTCCTATTTGCGAGTCTGAGTGGGATGCAATACCATTTGCGACCGCGTACGCAGTCGCAAATCGTATCACAGTTACCATCCACTTCAAGTGGATGGTAACCCACTCGCAAATTGGAAGGGGTCCCCATGGGACCCCTTCCAGTTTGTGAATGGACCCCAAAAATTTTTTTCAGGGCAGGTAGTGGTCCAAGGGACCACTGCCTGCCCTGAAAAAAAAACGAAACTAAAGGTTTCGTTTTTTTTTTAAGTGCAGCTCGTTTTCCTTTAAGGAAAACGGGCTACACTTAAAAAAAAAAAAAACTGCTTTATTTAAAGCAGTCACAAACATGGAGGTCTGCTGACGACAGCAGGCCTCCATGTTAGCGAGTGCCTATACTCGCTATGGGGCCGCAATTTGCGACCCACCTCATGAATATTCATGAGGTGGGTCATTGCGACCCCATAGCGAGTCGCAGTCGGTGTCTGAGACACCGTACTGCATACCAATTTGCGACTTGCAAATTGCGAGTCGCAGGGACTCGCAATTTGCAAGTCGCAAATTGCCGTTTTGCTACATCTGGCCCAAAATCCCTTAACTTTATTTTGACTGGAGGATTCCTCGTATGCCCACATTGCTCATACTGTGTAATTGAACTGGCTTGTATTGGAGTTTAATGATTAGTTATCCACACCCTAATGCTGGGCCCAAAGATTCATTGACCTTGTCAGGCATTGATTCCTGCTAAGAAAGAAAATAGCAAGAGTGTTATATTTTGGTAAGGGTAAAATTATCACCTGCCCATTACAGAATCACAAATTTCAATGTAACGTTCTAGAGAGAACATCATGTTCTCTGTCCTGAAATTCAAATGGATCAATTGGGAACAGATGTGTTCAAACTCAGAGTGGCTTACCAGCAATCAATTGTTTGAGTTGGATGTCTAATCCATTACATGGAGCCACATATTTAATTAATTCCTGGGTGTTCTTAATGCCTTTCCATCATTCATTTTAACTAAAATGTGTTTGTAAAGGTTCAATTTCAACAAGCTTCAATAATTGGAATCACTCCCTGTTGCTGGGGATGGTGGCTTAAAATGCTTTCAGAGCTGTCAGTGGATTGCCTGACTTTAGTTCCATCATTTCATCTCCTTTTCGGATAGCCCTCTTGCCAACTACATTAGTTGGTGATCTAACAGAGTGTAGTATTCAGCATATTTTAAAATAAATCCAGGATCCTTTGAAGTATATTACTTGGTTACTCAGGAAAGCCTTTGCAAAAAGCACAACAAAGATTGCTAGAAGTCTAGGACTGCTAGCAAGCAATCCTAACTTCTCTTTTTATAGATGTGAAATATATTATCAAGATTCTTTCCTCCCTAGCATATGAAGAGAAGGTGAAGGCAATATCAACTATATTCCATGATAAGTTAACTCAGGATGGTATATTCCAATGTTAGACTTCACTGTAGTGTAGGGTGATCAAAGAATATAAGTGTCTAATCTTTCCATACTGAGGCATTCAATCCTATGGCATGTCAATATGATGTTGGTGTTTATCTTGATAAAAAACTGGATGACATGTCCCTTCTTTATGGATCTGTTGGTGAGGTTCATCATAAGTCTATACCTGAAAGTTGTCAAAAAAGGAACAGATTTTTCTTGGCACTTGCTTTATTTATTCTTTTAGTTATTTAAACTTTTTATTGTTGCTATTTATATAGTGCAACACTCATTCCGTCGGGGATATCACAGTGCTAGAACTCCTGCTACATAAAGGTTAATTTTGCATTAGTGTATTGCTGATGTTAGAGGAAAGACCACTGGAAAAGAATTCCAGTGGATGGCCGCCTGATGACTAAAATCTCTACCTCCCATTCTGTTTTTCTAAGGCGTTTAGCATTGACCAGCCCAGTATTAGCCAATCACAAGGTTTTTATGGTGTGTAAAAATCCACTCATGTATGCAGAATGGCCAGTCTAATGTCATATAGTGCATTGTGAACATGGCATAGTATCTTGAACTTGGCTCTGCCATAGACTGTAAGCCAGAGTAGTTAACTTCATAATCCTGCAGTCGAGTCTTTTAGCATGTAAGTTTTGTTTCTTTTAAACTGCATGTGATGCTATGTGGATTAAACCATCATTTAACCATTGATTCCATCTTGTTTGAGTGACTTCATTTTGTGTCCTGTGGCAGTTGCAGGGCAGCACAGTTTTTTTTTTATCACAGACGTTGTTCTCCTTCCCACAAGTACTGAGTCGGATGGTTTTTGGAACAAAGTATGTGGGATGCACAATTGATAACATTCACAAGACTGAGACTGTTTTTGCCAGAGGATTGTATGGCTTTGTCTTGAAACAAACATGGGTGCCTGGCCAGCTCCTGTGAGTGTTTCAATGCAGACAAGTACAACCAGCTTTAATTTCATATCAAAAGGGAGGGTGTTTCTAGCATTCTATCCTCGAGCTTGTTTTAAGGTAGAAAAGATGGGGAAACTTGGAGCTCAGGCAGGAGCTCGCCTGTGGAATGGACACGTTGCCCAGGGGACGGTTAATGGTTCCAATCAAGACTCCTGTCTGACTGATCTATAGGCACCCCAGTCGTACTTGCCAGGATGTTGACTGCACCTCAATCAGTGATGTATTTTAAATCTTGATTATTTAGTCCATGTATACATGCTCTGCTAATGCATTGCACATGTCTTTGTAAGTTTTGACCACCTGATTTATGCAGTTATATTTGCATATAGACATGTTCTGCTGCACTTCAGCTATACCCTTACTCTCATATATTTGTGTTTTTTTTTTTATGTTTGGGGAGTGCCTTAATAAACATAGTATCCAGAGTAAGAGTGTGGAATTCCTTTGGCATTGTGTCCTATTATTTCAAGTGAAAAGCAATACAATGTTGGCATAGTCGGCAGGATATGATATTAAAGTAAAAGATTAAAGTAAAATATGTTTGACAAAAAGTTAAAGGCAGTTTCCCAAATACCAAATGAAATACCAGGGTGGGATATAGCCCCCACGATACGCTTGAACATAAGCGGTCTCGCTGTGCTGGCTTGAGTGAAAATTGGAATGCGTGGAAGGTAGATGTTGAACCAGCAGATGTATTAGCCTGTTTGCAAAAGAGCTTATCACGTAAGAGAGAAGGGGCAGGATCCTCTTATGTGCTTATTGTAAAATGCATGAGAAATGTGCTCAGTTAGAATAGGAATGTGAGCAGATGGAAAACCAGTTGGTGGAAGCCACAAATACTTCTACAATGTTATCATGTCAAAACAAATCACTGTAAGATAAATTGGAAACTTATCAGACTGTGGAGAGCAGAATAAATGTAAAAAGAGAAGGGTGAAGGTTAATAAAAGGAAGGTTTGTTTAGCTATTGCCAAGGCAGGGATAGTCTGTAATCCTGAGGAATGGGATGGTAATATCTGGGATGCCCCTAAGTTTTCGGACTCTGGGAAGAGTGTTGCCAAAATAGTGGTCATGGTGAGCCAGAGGACCAGAAGGATGTCCGTGCACAGCACATTTACAAATAGAAACTACAGGGAGGGATCGCGATGCACACTCTGGAAGATTATTCTCAGCAAGAGATTAGTGATATCATGGACAGTTTTCATCAGGGACCTCTGGAAATGTTGCTTAAGTGAATGCTGTGATTACTTGATACAGGAGCCTGTGGAGTAATGTTGGATGTAGTAGATGCACTGATGTTTTGCACTCTCTGCACTGTCCCCAATATACAGGAGCAGTTTGAGGGTAATCAGGATGACACTGAAACTAGCCTGTTACAACTAGCGGTTTCGGGGTGTAATCTAAAATATCATACAGAGTCAGACTGGCCACCAAATGATAAACCCTAATACACATTGAGAGATGCTAAGCAGAGAATTAAGGAAGAAGGAATGAAATCTGCCGTACTCCTGAATGAGGCTCACAATCTATTGGAGGGACCGCTTACAGTATCAGTGTGAGCTGCAAAGACAAGAGGGTGCATCTGGGATTCTGGACTAGATGGCTGCCAAATGCTGAAGTGTTGTATACTTCATTTGAAAAACAGCTATTGGCGTGTTATTGGGCTCTGTTAGACACCTAACAATGACAGTAGGGCAAAATGTGAGTCTGAGGCCTAAGATTCCAATAATGCAGTGTATGATGAGTTCACCTAAATCTCACAGAATAGGGCATGTACAAGAAGCAAGTTTCATTAAGTGGAAATGGTACATGCAAGACAGGGCCTGCGTGGGACCAGTGGGAACCACAGCCCTACATGAAAAGGCCCCCGTGGAGGATGCAGAGGTGTTACAGGTAATGCCAGAAGTAAAAGAATAAAAGAATCACCAGTGAAGTGGGGTGAGCCGTTCAAGTCATTGTCTCTTGAGGACAGGAAGCATGTGTGTTTCACCGATGGTTCAGCAAAGTATGTGGGGGCCAAGAGACATTGTAAGGCAATGTCATACAACCCAATAACAAAAAAGCTGCTTTCCACCATTGGAGAAGGAAAGAGTAGTCAATATGCAGAACTGCATGCTGTATATCAAGCCTTAAAACAAGAATTACCTGCAAAATGTCAGATTTATAGTGATTCATGGTCCAATGCCAATGAATTAGCTACATGGCTTCCCACATGGCAGACACTGGCAAATGCATTCTTAGAAGGTGTGGTGCAAGGAATTGTGACCAGAAATCTGGGAAATGTTAGCACGAAGTACAGTTACTGTATATCATGTAGAGGCCCTCTGTCTCACTGACTCATTAGAACAATGGTTTTATTCCCTTGCAGACGAAAAAGCCAAAATCATGGAAGCAGAAGTGGCGACACAGGATTCTGATTTGATGGGGATGGCTAAATGGGCTCACTAGATATGCAGACACTTGGGAGAGAAGGCCACTAACAGGTGGGCAGAGATTAGAGTGATGCACATTGTAGGAGGCTGGACTGGCTTGTAGTGAGTACCTAGGGGTACTTACACCTTGCACCAAGCCCAGTTATCCCTTATTAGTGTATAGGGTGTCTAGCAGCATAGGCTGATAGATAATGGTAGCTTAGCAGAGCAGCTTAGGCTGAACTAGGAGACGAGTGAAGCTCCTACAGTACCACTAGTGCCATATTCACAATATCATAAGAAAACACAATACACAGATATACTAAAAATAAAGGTACTTTATTTTTATGACAATATGCCAAAGTATCTCAGAGTGTACCCTCAGTATGAGGATAGCAAATATACACAAGATATATGTACACAATACCAAAATATGCAGTAATAGTATTAGAAAACAGTGCAAACAATGTATAGTTACAATAGGATGCAATGGGGACACATAGGGATAGGGGCAACACAAACCATATACTCCAAAAGTGGAATGCGAACCACGAATGGACCTCAAACCTATGTGACCTTGTAGAGGGTCGCTGGGACTGTAAGAAAACAGTTAGGGTTAGAAAAATAGCCCACCCCAAGACCCTGAAAAGTGAGTGCAAAGTGCACTAAAGTTCCCCAAAGGACATAGAAGTCGTGATAGGGGAATTCTGCAGGAAAGACACAAACCAGCAATGCAACAACGATGGATTTCCAGTCGAGGGTACCTGTGGAACAAGGGGACCAAGTCCAAAAGTCACAAGCAAGTCGGAGATGGGCAGATGCCCAGGAAATGCCAGCTGTGGATGCAAAGAAGCTACTACTGGACAGTAGATGCTGAAGGTTCTGCAGGAACGACAAGGGGTAGAGACTTCCCCTTTAAAGGATGGATCCCCCACGCCGTGAAGAGTCGTGCAGAAGTATTTTCCTGAAGAAAGACCGCCAACAAGCCTTGCTAGCTGCAAATCGTGCGGTTAGGGTTTTTGGATGCTGCTGTGGTCCAGGAGGGACCAGGATGTCGCCAATTGCGACTGGGGACAGAGGGAGCGTCGAGCAAGACAAGGATCCCTCTCAGAAGCAGGCAGCACCCGCAGAAGTGCCGGAACAGGCACTACGAAGTGGAGAGAAACAGCTCACCCGAAGTCGCACAAAGGAGTCCCACGTCGCCGGAGGACAACTTAGGAGGTCGTGCAATGCAGGTTAGAGTGCCGTGGACCCAGGCTGGACAGTGCACAAAGGATTTCCGCCGGAAGTGCACGGAGGCCGGAGTAGCTGCAAAAGTCGCGGTTCCCAGAAATGCAGTCTGGCGTGGGGAGGCAAGGACTTACCTCCACCAAACTTGGACTGAAGAGTCACTGGACTGTGGGAGTCACTTGGACAGAGTTGCTGGATTCAAGGGACCTCGCTCGTCGTGCTGAGAGGAGACCCAGGGGACCGGTGATGCAGTTCTTTGGTGCCTGCGGTAGCAGGGGGACGATTCCGTCGACCCACGGGAGATTTCTTTGGAGCTTCTAGTGCAGAGAGGAGGCAGACTACCCCCACAGCATGCACCACCAGGAAATCAGTTGAGAAGGCGGCAGGATCAGCGTTACAGAGTTGCAGTAGTCGTCTTCGCTACTTTGTTGCAGTTTTGCAGGCTTCCAGCGCGGTCAGCAGTCGATTCCTTGGCAGAAGGTGAAGAGAGAGATGCAGAGGAACTCGGATGTGCTCTTGCATTCGTTATCTAAGGAAATCCCCAAAGCAGAGACCATAAATAGCCAGAAAAGAGGGTTTGGCTACTTAGGAGAGAAGATAGGCTAGCAACACCTGAAGGAGCCTATCAGAAGGAGTATCTGACGTCACCTGCTGGCCCTGGCCACTCAGAGCAGTCCAGTGTGCCAGCAGCACCTCTGTTTCCAAGATGGCAGAGGTCTGGAGCACACTGGAGGAGCTCTGGGCACCTCCCAGGGGAGGTGCAGGTCAGGGGAGTGGTCACTCCCCTTTCCTTTGGTGCATTGCTGGTTTGTGTCTTTCCTGTAGAATTCCCCTATCACGACTTCTATGTCCTTTGGGGAACTTTAGTGCACTTTGCACTCACTTTTCAGGGTCTTGGGGTGGGCTATTTTTCTAACCCTAACTGTTTTCTTACAGTCCCAGCGACCCTCTACAAGGTCACATAGGTTTGGGGTCCATTCGTGGTTTGCATTCCACTTTTGGAGTATATGGTTTGTGTTGCCCCTATCCCTATGTGTCCCCATTGCATCCTATTGTAACTATACATTGTTTGCACTGTTTTCTAATACTATTACTGCATATTTTGGTATTGTGTACGTCTATCTCGTGTATATTTGCTATCCTCATACTGAGGGTACACTCTGAGATACTTTGGCATATTGTCATAAAAATAAAGTATCTTTATTTTTAGTATATCTGTGTATTGTGTTTTCTTATGATATTGTGCATATGGCACTAGTGGTACTGTAGGAGCTTCACTCGTCTCCTAGTTCAGCCTAAGCTGCTCTGCTAAGCTACCATTATAAATCAGCCTATGCTGCTAGACACCCTATACACTAATAAGGGATAACTGGGCCTGGTGCAAGGTGTAAGTACCCCTAGGTACTCACTACAAGCCAATCCAGCCTCCTACACACATTCACCTTGATTTGATAAAAACAGTGATTATGCAATGTCCTATTTGTCAACACACTCAAAAGAGATCAGTCCAGAGACAGTCAGAGGTCAATTGGGGAAAGGGAAATTGCCGGGGGAGATATGGCAGATTGATTACATTGGCCACTACTGGATAGTCGAGAATGTCAATATGTGTGCACAGTGGAGGACACTTATTCTGTCTATTTGATAGCATATCCATGCAAGCATGATACCAAGTCCTGCACAATTAAAACACTAGGGCCCTCATTCTGACCCTGGCGGTCGGTGATAAAGCGGCGGCCAACCCGCCAACAGGCCGGCGGTCCAAAATATGCAATTCTGACCCTGGCGGGAACCGCCAACACAGCCCGCCGCATTAACACTCCGCCCGCCACGGCGGAACAAACAAACAGCGCGGCGGTCCCCGCCAACAGCCAGGCGGCAGACAATGTACCGCCCACCCTATCACGACCCACCAATCCGCCACCTTTTCCGGGGCGGGAGCACCGCCGATAAAAACACGGCGGAAACAGACTACGAACGGGAAAACGCTCACCTCCACATACTCCACGCGAGATTCCGGCAGTATGGAACCCGAGTTGCAGGTCATCCCCGCACTCCTATACCTGCTCCTGTACCAGGAGCACGCCCGGCGGCGCGGAAGACATCGGTGAGTACTGCACCTACGACACAGGGGAGGGAAAAGATTACCGGCACACAACCACCCACCCACACCCACTACAACACACACATCAATGCATTCCCACAGATCACTGTCACAACCCACAAACCCCCCCCTCCGAAATAATGCAAAGACCAAAAGAAGAGATCTTAAACGGGCAGATATATTGAAAAATGGACAGCAGTAATCCCAATAAATAAATAAACTATGTACAAAATATATACATCTACTAAATGTAGTCCAACCACTGTCCGTGGACCACAGTGGTCCTGAGCAAAGGGGCAAGGCCCAGTCCCACGACAAGAACTCCACGGAGAGAACACTGCAGGGGCATCAGAAAGAAAAAAGGACAGGCACCTCAGGGGGAAGGGAAGGGGGGTCACCTCAGCCACTTGAGTACACAACGCCAGATCCACGAGGGGACTCCATGACCACTGGCCCATCCTGGGGAGAGCAAAGCCACAGTCCATACAGTCCATACAGTGGGTGGCCTGCCAACTGGGCCATCCTGGGGAGAGCAAAGCCACAGTCCATACAGTCCATACAGTGGGTGGCCTGCCCACTAGGCCATCCTGGGGAGTGCAAAGCCACAGTCCATACAGTCCATACAGTGGGTGGCCTGCCCACTGGGCCATCCTGGGGAGAGCAAAGCCACAGTCCATACAGTCCATACAGTGGGTGGCCTGCCCACTGGGCCATCCTGGGGAGAGCAAAGCCACAGTCCATACAGTCCATACAGTGGGTGGCCTGCCCACTGGGCCATCCTGGGGAGAGCAAAGCCACAGTCCAAACAGTCCATACAGTGGGTGGCCTGCCCACTGGGCCATCCTGGGGAGAGCAAAGCCACAGTCCATACAGTCCATACAGTGGGTGGCCTGCCCACTGGGCCATCCTGGGGAGAGCAAAGCCACAGTCCATACAGTGGGTGGCCTGCCCACTGGGCCATCCTGGGGAGTGCAAAGCCACAGTCCAAACAGTCCATAACAGACTCCACTGCCACTGGAGGAGGCATGTTGGCCAGAGGACATCCTGCAGCCCTGCCCGAGACAGATCCTGCCCTGCCACGTCTGCCAAAGGGCCAGCGGTTCCTGCCTGGAAGGGCCCAGTTCAGCGGTTCTTGCCTTGAAGGGCCCAGTTCAGCGGTTCTTGAGACGGCAGTCCCCAGCGGAGCGGTGCTGGAGACGGCGGGGCCCAGTTCAGCGGTTCTTGCCTTGAAGGGCCCAGTTCAGCGGTTCTTGCCTTGAAGGGCCCAGTTCAGCGGTCCTTGCCTTGAAGGGCCCAGTTCAGCGGTCCTTGCCTTGAAGGGCCCAGTTCAGCGGTTCTTGAGACGGCGGTCCCCAGCGGAGCGGTGCTGGAGACGGCGGGGCCCAGTTCAGCGGTTCTTGAGACGGCGGTCCCCAGCGGAGCGGTGCTGGAGACGGCGGGGCCCAGTTCAGCGGTTCTTGCCTTGAAGGGCCCAGTTCAGCGGTTCTTGAGACGGCGGTCCCCAGCGGAGCGGTGCTGGAGACGGCGGGGCCCAGTTCAGCGGTTCTTGCCTTGAAGAGCCCAGTTCAGCGGTTCTTGCCTTGAAGGGCCCAGTTCAGCGGTCCTTGCCTTGAAGGGCCCAGTTCAGCGGTCCTTGCCTTGAAGGGCCCAGTTCAGCGGTTCTTGAGACGGCGGTCCCCAGCGGAGCGGTGCTGGAGACGGCGGGGCCCAGTTCAGCGGTTCTTGAGACGGCGGTCCCCAGCGGAGCGGTGCTGGAGACGGCGGGGCCCAGTTCAGCGGTTCTTGCCTTGAAGGGCCCAGTTCAGCGGTTCTTGAGACGGCGGTCCCCAGCGGAGCGGTGCTGGAGACGGCGGGGCCCAGTTCAGCGGTTCTTGAGACGGCGGTCCCCAGCGGAGCGGTGCTGGAGACGGCGGGGCCCAGTTCAGCGGTTCTTGCCTTGAAGGGCCCAGTTCAGCGGTTCTTGAGACGGCGGTCCCCAGCGGAGCGGTGCTGGAGACGGCGGGGCCCAGTTCAGCGGTTCTTGAGACGGCGGTCCCCAGCGGAGCGGTGCTGGAGACGGCGGGGCCCAGTTCAGCGGTTCTTGCCTTGAAGGGCCCAGTTCAGCGGTTCTTGAGACGGCGGTCCCCAGCGGAGCGGTGCTGGAGACGGCGGCCATTCTATGGCCAACTGCTCATTGCCTGGTGGTGCCCTCCTGGGCAGCGGGGATGGTGCTCCTTCAATGCCCACCTGGGCTGTGGGTGGTGGGGCCCTCCTGGCCAGCTGGGCTGGGTCCTCCCTGGGCAGCGGCTATGGGGGTGGTGGGCTCTCCCGGGGCAGCTGTGCCGGTTCCTCCCTGGGCAGCGGCTATGGGGGTTGCGGGCTCCTCCTGGGCAGCTGTGACGGGTCCTCCATGGACAGCAGGCCTGCTGCCTGACTTCTCCGCCTTGCTGCCCTTGCCCTCCTTAGTCGGGAGTCTGTGGCCCTTTCCTCCCTTTGGAGCTGTGGCTGTTGACGGTGGCTGGCTAGTTTCCTGGGGGGATATAGAACCCGGGCTCCGGCGACGGCCCTTCCGCCTTCTGCTCCTCTTCCCAGGGGGTGGGCTGGCTGTCCCCTTGCTGCTGGGCGAAGATCCAGACCTGCGGGCTGGTGGGCTCCAATACCCCTGCACCCTTGTCAAGGGAGCTGCAGGGCTGGTGGTGGCTGAGGTGCTCTTCTTACCCCGACGAGAAGGAGGGGGGGCTCAGGGTCAGGAAAGAAGGTAGCAGTAGAGAGATAGATTTTCCTGGGACAATGGATAGTGGTAGGTACAGTGGGAATGGGAGTGGAGGGAGAGGATGTGGTTGTAGGCGAGACAAGTTTGCTGTCTTTGGGTGCAGGAGCGGGAGGCTGTCGTGAGGTGGATGGCTGTTGGGTGGGTGGGTGGCTGCGTTTGTGTGGTGTGGAAGAGGGGGTGACAGACACAGTGGGAGAGGACACAGGGGACGTGTAAATGGCAGTGGGGGTGGTGACTGCACGTGTGCGGACTGGACTGGAGGGTGTGCTGGTGATGGAAACACTGGCTGATGGTGAGGTGAATGAAGGGCTTGAGTGTAGACGTCACAGGGAGGGAGGAGGGAGACGAGGAGGTGGGGGTCACAGAGGTGGTAGTGACTGTTGGCATGTCTGCATCGGAATGTTGCTTGTGTGAATGTCTGCGTGATCTGTGGTGCTTATGTTTGGATGAGCTGCTCTTGGGTGTTGAGGTGTGTGCAGGTTGGTCTGATGGTGTGGGTGGGACAGGCAGAGGAACAGGAGACTGGGAGGAGGGAGTTAGTAGAGGGAGGCAGGAGACAGGGACAATGGCTGCCGTCAGTGCTGAGGCCAGAGCCTGGAACGATCGCTGATGGGCAGCCTGACCCGAATGAATGCCCTCCAGGTACGCATTGCTGCGATGAACCTCCCTCTCCACCCCCTGGATGGCATTCAAAAGGGTAGTCTGCCCAACAATGAGCGTTCGGAGGAGGTCAATGACCTCCTCACTGAGGGCAGCAGGGGTAACAGGGGCAGGGCCTGAGGTGCCTGGGGCGAAGGAGATGCCCGGCTTCCTGGCAGAGCGGGCACGGGGTGAACGCTGAGGGGCTGCTGGGAGGGCGGAGATGGTGCGCTGGGTGGCGGCTGTACCAGTAATGGCGGGGGGCACGGATGGTGCCACCCCCGCAAGGGAGCTCCCTTCCGAGGACGTGTCCGTGTCGCTGCAGGGTCCAGTCGTCCCCGTTGTGGAGCTCCCCTCGCCCTCCGTCTCACTGGTCCAGTCAGACTCTGTGGCATGGCCCTCCTGGGCCATGTGAGATGCAGCTCCCTCCTGCCCCGATGCCACTTCTCCTCCGCCTGATGATGCTGATGCACACAAGCACAGGAAGACAAACAAAAAGGGGGGGGGAGAGAGAAATAAAGAGATTTTGAGTACATGGATCACCGATACAGTTAGCGGACATGACAGACACAGATGCCCCCTGCACTAAGTTGCGCACTTGGGGTCCCCTACGCATTCCGTGGAACATGCCCTACACGCCTAGAGTTGACAACTGCACCCATGGATGACACGGCCCAGGGATGGCTGTACTGGCACACTACTGAGGGTGGTGGCTGGGGACACAGGGGCTTACGGGGGTGCCCAGCCTACAGATATCGCCCTGGCCTAGGGGGACCCACAGCCCTCCTCCCCCACCCAGACACCTCCACTGCGCGACAACAGAGTAGATAATGCTTGTACTCACCCCCTGGTGTCTGCTGTGCTGCCCTCACGCGCCCATCCAAATCAGGGTAGGCCACCGCCAGGATCCGGAACATCAGGGGGGTCAGTTGACGGCAGGCACCCCGCCTACGTTGGGAGGCCATCCCCAGCAGAGACTCGGCGGTCTTCTTGGTCCTGCGGCGGATGTCCTCCCACCTCTTGCGGCAGTGGGTGCCCCGTCGATGGTGGACCCCCAGGGTCCAGACTTCCTTGGCGATGGCACGCCAAATCCCGATCTTCTCATGGGCGCGGACCTATGTGACACGTACAGGGAGGGAGAAATACCACGTTCAAGTTTGTCTGCATTTTCGTTGCCAGTGGCCCAACGCCCCCCATCCCCGCCAGGCCCCCCTCCAGGCCCCCCGCCAGGCCCAACATGCCCCCCATCCCCGCCAGGCCCCCCGCCATGCCCCCCGCCAGGCCCAACATGCCCCCCATCCCCGCCAGGCCCCCCGCCAGGCCCCCCGCCAGGCCCAACATGCCCCCCATCCCCGCCAGGCCCCCCGCCAGGCCCAACATGCCCCCCATCCCCGCCAGGCCCCCCGCCATGCCCCCCGCCAGGCCCAACATGCCCCCCATCCCCGCCAGGCCCCCGCCAGGCCCCCCGCCAGGCCCCCCGCCAGGCCCAACATGCCCCCCATCCCCGCCAGGCCCCCCGCCATGCCCCCGCCAGGCCCAACATGCCCCCCATCCCCGCCAGGCCCCCAAGCCAGCCAGTGGCCCCAAATCCATATTGAATTAGACTCACTTGTTGGTCTGGAGGACCGTAGAGTAGCGCATACTGGGGGAGGACCCCATCCACAAGTATCTCCAACTCTTCTCCAGTGAAGGCAGGGGCCCTTTCCCCAGGCGCAGCAGCCATTGTCCCTTCCAGACCGAGGTCACAGCAACACTTGCAGTATAGGTCCTCTCCTGTGAAAGTTCAAGTCGCAAGTGAATAAGTAGATAGAAAATGGCGGTCACGCCCGCGGCGGTGCGTACCGCGGCGGTGCGTACCGCGGCGGTGCGTACCGCGGGCGCACATCGTCATTGGCTCCTGAAACCCATAGGGTTCAATGTTAACCAATGCGGCTTAGCACCGCGGTCTTCGACCGCCTACCGCCACGGTGTGCCACGCCAGCGCATTGACCTCACATCCCATTGTCACACTTCACAGGTCAGGCAGCCGCCATTTCGAGGGTCCACATGGCTCAATTTCAACTGCGTCACACAGGCCTAGGCCTTGCATAGCCACTCAGACACGCCATTCACTGCATAGAGAATCGTTTACTGTGCAAGCTGTGAGTACGTACCTGTGGGTTGCTTGACTGTGTGCTCCATGTTGTCCTTCCTAGGCACCGTCCGCTGGGTTTGGCGAGGAGACGGATGAATCCTCCCGTGTACAGGCCGCTGGTGGACCTGTCGACAATGGAAGCACGCCACATTATCCTGACCTACCGGCTTGACCGTGCCACTATACATGAACTGTGTGCCCAGCTGGAGCCCGACCTGATGTCCCCCATCCGCCAACCCACAGGGATTCCCCCTCTGGTGCAGGTCCTGTCAGTACTCCACTTCTTGGCAAGTGAGTCATTTCAGACAACAGTGGGAATTGCTTCTGGGATGTCTCAGCCCATGTTTTCGAAGGTGTTATCCAGAGTGTTGTCGACCCTGATGAAATACATGAGGAGCTACATCCTTTTCCCTGAGGTGGGCGAATTGGCTGCAGTGAAGGGTGATTTCTATGCCCTTGGACATATTCCCAACGTCATTAGTGCCATTGATGGGACCCATGTGGCTTTGGTTCCCCCAAGAGACAGGGAGCAGGTGTACAGGAACAGAAAAAGTTACCATTCCATGAACATCCAGGTGGTGTGTTTGGCTGACCAGTACATCTCGCATGTAAATGCCAAATTCCCAGGGTCAGTGCATGACGCCTACATCCTAAGGAATAGCAGCATCCCTTACGTGATGGAACAGCTAGAGAGACACCGTGTATGGCTATTGGGGGACTCTGGGTACCCCAACCTGTCGTGGCTACTGACCCCAGTAAGGAATCCCCGGACCAGGGCAGAGGAACGGTACAATGAGGCCCATGGGCGTACTAGGAGGGTGATCGAACGCACCTTCGGCCTCCAAAAGGCCAGGTTTCAGTGCCTGCATATGACAGGTAGATCCCTAATGTACTCACCTAAGAAGGTGTGTCACATCATCGTGGCCTGCTGCATGCTTCACAACCTGGCTTTGCGCCGCCAGGTGCCTTTCCTGCAGGAGGATGGTCCAGATGGTGGTGTTGTGGCAGCTGTGGAACCTGTGGAGAGTGAAGAGGAGGAAGACGACGGGGCTGAAACAGACAACAGGGACAGAATCATTGCACAGTACTTCCAATAGGACACAGGTAACAATTCAAACATAATTTTGTTAATGTAAACTACTCTCCAGCATCTCTGCTGCCTGTCTATTTGCCCCAGTGTATGATGACTGAGTTGTGGCTTTTCCCTCCCTATTTCAGATCTGGGGTCCCCACTACGAATCCTGTGCTTCGTTTCCCCATGGACTACAGCTTTGTGGCAGCTGTTTGTTGACTTCACTATGTACAAGGACATATTTGCACTGTCATGTCAATTACAATATTTTGAAATCACAGCCAGACTCCAGATAGTTTTGTGCAAAATAGGTGTTTATTTCAGTGCTCAAAATGGGATGGGTGGTTTCAAGTGGGTGGGGGCTATGGTGAAGGAATGTCCATGGCAGAGTCCAGAGTAACAGTCACACAGGTGCATTGTCCATAGGCCTGTGGAGAGATGGAGCATGGGCAGTTCAAGGATGGACAGAGTGACAATGTGGGACAGTGGGATGACATCAGGTGGTATCCTTTGCTGGCGGGGGTCTTGACATCCTACTCTGTCTTCTTGCGAGATCTCAGGGCCCTCTTGCGGGGTGGTTCTTCTCCTGCAGGAGGTGGGGGTCTGGTGGGCTGCTGTTGTGCGGGGGCCTCCTGTCCACTAGCGCCGGCGGAGGTGGTTGGCTGTTCTTGGTCCAGGCTAGTGGCAGGGGCCCTTTGTTGTTGTTGAGTGTCCGTCCTGGTGTTGATGAGTTCCTGCAGCAGCCCTACCATGGTAACCAGGGTGGAGGTGAGGGCTCTGATATCCTCCCTGTACCCCCGATAGTGTTCCTCCTGCAGTACCTGGATCTCCTGGAACCGGGCCAGTACCGTCGCCATCGTCTCCTGGGAGCGGTTGTATGCTCCCATGATGGTGGTGAGGGCCTCGTGGAGAGTGGGTTCCCTGGGCCCGTCCCCCCCCTGTCGCACAGCTGCCCTCCGAGTTGCCCTGTTTCCCTGGGCCTCGGCCCCCTGGCCGGTGTGCCCACTACCACTGCCCCCAGGTCCCTGTTGTTGTTGGGGTGGTGGGTTATCCTGGGTGCCCTGTAGTGGTAGACACACCGCAGATTGACGCGCCCTGGAGACAGAGGCCTGGGCCCGCTGGGTGGGAGCTGTGCTGGTGTTCCCAGAGGGGTTTGGGTCTGTAGTGGCCTGTGCCTGTGTGAGGGGAACCGACTGTCCAGAGGTCCCCGATGGTCCGGGCTGGTCATCAGTGTCCAGGTCGACAGAGCTGCTGTCATCGCTGACGGCCTCTTGGGTGGGGGGTGTGGAGAATTCTGGGCCCTCCGTGGCGGTGTGTTGACGGTCGGGTCCTGCAGGGGTATAGAGGTATGGTTATAGTTTCAATGTGTGGCATATGGGTGTATCTGTGGGTTCCCGTGTCCCCAAGTGCTAGCATTCGTGTGTGGGGGCTTTGGTGAGGGTGGCTTGTGGGGGGGATGTGTATATGCATTGGGCATGCTTTGGTGATGGGTGTCCATGCTTAGTGGACGCATGCAGGCCTAGGTTTTGGGATGTGTGGGTTGTGATGCTGAGACATTGGCAGGGAATAGGTGTGCTGGGGGTGGGGGTGACGATGGTGGTGGGGGTGAGGATGGTGGTGGGGGTGAGGATGGTGGTGGGGGTGAGGGTGGGGGTGAGGATGGGGGTGGGGGTGAGGGTGGGGTTCGAGGATGGGGGTGAGGGTTGGGGTATGATTTGGCATGCAGGTGGGGGGGAAGCAGTAGTGAAGCTTCAACTTACCAGAATCCATTCCTCCGCCGACTCCTGCGAGGCCGTCAGGATGCAGGATGTTCAAGACTTCCTCCTCCCATGTTGTAAATTGTGGGGGTTGAGGTGGGGGTCCTCCGCCAGTCTTCTGCATGGCGATGTTGTGCCTGGATACCATGGAACGCACCTTCCCCCGTAGGTCGTTCCATCGCTTCCTGATGTCTTCCCGATTTCTGGGGTGCTGTCCCACAGCGTTGACCCTGTCGACAATCCTCTGCCATAGCTCCGTCCTCCGGGCAATGCTGGTGTATTGGATCTGTGTGCCGAAGAGCTGGGGCTCTACCCGAACGATTTCCTCCACCATGACCCTGAGTTCTTCGTCTGAGAAGTGGGGGTGTCTTTGGGGTGCCATGGAGTGGTGTGTATGATGGGTGGGGTGGAGTATGTGTAGTTAAGTGTGTTGAGTGTGGTGGTGTGTGTTGTTTTGTGTGTGGATATTGTGTGGGTGATGGTGTAGTGTGCCTCTGTGTGATGGTATTCTGTGATCGCTGATGTGTCTCTCAGTGCTTCTTTTAGGATTTTGGTCGAAGGGGTTTGTGGGTGATGTGGGTGTGTGTTTTATATTGTATTGTGTGTGTGGGAGTGGTGTGTGTATGTGTATCAGGTGTGTGGAATTCAAATCGGCCAATGTGGCTGAGTTTTGTTCGTTTGTGTGTATTCTGACCGCGGCGGTGTGTACCGCCAATGGAAAACCGCATTTGAAAGACCGCCGCGTGGATTCGTGGGTCGTAATGGCATGGGTGTATTTCTGTTGGCGTGTCGGTGGAGGTTTGGTCACCTCCACTTTTCCGCCGACCGCTGGTCTGGCTGTCTGTTGTGGCTGTCGGATTTTCTGAGGTTTGGCTGCTGCGGGTCAGAATGACCGTGGCGGGTTACCAAGACCGCAGCGGAATTATGGAGGATTTCTGACTGGCGGTAGGGGCCTTTTACCGCCGAGGTCAGAATGACCACCTAGATCTGTTGATTTTGTACTATGATATTCCACTCCAGATCCACAGTGATAATCGGATCTGATTTTAAAGGTAAGTTGGTACAAGACTATTGTTCACAGCATATTTTAGAATGGATTTATCATAGTGCCTATTACCCACAAGCGGTGGGTTGATTGAGAGAATGAATGGATTGTTGAAATCTCAGTTGAGGAAATTGTCAGATGGAACATTAAAAAATTGGAGAGATCATTTGAGTGGAGCGCTACAAATATGGAACAATAGAGCTTTGACAAATGCAGAAACCCCTTTGAGGCGAATGTTAACCGCAGCATTACAGATACAACCTCATGTTTTACCCAACACTATAACATATTGGGAGACTTTGAGAGGAGCTTTAACTCCATTCCAAGCAACACCGAAAGCTGCATGTCTTAATTTGCATACTTTCAATATGTACAGACTGAAACCAAGAGATATGTTACTCATTGAAACAGGGGTGGGGAGACAGATTCACCAGAACACTTTGGATTGATCGCTCCTCGATCTGGGCTGGCACTCAAAGGCATTCAAGTCTTGGGGGGAGGGATAGATGCAGACTATCAAGGAGAGATAAAAGTGATATTACTGAACAGCGGACATGCTGATTTGGTAATACAAGCTGGAGACAGAATTGCTCAAATTGAGACTACCCTCGTGTATGGAACAATAGTCAAAATGGAGACTGCCCCAGTCCTTCTTACTCTGCGTGGGGAGGGAAGCTTTGGCTTTACTGACAAGAACCCAGGTGCTGAGGTGTGGGCAGAGTCCCCAAATCATCTTCCTTAACCAGCAGAAATGATGGCGAAAGGAAAAGACAACATTTTGTTAGTCATGAAACCAGAACAAGAAAAGTAGGAGCATGTGCCAGCTGATAAATGTTACTTACAACAACAATCATACTTGTCTCTTTTACAGATCACACTAGGAGGCATCTGGGTTCTAAGTGCATTGCTTGGAGTGTGTTTGGTTGTGTGCGAGTGGAGTCAAGAGGGATCGAGAACCCCCAACTCCGAAGTTCTCGACCGACAGCACCAATCTCCATCTCTACTGCATCAACCTGAAAGCGTGTGGAGTTACGTGGCACAGACTATCCTAAACAGGTCGGATTTTTGCATGAAGAATCTGAAAAATATCACTGATGTCTTTTTTACCTGCCTAGTTGCCATACCTACTCCTTTTAGTGTCTTGCTGCAGGTTATCAATGCCACAAATGTGGATGGGGTGGTGGAAGAAAGTGACAAACAAACTCATCTGTCTTTATATGGACGCTGTAGGTTTTGCCAAGAAATCATTAACGATAAATGGAACAAGTTGATCCAATAATAACTTCCAATTTCACCAGAGGTGACATTTGTTATAATTCAACCTGTGATGCAAAAAAAATTGGTGAATGTGCTCAAACGCACCTTGAAGCGACAACAGTTCCCCCTCAAGAGATTATGTGGGAAAAAAAAACTCTATTACAGAAATAAAATGACAGCATGTGCAAAAATGGAAATGATAGTATGTCATGTAAAAATGTAGTGTCTGCTGCTAGTCATGTTAAGTTGCCCACAGGACTGTTATTTTCCTGTGGTAATGTTACATATACGTGTATTCGAGCAAATACCACAGGAGGACCATGTGCTTTCACATGACTAGGGCTTATGATGTTTTCATTACAACCAGCATTATACACCCAGAACATGAGAGAAACAATGCATTTGATGAGAATGCAACTCGCAGATCAGAATATTGTCTAAAGCAGAATATATAGCCTTAAGCACTTCTCTAGTAGGGGTCCTATGATTAACCATTTATAACACTCAAGTTATTAATAAGATAACATGTTTAATGTTCAAAAATATAAGTCATGTATCTGTTGCTTTGGCAGAATTATTACTACATATGAGGGGAACAAGCATGCTGCTTTGCGAAATAGAGCAGCAATTGATTATTTGCTTTTAAAACACAATCCTGGATTTTTAGAATTTGAAGGGATCTGTTGTTTTAACCTGTTGGTCAATCCAGTCTCACATTGGAGCTCTGAATGTAGATAAAGGGTGGTGGGGACTGGTTATTTGGATGGTTACCTGATTATGGTCAGCTTCATTCTATTTTAGGTGGGATAATTGTTGTAATATGTGTCATAATAATACTGTGTTGCTGTACACAATACATGCCTAATTTAAAAGCTATGTTTCGACGTAAGAAGCCTGATCTCAAAACTATATGTTATGAGACTCACTGGTCAAAGGGTGGAGTGTGTTGCTATGTGGATTTAACCATCATTTGACCATCCAATCCATCTTGTTTGAGTCAATCAATTTTGTGTCTTGTGGCAGTTGCAGGACAGTATAGGTGTTTTTCCTCACAGAAGTTGTTTTCCTTCCCACAAGTACAGAATCTGATGTTTTTTTGGACAAGGTATGTGGAATGCGCATTTGATAACCTTCACAAGGCTGAGACTGTTTTTGCCAGAGATATGTGTGGCTCTGTCTCAAACAAACATGGGAGCCTGGCTAGCTACTGTGAGTGTTTTCGATGCAAACAAGTAGAATCAGCCTTAATTTCATAACAGAAGGAAGGGGGTTTCTCGAATTCTCTGCTTGAGCTTCTTTTAAGGTTTCAAAGATGAGGAAACTTGGCGCTCAGACAGGAGCTCGCCTGTGGAATTGAGTGTTGCCCAGGGGAAGTTTAATGGTCCCGATCGAGACTCCTGCATGACTGATCTCCCCAGTCGTGCAGGCCAGTATGTTGACTGCAACTTAATCGGAGATGTATTTTAAATCTTGATTATTTAGTCCACGTACACATGCTCTGTAATGTATTGCACATTCCTTTGTAAGCTTTGACTACCTAATTTATGCACTTAAATTTGTATATACACATGTTCTGTTGCACTTGATTTATACACTTAGGGGCAGATTAATGAAGAGTGGCACTGCACCCAGTGCAGTGCCACTTTTCTTGCACCCCCCCTAACGCCACCATGTGAGCGTCACATTTAAAATACAGCAAAGCATGGCGGGAGTCAGGGGCACTAGCATCACAATTTTTGACGCTTTTCCAGTGCTTTGCAGGATTAGCGTCAAAAATGTTGACTCTAATCCTGCAAAGCACCCAAAGACCCATTTAAAACAATGGGAGCCTCCCTTCAATGCCTGCTCTTAGCAGGTTTTAAAAATGACAATAAAATTGACTCCAAAAAATCTCTTAGAATATTTATGTGCCCCCCTAGCACCGGAATGCAGGCATAATGAGGTGCAAGGGGTTGCAAAATGGCACAGTGCATACATTGCGCCACTTTGTAAATATCAAGCAGGGAAAATGCCACTTTAGCGCCACCTTAGTGTAAAATAAATGATGCTATGGCGGAGCTTAAGGTGGCTCTAGGGGTGCCTAAATCTGCCCCTTACTAATTTGTGCCTTTTATTTGACATTTGGGAAGTGCCTAAATAAATACAGTATTCAGACTAAGGCCCTGATTTATACTTTTTGGGGCAAAACTGCACTAACGCAGTTTTGCACTAAAATGTTTAGCAATAGCATGCACCATTTCTGTGCACCAGCCGGGCATCATATTTATGGAATGGTGCAAGCCAGTGAAAAGAGTAGGCTAGTGTAAACAAAATAATTACGTGGGGCTGGTGGTATGGAAGAAGGGGGTTTTGCACCAGAAAATATCGTTAGCCAGGCTAGAGTATAAAAAAAATGACTCTAACCTGCCTAGAGTCATTTTCTGATGCAAAACCATCCATACCACCTGACTCATGTATTAGAAAAGACAGGACTCTTGTCCACCACCCCAGTGTCCAGCACAGGGGACCATTTCAGGGCCACCATGGCACTTAAAAAAATAAAATAAAATACTTATATGTACTTACCTGGGATGGGGTCCCCCATCCTCTTCTGTCCCTCTGGTGTGGGTGGGGGTGTCCCTGGGGCCTGGGGAGGGCACCTGTGGGCTTATTCCATGGTGTTCCAACATGGAAATAGGCCCACAGGTCCACTAACTCCTGCCCTAACCCAGGCTTTAAAAGATGGGGCAAAGCAAGCTTTGCACCATTTTTTGACCCATCCTCCCTCCTGCCTATGCACCGTTTTTGCATGGAAGTATAAATATGGCGTAAAGGCCATAGAGTAATTTGTTGCACGGGAACGCATTCCTTGCATCTCATTAAGGCAAGGTTGGTTACCACGTCCAAAAAATGACTTTAACTCCATAAAGTTGGTGCTAGACGGGTCTATCGCCAAAGTATTAATATGGAGTTCTTTTTTTCACCGAATTAGAGTACAAAAAAATTACGCTAATTTGGTGCAAACCGAGTATAAATATGCCCTTAAGAGTGTTAAATTCCTTTGTCATTGTGTCCTATTATTTCAAGTGAAAAGCAAGACAATGCAGTACAACATACTCTAGACATGGATTGACCAGCATTCTCTCAACAATCAATGCCAGAACTAGCATGCCATCCTAAAGAGTATGGGCCGGGACTGGTGCGTTGATTTTATTTGCTTCACTTTAGTTTTCACTTTATATGAGGAAACCTGTTAGAACAGCATAGTCTCCTTTTTAACTACATATTAGTGGAGGGTAATATGCTTTGCCCAAGCTTCTGCATTGTTCTGCATTGGGAAGTCTGTTTTTGTGGAAGACTTAAATCCTCCTTCAGAAGTCCTTTTATTCCATCACGGATAGTAATTACTGGCCAAATTTTAATTATGAGATCCGTGAAAACATTAGAGAACTGTTCACTTTGCCTCAGAGATTTTGACTTCTGAAAGCAGGCGATAACATCAAGAGAAAATACTGGGAAAAATAAGGATTAATGGTGGAATCCGTGAATTTAGGAATGCCCTCAGTAATGACTCATTCTTCAAGACATTCTCAGTGTTGAACCTGGAATTCCTGATAATTCTGCACCCCAGGAGTAAATAGGATTCCAGGTTTTGTTAATTTGAGGAGTGCAGAATCAATACATGGCAGCCAAATTGAGGTGAAAAACTAATACCTGCTTCTGTCAGTTTTTATTCATCTTTCCTTGCATCTCTAAATACAACCAGCAGCTCAATTGGTACACGTATAGATTGGACTGTAACGTCTTCCTTGTTTCCATGCCCATTAAGTAGCAGCAATTATAGGAGAAGTGACTAACCTTGAGAGACAGTAATCTAAGAGGCGATTATTAGTAATTTGAGAGGAACAGGAATTGTTTTTTGCTACTGATTAAAGAAAGAAAACATAATATAGGTCTACATTTCTCAAAAGAAATGCTGCCTTTCCAGGGTAGAAACCTGAAAAATATGTATAAATGGAGTCATGACCCAGGCGTAAGTGGTGCATAATGTGGACAAGTGGAGAAGGGAAGTATTTTCTTTGCTGCCATTTCAATTTAAAGGAAACTTAAACCAAAAAGATAGATTTTTCATCTATTTACCCTGCACACCAGCATTGTTTGGCTTCTCATGCCAAAACTAGTTTAGTTCAAATCCTAATGATTAGTATGTATTGCTTTTCAGAACCAAAAAACTAATCGTTAGTCACAGATTCCATGATCAAAAATAAGTCAAAAATTAATTTTGAGGAATCTCCCTAACAATTAGTAACCTATAGTCTCAAAAAAGGATGCAGCCAAAAGGTTACAGAGTGGTAGTGTGTGGTGTGGAGAGCTATATGTTCAAGACATTTGAATAAGTATGTCACAGATAGATGATAGATAGATAGATAGATAGATAGATAGATAGATAGATAGATAGATAGATAGATAGATAGATAGATAGATGGATGGATGGATGGATGGATGGATGGATAAACAGACATAGTATACATATATAATTATCCTACAATACAAACTAGTCCAGGAATTCATCCAATTTAAAAATTAAAAGCAAAAATCCCAATGGAGTTTAAAACATAAACAATATCCTATGCCACAGGCAAAGTTTCAAAAAAGATCAAACATTAGAGAACACTAAGGGGCATATTTATACTCCGTTTGCGCCGAAATTGCGTCGTTTTTTTTGACGCAATTTCGACGCAAAACTAACTCCAGATTTATACTTTGGCGTTAGACGTGTCTAGCGCCAAAGTTCATGGAGTTAGCGTCATTTTTTGGCGTGAACACCTTCCTTGCGTTAATGAGATGCAAGGTAGGCGTTCCAGTCTTAAAAAATGACTTCCAGGCATGTGCGTGGTATTTATACTCCCGGGCAAAAATGATGCCCGGGAGTGGGCGGGGCAAAAAACCCCGCATTTGCGCCTCTTTTTAACGCCTGGGTCAGGGCAGGCGTTAAGGGACCTGTGGGCTCAGAATGAGCCCAGAGGTGCCCTCCCCTGCCCCCAGGGACACCCCCTGCCACCCTTGCCCACCCCAGGAGGACACCCAAGGATGGAGGGACCCATCCCAGGGAAGAAAAGGTAAGTTGTGGTCAGTATTTTTTTTTTTTTTTTTTATGTGGCATAGGGGGGCCTGATTTGTGCCCCCCTACATGCCACTACGCCCAATGACCATGCCCAGGGGACAGAAGTCCCCTGGGCATGGCCATTGGGCAAGGGGGCATGACTCCTGTCTTTGCTAAGACAGGAGTCATGTTAATGGCGTCTGGGCGCCCCAAAAAAATGGCACAAATCGGGTTAAGACGATTTTTTTGCCTCAGCCTGACTTGCCCCATTTTTGGACGCTCAAACGCCATTTTTCCCTACGCCGGCGCTGCCTGGTGTACGTCGTTTTTTTTCACGCACACCAGGCAGCGCCGGTCGGCTAACGCCGGCTAACGCCATTCAATAAATATGGCGCCCGCATGGTGCTTCAGAATGGCGTTAGCCGGCGCTAATTTTTTTGGCGCAAAACTGCGTTGGCGCAGTTTTGCGTCAAAAAGTATAAATATGGCCCTAAGAATGATCTAAGTTGCTGAAACAACAAAGGGTGCTTACACTTCACCAGGCCAGCACTCCTCATAACAGGAATGAAAGTTCTTGTAGTGAACAAGTGGGGAAATTTGCAAAAAAGATAAAATACAACAGTCTTTTTACTGAGTGTTCATCACATATCATGTGGGCATATCAGAACAGCCAAAGGTTCAAACTGATCCAAAGGGAAGCATAGGTGGCTTCTCATGATGCCCAACCTGAATCTAGTAAATAAGATCCAGTCCCAGGTATTAGTCACTGTAGGAGGCTGGACTGGCTTGTAGTGAGTACCAAGGGGTACTTGCACCTTGCACCAGGCCCAGTTATCCCTTATTAGTGTATAGGGTGTCTAGCAGCTTAGGCTGATAGATAATGGTAGCTTAGCAGAGCAGCTTAGGCTGAACTAGGAGACGTGTGAAGCTACTACAGTACCACTTAGTGTCATATGCACAATATCATAAGAAAACACAATACACAGTTATACTAAAAATAAAGGTACTTTATTTTTATGACAATATGCCAAAGTATCTTAGAGTGTACCCTCAGTGAGAGGATAGGAAATATACACAAGATATATATACACAATAGCAAAAATATGCAGTATAGTCTTAGAAAACAGTGCAAACAATGTATAGTTACAATAGGATGCAATGGGGAAACATAGGGATAGGGGCAACACAAACCATATACTCCAAAAGTGGAATGCGAACCACGAATGGACCCCAAACCTATGTGACCTTGTAGAGGGTCGCTGGGACTATTAGAAAATAGTGAGAGTTAGAAAAATAACCCTCCCCAAGACCCTGAAAAGTGAGTGCAAAGTGCACTAAAGTTCCCCTAAGGACAAAGAAGTCGTGTTAGAGGAATAATGCAGGAAAGACACAAACCAGCAATGCAACAACTGTGGATTTCCAATCTAGGGTACCTGTGGAACAAGGGGACCAAGTCCAAAAGTCACAAGCAAGTCGGAGATGGGCAGATGCCCAGGAAATGCCAGCTGCGGGTGCAAAGAAGCTTTGACTGGACAGAAGAAGCTGAGGTTTCTGCAGGAAAGAAAAGGGCTAGAGACTTCCCCTTTGGTGGACGGATCTCTCTCGCTGTGGAGAGTCGTGCAGAAGTGTTTTCCCGCTGAAAGAACGCCAAGAAGCCTTGCTAGCTGCAAATCGTGCGTTTGGCGTTTTTGGACGCTGCTGGGGCCCAGGAGGGACCAGGAGGTCGCAAATTGGACCTAAAGAGAGAAAGGACGTCGAGCAAGACAAGGAGCCCTCACTGAAGCAGGTAGCACCCGGAGAAGTGCCAGAAACAGGCACTACAAGGATGCGTGAAACAGTGCTCGCTGAAGTTGCACAAAGGAGTCCCACGTCGCCGGAGACCAACTTAGAAAGTTGTGCAATGCAGGTTAGAGTGCTGTGGACTCAGGCTTGGTTGTGCACAAAGGATTTCCGCCGGAAGTGCACAGGGGCCGGAGTAGCTGCAAAGTCGCGGTTCCCAGCAATGCAGCCCAGCGAGGTGAGGCAAGGACTTACCTCCACCAAACTTGGACTGAAGAGTCACTGGACTGTGGGGGTCACTTGGACAGAGTCGCTGGATTCGAGGGACCTCGCTCGTCATGCTGAGAGGAGACCCAAGGGACCGGTAATGCAGCTTTTTGGTGCCTGCGGTTGCAGGGGGAAGATTCCGTCGACCCACGGGAGATTTCTTCGGAGCTTCTGGTGCAGAGAGGAGGCAGACTACCCCCACAGCATGCACAAGCAGGAAAACAGTCGAGAAGGCGGCAGGATCAGCGTTACAGAGTTGCAGTAGTCGTCTTTGCTACTATGTTGCAGGTTTGCAGGCTTCCAGCACGGTCAGCAGTCGATTCCTTATCAGAAGGTGAAGAGGGAGATGCAGAGGAACTCGGATGAGCTCTTGCATTCGTTATCTAAAGTTTCCCCAGAGACAGAGACCCTAAATAGCCAGAAAAGAGGGTTTGGCTACCTAGGAGAGAGGATAGGCTAGCAACACCTGAAGGAGCCTATCACAAGGAGTCTCTGACGTCACCTGGTGGCACTGGCCACTCAGAGCAGTCCAGTGTGCCAGCAGCACCTCTGTTTCCAAGATGGCAGAGGTCTGGAGCACACTGGAGGAGCTCTGGACACCTCCCAGGGGAGGTGCAGGTCAGGGGAGTGGTCACTCCCCTTTCCTTTGTCCAGTTTCGCGCCAGAGCAGGGGCTAAGGGGTCCCTGAACCGGTGTAGACTGGCTTATGCAGAATTGGGCACATCTGTGCCCAACAAAGCATTTCCAGAGGCTGGGGGAGGCTACTCCTCCCCTGCCTTCACACCATTTTCCAAAGGGAGAGGGTGTCACACCCTCTCTCAGAGGAAGTTCTTTGTTCTGCCATCCTGGGCCAGGCCTGGCTGGACCCCAGGAGGGCAGCTGCCTGTCTGAGGGGTTGTCAGCAGCAGCAGCTGCAGTGAAACCCCAGGAAGGGCAGTTTGGCAGTACCAGGGTCTGTGCTACAGACCACTGGGATCATGGGATTGTGCCAACTATGCCAGGATGGTATAGAGGGGGCAATTCCATGATCATAGACATGTTACATGGCCATATTCGGAGTTACCATTGTGAAGCTACATATAGGTAGTGACCTATATGTAGTGCACGCGTGTAATGGTGTCCCCGCACTCACAAAGTTCAGGGAATTGGCTCTGAACAATGTGGGGGCACCTTGGCTAGTGCCAGGGTGCCCTCACACTAAGCAACTTTGCACCTAACCTTTACCAGGTAAAGGTTAGACATATAGGTGACTTATAAGTTACTTAAGTGCAGTGTAAAATGGCTGTGAAATAACGTGGACGTTATTTCACTCAGGCTGCAGTGGCAGGCCTGTGTAAGATTTGTCAGATCTCCCTATGGGTGGCAAAAGAAATGCTGCAGCCCATAGGGATCTCCTGGAACCCCAATACCCTGGGTACCTCAGTACCATATACTAGGGAATTATAAGGGTATTCCAGTAAGCCAATGTAAATTGGTAAAAATGGTCACTAGCCTGTTAGTGACAATTTGGAAAGAAATGAGAGAGCATAACCACTGAGGTTCTGATTAGCAGAGCCTCAGTGAGACAGTTAGTCACTACACAGGTAACACATTCAGGCACACTTATGAGCACTGGGGCCCTGGGTTACCAGGGTCCCAGTGACACATACAACTAAAACAACATATATACAGTGAAAAATGGGGGTAACATGCCAGGCAAGATGGTACTTTCCTACAGTCACCATATTGTATTAATCACCATATCCAAATATGGCTCGAGATCTGTGTTGGTTTGTGTTACAGCATATTCAACATTTGTTGGTTTAAGCAAATTTGTGTTCAGTCAGACACTTTCTTTAGCACTTAAACTCCAAACTCCAAAGATTATAGAAAATCAAATGTATGCATAACTTAGTGAAAATCTGTTTAATATAAGAGAGTCATTGAATCTGGAGTCCCAGATCACAGGATAGGTATTCATGAATGACTTCCCTGTTAAACATAGCATTGTGAAGTAGACCAAATCGCGCACCAAAGCAATAAAGGGGCCAAATAAATATGAAGCCTGATTTAGAATTTAGTGGCAGGGGTTACTTTGTCAGAAATATGACAATGTCCCAATCTTCATATTACAACTCCTTTATAGCCTATGGAAATCGTAATATGGTGGACGGGATATCCATCATGTTTGTGACAGAGTAACGTGTCAGGAAAATTCTAAATCAGGCCCATAGTCTTCAATGAGGGAGAGGCCCCTCTCCTCATGAATAGGGTAGGCAGGATAGCTAGTTGTGACAGGCCAAAGATGTGCCTGCATACTATATTTCCCTCAACTTGTTAAACCCTCACATTTTTATAGCCCGGGCTCTAGAGTCATAAGTTGAATTTGGTAACCACCTTCACTTGTATCAGGGGATGACAGTTTCCTTTCAATGAAGGATACCAAATGAAACAACGTGCAAGTCAAATGTTACACCCAAATAAGAAGCCCTCATGGGTTCTCAAGATTGCTTTACCATGGATGGCCGGGCAGAGGTACTTAAGGTTTCTAGGGCCACAATCCATAACAAAAGTTTTAGTGAGATTAATTTCTGAGTTTAACTGGTCCTTGAAGTCGACAAAGGCATCGAACAAAAGTTTTGGAAGTTTTTGCCAACAACATAGCATTGCCTGCATATAATAATACAAGTATTGCCCTATTTTTGACTTTGGTCTTATAGTCACCATTTCTAATAAAGGTGTATTAGAAATGGGGTCTTTGGTTGGCAGTCACGATACCCCCTGTCCAAGCAAGGACCCTCACTCTAGTCAGGGTAAGTCACACACAATCCAAATTATTCTGTGCCCACCCTCTGGTAGCTTGGCAGTGAGCAGTCAGGCTTAACTTAGAAAGCAATATGTAAAGTATTTGTGCAATAAATTATACAATACCACCATATAGCACCACACAAATACACCACACAGTGATTAGAAAAATGTATATAATATTTATCTGGATAAATGCAGATCAAAAACAATTAAAATGCAATAAGTAGATGTTGAGATATCACTGTAAAAGTGATATAAAGTGTCTTAAGTCTTTGCAAAACAAGTAAATATCTCTTAAAACCAATAAAGGTCTCTTGCAAGCACAAAGTACTTGGTTCCCATTCAAAATCTCTGCAAGGGACTGCAGAGGAGGCGATGGCTGGAAAATAGGGAGGTGTGCGTCTGTTTTGCCCCTTCGCACACTGACTTGCGTCATTAATTTCCACGCAGGGGAAGGCTTTGCGTCGATTTATGGGCGTGGACTTGGTTCCTCTTCGGATTGCAGGGGTTTCTGGCACCCCGGGGCCTGTGCATGGAATTCTGGGCATTCAGAGCGAAGTCACAAGCGCTGCGTCGATACAGTGGGCATTGCGTTAAAATTTCTCCCACATGGCAGGTGCTGTGTCGATTCCTCTCTGGAAGTCGGGCTGCGTTGTCCCGGGTTGGCTGTGCGTCGATCCGGTGGGCCATGCGTCGAAGTTACGGTCACAATGTAGGCATCACGTCGATCTTCTCCTTGCAAAGTTGGGCTGCATCGTTTGATTCGGCGTGCAGTGAATTTCTCACCACAGGGCAGGCTGTGCGTCATTTGTAGCAGGCTGTGTGTCAAATTTTCACCGCACAAGGAGTCCAGTTGCAGGAGTGAAGACTTTTTGGTCCTGAGACTTCAGGGAACAGGTGGCAAGCTCTATTCAAGCCCTTGGACAGCACTTCTCAGCACAACCAGGGAGCAGCAAGGCAGCAGTCCTTGTCAGAAAAGCAGTCCCAGTGAGTCCTTTGGGCAGCCAGGCAGTTCCTCTTGGCAGGTCTGGTTCATGGATTCTTCACCAGCAGGTTTCTTGTCCAGCAGTGTCTGTGAGGTAGAGTGTGTACCCCAAGAAGTGTCTAAAGTCTGTGGTTTTGGGTCCTCCCCTTATACCTATTTTGGCCTTTGAAGTAGGCTTTCTTCAAATGAAAAGTCTCCCTTGTTTGTGAAATCCTGCCTTGCCCAGGCAAGGCCTCAGACACACACCAAGGGGTTGGAGTCTGCATTGTGTGAGGGCAGGCACAGCCCTTTGAGGTGCAAGTGACCACTCCTCCCCTCCCTCCTAGCACAGATGGATCATCAGAATAGGCAGGCTACACCCCAGCCCCCATTGTGTCACTGTCTAGAGAGAGGTGCAAACAGCCCAACTGTCAAACTAACCCAGGCAGGGAATCTACAAACAGGCAGAGTCACCAAAATTGTTCAAGCAAAAAAATGCCCACTTTCTAAAAGTGGCATTTTCAAACACACAAACCAACTTTACTAAAAGATGTATTTCTAAATTTTGAGTTCAGAGGTCCCAAACTCCACATGTCTATCTGCTCCCAAAGGTAAGCTATGCTCTAAAGGCCTCACAACAGTGAAAACCGAATTTGGCAGTATTTCACTGTCAGGACATATAAAACACAATATGATATGTCCTACCTTAACCATACACTGTACACTGCCTATGGGGCTACCTAGGGCCTACCTTAGGGGTGTCTTACATGTAGGAAAAGGGAAGGGTTAGGCCTGGCAAGTGGGTACACTTGCCAAGTCAAATTCATAGTTTAAAACTGCAGAGACAGACACTGCAGTAGCAGGTCTGAGACATGATTGCAGGGCTACTCATGTGGGTGACACAACCGGTGCTGCAGGCCCACTAGTAGCATTTTGATTTACAGGCCCTGGGCATCTCTAGTGCACTTTACTAGGGACTTTCTAGTAAATCAAATATGCCAATCATGGATAAACCAATTAACAGTACAATTTACACAGAGAGCATATGCACTTTAGCACTGGTTAGAAGTGGTAAAGTGCTCAGAGTTCAAAAGCCAACAAAAACATGTCAGGACAAATAGGAGGAAGGATGCAACAAGTTTGGGGATGACACTGCAAAAAGGCCAAGTCCAACAAGGTGGCTTCAAGCCCATTGATATACAATACAAATAGCACAAGGGTAAGCAAGCAGCCATGCCATAGTCCCCAAAACAGTCCAATGGACTACATTCATTCACCACTGGCCCCATATCAAACCGAAGCTCCAAGGTCATAATGCAGGCCACAGAAAAAGGCAACAATGCCCTACTCCAAATGCAGATGTTCTAAAAATTCCCTCATCCAGATCTGACAACACTATGAAAAGCGTAGAAGAGATTTATTAAGGATAGGTACATGGCTCTGCGTTTGGCAATCGTACACTTGATGATCAAAAGATGTCAAATGAGACACTTCCATTGTACCTAACCCAGCCTAAAGCCATACAGCCCTCTTGAGATACCATTGTTGTCGGACATCCAAGTGGTTAACCTATCCAGAACCATCCTGCCTACAATTTTAACAGTAGAATCATAAAGGCAGATTGGGCAAAAACAACTATAGCTCACACAATTCTTTTTTTAAGCACAGGAATGATAATGGCAGAATGCCAAGATTGAGGGAGACCAGTATTACAAGTTGTGTTAATACAATTAGTGAACAATGGTGCCCGCAATTCTGAGTTAATTTTTTAAATGTCAATGAGATCCCCAGCCATCCTGGCTGTTTTGTTGCAGGGGCTGTTAATAACAGCCTGAGTAACTTCCTCAAAGGAAAGTGCAATATCATAAGGAAAATTGAGTGGCAGGTGATCAATATCCCCAAATGTACTGCTAGATGGGTTATACATCTTACAGAAATGCTTCTCCCATAGATCTGCACCTATGTGAGCACATCCACAAATATTACATGAGGTAGACATTTTATTGCTGTTATCCACATGCCAAAACAGAATTGTATTTCTTATCTTGCAGGAAAGAATCAGGTTATTCCAGACATTAACTGCACATCCAATTTCCTTTTTCTCATATCCTGTTTGTACTCCCCACTGCATTTGGCAATAATTACCCTATCTTACTGACTCATACTTAACACACTGTGGAGGCATTTATTTGCTAGCCTACACATGTTATCAAACCCAAGCGGCTGGTTGGTGTCATCCCTCAACATCTGTGGCTTTATAAGTGCATCCCGAATAAAGAAGCCCATTTGAACAAAATCTCCATGCCTTTAAGCAGCCGTTCCTCAAGGCGGAGACAGCTACGTAACAAATTCAAATAATTGGAACAGAGTTTCTGGAGTAAATCAGTCATGTTTGCTGTAGACCAAACCAGTAATTTCCCTAGTGGTGATATTCCCAACTCCTAACCCTCTTATCTTCGTTCTATCAGCAGACTCCTGTAAAGTGTTTTTCAGGGTATAATGATCACTATATGCTAGGCTGGACTGACCCATCACTAATCTGATTTAATAAAGGCCTTATAACAAAGACATACTCAATAACCATAGCACTACCCCCAGCCCAATGTAGTTGATAACATAAAAACAGGGGGAGCAATCAGCTCTTAACCATTACAGAGGTCATACTTCACTAAGCATTAATATAGCACATGGCCTCTTCGGTCCATACTTAGTAACCTATCATTCAAACACACAGGCTCAAGCATGTTAAACTCAGGAGTCCAGGAATATTCTCCAAATTGGCATTAGAAACTTTGGCAACTTTTAAGCTCAGTCCTGTTACCTGTTTATCATATTTACAATCAATGTCACAGATTCTGAATTCACGGTCTGAGGCAAGGTAGCATGCTGTAAAGTGTAATCAAGATAGCAAAACATTATCACACAGTATGGTATGATGTGAAATAAACCATGTAAATATGTGTGGGACTGCATCTCAAATACTTACAAAGTCCAACCCAAACTGTGATTCCTTGTAGAATTGGGCCCACCTGCAACATCTTGTCATGAAGGGTCTTTTTGATTAGGCATCTTTGTGAGAAAGTGCCCTTTTTTGCATGGTCACAACCATTTTTTGGCTGAATGTTATTGCTAGATTTTAGATTCTGAACTCTGGGCATTGCTGTCCAGTGCCCAGTGTACATACTCTGGTGCTAAAACATGTAGACATTATCTGATTCCTGATTGTCTTAATTAGCTTTCTTATAAGCCCACAGTATATATTGCAGAAAATATATGACTATAAAGTTACCTTTGGACTGCATCACTTATTGTGCCATTTACCATGCCTACAAAGGAAACATGGATTTAAGCCTATTATTGTAATAAAACCTGCAGCCCTGTTAAATAACCCCTTTTTAAGAGGTAAAAACATCCCTCTAGAATGCAAAAGTGGGACATTTAGAAAATTAATGGTGACATGTCCCTACAATGACAAGGACATAAAAGCTATTTTCACTGTGACAGCCCTAGCTGTCCTTTGTAGATAACAAGAGTATGGGTTGAAATACTAATACTGTATCTGGGACAAGCAAAAATGTAATTAAACTACTACTTTTAATATGAATTAAGAATCAAATTCAATAGGAAATGTAACATTTAGAAAACTACCCTTTACCTGTCTGAGCTGTCAGGAAGCTAATTAAAATTAGCCTCTGCCAGCTCCAGCTTGTGCTCAGCCCTGGGAGAGGATGGAAATTCCTCCCAGGAGCACACAATAGTCTGGAATGAATGGGCTGAAATAATATCTCTAACCTCAAAAGAATAAGCTGGGTAGGGACTGTGCACTACACCACAATGTTAAATCCTGTATTACAGGTCTGTGAAAAGCACATGTAAAAGGTTTGCATCCTTATTGTCACACATGTGCAGGAAGCTGAATGAGGCATGAGACGTTGGACATTGGTGGGCAGAGCTCAGCTGCTGAGTTCAGCAGCTGGCTGAGCGTGTTGCTGTAGCTGCTGCTAGGGATAGTGACAGGCATTTGGACCCATTTGTACCCACCTGGAACCATCTGTACTTGTCAGGCTACCTGCCAAGTCTGACAGCCAAGTCTATGGGGGCTAGGAGCTGAGGATGCTGAGGTTGTCAACCATGGAGGATTGAGGACCGTGGGCCAAGACTACGTTTGATAACCACAGTGGATCACAATGCAGACCATAGCACAGACCAAAGTAGGGAAGAGCACCGCAAGGCAGTTGGTAACTGGTGGCAAGTAAGAAATAGATAGAAACCAGTGCTGCAAAACTCTGGAGCGGTTGGAGTGCCCATTGCAGGAAGGTGCAGGAAGTATGGTGCCCCAGTGAAAAGCAAAGGGCAGATGGAAAGGGCAGGTATACGTGTGCACAGGAGGCTTTAGGTAGCCCTGTGAAGTGAGAGTCCAGTCCCTACAAAAGCAGCCAAGCTAGGTCTAGGTGCAGATTGCTGAGGTTCTGTGTGTTCCCGCTTGTCACCCGCCCATAAACCCCTGCAAGGGGCAATGATACAAAGAGCAGGGAGCAAGGACCAAGGGGAGATCAAAGTGAGCGCTGCCAGCTGCTCAGCAGGAGGGCTGGAGGCAAGAGGTAGAAAGGCCAAGGACTATACCAGCTATATCTACTCCTCAGCCAGAAACTGCTGAGCTACAGTTTTCCCCATTAAAGTTGTCAAGTAGTCTAGCTATCAGTCCCCTTCCCTCTTTTCACATTAGACCCACAAAGCACAAACAGATACAAGTCAAACAGAGCAGGGGATAAATAGCACTGCAGTCATTGCATTCAAGCCCTCTATAACTGTAACTGTAATCACATGTATGGAAAAATTACATAAGGAGACTTGCAATACCAGGTCCCCGACGATGGCAAGCCATCAAACAGTAAAGCTGTCAACTTTAGCACAGAGTCACAACTAAAAACCGAAGGCCCCTTTAAGAAATACAACTCCTAAGTCACCCCCAACTGTGACATTAGTTTCTTTTTCAAAAACTATTTCAGCTCAAATGCAGAATTAATAGGCCAAATCATCAGGTCTGGGAAACCAAGGGGTGAACCAGGCCAGAGTAAGAAGAAACCGACAAATAGACCAAGATCTCCTGACACACTCTTAGCAACATACTCCAAGGAAGAAGGAAAACGTGACATAGCAATAAAAATCATCAACTGAAATAGGGAAGGAAAAAAAGTTAAAGTTGCGATAATAGGTGTAGGTCATGAGATAACGGGCTTTCTGATACAGAAGAAATCTACCAAGAAGTTGAAGCAGATAAACAGCTACTTTTGGCAAGTACCCCACAATGGCCAGAAAGTCAACTATTGAATAGGGCAATAACGTATGGACCTCACAGTCCAAACACACTCATAGTCCAAGCCCAGGTACACAAAGTTGGCACATCATTTTCAATATTGAACCTCTCAACACTTAGCAACTGGACCCCACTAAGCCCAAGTTTGACAGGAGATGACAGTAAAAATATCATGTTGAAAACCTACTAACACAGGAAGGACCATTGATAATGCTCCTGGAAACCTCTGCTGTCTCACAAGGCGAAGAAGCAAACCTAGTCAAAAAACAATTGTCCTCCACATCAATAGGAAAAAGTCCCCATCTGAATGTCATGGCAGTTAGTGTGAGCCCCTTCTTCACCCGGTAATGCAGCCCTTTGCCAAATGTAAAAAAAATTACCTATGAGGCCAACCCTACTTTAAGCCTTATTAAGCTAGCAACCCTTCACGTGGAACATAAACCCTGGAACAACATGACAAGGGTAGTGATCCAGCAGTAACAAAAAAGCAGTCAAGCTAATGGCTGTCAAGAAGGGCCAAAAGAGTCTGAACTCAGCAAAGAACATGGAAGTGGCCCAGGAGTTCGAGGTTACTCCATTAGACCTGGACACTGCATCCAAGCTTGGAAAAAATAAAGAGGCAGTAGGTTCCACCTGGATTGTTCTTTTAAATACAATGGGTGCAATATAATCAGCACCACACATCCAAACTGATAAACAGTAAACAGAGTTGAACCTTCTCAGTACATTGCGAGTTCACATACCTGGCATTCACAAAAAGTTATCATCATTGAACAACTTGATCCTGAGGGCCCAAGATCACAAGTACATCCAGCAGGCTCCTTGCCAATGTTCAATCCTACTTGATAGATTAAAACTAGTACCAACTATTTTGTAGGATATTTTGCAGGAAGTCAAAACACAATCCAAAAACACACAAGTAAAGTTTTGGGCAATAGAAAATTAACTAGCAGCTACATCACCCAGCTCTACTGCACAAGTAAACCTAGTCACACCACTTTTAATCACCTTACAAAAGCTAGTTATAAAACAACTGACAGCGAAAGCACAGAAATCGTCCTGTCTCTACATTGGGAGTTTGGAAAAGACTAGGCAGCCAATACAGCTCATCCAAAAATGCATTAACAAATTCTTACTTCGATAATCATTCAGGAGAAATTTAAAAGGAAAGGACTAACTTTAACCAAAAGAGAACGTAAAAAACAAAGCTAAACACTGAATAAATATAAGAGAATACAACAATGAAGCATATGACATTTATTCACTTTAGAAAAAAAGCAGGAACCGATAAACAGCCAGAGGACATAAAGCCGGAGAAGCTAGCCACAGCAGTTTTATCCCCAGATAAGTGGCAGGAAAAATTCCTTGCCTAAAATAAGTCATATCTCTCATATTGTGGCAAAAGCACAAAGTATTCCAGCACAAAGTCATGACCGTGCACAGAGGATGACTCTGTCAGAAGTGAAAATGAATAAATACATAGGACCATGTTTACAAGCCCCTTGTGCTACATCACTTTTATTGACACACCTGCGATGAAGAGTGCAGGCCCATATCTACAATGCCATGCAAAGCCACCTTGCATGGCTTTTCACGGCCTCATAGATATAGTGCACGATAACGCAGCTCTGGTCGCTGTGTTGCCTAACACTGTGTCGGGGGCAATTCTTGGGCATTACAGTGGGTTTTTCCATGCAACACCCATGGGTTTTGACACATTTGATATCTTAAGTAGAGATGCGATCATGAAATAAATCAAGGAAGTAAGGGCCAGATGTACAAAAATGCAATTTTGCATTTCTTAACTAGTAACTTCATAGAAATTGCTGTTTAAGAAATGCAAAATGAAAAATACAAAGATACCGATTTCCTAATAGTGATTCCTACAAAGTAGGAATCGCTATTAGGAAACCGGTACATTTGAGTCTATGGGCCGGTTTTTCATTTCCTAAATAGAGATTTCTTATTATCGCTAAAATTGAATCAAAAGGTCAAGAAAAACTTTCAAAGGCACTACTCCTCCTGAACGTTTAGATTCACCCATGCAAAGCTAAAAAGGTTGAAATGTTTGCAACTGTGGTATAACTAATAAAATCACTACCAAAATTACATCAGAACCCATACCTAATAGTCTCAGTGGTTTCAACACCAACTTCATCCAAAATTAATTCCCAAAGAACACATTACCAGTCCAGAAGTATAAAAATGTAAGCGTAAATCTATGTTAAAAAACTGGAAGCTCTAGGCTTAATTATCCAGAATGGCCCCCCAAAGCACAACACACCAGCAGCAATAACCTTTTTCAGTGGTAGGATTCGATCAATCATCGATTACACACTCATGAATGGCAAAGATTCCTCTTCGGTAAACCCTTTTCAAATAATTTATCATCAAGAACACAACAATTTTTCTCAAGTTCTTACATTAGGACACAAGACTCTAAGTTGAGCTTAATAGATGGTCTAATCACCTTGCCAACAAATTACAACATAAAAAGACTCAAATGGCGTGGTGCGGACATGGAACAAATAATGATGATGGTTTATATTACAGGAGGAGGGCACTAAGAAAAGGTCAGGGAGGGAGTAAGTCAAGACAATTGGGAATTAGGAAAACTGAGTTGGTATACCAGAGAGTTGTGGAAACTCAAAAACTAATTATATGAGAAGAAAGAAGAACCGCACAAGATGTAAAAAAAGGGAAAGGATTTGATAAAACCCCACTCTGACAGATGAAGCTAACTTATCATAAAGACTGTTGGAAGGCAAAGAAAAAGCACGAAGAAGAAATATGGACTAAGCTCCTGTTGACCAGCAAGCTACCAAATAGTAAAGTGCTTTGGGGTATGATAAACAGGCTGGTCTTGATACAAGCATTTCACTAAAATGCAGGGATTGCGGCGCAAGCTTTGGGCAATGTACATGAGACCAATCAATTGATCGATGAGTGAAAAGAGCCAAAATAATAAAAAGTTGGCAACAGTACTGTCGGAGGCAGTTGTGGGGGGCAGAGGAAGCAAAGCTGTGCACTGTAATTTGCAGCACTAATGCTGGTAATTTAGAAAAACTAAAGCCCAACTCTCTTGCATTTAGCCAACGTGGATACCTTAACCAATGTTAAGCACCTAGAGAAAATACTAAAGAAGCTGAAGGCAAAGGGAGCACTGGGTCCAAACGGCCTACTAAGTGCACTATTCAAGCATGATGTCAACATTTTGGCTTGTTACCTATTGATCCTTTTCAACCAAATTCACTATGCAGATCTCATTCTGTCTTTATGGAAAGGAAACATTTTCCACCCACATATAAGAACAGTGATCATTCAGCTCCACTTAACTACAGGCTAAGAGCATTAATTGGGGAGGAGCCAAATTATGCACTTCCTGTATACTTCAAGATCTCCGGGTTTGGGTTAATGAAAAACCCCTAAAAATAAAAAAACAAACAGGTTTTAAGTTAGGTATGGGGACAATTGCAAACCTGTCAGTGCTTACCATCTTAGCAGAAAACAATATAGCAGTAATCATGTTTATCCACATGCTTCGTCGACCATAAGTCGGCCTTTGACCGAGATTGTTTGACAATGCACGTTAGGACACATTAGATATTTACGCTTACGCACTTCATCTGTCTTCAACCCACAGGCAATAGATCATTTTACTTAGCTATATGTAGAAATTATTATGTTTTTATAAAAGAGTAATATTTGTATGTTTGTAAGTTATAATGGTATGATTTATCAGTACTTCTGGTGTTCTTATGTAATGGTTTTTATTAACTATACAATAAACTTACTACAATGACTGCATTCTTCAAAGGGAGCAAACAGGTTGACACAACAATTCTTGTGTTACCTCTGCTTCCTGACGCTGCACTGAAGCTTTTGACGTGTGGACGCTGGCATGCTGCTGCCCATCCCTCTGCAGCTGGAGATGCATTGGAAGATTGAGTAGAACTGTGCCATGATCAAAATAACTGATAAAATATTGTTTAAATCGGCCACGCCAGTCGGGACAATTGGGGCAGGAGGGCTGCTGTTCCCAAGCCCCACACCTCTGAAATTCTGAAGGGGAGCCCTCTGTAAGCCCTCCAACAGCCCACAGTAAGCCTTTGCAGGGTAGCTTGTAATGACTGTACTGACCCCTGTGGGGAGCCGTGAGGTGCTCAATGTGAAGCAGTGCTCGGGCTCTGTCCGCTGGTCTTTGTCAAGAAGAGGCCAATACGACTCACCTCTGCTCTGGTGGCCCCTAAGGGAGAGGGCATGAAGGTCCATCGCTGCATAGATTATTGGCGCCAAAGTAATTTACATGCATTAATATATGGTTCAGGGAGATTTATGGGTGGTGGCGGCAGCAGCGAACCGGCTTCTTGATGCTAAGGCGTCCGGCTACAGCAGGAATGCAGAGGTAAGTGACTAGGCAGTCAAAGAGCCTAGGTATCCCACCTGACCTAATTGCACTATTCTAAGGAGGAGAGGAAATCTGTGTATCCTATTTGTGGGAAATTTTGGACTCATTTGGGAGCAGTGCAAGAACTGTGGCCCCGTGATATTAAACAAGAGTTGTATTAACCCCGGTAAAGAATATATTAACAATATAAGGAAAATGGCACCGACGAGGGGTAAAATTTGGAAGGGACCAACCAGTTACCTGGAGAAGGATGTACCCAAATTGGCAGGAAACAGGTCCTTAGAAGGGACCCCAAATACTCAGAAAGAAGGAGAAACAAGCCCTATGTGAGGCAATCTAAAAAAAAAAATCTATGAGTGAGACGCTGGGGTGTCAGTATCCAAATCCTTCAAGGACTTTGTGGGTAAACAGTTTAAGGGGAAGACATCCCTTTCTTAACTCAGAGGTTCTGGAGAAGGGCAGCTAGGAGGTTCAGGGAATGATAATTCTCAACTCTCTGACTTATATTTTCCCTCTATAAATGATCTAGATACAGTGGATCAGAATGGACTCACTTTGGAACCAAGGCTGTCCCCATCCCTACTGCTTCTCCCCTTATTAGGTAACATGGGGTTGCCTAAGGTGGGGGGTGAAGGCAACCAAGATGTAGACAAGATAATGTAGCTTCCAAGGACCATAGAGAGGAGCCCAGTATCCCACTTGAGTAGTTTGTGACTATAGGGCATGAAACCATATCAGGATCCATGCAAAATTCAACCTTGTTACCTAGAGATAGCGGCGACCCCCTCGGCCTCTATATTGGATATAATGTTGATTTTACAAAAAAGCTTTCAAGGACTATTGAAGGTTACGGTGAGGCACAATGACATCTTAAAATCACAGAAAGACCAATTACAAAGTTTTGTGGGGGAATTAAAGCAAATAAAGGATCACATGCCAACACTTGTAAGACCATTAACATAGGAAAATAGTTCCCTGCCCATAGGGTGTCTGAAGAGCGTGGTTTCCTGAAGGCTGGTTCACAGTGTGTTTATGTATCGAAATATCCAATGCTGGTAAAGGAGCAGGGAGAATCCACTAGGTATGGGTAGTATATACCCCATACAAGAAGAGTAAGGAAATGCCCCGGGGGGAGGAGTGAAAAGCAGAAGGGGAAAAGGCCCTAGAACTACCCAAAGATCCCAGCCAAAAATTGAAAGATCATAACCCCATAACTGTGCTGAGGGAGGTTCAGACGGCGAGCACACAAGAAAGGTGAAGAACAGGAAGCCAGGGCAAATAAGGTGGGGCAAAACCCAAAGCCCAAATAAGAAGGAATTTAGGAATGATACACAAGGGAGGAAATGGAGTAAGGGAGATATAGGGAAACAAAGGAGGGCAAGTTGGGTAAGGAAAGGGAGCGATAAAATGAGCAAGTTTGACAGTGAGGAGATACCCACAGTATCAAAGAGTGGAGATGGGAGTAAGCTGTGGATGTATCTTGAGCTGTGTCAGAATGAAAGTAAAGTAAAGAGAGCTAGGAAGCTTGTCCCTCCTAAATCGAGCCCACCTACTTTTCTCTTTCTTAAAATACCCCAGCCTGAAAACAATTGGGTCATAGGACCTCAGGCAAATGTGGATTATGAAGACCACTAATGGCAATGAGATAACCAAGGTACTCATGTACTCAGTGCTGATTAAGGCAGTGCTTGCAAATGCAGAAAAAGAGGTGTTAAAGAAGGAATCCGGTTTGTGCCACAATCAGAAATAACTGAACAAGACAAACTCAATAAGCCCTTCCTAAGGGGAACCGCCGGGATGGGGCCAAGGCATGTTAGGCTGATCGATGAGGACCAAAGGGAAAATGAAGACCTGGAAATAACAGTTCTCTACCCATCTGGCCCCGAAGAAGACATATGGCTGAGTGATATTGATTATGAAAATGGGTGCTCGCACAACCTCGGGGTTCTGTCATGGAATATAAATGGGACAGAGTTAATAAACCAACATGAGAATGTTTGTTTGCAAAAAACAAGGCTGTGCGATGAACCCCCTTTGATTGATAGGTTGGTACAGGTAAATGGGCCCACTAAGATGAGTCCACAGGAGAGTCCCGCTGGAGGTTTCAAAAGCTTGATCTCCACTAAAATGGCAAGGGCGATCTCACCAATTGAAGCAAAATGTAATTGGTTGGTGGCCTGTAGAGTGCATCTCGATAGCACGGATAGGAGTTATGAATGTGTTTCAATAATAAATGTGTACATTCATGAGGGGGAGAGGAAGAATATATGTCCGAATTAGGGAGATTTAAGAAAAATGTGCACTCCTTATGTGCAAATTATCACAAAGATGTTCATCCTTTGTGATATTTCAATCATAAGTTAGACTCAAAAAAAGACCGAACCTTGTTTCAAAACAATATTAATCTTTTTTAATATAAACTTTGCAAATTCTCTGCGTCTATGTTGACAGCACATGATGTGGCACCTGGGAAATACTTGGGCACTAAAGACTTATTTTGTGCCAAAGGCGGTATATTCTTGATCGCCCTGCCCACCGGACATTTAAGAATGGATCACAGGTCTGCCCTGTTGACTAGATTTATATGAATGCCTGTTTTTTAAAGTATAATTAGGAGTTTCCAGGTATTGCAAGGAGAAAGGATGGACCATCATCCTCTTAAACTTGAAATAATAAGAAAAAAAGGGAGAGGGAAATGGTAATTCCTCTAGAGATGGATTACCCTTAACGGCTCACCACCAGAATTACCCAGGAATATACGGTAAAATTAGCTAACTTCCAGCAGAAACAACACAGATGACCAATGTCCCTGTAAATGGAATTAGGTGGTATGAAAATATAATTAGCCAGGTGGTTTCTTGCCTTAGGGTTGATTTAAAAGTTAATAGGCGAGGGGTAAACAAGACCCAGGGGAGCCAGATGAAAGACATGATTGGTTTAATGGAGATGGCAGGAAACTAAAGGATCAGATTAGGAACGGTGTAAAAAGTCTCAAACTAAAGTATGATAAGGAACTATCTTACAGCCTTATGAACACTAGGAAAGTATATAAAATCTGATCAGAGATGAGAAAATTGCACATAAGGGGAAGTGATGGGAAAATCTATTGGAGGCAATTGAATTAAAAGATACAAAAAAGTTCTGGAAGTTACAACAGGAAGGCTCAGGTGAGGTACCGGGGGCAATGAATTGTGTGGTGAAAAAAGATGCATGGATGCAATACTTAAAGCAAATATGTGGAGAAAGGTTAGAGCCCGAGCGTAAAAGTTCATCCCCATGAAAGGGGTAGATGAGGATACCATGTTGCAGTTTACATTGGGCAAAATTAAGAGCACAATCTCCCAATCTCAAATGTTGTTTGAGTCAGAGCTGCAGGACCCAATAAACTGCCAGCTGTGATAATAAAAACTAGGCCTGACTGGTGGGTAGAATTCTTACACCGTATGTTTCATGTTGTGTTAAGCACAGGTTGTTTCCCTGACAACTGGAGAGGTACTGATTATCAGACCTGTGCACAAGAGAGGGGACATAAAAGCCCCAGCAAACTATAGGCTGATTAATCTGCTGGACATGGGAGAAAACCCTTTTTGCAAAAATCATATAGGAAGACTAAAGTAATGAGCTGAACTGATTAAAATTATGACGTGATCTTGAAATGAGTAACCAATTTTAAATTACCTTTTTTTGCTCTCCTGTTTTTGGAATGGTGGTTTGCTTTTTCCTTCCACTAATCACTACATTAGCAATTACGGCTGACAGCTCTCTTCCTGGGAGCACGTCAGGCACTGAAGTGCCGGCCTGACGTGGAGCAATTCCAGATGATGATGCCTGTCATCCAATGTGATGCGTGAGGGCTTTTGCTCCTGAACATCCAGGTTCCCTAGGCCATTTTGTTTTTCGGAACAGTGTACTCTTTTTGTATTTATGATTAACTTGGGAGACCATACACTGGACCGTAACCTCCCGGTCCCTCTCCCATCTCATTTGATTCTTTGGCACATGGCAGGATACTGAGGGGGCGGGGGGTCCAGAAGCCAGATATACTGAATCCAGGAAGTCACGAGCACCTTTGAATCTGGTGCTAAGAGCTCTAAGTGGGATTAAATAGAAATCTGTACCCTTTTTAATTGCTTCGCCAGTGGGATCACTATGCTGCTTTCCTCTGATGAGGCTCTCTGTGTTCAAGCATTGTTATTTGTTCTAGTCTCAATATCCTTCATGGGGCATGGCTGGAGGTCAGATACATTATTGTGCGAGGTCCTGCTTAAGCTTTATTGCCTGTGATAAGCAAACAGATTTTGGACATAGATGTTATGACATTCATTGTACATCAAAAATGTTCTAAGATCAACTTTTTCAAGAAACTCATTATAACATTGGCGGTAAAAACCACCTCCGCCACTGCGACGGCCACCAAAATACCGTCACCACTGCTACCAGCCATCTGCAATATTATAACCGTAGCGGGAATTCTGCCAGAAGGATGGCGATTCCGGCTGTGGCCATGGCAGTGGATGGCGGTAAGGTGGCGCTGCTACCAGCCACGACAGTAGGCAGTAGACGGCCGCAGACCGCATCTTAACACATGATACAGCCTGGAGGTGTTCTGCTGGCGGGCGCTGCTGCTGGCAGCATCGCCCTGTCTCCTGCCGGAGGACCCCCTGAAATCAGGTAAGTCGGTTGCTCCGACAGGGGAAGGGGTGGCGGGTGTTGTGTGTGTGTGTTTGTGTGTGCGTGAATGCGGGTGTGTATTGCGTGTTGTATGTGTGTGCATGTGTGGATGTGTGAGTAAGTGTATGTTGTGTTGTGTGAATGCAGGTGTGCTTGTATGTATGTCAGTGTGTTTGGACGTGTGTGAGAATGGATGTATGCAGGCGTGTGTGCATGTGGGTATGGGTGTGTGTCTGAGTGTTTACAGTGGTGCGTGAGTGTGTGTTGGCGTGGGTTTGGAGTGGGAGGAGGTGTGGGGGGAACCTGGGGAGGGGGAGGGGGCTGGGAAGACCCCTTTTAGTGCCAGGGAAGGAATTTCCTGTCACTGATAATGCCTACCGCCATGGTTTTCGTGGCTGTAAGGAAACCATGAAAACTATGGAGGTAGGCGGGGTCATAAACCATTGGGTGGGCTAGTGACAGTCGCCTGGCTGGTGACTGAAGTCCCCAGCCCGGTGGCTGTTACCGCTGTGGTGGACGGAGTTGTACATTGGCAGTTTGGCTTGAGCCAAACCGCCAAAGTCATATTATGGGGAAAAGTACCGCCAGCTTGTTGGCAGTACTTTTCTCCATTATACGTCCGTCCGCGAGGGTTGTAATGAGGGCCTGAATATCTTCCTTATGGTTGCTCCTAAAGCTCCAAAACCACCAGAGAAATAATCTAGGAAACCAGGGTTCCAATAGCATTGTGGTACAATCAATCCATCAATCAAATACTCAACTTATAAAGAGAGACTTGTCACCCATAAGTGTATCCAAGAGCTCCAGCAAGGGGGCAGCCAAAGTTCTATCCGAGGTGGTCAGCTATTTCTTTCACAAAGATGCATATCTTTGTCCTTTTAATGCTTGAGATGACAGGAGGCCAGATGGCTAGACCGTAGAGAAGCAAAACTTGGTACACTAGAAATCAGGTACCAGTGCCCCAGTTTTCTTCTTTCTTCTGAACTTCTTAGAAATTCAAATCTTTTCTGATTCCCTGGTGGTTGGATCTGTGAGTAATAGCTGAACGCCAGCAGTGGTTGAGGGTCGCCCAACATTTCTCCGCATAATTAACAACTGTTTCATTACATTTGGTAAAGCAAATCCATAATGCACTATTCTGGAGTGTTAACCATATTTCAACCCTGTCAGCCCTGCCAGGAGATTGCCGTTTGAAATGAGGTAACTCTCTTCCACAGACTGACTTTGCATCAAAGTCACTGGATGTGGTGATCTTGGCCTACCACGCTTTGAGAATGTCAGTGTCAAATGCAGGCCCACCAGGGGAATGTCATCACCACCAGGTAAATTGACCGGCTGATAATAATCTGAGTTGTACTCAGCCAGAGTGGCACTAAACTTAGTGTTGCTATGCTGATTACAACTCAGCTTTCCACCAGGCTTTGAATGGTGGTCACCCTGTCATGGAAAGGCTGGCAGAAAGCCAGTGCTGGGAGCACAGGGGAGCGCCTGCACTGCCCATGGCACTGTTCCCACCAGGCAACCTGGCAGCAATGGTGTAATACAATGTCCCAGCCAGTCAGCCCCACATGAACATTGTAATACCCTTGGGGGGTTGCCATCACTGTGACAGTGGTGTCCTTCCTGCAAGTTTGGTGGTCGGCTCGTCTGATTGCCACACGTGTAATAAGGCCCCATATGTTTTTATTTATTGTTACAGAATCCCTTGCTTGTGGTCCATGTATTGCAATGTAAATTGATTGTGTAATGTTTTGAATCTTTTTTGATACATTTTAACAATAAATATTTATATTTAGCATTCTGATATAATAGTTAATGATTTTACAGTTACTTTAATAGCTTTAAACTTGTTTAGCTAGTCATTGTTTTAGATTAGAATTACATATATTTTGAGTATGAGATATTTTTGTAAATATTTTCTGGATATTGTTTCAAGGTAGGGTAGCCATGGTTGTTATGTATTAAAGGCACTTTGCTTCCTAATATTTCATGCATTTGTTTAGTCGGTATGGATATTTTTGGTTTTAGTTGTGCTATAGATTCTTCTCGTCTTTGGGCCTCATTACGAGTTTGGCGGTCTTGCAACCGCCAAACTCGAGGGGGCTGTCAGACCACTGCAATCCTTGCAATCGGAGTGCCAAATTACAACCCTGTTGGCCGGGCTGCCAGGGTACCACCATCACAGATTGCGACAAGATGGCAGCGGTCAGAGAAGTGGTCAGCCACAGCAGTGCCCATGCCAGTACCGCCGTGCTGATCAGGAGACCGCTTTCTGCCAGCTGTTACATGGCAGTTTAATCGCCATATAAATGCTGGTGGAAAGCCAGTGCTGCGTGCCCCTGCATTGCCATGCCAGCACCCTTGGAATGCGCACTGTCTGTGCTACAGTCAGTGCCCATTTGGAGGGTGCTGTTGTGCGATGGCATTGCCCTTGGCTCCATTAAGGGAACCAAGGCCAATGTCATGGCACTTTTTCCTCTGGGCTGACCGGTGGAAACATAGTAATGCAATGTTTCCACCGGTCAGCCCGTTAGAAACAGTAATAAGACTCGGGTGAGACTTCCAGTATGACTTTAGCCTCACCCCTGAGAGTTTGGCGGTCTGTCAGTTGGCCTGCCAAACTCAAAATGAGTGTATATTTTATTTAAATGCATGTTATTTCATTTGTATATAATTTTTCCATTATTTCCTTAAGTTTTCGCTATTTTGTCTTATTTCCAAGAGCAAGGTCTTGTGTTTTTTGAGGTTTGCTCTATTACGTTTTCCAAAATTCTTTTTCACTTTTACTATTGAGAATAGACATTTTGAATAATTTTTTAAATAACCGTTACTTTATAGTGTGTGGATTTGATATATTTAAATATTTTCATGGTTACATTTAAGCTATGTTTTAATTTGGTAATTAGAACCTCATTACGAGTTTGGCAGTGGACCAACCATGTTGGTTGTCCTGAAAAGATCGCCATGTTATCCACCTTCCAAACCACCCTCTTACGAGGACCATGGACTGCCAAGCAAAAATGGCAGACTGCTAGTGGCACGGCCACCTGGAAATAGGCAGTCCAACCTTCAGGGCTGACAGTACAGTGACCATCCACCAAGCGTATTTTAGGCACACAGTCACCATGGCACACTTTTCATTGTGCTCAGCCAATGGCGGTTCACGGTCAGGAAATTAATAGACAACTGCTCATTGAATTAATTTAAAAACATCACACCAATAACACACATTGCCACAGTAGACACACCCGCAAATGTTACTATTAAACACATCCCTTCACAGACCACAATGCTTTGCATTTCCAAAACAAAACACAAAAGTCAGGATGCCTTTTTTCCAAAGAATACATATTTTAGTTGCCCATTTTTTTCACCATCCTATAGAACACCCTGCACGCATTTTTGTCCATTCACACACTTTTGCACTTCACCTGTTTAGTAAGTCACTGTAACCCATTTTTTTGTTCCACCATGTTACATTCTAAAAATCCCAGTTTTTCAGAAGATGAGTTAAGAGTCATGGAGGATGAAAAAGAGTAGAGCCACAATTGTTTTGAGCACAAGTCCAGCAAACTCCTCTCAGTAGGAAAATCAAAATGTTGTACAGAATAGTTGACAGAGTGAATGCTGTAGGCACCACCCTGCACAAAAAGGAGGACATTAGGAAGAGGTGGAATGACCTCAGGGGCAAGGTCCGTTCCCTGGCCCCTAGAAACAAGCTGAAGGCCAAAATGACTGGTGGTGGCCCTCCCAGTGCCCCATTATATCTCTTTCCCTGGGAGGAGAAGATTTTGGCCATCCAGCATCCTGAGGACTTGACAGGAATACCTTGGGGAGTGGAGTCTTATAAGTCACAACACAAGTAATGTCACCAAAATGCAATGTTATGCAAGCTCACCTTAGGCCACTGTCTTGATCATATACCACCACCAACATTCAATACCCAGAGTATCTGAGTGTAAACACTGTCAGTCTGTATTGTTGAACCTAACAGCACATTTACTAAGGTCCATCATATCTTATTGGTCCAAATGGGGTCTGTAAGTCTTTCAATATACAACAATAATCCCAGGACTCATGGTATGTCTCAACAAGTAAATATATGTTTAAACCTAAATACTGTCTGTATACAGATATGTAATACTCAACATTTGTATAGTGTGTATTAAAAAGAGTTACATAACTGCAATTTCCAGGTGGCACTGTTTCACAAACTCCAAACAACAAACCAGAGTTCACTTGTCTAAAGACCTTTGTTTGGTAACTATTGATCGAAGTTCACTCACCTGGGAGAATACCAGTTGTCAAGTGTGGGAAGTAGAGGGAGTGACTTGACTGGATCTCCTAGGATTTCTAACTCCTAACACCAGACCAGCGTTCAACTGCACAAATACCCCTGTTTGGCAACACTCAATTGAAGTGTACTCACCTGGGGAGATAACATTTGTATAGTGTGTGTAGTACAATGAGTGACATGACTGCTAAGGCCAAGAAGCACCATATCTTCCACCAGCCCAGTGTTCTCTTATCCAATGACCCCTGTTCCTCAACTCTCAATTGAAGTGAACTCACCTGGGAGGACACCATGTGTATATTGTGTGTAGTAGAGAGAGTGACATGACTGCAACTCCCAGGCGGCCTTGTGTCTCTAACTCTAAGCACCAGACCAGGGTAGACCTGTCCAAAAACCCCTGTTTAGTAACTCCCAATTGAAGTTTACTCACCTAGGAGGATACTATTTGTCAAGTGTTTGAAGTAGAAGCAATAACCTGACTGCATCTCCCAGGAGGCACTACTAACTCCAAACACCAGACCAGTGCTCAATTGTGCAAAGACCCCTGTTTGGCAACACTCAATTGTAGTGTACTCAACTGAGGAGATAACATTTGTATAGTGTGTGTAGTACAGGGAGTGAAATGACTGCTTAGGGCAGGAGGCCCTGGGTGGCGTGGTTTGGCCATCCCACAAGATGGCTGACACTCTGTGAGGCTCTGAGGGGCAGGAGCATTAATCATGGTGTTATCTGGGCACGGGGCTGCCTGGAATGCCATCCTGAAAGGAAATTGTCTGCCAACCTGCTGGAGGAGAAAGTGCTGGGTTCCGATGCCGGCTTGGCTGTGACTGGCATGATCGGGCCCAGAGAGCCTTATGGAAGAGCGAGCCTGGTCATGCAGTCACTGCCTCCCCTGGTCGCGCCCCCGAGTTGCGGACAGAGGCACGGAGTGGTGGTGATGGCCCCAGCGGTGGGCCTATGGCAGGAGGGGCGGCCAGGGAGTGTTGCAGCCTTGAGTGTCCAGATACCCAGAACTGGAGCTTGGGGGCGGACACATATACGGATCAGCATCTGCCCTGGAACAACGAGGAGTAGAGGAGGCGAACATGAGCTGCTGGCAAGGAAAGCACTTAGGTGTTGGCTCGTGCCGGTGGTGTTGCCCTTGCCTGTTGGTCTGGCGGCTGCTGGGGGGGCTGCTAGGGCCTGTGGCCTGCAGGAAGACTCTGTCACATAGGATTGATGGCCAGCTGGCACCCAAGGCAGAATACAAACGACTTGGCTGGCACTGGAGAGGAAGCAGGATTGTGGTGTGCAGCCTGAGGGCATGGGGCCTGGCCACGCCTGTCGACACCTGGAGGGGGCATTCACGGCGGTCGCGGGGCACTGGGGAGCCCCCGGAGAGACTAAGAGATACGCTGAGAGGGCGATGCGGAGGGCAGTGAATCCTGAGCCCTACTGGATGGAGAGGTGAGGAGTGAACAGACAGACCTGTGTTGACCCCGTGTGTTGGTGGCGGAGCATCAGTGCAACGCACGGTGTGCTATGACACTCGGGGCTGGGTGCCCTAGCGGCAGGCAGCACAAGAGAAAGGAGGTAAGATCCAAGTCCACAGTGCACTATGGTGATTAGAGGGGGCCAAGTTGGGGGCGGGCAACAGCGGCTGCACCACAAGGCCAGATACCGGCTGGGTAGTGGACCGGGTCTCTCGCCTCCGACAGAGTGAAGACAGTTAGGCAGCAATGGGAAGGCGGACCATAAGCAAGCCAAACTGTCCTTCGACAAAGAGAAAGATCAGCCATGCAAGCAGACAGGCAGAAGAGATGGTTGACACAGAGCAGCCCCAGGAGGATCAGTCCCAGACGACCTCCATAAATGCCATGTTTACAGATCTCAAGCAAAGCCTGGCTGGCATAGATTCCTAATTAGACCACCTCACGGACCGGATAGATCACTTGAAGGACATGGTGGATGATCACGACACCCGCCTAGATCAGGTGGAATCCTGCACCGCAGACTTTGAGGATGGGCGACGTGTGGAGGGCGAATGCCTTCTCTGAATGGAGAGGGTGTTTGAATTGATCCGCAACAAGAATGAAGATCTCGAAGTCTGCTCATGCAAGAACAACCTCCCTATCCTAGGGGTCTCCTAATCAACTGCATGCAGGATTATGTGGAAACAATGTTAACTACGCTCTTTCTGGGTGAGCTCTCCCTGGTGCCGGTGGTAGAGTGGGAGCATAGATCGCATGGCCGGAGGCCGCCGCCTGACATGCCGGCGCACCCTATCATTGCGCACTTGCTCATTTACAGAGACAAAGACACTGTGTTGCATCTTGCCCACAACTGCAAACCCATTGTTTACAGTAACACACTCAGGGGGTCATTCCGACCTTTCGGACGCCATGCGGCCAAATTTAGGCGGACCCCATTCCAACATTTCCGCTGGGCCGGCGGGAGCTAACCAAGTTAGCGCCCTCCGGCCCAGCGGGAATGAGGCTGCAACACAGGAGCCGGCTCGGAATGGAGCCGGCGGTGTTGCGGCCGTGCGACGGGTGCAGTAGCACCCGTCCCGCTTTTCACTGTCTGCTAGGCAGACAGTGAAAAGCTGGCCGGGGCCCTGTTAGGGGGCCCCTGCACTGCCCATGCCCAAGACACCCCTTACCGCCAGCCTCTTCCTGGAACAGGCTGGCGGTAAGGGGGTCATAATCCCCAGGGCAGCGCTGCTTGCAGCGCTGCCCTGGTGGATTATCACCGCCGGGGGAAAATCGGCAGGACACCGCCATCCCCGGTGGTACGACCGCGGCTTTACCGCTGCGGTCAGAATGGGCAATGAAGCACCGCCAGCCTGTTGGCGGTGCTTCCGTCATTCTTGCCCTGGAGGTCCAAGACCGCCAGGGTCAGAATGACCCCCTCAGTATCTTCCTGAACTACACCCCTAGTGTACAGGCAGCTCACCTGGCATTTCTCCCGGTCAAGCGCACTCTGCATCTAGCGGAAGCAAAATACTCCTTCAAATAGCCAGTCAAGTTGAGAATCCAGCACAAAGGTAAATTGCACTTCTTCACAGACCGGAAAGCAGGGAGCTAGGTTTGTGAAAACTCTTGGACCCGGCCCGAGCGCAGGAGAATGGAGATGGTGGGGATCACCTCAGTGACAATAACTAAGATATCTCATTATTGTTGATTGCATCCCAGAGTGGGCCAGATCCATGGATCTGAACTGCACTGCTCTTGGATTCATAGCGGCCATACTAATGTCCCTTTGGATGAGTCCTAGTTAATGGTTGTGCTTTTGGGATTGGAGTTCGCAAATGTCATTGTGTAGGGTGGGGAAGGACTATCTGGCCTGTTTGGGGGGCCAGAGTGGCTGGTGGGTGGGTCGTGTTACGTTGGTTAGTAAGTTTGCAGATGCTTCCTTACATTTTATTTCCTTTCCTTTCCTGTACCTGCATCGAGTATTGCTAGGCGCCACGCTGGTGGTAACCGCTGCATGGTTGAGTTGGATCTTGCCATACTATGGCACTGGGTAGGTGTGCCACAGTGAGTTGTTTGTCATAAAATGTAAAGGGGCTGAACAATGCTCAGAAAAGGTGGCTGTTGTCAGCATATTTACAGCGTCATGTGATAGATAAATGTATGCTGCAAGAAACTCACCAGCAAGAGCAAGAATATGCCTGCATATGCTCCTGGAACATACATGGATTCGGAAAAATGCCCTGTGACAATGATATTATGACCTTTCTTCAAAAATTTTATTTTATCCTATTACAAGAAACATGGAGCCTAAATCCAATGTCTGTAATAAGTTACATGGAACACAAAACTCCTGCTGTAAGGACCACATATGGGCATCCAATGATGGGGTCTTTCTACATACGTTTCAACTAACTATAACTGGTCAGAAGAAAAGATCGATTTAGAAGTTGAGTCACTACAGGCGACCAAAATTGAATCAAAAGGTCAAGAAAAACTCTCAAAGGCACTACTCCTCCTGAACGTTTAGATTCACCCATGCAAAGCTAAAAAGGTTGAAATGTTTGCAACTGTGGTATAACTAATAAAATCACTACCAAAATTACATCAGAACCCATACCTAATAGTCTCAGTGGTTTCAACACCAACTTCATCCAAAATTAATTCCCAAAGAACACATTACCAGTCCAGAAGTATAAAAATGTAAGCGTAAATCTATGTTAAAAAACTGGAAGCTCTAGGCTTAATTATCCAGAATGGCCCCCCAAAGCACAACACACCAGCAGCAATAACCTTTTTCAGTGGTAGGATTCGATCAATCATCGATTACACACTCATGAATGGCAAAGATTCCTCTTCGGTAAACCCTTTTCAAATAATTTATCATCAAGAACACAACAATTTTTCTCAAGTTCTTACATTAGGACACAAGACTCTAAGTTGAGCTTAATAGATGGTCTAATCACCTTGCCAACAAATTACAACATAAAAAGACTCAAATGGCGTGGTGCGGACATGGAACAAATAATGATGATGGTTTATATTACAGGAGGAGGGCACTAAGAAAAGGTCAGGGAGGGAGTAAGTCAAGACAATTGGGAATTAGGAAAACTGAGTTGGTATACCAGAGAGTTGTGGAAACTCAAAAACTAATTATATGAGAAGAAAGAAGAACCGCACAAGATGTAAAAAAAGGGAAAGGATTTGATAAAACCCCACTCTGACAGATGAAGCTAACTTATCATAAAGACTGTTGGAAGGCAAAGAAAAAGCACCAAGAAGAAATATGGACTAAGCTCCTGTTGACCAGCAAGCTACCAAATAGTAAAGTGCTTTGATAAACAGGCTGGTCTTGATACAGGCATTTCACTAAAATGCAGGGATTGCGGCGGAGGCTTTGGGCAATGTACATGAGACCAATCAATTGATCGATGAGTGAAAAGAGCCAAAATAATAAAAAGTTGGCAACAGTACTGTCGGAGGCAGTTGTAGGGGGCACAGGAAGCAAAGCTGTACACTGTAATTTGCAGCACTAATGCTGGTAATTTAGAAAAACTAAAGCCCAACTCTCTTGCATTTAGCCAACGTGGATACCTTAACCAATGTTAAGCACCTAGAGAAAATACTAAAGAAGCTGAAGGCAAAGGGAGCACTGGGTCCAAACGGCCTACTAAGTGCACTATTCAAGCATGATGTCAACATTTTGGCTTGTTACCTATTGATCCTTTTCAACCAAATTCACTATGCAGATCTCATTCTGTCTTTATGGAAAGGAAACATTTTCCACCCACATATAAGAACAGTGATCATTCAGCTCCACTTAACTACAGGCTAAGAGCATTAATTGGGGAGGAGCCAAATTATGCACTTCCTGTATACTTCATGATCTCCGGGTTTGGGTTAATGAAAAACCCCTAAAAATAAAAAAACAAACAGGTTTCAAGTCAGGTATGGGGACAATTGCAAACCTGTCAGTGCTTACCATCTTAGCAGAAAACAATATAGCAGTAATCATGTTTATCCACATGCTTCGTCGACCATAAGTCGGCCTTTGACCGAGATTGTTTGACAATGCACGTTAGGACACATTAGATATTTACGCTTACGCACTTCATCTGTCTTCAACCCACAGGCAATAGATCATTTTACTTAGCTATATGTAGAAATTATTATGTTTTTATAAAAGAGTAATATTTGTATGTTTGTAAGTTATAATGGTATGATTTATCAGTACTTCTGGTGTTCTTATGTAATGGTTTTTATTAACTATACAATAAACTTACTACAATGACTGCATTCTTCAAAGGGAGCAAACAGGTTGACACAACAATTCTTGTGTTACCTCTGCTTCCTGACGCTGCACTGAAGCTCTTGACGTGTGGACGCTGGCATGCTGCTGCCCATCCCTCTGCAGCTGGAGATGCATTGGAAGATAGAGTAGAACTGTGCCATGGTCAAAATAACTGATAAAATATTGTTTAAATCGGCCACGCCAGTCGGGACAATTGGGGCAGGAGGGCTGCTGTTCCCAAGCCCCACACCTCTGAAATTCTGAAGGGGAGCCCTCTGTAAGCCCTCCAACAGCCCACAGTAAGCCTTTGCAGGGTAGCTTGTAATGACTGTACTGACCCCTGTGGGGAGCCGTGAGGTGCTCAATGTGAAGCAGTGCTCGGGCTCTGTCCGCTGTACTTTGTCAAGAAGAGGCCAATACGACTCACCTCTGCTCTGGTGGCCCCTAAGCCCACCTACTTTTATCTTTCTTAAAATACCCCAGCCTGAAAACAATTGGGTCATAGGACCTCAGGCAAATGTGGATTATGAAGACCACTAATGGCAATGAGATAACCAAGGTACTCATGTACTCAGTGCTGATTAAGGCAGTGCTTGCAAATGCAGAAAAAGAGGTGTTAAAGAAGGAATCCGGTTTGTGCCACAATCAGAAATAACTGAACAAGACAAACTCAATAAGCCCTTCCTACGGGGAACCGCCGGGATGGGGCCAAGGCATGTTAGGCTGATCGATGAGGACCAAAGGGAAAATGAAGACCTGGAAATAACAGTTCTCTACCCATCTGGCCCCGAAGAAGACATATGGCTGAGTGATATTGATTATGAAAATGGGTGCTCGCACAACCTCGGGGTTCTGTCATGGAATATAAATGGGACAGAGTTAATAAACCAGCATGAGAATGTTTGTTTGCAAAAAACAAGGCTGTGCGATGAACCCCCTTTGATTGATAGGTTGGTACAGGTAAATGGGCCCACTAAGATGAGTCCACAGGAGAGTCCCCCTGGAGGTTTCAAAAGCTTGATCTCCACTAAAATGGCAAGGGCGATCTCACCAATTGAAGCAAAATGTAATTGGTTGGTGGCCTGTAGAGTGCATCTCGATAGCACGGATAGGAGTTATGAATGTGTTTCAATAATAAATGTGTACATTCATGAGGGGGAGAGGAAGAATATATGTCCGAATTAGGGAGATTTAAGAAAAATGTGCTCTCCTTATGTGCAAATTATCACAAAGATGTTCATCCTTTGTGATATTTCAATCATAAGTTAGACTCAAAAAAAGACCGAACCTTGTTTCAAAACAATATTAATCTTTTTTAATATAAACTTTGCAAATTCTCTGCGTCTATGTTGACAGCACATGATGTGGCACCTGGGAAATACTTGGGCACTAAAGGCTTATTTTGTGCCAAAGGCGGTATGATCTTGATCGCCCTGCCCACCGGACATTTAAGAATGGATCACAGGTCTGCCCTGTTGACTAGATTTATATGAATGCCTGTTTTTTAAAGTATAATTAGGAGTTTCCAGGTATTGCAAGGAGAAAGGATGGACCATCATCCTCTTAAACTTGAAATAATAAGAAAAAAAGGGAGAGGGAAATGGTAATTCCTCTAGAGATGGATTACCCTTAACGGCTCACCACCAGAATTACCGAGGAATATACGGTAAAATTAGCTAACTTCCAGCAGAAACAACACAGATGACCAATGTCCCTGTAAATGGAATTAGGTGGTATGAAAATATAATTAGCCAGGTGGTTTCTTGCCTTAGGGTTGATTTAAAAGTTAATAGGCGAGGGGTAAACAAGACCCAGGGGAGCCAGATGAAAGACATGATTGGTTTAATGGAGATGGCAGGAAACTAAAGGATCAGATTAGGAAAGGTGTAAAAAGTCTCAAACTAAAGTATGATAAGGAACTATCTTACAGCCTTATGAACACTAGGAAAGTATATAAAATCTGATCAGAGATGAGAAAATTGCACATAAGGGGAAGTGATGGGAAAATCTATTGGAGGCAATTGAATTAAAAGATCCAAAAAAGTTCTGGAAGTTACAACAGGAAGGCTCAGGTGAGGTACCGGGGGCAATGAATTGTGTGGTGAAAAAAGATGCATGGATGCAATACTTAAAGCAAATATGTGGAGAAAGGTTAGAGCCCGAGCGTAAAAGTTCATCCCCATGAATGGGGTAGATGAGGATACCATGTTGCAGTTTACATTGGGCAAAATTAAGAGCACAATCTCCCAATCTCAAATGTTGTTTGAGTCAGAGCTGCAGGACCCAATAAACTGCCAGCTGTGATAATAAAAACTAGGCCTGACTGGTGGGTAGAATTCTTACACCGTATGTTTCATGTTGTGTTAAGCACAGGTTGTTTCCCTGACAACTGGAGAGGTACTGATTATCAGACCTGTGCACAAGAGAGGGGACATAAAAGCCCCAGCAAACTATAGGCTGATTAACCTGCTGGACATGGGAGAAAAACCTTTTTGCAAAAATCTTATAGGAAGACTAAAGTAATGAGCTGAACTGATTAAAATTATGACGTGATCTTGAAATGAGTAACCAATTTTAAATTACCTTTTTTTGCTCTCCTGTTTTTGGAATGGTGGTTTGCTTTTTCCTTCCACTAATCACTACATTAGCAATTACGGCTGACAGCTCTCTTCCTGGGAGCACGTCAGGCACTGAAGTGCCGGCCTGACGTGGAGCAATTCCAGATGATGATGCCTGTCATCCAATGTGATGCGTGAGTGCTTTTGCTCCTGAACATCCAGGTTCCCTAGGCCATTTTGTTTTTTTTGGAACAGTGTACTCTTTTTGTATTTATGATTAACTTGGGAGACCATACACTGGACCGTAACCTCCCGGTCCCTCTCCCATCTCATTTGATTCTTTGGCACATGGCAGGATACTTAGGGGGCGGGGGGTCCAGAAGCCAGATATACTGAATCCAGGAAGTCACGAGCACCTTTGAATCTGGTGCTAAGAGCTCTAAGTGGGATTAAATAGAAATCTGTACCCTTTTTAATTGCTTCGCCAGTGGGATCACTATGCTGCTTTCCTCTGATGAGGCTCTCTGTGTTCAAGCATTGTTATTTGTTCTAGTCTCAATATCCTTCATGGGGCATGGCTGGAGGTCAGATACATTATTGTGCGAGGTCCTGCTTAAGCTTTATTGCCTGTGATAAGCAAACAGATTTTGGCCATAGATGTTATGACATTCATTGTACATCAAAAATGTTCTAAGATCAACTTTTTCAAGAAACTCATTATAACATTGGTGGTAAAAACCACCTACCGCCACTGCGACGGCCACCAAAATACCGTCACCACTGCTACCAGCCATCTGCAATATTATAACCGTAGCGGGAATTCTGCCAGAAGGATGGCGATTCCGGCTGTGGCCATGGCAGTGGATGGCGGTAAGGTGGCGCTGCTACCAGCCACGACAGTAGGCAGTAGACGGCCGCAGACCGTATCTTAACACATGATACAGCCTGGAGGTGTTCTGCTGGCGGGCGCTGCTGCTGGCAGCATCGCCCTGTCTCCTGCCGGAGGACCCCCTGAAATCAGGTAAGTCGGTTGCTCCGACAGGGGAAGGGGTGGCGGGTGTTGTGTGTGTGTGTTTGTGTGTGCGTGAATGCGGGTGTGTATTGCGTGTTGTATGTGTGTGCATGTGTGGATGTGTGAGTAAGTGTATGTTGTGTTGTGTGAATGCAGGTGTGCTTGTATGTATGTCAGTGTGTTTGGACGTGTGTGAGAATGGATGTATGCAGGCATGTGTGCATGTGGGTATGGGTGTGTGTCTGAGTGTTTACAGTGGTGCGTGAGTGTGTGTTGGCGTGGGTTTGGAGTGGGAGGAGGGGTGGGGGGAACCTGGGGAGGGGGAGGGGGCTGGGAAGACCCCTTTTAGTGCCAGGGAAGGAATTTCCTGTCACTGATAATGCCTACCGCCATGGTTTTCGTGGCTGTAAGGAAACCATGAAAACTATGGAGGTAGGCGGGGTCATAAACCATCGGGTGGGCTAGTGACAGTCGCCTGGCTGGTGACTGAAGTCCCCAGCCCGGTGGCTGTTACCGCTGTGGTGGACGGAGTTGTACATTGGCAGTTTGGCTTGAGCCAAACCGCCAAAGTCATATTATGGGGAAAAGTACCGCCAGCTTGTTGGCAGTACTTTTCTCCATTATACGTCCGTCCGCGAGGGTTGTAATGAGGGCCTGAATATCTTCCTTATAGTTGCTCCTAAAGCTCCAAAACCACCAGAGAAATAATCTAGGAAACCAGGGTTCCAATAGTATTGTGGTACAATCAATCCATCAATCAAATACTCAACTTATAAAGAGAGACTTGTCACCCATAAGTGTATCCAAGAGCTCCAGCAAGGGGGCAGCCAAAGTTCTATCCGAGGTGGTCAGCTATTTCTTTCACAAAGATGCATATCTTTGTCCTTTTAATGCTTGAGATGACAGGAGGCCAGATGGCTAGACCGTAGAGAAGCAAAACTTGGTACACTAGAAATCAGGTACCAGTGCCCCAGTTTTCTTCTTTCTTCTGAACTTCTTAGAAATTCAAATCTTTTCTGATTCCCTGGTGGTTGGATCTGTGAGTAATAGCTGAACGCCAGCAGTGGTTGAGGGTCGCCCAACATTTCTCCGCATAATTAACAACTGTTTCATTACATTTGGTAAAGCAAATCCATAATGCACTATTCTGGAGTGTTAACCATATTTCAACCCTGTCAGCCCTGCCAGGAGATTGCCGTTTGAAATGAGGTAACTCTCTTCCACAGACTGACTTTGCATCAAAGTCACTGGATGTGGTGATCTTGGCCTACCACGCTTTGAGAATGTCAGTGTCAAATGCAGGCCCACCAGGGGAATGTCATCACCACCAGGTAAATTGACCGGCTGATAATAATCTGAGTTGTACTCAGCCAGAGTGGCACTAAACTTAGTGTTGCTATGCTGATTACAACTCAGCTTTCCACCAGGCTTTGAATGGTGGTCACCCTGTCATGGAAAGGCTGGCAGAAAGCCAGTGCTGGGAGCACAGGGGAGCGCCTGCACTGCCCATGGCACTGTTCCCACCAGGCAACCTGGCAGCAATGGTGTAATACAATGTCCCAGCCAGTCAGCCCCACATGAACATTGTAATACCCTTGGGGGGTTGCCATCACTGTGGCAGTGGTGTCCTTCCTGCAAGTTTGGTGGTCGGCTCGTCTGATTGCCACACGTGTAATAAGGCCCCATATGTTTTTATTTATTTTTACAGAATCCCTTGCTTGTGGTCCATGTATTGCAATGTAAATTGATTGTGTAATGTTTTGAATCTTTTTTGATACATTTTAACAATAAATATTTATATTTAGCATTCTGATATAATAGTTAATGATTTTACAGTTACTTTAATAGCTTTAAACTTGTTTAGCTAGTCATTGTTTTAGATTAGAATTACATATATTTTGAGTATGAGATATTTTTGTAAATATTTTCTGGATATTGTTTCAAGGTAGGGTAGCCATGGTTGTTATGTATTAAAGGGACTTTGCTTCCTAATATTTCATGCATTTGTTTAGTCGGTATGGATATTTTTGGTTTTAGTTGTGCTATAGATTCTTCTCGTCTTTGGGCCTCATTACGAGTTTGGCAGTCTTGCAACCGCCAAACTCGAGGGGGCTGTCAGACCACTGCAATCCTTGCAATCGGATTGCCAAATTACAACCCTGTTGGCCGGGCTGCCAGGGTACCACCATCATAGATTGCGACAAGGTGGCAGCGGTCAGAGAAGTGGTCAGCCACAGCAGTGCCCATGCCAGTACCGCCGTGCTGATCAGGAGACCGCTTTCTGCCAGCTGTTCCATGGCAGTTTAATCGCCATATAAATGCTGGTGGAAAGCCAGTGCTGCGTGCCCCTGCATTGCCATGCCAGCACCCTTGGAATGCGCACTGTCTGTGCTACAGTCAGTGCCCATTTGGAGGGTGCTGTTGTGCGATGGCATTGCCCTTGGCTCCATTAAGGGAACCAAGGCCAATGTCATGGCACTTTTTTCTTCTGGGCTGACCGGTGGAAACATAGTAATGCAATGTTTCCACCGGTCAGCCCGTTGGAAACAGTAATAAGTCTCGGTGAGACTTCCAGTATGACTTTAGCCTCACCCCTGAGAGTTTGGCGGTCTGTCAGTCGGCCTGCCAAACTCAAAATGAGTGAATATTTTATTTAAATGCATGTTATTTCATTTGTATATAATTTTTCCATTATTTCCTTAAGTTTTCGCTATTTTGTCTTATTTCCAAGAGCAAGGTCTTGTGTTTTTTAAGGTTTGCTCTATTACGTTTTCCAAAATTCTTTTTCACTTTTACTATTGAGAATAGACATTTTGAATAATTTTTTAAATAACCGTTACTTTATAGTGTGTGGATTTGATATATTTAAATATTTTCATGGTTACATTTAAGCTATGTTTTAATTTGGTAATTAGAACCTCATTACGAGTTTGGCAGTGGACCAACCATGTTGGTTGTCCTGAAAAGATCGCCATGTTATCCACCTTCCAAACCACCCTCTTACGAGGACCATGGACTGCCAAGCAAAAATGGCAGACTGCTAGTGGCACGGCCACCTGGAAATAGGCAGTCCAACCTTCAGGGCTGACAGTACAGTGACCATCCACCAAGCGTATTTTAGGCACACAGTCACCATGGCACACTTTTAATTGTGCTCAGCCAATGGCGGTTCACGGTGAGGAAATTAATAGACAACTGCTCATTGAATTAATTTAAAAACATCACACCGATAACACACATTGCCACAGTAGACACACCCACAAATGTTACTATTAAACACATCCCTTCACAGACCACAATGCTTTGCATTTCCAAAACAAAACACAAAAGTCAGGATGCCTTTTTTCCAAAGAATACATATTTTAGTTTCCCCTTTTCTTCACCATCCTATAGAACACCCTGCACGCATTTTTGTCCATTCACACCCTTTTGCACTTCACCTGTTTAGTAAGTCACTGTAACCCATTTTTTTGTTCCACCATGTTACATTCTAAAAATCCCAGTTTTTCAGAAGATGAGTTAAGAGTCATGGAGGATGAAAAAGAGTAGAGCCACAATTGTTTTGAGCACAAGTCCAGCAAACTCCTCTCAGTAGGAAAATCAAAATGTTGTACAGAATAGTTGACAGAGTGAATGCTGTAGGCACCACCCTGCACAAAAAGGAGGACATTAGGAAGAGGTGGAATGACCTCAGGGGCAAGGTCCGTTCCCTGGCCCCTAGAAACAAGCTGAAGGCCAAAATGACTGGTGGTGGCCCTCCCAGTGCCCCATTATATCTCTTTCCCTGGGAGGAGAAGATTTTGGCCATCCAGCATCCTGAGGACTTGACAGGAATACCTTGGGGAGTGGAGTCTTGTAAGTCACAACACAAGTATTGTCACCAAAATGCAATGTTATGCAAGCTCACCTTAGGCCACTGTCTTGATCATATACCACCACCAACATTCAATACCCAGAGTATCTGAGTGTAAACACTGTCAGTCTGTATTGTTGAACCTAACAGCACATTTACTAAGGTCCATCATATCTTATTGGTCCAAATGGGGTCTGTAAGTCTTTCAATATACAACAATAATCCCAGGACTCATGGTATGTCTCAACAAGTAAATATATGTTTAAACCTAAATACTGTCTGTATACAGATATGTAATACTCAACATTTGTATAGTGTGTATTAAAAAGAGTTACATAACTGCAATTTCCAGGTGGCACTGTTTCACAAACTCCAAACAACAAACCAGAGTTCACTTGTCTAAAGACCTTTGTTTGGTAACTATTGATCGAAGTTCACTCACCTGGGAGAATACCAGTTGTCAAGTGTGGGAAGTAGAGGGAGTGACTTGACTGGATCTCCCAGGATTTCTAACTCCTAACACCAGACCAGCGTTCAACTGCACAAATACCCCTGTTTGGCAACACTCAATTGAAGTGTACTCACCTGGGGAGATAACATTTGTATAGTGTGTGTAGTACAATGAGTGACATGACTGCTAAGGCCAAGAAGCACCATATCTTCCACCAGCCCAGTGTTCTCTTATCCAATGACCCCTGTTCCTCAACTCTCAATTGAAGTGAACTCACCTGGGAGGACACCATGTGTATATTGTGTGTAGTAGAGAGAGTGACATGACTGCAACTCCCAGGCGGCCTTGTGTCTCTAACTCTAAGCACCAGACCAGGGTAGACCTGTCCAAAAACCCCTGTTTAGTAACTCCCAATTGAAGTTTACTCACCTAGGAGGATACTATTTGTCAAGTGTTTGAAGTAGAAGCAATAACCTGACTGCATCTCCCAGGAGGCACTACTAACTCCAAACACCAGACCAGTGCTCAATTGTGCAAAGACCCCTGTTTGGCAACACTCAATTGTAGTGTACTCAACTGAGGAGATAACATTTGTATAGTGTGTGTAGTACAGGGAGTGAAATGACTGCTTAGGGCAGGATGCCCTGGGTGGCGTGGTTTGGCCATCCCACAAGATGGCTGACACTCTGTGAGGCTCTGAGGGGCAGGAGCATTAATCATGGTGTTATCTGGGCACGGGGCTGCCTGGAATGCCATCCTGAAAGGAAATTGTCTGCCAACCTGCTGGAGGAGAAAGTACTGGGTTCCGATGCCGGCTTTGCTGTGACTGGCATGATCGGGCCCAGAGAGCCTTATGGAAGAGCGAGCCTGGTCATGCAGTCACTGCCTCCCCTGGTCGCGCCCCCGAGTTGCGGACAGAGGCACGGAGTGGTGGTGATGGCCCCAGCGGTGGGCCTATGGCAGGAGGGGCGGCCGGGGAGTGTTGCAGCCTTGAGTGTCCAGATACCCAGAACTGGAGCTTGGGGGCGGACACATATTCGGATCGGCATCTGCCCTGGAACAACGAGGAGTAGGGGAGGCGAACATGAGCTGCTGGCAAGGAAAGCACTTAGGTGTTGGCTCGTGCCTGTGGTGTTGCCCTTGCCTGTTGGTCTGGCGGCTGCTGGGGGAGCTGCTAGGGCCTGTGGCCTGCAGGAAGACTCTGTGACATAGGATTGATGGCCAGCTGGCACCCAAGGCAGAATACAAACGACTTGGCTGGCACTGGAGAGGAAGCAGGATTGTGGTGTGCAGCCTGAGGGCATGGGGCCTGGCCACGCCTGTCGACACCTGGAGGGGGCATTCACGGCGGTCGCGGGGCACTGGGGAGCCCCCGGAGAGACTAAGAGATACGCTGAGAGGGCGATGCGGAGGGCAGTGAATCCTGAGCCCTACTGGATGGAGAGGTGAGGAGTGAACAGACCGACCTGTGTTGACCCCGTGTGTTGGTGGCGGAGCATCAGTGCAAAGCACGGTGTGCTATGACACTCGGGGCTGGGTGCCCTAGCGGCAGGCAGCACAAGAGAAAGGAGGTAAGATCCAAGGCCACAGTGCACTATGGTGATTAGAGGGGGCCAAGTTGGGGGCGGGCAACAGCGGCTGCACCACAAGTCCAGATACCGGCTGGGTAGTGGACCGGGTCTCTCGCCTCCGACAGAGTGAAGACAGTTAGGCAGCAATGGGAAGACGGACCATAAGCAAGCCAAACTGTCCTTCGACAAAGAGAAAGATCAGCCATGCAAGCAGACAGGCAGAAGAGATGGTTGACACAGAGCAGCCCCAGGAGGATCAGTCCCAGATGACCTCCATAAATGCCATGTTTACAGATCTCAAGCAAAGCCTGGCTGGCATAGATTCCTAATTAGACCACCTCACGGACCGGATAGATCACTTGAAGGACATGGTGGATGATCACGACACCCGCCTAGATCAGGTGGAATCCTGCACCGCAGACTTTGAGGATGGGCGACGTGTGGAGGGCGAATGCCTTCTCTGAATGGAGAGGGTGTTTGAATTGATCCGCAACAAGAATGAAGATCTCGAAGTCTGCTCATGCAAGAACAACCTCCCTATCCTAGGGGTCTCCTAATCAACTGCATGCAGGATTATGTGGAAACAATGTTAACTGCGCTCTTTCTGGGTGAGCTCTCCCTGGTGCCGGTGGTAGAGTGGGAGCATAGATCGCATGGCCGGAGGCCGCCGCCTGACATGCCGACGCACCCTATCATTGCGCACTTGCTCATTTACAGAGACAAAGACACTGTGTTGCATCTTGCCCACAACTGCAAACCCATTGTTTACAGTAACACACTCAGGGGGTCATTCCGACCTTGGCGGGCGGCTACCGCCATTCGGACGCCATGCGGCCAAATTTAGGCGGACCCCATTCCAACATTCCCGCTGGGCCGGCGGGAGCTAACCAAGTTAGCGCCCTCCGGCCCAGCGGGAATGAGGCTGCAACACAGGAGCCGGCTCGGAATGTAGCCGGCGGTGTTGCGGCCGTGCGACGGGTGCAGTAGCACCCGTCCCGCTTTTCACTGTCTGCTAGGCAGACAGTGAAAAGCTGGCCGGGGCCCTGTTAGGGGGCCCCTGCACTGCCCATGCCCAAGACACCCCTTACCGCCAGCCTCTTCCTGGAACAGGCTGGCGGTAAGGGGGTCATAATCCCCAGGGCAGCGCTGCTTGCAGCGCTGCCCTGGTGGATTATCACCGCCGGGGGAAAATCGGCAGGACACCTCCGTCCCCGGTGGTACGACCGCGGCTTTACCGCTGCGGTCAGAATGGGCAATGAAGCACCGCCAGCCTGTTGGCGGTGCTTCCGTCATTCTTGCCCTGGAGGTCCAAGACCGCCAGGGTCAGAATGACCCCCTCAGTATCTTCCTGAACTACACCCCTAGTGTACAGGCAGCTCACCTGGCATTTCTCCCGGTCAAGCGCACTCTGCATCTAGCGGAAGCAAAATACTCCTTCAAATAGCCAGTCAAGTTGAGAATCCAGCACAAAGGTAAATTGCACTTCTTCACAGACCGGAAAGCAGGCAGCTAGGTTTGTGAAAACTCTTGGACCCGGCCCGAGCGCAGGAGAATAGAGATGGTGGGGATCACCTCAGTGACAATAACTAAGATATCTCATTATTGTTGATTGCATCCCAGAGTGGGCCAGATCCATGGATCTGAACTGCACTGCTCTTGGATTCATAGCGGCCATACTAATGTCCCTTTGGATGAGTCCTAGTTAATGGTTGTGCTTTTGGGATTGGAGTTCGCAAATGTCATTGTGTAGGGTGGGGAAGGACTATCTGGCCTGTTTGGGGGGCCAGAGTGGCTGGTGGGTGGGTCGTGTGACGTTGGTTAGTAAGTTTGCAGATGCTTCCTTACATTTTCTTTCCTTTCCTTTCCTGTACCTGCATCGAGTATTGCTAGGCGCCACGCTGGTGGTAACCGCTGCATGGTTGAGTTGGATCTTGCCATACTATGGCACTGGGTAGGTGTGCCACAGTGAGTTGTTTGTCATAAAATGTAAGGGGGCTGAACAATGCTCAGAAAATGTGGCTGTTGTCAGCATATTTACAGCGTCATGTGATAGATAAATGTATGCTGCAAGAAACTCACCAGCAAGAGCAAGAATATGCCAGCATATGCTCCTGGAAGATTCATGGATTCGGAAAAATGCCCTGTGACAATGATATTATGACCTTTCTTCAAAATTTTTATTTTATCCTATTACAAGAAACATGGAGCCTAAATCCAATGTCCGTAATAAGTTACATGGAACACAAAACTCCTGCTGTAAGGACCACATATGGGCATCCAATGATGGGGTCTTTCTACATACGTTTCAACTAACTATAACTGGTCAGAAGAAAAGATCGATTTAGAAGTTGAGTCACTACAGGCGACCAAAATTGAATCAAAAGGTCAAGAAAAACTCTCAAAGGCACTACTCCTCCTGAACGTTTAGATTCACCCATGCAAAGCTAAAAAGGTTGAAATGTTTGCAACTGTGGTATAACTAATAAAATCACTACCAAAATTACATCAGAACCCATACCTAATAGTCTCAGTGGTTTCAACACCGACTTCATCCAAAATTAATTCCCAAAGAACACATTACCAGTCCAGAAGTATAAAAATGTAAGCGTAAATCTATGTTAAAAAACTGGAAGCTCTAGGCTTAATTATCCAGAATGGCCCCCCAAAGCACAAGACACCAGCAGCAATAACCTTTTTCAGTGGTAGGATTCGATCAATCATCGATTACACACTCATGAATGGCAAAGATTCCTCTTCGGTAAACCCTTTTCAAATAATTTATCATCAAGAACACAACAATTTTTCTCAAGTTCTTACATTAGGACACAAGACTCTAAGTTGAGCTTAATAGATGGTCTAATCACCTTGCCAACAAATTACAACATAAAAAGACTCAAATGGCGTGGTGCGGACATGGAACAAATAATGATGATGGTTTATATTGCAGGAGGAGGGCACTAAGAAAAGGTCAGGGAGGGAGTAAGTCAAGACAATTGGGAATTAGGAAAACTGAGTTGGTATACCAGAGAGTTGTGGAAACTCAAAAACTAATTATATGAGAAGAAAGAAGAACCGCACAAGATGTAAAAAAAGGGAAAGGATTTGATAAAACCCCACTCTGACAGATGAAGCTAACTTATCATAAAGACTGTTGGAAGGCAAAGAAAAAGCACCAAGAAGAAATATGGACTAAGCTCCTGTTGACCAGCAAGCTACCAAATAGTAAAGTGCTTTGGGGTATGATAAACAGGCTGGTCTTGATACAGGCATTTCACTAAAATGCAGGGATTGCGGCGGAGGCTTTGGGCAATGTACATGAGACCAATCAATTGATCGATGAGTGAAAAGAGCCAAAATAATAAAAAGTTGGCAACAGTACTGTCGGAGGCAGTTGTGGGGGGCACAGGAAGCAAAGCTGTGCACTGTAATTTGCAGCACTAATGCTGGTAATTTAGAAAAACTAAAGCCCAACTCTCTTGCATTTAGCCAACGTGGATACCTTAACCAATGTTAAGCACCTAGAGAAAATACTAAAGAAGCTGAAGGCAAAGGGAGCACTGGGTCCAAATGGCCTACTAAGTGCACTATTCAAGCATGATGTCAACATTTTGGCTTGTTACCTATTGATCCTTTTCAACCAAATTCACTATGCAGATCTCATTCTGTCTTTATGGAAAGGAAACATTTTCCACCCACATATAAGAAGAGTGATCATTCAGCTCCACTTAACTACAGGCTAAGAGCATTAATTGGGGAGGAGCCAAATTATGCACTTCCTGTATACTTCAAGATCTCCGGGTTTGGGTTAATGAAAAACCCCTAAAAATAAAAAAACAAACAGGTTTCAAGTCAGGTATGGGGACAATTGCAAACCTGTCAGTGCTTACCATCTTAGCAGAAAACAAGATAGCAGTAATCATGTTTATCCACATGCTTCGTCGACCATAAGTGGGCCTTTGACCGAGATTGTTTGACAATGCACGTTAGGACACATTAGATATTTACGCTTACGCACTTCATCTTTCTTCAACCCACAGGCAATAGATCATTTTACTTAGCTATATGTAGAAATTATTATGTTTTTATAAAAGAGTAATATTTGTATGTTTGTAAGTTATAATGGTATGATTTATCAGTACTTCTGGTGTTCTTATGTAATGGTTTTTATTAACTATACAATAAACTTACTACAATGACTGCATTCTTCAAATGGAGCAAACAGGTTGACACAACAATTCTTGTGTTACCTCTGCTTCCTGACGCTGCACTGAAGTTTTTGACGTGTGGACGCTGGCATGCTGCTGCCCATCCCTCTGCAGCTGGAGATGCATTGGAAGATTGAGTAGAACTGTGCCATGGTCAAAATAACTGATAAAATATTGTTTAAATCGGCCACGCCAGTCGGGACAATTGGGGCAGGAGGGCTGCTGTTCCCAAGCCCCACACCTCTGAAATTCTGAAGGGGAGCCCTCTGTAAGCCCTCCAACAGCCCACAGTAAGCCTTTGCAGGGTAGCTTGTAATGACTGTACTGACCCCTGTGGGGAGCCGTGAGGTGCTCAATGTGAAGCAGTGCTCGGGCTCTGTCCGCTGTACGTTGTCAAGAAGAGGCCAATACGACTCACCTCTGCTCTGGTGGCCCCTAAGGGAGAGGGCATGAAGGTCCATCGCTGCATAGATTATTGGCGCCAAAGTAATTTACATGCATTAATATATGGTTCAGGGAGATTTATGGGTGGTGGCGGCAGCAGCGAACCGGCTTCTTGATGCTAAGGCGTCCGGCTACAGCAGGAATGCAGAGGTAAGTGACTAGGCAGTCAAAGAGCCTAGGTATCCCACCTGACCTAATTGCACTATTCTAAGGAGGAGAGGAAATCTGTGTATCCTATTTGTGGGAAATTTTGGACTCATTTGGGAGCAGTGCAAGAACTGTGGCCCCGTGATATTAAACAAGAGTTGTATTAACCCCGGTAAAGAATATATTAACAATATAAGGAAAATGGCACCGACGAGGGGTAAAATTTGGAAGGGACCAACCAGTTACCTGGAGAAGGATGTACCCAAATTAGCAGGAAACAGGTCCTTAGAAGAGACCCCAAATACTCAGAAAGAAGGAGAAACAAGCCCTATGTGAGGCAATCTAAAAAAGATAAATCTATGAGTGAGACGCTGGGGTGTCAGTATCCAAATCCTTCAAGGACTTTGTGGGTAAACAGTTTAAGGGGAAGTCATCCCTTTCTTAACCCAGAGGTTCTGGAGAAGGGCAGCTAGGAGGTTCAGGGTATGATAATTCTCAACTCTCTGACTTATATTTTCCCTCTATAAATGATCTAGATACAGTGGATCAGAATGGACTCACTTTGGAACCAAGGCTGTCCCCATCCCTACTGCTTCTCCCCTTATTAGATAACATGGGGTTGCCTAAGGTGGGGGGTGAAGGCAACCAAGATGTAAGACAAGATAATGTAGCTTCCAAGGACCATAGAGAGGAGCCCAGTATCCCACTTGAGTAGTTTGTGACTATAGGGCATGAAACCATATCAGGATCCATGCAAAATTCAACCTTGTTACCTAGAGATAGCGGCGACCCCCTCGGCCTCTATATTGGATATAATGTTGATTTTACAAAAAAGCTTTCAAGGACTATTGAAGGTTACGGTGAGGCACAATGACATCTTAAAATCACAGAAAGACCAATTACAAAGTTTTGTGGGGGAATTAAAGCAAATAAAGGATCACATGCCAACACTTGTAAGACCATTAACATAGGAAAATAGTTCCCTGCCCATAGGGTGTCTGAAGAGGGTGGTTTCCTGAAGGCTGGTTCACAGTGTGTTTATGTATCGAAATATCCAATGCTGGTAAAGGAGCAGGGAGAATCCACTAGGTATGGGTAGTATATACCCCATACAAGAAGAGTAAGGAAATGCCCCGGGGGGAGGAGTGAAAAGCAGAAGGGGAAAAGGCCCTAGAACTACCCAAAGATCCCAGCCAAAAATTGAAAGATCATAACCCCATAACTGTGCTGAGGGAGGTTCAGACGGCGAGCACACAAGAAAGGTGAAGAACAGGAAGCCAGGGCAAATAAGGTGGGGCAAAACCCAAAGCCCAAATAAGAAGGAATTTAGGAATGATACACAAGGGAGGAAATGGAGTAAGGGAGATATAGGGAAACAAAGGAGGGCAAGTTGGGTAAGGAAAGGGAGCGATAAAATGAGCAAGTTTGACAGTGAGGAGATACCCACAGTATCAAAGAGTGGAGATGGGAGTAAGCTGTGGATGTATCTTGAGCTGTGTCAGAATGAAAGTAAAGTAAAGAGAGCTAGGAAGTTTGTCCCTCCTAAATCGAGCCCACCTACTTTTCTCTTTCTTAAAATACCCCAGCCTGAAAACAATTGGGTCATAGGACCTCAGGCAAATGTGGATTATGAAGACCACTAATGGCAATGAGATAACCAAGGTACTCATGTACTCAGTGCTGATTAAGGCAGTGCTTGCAAATGCAGAAAAAGAGGTGTTAAAGAAGGAATCCGGTTTGTGCCACAATCAGAAATAACTGAACAAGACAAACTCAATAAGCCCTTCCTAAGGGGAACCGCCGGGATGGGGCCAAGGCATGTTAGGCTGATCGATGAGGACCAAAGGGAAAATGAAGACCTGGAAATAACAGTTCTCTACCCATCTGGCCCCGAAGAAGACATATGGCTGAGTGATATTGATTATGAAAATGGGTGCTCGCACAACCTCGGGGTTCTGTCATGGAATATAAATGGGACAGAGTTAATAAACCAACATGAGAATGTTTGTTTGCAAAAAACAAGGCTGTGCGATGAACCCCCTTTGATTGATAGGTTGGTACAGGTAAATGGGCCCACTAAGATGAGTCCACAGGAGAGTCCCGCTGGAGGTTTCAAAAGCTTGATCTCCACTAAAATGGCAAGGGCGATCTCACCAATTGAAGCAAAATGTAATTGGTTGGTGGCCTGTAGAGTGCATCTCGATAGCACGGATAGGAGTTATGAATGTGTTTCAATAATAAATGTGTACATTCATGAGGGGGAGAGGAAGAATATATGTCCGAATTAGGGAGATTTAAGAAAAATGTGCACTCCTTATGTGCAAATTATCACAAAGATGTTCATCCTTTGTGATATTTCAATCATAAGTTAGACTCAAAAAAAGACCGAACCTTGTTTCAAAACAATATTAATCTTTTTTAATATAAACTTTGCAAATTCTCTGCGTCTATGTTGACAGCACATGATGTGGCACCTGGGAAATACTTGGGCACTAAAGACTTATTTTGTGCCAAAGGCGGTATGATCTTGATCGCCCTGCCCACCGGACATTTAAGAATGGATCACAGGTCTGCCCTGTTGACTAGATTTATATGAATGCCTGTTTTTTAAAGTATAATTAGGAGTTTCCAGGTATTGCAAGGAGAAAGGATGGACCATCATCCTCTTAAACTTGAAATAATAAGAAAAAAAGGGAGAGGGAAATGGTAATTCCTCTAGAGATGGATTACCCTTAACGGCTCACCACCAGAATTACCCAGGAATATACGGTAAAATTAGCTAACTTCCAGCAGAAACAACACAGATGACCAATGTCCCTGTAAATGGAATTAGGTGGTATGAAAATATAATTAGCCAGGTGGTTTCTTGCCTTAGGGTTGATTTAAAAGTTAATAGGCGAGGGGTAAACAAGACCCAGGGGAGCCAGATGAAAGACATGATTGGTTTAATGGAGATGGCAGGAAACTAAAGGATCAGATTAGGAACGGTGTAAAAAGTCTCAAACTAAAGTATGATAAGGAACTATCTTACAGCCTTATGAACACTAGGAAAGTATATAAAATCTGATCAGAGATGAGAAAATTGCACATAAGGGGAAGTGATGGGAAAATCTATTGGAGGCAATTGAATTAAAAGATACAAAAAAGTTCTGGAAGTTACAACAGGAAGGCTCAGGTGAGGTACCGGGGGCAATGAATTGTGTGGTGAAAAAAGATGCATGGATGCAATACTTAAAGCAAATATGTGGAGAAAGGTTAGAGCCCGAGCGTAAAAGTTCATCCCCATGAAAGGGGTAGATGAGGATACCATGTTGCAGTTTACATTGGGCAAAATTAAGAGCACAATCTCCCAATCTCAAATGTTGTTTGAGTCAGAGCTGCAGGACCCAATAAACTGCCAGCTGTGATAATAAAAACTAGGCCTGACTGGTGGGTAGAATTCTTACACCGTATGTTTCATGTTGTGTTAAGCACAGGTTGTTTCCCTGACAACTGGAGAGGTACTGATTATCAGACCTGTGCACAAGAGAGGGGACATAAAAGCCCCAGCAAACTATAGGCTGATTAACCTGCTGGACATGGGAGAAAAACCTTTTTGCAAAAATCATATAGGAAGACTAAAGTAATGAGCTGAACTGATTAAAATTATGACGTGATCTTGAAATGAGTAACCAATTTTAAATTACCTTTTTTTGCTCTCCTGTTTTTGGAATGGTGGTTTGCTTTTTCCTTCCACTAATCACTACATTAGCCATTACGGCTGACAGCTCTCTTCCTGGGAGCACGTCAGGCACTGAAGTGCCGGCCTGACGTGGAGCAATTCCAGATGATGATGCCTGTCATCCAATGTGATGCGTGAGTGCTTTTGCTCCTGAACATCCAGGTTCCCTAGGCCATTTTGTTTTTTTTGGAACAGTGTACTCTTTTTGTATTTATGATTAACTTGGGAGACCATACACTGGACCGTAATCTCCCGGTCCCTCTCCCATCTCATTTGATTCTTTGGCACATGGCAGGATACTGAGGGGGCGGGGGGTCCAGAAGCCAGATATACTGAATCCAGGAAGTCACGAGCACCTTTGAATCTGGTGCTAAGAGCTCTAAGTGGGATTAAATAGAAATCTGTACCCTTTTTAATTGCTTCGCCAGTGGGATCACTATGCTGCTTTCCTCTGATGAGGCTCTCTGTGTTCAAGCATTGTTATTTGTTCTAGTCTCAATATCCTTCATGGGGCACGGCTGGAGGTCAGATACATTATTGTGCGAGGTCCTGCTTAAGCTTTATTGCCTGTGATAAGCAAACAGATTTTGGCCATAGATGTTATGACATTCATTGTACATCAAAAATGTTCTAAGATCAACTTTTTCAAGAAACTCATTATAACATTGGCGGTAAAAACCACCTACCGCCACAGCGACGGCCACCAAAATACCGTCACCACTGCTACCAGCCATCTGCAATATTATAACCGTAGCGGGAATTCTGCCAGAAGGATGGCGATTCCGGCTGTGGCCATGGCAGTGGATGGCGGTAAGGTGGCGCTGCTACCAGCCACGACAGTAGGCAGTAGACGGCCGCAGACCGTATCTTAACACATGATACAGCCTGGAGGTGTTCTGCTGGCGGGCGCTGCTGCTGGCAGCATCGCCCTGTCTCCTGCCGGAGGACCCCCTGAAATCAGGTAAGTCGGTTGCTCCGACAGGGGAAGCGGTGGCGGGTGTTGTGTGTGTGTGTTTGTGTGTGCGTGAATGCGGGTGTGTATTGCGTGTTGTATGTGTGTGCATGTGTGGATGTGTGAGTAAGTGTATGTTGTGTTGTGTGAATGCAGGTGTGCTTGTATGTATGTCAGTGTGTTTGGACGTGTGTGAGAATGGATGTATGCAGGCGTGTGTGCATGTGGGTATGGGTGTGTGTCTGAGTGTTTACAGTGGTGCGTGAGTGTGTGTTGGCGTGGGTTTGGAGTGGGAGGAGGGGTGGGGGGAACCTGGGGAGGGGGAGGGGGCTGGGAAGACCCCTTTTAGTGCCAGGGAAGGAATTTCCTGTCACTGATAATGCCTACCGCCATGGTTTTCGTGGCTGTAAGGAAACCATGAAAACTATGGAGGTAGGCGGGGTCATAAACCATCGGGTGGGCTAGTGACAGTCGCCTGGCTGGTGACTGAAGTCCCCAGCCCGGTGGCTGTTACCGCTGTGGTGGACGGAGTTGTACATTGGCAGTTTGGCTTGAGCCAAACCGCCAAAGTCATATTATGGGGAAAAGTACCGCCAGCTTGTTGGCAGTACTTTTCTCCATTATACGTCCGTCCGCGAGGGTTGTAATGAGGGCCTGAATATCTTCCTTATGGTTGCTCCTAAAGCTCCAAAACCACCAGAGAAATAATCTAGGAAACCAGGGTTCCAATAGTATTGTGGTACAATCAATCCATCAATCAAATACTCAACTTATAAAGAGAGACTTGTCACCCATAAGTGTATCCAAGAGCTCCAGCAAGGGGGCAGCCAAAGTTCTATCCGAGGTGGTCAGCTATTTCTTTCACAAAGATGCATATCTTTGTCCTTTTAATGCTTGAGATGACAGGAGGCCAGATGGCTAGACCGTAGAGAAGCAAAACTTGGTACACTAGAAATCAGGTACCAGTGCCCCAGTTTTCTTCTTTCTTCTGAACTTCTTAGAAATTCAAATCTTTTCTGATTCCCTGGTGGTTGGATCTGTGAGTAATAGCTGAACGCCAGCAGTGGTTGAGGGTCGCCCAACATTTCTCCGCATAATTAACAACTGTTTCATTACATTTGGTAAAGCAAATCCATAATGCACTATTCTGGAGTGTTAACCATATTTCAACCCTGTCAGCCCTGCCAGGAGATTGCCGTTTGAAATGAGGTAACTCTCTTCCACAGACTGACTTTGCATCAAAGTCACTGGATGTGGTGATCTTGGCCTACCACGCTTTGAGAATGTCAGTGTCAAATGCAGGCCCACCAGGGGAATGTCATCACCACCAGGTAAATTGACCGGCTGATAATAATCTGAGTTGTACTCAGCCAGAGTGGCACTAAACTTAGTGTTGCTATGCTGATTACAACTCAGCTTTCCACCAGGCTTTGAATGGTGGTCACCCTGTCATGGAAAGGCTGGCAGAAAGCCAGTGCTGGGAGCACAGGGGAGCGCCTGCACTGCCCATGGCACTGTTCCCACCAGGCAACCTGGCAGCAATGGTGTAATACAATGTCCCAGCCAGTCAGCCCCACATGAACATTGTAATACCCTTGGGGGGTTGCCATCACTGTGACAGTGGTGTCCTTCCTGCAAGTTTGGTGGTCGGCTCGTCTGATTGCCACACGTGTAATAAGGCCCCATATGTTTTTATTTATTGTTACAGAATCCCTTGCTTGTGGTCCATGTATTGCAATGTAAATTGATTGTGTAATGTTTTGAATCTTTTTTGATACATTTTAACAATAAATATTTATATTTAGCATTCTGATATAATAGTTAATGATTTTACAGTTACTTTAATAGCTTTAAACTTGTTTAGCTAGTCATTGTTTTAGATTAGAATTACATATATTTTGAGTATGAGATATTTTTGTAAATATTTTCTGGATATTGTTTCAAGGTAGGGTAGCCATGGTTGTTATGTATTAAAGGCACTTTGCTTCCTAATATTTCATGCATTTGTTTAGTCGGTATGGATATTTTTGGTTTTAGTTGTGCTATAGATTCTTCTCGTCTTTGGGCCTCATTACGAGTTTGGCGGTCTTGCAACCGCCAAACTCGAGGGGGCTGTCAGACCACTGCAATCCTTGCAATCGGAGTGCCAAATTACAACCCTGTTGGCCGGGCTGCCAGGGTACCACCATCACAGATTGCGACAAGATGGCAGCGGTCAGAGAAGTGGTCAGCCACAGCAGTGCCCATGCCAGTACCGCCGTGCTGATCAGGAGACCGCTTTCTGCCAGCTGTTACATGGCAGTTTAATCGCCATATAAATGCTGGTGGAAAGCCAGTGCTGCGTGCCCCTGCATTGCCATGCCAGCACCCTTGGAATGCGCACTGTCTGTGCTACAGTCAGTGCCCATTTGGAGGGTGCTGTTGTGCGATGGCATTGCCCTTGGCTCCATTAAGGGAACCAAGGCCAATGTCATGGCACTTTTTCCTCTGGGCTGACCGGTGGAAACATAGTAATGCAATGTTTCCACCGGTCAGCCCGTTGGAAACAGTAATAAGTCTCGGGTGAGACTTCCAGTATGACTTTAGCCTCACCCCTGAGAGTTTGGCGATCTGTCAGTCGGCCTGCCAAACTCAAAATGAGTGTATATTTTATTTAAATGCATGTTATTTCATTTGTATATAATTTTTCCATTATTTCCTTAAGTTTTCGCTATTTTGTCTTATTTCCAAGAGCAAGGTCTTGTGTTTTTTGAGGTTTGCTCTATTACGTTTTCCAAAATTCTTTTTCACTTTTACTATTGAGAATAGACATTTTGAATAATTTTTTAAATAACCGTTACTTTATAGTGTGTGGATTTGATATATTTAAATATTTTCATGGTTACATTTAAGCTATGTTTTAATTTGGTAATTAGAACCTCATTACGAGTTTGGCAGTGGACCAACCATGTTGGTTGTCCTGAAAAGATCGCCATGTTATCCACCTTCCAAACCACCCTCTTACGAGGACCATGGACTGCCAAGCAAAAATGGCAGACTGCTAGTGGCACGGCCACCTGGAAATAGGCAGTCCAACCTTCAGGGCTGACAGTACAGTGACCATCCACCAAGCGTATTTTAGGCACACAGTCACCATGGCACACTTTTCATTGTGCTCAGCCAATGGCGGTTCACGGTCAGGAAATTAATAGACAACTGCTCATTGAATTAATTTAAAAACATCACACCGATAACACACATTGCCACAGTAGACACACCCGCAAATGTTACTATTAAACACATCCCTTCACAGACCACAATGCTTTGCATTTCCAAAACAAAACACAAAAGTCAGGATGCCTTTTTTCCAAAGAATACATATTTTAGTTTCCCCTTTTTTTCACCATCCTATAGAACACCCTGCACGCATTTTTGTCCATTCACACCCTTTTGCACTTCACCTGTTTAGTAAGTCACTGTAACCCATTTTTTTTGTTCCACCATGTTACATTCTAAAAATCCCAGTTTTTCAGAAGATGAGTTAAGAGTCATGGAGGATGAAAAAGAGTAGAGCCACAATTGTTTTGAGCACAAGTCCAGCAAACTCCTCTCAGTAGGAAAATCAAAATGTTGTACAGAATAGTTGACAGAGTGAATGCTGTAGGCACCACCCTGCACAAAAAGGAGGACATTAGGAAGAGGTGGAATGACCTCAGGGGCAAGGTCCGTTCCCTGGCCCCTAGAAACAAGCTGAAGGCCAAAATGACTGGTGGTGGCCCTCCCAGTGCCCCATTATATCTCTTTCCCTGGGAGGAGAAGATTTTGGCCATCCAGCATCCTGAGGACTTGACAGGAATACCTTGGGGAGTGGAGTCTTGTAAGTCACAACACAAGTAATGTCACCAAAATGCAATGTTATGCAAGCTCACCTTAGGCCACTGTCTTGATCATATACCACCACCAACATTCAATACCCAGAGTATCTGAGTGTAAACACTGTCAGTCTGTATTGTTGAACCTAACAGCACATTTACTAAGGTCCATCATATCTTATTGGTCCAAATGGGGTCTGTAAGTCTTTCAATATACAACAATAATCGCAGGACTCATGGTATGTCTCAACAAGTAAATATATGTTTAAACCTAAATACTGTCTGTATACAGATATGTAATACTCAACATTTGTAAAGTGTGTATTAAAAAGAGTTACATAACTGCAATTTCCAGGTGGCACTGTTTCACAAACTCCAAACAACAAACCAGAGTTCACTTGTCTAAAGACCTTTGTTTGGTAACTATTGATCGAAGTTCACTCACCTGGGAGAATACCAGTTGTCAAGTGTGGGAAGTAGAGGGAGTGACTTGACTGGATCTCCCAGGATTTCTAACTCCTAACACCAGACCAGCGTTCAACTGCACAAATACCCCTGTTTGGCAACACTCAATTGAAGTGTACTCACCTGGGGAGATAACATTTGTATAGTGTGTGTAGTACAATGAGTGACATGACTGCTAAGGCCAAGAAGCACCATATCTTCCACCAGCCCAGTGTTCTCTTATCCAATGACCCCTGTTCCTCAACTCTCAATTGAAGTGAACTCACCTGGGAGGACACCATGTGTATATTGTGTGTAGTAGAGAGAGTGACATGACTGCAACTCCCAGGCGGCCTTGTGTCTCTAACTCTAAGCACCAGACCAGGGTAGACCTGTCCAAAAACCCCTGTTTAGTAACTCCCAATTGAAGTTTACTCACCTAGGAGGATACTATTTGTCAAGTGTTTGAAGTAGAGGCAATAACCTGACTGCATCTCCCAGGAGGCACTACTAACTCCAAACACCAGACCAGTGCTCAATTGTGCAAAGACCCCTGTTTGGCAACACTCAATTGTAGTGTACTCAACTGAGGAGATCACATTTGTATAGTGTGTGTAGTACAGGGAGTGAAATGACTGCTTAGGGCAGGAGGCCCTGGGTGGCGTGGTTTGGCCATCCCACAAGATGGCTGACACTCTGTGAGGCTCTGAGGGGCAGGAGCATTAATCATGGTGTTATCTGGGCACGGGGCTGCCTGGAATGCCATCCTGAAAGGAAATTGTCTGCCAACCTGCTGGAGGAGAAAGTGCTGGGTTCCGATGCCGGCTTGGCTGTGACTGGCATGATCGGGCCCAGAGAGCCTTATGGAAGAGCGAGCCTGGTCATGCAGTCACTGCCTCCCCTGGTCGCGCCCCCGAGTTGCGGACAGAGGCACGGAGTGGTGGTGATGGCCCCAGCGGTGGGCCTATGGCAGGAGGGGCGGCCGGGGAGTGTTGCAGCCTTGAGTGTCCAGATACCCAGAACTGGAGCTTGGGGGCGGACACATATACGGATCGGCATCTGCCCTGGAACAACGAGGAGTAGGGGAGGCGAACATGAGCTGCTGGCAAGGAAAGCACTTAGGTGTTGGCTCGTGCCGGTGGTGTTGCCCTTGCCTGTTGGTCTGGCGGCTGCTGGGGGAGCTGTTAGGGCCTGTGGCCTGCAGGAAGACTCTGTGACATAGGATTGATGGCCAGCTGGCACCCAAGGCAGAATACAAACGACTTGGCTGGCACTGGAGAGGAAGCAGGATTGTGGTGTGCAGCCTGAGGGCATGGGGCCTGGCCACGCCTGTCGACACCTGGAGGGGGCATTCACGGCGGTCGCGGGGCACTGGGGAGCCCCCGGAGAGACTAAGAGATACGCTGAGAGGGCGATGCGGAGGGCAGTGAATCCTGAGCCCTACTGGATGGAGAGGTGAGGAGTGAACAGACAGACCTGTGTTGACCCCGTGTGTTGGTGGCGGAGCATCAGTGCAACGCATGGTGTGCTATGACACTCGGGGCTGGGTGCCCTAGCGCAAGGCAGCACAAGAGAAAGGAGGTAAGATCCAAGGCCACAGTGCACTATGGTGATTAGAGGGGGCCAAGTTGGGGGCGGGCAACAGCGGCTGCACCACAAGGCCAGATACCGGCTGGGTAGTGGACCGGGTCTCTCGCCTCCGACAGAGTGAAGACAGTTAGGCAGCAATGGGTAGGCGGACCATAAGCAAGCCAAACTGTCCTTCGACAAAGAGAAAGATCAGCCATGCAAGCAGACAGGCAGAAGAGATGGTTGACACAGAGCAGCCCCAGGAGGATCAGTCCCAGACGACCTCCATAAATGCCATGTTTACAGATCAACAAGCAAAGCCTGGCTGGCATAGATTCCTAATTAGACCACCTCACGGACCGGATAGATCACTTGAAGGACATGGTGGATGATCACGACACCCGCCTAGATCAGGTGGAATCCTGCACCGCAGACTTTGAGGATGGGCGACGTGTGGAGGGCGAATGCCTTCTCTGAATGGAGAGGGTGTTTGAATTGATCCGCAACAAGAATGAAGATCTCGAAGTCTGCTCATGCAAGAACAACCTCCCTATCCTAGGGGTCTCCTAATCAACTGCATGCAGGATTATGTGGAAACAATGTTAACTGCGCTCTTTCTGGGTGAGCTCTCCCTGGTGCCGGTGGTAGAGTGGGAGCATAGATCGCATGGCCGGAGGCCGCCACCTGACATGCCGGCGCACCCTATCATTGGGCACTTGCTCATTTACAGAGACAAAGACACTGCGTTGCATCTTGCCCACAACTGCAAACCCATTGTTTACAGTAACACACTCAGGGGGTCATTCCGACCTTGGCGGGCGGCTACCGCCGCCCGCCAGGCGGAAACCGCCATTCGGACGCCATGCGGCCAAATTTAGGCGGACCCCATTCCAACATTCCCGCTGGGCCGGCGGGAGCTAACCAAGTTAGCGCCCTCCGGCCCAGCGGGAATGAGGCTGCAACACAGGAGCCGGCTCGGAATGGAGCCGGCGGTGTTGCGGCCGTGCGACGGGTGCAGTAGCACCCGTCCCGCTTTTCACTGTCTGCTAGGCAGACAGTGAAAAGCTGGCCGGGGCCCTGTTAGGGGGCCCCTGCACTGCCCATGCCCAAGACACCCCTTACCGCCAGCCTCTTCCTGGAACAGGCTGGCGGTAAGGGGGTCATAATCCCCAGGGCAGCGCTGCTTGCAGCGCTGCCCTGGTGGATTATCACCGCCGGGGGAAAATCGGCAGGACACCGCCGTCCCCGGTGGTACGACTGCGGCTTTACCGCTGCGGTCAGAATGGGCAATGAAGCACCGCCAGCCTGTTGGCGGTGCTTCCGTCATTCTTGCCCTGGAGGTCCAAGACCGCCAGGGTCAGAATGACCCCCTCAGTATCTTCCTGAACTACACCCCTAGTGTACAGGCAGCTCACCTGGCATTTCTCCCGGTCAAGCGCACTCTGCATCTAGCGGAAGCAAAATACTCCTTCAAATAGCCAGTCAAGTTGAGAATCCAGCACAAAGGTAAATTGCACTTCTTCACAGACCGGAAAGCAGGCAGCTAGGTTTGTGAAAACTCTTGGACCCGGCCCGAGCGCAGGAGAATGGAGATGGTGGGGATCACCTCAGTGACAATAACTAAGATATCTCATTATTGTTGATTGCATCCCAGAGTGGGCCAGATCCATGGATCTGAACTGCACTGCTCTTGGATTCATAGCGGCCATACTAATGTCCCTTTGGATGAGTCCTAGTTAATGGTTGTGCTTTTGGGATTTGAGTTCGCAAATGTCATTGTGTAGGGTGGGGAAGGACTATCTGGCCTGTTTGGGGGGCCAGAGTGGGTGGTGGGTGGGTCGTGTGACGTTGGTTAGTAAGTTTGCAGATGCTTCCTTACATTTTCTTTCCTTTCCTTTCCTGTACCTGCATCGAGTATTGCTAGGCGCCAGGCTGGTGGTAACCGCTGCATGGTTGAGTTGGATCTTGCCATACTATGGCACTGGGTAGGTGTGCCACAGTGAGTTGTTTGTCATAAAATGTAAGGGGGCTGAACAATGCTCAGAAAATGTGGCTGTTGTCAGCATATTTACAGCGTCATGTGATAGATAAATGTATGCTGCAAGAAACTCACCTGGCTACCGATACCAAACACAGGATGAGGGCAGGCAGGATTGGGGAGCGCCAAATGGCCACATACTCAAGCTATGCGCTGGTAGTGGCTATAATTTTATGCAAGCGGCTGCAGTGGCTCACCGACCGAGTGCTCAGTTGAAATCCCTGGAAAAGTGCATTTGAGAAGGTATGGATGGTGCCCTTCTGGGTGAGGCGAGGTAAAAGCTACCACAGTAGGAGGAAGCAGTGTTGCGCAAGGTTTGCTTTTCGGGGAGAGAGGCTAAAGAGAGGAGGTACGGGAGGGCGAGAGAGCTTGTAAGACACTGCGCAAATCATGGGTGTGGATTACATTGTTGAGCTTACTGACACAGTTGTGCTGCATCAGAAAGGCAGAAGTACAGAGAGTGATGACAGATTTTCATAACTCTTTATATACTGACCCGGTGACGCCGGACCAGGCGACCTACATGGAGTACTTCAAAGACATTAGTTTGCTTTGGTTAGAGAACTCACATAGACAATATCTTAACTCCTCATTCTCAGTTGAAGATTTCACTCAGGTTATAAGTGGCTTACCTGGCGACAAAGCACTAGGATTGGATGGGCTTACGGTGGCCTTTTATGAAGAGTATGCAGATTTGTTAGCGCCACACTTGTTTGAAATGTATGCAGAGGCACTGGAGGAAGGGATTCTCCCACCCTCGCTCCGTGAAGTCCTTATTATCACTATGTTGAAACCCGGCAAAGACCCTTGTCTACCTGATTCATAGAGACCGCTGTCACTCATAAATATTGACAATAAGATCCTGACGGAGCTGAGTGTATCCCGGTTTCAGCGCCTGCTCTCGAACTTGGTTCTCCCAGACCAATCTGGCTTTATGCCTAGTCATTCAACCCTATACAATCTCCGTCACATTCTGTGGCTGCCCAGGTGGTGGATCCGGAAGACTGTCCTGCAGCACTATTCCTTGATGCCACGAAGGCGTTCGATTCCCTCACATGGCCTTATATGTTTGGCCTAATGGCCAGGTTGGGGATGAGTCCCAGATTTATTCAATTAATTTGCTTACTTCACACAAATCCAACAGCCAGATTGAGAATTAATTGGACAATCACTGGCCCCTTCCCAGTAGACAAAGATGCCCTCTCTTGCCACTGCTGTTTGCTGTGGCGATGGAGCCACTGGCGACGTGTCTGAGGCAACATCATGATAACTGAGGTCTCGCATTCCAGCAACATCCAATTTTGATGTCAATGTACACGGACGATGTTGCCCTGTATGTACGAGATCCACGGATCCCTTCAGACCCTATTGTGAAGGAGTTTGTGCGCTTTGGTAATCTTTTGGGTATTACAATAAATAGTAGTCAGTGGTTTATCCTCTGTCTGATGTTACAGTCCCATTCCACTAATACCACTCAGACTACCTCCTAAGCTGGGCATCTCAACAGGTTTGTTACTTGAGTATCTGGCTCAGTAGAGGGGTGTATGAGCTTTGGACTCCAATTTATGGAAGGGCCATTGCATTGCTGGAAGATAAAGTTACCAGCTGGTGCTCCCTGCCACTCTCCCTGACTGGCCGGAGAGCAATAACCAAGATGATAATCTTGCCCAAATGTTTATACGTGTTGTAGGAGGACTGCCTGGCTTGTAGTGGGTACCAAGGGGTACTTACACTCTGTACCAGGTCCAGTTATCCCTTATTAGTGTAGAAGAGGTGTTTCTAGCAGCTTAGGCTGATAGAAGGTAGCTATAGCAGAGCAGCTTAGGCTGAACTAGGAGACATGCAAAGCTACTACTATACCACTGGTGTCATATGCACAATATCATAAGAAAACACAATACACAGATATACTAAAAATAAAGGTACTTTATTTTTATGACAATATGCCAAAAGTATCTCAGTGAGTACCCTCAGTATGAGGATGCCAAATATACACAAGATATATGTACACAATACCAAAATTATGCAGTAATAGCAAAAGGAAGTAATGCAAGCAATGTAAAGTTACAATAGATTGCAATAGGAGCACACAGGTATAGGTGCAACACAAACCATATACTCCAAAAGTGGAATGCGAACCACGAATGGACCCCAAACCTATGTGAGCTTGTAGAGGGTCACTGGGTCTGTAAGAAAACAGTGAGGGTTAGAAAAATAGCCCACCCCAAGACCCTGAAAAGTATGTGTAAAGTGCACCTATAACCCCCAGAGAGCACAGAAGTTGTGATAGGGGGTTTCTGCAAGGAAGACCAACACCAGCAATGCAACAACAGTGGATTCGTGGACCTGAATACCTGTGAAACAAGGGGACCAAGTACAATAGTCACGACAATGTCGAGAGTGGGCAGATGCCCAGGAAATGCCAGCTGAGGATGCAAAGAAGCTGCCACCGGATGGCAGAAGCTGTGGATTCTGCAAGAACGAAGAGGGCTAGAAACTTCCCCTTTGGAGGATGGATGTCCCACGTCGTGAAAAAGCTTGCAGAGGTGTTCCCACGCAGAAAGACCACAAACAAGCCTTGCTAGCTGCAAGGGTCGCAGTTAGGGTTTTTGGATGCTGCTGTGGCCCAGGAGGGACCAGGATGTCACCACTTGGATGAGGAGATAGAGGGGTGCCCTGCAAGTCAGGGAGCCCTCACAAAAGCAGGCAGCACCTGCAGAAGTACCGGAACAGGCACTTGGAAGAGGAGTGAACCGGAGTCCACCCGAACACACAAAAGGGATTCCCACGATGCTGGAGGACAACTCAGAAGGTTGTGCACTGCAGGCTAGAGTGTCGGGGACCCAGGCTTGGCTGTGCACAAAGGAAATCCTGGAAGAGTGCACAAGAGCCGGAGAAGCTGCAAATCACGCGGTACCTAGCAATGCAGTCTAGCGTGGGGAGGCAAGGACTTACCTCCACCAAACTTGCACTGAAAAGTCACTGGACTGTGGGAGTCACTTGGACAGAGTTGCTGAGTTCCAGGGACCACGCTCGTCGTGCTGAGAGGGGACCCAGAGGACCGGTGATGCAGTCTTTTTGTTGCCTGCGGTTGCAGGGGGAAGATTCCGTCGTCCCACGGGAGATTTCTTCAGATCTCCTGGTGCAGAAAGGAGGCAGGCAACCCCCAGAGCATGCACCACCAGGAAAAAGTCGAGAAGGCGGCAGGATAAGCGATACAAGGTTGCAGTAGTCGTCTTTGCTACTTTGTTGCGGTTTTGCAGGCGTCCTGAGCAGTCAGTGGTCGATCCTTTGGCAGAAGGTGAAGAGAGAGATGCAGAGGAACTCTGGTGAGCTCTTGCATTCGGTATCTGAAGAATTCCCCAAAGCAGAGACCCTAAATAGCCAGAAAAGGAGGTTTGGTTACCTAGGAAGGAGGATAGGCTAGTAACACAGGTAAGAGCCTATCAGAAGGAGTCTCTGACATCACCTGATGGCACTGGCCACTCAGAGCAGTCCAGTGTGCCAGCAGCACCTCTGTTTCCAAGATGGCAGAGGTCTGGAGCATACTGGAGGAGCTGTGGGCACCTCCCCTGGGAGGTGCAGGTCAGGGGAGTTGTCACTCCCCTTTCCTTTGTCCAGTTTCACGCCAGAGCAGGGCTGGGGGATCCCTGAACCGGTGTAGACTGGCTTATGCAGAGATGGGCACCATCTGTGCCCATCAAAGCATTTCCAGAGGTTGGGGGAGGCTACTCCTCCCCAGCCCTGACACCTTTTTCCAAAGGGAGAGGGTGTAACACCCTCTCTCTGAGGAAATCCTTTGTTCTGCCTTCTTGGGCCAAGCCTGGCTGGACCCCAGGATGGCAGAAACCTGTCTGAGGGGTTGGCAGCAGCAGCAGCTCCAGTGCAAACCCCGGGAAAGGTAGTTTGGCAGTACCCGGGTCTGTGCTAGAGACTCGGTGGATCATGGAATTGTCTCCCCAATCAATTCCATGATCTTAGACATGTTACAAGGCCATGTTCGGAGTTACCATTGTGACGCTAGACATAGGTAGTGACCTATGTATAGTGCACGTGTGTAATGGTGTCCTCGCACTCACAAAGTCCGGGGAATTCGTCCTGAACGATGTGGGGGCACCTTGGCTAGTGCCAGGGTGCCCACACACTAAGTAACTTTGCACCCAACCTTCACCAGGTGAAGGTTAGACATATAGGTGACTTATAAGTTACTTAAGTGCAGTGGTAAATGGCGGTGAAATAACGTGGACGTTATTTCACTCAGGCTGCAGTGGCAGGCCTGTGTAAGAATTGTCAGAGCTCCCTATGGGTGGCAAAAGAAATTCTGCAGCCCATAGGGATCTCCTGGAACCCCAATACCCTGGGTAACTCAGTACCATATAGTAGGGAATTATAAGGGTGTTCCAGTATGCCAATGTGAATTGGTGAAATTAGTCACTAGCCTGTTAGTGACAATTTAGAAAGCAGAGAGAGCATAACCACTGAGGTTCTGGTTAGCAGAGCCTCAGTGGGACAGTTAGTCATCACACAGGGAACACATACAGGACACACTTATGAGCACTGGGGCCCTGGCTGGCAGGGTCCCAGTGACACATACACTAAAACAACATATATACAGTGAAATATGGGGGAAACATGCCAGGCACAATGGTTCTTTCCTACACTTGTTTATCAATATTCCCATCCCCCTTACAGCTAGCTTCCTAAAGTGGCTCAGTTCACTACTTATAACACTTGTCCGGGTGGGTAAGCAGCCTAGAATCTCATGGGAAATGCTAACTCAGCCCTTCGAGACAGGTGGTCTGGCAGCCCCAGACCTGGAATTATACATTTGCACATTTTTGGATTTTGGTTCATCTCATCAGATATTTGCCACACCTGGCTCTGGAACTTGACTTCATATGGCCACCCAAACACCTAAGCCTAAGAGTGTTGATACGGTCACATCCATTCTTGCCGGACCAGGACTTCAGAGATGTATGCACCTTTGATGCCTGGTGCTAGAACTTCTGAGACTGTAGTTGTCGGAGGGCGAAGAGATCCGCACGTAGCTCCACAACATGCAACTGACAGCCCTAGGGTTATGGTATCCAGAGTTGTTTATCTCCCCCGGAATACCCGCTTTGCAAACCCCATAATACCGCCCTGCATTGCCTAACATACCTGCAGATTACAGCAGAGGTGCATGCGCGCTACCCGGATTGCCCTGCTGCCCCACCGACATTCCAGGTGCTTTAATTATTGTACAGGCCCCCAGTGCCCCGTAGGCTCATCACCGGTCTGTATGCTAGTATGCAGGCATCATCACCCTCGGCCATCCCTAAGGCTAGGTTGCAATTGGAGACAGACCTGGGTGAGGCCCTCCCAAGAGATGTCTAGCGATATTGCTGTGCACATATGCAAGATCTTTTCCCCAACTACAGACTGAGCTTAATCCATTTTAAGTTTGTGAACCGCATATACTATTCGCTGAATCACCTTTGGAGGATGGGTGTTGGAGAGGATGCAAGTTGAGTTAAATGTTCGGCACTGGATGAAGATTTCCTGCACTCGGAGTGGAGCTGCGGTGGGTTGATGTGCTACTGAAATGAGGTGCTGGGCTCAATTGAGGAAATGACTGGCAAGAAGGCACCATGCTCCTCCAAATTCACTCTCCTAGAATGTGTAATGGAGACTCAGCCTGAGTTTAGGATGTTAGTGGGGTTGCTATTGGTGCTGTTGAAGAGCAGAGTGGCTATGTTCTGGGGAAGGAGGCAGGCGCCTTGCAGAATGGATTGATTGAGAGATGCACCATACTGTCAGGAGCAGCTGACGGCCTATTGGAAGATGATGCCACCAGGCTCTTGTCCAGATATATCTTATGACTCTAACTTAAGCCTGTCGGTAAGGAGATGAATAGCCCCGCCATGCTGGATCTTCCCCGACTAATGGGCTAGCGGAACACCTCTTGACTGTTGATGCATGACTTCTGCCCCCGACCCCCCCTTCCTTCCTTCCTTCCTTCCCCTGTTTTTTCCTCCATAGGATGACCTACACTGGCGTTAATCCCTTTTCATTGCCCTGTGCTATTTGGAGTATTGTTGCTAGAGCTCCCAGGTTCTGGGCCAGATAGGATGTATAATGTAATTTGAAGCACAGGGTGCTCTGCTACTGTGTTGGTGATAAGGTAAACTTGCCTGTGAATATTGGTCATGTGTTGTTGTTTACTTAACATAAACTCAATAAAAAAAGGCCAGGAGGCCCTGTATCTATAATTCCAAACACCATCCCGGTGTTCACATGTTCAAATACCCCTGTTTCTCAACTCTCAATTGAACTGTACTCACCTAGGAGAATACTATTTGTCAAGTGTGTGAAGTAGAGGGAATAACCTGACTGCAAGAAGGCACTGTTTCTCTAACTCCCTGCATCACACCAGTGTTCAATTGCCCAAACACCCCTGTTTGGGAACACTCAATTAAAGTATACTCACTGGTAGGAATCAAGCACAGATCATTCTCAAATTAGAGATGTAACTGTCAACATAGCTCCATCTTGACTTGCTAACCCAAGATTAAATATTTTAGGACAGGAAGGACACCTCACTCAGTGTGCAGAACAAGTATTCATAAGGCCTCAAGATGCCCGCCAGATTGGTATTGACAGCAGACACATTCACACTGCACTGTGTACATGATGATTCCAGTCACATATACAACAAAGACCTGGGTTTGCCTGTATCACACTCACCTAGGTCTCCAAATGGGCAAACCAATATCTTGCTTAGCAACTGCTTTGTCTAGTCACTGTTTTGCCTGCACTGGTGGCAATATGTCATTGTCAGGCCATCCACCCAAGTGCTAATGATCAACACATGATCAACACATTTCAGCAGCTGCTTGAGTCAAAATGCATTGGCATGCTTCACACATGTCATGTCAATACACCAAATACAATGGTTACTTGCCACAATAGAATTAACTGCCACTTAACTTTGTACAAGGTCTCAGCTTACCGTAACTCTAAACCGTTGGTGGTAGATGTCACAATACAACCAGTAACACTGTATGATGTACATCAATAGGTCAAGCTGCCACTGGGCACACAGAGGCCACAGAACAGACTGTCACTACCCCCGGATGAACCTCTCAGTGAAAAATACATTTCTGGACATATGGACTTGGAGGATGGTTCTGGCCCATGTCGGCAACCTGTTCAGATGGCAACAGTGAGTTTCACTCTGCCCACATCACCACCTCCCAGCCCGGTTGCCTCAACATCATAGGCAACAATTTGCCCCCCCCTTGTACCTAGCACAGTGTTTGCCATACTGTGCTTCCCAAGCCTAGATCCTGAGTTGCAGCACAGCACTTCAGATATTGAGAGTCCAGGACCAAGCTGGAGAGGGCACCCTGTGGCAAGGGCACAGGCCTGTGGGAGTAGGATGTGTGGGAGGGATGCTACAGCCCAGCAGGATGAGGCCACTGGGACTGCTGTCGGCCAGGACACCATCAGCCACGTCTTAAGGGTCTATCAGGAGTCCCAAGGCGTGATGGGGCAGGTGTTGTCTGAACACCAGGAAATCAAGCAGCTACAGAGGAACATGCACAGATACATGCAGGCAGAGAAGGAGACCCAAAACACCAACATGGCCTCCCTAACAGGGTGCTGAGGGACATTCACAACACCCTTAGCAGGGCTTTTTAACAACAGTCTACCCCTTCCTTCGGCTCATCAAAACCAGGCACATCAACATCTGTGCCAGCCACTGGAAGGGAAGCCCTGACAGAGGAAAAAGCACCCCAGACACCCCTGCCTCTGTAGCAGCAGATCCCCCACACACAAGCAGGGACTTTCAGCTAAGAATCCAGGAGCTACAGATGGCAAGATACCCACCACTGCCAGAAGTGACCTCTTCTTAAAGGACTACCTTTGTGTGTCACACATTCACTCTATTGACTGATCCTCAACCATCTACCAGTTTCAATGGGAGGAGAACTCTAGTCTTTGGACTCCCAATGGTGTGGCATCTAATCCAATGATTTCAGTCACCATGACTGACCCCTTCACTTTACATTTTTGTTACTTTCTGTCCATATGTATTTTCTCTATTAGCAGTGTAATAAATTCACCTATCACAAACTCATTGTAATGCTTGCCTAATTTTCACATTTAGCTATGTAGAGCTGTAAGACCATGTGGACCATACAATGAAGATACAAGCTACTTGTGCAAGCAGGGATATGTTACAGGTACACCTTGTCCAGCTCAGGATTACAACCATTACACTACAACACATTAGTACAAGTGTCTGGTCAAACCAAAACATGTATTACAGTTTTCAGCACATAGGCTGTCAATCTGTCTGGACTTTTGGAAACAAGAATGACTGACTCATACTAACTAAATGAACATATTTCAAGGTACAGACTCCCAGACCATGGAAGGAAGGGATTTGTCAGACATTGTCCAGTAGAACAGTCAAACATTAAAGTGGCTTGTGTCAGAAGCTTGAGACTTATCTCATACCACACCAAAGTAATCCAACATTATATAATCCAATATACAGAGTGATGGCAGCACGACAGTCCTTGATCACAGGCATATCATAATCCAATGCATATGCATTTGATGACTTGACACAAACATATGTCAGTGTTGTGGCACAGGCACTGTTGCCTGCAATGATGAAACACATCTTCAACTATATACAGGTCATAAAAAAAGAGTGTTTATTCAATGTGAAGCAAAAATTACTTGGTCAGTAGCTAGGACTACATATATTCAGACCACATGATGATACACATGATGAATCAGGGCCACCACATGACACATAACAAGTGCAATGTGCACATCTGTACCTCCACCCAAACACTGTGCAAACTTTATTGGTATAGGTCTCATACATCCAAACTCTGCAACCTACATTACCTCGAACCATGCATGCCCACTTTGTATGTCAGAACAGCATCAAATACCTGCCAATGTCACAACTCTTAAATGCCCAAGTGAAGATTTCATGGTGAAAGTAGCTGTATAAAGACCAAACGGGGTGTATAGGCTTGAAACTACACCTATGACACAAGTCTCATAACAAGCAAATGGAAAACAAAGTACATTGCAAGAAAACTGACATGAATAAAGCAACATCATCAAGATGGGGGAGCGTCAAAAGCTATCTTATCAAACAGACTTTGACTGAATATTGCAGAGTATCAGCTCCCTAGCTGTTTCTAAAACACTCAACTCCACACATTCTCACAACTACTGTTCATTTGTATAGTCACAGTCATTACACCACATGACATACTTACACTCATGAAAATTAGCTGTTGATGAGATCTTCCCGCAAGTCAGCTCCTTTCTCTTCACTGCTGTCATCCTCACTTGGCATTTCCGGAGTCTCACCCAGTGGCACTACAAGCTCCCCCTCCTCTAGGATGTACGGGATATTACTCTGCTGGAGTGTGGAGCATGCAGCATGCCACAGTGATCTGACACACTTTCCTGGGTGAGTAGAGGAGGGCTCCACAAGTCCGGTCCAGGCAGCAAAATCTGCCTTCAGGAGACCAAAAGCCTGCTCCACTCGCCACCATGTTCTTTGATGGGCCTCATTGAATCAGACTTACCCAACAGTAGTTGGATTCCTCAGAGGCGTCAACAGCCAACTTGCTGTGTGGATATGCGGAGTCTCCTGTAAGGAATAGTACATAAGTGCAACAATGTATCACTCACTTCATTACTTCAGCACCTGACATTGCACACACACAATAAGGACAGACGTGACTTACCAACCTGCCAGGACCTCTCTAGATGCAGTTGTGACATTGTTCTGCTTTCCTTCTTATCTCGTAATCAGAGCTTACAGAACATATCAAGAATGCACTTCTGAGTTCAAAGAAGACTTTTATTGTTGTTAATTCTTCCCCACCCACAAGTTCGTGAGAGACGAATTAATAGATTTCAAGCACACGTTCAATGAAAACAAAATATATCACAGTTGCAATGTACACATCAGGTTATATATATAAGATATTGATAAGATATTGAATGCAAAGCAAAACAAATACTTCACCGTGTGAGAAACTGTTTACAGCTTCATCTTTCTGGGGTCTGCAAGTTGATGACTCCGGTCAACTGCGAGAAAGAGATTATCTACCCACACGGGAGACTGGCAACTGGCACCAAGTTCCAGTCCGAAGTCAGGCAGAAAAGCATCTAATTCTCTGAAGCCCTGAGCCACCCTTAGAAAAGCGTTCCCCCTCTCTCAGACCCGGGAAAACTACGCAAGCCTTTGGAGACTGCCCAGATCTCCTAGACTGCTCCTCTTCCCAAGCTTGAGCAGGAAGGAAAAACACCCAATGTACCCTCTCTTATCAGGTCTAGTCTGGTGTGAGAAAAACAGTTTGGTTCATCTTGTGGAAAAAACACAGCTTGGAAAAATACAGCATGGATTCTCAACTGCAATGTCTAACTCCACGTTAAAGGCAATAGGCAGCTAACCTAAATATCAAATATAATGTCTAGTGTCATGTCAAAGCCAATAGGCAGCTGAGCTGAATACAAAATGTAATATATAATATCATGTCAAAGCCAATAGGCAGCTAAGCTGAATACAAAATGCAATGTCTAATATCATGTCAAAGCCAATAGGCAGCTGAGCTGAATACAAAAGGTAATGTCTAATATCATGTCAAAGCCAATAGGCAGCTAAACTGAATACAAAACATACAATGTGCTACTGGTGAACATTGAGCAACTAATATGCGCAGTGGTGAAACACAAAGTCATTGGTCAAACAAACTTAATAGCATTACATTCCACCCTATGACCAATGAATTTTTGTTTCACATATCTCTTGTTTCAAACAAAAAAAAAAATAAACATCAGCACAAAAAAAACATTATCAGCAAGTCAGATTTGAATGATCAAAGCAATCACTGTAAAGCAATAGAAGTGGATTAACATATAGATCTTATAGCCTTTCACATCAGATACATCTACACAGAAAAGACTGAAATATTCTGAATGAGATGATAGTGTCTCTAAAATAGCAATTTGATGCAGCATGAGTTCTACTCATGTAAAGGTGCACGGTCCACCTGAAAGGTTTGCTGGAAGTTAAGTGAAAGTCAGAGTTCCATACGAAAAAAAAACAGAGACAGTTAGCTGTTAAGGTTGCTTAGTTCCAGTAAAAGAATGCAATCAAACAAGTTGAACTTGAACTGAAGGCGCCATTTGCGCAAAATGGATCCATGGTGCTTGTACTGTACTCAGTCAGGTTCAGGTTGGGGGTTCGGTCCCTTCCCCGACCCCTCACGCACACACCCAAAGGGGGACCACACAGCACACTCAGGGACAGTGGCGAAACGTGGTAGGATCTGCAAAAGAAAAAAGTATGACTTTTCTTGCAAATAACATTTGTCATTTGAAATGTACCCTTCCTCTTTTCCCTGTTTTATAATCAGCAGGACGTTTTTGGGGCCCTTTCTTATAATTTCTGCAGGTTCTGGAGGGTCACTTAGGGCTTCAACCCACACCTCAACACTGATATTCTTATCTGCTGCACCACAGCTTCCCTTTTCTTGCACTGTCAGAAGGGCTGGGGCAGACTCATTCTTTACCAAACCTCCATTCACTGCACTTTTGACAAGTTGGGCCATTCTGTCTCCAATTTGTATGAATGAATCAGATTATTTTCTAGGTATCAGCATAATTTTTATTTCTCCTTGGTAATTTGCATCAATCAATTCACCTAAAACCTGATCAATTTGCCATTTCTGTCCTGGTAACTTTCCTCTCCCCAACTGCTCTGTGACTGCTTGCATGACAGATTGCTTTTGTGCGTGCTGCACAGTTTTTATCAAATCTAGGGGAATGTGCATCTCTCTCATCTCTGCCCACCTGTAAGTGGCTTTTTCTCCCAGCTGTTCACATTTCTGGTGCACCCACTTAGCCATCCCCACTAAGTCAGAATTCTGGGTATACACTTCTCTCTCTGAATTTTTCTCTTTAACATCTGCAAGGGAATTGAACCAGTTAGGTACAAGCCATGTGGAAAACCAAACGGCTAAACCATTGGCAGTGAACCAAGAATCAGTGTAAAAATGACACATCTCACGCAGCTCTTGCTTTAAAATCTGACACACATTGTACAACACTGTTCCTTCTCCTGTGCCAGAAAATAACATTTCAGTCAATGAATCATTAGTCAAACAAACATTCTTTTTATCTTCAGTGGACACGAATTCAAATGGTGCACTGAATTTCACTAGTGACTCTTTTACCTGTGGTACTCTAGCCCTGTCTTGCATGTACCAGATCCAGTGTTTGATCCTAGCTAGGGGCACTCTTTTCTTTCCTTGTTCTTGATTTACATGTACATCAGTGTTTGCCTCTTGCACTGCGCAGAAACCTAAAGTCTTAATTATTTCATTTGCCAAATCACAAGCGCGCAGCTGCATATAATTTTTCCCAGTGACCATATACCAAAGTATTAGGATTTCACTCAGATGAGGGCTATTCTGTTTCCAAAAATCAAACAAGCTAATGAAACTTGGTGTCTCTTGCTTAGTGCAAACAGTAAGAAACTTTAAAATCTTTCGTTCTACTTCATTTTGCAACGGTAAGTTATAAATCACATTCTGAGCATCGCTCTCTGTGTTATCAGTTAAGGAATGCACTTTGACTGCCAAAAAAACGGGCTCACACGGAGGCTCAGAGCAGCTCGAAGCTGTCTTAACCCCCTCATTACTGGAATGGGAAAAGAAAGATTCTTCTAAAACAGCATTTTTATAACTTTCAGCATTATCTTGAATTAATGTATTCTGGCTAATTTGCTCACGTAAATTCTCATTTTCATGTTCCAACTGCCTACATTTCTCCTGCATTTCTCTGTAAGCAGATAAAAGTATCCAAACCCTTCTGTCAAAAACAAAAGGAACATCACTGCTCTCAAAAGGCACATTTTCTAAATATGCTTTATCACAGAAAGAAAACGTATTTCTCATAGCACCATCTGGCAGTTTATATTCACATGCATTTTCAAACATGGTCTGCCGTGCTTCTGTAATTCTCCAAACAACAAAAAACAATTACACTTTTAAATTGTGCACGTAGAAATCTATAATTCGCCTCCAACCCCACTTCTGGTACCAAAATGTTCTGCTTTCCTTCTTATCTCGTAATCAGAGCTTACAGAACATATCAAGAATGCACTTCTGAGTTCAAAGAAGACTTTTATTGTTGTTAATTCTTCCCCACCCAAAAGTTCGTGAGAGACGAATTAATAGATTTCAAGCACACGTTCAATGAAAACAAAATATATCACAGTTGCAATGTGCACAGCAGGTTATATATATAAGATATTGATAAGATATTGAATGCAAAGCAAAACAAATACTTCACCGTGTGAGAAACTGTTTACAGCTTCATCTTTCTGGGGTCTGCAAGTTGATGACTCCGGTCAACTGTGAGAAAGAGATTATCTACCCACACGGGAGACTGGCAACTGGCGCCAAGTTCCAGTCCGAAGTCAGGCAGAAAAGCATCTAATTCTCTGAAGCCCTGAGCCACCCTTAGAAAAGCGCTCCCCCTCCTCTCAGACCCGGGAAAACTACGCAAGCCTTTGGAGACTGGCCAGATCTCCTAGACTGCTCCTCTTCCCAAGCTTGAGCAGGAAGGAAAAACACCCAATGTACCCTCTCTTATCAGGTCTAGTCTGGTGTGAGAAAAACAGTTTGGTTCATCTTGTGGAAAAAACACAGCTTGGAAAAATACAGCTTGGATTCTCAACTGCAATGTCTAACTCCACGTTAAAGGCAATAGGCAGCTAACCTAAATATCAAATATAATGTCTAGTGTCATGTCAAAGCCAATAGGCAGCTGAGCTGAATACAAAATGTAATATATAATATCATGTCAAAGCCAATAGGCAGCTAAGCTGAATACAAAATGCAATGTCTAATATCATGTCAAAGCCAATAGGCAGCTGAGCTGAATACAAAAGGTAATGTCTAATATCATGTCAAAGCCAATAGGCAGCTAAACTGAATACAAAACATACAATGTGCTACTGGTGAACATTGAGCAACTAATATGCGCAGTGGTGAAACACAAAGTCATTGGTCAAACAAACTTAATAGCATCACAGACATCAGCTGGGGTATGGTGCTGTTCTACATTATTAGGGAATCATTGACTGATCCTGGATGACGGGCACACACTTTTGAGATGGAGATATCCGCCAAACAGACAACTGGCACATTGATGAATAGAAGTTATTCCTGTTGCAATAGACTTGTTCAGTGGCCTGCATTGGCACCAAGCCAACACATGTGCCATTAATGGCCCCGACCGCATGTGGGAGGCGAGCAAAACCATAAAAGGCAGCCTTCACAATGGCTAAATCCTCATGTTGGGGGAACCTGATATAGCTGTCAATGTGTTTCAACATTGCTGAGAGGGAATCCTTTAACATCAGACTGAACATAGGTTGAAACAAACCAGCAAATAGGGCCACTGTTTGTTGGAAGGACCCTGTGGCCAGGAAGTACAATACAGATATGACTTGTACAATGGGTGGTATGCAGGTTGGATTAGCGCTAGCTGGCATTAGAAATGAATCCAAATTACTGCATAAGTCCACTTTTGTTTGCCTATTTAGTGGGTATAACTGACGTTTCTCCATGGCCAGAAGGTCTGGCAGTGTACGGTAGATAGGAGGTTGTCACATCCTCCCTCTCCCAGGGTACCAGGGTACAAGACATGATCTGTAACATTAGTCAGTGTGTCCACAGCAGCATACATTATGCATGCCAACAATATTATGTGACAAAGCATTCCTGACTGGATAGACATGACACACAGTACACATCAAAGCTGGCAAGCACACAAGGGTCACTTGTGACCCCCATGGTTGTCTAAACATGTGTCCATAACATGGATTGGGATGAAACTCAAAGATGTGCTACACAATAGCTTCTCAAAACGTGACTGTATATTCCAACCAGCAAAATGACTGTTGGCGGTGGTGGACTATGCACCACTATCAAATGCCATGTATAGAAGAACCTACATGACAAGACAGAATAAGGATGTTTGTGAAGCTTCAAAACATATATTGTATTTGTTTAACAGTTTATAAAGCCAAATTCAGAATTTCAGGCTGCCAAAAAGGCAGATGCCTGACCTACTCTAATGGACATTAGGAACTGCCCATGACTTCTGGCTAACTGCTGGCCGAAGCTGTCAGGGCGGTAAGCAGTTCCAAAAACTGCAGATACACCAATAAGCTAACATTGCTCCCTGTGGCTTTTGCGGTAAAATGGCTGTGTCTGCTGATGGTGACTGCTGCATATGTGGCAGAGGTGACTGCCATGTTGTGAACATTCACTCACTTTACTCTTGAGACAGCTGCCAGAAACACCTCCACTACTTTAGCTGCTGTGTATCACTTCTGAGAGCAATCATGCCACGTCCAGTAGGTGATAGGGCATATGCTTTCTCTCCAGAGGAGCTAGAGAGGCTTGTTGATGAGGTCCCACCCCTGTATGGACAGCTCTATGGCTCACCAGAGAAGCAGGATAGAATCTCCAAGGAACATTTCATTCTGTTAGACACCATGCTTTCACTTCTCACAGGCTGCAAGGTTCCCCTGTCTGCCTGTTAGACGTTTTGTGTGCCTGTTGTTGCAGTCTGTGTGGCATCAGTGGGATATACATTATGCAGGTATTGGTGGTCAGTCCTTTATGTTAAGTTCAGCCGCATTGTGTTGTGTGATGTTTCTGGGGGCCAAGATCCTCCTTGTGTTGGATGCACATAACTAAGTAAGGATACTTTACTGCCATCCACTGATATCTCTTTCTTCATGATTGTTGTAAATGTTGGACAGCATGTATGTGCATGGCAGCATGAGCTGTGTATGCATCTTGTATGAGTCATTTGAGGATCTTGTACACCAGCAGATCCTGGCATGTGGACAATATGATCCTCTAATAGCAAAACCTGCCCCTCAGTCGATTGACTAAATTAGGAATGGGTACTTAGGTACATCCCAGAAGTAGTCCATATGTGCATTGTATATTATTGTCAATGTGTGTTTTTGACTCATGGCAGGTTCCTTACTCCCACAGCTCCATTGTCACCTTCACATAAGTCATATTTGTCCTTGCACTAATGACAGTCCCAGACAGTGTATTGATTCCTGGGAGCCCATGATATATTCCCACCATGCCAGCCCCTTCATTGTCACTCAAGTGTAAGTATGAAATCTGTGCTGTGGCAGTTGCCTGTAGGGAATGTATGCAGTGAGTCAATGTCACAGAGTGTGAATGTGTTGGTCCTTTCAGGCCTAAGGAGTTTACCCTTCTGAAGCCACGTATGTGTGTAGCGTTTCATTGTAGCTCACATCGCAGTACATGTTGCTGGAGCATGGGCTACCTGATGTCAGTAGGCCTGCTTAGTTATTGTAGGCCCTGAGCCTGTATATATATATATATATATATATATTTGCATATATATATATATGAAAGTTGTCACAGGACAAGGGAGTCTGTGAGCGACCACTTCAACCGGAAACCGAGACGAGACCGAGACAAGTCCGTCAGTGAGTCTGTCAGTTCCTCCCAGGAGCAGCAGCAGGCAAGGAGGCGCCTCGCAGGAGCGGCAGCTGAGGAGACGCCTCGCAGGAACGGCAGGAGTGGCAGGCGAGGCTCCAAGGAAGCTCAGAGGAAGCGATACTCACTGCCGATACCTCAAGGCAGCAGCCCCCGAGGACTCCCGCAGAAGCAGCCCGACCGGGTGTGGCTTGCGGGGGGCGGGGGTCTGCGTTCCAATAGTCTGCCTCCAACTCCTACATCCCTGGCCGGAGTGTGGCTCCAGTATACAGCAGTTTACCAGCCCTCCATTTGGAGACGACCGACTGAGCTGCAGGGGGACAGAGAAACGATTTTGTCCCGCCACCACCGCCGCTAGCTACCGCTCCCTGCCGGTTGGTCGTCCCCCATCGAGGACCCGCATGATCGATCCGCAGGACTGTGATGCGGGATCGTGGACCACCCCGGGAGCGGAGGGGCAGTTTTTGGTGGCCCGGCCCACCAGCTTCCATCTTTATCAAAGTTCTGCGGGCTTTGGAAGCAGGACCACGAGATTGCGGATCACACCAGTTGCAGGGGAGCTGGTCCACTAGCGCGGTAAGCCATTTTGGAGTCCCCTGTTTGTTTTAGGGGACTATCTGCCTGGAGGAGGCCATCGTTCTGTACTGTTTCCTAATCTTTGTGGACCTTTGGGCGTCTTTGCCTCCTCGCCTCCTCACCACTTTGTCTCTCAGCTGCGGTCAGCTGTCCTGCTGTTGGCAAGGAGCCCATTAAGACTTGTGGAGAGGGCCACAGAGACAGGGAGCAAAACAAGTTACCATTCCCCTCTTGGGGCCGTCTCCTTGCCCCGCCGCCTCGCCCCATTTGACATTTGACGTTCCGCTGTGGGCAAGGAGCCCATTTCAGGAACCCACGGAAGCAGCTGAGGAGAGCTTGGAGGTTGTGGTGCGAGTGTAAGTGGTCCGCCCATGGTCTTTTATGCTATCTGACCACACCACTGCAGATAGGTGACTTTGGAGCGGCGTCTCAGGCTTTGGAGCTACGCCAAATTATATTGCAGTTGATGATCACGAGTACCTTAAATTTGCTGTATCTACTACCACCGCCTCTCCTTACTACATTCAAATACATTTTTAAAGTCTATTCAAAGGCTGTGGGCGATATATCGACGATATAACGTAGCAAATTGGAGACTTTCAGATCTTCAGTCTAAAGAGACATGGAGGCTACGAGAGAGGTACTGGTGGCTCGACAGTGAAAGGTCGGGGACCTAGCGCACGGAAGATAATATGACGGCAAAGAAATTGAGTTCCGGCCGTCTGGTTTTGGGGAGATCATGTTCAAAAACAAAATCTAATCCATTGCACAATAAAATCTCAAATACCTGAAGCCTAAAGTGCCGAAATCTATTTTTTTCCCCTATGGGATAAAGAGAAGGTCCCCCTTATTTCTTCAAAGCTTCAAAGCCAGACTCTTTAGATTGAAATCGACGTGATCAGCTTATCCCCAGCAAAGGAAACTCCATTTCATGATCCTGGCACTGATGCTCTTTTGTCATGTACCAACGTGGAGAATCCTCCCGGGGATTTCACCCTTCCTGATTTAGACTTAGAACTTATCCAAAGATATGGATCTCATCAGGAAGAAACTCCTCCCCTGCCATCGCTTCTCACTCTACCTAAGGGATTACAGCTTTTCAGCAATACACCCTCCAACCACTCCTCCCTTTGTTCCCACCTTTCAAAAACACCCGATCTGAGTCTAAACATTAATCCCTTAAGCATTAATTATGATCAAAATACTTTGGTCTCCTCTTCGCTCTCAAGCCCAGAGCGTCTCCTATCCTCCATTTTGAACCTTTTAGAAAAATTGGTTGGCGGGTCCGATTGTATTTTTGATTCCGTAACGGCTATTTGAAAAGAATCAACAACTGGTAATGGAATATATCCTTGTTTTTGCACAAAATCACACTATTGTAAACAGAAAACACCCACTGGTATTGATTTTTGTTCCCAGGTTGGAGCACCAAAGGTGGGACAAGCCCCCACGACTCTCATGCCAATTGAAAGCCCAGAAAACTCGATTAGATTTGTATTAAGAGACAGATTTGGAATCGGTCTGACAAAATTCTGAGACGGCTATGTTTCCAATCTTTAAAACTCATTCAAAGACTAACATCTTAACTAGTATCTTGGATGTCCCTGAGCAGCCTTTAATACATAAAAAGAAAAAAAAAGAGGTCTAAAAAATCTACCCGGAGACACCCCAAAAAAGGTCAGAGAAAGATACGTTTTTCCAAAGTACAATCCAGCCTGCAAAATTCCTTAATCCAGGAGGCTCCAACTTTACATTGTTGTCTTGAACCTTCTGTTTCTTTGTAAACGTGCGGTCCCCACCCACCTATCGGCCTTTCCGAAACGGCCAACCAAATTTCACCATGTGAGCCAACTATCTCCCAACCCACTAGGCCAACCTTGAACCCCCTTGCTAAAATTTTTGAAGCCACCACAAGACTCTCATCCATCCAGTCCTGGCTGCAACCCGTTACAACAGGACAGGGTCGCTACCCTGTGGACACCTTAACATTAGATTTCCTGCTCTTATTTGACAATGATATTTCCTTAATAGATCTCTATCGTTAAAATGTTTTTCTAGTATTGAACCCCTTACAATGATTGAAAGTAAGGACATACAACTGGTTTTTTTTTTAAGGTCGCAGATTCTGGTCTGTCGTCACGTGTATCGTTTTTCTCCAATTTGACAGTTAACAAAATATTAAGCAATTTGGAGTCTTTACAACGTAAAGGTGTTGATGCAGTTCCCGTCTTGAGCAAGAGGGCTTTAAGGGTAACCAAGCGGGATCACCAATTTTCCGATGGTGTGCGGAAACCTTTCCTCTCAGGCATCCCTGTGGTTAAACAGGACACGAACTCTCACACTTTCCAGGACCTAAAAATTCACCTGGGGTCCTATGACCGGGAAGTATTATTTAGGGACCTTCCCGTTTGTCCTCCTCCTGATTTAAGTATCAACCCCCATTCTTGGAATTGGTTACCAGCAGTCTTGAGTAGTACTAATACAACCTCTAGACCAACAGCACCACTAATGTAGCAATGAGCTAACCCTTGTATCTTGGGATGCAGCAGGTATAAAGTCTAAAGGGGAAAAAATAGATTTTCTGAACTATCTCAATTCCGATATAATTTGTCTTCAAGAAACCTGGTGTATTGGGGAGCTTCAGTTTAAAAATGATTATTCTTTTTGTTGTAAGGCCTCCCCCTCAATGAGGGGTCATGCAAAGAGGGGTGGGGTTGCATGTTTGCTGTCGAATAGACTGCACTGGCAGTATGAATGTTATAGGGATTCTATCAATTTGTTTTTAGCAGTAACATTACACCGCATTGGAATTGGACCCAAGGTAGTCTCCCTCACTTCGATTAACTCTTATATTCTGCCCGGTGTCCTTTTTAAGATTCTCCTACTAAAGGTATTTCTTTACATAAAGGAACTTTGTGACAGGGATCCAGAAACCCAAATCGTTATGGTAGGAGACCTAAATTGCAAGATTTCTAACCCGGGGCTTGCATTCTTTTGGGATGAGGAAAAGGAAGAAGCTTTTAGATTACCGCCTTGCATTTTTCCCCACAATTTAAAGTCAGATAAGTGTGGGAGACTCTCTCTAGAATATTTAAGAGAGAATGATTGTGTAATTGTTAATGGTAGACTTCAATCTGACTCCCCAGTCCATCCGACCCACAAATCGCCTGGGGGTGCTGCAATTCTGGACTACGTGGTAACAAACTATCAGTCTTTCTCTATATTAAAGGATTTACTAGTAGTACAGACTACCCTTAATGATCACAATGTTTTGGTAGTATCTCTTGACCTGAAGGCATAACGCACTGTTTAATGGAGTCTGGCAGGCCAGCACCCCCAGTTAAGAGTTAAAAATGGTAGAACATTTTGGTCCCCGAATTGTTTTAAGGGGCTTAAAGGAGTCCTGGAAAGTACCCTGAATGACCTTGGTAGCTGGGTAGGGAAAGAAATGGAGAGTTTCATTAGTTTAATGCAACTGGTTGCCTCAATCCCTAGTCAAAAGCCTCAGAATAAACACATAGCAAACCCACCTCCCCTTTTATTAGTAAACAGAGAAATAAACGCTCTAATCCGTAAACAGCATATGGATTATTCATCCATGAGGCAATCTCAGTTAGATATTCTAAAAAGATGGAGAAGGAGATAAAGAGCGCGCCTGAAAAAGGACACCACAGATAGATCCTGGGTTGCAATAAGAGAAGAAGCCTTCTCCGGCCATACTAGGCGGTTTTGGTCCCTGATTGCCGAAGAGTGTGGTACAAGAACCAGACCCCTCCCAAAAGATATTAACGAGTCGAGCCGGTCAATTTTTCTATCTGATCTCTATGCCTCAAATGGAACTACTGTGGTAATCCCTCAAACCTGCTCCGACTCCCTTTACTCATATCCAATCCTAAAAGAAATTGAGATCACAATGAAAGGAATGCGTAGTTCTGCAGCTATGGGACCAGATGAAATCCCAATATTGTTAATAAAACATGACATATCCTCCTGGTGTAAGATTTTATTCCCAGTGTTCCAGTATTGTTATGAAGTCAGGGATGTCCCTCAGTCTTGGAAGGGTAGTGTTATTGTCCCTTTGTATAAAAAAGGTGATCAAAACTGTCCTATGCATTACTGCCAGATTGCACTCTTGGATGCGGTCGGAAAAATCTTTGCTAAATTTCTAGTGTCACAGATTAATGATTGGGCAGAAAGGTGTAAAATTATTCCCTTAGAGCAGTCAGGTTTTAGGAGAAATCATGGCACAATTGACAACATCTCCAACTTGCAAGCAGTTAATGAAAAATATGTCTCTCTGAAAGGGGAGCAGATCCTTTATAGACTTCTCCACAGCATTTGATAAGGTTGACTGTGTCCTGTTATGGAAGAAGCTTTTAAGTTTAGGCATGCCTAGAATCCTCTTTGATCTCGTGGTTGCTCTTTACTCCTCCACCTGGTGCAGAGTTCTGCTAGGGGTGAACTAGGTCTATTTCAAGTTATTCTAACTAGAAATGGCCTAAAACAAGGATGTATGCTGGCTCCATTGTTATTTTCTCTGTATCTTTCAGACTTACCAGCACATTTAATCTCATGTGAGGGTTTTACTCCCAAATTAGGAGACAGATTGTTATGCTGTCTTCTTTACGCAGACGACATAATCATTTTAGATCGTACCCCAACGGGGCTCAATAACAGATTAAAACCCCTTGAACAATATTCTGAAGTGCACTTTTTAAAGATAAATTGCTCAAAAAGTAAAATCTTGTGCTTTCATGGGGAAAAAAAATGAAAGTACTGCAATTTTAACTGGACCATGGGAGCTCAACAGCTTGAAAGAGTAACTTCTGCGGGAATCTCAAAGAAAGAGAGCACATTGAGCATAATCAAATAAAGGCCCAATCCCAAGCCAATGGTTTGAATACCCTCTATAGAGCAACAGGCAGAAGGTATTTTAAACATCTCTTAGAGGTTTATCGGGTAAAGATACCTCCATTTTTACTGTATGGTATTGAGCATATTGCAGTTTCTAAGTGGATCTTTCTCGATAAACTCGAGGGACGTGTTTTAAGAAATATTTTAACCGTAAACACTACCTTCTCTGCACCGTTATTAAGACTTGAGTTGGGCCTGTGTAGCACTTTTATACAAGGCCTGGCCGCAATAATTTGCTGGATGTTTAATCTGATGACAAGCTGTGACTATTCCTTGTGTTCGCTGTTAAAAAAAGAAATACTAGCTGGTCACAAAGTAAAATACACCATTAGTAGGAATTTCTTATTCACCATGGATCTTTTAAAACTAGATCCATCTGCAATCTTTACCCTCTCACCATCACAGCTTAAATTCGCTCTTAGGAAAGCAACTCGGGCAGTGAGTTTCAGCCAGGATAGTCAGGTCTGTAGACATAGACAGAATTTCCATATAATAACTGACTCTTTAAGGCCAGGGGTCACACAGCCTTACCTTACCCGGAATTTGCCTCATGGGGTGAGAAGATTCTGGCTCCTGCTGCGACAGGGGCAGCTCCCCCTGAACACATTACAAGCAAAATGGTTTGGTTCTTCCGCCATTTGTAATCTATGTAAGAATGGCGTTCAGGATTTGAAGCATGTTATCTTAATTTGTTCGACCTTACTGCCTTATCATCGTAAGTGGCTGTGACCCATTTGTCTATCTCTTTCACTTAGATCTTCTTCTAATTTATCTCAAGCCTTATTTATCAAGCCCAAGAAATGTTTTGTGCTAGAGTTTTTAACTATTTTAAGTGTTTTTTAAGTTTGTATTAACTTATTTCAATTTGTTTATCAAAGTCAAATTTATTTGTTATTTCTCATATTTCTTCCATCTGTGTATTTATGGTTTTATCTTATGTGGATCTCCATCGGAGTTCTGTAACATAATAAAACTTGACTATATGAAAGTTACTGAAAAGTCAAAGCCAGCACTCCAAACAACTTGAATGTTTAATTATCTCATATAGATATTTTTCAATTTGTTAGAAAACTTAAATTATGAAAAATCTTTACCCAGCAGAAAGATATACAGATTCCACCGCATCCAAAGATGGATTTAGGCAGTATGGATGTGCCTACTGAATTGACTATAGGAAATATTGGGGGTCTAGCTACCCTTAGAGAATTTGAAGTAGGGGAGGGATTATAGGACACTGAAATTGACTTATTGAAAGAACTGGGTTTGGCGACATGCAACACAAGTGATAAATTCAAGCCAAAATTGAGATGTAATCCCACGACCCACCATGATAACATTGATGCTTTCCACAAGGCTGTGGTTTTTGATCTGATTGAAATATGGAAGACCAGTAGGGACACATTTGGCAGTAATTTAACACCAGGCTAAGGAGCAGCATTAACTTCACTAAATGAGGCAACCTCTTTTGTGATCAAACCAGCTGATAAAGGTGGTAATGTAGTGTTATGGGATTTGGAAAAATATCAAAGGGAAGCGAGGAGACAGTTGTTACTTTCAAATTGTTATGAGAGGTCGACGGTGACAGCATATCGAACCTCACTAACATTATTTCAGGATCTACTTGTAGAAAGTTACAATTGTGGTATTCTCACAGATGATGAGTTCACATTTTTGACAGTCAAGAAACCGGTGGCACCTTGCTTTTATATGTTGCCAAACTTTTATAGGGACAGTAGGAATCCCCCCGGCAGACCCATAGTATGGGCAAGAGGCAATTTACTAGAGAGCACTTCGATATACCTTGACTATTTTTTATGTCCCTATGTATTTAGCCTGGTATCATATTGCAGGGATAGCATGGATTTTATTACAAAGATACAAAATATTCAGTGGGAACCAGCTATATCATGGTTACCATAGATGTAGTATCCTTGTATATGTGCATCACACATGATTTGGGTATTCAGGCATGTCAGCATTTTTTTAGGGACAAGCCTATCAGGTTATATGAACATTCTGAACTGTTTTTGAGAATGCTGAGGTTTAGTTGGAGAATAATTTTTTCTTACTTGAAGATCAATGGTATAGGCAGACAACTGGGACTGCGATGGGAAGGTCTGTTTGTTTATGGGGTGGTGGAAGACACAACATGTGATGTTGGATTAAAACAAAAAATGGTGCAAACATATAACTCTTTGGAAGAGATATATTGATGATATCTTTGTTATTTGGGATGGTCCAGAGGTAGCAATACAGGATTTTTTGGACTGGCTACCCAACAATGAGTTCAATCTAAGTTTCACATATAAAATACATAGACAATTTATGGAATTTATGGATGCTGAGGTCACAGTTGAAAAGTACAGCAGGAAATAACATTTTATATGCCTATAGTCATCACCCACCGAAATTGAAGTGGAGTATACCCTATGGGGAATTACTCAGAGCTAAAAGAAACTGTAGTACGCCCCAGAGTTAAATATGATTAGGAGATTTAAATCTAGGGGGTACCCAATAAAAGTGATTAAGGATGATTGTCAAAAGGTGGCGGTGGTACAAAGAGACAGTCTTTTAATTCCGAAAAGAAAAAAGAAGAATGAGAACACCCTGAGATGTATTACTACTTACAGTGCTTACTCGCAACTGGTGAGGAAGATTCTGACAAAATACTGACATCTGGTAAGGACAAATAGGGTGGCTGGCCAGATCGTTAGCCCGCACCTAAAAATTACATATAGAATAAGTAGCTCCCTAGGATATGCTAGTGCATAGCTACCAGATCAAAAACAAGGAGATTTTTCTAGGCAAGCAACAGGGTTTTTTCAAATGTGTGAAATGTAAGGCCTGTAAAAATAGTGTGAGCTGTAAAAAGTATTTATTACCTACAGGAAAGGAAGTTAAGATCAATAACTTTTTGAATTGTAATTGTTATAATATGTCCATGTGGACTCCGATATGTGGGTAGCACAATTTTTCCAATGAAGAAACGAATTTTGGAACATTGGCGTGCCATCAGGAATAATGATGTAACCTATCCGGTAGCCCGCCACTGTAATTTGGTACATGAAGGGAAAGTTGAAAAAATGTCATTCTTTGGAATTGACAGGGTGCTACTGACCCCAAGGAGGGGTGACAGGGAGCAGATCCTCAGAAGAATGGAATCTGAGTACACAATTTGGTTAAACAGCAGACATCCAAGGGTATTGAACTAGGATGAGGAACTTTATGTGCATATAGGATAATCCTTACAGCATGTGAATAATGTCATATTTGATTATAGATTGGACTATGTTATTTCGAATTGGTTTTGTGGTTCTGGGACTATTGGAAACTTGCATCCAAATTGGCCTGTACTCCCGAAATTACATATGGATGAGATATTATTTTATTTTGATGTATTGAAAAGAAAAGATAATTTGTGGGTTAAATGACAGGTGGCCACTAGGCCGAAAATGTCATAAGCATGATGCCACTAGACCTGTCATATTACACAAAATTGAAAATTCATTTTGGGGTTATATTTGGGAGATTAATGGTGAAATTCAGTATATATTGGTTCAGATATCATTATTATTGATATGATTTTGGTTTATTTAAAATTATATACTGGGGTTGTATAGTATTTATTTCATTCACGATCTGTCTTTCATGTTTAGAACAACAAATGGTTGATTTTCTATTGGAGAGGAGGCCTCTGTAATGATTTGGGCTAATTAAGAAGACCACAATGGTTGAAATGAGTAGCAGCCGTTGCAAGTTGATACTTTGTAGTTTTTGAAAGACTTTAAGAACCGATAATTAAACATTCAAGTTGTTTGGAGTGCTGGCTTTGACTTTTCAGTAACTTTCATATTATTTACGGGTCCTGCGCCCGTAGTGATGACTGATTTTGTGAGGCGAAGTCAGGAAAAAAAGCAGGAAGCGTCTTGTGGATATTATTATTATATATACATATATATATATATATATATATATATATATATATATGTATGTGTATATATATATATATATATATATATATATATATATACATATATATATATATATCTGTATTCATGTCCCTGTTCTTATGGGCTTGTATGCTTTACACTTGTGTGTTATCCAATTGGAAATTTCTAGCTTGGTGTTTCTGACATGTGTAACAAACATTAGTGTTAAAACTTGTGATAGTAATCTTGCTTTCTCTTTTCCATCAGAAGAAGGAGATATGGAGAGCCATAGCTCAGAAGGTGACCCTGGGGGTCCACACGTGGCAGAGCACTCACTGTCACAAGAGGTGGAAGGATCTGAGATGCTGGGCCCACAATTTCGCTGAGGTACAGCGGGAGCTGTCCTCCCAATGTGGGCGGGGCACACATCAACCCATGACTCCTCTCGCCCTACTGGCCCGCATTGTGGCAGGGGCCTACCTAGACCTTGATGGGTATTTGAGGGGAGCACAACAGCCACCAGGAGGTGAGCACAGGGCATTATAATGCCTGTCACATTGCCAAGTTATTATGTTAGGTTCTGACATCTCCCCCTGATAATTAGGGATGTGCCATGTGTGACACAGCAGATGAGTGACTGTGAAGATGTCATATGCTGCATACTGATGTGACTTGCCTATTGGCCCAGGGACCTAGGACAAAACCGGGTACAATCTACAAACAATTTGCTTTCCAGAGACAACATATGGCTGTGTACATTGATCAATCAAGTACTGTTTGTTGTAGTGGGTGTAAATTCTATGTTAGCTTGTATCCCGTTCTCTATTGGCAAGATGTGTACGCTGCTGTTTTATGCAGGGTCTACCTGTGTTCATGGGATGATTCATGTATTCCCTCACATATATGTGCATGCCAACCTTTCTGTGGAATAGGGCATTTACAATGGGAGGACATTTGATGTGGTGCCACAGACAAGAGTGTGTTGCCAGTGATTATTGGCTGACACATACCCTCAACCATCATTGCATGTCATTTGGCATTTACAACTGCAGTACCAATGAGGGACAAAACAGGTATCACTAGATTTTATAGCCACATTGTGCATTTCCAGGCCATTCATGGGGCATTGTGTAGGAAAGTGCACTGCACATTTGTAATGGGGAAGGTTTGTAACCGGACTGTTGGCATGTATCATGGAGTGACTTGCAGTTATGTTGAAATCACATGTGGTTGAGTACAACCATTAGCCACAGACATCTGGTTTTGCAGGACTTAAATGGAGACAGTGATGTAGCTTCATGTTAAGGACCTTCTACAAGTACTTGCAAATCTGAGTCTCTCCAACATACAAAGGACTAATGGCTTCTACTGATGCAATCAAAGTATGTAATTGTAAGGGGTGCCAGACATTAGTGGGTATTTCACTGTGGCTTGCACATCAATTATATTGTGGATGTTAGGGAGACATCCCCCTGTCAATGTGCACATGATGACTACAATATACATTTCCATGCCAAATGTGTGGCATATCAGAGCAACATTGTCACTACCTCCATGACTCCACTGGGACAAATTTATCTTGGTGAAGTGAGCATTTTTGTTAAGTTTCCAATGTGACATGAGTAATTCCATGTTACATTCTCCAGGCTACTGTAGTGTTGTCAGCAACATGGCATGTTCTGGGGACATCATTTCACATTGTTGTGTTATTGTGTATGACCTTGTGTGGGATCTGTGGGAATACAGTTGGCATTGGCCTCTTATTATATGAGAATAGGTAACTGAGGTGTGTTCCATGAGTCAAAGCATTGAATGTGATGTGGTCTCCTACTTGCTCAATGGTTACTGTGATTGCACAGCTTCAGCCATGCAATTCTAGTTGTCTGAGACCTTGATTTTCCTGTGAGTTCAGATGGCACTCATTCATATGGTATGGAAATGGAAAATGTAGGGGTCACTTGAGTGGAGTTTGTTGCTGGGGCCTCCTTGACATCATGGTAATGTTTGCTAATCACAGCTGTTGTTCAAGTGTGATCAGGAACATGTGGTGACTCTTTTCCTCTTTTCATTTTCAGCATCAGCCCGTGCAAGCAAAGGAGACAGGGCACAACCAAATGTCGAGCATCTGCCCACTGTACCTCTGGTCAGCACACTACTGACACAGAGGGACCCAGTGGCCCGGAGGGTGAGAGAGTGCCAGGGACGAGACCAGATCTACATCCTCATCATCATATTCTACCTCCAATGGGCACTCCCTAGTGGTGGCAGACCCATTGGTACGTACTCCTGTACCATCTTTGTCCACCACCTACAGATCTATCGCCACCCTCTGGGTTTTTCCCCACCCAATTGGCCGTCCTTTGCCGTAGGCACTTCAGCCCCAACCCCTGTTAATCCTGCTACCTTGAGTGAGGAGGTTATAACCCTGCCTGCAGTAGGTTGCTCCCTTTATACTTTCTGTTTCCCACAGCTGGATGTGGTGGTTGGACCGCCACGTTCACATTGGTGGTGTGCAACCTCATATTGTGTCTGGTGGGAAACTCTGTCTCCTCTGGACTGTTTGTGCTGCCTTATGACCGCATCAGTCGGAGTTGCTGGCGAGACCGCGGGGATCCCTGCCGCATAGGCCAGCTTGACTCATAATACTCTGGTCTGACTTCCAAGCGGAAGGCGGTCAGACAGCCAAACTTGTAATAAGGCCCTAAGTAGAGAGCAGGATTGACATTTTTTGGGGGGGATAATTTTAGCTGGCGCAACCGGACATTTTTTCCACTGGGGGGTGAAACACACAGTAATCCTCCTCAATTAAAAGAGGTGCGTCTAATATACAAGGGTTGGTCCTAGAAGTTGTTCTTTTTGGACTGGCCAAATTGGGCTCAACTGACTGAAAAACTGTGGGTGGGCTGAGCGTGGTAATATTATTGCTTGTGGTAAGCACTGAGGGGTCCTTGTTGACCCTTGTGACAGTATTAGTCTCCTCTGTCACAACATCAAGCTCATGGCCAATAACCTTCATGGTGCTAGTGAGGGAATTAACAATAGAATTAGCATCAGGCCTTTCCTTACCAATGTGATGCTGCACCTTCCTTATGCATACAGATGCTTATAGTAGAGCAATAGCAAATTGTCTGACAAAAGAAAACCAGGGAAAAGAGGGATGGCCCAGCCCAGCCTCTTCTAGGCTCTGACAGGTGTAGACAGGTCCGCTGTTGACTTGGCCTTCACCCAGGCATTCACCCAAGCACCTCACATGCGCATCCTTTGGTGCTTTAGAGAACTCAAGTCTTGGGTTCCAGAGCTGGAAGATGGGGGACTGAGATTCTGTGATGAGGTGAAAGTGATGTGTCCTATGTAGTGGGCTTCTCCCAGAGCTGTATAATGCTCAAGTCTTAAGCAGCCCCTTCTCTTGAGTTCTGGTGCTGGCTGATGGGAGATGGAGGTTCCCCTGATGTAACAAAAGCAGTGTGTCCATACTATGTGGTTCCAGGGGTGCCCAGGACCTGGAAGCAAGGTGTCCCTTGTAGACTGAAGCACTTACTGAGTAACCCCAAGTATGACAAAGGAAAGCATGACTCATTGCAGACCAGTAGAACAACTGCTAACTTGACTTTTCAATTTCAACTCTTGATAAAGGCCAAACTTTCCTTTTAAATATTTGTGAGTCACCCGAAGGGTAGGCCTAATGAGCCCTAAAGGCAGGAGGTGTTATATTAAAAAGAAGGACACATGGTTTTGCATACCCTGACATCAGAAATTACACATTTACTGTAGTAAGGCTAGGGCCCTGTAAAAGAGCATGAAGTTACAAGCTGACAACTCATCGGTGCTGAATTCCAAAGGACACTACCAAAACTGGTACTTTGAGGTATCAAGCAAATCATTGCATAGTGAATGTGCACCCAAATGGCAGCTTTAAAGGGGAAGCCATTTTGATAGTGGGTAGAATGGTGTACTTACATGCCACACATCACAGAAGTGAAGCATCAGACACGTGAGCACATGGTAGCTCATTGGCTAGATAGTTGCCACTACCCACAAGGCTTGTAAAGGGGACATATCTGGCAACCCTGGCACCCAGACCACAGATCACAACTATCTTGGACTGGAGACCAAAGAAGGTCTGAACTGCTTCTCCTTGGGCCTCGCAGAGAGAGGCTGCCCCAAAAAACTGGACGGTACTTGTTGCACCTGAGGACTGGCAAAGAGAGGACAGTGCATGCCAACTCATGCAGAAGATGCCTATGGGTATGAGACAGATAGAGTGTTTTCAAGAGTCGGTTTGATCGCTCTCTGTGACAGCAACAGGGCCATAAAAGCTGAGAAAGCCTGCAACTTTGAGAGCCCAGCACCAAGAATCTTGACGGCAGCTGAGTGCAAAGGTGCAGTCTTGTAGACCAAGTCGGCCTGACCCTGATGAGGTGTAACCCAGATTCAATGGTCACCCAGCAAATATATTTCCAACTAAAGGAAACTGCTGGGATTGCTGTAACTAGAGGCCAGTAGACTAGTGGTAACTGGTCCTGCACTGGACTTCAACTGGACCCCGTCAGAGATCGATCCCTGAGACCAAAAATTAAACTTTCAAGACTGAGAACCAGAGTGGAGCATCAGGAAGGACTACTGCATCAGCTCAGCATCCCCAACATCTTTAGCAACCATCAGCATCCTATAGCCCTAGCATCAGGCACACAATATAGACATCAATAATGGTCCCTCCTAAGGATTTGGAACTAGACTAGAGACTAATAAAATGGACAGCTAACTGTGCCTCTGGATGACAAGTTTAGTCCCTGTTAGTGACTCCTTGTTGGAAATGTCACCTCAAGAGTGCTCATAAAGCTGTTTTCTACAAGCTTGCTGTGGTTAACACTAAACCACTATTGCAGTTGATTAGAAATTATTTGTTGCAATGAGTGAAAAAGCAGTGTTTCTTTCTTTTAAAAATCATGTCTTAGACCTCTCTGGTGGATTTTGTGAAGTTCAGGTATCTAATGAAATATGAAAAAATAATGAAAATGTAATCTATTTTTACAAATTGATTTTGGATTTTTATTGTGCAATGTTTTCTTCTTATTTACTATTTTGGTGCTTCTCAATGCCTTACTCTTGTTCTTTTGATAAAGCGTAACTGATCTATGATATATCTACCTAGGACTGAGCTACGGTTTTACAAAATAACCTGATGGGACCTGATACAGAATTGTGACATTATTACATGATGAGCTCACACAACGGCACCATGTAGTAATCAAGATTACACACACATTGAGGGTCTCATTGCGAGTTTGGTGGTCCATGCACTACCATGACGGTGGCGGCGGTCCAACCACCATAGGCTTGGCAGTCAGACCACTGTATTACAACCATGCAGCACCACCAGGCAGCACAAACAGCCACGGTTACGAGGCGGCACAAGCAGTACAGCGCAGCCTTTGTTTGGGCTGGGCACATTATGAGGTTGTACACTGCCAATGTTACCATGGCGGTTCAAGCAGGCAGAAATTGAGAGTATAAAGGGAGCAACTCACCTGTAGGCAGGGTTACATGTCCTGAGCTTCCATATAGTCCATCAAACACGTCCCGCCCAACTCATTGAAGGTGTGCAAAATCCACGCTGACATGGACATAAACATCTGTAAGTACAGACCCCCACTTGTGTCATTACGCTCCTCAACAGATTGTTGTGTGTTATCCACAGGATATGGGGTCACGCTACGGGCATCAAGAACACTTGCATTGTGTACAAAGTCGGAGTTATTCACAAAAATCACTTTTTGAGGCATGTTGCTCCCTGGGATCGATTTTTGCCACACTTCCTAGGAATTGGTCATCACAGGGGGAAGGACCCTTCCTCTGATTGGAGAACCAGGACCCCCCTGTTTTCCACCCAGGAGCAAGGATAAAACTGGCAGACCTGCACCCACACCTCAGATCCCTATCAGATTCCAACAAGGAAGAACTACAGGAAAAGAAGGACTGCCTTACTGGACCCCTGACCTGCACGTGGACACTGCACTCTGGAGGACTGCACCAGCTGCACACTTGGGCTTCACCACTAAAAGGACTTTACCTGTCTTCTACTGCTTCAAGAAGGAACTCCCTGTTTGCTGCAGGTACAAAGGAGCTGCCCAGAGTCCCCTGCATCAAGTCCTGCAAGCAGAGCCCAGCTGACCAGCGTCCAGTGGCCATTTGAGGATTCTGACCAGGTGCATTCTGGGAATTGTAGTCCCAACTCCCAAGGAGCAAATCAGAGCTTCTGGAACCTTGGATCGAGTTGTGGACACTTTAAGGACACAAAAAGGACCTCTGGAAGGAGATCCAGAAGTCTGGAGACGTTTGGAGCAACTCAATAAGTTGAAACGGTGCATTTTGGGAGTTGTAGTCCCAGACCCCAAGAAACACACCAGAGCCTCTAAACCCTTAGCTGGTGCTGTGGACCACTTTCCTGAATTAAACAGTGTTACCTCGTGGGTGGCCTGAACTCTGGACTTTGTTCCTTTCCAGTGTGACCTTTTTTAACCCTTTGAGTGCTAGTTGCTTCCATGTGCTAGAAAGCATCAATTCTTTAAAAATTCATATCTCCGGTTCCCCTTATCTGATTTTATTAGTTTTGGTGTCATTTTAAAGATAGAAATATAATCTATTTTTCTAAATTGATTTGGGATCTTTAAACTGTTTCCTGTGTTTTATATCATTTCTGTTTTTGATATTTGAATGCTTTACACTTTGGGCCATATTTATACTTTTTGACGCAAAACTGCGCTAACGCAGTTTTGCGCCCAAAAAATTTGCGCCGGCTAACGCCATTCTGAAGCGCCATGCGGGCGCCGTATTTATTGAATGGCGTTAGCCGGCGTTAGCCGACCGGCGCTGCCAGGTGTGCGTGAAATAAAACGACGTACACCAGGCAGCGCCGGCGTAGGGAAAAATGTCGTTTGGGCGTCCCAAAATGGGGCAAGTCAGGCTGAGGCAAAAAAATCGTCTTAACCCGATTTGCGCCATTTTGTTTGGGTGCCCAGACGCCATTAACATGGCTCCTGTCTTAGCAAAGACAGGAGTCATGCCCCCTTGCCCAATGGCCATGCCCAGGTGACTTATGTCCCCTGGGCATGGTCATTGGGCATAGTGGCATGTAGGGGGGCACAAATCAGGCCCCTCTATGCCACAAAAAAAATTAAAAAAAATACTTACCACAACTTACCTTTTCTTCCCTGGGATGGGTCCCTCCATCCTTGGGTGTCCTCCTGGGGTGGGCAAGGGTGTCAGGGGGTGTCCCTGGGGGCAGGGGAGGGCACCTCTGGGCTCATTCTGAGCCCACAGGTCCCTTAACGCCTGCCCTGACCCAGGCGTTAAAAAGAGGCGCAAATGCAGGGTTTTTTGCCCCGCCACTCCCGGGCGTGATTTTTGCTTGGGAGTATAAATACCACGCACATGCCTGGGAGTCATTTTTTAAGACGGGAACGCCTACCTTGCATCTCATTAACGCAAGGAAGGTGTTCACGCAAAAAAATGACGCTAACTCCATGGACTTTGGCGCTAGACGCGTCTAACGCCAAAGTATAAATATGGAGTTAGTTTTGCCTCGAAATTGCGTCAAAAAAAACGACGCAATTTCGGCGCAAACGGAGTATAAATATGCCCCTTTATCTCCTAAGTTAAGCCTTGTTGCTCGTTGCCAAGCTACCAAGGGTTGAGCTAGGTTTAATTTACTGAGACCTGACTGGACCTAAGTGGAGGTTAGTGCCCTATTGCTAAGTTTAGGTACTTACCTGCCCTTACCAATAACCCATTTTCCAACAGGGATCATCCTTGAAGGGGTCAGATTTGGGATGGGTGGGTTTGGAGGAGTTGACTCTTTGTTAGGAACGATGAGCTTCTTCTGGGGGGAGAGGTATAGGTGACTGCAGGGGGGCAGGTGCGACAGCAAGGACTTGGATGGAAGAGATGGATTGGGATGTAAGTCAGTGACTCTTGTGTTTGAGAAGGGGGTAGAGGGAATAGAGTAAAGGGCAAGTTCAGAAAAAAAGTTTCCTTCGGAACACGGAGATGGTCATCAGAAGAGGTTGGGGATTTGATGGTTGAGGGAGTGGTCATCTGGCATGTGGGTGTAGATGTCATGAGTAATTATGTGTGTGAGGCATGCTTTTGTTTTGGTGATGTCTGTTCTGTGTGTGAGTGTGGGCATTTGCTTTTCTTGGGGTCTGGGAGGAAGGTGGAGGTACTGGGTGATGGCATGGTGGTTATGTTTGTCTGTTGGGGTGGTATCTGTAGGTATGAGGGATGTAGTAGAAATCTGTGTAGCTCTTGGGGTGGTGTCTGAAAGTATGATAGATACGGTGAATGTCTTTGTGTTTTTTGGGGTAGTGTCTACAGACATGGTGGGTGTGGTGGATGTGTCACTGCCTGTTGTGGTGGTGTCTGTGGGTATGCTTTATGTGTGTGGGTCGGTGGGTGTGGAGGGGTGCTCACATTGGACAACACAAGACTAACCATACCAAACACAGTCAATATTTACCTTTGCTCTAGGTGACACCAGCTATTCCCATAGAGTCAGATTTTCATAACAACAGCAAATTGATCAGCAATCGAGCAGAAACAAATATACCTGTAGGGAGAGAACACATTACTCTGGAACAACATAAAGGCAGAAAAGAATTGCAAGAAAATTGTATACCCCAAAACCAACTATTTCGGTTTATTTGAAATAAAACAATTCTGAGTAAAGGCCATTGGCCAGTCCATCAAAAAATCATTGCACAGTACTGTGTCTACACTTGACTCCTACTACTGCCAGGGAACCTCCACAGGAAGGGGCATCAAGTTAGAAGGTACCTAAGGGATCATCCTTGGGGGGGTAGAAAGTCAGATTTGGGATGGGTGGGTTTGGGAGAGGTGGACTCTTTCTTAGTTGGTGTGGGCTTCTTCTTGGGAGGGAGAGTTATTGGTGCTTGCAAGGGAGGGGCAGGTGTGAGAGGGGAGGACTTGGATGCGGAAGGGATGGGTTGGGATGTGAATGGGGCCTCTTGGCTTCAGGACGGGGTGGAGGAAACAGGGGAAAGGGCATGTGCAAAAATGAAAATCTCTCCTTTGGAACACAGAGGCGGACATCAGAAGGGGTTGGGGATTTGGAGGTTGAGGGAGTGGTACTCTGGTGTGTGGGTGTAGAAGTCTTTGGTATGTGCAAGTGTGAGGTATGCTTTTGTTTGGGTGGTGTCTGTTGCATGTGTGAGTGTGGGTGTCTTTGGGGCTAAGAGGTGGAGGTGCTGGGTGATAGAGTAGTAGATGTGTGTGTCTCTGTGACTAATGTTTTGTGTGTTAGTCTATGTTGAGTGCCCACATGCTGGTGTGTCATGGTGTTTGTGTGCTGCTTACGTATATTGAGGAAGGTGTGTGCAGATGTGTCTGTGTGCTTGGCATACGTAGGGGAATGGGGGATTTGGATTGGGTCGAAGGAGGTGGAAGAGGAACAACATTTGGGGGGTCACTGGCTGCCATTAGTAAGGAGGTCCAGATCCATGAAATATCTCTGTGGGCCTGACATGGCACGATGAATGCCATCCAGGAAAGCATTGGTATGCTGAAGTTGGCTGGCCGACCCCTACATGGCATTCACAATTGCAGTCCGCCCCACAGAGATGTTCCTCCGGAGGTCAGTAGCCTCCTCACTCAGGGCAGCAGAGCTCACAGGGACAGGGCCTGAGGTGCCTGGGGTGAAGGAGATGCCCACCCACTTTGGTGAGGGGGCATGGGCAACTCGCTGAAGGGCTGCTGGGAGGGCAGTGCTGGTACAGGGGTGGCCGCTGTACCTGTAGCTGGGGTGGTCACAGAAGTGTCCGCCACCACCAGGGAGCTTCCATCAGAGGAGGTATCTGAGTCTCAAATGTCCCTTCCAGTCTCCGCCATGGTGCTCCCCTCGTCCTCCGTCCCACTGGCGCCCTCAGTGTCGGTGGACTCTACCTCCTGGGTCCTGTGGGATGCAGCTCCCTCCATCGCCGGTGCCAATGCTCCTTCGCCAGATGATGCTAATGCACATAAGGACAGGATGGAAAAACAAGAAAGGGGGTGAGAGAGACAAAGGATACACTGGGTCAATGGCAGCACCAACACCACCATTGGCCTACACAGCACCCTCACACAGGGAACAGGCCTACGGACTATGCATTGCACCACCACTGATATTGCAAGCCACCAAGGCATGAGGAGGGGCAGCACACCTGGGACCCACGCAGCCCTGACCAATACGCTGCAATGTCAGGCCTGGCCTAGAGGCACCCACTAACACACATCCAACACCCGGTTACTACCCAGCCAGCCATAAGTTGTAATGTTAGCCACTGAATTCACCCCCTTGTGGCTACTGTGATGCAATCAAGCGCCCATCCAGCTCCGGATAGGCCACTGCCAGTACGTGGGCCATCAGGGGGTCAGGGTCCGATGCGCACCCGTTCCTCGTTGGGAGGCCATCCCCAGCTGGGCCTCCTCCATCTTCCGTGCCCAGCATCTCAGGTCCTCCCACTGTTTGCGACAGTGGGTACTCTGCCTGCCATAGACCCCCAGGGTCCGCACGTCCTTGGTGATGGCACGCCATTTATCCTTATTTTGATGGGCGCTGACCCACAGAGGCAATACAGACAGGAAAACACCTTTAGACAAACAGACCAGCCAGTTACACATATGGCCCACCATACCCATTTATAGCACTGTTGGAACACACATAGCCCAGCACCCAATGTGTACCCAGCCAGGAGGACATCCCTCCCCCTTACATGGAACCATCACACACACCTCCATACATGCATGCCATATGCATCATGCCCACAGTGTACTCACCTGTTGGTCTGGAGGCCCATATAGCAGTCCGTACCGGGGAAGTACCCCATCCACCAGTCTTTCCAACTATTCCTAAGTGAAGGCTGGGGCCCTTTCTCCGGTCACACGGGCCACAGTAGGTTCCAGACACAGGTCACAGCAGCACATGCAGTGTAGGTCCTCTCCTATGGAAGGTCAGGTAGCAAGTGAGGAATCAGATAGAAAATGGCAGTCTTGTCCTGGCGGTGCATACCGTCACCACCGGCGTGGATCACCATTGGCCACTGTACCCCATAGGGCCCAATATTATCCAATGAGGAATTGCATGACCGCCTCCCGCCATGGCGCACAACACCACCTGTCCCTCTGCACAGGACAGGTGGACACCATTTCATGGGGTCAACCATTATGAATGCCATCCAGGGGCTGGCAGCCCAGATGCAACAATCAATGCATTCCTGCTGAGCATTCACACTGGATTGGCAGCCCAACAGGGATTGACACAGGCTCTTGCATCCTCTCTGATGGCAGCCATAGTTCCTGTTTCTACTGTCCCCCCTGCAACTACCACTTCCCAGTCCCATACCCATCCCAAGCACACAGCCAGATGAGCATGCACACAGGACAACACCCAAGAGTGTCACAGGCAAACACAAGCACCACACTTCATCCCACAGGCACTCACACAAACACCATCCAGTTGCAGACACAACAACATCCAATATTTCCACTGCCTCCCTCTCTCCCTCGTCCTCCACCTCCCATCTGGTTACATCTACACTCACACCTGCATGCGCTATATCATCATCCACTACCTGCATCATCACCACACCAAGCAGAACACACACCTCACTGGCATACACATCCACAACAGCCATGCACATGTCCACTGTGTCCTCTCCCACTGTGTGTCCCCCCTCCTAAAGTACACAAACACAAGCAGTCAGACACCCAACAGCCATCCACCTCACAACAGTATACATCACATGCACCTGCACCCAAATCCAGCAGACACCTCCAACAACCACTCCCTCATCCTCCACTCCCATTACCTTTCCCTCTTCCCACCCCAATGTCCGTAAAAAGCATTTCCTTTCCACCATTGACCTCTTCCCTACCCATCCCCCCCATCCTGCACATATGGCCAGGATAGAAAGAACCTAGCCAAGCACCTCAGTCACACAGTCCACGGGCCCAGTTCCATCCGCACCTACTCTTGGCGGAAAGGATTCCAGACCACATACAAGGGGAAGGAGACTGCACCAGCCAGACAAAAGGGGAAGGAGACAGCACCAGCAGGCAAGAAGGGCAAGGAGACTGCACCAGCAGCTGTCACGGAGCCCCCACCACCAACCGTGGTTGTGCAAACATCGCAGAGTGCTGGGGCTGTGCAGGAGCCTCCCACTACCACCACCAGTGCCACCACTGTGTAGCCATCCGAGGGTGCAGGGGCTGTGCAGAGCCTCCCACCACCACCACCAGCGCCACCACAGTGCAGCCATCCGAGGGTGCAGGGGCTATGCAGGAGCATTCCACCAACACCACCAGCACCTCCACAGTGCAGCCGTCACCGCCGGCGGATGCTATGTGATCCAGCCTCCATGGGCTGCTGTGTGGCCTGTCCCTTACAGAACCAGTGGGGAAGACACCCACTCATGAGACTGTGGTCTATCACTCCCCAGGACTAAGCACAGGGCATGTTGCCCCCTCCAGAACCAGTGGGGGAGACACCCACCTGGGAGACTGTCGCCTTGCACTCCCCATGACCAAGCACAGGGCATGTTGCCCCCTCCAGAACCAGTGCGGAAGACACCCACCTGAGAGACTGTGGCCTATCACTCCCCAGGACCAAGCAGAGAGCATGTTGCCCCCTCCAGAACCAGTGGGGAAGACACTCACTACCACCACCAGCACCTCCACAGTGCAGCTGTCACCGCTGGTGGACGCTATGTGATCCAGCCTCCATGGGCTGCTGTGTGGCCTGTCCCCTCCAGAACCAGTGGGGAAGACACCCACTTGCGAGACTGTGGTCTATCTCTCCCCAGGACTAAGCACAGGGCTTGTTGCCCCCTCCAGAACCAGTGGGGGAGACACCCACCTGAGAGACTGTCGCCTTGCACTCCCCATGACCAAGCACCGGGCATGTTGCCCCTCCAGAACCAGTGCGGAAGACTTCCACCTGAGAGACTGTGGCCAATCACTCCCCAGGACCAAGCAGAGGGCATGTTGCCCCCTCCAGAACCAGTGGGGAAGACACCCACTACCACCACCACCACCTCCACAATGCAGCCATCACCGCCGGCAGACGCAATGTGATCCAGCCTTTATGGGCTGCTGTGCAGCCTGTCCCCTTCAGAACCAGTGGGGAAGACACCCACTCCAGAGACTGTGGTCTATCACTCTCCAGGACTAAGCCCCTGGGCATGTTGCCCCCTCCAGAACCAGTGGGGGAGACACCCACCTGAGATACTGTGGCCTTCCACTCCCCAGGACCAAGCACAGGGCATGTTGCCCCCTCCAGAACCAGTGGCCTTTTTTCCATTTCTGGTTGAGGTGCTCCCCCTCCCCCTGAGGTGACTGCGTACTGATGCCCCTGCAGTGTTCTCTCCATATTGATGCAGGTGACAAGTGGGGCCTTGGACTTTGCCCTGTGGCCATGTGCCACACAAACTGAGGACTGGGCAGTGTCCCTTTTTCTGTACATTTGTAAATATCTGTAGCATTGGCAAAATTATTATTTATACTGTGTTCATCCTTTGGTACATTCCTGTTGTCCTTGCATTATTCCGTCCATTTAGGGGGATTAACTTGTTTTCTTGTGCAGCTGGTTGTGTGCATGGTGTGTGTGTGGAGTGTGTGTGGTGCGTGTGTGTGTCAGTCTCGTTCCCCCCCCCTCACTTGTGTGCTAGGTGGCTGTACTCACCGTCATCATCTTTGCCGGCGTTGGTGCTTATGGTGGAGCAGAAAATCACCAGAAATACTTGCGGTTCTGGTTCCATGGCGGTGTGGTTCTTCCCTGTATCTCCAATGGTGAGTCCTTTCACTTCTGTGCAGTGTTTCCGCCAAGCCTTTGATGTTGTTGGTACCGCCCCGGAAAAAGGTGTCGGATTGTCTGGTCATAATCTGTGGGCAGAACTTTGGCTTCCTCCTGGCTGTAGGCGGCTACCGCCATGGTGCCTGTTGTTTCTGCCCTGGCAGTCGGTGTGGTACATTGGCTGTCTTTTGGAGATCTTTCTGCCATGGTCATAATTTGGAGGTAGTTAACGCCGGCCTGTTGGTGGTATTACCGTCACTTTATCACTGACCGCCAGGGTCGTAATGAGGGCCTTAATTTGGTACCAAAACTGCTATATTTTGCTCATCTCTATTAGAAATAAGACTATTATTTTAAAATAAAGACTATTTTTCCCTCACTAGGGCTTATAGAACATCGTATATAAGGTCCATGCTTATATTTACACTGCAACCAACCCTGAGGGCACCTAGGGCAGACCGTAGTGGTGACTTATATGCACAAATATGGTAGTTTGAGACTTTGGAAGTACTTTGAGTTCCAAAGTCAAATTTGGGGACAATTTTAACTTAAAAGCAGTCAGCAAAGCAGGCCTGCCTTTACAATGACACCAGGGACCACATCTTTCCAACCAGGGGTGCCTTTTCAGCCTGGGGTTCCTAAACCTACATGCCATACCATGTACTAAGAACTTATAGGCAGGTTGTCAGAGCCAACTATAATTAAGCCTAAGTTGCATATACTATTTTAAAAAGAGCACTGGCCCTGTGACTGGTTAGCAGTACCCAGGGAACAGTCAGAATCAAAATACACCAGTATCAGCTAAAAATGGGGGCAGAAAGTGAGGGGGGGCTCTGCAATCAGCCCAATTTTCTCACACATTGGCATGCTGCATGCTCCATAACATTGCCGTATGGAGGAATATACCATATATCCAAAAGGAGGGGGAGCCTACAGTGCCACTCGCGGAATGCCAAGTGAGGATGACAGTGGTGAAGAGGAAGGCGCTGACTTGCGGGAAGATTTCATCAACAGCTACTTTTTATGAGTGTAAGTATGTCATAAGATTTAATGACTAATTGTACAATGAACTGTAGTTGTGAGGATGTGTGGAGTTTTTTAGAAACAGCTAGGGAGCTGATACTCTGCAATATTCAGCCAAAGGCTGCTGGATAAGATAGCTTTGACACATCCCCACCTCGATGATGTTGCTTTGTTTGTGTCAGTTTCCCTGGAAAGTACTTTGTTTCCAGTTGCTCACTATGTGACTTGTGTCACAGGTATGGTTTCAAGATTATGGCCCTCATTCTGACCCTGGCGGTCGGCGGAGAGACGGCGGTCGGACCGCGAACAGACCAGCGGTATTAAAAATGGCATTCTGACCGCGGCGGTCCCCGCCGCGACCGACCGCTACTTCTCCACTCCGACCGCCGCGGCGGTCATGACCGCGGGGCTGGAGTTTGCGCACTCCGGCCCGGCGGTCGTCCCAAGACCGCCAAGGGTATTATGACCCTGCCTACCGCCGCGGTTTCTTGCGAGCGGGAACCGCCGTGCGAACCATGGCGGTAAGCACTATCGGGGCCAGGGAATTCCTTCCCTGGCACTGATAGGGGTCTCCCCCACCCCCCACTACCCACCCGAGTCCTCCCCCCACACCCTCCACCCCCCTGCCACCCCCCAGAGGTGGTACGAACCCCCTCCCCACCCCCACCCCGACATGCACATACATGTACCCCGACATGCACACACCCCCAACATGCACATATACACCCCCCCTACACACACATACACAACGGGGACACATACCCGCACACATACATGCCGACATGCGCACCCGCCGAACAGCACACATTACCCATAGACACAGCAGCACCCCCCGCCCGCATACACGCACTCACACACCCCCTCTACACACTCACACGCACACCCCCATGCACGCCCACATCACACAACACCCCCCCACCCCCTCCCCTCACGGACGATCAACTTACCTTGTGCGTTGGTCCTCCGGGAGGCGACGGGAGCCATAGGGACGTGACCGCCAACAGAAGACCGCCAACAGAAGACCGCCACACAGATATGTGGGTCGTAATTCTGTGGGCGGTGTTCTGCTGGCGTGGCGGTGGAGGTTGACCAGTCTCCACTTTCCCGCCGACCGCCAGTGTGGCTGCTGGCGGTTTTCCGGCGGAACGCTCCCAGCGGTCAGAATGCGCACAGCGGCACACCGCCGCGGTCGGCGGTCTTCACCGCGGCGGTAACTCGGCGGTCTTGCGAAAAGACCGCCAAGGTCAGAATGAGGGCCTATATTCCTTGTTTTGTTCTTTGTACGGGTACCTTTAGCATGGCATCTTCACGTGGGCATTTCAAATCTTTATTACTGGCAGGTATTTGATGCTGTTCTGACATACATAATGGGCATGGATTATTCCTGGTAATGTAGGTCACAGAGACCTGCACCAAGAGAGTTTGCACAGTGTTAGGGTGGAGGTACAGACATGAACATTACACGTGTTTTGTGTCTTTTGGAGGGCCTGATGCATCATGTGTGTCATCAAGTGATCTGAAAATATGTAGCCCTAGCTTTAACCAAGTCATTTTTCCTTCCCATTGGCTAAACACTCGTTTTGTATGACCTCTATATAGCTGTAGATATGTTTCATCATTGCAGGCCACAGTACCTGTGTCACAACACTGGCATATGTTTGTGTCACACAACCAGATGCATGGGATATAATGTCCCTGTGATCCATAATTCCAACTGTCTAGACTATGGCCCTCATTCTAACTCTGGCGGGCGGCGGTTGCCGCCAGCCAGGCGGGAAGCGCCATTTGGCCGCCATGCGGCCAAAATACCGCTTCCTGCATTCTGACATTCACGCTGGGCCAGTGGGCGCTAACCAAGTTAGCGCCCTCCGGCCCAGCGGGAATGAGGGCCGCAACACAGGAGCTGGCTCCGAATGGAGCCGGCGGTGTTGCGGCGGTGAGACGGGTGCAGTTGCACCCGTCGAGCTTTTCACTGTCTGCTTAAGCCGCCCTGTTAGGGGACCCCTGCACTGCCCATGCCAGTAGCATGGGCTATGCAGGGGCCCCCAGGGGCCCCAGGACACCCGTTCCCGCCAGCCTCTTCCTGGCGGTGAAAACCGCCAGAAATAGGCTGGCGGGAAGGGGGTCAGAATCCCCAAGGCAGCGCTGCTTGCAGCGCTGCCCTGGCGGATTCGCCCAGCCGGGGGTAAACCAGTGGGAAACCGCAGGCCCCGGTTTTCTGACCGCGGCGGTCAGAATGGGCTAGGAAGCACCGCCAGCCTGTTGGCGGTGCTTCCATCATTCGCGGCCCTGGCGGTCTTTGACCGCCAGGGTCGGAATGACCCCCTATGTGATGTTGGATTACTTTGGCGTGGTACGTGATAATGCTCAAGTTGCTGACACCAACCGCTGTAATGTTGCGTATTCTCTAGGACAATGTATGACAAATCCTTTCCGTCCATGGTCTGGGGGTTGGTACCTTGAAATATGTTAATTTACTCAGTATGAGTCACTCATCCTTGTTTCAGAAAGTCCAGACATATTGACAGTAGATGTGCTGAACACTGTAATAACATTTTTGGTTTGACCAGACACTTGTACTAATGTGTTTGTGTCTAATGGTTATAGTCCTGAGCTGGGCACTGTTCCTGTAACATATCCCTCTTTGCAGAAGTTGGTTGTATCGTTATCGTATGGTTCACATGGTCTTACATCTCTACATAGATAATGTGAAAGTTAAGCAAGCAGGCAATGAGCTTGTGATGGGTGAATTTATTACAATTCTCATACAGATTATACAGGAGAATTAAAAATGTAAAGTGAAGGGTCAGTCGTAGTGAATAAAATCATTGGAGTAGATGCCACTCCTCCCATTGGAACTGGTGTTTGGTTGAGGATCAGTCAGAGAGTGAATGTGTGGCACAGAAAGGAGGTATTTTAGGAAGAAGTCACATGCTGGCAGTGGTAGGTGTCTTGCCTTCTGAACCTCATGGATTCTGTGCTGAACTTCACTGCTGGGGGGTGAGGCATCTGCTGCTATGGAAGCAGGGGTGTCTGTGGCTGATCGTTCTTCTGGCAGGGCCTTCCTTTCAGTGGCTAGCATCAATGTTGATGTGCCTCGTGTTTATGATGCAAAGGAAGGGGTAGACTGTTGTTGAAATGCTCTGCTCAGGGTGATGTGAATGTCCCTCAGCACCTCTGATAAGGAGGTCATGTTGGTATTGTGGGCCTCCATCTGTTCACGTATGCCTCTGTGCATGTGCCTCTAAAGCTGCTTGATTTCCCAGCTTTCAGTCAATGCCTGGCACATCACAACTTAGGATTCCTGATACACCCCCAAGGGCTGGCCGACAGCATCCCCAGTGGCCTCACCCCATTGGCCCACAGCATCCCTCCCACTTCCCCTCCCCTCCAGGAGCATGATCCCTTGCCACAGGGTGACCTCTCCAACTTTTTCCAGGACCCTCATTGTCAGAAATGTTGCCCTGCAACTCAGGATCCAGGACTGGGGGGCACAAGATGGTCGACACTGTGCTCAGGACACAGGTTAGGAGGCGAATGGTTGCCTATGATGTTGAGGCAACCAGGATGGGAGGTATTGATGTGGGCACAGTGAGACTCACTGTTGCCATCTGACCAGGTTGCCAAGATGGGCCAGAACCGTCCTCCACATCCAGACTTCCAGGAGTGTCTTCTTCACTGAGGGCTTCATCCAGGGGTGTAGTGGCAGTCAGTTCTGTGGCCTCTGTGTACCCTGTGGCAGCTCGACCTCTTGATGTACATCATACAATGTTACTGGCTGTATTGTGACATCTACCACCAACTGTTTAGAGTTACAGCAAGCAGAGACTGTACAAAGGTACCATATTTCTTGCCATGTTACCCTCAATTTCTACCTGTTTGTCAGTATATTTTGCCTGTCTCACTGGGATCCTGCTGGTCAGGACCCCAGTGCTAAAAGTTTGTGGCCCAATATGTGTGTTGTCAGTAGTGCTTATCTGTGTCACTGAAATTCTGCTAACCAGAACTTAAGTGCTTATGCTCTCTCTGCTTCCAAATTAGTCACTATAGTTTAGTGACTTCATTTACCAATTCCAATTCCAATTGGCACACTGGACCGCTCTAATAAGTCCCTAGTACTAGTATATGGTACCTAGGTGTCCAGGGCATTGGGGTTCCAGGAGATCCCTATGGGCTGCAGCATTTCATTTGCCACCCATAAGGAGCTCAGACAAGCCGTTTCACAGAACTGCCACTGCAGCCTGCGTGAAATAGTACACACACTATTTCACAGCCATTTTCACTGCTCTTATAAGTCACCAAATGTCTAACCTTCATTTACTGAAGGCTAGGTGCAAAGTTAATAAGTGTGAGAGCACCCTTGCACTAGCAAAGGTGCCCCCACGCTGTCCAGGGCCAATTCCCCAGAGTGCAGAGATACCATTACATCAGTGCACTACATATAGGTCAGTACCCATACGTAGCTTCACAATGGTAACTCCGAATATGGCCATATAAGGTGTCTAAGACCATGGAATGGTCCCCCATTCCTAATCTGGTATTGGGGGGGCAATTCCATGCATCCTGGGGGCTCCACCATTGACCCACAGTACTGCCAAACCAGCTCTCTGAGGCTTGCACTGCAGCTACTTGCCAAATAATTTCCTAATGTTACACCCTCTCCCTTTGGAAATAGGTGTTACAGGCTTGTGTGGGGTAGCCTCCCAGAGCCTCTGGAAATACTTTGAAGGGCACAGATGGTGCCCTCCTTGCATAAACCAGTCTACACCGATTCAGGGACCCCAGTCCCTGCTCTGGCGCAAAACTGGACAAAAGAAAGGGGAGTGACCACTCCCCTGTTCATCACCCCCCCAGGGGTGGTGCCCAGAGCTCCTTCAGTGTGTCCCTGGTGTTAGCCATCCTGTTTCTTCATCCTCAGATCATCAGATCAACTGCAGACTGCTCCAGGAACCGTTCTAACTGCAACAAAGTATCCATGAAGGCTACTGCGACTCTGCAACTTCAGCTCCAGCCAGCAACTGCAACAGTTTCCAAAGTGTGCGGGCTCTGGGGACTCCCTGTCTTCACCCTGCATTAGAAGGACCGAGGAAATCTCCAGTGGAGTGACGGAGTCACTTCCCTGCTCTAGCAGGCACCTTCTAAGATGACGACCGGTTCTCTGGGACTCCTCTCATGGCGACGAGCGTGCTCCCTGGAACACAGGTGGTGGACCCCTTCGACACAGACTGTCCTAAGGCCCTGCTGTCCAAATTTGGAGGAGATAAGAACTTACCTACCCCTTTTCCGATAGTACCCCTGTGCGTCGTGTCATGTTCATCTCCTGAGGCATCTGTGCACTATTTGCAAGAATCCTTCGTGCACAGCCTGGCCCAGGTCCCCAGCACTGCAGCACCTGCAGCAACCGCACTTTGCACCTTCTTTGTCCCTGTGTCCTGGGCCTTTGTGGGTGCTGCCTGGTCATCCCTGGGTTCCCTCCAGTGTTGGGAGCCCCCTCTGCCTCCTCAGTCTGAGTTGATGCCCCCAGGTCCCTCCTGGGTCCAGGCAGCACCATTTTGATGCAATCCGCGATATTGCTTGAACCAAGGCTTGTTGGATGAATCCAGCTCTGCAACTCGCCTGCATCCTACATCTCGACGTGGGACATAATTTGCATCTTGCAGGAACCTGCAGCCATCTTCTTTGGTGCCCTTCTGCAGACTTCTTCCAACCAGAGAATCCTCTTTTGCACCATCTTCTAGGTTGGCTGTGGCTCCTGTCCTTCCTGGAATCCTTCCCGACTCTTGGACTTGGTCTCCTTTTTTAGCAGGTCTTTAGGTCCAGGAATCCACCATTTTTTGCTTGCAGTCTTGCTTAGTTCTTGGAATAACTCTAATCACGACTTGTAGTGTGTCCTAAGGAAACTTGAAGTATTTTATTCCTACTTTCCTGGGCTCTAGGTTGGGGTATTTTACTTACCTTTGGTGTTTTCTTACACTCCCAGTGATCCTGTACACACTACACTTGCCTAGGAGGGAATTTGTGATTCACATTCCACTTTCTTAGAATATGGTTTGTGTTGCCCCGAGGCCTATTTCTTCCTATTGCATTCTATGGTGTTTTCTATTGTTTGCACTATCCTGTGACTATTTACTTACCTGATTTTGGTGTCTAGTGTATATATTGTGTATAATGCTTACTTCCAGAAGGAGCATTGCCTCTAAGATATTTTTGGCCTTGTGTCAGTAAAATAAACTACCTTTATTTTTGGTAACACTGAGTATTGTCTTTTATTGTGTATAAGTACTATGTAACTATAGTAGTATTGCAGGAGCTTTGCATGTCTCCTAGTTCAGCCTAATCTGCTCTGCTACAGCTACCGCTATCAGCCTAAGCTGATACAAAACTACTACATTCAACTAATAAGGGATAACTGGACCTGGTATAAGGGGTAAGTAACCAAGGTACCCACTACAAACCAGGCCAGCCTCCTACAGAGACCTTGTTCAAAGTTAAGTTGCAGTTAATCCTATTGTGGTAAGTAACCATTGTATTGGGTGTATTGACATGACATGTGTGAAGCATCCCAATTAATTTTGACTCAAGCAGCTGACAATTACTTCTTGCCACCCGTGCAGACAAAACAGTGGCTAAGCAAGATATGGTTTTTCCCATTAGGAGGCCTAATTGAGAGTGGTGTAGGCAAACTCAGGACTTTGTTTTGTATGTGACTGGAGCCACCCTGTGCACAGTGCAGTATGAATGTGTCTGCTGCCATTACCAATCTGGTGAGGCATCTTGAGGCCTTATGAATGCTTGTTATACACACTGGGTGAAGCGTCATTCATGACCTCAAATATTTAATTTGGGGTTAGCAAATCAAGATGGAGCTATGTTGACCGATACGTCTCTGATTTGGGAATGGTCTGTGTTTGATCACTCCCAGGTGAGTATACTTCATTTGGGAGTTTACAAACAAGGGTATTTGGACAAATGGCCACTGTGCTAGTGGTTGGAGTTAGAGTAACAGAGCCCATTGGCTTTTGCAGCCATGTGACTCTCTCTAGTTCCCACCACATAGCATATAGTATCCTCCCAGGTGAATAAACTTTTATTGGGAGTTACCAAACTGGAGTCTTTGGACAAGTGAACACTGGTCTGGTGTTTGGAGTTAGTGCTCCAAACAACTGTGGCTCTCTTCTTATGATTTCATCCTCCATGACTCATCTTCTGAAAAATGGGGACTTTTAGAATGTGACATGGTGGAACAAAAACAAATGGTGACAGTGACTTCCTAAACAGGGGAAGTGCAAAAGGGTGTGAATGGACAAAAGTGTGTGCAGGGTTTTCTATGGATGGTGTAAAAAAAGGGGTCCCTAAGATATATTCTGTGAAAAAAAGGTGCTTCAGCTTCTGTGTCTTGCTGTGTAAATGAAAAGGATTGTGGTCCATGAAGGGATGTGTTTTATGACATCCTTTTCAGGTGTGTCCGCTGCGGCCAAGTGTGTCATCTGTGTTGTTTTCAAATTCATCCAATATGCAGTTGTCTATTACTTTGCAGACCGCAAACCACCATGGTTCAGACCGCCATTGGCTGACCTCCATGAAGGGACCGCCAAGGCAACTGTGTGCTTGTTATATGCTCAGTGGTTGGTCATGGTACTGCGGCTTGGAGGTTGGACCGCTTACTTCCAGGTGGTCGCGCAACTGGCAGTCGGACATTTTTGCTTGACAGTCAGTGGTCCTGCCTGTGTAACTCATAATAGGGTGGTTTTTCGGGCCTGCCAACATGGCGGTTTACCATCAAACTCGTAATGAAGCCCTAAGTCTTTTTGTGAAAGGACTGGAAAACCTTCTGTTAAAGAGGCAAAGAACAAAAGAAGCCGTAGTTTTGTTCTTGGCCATCTGGAGAAATGGTCGGTCACCTTTATGGATATAGTGTTGAATCGTCTTAGGGCAAATGAAAATTTAGCCATGGATCTTAACCCTAATGCAAGGCTTTCACCAAATCTTCAAAAAAAGCATGAGTCAACCTCGACTCATGAATCTATGCTGTGTAGTGGGAGCACTCCCTCTGCTATTACCCAAATAAATGAATTCACCCACATTTTAGTTTAGGCACCTTTAACCAAAATGCCCCCTTACAATATAGAAATCTAAATTATCCCTTTTTGCAGGATGATCATAAGCATGTATTAAGTGACCATAAGGATAGATTTTTTACCTGCAGTGAACCACAAACAAAACCTCATAGAATGCCCATAACCTTGGTACGCTTCAGAAATCAGGGCATTTTACAGAAGTGGGAACGGGTTGACAAATCCATTGTGTTCAGAAGCATGGTTATTCACAACACTGAAGCTATATTTATGCATCTGAATGCTGAAAAGCCTCCCACCAGGATTATTAAATTTTGCAAATTGCTGAGCACATTGCTCAGGGTGATATTATCCAATCAAGAAGCTAATTATCAGGAGAGCCCTCGTAGATGGGTTGTTTGTTTTAATGTTCTCTAAACAAGATGCCAAGTTATTGGACTCAGTTAAAACAATACCTCAGGATAGAAAACTTGTTAGAGATTGCCTTAGGGACTACTGGGCAGCCCTTGCTAATGAAAAAAATTAGATTAGGTCTGAGGCCAAAGAGTTCTTGACAATGGGCAGTAAAATTAAAGACTCTTTGGATGTTAAGTTAACATTCCTTTTTTTTACAAAACAAGTTGAGGATGAGACACTCGGTAAGATAGACTTCATTGCTATCTATTGCTCTGCCTTATTGCTGTGTTTACCTTTATTCTCCCTATTTCTCCCTCCCTCCTTCCTCATTTTACCCCTGCTGCCTGTGTTCAGCGGCAGCAGGTGATGCTAGCTGCCTATTGCGGCTAATTTTTAATAGTTTTTTATAGTTTTTTTAAAGATTGTAAGGATGCAATTTTTTCTCTAGGATTCTGTGCTTCAGGGGACTCCATTTTGGTTGTCGGTCTAGCTGCACCGTCCTCTGCCTCTCTGACCCCTTTATAAGGATCATGAAACAGCAGACGTGCGGCAAACCTGGAGACACTCTGTAAGACAGACTACATTGCTGTCTGTTGCTCTGCCTTATTGCTGTGTTTACCTTTATTCTCCCTGTTACACCCTCCCTCCTTCCTCATTTTAACCCTGCTGCCCGTGTTCAGTGGCAGCAGGTGGTGCTAGCCGCTTATTGTGGCTTATTTTTTATAATTTTTAAAGTTTTCTAAAGTTTTTAAGGGTGCCATTTTGGTTGCCGGTCCACCTGTTTTCGTCTATTAAGACTTCTTTGAAAAGTCTTTAAGATACTTCCTTTGCAAGTCAAAAGACTAATCATTCAGGCACTCATAATTTCACTCCTGGACTATGGAAATATTGTCTATCTGAGTTCACCTCGATATGTACTAAAAAGACTTCAGGTGGTGCAGACCGCCGCAGCACACCTACTCATGAAGATCCCCAGACACTTGTCCACAAAACCTGCTTTAGTTTCCCTTCACTGGCTGCCTGTGGAATAATGGATCAACTTCAAGGCCTTCTGCACTTTCAACAGAGCTCTGCATAGTAAGGGTCCGGCCTTCCATAAACAGACTGCAACACCCTACATCCCTCAAAGGTCTCTCAGATCCTCAACGGCCTCCCTAATTAATGAATGACGGATTAAAAAAGCTAGATGGGGAGGTCGATATTTTGCATATAGAACCCCAAATCTCTGGAATTCCCTTCCAAGATCTCGAAGACCCTTCTGTTCACAGCATAAGTTGTCTCCTTGTTGTTTTGCTTCCGATCTTGCAATGGAAGGCCTTCGGGTAGCCACACGCTTTACAAACTCCTAAGCTAAACTAAACTATTGCAAATTTATCCGTGTGATCAACTCATTGGTAACCGAGCAATAAACAAGACTGGAATGGAAATGAGTTGCAATGAGTTATAGCGGCCATAAATAAGTGCCGTATGCATAAAGCACCTGGGTGTCAGTCAATCTTTTTAAAGTTAGGTTTTGAGCCCCCCACCCAACCCCCCACTGACCAATGTTGTGAATGCTTCTAGTAAGATAGGGCCACCCAAATCATGGTCACATTCAGCAATTGTGCCTATCTTCAAGAGATGGGATAAAGGTGATCCCAAATGCTACCGCCCCATGTCTCTGATCAACTTAATCACAAAGATATTGGGCAGAATAATTTTAGACCAATTCAAGGTTTGGGCCCATGAGAACAACCTCATTTCATAATCAGTATGGGTTTAGATTGGGATTGGGTATCATTTAACAGTTTGTACATCTACATTTATTATTCAACAAATACACCCTAGCTAATTCAGGCAATATCCACTTAGCTTTCATGGATTTAAAATCTGCCTTCAAGCATGTCAACTGAAGTACACTGTGGGCTATAATGACAGAAATTGGGGTTAAGGCTAACATAGTTAACATCATTGTGATGTTACAGTTAGTGTGAGTTATGGTCCAATAGGTGGTCATGGATTCCCTTCAGCTTTCCTGTGGTGTGAGACAAAGGTGCATTCTGGCACCATTCTTTTTCACTTTATACATAAATAGCCTGAACACCACCTTGTCAATCTTGGGGCTGATGTCCCTTATGCTGGAACTTGTCTTGTTTGGTTATACGCTGATGATGCTGTCCTTACTGCCAGAAGAAAACTAGGGACACTTCTTGATAATTTGTTCAGTTTTATGAATGGCTTGGAGAGAACTGTTAACCATTCTGAAATTCATATTATGATTTTTGGGTCCTGGGAAGTAGAGATGGGTCTTTTTTGGTCAACTGTAATAAAATTACACCAGTCCCAACTTTTCACTATCTATGGTTGTTTTTTGATGACAATTTCACATGGAATCCAGTAGGCACCACAGTGACAGGTACACTTGCACAGTGAATGGGCTCAAAGGGCTGGATGTGTGACCTTCAATGTTTGTGACTCGACAATTGCATTTTTTTTGCCACTCGCAAACTGCGAGTCGCAAACACTGATGTACAATAGTGGGACACTGTTTGCAATTCCCAAATGGGTTGCAAGAGACCTGTCTCATTAATATTCATGAGGCAGGTCGCAATTTGCGTCCCATTGGGAATGGCCGGCACTCACAGGGATGGTGGACTGCTGGGCCTGCAGACCACCATGTCTGACTGTTTGTTAAAAGAAGTATTTGTTTTTTTAAATGCAGCCCTTTTTCCTTCAAAGAAAACAGGATGCATTTCAACCAAAAAAATGACAAGTCTCCTTTTCATTTTTTAAGAGGAGGCAGTGGTCCCTGAATGCCAGAAGTCTACATAGCCAAATGCATATCAATTAATTCTTACAGCTCTGCAATCTGGGGGACTAAGGATTATTCTATCATTCACATTGTCAAAAATGGGTGTTCAAAGATACTGTTGGTGGTCCCGCACAGCACATCTATTCATATTTGACATTTTGAACTAGGTCTTGATTATGTCTGTGATGTTATCAAGCTCCAATCACTGTTACTATGGTTAGCTATCTGGACAAACCCCGAAATTGATTTCAGTTGTTTGTATGGTGATAATGAATTGTCTGAAGCTAAACAAAGTCTGTAAAATTCCATCGCTAATGTATATTTAGAACCAGTAACACCCTAGGTATACCTGAATTTTATACTTACCATGAGACACTTTCACTGGACTCAAAGCAAAACCTGAAGGATTACTTTTGCAGGTGATCAAGAAATAGCAGGTATCACACAGAATCTACCGAACATGCAGTCTACCTCTACAGCTTTATAGCCTTTGGGTCTAGTATTCAACACTATCTTGTTTGAATAAGAAACAATTACTTGCCAGTCTTGCTGACCAGGATGAAGTTAAGCACTTTGTTCTTTAGGGTTGATTTGCCAGAACCTCTCAGGTTTGCATTATTTGTTGATGTCTGTCCTCTGCGATGGTAGTTCTACACAATTAACTTTGCACTTTATGTTGTTTTGCAAATTTTATCAAGACATAAGTAAATGTATGTTACTACTGCTCTTTCTGGAAGCAAATGTAAAACTACACTTGCAAGTTCTCTTTTGTCTACAGTCATTGCCCTCCATACATATGTTTAGCAGCAGCAAATTTGATTAAATGTGAAATAAATGCAGGAATTTGTTTACTTAGGACAGATCATTTATGTGATGGCTATGTTGTATTTATCTTTCTTGATCTGATAGGACATTTTTTAAACTATTTTAATCAATTGACTTAACTTTTTAGCTCTTTCATCTTTGTGATGTATGGCTTGATTATGTGTTTTATTTATACTTAGCTCTTAAGAACTTTCGGGCTGAATAAAGTGATTGATTGATTGATTAATGGATTGATTATGGCTATGGACTGATAAATAAGTTAACCTATGACAGTTCAGGGCATGGCAATTTAACATACACTTTAAGAGTAAGAACACTGGTGCAGGGGCTTGGATGGTAGATCCCAGTGCACATTCAGAGTCAGAAAGTATCACTTTTCAGCAGTGGTGGCTTCTTCCAAAACAGTTTGTTACATGCATTAGTTTCCCTTGTCATAGTTATTTTTTTGTTTTAATTTGCTGTTTTAAGCATAATTCACTAGTTGCAGGCTTCATGTTAGTTTTTTGATTCTTGAAGCTTATACTGTAAATTGTAATTAATGGTTTCTTACAGTCTCATTATATTCTAATACATGTTTAATATGTATACATTTTTTTTAATTTTAGCAATATTTGTTTTCGTGGTTTGAGTGATAAACCAAATGCCGGATGCAGTTTACTATTAATGGGGGAAAAAGTAACTTCAACTGGGTTACTTAGTAATGTTTTCTTCTTGCACTCACAGGGCCCAAAGCAGCACAAAGTTTTGCATCCATTTAATTACCATTAAATGTGCACGCAAGTGCAGTGCAAAATTGCACCCACGCAACCTTTAAGTAAATTTAGGACTTTAGGGCCAGATATACGACTCTCAATGCTTGCAACTCGCAAATTGTGAGTCGCAAACACTGATGTACATCAGTGTCTTCGACACTGTTTGTGATTCCCAAATGTGTCGCAAAGGACCTGCTCTTCAATATTCATGAGGTAGGTCGCATTTTGCGACCCATAGGCAGTGGCCAGCACTCTCAGGGATGGTGGCTCACTGAGGTCAGCAGACCACCATGTCTGTGACTACTTTTTAAATAAAGCAGGGTTTTCTTTTGTTTTTTTTCAATGTAGCCTGTTTACTTTAAGAAAAACAGGATGTCTTTCAAAAATAAAAATGAAAAGTTGTATTTATCTATTTTTTTATTTTTTATTTTTTCATATATAGAATGGGCAGTGGTCTGTTGGACCACAGCCTGCTCTGAAAAAAATGGCTCCCCCATTCACAAAGAAGAAGGAATTCCCTTGGGTAACCCTTCTCATTTGTGAATGGGTTACCGCCTCCTGCAAGGAGTCGGTAAGGTATGAATGTTTTGCAACCGCATTCCCAGTCGGAAAACATTCACACATACCAATGCAACTCACTATTAGGAAGGGATATCCTTTACACGCCCCTTTCTAATACTGAATCATGAAAGTAACAAGTCACTAACTGGTATTTTGCCTTTGGTCATGTAAAAATGCATTTAACCAGTCACAAAGGGTGTTGTTCAACTGGCCCATAAAGTCATTGTTAAACAAATTTGACTGAGAATGTTTCACTCTTAAAAATGGACGATTGTCGAAATATTAGATGTTGAAACTGAAAGAACCTGTTGAGTTTCTGCTTCAATTGAATTGAACTTCAAAAGCGTAAGAAACTTAGGGCCAAATGTACGAAAATTAAATTTTGCATTTCTTAAATAGTGACTTCATAGAAATCGGCCCAAAATAGCGATTAGCAACATCAAGAAATGCTCAGTGGATTTGTACATCCAGCCCAAAGATTTTATAATCTTATTTTTACAATGAAAACGCACAAATTCACACGCTGTAGGATGCGGTGTCATGTACCTCCACTGGGCAGAAATGTCTGCCTACTGAGTGACTGATCAGGAGAGAGATTCAAAATCCACAAAAATGTTACAAGTAACAAGGGCTGTTCTAAAGTTCATATTAAGTGATCCTGTCTTAAATGAGCTGTTTTGCCAGAAGATATTGAAAAATAATGGGCATGACCTTTGTAGATTTCGTTTAGCCCTCATAAATTTGGCATGTTTTTAAACAGTCTCTACAGGGATAGTTGTATTCAGTTTCCTGAAGCATCATACATTTCTCAATAATGTGCAAGTCTTTGCAGTGCTTTGCATTCATATAACTGTTTAGCATATCCCAATTGTGTCTCTCTGGTATTTGCAGGTCTCTGTGGTAATATTTTCCTTTTCTGATAAAGACGTGCTCAGCTGCAGGACACCGAGTCAAAATCTGAAATGAAAATACCCATGAATGAGTTGGTGTAATCCAAAGCATTCTAACCAATACAATCCATAGTGCGAGCGTTCGAATGGTACATTTGCAAGAGACCATATATATTTTTTTACTTCTGTTTCAACATGTTTTAATTCTAGACTACCATGACAGCAGTCTCAGCAAAATACTCCTTATTAAGTGGGTTCTGTTTAATCACGTTAATAAAATGTGTGTTTTCATTTTTGACGGAATTTTTATTCCTAACTCAGAATATCCAGGTCACAATCATCGACCTACAAAAATATGCAATGGAAAATATCGAATATCACACTTGGCAAGTTAAGCATGTATATGTAAGTAAACACGTATTTGAGGTAAGTGGATGTGGGCTCATGAAGAGTATACAACATAGTTGCAATTACCATTCTGCAGTCAATATTTTTGAACTAACATTAAAAATGTAATGTTATGGTCTTTTATTCCTTGCTTCAGTTAGAATAAGGCTCTTGGATGAAGATTTAGTTCTATTTTGGGGACCCTTGCAGGTGGAACCCTAAGGACGATGTTTACTCTCCCATCGATACAGCACTACCCCAAGGGGTTGCATCAGTGTAATGTGGTGCCCTGGTTTGTACTGGAATCTCACATACCATTCACAGTCTAGGTGTGCGAAGATTAAACAAATGTTTTGTTCAATGCAGAAGGCAGGAGAGGATATTCAGGACCAGGACATCCCTTCAGGGCCTCAGGAAACATGATATCATCCAGTAGAACAGACTGAAATGGCAAGCCATACAGCAGCTGCTGCGCCACATTGAGCCACAGTTGGCACCCACCTTGCAGACACCCCACATCATTCCACCGGAGACCAAGCTTCTAGCTGTCCTGCACAATTTGGCAAGTGGCTCTTTTCAAACCACTGGTGCCCTGGTTGCTGGGATCTCACAGCCCTCATTCTCTGTCTTCCTTCCCAAGGTACTTGATGTCCCTCACACCCCACCACATCAGCTTCCCCAACACACAGCAGAAGCACCAGGACACCAAACAGGGGTTTCATCAAAGTCATGGCTTTCCGCACATGCTTGGTGCCACTGATTGCACACATGTCCGGATTGTGCCACCTGCTGCAACTGAGCACCTCTACCGCAACAGGGAGCACACACACTCACTCAATGTGCAGGCCATTGTGGATCACCGTGGATTGTTCACCAACATCATGGCAAAGTATCCTGGGAGTGTACATGATTCATTCATCTTCCGCCACAGCACCATCAATTGACACTTCCAGGATGGACAAAAAGGCAATGGCCTACTTGTTGGTAAGTACAGAAACCTAGTAATTTACACACAGCACAGCAACACTGTGGGACACCCAACACATACACCACTACTGTACATTGACACGTGGGCAGGAAGACACTGAGGTGTGACACTGGTAGTCATGTTTGATATCCTGACCCAATGGGATACCAACCTAGGGACAAATGACAGATGCAAATAACAATAGATGGCACCATAGAGCGACAAAGGACTAATTTAAAACCACACAGTGACAATGACATGGCCTTAACTGGTAGTACAACTTGGAAGTTGAACCTTTCAAAATCACATCAATAACACTCAATCCCACACCCTTCCAAGCAATGCATCCTGTGTAAGGGGTGTGTAATGTGTGTTGCTGCAGGTCAAACACCATTAGACACATAGCATGATGATGCTGACTCTAATGAAGGTGAAATGGAATTATTGAGGCAGTACCAACATCTCACATCACTCCTGGGGTGACATTGCCAGCTAGCAATAAGGAAGTGGACTGTGCTATGAAAACATGTGGATGTGACACTAATGCAAAGTGCACACTGCTACACATTCGGATTGAGACAATTCCCCATATACATAACAGATGTATAGGCAGATGGACCTTCCTACACTAAAACATTCACCCCCACAACCAAGTTAGCCAGCTTACCTGGAGCATGTTCAGTAGTGTAGGAACACTTTTGCACATGAGCCAACTCGGTGAGGGCACAAAAATAGGTTTGCATAGAACTTGTCACACATGGGATAATTGTGCATTGTCAATTGTGAACACTTCAGTGCTGCCAACTTATGGAGATGTGTTGTGCATTGTCACCTAGCCAAATCAAAGGGCCTCACTTTTGCATTTCACCTGCAATTATATATGTTGAATTGGATGGGATGTTCAGGCCATATAGTCAACCATGTTACCACCACAGTGGAATCGATTGTGTGTGTGGAAGTATCATGTCACCTCCAGTGAAGGCACATGGACACTTCTTTCACATTACATAACACATGGGAGATACACACTGAACAGCAAGTTTCTAAATTTACCACTTTGATAGACAAACAACCCAATGCAGAAAGAACATCACAGAAGCCTAGGATCCCACACAATACCACAAACATAGATGAGTCAAAGACGACACAAGGTGACAACTGCCATGCAAAGTGACAATCACGGTGCAACCAACAACAAAATACTTACCCTCATTTTCTCTAACAGCTGATCAGGGTTACGGGTTCCAGCCATGGATCATGACCCCAATTGCCAACCCAAGCACAACAGCAGAGCGTGCCTATAATGAAGCACATCGTAGGACACGCACCACAGTTGAGCGGACTTTTGGTATCCTGAAGTCCAGATTCAGGTGCCTGGACATCACCAAAACCAGCCTCCTATACTCCCCATAAATGGTCTGCAAGATCATCTTGACCTGTGCCATCATACACAACATTTGTATGAGGAGGAACATTCCCCTCTATGAACCGGATCAACAAATGCCTGAAGAGGAGGAAGAGGAGGATGCTGTCCGTGAAAATGAGGGGGAACATCCAAACACAGCTGCAGGATTGCGTCGGAGACAACACATTGTACACAACTTCTTCTAACTATAGTCACCGTCACCACTTTGTTATCATATGTAATTAAGCACTTCACTTCATCACTCAATCATGCTCTGGGTAATTATTTATGCATCACATGATCCCTAGGAATCATAATCAGAGTTTAGTCTCATGGAGAATTGCAGAAATACAAATTTGCATACTGAAAAAGCCACATCATATTTGATTGTTATGAATGTACAGCAAACATCACACACAGTGTTAATGACATATATCCTGTCTATTTGACATTTGAAGGGCACTATCAGCGGACCACAGCTATGAGACACATCCATGTTACCAACATGGTCCATTGCAGCATGTGACACACAACTAAGACACCATCAATCATAAGGTAAACAAGTGCTTCATACATGAGGCAGTGGATGTGCAATTGCATTGGTAACAGGAATGTATGACCAGACCCTTGACAGCAGTAAGTGTGACATCAGCTATCTCTGCAAGGAGTAGGTGTGACAAGTAGTGCATCATACCTAAAAATGGATAGCACAAGTGCCCCAGGTATGACAAGCATTGCTCACAAAACATGTCCTCCGCAGTCCATCCCAGGTAATATGTCCTGCCACTGCCATGTTTTAAGTCTCTCCCCCCCCTTCTCTAGGAGTCACTGTAAATGGCCTGAGAATCTTTATCTCCACACACCCAGACTCTCATTCTGACTCCTGTGTGCTTCCCTCTTCAGTATGGCATGCCATAGTCATAGTTCATCAGTCTGCATGGACTTCAGGTCTGATAATGCACTGTCTGGTAGTCGGTAAGACCTGTAATCAGCTGTCCATTGCTTCCCATGTGAAAGGTCCAGTTGCTTAGCCAAGAAGTTTGGTCTGACCCCAGAGCAATATAGAATGAAGTTCAGGGACACCCAGAAGGTCAGTACCCAGTCTTGGGTTGACTTTGTGGACATTTCACTAAAGACACTAGAGGGCTGGATTATTGGCAACAAAGTAAATACTTATGAGGGGTTATACAATTTGATCATGAGAGAGCACATCTTGACCAATTGTATCCAAGAAAGGTTACGCCAGCATCTAGTGGACTCTAAGCAGACCAACCCTATAGAGCTAGGGGAGGCAGCTGATGAGTGGTTGAGAACCAGGGTGGTTGTCAAGTCCCAGGGGGGAGACTCCAAGAAGGGGGGGACAGGTCCCCAAAAACCTAAGGAGGGAGGTGGTAAGCCCACCACAGAGACTCCCTCTGTACCCCAGAACCCTAAGAAGGAGGAGAGTAAATCCCACTCCCACTCTGACAAGCAGAGACAGGGAGACCCAGGGTTAAAAAAACTCTTAGACAGTAGGGCTTGCTTTGACTGTCAGCTGACAGGTCACTTCAGAGGAGATGCAGCCTGTCCAAAGAAGGTGGTTAGCACTGGGCTGTCCAGTGTAGCCATAGAGGAGGATTCCTCAGATGATGAAGTCCTCCTAGCATTGTGCTGGGAGACAGGACCAGATGGTAAGCTGGTGATCCCTGAGGGTGGAAGTAGGCACTTCCACCACATTCAAGTGAATGGGATCCCTACCACTGGCCTGAGAGACACCTGTGCCAGTCACACTATAGTGAGTGACCGGTTAGTGACCCCAGACATGTATGTCCCAGGAAAGACAAAGAAAGTCAGGGTAGCCACAGGGGAGGTCACCTCCAAACCTGTAGCCATAGTGCCCCTAGAGAGGGAGGGTATCCTTGACTGGATTAGGGTGGTAGTCAGTGCTGACCTCCCCCTAGATTGTATCCTGGGCAATGACCTCCCAGAGGTGAGTCCGGTCCCAGATGGGGCGGTCGCCCAGGGTGCACCCCCAACCCAAAGTCCTGGGGAGTCAGTCCCTACAGTTAGGAGACAGGGGTCCCCAAGAAAAGGAAAGAAGAAAAGGAAGGGTAGGCCACTCTTAAAGAGAGTTCCAGGGAGCCAAAGGCCTTCTGCCCCAGTAGGGGGGAAGCCCAGAGTTGGCACTGGTGAGGCCTCCCCTGACCCCAAGGAAGTCCTGAGTAGTCAGGCAGCTGTCCAGATGCAAGGTGTTGTCCCTGCACTGACAGAAGGGAGAGTGGAAGGAGGGTGTCTGCCACAGAAAGTGGTAGCCCCCCACTCTAGACAGCAAGAGGGGTGCCAGGACCTCACAATTGCCCCTAAAGCAGCTCAGCCACCTGTCAGTGGAGAGCTTAGGGTGTGGTTCTGGGTACTGACAGCTGTCAGTAGCCTCTGCTGGGTGCTAGCCTTCCTGGCAGCACTGTACTTGGCCTGGGAGGCAGACCCCGGGGCCAATAGCAAAGTAGGCCCCCTGACCCTATTGGTCATGGTGGGGTTGCTCAAGTGTTGGGTGACCTCTTTGGGTAAGCTAGGTGTTGCCCTAGCAAAGTTTGGAGTAGGGGAGGTGGGCACCTCACTACCCAAGTTGGCAGAGAGAGAGGAGGAAGACCCCCCTAGAGGGAAGTTTCAGTTTGAATTGGGTCCTTTTACTGTTGGGATGGCTTCACTACCCAGAGGGAGTGACCCTGACAGGAGGATGTAAGGCAGAGTAGGCCCTGCAAAGGGACAGCCAGTTTTCTTCACTGTCTTCCTCGCCTAACAAGCCAGGAAGACTCTCCCAGGGTTGGGCTGAGTCTCCTGGGCGTGTGGGCTGGGGGGGGGGTTGTGTGAGAAAACAGGGCTGATTGCAGAGGCCCCATAACTTTTTGCCCCCATTTTCCTCTTTTTGCTGGTGTTTTCCGGACTTTGATGGTGCCCTGGGTACTGCTAACCAGTCCCAGGGCCTGTGCTCTGTGTAAAATGGATATGCAAATTAGGCTAATTATAATTGGCTAAGTTAACCTACCTATAAGTCCCTAGTATATGGTAGGGCATGTAGGTTTAGGGACCACAGCATAGGTGGTGCACACCTAGGTGCACTGCTGAGGTGCCCAGTGTCATTTTAAAAGCAAGCCTGCCTTGCTGGCTGCTTTTAAATTAAAGTTATATGCAAATTCGACTTTGGAATTAAAGGTACTTCCAAAGTCTTAAACTACCTTATTTTTACATATAAGTCACCCCTAAGGTGTGCCCTATGTGCCCCTAGGGCTGGGTGCCATGTAACTATAAGCAGGGACTTTATAAAAATAGATTTATAAGCCCTGGTGAGGTAAAAACAGCCAAATTCGTTTTTCCCTCATTGAAGTAAATGGCCTTCATAGGCTAGAATGGGCAGACTTTATTTTAAATTTTAAAGTCTCCTTAAATGTTACATACCAAGAATTTGGTATCAAATTGATTGTTGTAATAAATCCCACAACTTCCAGTTGTTGGATTTAATATAACTAGTTCAGGTAAAAAGTTTAGACTTTACCTAAAAAGTTGCCAATTTCAGCTCTGCATTGTTTTTGCTGCTGTGCTCTGATTGGCCAGCCTGCAGCAGCTTCTGCCAGGCTACCTTGATGAGGTGTGAAGTGGCCTGACTTCACACAAAGGAATGTGCTTGGGGGAGAGAATCTCCCCTCAGCAGATGGTGAGGCAGGAAGGGGGAGGGCTGCCAAACTGGTCTTCAAAGGCAGAGAAGGACATTTGGAGCACCGAGCAACACCCCCACATCCTGCAACCCCAGACAATTAGGTGCCCCCTTGATTAGATTAGGAGAGGGCAGGAGAGGGGTGTGTTTATGATTTTTAGCCACACCAGTGGGTGGGCTCAGCCAGATGTAACCTCCAAAAATCAGATTCAGCCATGTTGGATTTTTAGAGACTGTTGCCTTTTGGGATGGATTTTTGCCACACTTCCCAGGAAGTGGTCATCACAGGGGGACGACCCTGTACCTGATTGGAGAACCAGGGCCCCCCTGCTTTTCACCCAGGAGCAAGAATAAAACTGGCAGACCTGCCCCCACACCTCAGATCCCCTCCAGAATTCAACAAGAAAGGAACTAAAGAAGAAGAAGGACTGCCCTGCTGGACCCCTGGCCTGCACCTGGACCCTGCACTCAGAAGGACTGCACCAGCTGCACACTTGGGCTTCACCACAAGAAGGACTTTGCCTGGCTTCAACTGGTTCAAGAAGGGACTCCCTGTTTGCTACAGGTGAAAAATTGCTAAACCAGAGTCCCCTGCACCAACTCCTGAAGAAAGCGACCAGCTGACCACTGTCCAGTGGCCAAAAAGGAGTTTGCGCCAGGTGCATTCTGGGAGTTGAAGTCCGCACCCCCCAAGGACCATCACAGAACTTCTGGACCCTTGGGGTGAGCTGTGGACCCCAAAAGAACCTTAAAAGAACATCTGGGTGAAGCCCCAGAAGTTTGGAAAAGATTTGAGAATTTTTGGAAAAAAGCTCCAGAGAGGGACCGACCCGCCGCGGAAATTCTAGCCGGCTTGCCTCAACCGTGACCCGGCCTGACTTTGTGGTTCGTCCCGGTAAAGAAAAACATCCAAAAAAGAGACTAAGTCCGAACGTAAAAAGTTGACCGGGACCTCCCAGCCATCGTATCAGAGAAGGGCTCCATGGACGTCGGATCAAGATCCAGGTTTACCCCGGTCGAAGCATTTTCATCTCGAAAAAACGACTAAGTCCGAAGGTAAAAGTCTCCACAGAGGAAACCCACATTGCGTATCCGGACAAGGGCTCCAGGAGGTCGGATTCAACTGGCAGGTTCGTCCCGGTGAAGAAAAACTTCAAAATAAAGACTAAGTCAGAAGGTAACTTTTTAACCAAGGCCTCCCGCGACCTGTAGCCGAGCAGGGCTCCATCGCGGTCGGCCTGAAAGTTTGACTTTGCCCCGGTCGAGGTGCAACCAGATGACCCGATTGGCGCTTTTTGTTTCTAAGCGCTAGAAAAGTAATAATTCTTTAAAAATTCATATCTCCGGTTCCCCTGAACCGATTTTAATCGTTTTTGTGTCATTTTAAAGATAAAAATATTAACTATTTTTATAAATTGGTTTTGGATTTTTAAACTGTTTACTGTGTTTTATTTAATTACTGTTTTGTGATATTTGAATGCTTTACACTTTGTCTCCTAAGTTAAGCCTTGACGCTCGTTGCCAAGCTACCAAGGGTTGAGCTGGGATTAATTTACTGAGACCTAACTGTACCTATGTGGAGGTTAGTGGCTTGTTGCTAGGTGTAGGTACCTACCTGCCCTACCAATAACCCATTTTCCAAAATAATTGGAAGCAGCGACGGGATCCTGTACTTGTGTTCAATATCACGTTACAGTTTTAGGTAAAACAAATTAAAAATCCTTTAAATTGTCCTAGTGCAAAAATTGTTTTTAATTTTTAATTTGGATTAATTTCAATTATTGAATTTTTGTAATTTTTCTAAATTCTTGTTTCCAATTTTTGCAAAAAGTTTTTGTTGACACAAAACTAGGGAACCATGGAGCTTGATCTGGCTAGCCTACCCACACTGACAGTAGTCCAGCTTAGGGGGTTGTGTATTGAAAGAGGGTTGCCTGCAACCACTGATCTCAGGAAGCAAATCCTGATCACATCCCTGACAGCATGGGCTGAGGCCCAAGAGGTAGAGTCAGAAGAAGCTCCAGAGGAGGGAGAAAGAAGGGAGGATGCAAGCTCTAACCACTCAGGGGAGGGAAAGCATCTGACCCTAAGTGAGGACGAGGAAGAACGGTCCTCAGTAAATACAGTCACTAGGGGCAGATCCAAAGCTAGTGGTGGGAAGGGGGTCCTTTCAGGAGGAGAGAACCCATCCATCAGAGAAAGAGAGCTGGAGACCCAGCTAGCATACATAGCTTTGGAAGCAGAGAAGCTGGCCCTAGAAAAGAAAAAGTGGGCATACAAAGAGAAAAGAGATGGAAGCAGCGATAAAGAAGCTGAGGTGTCCATGGGTGGGGGAGTTCGACCCGGATTACCCAAGGGGGTAATTCCTGCTTATGTAGAGGGGGATGACATAGATAAGTGGCTGGGGGCCTTTGAGAGGGCACTCCAAATGAGAAGGGTTAGGCCTCAATACTGGGGTTCCCTTTTGTGGGAGTTGGTCCCCAACTCAGGGAGGGATAGGCTTCTGACCTTAAGGGGGGAGGAGGCAGATTCATACCCTAGTATGAAGAGGTGCTTAGCCAAGAAGTTTGGTCTGACCCCAGAGCAATATAGAATGAAGTTCAGGGACACCCAGAAGGTCAGTACCCAGTCTTGGGTTGACTTTGTGGACATTTCTCTAAAGACACTAGAGGGCTGGATTATTGGCAACAAAGTAAATACTTATGAGGGGTTATACAATTTGATCATGAGAGAGCACATCTTGACCAATTGTATCCAAGAAAGGTTACGCCAGCATCTAGTGGACTCTAAGCAGACCAACCCTATAGAGCTAGGGGAGGCAGCTGATGAGTGGTTGAGAACCAGGGTGGTTGTCAAGTCCCAGGGGGGAGACTCCAAGAAGGGGGGGACAGGTCCCCAAAAACCTAAGGAGGGAGGTGGTAAGCCCACCACAGAGACTCCCTCTGTACCCCAGAACCCTAAGAAGGAGGAGAGTAAATCCCACTCCCACTCTGACAAGCAGAGACAGGGAGACCCAGGGTTAAAAAAACTCTTAGACAGTAGGGCTTGCTTTGACTGTCAGCTGACAGGTCACTTCAGAGGAGATGCAGCCTGTCCAAAGAAGGTGGTTAGCACTGGGCTGTCCAGTGTAGCCATAGAGGAGGATTCCTCAGATGATGAAGTCCTCCTAGCATTGTGCTGGGAGACAGGACCAGATGGTAAGCTGGTGATCCCTGAGGGTGGAAGTAGGCACTTCCACCACATTCAAGTGAATGGGATCCCTACCACTGGCCTGAGAGACACCTGTGCCAGTCACACTATAGTGAGTGACCGGTTAGTGACCCCAGACATGTATGTCCCAGGAAAGACAAAGAAAGTCAGGGTAGCCACAGGGGAGGTCACCTCCAAACCTGTAGCCATAGTGCCCCTAGAGAGGGAGGGTATCCTTGACTGGATTAGGGTGGTAGTCAGTGCTGACCTCCCCCTAGATTGTATCCTGGGCAATGACCTCCCAGAGGTGAGTCTGGTCCCAGATGGGGCGGTCGCCCAGGGTGCACCCCCAACCCAAAGTCCTGGGGAGTCAGTCCCTACAGTTAGGAGACAGGGGTCCCCAAGAAAAGGAAAGAAGAAAAGGAAGGGTAGGCCACTCTTAAAGAGAGTTCCAGGGAGCCAAAGGCCTTCTGCCCCAGTAGGGGGGAAGCCCAGAGTTGGCACTGGTGAGGCCTCCCCTGACCCCAAGGAAGTCCTGAGTAGTCAGGCAGCTGTCCAGATGCAAGGTGTTGTCCCTGCACTGACAGAAGGGAGAGTGGAAGGAGGGTGTCTGCCACAGAAAGTGGTAGCCCCCCACTCTAGACAGCAAGAGGGGTGCCAGGACCTCACAATTGCCCCTAAAGCAGCTCAGCCACCTGTCAGTGGAGAGCTTAGGGTGTGGTTCTGGGTACTGACAGCTGTCAGTAGCCTCTGCTGGGTGCTAGCCTTCCTGGCAGCACTGTACTTGGCCTGGGAGGCAGACCCCGGGGCCAATAGCAAAGTAGGCCCCCTGACCCTATTGGTCATGGTGGGGTTGCTCAAGTGTTGGGTGACCTCTTTGGGTAAGCTAGGTGTTGCCCTAGCAAAGTTTGGAGTAGGGGAGGTGGGCACCTCACTACCCAAGTTGGCAGAGAGAGAGGAGGAAGACCCCCCTAGAGGGAAGTTTCAGTTTGAATTGGGTCCTTTTACTGTTGGGATGGCTTCACTACCCAGAGGGAGTGACCCTGACAGGAGGATGTAAGGCAGAGTAGGCCCTGCAAAGGGACAGCCAGTTTTCTTCACTGTCTTCCTCGCCTAACAAGCCAGGAAGACTCTCCCAGGGTTGGGCTGAGTCTCCTGGGCGTGTGGGCTGGGGGGGGGTTGTGTGAGAAAACAGGGCTGATTGCAGAGGCCCCATAACTTTTTGCCCCCATTTTCCTCTTTTTGCTGGTGTTTTCCGGACTTTGATGGTGCCCTGGGTACTGCTAACCAGTCCCAGGGCCTGTGCTCTGTGTAAAATGGATATGCAAATTAGGCTAATTATAATTGGCTAAGTTAACCTACCTATAAGTCCCTAGTATATGGTAGGGCATGTAGGTTTAGGGACCACAGCATAGGTGGTGCACACCTAGGTGCACTGCTGAGGTGCCCAGTGTCATTTTAAAAGCAAGCCTGCCTTGCTGACTGCTTTTAAATTAAAGTTATATGCAAATTCGACTTTGGAATTAAAGGTACTTCCAAAGTCTTAAACTACCTTATTTTTACATATAAGTCACCCCTAAGGTGTGCCCTATGTGCCCCTAGGGCTGGGTGCCATGTAACTATAAGCAGGGACTTTATAAAAATAGATTTATAAGCCCTGGTGAGGTAAAAACAGCCAAATTCGTTTTTCCCTCATTGAAGTAAATGGCCTTCATAGGCTAGAATGGGCAGACTTTATTTTAAATTTTAAAGTCTCCTTAAATGTTACATACCAAGAATTTGGTATCAAATTGATTGTTGTAATACATCCCACAACTTCCAGTTGTTGGATTTAATATAACTAGTTCAGGTAAAAAGTTTAGACTTTACCTAAAAAGTTGCCAATTTCAGCTCTGCATTGTTTTTGCTGCTGTGCTCTGATTGGCCAGCCTGCAGCAGCTTCTGCCAGGCTACCTTGATGAGGTGTGAAGTGGCCTGACTTCACACAAATCAATGTGCTTGGGGGAGAGAATCTCCCCTCAGCAGATGGTGAGGCAGGAAGGGGGAGGGCTGCCAAACTGGTCTTCAAAGGCAGAGAAGGACATTTGGAGCACCCAGCAACACCCCCACATCCTGCAACCCCAGACAATTAGGTGCCCCCTTGATTAGATTAGGAGAGGGCAGGAGAGGGGTGTGTTTATGATTTTTAGCCACACCAGTGGGTGGGCTCAGCCAGATGTAACCTCCAAAAATCAGATTCAGCCATGTTGGATTTTTAGAGACTGTTGCCTTTTGGGATGGATTTTTGCCACACTTCCCAGGAAGTGGTCATCACAGGGGGACGACCCTGTACCTGATTGGAGAACCAGGGCCCCCCTGCTTTTCACCCAGGAGCAAGAATAAAACTGGCAGACCTGCCCCCACACCTCAGATCCCCTCCAGAATTCAACAAGAAAGGAACTAAAGAAGAAGAAGGACTGCCCTGCTGGACCCCTGGCCTGCACCTGGACCCTGCACTCAGAAGGACTGCACCAGCTGCACACTTGGGCTTCACCACAAGAAGGACTTTGCCTGGCTTCAACTGGTTCAAGGAGGGACTCCCTGTTTGCTACAGGTGAAAAATTGCTAAACCAGAGTCCCCTGCACCAACTCCTGAAGAAAGCGACCAGCTGACCACTGTCCAGTGGCCAAAAAGGAGTTTGCGCCAGGTGCATTCTGGGAGTTGAAGTCCACACCCCCCAAGGACCATCACAGAACTTCTGGACCCTTGGGGTGAGCTGTGGACCCCAAAAGAACCTTAAAAGAACATCTGGGTGAAGCCCCAGAAGTTTGGAAAAGATTTGAGAATTTTTGGAAAAAAGCTCCAGAGAGGGACCGACCCGCCGCGGAAATTCTAGCCGGCTTGCCTCAACCGCGACCCGGCCTGACTTCGTGGTTCGTCCCGGTAAAGAAAAACATCCAAAAAAGAGACTAAGTCCGAACGTAAAAAGTTGACCGGGACCTCCCAGCCATCGTATCCGAGAAGGGCTCCATGGACGTCGGATCAAGATCCAGGTTTACCCTGGTCGAAGGATTTTCATCTCGAAAAAACGACTAAGTCCGAAGGTAAAAGTCTCCACAGAGGAAACCCACATCGCGTATCCGGACAAGGGCTCCAGGAGGTCGGATTCAACTGGCAGGTTCGTCCCGGTGAAGGAAAACTTCAAAATAAAGACTAAGTCAGAAGGTAACTTTTTAACCAAGGCCTCCCGCGACCTGTAGCCGAGCAGGGCTCCATCGCGGTCGGCCTGAAAGTTTGACTTTGCCCCGGTCGAGGTGCAACCAGATGACCCGATTGGCGCTTTTTGTTTCTAAGCGCTAGAAAAGTAATAATTCTTTAAAAATTCATATCTCCGGTTCCCCTGAACCGATTTTAATCGTTTTTGTGTCATTTTAAAGATAAAAATATAAACAATTTTTATAAATTGGTTTTGGATTTTTAAACTGTTTCCTGTGTTTTATTTAATTACTGTTTTGTGATATTTGAATGCTTTACACTTTGGGGGTGATTCTGACCTCGGCGGTAAAATGCCCTTACCGCCGGTCATAAAACCGCCATAACACCGCCGCGGCCGCGGTCAACCGCCACGGTCATTCTGACCCACAACGGCCAAACCTCCAAAAATCCGTCCTCCACTGCAGCCCGCCACATCGGCGGGCAGCGATAAACTGGAGATGACCAAACCTCCACCGTCACGCCAACAGAAATACGCCCATGCCATTACGACCCACGAATCCACACGGCGGTCATTCAAACGCGGTATTCCATTGGCGCTACACACCGCCGCGGTAAGAATACACACACATCACCAAAACACAGCCACATTGGACAATTTGAAATACACACACCTGATACACATACACACACCACTCCAACACAATCAACCAACTATAAAACACACACCCACATCACCCACAAACCCCTGCGACCAGAATTACTGATAGAAGGAGAGAGAGACACAGCAGACAATCCCTAGCAAGACACACTGAGGCACACTACACCATCACACACACCACATAGTAGCACAAAGGACCACACACCAACATACTCCTCATCACATACACCACCCCACACCTCACCCACATGGCACCCCAAAGGCACCCACGCTTTTCGGACCAAGAACTCCGGGTCATGGTGGAGGAAATCCTAAGAGTGGAACCCCAGCTCTTCGGCTCGCAGGTGCAGCACACCAGTATAGCCAGGAAGGCGGAGCTATGGCAGCGGATCGTGGACAGGGTCAACGCGGTGGGACAGCATCCCAGGAATAGGGAGGACATCCGCAAAAGATGGAACGACCTACGGGGGAAGGTCCGATCGATGGTCTCCAGGCACAACATCGCGGTCCAGAAGACTGGCGGCGGACCCCCACCCACCCCTCCCGAATTTACATTGTGGGAGCAAGAGGTCTTGAACATCCTGCATCCTCAGGGCCTCGCTGGAGTAGCCGGAGGAATGGACTCTGGTAAGTCCCATCTCAACTACTATATCCCCCCCACCCCACCAGCATGCCAACCCACACCCCCACCCTCACCCCCAACCCCCCAGCACATATCCTCCCTGACAATGTCTCACCAGCACAACCCACCCATCCCAACACCAACTCCTGCATGATAACACAAATCATGGGCACCATTCACCTATGCATGACCACTGCACCAACCCCTCCCCCCCACTAAATACCCTCACAACACCTCCCTCAAGGGAATGCCTGCACTGGGGAACAAGGGCACGCTATTGCACACACAGAAACAATAACCAAACTCTCTTACCCCATGCAGGACCCGAACGACAACACACCAGCCAGGAGGGTCCAGAACTGTCCATCCCACCACCGGAACAGGCCCACACTGAGGATAGCAGCTCTGTCGACAGTGAACCTGATGACCAGCCCGGACCATCGGGGACCTCTGGGCAGTCGGTTCCCCTCAGGCAGCTACAGGCCACACCAGACCCGACCCCCTCTGCCGACACCAGCACAGCTCCCACCCAGCGGGCCCATGCCTCTGTCTCTAGGACAGCTCAATCAGCGGTGTGTCTGCCACTACAGGGCACCCAGGCTAACCCAACACCCCAACAACAACAGGGACCTGGGGGCAGTGGGAGCGGGCACACCGGCCAGGGGACAGAGGCCGGGGGAAACCGGGCAGCTCGGAGGGCTGCTGTGCGACAGGGGGGGGAGGAGAGGCCCAGGGAACCCACTCTCCAAGAGGCCCTCACCACCATCATGGCAGCCTACCACCACTCCCAAGAAACGATGGCGACGGTACTGGCCAGGTTCACTGAGGTCCAGGCACAGCAGGAAGAACGCTACATGGGGTTCAGGGAGGAGCTGAGAATCATCGGGACCGCAATGGGGACCATCGTCCTGGCCCTCCACAGGATAGAGGACGCGTTGCGGGACCATGGTGCACCACACAGGGCCCCTGTCACTAGGCCGGAGCAGGAACAGCCTACCACCTCCGCCGGCGCTAGTGGACAAGAGGTCCCAACACCTCGACAGCCCCCCAGAACCCCACCTCCTGCTGAAGAACAACCACCCCGTAAGAGGAGCCTGAGACCAAAGAAAAAGACAGAGTAGGATGTCAAGACCCCCGCCAGCAGGACATACCCCCTGAACTCTTCCCACTGTCCCACATTGCCACCCTGTCCAACCATGAACTGCCTATGCTCCATCCTTCCCCAGGCAAAAGAACAATGCACCTGTGAGACTGAGAACTGGACTCTGCCATGGATATTCCTCCACCCCCACCCATCACCCTTAGAATCACATGTACCGATATCTAGCACTGTAAATAAATCACATTTTGCACAATAATCTGTTTTGAGTCATGCTGTCTTATTAACAAATGTATTACATATCACTGTTCAATTTCTGTTCTGTCAATTAGTCATGACAACATACCAATGTCAATACGCTGTATTTCATGGGCGAACCAAGCAGAAGTCAGGTACTGAGTCAGACAGCACTGAGAAGGGAAGGGAAAGGCAAAAATTACTGAAAAACATCTGTGGGGAACTACAGAAAGTACAGATGCAGGAGGCTAGAAGCAATTGGGAAATGGCGTGGGTGAATCTTACCTGGGTGTCACTGGAAATACTGTTGTATCACTCTATCCCTATTGTCTGTGTCGTCCTCTGAGTCTTCCTCCTCTTCACTCTCCACAGGCTCCACGGCTTCCACAACACCACCATCTGGACCATCCTCCTGCAGGAAAGGCACCTGGCGTCGCAAAGCCAGGTTGTGAAGCATACAGCAGGCCACGATGATATGGCACACCTTCTTTGGTGAGTACATTAGGGATCCACCAGTCATATGCAGGCACCTAAACCTGGCCTTCAGGAGTCCAAAGGTTCGCTCAATCACCCTCCTAGTACGCCCATGGGCCTCATTGTAGCGTTCCTCTGCCCTTGTCCGGGGATTCCTTACTGGGGTCAGTAGCCACGGCAGGTTGGGGTAACCAGAGTCACCTATTAGCCACACACGTTGTCTCTGTAGCTGCTCCATCACATAGGGGATGCTGCTATTTCGCATCACATACGCGTCATGCACTGACCCAGGGAACTTGGCATTTACATGGGAGATGTACTGGTCAGCCAAACAGACCACCTGGACATTCATCGAATGATCATTTTTTCTGTTTCGGAACACCTGCTCATCGTCTTTTGGGGGTACCAAAGCCACATGGGTCCCATCAATGGCACCAATGATGTTGGGGATGTGTCCAAGGGCATAGAAATCACCCTTCACTGTAGGCAAGTCACCCTCCTCGGGGAAAATGATGTAGCTCCGCATGAGTTTCATCAGGGCAGACAACACTTTGCTCAAAATCTTAGAAAACATAGGCTGAGACATTCCAGATGACATGGCCACTGTGGTCTGGAATGACCCACTGGCCAAAAAATGGAGGACTGACAAAACCTGCACCAGAGGGGGAATCCCTGTGGGTTGGCGGATGGGGGACATCAGGGCTGGCTCCAGCTGGGCACACAGTTCATGGATAGTGGCACGGTCAAGTCTGTATCGAAGTATTATATGGCGTTCTTCCATTGTCGACAGGTCCACCAGCGGTCGGTACACGCGAGGATTCCTCCTTCTCATCGCAAGTCCCAGTGGACGGTGCCTAGGAAGGACAACATGGAGCACAGAGTCAGCCAAAACACAGGTACGTACAGACAGCTTGCACAGTTAAAGAATGGCAATGGGTTGAAAGGCGTGTATGTGTGGCAATGCAAGGCCTAGGCCTGTGTGTCGCAGTCAAAATTAAGCCATGTGGGCCCTTGAAATGGCGGCTGCCTGACCTGTGAAGTGGGACAATGGGATGTGAGGTCAATGCGCTGGCGGGGCACACCGTGGCGGTAGGCGGTCGCAGACCGCGGCGCAAAGCCGCATTGGTTAACATTGAAGCCTATGGGTTTCAG